>NC_083693.1:39745646-42437313 GCF_033118175.1 Dama dama
GGGGACCCTAGTTTAGTGCTCCCCGGGACTGCCTTTCTCAGCCGCGGAGAAAGCGTTCAGTCAAGCTGCCTTGACCCGACTTCGACATGATCTCAGTGGCCTGTAGTGTAGTGACCTACCCTCGCCTGCTTTGAGTGTGTTACCTCCCCACTCCTCGCGGCAGCTTGCAGGAGACTTTCCTACTTTATGCGTGAAGGGACTGAGCCCCAGAAAAGTCGTCCAAAGGTGCAGAGCTAGGTTTCCAGCCGGGTGCCCTCGGACTTTCCTATTGGGCTGCCCCTACCCCCGACCCCCAGGACCCAGATAGTAAGGGGCCTGGGGCCAGAACAGCCGAGAACCTAAGCCTTGAGGATGGTGGTAAATTGATGGGCCGGTGATGTTGGTGGAGATGGGGGCCTTGGCCATACCGTAGGGCAGAGTTCTCTAGAGAAGACCACCTTGCAGTGGGGACTTAACCTTTCTGGGTCTTGGTTTCACTAGCTGTCAAATGGAACGATGCTGAGCCTTCCTCACAGGTTCCTCTGAAGCCCCAGGAAGCAGGTGCAAGTGGCTTTCAGAATTGCAAAGTAGTCCTGCAAATGTCAGGTGGTGTTATTTGTGATTGGGGTGGAAATACCCCTACATGGTGATGCAGCTGTCAGGTTTGGGCCTTTGTGGGGTTTGGGGAGGCTGTGTTCTGACGGGCTCAGGCCAGGACTTGGCCTGCGCAGGGGCCAGCAGGGGAGATCTGCAGCCTTGTTAGAGCCCCCAGGGCAGCCTGGATGCAGGTTCCCCTCCCCAGGCACCCTTGCTGCTCTGGTCTGAGTCTACCCTGCTCTGACTTGCACCTGAAAATGCTGTTGCTAAAATGATGCCTACGGGATTTCTTCACTTTACCAACATAGATTTTTTTAAAATATTGACTTCCCCTAATAATTCAGAATACATTTCTAGGACCACCTTTTTGACCTAAAGATAAGGGAACTACCCAAATGCCTCCAAGAGAAGCTTTTTACAGTGTGATTTCATTCCATCCTCACACCTCTTTTCTGTCATATGGAGGGAGAAACTCAGGCCCAAAGAAATCAAGAGAACTTCATGGGGTCACATGGAAATGGAGGTGCTGGACTCAGCTAACTGCAGCTTGATCTAGGGCCCTCTTCACTTTGGCGTGCTCTATTCCCCTCACCAGGGCAGTGACAGCCAGGCAGGGCTGGGCAGGGTGGGAGGCAAGAAGCCAAAGCTCCAGACTCTGCCACTCCCCAGCTCTGCGACTTGGGGTCTCAGTGCTCCCTTCTGTAAAGTGGGCTCATAACTCCGGCTCTGTCTGCCTCACAGGAAGTCTGGGGAACTGGTGGACGTGAGAAAGCTCTGTAGGCTACACGGTGCTGTGAACAGGTTTGGGGGAGTAGGGTGATTGCTATTATGATCTTTTGAGAGAGCTTCCATCCTTAGAACTTTAGAAGTTGGGGGGCTCAGGACTTCTGAGTCTAGCTCTTCAGCTGACGTGCTAATTCCATCTAGAACCCCTGCCAAGAGGTTTACCAGCTTCTAAGAACAGGTACCTGGAACCTCCCAAGGAAGCCCAGGCCAACCCAACTTCACATGACTCTGCCTGTTAGAAAATACTTTCTCAGACGGAGCCAAGGTCTGCCCCTGGCACCCACCTCTCCCACCTGGATGAAGCTTTTATGTCTCCCAGCTGAGACATCCTTTTGGAAACTGGCCTCTGGGTGCCTTCTCCTCCAGGGACTGTCACCTGCATCCCCACAGCCACTCCTCAGGGGACACAAGCCCTCCAAGTTCTTGCTGTACAGTCCCTCCCTGAGCATTCCAGTGTTTCCGTCCCTCTCAGAGTGACATCTAGAACTAAGCACGCTTCTCGGGGAGCTGCAAGACCAGGTCAGAGTGTCATGGGGCCACCGCCTGCTTTTTTGTTCTGGACACAAGACCCCTGTGACTGAGCCTTGTGGTGGCTGCCTGGCCTCAGCTCACAGATGAGCCAGGTCATGGCTCTGTTGAGCCCTGGAACCTCCCCACAGCCCATCCTTGACTTTCTATATGCCCATGCAGAGTTTGACATTCATTTGTGTTCAGTTGTAGCCTGATTCCTGCCTTTACTCTGGGTTTCCAGGGCTTTGTAGGTTCTACTCACAACTCATCACCAATCCTGCTGGTTTTACTGCCTACATATATTTCGAAACATTCCCGACTTTTCGTTTGCATTGTTCAGCCTCCCTCTTTCTGGACCTCATCTGCTTCCTTGACCTCAACTTTGCCCCCATGGGTGCCCTCTTCACTCCTCCCCCCCACCCCAACACACAAACACACACAGTGATCTTCCATAATCTTTCATGTCACTCTCTGACTTAATACCTTGGCTGGTTATTTGCTTGAGCTGCCGAAACAAAGTCCTGCAAACTGGGTGGCTTAACCAACAGAAGTTTCCTGTCTCTGAGTTCTGGAGGCTGGAAGTCTGGGATCAGGGTCTTGGCAGGACTGGCTCCTTCTGAGTTGCGAGGGAGCATCTGCTGCTGCCTCTCCCCCGGCTCCTGGCGCGTTGCTGGTAACCCTTGGCGTCCCTTAAAGAAGCATCACCCTGACCTCTGCCTTCTCCTCACATGCTGTCCTCCCTGTGTGTGCGTCTGTGTCCGGATTTCCCTTTTTACAAGGACCCTAGTCGTGTTGTGTCTGGGGCCCACCCTACTCCAGTATATGACCTCATCTTAACTAATTCTGTCTACAACAATCTCATTTCCAAATCAGATCACATTCTCAGGTCATGTGGGTTAGGATTTCAACATATGACTTTGGAGGCGGAGGACATGGTGACTCAGCTTGTAACAGGTGGCATGTAAGGCCCTTGATATTCTTGTCCCAGGCTGCCCCCTCCCACCCCCTGCCATCTCATCTCCCTCCACTCTGCACTCCGTCTTCACTTTCACTCTGGCTGAGTGAAGCATCTCTGCATTTGGAGAAGTGGTCTGTGTAGTAGTAAGTCCCTGAGGTTTTCCACATGCTGTTCACTGGCAGGACAGGCCTGCCTGCCAAACTTCTTTTCATCCTTCAAACCCGTCTCAGAGTCAGCTCCCGGTCACCATGTCCTTCCCTCGAGACCTCATATGAACCCCTGCTTGCCAGGTCGCCCCCGCATTTTATCTTCGGAGCCACACCTGGCCCTTGGCAGGCTCCTCACAGAGTGATCTACATGGAATATAGTCTGCAAGCTCATAGCTGATTGAAGAACAGGACAGATCTGTGGACATGGCTTGTTTGACTATGGGTCCTGCAACCCTGGGTCTTCTCTCAGCGCTCAGGGGGCTTCTGGCAGTAGCCCACTCCAGAAACCCCGCTTGTGGCTTGCAGCTCCCCATGCCGGTGCTTGGGGAATCCAGAATATAAGAATCTTCGTTTTGAAAATTCTGGAAGTTGGTGGCAACTTTTGCCCACTTTGTCCTGTTTTCCAAGGGTGAGAGGAGCAGGTTTACAGCCTATCCCAGGGTCTTCCCAGGTGGTGCTAGTGGTAAAGAACTTGCCTGCCAGTGCAGGAGACTTAAGGAGACACAGGTTCAATCCCTGGGTCAGGAAGATCCCCTGGAGGAGGACATGGCAACCCACTCTGGTATTCTTGCCTGGAGAATTCCATGGGGAGAAGCCTGGGAGAAGCCTGGTGGACCACAGTCCATAGGGTCGCACAGAGTTGGACACAACTGAAGCTACTTAGCACGCACAACCGGCCCATCCCAGGACCTTCCTGCTAATGGAGCAAAGTGAGGTGGAGGAGCTGCCCCCTTGCTCTGCCCTGGCGGCTGCTGAAGCCCGTTTGGAGGCTGCAGCTCACCTGGCGCTGGAGCCTGCTCAGCGCTGTTCCGTCTTGGGCAGTGCGCACCTTTGAACACCTGAGCTCAGGTGAGCACCTCCGGTACAGCCAGTCGTTCTGCAGCACCTCTCTGCCTCTCTCATCAGGAGCCTTCGCTCTTGAGATAACAGCCTGGCCGTTACTATCCCCCCCAGCCAATGACCTCCAGATCCCGGACACCTGATGCCACACTTGGATTCACAGGGCGTCAAGATCTGAGCTCACAGTGTCTGCAAACAAGCCAAGCGTTTAAAGTAACTGCACACATTCTAGTACTGTGGAGCCGTGAGTCCCTGCCTCTCCACCCTGTTCCTTCTCTCCCTGCAGTCCCCACGGTGGGCACCTTCCAGCAGGAAGTGGAGGGAGGCAGAAGAGGAAGGTAGAAAGTGATCGGCTACACGTGCCAGCCAGGGGGGTCACGGGTTCTGTGCCAGCCCTCCTGGAAACTAGAGGCATGTCTGATTGGGCACTCGGATCTCCCACAGAGCTGGAAGACGTGCACCCCTGGGAGCCGTTGCCAGTGCCCCTCCCATCTAGCCCTGGAGCCCTATCCTTGCTCTCCTCTGTCTCCTCTGTGACATCCCTGCCTCCTAGCTCTCTAGAGGCACCCCGGGCCCGGCCTACTCAGCAGAGCGCTAGCACATTTCCCAACTTGTCACTGGCCTGCCAACCCCCAGAGCCATCAATAGCAAAGGTAGTTCCTCTGAGACAGAGAGCAGAAGCCTTGCCGGGCTAGCAAGTGGCATGCATGATTCACGGCCTCAGATGGGCTGGGGAGTCAGGGCACCCCAGCTCATCTCTGTCTGACCAGGACTTGTGTCCAGAGAGGGATTTCCACGATGTTAGAAATCATGGCTAGACAAGCTCGGGGCGCTCTGGGCCACGCTGGAGAGGGAGAAAGGGCAGTGTTTGTTGCTCACCATGACCTTCAGGCCAGCGAGGGCCCCAAGGCTCAGCGTGTCACACCAGTGCACAGACAATCCGGGGATTAACCTGCAGACATCAGCAGTAAGTCTCAGGAGCCTCGGGGTATGGGGGTGGGGAGGGAGGCAGCCACTGGAGTGGGAGTGCCAGCCTCAGCCGCGGCAGGAGAAGCGGCTCCTGCAGTCCCCACAGTTGCCAGCAGGTCGCTGTCAGACTAACGCCAACCAGCTTCTGTTTAAACTTGCTCCAGCACAAATCATTTTTAAAACCCGGACTGCAAAGTTCCAGGCTTTGGGGCCTGCCAAGTTCACAGTGCCCCTGTGTAGTCATTAATACTTCCCTCCCAAATTTATTAGTCCTGAAGCTCGCCCATAACTTATGAATTACAGCCGCTGGTGGGAGTGCCACAGCTTTTACCATATATCACAGTGAGCCTCGGCGTCCACCCCCCACCGCCCCCGCACTGCACCCGCGCTCAGAGAAACCTCCACGGAGGTGCGCTGGGCCGCAGAGCTGGCACCGGGTCTCACCCTGGGAGAGGAGAGGCTTGTGTGCTGACGGAGGCAAGTCGGGCTCTCTCCCATCACTGGCCTCCTGATGGGGGACACTGGAGACCAGGAGAGCCCCCAGAGCTGTAGCACTAGAACTGGGGCCCCTCACATAAAGCAGAGAAGCACATACCAGGGTAGGGAGATGTAGGTGGCTCTGAAAGAAAGATGTGGGATTCAGACTCAGGACTGGGTTTGGATCTCAACTTGGCCGTGAACAAGTTACTTAACCTCTCTGGACTGGCTTCACGGCGGGGTAACACCTGTAGTCACTGAGGGTGTCACACTTGGTTCATTGCTCTGGTGTCACTCTCTTAAAATTCGTAATGTTTTTTCTTTCAGTGATATATTAATTTCAGGTATACCTGAAAATACTTGTATATACTGGAGAATCACAGTAAGTCTAGATAGCATCCATCACTATGCATAGTTACAGAATTTTATTTATTGTGATGAGAACTTTTGAGATTTATTCTCTTAGCAGTTTTCAAATATACCATACAGAGCTAACTATAGTGACCATATTGTAGCATATCCCTGTGACATTTACTGTATAACCGGAAGTTTGTACCTTTTGAGCCCCTTCACCCACCCATTTCACACCCCCTCCCTTGCTTGCCCAACCCCTGCCTCTGAGAACCACCAATCTGTTCTCTGTATCTCTGAGCTCAGGGCATTTGTTTGTTTTAGGTTTTGTTTTTAGATTCCACAAATAAGTAAGATCATACCATGTCTTTGTCTGACTTATTTCACTTAAGCACAATGCCCTCTGGTCGATCCAGGTTGTTGCAGATGTCAAGATCTCATTCTTTTTTATGGCTGAATAACATTCCATTGTATGTATGTATGCATGTATGTGTGTGTGTGTGTGTGTGTGTGTGTATGTGTATATACCACATCTTCTTTATCCATTCATCTGTTCTTGGACACTTAGGTTATTTCCATATCTTGGCTATTATAAAAAAATGCTGTATACATTGGGATGCATGCATCTTTTCAAATGTTTTTGTTTTCTTCAGATATATACCCAGAAGTAGAACTGCTGGATCATATGGTAGTTCTATTATTATTATTATTTTTTTTTTTAGGAACCTCCATACTGTGTTCCAGAGTGGCTACACCAATTTATATTCCCACCAACAGTGTACTGGGGTTCTCTTTTCTCTGCCATCTCACCAACACTTATTATCTCTGTCCTTGTGATTCTAGCCATTATAACGAGTGTGAGGTGACATCTCCCTGTAGTTCTGGTTTGCACTTAATTGCACTCCTTGAGTGAAGTTGAGTTCCTTTTTGTGTACCTCTGGCCCACTCTGTGTCTTCTTCAGGAAAATGTCTATTCAGATCCAATTTTTAAATTGGATTATTATTTCTTTTTTTTTTTTTTTTTTGCTATTGAGTTGTATGAGTTCTTTATGTTTATGTATTTTGGATATTAATCCTTATCAGGTATGATTTGCAAATATTTTCTTCCATTCAGTAGATTGCCATTCATTTTGTTGATGGTTTCCTTTGCTGTGCAGAAACTTTTTAGTTTAGTATAGTCCTACTTGTTTATTTTTTGCTTTCATTGCTTTTGTTTTAGTGTCAAATCCAAAAAAATCATTGCCGAGATCAAGGTCAAGGAGCTTACATACCGCCTATGTTTTCTTCTAGGACTTTTATGGTTTCGGGTTTTATGTTCAAGTCTTAATTCATTTTGAGTAAATTTTTGTGTATGGTGTAAGTTAGGGGTCCAGTTTTCCCAGGACCACTTACTAAAGAGACTTTCGTTTCCTCCTTGTATATTCTTAGCTCCTTTGCTGTAAATTAATTGACCATATATGGGTGAATTTATTTCTGAGCCTTAATGCTTTTTAAACAAAGGGCCCCACAAATTATGCAGCTGGTCCTGAGTCTGAACTCTGATTGTCCCAACTAGGAGCAGAAGCACATCGCCACTGAGAAGGACTGAGCACTCGGCCACACGCACTGCCCTCGGCCTGGCACACAGCTGGTCACATAGCAGTGTCCTTTCTCAATGAGGCTGCCCTTGGCCTGGCACACAGCTGGTCACATAGCAGTGTTCTTTCTCGATGAGGCCGCTGAGCTGTGGAGCAGCAGTGTGGAGTGTGGCAGTGGGAGCCCTGGCCGGGAGTCAGGGCCTCCCTCTGGGCTCGGATCTGCACAGGACGTGTGGGTGTGCAGTGGGACTCCCCACTCCCACCCCACAGCCGGGCCAGTCCCACCGCCCAGGGAGGCCCACCTGACTCACCACGCCCTCTTGCTCCACCTCGCTGGGCAGGCTGGGGCTCTGCCCGAGGAGCACACCCACATAATGAGCACTGCCAGCACAGCGCTCGACCAGCTTTAGGAGGATCAGTCAGGAGGGCTGCGTGGAGTGCTCACGCCCTAGGAACAAAGGTGCTGGGTGGTTGAGGGCGGCTGCGGCAGCTGCCACAGCAATGACCTGAGACTTAGGGGCCGGCAGGGAGCACCATGGGCCAGGGTTTCAGGGAGGTGACGGACAGACCCAGGTTAGACTTGACCTTCATCATCCCGGTGGAACATATAGCTCACCAGCATGTAGGTATTTCTTATTCCCATTTTACTGAGGAAGCTGAGGCTCAGAGTGGCCAGGGATTTGCCTAAGGCCACAGAGCAGATGTCTGCAGAGCTGGGGCTGGCACCTGAGCTGTTTCATCCTGGAGCCTGAGTTTGTACCAGCCCTTCTTTCTCACCCCTCCAGTGTCAGCCAACCCTGTCCTCCTGTGGGGCAGTTCCTACATGGCCTTGGGGCTCCTTCATGCCAAATCAAAGCAAACCTCGGGGCAGGGGTTCTCTTAGATGGAGGGTGGGCAGCCCCATGTCGGGGCTCACTGATGGCCTCTTCCTGGCCACATGCATCCGTGCCTGCCTGCATTCCCTCCCTGCAGGCTCCCACACACCAGTAGTCATTAGTCTCTGGGCAGGAAGTACCAGGGACCAAGAGCAAGGCTGTGTGCTGCATGGTGCTGACAGCGTCTCAGAGGCTGAGGGGAATGGTCCTGGGAGGTCATGCAGGCCCTGGACCCAGCCTCGGTCATTGTCCAGTCATCCTATTCATTGGTGGGTAGTATATGCCAAGCCCCATGCTAAGTGCTGGCGAGACTCTGAGTACGATGTGGCCTCTGTGTGGGAGGGGACAAAGCCCCAGCCCAAGTGGTCAGCGTGGAGAAAGGGGCCTGCCTGAAGCAGAGAGAGTCGGGGAGTGGGTGGCAATCAACACTGCTGGAAAAGCCTGGGCAAGGCCTTGCTCTGACTGCCTTGAAACTCACTCTGAGGCCCCTGTGTGGGTACAGGTTTGGAGCAGAGGGAACAAATGCAGACTGGACAGGCCTGCAGTGGCTGCCTGGAGATCTAGGTTCTGTGTCAGGCATGTCCATGGAGTGAGCAATCCCGTTTATTAATCCCTGCAGGCATGGTGAGAGGCAAAAGGGAAAAGTGTGAGGTCTGACCCAAGGCTGGATGGCAGAGGGTATCTGGGTATCCCTTGACTGGTCACAGGTTCAGCAGGAGCTGAATTGCTGGTAAGAATGGAGGAGAAGCATGGAGAAGTGACCAGGGTCCTAGGGTACCATTCACCAAGGTGGAGGTGGGGGGAGAAACTGAGTTCTCTTTTGGACACGTTGAGTCAGAGGTGGCTGGAGGTCATCCAGGAGAAGCTGTCTGGTTGGCCAGACCAGTCAGAAGCTGAGAGATGTCTGGGCTGAAGGTCACCTGGCTCAGGTTACTTTTATATCCATGGTTTTGATGAAGATTGAGCATCCTCAAATGAACAGTCAACACTGAGGTACAAGAGAGAATTCCTTAGTAGACAGAATCAAGATTCAGAATGCTTTCAGCACGCTTTGGGCTGAGACCAACAAGCTGACATTTGCCTGAGATGATAAACGTGAAGTCCTCTGTGGAGCCGACACAGCCACGGTGTGGTGAAGGCCTGGCTGGCTTGGCCCCAGTGCCTGCAGAGAAGGCCTGGCCTGGGCATCCGTGTTGGCCACAGACTCATGAGTCAGCAGAGTTGGGTGGTTGCTGAGCCCGATTGGAGGATGTTAGGCTGTGTGAGGGGAAAGATCCCAGCAGATCTCCGGGAGGACCCACCTGTTAAGCAAGATGAAAGGAGGTCGCTGTGTGGAGTGCCCAATCTGCAATCTGGAGCTCTGAAGGGCACAGTGACAGTCGGCTCCCTCCTGCCTCCCCTGTCCCTGATTTGGTCACATCTGGAGCCCATAGTGACTTGAGAGGCTGGAAAACCAGGGAGGGTTGAAGAGTGAACAGGGGTTTCTCAGGAGAAGAGACATCTTGGGAGGGATGTGAGGGCTTTGTAAGTGCTGGAAGGTCTGTTGTGTAGTAAGTAGAAGTGGGGTGTGGCCTTGGGGCATGTGGGAACAGGACCCAGATACTCGGATCTGCAAGGCCTGCCATAGCGGGCCCTTCCTAAGGAGACGGAGACTGGCTGCCTGACCACGCAGTGGAGGTCCCCAGGAGGCCCTGTGCCCCCTGGAGGTGGAGGGCCAGGCACCCGACCCCGCTGAGCACAGATGAGTCTGATTATTAGAGTTGCTCCGCAGAGAGGCAGGAGGCCCCTTCTGTGAGGGGCTCAGGCCGTGGTGGGCAGAGCGCAGGCAGGGGTTGAGGGGATGCTCACACAGGGTGGGGTGGGGGGAGTGCGGCCCTTGATGGCTCCAGTCCCTCCCCACTCTACTCTCTCACCTTTTGAACTTCAGGCCTGGCTGAGGGGCCGGGAGCCAGCTAGCCTGGCTGTCACGGTCTCTAAGAGCCCCACCGGCTCCCCCCATGGTACAGATGGAAAAACTGAGGCCCTGAGAGGGGACGTGACCTGCCCAGGTTCCCATGGTGGGCCAGTGGCAATAGCAACACAAGAACCCAAGCTCTGGGTGTTTCATTCATCCAGGCCACCTCCTGCACATAAGCCCCTTTGGGACTCACGGGTCTGTGGAAACTTCAGCTGAGTTTATTGTCCTGTCCTCGTGACATGGTCCTCTACAGCCATACTGCAGGTCCCTCCTGCCACGGCCTCAGGATAATACCAAGATCAGTGACCAGACTTGTCTGGCCCAGTGGACCCAGTGGCCCTTGCACTGCTTGCCAGGAACAGTCACACCAGCCTCCTCCCACTTTCCGGGGCAGCCTGCAGGGCTAGACAGCATTTACAACATAAATTATGAAGAGCCACGGAGAAGAGGGTTGCTGTCTGATTCTGAGGGAGCGTTGCTGGTTGATCCTGAAGCAGGGCCTGAAGCCAGCCTGGGGCCCCTCCCTCAGCTCAGGCATTAATGCAGAATACACCTCTGGCCGCAGGCATCTAAAGATCAAAAGAGGCCAAAAAAGCTTTTAAGAGCCAGGTTGCTGCGTGTGGTGCCACCGGGCTCCCCGTGTCAGGGCAGACACGCTTCTGCAGCGATCTCAGGTGTCAGGAAGGCGGCCATGGAGAGCAGCAGGTTCCGTCACCTGCAGACCGAGGCTTCTGGGGGTTTAGACCCCCATCCTCGCCTTCAGCCCCATCAGGGCCTGCCTTCCCTCCCCTGGGCATTGCTGTCTGTCCTCCCATCCAGTCTGACACCTTCCCAACAACTCTCCCAGCACCCTTGGGCGTGCCTCACACCTGAGCCTGTTCACACTTTCCTGTGCTTCCTCACTGTGCTTGGGGCAAGGCTGAGCTCCTTACGATGGCTTTGGGGTCCCCTTTCATCTGCTGTCTGACCCCCCCGCCCTCACCATGCTCAGGCCTCTCTGATGTTCTCACCTCTCCTCTCTCATCCCTTCCCACCCCATCAGAACAATGAACCAATTCTGAGACCCTGTTCCCATGCCGTCTCCCGTGACCTGGACAGCTTTACGCCTTCTCATTGGTTATTCATTCAGCAACTCTTTACTGAGCACCTACCGCGTGCTGGGAGCAGGGTAGGGCTGGGGGTGCCCAGTGCCTGTGTCCATTCCTGGGTGGAGTGGAAGACTGAGGGGGCTGTCGCCTATGATCAGCCTCTGCAGCTGGCTGTGTGTGGCTGAAATGGCACTCTGAGGCTTTTGCACTGAGGTGAGCATTCCCGGTGACCGTGAGAACCTCAGGTGGATTCAGAGACTCAGGCCATCCAGGCAGGGAAAGCCCTAAGTGACTATTTCCACACCCCTTATCTCAGGGAAGGGCAAGCTGAAGGCAGAGAACGAAGGGGCTTCATATCACACAGCAAGCTGGATGCTCCATCAGAACCTGGGGTCCCTGATACCCAGCCCGGCACTGGGGCAGATGAGCCATGTGGTCCCCCTGGAGAAACCACGTGGCAGGGAGCTTGTGGGAGACCAGTGCCTCCTCGTGGTGATGAGGGGAGAGGCACTGGGGGAAGGAGCACGAACTGGCCACACTCACCCTTCTCTGTCCTCACCTCCGCAGAAGCCACGGTGAAAGATGACATGAACAGCTACATCAGCCAGTACTACAATGGGCCCAGCAGTGGTAAGTCTCTGTCGGTGCTATTCTGTGTGTACCAGAACCTCTGTGTGGCCCCACACCAGAGGTGACCCTGGCAACCCCTAACATCCAGGCCAGGGACAGTGCGACCAGGCGGTCCATCTTGTGGCCCCCGTGAGCCATAACCATGGGCAGAGTTCCCAGCAAACTCTGGTGCCCGAGCTCGAGTGCTGGGATGGGAGTGCTGGGATGGGGGACCCTGGGGCGGAAAGGGGCTGGAACCTAGGAATCTAATGACCTCAGCGCTTCCCAACCTGAGAACCTTGCAGGATGAGCGTGAGGAGGGTGAGAGAATGCATAACTGGGTGTGAGAAGCAGCAGGCACTGGCCTGTCCTTGTTTATGTTGCATTCTTGCACTTCAGAAAGTCTCAGGGGACCTGGTGGTTTTCACTTATGAGAAAGGTGGAGTTTTAACATAATACTCAGTCCTTCGGGGTCTTGTTTCTCCTTAGCCAGTGTCTTGAGTCTTGTAAGGTTTGGGTTTCACAGCCCTTGAAAAGTGAAAATGTTAGTTGCTCAGTCGTGTCCAACTCTTTGCGACCGCATGGACTGCAGCCCACCAGCCTTCTCTGTCCATGGAATTTTCCAGGCAAGAGTACTGGAATAGGTTGCCATTCCCTTTTCCAGGAGATCTTCCTGACCCAAGGATCGAACCCAGCCTCCTGCATTGCAGGCAGATTCTTTACTGCTGAGCCCTTAAATCCTTGTAAACTCCATTCTCAGGCTAGAAGGTTATAGTGTGTGTCATGCTGAATACATCTGAATTTTGTCTTTTCTGCAATTTAGCCCCTTTAAGGCCTCTTTCCCTCCCTTCCTCCTCCTCCGAAGCCTTATCCAACCTGCTGATCTCAAAGACCACCATCTCTAGCCTGAACCTCTCTCCCAGCGCACTCTCCCTATCACTTTAGAGAGAAGCCCACACTATGCCTACTGTAATTCAGGCCCTTGATACTTCTCACTTAGAGCGAAGACATTCTGGGATGTCCTCCACCCTCTGCTTAGAATGCATCCTGTAGAAATTCATCAGTTTTCTGAGGGCACAGCTCTGGTCATGAGTCTCACACTGGACCCATTTAAAACTTTGAGTCCTGCTGACCATGACATTCAGATTCCTTGTCATAGCATACTGCTGGGTTAGTCAGGATGGGCTCAGTTATGCTGCAATGACAATAACCCCACATCTGAGTGGTTTAAATAAACCAACCAAGGACCAGGGCACACTGGCCAGGGGCTCTTTGCCCAGGCTGTTATCTCTACCCCGTCTCCATGACAACAGAACAGTTGTCATGCCTTCTAGAACAGTGTTGACCGCACGGGCAGAGCACAGCTGGCTTATGTAGCTTTTCCAGGAAATGCCACCGGTCACTTCTTGCAGGTGACTGGCTGAGGCCTGTCACATGTCTGCATCTGATACGGAGGCATAATTCTCCCTCAGGGCAGGTGGTGAATATTGGGAACCTGGACCATCTCCCAAGGCCTCTCCCAGCAAAGCCATTCATACTCAGGGCACCCCCACCATCTAGCCCCGCCCCCATCAGGGCGCAGAGGTGCGGCCGGGGTGGAGAGTGACCCACGCCCCTCCTCTCTTGCAGACAGCGGCGTCCCAGAGCCAGCTGTGTGCGTGGTCACCACGGCCGCCATCGACATCCACCAGCCCAACGTCTCCTCTGACCTCTTTTCCATCGACGTGCCCCCGAAGCTCGGCAGCGATGGCACTGGCGCCAGCGCCAGCTCCGAGAGTGCCACCCGCTCCACGCGCAGCTCCGGCACCCGGGCCCAGAGTGACAGCAGCCAGACGCTGGGCTCCTCCACGGACTGCAGCGCAGCCCGCGAGGAGCCGTCCTCCGGGCCCCGCCCCTCCGCCCCGCCGCCGCCCCCGCCGCCCTCTCAGCAGCATGCGGCAGAGGCCACAGTCCAGGACCTGTTGTCCCCCCTGTCGGAGGACCCCTGCCCCTCCCGGAGGGCCTTGGACTCCGCCCCGCTTGCCCAGTCCAGCCCAGAGGGCTCGGCCCAGCCCAGCCCTGAGCTGGAGCACAGGGTGAGTCTGTTTAACCAGAAGAACCGGGAGGGCTTCACCGTCTTTCAGATCAAGCCTGTCATCCATTTCCAGCCGGCCGCGCCTGTGCTGGAGGAAAAGTTCAGATCTTTGGAATCCAAAGAGCAGAAGTTGCACAGGGTCCCTGAAGCCTAGAGCCTCCAGGCAGGCTGGGAGGGAGGCGGGGAGACAGCCATCTCGATGCTCCCCCGGGGCCCCGGTGGCCACCAAGGGTCACACGAGGGGCCGGGGAGCCCTCTGGCTTCCCTCAGGGTGCTGCCTGCCTCCAGGGAGGTGACGCCAGGCCTGGAGGCCACATGCCTCAGACCTCAAAGCCCAGAGCTGGCGCCTCCTCTCACCCTGCTCAGGGGAGGGTGGTGCTCATGGCTGGGGTTTTTTTTTAAAAACCACTTTTACAAAAACCAGCCTGTGGCCCAGCTTCAGCAGGGTAGAGCGTGGGGGCCAGCTCAGCCTCTTCCGTTGCCTTTGTTCCCGACGCCCACCCTGGACCCTCGGGAACAGCACTGTGAGCAGGGGCTCTCCAGCCCCACCCCCAAGCCGTCTTTTCCAGGAATCCCGGGTGGAGCCCACACAATCACACACAGACCACCATCTGAGCCTATCTCATTTGTCTTCATTTTCTCATTTAGGCATGAGCGTTTCTGAGTCTTTTCGAGACAAATCTAGTTTCCACCTTCTTGGGACATAAAGGGATGGGTCTGGAGGAGGGTGGGAGGGTTGTGGGGCGGGGTGGGTGACAGCCATTTTCCAATCTTGGCTTTAATAATAAAAACCACCTGCACTGAGACTTCCAGTTGGCAGAGGTGTTCCTTTGGCTGCTAGTCCAGGTGAGGACCCCAGAGTGGCTTCTCTGGGTTTGGGTTGGCCTTGAAAATCCACCAAGGGAGCCCCCCCCAACTCCTCTCCAGTATCCCCAAGGCTTTTGTAGAGGAGCCCTAGACCCTAGGAGAGAAGTGGTCACACTGCCTGTGTGACTCTGGACTAGTAGTACCTTCCCTTCACTCATCTCCCCACCACAGTGGAGCTCAGAATTCTGTCTTCCTTGCCAGCAACTCCCAGACACAGCTCCCTGACCCAGGGCTCCATTCCTCAGGGATCTCAAACTTAGAGGTCCAAAGCTGAGTGAGATGTCTTGCTCGCAGCCTACTGTTCCTCCCGGGTTCCTAGCTGGGGCACCACCACCCACCCGGCCACGCACGTGAATGTTGGCCCCCTTCTCATTCCCCACGAGCAGTCAGGGATGCTGGCCACCTGCCCCAGACCCTCACAGCCTTGCTAAGGCCCAGGCCCAGCCTCTGACTCCCCCATGTGTGTCAGCCCCTCAAACTCCGGCCCAGGCGCCTGAGCCGGACCAGTGTGTCCCTTCCTGGAGAGCCTCCAAGGGGTTTTGTTTGTGACTGTGTTTTGTTTTTGATGTCCAGAAGAAAAAGGGAAGAGAATTTTTTTCAGTTCAAGGGCTCCCGTTGCCTCAAATGAATTTCTTGGTGAGGTCACCGCTCCTAAATGGGCTGGTTGCCTGCCCCCAGGCCACAAAGAACGTTCTCCTTATTCATGGGGAGATCAGCATTTGTCAGAAAAGATGTTAAAGGGAACAGTGTCAAATGGAGCTTGTTTAGGGGTGTAATCTGAGGCATTCCATCACCAGCAGCACAGTCATTCACAGCCGCCATGACTGAGCACTCTGTAAGGCCTCTACCCCTCTGGGCTCCTTTAACCCTTCCAGTGGCCCTGTGAGGTGGAAAATCACTGGGCCCATTTTCCAGGTGTAGGACCCAAGGCTCAGAGGTTTAAGAAACTTCCCTGAGGTTACACACTCATAAGAGAGGCACTGGAACTGGAGTTCAGATCCGCCTGGCTGTGTGCTAGGTGCTGGGGCTCCCAGGTTGTAGAGTTTTTGAAAGCAAAGGGGTCACTCTTGGGTTTGTCACTTATGGGCTGGAGGGTATTACATGATTTATAATCTCTAGGGCAGGAGCTGTGGGGTCTGTTCTTAGCGGTCTGCATCTGCTGGACTAGAAACAGCTACCCTCCTTGGCCAGGCTCAGCCTGCTGAGCTGTGATGCCCTCTTGGCTGAGTTCCCATGGCCCCAGCTCATGGGCTAGTGCTGGCCACCCAGTCAAGTAAATGAGCCTGTCCTGTGCTGGAGGTGAGACCCCCGTGGCTAGCTGGCAGTCACCTCTGCTTGGACTTCTACTCCAGAGAAAAGGGCTGGGAGGAGAGCAGTGGGGTAAGATGGTAGGCAAGTGGCCCCACTCTCTCCCTCAGTTTCCCCACCTAGAAGAGCTCCACTTTTAAGAACTGGTTTCTTAGGGCATTTACAAATGGCCCTGAGGTGAAACTGTGCCTGAGCACTCACGGTTGCCTTCCTGCCTGCCCAGGCAGTAACAGTGTTAGAGCTGCCGCACAGGCAGATGGAGCCTCGACGTGGTCTGACCTCTCCGAGGACAGAGTCCGCAGTCACCAGGTAGAGGACGCGCAAGAGGAAGCCTCTCACCTGCCTGAGGGCGGGCGCAGGGTGGCGTCTCACAGCCTGGAGCGCAGGAGGTAGAGAGTAAAAGCTTTGGCTCTCACGGTTCTCCCGGGTACCACAGCCCAGCTATAGCTGGTGGGCAGCGGGGCGCCAGTGGAGATGGAGCCCAAGCCCTCCCTGGGAGGTTTGCAGCTCTGGGAAAGACCCCCTCCTTGCTCGTCGACTCACTCAGGGAGCCCACTCTGGGGCTCTCTCAGAAGGGAGGAGGGCCTAGTAGCAGTTGCTGTTTCCTGTAAGCCAACGAGAGGGTGGTCACAACAGTGGCCCCCACTTACTCATTTGCTGTTGTGCTGGGGGCTCTTGGCGGGCTTCCCTCTCTGTCACAGTTTTGCAAAGTGGGTGCTGTCTTCCCTGCTTTACAGAGACAGGATGATTTATGAAATGACTTGCCCAAGGGCATACAGCTGAACTAGGAGCAGAATTCAAACCCAGGTCTGTCGGGATTAGATGCCATGCTGGATGTGGTGAGCCGAACTTTGTGGAATTAAACCAGGTATCATCAGGAGACCCAGAGGGGGAGTAGTCAGCCTGCATGGCTCCTCAGGCTGGGGGGACCTGCCCGCCCTCCCTGCAGAGCCCTGTGGCCCTTCCGCAGGAACAGCCTCCTGGCTCTGCCTTGCCACTGAAGCTGGAGAGGAGCCAGTCCTGTGGCCCGGCTGGCACCCTGACGTGCCAAGCCTGGCAGCCACGACAAGGTTCAGAGTCAGCAGTGCTGGGGGCCGGCCCCCCAGGGCAGCGTGGCCAGAGCCCTGCAGGCCTGGCTCACAGTCCACCCGGGACTTCCCTGAGTGACACGACCGGCCCCTCTCCAGTCAGCCCTCCAACCCAAACCTTGGCTGTTCAGGTCACACAGACGGGTTTTACACAGACGGGTTTTTCACAGACCCTGTACAATGACTTAGAGGCCAGTGGCCTGGAATTCCCTTCACCATGGTGGCTGTTCACTCCGTCCGTGACTCTCAGCTCAGCAACACCTTTCTCACTCCAAGCTCTTGACGGAAGCTCCGGCCCCAGTGCTGCACCCACATTCCTCTCTGGTGTGATTTCCTCGTCTCTAAAGAGACCAGGAGTGGGGTTGTACTCTCTGTGAGCTGAGCAGAGCCTCAAATGAGATGAGGTCCAAGGGAGCTCATCTTAGAAAGAAGCTTCCCAGGTGGCACTAGTGGTAAAGAACCCGCCTGCCAAAGCAGGAGACCACGGGTTTGATCCCTGGGTTGGGAAGATGCCCTGGAGGAGGACATGGCAACCCACGCCAGTATTCTTGCCTGGAGAATCCCATGGACAGAGGAGCCTGGTGGGCTACAGTCCACAGGGTTGCAAAGGGTCGGACATGACTGAGGTGACTTAGCACATTTTACTAACGAGTCAATAGGACACCTGCACAGTTGCTTCACAAGGATACCCAGCAACTCTGGGGGCTTGAGAGGACATCTCAGGGCGAGAGAGAAGTCCGGATACCCCACCTCCACCCTCCGCCCCAGCTGCTGTGGTGCACATAGGGTGTGTGCCAAAGCCCCGGATTCTCAGCTCAACCCTGGTTCTGGTTTGCTGTATGGCTCCCAGCGAATCCCTGGATCTGCATCCTTCCCCTTTATGTACAGCAGGAATAACAACTCTCGTCCCCTCCGCCCCCACCCACCCCTGTGAGGGCGGCTGGGATAGCTAATGACATAATGGAAGGGAAAGCCCTTTGAGAATGTTTCAAGGGAGACACAGACAGACACCATCCTTATTAATAATGGATGCCTGGGTGTTGTGCTGCCTACTCACGTTCAGCAATTCTGGGGAAGGCTGCCCGGGACAAGCTCAGTTGTTTCACTTGCTGCTGCGGATAGTTTGGTGCGAGAAGAGGGTGGTAGATAGGAGCTGAGAGTTCGTGTGCCCCAACCCCACTCCCAATACCCAGCCCAGGCACTGTCTGCTCCTCCTGAGCTCACCCTGCTCATATATCCCCACCGGTTCCCCTATAAATAATGCCCCAGAGTCACCCTGAGTTAAAGCACTGCAGTTCCAGGAGGCACCTTATCTGCCTTCCTCTCCTTTTCCCAGTATAACCCCCAAACCTACATTTCCATGGCATAAACTGAATGATGAATTCATAACTACTCTGGATTTTTTTTTTTTTCCTTTGCTCCAGCGCTGAAAAGTTTAGTATTGTCTCTTGGTGAATAGTTAATTTAATTATCCAAAGAAAATGATGGAACATTTGCTGCTAAATTTATTGCAAACTACCAAAGAGACAGCGCTGGCATAATTTTATGCAGAGCCCCAGGCTATAGCATAGGGGAGCAGGCTGCCTATTCATCCTGAAACAAGCAAATGAAATTGACTACCCTGGAGATCAATCAGGACATTAAACACTGTGATGAATGTGGCAGAACTCTTCAGTGTCTGAGATTTACAGGGCACCTTTCACCAAGCGCTCTAGGAGCCTCCCCAACATCAATTAGGCCGCATAACTAGGTAGGCTCACCTCCACCTCCACTGCATAAGGAAGAGGCGTGGTGTTCTTGAACCTGGGTTTGCTAAATGCCACAAAAGATAGCCAGTGTGCAGACCAGATCCAGCACAAAGCCCCCTGCTTCCCTCAGCAAAGAATGTTTTAGAATGGAGGAGTCAGGCTCAAAGGGGACTGAGGGATTAGAGTCCAGACTGGGTCATGTTCTTGGTGCTTCTGTGCCTTGGCCACGCTGGGCCTTTCACCTGGGATATGCTTCGTTATTGGTTGATTTTGACTGAACTTGTCTCAGCTGTCTCATCTTGCTCCCCTTCACTGCAGCCGGTCCCAGTCAGACTGGATAAGGTACGCCCTCTGTGTTCCCAGGGGCTTCCCAAGTGGCACCAGTGGTAAAGAACCCGCCTGCCAGTGCAGGAGACATAAGAGATGTAGGTTCGCTCCCTGGGTTGGGAAGATCCCCTGGGGGAGGGCATGCAACCCACTCCAGTATTCTTGCCTGGGGAATCCTGTGGACAGAGGAGACAGGCAGGCTGTAGCCCACAGGGTCACAGAATCGGACACGACTGAAGCGACTTAGCATGCATGCACACTGAGTTTCCAGAGAGGAACTCAGGTTATGGCATGTGGTTGAGGGTATACTTTGGCCTAAGGTCACTACTCTCTAGCTGTGAATCCTTTGGCAAGTGTCTTAAGCTCTGTAAGCTTCAGTTTTCTCATTTGGAGAGTGGAGAATACTACAATACCTCATGGGGTTATGAAGCTGAAATGAAATAATGTCTGTAAAGCACTCAGCACAGCTCTCAAAAGTGATTCTTGTCTCCATTTTCCTAAGCTGTTTGATATCTGCCAACACGTTCACACAGGTTAAAGCTTGAAGGTATCTTGGAAGGTTACCAAGTGCAATTTGCCATTTTACAGATGAGGAAAATGAAGCCTAAAAGGAGAAGGAATGTGACCAGGGCACCCCTGAGACCATATTAGAACCAGGGTGAGAACCCCAGTGTCCTGGTGACCAGCCCACTCAGTGCTCAGCCCAGGTCCCAGACCTCACAGTTCCCCATGCAGCCCGCACACTGGGAAGGGAAACAGCCCTCCAAGCCGGACGTGAGTGCCCAAAACCACGTGAGCAGTTGTGGGATGCAAAGATGGGGAAGCCCAGGCAGATAAAAACCTCACCATGGCCTGACTACTCACCAATCCGGGCACCAAAGAAAGTAAACACCAGCTTCCTTCCCAATAAATTCCTATTTCCATCACCCATCACTCTTCCATGCTTCTAGTGACAAGTTTGCTGTTTTCAGGCAATGCAAATCAGAGGAGAGTCCTAGAGAAGCTGAAGATGTTGGGGAGGCAGCCTGGTACGGTGCAAAGGCCAAGCTCTCCAGGCCTGGAGTCGGCTCAGGTTTTGTATCTCACTGACTGCCTCTGCTCAGCCCATTTCTTCATCCAGAAAGTAGGGGTGATGATACCCACTTTGGAGACCGTTGTATTAGAGAAGGATAGGTAATGCACCTAGTAGGTTCTTAACAAGTAATATTTGCCAGAATTCTGGTTTGTGTCCAGCTCTACCACCTGCTTTGTGCCCTGGGGCAGATCACCCCTCCTGAGAGCCTGACTTCTTCAGTTTCCTACCCTTCCCACCTCTGAGCAGGTAATTGACAAGAGAGTGCTATTATAAACCAAGGATTATCAGCAACTCTTCTTCATGTGGGTGCCCCACAAAATATTTTTAAAACCCTAGGGCTATACAAATTGGAGCAATATATCACCCTAAATGGGCTTTTAACAAGGTTATCAGTCAAGTCTTCTTTTGTTCGGCAACAGCTAACCAAATCCATCTGTTATAATCAATAGTGTTCTCTGGGTTTCCCAGCCTCTTAAGCACACTTTTACATGGACCAAAAACAAAAACCCCTCTCACCCCCGTGAGAGACAGTGTGAAATGCAACCAAACTGACTACCCCTCTCACACAGACAGCACAGAGAGCGCTTACGGCTGGGGTTGCATTCAAAGCCTCCCAGCCCACTGCAGACATGCCCAGGCTCTGCCGGCAGCGTGGCTCCCACACTATCCTTCGAGGATGAGCCCCTCTCTGCCAGCCTCGCCCATAGCACCGGACCCTTTCCCACAGCCTCAGGGGACCCATTCTGTACCCAAAGAACTTTCAGTCAAACCCATTCAGGGCATAAAGCCAGAGGATTCCTGCAACAGCCTCCTAATCGTGTCCATCTTTTCTTCCTCTGTCTGTCCTGAGCACTCCACCAGCTTACGTTATTCCTCTAGATCAAGTGACAGGCCTTCCTCAACACAGGCTAATATAGTATCTATCTCCCTGTTGCCAGAAGGGTGATCCCGAAGACCTGTTCGGGTGGCAGGGCCTCAGGACGTCATGCCGCTCTTTGTGGAACATACTGGATATACTGACGTGGTTACTTCTAACACATAGACAAGGAATAGTAACAACCAGCAGAGAGCCTTTTTATGTATTCAACACCTGTTCACTAAACAAAAGCTGTGGAGGGCCAGTGGCTGCTGACCTCCTCAGTTAAATATCCATTTGTTACCAGTTCATTCCCTTTGGAACCTGATTAGAGTAGGATCAGATGTAGCACAATTGGAGTTTTAGAAAAAAGGATGCAAGAAAGACTTAGATTGGGAAATTTTATTAATTTTTCCTGCAAATCAGGAGCTCTCACAGTACCATCTCTGGTCCAGCTCCTGAAACAGCAGTATTCCTTGAGGGCCAAGTTTGAGAACCACTGACCCACGAGGAAAAACAACAAACTCTTCAGCCTACCAGCCAATGTCCTCCACAATCCGGCCTTAACTACCTACCACCCTCAACCCCTGATGCTCTGTTTTCGCCCGTCACTGCCTCAAGCCTGCATGTGAGCTCTCATCCGTTCTACTTCTGCCCCTCATGTTCACATTAACACTCCACACCCTGAGGAATAACCGTAGCTGGCCCCCTGAAGGAGCCCTCCCTGTATGTGCAGTTCATGCTGACTGCATGCTATCTGCTTTTCTAATCACTTGGGTCTCATCTCATCTTTCCTGCTAGCTGCAGATCTTGAGGGCAGGGACTGTGTCTCTAACAGCCTGTATTCTCAGAGCCCAGCAGCAAGCTGCTCTCCCCATCAGGACCACAAGCTGCGTCAGTGCAGACATCCAGGTGTTCGCTCCAGAGTCCCACACGGCACAGCTGCTGGGTGAGCCGGGGAGCCTAGAAGGGAATATGCCCCAATGTACTGCTGAGAGACCAGGGGAAGTGCTGGGTTCTGTACCTTCTCAACTGCCAGAGAGCTGAGACTAGGGCCCTTACTGTCCATAGTAAGGAGGTTGTTTATTGTTCAGTCACCCGGTTGCATTTGACTCTTTGCAAACCCATGGACTGTAGCATGTCAGGCTCCTCTGTCCTTCACTTTTTCCCAGAGTTGGCTCAAATTCATGTCCAATGAGTCAGTGATGCTATCCAACCATCTCATCCTCTGCCGCCCCCTTCTCCTTTTGCCTTCAGTGTTTCCCAGTGTCTGCTTGACCTAAATGACCTCAAGAACCTATCAGCTCTGCCCTTACATGGCTGCCTTCCTACACGCGTACTCCTGCCCTCTCAGGGACTTCATGTTCTGACAAATTAGCCAAATTCCTGGGGGCCGTATGACATTACCCTAAGACCTCAAAGGTCTTAGGGGAGAAAGGCAGGAAGCATACACACAAACCCCAAAGAAAGCTATCCCTAACACCTTTGCCCACACTGCTTCCAGAGCTACAGCTCAATCCTCAAGCCAAGACGTACGGCCGTCATTTGGAAGTGACAGCGTGGTTTCCCACAGAACATTAAGTAAGTAAAAAAAAAAAAAAAAAAAGGGCATGTCAAATTGTACCTTCCGGCATAGATGGTAGTTTTTAACAATTAGCCCCAGTCTCACACAGCTGCCTTTTGAAGGTAAACTTTGAGGGGGCACTTAGAGGGGCTTCTAAGTTGAACAAATTCCGGCTGGAAAGACAAGCCCAGGATACCAACTCTTCCTCCGCCAGGATCCTGAGTGTGCGCCCCGCCCACCTGGGACCAGGCAGCGAGCGCCCTCTACCTGAGGGTGCCATGCAGCACCCTGTTCCTCCAGCTGAGGTGAGGCAGAAGCACACAGCGGTGAAGCCACTGCTCTGAAGCCAGACTTCCTGGTTCCAAATCATGGCTCTCGTTTGTAAGCTGTCTGAAATTACGCAAGTTACATACCCTCTTTGTGCCTCAGCTTCCTCATCTGTAAAACAGGGGTAAGAATAGCATCTATCTTACGGCTGTTGTGACGACTGAAGGGTTTAGTATGTGACATATAGTAAGCGCCATGTGTGTGCTCAGTCGCTCCGTCGTGTCCGACTTTTTGTGACCCCCATGGACTGTAGCCAGCCAGGCTCCTCTGTCCATGGAATTCTCCAGGCAAGAATACTGGAGTGGGTTGCCATTCCCTTCCCTAGGGGTTCTTCCCAACTCAGGGATCGAACCTAGGTCTCCTGCATTGGCAGGTGGACTCTTTACCACAGAGCTACCTGGGAAGCCCCTACTTAATGCTATTATGACAGTGATGAATTGTATTTAGTATATTAACTGAACAGCTGCTTAGAGCTGGAGCAGGACAGTCATGACAGGAGGGAGACAAAAGGGAGAAAGACCAAACAGTTCAACCCCGAGGCTAAGAACCACACAAAGATACCCCTTGGGATGGACCTCCCTGAGCTGGCGCACCCTGTATACACTGGGCGTACTCTGCAGCCTCCACTTCTGCTTCTCTCCTGTCCCCCCAGTTATGGTATCCCACAGGGATGAAGAGTCAATGGAAAAGGCCCCGAGTAAGGTTAGCTTCCTTGGCAAGAGCCCCAAAGATAGCAACAAGATACAGGCATTACTTCTGCAAGAGAGAGTCAAACTATGTGGCCTTGGACAAGTCACTTCAGCTCCTTCACGTCTCTCTGTGCCACAGCATCCCTCCCTGCACAAGGGGGCCGAGCCGGCCCGGCCCTCAGCTCTGCATGCTAGGGTCCTGCAGCTCGAACACTGAGCACTACTTGGCTGCTCCTCTCACTTCATTACAAGAAGGCAGAAGTGCCAGTGACATTTAACTTCAAGGGGTGTTTCACAGCAAGTGATTATAACGCATCAAGAAAGGGTTCAACTAATCAGCCCCAGGCTGGCCACACTAAGGGCCCGCTGGGCCCTCTGCTCCCTCCCTTTGTGTATCACAAGTCACTTCCCATCTCTTCCCTGCCGTCTTTCTTGTCAGCAACTACACCTTCTGTGGCTCAGCTTCAGCACGGCAGTTCTCTTCATTCAACCCGCCTGCTGACTCCTGGCCTTTCTAAGACCCCAGATCCCAGCCCACACCTTCCTGCAGTCTTGGCTGACACCTCACCAGCCCCTGTTCCTCGGGCTGCACTTGCACAAGCGCCTGGCCGCTCTGACACCCTCACCCTCAGCCCGTGCCCTAGGGCAGCATGGGAGAGTGCAGGAGCGCACGCGCGTGTGGCCAGCGTGCATGCCTGGCTGCTTTCTAAGACAGTCCAAAGGGAGCCACCAGGAGGGCGAGAGAAAAGCCAGAGCCATCTCTGAGCAAGACTTTTAACATTTACAACAGTATCGAGCTATCTGTTAGCAGAGGAGGCCACACTGTCTCAATGCAGCTCCTTCTCCAGCTTGCCTCTTCTTTATAGACACCAAGAACTGTAAACTGCCAAGATCTTAAAGTGAAATGGAAAATTAAATCAATTTAAGTCAACTAAATACATTCAGCAGGTTCAGGTTTAACGCTGGTCCGCTTTTGTCACATTAGCTATGATTTTCTAGAGACTGGAATATATTTAAGATAATATTCACGCTTCGTGGCCCTGCTTTTTTAACTCTAAATTTACCACTCTAGTTTCCTTGTCTCAACAACTGGATTATGTTGATTAGACTGGTGGGAACATTCATGTTTATAAAAATACAGAGCCATCCATGAACAACACAGGCAAAGAACAAATAATAATTTTCACTCCTGTTTTTTCAATTTTCTCTCTTCCTTTACAAAGACAGGCATATTTCTGGTAATAGTTTTAAAGTTATGGAAAGGCTTTATTATGTATTACAGAACTATAAAATTTCAAAAAAATAACTGTTTAGAACCACCAATAATTAAGAAATAATAATAACCCCATAAAAAAAGTATTTGGTGTCTGTTAGAAATTTTCCTCAAATTATGATATGTAGCTCTCCACACTTTCCAATGATTGTTATATTAGCCATGAATTTCTATGATTTCAGCTGAATATACTTTGATATAATTTTCCTTCTTAAGACATGGTCATGACTCATTTCTTCTTCAATAGCTCAGTCATTTCAGGAACAACCTGCAAATTAAAAAAATTAATAATTAAGCAATTTGAGTTTTCATTGTGATAAGGTCACAGCTCCTTAAGGAGTACAAAGAGGCCAAAAGTAACAATGTGAATTACCAGCGAAGTACAGGAGGTACAAACTGCCCCCTCCCTCTGCCTCACCGAGGAATTCCCTGTTTTCCCACAGCCTCTCTTCCCATCCATGGGGAAACTATACCCACCCTGGACATGTGGCTGGCAGAGCCAAAAGCCCGCTCATGGCTTGGAAGCCTTTGTGACACAACCCCAGACCTCAGAAAGGCACCACTGCGAACAGGAAGTCCAATTTCTCTTGTCTGTGTTGAGAACAGTGTATATTTTTGACCTCTGTGTTTCCTAGCACTCTTTCTTCCCTCACTGCAGTCCTGCCTTACCTTCAAAGTCTTGCTTAGTCACGACTCCTGTCAACTTCCTCTAGTACTTGTTTTCTCACTGTTTGTTCATTCATTCATCATTCATGTAACAAACACTGTAGTTGTTATTCCTCAGCACACGTTACCATCTTCTGGCACATAAAAATGAGCTGCATGTGGGACATCACCCATCGTCGTTCTTTACTAAAATCAAGGCCTTGTGCGAATGCAGTGGCTGGTCAGCAAACAGCAAGAAACCCCAGTGAAGGAAACTGACCAAGCTGGCTCCCACTTTAGAAAGGATTCATTACTAACCCTTGGCCTGGGCGGTTCAGCGGCTGCAGCTGGAGCTTTCAGTGTGGAGCTGCTTTGTGACAGCCTGGATCACAGAGGAGGGCTACATGTGGGGACTGCAGGAGAATGTCACACAGGGCCTGCCTGAAAACTAGCCTAGCCACTTGTGTAAAATATCAATTACTCAGCTTCCAAGGGGTTGTCGACTGCCCTAGCTCACAAAGATCCCAGCTGAACTCGCCACTGATGAATATAGCCTCTCAATTATTTAAGAGAGCTACATTTCCATTAGGTGGAAATAATGTGTTCGTACAAAATTTATTAAGGAAATTGTCGACATGTTGTTTCTTCCGAATGTCACTTTGTCTCCAGCCTATTAAAAGGCCCATGTTTACCACGGAGCCAGCAGGCATTAGCTCAGGGGCAGCATTAAGTGCTGGCACCACTTCCCCCCGTTTCCTTGGCGGAGAGACCATGAGCTTATGCCAGTCACACAGAAGACATGCTAAACGAGCCTCATGTGGGACCTACGTGTTTCATGAAAAATGGGCTAGGGCCCAACTTCTTTGAAATAAAACATCAGTTTGGTTTAGAACATAGTTTTTAAAAACCTTACAGAAAGTCCCCCTGCCACACTCCCCCCAAAAGGGTTGAGGGGTCTTTCTCTCTCCATGCTCCATATTATTTTTGTTAGATCAATCTCGGAATTCCCAAGCATATCAAACAATGCCTTGGTTAGGGAAAAAAACATGCCAACTCAGTTTACTGAGTATCTAATGGCCTCAGCACACTGAAAGATCTGAATTCTTATTTTTTTCTATTTTAGATACTGCAGAGGCAGCTCCCTACTCAGTAAGACCAGATGAGAGTGAATTTATGTCTCAAAAAGGACAATCTACTGATATAAGTCACAGCACAACTATATTTCACTCATTTATTTAGTATTTCCTCAGGATAAGCATTATGGGAAATAGAGAAGATCAGGCCTGATTCCTGGCCACAAGGAGGGAAGAGACAGAGGTCTAAGAACCACTTGATTAGAAATTTGCTCATCTTACACTGTAATGTAAGAGGATGAGAATGGCATTAAAAGCTCCAAATTCAAGCATTCTGAGGTAAGTTGAATCTGGTATGGACTAGGAAAAATCAGAACATTTAACATGGAGAAAAAAAAGATTCTGGGCAAAAAATGAGGTGGCAAACAGACAAATACTGTAGGTTCCAGAAACAGTAAAGGGATTAGAATTGACTGTAGTGAATGGCTATGTTAGAGAGAGGTGGAAAAGGTTTAAATAGATAGGAGTTATACCAAGTCTAATCAATGGGGACACAACAGTCTCTCCAACAGAGACGAACTGGATGTCCACATGCAAAAGAATGATGCTGGACCTTCACCTCACACCATACACAAATATTAATTTAAGATGGATCAAAAGCCTAGTTAAACAACATAAAACTCTTAGAAGAAAACGTAGGGGTAAATCATCAAGACCTTGGAATATGACAATAGATTCTTGGATATGACATCCAAAACATAAGCAACAAAAAACAGATGAACTGGACTTCATCAAAATTTAAAACTTTTGTCATCAAAGGATATTATTAAGAAAGTGAAAAGACAACTGACAAAATGGGAGAAAGTATTTAGAAAACATACTAAGGGGTGTGATAAGGGTTTAACATCCAGAAAATATGAAGAAATCTTACAACTCAACAACAAAAAAAACAAACAATTCAATTTAAAAAATGGACAAAGAATGTGGATAAACATTTCTCTAAAGAAGACATGCGAATGGCCAAAGAGCACTCACAAAAAATGCTCAATATGATTTGTCATCCAGAAAAAAAAAAAGTCAATCAAAACAACGAGATACCACTTCACAACCATTAGGATGGCTATAATAAAAGATAATAACAAGTGCTAGCAACTATATGGAGAAATTGGGGCCCTTGTATATTATTTAGTAGGAATGCAAAATGAGTCAATCACTTTGTAAAATAGTAGGCAGTTCTTCAAAATGTAAAACACAAAATTATAAAAATGTACAAGCAATTCCATTCCTAGATATGTATCCAAAAAAGATGAAACAGTGCACAAAAACTCATACATGAATGCTCATGGCAGCATTAATTATAACAGCCAAAAAGTGGAAACAACTCAAAAGTTCATCAACTGATAAATGGATAAACAAATTGTGGCATATATATACAATGGCTATTACTTGGCAATAAAAAGGAATAAACTGCTGCTACAACAGTGAACCTTTAAAACATCATGTTAAGAAGCCACCCACAAAAGACCATGTATTACATGATTCTATACCCAGGACTGGCAAATCTACAGAGACACAAAGCAGATTAGCTGTTGCCAGCGGCTGGGGAGAACGTGAATAGGGAGTGACTGCTAATAGGTATCGGGCTTCTTCTCAGTGTGACGAAAATGTTCCACAATTAGACACAATTATACCTAGTCGTTCAGTGATGGATGCATAACTCTATGAATATACTAAAAACAACAAGACTGAACTGTACCTTTTAAAGCATACATTTTATGATATGTGAATTATAGCTCAGTAAAGTTATTATATCTTAAAAAATTAACAAAACTACCAGTCAGGTGGTTCCCTCTGTCTAACTCTAACTCTGATTATGATATTCACCATTTATTAAGCACCTACTATGTACCTGCATGGAACAAAATACAAACAGGTAGGCTAATATTTAACACAGACTAAACTAAGTGCAGTACAATCTCACTTAAATCTCATTATAAGATGACATTTATATTACTTATGAGAATGCTTATATTCAGAGAGATTAAGTAAGTTTGCTAAGATAATTTAATTAGTATACGCCCATGACAGAATATGAAATGAAGCTTGTAATTACTGTACCATGTTACTTCTGTCATATGAAGAAAAAATAAATTTGCCCTAACTCATGACTGTTGAAGGGCGAAGTGAAAAAATAAATAAAAGAAAATAAAATGTTATGCACATACAGTTTTATTCTAGACATGATGAAATTTGGTGGACACAATATACCTTAGGGAATTATTAGTCCAATAGCTATTTTTATACTTGTTATATGTGATACAGCTTGAAATTTTTAAACAAAAATTTGGTGTAAAAAAGTCCTTTTTACACAGCTATTATTTGATTTATGATGTTATTTTAAGATCTTAATCCCAAATAGATAATAATTAATTTTCATTCATAATTTGCATAATTGCATTTTTTAAGCTGTTATACTTTAAAATTTTGATTTTTAAAGATAGAAGGTAGCTCCAATGAGAAGTATATTCACTATGCCACCCTATCTGCTCTTCCATCAGAATTACTAGGTTGGAGCAAAAGTAATTGCAGTTTTCGACCATGAATTTTATTTTTTTATTTTTTCCATTTATTTTTATTAGTTGGAGGCTAATTACTTTACAATATTGTAGTGGTTTTTGTCATACATTGACATGAATCAGCCATGGATTTACATGTATTCCCCATCCTGATCCCCCCTCCCACCTCCCTCTCCACCTGATTCCCCTGGGTCTTTCCAGTGCACCAGGCCCGAGCACTTGTCTCATGCATCCAGCCTGGGCTGGTGATCTGTTTCACCCTAGATAATATACATGTTCCGATGCTGTCCTCTCGAGACATCCCACCCTCGCCTTCTCCCAGAGTCCAAAAGTCTGTTCTGTACATCTGTGTCTCTTTTTCTGTTCTGCATATAGGGTTATCATTACCATCTTTCTAAATTCCATATATATGTGTTAGTATGCTGTATTGGTCTTTATCTTTCTGGCTTACTTCACTCTGTATAATGGGCTCCAGTTTCATCCATCTCATTAGAACTGATTCAAATGAATTCTTTTTAATGGCTGAGTAACATCCATGGTGTGTATGTACCACAGCTTCCTCATCTATTCGTCTGCTGATGGGCATCTAGGTTGCTTCCATGTCCTGGCTATTATAAACAGTGCTGCGATGAACATTGGGGTGCACGTGTCTCTTTCAGATCTGGTTTCCTCAGTGTGTATGCCCAGAAGTGGGACTGCTGGGTCATATGGCAGTTCTATTTCCAGTTTTTTAAGAAATCTCCACACTGTTTTCCATAGTGGCTGTACTAGTTTGCATTCCCACCAACAGTGTAAGAGGGTTCCCTTTTCTCCACACCCTCTCCAGCATTTATTGCTTGTAGACTTTTGGATAGCAGCCATCCTGACTGGCATGTAATGGTACCTCATTGTGGTTCTGATTTGCATATCTCTGATAATGAGTGATGTTGAGCATCTTTTCATGTGTTTGTTAGCCATCTGTATGTCTTCTTTGGAGTAATGTCTGTTTAGTTCTTTGGCCCATTTTTTGACTGGGTCATTTATTTTTCTGGAATTGAGCTGCAAGAGTTGCTTGTATATTTTTGAGATTAATCCTTTGTCTGTTGCTTCGTTTGCTATTATTTTCTCCCAATCTGAGAGCTGTCTTTTCACCTTGCTTATAGTTTCCTTTGTTGTGCAAAAGCTTTTAAGTTTCATTAGGTCCCATTTGTTTATTTTTGCTTTTATTTCCAATATTCTGGGAGGTGGGTCATAGAGGATCCTGCTGTGATTTATGTCGGCGAGTGTTTTGCCTATGTTCTCCTCTAGGAGTTTGATAGTTTCTGGTCTTACATTTAGATCTTGAATCCATTTTGAGTTTATTTTTGTGTATGGTGTTAGAAAGTGTTCTAGTTTCATTCTTTTACAAGTGGTTGACCAGTTTTCCCAGCACCACTTGTTAAAGAGGTTGTCTTTTTTCCATTGTATATTCTTGCCTCCTTTGTCGAAGATAAGGTGTCCATAGGTTCATGGATTTATCGCTGGGCTTTCTATTCTGTTCCACTGATCTATATTTCTGTCTTTGTGCCAGTACCATACTGTCTTGATGACTGATGAATTTTAAATTATAACTAGGCTCAAACACATCTTTATTAATCAAAACAGGAACCATTCAATCAACACATTTTTGCCAATGAGAAATAAGTTTGTTTGCTCCTGTAGCATAAAAATACATGCTTTGGGATTTGACAAACTCTTGGAAAGCATTTTCTGCCTCCTGCTGGTTGTTGAAACATTTTCCCTGCAAAAAGTTGTCAAGATGCTTGAAGAAGTGGTAGTCAGTTGGCAAGAGGTCAGGTGAATATGGCAGATGAGGCAAAATTTCATAGCCCAATTTGTTCAACTTTTGAAGCATTGATTGTGTGATGTTTGGTCAGGTGTTGTCATGGAGAAGAACTGGGCCCCTTCTGTTGATCAATGCCAGCTGCAGGTGTTGCAGTTTTCAGTACATCTCATCAATTTGCTGAGCATACTTCTCTGATGTAATGTTTTTGCCAGGATTCAGAAAGCTATAGTGGATCAGATCAGCAGCAGACCACCAGTGACCATGACCTTTTCTTGGTGCAACTTTGGCTTTGAGAAGTGCTTTGGATCTTCTCTGTTCAACCAGCCATCATCAGCTTTTGTATAAAATCCACTTTTGATTGCACGCCACAATCTGACTGAGATAGTTCACTGCTGTTGCATAGGATAAGAGAAGACAACACTTTGGCATCCTCTTATCGAGTTTCTTCACCTTTGCAATTTGCTTCAAATGCTGAATGACCACAGAATGGTCAACACTGAATTCTTCGGCAACTTGTCGTGTAGTTGTAAGAGGACCAGCTTTGGTAATTGCTCTCAGTTGGTCACTGTCAACTTCCAATGGCTGGGCCATTGTGTTTCTCATCTTCAAGGCTCCCATCTGCTTTGCAAAATGTCTTGAACCACCACTGCACTGTATGTTCATTAGGAGTTCCTGGGCCAAATGCATCACTGATGTGGCAAGTTGTCTCCATTGTTTTACAACCTATTTTGAACTTGAATAAGAAAATTGCTCAAATATGCTTTTTATCTAACATCATTTCCCTAGCTTAAAATAAATATAAATACACAGCAAGTGATAAGTCATTAGCAAAAAACATAAAGGGAGAAATATGCATCAAAATGATGCATAACATAACCACATTAAGAATGTATTCCAATATCAAAGGGCAAAGTTCAACAATGCAAAAACACAATTACTTCTGCACCAATCTAATACTATAATACTCATCTGTGCTACACTTAATTCTGATTTCAACTGAGAAAACAATTTGATTTCTGTTTAGCTCTGCCTTGGTTGCCAGAGCCTGTAGAAGACGTGGTCCTATTCACTGCAATTCATCTGAGGTACAGGAGCAGTGGTGAACCACCAGCTGTGGTACCTGATGAGCGAGAAAGGCAGTAATGAGAAAGAGAACAGAGCAGGAACCTGGCTTAGTTGTGCCAGCAACTTGCTCAGCAGCTTCCCTAAATCACATCTGAGACACAGATAACTTAAGAACACATCCTGCTTGTTACTCACACAGTAATAAATGAGAGGCTGCACCTCAAGTAGAATTTTTCATATTTTCTTAACTAGTTTTTCCCAAGACTGCATTTTTAAGGACTGATTAACTTCCTCACCACTTTGTATTAATCAAAGGCATATATAACTGTGCTTCAGAATTTCTGAGCAGCATGAGATAGACACTGCCTTAGTTCTTGCCAAAGGCAAATAACAGTTATGTCTTACTCCAGATGGTCTCCCAAGAGTCAAATGTGGGCTTCTTAAGGGACAGAAGATTGGAAGATGATACTCCAAGCAAATGGCAGCCGAAAGCAAGCAAGCAGGGCTGCACTCACATCAGACAAAAAGACCGCAAGACAAAAAAGTTAACAAAAGACAAAAATGGACACTATATAATGAAAAAGGGACAATTCATAAGGAGACACAACTTACTAATACATATGCACCTGACAAAGGAGCATCGAAATGCATAAAACAACTATTAACAGACCTACATGGAAAAAGGCAGCAACACAGTGACAGGAAGAGATTCCACTACATCAACCAATAGATAATTAGAGTCAATAAAGAAAGAGCAGAGTTAAGTGAAACATTAGACCTGATATGGTAGATCTGTACAGAACATGCCATCCAAATGCAGCAGAATACACATTCTTCTCAAGTGCACATGGAACTTTTCTCAAGGATAGACAACAAGTCTCAAGACTGATAACGACGGTTAAGAATCTAGAAATCAACTAAAAGAAAGCTGGAAAAACCACAAAAACATGGAGAATGAACAACATGTCACTGAACAACTATTGAGCCAATGGAAGAAAATCAAGGGAGAAATAAAAGAACAAAGCCCAAAATCAGCAGAAGAAGGAAATAATAAAGATCAGAGCAGAAATGAATGTTTTAGAGACTAAAAAGATGATAGAGAAGATCAGCAAAACTAAGAGCTAGTGCTTTGAAAAGATAAATAAAATTGACAAACTTTTAGCTAGACTCATCTAAAATAGAAAGAAGGCTCTGACAAATAAAACAAACAAGGATAGATAACAATGGGCACCACAGAAATACAAAGGCTTATAAGAGAATATTATGAATAGCTATATACCAACAAATAGGACAACCTAGAAGAAATGGACAAACTCTTAGAATCACACTTTTCAAGACTAAATCATAAAAACATAGAGAATAAGAATAGACAAATCATTAGTACAGAGATTGAATCAAAAAGCTCAAAGTAATCAAAAAGCTCCCCAGAAAACAAAAGTTCAGAACCAGATAGCCTCACAAGTGAATTCTACTAAATATTTAAAGATTTAATATCCACCCTTCTCAAACTATTACAAAAAATTGAAGAGGGAACATTTCCGAACTCATTTTATGAGGCCAACATCATCCTGATACCAAAACCAGACAAAGACAATGTAAAAAAAAAAAGAGAGAGAGAGAAAATTGGAGTCCAATTCTCTTATGAATACAGATGAAAAAAATCCTCAACAAAATTATTAGCAAAACAAATCAAACAATACATTAGAAGGATCACACACCATGATCAAGTAGGACTTATTCCATGAATGCAAGAGTGGTTCAATATCAGTGGTTCAAATCAGTTACTGTGACACACAACATTAACAAAATGAAGGATAAAAACCACATGATCATCTCTGTAGATGCAGAAAAAGTGCAACATCAATTTATGATAAAAATTCTCAATAAAGTGGATATGGAAAGAATGTGCTTCAACATGATAAAGGTCATACATATCAAACCCATCAATATCACACTTCGTGGTGAAAAGCTTGGTGAAAGTTATACTTCTAAAATCAGGAACAAGATAAGGATGCCTGTTCTTACCACTCTTATTCAAAATAGTATTGGAATTCCTAGCCAGAGCAATTAGGCAAGAAAAAGACAAAAAAGTCATCAAAATTGGAAAGGAAGAAGTAAAAATGTCACTAAAAACTTGTGGAGAAAAAAAAAAAACTTGTGGCTGACATAATTTGATATACTGAAATCTCTCAAGATGCCACCAAAAAAACTATTAGAAATAATAAATGAATACAGCAAAGTTGCAGGGTACAAAATCAACATACAAAAATCTGTTGCATTTCTACATGCTACCAATGAATCAGCAGAGAGAGAAATTAAGAGAACAATTCTATTTACAATCACAACAAAAAGAATAAAATGCCCAAGAATATATTTAACCAAGGAAGTGAAAGACCTGTATACTAAAACCTTAAGACATTGTTTTGTTTTGTAAGACACTGTTGACAGAAACTGAAGACATAAATAAATGAACGTATTCCATGCTAATAGATGGGAAAAATTAACATTTTTAAAATGTTGATACTCCCCAAAACAATCTACAGATTCAGTGCAATCCCTGTCAAAATCCCAAGGACATTTTTCACAGAAATAGAACAAAAAATTCTATAATTTGCAAGGAACCATAAAAGGAGCCCCCCCCCACACACACACACAAAGCCAAAGCAATCCTGAGAAAAAAGAACAAAGCTAAAGGTACCACAGTCTCTGATTTCAAACTATATTACAAAGTCACAGTAGTCAAAATAGCATGGGACTGGCAGAAAAACAAATACACAAATAAATGGAAGAGAACAGAGAACCCAGAAATAAAATTAATTTACAATGAAGGAACAAAAAGCATACAATGGAGAAAGAACGATTTCTTCAATAAATGGTGCTGGGAAAACTGGACAGTCACAGGCAAAAAAATGAAACTTGACACACAAAATCAATTCAAAATGGATCAAAAACTTGACTGTGAGACCTGAAACCACAGAACTCCCAGAAGAAAACACAAGTAGTTTGATGACGTTAATCTTAGCAACATCTTTCTAGATATGTCTCCTCAGGCAAACAAAAGCAAAAATAAACAAATGACAAGTTAAAAAGCTTCTGCATAGCAAAGGAAATCATTAACAAAATGGAAAGACAACCTATGAAACAAGAGAAGATGCCTGCAAATCACAGATACAGTAAGGGGTTAATATCCAAAATATGTAAAGAACTCATATACCTCAACGACAAAACAAACACTCCAATTAAACAATGGGCAGAGGAGGTGAACAGACATTTTTCCAAAGAAGACATAAAGGCAACTGGCACATGAAAAGATGTTCAACATCATTAATTATTTGGGACTTGCAAGTGAAAGATCACAATGTGGTATCACCTCATTTCTGTTAGAATGGCCATTGTCATAAAGGTAAGAAATAACAAGTGTTGGTGGTCAGGATGTGGAGAAAAGGGACCACTGGTGCACTGTTGGTGAGAATGCAAATTGCCACAGCCACTTTGGAAATCAGTATGGAGAGTCCTTAAAAAATTAAGAATAGAACTACCACATGAACCAGCTATCCCACTCTTGGGTTTTTATCCATAAAATACAAAAACACTAACTTGAAAAGATATAATGGGACTCTTAGGTCCGTTGCAGCATACTTACAATAGCCAAAATATGGAAGCAACTTAAGTGGCCATCAATGGATGAATGGATAAAGAAGATGTGGTCTATAGGTATACAATGGAATAGTATTTTGCCATTTGTGACAACATGGATGGACCCTGATGGTATTATGCTAAGTGAACTAAATCAGAAGGAGAAAGACAAGCTCACTCATGTGGAATATAAAAGACAGCCCCTCCCAAAACAAAGTAAATGAACACACCAAATAAACACACAGAATCAGAGAAGAGAGTAGTGGTTACCAGAGCAGAAAGGGCTGGGGGGAGGGTACAGCGACTAAAGGTGATCAAGTATATGATGATGAGGCAAGACTAAATTTTTGGTGGTCAGCACACTGCAGGGTATACAGAAGTAGAAATATAATGTTGTACACATGAAACTTATATAATGTTATAAAGCTGTTATCTCAATAAGAAATTCAGAAAAAGTTTTTAAAGTGTTCTTCTTAAAACACCAAAAATAACTTGAGAATCTCAAGTTGGAAATCAGCTTATTGGATGATTTTTGAGGTCCTTTTCCACTTCCAGTGTCCTAGAACTCTCAATATCTCTTTGAGCATGCACACACACGTGTGCAGACACACATACTCTCTCATGTTAAACCTAGGAGTTGCCCTTAATGCAAGAGGCACAGCTTGTGGGACACCACTGCATCCATCATTGCTACAGAGATGCTCCTCCCCCAAGGCAGGTGTCCACAATACGAACATCACAAATGTCTGACTGTTTAACACTTCATTTCTTTGATCAAGTATGTGGGCAGCTTTAGTACACAAGCAGACAGGAAGACATACCTTAAACAAAATTACTTACAAATTTATTAAAATATTGTCTTGAAGAAAAATAAAAAGGCAACTACATTCGATGTCTGTTTGCAAACATGTCAACAGGAGACATGGTTGGGGTTCAGCAAGTATTTAATTTCATTTTTAAATTTAAAGGTCTTTATCCCTTTATCTATATTTCACTGGAACTAAATGCTTTCTACTTGAACAAAGGTATTATTACACAGAAATACAAAAATATTTATCTTTCTCATAGTAACTTTTCATCCCACTGGAATATCTTGGTCAAATGACTGCCACCACAGTCACAGTTCTTATACAGCTGGGCCAGGTCACAGGAGCAGCTAACCTACCTAAACCCTACATTTCAGATACAGAACCCCAGGACCACAGAAGATGGGCTGTATTTTTCCCATGCAAGAGAGAGGCCTTTCTGGGTTGGGTATGTCGGGGGAGTGGGGGGTGGCGGGAGTTTCCACAGGGAAAGATGCCTCGGCACACAGGCTGGGCCATCACCAAGTAATTGCTGAGCATCTGAAGGGCCCATTCTTCACTGAGCATGAACACACACTTCAAAATACAGATGTGCTCTCAAAGTACACTCATGAGTTCATCTGGATCATACAAGTGCTAGAGAAGCCATGGCAACGGGCCAGTCCTCTTGCTGGGGAGACCACCCCTGGTTCTGTTCTCAGGCTGCAGCCTCTCCATAAAGGCCCACAGAAGCTCATTATATATCTACGTGATGGGTTAGCAAACCTAGCATTGGATGCTACTTTCAGAGCCTCAATTACTGCCTAAGTAATTTCTGCACAAGGTAACCTAGAAACTTGTAGACAAGCCCTGAGGGACAAAAAGAGGCTAGCCCATGCATAAGCTAGGACCTTTAAATGTGGCCAAATGGATATCAGGTGCTCAACTCTATCACTGAAGTAATTCTTTCACTGAGAGGGCAAACATAAGGGTGGTAGCAGGGCAGAAAGAACACAAAAATATTAAGAGTGTGAGGAGTTAGAAATAAGTGTTCTTCCCTGCAGCTGTCACTGTTAGGAAGGCCTTTGACTCTCAAACACAGCAAGCAGAGCATACCTGTTGAGTCAATAAAGTGGACCTGAGAGCCCACTCATCCCATGAAAAGCTATAGCATCACTATTAAGTCTCTGAATGAGGGGTTATGATGGGAATTTCCTTAAGGTATCTGGTAAATATGGTTCTAGGTTATAATTACTTGAGTCATTTCATATTCTGTACTAACTTAGTACATGAGATACCAAGAGTCATATGGATGTTTAAAGACAACATGGACTTCTTAAAGAAAAAGTTATTAATATAATGCTCCATAAAAATATCATATATTAAGCAGAACAACTCCTCACTTTAAGTAGTTCAAAATTGTGTAAATATATTAACATATACATACACAGACAGACACAGATATACAGTCACACAATGTTTTCCTATAACAGCTTCCTCCCTGACCAACTCCTGCAGGTTCTTGGATGACAACCTAGATAACAGCTATCACTCTCAAGGACAACTTACCTTAAATAGATCTGCAACTATTCCATAATCTGCCACTTGAAAAATTGGAGCTTCTGGGTCTTTGTTAATAGCCACAATTGTCTGTGAAATAAAAGCAAAGAGTTTTTTAAGAAAACATACCACACAGACTGATGGTTCTATTCTAACTTTCTTAACAACAAATTTGTATTCTTAAAAATGTCTACCAAATAAGATTAGTTTAATTTGTGCTGGTATTGTAAATTTAGAAGTTTCTGGGTAGGAACATAACAAAAAATTATCTTCCTTCCCTGCCACAGGCCAACTGCAATATTTTAAAAAGGCTTTATATCATTATTTTTAAAAGTTCTTTTTTAACTTATGAAAAAGTGTTGTAGATAAGTAACAAAAAGGAGAGGATTCTGGGAAGGTGGCCAAGTAGGAAACACTGAGAAACTATCGCCCCACCTACACAACAACTGAACTGGAAGAATCTGTCATGTAACCAGTTTGGAATTTTGGAATCTATTAAAGGTTTGCAACTTTCAGGGGAAGGCTTGAATGGTAAACTATAGCTCTTAGCAGAATAGTTGCTACTAAACCCCCATCTCTCATTCCCGGTGGCAGGCAGTTGTGTACATATTCCTGGAACAGCCTGCATACAGCTTATAGCAGTCAGAGTGGGTAAAAGAAACCTTGTCCTCTAAATATTGGGGATCTGTGCTTTGACCACAGAGTGTTGCATCTGATCAGAAAGGTGCAAAGAAGGGGTGGCTATTGCTGCTGCACCTCAACCACTGTTTTCCCCCACCTGTCAAAGCTGTTCCCAGGGGATTTAAAAGATCAGTGCTCTTCATTTTTCTCCTTTTCTTTCATTTTCCCCCTGTGGGAGCCAGACATTAATGACTAGGACATTCAAAAGCAAATGCATATCAGAGGAAAACTACAAAGTGACCATAAATGCCTAGGGAAAGGCAGACTCTGAAAAGACTCCAGAAGCCTGTAAGTTTATATACCTCAGGTTAACACTTGGCACAAAGACAGCATACAACAATCAAAAAGATAAGAACAATAAACAAAAACAGTAACAAAAACAAAAAAAACCAGCATACTCTGGGGAAATAGAAGAATCTACTATATTATTGGTTCAAATGTCCAGCTTTCAACAAAAAAAAAAATCACAAGGCAAAAAAAGAAAAAAGTATGGCCCACTCAAAGGAAAAAAAAATAAATAAACAGAAACTGGCATATCTACTAGACAAAGACTTTAACATAATCATCTTAAAGATGCTTGGGGAAAAAAAAAACTAAAAGGAGATGAGGAGAAGGTCAGGAAAACAATGTGTGAATGCAATGGAAACAGTGATAAAGAGAAAACGCAAAAAGAAACCACAAAGAAATTGTGGAGGTGAGAAGTACAAAAGGTGAATGAAAAATTCACGAGAGGGATCCAAAGGCAGATTCGATCAGGCAGGAGAATGAATCAGCAAATTCGAAGAGAGGACAATGGAAATTTTCAAGCTTGAAGAACAGAAAGAAAAAAGATTTAAGAAAAGTGAACATAGCCTAAGGGACCTGTGGACCACCATTAGGAGGACCAAAACATCTTATGGTGGCCCCAGAAGGAGAAGACAGAGAAGAGGGCAGAGAGAATATTTAAAGAGATAATGACTGAAAACTCCCCAAATTTGATTAGAGACATGAATAGAAACATCCAAGAAATTCAACAAAATTCAAGTAAGATGAATTCAAAAGAGACTCCACACTAAGACACAAAATCAAAGTTTCAAAAGCTGAAGATAAAAAAAGAATCTTGAAAACAGAGAGAATTGATTTGCTACACAGAAGGGATCCTCAAGACTATCAGCAGATTTTATAATACTAACCTTGGAGGCGAGAAAGAAGTGGGCTGATACATTCAAAGTAGTAAAAGAAAAAAACTGTCAACCAATAATACCATCAAAACTGTTCCTATAGTGACTTTTGCAGAAACTGAAAAAGACTCATCTTAAAATTCATACGGACTCTCAAGGAACCTCAAGTGGGACTTAAAGACCAATGAAATAGAAAAGGAAGCCCAGAAAGAAACCCTCACATATATGATCAAATCATTTTTGACAAGGGTGTCAAGATCATACAATGGAGAAAGGATAGCCTTTTCAATAAATGGTATTGGGAAAACCAGATATCTACATACAAATGAATGAAGTTGGCCTCTTACCTAACACCATATACAAAAACTAACTCATAACAGATCAAAGATTTAAACATTAGACCTAAAATTACAAAACTCACAGCTGAAAAACATAGAGCAAAAGCTGCATGATGTTGGTTTTGGCAATGATTTCTTGAATATGACATGAAAGGTATAGGCAACAACAAAAAAAAGACAAATTGAACTTCATGGAAATTTAAAAATTTTGTGGCTCTAAAGGCACTATCAACAGAGTAAAAAGGTAACCTAGAAAATGAGAGAAAATACTTGCAAATCATGTATCTGATAAAGAATTAATACATGGAATATATTTTTTAAAAACTACTGAACTCAACAACAAAAAACCAAACTATCAAATTCAAAAATTGGGCAAATGGCTTCAAAAGCCACTTCTCCAAAGAAGATATACAAATGGCCAGTAAGCACATGAAAAAATGCTCAACATTATTGATCACTGAGGAAATGCAAATCAAAACTACAATGAGATACCACCTCAGATCTAGTAGGATGGCTACTGTCAAAAAAAAAAAAACACCATACCAGTGCTGAGAAGGGTGTGGAAAAACTAAAACCCTTGTGCATTGTTGGTGGGAATGTAAAATGGTACAACTGCTGTGGAAAACATTATAGTAGTCCCTCAAAATATTAAAAATAGAATTACCATGTGATCCAGCAATTCCAGTTCTGGATATATACCCAAAAGGACTGAAAACAGGGCCTTGAAAACATATTTGTACCCCCAATGTTCATAGCAAAGTATTCACAAATGCTAAAACTTGGAAGCAGTTTGAGAGTCCATCAATAGATGAATGGATAAGCAAAATGTGGTGTGTATGTATACACACACACACACACACACACACACACACACACACATATAATGGAAAATTATCAGCCTAAAAAGGAAGAAAATTCTGACATATGCTACAACATGGATGAATCTTGAGGACATTATGCTAAGTGAAATAAACCAATCACAAAAAGACAAATACCAAATGATGATTCCACTTAAAATGTACTTAGAAGAGTCAAAATCATGGAAACAAAAAGTAGAATTGTGGTTGTCAGTATATGGACTATGAGGTGGGAGACTGGGAAAATACCATTTAATGTATATAGAGTTTCAGTTTTAAAAGATGTTGTAGAGTTGGATAGTGATGATGGGTGCACAACATTATGAGTGTATTTAATACCAATGACAGTGTGTACATACCTAATTTTACACTTAAAAATGATTAAGATGGTAAACTTTATGTTATGTACATTTTACCATGCAGAAGAATGTTTTAATGCAGTATACTAAAAATGTTGAATTTTCTGTATATAAATTAAAAATCTGACTTAAACCAAACCAACCAAATATAACAGGAAATTTTTGTAGGTCATTGAAAAATTTTAGATGTACTGAATAAAAACCACAGATAAAAGTTCATTCATCCATTTTATATTTGGTGTGCTTTATTCAACAAGACAGAAGTCAACTTTGTCAAATCATGAGATATATATTATTAGAGTCAATTCTCAACTTATTTCACTTATAAAATGATCGGTAGTTTTCTACCTATTAACTATATATATGTTTTAAACTTGTGACTATAAATGTTAGATTTCAACTTTAAAAAGTAACAAAGTCATACCCTAATTCATAGGCTTTAAAGCTCAAACTGTTTCTTCTCTATATACTTCTTTCCATTTAGCATTTTAAAGTTACTCTCCTGGGTCTACTGTGAGAATAGAAAAGTTAACTATCTAGTTGGCCAATTAAGTAAAGATGAACGTTTAAAACAAAAAAGTTTAAGTCCTTATGTATGCAGCAAATAAATGTAACAAAGTACTATGTCTCCTACAAAAACTACCACAAGTTCCTCTTAACTCCCATAAAATCTTTAAATGTAAGATTATGATGACAGATCAGTAACAGATTACGGGGAAACTGTCCTAAAAAGCATGTTATGTTTACACAATTATTCTATTAATAACAGATTTCTTTATACACTACAAATAGTCTGGTATTCCCCACAGATGCTTCTACCACCACTGCAATTAAAGTAAAATTAGACTTTTGACTCTAACATGGTGTTATTTTAATTAAAAAATGATAATTTTTGAATCTTTCGAAGTAAAATTAAGTACGTCCCTGCCTATTACTCCATCTCATGAAAACAGGCAGAACACCTTTATCAAGTATTTTGATACAGTCTGACTCAAAATATAGCCTATATGATATATGTGCAAATTCCTCTAAAAGGGCCCCAAGGCCTGAATATTCCAGAATATCTGAAATTGGCACACACTGCAGTCCAAGTAACTACTGATCCATAGAAACATGCCATCTATATTAAAGTGTGGTCAAAGACTATAATATAGCATGGTTTCAATATATACCTCAAATCTAGTCACAAGGACAAACATTTTGAATCATAGGCATTGATTTGTATCATGGTCTTTCTTTTCTGGGAATAAGTAGCCTGCTTCACAGCTACTAGCAGAGATTTATTTAATTAACGATGGTTAATGATTTTCCTGGAGGCCACCTAGTCAAACATCTGACAGTTTAATCATCTGAAAGCTTTTTCATCCCACTATATAAAAGTTATTTTTAAAGAAAAAGCATGTGATTGTGGGCAAAGAACCACAATAGTATTTAAGAAAAAAGATTTTGGCCAGTTACAGAATTTTGAGATTACTGAAAGAATATTCCTGAAATATCAACTGCAAATAATTATGATAAAATCTTGCTTGCACTCTAGGGCTCTTTTAATATGTCCTTATAAATTCATACTCTTCTTCCTTATGGACATTTTAAAGCACAGATTGTATTCAACCATATTAATAGGTATACAGCTTATATGCAGAGCAGGCTCCAGGAGTTGGTGATGGATAGGGGAGCCTGGCGTGCTGCAGTCTATGGGGTCGCAAAGAGTCTGACATGACTGAGAGACTGCACTGAACTATCAGATTTATACCAACCACTTTATCCACGGCCGCCTCAGGTCTTAGTTGCGGCAGCTGGGCTCTGTAGCTGTGGCACATGGGCTTAGCTGCCTTGCAGCAGATGGGATCTTAGTTCCCTGTCTAGGGCTCGAACCCATGTCACCTGCATTGGAAAGCAAATTCTTAACTACTGGACCACCAGGGAAGTCCCAATCATCCATTTTAGAACTTAGCCAAAATTACAATCTAAGACTGGTGTGTCTCCCACAAAAGAGTTATGACAGGGACTATGTCTTTTTCATTTAAGTAACTCCAGCATCTGTACAAAGTACATAGACTTAATAAATATTTGTTGACTGGAAGGACAGACAAATTATTGGCTCAAGTTTATTCTTACAGATTGTTCCCCAACACGGGTCTCCTTAATTCAATTATTCCCTTTTTGCTTTGACATATACCATCTAGTCCATTTCTCCTCCAGTTCAGCCCTGCTGGCATGAATAAGATCTTCTAGGCAGGCAGAGAGAGAAGCAAAATTCTAGATATGTCTGAACAGGCCCAGCTAAAAATATTTTTGCAGGCTGCTGGTGTTTAGTGTTTTTTTCCCTCTAATGCAGCAATAACATTTTCCCCACTGGCACTGCTGCTTTAGAGCTCAGCAAAGAAACCTGCCATCCAACTGTGAAATCTGACTGGTTTTGGGCCAATTCATTTAGAGGTTACAAGGAGGGAATGCATGCGTCTTTTCAAGCTAGAAGTTAAACCTATTAAAAGTTTTATTACCTTTTTTATCAAACTTCCATCTGAATGAATAAAAGCAGGAGTGTCAGAGGCATCTCTGACTTCATGAAAGACTAAGTTCATAATTCAAACTGTGCATTGTTATGCATGAATTAATGTGTCATATTCTGAAATGTATGTTCACAGAGTCATCACACAGGACTTCTAGATAGAGTCCAAGCAGCAAGTTAAAATCAAGTGGCTTCTCTATATGCTGCATTTTTGACAATTACTAAGGTTTTGAGGTGCTCCAAACCAAAATGTGTCAGTCACAATTTAGTAACAACCCAAGAAGACGGGCCTTGCTGACATATGACAGTGGGACCGTTAGGGGCTAGGGTGAAACAGAGAACCAGGTATCAGTACATCACAAACTAGATAGTCAGAACCTCATCAAGTTGTTTTCACCCCATATTTTCTATCCACATATTGTCAGAGCTGAAAGAGATCTTCCAACACCTGCATTTGGCAGACAAAGAACTGAGGCACAAACAAGACATGTCAGGTGGTAAGCTGGCAGGGGAGCTGGGATTCAGGTTCACATCTCTTTCCACGATACAGCACTGCCTCTCCTACCAATGGCACATCTTCAGGCAGGGTACAGTAGTGTCTATACCTTTCAATTCCTAGATTTGTGTTATTGTGAATGATTTCACCACACACACTATAACTACATGGAAGCATACCAGTGAAACCTAAATTTTAAAATATGAAAACTTTTCCTCTTAGTATCATCACTGTTGTGTAGTTACCTTGCTGTCTTTCATCCCAGCTAAATGTTGGATGGCTCCAGATATTCCTACAGCAATATAAAGTTCCTGAAACAAAAGAGACCATATCATTAATATGCATTCATATATTACACCTTCCAAAGTACTTGCTATAACCAACCCAAGTCTTATGCCAGAAATATTTTAAATAAAACAGATGCCATATGTATCACTTAAATTATGCCTTCCTCCTTCCCTGATCTCCCTAACCGGTAGTCCACACTTGCCTCTGAAGTCATAAAATAGTGGTGGAACAACAATATTGGATAATAAGTTTTTGAGCATTAACTGTGTGTCGACCACTGCGCTAAGCATTTCACATCAACTGTTTCACTTAATCTCACAATTTCCTGTGAGGCCGTACTTTCTGTCTGTGCTACTCATTTGGATACAGCTCTTCAATTCACCACCCTGCATGGAGCCATTCACAATATACACACATTTCATATTAACATATAAATACATATTAAAGTATACTTTGACTTAGCTATTTGCTTCTCATGGATATTTGTTGAAGTGGTAATCAAAGTATATTTATTAAGCTTCACATTTAGAAAAACCAAATATACAAATCAGTCTCAAGGGTCACACACACATACACAATCGCCTTTATTAAAAAATAACAGATTTCTCAAAGGCACAGAATGAACCTTTGTATTTTTAACGCCTAATAAACGGGTCCCTGGACTGCAGTTTCCAAGTAAATGTGGATGATAGTTGCACCTCTTCCTACCCCTCTGCTTCAACTAATTATAAAAGGAATGATGACTGCTCTCTGTACCTTTATCTAAAAATAAAAACTCACTATCATCATGGAAAACCAATTTAATAAGTGCTTAATTAAAAATACTTAGTTGCTCTGTCTACTATGGATAATTAAAACTTCAGCTGAAAAGCTTTCCCCACACATAAACTGAACAAGTCCTGGCTTGGGTAGGGGGTGCCCCTTACCATGTAACCAGACAGACACTACAGTTTTGTCACGACTGACAGTATAGTCTCTCGTCAACATGAGTAATGTGGAAGGTACTGAAGGTGGCTCTGTCACACAGTTTTATTACCGGCAAATGCTTCAAAGTCAATGACAATGTCAGGTGGTCCCTCTTTGTCTTCTGCATGGCTTGTAATCTAACTCATGAGCACTGGAGCTTTTCTTTAAAAAGCTCTTCAACAGTGAACCTTTCTAAAAAGGCTCCTCAGGATGCTCTAATGTACACAGAGTTGAGGACCAGTAAAACAGATGATCCTCAGCTCATAAGCAGCTTGAAAGCTGTAACTTGACCCAGCACATTGATAGCGTATCTCTGGGTCTTATCTTTAAAGGCATAAAGTGTCCACCTGCTTCTAGAGCAGTAGGATACCCTTAAGTACTCTGGAAAGGATACAACTTAGACCTTAATGTGAGTTAATCATCTAAAAATCTACAGTGAGCTGGGTTTGCTTTTCAATTCAACCTGCTCATTAGTTAATCATCAAAAGCCTGAAAATAGGAAAGAGCACTTAGGCCTAAAAAGACTGTGTCTTAGGGTGGGGAATACACTACTGCAGAAAGCAAAATGTGTGGGTGAGGATAAAAAGCAATCCCATGATTTTATCTTAAAACATAATCCAATGCATCAATTATGACCATACACCTTTGGAAAATAAAGTAAGGCCTTGTTATTATACTCTTATCAGACAATGACACTTGTATGACTAATAAACAAGTACTATTTTGAAAAAGCACCAGTATTTTCCATTGAAGACTTTACAGGTAACTTCAATTGATAATTTTAACATCATTCAATTTATTCTGACTAGCATTTCTTTTAAGAAAGAACATTCATTAAATTATTAATCACAGTATACTTACTAAATCCGATGTTCAGGAAAACCAAGCCAAAAAGTTCTAATGTAGGGATTTTTAAAGTTAGTTATTTAGATAGACACTGTCTCACTAACCACGCTTCGAAGTATATTCTCAAACCATATATTGGAAAGGATCGACAGTTCTATAAAGGGGTCTTTCTGACATACATGTCTACATTAAAATTCAGCAAGTCTTTAAAAGCCTCTTCATCTGCATTATAAAATGCTAATAAGAATGCTGATTCACTCTGGCACTAAGCATCAACATAAATATGATATAAATGAAATTTACATTAAACCTCCTAAGAAATGATTACTGTTGGCTTTAACCATAAAATGTCAGTAAAGAAACAACAGATTCTGGGCCAAAGGAAACCAAAGGTGGTTCCAGGGTCATTCCCACCTTTCTAAAAAGCATAAATTGTCCAAACAAGTAAATTTTGACCTGTTCCTGACCAACAGGAACTTATTTTACTATCATGCAAACATGGTTCTCTAAATAAATAAAAAAAGCTTTGAAACAACAGCCCTGAACGAGTCCTGAGATTTTGGCTGCTGTTCTGAGATCTGATGGCTCTCTAAGACGGGAAGAGAGGCTTTTTTTCTTCTTTTTCAGAAAACGTGTACAGGCAATTAGACTACAGTCATAGGATGCTTCCTCATGGTTCAGAAAGCATTTCTGTATTTCAATAATAGTAATTAGTATGTGCAAAAGCCTCCACAGATGCTAATTTATGGAGCACTTTAGACACTGGTTCACAACATAACAAGGCAATCCCTGCCCTGAGGCACTTTCTTTCTAAATCGGATGGTAGGTAAAAAAATTTGGAGCGAAAATGAGAGGTGATGTTGGAGTGGGGAACAGCAATTAAGGGTTCAAAAAGAGGTGGGATTAAAGAAAGGAACAGACAGAAAAGGAAGGAGGGGTAGTCCTGGAGATAAAGTTCTAGTAGCCTTCACAAAGGGAAAGAAACCTACAAGAGTAAGAAACTAGAACAAAGGACATCGCTGGTGGCGGTCTGGGTTGACCATCCCGCAATTCAAGGATGGAGAGGATGGGTGGGAAGAAGTAAAGCCAGAGGGTCGGTAAAGAAGGGGCAGCACCTACTTCAAGCAAGTTCTGACAAAAAGCACAAATCCCTCTTTCTTTGCCAAGAACTAAAAAAGACTACAACCTCATCCAAAGAACTCAGGAGCAGATGTCTACACTACCTCAGAGTGTGCTCAGATAAACACAGGAATAGGGCTTGGAAACTGCTGCACCCAGTGTGGTTAACAGAGGTTTGCAAGAGGAGTATATCACTGTGGTTTAGAAGTTTAGAACCTAGGCTCTGGAATCTCATGGCCTATGCTGAAATAAATGCCAGTTCAGCCACCTAACAGACCTTTGACCGTGAGCCAATTATTTAATCTCTCTATGCCTGAGCTTGCTCATCTGAATAACTGGGATTGTAAAGCTTCAATCCTGAGCACAGAATCTGGTTTCCCAAGACACTGGTATGCTACTCAAGAACTGAGATTTATTCAAACACTGATTTTCTCAGTCCACTCAGTGACTAGTGGACTCCTGGGGTGGTCCCAGGGCTACCATATACAGCTGAGCAGGCTGTGTACTGAAAAACCCTGGAGGGAAGCATCATTCATATCATAGTCATTACAGATCTACACTTTTATTACAATAATTTTCCAACAGATGGCAGTAAAGTAACTTGAGAAAGGAGTATTTTTCCCTTATTCATACAAAAGAGTTGTATGGACTAGCAGAAGTACAGGAGGCAAGAATCCCCTGTGGTACACACGCAAGAAGCTCAGTCAAACAACACAGGTTAAGGTAAGATCATAAAAATCCGGTGTGACAGAGCTCTGGTCTCTTATGCAACCCCTTACTTTCTGTTCCTGCCAACAAGCAGCAGAATGGTCTTTAGAAGCAGGAAGCAGTTTGGGGGATGATAGTCCTCTAGAGTAATTTCTGTCCTCTGCCAAACAGGAGTCTACTTTTACAGCCTATCCCATCTGTTCCTGCTCCTTAGTCCTTCAAACAAAACAAGCTTTTAGAAGAGGTTTTACTAGTCCAAGCATGATGACAAATCTGTATGTCTGAGAATTGAAAGACTGAAATGAAATCTTAACACTTTTACAGAAATCTAACCAACCTGGGGAATCAACATGGTCAAAGTATTCTCTGATGCATGATTTGGGTTTTGGCTGCTTTCTTCCTAAAGTATTTGCTAACATCACTCTCCTGCTTCACTCAAATCTTGGGCAGGAAATCTGGAATTCCAAGAGCATATATTTCTGAGTCCTGCTCTCCAGAAGATCCTGGTGCAGATGCTAAGGAGAAAAGTGTTTCTTACTTGCACATTGTGATTTTTGCCTAACATTATTAAATCCAAAAGAGATATACAATATAAAAATATTGTAAGCCACATACTTTAAAATTTTCTATTAGCTTCATTAAAGTGAAATGAAATAGGTGAAACCAATTTTAATAATATAATCTCAATTAAATCTAGCCACATTTCAAGTGCCCAATATCCACATGTAACTTAATGGTTACAACCAGCTAGACAGCAAAGATCCAAGACGATTTAAGAACAAGCTAAAGAAGGGAACTCCCTGGAGGTCCAGTGGTTAGGATCGTACTTTCACGGTCGAGGGACCAGATCCAATCCCTGGTTAGGGAACTAAGATCCCACAAGCCGTGAGGTACTGACAAAACAAACAAAAAAACAACCAAGGTAAAGAAGAGCCTTCTTATAAGCTCTGTGGGGTACTACAGAGCATGACAGTAAGACCTCAAGGCAGAATGACATTAGTATCTTGTGTTAGCTTTGCTTTTATTGGCTCAGAACAAGATCATAAAAGGAAAGTCAGCAGAATGACAAGGCTAAGATTAAATAAGGGAGCAGTCAATAGACAAACACATAGATGACTCAAATCCACCAATTTTCAGGTACGGTAGACCATTATAAGAAAACCCAAAGCAGATGAAAATGGCTGGTTTAAAACACTAAATTTATACTCTGAAACTGATTATCAAATTTTGTTCTCTAGTAAGATACTCTTTCTTAAAATTTTAGAAAATCCTGAAGACTCTATCCCGAAAGGCTCACACTTCTCAAAAAAGCACACAGACAACACCCTGGAGATTTTGCGCGTTCCAGACTACTGCAATAAAGCGAGCAGTGCGATAAAACAAGTCACAAGAAGTTTTTGGTTTCCTAGTGTATATAAAAGTTATGTTCACACTACACTGAAGCCTATTAAGTGTGCAACAGCACTATGTCTAAAGAAACAACGTTATCTACCTACATTTTTAAAATGTTGTTTTTAAGTTAAATACCGGCAGCTAATAGGATTGTTGGGATTATTAAATAACACAATGCATGTGAAGTGCTCAAAATATGAGCCATTACTATTAATGCTATTATTATTACTGAATGATCACTAAATCTTTAAACCAGAAGGCATGAGACGACCAACTGCCAAATAAATCCCACTTTACTTGAGTAGTTTACTATTGTGATAGTAACTATTACTATCTCAAGAGAAGTTGCTATTTAACTTGATACAATTCTTCTGGGATAAGGTATTGGGAAAATTTTTTTACTGATATTGTTAGTGATTTGGGGGGGAGGGGCACTTAGTACTAGCTGTAAAGTTTGAATTCAGCCCAACTTTCTAGACAGTGCTGGCTGGCCTAGGAAGTTGAGGTGAGTTTCTTCACAAAATTCTAACACAATCTTCATATAGGGATACATAGCCCAGATACAGCTACCAAGACATATCAAATTTGTCATACAAAAAATAATATATCAAGTTGAAATTACATCTTTTTTCCTAGAATTGCAACAGTATTCTGCCTGCAGCAACTTCAATACTGCTTAAACAAAGTAGAAAGGAAAGATTTAAATGTTTACTTTTATGTTTATATAAAAATATGACTATGAGAAGAGTGGTTAAATCTGGAGCTTTCAGAGCAGAAAAACTAAGCCAGTATTTCTTCGCCTCTTTAAAAATCAGGTTTAAAATTCCTTTTCTACCAAGTCTCCCTTTCCAGATTGGGGAAGGAACATAAAAATTTGAAGGATAAAAAGTTTATTTGAAGATAAAAAGTTTAAAGACATCATATAAGTAGTTCTATTAAAAACTAGAATTCAGCAATCCTATGTTATGTGCTTAAAAACAATACCCTAACACTGCCTCGGGTGAAACAAATTTTACAGAATGGCACATGCTCTCTCAACATTGTTTACTCAGAAGACTACAGAGGCATAACCTTAAACAGCAACTGTTACAACAGCTAAAACACAACACACATACCCAGGACAAATGCCAGGTTAGGAGTTAAATGTAATTCATCATAGGAAATAATGAATGTCTCTTTGAGAAGTAGATTAACCGAACTATATTTTCTAATTACTGCAAGTCTCTTGTGCATTAATATTGCTATATTTCATCCTGCTACTCACTTAAAAGGCCAAACTATTTCCTCTGTTTGCCAAATTGTTTTTAAGTCTCTTCTCTTTTTGGAAGAGGCCCCAAAATGCAAAGCACAACTGTGGCTCTTCTCTCAAACAGCCCTCAGCCTGTATTATGAAATCATCAGACAGATTTATGCCTAAACTGAGTTTCATATAAATACAGAACTTTATGCATACTCCTGATATGAAACTGAAGGTATGTCTCAACCATCAGATAATGCTCCTACACTAGGACTAACTCAGATTGTATCAGTATTTGAGATGGCATGATAATCATCACCACTACATGAATTGTCTATAATATGCCAGTAACCATACTCTATATACATTAGCTCACTTATCTATGACAATAACTCTAAGGGGTGGAAATTTCTCTCGTTTTATAGAACAGAAAGCACAGGCTCAGGGAGGCTTGATGAGTCATTCAAAGTTACACACACCCAGTAAAAGGTAGGCTTCTTAACCAAAGTCCTTTGATTTTATTAAGTTCAGTACTTCTACTACACCACAAATAATTCAATATTGTGACAGTACTATTAATAACTGAAGTTACTAGTTTATTAAAACTCCAGTAAACATATTTATCATTGAGAAAAATCACTAAAACAAGATGAACAGCTAACATAAGGTTATATGTAAAAAAAACTGTATCAATTTTAGCTAACATGAGTTTTTAGCCCATGTTACTAGATGTATCAGTTGATACCTTATTTCTGAGTTCTTCATCCTGAATTAGGACATAAACTACAGCCTTTGATTTATCTAATGACCAGTTAGTTGCACAGCAACTGAAATGCCTCTAATACAAATGTTTTCCCACAAATGCACTGGCTACAAGGCCACCAAAAAGACAGACTCACGGAAGAGGCAAGACTTGGAAGCTATTTCTTGTTTGTTGATGTTTCTGATGTTTAGCTTATGTAACCCATACAGAAAACTAGCACTTTGGATAAAAACTTTCACCTGGCTTTCGATGAAGTCAATATCTGACTTCATATCTGACAAATATTTCAAAATTTAATGGAAAAGGTCTAGAAACGAAATCAGAAAACTCATTTAAAAGAAACCTCTGTAGGTTTCTCATATGAATAGATATTCTATGGCTCGGTAGATGGACTTGGTGCTTATTAGTCAGAGAATACATAGCTTAGGTTTTTTAGCCCAAGGTGTTTTAAAATCCTAAATTCATCCACAGATAGGAGTTCCTCCATATTCTTTTTACTGGCCCACCTTTCCCCCCGGAGAAGCCAATTAAATGTCATCTTCACAACCAGTGTAGTTACAATATGACCAAAGCAAGTGGTGATTTATACTTCTAGCATAGGTTTCATTGTGTTTGTGCACTTAAGTCAGTCATGTCTAACTCTTTGCGACTCTGGACCATGGCCCATCAGGCTCCTCTGTCCATGGGATTTTCTAGGCAAGAATGCTGCAGCAGGTTGCCATTTCCAAGGGGATCCACTTGACCCAGGAATCAAACCTGCATCTCCCACGCTGGCAGGCAGATTCTTTACCACTGAGCCACCTGGAAAGCCTATATTGCTTCATTACGTTCCTTATTATTTTTGTTCAAAGTGTTAAGTTTAGTAACCCAGTTTCTCAAATACAAAGTTAAAAGATTTTTTTTTTAAAGGACAGCAACTAACTATATTGTGATTTAGAATTCAGAAGTTTAAATGTAAACCAAAAAAGGTGAAATTTCAGCTCTTGGTCTTTAAATACTGTTTTTAAATGTAGGTTTTGATTACAAGGGATGCATAGAATCTGACAGAAGTTTTTCTTAAGAAAGTATTTTTACAATAAAATATAACTTTTAATACTTAACTATTTTGCACTTAAATGTTTAGCATTTAGGTAATTAGCTTCTATACTAAATGCATAGATTTTCTATAGCGGGAAGACTTTCTTCAAGGACACCTAGAATGACAGAAAGCAATGGAGTATATGTGTGTGTGTGCATGCATATATATATATATATATATATATATAGGCCCTGCCCCACAGCTTATGAGATTAGTTTCCCCAGCCAGAGATCGAACCTGTGCCCCCTGCAGCAGAAGTGCAGAGTACTAATCACTGGATGACCAGGGAATTTCTAGGTATACTATAAAATTACTCAGATGATTAAATTACACTGAAATATTTGGGTGTACAACATCAAATTACTTATATATATAATTAGTATATTACAAAGCTTTGTATTTTTAGCAATCAAATAAAAAGTTTAAGTATAAAATTTTTTATCAGTAAGGTTTAACTGATCTAACAGCTAAATTATATATACCTATATAGAATTTTGTAAGAGTAAGGAAACTCTAAGGTTATCTATGCATTTGTTGTTGTTGTTCAGCCTCTAATTCATGTCCAACTCTTTGTGACCCCATGGGCTGCAGCATGCCAGGCTTCCTTGTCCTTTGCCATCTCCCAGAGTTTCCCCAAATTCATGTCCAATGAGTCGATGATGCCATCCAACCATTTCATCCTCTGTCGCCCCCTTCTCCTGCCCTCAATCTTTCCTAGCATCAGGTTCTTTTCCAGTGAGTCAGCTATTCACATCAGATGGCTGAAGTATTGAAGCTTCAGCTTCAGCATCGGTCCTTCCAATGAAAATTCAGGGCTGATTTCCTTTAGGATTCACTGATTTGATCTCCTTGCTGTCCAAGAGACTCTCAAGACTCTTCTCCAGCACCACAGTTCAATGCACAATATCTAATTCAGTGCACAATATCTATGCATAATCTTTTAATTTCATCAATTAAAAAAATAGAGGCCTGAAGAACCAAGATGGCAATAGAACCTGCCTTCAAAGTACTATTCTTTTCACTCACCAAGTTACCTCATTCCCAAAATTACTAAGAAGGTCACTGTTTGTGCATAGCCTTTCTTGATAATTATTTAACCTAAAATTATAAAGAGAGTTTCTATGCCAAGAAGCTAATAAAAGCTACATAACTAGAGGAAAACAGTTTGGAGGCTCTTCAAAAAGCTAACCAAAGACTTATCATGTGGCCCAGCAAATCCCAGGCCTAACTTTACCACCCAAAAGAATTTAAAGCAGGAAACTAACAGATAATTATATGTGAATGTTCAAAGCAGCATTATTCACAATAGCCAAAAGGTAAAAACAAAAACGACCAAAGTATCTATCAATAGATAAACAAATAAAATATTTATGGAATATTATTAAAATATTTTTTAGCCATAACAAGGAATGATATTCTGACATATGCTACAATAAGGATTAAACCTGAAGATATGCTAAAAGAAGTAAGACACTCACAAAAGGACAAATATTGTATATGATTCACTCTTAAAATATCCAGCATAGTGAACTCACAGAGACATAAAGCAGATTAGGGATTACCAGAGGCTGAAGTTGGAAAGAATGGAGAACTATTGCTTAATGGTTACAGTTTCTTTTTTGGGGTGATGAAAAATTTGGAGTATAAACAGAGGTTATTCTGAATATACAATATTCTGAATATAATTGATGTCTGAATTATACACTTAAGTATGGTTGTAAATTTCATTAGATTTTTACCACAATAAAGTCATCAGAAAGTAATTTCCTTGACAGAATCCTTTATACAATTCTCCATCTTCAAAACACTTAATTCTAGAATCCTGTGCCTTAATAACTATCAAAATTCTTCAGGCCAGAATACTGGAGTGGGTAGCCTTTTCCTTCTCCAGGGGATCTTCCCAACCAGGGATCGAACCCAAGGTCCCCTGCATTGCAGGCAGATTCTTTACCAGCTGAGCCATCAGGGAAGCCCATAAATAGTTCCAACATATTAAAAAATAATAATATGGGAAACCAGGTGAAAGACTTACGGGAATTCTCTGTACTATTTTTGCCATTTTTCTGTAAATCTAAAACTGTTCTGAAAAATAGCAACTTGAGTTCTCTATGAAATTCAGCCCAAATTACACAAAAACTCCTTGAACCACCATTTAAAGCTCTAAGAATCTGAGCAGAGCTAATAACATAGAAAAGGGAAGTGCTTATAAGAGAAGAGTAAATTTACTATTCATCCAACCTTACTAGAGACCATCTAAGTAACTTCACTCTAAGGAAATGGAAAACATTCCCCTGCCCCAAATACCATTTCCCAAATTCCTTCTCAGACTAACTTTAGTTAATATTAATATATAAATACATTAAACTAAATTACTAAAATGTTTTTTTATACCAGATTTTAGTACTCATATCTTTGGCTCTAAAATAAACATGAGGATTGAATTACATATGCTAAATGATCAACTATCATTGAATAAACATTTCCTTCCAGGAAAGTGTTTTATTTTCTCTGACATTAATGTGCATGATTATCTTACCTCAAGCAATACATGAGGAAAAAAATTAGCTTTTATATGAAAGAGCCAAAAATACAGTTAGAATAAGAACAGAAATTTAGAACAGTTTTATTCAAATTGCCACACCAAGATGGCTACAACAAAGATTTGCTGTCTGCTCTTACTGATTTTCATGCCAGCTGTTACATTAGACTGATCATCTACAAGGCATGTCAGTTTATATCAGTGGAATCTTTTATAAAAGTTATAATATACACCTAAAAAAATTCAATAGACTCTCCAAAACTTAAAAAGTTAATTTTATATATTAAATGGTAATGGATAAGAAAACTTGACTGACACTGGTCCTCTTGAAACAAATATTTAGAGAAAACAGTCTAATAAAAATTAGCTAAGAACATAAAGCAAAGACACAATTAGAACTCAAGGACACAATTACAACTAACTTTTAGCAATTAAGTTTTTAACTACTGCACAACCAAACTATTTATATATCCAAACCACAGTTTGTTAGTTCTACAACTTCTCCTTTGTCACTTTAAGCTTCACTGTAAGGGCTTTGATCATCCAGGCCATGTAATTACCTTTAAGGAGCATGCTTAAGGTGTTTTCTGTACTACAGGTCCATACAGCATTTCTCTTTGTCCTCTTGGGAACAGAACATCAATTGCTTTCAGCTAAATGCACTCACATATGAATATTTTAGTACAATTTAATGCTTCTATACCAACCCCAAAGGAATAGAGCATCAATTTGTGAACACCATTTTCTTAGAGTTAAAAGCCAAGCTGGATAATGCAGTATGAAAGGGGTTGTCAATCTTTAGCTTTTTAGCAAGTCAGAAAAGCAGTCCATAAATTCAGTCCCAGCTGTGTACAAATAACTCCCATAAAGTTTGTTCGTACACAGACTTTCAACAAGAGTGAATTTTCTTCAAAAGAACTCAGAAAAAATTTCTTGTCTTAGTAAATTCTCCCCAAAACTGCTTTATCTAGTAAGTATTCAAGTCTTAGAATTATAAATGAACCACCAATCTGTTAGTAAAATACCAAAATGCAGACAAAGTAATCTACTTCCAACTAAGTGAAAAAAACACATTTCTCTGGCAGGACATAATAGAAACTCTTTAACGACTACAATATGCTTATACGTTTGAATGGTGAGGTAGGTAAAGTCATCAATGGGGCTTTTAAAAGGTAATCCAGAAAAAAAAAAAGTTAAATGGGAATTACTACCAACTATGTCAAGGCTAAAAAAACCATATTTATTAAATTCTAGTCATAGCATAAATCTGACACTCTATCAAGCTCAACACATGTAAATTAATGCCCTAACAAAATCCAATGAAACTATCAGATAACAGTTAAAGAATTTAATACCTGTTCATGATTTCAAAACAATAACAACAAATCTAACAAACTAGATTTATAATACTAATTCACTATTATAAATAGTGTATTAATTCACAGTACTCATACTATATGCAAGGCACAGTTTTAAGTGTTTGACACAGACTAATGCATTAAACCTTCAGAACTACCATATGAAGTACAGACTGTTATATTGCCATTACACAGCTGAAAAAACGGTAGTACAGAGAAGCTAAGTGATCTGTCCAAGGTCACACAGCAAGCAAGTGGTAACACTAAGAACTGAATTCAGGCAACCTGGCTACAAAGTCTGGACTGCTAACTGTTTTTAACCATGATATGACACTGTCTATTGTAGGAAACTGCTTTAGCAGCATTCCTAGTGGTGAAACACAAGAATTCTCTTGAAAATAAGAGACAGGGATGTTTATCAATCAACATTCCAAACATGGAGCTTGACAAATTAATTCTAAAACTGTGGGAAATGACAGAGAGTCAAGAATAGCTGAGACAATTCTGGAGAAGAATGGGGAAGATGGGTATTGCCCAAGTAGATAATTTTATTACAAAGCTCTTGGAGCAGTTTTGGTACAATGATAAACAACTGACAGACAAAACACAGAGTCCAGAAAACACAGAATCCAGAAAAGAGACTTCTGCATATATGTAAACTTGATATGTAAAAGGTCTGGGGCAGAAGAAAATGCAAAATAAACGATTAACTACATGAGGAAAAATTAAATAGTTACTTCATACCAAACAAACAATTAAATCAAGTAGATTAACTGAGTGTGAAATGTGAAAAGCAAAACTTTAAGAAAACTTTTAAGAAAAAAAAATACTGGTTAATATTGTTAAAACCCTCTCTTGACAGAGATCCTTTTTAAAAGACCAAAAAACAGTATATATCAAAAAGAAAAAAACGTTCAACCACATTACAATTAAAAGCTTCTGTTTATTAAAAGAAAAATGATTCAAAAAATGAAGAAGACAGTCATAACTGAGAGAAAATATATGTAACACACATAACCAACAAAAGATTAATATTCAGAATACATAAAAACTTCTAAAATTGTTAAGAAGATAGGCAATTCTATAGAAAAATAGGCAAAAAAGATATGAACAAGAAATTCAGAGGGGGGAAGAAAACATGAATGAAAGATTCCTCACTCGTAATCAGGGAAAAGCAAATTAAAAAGCACAATGAGATTTCATGCCCATCAGACTAGCAAGACGTTTTAAAAATTGTAGTAAAATATACCTAACATAAAATTTACCATTTTAATCATTGGTAAGTGTTCTGTGGCATTAAGTATGTTTGCCTTGTTGTGTAATCACCACCATTACCTATCTTTGGAACTATTCATCTACCTCTACAACCGCAAAAGATGTTAAAAAAAAAATTGAAAATACCAAAATACAGCAAGGATAAGAACAAAGGTAATAAATTTTATAAACTGTTGATAAGTGTAAATAACCACTTTGGAAAACAGTATGTCAATATCTGGTAAAGCTAGACATTTACTATATGTAATTAAGCAATTTCACTCCTGGGCATACTTCTCTAGGGAAACACTAACATACAAGGAAACATTTTTCTAAGAATTTTCACAGCAACATTACTTGTAATAGCAAGAAATTATAGACCACCTAAATAAACATCTATTAATGGAAAAATGGTGGAAATATGATACATTTATAATATGGAATGCCATACATTAATGAAACACAAATGAAAACTGCTACCTTCATTAAATGAATGAATTGCAAACAAAACTGACTGAAAACAGAATAAAGAAGACATACAGTCAACAAAGTGGGTATAGAGGGAATATACCTTTATAATAGGGTCTCCCTTGTGGCTCAGCTGGTAAAGAATCCACCTGCAATGAGGAAGACCTGGGTTCGATCCCTGGGTTGGGAAGATCCCCTGGAGAAGGGACAGGCTATCCACTCCAATATTCTGGTCTGGAGAATTCCATGGACTGTGTAGTCCATGGGGTCTCAAAGAGTCAGACACGACTGAGCGACTTTCACTTCACTTCACTTCACCTCATCTTTATAATAAAGGTTACATATGACAACCCCACAGGTAACATCATACTCAACAATGAAAAGCTGAAAGTTTTCCTTCTAAGATTAGGGACAAGACAAGGATGCACACTCTCATCACTCTCATTTGACATAGTACTAAAAGTCCACACCACAGCAATTAGGCAAGAAAAAGAAATAAAAGGCATCCAAAGGCATTCCTTGGAATGGAAAAAGGAAAACTGTCTCTAATTGCAGGCAACATGGTATTATATAGAGAAAACTGAAAAGATACCACCAAAAAATTGTTAGTACTAATAAGTGAATTCAGTAAGTTGCAAGATACAAAATCAATATACAGAAACATTCTGTTTTTATACACTAACAACAAACTATCAGAAAGGAAAATTAAGAAAACTACCCCATTTACAATTATATCAAAAAGAATAAAATACCTAGGGATATATTTAACATAAGGAGGTAAAAGACTTGTATATGGAAATCTATGACACTGATGAAAGAAAATGATGAAGATACAAATAAATGGAAAGATACTCTGTGCTCATGGATTAAAAGAATTAAAATTGTTAAAACATCCATACTACCCAAAGCAATGTACACATTCAATGCAATTCCTAACAAAACTCCAACAGCATTTTTCACAGAAATAAAGCAAACAATCCTAAAATGTATTTGGTGTCAAAAAGACCTTGAATAATTAAGGTTATCTTGAAAGAATAAAAAACCTGGAGGCACCATATCAGAAATACATAATAGAATTTAAAGCTATATTACAAAGCTACAGTAATCAAAACAGTATGGTACTGACATAAAAATACAAGAGAATCAAGAAATATACCCATGCACACATGGTCAATTAATATATGACAAAGGAGCCAAGAATATACAATGTGCAAAGGACAATCTCCTTAATAAATGTTGCTTGGAGGACTGGACTTGTTGCTGTTGTTCAGTCACTAAGTTGTATCCAACTCTTTGCAACCCCATGGACTATAGCCTGCTAGACTCCTCAGTTCTCCACTATCTCCCAGAGTTTACTCAATTTCATGTCCATTGAGTCAGTGATGTCATCTAACTACCTCAACCTCTGTCGTCCCCTTCTCCTCCTGCCTTCAATCTTTCCCAGCAGTAGGGACTTTTAAAGTATTGGATCTTGAGCTTCAGCATCAGTCTTTCCAACAAACATTCAGGGTTGACTTCCTTTAGGATTCACTGATTTGCTCTTCTTGCAGTCCAAGGAATTCTCAAGAGTCTTCTCCAGCACCACAGTTTGAAAGCATTATTTCTTTGGCGCTCAGACTTCTTTATGGTCCAACTCTCACATCCATACATGACTACTGGAAAAACCATAGCTTTGACTATACAGACCTTTGTTGGCAAAGTGATGTCTCTGTTTTGTAACATGCTGTCTAGGTCTGTCATGGCTTTTCTTCAAAAAGCAAAAAGGAGCAAGGTTCTTTTAATTTCATGGCTGCAGTCCTCATCCACAGGGATTTTGGAGTCCAAGAAAATAAAATTTGTAACTGCTTCCACATTTTTTCCCCTTCTATTTGCCACAAAGCGATGGCACCAGATGCCATGATCTTTGTTGTTTGAATGTTGAGTTTCAAACCAGGTTTTCCACTCTTCTCTTTCACTGTCATCATGAGGCTCTTTAGTTCCTCCTCACTTTATGCCATTACAGAGGTATCATTTGCATATCTGAGGTTTTTTATATTTTCTCCAGCAATCTTGATTCCAGCCTGTGATTCATCCAGCCTGATATTTCACATGATGTACTCTGCATAAAAGTTAAATAAACAGGGTGACAATATACAGCCTTGATGTATCCTTTCCCAATTTTTAACCAGTCCAGTTCTACCTGCTGCTTTTTGACCTGCATACAGGTTTCTCAGGAGATGGATAAGGATAAGGCAGTCTGGTACTCCCATCTCTTTAAGAATTTTCCACAGTTTGTTGTGATCCACATAGTCAATGAACTAACCCTAACCCTAACCTGGAGGGTTTCTGGAACTTCTTTACTTTTCTCCACAGTCCAATGAATGTTGGTAATTTGATCTCTGGTTCCTCTGCCTTTTCTAAACCCAGGTTGTACATCTGCAAGTTCTCAGTTCACGAGCTGCTGAAGCCTAGCTTAAAGGATTTTAAGCACAACCTTACTAGCAAATAAGAAGAAGGAAATGGCAACCCACTCCAGTATTCTTGCCTGGAAAATCCTATGGACAGAGAAGCCCAGTGGGCTACAGTCCCTGGGGTGGCAAAAAGTTGGACACAACTGAACACACACTTTTTTCTTTTTATTAGCATGTGAAATGAACACAATTGTATGACAGTTTGAACATTCTCTGGCATTGCCCTTCTTTGGGACTGGAATGAAAACTGACCTTTTCTTATCCTGTGCCCACTGCTGAGTTTTCCAAATTTGCTGACATATTGAGTATAGCACTTTTACAGCATCACCTTTTAGGATCTGAAATAGCTCAACTGGAATTCTATTACCTCCGCTAGCTTTGTTCATAGTGATACTTCCTAAGATCCACTTGACTTCACACTCCAGGATGTTCGGCCCTAGATCAGTGACCACACCATCTTGGTTATCTGGGTCATTTAGCAACTATATTAATTTTTTTCTAGTTATCTTTGTTTTCATTCAGTTGTGTTCCAATATAACTGACTATATAAGTTTAAGTTGTACAGTATAATGATTTGACTTACATACATCATGAAATGATTATTGCAACAGTTTAGTGAACATCCATCATCTCATGTAGATAAATAATTAAATAGAAAAAAAACATTTTAAAAAATAATAAAAAGAGACCTACCATATGACTCAGTAATCCCATTATTGGGCATATATCCAGAGTAAACCAAAATTCAAGACACGTACTCTGATGTTCACTGCAGCACTATTTACAAAAGCCAGGACATGGTAGCAACCTAAATGTCCATCAACAGAGGAATGGATAAAGAAGATGTGGTACATATATACGGTGGAATGTTACTCAGCCATAAAAAAGAATGAAATTGGGTCATTTGTAGAAATGTGGATGAACTTAATGACTGTCACACACAGTGAAGTTGGAAAGAAAAAAAAGTATCATATAGTAACACATATATGTGGAATCTAGAAAAATACAGATGACCATATTTGCACAGCAGAAGTAGAGACACAGACGTGGAGAATAAATATATGGATATCACGTGGGAAAGTGGCGGTAGTGGGAGGGATTGGGAACTGAGATTGACATGTATACACTGTTGAAAGTATGTTTAAAATAAATGACTAATGAGAAGCTACTACATAGCATGGGGAACTCTATTTGATGCTCTGTGGTTACCAAAACGGGAAGGAAATCCAAAAAAGAGGGGAATATGTGTATACGTATTGCTAATTCACTTTGCTGTCCAGTAGAAACTAATACAACATGTAATACTCTAACAAAAATTAATAATAAATTAATTAATAAAATAACTTAATTTCAAATGAATAAACATTTTAAAAACTTCTCAAATGAATAAACATCTTAAAAATTTCTAAGTTTGTATCTCTAATACAATAAACATCACCACCTATGAACCAAATAAACAAAAGTTCTTTAAGGGCCCTCAACAAATTTTAAAAAGAGTCCCAAGACAAAAAAGTTGAGAACCACTGTACTACACACATAATGAAACAGGAAAATGTGAAAAATACAATCAAAGGATATCAACCCTTAAATAACCAAAAACTTGGAATTAGTACACAAGGATTTAAAAACAGCTATTACAAGTATGGTCATGATGTTAAAGAAAGATACCTATAATGTTTGAACAGATAAGAAACCTCGGCAGAGAAATGAAACTATAAAAAGAACCAAATGAAAATCTAGAAAGAAATTTCCTAGCTGGGTTTAATAGCATATTAGAAATTATAGAAGAGTCAGTAATCTTGAAGGTAAGTCAATGCAAATTATTCAGTCTGAAGAACAGAGGGAAAAAAAGATGAAAAGGAATGAACAAAACTTAAATAATCTATAGAAGAATATAAAGATATCTAAAATATGTGCAACTGGAGTCCTAGAATAAAAGTAGAGGGAAAAAAAGGTGGCTCAGTGTCCTATAAATGTTAAGTCAATAGGCCAAACCTGGACTGCCACCTCTTTCTGTATATAAAGTTTCAATGCGATACAACTCATTAATTTATTTACAAGTCTACGGCTGCTCCTGCTGTACAACAAAAGAGTTAAGTGGTTATCATAGACACTCTATGGCCAATAAAACCAAAAATACTTGCTGTGTGATTTACAGATAGCTTGTTCTCCCTGATGTAGATCTTTTATGTCCTAACTGAATTTTTTGGTCTAGTACTCCATCAATTATTGGGAGAAGGCATAGTACCAAAACCTCCAACTAGGATAATAAATTTGTTTATTCCTCACTTTAGTTGTCAGATTTTGCTTGATGTACTTTGAAATTCTGTTATTGGGCACTTACACATTCATGTCTGTTCTGTCTTACTGATAAACTGATCCTTCCATCAATTTATGGCCCTCTTTATGTTTGGCACTACTCACTGTCTTGAAGTTTGCTTTATCTGATATTAATAAAGACCATTCAGATTTCTTATGTTTACTATTAGTATTACATATCTTTTTCTGTCTAAATGTGTTTCTTATAGGCAGCATACAGTTGAGTCTTGCTTTTTATACATCTAGCGATCTCTGCTTTTTGGCTGGAATATTGAGTTCATTTATACTTTTCTCTCACTGCTTTTAAGAATTTCTTTTTATCAGTATTGAAGTGGATATACCTTGTTTATGGGTTTTGAATACAATTATATCAACCATAAACACAGATGAAACAACTTTGCTTGTCTGCCAGAAAATAATTCTTGATCATGAGATTTCAGGTCTTCATTTTGTTTTCACTTTAAAGTAATAAAAGGTGCTTGCTGATCATTAACTAGAGAAAGCTATAAAGTCAGTGAATCTGGAAACTAACATTTATGACACACAGAGGGCCAAGAGGCACAGGAAAAGATGCTCAACATCATTAATTATTAGGGAAATACACATCGAAACTACAATGAGGTATCACCTCACACCAGTCAGAATGGCCGTCATTAAAAATTCTACAACAATAAATGGTGGAGAGGGTATTAAAAAAAGGGAACCCTCCTATGCTACTGATGGGAATATAAATTGGTACAGCCACTGTACATTCTTTAAAAAACTAAAACTAGATCTACCACATGACCCAGCAAGCCCACTCCTGAGCATATATCCGGAGGAAACCAATATTCTAAAAGATACAGGCATCCCAATGTTCACTGCAGCACTATTTACAATAGTCAAGACATGGGAGCAACCTAATGTCCAACAACAGAGAAATGTATAAAGAAGATGTGGTACATATAAGGAATGGAATATAGCATACATGCTCAGTCATGTCCAACACTCTTGCAACCCCACAGATTGTAGCCCGCCAGGCCTCTATCCGTGGAATTTTCCAGGCAAGAATACTGCAGTGGATTGGCATTTTCTACTCGAGGGAATCTTCCCAATCCAAGGATTGGACCCTTGTCTCCTGCATTTCTCACTGACCCACCTGGGAAGCCCTACAATGGAATATTACTCAGCCATTAAAAGGGATGAAATAATGCTATTTGCAGCAACATGGATAGATTATAATACTAAGCAAAGTAAGTCAGAAAGAGAAAGACAATTATCATGTGATATTTCTTATATGTGGAATCTGAAAAATCAAACGAATGAATATCTATGAACAGAAATGGACTCACAGACATAGAGAACAGACGTGTGGTGCCAAGGGGCAAGAGGTGAGGGAAAGAAAGATTGAGAGCCTGAGGTTAGCAGATGCAAACTATCATATATATATAATGGATAAACAACAAAGTCCTATTCTATAGCACAGGGAACTATATTCAATATCCTGTGATAAACTATGACGGAAAAGAATATGAAAAAGTAAAGTAAGGCAGACAGAGAAAGACAAATATCATAGGATATTACTTACATTCAGAATCTAAAAAAAAAAAAAAGTACTTATTTACAAAACAAAAACAGACTCATGGACTGAGAGAGCAAACTTATTGTTACCAGGGAGAGAGGGTGGTAGGGAGGGACAGATTAGAAGTGACATATACACACTGATATATTTAAAACAGATTACCCAGGGTTCTACTGTATAGCACAGGGAACTCTGCTCAATACTCTGTAATAACCTTAATAAGAAAAGACTTTGAAAAAAGAAAATAAAGGTTTCAATAGGGAATGCAGCAGAGAGATCTGATGTTGGTTAAATTATGCACTCTTTCTAATTAATTGGCTCTCTCTCCAAAGCAAATGTACTAAAAATAAAATGAATTCTTTTTTGAAAAAAAAGATTTTTTTCTTTTAATCATTCTTTAAGCAATCTGACTGTTACATGCCCTGTAGTTTTCTTCCTGTTTCCCATTCTTGGTATTTGTTGAGCATCTGAGATCTGGGTTTTTCTGCTCCAATTACACACATAATAGACCTCCTATAAAGTTGTCCTACAGTTCACCAAAGCTTTGTCCGTTTTTTCCTGTGTTTTCAAAATGTTCTGTTTCATTTGGGACATATTTCTGCTGCCATATTTTTAAGTTTTCCTGCAGTATCTAATGGCAGGATAAACATTCTCTTCAGGTGCACAAGGTATATTCACCACAATACAGCATTTGTTAGGCCATAAAAGAAGACTCAATGAATTTTAATACTGAAAAATTTATATCATTAACATTTACATTTAAAAAAACAAAATACAAAATTAATGAAGTAAAGTTCAATCTTAAGTGCAAGGTAAATCCAAAGTAATCAGAAGGAAGGAAATTAAGAGCAAAAATCAATAAAAAGAAAGCAATGAGAAAAATTAACAGTTAAGAATTGGTTCATTTTTGGTGTAGCTGCTCTGGAAAACAGTTCCTCAAAAGGTTAAACATAAAGTTATCATATGAACCAGCAATTCTACTCCCGTGTATATATCCAAGAGAAATGAAAGCATATGTCCACACAAGAAAAATGAAAGCATATGTCCACACAAAAACCTGTATATGAATGTTCCTATCTGGATTATTCATAACAGCCAAAAAGTAAACAGCCCAAATTTCCATCAGATGATGAATGGATACATAAAATGTGATATATCCATATAATAGAATACTATATGGCAATAAAAAGAAATATTAAATATGAATAAATGAAAATATTATGCTATATATTTTTTAAAAGTCATAAAAGACCATATATTCTACGATTCCCCTTACATAAAATGTCCAGAATAGGTAAATCTATATAGGCAGAAAGAGCTTCCCTGGTGGCTCAGATGGGTAAAGAATCTGCCTGCAATGCAGGAGAGCTAGGTTCTATCCCTGGGTTGGGCAGATCCCCTGGAGAAGGAAATGGCAACCCACTCCAGTATTCTTGCCTGGGAAATCCCATGGAGAGAGGAGCCTGGTGGGCTACAGTCCATGTAGTCACAAAGAGTCAAACACAACTGAGTGACTAACATTTTCACTTTCACAAAGACAGAAAGCAGACTGGTAGCTGCCTAGACTGGGGAGCTGGAAAGAAAACAGGTGTGCGGTTTCTTTCGGAGGTGATGAAAATGTACTAAACTGACAGGCGACGTTTATACAATTCTTTAAATAAACTAAAAGTCACTGAATTAAATAGTTAATTAGATAAACTGTATGGTAAATGAATTGTATCTCAATAAACTTGTTATTTTAGAGAGCTGAATCATTAGAAATGTTTCTTTAATATTATAAATTCCTCACTGGACTGACGTAGGAAAGGGAAACAAAAAAAACAGAGGACACAAACCGCAAAATTTAGGTGGAGCTATCACACCAGATTTTACAAACAACAAATGGAAAATGGGGCAAGATTATAAACAATTTTATCCAATATATTTTATAACTCTATCTAATATATTTAATAACTTAAGAGAACTAAACGAATTCCTTCAAATACATCACTTAGCAAAACAGACTCAAAATAAAATAGAAAATCTGAATAGTTCTAAATCTATTGAAGTAATTGAGTTAACTATCAAATGCTCCAACAAAGAAAACTTAAAGTTCAGATGGCTTCAATGGTGAGTTCTATCAAACATTTAAGAAAGACACAAACACAAACCAATCTTACACAAACTCATTCAGAAAATATACCAGGAGAGAGTATTTTTCAACTCATTTCATGAAGGCAGCATAATGCCAATACCAAAATTAAACAAAGATATTGGGGATGGGGAGGAAAATTATAGATTATCTTGATAAAGACAGATCCCAAACTCCTTAACAAAGCATCAGTCAATGAAAGCCAGCAATATATTAAAAGGGTACTATATCATGATCAAGTAAGATTTATCACAGCAACTCAAGGTGGTTTAACATTTAAAAATAAAGCAATGTATTATTATGAATACATAATAATACATTGCCTACATTGTGTATCTGCCTACATATACATACCTACCTACACACACTCCCTAACTTTTTTCCCTGAGGTGTCCTGAGAATAGCAATATCCAAACAGCAACAGGCACAATTAATATTAAGATGTCAGCTTCATACTATTCTTTCACTAAAAGGAACCAGGACTCCCTGGAGAAAAGACTGATACCAGGGCTGGGATAGGAAAACTACAAAAAGCCTAGAACATCTTATTCTATCAGTAAGTAAGGCCCCAAAGAATGATGGGAACATATTAAGACACAGAAGCCCCCAGAAGGGCTTCTCACTGGCCAAATGTGGAACAATTTGTACATCAACAAAAATTATAACAACAGATTTTCACCCACTGAACATAATAGGGACAATAAGTCCTATTATAAACAAATATTCAATGTTCGCTTAAGAAAATAAATGTAAATGAATAAACTGAAAGTCTGAGGAGAACTGGAATATTCACATCATTTCAAAGTACCTCCTTATAAAACATTTATTAATTACAAAGGGAAAAACAGCTTTACAGTAGAGAAGTTTGACAAATATCACCTTAATCAAACAGTCAAAGTGAAAATCTAATAAGACACAATGAAATTGTATACCACTTGATAGGATGAAATATCATTTTTGTGATATTCCTGTCAAAGACGCATATATAATCTAAATTGAACGGTGAGGAGACAATAGACAAACCCAAAATAAGGGACATTCTACTTTACAAAATAGCTGTCCTATAATTTTCAAAAATGTCAAGGTCATGAAAGTTAAAATAAGACAAACTCTTTGAGATGGAAGGACACATGACAACCATATGCAACATTTGATTACAAATTACAATCCTTTGCTATAACATATAGCACATTATTGGGACAACTGGCAAAACCTGAAAAGGGTCTGATGTTCACATGATATTAATGTACTGGTGCCAATGTCCTGATTTTAAAAGTTGTACTGTGGTTTTATAGGAGAATGTCCTACATATTTGGAAATGATGGAGAATCATCTCAACAACTTACTCTCAAACAGTCCACAAAAATAAAGGTTTTTACTTTGTACTTGATTCGTTTTCTGTAAACTTGAAATCAGCTCAAAAAAGATTTACAGTCTTAAAAGAAAAATATACACATACACACACAAAAATATACACAGACACAGACACACACACACACACACACACACACACACACAGAGACACACACACGCCGAAGTCTAACAGTTAATGAGCCAGAATCTCCAGGGAATACAGGATTCATGTTAAAGTGAAGACTTTAATATGTTTTAAATTCCTTAAGAAAAATTTTCAGTAATCCTACAGTCATGATAGCAATGTTGAAGAAAGCTGACTGTATGACATTTACCTACAAGTAAGGATGCCACTGGTTGTTCCCTGTCATTCTGCCATGCTACTTAATAACAGTGTATTGTTCCTGAAAAGTCAATGTAAACAAAAGCCTGTCTCCCACCATACTTTGCTGTAGAAGTATGATTAGACTGATTAGAAAGGTTGTGGGCTTCATCTTTGGTAAATAAATTCAAATAAAGCTGTTTATTCATGTAAACTATGACAAACAAGATTTTCACCAAAAAAATACCTATTTGCCATTCCTCATTAAATGTCAGGGAAGGTTTGAATTTACCTGCTCAATAAATGTTCTCACAGCCTGACAAATGTGGTATCACAAGCAAATAGGTTACATGGTTTTTCTGACTTTGTTTACAGTTTTAGTACATATTTTAGATTCTGAGATCTTATCTGAGTTCAAATAAGCTGAATAACACAAAAAGTATTAACAAACATCGATAATTAGATCTTATAAAAATAAAAATTTCTGCTCTTCAAAAAATGAATAAAGAAGCAATAAAAAGACAAAGAACCCAATTTTAAAATGGGGTTGAGTGCTCGCTTCGGCAGCACATATACTAAAATTGGAACAATACAGAGATTAACATGGCCCCTGTGCAACGATGACACGCAAATTCGTGAAGCGTTCCATATTTTTATATTACTCAGCCATTAAAAAGAATTCATTTGAATCAGTTCTAGTGAGATGGATGAAACTGGAGCCCATTATACAGAGGGAAGTAAGCCAGAAAGATAAAGACCATTACAGTATACTAACACATATATATGGAATTTAGAAAGATGGTAATGATAACCCTATATGCAAAACAGAAAAAGAGACACAGATGTACAGAACAGACTTTTGGACTCTGTGGGAGAAGGCGAGGGTGGGATGTTTCGAGAGATCAACATCGAAACATGTATATTATCTAGGATGAAACAGATCACCAGCTCAGGTTGGATGCATGAGACAAGTGCTCGGGCCTGGTGCACTGGGATGACCCAGAGGGATGGGGTAGAGAGGGAGGTGGGAGGGGGGATCAGGATGGGGAATACATGTAAATCCATGGCTGATTCATGTCAATGTATGACAAAAACCACTACAATATTGTAAAGTAATTAGCCTCTAACTAATAAAAATAAATGAAAAAGAAAAAGAAAAAATAAAATAAAATGGGGTTGAACTCTCTTAAAAACAAACTTCAAAGACAAGACTTAAATTTTTTTTATTATTTTGAAATTTTAAATGAACATCTGATGAGACATGAGATTTTTTAATGGATATGACTTAATACCTTGTTTTGAAATACATTAAAAGTACATTTTGAAATATATTTAAAAACTCATTTTCAAAAAAAAAAAAAAACTCATTTTCCTCCACACAATAAAGATTTAAGCTGGCTAAGAATTCTACCCACTGAAAACTTGTATCATCTTAGAAACATGAACAATCATTTGATATTGTTAGTAATTCAACTTTGAAACCAATATATTCCTAAGTTTTGAATAGCTTTAATTGAAGAATAATCTAATATGGATCAGAATGGAATCAGAATTCCTGAATTTATAGAATTTACTGAATTTCATGCAACTAGACATAACACAGAAATAAACGAGGTGAGACTACAGCTGTCATTCACAGCTCCTGATTTTGAGAGTCTGTGTTCATTAATATAGATTCATCAGTTTCATGGATAGATTTTATAATACATAGGCATTATAGTAAATAAATGCTAAGATGAACATCTAAAATCTATATAATAAAATGATGCTTCTCTCAATTTCATATTTAGTGTTCTGACATAAATTTGACAAAGTATTCTGCTGCTTTAAAAACTCTGAAAAACACTGCTGGATTTAAGGCCTGCTATTTTTACTAAGGCCAAGAGATCCACAGGCCTGTGAGGACACACTCACCGGGATAAAGGCTAACTGCCTCGGTACACTGAATAGGTCATCACGTCACTGAGATGACTGCTCCACAAATATATACAGTTCTTATCCCCACAGAATTTTGCATGGCATATTTTACTGCAGTACTTACTGGTGCCACTATTTTTCCTGTCTGTCCAACTTGCAGGTCATTAGGAACAAAGCCAGCATCAACAGCAGCACGAGAAGCACCAACTAAGAAAAAAATAGTTGTCATTTTTTAAAGCTCTATTATTCAATTTGTTGGGGGCATTCATTGATAATGGTTTTTTAAAAATTAAAAAAAAAAAACCTTTTTTTTTACCCTCTCCAATCCTCTCCAACAGATGCCGCCTTGTCTGCCACTATCCTCATACAACTGGGGCCTCAAGGTGGTGCTCCAGGCCCTCACTGCAACTCTCAAAAATTTTCCCTCCTTTCTCCTTAAAAGCCTTCAATTTTGAATTTCATGTCATCGGATAATGTCACTCGTGTATTGCTTGTGTCATCTATTAACCAGCAGGTCAATCCCCTTCATTTCTCTAGGATTTTAGCTTCTGGGTCTTTGCTACTCCCTCCAATACTAGTCTTAATACTTGAAGACTTTGACACCTTGGCTCCTCAATTCTTTGAGCAATCCTCTTCCAGTCTTCTTACCCTTCATGCTACCTCAGCCACAGCCATGGTCATATCCTCAATCTGTCCATTAACCAATATCATCAACAATCTTGATTTCCAAAATCTCTCTGTGACCTCCCCATTCCAGCTGACCCCTTTTAGTACCTGACTCCAACAACCCTCTGACCCCACTGAGGTCTATAATTCTTTGCACTATCCCTCTCTCCCCTTATGTTCTCTCTTCTTTCTTTACCCAGTTCAGTTTCTATTATCAATGACTCTAAGCACTCCTTTGCATATGCCTTCAATTTCCTTGCTCTCCTCTTATATCATCTTATTTCCAAATGGTGGAAAACCTCCATCTCTGGTTACTGACTAAGCAATCTTTCTCCCCTTTGCATACCTGTCCTACTACATACAGTTCAGCATGACTGGAGAAAAACCAATACTCAGCCATGTTAACTGTTTTGTACTTTAAATAAATAGGCCTTATTTCTCTCAGACTGTCCTATATTGTAATTTTGTATCTTTCTTCTCTCTTCAAACTTCCAATATTCTTTTAACATTCTGCTTCCAATTGCACTAAAAAACAGAAACCTGCTCCAACTAACACATTTACCCATCAATTTGCAGCTGTGTTCATATTCTCTCCCACTGACTCAAGAACATCGCTCCAGTAACTCTCATCTCACGTATGATTAACCTCTCCCTCTTAACTAGAGCATTCCCATCGGCATATAAAGCATGCTATTATCTTCTAATCTTTAAAAAGTTCCTCTGCTGGTCCTGCTCTCCCTCTAGCTACTGTCTATTTCTCTGCTCTACCATATGGTTAAAAGCCTCTAAGGAGTCGTTTGCATTCACTGTCTTCATTGCCAGGCCTCCCATTCTACTTCTAAAAACTTTTTAAGTAAAATATGACACACATACAAGTAAAGCACACAAATCACAAATGAACTTAGCTCATGATCAGCTTCGATGGCTGATCATGAAGTGAATACAACCATGTAACTACTTATAAACACTCCAATCAGGTTTGTGCCCCCACTACCCACTACTACCATTACTAAAACTGCTCAAAGTCACCAATGACCTCTAAGTGGCTGATCAATGAGGCACTTTTCGGTGCTCATCTTCGCTGACCTATGGGCAGCATTTGACATAGGTGATCACGCTTTGCCTTACTGAGACACTTCACTTAGATTCCAGAACATCAGACTCTTGATCCTGGCTTTCCTGCCTTACTTTTCCATTTGTCTTTGGTCTTCATTCTCCTCTTCTCCCCTACCTCTTAATCTTGCAGCATCTAAGGCTTAGTCCTAGGACTTCTTTTACATCTGCACTCTTGGTGAATTCATCCAGTCTCACAGTTTCAAATATCACCTAAGTGCAATTGATTCCCAAATTTTTATCTCCAGTCCAAACTTTCGAACTCCACATTTCTATACCAACTGCTTAACTGACAATTCTACTAGGGTATCTGTTATTAGACATGTCAAAACTTTGTACAGTCATTTCTTGGTATCCACAAGGGATTACTTTCAGAACCCTTCCAAGGATACCAAAATCCAAGGATGCCCAAATCCCTCATAATGGAACAGTATTTGCATATAACCTATGCACACTCTCCTGTATACAGGCATACCTCAGAGATATTGGTGGTTCAGTTTCAAACCACCACAATAAAGCAAGTTAAGTGGATTATTTTTTGGTTTCCCAGTGCATTCATTGCTGTTTAGTCACTAAGTCATGTCTGACTCTTTTTGCGATCCCATGGACTATAGCCTGCCAGGCTCCTCTGTCCATGGGATTCTCCAGGCAAGAATACTGGAATGGGTTGCCATTACCTCCTTCAGGGGATCTTCCTGACCCAGGGATCGAACCCACACCTGCATCTCCTGCATTGGCAGGTGGATTCTTCTACCACTGAATCACCTGGGAAGCCCCTAACATACTATTTTATTATTTACCAATTTACTATGTTTACTGTCTGTAGTAAGCAGAAAAATGGCCCCTCCAAAGATATATTCACTCTCTAGTTCTCAGAATTTGTGAATATTACCTGTGTGGCAGCAGATATGATATAAAGTTAAGGATCTTGGGAGAAGGCACTTATCCTGGATTATCTAGGTGATTTTTAAATGTCATCACATATATCCGTGTAAGAGGGATGCAGAGGGAGACATGATACAGATAAAGAGGAGAAGGTAATACAAAGACGGTGGCAGAACCTGGAGTGACGTGGCTGTAAGTCCAGGAATGCCAAGGCAGCCTCTGGTAACTGGAAACATATTCACTCCCCAGTAGGAGTGTGGCTCTGCCAACACTTTGATTTCGACGTGCTTCTGGCCTCTAGAACTTTGAATCATTTTGCTCATTTTGGTCACTGTTTTTTGCCTAGCTCCTAAAAATAGTGCCTGTCATATAGCAGACACTCAATAAATATTTATTCAGTGAATGAATAAACAAAATATCTTTAGTCAAATACCATCATCTGATTATACAGTCAAGATTACATCTTTATTCAGACAAAACCATAACTATTTCTATGGGTACATATATTAGGTAATATAAAGCATAAAAACCAGAAAGTTATACATGAAACTCTCAAAAAGGGAAGAACAAACTAGACATTAAGAATACACTCATTTATAATTATATAATTAAAAACTAAAATATTTTTAATGTTCTGATTTTTTTTCAAAAACCATCATTTCATTCTTAACACACTTTTAATAATAAGATCTATCTTCCCTATAAACTTTTAAAATGTTAAATGTTAATTTCTATTTGTATGAGAGATTTATGTTGGGCTAGCAATAAAGAGAAAAACAAGGGCATTCCTGAATCTGAAGTAGGCAATGAAATTGACATTTAATTTTTTTTAATGGAAAAACTCCTAAAATTTGGCAAATGGTAAGAGTATCATATAAATAATAAAGAACAAGGACAACCTTTCCTCACTGAATGCTACACCATTTACGTGGAGATTAAGAAAAACTGTTTCAGACAGAAAAGTTGAAAACCAGAGAAAGCAAAAAAATCTGCAGCTTTGAGTGATTTATATACAAATGAAATAATGAAGAAAAAATACTTCCAATGAAATGGAAATATTTTTCTAGTAAGGAAAATAAACTTACCCGCAGCATGTAGTTGATCTGCCAGATCATACAACAACTTAAAGTTCTCTCCACTCTTCAAACCCCGACCTCATTTAAGAAGATGGAAAAAAAAAAAAAAAAGAATTAAGCAAATATAAACTCCATTCTGTAACAATTTTGAACTTCATATACATGAGTGAATCTTCATATTATACAACTGCCACCTCCTCTATAAAGCCTTTCCTAAGTTCTCCAATGATACTCTTGCACTTTTCCAATAAAGCATTCAACACTACTGTAATTCTGTAATTAACTAACTGGTTAACTAGCAGTATAATTAGTCTTTAAAATCAGTCTTCCCCACTAGAACAAAAACTCTTTAAATATAATATTCATACCTATCTTGGTCACTGCTATATTTAGCAATACTTAACTGAATAACTGAAAGAAGACATTCCACTAGACTTTAAACTCCTTAAGAGCAAGAATAATCCGTTTTTTCCTCTCTGTTTCTCCAGCACTTTGCAATGGGTCTGGCAGAGAACATATACCTAATAAACATTTATTGAAAAAATAAGTGAATAAACTAGTCAGATATACCTTTCTGAAACATAAATTATTTCCTCTCAATGCCACTTGCAATAAGAGGTTGTTTGGTAGCTTAATTATTTCATTTGATGTTTAGTTTGGAAAGATTTTTCAATCATAGCAGTCACTATTTTAAAAAGTCAGCAGGCTATGAAATATGGGTCTTTTTGTTTGTTTCTTGGGGTTTTTTGTTTGTTTTGTTTTTAAATAAGAAGCATGATGTACAAAAAGAAGCAAGTCTTATGCAATATTAACAGCTTTCATATTAAATGTGAAAAAAAACTTCAAAAGAGTTATCCATAGAGACTTGGACGGTGCTGCAAGACTTTTAAAATAGAGCAAAGGATCACACAACACAGCCCTGAGATGCCAATCAGTCCTTTCTTTGCCTCAGAAGTTACCCACACTCTTCAGAATAACACAGGAGTCAGTCAAAATGACAAAGATACCAAGTTGCAAAGCTATAGAGTTGAGATTTGTACCATGCTCCCCCTGGTGCCAATGAAACAGATTTGCAACAGAAGTCCAAACTATTAAACTCAAGATTTCCTTTTCCTAACAGGTAAAATGGGACTAATACTCACAACTTACTTCTTACATTTGAAAAAACACCTGTGCTCCATTAAAATTAAGTATTAATAAAAGCAAAGTATTTTAAGTTTACATCATTTTTAAAATTACAATATTAGACTTACCACCAGACACCACCACTTTGGCACCTGTGAGCTCTGGTCGATCGCTTTTTGTTAATTTCTGGTCAAGCCATTCTGATATTCCCACTGGGGAAATGCTTGATGCTGCGTATATTGATACATATAACAAAACAAACAGTATGAGTTCAAGGACTACAGTAAAAACAACTTTTTAAGAGAAATACACAAAGAATTAATCATAGGAAATTTAACTTTGTTAGTGTGATTTTTTATTTTTTGCTACTAATTTCATTCTCTCTGATTTTTGGAAAGACTTAAAGGGACTGGATTCCGGCCTTCACTGTATTAGCTATATGACTTTTGAGAAGTCATTTAATTCTCTGAGTCTACCTATAAGACTGAAATAACCCTTTCTCTACGGGGTTTAATAAGATACTGTATATATTAAAGTGTTAATACCTTCCATAAGTTTACTATTATTATAGTCTCCCACTATATTGAAGTTCTTTTATAATAAACAATGAGAGGAGAGTAAAAAAATCCTTACATCAATATAACAAATTAATCTTAATGCACCCCACTCCTACCCCTTTGATATATACCAAACTAACTATCATAGTACAAAAAAATAATATAAATATTTCTTACTTTTGCATAAACTTGGGAATATCATTTATTTAGATGGAGCTCTCAAACAGTCTGCATTAGAAATTTAACTAGAAGCAATCTCTTATTCTAATATAATGTCTGAACTAAAAATAAGAAACTAAGGCAAATACAAACGAACACTCACCCTTTTCTGAACTGGCACTGCCTCCACTTGTTGCTGCAGCTTCAAAAGATGTTCCTCGGACAGAAAACACCTTCACTTTCTCATCACACTTCACTGTACATACAGCATTTCCTGAAAAGCACACTTATTTTTAAAAACAACCATGAAAGGCAAAAAAATCCCCCAAGTATTCCTTTGAGGTTCAGAATTTACTTCACAAAGATAAGGAAAAAATAACTGTAAACCAGTTAGGTTTTTTCTACCTTTACTAAATATAGGAAAAAGACTATAACATTGAAGAACATATCAGTGGCTATGTAACCTTGGATGTCTTCAAAAATAGAACAAGTGCTGACCTGCATGGAAGAAACAAACTGGAAAAGGCTGTCACACTAATCAGGTACATTCTTCCTAAAAGGAATATAAACAAAAGCTTTCTTCTCCAAAACAACATGATCACTAACTTAACAACATGAGCTGCAATAACTTAATAAAGACAAAGCTACCACGCCTGCTAAGGCAAGATAATAAGTGAAAACATGGTAGGGGCGTAGAGGACAGAAAGTGTGCTGCACCAAGATTTTAAAAGTATTTGAGACATTTCTCATGGATTAGCAATTACATTAAGAGTGACCTAAACTATGACCAAATACTTCCCTTTAAACACTACTAAAGATGAGAGGTTTGATTTGAGTTCAATCAGAAATATCAAAGAGTTCATTGCCTTCTCCAGCCCCACCAGAGACCAGTGTGCTTAGCAAAAGATCAATCGACTAAGACACTGAACTGAATTTCTTAATGCAGACAGAAATGAAATAGAAGCAGCAAAGAAGACTGAAATTATTTTTAAAAAAACAGAAAGTTTTCTTTTCCAAGTGCCACTTACAAAATATACTGAAAAGAAACCTAATTTTTCATCACTGGAAAAATCTCACTCTGTACATGGAAAGACCAGGAAGGAAAAAAGTATGTTTTAAATCTATCAGAGAGAATGTCATATCACGGTCCAGCAGCAATTCTAACACTAAGATCTAACACTAAGATTTTCTTCGGGAATCTTTAGGATGATTCATGCTTCAAAATCCTATCTTCAAGATTAATTTCTGCTTTTAGAATTTTCAAAAATTTAACATTCTGATTAACTGTTTTCCTTGGGTACTCACCTGCATAAATGGTTCTCACAAATGTGTCAGGTGATTTGATTGCAATGATGTCAGAAATAGGGGCAACATCAAGTTTGGCTGCTATTCTGGGCAAAAGGTTCTAAAAGCAAAATAAGTAGTGAGTTACACAATACATGATGATGGATGGCTATAAAATATTAGCAGTAACATTCTCTAAAAGCAAATTCTGTAGAAACTTTATTTTGAATATTTTATATTTCACATGCATCTTTAGACATACCACAACTTAAAGCACAACTTTTTGGATAGTCGTTGAACATAAGTAAGAGTCGATCATTACTCTAGCTACATTAAGAGTTTTATGAGTTTATAGCAATAAACTACCTTAACTCAGTACATTGAATTACGAGATATGATATTTGCTTTAATGATCATCATTTACAAAGTGTGACAATCATAGATTACTGAATTTAGATAAGATAGAAAAATAATTAGAGTAGTAAAATTCTCAAATACTAAAAAAAAAAATCCTCATATGTTTACTTAATGTACATGAAAGAAAAAATTCCAAATCGGACATGTTCACCTTTTTAAAAAGTGATGTTGCATTAAAAAAAAATAACCCAAGTGTCCATCAATAGGGCGTGAAAGTGAAAGTGAAGTCGCTCAGTTGTGTCCGACTCTTTGCAACCCCATGGACTGTAGCCCACCAGGCTCCTCAGTCCATGGAATTTTCCAGGCAAGAGTACTGGAGTGGGTTGCCATTTCCTTCTCCAGGGGATCTTCCCAACCCAGGGATCGAACCTGGTCTCCCGCACTGCAGGCAGACGCTTTACCGTCTGAGCCACCAGGGAAGCCCTCAATAGGGCATAGGTTTACAAATTATAGTAAATCCATATAATTTAAAAAATGAGAAAAGTAAAGCACAGCCTTTCTCTCTCTCTCTCTCTCTATATATATATATATATACATACATATACACACACATGTATATGCTTTCTCTGTATATGCATATAACATCTCTGGAATAGATACATGTGGTAACTTTACTCCCACTAGCAGGGATCACTGGGCAAGCCCCAATAACTCCAGGGCTTAGTTACTTCACCTCACAGTAAGAGGAAGAGAATCTCTATGCTTTTATTCTAAATTTCTTGGGCTCTAAAACAGAATCAGTTAGTGAAGAATGAATATGCATACTTTCTAGATGCAAAGGTTCTCTTAGATGATGACATCATCTAAGTGTAATTTTAAAAGTGAAGTGTTGCTTTTATCACACAAATAGAAAGGGTAAAATTCCCCACTGCTTTCTACACAGAGCTTACTCTACGGCATCTCCTAAACTCAGTACATGAAACCAACTCTAGCAGGTGAACTTTCATTGTAACAGCACTCAAGTTCCTCTCATTCCATCCCCAAATCTTCTCTGTTCCTCTAACAATTCTCTCAGGACTATCCTCTAATCACTCCTTTATTCTGCATCCTGTCACATGCATACACAACTATTGGCACTAACATGTATCTTGTTCTAAAAGTTTTAATATACATATTATTTAACCTTCAACTAAGTTTATAAGCACCCCGAGAGCAGAGGCTGTGTGTCTCCACTTACATCTCTACCCTGTATCTAATAAACAGTTTTATATAAATTGATGCCAACAAGTATTGAAAGCTTGAGTCAAATTTCCTCCTGCTACAACCTCCAACTGTAAAGATTTTCTAATACTCAGTCTATTGTTACCTATATTATATAGCAATTCCCTTTCAACCATAACAACAGAGCTACTAAAAAGTACCATAGTTTATAAAATCCACAATCAGAAAAAAAATTAAGATTTTATAGGAAATAAAGGGCTTGGGAAAATAATTAAAATGTCATTAAACATAGTTCTAACTTGGTAAATAAGAGGTTTAGAAGATACCTGCTTTTAAAACAAACCAAATCTGTCAGCACTTAAAGCCTGCTTTAGTAAGTAACTCTTTCCTTGAGGCACCTTCTTTAACTGTTCAGGAAATATGACTGGAATATTATTACCTGGCTGAGCAGATTCTCACACAAATTTTGTGATATTCAGACTGTGTTTCTTTCTAAAGTTTTAGAGTTTTTTTAAATTCCTTGAAATTTAATACTTTTTGTACTTCTACTATCCCTTATTTCATTTTAGCACATCTTGAAAACAAAATTTACCACAGCACTTAAAGGCACACGTCTCAATGTGCTGAAAGGATGGATGGTAAACAGATACATCTCAACATTATCTAACAGGCTAAACCACATGAAAGATGGCAGTTTTAAAATTCTAGATTACCAATATAAAGTTGTGGTATCTTAAAAAAGACAATCGGTGAAGACTTATTATAGAGCAAATTGTTTAGTTTCACCTGATGGACTCTTCCTCATTCCAAATCCATTCAGAAGCTGCAGCACCAGCTATACTACTATTATGTGACCTTTGTTCTCAAAACACCCACACAGCAATCAAAGCCAGAGTACTAAAATCTAGTGAATCAGCTACAACAAATACCCTTTCTTGGTTTAACACTTTTTTAGGTGAACTGTCATCACAGAAACTCCAGACTCACGAAATTGTTTAAATCATCTAACACAGACACAAAACCCTGAGAAGGACGGGTCCCCAGTGATCTTTTAGTCAATGCTGATCTGCAACATCCCAAAATACAGCAGCTGGATGGCAAGCCTCTGACTTAACCATCTCCAAGGAAAGTGGAAACTGCTATAGAGAAAGCCCATTCCATCTTTCAATAGTTCTAATTGGTAGATTGTAGACATCACCTGGCCAAACTGCATCATGTTACATATCAGAAAACAAATTTCAGGAAGGTAAATAACTCATGCAGACCACTACCCATCTCATAGCACATTCAGACATATCACAATGCATGTGATCAGATTACACTTCTCTTTACCCTAAGGATGTCTTCAACCACTACACAGTCCTTTCCAAATCTCTCAAACATATAAACTTAGCCTTTCTAAATATCCACCAGTCACCAAAACAAACACAATGGACATGGGTTTGGGTGGACTCCAAGAGCTGGTGATGGACAGGGAGGCCTGGCGTGCTGCGGTTCACGGAGTTGCAAAGAGTCAAACACAACTGAGCAACTGAACAGAACTGAACCAAAACAAATCCATCTCTTATAATGGGTTACTAATTCAATTGGCATTCACACAATGAGACATTTCCATATTGTTATTTAAGAAAAATATGTTTAAAAATAGGGCTTTCCCCATGACAAAATCTGAAAATCTGGAAGTGGCATTATAAAAAATTATGACAAAGTCTCAAAAGAACAGAGTTGTCTCTATGACCATAGCTGAAAGACTGGAGATAGCATTTTAACAGAAATTATATCAAAATCTTGAAAGAATAAATTTTAGCAAAACTATCACATTAATTCTGAAAGCCAGAATTAGCTATCTAAACAAAGTCTGTTGTACATTTTCAGCACCATGAAATATAACCCTTCCAACTAGTGACATCAGATTCCACATTCTAAATCTTCTCACCTTTCCAAAGGCAGACGCTCCAGCACAGATGTGTGTGTGATTAAACTGCTTCTGAGTTGCCAAAATCAATGGTGTCAGTTCCTCTGAGAATTAAACACATTTGATAAACACATTTCATAATATCTTCATAGTCAGATATTCAAGCATAATTTAGACATTCGTTTTTTTCCACTGGAAAAGCTCACCTGGAAGGAGGCCTTTGTACGCATCATGCTGAGCCACCAGAACTTTTGCTACACCTGCTACTTTACAGAGATCTTGTGCCACCTATGAATAAAAGTTTTTAATTATCCATCTAACAGAAAGATACTAATAGAGCCACCCTTACAGATTCAACAGAGTATAAAATCTTAATGGCCACTGTAAAAACTGTTCTTATGAGAAAAAGGGCTACTTAGGAATAAAAGAAAATTATTTAACAAAGAAAATCTTAAGCCAATCGATCTTACGGTCTACTGACCCTGAACAAAAATTCTTGCTTTGAAAAAAAGTACAGATTGATAAACCAAAATCAACTTAGCTATCCACTCAAATGTAATTGTTTATTGTGCTCTTCCCTTTTGCTCAATGCAAATATAAGTTCATCATTTTAGAAATGGTTAGGTTCTTTCGCTCATAATAATGACACAGTCAATACATTTCAGACATTTCAGATTTAAGGTTCCTAGAACTAAAGAACAAGACTTAACCACTCTGGTATGCAAGCCACTGCACTTTATCTGACAATAATGATTTCTGCTGATACTAAAATCAGTGATTCTGGGCCATCGAGAAAACCATATAGAACCTTAGAAAACTATAGAGAAAACAGTCCACTGTCAACCCCTGAGTTCCTGCCCATCAACATAAATTTTATCTATAATGAAGCAAAATATTTTCTATTTTAATTCCTCTTTTCTCTTGTTTAGAATCAGGATGGGGTTCTGGGAAAGCTCTTTGACCACTCAGATTTTCTGTATACAGAAAGTCATTAGAATTCCTTCTTTTAAATCTCTAAGTACAGCATGACTGGTTCCTGTTTTAGCAGAAACAGGGCAATTGTATTCTGGCCTACCGTCTTCTTGTTTACCTTCCTACTGATTCACTGATGAGTAAACATAAAAGGCCACGCCTTCTGCCCTCCTTTAATGAAGGTAAGGTTCCAACAACATTCACTCAAGAAAGAAGGCAGTGCAAAAGCAACTCTCCTAAATCAAGTATTCACTGGCAGGGGATACTGTACTATCAAATCCATCTCTTATTTTAGGCACTACATAGAAAAGTTACTTGCTGTCCATGATAAACAGCTATATTTCAGTATAAAACTGAAATCTGCCTGGGTTATTAACAGAGTCTCTATATACAGGTACTGACTGTTTTTCTTTAAGATTAGAATGTGACATGATAATAAGACTGTAACTGAGGAAGAGATGATTTGTTTCAATTTTTCTCAAAATATTATAAATAAAATAACATCAGATATCTTCCAAGTTATATTAATTAAAATCACAGTTTAAAAAAAAAATCAAATCCAGAACTTGTGTATCTGGAAGTAGGGCAACCAAAAAGATAGTTTAGCTATCTTTTATAACTATGCAAGAGTCAACAGTTGTTAGCAGGATTTAGGTAAAGAAATCCACATAAGCACACACCTGCTTGAATACATTATTTTAAGATACCAATTGCATGTAAGAAATTAGCCAAAACAACACTAACTGAACCTGCATTATATCATAAGCTCTGCATCAACGCCATCTAAAAAAAACAAATTAAATTGTCTAAAAAGTAACAAGCTCTCTTCTGGATTTCTTCCCCTGAGGCCCAAGCCCCCAACTACACAAATGACAAATCCTGTATGGTGTGAGAGGCAAATGGTGGCTCAAAGTGGGTAAGCTTAATGAAAGCATGATTTCAACTACACTAAAGTCCAAAGGTACAGACTCTGCAAACGTCATTAGAGTTCCTTTTCAGGGGGTTAGTTTACAAAGCTGTCATTGTCTTATGTCAACAACCAAACAAAGAACATCTTCTAGTACCAGGTATAGTTTTGGGAAAGTCCTTGCATTTGAATTCTTACACCAATTAAAAATTAACACTCATGATACTTTTTCCAGATTTACCACTTTCAGGAATTAAAAGCAATTAGCAAGTATATTCATCAATACTAAAAAGGGATTGGCTATTAACCTCTAAGGGGACTCAAATATTATCTCTCTACTTGGTACCTGATGGCACATGATGGTGCCAGTGGAACTAAATCAAGTATTCCACCTCATTTCAAAAGACAAAATGCCTAGTGAGCAAATCTTTTAGTTTCTTTTTCACACACAGTAATGGTTGTGAAACTGACCGTTTAATGAGGTTTAGGACCCAGTTTGGGCTACAGTCCTCATTATAACTCTCTGTCGCTATCTTTCCCTGTCTCTTGATGGCGATTTTATTTGCTATGGTTGACCTTAAAGATTTCTCACCTTGTCACATTTGGTTCCAGCTACTAAACAGGACACTTCACCTCCAAGACGTTTGGCTGCAGTGATGGTATTTAATGTAATGGGTGCAAGGGTATCATTTGCATGCTCAGCTATCACCAGGGTACTCTGAAATCGTAGCAATGAGGTCTAAAAAGAGGAAAAAAAAAAGGAAAATTATGTTGCAATATAATTTTTTTTTGCTCTAATTGGTAAGCAGGTGTGCTTTAAAGAGAAGTGTATGCAATACTCAGTTCTATAAATGTATTTATAAATACTTGGTCAATAGCAAAATCGGGCTATTTATATCTATCACTCTATTACTGATATTCCTGCCTAATAAAAATAGAAAATACAAATTAGTATTCTACTGTTAGAAAAAAAAATACTTTTATTATTTCCAAACAACTTTCCCACTAATCTATGCTCAACAAGAAACTGATATATGTATCTGAATTTAAAATCCTTAGAACACATTCTCAAACTAGGTGTCAGCTACCAATTACATTCACTTGCACCCAATACTACTAAAGAGCACAGTATATCCAGGAATAATGATAATGTAATCAACTACTAATGTTCTACTGCTTCAGGTAAAATGAATTACTTAATACCAAAAGAACTGATAATGTAAATATGTCTTTACAATACAACACTACACAGCAATTCTGCTAAAGTTTCAATTGCTTAAGCTTTTGGACTGTATCCTGGAGGCAGTTAAAATCCTTCCGCAGGTCCTGCGGACTATTGAGAAACCACCGTGCAGCTCATGGTCGTCTGAAATAGTTTCAAACACCAGAAACAGAAAGATGAACAAGAATGGTCCCTGCACTCAAAGTTTTCAAGGGAAAAAAGGCTTGTTCACACACAGTTACAAGACAGAATAGTTTCCAATTAGTGAAGAGAGCCAAAATGTTGGCAGCTGCAGATCACAGATAATCAAGTGGAAGAACGGAAGAAGTTTAGGTGTTCTGACATGTGAAAGGATAAGGAAGCACACCATTGGCATGAGGAAAGGAGAAAATCTGAGAACTATCCTTGTGGAAAATGACAATGAGAAAAAGAGGCACTAACGATCACATGTCAAGGTTCAGTGGTTTGAATTCAGCAATAATCTTCTGATCTGGAGTTGGAATGAAGAAAGCCTAATATAAAATGTACACAGAGCTTGAATTTTATAAGGAGGGTATAAATGAAGGGAAGCCAGGCACAGGACTACAATGCTGGTCACGCAACTAAATCAACAGAATACATATTTTTTGTTTACTATATTGTACATATCCTAGTAGCTCAGATGGTAAAGAATCTGCCTGCAATGCAGGAAACCTGGGTTCAATTCCTGGGTTGGGAAGATCCCCTGGAGAAGAGAATGGCAACCCACTCTAGTATTCTTGCCTGGAGAATTCCATGGACCATGGGATCATAAAGAGTTGAGCACTACTGAGCAACTAACACTTTCATCTTTTTATTAATACTTAGGCATACCAGTTCAACTAGTTTCCATAATCATTTGGGTTACCAGAAATTTTTTATGATTATAAACAATGCAGAGATGAACCTTCTCAAAGCTCTCTGCACTCTTCCTCAACAGATGAGATATCCTTTTAGTCCAGTAAGACTAAAAGTTCAGATTGGAACTTGGCCAGGTTACTTCAGCTGCTCTGCTTTCATAGATGACTAAGTCAGATTCTGTACAATGTTCAACAAGATAGGGGCCCCTCTTCTCCTAAGCTTCCTACCTCTACAACTGTAACCCATTCCTTCTCCTCAGCCCTCTAAGCCTCCTCAATCTTTGATGAACCAATCTCAGAGCTGAGGGCCATAGAGGCCAGAGCAGGCATTCAGGGGTATAAATGCTTCCGGAGTCACAGAATGAGGATGGGAAGAGGACACTGAAGAATAAACCAGAGGACAGAATTGCTACATTGTTTATTAGTGGATGACATTTATCTTTTTCTTCCTTTTTTTGTTTACTCAAAGTGAGCAAGAAAGGGGGAGAAATGGAGACTTCTGTTTTTGCTGAATCAAGTCTCTGTTTGCATAGCTTTTACGTTTTTACAATTAAAAAAAAAATCTCACAGGAGGTAAGAATTTTTATGGTTAAGGTTAGAAATCTTTATGCACATCTTAAGATTCACTTATGACAAAATCCTAGAAGTAGGAATGTTAGATCAAGAGAGAGACACACTTTCAAGGCTTTTAACACTGATTGATGCAAAATATTCTCCAGAAAAGTTGTAGCAATTCACAATCCCTGAGATGGCATGAAAGTTCTTAGAAAGCAAACACCATGCCTGTTCATTTTTGTATCCTCATTGTCTAGAACAATGTTTTTTCCGATAGACACCTGTAGAATTATATGGTACTTCTTTTTTAATCAGAAGAGCACACAGTAAAGAACTGTGTAATTAGGATCCAATGGCATAATTTATGATTCAAATCACATTTAACAAGAATTGCCAGTAACAAACTATTTATTACCAATATATATCAGACACCATATTTTTGATTATGCTTCACATATCATTTACCATAAAATTTATGAGCTTTTCATCACCATTTAAAGAATAAATCCAGGATTTGGTGGCAGAAGGCCCATATTTGCTGTAAATTATAGTTCTATAATAAGATAAATTGGGTAGTTTCCTAAGGAATTGTCAAGCTTTTCAGAACTTCCAAGGGAACACTGCATATTCTTCTTAAAAGGCTATTCAAAAATGTTTAAAGAATAAACAACAACAAAAGAATATATAAGAAACTACTCAGTCCATCTATCTGACCAGTCTTTACTAAGCACTACACATATCCTAAGACATTTCACATTACTTTACCAACTGACTCCTTTATAGTTTAATAGTAAGGTTTCTTTTAATTATCTAAGATTTCTTCTAATTCAAAGTTCTACCTTCTATTCTCACATACCACCTAAAGAGAAGCTGCAGAACCTAAACATGGTTATGTAGCTTAATTCAGCAATAATAGCTGTGTGTAGCCTACAGCAGAAGAAATTGGTCTGTGGCCTTTAAAATGTTATTCCTTAAGCCAGAGCCCAGTTTCTTCATCTTCAAACCGAGGGAGACAAACTAAACCGGTGGTTTTTACACTATACTCCATCCAGGGAGGCACCACATCTATGAGGCCCCACCACATAGAATAAAGTGAGCACCAGGCAGGCAGGCTGCCAGAATGGTCGCTCACTTTGCTTTAACCAAATTAACCAAACTAATATTATTGAGCCCTCTGAAAAAGAAAGGAAAGCAAAAGTCACAGTCATGTCTGACTCTTTGCGACCCCATGGGCTACAGCCTGCCAGGCTCCTCTGTCCAAAGAATTCTCCAGGCAAGAATACCAGAGTGGGTAGCTGTTCCCTTCTCCAGGGGATTTTTCCCAACCCAGGGATCAAAGCCCTCCACTAAGAGTAAATCATATTTAAAACTCAAAAACCCTTTATGATGTGGTACTATTACTACCTTGAGTTTACATATGAAGGAACTGGAACTTAGTGGCTACAGACCTAAGAAAAGAACCAGGTTAAAGTCCAGGTAGCTGGACTCAGATCTGAAGTGTGTAATTAACAGTTCTCAAAGCATCGCCATTTTTAGCTGTTTTATATATGGGTCATTCCTGTAATATTTCACCTAGCAAATACTCTCCTGCTAAAAATAATAGAACTGGTCAAAAAGATGACTTCAAAGGCCTCTTTTCCAGCTCTAAAAATCCTACAACACTAAAATTTCTATTTTAAATACAAGTGGTGTAGCATATCACAAAAAGATTAAAAAGTACAGGTCCCATTACTAAATGCAAGTTGTTTATTACCTTGTGATCCACTGCATCTGTAGACTTTTGGGCCCCCTTTATTTATGAGGAAAAAAAGAAGCCAAATCTTCAACATTTAAAGATAACTTGAAATATGCAATACGGTAGCTGCTCAGAAAAGAATCTCATCTCTTCAAAACACTGCTACTTACATTAATTAATGCAGACTGGTGCCACCACCCATTTTCGGTCATCAACCTTTTTGAGTGTGCGTGTGTGTGAAAGAAGTTTATTGGGCAGCACTCTTTGCTCCCCATGAGGCATCAAGGAAATATAACTGGGCAGTGGAAGAAGCTGAACTGCAATACTGCAATGCAGCCACTAAAAAGCTCTCACAAGGGAACCCTGGAACTAGAATGGCCCATCAAGCTCGCCCAGAATTGAAGCAAGGGGGCTGCAAACTTTAGATGCGCTTTTATTTGGGGTTGTTTTTTTTTTTTTAAACAATCAAACTAACATGACTGATGCACTTTTATTTCTGTTTCAAATTCAACCCTTGAAATAATACCATGTTTAAAAGGCAAGATATGCATCATATAAGAGACCTCCCTGATGGTTCAGCGGTTAAGATTCAGGGGTTGGGGGTTGGATCCCTGGTGAGGGGACTAAGATCCCACAAGCCCTGAGGCCAAAAAACAGAACACAGAACAGAAGCAGTACTGTAACAAATTCAATAAAGACTTTAAAATACTTTTAAAAATTCCTTTAAAAAAAAAGAGCACATACAGTAAGTACTGAATTAAAACAAAAGGTAAACAGGTGATTTAAGATAGCCAAAACCCAAAAATGAAGTGACCTTTTTACCTAAAGAAAATCCTTTACCCTTACTATTACTTCATCACCCGCTAACAACAGTTGTAGTTCACCTTAGTTCACAAAGTAATTTCACAGGTTTCTCCAGCCCCCTAACTAGATTAATTCTCTCCCCCAATACCTATTCCCCAGACCCTATACACCTTTCGTGATCACTCGTAAGATAATGTGTTCAACGTCTGTCTTCCCCAGTCTGCTTGAAAGGCATTGGGCAGGGACTAGGTCTTTCTCACTCTCCATTGTGAACTCAATATCTGTCTTTGAGAATGATACAGAGTGAGCATTCTGTGAATGTTTAGTAACCAAGAGAGAATTTTCCCCCATAATGATCAAAAACTAAAAAGCAACCATTTTTCTGTTATTGATAATTATCTAAGTACTTTAATATGTGTGTCTACCAAGAACAGTACACAAACATGGTAAATCACTAGAGATACCCTATCATACCTTTTTTTTTTTTTTTTTTTTTTTTTTTTTTACTGATTTTTGGCTGTGCTGGGTCTTCGCTGCTGTGTGCAGACTTTCTGTAGCTGTGGCGAGCAGGGGAAACTTTGTTGCAGTGTGCAGGCTTCTCAATGCAGTGGCTTCTCTTGTGGAGCACAGGCTCAGCTGCCCTATGGCATACGGGATCCTCCGAGACCAGGGACCAAACCAGTGTCCCTTGCATTGGCAGGCGGATTCTTAGCCAATGAACCACCAGGGAAGTCTTCCCACTCCACCATATTTTTAGGGAACTTATCTGAACTTACTGACTAGACTTAGTTCCAAGTAGTAAAGTGAAGTTCTCTTTTACGTACCAGCTGCATACCCTTATTAAGTTGACTGGCCTTTAAGAGACAGTATTCTTTTCAAGGATAGGGCTTAAAGAGATTATCATCTTCTCTCCACCCTCTCAAGTCTAGACTTCTTGAAAACAAAGTCCTTACTCATAATTTCTTCTGCCTCACCTCACTCCTTCTGAACCTTTACTCACAGCAAACTGGCTTTCACTTCCACTCAACACTGAACACAATCTCTTCAAAGTCATCATCAACCTGGGATAGCTAAAGTTCAATGAACACATTTTCGTCCTCTTATTCAGTCTTAACAGTTTTGATCCTGCTTGCTTTTCAGTCTTTCAGGAGCAACCAAGGATTGCTATAGCTGATAAGTCACGTACAACTCTTGCAATCCCATGAACTCTAACCTGCCAGGCTCCTCTGACCATGGGATTATCCCAGCAAGAATGCTGGAATGGGTTGCCATTTCCTTCTCCAGGGAATTTTCCCGACCCAGGGCATTTTCCCGACCCAGGGATCGAACTCACATCTCCCGCACTGCAGGCAGATTCTTTACTGTTGAGCCTGGGAAGCCCCTTTAACTATATGTTCTTGTAGTGAACTACAACAGGAGTTGGAAGAAAAAAAAGTTGGGACGCTAACTCCCTACTTTATCCTTACAAACCTACTCAAAACATAAAGTAGTAATAAGAATAAACATAATCTACCTCCCCCACCACCTTTGAAAACTAAATGGGGTTATGGTAAAAGGGTGGAGGTTTGTTTAACTCAAAAATTAAAAAGCAGAAACAAACTATAAAATCTTTCAACTTCTACTGAAAAAGACAAATAATATATAATTAGTTACCCATTCCTATTTTAATGTAACTTTTGTAATTTTAAAATGCATATTACATTTCTGAACTTTAAATTACTTTAACCTCTTTAGTAATAAAATACGGTAGCTTTCAATCATGACTAGAAATGTCATATGACATTGACTATATTATTAAAAACACAATTTACTTCTCTTTAAAAACAGACAAGACTCTTAAAGTAGACACGTTGGCAGCAGCATAATTTTACTGAATTCACCTCATGCAATAAATCTTTCAGTACCACATCAAAGTTGGCTTTCTCTCCCTTCAAAAGAAATTAAAATCTGCATGTGAATTACAGAGGTCAATCTCATTCATCAATGATAAACCATGGACTCTGAAAAATGTCATGTTCCTTCATACCAGTTTCATAGCTTCTGAATCATAATAGATGTGCCTTCTTGTCTGGGAATGAATACAGTAATAGGAAGATTCAAATAACCTTGAAAATGTTGCTGTACTCTCTGTGTAAAATATCTCCTTGGTATCTTGAAAGTATAAGTCGCTCAGTCGTGTCCAACTCTTTGCGACCCCTATGGACAGTGTAGCCCACCAGGCTCCTCGTCCATGGAGTTTCCCAGACAAGAATACTGGAGCAGATAGCCATTCCTTTCTCCAGGGGATCTTTCCGACCCAGAGATGGAACCCAGATCTGCATTGCGGGCAGATTCTTTACCAAAAGAGCCACCAGAGAAGTCCCTTTGGTATCTTACTAGTCAACAAATCAACCTTAAATGCAAATGAATAAAATAATACTAATAATTCAGATTAATATCCTTGAAAGAATATTAACTACCTATTTTCCTCTTAGTGTGTTCCTCAGCTCTTTGTTTTGGATGGAAAACACTTTCATTAACAGGTAACACTGAGGAGCCCCCTCCAAAGATGAAGGACTTTGCTCAAGGCCATAAATAAGCCAAAATGGAAATGGAACTTAGATACCAAATGTGAGTCATTTAACTTACATTCTAACAGCTTAAGGTATCTCTTTTTTCACTAACTGCAATGAAAAACAAATATAAAATTTACCATCTCAGCCAATTTTAAATATCTAGTTTAGTAGCGTTAGCTATATTCACCTTGTCATGATAACAGCTTAATTTTTTAAATCTTTTAGTAGATTAATCTATTATTAAACCTATGACTTTGTAGAAATGTATCTTTCTAAATTTATTCAGTTAACTACAGAACAATTTTTTTAAAGTTCTAGAGTAAGGAGTCAGATAAGCCATTTTGACTTAGAGTACCATAGTGTAAGCAAACAGGCCAGATTGAAGGGACTTGCACTTCAGAAATCCGGCACACCTTGAGCACCAAAACATTTAACAGTAGTAACGGATCATAACTTACTGAATGAAGCACGATTCCATGAGTTCATAAATAATAATACAAGGCTAACAAATGTAGAAGGAACGATGGAATTAGAAAAATCACCATTTTACATCACAGCAATCATTTCTCAGGGAAGACGCATCACCAGATAAGACCAGTGAGTGAAAGGCTGATGAGAAACAGAAGAGTTATAGTCTCAATGTATATTCCCATAAATTAGTTAAAAAATCACAAAGGGAGGAGTAGTAATTTGACAGTGGAGAAACCTGGTGAATAACACTTTAGCCAAGTAATTAACACCACCAACAATGGAATAAACCAACATTATGAGCCTCCTAGTATGATCCACTGAGAACACAATACCACCCTGCCAAAAATACATAACCTGAAAGTAATCAGAGGAAACACCAGACAAACATAAATGGAGGACAGTCAACAAAATAGAAGGCCTGGAGGCTTCAAAAATGTCAATGTCATCAAAGCCAAAGAAAGGCTGAGGAGCCTTCTAACAAAGACTGCAGAGACATGAGAACATTAAATGCAAGGCCTGACTCGACTATCCTAGACCAGAGTAAGAAATATGTTACAGAAGCAAACTGGTACTTATAGAAATGAATAAACCCCAAGGTCCTACTGCAGAACATCAGAGAACTATAGTTAATATCCTGAGATAAACCATAATGGAAAAGAATATAAAAAAGAAAGTATATATTTGTATAACTGAATCACTTTGCTATATAGCAGAAATTAACATAACACTGTAAACCAACTATACTTCAATTTAAAAAACAATAAAAAATACTGCTACAAATGATTAACAAGACAACTGGTAATACATGAATTAATATCTGTAGATCAGATAATGCATAGTATTGTATCATAGTTAAACTTGCTGATTTTGCCAATTATATTGTGCCAAAGAATTGATGCTTTTGAACTGTGGTATTGGAGAAGACTCTTTTGAGAATCCTTCGAACAGCAAGGAGATCCAACCAGTCCATCCTAAAGGAGATCAGTCATGAATATTCATTGGAAGGACTGATGCTGAAGCTGAAACTCCAATACTTTGGCCACCTGATGTGAAGAACTGACTCACTGGAAAAGACCCTGATGCTGGGAAAGATTGAAGGCGTGAGGAGAAGGGGAGGACAGAGTATGAGATGGTTGAATGGCATCACTGACATGAGTTTGAGTAAACTCCAGGAGTTGATGATGGACAGGGAAGCCTGGCATGCTGCAGTCCAAGGGGTTGCAAAGAGTCAGACACGACTGAGCAACTGAACTGAACCGAACTGTGGTTATGAAAGGTGCATACTCCTTGTTCACAGAAAATACACTACAAGTTTTAGGAGTAAAGAGCATGTCTGCAAATGGTTCAGAAAAATAACAGGATGAATATATGAAGAGAAATAAAGCCAATATGCCAAACTGTTAACAGCTGGTGAAATTCATCAAAGGGTTTTGAGATTTCTTTGTGCTATTCTTGAAACTTTTCTGAAATTTCTAAATTTTTAAAGCTAATATGTATGTATATTTATGTATTCATTCTAGAAGTGTTCCCGCTATTTTCCTATATCCTTGAAATTCAAATCTCTTAGATGTTTCCAATGACTTTGGAGGAGCTACTTTACTTAGCATGACTTTAAATTCTGAAAATATGTCTCAAAGTCTTTGGCAAACCACAGTAAAGATCTGGAAATACTGTCCATGTATATTGGCAAACTGTGTTTATAGTGATTACTTAAGTTAGTCATTCCATTTTTTTTTCTGTTGAAGTGAAGTCGCTCACTCGTTTTGGACTCTTTGTGACCCTGTGGACTGTAGCCCACCAGTTCCATCCATGAGATCCTCCAGGCAAGAATACTGGAGTGGGATGCCATTTCCTTCTCCAGGGGGGTCTTCCTGATCCAGGGATCGAACCCAGGTCTCCTGCATTGCAGGCAGACTCCTTACCATCTGAACTACAGGGAAATCAACAGTGAAATCAAATAACTGAGTTAATAACTATAAAATAACTGAGTCCTAAATGCCCCCTCCACAACTATTTCTCTTCAGCCAGACTCCTAACCTGTCCACAAAACTACCTTCTCATTACTGTATATATTAAGAGTGTCACTCTGTTACCTGGGACTTTTTCCAAATCCATGACTTTAACTTGTTTATGTCTGGATCCGCTGAGGAAAATATCTGGAGAAAGACTGAAGGCTGACCTGAAGGATGTGGGTTTGAACTCTGTGTGTATGAGGGGGAGGGGGAACGGAGGGTTGGTGTTTTGTTTTTTTTTTAATGAAACAAAGAATACACAAGAAAAGGACCACAGATATCTAGAAAAATTGCTAACTATGTGTCAAGGAGAAAGTCCCAGCAGGATATAAGAAAATATGCGTGCACAAGAAAGTTTCTGACCCAAGTTTAGCAATCTTGTCACTTAACCTAACTGTAAATTAGAAAACCTTCAGAATCTACAATATAAATTGTTACTTGACTTGTAACTGGTCAATCTCCAAATACTATTGTCCCACAGCGTTAGACAAAAACATATTTTCTATCAGTCTTTCTCATAATAGAAAAATGTGGTAAACTCATAAGTTGTAACTAATAAAGCATCAAAAACTTAGCGCTACCAATAGTTCCCCAGCTACTTAACCAACAATCTGCTGGATTAAAATAAGCAAATTGGCCAAAGTTGTCAATACAATCACCTAAACTCACCACTGTCCCATACACCAGAGAGCAGACCAAGTTTCCAAAACCACACCGCCCCTCGCCCCCAGTACTTGACAGTGAGTGGATTCGAGCAGCCATAATGAGCCCAGGGAAAATGTTTAATTCTTTCAGAAACGTCACCTTCGAAGCTGAACTCAGGTTTTTAATTTTCTACAAGAAGGCATCATAGCGGCGACATTTTCCTCCCTCGGGTAAAGATTCCCCGGGGACGCAGATGCTCGCTCCCCGCCAAAGCGGGAAAACCTGGCGGCCCAGCAGTGCAAAGAGGAAAGCTGGAGGGCTGGAGAAGGGCTGCGAAGAGGACGCGGAGAAGGGACAGCGGGAGCGCAGGTTCGGTACTTTGAGCTGACCTCGACCCCCAGCTGGCGACCCGGAAGGAGGCAAGGGCAGGCCCCAAAACTTTGAACCCGAGTCCCAGTTCAACCTGGGCCTGCCAGAGCGAGGACCAGCTAGGTCTGGGGACGGCAATGACCTTCGCCCAGACCTTCACAGGAACAGCAGATTAAGCCCGGACCGTCACCGGGCTCGGCCCTCCCCGCCCGGACTCACCGCCCGCCGGAGCTGTCCGGGAGCCACGGCTCGGAACATAGTCTCTACACCGGTTCGTCTCACGGCAGCCGAGAGTGAACCGAGCTCCAACCCTCCGCGAGTCACCGTAAACCTCGCGAGACGCGGGAACGAGAGCTGGCGCCCCAGGCGATCGGAGAGAGCGCGAGTTTAAGGTTTCTGCCCGCCGATTGGGCGGTCGCGCAACCAACCGGGAGGGTGGAAAGTTAGGGGCTGGACTTGGGAGTGGGACCAGAGTGGAACTGTGTTAAATAAGGGAAGGCAGGGGCAAAGCGGGTCAAGTGCTGGTGACAGTAGCTCAGACGGCCTTTTAGTCCCAGCGTGCAGCGCTGTTACACTGGACTGATGACGTCACTGCCCTGGCTTCCCAGGCCTCTCGACGAAGTCCACCGCTCAAGCTCTAATTATTCGTCTGCCTGTTCATTTGATTACAGATACCAGTGCTAAGACCTGCAATATGCTAAACACATTTTTAGGTCAGAGTAATACAATAAAAGAATGCATGAAAGGTTGACTTCACCAGACTCTGAAGGAAAACGTATCATTACTATTACGGAAGGAATGATTCCTGGAATTGGTGATGTTTGAGCTGGGTTCTAGGAGGAGGGCAAACAGGGAGCCCAAACGAGGAAGGAACAGGACAGGAAGATCCCAGAACAAGGGGCAGGCTGCTGTGTGCTGCCTATAGAAGGAGGCAGATTGGGAAATGTCTTGAATTGGGGTGTAACATGCGGCCCCACCCAGGCCCTCTTCTCTCCCCACTCAGCCCAAACCACACCTTGGCTTCAAGCCCATGACTGCTAAATCCCTCCTGACCTTTGGATCCATTTATCCACTTGGCTACTGGGCAGCTCCTCAGGATGTTTCTCAACACCTCAGACGCACACATTCACAACTGACTGGGAATTCCCATCCAGACTTCATTCTCCGCCTGTATTCTGTTTCTCAGGCAAAGCTTTCCATCTCCACCCAACGGCTCAAGCCAGAACCTGAGGGTCACACTTGACTTGTTCCTTCCTTCATTTTCTATCCTATCAGTCACTAAATTCTAGCAATTCCACTCCCCAAACAGCTCCCAAATCCACCCAGGACTCTCTTCTCCCTCGTTCTGTGTTTACACTGCTTCAGTTGCTTATTTACTGTTCTCCCTGTTTCCAGTCTTCTCCATCCTTCAATCCATCTCACACTGCAACCAAAGGACACTTTCAAAAGGATAAACCGGTGATGGATTTCCCTGCTGAATACACTTCAGTGGCTCCCCATTGCTTTTAGAATAAAATGCAAACCCCTTAATGTGAGGTATAAGCCTTGTGTGAGCTGATCCCTTCTTCTTTTACTCCCCTTCCATCTTGCATGGCCATGCAGAACTTCCTTCACATCCTCCAATACCCTATTCCCTTCACCTCCCTACTCTTTTCCTCCTTCTTCTCCCCTTTATTCCTTCAACTGTTTAATATTAATACCTATTCATTCTTGATATTTCAACTTGGACTTTCCTCTCCCCCCTCCCGCCACCGCCACGAGTAACTCTGAATTAAATCTCTCTTCCATGTGCCCCTATTTTCACCTATACTACTTCCCCTGTATATGGAGGCAGTTGTCACATGTCATATGGAGGCAGGTGAGACTGGTCTGTCTCACCCATCTGTCTGTAAGACCTGTAAAGGCAGAGTCTGTCCTACTTGTTTTTATTAATGTGTCTTCACACCTTACACAGAGCCTGTCTTATAGGAGGCATTCAATCACTATTTGTTGGATGAATCAGCAAATCAATGAGTGGCTTGCTAAAGAGTCTGAACTTTAAGCAGGGGAGTGATATATTCAGAAATTCTTAGTTCCCAATTTTGTAACAAACTACCTTTCCAGCCTTGTCGAGACTACCAGCAAATCCCACTGGCTCTACCTTCAAAAGATGTACAAATTTCAACAAGTTCCACCAACATGTCTTCATTCCTCCACCACTGCTGCCTTCCCTCAGGCCCCTATCGTCTCTCCCCTGGATCATGGCAGGAACCCCCTGACTGGTCTTTCTATTTAAACCTATGCCTTCTGAAGTCTCCTCTCCAAGCAGCAGACTAATCATGTCCTCTGCTCAAAGTCCCCCTCTCCACTGCCCCCTGTCACTATGCCCCCCTCCCACTCTGCTGCTCCTTGAACACCCCAAGCAGCTCCCATCTCTGACTTTGCACTCCCATTGTTCCCTCTGGCTGCAATACTCCTCACCGGGGAACACGTGGCTCTGTTTCTCACTTCATTCAGGTCTCTGTTCAACAGCCACATTTTCAAAAAGATTGACCTTGGCCACCCTACTGAAAACAGTCCTCCTCCCTCTGCACTCTCTGCCATCTCCTTTGACTTTCCTTGTTGGCATTTATCACCACTTAACGGCTTATACATTTCTGTTCTTTTGTGTTTCTTGCTAATCTTGCATGGGAATATAAATTCCCTGGAGCAAGAACTTTGAGCCAACAAACATTTGCAGGCCTTATACTTCGCTTGTTTTTGCCTGTCTAGACCTGGCAAGACTTTTCCATCTGGCAGATTCCTTTGCCACCTTAAATATTCAGTCCATAGGCATTTCTTCTGTAAGGCCTTCCCCAAAGGTGAATGAACCATTTCCCCTTCTTTACTCTCCTGGTTCTGTGACCATAACTTGAACATCAGTTACATCTACTTAGACCACGTCTGCGCCCACAGGGTGGGCTGGAGGTATGGACCCCCTCTGGGAGCCCACATGTAGGAGGTGCCACTTAGTACTCCTTCTATCACTGCATTGCCTCCCAACCCAGTTTCCCAATTGGACAGTCCTATGGAAGTGGAAAGAAGAGGGCAGGGTGCTTTAAGTAAAAACTGAAAGGAGTATTTTACTAAAAGTGATGTGGAAAAATTGGTACACAAACCAACCTCCTTCCCTGCCTTCACACCCATGACAAAGCAAAACCCAAAAGAGAAGAGAGGCTTCCCCACCCCCATCCCACCTCCACCCTCACTGGGGCAGCTTGGGCAGCACCCAGGCTCCAGTGAATCAGCAGCAGCTGTGCCCAGCAGAGGCACGCAATGTCCACAGGGACAAGGTGGTTCCTGGCAGAGCAGAACCAAAACCAAGGAAAAGGCAGAAAACTGTCCAGGTCTGTGATAACTGACCAGAGCTGCTCATGAGCACACAAGAGACATCCCTTGGGACTTTGCGGGCGAGTGGTGGTCATTTAGTTCTATGTTCACAAGCCAGCCAGCAACCACCAAAAAACATGTGTACTAAAACATCTATCTTAGAGGACTTCCCCTGTAGATATCTGGGTGTCTGTCTTTCCCCCTCAGTTATGAGGTTCTTTTGTGGCAAGACCCAGCCAATGGTTTTTGTTATCTGGTTCATGTTTGCTGAGTGGTTGTAGACATGTTTGTTCAGAGAAAAGGGAGGAAGGGAAAGGTGAGAAGAGGGAGAAAGGAGTTGCCACAGTCAAACCCTGAAGTCTCCACAGTTAACCTCCAATCTCTTTGAAAAAACACCTCACCTCACCTCTTTCCTCCCCACAGGCCAGTTTCAGGAGCAGCTTCTCTAGGATTCCTGGTGAAAACTTAAAAGAGGAGAGTTCGTGGGATGAATTACAGCCCCAGCTGCAGCAGCTCTCTGGGGACCACACCTGGTACTCGCTGTCTCCTTCCTAGTCAGCCATGCCAAGTTCCTCTACCCTCAGCTGGTACCTCCTCTGGCCTCAGTGGTCTGCCTGCTGATCCAAGCCTCTGACCACTGGCCCTGCTTAGCCCAGGGTAGTTGTATTTGTTCATTTATTGTCACGACTGGGCAAGAGAGTACTGAGAAGCACCCAAGTGGGTCACTCTTGGCCAGGATGATGACTCTACTTCTAGCCTGCTGGTCCTTGCATACAAGGTGCCCAGAATGCCCAAGTGGCAACTGTGGCGAAATACTTCAATGGAAGTAAATACTCTGGGAAGTAAACATTCTAAATACTCTGGGCTGTGAAGCCTGGAATCCCAAGCTCCTCAAGAGCTCACAAGAGTGATGGTAAAGTAGGTCCCTCCGGCTTCCACCCCTTGCTTCCTGAACTCACATATTCTTACAGAAGGCATAACACCATATAAAGGTCTGTGATTCAAGATGCACATCCAACATTAATACCAGCTACGGAAGCATAAATGGCCAAATAGCAGTACTGCTGGGACTACAGCCTCGATCTGATATAAAATCTTTTTCTTCCCTGAGCTAGCCACCTTTTGTCCATCTGACTGAGTTAGTGAGATGTCATTGATGTAATGGAGCAGTGTGATGTTTTGCAGGGTGTCTAAACGGTCTTGATCTCTTAGGCTGTCTTACCATAGAAGCTGAAAGTTAACATAGCTCTGGAGTAAAGTTATAAATGTATAACATTGATGTTCCATGTGAATGCATACTGTTTCTGACCTACTTTCCTCATAGGTATAGAAAAGAACTTATTCACCAAAGCAGTGTCCACATAAAGTGTACCTGAGGCTGTGTTCTTTTGCTCTAGCTAAGATGCCCGAACTGGTGTGGTGGCTGCAGGAGGACTACTCCTCGGGTGAGTTTGGGGTGGTCCACTGTCATCCTCTGGGTTTAGTCTGGTGTCTTCAGGGATAATACTGATAAATTGATTGGAAAAATGAGAAGAATCCTTTAGAGTCTTAAAGGTTGCTTCATTATATTGCTGCCAAGGAAGCCCTCCAACTTTTACACAGGTTTTTTTTTTTTTTCTTTTTTTTTTTTTTTTATTATTATTATTTTTTTCCAGTGGGTTTTGTCATACATTGATATGAATCAGCCATGGATTTACATGTATTCCCAATCCCGATCCCCCCTCCCACCTCCCTCTCCACCCGATTCCTCTGGGTCTTCCCAGTGCACCAGGCCGGAGCACTTGTCTCGTGCATCCCTCCTGGGCTGGTGATCTGTTTCACCATAGATAGTATACATGCTGTTCTTTTGAAATATCCCACCCTCACATTCTCCCACAAAGTTCAAAAGTCTGTTCTGTATTTCTGTGTCTCTTTTTCTGTTCTGCATATAGGGTTATCGTTATCACCTTTCTAAATTCCATATACATGTGTCAGTATGCTGTAATGTTCTTTATCTTTCTGGCTTACTTCACTCTGTATAATGGGCTCCAGCTTCATCCATCTCATTAGGACTGGTTCAAATGAATTCTTTTTAATGGCTGAGTAATATTCCATGGTGTATATGTACCACAGCTTCCTTATCCATTCATCTGCTGATGGGCATCTAGGTTGCTTCCATGTCCTGGCTATTATAAACAGTGCTGCGATGAACATTGGGGTGCACGTGTCTCTTTCAGATCTGGTTTCCTCAGTGTGTATGCCCAGAAGTGGGATTGCTGGGTCATATGGCAGTTCTATGTCCAGTTTTTTAAGAAATCTCCACACTGTTTTCCATAGCGGCTGTACTAGTTTGCATTCCCACCAACAGTGTAAGAGGGTTCCCTTTTCTCCACACCCTCTCCAGCATTTATTGCTTGTAGACTTTTGGATAGCAGCCATCCTGGCTGGCGTGTTTTACACAGGTTTTAAATTGACTATTTTTTTTAATTAACTATTAATCACTCCTAGTTTTTTATATTTTTTTCTAGGGCATCAGTAGAGCTTAGCAATTGCCACCCAATGCCATTGTCTCATAGTAACTATTTCCCCTGTTTCTCTCAAATGCCTAGCATATTCCCTTCCACAAGCAAAGTATCCCAGTTCACCACCATTGAAAGCTGTAACAACTGCACCACTACTTTATGCAAAGGGTTATCTGTATTCCTGCTACTGGCAGTGAGAGGGGCCTCAGAACTGGTCTAGCAAAGAGTAATACAGCTCCAAAACTGCATCTCATCACCTGCTTTCTCAGACCACTCCACTTCCAATAGAAACACATTCCTGTTTCTTATGGAATCGGGCTCTGAGACAAGTTTAAAATACCTGACAACTGTTGGGAGGCGGTGCCCTTAAGATCCATACCTGTGTAAAGGATGAGCCAGAAAGGATGCGGCAGAGGGAAAAACTGGGCAGACATGCAACCTGAACAACAATCCAGTGAAATGTGAATTATTCTGTTATTGAATTAGATGGTAAAGCAGTGTGTTCATTATACAATAACACTATTGCCATGCTAAAAGAATACAGTATATATCAACATTAACAGACTAACCACATTACTGTCCACCCATAGGAGAACAATCATCAGAAAAAATAGAAAATTAAAAACGAAGGAGAAGGCAATGGCAACCCACTCCAGTATTCTTGCCTGGAAAATCCATGGACAGAAGAGCCTGACGGGCTATAGTCCAGGGGGTGGCAAAGAGATGGAAAAAGAAAAAAAAAAAAAATGAAATGTATCATCTGCAGTATTTAAAACGGAATAGCTCACTACACCTGGAGAAGGCAATGGCAACCCACTCCAGTACTCTTGCCTGGAAAATCCCATGGATGGAGGAGCCTGGTAGGCTGCAGTACATGGGGTCGAGAAGAGTCGGACATGACTGAGTAACTTCACTTTCACTTTTCACTTTCATGCATTGGAGAAGGAAATGGCAACCCACTCCAGTGTTCTTGCCTGGAGAATCCCAGGGATGGCGGAGCCTCCTGGGCTGCCATCTATGGGGTCGCACAGAGTTGGACGCGACTGAAGCGACTTAGCAGCAGCAGCAGCTCGTTACACCAGAATTTTTAACAAGTGTAAAGAATGAAAACAAATCTGCAACCAAAGTAAATTTCTGAGTGGCTCATTTGTTAACCAATCACAGAAAACTGTTTTACTGATATTGAGTTAATTAAATTTGCTTTGATTTTACCAGCTGACAAAATGTGTCCTAAGAAAATTAGCTTGCTTACTACAGTTAGATTTGGGGGTAGAAGAAATGAGGGCATGAAAAGCAACATCAATAATCAATTAAAAATCAAGGTAAATTATTTCAAGTAGTCTTCCTTAGCTTTGGATGAGTAAACAGGTATTACTAGTAATAATGTTCAGTTCATCTTATTTATTCAAGGAATCAGAGCCAAGTTTGAAATGACTGCAGAAGGCCTCTGTGAATAGTTTGAATGAACAGACTGTTTCCTAAGAAGCTGAGAAAACAAATCAGTACAAGCTTAAGTGGAATCTGCTATGATGCGTTACAGCTAATGGTGGCAAAAACACATGTGAAGCAGAAAAAGGTTTAGACAAATTTAAAAACTTATGAAAACATAAGGTGTATAAAGCCTGTATTTATTCACTGTATTATTTGTCAACAGATATTTCATTGAAAATATTTTGAATCTATCATTTGTCATTGTCTCCATGTCAGTGGTGAAATTCATTCACTCTCATGGACTCTTACCAGTTCTGTGATTGTTTATTCTTTTTTTTATTTTTTAAGTCATGTAAGTGTGATAACACAATTACAGGAGACTTGGAAAATACAGAACAAAGTTACATCTAGTTCCACTATATATTACAATTTTTAAGTAGATAAATTAAGGTTTTTAGTTTGAGTTTCAATATCAACTGTAAAAAATTAATAGAATGAATAGATAGAAAAATAAGAGGATATAGTAGACCTGAAAAGCACTAAGAACCAATGCAACATAATTAAGATTTATACAATTTTCGCACAACAGTAGGATACAAATTCTATTCAAGTTCCCATAAACTATAAACTTGGAGACACTGTAACATCAGTTCTGTGAATTTTTTTTTTTTTTGGTCTGAAATAGAAGCTGAATATTCCAACTTGTACTACATGGCAGTTTGACAGTTTAGCAGTGGTAAGGTTTTATTGTGATTTTTAACTCAGGAACTAGATTGAAATTGTACTCAAATGTTTATAACAGCTTATTATCACAGCCCCAAATGGGAAATAACCCAAATGCCTATTAACTGATTAATGAATTAACAAATCATGGTCTATTGTATTCCACTGTGCTGTGGACTGAATTGTGTTCCCTGAAAATTTATATATTGAAGCCCAGTTTGATAGATTTGAAGATAGGACCTTTGAGAGATAATATGGATCAGAGGAGGTCATGGAGGTGGGGAACTGGTTGTGAGATTAGTGCATCCCTCCTTTCTCCCCCATCTGAGGACAGAGAGAGAAGGCAGCTGTCTGCCAGCCAGGCTTTGCAGAACCCTACCACAATGGCACCTTGATCTTGGACTTCCAAAACTGTGAGAAAATACGTTTCTGTTGTTTAAGCCCCTAGTCTGTGGTGTTTTGTTATGGTAACCCAAGCTAAGTATGATCTGTTAGATTCCATTGTAACACAATAAAAAAGACATACTATTGATACACACAGCAACGTGAATGAATATCAAAAGCATTATGCTAAGTGACAGAAGTCAGACACAAAAGACATACAATTCCATTTATATAACAGTCTGTAAAAAGCAAAACTAAAGGGACAAAAAGCAGATAAGTGGTTTCCAAACGCTGGAATAGAGGGTGAAGACTAAAGGTAAACGGGCATGAGGGAACTTTTCAGTGAGATGAAAGTGTTCTGTATTTTGATTGTGGTGTGTATGTGTGTGTGTGTGTGTGTGTGTGTGTATTGGAGAAGGCAATGGCACCACACTCCAGTACTCTTGCCTGGAAAATCCCATGGATGGAGGAGCCTGATAGGCTACAGTCCATGGGGTTGCTAAGAGTCAGACATGACCGAGTGGCTTCACTCTCACTTTTCACTTTTCTGCATTGGAGAAGGAAATGGCAACCCACTCCAGTGTTCTCACCTGGAGAATCCCAGGGACGGCGGAGCCTCCTGGGCGGCCGTCTATAGGGTCACACAGAGTTGGACACGACTGAAGCGACTTAGCAGCAGCAGCCACATATGTATATATATATATAATGTGGTGTGTATATATATATATACATATATATATATATTTGTTTGCCCAATATAAGTTTGCCCAAGTTCACATCCATTGCATCAGTGATGTCATCCAGGCATCTCATCCTCTGACACCCTCTTCTCCTTCTGCCATCAATCTTTCCCAGCATCAGGGACTTTTCCATTGAGTCAGCTATTCACATCAGATGACCAGAATACTGGAGTTTCAGCTTCAGCTTCAGTCCTGCTATTAGAGTGGTATCATCTGCATAGATATATATATATATATATATATATATATATGCATATCTGCATATATATATAATGTGGTGTGTGTATATATATATATATAATGTAGTGTATATATATATAGTATCTGTCTATATATAATGTCTGTCTACACTTATCAAAACTCAAAAAACAGAACATTTAAAATTGGTGAATTTCATTATATGTGAATTTCACCTCAATAAAGCTGATTAAAACCCATCCACACACACATACAGCAGTCAAGATTGCCAGGAGAAATATCAACAACCTCGGATATGCAGATGATATCCTATTCAGCCAACTCAGCGGCTGAACAACAAAGCTGATTAAAATTCATCTATTCAAACATACAGCAGATATGCAATTTATGCAATTTACAGTTTACAATCAGGATGTTGATGCCAACGTAAAGTGCAACATTTCTTTTTGTTTGTAATCTGACTCACAACCTATGTTCAATCCATCAGCAAATTCTTAGGCTTTAGGCTTCTGCTTCCACTGTAGTCTAAGCCGCTGTTGTCTCATCCTGGGGTTATTGAGTCCGCCTCCTAACTAGTCTCTGGGTTTCTGCCCTTGCCTTCAAAGGCAATTCTCAGAACAATTAGTGATGCTCTTAAAACATAAAGCACATTTCATCACCCCGGTTCAATTGCTTCCATCATGCTGGGGAAACACTCCAAAGCTCTGCAGAGACTCTGCTTGGCTCTCCAATTTAGCGGGTTGGCCAAAAAGTTCCTTTGGTTTATATAGTACAAGTAAAAGACACATTTTTCATTTTCATCAAGAACTTTATTGAACAACTTACTCACCATTTTGTTCTACTCTGCATGTGTGTGTGCTCAGTCATTCAGTTGTGTCTGACTCTCTGTGACTCGACGTCCAGAGGAGACGGCCAGGCAAGAATACCAGAGTGGGGTTGCCATTTCCTCCTCCAGGGGATCTTTCCAACCCAGGGATCAAACCTCCATCCGTTATGTCTCCTGCACCGGTAGGCAGATGCTGTGCCATCTGGGAAGCCCTTTTTCCACTACCCTCTGTCATTTTTCAACTTCATAATTCCATCTTCCCAAAGCTTTTTATCTTTTTGAGCAAAGAACTGTTCTGTGCCTTTAACAGTCTTTCAGGGAATTGGAATTTTTTCCATTAAGAGAATTTTTTAAAGACTGAAATAAATGGACATCTGAAGGGGCAATGTCTGGTGAATAAGGTGGATGAGTCAGAACTTCCCAGCCAAGTTGTAATGGTTTTTCCCTGGTCATCAAACATGCGGTCTTGCTTATCCTAACAGAAGACTCTGCATTTTCTGCTGACTAATTTCAGGCACTTTTTTGTCAAGTGATGCCTTCAGCTGATTTAATAGGGAGCAGTACTTGTTGGAAGTAACCCTTTGGTTTTCCAGAAGGAGCTCATAATAGAGGACTCCCTTCCAGTCCCACCATATATACAACATCACATTCTTTGGATGAAGACTGGCCTTTGGTGTAGTTGATGGTGGTTCATTTCACTTGCTCCATGACCCCTTCTGCTCCACATTACTGTATAGTATCTACTTTTCATCAGCCATCACAATTTGTTTTAAAAACAGAATGTTTTGTTATGTTTAAGTAGAAAACTGCATGCAGAAACAGCATCAAGATGGGTTTTTTTATTAACTTATGTGGAACCCAAACATCGAAGTCATTAATATAACCAAGCTGGTGCACATGATTGTCAATGCTTGATTTGGATATTTTTAAAAATAATTTTATTTATTTATTTTTGGCTGTGCTGGGTCTTCATTGCTGCTCTTTTTGTTTGTTTTGATTGTAACAACAGCTTTCTTGAGATATAATTATATACCATTTCATGTATATAAATTTTTTAGCATATTCACAGAGTTGTGCAAGCCACAGTTAATTTTAGAATATTTTCATCACTTCCAAAAGAAACCTCAGACTCTTAGGCTATCAGATCCCTATTTCCCCATACCACCAGCCCTGAGAAATGACTAATCCACTTTTTGTCTATGAATTTGCCTATTATTTTCATGCCTTGAATCGAAAAAGCAAGGGAGTTCCAGAAAAACATCGATTTCTGCTTTATTGACTATGCTAAAGCCTTTGATTGTGTGGATCACAATAAACTGTGGAAGATTCTGAAAGAGATGGGAATACCAGACCACCTGACCTGCCTCTTGAGAAACCTGTATGCAGGTCAGGAAGCAACAGTTAAAACTGGACATGGAACAACAGGCTAGTTCCAAATAGGAAAAGGAGTACGTCAAGGATGTACATTGTCACCCTACTTATTTAACTTATATGCAGAGTACATCATGAGAAACGCTGGACTGGAAGAAGCACAAGCTGGAATCAAGGTTGCCGGGAGAAATATCAGTAACCTCAGATATGCAGATAACACCACCCTTATGTCAGAAAGTGAAGAAGAACTAAAGAGCCTCTTGATGAAAGTGAAAGAGGAGAGTGAAAAAGTTGGCTTAAAGCTCAACATTCAGAAAACTAAGATCATGGCATCTGGTCCCATCAGCATGGCAAATAGATGGGGAAACAGTGGAAACAGTGGCTGACTTTATTTTGGGGGGCTCCAAAATCACTACAGATGGTGATTGCAGCCATGAAATTGAAAGATGCTTGCTCCTTGGAAGGAAAGTTATGACCAACCTAGATAGCGTATTGAAAAGCACAGACATTACTTTGTCAACAAAGGTCTGTCTAGTCAAGGCTATGGTTTTTCCAGTGGTCATGTATGGATGTGACAGTTGGACTGTGAAGAAAGCTGAGCACCGAAGAATTGATGCTTTTGAACTTTGGTGTTGGAGAAGACTCTTGAGAGTCCCTTGGACTGCAAGGAGATCCAACCAGTCCATCCTAAAGGAGATCAGTCCTGGGTGTTCATTGGAAGGACTGATGTTGAAGCTAAAACTCCAATACTTTGGCCACCTGATGTGAAGAGCTAACTCATTTGAAAAGACCCTGATGCTGGGAAAGATTGAGGGCAGGAGGAGAAGGGGACAACAGAAGATGAGATGGTTGGACCGCATCACTGACTCAACGGACATGAGTTTGAGCAGGCTTCGGGAGGTGGTGATGGACAGGGAATCCTGGTGTGCCACAGTCCGTGGGGTCGCAAAGAATCAGACAAGACTTAGCAACTGAACAACAATGACAACGACAAATAAATCGAAGGAACACCAACTTATGAACAGCATGGCAAGATATTCACCTCTAAGTATATGAGTAAGGAGTACAAAAGCCGTCTCATAAGCCATTTTGGAAAGATTTAGTTGAATCCCAAATCTTATTTTTACTCTGGACTAGAAGGCAAGATGCAAGCATTTGTTCTCTTCTCCATACATGGAATACTTAAATGGTACCTGACTTATTAGTCCTCTAACATTGTGGAGGGTTAGTCTCCAACACCCTATTAATGTAAGGCATTTCAAGGGGCTTTCACTATTATTTTCAATTCTTATTGTTAATTGTTAGCTCTTATAAAGCCTATTTTGTTAAATTATATTATCCTTGAAAGATAAACATTTCATCCATATTCTACTTTATATTCTTGGATTTCAGCAAACTCTCTTTTATGTCTTTAATTCCACTCACGAAAAGTATAAATTCTTTGAAAATTAAAATAGCTCTAACATTTTTGTATTTCCTAAGAATTAATGTTTCATTTTTCCACATTAACCCTTCTCTTCTTTTCTTGGAGTTGTTTTGGTATTTTTCTAATTTTGTGAATAGCAGGCTTAATCTAAACACACTTAAAATCAATACTTTATTTGTTAATAAATTACAATAGAATTAATATTCTGATGTAAACTTTGTGCTTTGGCTGTCTGCCAGTGATTCTTACATGTTTTTAACATTGGTATTTTTCTAGATAATGTGCAATTTTATTTTGGGTCAACTGCTTATCCCAATATTATAAGAGGTTTTTATCTAGCCAGCAAATGATGGCATACTATATTAAATTAAAACCTGTTATTTCTATACAGCAGAAACTAACACAATATTGTAGAACAACTATACTCTAATAAAAAAATTTTAATCTCATCATTTCCTTTTGCTCAAAATTTTAAAGAAATGGACCATCGACCTAAATGTAATAGTTAAAACAATGAAACTCTTGGAAAAAAATAAAAAATAAATCTTCATGATCTTGGGTTAGGTAAAGCCTTCTTAGATATGACATCAAAAGCATAAGCAACAAAAGAAAACATTGATAAATTCGACTTCATCAATACCTAAAAGTTTTGTGCTTCAAAGAACACCACTAAGGAACTGAAAAGACATCCCAGAGAATGGGAGAAATATATGCAAGTCACATATCTCATAAAGTATTTGTACCCAGAATATATAAAGAACTCTCCCAACTCAAAAAGGTAACCCAATTTTCAAAACAGGCAAAGGATCTGAATAAACTTTTTCCCAAAGAATGTTTACAAAAGTCTTCAAGTGCCAATAAGCACGTGAAAAAACACTCAATATTGGTCATCAAGGAAATGCAAATCCAAACAACAATGAGATTCCACTTCAACCACACTAGAGTGACTATAATAAAAAAGACAGATAAAAACAAGTGCTTGTGGGGAAATTGGAAACCTCACACATTGATGGGGGGAACCCTCATAAATGATGTAGCTGGTTTGAAAAACAATTTGGCAATTCTTTGAAATGTTTATCATATTGCCATATGACTAGATACCCCATTCCTAGGTATATGCCCAAGAGAAATAAAAACATATTCACACAAATCTTGTACATAAACACTCATAGCAACATAATTCGTAAAAGCCCCAAACTGAAAGCAACCCAAATGTCCACCAACTGATGAATGGATAAATAAAATATGATCTATCCATACAATAGACTATTATTCAGTAATAAAAAGGAATACTGACACAGTACAGCATAGATGAACCCTGAAAATATTATGCTAAGTGAAAGAAGCCAGTCACAAAAGACCTTGTATTATATGGTTCTATGTCTATAAAATGTCCTGAATAGGGAAATCTATAGAGATAGAAAGTGGATTAGTGGTTGCCTATGGCTGAGGGCAAGTGAGGGAAGTGATTGCTAATGGGTATGGAGTTCGGGGAGAGGGTAATGAAAATGTCTACAAGTGAGGGAAGTGATGATCTTGCAACTCTATGAATGTACTAAAAACATCACACTGTATACCTTAAATTGTATAGTATATAGATTCACACACACACATCATTAGGATATAAGGATGAGGGACATTATGATAAGTCCTCTCATTTATTTTCTGTTTAAAAAAAAAAAACAAAAACATTTAGGAACTTTCCTGGTGGTCCAGAGATTAAGACTTCACCTTCCAATGCAGGGGATGCAAGTTCCATCCCTGGTCAGAGAGTTAAGATCCCACTTGTCTTGGGGCAAAAAAAAACAACAAACATAAAATAGGAGCAATATTGTAACAAATTCAAAAGACTTTAAACATGATCCACATAAGGAAAATTAAAATTAAAAAACAAACATCTGAAAAAAGCCAGTAATTCAACCATTAATGATTACAAGGTCTTGTAGCACCTCGCACACACCAACCTGGACCCACGGGTGTTTCAAGACTCCATGAATGAGAACTGCTGCTTTACACCTTGATTTATTATGCGTAACATCCTTCAGTTCTCTCTGCTCTTCATCTAGATGGCTTTAATTCACTGCTTTCCAGGGCTGCTCCAGAATTGCTCTCCAGGAGTATTTTAGGGGCAGCAGTCTGGTTTAGAAGGAGCAACACCAGGGATTTGTCTTGAAGCCGCATATGCACAGCAAGCCCACTTTTTCACTTAAAATTTAGAGGCTGATAAGATTGGTACACCCAGAGTACTGCTTTTGGGTGGTCCCCTCCTCTGCTTCAATAGGGACCACATAGAAATGGGCCTGTATTCTTAAAACCTGCTTCATAGTTTCAAGGCTCACTTGTGCTTCCAACAAGCAATTATTCTGCAATGATATTCTGCCTTTCTAAATATAGCATATGGAAATAGACCTCCCCTTTTTAGCAGTGTCTGCCAACAAGACTTCTTTCCTGGTGCTAAAAATACATGCAGATGATTTTAATGGTGCCACTTTCAGATTCTACTTTCACTGTGTCTGTTCCTTCCCATGTGTTGTCATTTTTCTATTTGAAAATCATGACCATGAGACCTCGAACATTTACGGGTTATACAAACAGCTTCTGTTGGTATATTTTTAATAATCACCACTCTTATTATTACCAGATGTTGAAATCCCAAGTGATAGCAGAGTGACAGACTTTAACAGTATGATTATTTGGGCAAGAGACATGTGATATTTTTGTTTTCTGAGAGAGCAGGTGTTTTGCTTGAATTTGTATCCATTTTCCCCCTCATTTGGCTGAGATGTCTTAGACAAATTCTTTAATATCACTCACTGATCCTTTGTGTCTTCATTAGTGTGTGTTTGACTGTGTGTGTGTGTTCGTGTGTGCTCAGTCGTGTCTGACTTTTTGCAACTCCATGGACTGTAGCCTACCAGGTTCCTCTGTGCATGGGATTTCCCAGGTAAGAATACTGGAGTGGGTTGCCATTTCCTGCTCCAGGAGAGCTTCCTGATTCAGGGATCGAGCCTGCATCTCTTTCATCTCCTGCATTGGCAGGCAGATTCTTTACCACTGTGCCACCTGGGAAGCCTGTCTTCATTAGTAGAGTGCTGCTAATGCCTTAAAGGATTTTAATAAGAAACATGTGGGATTTTATGTTATCTATTATTAGATTTTGAATTAGATATTAGTTATCTATTGCTGTACAATGAATCCCCACCCCACCCCCTGCCAAATTTAGCAGCTTGAAACAATTTTATTGTCTTATACAGTTTCCAAGGGTTAGAAATCCTGGAGCAGTTTAGCTGAGTGGTTCTGGTATAGAATCTCTCACAAGATAGCACTCAAATTATTGGCCAGGGATGCATTCTCTGTCGATTGCATGAGTTTGGAGGATTTGCCTCCAAGTTCACTCATATGGTTATTGGCAGGAGGCTTCCATTTATTACCATGGGAACCTATCCACATGGCTTCTCCCAAAGTCAGTGGTCAGAGGATAAGATAGAGATAGATAGAGTGTATGCCAAGACACACACTACACTCTTACAACCTAAATTCGATGGCGACATACCATCACGACTGCCGTATTCTGATCACACTAACCAACCGGGATACAATGTGGGAGAGGACAGCACCAGGGTGAAAAGAACAGGAGGCAGGCATCATTGCAGACCATCATGGAGGCTGGGTACCACCTATGGATGGAGCACCCAGCAGGCACACCTGGACACTAGCAATTCAACAGCCATTTATTGAGCCCTTCTAGGCCCAAGAGGTATAACATAGACATTGTCCTTACCCCAAGGACTCTCATTGTAGAGGCTCATAGTAAGTGCTCAAGAAATATATTTTTCCCTCAAGAGAAAGAAAGAAACAAAAACTCCATGAAAGGAGATCTTGATAGTCAGAGGTACAGCCACTATCCAAGTAATGCCCTCTAGAGAAAACCCCCCCTAAATGTAACTGTTATGAGTTGGAGGACTCCACGATTTTCGGTTTAGTGTCTGAGAATTTATGTTAAGGATCTGAGCAGAAGTAAAGACAATCATTATAACTGTCTCTGAGAAAAAGGTGTACTAGGCAAATTGATGGTGTCCACAGTCCAGCAAACATAGTTACTTTCCAAAACAATTATTTGGCAAACTAATAAGTAAGGTTCTAAAACTCTGGGCTCCTTGTCTCTTTGTGAAAGCAACTAAGGTGTAAGCTCTCTTTGGCAATGATTCATCCACTGTCAATTTTGTTGATGTTTAATCTAATGTACATATAGATACTGTATGTACTATATAATAAGGTGACCTTGAGCGTAACATCTTCTTCTGTTAATAGAAGGCACTCTGACCTCCCAGTTTATCCTAATTAGTGAGATGTGACTCTCCTGATATTTTACCTGTGCTAAAATATTTATATTTCAGGCTCTTAGAGGAGACATGTATGATTCATAGGATTAATGGCAAAGGAATTTACCTCCATTATCAAATTAGCCTTGCATCTCACCAGCCTTCACAAGGCTAAAGTGAAGCTTGAGATTTATACATAAATATTGAAGTCTGATTCCAAGTTTAATAAAACATGCATACCTTTCCAATAAACCCATGGAAAGAAATGGACACTGGAACTTTTGCTGATGTAGAAGAGCCCACAAGTGTCTGAGAAACACCAACTAAAGTCCCATTGGATGGCTGTCATTCCCTCTAATGCCCTTGACCAGGCTTTTCAGGTCACCAAAAATTCTGTGGTTCAGTAGCTCTTTGCTGAGCCTGCTGTCCTCTGCCAGGCCTGTGGAGGATGCAGGAGAGGAGACTGATACCATCTCTGAGCTCATAGATTTAATGAAAAACACTTGTCCCAGAGTCTCCTCCTCCATGAGAAATGGAAGGGATTATAGTTGTCTTATTCACAGCTGTATTTTCAGTGTTTATAAAGGGAGTTTTAGGCAATTCCCATTAGGGAATCCCTAGCATACCCATAAGAATTAAAGCATCATGTGGCCCCCAGGAGTCTCTGCACTTAACCACACACACCATGAAACTGCAATGAGAACTTTGGGGCCGAGCAGGGGCCAGACCCTCCAAAGTCCCCACATCTTGGATTCATTCCTGTCTCCCTACGTAGCTGCCACGTGCCTGATGTTGGTGCACCCTTCTCATTGCCAAGACTGTACTCCAGTGGTTCCCAATCTTCAGCCAAAGAAAGAATATTTGGCCTTTTGCAGTCAAATGAGAAAAATAAAAATAGTGTAATTAGTTTTTCACAAAGCTCAGTGGGAAGGACTATTTATACTGAGAATAGGCCTTTCTTTATTGGTGTTACTATGTTACCTCTTTTATAAAATTATGGTAGGAGACAGTGAAATTTTTTTTTAAATAAAAAGACAACAATATTTTATTTTGGGCACTTACTCAGTATTTCACAGATTCTCAACAAGTTTTGAGGTAGGTTAATATTAGTATTTATTTTACAAACTAAAACTCAGGCAGAGGTTACACCCCTTGTTGCAAACCATAACAGGAGTCCTACCATAACCAAGAATAACATGGTTTTTCAGATTAATCTGATGTGTGTGAATTTAACAGTTATAGCTTGCAAATAGTCATTAAAAACAAAACAAAACCCAAACCCCACTACATATTACAGAAATTCTACTTTGGGTATTTTGTAACTCTTAAGTCAATCCTACAATGATTATACATGCTTTTGAATAACCTACTTACTCTCATTACAAATATATTTCTGCTGGATCATCAAAAAAGCAAGAGAGTTCCAGAAAAACATCTATTTCTGCTTTATTGACTATGCCAAAGCCTTTGATTGTGTGGATCACAATAAACTGTGGAAAATTCTGAAAGAGATGGGAATACCAGACCACCTGACCTGTCTCTTGAGAAGCTTGTATGCAGGTCAGGAAACAACAGTTAGAACTGGACATGGAACAACAGACTGGTTCCAAATAGGAAAAGGAGTACGTCAAGACTATATATTGTCACCCTGCTTATTTAACTTATATGCAGAGTACATCATGAGAAACGCTGGACTGGAAGAAGCACAAGCTGAAATCAAGGTTGCTGGGAGAAATATCAATAACCTCAGATATGCAGATGACTCCACCCTTATGTCAGAAAGTGAAGAAGAACTAAAGAGCCTCTTGATGAAAGTGAAAGAGGAGAGTGAAAAAGTTGGCTTAAAGCTCAACATTCAGAAAACTAAGATCATGGCATCTGGTCCCATCAGCATGGCAAATAGATGGGGAAACAGTGGAAACAGTGGCTGACTTTATTTTTGGGGGCTCCAAAATCACTGCAGATGGTGACTGCAGCCATGAGATTCAAAGACGCTTCCTCCTTGGAAGGAAAGTTATGACCAACCTAGACAGCATATTAAAAAGCACAGACATTATTTTGTCAACAAAGGTCTGTCTAGTTAAGGCTATGGTTTTTCCAGTAGTCATGTATGGATGTGAGAGTTAGACTATAAAGAAAGCTGAGCGCTGAAGAATTGATGCTTTTGAACTGTGGTGTTGGAGAAGACTCTTGAGAGTCCCTTGGACTGCAAGGAGATCCAACCAGTCCATCCTAAAGGAGATCAGTCCTGGGTGTTCATTGGAAGGACTGATGTTAAAGTTGAAATTCCAATACTTTGGCCACCTGATGTGAGGAGCTAACTCATTTGAAAAGACCCTGATGCTGGGAAAAACTGAGGGCAGAAGGAGACGGGGACAACAGAGTATGAGATGGTTGGATGGCATCACCGACTCAATGGACATGAGTTCAGGTAAACTCCGGGAGTTGGTGATAGACAGGGAGGCCTGGCGTGCTGTGGTTCATGGGATCGCAAAGAGTCGGACACAACTGAGTGACTGAACTGAACTGAATCCTTATCATTGAAGAAGGAAATGGCAGCCCACTCCAGTACTCTTTTTTTTTTTTTTTTTTTTAGTTGGAGGCTAATTACTTTACAATATTGCAGTGGTTTTTGCCATACATTGGCATGAATCTGCCATGGATTTACATGTATTCCCCATCCCGATCCCCCCTCCCGCCTCCCTCCCCATCTCATCCCTCTGGGTCTTCCCAGTGCACCAGCCCTGAGCACTTGTCTCATGCATCCAACCTGAGCTGGTGATCTGTTTCACCCTTGATAGTATACTTGTTTCAATGCTGTTCTCTCAGAACATCCCACCCTTGCCTTCTCCCACAGAGTCCCAAAGTCTGTTCTGTACATCTGTGTCTCTTTTTCTGTTTTGCATATAGGGTTATCATTACCATCTTTCTAAATTCCATATATATGTGTTAGTATACTGTATTGGTCTTTATCTTTCTGGCTTACTTCACTCTGTATGATGGGCTCCAGTTTCATCCATCTCATTAGAACTGATTCAAATGAACTCATTTTAATGGCTGAGTGATATTCCATGGTGTATATGTACCACAGCTTCCTTATCCATTCGTCTGCTGATGGGCATCTAGGTTGCTTCCATGTCCTGGCTATTATAACCAGTGCTGCGATGAACACTGGGGTACAAGTGTCTCTTCCAGATCTAGTTTCCTCGGTGTGTATGCTCAGGCCACTCCAGTACTCTTGCCTGGAAAATCCTATGGACAGAGGAGCCTGGTGGGCTACAGTCCAAGGGGTTGCAAGAGTCGTATATGACTTAGCAACTAAACCACCACCAATCCTTATAGTAACAAATTAGCACATTATTGCTTTTGTTGTTTTCTGCTTTTGGGGTAGGTGGAGCAGGAAGATAATCAGCAAGCTTTCCTCAGAGTGCTAGGCAACCTTTAGGTGCAGGCGCTATGCTCAATGCACCATCTATGGTGGTTTGGGGGTCAAAGGAAAGCAGATATCTAATGAAGCCAAGATCCAGAAAAGATGCCTGGCTCCAAAAGAGGTGGAGGCCTTGCACAAGTCAAAGAAGAAGAAAAAAGCACTATCATCTCAGGCTACTGATCCCTAGCGTCATGCTACAGCATAACAGCATATGGGAAGAGTTCTTAAAAGACCAGTAAATTTGTCCCAGCAGTCTGTTAATTAGAGTTCTTACTAACTAGGCAAACCACACATACAATTAAATTTACATTTTATTAAAATGACATCTTTAGAAGCAAAATATCTAAATATGTATTATCTGTTCCACCTATCATGTAAATTGCTCTAATTGTCACAAGTCTAATTCACTTAGCTCATTATAATCACTTAAAATCCAGCTCATCCTGGGTAGATTCCTGGGCCAGTCTTCTCATGTTTTATTATAAATTTCCTTTTATTTAAACAAGTGTCAGTTAGTAATAGCACAGGATTCAGTTCAGTTCAGTTCAGTCGCTCAGTTGTGTCCGACTCTTTGCGACCCCATGAACCGCAGCACGCCAGGCCTCCCTGTCCATCACCATCTCCCGGAGTCCCAAACCCAAACCCATGTCCATTGAGTTGGTGATGCCATCCAACCATCTCATCCTCTGTCATCCCCTTCTCCTTCTGCCCTCAGTCTTTCCCAGCATCAGGGTCTTTTCAAATGAGTCAGCTCTTCACATCAGGTGGCCAAAGTATTGGAGTTCCAGCTTCAACATCAGTCCTTCCCATGAACACCAGGACTGATCTCCTTTAGGGTGAACTGGTTGTATCTCCTTGCAGTCCAAGGGACTCTCAAGAGTCTTCTCCAACACCAGACACACAGGATTAAGAGTGGTTAATTAACAACTGAGAAATTATAAGGAAAATGTCATTATTGGGTTAGAAAATACAGTATTCAGCAGAGCAAATTTCAAGAGTAAAGATATAGACACTTATGTTTCTGAACAGGCTGAATGGCACAGCTCAACACAATGTGAGTCAAAGAAGCAAGAAAAAAAGAAGGGAGGGGGCCACAAGAGGCAAAATATTTTATTCTAGTATCACCCAAATTGACTGTGGAAGTAAAAAGTTTCTACATTAAAAAAGTTAATATAAATTATATGAATAGTAATTTTGATAAAAGTCAAAATGAAATGTTCTGCATAGGACAAAAGATATGCCTAAGCAACACATCATATTTGCACAAGGCCACTGAATGTCATGGGTACTAGTAACAAATGAAGAAGCTTAAGTCTATGGCAGATTGAGCAAAGACTTCAGTTTGGTATTCTATAACCCCAAGACTATAAACTACTCTTACTATACAAAAGCTCTAATGACATACAGAGTCTTTTGTAGGGACACTTGTGCTTTTGGTTGGCACATCATCTACTCTTTAATATGTGAAAGTAATACAGAAAGTTGTGAAAATTTGTGCAAAATTATTGTATTTGCAAAAATGGCACAAAAGTGAATTCAACAGTCGATGCACATGCACACTTCGTTCACATCTTCAGCGACAAAACCTATTCTGAACACTATAGAACTGAATAAGAATACTAGCTTCAACAACAGCTGCTAAGCAATAGAGTCACGTAAGTTACACCAGAATGGGCAAATATTGCCCAAGTAAAATTCTGTTGTTAAAGCTGAAACATATTTAAGGCCATTCAAGTTCAAGCATAGGATACAAATCTTTGGAGCCCCATCTATTTGTGTTTGAAACATGTGAACTTTCTTCTAACTGTGGTCTTAAATCTGTTTTACAAAACCCAAAATGAAAATCCAGAAGAAATTAACAGTAGAGGTTATATGAAATAAGAGTAATATACAAAGCTATAATTAAAATATATTAAAGAAAGTCAACATTAAAACTGCGAAACTTGTTACTTGTATCTAGCCCTACACTAGGAGTTAGGTAATATATACAATTATTTTTACGTAGATTACTTTATGTTGCTCTAACATGTTCTTTTCATCAGTGCACTATTAAACTAATCAAAAACTCTACACATGTATATTCTCTTACAATAGCAACACATGCTACCACTACCTGCAAAGCCATCACTCTCAAATGACTTAATGAGTAAAAGGAAATAAAAAGCAGAGGAGGAACATATTAAGGAGAAATAACGGGGCTTAGAAGATTCATGCGGTTCAGCTCTTTTTAATCAGCCAGCCAGTTTGCTAGCAACAAGAGACGGTTTCCATTGAGGAAGGTCCTGTGGAGTGGGATGTAGTCACCAGTGAACTCTGTCTTATCCTGGGTTGCAGTAGGAAGTTGCTTGTTCTTTATTTTTGCTTTAGCCATGTTGTAATCCCCAGAGTCAAAATATTTTTACCCTTTATGCAGTCATTTACTTAAAAAATCTGAACCTCTAGGATTTTGTCTCAGATGAGGATACCTTGCTTTAACTTGTGCTTCTTCAGCTTTCTCTGGACTAATCACTTTGTCTTCCATTTCCTTCTGCTCCTCTGCAGAGGCTGCCTGGGGGGACTTCTGCCGACATACTGCTCCCTCTACGGACAAGAAGCTGAGAAGAGAAGTGCCCGAGACAGTGGAATTTTTTAATGTGTCACCTGACATCATGGAATAGTGGCAGTCTTGTGTGATGTCCCTACTGGTTTTTCCTTGGTTCTTGAATTCCAAATGTTTGAGAACCACTGTCATACAAGAACCAGTTCAATCCCCACCTCACCCTTGGGGTCTTCCCTGTCCTTTAGGGCTCCCACTTTTCCTTTCTTTTAAAAAATATCAGTTAGGATATTTTCCCTGTAAAGTCATATGTATATAGGTGCAGGACAATGGGTAAATGTAAAAACTCACAAAGAAGAACATAGTAATCCTCTGTAGTCTCACTTCTTAAGTGAAAATAAATATTGCCTAAGAGATGCCCTTCTATTCTGCTTTCTGAGTTTATCATTTAACTTTTTAACATTTTGTATAAGTTGTATGGTAATTTCATAATATCCTATCCTCCTCTTCCTATACAATTAAGTGCTGACTTGGTCTAGCTCCTGGGGTAAGCATTTACATGTATGAGCCACTTAATGCACACAACAACCTTGTAAAGTGGGTACTATTATTATTTCCTCTTTGTAACTGAGGCTTAGAGAGTTTAAGATACACACCCATTTTACAGAGCTGCTAAGTAGTGGAATCTTTCTAACCAGGAGATCCTGGCTCTGGAGCCCAGACTCCAAAATAGTCTGATCCAGTACACTTCCATCATATGGATTTACCAGTTTACTTAACCATTCTTTTATTTTTGCTCCTTTTCCTTTTTTCCTCCAAGTTTCTGGTATTATAAATAAAGCTGCCATGTATAACCTCATGATTAATTATTTGTGTACATTATCCATAAGTATTTCTATAGAATAATTTCTGGCAGAGGATTTGCTTGATCAAGGGGATTACAGTTTTAAGGCTTTGACAAAATTCACCAACCTGCATCTCAGATTGTTGTGTCTTTTCAGAATGTTGTATCCTTGATGCTCCATCCAACAAGCTAAGCAACGAAGAGCCAGTGCAGCCAAAAATAAATAAATTAAAAAAAAATACTTTTGTTATATGATGCTTTAGTTACTAATATGGTAATAATCCACAGTGATCCAAACCCTTGTATAATTCAGTCCCCATGAATACCTGTGACTTGTTTCTAATAAACAGAATATGGCAGAAGTAAAAGGATCTTGCAGGTGTAATTAAAGTCCCTAATCAATTGATTTTCAGTTAATCAAAATGGAGATTATCCTCTGTGGGCCTTACCTAATTAGGTGAGCCCTTTAAAAGGGCTTGCTGAAGTTAGGCTCAGAGCAGTAGAAACTGTTACTGACTTTTAAGAAGTAAATCATCATGAAATGAAGCTGCAAGTAAATGAATTCCATCACCAATATGGGAGTTCAGAAGTTTATCCTTCCCTACCACACCTCCCTATGAGAATGGAGTCTGGCCATCATCTAGATTTCAGCCCTGTAAGGCCCTGAGAAGAGAACCCAGGTAAGCCATGCCCAGACTTCTGAGTTACAGAAACTCTTAAACAATAAATGGGTGTTGTCTTAAGCCACTGAGTTGTATGCTAATATAACTAACAAGACTGCAAATTTTCCATGTGTTATTAACCATGTTTTTTTCTTCTTTCCAGCTCATGTTTCTGCATTCATCATTTTCTTATTTGGGTTGTTAATACTTTTTGTTTTAAAGATATCAACCCCTTTGTCTGTCATAAATAATCAACAGCCATTGCATTTTCAGGTGGTCAGATCCATTGGTCTTTCCTTTTGTGGTGCCACTTGGAAAGTCCATCCTCATCCCAAAGTGACAGCATGAGTCACATACATTTTATCTAGTACTTTTGTGGTTTCATCATTACATTTAAATCTCTAATTCATCTGAAGAGGTTTTTGGTAAACGGTGGTACAGAAAAGCCCAACTTTCACTGCTTTCAAATATACAAATGATATCTGCTGAATAATCATGTGCTTTTCAACTGAATTTATATCAGATCAAAAGTCTAAATTTGGCCTTTTCCATGTGTTACATTAGGTCTATCCTGTTCTACTTTATTATCAAACTGTTTTCATTATTAGAACTCTATGATGCATTTGAGTATAGTAGAAAAAAAATCACCCCTCATTTCTCTTCTTTCATAGACTTTCCTCATGATTCTCAAACATTTCTTCTTTCATTTTATCTTTGGGATTGTTTTGTCAAATTCCATTGGCAATTTAATTGTATCTGTGGCACACCGAGATACATTTATAGATTTGTACACATACAGATTATAGAATCGACTTCCCTTATTTCCATACCAGAATATGTTTAGAACTGTGTGTCTTTTTCATAACCTCGTCAAGATAGGTTTAGTCGTGTACACCTTCCACGTGTCTTATTGGATTAATGACAGGGCTTTAAATATTTTCATTTAATATATCCTACCTAGTATATTTTGATAACTGTTTATTTACTAGATTATAGGAAGATTTTTTTTAACTTACTTGTGCAACCATAAATCAGTAAGAGTCTGGCAAAAATCAATGAAAGCATTCTGTGAGAATCAGTTCTTAAACAATTATCAGTACCCCCTCGTGGGATATATGTACCTATGCTGATTAGTCTAAACCAACAAGAAAATCCCAAATTCCTTGCAGTAATTGGTTCAGGAATGGACAAATCTAAGCTAAGTTGGGCCAGTGAAACAGAAAAGAGGTTTTCCAAGGGATTGTGATAAGAAGCTTTCTTGCTCTTTGATGAGAACCCTAGGAAGCCAGCTTCTCCCATTGGTCACAGTCAAGGAGACGTGCGTATTTTGGCAGCTGTTGTGTGACCATAAGAAGCACCCTCAGAATGATGCTGAGTCTGTGGATAGCAGAGCAGAGACACCAAAAGACTGTGCTGATGACACCTTTGAACCCCTGGATCATTTAACTTGAGATCTGCCCTGCCTCTGTGCTTGTTCTTTGAGCCAGTTCCTTTTCTGTTTGTGCCCCTTTCACCTGGGCCTTTTTTAGCCCAAAGCACCCTGCTGATATATGAGGACCGAGTGAGACAGATAAAGGACAGTTCCCAGCACAGAGTGGCTGCTCAGTATATGATAGCGCTACCTGCCACCATCCCTGACCCCTAGCCCTGCCGGGCCTTACTTCCCTGTCCAGTGCAGACCTGCATCCAGCCTTCGCTCCCACACTGTCTCCCTCCTCACTCACATTCAGAGCTGTCTCACCCTTAAAGTCCCTGCTCAAATTCTATCTCCTTCACAAATGCTGTTTAGCTTGTGGGGAATTCTCCTCCACGCTCGGCTTGTCTGAGCCTCATCACACACTGCCTCCCGTGGCTGCCTTTGCCTTCCTGAGTCTGGTCCATCTCCCCATTCGCCATCTAGAGTGAATCCCTTCAGGGCCTGGACCACCCAGTGTACCTCAGCCTCCTGCACTGGTCTGCCTCCTGCAACCTCTTGCCCCTTGTAATGGTCAGTGAGTACTTGATGCCAAAGTTACCAGCCTTTAAATTTCTTCTCTCCCTTGTTTTTTACAATTTGCGGGCACTGGGATTCATCAGCTGAATGAGATTCCTACAACAGCAAGAGGGGTGTTATTATTTTGTTCTGAAGGTCTCTACAAGTGTAAGGCATGTCTAAAGTGGCTATAAATAATTTATATTGTCCATAACTCAAGTCGATCAAAATAGACCTCATCACAGTGATGCGGCAAAATCTGGTACAAGCTGCTTTTCTGCTGCCTCCAAACCCATTACACACTCGGCGCAGATGAAAATCTGCCTGGATTCCCTCCTGAATCGGATTAATGCCCCATCCGCAATCACATTAATCACAATCTGTCCGAGATTAGACCCTGGATAATCCCATTGGACAAGAGGTGCCAACCCAGATTCTATCATCTCATTTATTATCTGTTTTTGGAATTTACTAGTAACTCTAGCCTCCGGAAGATGTTTTCTGGTGAAAGAGGATCCTCTGTAGATTCTTTTGAAAAACTGTCAGTTCATGGGCTTTGAATAGAGCCAAGCACTTGGTGTTATTGATGTCTCCTATTTTGTTTCCAGGTGATGAACAGACAACAAAATCCCCAAGTCCGTAGTCTTTGTTATGAGAAACACATACACATTTAGCTTTTTACAAACCTATGTTGTAAAGAATTAAAGACATCCTTCAAAACCTTTAAACGATCAGGACAACATCTTTCTGAAGAGACAGCTTCATGTTTGAGGATATATGATATTTTCTTTCTGCCTGTTTTAGTATCATAAAGGTAAGCAACTATGGTTGGTAAAGGGGCTATGACTGGCCTCCAAAGTCTGAAAACCACCCCCCCCCACACACATTCACACATCTGTGCGGGATGGAGGACTTTTTACAATATTCCATTTCCTGCTGGCAAGTCAAACTGAACTCTGATAGCTGATGTTCCTCTTATTTGCTCTAGAAATACTGCTCAAGGGAAATGCTAGGACCAAATGAGTCAGGGCAAACCAATTCCGTGCCCACATTCTCAGACCTCTGGTGCGGGAGCACAGCAGAGAAAGCCAACCCCAGGAAGGATACAACCCACATAACAGGACTGTTGCCCACAATATTGGTGTCTGTATCTCAAACCAGATGTATTTTTCAATATCTTTAACAAGTAAGTTACAAATGAGAGGTATTCTTTTCCTCATTCCTCAGGACTACGAATAGAAATGCTTCCCTTTCTCCCATGGAAATGGTTGCCAGGAACCGATCACCAGCCAACTCTCCCCAAACTAGCCTGCTGCCAACCTGCTGTTTCTAGGTTTCTAGGTGGAGAGAGGAGCCGTCCATCCATAGGCTCTCTTCCTTCAACCCCTGGCCCCTTACCCCCTCCTGACTCACATCCTTGTTTCCTCTTGTCTTGCTTGACGCACCCACTCTTTCCATAGCACACTACGTGCTTGCTATTTTCCATCCGAATCACTCAGGCCAGGCAACAGGATCACGGATGTTCCCTTTGGCCAAGAGAATCCCTCAGACTCCTCAGTGGAATTTCGAGGCCACGCCCAGTCTGACACGAGCTTCCCTTTCAGTCTTTCACTCATGCTGACTCCTCCACGAAAGTCCAGTCACACAGACCTGCCTTAGGTGGCTACAGGGTCTGTCCTGTCCCCTTTCTCTAGGGCTTTGCTCATGTCACTGTCCTGGTTCATTCTGCCTCTCCCAGCTGCTCATCTTTCCCCCAAATGCACTTGCGCCACTCATCTCCTCTCTCTATCTTTGAGACCATTTCCTCTTCCAAGCAGACTTTCCTGATCCTTTTCTTCTTGGTACTCATCCTATAGGGCTCAGATAAGATGCCACAGGCTCTAAGAAGTCTCTCCAGCCAACCCATTCTGTGCTCCCTCCCTGGAGTTACTGTTCCAGGTTTGGTAGCTCTCTTCCCAGAGCTGATCATAAGTCAAAGGTGAATGAAGTCGGACATGAGGTAAAGTGGCGAGGACAGATTTTAACTAATAATATCTTTTGTATCAGGGAGAAGAGTCGCATGAACTGAACTCAACTGCAATTTGTACAGAGGTGACCAGACATCTTAAAGGGAGAGTGAGGGAGTAAGGAAGGCTCATAAGAGTCAGCAAGGTGAAAAATTGCAAAAGGCTGGAAGCGGGGGTTGGTCAATGAGAAATCCATCAGGGTTTGCTAATGGGTTCCTATCCAAGGTAGGCTCCTGCCCTGCCACAGAGGCTGGAAGATAGGAGGCTGGCCCTATCTTCAGGTGTTGGTTGGAACAAAAAGAATTCTTTCAGCAGCCTTGAGTGTTTTCAGGTAGACACTTTAAGCGGGGCTGGGATGATCTTAGGGATGTGGACTTGAGATGTGAGAAACTATGTTTGTGTTTTGCTCAAATCTACAGGCTAAGACTGAGGCCTAGTTGAGAAAGGGCTCAGAGGAGCCTGGCTAAAGTTTGGTCAAGGAGAGACTGTGTGTCGCCTCCCTTCATCCTCCTCTCCTCCTTAGCCTTGTTTCAGTGAAGGCACCCTGTCCAACCAGGGCCCCCAGCCTTAGCCTGGACCATTTGGTAAGAGGCAAGCCCTTCTGCAAAACCACCCAATCTTGGTTTGGTGATTCTATTCCTTTTAGAGCTCAGTCTTTCCCTCTTTCCTTCTCTCCCTTTCTTTCTCACTTTGCTCAGTATCCTGATCTTGGCAAAGGGAGATAGTGATAGGATGAAACCACACTTTAGAAGGTAGACCCTGTGAGGCTGACAGAAGTCAGCCAAGAATGCCAGTGCCTGGGGCCAGACTGCTCAGAACCACATCCAGGTCACCTAAGACAGCTGGGGATTCCCCTTCTGGAAAGATAGGAAAAACACAACTGTCCCTAAAGCCATTAGCATGGGTCTTTTTTGTGATCTCCTCCCCTCCTGGGATGTAAGCTTGGCAGGTTATCCCCTGTAGCTATGAGAGTGTGATTTGGAAAGAAACAAAGGCTCCCAGGTGGTTTTGTTTTTAAAGGGCTACTTTTTCTCATCCTTCTATAATGATCCGATTGATCCCCCAAGGGCAAGAGTACTACAGACTCTGGGTTTCTTAACACAGAATGACCTTTGTCACATGTCCACTATAAACAAAGTAGCCAACAAGTAAGTTCATCCCATCTGGACAGACTCACACAGCAAAAGTTGATAACTGGTCTCATGGACTAGTGGGTTTAAGTCTGAGTCCCACCTCTTACTAGATGTATTAACTCATTTAGGTTATTAATTTATTCATTTCTGAGCTGCTGGAAGATGGTAAAAGGACCTGCCTCAACATCTCAGATGCAGAGTCAGCTTCATGAGCTGCACCCGGTGGGGCCCCATCCTTGGCTTCACGCTTTGACACTGCCATCTTGAAATTCTTACTAATTTTTAAGCAAGGGACGTCACATTTCATTTTGCACTGGTATCCACATATTACGTAATCCAGCCTGTCCTGGGGGTTGTTGGGAACTTTAAGATGACTGAGCCCCAGGCCTGGCCAGAAGCAAGTGTTCAGTGAATGTTAGGGAGGGACGGGCCCGCCCAGTGTCACTGGGTGCCTATTGGCTCAGAGGAAGCTGGTGGGGGTCAGGCAAGAGAGCCTGGGGAGAGAGGATGGGTTTGGATATCAGGGGGCCTGGAATCTGACTCTGATTTGCCAAGTTTCTTGCTCTTCCCAGGCCTGAGCTGCTGTCTGAAACATGGTGCCCAACTCCCCCCAAAATCAAGCTCTCAGAAGCCTATGGTGGTGATGATGTGGGTGCTAAGACCCCTTCTGGCCTCCTCTGTACAATGTCTCCAACTGCCTTTGGAGACAAGGGTGTGGGCTGGGAAGGGGATGGAGGCAGGAGCCAGAGAAGAGCCCTGGTCCTCAGGTGGGCAAAGAGAAATCCCATCCCAAAGAACTCCAGCAGGAAGACCCCTGGCCTGGGTCAAGGGACCTGGCTTATTTCTGTCACTTACATGCTGGAAGACAGGTCATCGGCCTCCAGTTTCCTCTCTGATACTCACAGTGGGATTAATGCTCCCATCACGAGCAACAGCTTCCTTTGTGTTGGGTGGACAGTGTGTCTGTGACATGCCCTTTGTGAGTGATTCGGAGCCCATATAGTGTAACGATACTACCAGCAAGTCGGGGGGCAGAGAGTCTGGTTCAAGCCCTGGCACCACCGGCTATGGAACCTGGAACAAATTACCTAATGTCGCCAAGCCTCAAGGTCCTCATCTGTGAAACAGGGACAACTTTTATTTACATGGCTGCATTGGATCTTAGTTGCAGCATGCAAGATTTTCGCTGCATCCTGCAGGGTCCTCCGTTGCAGCGCACGGACTCTCTAGCTGTGGCATGAGGGCTCAGTAGTTGCAGTGTGTAGACTTAGTTGCTCTGTGGCATGTGGAATCCTAGGTCCCTAACCAGGGATCAAATCCACATCCCCTGCATTGCATGATGGAGTCTTAATCATTGGACCACCAGGGACGTCCCAGACACAGGGATAATTTTAACAATAGTAACTCCTTCCTAGAATTGTTGTGACACATGGGCAGTGCTGTGTGTGAAGATGCCTCCAAGTTAGAGTCCTGTATGTTAGCTATGATGACGATGATTCTGAACATGAAGGTTAAGCCCCACATTCTTCCCCATATATGTGGTTCCATGATGATGAATAGGAGACAAAACATCTCACGGCAGGTAAATGTCTCCTGAGTGGGTAAGAACAGGAAGGCAGTTAGCGGGGAAGGAAGTGGAGTGTGTGTGCATGTGCAGGCCTGGAGGAGCTGTCTGTGAGCTCTGTGCTTGAGGAGGAGGAGGCCAGGCAAAGATGACCACCTCTCTGGTCTGCAGTTTTCTCTCTGTCAGACAAAGGCCTGAAAGAGAAAGTCTCCAAAGGGTCTTGCAGCTTTTTGGTTCGCAAGCTCTAGAAGGAAAGAAGGGAGGCTTGACTAAGCAAAACTGTGAGATGATAAAGCCTGCTTTGTGATCTGCTCCCAGGCCCCAGCCCCCCTGCCCGATTCCTTCCTGCTCTTTCTTTCAGGTTTTGCTTTCAGGGTAGGAGCTGCTGTACCTGTATTGTGAGTGACCACCTGTTCTGTGCTTTCTCAAGGATTTCCGTACAGTAAGCCTATCTTTTAGGGGAATTGTGAGTAGAGTTTAAGGCAGCAATGGTGGGGTGGGGGAGGTCTGGGGAGAAGGAATCCAGAGAGATTTCTCTGTGCTTCCAGAATCTTCCCAGGAGGAGGGTCATAGCCAGGGCTAGTTTTATGGAATATATAGAGCTCTGGAGCTCAAGCTGCTATTCCCTGTAAGGGTAGAGAGCGCTCTAAAGCCCAGAAAAGGAGGGCCCCCAGATCTCCTGTGCCTGTAGTCTGGGACATGGAGAAGGGGCCCGTGGGAGTATCTGGGAAGCAGATACCCAAGGCGGGCTCAGATCAATGGCACCTTGTGGCTGTGCCAGGGGGAAAGGATTTTTGCTTCTCTCACTCTTGTGCTCACTCTCAAGGATGGCTGAGACCCAGGAGACCCACATGGAGGGGTCTTGAAAACAGTCCTTGATTTTCTAGCTCCAGAGAAGTGAAGCTGGTGACAGATGGAACCACACTCACATGGGTCTTCAACCACAGTGGAAGCAGCAAAGCCTATGGAGCCAGGCAGACCTGCTGTGAATGTCAGCTCTGATTTATCCTGTGACCAGAAGCAATCATGTCACCTCCCTAAGTTTCAGTTTCCTCGGGGACTGAAGGAATCTAACACTACCCACCTCTTCATGTGCATGTGTGCTAAGTCACTTTGGTCATGTCTGATTCTTTGTGACCCTATGGACTGTAGCCCACCAGGCTCCTCTGTCCATGGGATTCTCCAGGCAAGAATATTGGAGTGGGTTGCCATGCCCTCCTCCAGGAGATTTTCCCCACCCAGGGATTGGACCCGCCTCTCTTATGTCCTCCTGCATTGGCAGGTGGGTTCTTTCCCACTAGAGCGCCTGGGAGGCCCCCCCACCTCATCACATTGCTGTAAAGACCTAATAGACTAATAGCAGGGCATTAGCACATGATGGAGACTGAAAGAATACTGGTTTATGACCCAGCTATCTGACATCCCAGGAGAGATCAACTACTTACCCTACTGCCCCCTCAACACCTCCCCTCCTTCCCACTCTTGCCCATAGCCCCCACAACACCCCCTTCCCTAATAAGGTCTCAAACAATTAGTTTTTCTGGGTTGTAGGAGGAATTTCTCTTGGCCCAAGAGATCAACAGTCTAGACCTAGGATTCCAGCCCAGAGCCGCCCCCTCCTGGCTGCCTGAGCCATTGAGTTAATTGATTTGCTTGCTCGCGTAGTTGGGAGCTGAAAGTCTGGCCAGGCACGGAGCTCCTGGGGAGGGAGGACAACCAGCCAAGAGAACCTTTTTCGTTCACTACAGAAGGGTACCTACCACATATGGCCTCCCTGTTCTGAGACTGTGCCCAACTACACAGACATCATCTGTACACAAACTCTTCACTCAGACCACACTTTCTGAGACTCCATCCCCACAGAAGAGACAAGCATACATGGAAATGCACAAAGAAACCATCAGATGACACATACACACAGATATACTTAGACTTCCCCTCCACACCCAGAGGCAGGCAGGCACCGCGAACAGGTAAGGCACGGTGTACACACAGACTCCCAATATAAAACCATAATGATAAGTGTCATATTTACCACGTATTGCACTATGTGCCAGATATTGTTCTAAGCCTTTTCCAGAGAATAATTCTTACAACAGTAGAGGTAGATACTATTTTTACCCCCCTCCCCCATTTTACAGATGAGGAAACTGAAGGTCAGGGAAGTAAAATAACATGCCTGAGGTCACAGAGTGGCCACGTGCAGCCATATCCACCCATACCCGCTCCCTCGTTCCTCAACCCCATTTATTTTCATAGACTCGTTATTCAAACGCAGCATTCTCCCCACACCGACGTGCTCCACATACACTGAGGGTGAGTGCTGTTTGGGGCGCTAAGTGGCCAAAGACTCAAGAAATGGCATGTGGGCACAGAAGCTGGTAAGCTGTGCTGAAGAACCGGCCAGTGAGAAGACCAGACGTTCCAAAGGTAGTGGCGGTGGGTAAAAGTCTTACAAGCCCGACGGGGCTACCGCGTGAAGCGCTCAGCACAGCGCTGGCCGGCGGAGGGGCGCTCGCAGGCTGTGCGGGGACCGTCCTCCGGTAGTGAGTTCAGTGTGCGCTGAGGGTCTAACCCCAGCTCTCCGAAAAGCCTCTCCCTGCGTACTTGACTGCACCCATTTCCCAGCAAGCAGTCCAGAGCGTGAGGCCGACAAGCCTTAGGTTTTTAGCAGAAGGGCCGTGGAGCTCCACCGTGCCCTCAGGCCGACGTGGGCTGGGTCTGAGATTCCGGTGGAGACGTTTTATGCCTAGGAACCCACCTGCGCCCCACTCAAGCGTACACCAAGTTCTTGGTACACCTTTTAATGGGAAAAACAATAGCCACCCTGGTTGGGTAAGTGTGATTTATAATTCATGGGCCAGTCTTTGAACCCTTTGAGAAAAAACCCACAGCAATTTCTTTGAAAGAAATGCCTGGACTTTGCTCAGAAGTCGCAGGTTTTCTAAGGAACGACAAGCCACTGCACAGATAGTAAATCACCCTGCGCACCACATTTGTTTCTAATTATTTGCATTGCAGTTCGTTTGTGAGATAAAACAGAAGAGTTTATAAATATCGTTTATTCTGGAATTGAGACACACATTCGACCCCAGTCTTGTTCCTAGGAGCTGTGCTATTCGAGTGGGGGAAAGAATGAGGGAGTCCGTGTCAAATTACACCCCCGCCCCAAATGCAAGTCAAGGCTGGAGTCTGGATCCGGCGAGGGTCTTCGGATTCTGCGTTCTGGTGCTACCCACCTAACGCTCCATCTCGGAGTTTTCCGCAGGCGGACGGGTGGGGAACGTCTAAACAGAGTTTACCCAAACCCTTAACCTCTCTCTCTAGCTTGGAACCTGAGAACAAAGGCGTCTGAGAGAAGAACGCTGACCGGCTGGACGGTGAAGGTCTTGTCCAAACAGACCACCTTCTCCCCAGCTCTCGTCACAAGAGGGTGAATTTTTTTCTTGTTAATGAAAGAAAGGAGCATTTAAAAGAGACACCTCCGCCCTTTACTCCCCCAGGTATTCATCACCCTGCTCGAGCACGCCTGGGGAGACCGCCCCGCAAGTCTAAGAGGAAGCTCAGAGCTGCAGCGGTCTCGGAGACAGCTCAGCAGTGACGCAAGATGCAGCTGGGATAGCCCGACCCGGGGCCAGAATGAGGATCCTTGTAGGTTTCCGGGGAGGGGGCCGCGCTCCATTGTTCACTCTGGGCCAATCAGGGCTGGCTTATTTCCTTCCAGCCAATCCGCTGTCACCCCCGCCTTCCACCCACCCCGCCCATCAGCCCCCAGGTCCCTAACACCTCCTTCGCATCCCCCGCGGTTCTGGGGAAGCTTCGTGACGCCACAGGTCCCGCCCCCAGCTCCAGCCACGGGCGAGTGCGTGCTGACGTCATGCTGCGTGCGGGCCGGTGCGGAATCGCTCCTTCAACTCCGCGGGGCAGGAGTTAGTTAGCAAAGAACCGAGGCTGGGCGCACGACCCTCGTCCTTCTGCCCCTGGCCGCACGCTTTGCGCACATCTCTTTTCTGCATGGTGGATATTATTTTTCACTATCCTTTTCTGGGTACTATGGGGGATCATTCCAAGAGTAAGTCTTTCTCTGTATATGTGTGTGGTGTGTGTGTGCGCGCTTAATATGCAATATTTCTAATGCAGAAGAATGTTTAGCGGATTCTACAAGTGGCTTCTATTTGACAGGACACTGGGAGAGAAAAAATCAAAACGAATACATTTTCCTGCAGGACCGTTTATCCTTTGGAATCCTGTTGTTTTAGTTTATAATTAAACATTCTTTCTCAAGCCTGCTAGGCTGACCTCGGGCTGTGAAATCTGCTTCTGTTTTGCGCTAGGGCAATAGTTTGATTTAGGGATGTGGGGTTTTTTTGTTTGCTTGCTTGCTTGTCTTTCGGCCTTTCAAATAAGGAAGATTTCTTTAGCTTGATCTAGGATGTTTAAGCTAAAAAATGTCCAAGAGGATGAGCAGAGACTCCGCTAAAAGCTGATGTGTCTGTGTTGGGATAGGAGGGAGTCGCGGAGAGAGGGAGTGTGTGGACGGAAATGCCGGAACATCACCGTTCAGTATTGATGGGGTGGCGTCCGCAGGGCTTAAATGTCTATTTGCCCTTTCTTCTCACTTACATCTTAGCTTTTAGTTACAGGACATATCATTAAAACGCCTGTGTCCAAGTGAATGTAATACCGTAAAAAAAAAAAAAAACAAAAAACTGAGGAGGGGGTGGGGAGAGACGAAAAGCCTTCACAGATTCAGAAGATTGTGTTTTTTCGTTTTTTTTTCGTTTCCAATAATCTGGACCTTTGCAAAGCCCAGTTCCTTTTTAACTTGTGGTTCCAATTTTTGAAAGAGAGCGCGAGCGGGTTGGGTTGGGGCTGGAGCGGCCTTGGCCGGGTTCCGGGCAGCCAGGCCTGACGCGGGCTCCGCGCCCTTCCCCGGCAGAGAAGCCCGGGACGGCCATGTGCGTGGGCTGCGGGAGTCAGATCCACGATCAGTTTATCCTACGGGTGTCGCCAGACCTCGAGTGGCACGCCGCCTGCCTCAAGTGCGCCGAGTGCAGCCAGTACCTGGACGAGACGTGCACGTGCTTCGTGAGAGACGGGAAGACCTACTGCAAGCGGGACTACGTCAGGTGAGGCCCGCAAGTGTCCGGGCTGCGCCACTGCCCGCCCGGGCCGGGGCTCGAGAATGGCAGGCCGCCTGCGTGCCCCCGCCCCGAACGCGTGCCGCCACGCGTCTCCCGGCCTGGGAACCCCCGAGGGCTGGGCCCCGCAGCCACCCTCGCGACCACAAAGCCTCCTGGGCGCGCGTGCCCTGGGCGGGTAGCAGCCCGGCGGGCGAGGCCGGCCACAGGCCCTATTCTGACAACGCCCGTGCCTTGGGCCCGCAGGCTCTTCGGCATCAAGTGCGCCAAGTGCCAGGTGGGCTTCAGCAGCAGCGATCTGGTGATGCGGGCGCGGGACAGCGTCTACCACATCGAGTGTTTCCGCTGCTCGGTATGCAGCCGCCAGCTGCTGCCCGGAGACGAATTCTCGCTGCGGGAGCACGAGCTGCTCTGCCGCGCCGACCACGGCCTCCTGCTCGAGCGCGCGGCGGCCGGCAGCCCGCGCAGCCCCGGCCCGCTTCCCGGCGCCCGCGGCCTGCATCTGCCAGGTAAGCCGCTTGCGGCCGGCACTGCCCCGCCAGCTGCGGGGTGCTGTGCACACGTGGGTGTGTGTGTTCTTAGACGGGTGCTTGTGCTCCGGCGAAAACTTGTCACTTGGGTGTGTTTCCGTTTGCCAGCATTGTGGGGGTTTTTGAGTGAGTGCAGAACTCTGCTAGAACGCGACGGAGTGTATGTTCGTGTGTGACCGGGAAAATTGCGTGTGGCTAAACGTGAGCCGGGGTTGTGTGTATGAGTGTTCGGAATTGTGGAGATTTGTGTTCCCAGGAATGTGTGGGACACGGTAGTAGGAAGAGGAGGAAGGTAAATGACAATGGGGCATCTCAAGTGATGACTCTAAGGACCTTGTACTGGGAATTTCAAGCAGTCTGTGTGTTGCCTGAGAGAAAAGACAGGTTTGCCTGGGGGGATGTTTGTAAGGAATACAGTTCCCAGCCTAGAGCTGGGCTCAGCCAGGCAGAAGTCTACCGGTACAGCTCTGAAGGCTGTACAGAGCGAATGTCTGCGTTTTTCTGTTGAGGCCCAGTCTGATGAACAATGTAGCCAAACGTTTCTTGGTGGGAAAGAAGTGGAAGCACAGTGGATTCAGGGATAATGGCAAACACCCCAGGGGATGCTCTAGGTCATAATCAGGAGCTGTCCAGAGACTGGTTCTAAGTGTGTGGTTACCCAGTGGGAATGGTGACTGCAGCTGAGCAGTTACCAGCAAGTAGCCACAGACCTGAAGCATCAGTCTGCAGACCAGGCTGAGCCTCTGAGTGCTGTGTGCTCGAAGGGATCGAGCTTTCACTGGCCCTCTCGTTAGTATCGAATGAGGACATTGAGTTAGATGGGCTATTTGTGAATATTTATCCAGACCTAGAGATGCCTGGAAGGGGATATAATTTGAAACAGTGCGACTTGTATCCAAGGGTGGGTAGACCTGGTTCAGATGGGAGTGTGATGCCAGTATTGAGTGAACCCTGGTCTCCCTTTTGTTTGTTGAAGGTTTCTGGCCACCGGAATGGGGCCCTAAGTACCTGACTCTACCCAACCTGGGGTTGAGAGAACCCAAGGCCAAGTGAGGAGAGTCCCAGCGGCTGCGCGCCGGCCGGGAAAACGGCCGCTGGACAGGGAAACTAGAGCCTTAAAAAGGAGACCCTGGGGCCGAAGTCCAAGGGCTGTTAGAAAGGAACTGTTCCAGGTCCGGGAGACCCACTCCGGACCCCAGGCCAGGTCTTAATGACACACGGTCTGGCCCTGTCCGAGCGGCCCCAGAATCAGGGAGACGGTCTCTTGGGGGATCCCCGGGAGAGGCAGACAGGCTCCCTTGTCCCTATGCAGCGCGGCGCTCGGTCCCTTCCCCTTCCAGCGTCCTAGGCGCGCCTCCTTCCTCTTCTTCTGAAACTGCGTCTCTTCCGGAAGGCTTCCCTCGTCTGGCGGAGGCCTTGCGGGTATTCCGAGGGTCGGGTAAGCGGAGGAGGCACAGCAGGATGGAACCACTCCTGTCCTGCACAGGCCTCGCTCGGAACTCCCAGGCCCTGCTTGCTTTGCGGGGATCGCGGCGGGGAGCCCGGTGGAGGAACTAGAGAAGGGACGAAAGTGCACAGCTTTTTCCGGGTAGGGCGAACAGACGGAAAGGGAGACCAGACGAACCAGAAAACGAAATAAACGGAAGAAGAGACAAACGAGATCGGGCCCTGCGGGGCTCGGTCGCCGCGGGGCGGGGCGCAGGGGGAGTGGGTGGCGGCCGCTGGCTCACCTCTCGCTCCCTCGCAGACCCGGGATCCGGCCGGCAGCCCTCGCTGCGCCCGCACGTGCACAAACAGACCGAGAAGACAACCCGCGTTCGAACCGTGCTGAACGAGAAGCAGCTGCACACTCTGCGGACGTGCTACGCCGCCAACCCGCGGCCCGACGCGCTCATGAAGGAGCAGCTGGTGGAGATGACCGGCCTGAGCCCGCGGGTCATCCGCGTCTGGTTCCAGAACAAGCGGTGCAAGGACAAGAAGAAATCCATCCTCATGAAGCAACTGCAGCAGCAACAGCACAACGACAAGACGGTGAGGGTGGGGGAGCTGGAGGGTCGGGTCGGGTGGAGCCTCGGGTTCGGCATCGGCGCGCCCTTTTCTGGGCCGGCTCTTGGGAGATCCAGGGCGGAATTGTTTACTCCAGATAGCGTGTCTTTGTGTTTTCAGAGCGAGACTTACCTTGGGGTTGGAAGGCACCTTAATTATTGTTTCTGAGGTCAGGTCTTCCCCAGCCCCATCGGTAGACCGGAGTTGGGGTCCCGGGCTCAGTTCGGAGCCCAAGGCAGCCTGGTTTCAAGCTTCAGCAAGTAGGGGAGGGTTGTGTCCATCTCTCAGCGGGACTCGGTTGAAACACTTTCCCTCTGCAAACCCGGAGAGGGCGTGGGAACGCAGCCCTCGCGTTTTGTTCCCTTGTCGTGTTGGCTTCCAGCACTGAGGTTGGCCCGCGGTGGCTGTTTTGGGGCTCGGGGTGTCTTCCAGTGGAGAAGGCGGGCTCACTCGGCCGCTGCGGACAAGTGCATGCCTCCCCAAACAGTTTCAGGCTCCAAATCATGTGCCAGGGCCTGGGATCCCCGTCTCAAATGTGGCGGGAAACGCAAGACCTAACTCTTCTGCCTCCCCTCTTCTGCTTGTTCCTCAGAGCCTCCAGGGACTGACTGGGACGCCCCTGGTGGCGGGCAGCCCCATCCGCCACGAGAGCGCCGTGCAGGGCAGTGCAGTCGAGGTGCAGACGTACCAGCCGCCGTGGAAAGCGCTCAGTGAGTTTGCTCTCCAGAGTGACCTGGATCAACCCGCCTTCCAGCAGCTGGTGAGGACCTGCTCTACCCGCCCGGAAGGCTGGACTTCGGGGGAGGTGGGGTGGATTTAGTCACTTAGCCAAGGTGGGAAGGGGTGGGGGACTCTGAGAGGAAGGGGGAGGTTGATGGCTGCAACCGCACCTGGCCCATAATTGGTTCTAAACCAGGTCTCCCTGGATTAAAGCGCCAGGAGGAGAGGTCGAGGGATTAACCCACCGTGCCCCCGCCCGCCCTAATACTCCTGCGTGTGCCTGGGGGCCGGGCCGACTTCTCCAAGGGCATGCTCCCAGCCTGCTACTTGTCCCAAGGATACCTTAGGGAGCTGGCGGCCCGGGAAAACCAGCTTGGGCACGTCTTCACCGGTTCCTTCCCGGTGTCTCCGCTGCCCCAGGTCTCCTTCTCCGAGTCCGGCTCCCTAGGCAACTCTTCCGGCAGCGACGTGACCTCCCTGTCCTCGCAGCTCCCGGACACCCCCAACAGCATGGTGCCGAGTCCCGTGGAGACGTGAGGGGGGACCGTTCCCCGCCAGCCCGCGGACCTCGCATGCTCCCTGCATGAGACTCACCTATGCTCAGGCCGTACCAGCTCCGAAAACTCTCTCGCCTTTGTAATTATGATTATTGTTATTTAAAAAGAGAAAGGACTGAGAGAGGAGGTCGGGACAGTCAAAATCGCCTGGACGCAACCTGCTTCCACCAGACTAGAGAGCCCTGCTCCGAGGACTTTTATTTTTACAAAACCAGAATTTGGGTTGACTAGCGTTAGCTCTGCCCTCTCCTCTCCCTCGGTCCGCGGCGCCCCGTCCACGTACACACCTGTGCGTGGAGCATGAGCGGGGTAGGTCCCGCTCCCGCCCGCGCGGATCATGGCTCCTGCCCTGGCCTGGCCCCGCGCTACCTGGTGGCTTCGCCCGCTCTCTAGCGGGGAAGAGGACGGGGCAATCCAAAGGAACAGACACTCAATCCCCCAAAGCGCATGATTGCCGGAAAAAAGTAGAGACGAGACTTTCCTTGAAAATGTTTTAAATTATCAGTCGACGGAGGACAGAGTGTGTGAGCCTTTGCCGAACAAAACGTAAGTTATTGTTATTTATTGTGAGGACAGCAAGTTCATAGTGGGACGAATATTTTGATCTTAATAAAAAAATAATAACCCTATGCGACGCTGCTCCTGTGTGCTGTTGGCGCAGCGGGAGGGCTGGACGGAAGGCAGGTTGGAGCTTGGAGCTTCTTTCAACGGAAATGACACTCGGCCCAGGGCCCACGGCTCGTGCCCGCGCCTCGCGCGCCGCTGGCCCGCGTGCTCCCGCGCCGCCCGGGGGCGGGCCCGGCGGGGATTGGGCGTCGCGAGGGGGGCGGGGCTCGGTCTCTGCGCTCCGTGCGTCCCTTGCGGCCCCGCGAGGCCCCCGAAGCGCTCGAGCGCCCAGGTCCTCCCGGAAGCCGGCGCGCCCTCTGCTCGTTCCTCATCCCTGGCGTTTCGCCGCAGAAGCCTGCGGGGCAGCGGGGTGACTCTGAGCGGGAAACCTGCGATGATCCAGTGTCGGCTGTTCCGCTTGCTGAAGCGAGCAGTTCCGTCTCAACCTTGCCTTAGCTCGCGGAGCCGAACCCAATCTGGAGTTCTTCAAGGTCCTCCGACTCTTTTCGGCCCGGTGCACTCGGGCCCTACCTGCGTGCGGTTCTCTTCCCGCGGGTCTGGATGCCCGAACCCCCACATCCAGAACCCTCGCTCGCCTGCCACGCGGGCCCTGCCACCGAGCCACGAGGCTAGCCCGCGGGCCCCGAGGTCGAAAAGGGGGGCCTTGACGGCTCATCCTCGGCTCTGTCCCCAGAGTGGATGCGCGACGTGATCAATCTCGCTGCATTTATTAATTCCCCCGTCTAGACAGAGGAGAAGGCCGGGCGGCGGCTCCTTATCTGAATTTGGCATCACCTGCAAGCGATACACTGAAGGAGCCACAACGAGCCCCCGCTAGGATCGCGGCTGCCAGGGAAAATAAGTCCACCCAGAACCAGTCTGGCGTGTCCTTGGTTTATTTTCTTTCCAGACCCGAAATGCAGGGGGCGGGGGCTGGCTCGGGTGGGAGGGGGCTGGGAATGGCCCCTGGATATGCCGTGCCCAGGTCACTTGGTGTGACATTTCAAACCCCTGCGACTTGTTTTCTTGAAAACTGGCTTTAGTGATCGCAGGAAATAACCGAGAGATACTGAATCTCTAGCAGGCCCCCGGGCGAGCACACACACACAAAAAAACGGGAGGCTCAGGTTTTACCCTTCACAAATATTTAACCCTTTGGCAGCCTGGGATAATTCTTTTCCTAGACCAGCCCTCACTTGGACTCAGAAAGCTGCCAGCCTACCAGTGATTCCACTACTCTTGAAGAATTTCTGGCGTTGGGTTTCTGTTTCCTTGTCCCACCAAGTTAAAAGAACCCAAAGGTATATCCTTTGTCCAGGAATTGTTTTGAAAGCGGGCAACACCCTTACTAAGTTGCCATCTTAGCTCAGGTAGGTGCTGGTAAGGAAAAATGTGTCGGAGGGGGGGCATTTTTGGTTGTTGGATAGAGAAGTCGATGCCTTCTATTAAAAAGCCATGGGCTGCTTGGATGGCCAGAGGCCACTGTAGGTGTTTCAGCTGAGCTGATGGCTGAATTCTGAAAGCGAATTCCCCCCCCCCCCCCCTTAGAAACGGGAGGCTGGCAGCAAAGCTGGCAATTACTGAAAGAAAATGGGAGGAGGTGGGAAGATCGGGCCACATTTATATTTTACTTCCTGAAAGTCAAGGTGATGCTAGCACAGACGTTAAAGAGACTATTCTCCTTCTTCAGGATTTAGGAAATGGTGCTGCAAACTTAGAGATAAAGGAAGAGATATTTAGGGTTAATGAGGACCAGCTTTACCTCTCAAGTGCCCAGAAACGGTTTTAATAATCAGGGTTAGAGTCTTTGAGGGTTTGTTCCCTTAACTTAGATTCTTCCCTCCCAAGCAGAAATACAGATATTTCCTTTTACCTTCTGGTTGGCCACTGGATAGGGGGCTAAACTTCCAAAAGCCTTACTTTTGAAAACTTTTGATTGATCCAGAATACCGGGTTTTGCCTTTTTAAAAAAGGAAATAACAGGTCCTTGAATTTGAAAAATGTCATTATGGTTGTTAATTAGCTTTGAATTTTTGCTTTTGACAGATTGCAGTATTTTAATGCTACAGATGGAAACATCTGCCTATCTAATTGCAATCACTTCTTCCCTGGCCAACCATAGATCAAAAATCTGATTCCTTTTTGGATGTTTATATGAGTGTGTCTGTTTTTGAATATTGGGAAATAATTCTGATCAAAGTGGTTACTGGGTATTTAGGATACCTGTAGCTATGTGTTGATGTTGTTTAGTCGCTAAGTTGCATATGACTCTTTGACCCCGTGAACTATATAACACACCAGGCTCCTCTGTCCATGGGATTCTCCAGGCAAGAATACTGTGTGGGTCGCCATTTCCTTCTCCAGGGGATCTTTCAGACCCAGGGATCGAACCTGAGTCTCCTGCACTGGCAGGCAGATTCTTTACCACTAAGACACCTGGGAAGCCCTGTATCTGTGTGTACTGCTGTATAAAACATCAGAAGCTCTTCTGTAGTTTGTTGCTAGCCACCCAAAGGGGCACATCATTTTCCGTGTGGGTTTCCAAGAGGCAAGTTTGACTGTAAAGCCTTATTATGATGGTCCCTGGTGAGGTGTCAGATCTATGGTTGGTTAGTTAGATTAATAAATATCAATTTTACTGGCTCCCAGTTCATCTTTAAACATCCCCTGTAATACAGTAGGGATTTCCTTGTAAATTAAATTACCTGTAACAATTACAAGTGTATTTTATGCTTACGAACTTTTAAAGTGAGATACCCAGTTGTGTAGTAAAAAAGTCAGTTCAATAAAAGAGGCCATAGGGTGGAAAATGGGAGTTAGTTATTTAAGTAGATTCACCTTAGAATAAGATTTTCTCAGCAGATTTATCTAATAATTTGGGTAGCTCTATGTAATTGAAGCAGGAAAGAGATTCCCAGAGATGGAGAAGTTTATGGCTGCCCTACCACAAAATTTAATACATATTGAAAGGCTACACAGTTCTGGGAAATTCAGAGTCCCTGTGGCAGTATTCCCAATGAACTTTAATTTTTAATGGGTTTTGTAACAGAAATCAGCCTTTCAGTTTTGAATATGAAATAGCTTTATAGCTTAGTTTTGTCAGAGCTTCAAAGACTAGGTTTAAGCAAGACGTTGTCTAAGATTGTTCTCTTAAGAAATGTGAGATTCTGCCACTGCTGTCTGGGGGAGGGCATAAGTTGCCACACATTTAGTTAGCTGTGTTTTCCCATACAAGTATTTACCGAAGAGAGCAACGGAATTTGCTTCAATAGCAGCATGCTAGAGATGGGAAACAATGAATGAATAATAAACTATTTGCAGAGGAGTCCCAATGGACTTGTGATAAAAGCAGGAAATTCAGAGAGTTTATTAAGCTGATGTAGGGAAGATTAGAGGCTTTTAAATATGGGTCTGATTGATGTAAAGGTAAACTTTCCTCAAGATACTGGCATTCGGTGCAATAAGGAGGATTGTGTGACCAATTACAGGCTAGCACCTTGTTGATGGAGACTGTGCATGGAAGATGCTGATAAATGGAGTCAGGCTGAGAGCAGTAATAGGAGCGAAAAAGGGCACAGAGAAATACTCCATTGGGAACCAGATGTGGAGTGCTGTGGGGGAGTGGTTCAAGTTATAAAGCAAGTTTGGCGCCTCGCAGAAATCACGCCGGAAAGGCTAGAGTGCTAGGTGAGTCCATCTTTTTGGATCGGGGCACCGCCCGGTCGATAAGGTCAAGGGCTGGTGAGAGAGTGGGTCAGGGGGTGAGCGGAGGAGCAGGAGTTCAGAAAAGCAGAGAGTTTCCTCAGTGGGAAACAGGATCTTTAAGGCGGGGGTGTCATGTGGAAGGCGGGAGACCTCTGGGTTCCGGGTGTGGGAGCAGGGAGACGGAAGTGGAAGAAGAGGGGTAGTGAGGAGTAATCCCTTCCCAGAGTATTGAGACCCAAGAATTCAGAAAGCTTGGCAAGGAGCTCTGGAAGAACTGGCCCAGGTGGCTTCCTTCCTGGGGAAGGAAGGAAGGAAAGATGGTAGAGGAGGCGAGTTCCGCATCTAGGTTCAGGGTTCGAGGCTCACAGCGCCCCCGATTGCCTGGAGCGAGGGAGAGGCGCCGGAACTCGGCAGGAAGCCGTGGCCCGGAGATCGTGCTGGGCTTCGGGAAGGACGAGCCGCGTAGAGCTCCGGGCCAGCGAGCTGCCGCCGAGAGCGGGAAGTTCGGTTGGGCAACGGCGCTGGGTGTTCAAATGTCGCCGCTCTCGGGCCTCGGGCGGCCTTTTCCGTTTTGGCTCCAATTCTGGGCTTTAAAGCCCGGGCGCAAAGGTTACCTACGCTCCGGCTGGGCCCGGTCGCATCGTCAGTTTTACAGGCTGGACCCAGGCGAGGCTGTTCGCTTCGGCCCAGCGGGTCCACCTGTGGCCCCTGAGCCTCGGGGGACCGGGGACCTGGCCCCCGCCCCCAGGAGAACGCCAGTGGGTGGCACTCGTCCCCGGAGATTGGAGCTAGATATGCCTGCGCTCACCTGCGCGCTGTGCTTTCCCCATCCCGGGAGAGTTTAGAAGTCGTAAAACCCAGGGGAGTTAGAGCTTCAATCACTCTGGCCCGGCGGAGCGCGCAATAATAAAGTAGGGAACTTGAGACCTCCAGAATCCGCGCGGGTCGGGAGTCACCCCCCGAGGAGCCCCCGGGCCCGATCTTCGTAGGCTCCCCAGCCGGGTGGGATCGGGGTTTGTCTCAATCAAACCTCCTCCTCTCCCGGACGGGGGGAGGGCGGGCCAAATGAGACCATTCAATTAAATGTTTAATTGCGAATTCTGGTACGGTTTCTGGAAGGTTAATCACAGCTGTCTCCATTATTTATGGCTTTTTGGCAAATTTCCGACCAGATAAGTGTATTTCTATTGTGAAGCGTCTTGCAGGAAATCTTATAAATATTTGATTATTCATTTCAGCTACAAGGATTCTGCATCCACTCCCCAAGGTGCGGAAGCAAGCGGAATTTGGGAACACCTCCTCTGGATGGGCCGCCCCGGGCGGCGGCGGGTCGCGCAAGAAGCCGGCCGCCGGTACCAGGCCCTCTGGCCACGGAGGAGCCCCGGGCCGCCGGCAGGAGGGGAGGTGCGGGCGCCAGGGCCGAGCCCCCTCGGCCCGGTGTGCGGCGCTCCGCCCGGCCGCAGTGCTTCTGCGCGCGCCGCGGCGAGGGCCCCGGGCCCAGGGTCTGGCGCCCCGGGCCTAGTCTCCGCCAAGCCCTGGGAGCGGGCTCCGCTGAAGCGGGAGGGGTTTCCCCCGCCTCGAGCCCCGAGCCCAGCCGGGCTTCGGCCCCGCAGCCCGAGCGCGCGGAAGGCTCCGGGGACCGGGCGGCAGGAGCGCAGAGCGCACACGGATTGCGTTCGCTTCCTTTCGCTTTTGTTTGAAATTGGACCTCTTTATTTTCTATTTGCAAAGAAGTAAAAACAGCATATACATAACTCGACAGCCTTGGGAGGACCCAAAAATTAGTGTCCTGAACAGGAGGTAAGTTTGCTTTTAACAATCCGGTGTAACTCCTGTATTTTCCGTCCCCTCCGCCCCCAGTCTTGTATAGTATTAATACCACCCCCCATCAGATCTTCTTTCTTGTTAATGTTTGATCCTTATCTGACAGAAATAATTCCCATTGTCACTCAATGAACGGCTTAGCACTGACCGTCGGCTTAAGGTGGAGAAACGATGAGACCAAGATATGAAAAGGTCAACATCTCCTGGCAGACGCTCCTCCCGTTCAGCTGTGAGCCTTGCACAGGAGTAAAAACGTCTATTCAGGACCTTTGTGACCATGTTTTATTTTTACTTCGGCTTCATTGCAGTTATTTGAGAAAATACTTTAGGGTGGTTCACTATGTTTGATCTTTTTTGGATCCCTCATTTTTATTTTGGAGAATTTCAGTTCAGCAAGCCTATTTCTATAGGAGACTCTCGGTCGTGGCCGCTGGGAAAGTTAAGGCAGACAAATGAATACAATGCTCTAAGTTAATTTCAGATAGCTGCTAGAACATATTATGTAATTAGAATGTGAAACTGTTACAAACATCTTCTACTCAAACCTAATAAGGGAAATTTAAAGCAGGTTAACTTTTAGTAAGTCTTTAAGATACTTCCGGAGTTGGAATTAGTTTTTCTTTCAAATCTGCATTGCCTTCACAAGAAAAGTCACCACTGCAAACAGAATAAGTTATTTTATTACAAGAACAAAACAGACTTGCTAACTTTTTGTCTAATTTCACCCATATTACAAATGCAAAGTATATATTATCATAGGATGTAAGTTACCAAACTCCAAACTATTGTGCATAAATGAAATAAACTCACAGAATTAGAAAGAACATTAAAGTATCTACAGTCTTTATAAATAGCGTAAAGTATATACCATATCTACAGAGTATAAACATGTGAAAATGAACTTCTTAAGGAGTAGTTACAGTGTTTTGAACAATTTAAAATATTAATGAGGGTACTCAAACACACAACCAACCAAAACCTTTATTTTTTCTCTTTTTTTAAGAAAAACTGTCGAGCTTCTTCCCAGGCCTGCTGAGGAAATCTGTTAGCCAGTTCGAGATAGTCTTGGGAACCAAGGCATTTTCCTGAGGTGGGAAAAAAGAAGAGAATAGTAAACAGGTTAAAGTCTTCAACATTTAAGAAATGAAAATTATTTTGATATCGGAGTCAAAAATGGAGACATACATTTCAAATAAACCATGATGCAAATTTCAGTAAAGGTAACTCACCTATATCTGAAGTATGAAATATATAATATGTATTTTAATTACAATCTATTTCATGCTTCTAAGCTACTCAGACATTATTAACCTCTAGGTAAAACATTATGAAAAACACTGTTTTTGGACTCTGGAGTAAGAAAATGGGAAAAATAAGTATGGTGAACAAAATAAAAGGACAGTTATGTATTCCATCCTTAAGTTAGCCTGGAAAGGCTGTATCTGTACATAAACTTAATGGTGGTTTTCTAAAATAGTCTGTTTGATCTAAAACATGACTTTAGTTTAAACATAACTTTAATAAATGCTCAAATCTGGCATTCAGTTGCCCAACAAAGCAGAGGGAACTATCAGCAGCTTTGCTGGCTACTGAAACAGTCTCCTGGCCAGCCAGTCATCCAGCAGTGAGGATTTGGAAACCGGAATTCTTCCTTAGCAATAAGAATGGGGTGTGTCAGAAGCTGCTTCACACTTAGAATTTAGAGGTTCACCTGGGCAATGAACTCAAAACATCTTGAAACATTTTATGGGGACATTCTAAGCAATAGGGGAACAGATGTCCAGGTGCAGACTAGCAACTTAGTGTGGCATCATTGTTTTTTAAAATCAGGTAAGCATATTATGAGCTGTCACTAGTATAGTGATGACTTTTCTAAGCAAAGCAGAGAACAGTTCCCCATTTGCTGTTTTGAAGATTAATCCCATAGTAATTGGGGAAAGCATGAAAGTCAGAGAAGATGATCCCTTGGAAAAGAGAGGTTGAAACCAAGCAGACAGAGGCAGCCCCTGGGACATGCCTGACAGGTAGGCAGCAAATGGTGACTCATCCTTATGTCAGGAGGAAGAGGAAGAAAAAGAATGTCTATACTTCTTACTGGCAAAAAAAACAAAACAAAAAAACAAACAAAAAACTGCTGTACAATTAAAAATAAACACATTAGAAGATTTTTCTAGGCATTTTCAAAATTCAACATTTAAACCATTGTTTTTAAGATATAGTAACAAATTACTATTACAAATTATGATTTTTTTTCTAGCCTCTAACAACTTAAAAAAAAGGCTGTGACTGAGTCAGGGAAGAAGTGAATTTGCACACTAATTCTGCCTTTGGCAAATGGTACCAACTATAATGTTGACTTGAATTTCTAAAAAGGGGCATAGCTTTCTGTTTACTTGAGAGTGTCTGAGCCAATAAGAAATGACATTTTTTCATGATACTGTTACAGTTTTAGTTATATTCTCATTTATGTACTTTTCAGCACCTGTCCATTGTAAAGAACTGTGAGACACACATACACCCTCTGCCCAGGGTGACCTTCTCCTCCCCCAAAGTGAGGGCTACTGAGTGGGTGCCCCAGAGGATCTTGCTGGGACTAGACCTCTGGCCACTTTAAAGACTATCAAACTAATGGAAGAATTGGGGAAAATCTGGATGAAGTTCTCATTAATCAGAGATGCTGACATGACAGTCAGACAAAGAGCAACTTGTACTTCTTAATAATAGTGTGGGTAGCAGAATATTTAAAAAAGTGAAAATGCACTTGAAATTCTGCATCTCAACTGTGATCACAGGACTCACTTCAGCAGAAATGCTACAGGGAAAAAAACATTTTTTTGTAAATCTTTTGGCCCCTGAACTGTGCTCTTTCTTCATGTAAAACAGTTTTACAATTTTTATTTTCAATAAAAAATTCAAGTGCTGGAATTTTAGGGGAACATATGGGCTACTATCAATGACAATTTTATTCTGAACACGGGTAGGGAACTAAATGTATGTAATTTCAGCATTTATGTGAGTAATGTAGGCCTATATTAATGATCTGATTGTATCTTCTATTACAAGGTAGGTAGCTCTTTAGTAATTATTCACCATTTATTATAACTTGCATGAGGTGAGTATAAATTATATAAAGATGTTTCATGCTTTTCTTTTACTTCCATGGATTTCTGATATATATATATTCTGATACACTCATGTTTGATGACAAAATCAATTTCTTTATTCTCTGAAATATACTTAGTATCTGAACTTCAAATATTTCAGGTGATGTAATAAATTGATTTCTCTAACAGTTGCAAAGGGTGGAGTGAGAAATGTCCAGCTAACAAACACATAACATTTAATTTCAACAGAGACATACCTTTGGGCTGATAAGACTGGTTATCTGCCTGACCTGAAGTCTGTGCAAAATCCTGTGTGAAACGAGAAAAGTGTTTTTATATCAATGCTATGCACGGAGAACTTTGCTGATAGAGTGGCTTTAAAAATGCCTCTGAATCTGAGATAACTATTTTTACCATGAATACTTTGGAGCCTAAATATAAAAGCTTAAGAAACTGATGTTATGTAATTCAGGTTCTCATATTTAAATCAAATAATGATGACTCAAATCTAAGTATCACCAACGGCCAGGTTGTTGCCTGCTGTAGAAAGTATAACTTTGTTTTATATCTAACAAACTGAATTCTTAGCCAAATACTGTCTTAAAATATTGACAGACTTTTAACATTAAACAAAATCCACAAGTATAAAAGCCCTTATGTATTCTGTAGCTAAGTTTTTTAAATTGAAGTATAATTGACATACAATATCATATTAGTCTCAGCTGTGCAGCATAGTGATTCCATATTCATCTACATTTTGAAATGGTCACCATGATCTGTTTAGTTATCAGTTGTCACCATACAATCTTATTATTGACTGTATTCCCTACACTGTATGTTAAATTCCTATGACATTGATTTTATAGCTGAAAGTCTGTACCTCTTAATTCACTTCACGTATTTTGCCCACCTCCCCATCCCACTTTCCAAACCACCAGTGCTCTGTATTTCTGAGTTTGTTTCTGTTTTGCTGTTTGTTTCACTTTTTAGATTTCATATATAAGTGAAGTCATATGGTAATTGTCTTTCTCTGACTTCTTTCACGTAGTATAATATTCTTTAGGTCCATCCATTCTGTAGCTAAATCTTAAAGTCCAGCAATTTTACTCTTCGATGGAACATGAAAAAGGTCATCTATAATATGTGAAATTTCAGGAACCTAGGACAAACTGCTAGCTCTTATTTTTAATATTTTCTAGTAGTCACTAGAAACACAGGGGACCTTGAAGAACCATTATATAAACGAAATGAAAGTACTTTCATTCTCTTGAGCACAATATAATTTATAGGAAAAAACCAAACTTGTTTTTAACATCCTATCCCAAATAAGCATTATAAGAAATTTCCATAGTTATTTATAAAATCTGTGCTAAAATATATGGTTAATGTGTTAGATTTATATTAAATTATACTTAATTGTGTATTAACTATAATAGAGTCAAATTAGAAGTACTCTGAGATCAACACCAGATGAAAATACTATATATTTTATGATCCTTACTTTAGATTCTGGTACCATTTATATTTTTATAAATTGTTTTCCAAGCAGTTGAAAAAAATGTAAGGGACTAAGATGGTACAGCTACAAAATTGTCTTTGCTCAATAATCACTGTCTTAGTTGAGGCCTCTTTGCGCAGGCCACAAAAAGCTGCATATCATCTCTCTGGAGGACCCTGTCCCCCTTTCCTCTCTTGCCTTACTTTTCTCCACAGCATTTAACACAATCTGACATGCTATTTATTTTGCTCATTTATTTGTTTTTTGTTTGACTCCCCCAACTCTACATTTCAAGGCAGGAATTTGTATCTGTGTTGTTTGCTGCTGTATTTCCAGTGCCTGGAGCAGTGCCCAGCACACCAGAGGCACTAAAAATTTACCTGTTGAATGAAAGAATGAATTTTAAGATCATGGTCTTAAAATTCTCTATAATGTATTTCCTGTTTAATCCTAAGGCTGTAAGAATATATGGAGAATCCTATATGTTGATATGATGGTTATATAAAACTTCATTAAGATTTTAATTATTAACTATAAGATTTTTTTTGAATATATATACCCTACTTATAAATCTGAATATATTTGAAATTTTTTTTTTTGGAAACTGGAATCTAGACTCAAAAACAAACAAGTTGAAAATGAAACATTTCTAAGCATAATTGATCTAGTGTGTTTATTAGCTGATCATCTAGTAGAGGATAGTTTAAGAAATGTAAACCACTTCTAAGGTGAAGAAAGCTTGGGGGATTCTTTAGCCATCCCAACCAGCTGGGCACTGTTACGCCCTTTCAAAAGTGATACATGTGTATTAGCCAGAATAAGGAACAATAACAATACAAAGTTCTGCTTTCTGTTTCATTATTATTATGAACAGAAAACACTGTCTATTAAGCATATGTGTGTCATGGAACAAACATGTATTGGCTTTAGGGTGCAACATTTGAAAAAATAATGGAAGATTTTCAGCAAATAATGTCATTGTGTAATGACAGAAAAGAAATGACACGATTAGCTATTAGCAAATGTTAAAGAATAACCAAACTGATTCTGTATTGTCAGTTGACTGGGTTAATTTAGATGTGGAAATACTGCTTTGCTACAGTACTGATTCTGATTCGAGTCCTATAGAATTTCACTGGATCAGCAAAATATAAGGCCATAATTAAAAGTTTTAGATTTGCGAAAAAGCAACAAAATGTTTTTTTTTTTCCTTATGCACACACAGTCAGTGTGTCTGTATATACATATGAATATTTATTTAAAAATTTACAAATAAATTGCAGTTTTAATCTTTCTTCAGCAGTTATTATCTATTCTATATCTATTCTATATATTCTATAATATCTATCTATTATCTATTTGTCTATAAATAGACAAAAAGCAAGATGAAGTAACAGTTAAAGCCTTAAAGAAGGCTTTTAAAAACATTTTCTTAGTACAGGCTTAACTGGAAAAATACCTTTTTCTTGAAATCCTCCAAATAGAAATATATACAATACTCAAACCCCAGTTTTACTATCATGACAGTCAAGCACATAAATAGGTGAAATTTTGGGGTAATGTGGATGGCAAGGGTAAACAGCTGGTTCATTTTTCTTTTTCAGTCTCATTAGCTTTCACACAGAGTCAGAGAATTTGGCATAAATACAGAAGGTACCTGAATAAACGTGGCCAGTAGAACACAGCTCATCTCTTGCTCCAGAATGATCTTGTTCTGAAGGTTGTTGTAACAAGCAGCGATAAGTGACGGGAAGAGCACTTTGATCAGCCGTGGGTCACTGAAATACTGGAAGGGCAGCTGACAGAGCTTCTGCAGTACCGTGGGGTGGCGGCCGGACTGCACGATGACCTGCGACAAGGAGGGACCCCAGGTCAGCTGCCGTGGAGCCCTGGCCTGCCCCGTGTCCCGCTTCCTCAGCCCGCAGTGCCAGCAAGAATCACGGAAGACGTGCTGAGGAAGTGTAAGGAGGAAAGAAAAATACTCCTAACTCCTTATCAGAGCTTAATTTGAGTGATATTTGAAAGGAGCAGAAAAGAAAGAAATCTCATTTCCTAACTTAAGGAAAAGTTGCCAAAAGTTCTACATCCATTTAAAAATTCTTATAATCCACGAGGAACCATGTATTCATCATGGAGAGAGGATGCCCACGAAATGGATTTAGGATACGCACTACTTTAACACAGTGCCTCACCCTTCACTCTTCCCCTTAAAGCAAAATAGCCATATTCCTTAAAACCTTCCAAGAGCTCACTCAGAAGATACCCTCTCCTATACCCTCCCACTGCAGTCTTCCCCTACCCTAGCTCATGGAATATCCTGAACACAGATCAGTTTATTCCATATGCAGACAAGCCCCTGGAAAGAAAAAAAGGGGTTTGTTAGGGGAATGGGAACAGTTTCAGCCAAAAAAAAAAAAAACAAACACAGCTCCAAAAGTTCCTTCCTTGGATCCATACAGCTTATCTGTGTTTCCATCAGTGCCACTGAGTCTAAAAGGAGAATTGTTTAGATAAACGAGACTGTTGTCCTAAAGCAGTCTAGGTTTACAACTGTGTACATTTTAAGAAATGGGCAATGCAATTAATGGGCTTGCAGGGAAGCCCTCCGAACTTACTCCCTAGGCCTATATGATAAACTAAGAAACGTCAAAATCAGATCTGTTTCAAGTAACCTTGATTAGACTGTTCTAATATAAAAGAGCTGGGTGACCCAAAGCCCCACTTCTTGGTATAGGAGGAAGCTCATGGAAGGTTAGGAACACTGTAAAATCTAAGGTCAAGACTGTAAATTGTACTTGGAAAAACACAATTTTACAGGTACACACCCAGACAGGACTGCATTCAAATTAAAACCAGAAGGACAGAATGAAACAGCAGAGGCAGGAGAAACATAAATTATAGGGATTTACAAGTTTTCAAAGTACTTTTAACAATACTTTAAGAACACACTCTCAGATGATAATGCAGTTTGGTTTAAGAACAAAATCAACAAAGTAATAGTTCACATATTTTAGTTCAATAGCTAAAATGACATCAAAAACCTTTAGAGAATGTTGATAGGGACTTGTTAATACCTTCAAATCCAGCAGGAATTTTAAAGACTTGCAGTGTGACAATTCAGCACATGGCTATGGGCTGCCATCCCTGACACTGGCTGAGAAAAATGTGCCCCTATCATCCACTTTATTGATAAAGCATTTACTTAAATCTTTATTTTAATTATTAGCTACAAATTTTGTCGCACAGCCAAATGATCATCACTTTAGAATTTATAATGATACCATTATTAGAAGCCTCTTTCCCCCTCTTTGGACAAAAATTAAGAACAAGTTTTTTCTTTGGAACTTCACTGTTAAAATGCTATTACTGGAAGACTCCCTAATTGAAAAGATATTAAACTGGACAGTCTGGCTGGCACAGGCACAATGTTAAACTCAAAGATGGCGATTCCTGGTTCCTGGTAAATCACAGAACATGAGAGCTTAACCGTAACTTATTCCACCTGGACTCCTGACCCTCACTGGGGAGGGGGGGGTCCCTTGGGGGTCAGTCCCCTCTGGGAACAGAGCTGGCTATGAGTTGCCTGTTGAAAAAGTGAGTTTACAGAGGTCACCAGCAGGGTAGTGAGATGCCCTGTCAGACGCCACTATCTTTAAGTCCCCTGACTGCAGAAGACACAAGTGGAGGTAGGCAGTTTGGGTGCCTGGGGGTAAGGAGTTCTACCCATAGGACCACCCGAGACAGGACGTAGCCAGACTACAGTCAGGGGTCCGCGAGGGGTGCTGCGAGCTACCCCCCTGGCTTGGCAGTGAGCCAGAGGAGGACATCTAGTTAGCACTGTCCCTCAAACCACATTTTGGACATTGTGGGGAGACAGCACGAGGAAGCCCGGAAGGGGCCAACCCGCAGCACTGAGGCTGAGCAGGTGAGACGACTCCTGGGTAAGGCCGGCGGGCTCCGGCACAGGGGTGGCAGTTTGCTGTCAGGCGCACAGGTGAACAGTCAGCTGAGTTAGGTTAGGTACTTCCTGTAGGGGCAGGGAAGCAAGGCTGGGGATGCAAACAGCCTGACCTCAATGCTCAGGGCCTTGGGGACGAGGAGAGAGTTGCCTGAGAGGCTTTTGACAGGTTAGGGGATGAGGGCAGGACTCAGTTTTATTTCATCCAGTCACTCAGTCCCAGGCCTTAGGGGGGAGTCAAATGTCACTTGGGACGGCTTAAACTGTCCAAAATCAGTAGAAAGTTAACAGGGAGTCATCACAGGACATGAACGTCTTGCTGAATGAAAGAAACATATGTAAGAGAAATCTCCTATCATATGATGTCAGTATGTCTCTCTATATACCTTCCTCTTGGAGTTGCAACTAAATCAGTAACTGATCTGTCACCTTTGTCCGGACAAAGGCTGAAGGTGGCACCACCCTGAGCCAGGCCACCTGCCCTTTCTTTCAGGGCACACAGGTCAACACAAACATAAAAAGTATTTTCACAGAGCCCCTTTCCTGACCACTGAACCAAGGAAGGATGTGACTGGCCTGTAGATTTCTTTAGAGGCCATAGTTATCAGACAACAGGTAGGAAGCTGGTGTGGCCTCAGTAGTAATGAGAAACCTCCTCTGAAACATTTTGTCCATTTTCAGATATAGACTAGGACTCCAAGGAAACCAAGAGAACTTCTAGCAACTTCAGATCAAAAAGGACTTCCCTGGTGGCTCAGATGGTAAAGCGTCTGCCTACAATGCGGGAGACCCAGGTTCAATCCCTGGGTCGGGAAGATCTCCTGGTGAAGGAAATAGCAACCCACTCCAATATTCTTGCCTGGAAAATCCCATGGACGGAGGAACAGTCTACCAGGGTTGCAAAGAGTTGGACATGACTGAGCGACTTGACTTTCACTTTCACTTTCAGATCAAAAGCGACTGAAACTGAACTTGCCTCTTGCTCCTGGGTGTGATTCTAAAATACATACTAACTACAGAGCTAGGAGATCAGAGTTCTGGCCTTTACTCTAGTCACCAACTAGTTGTGTGACCTAAGCAAACTGTTCAGTTGTTTGGGGTTTTAATTTTTTTTTTTAAGTATACTTTTCAATGAAGCATAACGCATATCCCCTTTAAGTTAAAAGCCTGATTTTTCACAAAGTGAACATACCTGTGTTAGTGTGAGTCGCTCAGTCGTGTCTGACTCTTTGTGACCCCATGGACTATAGTTTGCCAGACTCCTCTGCCCATGAAATTTTCCAGGCAAGAATACGGGAGTGGGTAGCTCTTCTCCAGGAGATCTTCCCAACTCAGGGATGGAACGCACGTCTCCTGCATTGCAGGCAGACTGTCTACTGTCTGAGCCAGTAGCACTCAAATAAAGAAAAAGAACATGACCAAGAGTTCTGGGTCTTTAATATACTCTTTCTCACTGAGAATTAGATTCCCGCATTTTGAATTTAAGACAAGTCACACTGAAACTACTTGACTGTATCAGAACATGAGACAGCACTTCAAGGCCTTCTTGGACCCATTCTTGGTCATCCTCTGGAGAGAATTCTCCTTTGGGCTTCTAAGCAACGGCCAGCAGGAGTAGTTCCACGGTCACTGAAGAAAGGCACCTTTTACCTATATGCCCTGGCACTCACGACCTTTTTTCTTCACTGGCAAGGGGTTGGGAGGAGGAATAGGGAGAGGGTAAGAGAGGAAGTGGGTGAGAGACCCTCACTTCCTTTTCTTTTTGGAACTATCAACAATTCTGGGAAGAAGGGACTTTTTGGAAAAGGAAAGTTGCATGCTGCCAATGTGTGCTATAGCCTTGGAAAGAGGGCCAGGAGGATCTGAATACCGGCACTAAAAAGACATCTGGGAAAAAAATAAAAATAAAAGGAATCTGGAGTAGACAAGTGGGACATGTTGATTCTTTCATCTGCTGATCCCTGGACACCCACTAAGCCTTCTGGCTCCAATCTTTGCATTTCCTACCAAGTGAAGTATATAACTGGGTGCCCCAACTGAGGAAGCCAGAAGAGAGCTCTAAATTCAGTGGCCATTTACTGAATACTTCCTGTGCCAAATGCTGAAGGGGACATGGAGAGGAGTCAAGCCTCACCACAAAGGACAATAATACAAAGGAGCCTGGGTCATCAGAGAGGGAAGGATAAGGTACTGGGGGATCCCATGGGAGGGAGAGATTACTCCTTACTAAGGTGAGGAAGGCTGCACTGAGCAGGTGGGTTGGACCTTCAAGGTTAGATCAGATCTGAGCGCCTAGAACTGTAGGTGGAGGAATTTCACGTGGAGAGAAGAAACAACCTAGATTCAGTGCCAGCCCGTCTTTGTCTGCTCAGGCTGCCATCACAGACTACCTTAGACTAGGTGGCTTAAATGACAGGAATTTGTTTTCGCACAGTTCAGAAGCCCGGAAGTTTGAGATCAGAGTGCTGCAGGCGGGGCTTTGGTAGGGGCTCTCTTCCTGGTTTGCACACTGACACCTCACTGTGTCCTTATGTGGCCTTAGTGAGTGTGCGTGAGGCCACCAATCCTATTACATTAGGACCCACCCTTGTGACCTCATTTGACCTTAATTAACTCTTAAAAGTCCTATCTCCAAAGAATGTCACACTGGGGGTTAGGGCTCAACGTATGAATTCTGGGGGAATACAATTCAATCCACAGCTCAGGTCTGATTCCTTGTCATCCCTGGCCAGCATGAAGTATCATTAGCAGGCTACCCTCACTAACCTGATGTATTTTAGAAATGCCTGGGCCAGTTGTCTCTCAGAGGCCACAAGCATGAATCTGCAGGCTCAAGGGAGCTTGGTGTTAAGTAGCCCTGGCTCTGGTTGGTTAAGTGGTTTGAGCCACAGTGTTCTTTCAGTGAAACAGAGGCAGATGGCAGCCTTCAGGGTTTAGAGGATCAAAGAAAACCGCGTCTGTGCTCACAATGTAAAAGGCAATGTTAGTTAGGAGCCTTTGGTTAGCTCACCAGTTCTGCTGCCCTGAGTCTCCTCCTGCCGGATCTGGCTTCTCTACACTCGCAGAACCAGAAGTCCCCCCACAGTGTGTGAGGCCTAACGAGTGCTTTCTGTCATCCTGCCCCCGCCTCTCCGTAAGGGCTGCTCATCAGAACAGGGCGCCTGGCAGCAGCGGGCCCTGCTCTGCCTGGGACTCATCAGCAAGCTTCATGCCACCTGGGAAGCCATGCCGCGGCCTCTCCCTGGCCCTGCCTCCACAGGAGAGAGCTGTGCAAACAGGCTGGGGATGCCAGCCAGGATCTTGTGGTGGCGGGGTAGGAAGTGCATTCTGACAGCTCTGAAAAGAAAATCCTAGCATAAGCACGATCCAAGAAACACAGGTAAGTGGTACAGAGAAACAGTCTTAAGCTTAGTCTGTGTGTGTGTTGGGGCTGTTGTGCCAGATCTGTCAATCTGAAAACAGCAGGAAGGGCCAGAGCTAATAAGGCTGGTGTCGTGGGCTCCTGATTCAGACCCAGGAGGAGCTTCCCTCCAAGCGCTTAAGGAAATCCTTAAGCCCAGGAAGCCTTCCCAGGCAGCACGGCCAGAGATTGCCTCTGCTTTTCAACGCAAAGACAAGGCAGCAGCTCTTATATTGTAAATTGTGTGAGCAGCTTAATTCCTAGTTCCAGAAGGGCAGGAACTGCTTCCTTTTCTGTCCTCCCCTGCTCTGCTAGAGGGCTGGGTACCTCAGAGTTACTGGAATGAATGAATCAAAGTGACACAGGGTCCCTAGTTAACACATTCTTCTGTACCTTGCCTTGGGGGAGAATCATACCAAGATCTCTTCTCATGGGGTACAGATGCCATTTTCTGAAGCAGGTCTCCAGTTCACAACATCTTAGGTCTGCTCAGCTAGTCCCTTAACATAGATTGAAGGTTTGTGTGCCCCCCTCAATTCTTATGTTGAAATCCTAATCATGTGATGGTATCAGGAGACGGGGCCTTCAGGAGGTGATTAGATCATGAGGGTGAAGCCCTCGTGAATGAGATTAATACCTTCAAAAAAGAGACCCCAGAGAGCCCTCTAGTCCTCTTTCTGCCTTGTGAGGATATGATGAGAAGCTGGTAGTCTGTAACTTGGAAGAGGGCCCTCCCCAGAACCCTGATCTTGGACTTCCAGCCTCCAGAACAGTGAGAAACAAGTTCCTATTGTTTTACAAGCTACCCAGTCTATGGAACTTTGTTACTGCAACCTGAACTAAGACATCCCTGAAGAATGGATTCTGTGATCATTTGTCTGCTCCCCTAGAAGGAAATTGGGCTTGAGACTCTCAGCATCCCAGGTGGGGCTCCCTGGCCTGGTTATAAGGAAAGGAAAAAAAACCCTCCTCCTCTGTGGGTAGTGGGGTGACACTGGTCTCTCACTTGATGTGAAGGAATCCAAAATTGTCTAGACAACAAAATTGCCAGTTGTGGCTTGTTGTTCATTCACTAAGTCATGCCCGATTCTTTGCGACCCCATGGACTGTAGAACGCCAGAACCTCAGCAACATCCAATGCAGCAGAAAGCCTGTCACTGGTGGAGACGGTACTCAGTAGTCTACGAAGCCCCTCTATCTACATCATCTCAGGCTCTCAACACCCTTGAGGGGGGCAGCCATGGATGGCTATACTCTTTTATAAGAAAAGCTCTGAAACTCAGAAAGTTTGAGAGACTTGTTATAGGTCCACTGGCCAGTCATTTATGGAGCTGGGCCTGGAAAACTCTTCTGACTCTGGGAGCTGGCTTCTCTCTCGCCTCTCAGGCCTGTCCAGGGCTATCACACCCAGGGGGCTGCCTCTTCCTAGGCAGAGGGGCTCTCTGTCGCCAAGCCCTGAGCTTGTTCCAATGACTGGCTGCCAGCCAGCTTCTCACACAACTTTGCCAGCCCAGATGAAGAGGAGGATGACATACTGCCATTCTAAACAGACTAAACCAACTGACATACACAGATTAAACCAACACAAAAGACCTTTCTTCAAAATCCTATATTCTGCTTGGCTAGGTATCAAATAGCCAGTTCTTGGCTATGTGCTAAGCTGTGCCAAGGGTTTGTCTCAAACTATCAGAAGAACTTGAAAGAGAGGATCGGTTGATGATGGGGCTAGATTCTCAGGAGTGAACTGTTGGAACATGCGACTTCTAAATGAAGACCCTCTTGTGATGGTGATGTAATTAGCTGCCTTCTGGATTTTGCCTGCAGACCAGGCCTTGTTTTTGAAACAACCACTATCACCTACGATGTAGTTATAATGCTAATCCTTGGTATGACCTGAAGAGTTTTTCCCAACAGTTAAATTTCAGGAAGGAAAAAAAAGGAAAGTGGAGGTAAGCTACTGAGTAGGTATGCATCTGGTCTAGAAATGCAGTTGGCCTGGGCAGTCTGCGTTTTTCAAATCTGTGAAATGACAACTGCCGTAGTCACTTCAAAGATCCCAAGGAGAGTGGCTAGGAAGGCCTCTGCGGACACTATCATGTTATGTAAATGGAAAACAGCCTGATTCTCCTCACCCAGAAGGCCCCCTTCCTCCAACTGTGACCATCTGGAATGCAGCCAAGAACCAGGAAGTGAGCAAGCAGGCTGCTGAGCAGGGAAACCAGTTCATTCATCAAAACTCTGCTGAGCATCCACTCTGGCCAAGCGCCATGCAAGGCTGGGGAGCGGGGCAGTGAATGAGTCAGAGACACCCCTGCCCTCACAGAGTGCCCAGTCTGTCCACAAAACCCACGTCAATTATTTATAGCTAAGTTCTGCAAGCTCCAACTCAGCCTATCAATTCACATTTCAGAAGCAAGTCTAACAAAAGTGGATTGGAATCAGCAAATTAGGAGACTGCTGGAGAGAGAAAGAAGCACCAGCTGACACTAATAAGTGAGGGGGTGGGAATTAAAATTATTTCAAGAAGAAATAAGAATTGAGAAAGTTGCCTGGAATCATTTAGTATAAATGGTTGGCCTTGAGTGACATTACTGTACTATAGTAACACATATTATAACCCATGACCTTCTGTTAGTACTCTATACTTAAAAAATTTGCTTCACATACATGATAATGCTCATGTACTTGATACTATAGTAGGTATTCATTTCTTAAGGCATCAAAAATATATATTAAGTATGATTTAAGTTTAAGAAATAAGAGACTAAAATTTTATTTTTTTTTTTTATTTTTTATTTTTTTTTAATTTTTATTATTATTATTTTTTTTTCCAGTGGATTTTGTCATACATTGATATGAATCAGCCATGGATTTACATGTATTCCCAATCCCAATCCCCCCTCCCACCTCCCTCTCCACCCGATTCCTCTGGGTCTTCCCAGTGCACCAGGCCGGAGCACTTGTCTCATGCATCCCACCTGGGCTGGTGATCTGTTTCACCATAGATAGTATACATGCTGTTCTTTTGAAATATCCCACCCTCACATAAGAGACTAAAATTTTAAAAATGAACACAAGTAGTTAATGTTAAATAAATATTTTGTTTTAAAGGTAAGTTTGGTCCTCTGCAAAATTCACTTATATGGGAACAGCTCTCTCCCTGACCATACCAAAACCATAACACTAAATAACAGAAAGAAACTAGAAAAAGGTTCTGTGGGGCAGTTTCTTGGCCCCTTTCTAAATCCATCCATTCAACTATCCCTCCAAGCATCTTAGATACAACCATGGTGTCCTATAGCAAAATCTCCATCTCTCCAGAATTCACCTACATTCAAGGAAACAAAATAGAAAGTGGTCACTTTCTGTCTTATCTACTTTATACTCTGTGAATCCTGCTAATTTTGCTAAGATCTAACAGTGATCTTAAATTTCTCCCTTATTTAGGAGACGGCTTTGCATTTTATTTTTATGTTTTTTCTTTTTTTTTTCCCCTCAGAATGCCCTCTGGCAAGCTGCTAACTGCTTAGGTCGCTGGAAGCTCAGTCCCATGTCTGCCATGGACCAGAAGACAGAAACACACATATGGCCTGTCTGGCTCCAGAAGCATGAGCAGTTGTTCAGGCAAAGACAGGCTGAGTGAGTCTCCAGTTTTCAACACTGTGGGAATAGGGGTTATGTCCTTTTTATTCACTGCTGTGTCCCCGGTGTGTGGCAGAGTGCCTAGTACTGTGCCTGACAAATCACAGGTGCTCTATAACCAGATGGGGAATGAATGAATGAGGACTGAGCTTTGGTGTCAAAACCTGACTCCAGGGGCCTATCCAGACCCACCACCACACCAGAGCCCTGGGCCTACTCTTCCCAGGGCTTTCAAGGTCCTCAGAGTCGCTATCTTTGGACTTACAAGAACAGCTGACTCAGTCCCTCAGGCAGCACCCCATCGACTCCAACAGCCTCTGGGCACAAAAGTCTGGAGAGCAGGGGCAGGTGGGGCATGGGTAGGGACAGCAAGACTTGTGAGCTGGTCTGTCAAGCCCAAGGCCAAACCACCTCCATAAGCCAGGCTGGTAGGGTGAATGGAGTACGAGATCAGACAGCAATGGACACAAATAGTTAAATCTCACCAAGGGGAATTCTTTATGCCTAGGAATTCTTGTTTTGCTTTTTCCCTTTTCTTGTCAGAGACAAGATGTCCTCAACAAAGGGGCAAAAAATAGGTGTCTAGACATCTAAATTCATTATAAGAGACAGCCGAGAGGGCCTGTAAATCATTGGAACAAAGAATATTTTTCTAGCAGAGCAGAAACAAAGTAGTTGTTGCATTCCTCCCTGTGAAACTGGTCCTGCTACAAGGCTGGAGTGCAGGGGGCAGCAGTCCTAGTGGCCGGGCCAGGGCAGAGGCCAAGCCTCTCTGTCCACAGTGCTCTCTGACAAGTCCCATCACACCTGACGCCCAAGCCCAGGAGAGGAAAGATATGATAGCAGGGGCCTTGAGGCCAGTGACCTCTATGAATCATATAAAGAAAAAGGTATGTCCCAAACACCCCCACCACACACCTTGTTTCTCTGATCTGATGCCTTGGGGGTAGAGTAGGCTGGGCACTGAAATGGCTTTATTTAAATATCACATGAGAAAAATTTGAAGAGTCTGTCCACATACATAATCAAACCAAATTCGGGGCAGAGAAACACAAAGATTCCCTTGGCTAGTGCTGCAAACACATTCCTCTCTTCCCAAACTTGCTTCTGCTGTAAGATAGATTTCGAGGCTGAGATTAAGTGTACAGATCTTGGCAGACGGTGTGGGAGGCAGGCCCTTGGAGCACTAGCCTTCTTCCTGGTGGTCCCAGGGATTCATTGCTGTCTAGCGCCAGCCGAGGGTCGAGGAGGAAAGAGAGAGAGGGAAGAAGGAAAGGAGGCAGAGAAGCAGTCAGGGGCAGGAGGAGAGGTTAAAGCCAGTATCTAGGGGCTGGGCCTTGCAGAGGTTCTGGAAACCAGGTGATCCTACAGAAACGAGGGCTTTCCTCATGCAGTGAGGGAGGGGTGGCTGTCCTGCAGTGTCCCTCCAGGGAACCTGGGTGACAAGGCCCCTGACGTGTGCCCCCTGCTTCCTATGGGTGACAGGCTGCTTGCTGAGTACTGCTGGAAGAGGGGTGCAAAGAGGGCTTCTGGGAAGGTGCCTCCCTCAGACACCACCCTGCTCCTGTGGGGATGAGCAATGCTACATAACCAGGGACACCAGCTCCCATCCTGGGGCTCCACTGCAGAAGTCCTGAGGCCTGTCTCTCCATTCTCTACATCCTGAGTGGACTTTCAGACACAGCTTGAACATCTCCTCCTCCTGCTAGTAACGTTAGGCGTGCCTCATCATCTCTGAGAGAAAAATCCCTAAGACCTACCAACTGCACGTAGGTCTCGTCATGACCTCGGCCCAGGCAGCTTCTTCACCCTTAACTTGTATTCTCTCCACTACCTCCTAACCTACAGACGTTCCCTAAAACTGCCAGGCCATTTTACATCTCAGTAAGATCCCCTGGAGAAGGGAATGGCTACCCACTCGAGTATTCTTGCCTGGAGAAACCCGTGGAGAGAGGAGTCTGGCGGGCTATAGTCCATGGGTTCACAAAGGGTTGGACACGACTGAGTGACTAAGCATGCACACACACCTTTGCTCACGGTCTTTCCTAGGCCCAGAATGTCTTTCCTACCTTGCTACCTAGTAAGTATCTATTCCACCTCCAGATAGCAGCTTAAGCACCACCTCCACTGTGAAATATTTCTAAATGAAGCTCAGGCACCCATCCAGATTTGCTTATTGATCGTCTCTCCCTTTCCTCCCAGAGTGTCAGCAACCAGAGAGCAGGGACTTAGTCTATTTTGTTTCTCTTGGTCTCCTGGGTGGCTAGAATAGTCGCTGGACCATCACAGGCACTTGTTAAATGTCTGTAGAAGGAAGGAATGAGCCTCAGCACTGACAGCACTGCCCCTAGGCTCTGGGTTCCACAAGGACAAGATCGGGGCTCTACTCATTTCTGCATCCTCCAGCACTTGGTTTGAGATGGAGTGGGCATTTAGTAGAAGCTGGTCACTGAGAGAAGGAAAGAATGATGAATGCTCATATGGACACAAAGCTCATGATACTGGCATTCCCCCAAGAACAAGTCACCTCTAGCCTCTGTTCCATGTTAGAGCTTCTTTTTCCTTCTTTCATGTTGTCTATTTTGTGAGAAGAGTTACCTTTTAAATGAAGCATGTTCTAAATTCCCTTCAAACACATCTTGCAGCACAAGAAGGTTGGCCTAGATTCTCTTAAACACTTGGCTAACCCTAAAAGTCATGGATTCTATAATTTGTCAAGGACTATACCCGTAAGTGCTCTTTTCATTTTAATTTATGTTTGAGAAAAAACTTTGTCTAAAGAGCACAGACCTTGGAAATGATACAGACCCACCATACTGTCATACATTTGAGGGACCTCTTTATTTTGATTTTTTTTTTTTTTTTTTACTTGAAGTATCTATGTCACACCTACCAAAAGGTAGGGGGTGGGGAGAGGAGGGAGAAGACTGGTCACAAAAAGTCCTAGATCTTGTGTTAGGAGGCCTGGCTCTAGGGACTTGAGCAAGTCCTTCTCTTGTCTGGCAATGAGGGGAGCTGGACTAGATGATCTCTGAAGGCCTGTGAACTTGCAGAAATAATGTAAGTCTGTGTTACAAGGTTTCACACACATGAGCACCTTTTGGTGATTATACTTGCACAGACACTACATTTAAATATGGTGAAAATAGCTTAGAATATATTTTTTTTCTTAAGAATGAATGAAAAGTCTTCAGACAAAATGTGCTCTCCTCATATTCTCAACTATTCTGATTTTGAACTTGGGTCAAGCCTTGCTCACTACAGAGCCTTTGGGTGGTGTGAGAATAGCAGAGTTAATAAATGCAGAGTACAGCCTGATAGATTTTCTGATCACATCCCAGCAGCAGCCAAAGAGCATGGATGCATTCCACGGAGCACTTATGGGCTCGCCAGCACCAGTCTATGACAATTTTATTTAATCATAAAAAATATAATAGTAGTCAAATCTTTTTGTAGTTTTAGTTTACTGCTTTCTCAAGTGAAATAAATGGTCTCTCAGATTTCTTTTGCTTTCATCTCTCTGTTCTAAGTACAGTAGGATAAGGTTCCAATTAAGGTCCATTAAATGCTCACATTGATTCATGTGAGGCATTTTCCAGTTTCTTTTCCTAACACCATCTCAGGGCACCTCTGAGTTATTTCTGTGGTGTGTTTTCAGTTTAGCAGTTGCCCCTATAGAAGAGAGTTATTTGGGTGTGAGGTCTCTCTTCCTCCTATTTCTGCAGCCCCAAATGGTGAGCAGAGATTCTCCTCCACTGCCTTCCAGACAAGCCTATGTTTATTACCTGTCAGGTATGTCTGGCTGAACCACGCATGCCCCTTGGGGCGGGGAGCTGGCAGCTGGACAGGGCCACACTGACCCGCCCAGACCTCCCTTGGCAGCTGTGCTGGGGCAGCGCGTCGAGTGGCAGCTGAGAGCCCTACAGGAGGTCCTCCTCAGGCTTCTACATCCTCTGGGTCCATGAAGACACACAGAGTTCTCTTTAGTTTTCTCAACAGACGGGAACACAGGCTCTGACAGCAGAGATGGCCTATCTGAGGTGGTATCAAGTGTCAGAGCTGACTGAGTGGATACTCCAAGGATCTTCCCATTAAGAGCAGGGAATGTGGAAGGCAGACATTTCAGTCATATTACAATTAACCTTTGTTCAGGCCCAGGGAAGGTACTAATTTTACACTATGCTCATGACCTAATTTAATCTGCATAACAACCCTCTGAGGTGTTACCAGTGTTATCCTGATTTAAAGAAACTGGCACCAGGAAGCTAAGGGTTTTGACCAGGATCACAGAGCTGGTAAGGGGGATAGCTGTGACCAGAACATAGGTCACCTGGCTCCAGAGCCCACAATCCTCTCATCATGCTATAAACACACACCGCTAGTGCCTTAAAGCAGAGGCCAGCTCATGGCTACCATGACAGAACTCCTACAGACTGGGTTCTTTGATGAGATATGCAGACCCAAGGTGCACGATCCCAAAGGAACTATATACACATGAAGAAACTTAAGAAAAATATTTTAACCCCCTCTCCCCCCGAAACTTGCTATTACAATGAATGACATGGTGATTTGGGGGTCTTTAAGTATAGATTTTCCTACAGTGTATGGTTTCAGAGTGGAACACACATATCCAAAAGACTTTCTGTGACAATGCCACCAACTTGACAAGCAAATATCCGAAAGACATCCCCTCTCATAGCTGAGAGTCAAGTAAACCTGGGGTCTGCGTAATAAAGACGACATTTAAAAAATAATTTATTTGGCTGTGCTGGGTCTCAGTTGCAGCATGCAGCATGTGGGATCTTCATGGCCTCTTTAGCTGTGGTATGCCAACTCTTAGTTGCAGCATGTGGGATCTAGTCCCTAGACCAGGGATTGAACTTGGGGCCCCTGCATTGGAAGCGTGGAGTCTTAGCCACTGGACCACTAGGGAAGTTTTGAGGATGACATTTAATCATTACAACAATTTCCTGTCTCTATGTTATAGCTTAGGGGAAACGAAACTCAGATAACCTGCCCAAGTTTATATCACTCAAGTGAGAGGTGGGCTAGGACATGGACTTCAGTCTGCCTCCAAAGCTTTCTCTCACACACTGCTGTTTTCTCAAACACAGGATATGCCAAACCTTAAACAGAGTAGTTTCCTTCAGATCTCAGAACTACTGGCTCCAGCAAAAACAAAACTAAGAAGTTTCTCTTAGCATAAATTCAAATGTAACTAACTTACCATGCCAAAGAAATGGCTCTTAAATTTTTAGCTAAAAGTCAGTTTAGGAGGTTTGGTCACTAAAGCAGAAGTGTTGCATTCTTTAAAATCTGGGGCCATTTTAACCTTCTCTGCAGTATAATGTCTAGAAGAGGTATATTATCTCAATATCCAATAATTCATTTAACAAATATTAAGTAATTACTATGTGCCAGACACTACTGTAGGCACTGCAGACAAAGACTCTGTTCTCAACATACTAACACTTTAGTAGCATGGGGTGGGAGAGGGGAGACAGACAAAATAAATGTTGGGGTGGGCAATAAGTATATGAATAAAAATACAGCTAGGTAAAGGTGAAAACAGGAACCATGGGGCTGATTTTAGATACTATGTCAGGAAAGGCCACTCTGATAACATGACAACTGAGAAAAAAGCCTTTGAAAGTACCCCCCCCCCACCCCTCCCCAGACCATGCTGATTTCTGGGGGAAAAGATTCCCAGGTAGAAAGCAGTAAGAACAAAGTTTTGAGAGGTGTGTTTGCAGAACAGCAAGGAGATCAGCGTGGCTGCTAGAACATTTGTGATGACTACATTTAGAAATGAAAATTATTAAATTCAAGCACCTATACTGACCTGGACATGACTTCTCACTTCATCTTAGACTTATACATTTGTCTTCTGTCAGAGCTGGAAGGGTCCTTAGGAGGACCCAGCCTAATTCTTTTGACAGATAGGAAAGTGAAGCCCAGAGAAGGGCAGTGACTTGCCCAGGGTCACAGAGCCACATAGTTATGAGAAGACCTTACCTTCTGACTGCTGTCCCAGTGTTTGTTCTATGATGTCAGGCTTTTACGTAAGATCTCCTATGTCAGAAGAGGTGTTTTCTCTGTGATTACAGAAGTCTTTACAGTCTATCTCAGTGATTTAAAAAGATACCCTTTAAATCTGAACACCAAGGCAGGCCCAGAAAACGTTAGTTTTATGATTGGTCATTAGTTAAACTTTGACAAAATATTCTTTCTGGCCTCATTTTCCACACCAGCAGAAGACTTCCAAGTGAGCCAAGGATGACTGATGACTGGACATACACCCCTCAACTGGTGGCAGTGTTCAGCCTTGGACCTTGTTCACAGGACCTGGTTTGGGTACCTGGGACTAGGGTGCTGACGGTTCATTGTTTGGCTTCTTCCCCTTGTGCGTTTTCTGCGCTCTGCCCAGTCTTGGGATGGATCTCAGAGGATTAACTTCATGTCACTGTGTGGCTAAACCAACCCTCACAATGTCCCTCCTCATGCTCTTTGCCTCACAGACACTGCTGAAGGAGTTTAGTGGGCTGCCAGCCTTTACAGTGCAGTGGAGACGAAACTATGGTGAGCTTTCAGTTTCAAAGTTAGATTTCATGACAGTTATGTTATTGGAGTGTTCTGAACCTGAGTTCCCCCAAACTGAGAAACTGAGAAGACTGGTGAAGGAAGGATAGTTTGTTTTTGCTGTTCAGTCTGTTGCTAAGTCATGTCAACTCTTTGAGATCTCATGGACTGCAGCATGCCAGGCTTCCCTGTCCTTCACCATCTCCTGGAGTTTGCTCAAACTCATGTCCATTGAGATGATGCCATCCAACCATCTCATCCTCTGTCACCCCTTTCTCCTCCTGCCTTCAATCTTTCCCAGTACCAGGGTCATTCCCAATGAGCTGGCTCTTTGCATCAGGTGGCCAAAGTATTGGAGCTTCGGCTCCAATACTGGAAGGAGCATCAGTCCTTCCAGTGAATATTCTGGGTTGATTTCCTTTAGGATAGACTGATTCGATCTCCTCGCTGTCCAAGGGATTCTCAAGAGTCTTCTCCAGCACAATTCGAAAGCATCAATTCTTCAGTGCTCAGTTTTCTTCATGGTCCAACTCTCACATCTGTACATGACTACTGGAAAAACCACAGCTTTGGCTATACGGATCTTTGTCAGCAAAGTGATGTCTCTGCTTTTTAATATACTGTCTAGTTTGTCAGAGCTTTGCTTCCAAGGAGTAACCATCTTTTAATTTCATGGCTTCAGTCACCATTATCTGTACAACCATGTTTTTTTCAGTTCACCATGCCAGAATTATGAATTCAGCCTACTGCTGACTCAGCCATATTATTTAGTGCCATAAAGCTGATGATAAGAGGGCCACTGGGACAGCAAGGTCTGCCTTTTTTGAGCATGCACTATGAGTCTGGGCCTGTGTTGTCTCATTTAATTCACTCAGCAACACGGGCAGTAGTGGTACTATGCCCTCCATTTCACAGATGAGGAAACCGAGGCTCAGGCGGTACTTCAAACTACCCTTGTGTGGGAAAAGCGAGATGGGGACACCAAAGAGATGAGGGGCGTAAAGGTATCTTTTGTTTGGATTTTGTGATATTGGTGACTTTTCCAAGTGGCCAAAATCACTAACTGGCAAATTTCTCCATTCTAACACCAGCCAGGTCACTCACCGGAAGCCTCCAAATAAATCTTTAGGCAGAAGTTATTTTTAATTAGGAAGTTTATTTGTTCTACTTTTGGGAACAAACCCCATAGCTTCCTTTGTTGCTGTAAATACTGAGAGTAACTCCAAGATAGTTATATTGTTGAAGTTCTTAGGCTCTTCCTTAGACATGATACATTATTGTTTTGTGAAAGGGAACTGTATCTGTCACACAAGGAAAGAAAATAGAGAAAGCTGAATGTGTGTGTGACAGCTCAGGAATAAGCTGCCAACACTGGAAGGACAGAAGGGCCTTGAAGGCTGGAGTTTCCACTCTGAGCCCACCATAGCACACTCTACTCTTAGACCTGGATGAGGCAGGAGGAGTTTACCAAAGGGGTGTGACCTAGGACCATCTGCCTTTGAGAAAAACAAGGAGCTAAGCAAGAATGTTTGCGCAGGAATTAGGGCACCTCTGAGAGTTCTAAAAGCAAAAATGTACTGGGAAACTGCCACTCTTAAAACACAACTCTGCGTCCCTCACAGGCAGGCGGTATACAACCGGGAGACTGCCCCTGTTTTTGTTTGCAGGGAAATGTCTGAGGTGAGCACAACATTTTAGGAACATCTAGTCAATTACCTTTCGATTTTCTTACTAAGTCATCAGCAACAGAAGACTTGGAAACTGCGTGTCACACAGCTTAGGCAGAATCTAGCTTCACAAGCCTCACTGTCCAGCTGACTGGCCAGTTCTGACAGCCCCGCACCCCGCACCTCCCAATCAACAGACAAGCAGATGATAACACAGTCTTCATGACTCCCTTCAGAGAAGCTGATGGGGGAGGGTGGGCCAATGGGAGCCTTCCTCCTTTCAACTATCATGGGAGACTCCAGCTCTGATAGCAGGAATCTATGGGGTCTTACCAGGTGAAAAAGTCACTAACTAAAATGAATATGCAAAGGTGCTTATTCCCAATACAGTAATATGCAGGCAGTCAAATCATCTGTCATTTGAGTTAATTTAATTATCAGACCACATTTAATTATCCAATATAAAATGTAAATAAAGTGAAGGCCTGACAGCACATACTAATTACGTTCATTATAATAATTAAATGGGAAGGAACTTAGAGTCATGAAAGTACTATAAAATACAAGGAAGCTTTTGATTAAAAATTTTTTAATTAGAAACTGCAACCTTACAGGAAACAGATGATTGGTTCTATCAAGGATGGGGCATTGCTTTTATTATCCAGGTTTCTCTTCTAAAGTCATCCTTGGTATCATGGGGCTCAGTCCTTCCAGTTAATAGACTAAATGGTGGCAAATAAGAAGAGCCAATCCTTTATGCAAAGCAGTTTACCTAATAAAACAGCCTTCGGTTGCAGCAGGAGTTCAGGGTCTCCTGTCTTATAAAGACACAAGCTGTTTCCCTGGAAGGCATAAAAGAGCCTCTGTGGACAAACAGGCCTGCAAATTAACATGATTTCTGCCTGATGATACGGAAACATTAAATCAGTTGAGCATTGTAATTTCTCCTCTGAAATTTCTCTGATTTAAAGAAAGTGGCATGAGGTTAAATAAATTCACTATCATAATAACAGAAGTGAGGCAGAAAGGGCATCAGGACTGCCCTCTAGGAGACTGGGTTCTGTGAATTCTTGCTGGTCAATTCCTTTTCCTTCTCGGAGCCTCAGTTTCTCCAATTCTTTATGTCATTTCAGGGGGCTTATTTCACCTCGCTGAATCCCAATACCTCACCTGTCTGTGAGGTAGGAATAAATCTTCTGCTTATAGCTTCAGTGAAATGCTAATGAGGGAGGTCCAAGAGACAACAGATATGAGGGTAGTATAAAGAATTCTTGGATGGCATCACCAACTCAATGGACATGAGTGTGAGCAAGCTACGGGAGATGATGAAGGACAGGGAAGCCTGGTGTGCTGCAGTCCACGGGGTTGCAAAGAGTCAGACACGACTGAGCAACAAATAAAGAATTCTATGACTATAATAGGTTATGCTTAGAAACAGCATCTCCTTAAGGTTCAGTGTCTCAGTGGTTGACAATTACTATCATTTCTAGCAATTTCTGATTTCTTCTCTAGTTGACACCGAGTGTTAGTCTCTCAGTTGTGTCTGACTCTCTGCGACCTCATGGACTGTAGACCACCAGGCTCTTCTGTCCATGGGATTCTCCAGGCAAAAGTACTGGAGTGGGTTGCCATTCCCTTCTCCAGGGGATCTTCCCAACTCAAGAATTGAACCCAGATCTCCTGCATCGTATGCAGATACTTTACTGTTTCAGCAATTGCATCAGGACTGAACTGACTTCTCTGACCTTCCATCAAATCAGAAGTGGATGTCCAGGTAGGATTTCTGGGAGGCAAGGTGTTGAGAAAGGAGGTCTGGCCTTTTTTTTTTTTTTTTTTAAACTTTTCTAACTTTTTACTCATAGTGAACTTACCTCTCCACAATTACCTCTAAACCCCACAGCATCTTCTTCCCTGACTGAGAAGCCATAGGGTCTCTGTCTCCTCCTTGCATTGCTTGCTGCTCTCTCTGCCCACTGAATCTGCTTTTTTCTTATTCCAACATGCCCAGGCATTACTTTGCCATCAGGTCGATGTCAGCTTTAACATGCCATTTCCAAACACCAGTTCCCCCGCCCCCATCTCTCACTGACTCTGGTGAGCCCAGAGACACTTAGAGCATGTGTTTTACCTGCAGGGGAGGAGTAGCAGAAAGATTCTCTGAAACCCCACACAGTTCAGTAAACTCATCACAACACAGTTGATTTAAGTAAAGAGTTTCAAACCATCCCGAAACATGAGTGTGCTGAAGGAACTAAACCTTTTGCTGTAGAACTGTACAGTAACATATCATCACACACACAAATTACTCACCTCCTTACAAGGGCAGGAGATAGTGTCATGATAAATAGTAAATGACTTACAAAAGGTAAAGTCATGTAGCCATTAAAAGTGATACTCACAAAGAAGGGTTCTGATATAATGTTAAGTGTATAAAGCAAGATAGGACTGTATATACAATATGAGCTCAGCTAGGTAAAAATGTTCATAGAGGGACAGAATGTGGGTGAAATGAGTGAAGGTGTCAAAAGGTACAAACTTCCAGTTATAAGATAAATAAGTTCTGGGGATGTAATATACAGTATGTGACTAAAGTTAACAATACTGTATTCCATATCTGAAAGTTGCAGAGCATCTAAACGTTCTCATCACAATAAAAAGAAATTTAACTATGTGAGGTAATGACTGTTAACTAAATTTATTGTGCTAATCATTTTGCAACATAGCCATGATCAAGACTTCACACTGTACACATTTAAAACCAATACAATGCTATATGTCAATTATATCTCAACAATATTAACTGGCAAAATGTTCACCGAAAACAGACTGCAAGGAACCTGCCAAAATGGTAACAGTGGCTGTCTCAACAGGGAGATCAGGAATGACTGGGACTCTGCTTCCTTCTTTAGGCTTGCTTATCTTTTTCATGATGAGTAAGGGATACTTTTGTAACAAAAAGACAAACTTTTGAAGGGAAATGAGATGCAGTTTAGTAGGTCAAATGGACACACATGAAGAAAAGATAACCTAACAGGAGATGTTCCTCCTTGAGTAGCTTGTGAGAGACTCCTGAACCTGTGGGGCCTGGTCCAGAAAGCACAGAGCATCTATCCAGAGGTGCTGGCTGGGGAGAGTGCTGTGTGAGTGCTCCCATGGTGGGAGAGGAGAAAGGTCTGCCCCCGGGGCAACGAGGTCTGTGAAAGAGGGATTTTTCTATGTGTGACACTTATTCTGGCAAGGGTCCGCATTTCCTGTATTTTAATCATGGAAATCTTTCTGGGATGGACTGCATATTCTTTAACCCTTTTAGAGGGAAGATATACAACATACATTTTGCCTCCATGCTCACTCAGGGTCAGCACTAGGGGCATCAACAATCATCTGGGGAAATAAAATACTGGGGTTAGTGTCCCTGTGAACTCCAATGCCTACACCTGCTAAGTTCTTGGGCTTGTCTTGTTTCTTCTATCTTCTTTCTCCTTATCAGATAGGCAGTTTCATCAGCTCTTAGACTGTAGGTTCTCACCTTGTATTTGGCTCTGGCACTACAACTATCTCCTGTCCTTGTCCTGCCCTGGTCTAGATTATTGCTGCTGCTGCTGCTGCTAAGTCGCTTCAGTCGTGTCTGACCCTGTGCGACCCCATAGATGGCAGCCCACCAGGCTGCCCCGTCTCTGGGATTCTCCAGGCAAGAACACTGGAGTGGGTTGCCATTTCCTTCTCCAGTGCATGAAAGTGAAAAGTGAAAGTGAAGTTGCTCAGTCGTGTTCAACTCCTAGCGACCCCATGGACTGCAGCCTACCAGGCTCCTCCGTCCATGGGATTTTCCAGGCAAGAGTACTGGAGTGGGCTGCCATTGCCTTCTCCTGGTCTAGATTACTGCAGGCTAATAAACCTAGTAAGCACATTTATTACAGAGTTGCCTAAAATAAAAAATTAGGAAACTTGGAGCGAGGGTTGTTTGGTGGCCTTTTTCTCAGATATAATCCACACAATTAGAGTTGCTGAGTAGGAGGCTTTAGATAAATTAGGTTGTCAGGAATTACAATCTGATATGTTATGCCATAACTCTGTTTTTTAAAATAAGGAGAAATATTTTATTATTATTTTAAAAATAAAATCTGTAAAACAGATTTCCCAACATTTTAAGGCAACAGAACCCTATTTACAAATGAAATCTTGCTCAGAAACAAACAAAAAAAAAACCAGTTAAATGCAAAAGTATTCTGGGTGCTTCAAGGCCGTAAGGCCCAAGCCCTGCCTTCTCAGGCTCCCCTCCAACACCATCTGGCACCCTCTTAAGCACCTCGGCAGAAGCAAAAGACCAAGAGCAGTTTCATAAAGCAATGGACTCTGATGCTATTTGCAAAGTGATGCAAGTTGAAAGTGTTATCTATTTCATCCAAACAAACAAACAAAATGAATAAAGCATCAGAATCTATATGGTAAGGGAGGAGACACTTCTATGTGGCTTAACAAGAATATCTGATGAAAAATATTTTATTTTTCTAGCTCTAAGAGGAGGTCCTCGTGCTGATCTAGGGCTGATTACGTCTTTCTAGAGAGGAGAAACCAGAGACATATCCCTGGAGCCTGCCTCAAGGGCCTCACACAGAACAGATGGGTTCCAGCAGGCTCGCCTGCCTTTTCTCACTCCAATACCTCACACTCTCAGGGCTGGGGAAGCAGTCTGAGGAACGTTCCTGGGCCCCTTACCTGGTTATCTGGGTGGTTGACAGTGAAGTAGCCCACACAGACGATGACCTCATGAAGGAGGCTTTCACAGGAGACGTGGCTGCAGTGGCCCAGCAGGGAGCTGGCGATGTGCCGGAACGCGAGGGACAAGCCCTCTGCCCCTACGATAGACTGACAAAGACAAGGAGCAGTTAGCACTCCCCAGCCAGGGGGAGCCAGGGCTGCAAATCACAAAGCAAGCCTGGGCCCGGTGCACTCTGCACCACGCTGCCAGGAAAGCATAGGAAATTTCGAAAGTACAACGCTTAACAGCTCAGTTCAAGGATTCTTGCTCTAATAAGTGACCGTAATAAATGCAACACTTAATCGCCCCCCACCCCCCCAAAAAGAAAATAGAGCATAGCAGACCAGATGCTTGTAACTATGTGGATCAAGATGTTATTCACCTAAAGCATGAGTATTTATCCCATTTTTAATGAGGTATTTTTTTCTCATTGCACCAATAGTCTCACTGTAGAAAACTTGGAAAAATTTAAAGATATTAAAATTCACCTGCAAATCTACCATTTAGCTAACTTCCAATACTTTTTTTTTTAAGGAGAAAATATTTCCTCATATGCAGAGATTAAAATACAATTCTAATTATTTACTTAAGTTCAAAGACAAAATAGATATAAAGAACAACTAGTTATTGTTCAAACAGCTCCACAGCTCCCAAAAGAATGTAAAAAATCCCCGACAAACACCTCCCCCCAAAAAAACAAACAAAATGCAGCCCCCTCAGTTACGAGGCTTCTGGGATCCTTTCTCAAGACAGGCAAGCGGCTGCCGGTGGTGGGCGACGCGGGAGGAGAGCCTGAGTCTGTCTGTGCAGCCTGAAGCTTCTATTTAATAAACATGTCAAACAGACAGAGCGACATGAGGGCAAAGGGGAGAGGCGAAGCCCACAGAATACACTCGCAGCCCACACTGGAATGAAGCGCCACTGCGGGCCTGCGGGGTACGGCAGCGTCTTAAACTCATCTCTCGATCGGAGGTCTTGGCTAGCTTGAACCAGGTCAGATATGTTGCAGCTTGGAACTTTCAATGAATTCACTCTGCCTAACCCTGCTGTGAAACACAGTCTTTTTAATTAATACTGTTGAAACAAAATTACTGCTAAATTTTAAGACTGCCTTCTGCCTCAGTTTCATTGCACTGAGACAAGATGTTTTTCAAGCCCCAAAGAGACTTCAGGAGGGCCTTGCTCTTTTAAATCAAGGAGTGACACCTTCTCAGCTCAGCCCTTATTTAATTAGCTGTGTCCAGCTTGCTGTGACCCACTGCCCTCTGTTTAACCTTTACTGATAAGAGCAGGTCAAGGGGCATGCAAGTTTGAATATAAAAATTAAACCAATTTTTCAAGGAAACCATATTTCCTTTTTAGCCAGAATTAATTGCCAAGTCAGTACATTGATTTGTTTCTTGAGACCACCTTCAATTGTAAAAACTGTCAAAGAGTATGCAATATACAATATCCGGGATCTCAAGGCCATCTGTGCCAATATGAATTCAGAGTGAAATAAAAGTCTTTGCTGAAGGGAGAAAAATATTTTGACAGCCTTATTAGTATACAATGAAATGGAACCAGTTAAGAAAATATTCTAATGGATAACCTTTTGTTACTGCTATGCAACACGTTGTCACACAAAACAATTACATAGGTTTATGACCCTGAAGAAAGGTACAGGAACAGTGGGAATGCGGCACTCAAAATTTAACCTGATTCAACACCTGCAAGATGGTTTGGGTAAATTCTTCACCCCTTTGGAATCTGAGTCGGTCTACAGGGCCTACCATGTGCTAGCTTTGTTGTTGTTGTTCGGTTGTTAGGTTGTGTCTGACTCTTCGCAACCCCATGGGCTGCAGGACACCAGGCTCCTCTGTCCTTTACTATCTCCTGAAGTTTGCTCAAATTCATGTCCATTAAGTCGGTGATGCTATCTAACCATCTCATCCTCTGCCACCTCCTTCTTCTCTTGCCTTCAATCTTTCCCACTCAGTCTTTTTTATGGTTCAGCTCTCACATCCATAACGGACTACTGGCAAAACCATAGCTTTGTCTACACAGACCTTTGTCAGCATAGTAATGTAAGAACTGGACCATGATGAAGGCTGAGCACCAAAGAATTGACGCTTTCAAACTGTGGTGTTGGAGAAGACTCTTGAGAGTCCCTTGGACTCCAAGGAGATCAAATCAGTCAATCATAAAAGAAATCAACCCTAAATATTCATTGGGAGGACTGATGCTGAAGCTGAAGCTCCAATACTTTGGCCACCTGATGCGAAGAACTGACTCATTGGAAAAGACCCTGATGCTGGGAAAGATTGAAGACGGGAGGAGAAGGGGATGACAGAGGACAAGATGTTTGGATGGCATTACCGACTCAGTGGACATGAATTTGAGCAAACTCTGGGAGATGGTGAAGGACAGGGAAGCCTGGCGTGCTGTAGTCCATGGGGTTGCAGAGTCGGCCACAACTGAGCAACTGAACAACAATTCACATCCGTACATGACTACTGAAAAAACCATAGCTTTGACTACACAGACCTTTGTCGGCAAAGTGATGTCTCTGCTTATTAATATGCTGTCTAGGTTTGTCAGAGCTTTCCTTCCAAGGAGCAAGCTAGCTAGCATGGTGCTTTTATGTAGTCTCATTTAATCCTTAGGCTTGTGGGGTAAGTGTTTTTAATCTCTATTTTAAAAATAAGAAACTGAATTTTAAGGACTCATATGACTTGTCTAAGGTCACACAACTTGGTAGCATGATGGCTCAAAGTCAGGTCAGTCTGACCCCAGACCCAGAGGTCTTGATGAGGATGTTTCTCTCTAACAGCTCTACAGAGATGCATTGCTGTGACGCACTGGGACTCAATCTGTTGACATGTCTCACGTTGTCTAACTTTTCAGACGGTCAGACCACTGATTTCATTTCAGTTTTCTTCAGTTCCTTTGATCCTTCCGGGCAGTTCATAAATTGTCTCCCAGATTTTTTTCTGAGGTCAGACCCATATTGTATCTAACATCTCTTTTTCTGTGTTTGTTATACTTGATCTTAGCCAAAAGGCTGAGAAGCGATCCTGTGCTTATTATAAACATAGTTCCTAAAATCTCACTTTTGACAATAAGTTGTTTTAATGAACTAGAATATGAGCTTCTCTGACCATATCTATCATAAAAATACTTTTCTCCCAAACTCACCCATCGCTTTACAATGCAAATATTGTATATTTGTATCACATTTACTTGAGCACTGCACGCTTGATCAGATGTCTATTTACATCAATAATGTCTGTGTGGAAAGATGTTTTGCTTTAGCATGCTGAACAGACTACAGTGGTTGGTTAAGCTAACAACTATAAATCTTTGCCAGCCCTCCCTTTGAGAGAAGGGACCTATGTCTTCTCTTGAATCTGGAAAGCTGTAACCAATAGAGTATGGCTGATATATAACCATACCACTTCAGAGGCCAGGTCATAAAAAGTCATACAGCTTCTGTCTGATCCTTGGGGAGCACATGTTTTCCAGAAGTTTCCTCTCAGAACACTCCTACTGAGAACACAGACACGATGATGTTCTGAGAAGCCCAAGTCACATAGAGAAGCCTTATGTAGAGTCTATGGCCAGTAGTCCTGGTGAACCTGGTCTTGGAGGATTCCTGGGCATAAAATATAAGCATGAAGGAGCCTCCAGCTAATTTCAGTTCCCAGCTATCTGAGTCAACCTGCACCTCCTCTCCACACTCTCCACCCCAGGATTTGAGCCCCTCAGCAGAAGCACTACATTGTGGAGTAGTGACAAGCCACTCCCACTGTTAAAAGCCCAGCTGGAATTGCGGACCCACAGAAGCTATGATCATGATAAAATGGTTGCTGTTTACCCCACTAAGTTTGTTTTTCAAATGGATAAAAATAACTGGTGCAATAAGGTAATCACTGGTAGATGTATTAAAGGCCCTTAGGCTAGCAATTCCAGGTATCTGGGTCCCTGCACATCCTGACGTATGAGAGTAAGAGAAAAGCACGTGCTGGACTCTGAGCAACAAAAGGATGGCAGCCAAGAGGAAAGGCCCCTGCAGGCTTTCCTGGCCCAGGGTTAAGGGGAAAAGGGAACCTGGAAACAGTGTCTGGGGAGAGAATGAGAAATAGTGATGGCAAAATTGACTAAAATAAAAGAAGACAGGGGAGTCAGGAAAGAGATCAAGAAAAGAAGATACAGCAGGGAAGAATTAAGAGAAATATGGAGTAACAGGAAGGACAGAGGACAAAGAAGCAAAAGAACTGTTGGGAACCAGCCAAGAAAAGACATTCCACTCAGGAGGTGGGCATTTCACTCTAAGAATAGCTGGAACACTCCTGAGTTACCTTGGTATCTTCCCTGCGGTTGAAGCAAACATGGTTCAAGTAGGGGGTGTATTTTGGGCTTGATGAGGCAAAGAGCTGGAGAGGAGAAACCTTGGTTTCTATCTTAGTTTGGCATGAAGAGTTCCAGAAATAGATTTTTAACTTTTCTCACATTATTGGCCATTGTGCCTAAAGGCCCCAAGGGAGCGGAGCTGGAAGGAGTTGGGTGGTTCTCCTTCTGAGTGAGGATGCACAGGCTGTGAGCTCATGGAGGTGTGCGGGTGGGGCAGGGACCTGGGGCTCCCTGACACGCAGAGTGACTGATGGAATGGCCTACTTAATGGAAATGCTCGTGCATGAAGTGGAGCCCCCTGCAGCAGTAAAAACCCTGGTCGGAAGACCCATAAAACCAGAAACTGAGGAATACTTTTTATTTGTTATTTGCTTTTCACAGTCCCTGGTAACAAAAGAAATCACTCTAGTTGGATCTAGCTGATGGGTAGCCTGCTGGTCTCCATATTCTGAGGACGTAAAATGAGCATATCTTGATTTCCAAGCTGTTTCCAGATACAACATAGTGGGGTTGAGTCTTCATAAAACACAAATGTTATGTACAACCCAGAGGCCACAGCCACTGGCATTTTCTCTTGTTAAAGGTGCAGCTGTAACCTCTCGGAACTTTACGTATTATATAGTTACCACCTCAGGCTAGTTTAAGTGCTTTGAAAACTGAAAAGCATTAACCCCAAGGAAGAGACTTCTGTTCTTGGGAGGGATAAACTAACTCTACAAAGTTGAAAGATACTGAATCCAGTGGTACAACTGACTCATAATTTCCAGCTCTCAAGAGAACAAGAATTACACATTTGTCACTAGCTACAAAATAGAAGTGTTTCTTCCATTTTGTGAAGGCCAAAGACCACACTTTTCATACATTTGTATCTCTGTAACCTTTTTCCCTTTAAGCAAAGCAATTCATCTAAATTATGGGTTCATCATCTGCCAAGCTTGTTCCTTTTTTAATGAAATCACTTGACAGTTAATAAACTGAAAGAGAAAGTCTACTCCTTGGGGCTTGCTCTGTTCCAAAGGTTCAGTGTTTTTGAAAATTAAATTTCCTACATGAAAAAAAATCTGTTTCTAAGCTGACAGTCTGGTGTTTTAGCACAAAGCAATTTTTCTTTCTTTAGCTATAAAAACTTAATTTATAGGGGTTTGCACATTTAACTACACATGTACTTTACATTGGACACCAGTCAGTTAAATCATCCATAGAAAGTCATCAATCAAAACAATTTATCTAATTTTGGTTCTGTTTATATAAGAAACCATTACTTTCCTTAATATTTAAATGTTTATAGGATGATAACAGTTTTTCTAAAGAAATCAAGACAGAAGATTTGTAAGTAGCAGAGTGGCATAGGCTGGGGTTCATATAACCATGGGTACCAGTCCTGGCTCAGCTATGTGTAACCCTGGGAAATTACTTAACTGCCAGCTTTCCCATCTGTAAAATGGGTATAATAACATTTTGGAAGGTAGTCATGAGAATAAATAAGAAAGCATATGCAGAGCACTTAATACATTTCCCAGAATATAGTAGCTTAATAAATAGCATGTACTGTAATGCCCGTTATTGTAGCTTATTCCTGACACTCCAATCCAGGAGAAGAACCTCTCATCATATCTACATAAAATTATTAACTCTTGGTTGGTTAACCAACTCCTGGTACCTGGAAAGCAGGCAGATTAAGAGCTGCGAAGCTGTTGAAGAAACGCAAACTCTGGATGGCCACTTGGACTGTGTTCTGAGCGTAACTCTCCTTGGGACTGGCAGTGCTGGGGTCCGAGATTGTGCCGTGGAAGAGGATGCAATAGAGCATGTGCAGAACTCCAGCCAGGTCTGTGGCCTGAAGAGCAGCTGTCAGCCCTGTGGGATCCTGGCGATTATCATCAAATATGCTGTAAGACCTGACAAAGAAACATTCAACTCTTTAAGAGAAATCTACTTAAAGGATGTTAGCATTTTTACAGGTCAAATGGAACAAGACAAGCAGACCGTTAAAAGCAAACCATGTGAGTTGTGTAGGGAGGTAACAAGAAACCTCATGGAATAAAGGCAGCCCTCCCCCACCCCGGTGCTCTGTGGCCTGCCCTTTTCTCCAGCGGGGAGGCCAGGCCGCTGCGCCAGTGGCAAGGGGGTGCTCTGTGGCCGCTGAGGCTGCTACTGCTCCTGGGCCCTTTGCAGTCTGGGCAGCCCCACTGTGTTTAGATTCCAGGTCTGCAGGAATGGGACAGAGTCCGCGAGAGCTGCTGAGACTCGGAAGTCAGGAACACCATGGCTTGCTTTCTGGATACACAAGGGGGTCTTCTCAGGGGAAGCAGTTATCAGGAAAGCATGAGGCTTCAAAAACCCAGTAGTGTGCTGGTATACTGTGACAGGCAGACACTTCAACTGCTTTTGAAGGCACAGTTCTGTCATCGAGGAGCACTGGAAGGACAGGTTGCAGGGGCCAGATTCCCAAGAAAAAGCTGGTGCTGGATTAGCTTTACACAAACCACCTTGGAGTCAGCTTAGCAACAATGGCAGGCAATGCTCTGGATAAGCAAGAAGCAACGGTAGTGGCAAACAGTTCCTAAAGTCAGTGGGAAGTGTTGGTCAGTCGTCAAGTCGTGCCTGACTCTTCGTGATCCCACGGACTGCAGCACGCCAGGCCTCCCTGTCCCTCACTACCTCCTGGAGTTTGCCTAAGTTCATGTCCATTGCATCGGTGAGGGTTTGCTAAATTTATCTCACTCTTGAACTCCGGTATACATGAAGTATCTAGTGACCACAAGCCTACAGTTTAATAACTAAGTGCGTCTGGCAGGCATTCACTCACCCCTTTTTTCCCCCTAGAAACTATATCCAGGTTTCTCTCCCCTTCTCACAGCCAACATGCTTCAGGTGGGGCCCCTTCCTATTCACTCTGGCTCAAGGGTGAATAGGTCCAAGGTAAGGGGTACATTCTATTTCTCTGATGGTTCAGCAAGGTTTGGGGATGGCAGGTGTCACTGTCAGAGCTAATGGAATGGAGGGAGATTCTTGTGCTGAAATGCCTGGAAAGAAGGCCTCACCTTTTCTCCCCAGGGTTTGAATCGGAGAAGGAAGGTCGGTAGCTGCGCACAAATGCTCAGGTCTCAGTGTTGTTCCAAGTGGGTCAGTCACCGGCCGTCATGGGACAACATGTCTTTACGTTTCTGTCACAGGCTGATGCCCTTCCCTACTTTCAACACTAACTCAGGTTCCTCCTGACCTTCCCTTTTCTACTGTTATTGTTCCTTCCAACAGGAATCTAGAAGGGGAGCGAGGCACTGAGGGTCTATGCTTATCTCACAAACTTGCCCAGAAGCACAGAAGAGATGCCACTAAGTGACTACAAATCTGAAAGTGCTGGCTGGCAAGTTTCTAGTATCTTGTCTGGTTTTCTAATCCATAACTTATCCCTAAAGGGATTATTTTATTCATTCTGACTTGCTAGTTTCATCAGAGTTTTATTCATAACCACAGTAAGCACTTCCTGAATGTGCATTATTTCTGGTATTGCTGAGAGCGCAGCATGAACTGACACTCGTTCTCTTCTCAAGAAAGCAGCTCTTATAAAATACTACCGTCTCATCTGCATGGCAGGACCTGGTAACTACACTCACACCTTCCACGTTGCCTCATTCCTACTTCTTCATAGTTGGTGGAGAAGGTACGGTTCTCCTGATTGCATGCGTGACACAACTGAGACCCTCAGAGATTCAGTGAGATGTTTGGGGTCATAAATATTTGTCAGTGGCAAAAGCAGGGGTACCACCAAAAATTCTGACCTTTTAAAGGTGGTGTTTGTCCAAACACCAAAACATCTAGGCCAAATAGGTGACCCCTCCTTTTATCTCCATGTCTTCTCTTAAATCAAATCTTGGGGTAAACCGAACACTGTTAAACAAATTACACAGATTGTAAAGTAATTCTGTATCATCACAGAGAGACACTTTCTGTCTTATGGGACTCAATAAAAACAAAAAGTTAAGAAACGTTATTTATTTGCTTTATTTGTTATTTATTTGCTTTACACAAACTGTTAGCTCATGTCAGTTCAGTTTGCCCTTCCTTCCATTATAGCCCTAAGAGTTAGGGGTCAGACCCTGACTAAAGACTGAGGAGAGATTAATCTCTCCAAGTGGAGATTAATGTGCCTGAGTTTATTATATAGATTCCCAAAAGGGGTCTGTGTTTGTTTAACCAATGCCTTTTAGAACCAATGACAAGTCAGAAGACATTTCTCTCTAAAGTTAATTTCTAATAGGCTTCCAGAAGCTTGGAGCTGAGTGACATCATGGCTGGTTGACAAGAGTTTTTCTGCGATTTGCTCTGTGATTCAGCATGGTGACCTCCCTCTTACTGCCTGTGCTGTTTTTAACCTGATTATCAGCATATTCAAATGCAGATATTCAGGGATATAGCACTATCATTTAGAACACTTTGTAATAGTTAACCTTTGCAAGCATTTATGAAATGACATGACTTCACTGCTACTATTTCTTCAAAAGAGTAAATTTTTTAAAAAGGCAGCAAATGAAGATCACAGCAGTATCTCTTCTCTCCACCCCTTCCTCACACCGCACCCTCCCCCCATTAGGAAAACACGAAACTATAAAACAACATGACCTAGGATCTTTTGCAGTATTCCTCTGATGAAATAAAAATGCTGATTCAGAAAAATCAATTAAATTAGCATTCAAGGACTCAGATGTGGAAATGGTTCAAAATATATATAATATTGCTTTGTGGAAAGGATGATTCATTTCAAAGTGAGACTACAGAATATACAGAATGGAGGGGAGAAAGAGGGCTTGTTGACTTCATTTGACTTCCACAGGACCAATGTAGACCTGAAAGGACTTTAGAGAATGTTTACTTTTGATTTAGTCTGAAATACAGATAGTTTGTCCATGAACAGGCCACTGGCTCCTGTTGGTCTTAAATGTCAGCTATAATCACTTTAAGCCTAAATGTTTATAATAAAAAAGTAAAAGGCCTTATTCATATCAGGCACAGGTTATAAAGTTTTCTTTTCAAAATACATGGGAGATATGAAAAATCAGATCTGAAATTTTATATGTTACACCTTAAGATCTTCTCAATTTTACTGGATTTTAAAGTGTTTTTGTTTGGTCTCTAAAATTAGGTATATTCATTTCTGTTCATTAAAAGCTACATTCAATTAGGAAAAACTATAACTGGGCCATCAGTACTCCTGCACAGTTCTTGAAAACCCTACTTTGCCTTAAAGGAGAGTATAGCTAGCCAAAAAAAGCAGTGATTTGTGTGGGTATGAATCAAGTGCCATCCATTCCATCTTTGAGATTTTAAACCACTATGTATTAGGCCCTATTTGGCCCAAAAAGGCAGCCGTGAGAGTTGCAGACACTATAACCTCCTCTTCCTCACTTGTTCTTGGCGTGCTGGCTCTTGTATCCCTGGTCCCAGATTTCTGGTTTGGTAACAACCACCCTGACGCCCTTCAGTGCTGGTGATCTTCTAGACAGCTCTCTGAGCTTCTAGGATTTGGCCTTTGCTCCCTTCTTTAGATCTAGAATCCCTGAGGTATCTTGTTAGAATCTCCCATTTTAGTCTCTGAGCCCAGAACACTCTGCCCAAAGGTTTGCACAGGACTTAGGGTGGACGGAGTTAAGTCACTCTCCGCCCAAGTGATGAATGTGAACTTCACTGTTCAAGGAGAAGTGAATTATTTCTTAGAGAGGTATTCCAGCTGTGGGATCTTATATACTGGGATAGTCTGAGAAAGCGGACCTGTATCCAGGAGTATCATCATTCATCAGACTCTGTGGTGAGCAAAAGGGACACGATTATCTGTCATATACTCTTTGCTTACAAAGCCAAAGTGCCCATGCTCCAGGAACAATGACCACCTGTGATGCAAAGTCAAGGAAGACCAGGCCCTTGCCTTACAGAAGGTTACAGTCTAACAGGGGCCTTTTCATACTATCCCCTATGTCACTCAGTATGTCAGCAAATTTGGAAAACTCAGCAGTGGCCACAGAACTGGAAAAGGTCAGTTTTCATTCCTATCCCAAAGAAGGGCAATGCCAAAGAATGCACAAACTACTATACAACTATACTCATTTCATATGCTAACAAGGTTATGTTCAAAATACTTCAAGCTAGGCTTCAGCTGTATGTGAACTAAGAACTTCTAGATGTACAAGCTGGGTTTAGGAAAGGCAGAAGAAAGACAGCAAACTGCTAACATCCTTTGTATCACAGAGAAAGCAAGGGAATTCCAGAAAAACATCGACTTCTGCTTCACTGACTATGCACAAGCCTTTAACTGCGTGGATCACAAAAAACTGTGGAAAATTCTTAAAGAGATGGGTACAAGAACATCTTATTTGTCTCCTGTGAAACAGGTATGCAGGTCAAGAAGCAACAGTTAGAACCTTATATGGAAGAACTGATTGGTTCCAAATTGGGAAAGGAGTACATCAAGGCAGTATATTGTCACCCTGCTTATTTAACTTACATGCAGAGTACATCATGTGAAATGCTGGGCTGGATGACTCACAAGCTGGAATCAAGATTGCTGGGAGAAATATCAACAAACTCAAATATTCAGATGATACCACTCAAATGGGAGAAAGTGAAGAGGAACTAAAAAGCCTCTTGATGAAGGTGAAAGAGAAGAGTGAAAAGGCTGGCTTAAAACACAACATTCAGAAAACTAAGATCATAGCACCCAGACACATTACTTCATAGAAAATAGAAGGGGAAACAATGGTAACAGTGCCAGATTTTATTTTCTTGAACTCCAAAATCACCACAGATGGTGACTGAAGCCATGAAATTAAAAGATGCTTGCTTCTTGGAAGGAAAGCTATGACAGACCTAGACAGCATGTTAAAAAACAAAGACATCAGTTTGCTGACAAAGGTCCATATAGTCAACCTATGGTTTTTCCAGTAGTCATGTACAGATGTAAGAGTTGGACCATAAAGAAGGCTGAGCACCAAAGAAAAAAGTGATGCTTTCAAACTGTGGTGCTTAAGAAGACTCTTGAGAGTCCCTTGGACAGCATGGAGATCAAACCAGTCAATCCTAAAGGAAATCAACCCTGAATACTCATTGGAAGGACTGATGCTGAAGCTGAAGCTCCAATACTTTGGCCACCTGATGTGACAAGCTGACTCACTGGAAGAGACCCTGATGCTGGGAAAGATTGAAGGCAAAAGGAGAAGATGGTGACAGAGGATAAGATGGTAAGACAGCATCACTGACTCAATGGACATGAATTTAAGCAAATTCTGGGACAGAGTAGAGGACAAGGAAGCATGGCATGGAGCAGTCCATGGGGTCGCAAAGAGTCAGACATGACTTTGTGACTGAAGAACAAGTCTAACAGGGGCAGGTGTATGCATCAGTTTCCTATTGCTGCTGGAATAAATTATCACAAGCTAGCTGTTCAAAGGATTTCGCAGTGGTGAAGAATCCGCCTGCCAATACAGGAGATGCGAGTTCAATTCCTGGGTCGGGAAGATCCCATGGAGTAGGAAATGGCAACCCACTACAGCATTTTTGCCTGGAATATTCCGTGGACAGAGGAGCCTGGTGGGCTATGATCCACGGGAGTCACAAAGAGCTGGACAACACTGAACGACTGGGCAGGTACGCGTGCAAGCAGCTGCTGAAAAACAACACAGATTTATTCTCTTAAAATTCTGGGGGTCAAAAATCCAAAATAAGCCTCACCAGGCTAAAATCAAAGTGCTACCAGAGCTCTGTTCCTTTTGGAGGCTGTAGGAGAGAATTTTTTCCTTGCTTTTTACAACTTCTAGAGTATAGTGCATTCCTTGGCTCCTGGCCCTTTCTTCCATTTTCAAAGCCAGCAGCACAGCATCTTCAAATCCCTCTCTTAACACTGACTTTCCTGCTTCCTTCTCTCACTTACAAGGATCTGTATGATGACACTGGGCCCATCTGGGTAATCAAGACTACACTATCTCAAAATATTTAACTTAAATCGTTTTGCAAAATTCCTTCTGCCATGTGAGATAACACATTTATAGGTTCTGAGGATTAGGATACAGATACCTTTGGCAGAGCTATTATCTACCCCTATCCCCAGTTTTTTCCCATTGCAGTAAAATACACATAAAGTCTACCATCTTAACTGTTTTTAAGTGTACAGTTTAATGGTATTACATACATTCATAATGTTATACAACCATCACTACCAACCATCTCCATAACTCATTCATTATGTAAAACTGAAACTCTATACTCATTAAATAATAACTCTCCATTCCTTCTTCCCCTGGCAACCACCATTCTACTTTGTGTCCATAATTCTGATCTCTATGAATGTAAGATAAGTGGAATCTTTATATACTATTTGTCTTTCTGTGACTGGCTTATTTTACTTAGCATAATGTCATCAATCGCTTCTCGGCCTTTTGGCTAAGATCAAGTGTAGCATAATGTCATCAAGGTTCCTTCACACTGTGCATATGGTAGAATTTCCTTCCTTTTTAAGGCTGCACATTATTCCATTATATGTATACATCATATTTTATCAGTCATCCACTGATGGACACTTGGGTTGCTTCTATTTTAGCTATTGTGAAGAATGCTGCTATGAACCTGGGTATATAAACATATCTTCAAAACCCTGTTTTCAATTCTTTTGGCTATACAAACAGAAGTGGAATTTCTTAATCATATGGTAATTCTACTTTTAATTTTTAAGGAACTGCCATAATATTTTCCACAGTAGCTATACTACTTTACATTCCCACCAATGATGCACAAGGGTTTCAATTTCTCCACATCCTCACCAAAACTTGGTACTTTTTTATAGTATTCATTTCAATGGGTATGAAGTGATATCTAATTGTAATTTGATCTGCATTTCCCTATAAAGACGTTAAGCATCTTTTCATGTGCTCATTGACCAATTTGTACTACTTCTTTGGAGAAATCTCTATTCAAATCCTTTGTCCATTTTAAAAATGTGGTTATTTTGCTGTTGTTGAGTTTTAGGAGTTTTCCATAGTTCCTGGATATCAGCTATCATATAACTGATATATGACTTGCAAATATTTCCCCCCATGCTCTGGGTTGCTTCCTTATTCTGTTGATATTCTTTTGATGCACAAATCAAAACATTTTCATGCAATCCAATTTGTCTACTTTTTCTTTTCTTGCCTGTGCATCTGGTGTCATATCCAAAGAAATCCTTGCTAAACCCAATGTCAGGAAGTTTTTGCCCTGTGTTTTCTTCAAAGTGTTTATCATTCCATGTCTTACATTTAGGTCTCTGATCCATCTTAAATTAAGGTGTTAGGTAAGAGCCCAGCTTCATCGTTTTCCTTATGGATATCCAGTTAAAAGACTGTCCTTTTCTATTCAATGGTCTTGGAACCTTTGTCAAAAATCATTTGACTATACATGCAAGGGTTGAAGTCTGGGCTCTCTATCCTATTCCATTGTTACATATGTCTGTGTTCATGCCATCACCACACTATTTTGTTACTGTAGCATTGTAGTAAATTTTGAAATCAGGAAATGTGCCCACTTTGTTCTTCTTTCTCAAAACTGTTTTGGTTATGTAGGGCCCCTTGAGATTCCATATGAATTTAAGGATGGGCTTTTCTATATTTTCCAAAGAGAGTCTTTGGGATTTTGATACAGACTGCAAGTAATCTAGAGACTGCTTTGTGTAGTAATGACAACTTCACAATATTAAGTTTTGTAATCCATGAACATGGGATGTGTTTCCAATTTATGGCTTCTTTAATTTCTTTTGGTAATGTTTTGTACTTTTCATTACACAAGTCTTTCATCTTCTTGGTTGATTCCTAAGTATCTTATTCTTTTTGATGCTATTATAAATGGAATTTTCATAATTTCCTTTTCAGATTATTCACTGTTATAGAAATGTAACTAATTCTTGTGAGCTTTGTATTGTTTATTGAATTCAATTAGTCTTAACAGGTTTTTGTATGTGTGGAATCTTTAGGGTTTTCTACATATAAGATCATATCATCTGCAAACAGAAAATTTGTACTCCTTCCCTTCCAATTTCCATGCCTTTTATTTCTTTTCCTCACCTAATTTCTTTGGCTCAAACTTCCAGTACTATGTTGAATAGAAGTGGCAGAAGTGGGCATCCTTGCCTTATCCTGATGTTAGAGGAAAAGTTTGTATTATGTGGAGATAGCTTCTTTCCATTCCTCGTTTGTTGAGTATTATTTTCTTTTCATGAAAGAGTGTTGAAATTTATCAAATGTTTTTCTGCATAGATTGAGATGACCATGTTTTCCCCACCTTCATGCTGTTAATGTGACCTATTAAATTGACTGATGTTCCTATGTGGAACCATTACTGCACTCTAGGAACAAATCCCACTTGGTCATGGTGTATAATCCTTTAAACATGCTACTGAATTTGGTGTGGCAGCATTTTGTTGAGGATTTTTACATCAGTGTTCAAAAGGAATATCAATCTGGAATTTTCTCTCTTGTGTCTTTGTCTGGTTTTGCAATCAGGAATAATGCTGGCTTCATAGAGTAAGTTACAAAGATCTCTACTCTTCAATTTTTTGGAAAATTTTGAGAAGGACTGGTGCTAGTTCTTTAAATGTTTGGTAAAATTCAGTAATGAATTTACCAGGATTTTCCTTTGGAGACTTTTGATTACTGATTCAATCTCCTTACTAGTTACACGTCTATTCAGATTTTCTATTTCTTTGTGATTTCGTCTTGGTAGGTATTGTGCTTCTAGGAATCAGTCCATTTCATCTAGATTAGTCAGTTTACTGGTATACATTGTTAATGGTATTCTCTTATAATCCCTTCTATTTCTGTAGAATTGGTAGTACATCCCATTTTCATTCTCCCCATTCCTGTTTTACTGAAATATAATTGACAAAATTGTAACATTTACTGTATGAGACATGATGATTTGATATACATATTCATTGTAAAATGATGCCCATCATCAAGTTAAAACATTTATTACCTCATATAGTTCCTTTTTTGGGGTAGAATGCTTAAAATCTACTCTAATAAATTATAAGTATATAATACTGTACTATTAAAAAAATGCTTCAAGAATTTGAGTGTCACTCTTGTGCAAGAACTATGGTAATCTTTGTGTCATTCTAATTTTGGTCTGTGTGCTGTCAAACAGAGCACCCAATTTTTACTTCTGATTTTAGTAATTTGAGAATTTTCTTTTTAGTTCATTTAGCTAAAAGTTCATCAATTCTATTCATCTTTTCAAAGAACCAACTTTTGGTTTCACCGATTATTGCTATCTTATTCTCTACTTCTCTGATCTCTACCATAATTTTAATTATCTCTTTTCTGCTGGCCTTGGGTTTAGTTTGTTCTTTTTCCAGTTCCTTAAGTTATATAGTTAATTTATTGATTTGAGATATTTCTTGTTTCTTTAGTGTAAATGTTTATAGCTATACACTTTCCCATTATCAGTGCTTTTACTATGTCCTGTGAACTTTAAGATTTTTATTTAATTTTTTATTGAAGTATAGTTGATTTACAGTATTATATAATAAATCAATTGTATATCAAGTGTACAAGGTAGTGGTTAAAAATTTTTATAGATTATATTCCATTTAAAGCTATTATAAAATATTGGCTGTATCCCCTGTGTTGTACAATATATCGTTGTAGTTTATTTTATACATAGTAGTTTGTATGTCTTAATCCCCTATGTCTCTATTGCCCCTCTTCCCTTCCTTGTCTCCACTGATAATCACAAGCTTGTTCTTTGTATATATGAGTCTGTTTCTGTTTTGTTATATTCTTTCATTTGCTTTACTTTTTAGATTCCACATATAAATTCCCCAGGCCAGAATACTGGATTGGGTAGCCTTTCCCTTCTCCAGGGGCTCTTCCCAACCCAGGGATCGAACCCAGGTCTCCCGCATTGCAGGCAGATTCTTTACCAGCTGAGCCACAAGAGAAGCCCAAGAATACTGGAGTGGGTAGCCTATCCCTTCTCCAGCTGATCTTCCCAACCCAGGAATAGAACCGGGGTCTCCTGCATTGCAGGTGGATTCTTTACCAACTGAGCTATCAGGGAAGCCCCATATAAGTGGTAATATACAGTATTAGTCTTTCTCAGTGGAGAAGGAAATGGCAACCTACTCCAGTATTCTTGCCTGGAGAATCCCATGGACAGAGGAGCCTGGTGGGCTGCCATCTATGGGGTCACACAGAGTCAGACATGACTGAAGCGACTTAGCAGCAGCAGCAGCAGCAGCAGCAGCAGTTTTTCTCAGTGTCACTTACTTCACTAAGCATAATACCTTCCAGGTCCAATCATGTTGTTGGAAATGGCAAGATTTCATTTTTTATGGCCAAGTAGTATTCCATTGTGTATATGTGTAGGTGTGCATGCACCTTTCTTCATTCATCTGTTAATGAACACTTAGGTTGCTTCCATATTTGGCTACTGAAAGTAAGGATGCTATAAACACTGGGGTGCATGTATCTTTTCAAATTAGTGTTTTTATTTTCTTTGGATATACACCCAGGAAAAGAATTACTGGCAGTTATATTGTTGATTTTTGAGGAACTTCCATACTGTTCTCCACAGTGGCAAGACTGATTTACTTTACACCAACAGTGTACAAGGGTTTCCTTTCCTCCATCTTTTTGCCAATATTTGTTATTTGTGATCTTTTTGATGATAGCCATTTTGACAGGTATGAGGTGATACCTCATTTTTTAAAAAATTTTACTGAAGTATAGTAGCTTTACAGTGTTGTGTTTAATTTCTGCTGTACATGTGTGTGTATATATATATATATATATATGTATACATACACACATATATTCTTTTCCTTTATGGTTTATCACAGGATATTGCATATAGTTCCCTGTACTGTACAGTAGGATATTGTTGTTTATCCATTATATATACTCCCAATCCTTCCCTCCCCGATTCCCTCCATGGAACAATCACAAATGTGTTCTCTGTATCTATAAGTCTGTTTCTGTTTCATAGATATATTCATCTGTGTCACATTCTAAATTCCATATATAAGTGATATCATGTGGTATTTGCCTTTCTATTTCTGACTTACTTTGCTTAGTATCATCATCTCTAGGTCCATCAATGTTGCTGCGAATGTTGTTACTTCATTCTTTTTAATGACCGAGTAATATTCCAGTGTGTGTGTGTGTGTGTGTGTGTGTGTGTGTGTGTACACCACATCTTCTTTATCCATTCATCTGCTGATGGACATTTAGGATGTTTCCATGTCTTGTCTATTGCAAACAGTGCTGCGATGAATATAGGGGTGTGTATATCTTTTCAAATGATAGTTTTGTCTGGGTACTGTATATGCCCAGGAATGGGACTGCTAGATCATATGGCAACTCTATTTTTAGTTTTTTGAAGAACCTTCATACTGTTTTTGTAGTGGCTGTACCAATTTACATTCCCACCAACAGTGTAAGGGGATTCCCATTTCTCCATATCTTCTCTAGCACTTACTATTTATAGAGTTGTAAATAATGGCCATTCTGACTGGTGTGAGGTAATACCTCATTGTAGTTTTGATTTGCATTTCTCTAATAATTAGTGATGATGAGCATCTTTAATGAACCTATTGGCCATCTGTATGTCTTTAGAGAAATGTCTATTGCCCATTTTTTGATTGGGTTGTCTGTCTTTCTGTTACTGAACTGTAGGAGCTGTTTGCATATTTTGGAAATTGAGCCCTTGTTGGTTGCATCATTTGCAAATATTTTCTGCCAGTCTGCAGGATGTCTTTTTGTTTTATCATTTCCTTACTGTGCAAAAAGCTTATAAGTTTGATTAGGTCCCACCTGTCTATTTTTGCTTTTATTTCTAATGCTTTGGGAGACTGACCTAAGAAAACACTAGTAAGATTTATGTCAGAGACTGTTTTGCTTAGGTTCTTCTCTAAGAGTTTTATGGTTTTGTTTCTTATATTTAAGTTCTTATGACATTTTGAGTTTATTTTTGTGTATGCTGTGAAGATGTGCTCTAGCTTCATTTTATTGTGGTTTTGATTTGCATTTCTCTGATGATTAGCAATGCTGACAATCTTTTCATGTGCTTGTTGGCCATCTGTATGTCTTCTTTAAGAAAAATGTCCTTTCATGACTTCTGTCCATTTTTTAATACGTTTTTTTTTTTTGACATTTAGTTGTATGAGCTAGTTATATATTTTGGATATTAACCCCTTATCAGTCGTATGAATTGCAAAACTTTTCTCCCATTCAAAAGGTTGTCTTTTCATTTTGTCAATGGTTTCCATTGTTATGCAAAAGCTTTTAAGTTTATTAGGTCTTATTTGCTTATTTTTGTTTTTATTTTCTTTGCCTCAGGAGCCAGATCCCCAATATATTGGAATTATGTCAGAGTATCCTGCTTGTTTTCTTCTAGGAGTTTGATGGTTTTGGGTTTCACATTTAGAACAGGTCTTTAATCCATTTTGAGTTTTTTGCATATTATGTGAAAAAATGCTCTAATTTCATTCTTTAACATGGAGCTGTCCAGTTTTCACTACATCACCTATTTAAGAGACTGTTTTTTCACCCTTGAATATCCTTGCTTCTTTTATCATAGATTAATTGACCAGAAGTCTGTGGGTTGATTTTTGTTTCATTGAGTTGTGTCTGTTTTGTAGCAGTGACATAATGTTTTGCTTACTGTAACTGGCAGTTTTGTAGCACATTGTCTGGCCTTACTTGTTTGTAATTTTTGCAGTTTTTTTCTTCTAATTGATTTCTAGTTTTATGGAGTTGTGGCTGGAAAAGATGCTTGATATGATTTCTCAGTAAATTTTCTTAAATTTACTGAGACTTATTTTATGGCCTAGTAGGCAATCTATCCTGGAGAACGTTCCATGTGCACTTTAAAAGAATGTGTACTCTGCTGCTTTTGGATGGATTCTTATAAATACATCTGTTAAGTCCATATGGTCTATGTGTCATTTAAGGCTAGGGTTTCCTTATTGATTTCTTGGTCTGGATGAACTGTCCATCGATCTAAGTGGGATATTCAAGTTTCTGACTATTATTGTGGTATTGTCAATTTCTCCCTGTATGTCTTTAATTTTTATTATATTTATTTTGAAAATTTTGGCTGCTCTGGGTGTTCATCGCTGCACAGGGATTTCTCTAGTTGCAATGAATGGGCTTCTCATTGCGGTGTCTTTTTTTTGTTGTTGTGAAGCATGTTCTCTAGGGTATGTGGGTTTCAGCATTTGTGGCACACAGGCTCAGTGCTGTGGTTCGTGGCCTTAGTTGCTCATGGCATGTGGGATCTTCTCAGACCAGGGATCGAACCTATGTCCTCTGTCCTGGCAGGTGAATTCTTAATCAATGGACCATCAGGGAAGCCCCCTTTTATGTCTTTTAATATTTGCTTTATGTATTTAGGAGCTATTACGTTTGCTGCATATATACTTACAATTTTTATATCTTCTTGGATTGATCCTTGATCAGTGTAATATTCCTCTGTCTCTTATTACAGTCTGTTTTAAAGTCTATTTTGTTTGATATGAGTATTTCTACCTCATTTATCTTTTGATTTCCATTTGTATGGAAGACCTTTATCCAACTTCTCACTTACAGTCTGTGTGTATTTTTAGATCTGAAGTGAGTTTCTTGTAAACAGTATATATGTGGGTTTTATTTTTGTATCCATTCAGCCACTCTGTTGCCATTTTGTCAGTTGATTTAGGCTCTAAGTTTTGAGATGTTGTGTTTTTGTTTTCATTCCTCTCTTAAGTATTTTCAAAGCTCCCTTGTGATTTATTCCTTAAACCATTTGTTGTTTACGAGTGTTTTGTTTAATTTCCACAAATCTGTGAGTCTTCAGTTTTATTTCTATTATTGATTTCTTACTTCATGCTGTTATGGTCAGAGAAGAGATTTTGTATGATGTCCAGTCTACTGAGACTTAATTAGTGGCCTAACATGTATTCTACCTGGGTAAATGTCACATGTACACTTGAGAAGAATGTGTATTTTGCTTTGGGGTAGAATATTCTGGAGGGGTGTTATTCTGCCCGCCACAATGGGCCTATTCATTGATAATTCATTTATTCAACAAATATTTTGAGGACCTATTTTGTGGCAAGCACTTTTATAGGCACTAGGATTCAGTAGTAAAATCTATGTTCTTTTTCTCATAAAGCTTACCTTTTAGTACAGGAGATACAATGAGCAAATAAATACAGTATGTCAGGTGTGCTAAGTGCTATAAAGGAGAAGCAGATATGTAGGGAATGAAGATGTAGGGTGTGTGTGATGCTATTTTATACAGAGTGGGTGGGGAAGTCCTTCCTAAAGTGTTACATAACAGAATTCTACAGGAAGTGAGGAAGGAAGCCATGTGGATACCTGGAATAGGGTTGTTTTAGGGAGAGGAGTATCAAGTCCCAAGGCTTGGAGCCAGGAGCATGCATGACATATTCAAGAAATGGCAATAAGGCCAGTGTGGCTATACCTGGTTGAGCAAGCAGAAGGACAATGGTGGAAGAGGTGAGAGAAGAAATAGGAAGAAGATCAGGTAGGGGCTTGCAGACCATTGTAAGGACATTATAAGGGTTTACTTGCAGGAAACAGAAAGTCATTGTAAAGTTTTGAGCAGAGGGGTGATGTAGTATGACTTTGGCTTAAAAATAATCACTAGAGATAATTGGTTAAAGTTTTTAGAAAAGCCAAGGCAGAAGCAGAGAGGCAATTATGAGACTGTTTCAATCATCTAAATGAGAAATCATGGTTGATGAACCAGGATGGTAGCCACGGATGTAGTAAGAAGTGAGTAGATTCTGAAAATCTTCAGAAAGGAAAGGCAAAATGATATCCTGATAGATTGAACATAAATATAAGAAAAAGAGGAGTGAAAAATGGCTCAGTGATTTTCAGCCTGTCACTGAAAGAATGTGGCAGCTATTTACAGAGACAGGGAAGACAGTGAATAGAGAATGTCTGGGGAGGACAATGAGGAGCTTAGCTGTAAACATATTAAATTCAAGGTGCCTATTAAACATATAAGTGAAGATACTGGATTGGAAGTTGGATAAAATGAGCTTTCCAAGGGTAGGGAATTCTGTATATCTTATCCCTAAGGCTTAGAACAGTATCTGACATAGAGTAGCCACTCAGTAGACATTTGTTGAATAAATGAATAAATATACAAGTCTGAATTCAGAGGAATGATAGGGGCTTGAGATATTTGGGAGTCATCAACAGACAGATGGTATTTAAAGTCAGCTCATCTAGTGAGTGAACATAAATTAGCCTGAGACTTGAGCTGTAGGGTATTCCAACATGTAGAAGTTGGGAAGATGAGAGTAAATAAGCAAAGAAAACTGAAAAACAGAAGCCAGTGGGGTAGGAGGAAAAGCAAGGAAGTGTGATGTTCTAGAAGCAAAGTGAAGATAGTTTCAAGGAGAAGGGAGTAATAAATAAAAAAGTTTAATTAAAAATGAGGACTAAGGTAAAATTTATAGAAATGACTTAAATACTATTTTTAGATTATAAAAACTAACTGCATACTTTTAGGATGGGAAGAGGGATAGGGGACTGGAATACAGTTTTCAACAGTAAGTGGGGGAAAAAAGACTTAGCATTTCAGTTATATAACTATTCAAATAAAGAAACAGTCTTGCCTGTTACCAAGGAATATAATTCAATTTTGACTGAGCTAACAGGAGTACAGTATATGCAACAAGAAAGGTTTAACTTGCTACACTGCACTGAACAACCACTCTGGAAGGACTGGTTCTAGCACTGGGTTAAGTACCATGTTCAGGTCACTGATGCATCACAAAGTTCCCAAGGAAAGTGATTTCTGGTGGGAAAAGTATATGAAACAACATAATCTGAGGAAAATTTGAAGGAATTGGGAAATTTATTTCAGAACTGGGGGCTAAAAGGTTATCTTCAAAGTGAAGAGGTATTACACTGTTACTTATGATCCCAGAGGAGAGATGTTACCCAAAAGTAGATACTAAACTTACAGAAAATTTTCTAACAATTAGAACACTCAAAAGTTAAATGGGCTGTTGATAAGGTATTACTTTCTTAACTATTCTGCAATAAGTAGAGGAACACATTCACTGAAGTCACAGAGGGCTGTGGCATCAAAACTTGGCTGGGCATTGGACAGGATGATGTCTAAGATTCTGTTCAGTTCTGGACTGTTACAACAGATGTGACTCTACATTGAAAATTATAATCTCCTCCCTCTCCCACATACTATGTTATGTATACGCTACAGGGAGAAGATAACTTGTTTAATGTAGCTCTAATTTGGAGCCCTGTAGAAGGGAATGAGGATGACTTATTGGAGATATGAGAGCAAGAGAAAACTAACAGTGGAAAAGATACATGTGTAAGCACTATAAGACTGTCTGGACATTTGGTTAGAGAAGAGGGAAAAATATATGGGCAACTAAAGAGTGAGAATATTAGATAGGGGGAGACTGGTTTATACTCGGAAAGAGTTTCACCTGGTTATGAATTTCAATTTCATTCAAACAGGAACTTTTGAGAAGGAAACCCTTTTGGGAAGAGAAGTGTTAGACGATGAAAACAGATAGGTAGCCATTCCTGTGGTTTGGGATCAACAAACTAAAACATGCTGGAGTAAGAGGAAGACCAGGAGGACACCAACGAGAATGGAATGTAAAGGGTGAGGCCCCTAAGAAGAAACTCTGGTCCCTGGTAGAGGTCTGAATGGAGGCCCGAGAAAGTTCAAACTAAAATGGTGATGAGCTCAGGACAGTCTGGGGCAACCAAAGATAAATGGAGAAAGGGCAGGGCGGAGCCCATGAGGTGAGAAGGTGGTAGGCTCTGGATGACAGACAACAGCATGTGGTCCTAGATCTTGGAACTACATGCTAGGGTTGTGCAAGAGTGCTTCTCACGTGGGACAGTTCTGACCTCTCTATCTTCAGTTCTCATAGTGACTGTAAACACAAAAGGGCCCTGTGCTGATTTTGGCTAGTTTAGCTGACATTTTGGGCTTCTCTTATCTTTAGTATTTGGCAGTTAGGCTGAAGGAGTCTGTCAGAGGCTCTGCTGTGTTGCCAAAAGAAAGCAATTACTTCTTCTGGGTGAGTAACTGGGAGGGGACAATGTCATATCTGGGTTGCACGATGTGGTACCCTCCTAACCAATCTTTCCTGCTTCCACTCTCTTCCCTATAATTCATTCTACACAGAATAAAATCCATTACTTTTAAAACAATCAGATCATGCTGTTCTCCTGCTTAAAATTCTCCAGTGGTTTCCTACCACACTTGGAATAGAGGCCAAACTTTCACCCTCTGTTCTCATCTCTTGGCCCTTACTTTCTGACTTCATCTTCTAGCACATTCTTGCTCATCACATTCCAGCACACTGCCTTCTCTGCTTCTGATACACACCCACTTCAGATGTTTGGGAGTCATCAACTTCCTGCTCTGCTCAACTGGAATACTCTTCCCTTCAGTCTTTATAGAGTAGGCTTAGCTACTCTATTTGCTTAGCTTCAGTATCACCTTCCCAGAGAAGCCTCCCCTGACCACTCTGTCTACCCAAGTCACTCTGCTATATTACTCTGCTTTATTTTCTCGTATCACTATCACTAGCTGAAATTATCTTATTCATTTACTGGTTTGTCATCTTTTTCTCCTGTTAGACTGCAAGCTCCATGGAGTTTTTGTTCACCACTGGATTCCTAATACCTTGAAAAATGTCTGGCACATAAATCGTAAGTAAATAGCAATTAATAAAGATTTGCTAAAGCAATGGAAGAGAGACAGACAGAGACAGAGAAGAGGAGAGAACTGGTTTCAGTGAGGTATACCGAAGGCATGAAGGCCTTGGATGTCTCCTTCTCACCTTAGGGGGAGAAGAGCATGAGACATGGGCAACTCTTCTTTATATGTTAAGAGTGGGTACAGGAAATGGAGCCCTGGCATAGGTCCTTAGTACACACTGGTATTTGCTAACACTGCTAGTCATGGCTATTTCCCAGTTTCTTATTTTGTTTCTAGCCCAGGTGCTAGGTGCCCAAAGGGGAGCTGCTAGGACATTTAGTCTCTCTCCTTAAGGAAATCTTTTCATTTGAAGACATACTCAGGACAAAGATCTAGTGAATTAGAAGTAGACAGATATCAAGTCATAGGTATAAATAGTAGGGGCCATCTCACATTTCTGAAGCAAGTATTTTTTATTTTTATTTAATTAGATAGAGTAGGACTGGATTCTGAAAGACAGAAGTTAAAAATAATAAAGGTTTGGGGTCGTAAAATCTGTTCATATGACTAGAATCATGAGAAGCATAAGGTAATCAGGAGGGAAAAAAAGCCAACTTTGGATGAAAGCCAATGAGCTTAGAATCTGACATATTAAATATCAGTTCCTGGAAGAAATTGCAAGTAGGAATTCCAAGAGGAAATGTCTATCAGGGCCTTGTTTATGAATACAGTTTATGTCTTAATTTTACTTGCTTCTGGATTAATTTACTTTTCCCTATTATCTTTTATTATAATTATTTCATTAAAAAAAAAAAAAAAAAAGACACACATACTCTGTAACCCAACTCAAAATCTTTTTGGAACAGAGTGGGGTATACTAAATATATATATATAAAAGCTACCTTGGGCAGTTCAGGCTGACAGACATTTTAGTCCCTGTCTGCCCCATTCCTTGTTCCACTCTTTGAAGAAGAATTAGCAAATTCATGTTCATAATGTGAGGAAACAGGCATTGAGAAGCTAAAGAATCTGTCACTCGGCACAAAGCTAGGAGAACAGGACCAGCACTCATATTTCTCTGACTCCCAAACCCAAGCTCTTCAACACAACTCTATAGAAGGATGTTCCTCTTGAGATCCTGACCGCCAGAGTCCTAGAATCAGTGTGGGTTCAGCTGCAAGTGTATCCCAGACAGTTTGCTACGCTAAGTCTGGTGAGCCTGCATACATACTGACAGACTTCCTTCATCACATCCTATCGCCTCTGGGAGTCGTAGCCAGAAAAGGCTGCCCCTAAATGCTAGGTGGGTCAGGCCCAGACAGCCCACTTTTTCTGGGATAGTGCCTAGCACACAGTAGACACACAGTGTGAATCACAGCAATGAAGCGATAATCCTTCTGCCCTTACAAGTCAACTATGGCTTTATTACCAGCTGGGACAGATCTCTTAGAAATCTCTCTACAAACATTTGCTTAATTGTGAATATAGAGACAGTCCAGACATTCCTGTATTCTTCTCACTTTCCAAACCTGAAGGATGAGGACAGTCATTCTTCCTTATAAGTCTAGAGGCTGTAATGACCCCCTGGACAGTGTGAGGATTGCTGGGAGATAACTCATGAAGTGCCCTTCATCTGGGGCATGTAAATGGTGTTCAACAAATGCTATTTCCTTTAGTTCCACTTGCTTAATCCTATTGCATTTACTTCATTTCCCATCTCCCAATACGAACAAGCCTTTTTTTTCTGAGGGCAGTGGCTAAAGATACCAAGAGAAGGGTGATAATAGCAAGCATGAGAGTGCAAAGAGGAAAGAATACAGATGAGAACAGGATACTGGGAAAACATTGATCTCTAGGGTAGGCCAGAATGTGGCAGACTGTATTTTCTAAACATGGCCACAGCAGTATTTCTGGTATCATATGCTCTTCTAGAAACTTTATATTCCCCACAAAGAGATGAAGTCTATTTCTCTTCCCTTTGAAGCTGGGTGGGACTCTGTTGCTGCTTTGCTGAAGAGAATTCAGTGGTGGGATACTGCATGAACCCTGACCTAGGTCATAAAACATGACATGGTTTCTACTTGGCTCTCTCCTTTGTCAGGGTGCTCCTCCTTCGAACCTGTCACCATGCTGTGAGGAAGCCCAAGTTAGCCTGTGCAGAGAGACCAAATGGAAAGGTCCCCAACAAACAGTGAGCATGCGAGTGCAGAGAAGAAAGGATGCAGGTAAGAACAGACATGTGTGAACAAGTACAAAGACGATTCCAACCTCCAGCCTTCAGGTCTTCCTACTGAGGCCCAGACACTGTGAAACAAAGAAAGCCATTCTCCCTGTGTCTGATGGAATTCCTGACACACAGAATCTGTGAGATGAATAGACTGTTGTCTCATGTGAGTACGTTTTGGGGTAATCTGTTACATAGCCACAGTGACTGGAACAAGAAGAAAAACAAAGGAGAGTGTGTGGCAGGGTGAGACGGGAGAAGAGTGGGGTTAGAATGGTCTGAATGCTGCCGAGTAGTACACAAGACTAGTACTAGTGGGCAGCATTGAGGGGCGGGGGGGCGGTGGGGGGGCGGATTACAGCTTGGTATAAGGAGAAGCTTTTACAGCATTAAAACTGATCAAGGACTGCATAGGCTCCCCCAGTTCCCTGTCAATGAAGATACTCGAATATAAGCTGAGGAAGGTTACTGAAGAGATACAAATTTGAACCAAAGAATGGGTTCAGTTGACGGTAAGGTTCCTTCCAGTCAGTGGAACGTGACAGCAGGTTAGATCTGGGTTACAAGGAAGACAGATGAGACAGAGGTGACATCTGGAGTCTGATGCCTGGGACACCGGTGACACCATACCTAAAAAGAGAAACTATGAGGGGATTGAAAAAGATTCTTCTTTTCCATTCCTTTTGTCTCTTGCCCAGATGAGTGTTAATGGTCTTTCTGTAACCTCTCCCATACATTTTCACATGATAACTTCCAAATGTGGTCCTTATTATGTCACTGCCCTAATTAAAGGCTTTTAAAAACTATTTATTTATTTACTTGGCGGCACGTGGGGTTTTTAGCTGTAGCACGTGAACTCTTGTGTTCTGTTGTGTTAGTCGCTCAGTTGTGTCTGATTCTTTGCGACCCCATGCACTGTAGCCCGCCAGGCTCCTCTGTCTGTGGGATTCTCCAAGGCAAGAATACCAGAGTGGGGTTACCATTCTCCAGGGGAGATCCTTCTCCAGGGGATCTTTCCAACCCAGGGATCGAACCCAGGTCTCCCACATTGTGGGCAGATTCTTTACCGACTGAGCTACCAGGGAAGTCCTAGTTGTGAACTCTTGGTTGTGGCATATGGGATCTATTAATAGTTTCCTGACCAGGGATCAAACTGGCCCCCTGCATTGGGAATGTGGAGTCTTAACCACTGGACCACCAGGGAAATCCCTTGATCAAAGGATTTTAATGACACCACTGTCACCACCACATTCAGCAGGTCATTTTATATATCACACAGTATTTTTTTTTTTTTTTCCAGTGGGTTTTGTCATACATTGATATGAATCAGCCATGGATTTACATGTATTCCCAATCCCGATCCCCCCTCCCACCTCGCTCTCCACCCAATTCCTCTGGGTCTTCCCAGTGCACAGTATTTTTATATTTATTATCTCACTTGAACATTATAACAGCCTGGGAGGTACTAAAATCACCACTGCAGACATCTAAAAATCCAGCTAAAGCATGTACTCTGTTCATTCTTCATATTTTTTGGCTTTGATGTTTTTGCTTATGCTATTTTCTTTGTCTATGTTTTTCTCAACTCTAAATGTTCCAACCCTTTTATCTTTCAAGGCCCAGATTAAATTTTTGTTGCTCTGGAAAACAGCTGATTCCTGCAACTAAGAGTGGTCTCTCCCTCCTCTGAACTCTGTCAATGATGACATGATAATCTGATATTTATCAAGCAATTACTGTATGCCAAGCAGCATGCTGAGTGCTTTCTCTATGTTATCGTCTATCTTCTGTATTGCTCTCTACCTTATACCACGGATATTTGTATACACCTCTTCTTTACTAGCTTACCGGCTCCTTGAGGATATGATCAATGTCTGAGTCATTTTTGTTTTCTCCCAAGTCTAGCACAGGGCCTGGCACAGAGCAAGCACTATATAAATATTTGTCTAATGAATGAATGAATAATTTAGGCAGGCAGAGTTAAAGTTTACCTTTGCTCGAACAAATGGTTTTCAAGCACCCTTAAACACTTGAGAAGCACTCATTTATATCCACATAATTAATGGGCTAAATTACGAATCATTCTTATCTTTTTAAGACCCAGGTTTCTAGGGACCTTGGCTAGAATCTATTTCATCAGTGTTGTTTACAGATGTAAGAGTGGAAAACAACAAATACACATATTAACAGACTTCTTTTTGTGCAAAAATATTGTAGAATTCAGAACAGTATTTTCCAACCAATCAGAATTAGCTAGTTTTTACAAGTTTCTCTCTTTCATCTGTGCAGTCATAAAGACTGTAAACTCTTTCACTTTGAATCCCACTACTTCTTGGCCCACCTGCTATACTACTTTGCATAGTTATGAATTTAGAAATGATTGCTGACTAAGTGAAAGATCTGTGTTGGTTGCAATGTGTAATTACTCATTATGGTTCTGATCCCATTAGTTCAGCTAAGGAGCCAGCACCTTAAGGGCGCCGCAGGGAGCCTCAGCCAATTATGGCAGTTGAGTCATTGCCCCAAGATTTGAAAACTATCCTCTTTTCTTTACTTCTTGTAGGCCCAAGAATGGAAAACTGACAACAGTAAAGGCTAAACAGGCATTTCAAAAAATTGTATTACAGATTGTTGAAGTTTGTTGCAGTGATCAAGAATTATAGCTGGTGAAAAATTCCCATATTAAAATTCTGACGTATTCCTAATATAAAATCAATCCTTTTCACCTGAAGATTGCAATTTCAATTTTTACTAAAGAAATGCAAGTTATTGTCTAAAACCAAGCCTGGTACAAAAATAATCAGTTAGTGCTTCCCCTACCCACACCGAAGCAGAGATTAACAGAGTACATTCTGACACCTAAATTGTCTTTCACAAAGCCTAGGAAAAAATTAGAAGATTAAGGGCACAATGGGAGGGGAGAGCAAAGGCAGACCTGCTATAATCACCACCACAAAGGCTGGCCACTGGCAGACTGCAGAGTGTTTACTCAAAGCCCTGTGCGATCCATCAGTGTCCCTAATTATCTCAGGTCTGCCAGTTCACAAAAGGCAATTTCTGAAGGCTTCTCTGGCTCCCCTTTGTCTCTTATTCCTGGTGGTCATAAAAGGGCTTTGAGGAAAAGCCTTGCTTGACACTCTGGCTCTGGCTGGCTTCTCCACGCAGCCCAAACAAGAAGTATGTGAATTACTCCAACAGAACAACCACCAAGCTACCTTTCTCCCCAGGCACAGCTATGACCTTGTGCCGAAACCCTGTTGAAGTGCTTTCAACAGGCCACTGTAGTTGACAATTCAGAAATAACGATTTCTATGAAGAAATACGATTTCTATGAAGTAGTACAAAATGGTCTGTAACTATTAGAGGTAAACAAATCAGAAGAGATAGGAAAACTCCCTGTGTTCCTGTAGCTTGGCAGTGCTCAGGAAATGCTGGAAGACGGAAAGACAAGAGGAAGAAAAGCAGTGAGGGATCATTCTCTCTGTCTCAGAAGCAGATTATACTGACACTGCTAAGAATTTCTTAGGCAAATTGAGCCAGGGAACTACTTGGAGCTACTTTCATAAGAAGGCCTACTAACAGAAATCTGCTGAGTAACTGAGGTTGGGGAAGGAAATTATACTGGGAAAAAAATAGATTAAGAATTCTTAAAAACTACTAGAAACATCACTTTGCTGACAAAGGTCCATATAGTCAAGGCTATAGTTTTTCCAGTAGTCATGTATGGATGTGGAGTTGGACCCTAAAGAAGGTTGAGTGCCAAAGAATTGATGCTTTCAAACTGTGGTGCTGGAGAAGACTCTTGAGAGACCCTTGGACAGCAAGGAGATCAAACTAGTCAATCCTACAGGAAATAAACCTGGAATTTCAGTGGAAGAACTGGTGCTGAAGCTGAAGGTTCAATACTTTGGCCATCTGATGCGAAGAGCTGATTCATTGGAAAAGTCCCTGATGCTGGGAAAGATTTAAGGCCAAAAAAGAAGGGAGTGACAGAGGATGAGATGGTTGGATGGTGTCACTGACTCAATGGACATGAGTTTGAGCAAACTCAGGGAGATAGTGAAGGACAGGGAAGCCTAGCGTGCTGCAGTTCATGGGGTTGCAGAGTCAGACATGACTTAGTGACTCAACAACAACAACAAATTACTAAGGGTTAATCACTGACTTATTTAAAATCCAGTTGAATGTGTACAGATAAATAATTATCCTTCATTTTATGAGCATACACACAACACACATGCTAAGTTGCTTCAGTTGTGTTGGACTCTTTGCGACCCCATGGACTATAGTCTGCCAAGCTCCTCTGTCCATGGGATTTTTCAGGCAAGAATACTGGAATGGGTTGCCATGCCCTCCCCTTCAGGGGATCTTCCTGACCCAGGGATTGAACCCTTATCTCCTGTGTCTCCTGAACTGGCAGGCAGGTTCTTCACCTCTAGTGTCACCTGGGAAGCCCATACACACACAGACACACACATATGGACTATCATTTTATATATAAACTTCATACACACACACCTACATGCACACATACACACACACTCATACTTTGGTCTGCTTGGATAATCCTAGGCATGTCTAGAATCATGGAACATGGTGGTGTATATCCTATAATTTGGAGAACATCTCATCTACTGCTCAAAAATTTCATCAGAAACCTGCAAGTCATTCTGGATTCCTCATTTCCTTTTATCCTCCCATATTATCAAGCTCTATGTCATCTCACTTACATTTATTCAGTGTCCTCACTGTATCTGTTCCTCTCTGTTTTCACTGTCTCCACAGGTCCTCAACATTTAAAAAGCCTACTCCTAAGGAACTATGGTGTTGGAGAAGACTCTTGAGAGTCTCTTGGACTGCAAGGAAATCCAACCAGTCCACCCTAAAGGAGATCAGTCCTGAGTGTTCATTGGAAGGACTGATGCTGAAGCTGAAACTCCAGTACTTTGGCCACCTCATGCGAAGAGTTGACTCGTTGTAAAAGACCCTGATGCTGGGAGGGATTGGGGGCAGGAGGAGAAGGGGACAATAGAGGATGAGATGGCTGGATGGCATCACCGACTCAATGGGCATGAGTTTGAGTAAATTCCGGGAGTTTGTGATGGACAGGGAGGTCTGGCGTGCTGTGATTCATGGGGGCACAGAGTCGGACATGACTGAGTGACTGAACTGAACTGAACTGAAGGTGAGGGTGGGATGATTTGAGAGAATAGCATTGAAACATGTATATATCATATGTGAAACATATGATCATATGTGAAACAGATCACCAGTCCAGGTTCGATGCATGAGACAGGGTGCTCAGGGCTGGTGCACTGGGATGACCTTGAAGGATGGGATGGGGAGGGAAGTGGGAGGCGGGTTCAGAATGGGGAACACATGTATACCCATGGCTGATTCATGTCAGTGTATGGCAAAAACCACTACAATATTGTAAATTAATTAGCATTCAATTAAAATAAATAAATTTTTTTTAAAAGCCTACTCCTTCTAGTGGGCTCAAGCGAACTAGACTCAAGCCATTCCAGCCATTTCTATACTTTTTAGGAGTGATCATCCTATAACGGAAATGTGAACATTTATGAAGCTCACTGAATGTCAAAGCTCTTGCCACCCTTCACAGTCACCCTATTATAAACCACATCAAACTGAACATGAGACAATGTCTTCTATATCCATAACTCTCAGTTTGGGCTGTCCCCCAAACAGACCCTGAAACAAAGATACAGTTGTGCGATGTTTACCTGGAAGGAAGTAGAGAAGGAAAGACGGCAGGGAGAAAAGTCAGTCAAGTGTGTGTTAATGAACAGGTTACCACTCTCCAAGGGGCCCCTTGGAGAGATTGTAAGGAACATACTTTAGGATGGTCCCATTGAGGGTTAGTGTAGCTGGGATGTTATCCACCAATTTATTGTTGGAGAGTGACTCCTGGGTGTTAATTCTCCTGTAACTTCTAGCAAACAGCTACTTGTCCAGAGGTAGTGAAATACAGAAAGTCACTGGCAGGTGACCACCTAATAGGCCTCAGGTACCAATAACACCTGCTATATCATGCAGTACCCTTATGCCCTTTCTCCCAAATGAGTTCTTTACTCCGCTTGTCTTCTGGATCCTTTACGATTTAGGTCACTGAAGCCCTTCTTGACCTCCTCTGGAAGAGCTTTATTTCCTTTTCTGTGCACCCTCTCTTCTGCTGCAGCTATTACATTGTAGCTATTAATTCACAAGTCTGACCCTCTGACAGACTCTGGGCTCCCTGAGGAGCTTCAGTACTTAGCTTGGAGTCTGGCCCAGGGCAGATGTTCAGTCAATGTCTACTAGACAAGGACATGTTTGTGTGTGTTAGAAAGAAGAGGACGCTGTCCTCCATATATGTAATTGAGAAAGTCTTCAAAGAAACAAAATGTATGCTCCCATATTCTGAATAGTATGAAGGCATGTGTATAAGAGGGAACACCAGAGGAGGAACATTGAGTCCTAATTCAAATTATTTTGGCTCAGCTGCTTTCCCTATGAGTGGCTATGAATGACCTTTAAGCTTCTTTCAAGTCCCACAGATTTCAAGTGACTGAATCCATGTGTTAAGGGAATGCTGATGCCCACAAACTATACAACAACCATATATGGAAATGTTTATGTGTGTGATATTCATTTGGATTCAAGGGAAGAGTACAGAGGACAAAGACCTGAGATGCTGGCAAGTTTATAATGGCGTGTACATGAAAGAGCCAGTGTTGGAAGGGTCTTCTGGGTGAGATGATCCCTCCCAGGGAGTGGCCAGGCTACTGCACAGAGCGAGTTGGGCAGCATGGCGGCCTCTAAACTGGCAGGGGCCAATGCCCTGGATGGATCTCTGTTACTGTTGCTACCAGAACTTACCTAGGTCACAGACCTACAAATAGCCCCTTCCTGAGTTCTCATCAAATCCCTGGAAGGTAGCCTCTGGCTACATTTCTAGAGGGAACAGACCAAGTGTAATAGTGACTAAAGGCCATGCTTGACTTCCTTGATACTCAGACAGTCTTAATCTTCCTAGAAATGTGACTGGGGCTGGAGGTACTGGGTAAGAATAAAGACTAGGTGGCTATCAAGGTCCTATGTAGAACAGACCAACAAATGTTGAGAAAGTTAATTTCTGAAAACAAATTCTCTTTTAAAATATTTTGAAAAGAGACATTAGCACTGTGGTACACTGAATATGGCTGGACAACATTTCTTTAAGTAATTAGACTTAATTAGCTTCAAATAGTTTCTTTCTTGATAAATCCCTACATATACATATATATATATATATATATATATATATATATGCATACACACAGATATATGGGCTTCTCTGGTAGCTCAGCTGGAGACCCCGGTTTGATTCTCGGGTAGGGAAGATCCCCTGGAGAAAGGATAGGCTATTCACTCCAGTATTCTTGGGCTTCCCTGGTGGCTCAGAGGGTAAAGAATCTCCCTGCAACGTGGGAGACCTGGGTTCGATCCCTGGGTTGGGAAGATTCCCCTGGAGGAAGGCATGGCAACCTACTCCAGTATTCTTGCCTGGAGAACCCCTATGGACAAAGAGGAGGATGGCGGGCTGCAGTCCATGGGGTCACAAAGAGTCAGACATGACTGAGCAACTAAGCACTGCACAGCATATATATATATATATATATATATATATATATATATAATTGGCATGCAGTGCTGTTTAGACTTTAATTGTAAGAAAATTATTTTACTGAATATCCTCAATATGTCTGAGGGATATGTCATATTCCTGTCAGAAACACTGAGTCACTATTGCAAACGATTCTGAACTTGGTAGGGAGGGAGAGGAAAGAACACGAGGTGGTTACTGTCTCTCTTAGAATATTACTGCTTCTGAGGACAGTCCACAGGATGGGGTGGGGAGTTTAGAGAGCCAACCAGGCTACTAGTAGTTCCTGATACACTGGCTATAATCATGCCCACGGGGCATGAGTGACTTCACGGAGTTATTGTTTTTGGATGTCTCCTCTCTTATTCATAGAGATACCTTGGAAGAAGGAACAAAGGGGAAAATAAAGAACCCAGCAGGCTGTAACTGAAAGCATGTGATGGTCAGGGCACTGTGAGACTGTGCATGTTATGCTGAGGATCTGACTTGATTGGTCTAGGCTTTGTTACTGACCTCCTGACTCAAGAAAAATCACTTGATTCCCTGGATCTCAGTGGAAGTGGGACTGGATGGTCTCTTATAGAAATTATAGATAAGTTAATGACGCCAACAAGAAAAATAGGCTCCAGTAGGAGCTTGTAGCCAGGGAAAAATGAGAAACATTAGACAAGTCTCAGTATGGGAAGCCAGTGAGGACAGACGTAGCACAAACAGGAAAAGAGGCCAAGATGACCATGTACATCCCTATGAAACAACTCTAGAATGAGCAAATTCCAAGAGATGTTTCAAAAGTTGAGTCCAGACTGACATCGAGTAGAGGCCTTACCTTCCGGTGACAGCAAAGCAAAGTGTGCACATTCCCTGTAAGAGTCCTGCGGCATGCTGCAGAAACGTAGCCATCTTGGGATTCTCATCCACTGGGCCTTGCACCGAGAGGAAGCAGCCACAAAGCTTGTCGATCAGACCGATGTTCACCACGTAGCTAGATGTGAGGACAAACATGTGTTACCAATGTGCACAGCCTGGTAACATCTTTCCCTTCAAAAAGTGAAAGTGAAAGTTGCTCAGTCATGTCCGACTCTGGGACCCCATGGATGGTAGCCTCCCAGGCTCCTCTGTCCATGGAATTCTCCAGGCCAGAACACTGGAGTGAGTAGCTGTTCCCCTCTCCAGGCATCTTCCCAACTCAGGGATCGAACCCAGTTCTCTCGCATTGCAGGCAGATTCTTAACTGGCTGAGCCACCAGGGAAGCCCTCACCTTCAAAGAGAAACCTTAATAAACACAGGCTTAGGCCTCTCTGACAAGCGAAGACAACAGAGGTTTGAGTACAATATCTTAAGCAACTATCTCCTTAGATTTATCCCTGAATAATCAGTTATTTCTATGAATGGTTCTGTTTACTTCTGTTGGCTACTCTAATGCTATTTTCTTCAAGAAAGTGATTATCTGATCATTCTCACCAGTCTAGAGTCTGACAATAACTGAAAAGATTTATAAGGATCTCCATACTCTTGAAAAGGAATACTTCTTAAAGTACTAGGAGCTAAATTCACTAGGATGCAAGGATTCAGGATGATGCTACCCACGCACTCTTGTTATAACCTAAACTTCCAATGCCACTGTAGATTCTCTACTTTTTAAAACCTTATCACCATTAAGAGTACAACAAGCAGCAAGAATCCAATTGCCCTCTGTTATGAAAAGTACCAGTTCTGAGAGTTGACAGTAACACTTCAGAAGTTACTCTCATCTTTTCAGTCTATTAAACAGTTTTCTAGAACTGTTTATTAACTCAGATCAACAATAGTAGCTCTCAGTCCACAAAGCAGAAATAATTGAAAATATTTGAAGACTATAAAGTACCTTGTAGATAAATCAGCCTTAGCTTAGAGATTTTATACCAATTCAGTGCTACTGCATTCACATATATGAAAAGTGAAGGATTCTGAATATAGCAGTTCTGAAAATCAACACATCTTTCAGGGATATGTGCAAAGGAACTGATGCTTCTGCTTGTAACTGCACTAAAATCCCTATCACTGTTCATTTACTAATACACTTCTTTTGTAAAAGGAAGGAGAATCTGATGAATAATAATAATTCATGTTGGTAGACTCTTTTAAGTTTACTATTTACAAGGTGTAAAATAATGTTCCCTTTCTCTTTTTAAGTTAGGAAATATATTCATCTGGTTACTGAGCATCTCCCAGTTTTAAAACTGGGAAATATGAAATGATGACCACCAGCCCTATTATCTTATAATAAAGGAAAATGACATATTGACACATTCAACCCTAGTCCCACAAGTTACTGGATGACCTTGGGCAAATTACCTTCTTAGTCTGTTTTCTTTTTGATGTAACAGTGTTAGTAGAAGGTTCTTGTGATAAGTGACTGATAAGCTAATACATGCAAAGAACTTGATATATTTTATTATTAGTTTTATTGTTACTAGTAGTAATAATGGCAGTATTTTAAAAATAGATGCATGGAGAAGGAAACGGCAACCCACTCCAGCATTCTTGCCTGGGAAATCCCATGGACAGGGGAGTCCGGTCGGCTGCAGTCCATGGGGTCACAGAGAGTCAGACATGACAGAGTGACTGAGCAGAGAGCAGAGGAGAAGATGAATGAGGACCAAAGTCAGAAAGGTCTATCAAAACGGTGACAATGGAAAATGTGAAAAAAAGAAAAAAAAAATAGATGCATGCAAACTTACTAGTTATAAATACAATAAAAAATTAACACAACACAAAATACCATTTCACAAATATTAGACTGATAAAAATCACTAAGTATGTTAACATAAAACACTGATAAAGATATGAGAAAATGGGACTCCTATCCTTTACCAATGGGAAGTGTACTCTTTGAAGAAAAATTTGATGTTACTTGGTAAAGTTGAACATGGATTTATCATAGGATTCAAAATTCTTACTGTAGGCATATGCACTTGAGAAACTCGTGTATAGGTACAAAAGAAGTTTCTACAAGGATATTCACTGTATCATTGCTTGAAATAGTGAAAAAATAGAAACTACTGCCCTCAAATAGGTGTACAAACTGGGAATTTATTCATTTAAAAAATGTGTAGAGCAGTTAAAATGAATTAATCAGAATTATATGAATCAACATAAATAAATCTCAACATGTGAAAATAGAAATTGAAAGAATTGTATGACAGTATTTATGTAAATCTTAAATACATACAAAACAGAAATGTTTATGGATATTTATTATATGAATATATAGAAATATATATATATATACTATACACATATATATTACACATACATATATAAAAATAATATAAAAAGATGCATAGGAACTATATACACATGCTCTAACTTTCAAGGGATAAATCACTGTGTAAGGGAAAGGAATGTAGATGGAGAGTTAGCTGTACCTGCAACATTTGGTTTCTTACCAATATGAAAAAAGATCTAAGACAATATGGAAAAATGTTATGTTACTGAAAAATGATGTCAAGTTGGTACATAGGTATTGATAATTTTGTAAGGTGTAGGCTGATACACTACATAAACTCATAGGAAATTTAAATATTTTTGAAGGGAATAACGACAAACCGAAAGAGCATTTGAAACCTGTAAGATAAGGTTAATGCTTTATTGTTTAGGCTTATTGAGATATAGTTAATATACACATCATTTAAGGTATACAATGTGATGATTTGTGTATTGACTACAAAATGTTACTGTTTTCTAGTTTCACACCAGTATATCAAGTATCAGAGAAGATACTTGATATAATTTCTATGTTTTTGGATTGTTGAGATTTCTTTTGTGGCATAACACAGGATTCGTCCTTGAAAATGCGCCATGTGTGTTTGAGAGCAGTATCTATTTTGCTGCTACTGGATGGAGTGCTCTATATATGTCTGTTAGGTCCTTTGGCCTAAGTGCTGTTTAAATCTGCTGTTTCCTCATTGATTTCCTGTCTGGAAGATCTATCTATTATTGTTGGGTGTTTCTTGTTGCTGTTTAGTTGCTAAGTCATGTCTGACTCTTTTGCAGCCTCATGGACTGTAGCCTGCCTGGCTCCTTGTTCATGGGATTTCCCAGGCAAGAATACTGGAGTGGGTTGTCATTTCCTTCTCCAGGAATTTATTGTTGAGAGTGGGGTATTAACATCCCCATGTATTACTGTATTGTTGTTCTCCATTTAGTTCTGTTAGTATCAGTTTTACATATTTAGGGGCTGGATGCATAAATAATTACTGTCATATCTTTGGTGGATTGACCCCTCTATCATTATATAATGATCTTCTTTGTCTCTTTTAACCATTTTTAACCTGAAATCTATTTTTGTTGATATAAATATAGCTATCCTTCCTTCCTTCTGGTTACCATTTCTTTGAAATACTCACACCCCTTTGCTCTTAGTCTTTGTGTCTTTAAAGCTAAAATGAGTCTCTTACAGTCAGTATGTTGTTGGATGTTGTTTTTATCCTTCAGCCACTCTGTGTCTTTTGACTGGAGAATTTAATCCATTCACCCTTAAAGTAATTACTGGTCGCTAAGAACTTACTATTGATATTTCACTAATTATTTTCTGTTTTTTAGCTCCCTTGACCTGTGTTCCCTCTCTTGCTGTCTTCTTTTGTGACCCGATGACTTTTTGGGACAGCATGCTTTGACTTCTTTATTCTAAGTGTATCTACTATAGGTTTTTCTTTGGGAAATATATTTATTGGATTCTGTTTTTTTAATTAGTTAATTTTAATTGGAGAATAATTACTTTACAGTATTGTGGTGGTTTCTGCCATACATTGACATGAATCAGCCACAGGTACACATGTGTACCCCCATCCTGAACCCCCCTCCCACATCCTTCCCCACCCCATCCCTCTGGGTTGTCCCAGAGCACTGACTTTGAGTGCCCTGCTTCATGCATCAAACTTGCACTGGTCATTTATTTTACATATAGTAATATACATGTTTCAATGCTATTGTCTCATATCATCCCACCCTCACCTTCTCCCATGTAGCCCAAAAGTCTGTTCTCTACATCTGTGTCTCTTTTGCTGCCTTGAAAGAGACACATGTACCCCAATGTTCACTGCAACACTGTTTACAATAGTTAGGACATGGAAGCAACCTAGATGTCCATTGGCAGATGAATGGATAAGGAAGTTGTGGTGCATACTACATTCTGTTTTAAGTTGATAAGTTTGACAGCATACAGAAAATTTATGCAGTTGTCCCTCAGTATCTGTGGGGGACTGGTCCTAGGACCTGCTGTGGATACCAAAATTCACAGATGCTCAAGTCCCATCATTGGCACTCCATATCCTTGGTTCTGCACCTGCAGACTCAATCAACTACAGATTGTGTAGTACTATAGTAGTATTTATTAAAAAAAAAAACTTGCATGTAAGTGGACATGCACATTTCAGACCTGTGTTGTTTAAAAGTCAACTGTACTTTAACTCCTCCTTCCTCATATTTCAGGTTATTCATGTTACAGTTCACATATTTTATAGTGTTCATTCAATAACAAATTTCTGTGGTTATGGTTGTATCTACTACATTTGATTTTTAACTTTCAAACTAGCTTGTAAGTGAATTTTATGTATCACCATTATAATACCAGAGATTTGATTTTGACTATATGGTTAGCATTACCAGTGAGTTTTACACATCCATATGTTTTTATCTTATTAATTATCACCTTTTTCTTTAAACCTGAAGAATGCCCTATAGTATTTCTTGTAAGGGAGGTCTAGTGGTGATGAATTTCCTCTGCTTTTTTTTGTTTGAGAAAGTCTATTTCTCCTTCATTCCTGAAGGACAGCATTGCTGAGTACAGCATTCTTGGTTGGCAGTTTTTTCTTCAATATTCTGAAAGGCTGTGCCATAGGCTGGGCTTCTTGATCAGGCTGCTGGCTGTGCTCTGATATTGAGCAAGATTGCTGGCTGGCCTCTCTGGTTGGGTGCGGTCTCCCGTTGTATCTCACAATTGGGTGGGTCTAGAAACTGTCTCTCTGGTTGAGAAGAATTTTGTCTGGGCTCCATTATAGGGTGGGGCTGCAGGCTATGCTCTGTAGTTGAGTTGGACCATAGCTGGGTTCTGAGGTTTCCCAAGGTTACTGTTCAGTCTTTTTGGTTATGTGGGGTCAGAGGCTGAGCTCAACAGTTGGACATGGTTGCTGGCTTGACTCTTTGCCTGAACAGGGCTGTAGTTTGGACTTTGTAGCTCCCTAGGTTCCACAGCTGACCTTCCTGGATGGTCAGAAATGAAGGCAATGCTGAGCAAGAAGGCATGGATGATGACCTGCTTTCCTGCCCAGGTTGCATGGTAAAATAAGCTCTATAGCTGGTACAGCCTGGGGACCCTAAGCAGCAGAACTGCCAACTGAATTCCCTGACCAGATGGGGCTACAGCTCAACTTCATATATGGGCAGAGCTGCTGCCTGGGATCTCTGCTTGGGCACCATAGTAGCCAGGAGCACAATCCCACAAGATCTGAGTGCTGAAGCACCACACTCCCCCTTTCTATTTGCTCCCCAGTGGTCAAGCCCTGCAGATTCCCCCAGTAATCTTTGTTTGGTGAGACCAAAGTGGAAGTGTCCCACAATGCTGGGGGAGCTAGATGTCCATTTGGGCTCCTTCTTAGTACTGGAGAAACCACAGGCTGGGGTTGGGGTGGGGGAGCTGCATATAGCACTGTGCTGGCCTGTGGAAGCACTTCTAGGTCTCTGAAGTCCAGAGGGGGATGCTTCAGTCTTACTGGGAGTGGTCCTGTGGCCAGCGTGTAGCTGCTCCTCTTACCCTTCTAATGTGCTACTTCTTGGTCTCTGAGGTCCAGGGTGGATGCTTCAGGCTTACCAACTTTCTTCATTCTGAGTTTTCACAGTGGTTCTTGTCTATGGATAGTTACTATCTGGGCTTCTAGTGAGGCCATCTGTTTGATGGCACAGTAAGTTCACAAGCAATGAATGAAGACCTTATAAGCAGAGCATTTACTACAGGGAATCAACACTGATCCTGACAAATAGGAGTATCATCTACAGCACTGGAATCCGTTTCATAGTACAAGATGGTTGGCTGTTCTTTAGTATATTCCACCCATACCTCAGAAAAGTTCTGGAAGCCAAAAAAGCCAAGATTAAGGTGCCAGCAGGGTTGGATCCCTCTGAGGCTTTTTTTTTTTTTTTTTTTGGCTTCCAGATGACTGTCTTCTTGTTACCTCTTCATATGGTTGTTCCTCTATGCAGGTGCCTAATGATTTTATCATCTACCAAGAGCTTTTACAACTAAAAAAGTCAATACCTCCAATAGGAAAATGGGCAAAGTACATGAAAAGGCAATTCACAAATGACTGAGCCACCAAGGAAGTCCTATTAAAATGGCCAATGAACATTTTAAAATGTGCAGTATCACTACTAATATAAAGAAATGAAATATTTTCACCTCTCAGTCTGGCTAAGACTCAAAAGAATGATGCTATTCAACACTGTCTAGGCTGAAGATACAAGGACATACTCATATGTAATCTCTATGTAGGACAATTTGGCAATTTGGATAAAAATCCTTAATACACATTCTTTGACCCCAAAATTATACTTCTCTAAGTTTAATAGAAAACAATAATCAATTATAGGGAAAGATATTCTTTACAGTGTTATCTATAATAGTAAAATAGTAGAATAAACCTATTTAAGTAATAGGTCACCTGAAGCAAATCACCTTAGGCTTCCCAGGTGGCGTTAGTGGTAAAGAACTGGCCTGCCAATGCAGGAGACATAAGAGATGTGGGTTTGATCCCTGGGTCAGGAAGATCCCCTGGAGGAGGGCATGGCAACCTACTCCAGTATTCTTGCCTGGAGAATTCTTGTGGACAGAGGGGCAAGGCTACAGTCCATAGGGTCACAAAGAGTTGGACATGACTGAAATAACTTAGCACACACGCACGAAGCAAATCATTGCTACATAATTAAATACTTGGAAAGCCAGTAGAAATTCATTTGCAAGTTTCTGTTGATTTGGAAAAACAGAAATTAAAAAGTATGATGAAAAAAGTATGACATAAACAGTATGTATAAGTATTACAATTTGTTTTCATAAAATAACCACATATATGTACACCAAAACCAAAATTAAAACCAATGATTATCTTTGGCTGGTGGGATTAAAGACAATGCTTGTATATTAAAAATGCATTGTGAACTTCCATGTTTCCCAAATTGTTGTAGGAACTCCTACAGTGCAATGGTAAAAATACAAATAATTCAATTAAAAATAGGCAAAGCACCTGAATAGACATTTTACCAAAGAACAGATACAAATGGCCAGCAGATATAGGAAAAGATGTTCAACATCACTAAACATCAAGGATATACAAATCAAAACCACAATGACATACTACCCGATACCTGTTAGGACGGTTATTATCAAAAACAAACAAAAAAGAAACCCTAAAAACCAAGAAATAATATCGGCAGGATGTAGAGAGAAAAGTGAAACTTGGTACATTATTGGTGGGAAAGTATATTTGTATAGTCACTATGAAAAACAGTAGAGTATTCCTCAGAAAATTACAAACAGAAACACCATATGATCTATCAATTCCACTTCTGGGTATATATCTGAAGGAAAATAATCACTATCTTAAAGAGATACTTGTACTCTAATGTTCACTGCAGCATTATCCAGAGTAGCTAAGTGTCCATCAACAGATGAATGGATAAAGAAAAGTGGTAAAGTTGTATATAGGGCTTCCCAGGTGGCTCTGGGCTTCCCGGGTAGCTCAGCTGGTAAAGAATGTGCCTGCAATGCAGGAAGATACCCTGGAGGCTACCTACTCCAGTATTCATGGGCCTCCCTGTTGACTTAGATGGTAAAGAATCTGCCTGCAATGTGGGAGACCTGGGTTCAATTCCTGGGTTGGGAAGATCCCCTGAGGAGGGCATGGCAACCCACTCTAGTATTCTTGCCTGGAGAATCTGCATGGACAAAGGAGCCTGGCAGGCCAGAGTCCACGAGGTTGCCAACAGTTGGACATGACTGAGTGACTAAGTACACACATACAGATGGCTCAGTGGTAAGGAATCTGCCTACCAATGCAGGAGATGCAAGAGACATTGATCCCTAGGTGAGGAAGATCCCCTGGAGGAGGAAATGGCAACCCATTCCAGTAATTTTGCCTGGAAAATTCCATAGAGTTGGACACAACTGAGCACACCTGCAAAGTGGTGTGTGTGTGTGTGTAAAATGAAATATTATTCAGCCATAAAAAATAAGGAAATCCTGCAATTTGTAACAATATGGGTTGCCCTTGAAGGCATTATGCTAAGTGAAATAAGTCAGACAGTTAAAGGGCAAATACTGTGTGGAATCTTAAATAGTTGAACTCTCAGAAACAGTAGAATGGTTGCTGCCCAATGCTGGGGGTAGGTAGGGGAAATGGGGAGATGTTGGTTAAAGGGTACAAACTTACATTTGTAAGATGAGTAAGTTCTAGGAATGTAACATACAGCATGGTGACTAAAAGCTACAGTACTGTACTACATACCTGAAAGTTGCTAAACAGTAACTCTTAAATGTTTCAATATACACACAGAGCAAAAGTTAATTATGTAAGGTGATGGAGCTGTTAACAAACAGTTACTGTGGTAATCATTTTGCCCTATATATATATGTGTAACAAATTATCACGTTGTACATCTTAAACTTACACAATGTTATATATGTCCACCCATATCTCAGTAGAGCCAGAAAAAAACTGAATTGCAGCACTTCAGGACTGATGCATTTCCTGGGCAAATTTCAAACCAGTGTTTTTTCACATTGCAATCTGCTTCTATCCTATACACAATACTGCTTTCCTAGAACTATGCTAAACACTTGAAATTGCCAATATTTGCATCTTACAAAAATATTCCAATGTTTTATAGCCAAAAGATACTATTTGGATATTCTGGTAAAGGTTTTTTTTTTTTTTTAAATTTGTTTTTGTAAACTAGGACCTTGTAAAGTGTCTGGCATAAAGTGAGTACAAGTGGCAATATTTTGAGGTGATAGATATTTCTGAGGATCCCTTAAGGCTAGAAACTTGACTGAACCATCTAAAATAAGGAGAATAAATACTGTTATTACCTCATCTCAGTTAGACACCCCCTTGCCTCTTCCATGCCAGATAAGGAGAGAAAAAGGACATATGCCAGAGTGATGTACCCTGTTCCTGCTCTACCTTAGTGGCATAGGCAAGAGACCAGTGCCAGAAACTGTGCTGGAACTCTTCCCTCACAACTTTACAGTGTTAGAGATTTATAAACTGACAAAAAAGGCCCAGGTTGTAGGAGGGAGTGGAGTGAGATTTCCTGTCAGTTCATATTTGAGAAGGTGAGAAAGAAAGCATGAAACTATTTACACATATTCTGTTTGCTTCACTAGGAAGATCTGAGATAAAGTTTGTGGTCCTACACATAGGGCTCATCAAGCCAGCTAACAATGCATTATCTATAAGAAAACAATATTTACCAAAAGTGGTACAAGCCAGATAAAGGGTGGCATCGTTTTGCTCTGAAGCACTGTAATTGCCTATCATCCTTTTTAAGCTACATGCCTAAAAAGGAATTACATGAATTATTTGGTTTGGCAGATCATCACTGCTATTTCCCCCCACCCCCCCAATAACCTTTTTTTTTAAATGAAGGATCTGGTAACTATAATAATAAGTGTAAAAATGTAGGTACTTTCTCCTGGCAGGCCCACTGGAATTGCACTGAAGCATCTGGCTGGCCTTCTGCCTCACTGTAGCTGAGCTGTCTGGATGACGAGAATGCAGGGCTGCTGCATCACACAGTAGCCCAAGGGAGGATGCTGGGACTGAACGGCATTTATCAGCAGGGAGGGCCAGGTTCTACAGACCAAAAGGACATGGGGAAATTGAATGAGATCAAGCAACAGGGAGAAAGGCCAGGGAGGGTCAAAGTCAAGTGCTGCATGATAAATGGTTTGTGGACCCAAAGGGCCTGCCTGGTACTCTGGAGCAATAAATATGCTTGGGGAGAGAGGGAAGGCAGCTGCAAGGGACAAGTTAACAAAGTAATCAAGGGTAAGAAAGATCCTGAATGAAACAACTGTTTCCAAGAAAGCACTACAAGAGACCAGATGAAATTTATGAACTGAGAAAGAAGCGAATGCAGAAGAGGGCATTCTCTTTCTCCTATTAACCTACTATAAGCTTCAAAGAGTAACAAATTGCATGGGTTTTGAGAGTCAGAGATCAGTGCAGATCACAGAGGAGTTTCTGCTAGGTGGGACAGGTAATTGATTAACACCAGATGGAATCCTGTTGGGAAATTAAATGTCCTATCTGATTCCAGATTCACTAGGGAAAAAGAATTTGAATGTCAAGAGTAGGAATAAATTTCCCCGGAAAAAGGTGACTGTGGAAGGAAGCAGGATTGACCTTGGACAGGTGTTAGAAATTGCCACATTTGTGTAGTGGAAAATATACAGCTGTTAGAAGTCCAGATAGACCTGAGTTCCAGTCTCAATTCTCCTACTTAAATTTTAAACTTATTCATTACATAACCTTGGGCAAAGCACTTAACCCCACTGAGCAATTTCCTTACCTACAAAGTTTGAACAACAGACTGGTTCCAAATAGGGAAAGGAGTACGTCAAGGCTTTACATTGTCATCCTGCTTGTTTAACTTATATGCAGAGTACATCATGAGAAATGTCAGGCTGGATGAAGCACAAACTGGAATCAAGATTGCTGGGAGAAATATCAATAACTTCACATATGCAGATGACACCACCCTTATGGCAGAAAACAAAGAGGAACTAAAGATCCTCTCGATGAAATTGAAAGAGGAGAGTGAAAAAGTTGGCTTAAAGCTCAACATTCAGAAAACTAAGATCATGGCATCTGGTCCCATCACTTCATGGCAAATAGATGGGGAAACAGTGGAAACAGTGGCTGACTTTATTTTTGGGGGGCTCCAAAATCACTGCAGATGGTGACTGCAGCCATGAAATTAAAAGACACTTACTCCTTGGAAGAAAATTTATGACCAACCTAGATAGCATATTAAAAAGCAGAGACATTACTTTGCCAACAAAAGTCCATCTAGTTAAGGCTATGGTTTTTCCAGTAGTCATGTATGGATGTGAGAGTTGGGACTATAAAGAAAGCTGAGTGCCAGAGAATTGATGCTTTTGAACTGTGTTGTTGAAGACTCTTGAGAGTCCCCTGGACTGCAAGGAGATCCAACCAGTTCATCCTAAAGGAAATCAGTCCTGAGTATTCATTGGAAGGACTGATGCTGAAGCTGAAACTCCAATACTTTGGCCACCTGATGCAAAGAAATGACTCATTTGAAAAGACCCTGATGCTGGGAAAGATTTAAGGCGGGAGGAGAATGGGATGACAGAGGATGAGATGGTTGGATGGCATCACTGACTCAATGGACATGAGTTTGAGGAAATTCCAAGAGTTGGTGATGGACAGGGAGGCCTGGCATGCTGCAGTCCATGGGGTCTCAAGGAGTCAGACACAACTGAGTGACTGAACTGAACTGAACAAAGTCTGAATTAGAAATCCTACACTTACAGGGCTGCGAAGCTTCTACTACAATACTTTACTCCCCTTCATGGATCACAGTCTTGTGTAATTCAACAAAGCTATAAGCTATGCCTTGCAGGGGCACCAAAGACGGATGGGTCATAGTGGAGTGTGTGCGAGCTAAGTCGCTTCAGTCGTGTCCGATTCTTTGTGATCCTATGGACTGTAGCCCACCAGGTTCCTCTGTCCATGGGATTCTCCAGGCAAGCATACTGGAGTGTGTTGCCAAGTCCTTCTCTAGGGGATCTTCCCGACCCAGGGATGAAACCCACATCTCATTATGTCTCCTGCATTGCAGGTGAGTTCATTACCACTTAGCATCACCTGGGGCAAAACTACAGAGGATCCAAAGGATATCATTGTCCTCTAGGGTTTTCACACTTTCTGTGTGAGTGCTAAGTAACTTCAGTCATGTCAGACTTTTTGTGACCCTATGGACTGTAGCCTGCCAGGCTCCTTTGTCTGTGGGATTCTCCAGGCAAGAATACTGGAGTGGGTTGCCAGGCCCTCCTCCAGGAAATCTTCCCAACCCAGGGACTGAACTCTTGTCTCTGGCATCCCCAGCACTGGCAGGCTGGTTCTTTACTACTAGTGCCACCTGGGAAGCCCCTAAAAGATTCTTCCTTTCCACACCGGGAGTCAAGAGTTCTTTGTCATAGTGGAGAGTTCTGACAAAATGAGGTTACCAACTCAATGCACATGAGTTTGAGCACACTCTGGGATATACTGAAGGACAATGAAGCTGCCATACTGCACTCCATGGGGTTGCAAAGAGTCAGACACAACTTAGCAACTAAACAACAACACAATACATTACTAATAATGGGTGCTACAATTAATGATAGCTATTATGAGTAGTTAGAATCTGAACCAAATTTATAAACAGAGATGACCTGAGATACAGGAATTCTTACAAATTCCTTGAGTTGGAAAGAGTTGACAGTAAAAACAGTTACAAAAAGTTTGGAAACTACCTATTCTAATGTTGAATATTAAATATCAAGAATGACAGATAAGCTTTAACTATACTACTTTTCATTAATAGGATTTTCCTTCTCTCTACAAAATGTGGTATATTTTCTATCAGGAAGTTGTGGATGGTATTAGAACACTTGCCATCACATGGGCCCTGAGAATTAAAATTATTTTAAAATAATTTTTTTAAACAAACAAGTTTTAAGAAATCTAGAAATTTACCTGATGAGGTCCTGAACTCGACTGTTAAAAGCATCACCTTGTGAGGGTTTGCTTTTCATTTCCTGTGTTGATATTTTTGGTGTAGTTGGCTGGCTGTTTCCATCTGGTCGATTGGCAATCAGGCAGCCAAAAACCGCAGCACTGACTTTGAGAAGTCCAGTTGTCAAGCCTTCGAAAACTTGCTTATTTGTATTTCTTCCCAAAATAGCATTATTTTCATCTGGAACATAAACCTAGATGGAAAAAATACAGTATTGTATTTCAATAAAACCACCAAAAATAAACAGAGATGATACGGAAAATTTCTGGAATCATAAATAATTCTGAAATTCTAGAAATGCTATTTGAATGTTTGAGTACTGGTTCTAAAGTCAGACTGGCAGTTCAAATCTCAATTTTGCCCCTAGTAGCTAGGTGTCCTTGGGCAGGTCGCTACTTCCAATTTTCAATTTTCTCATAAAAAAGGGATAATGACATTACTGATAACATAGGGTTCTGATGAGCACTAAATGAGCTAATAACATAAAACACTTAGCTCATCCTAAGCATACAATAAGCACTCAATAAATATTACCTATTCAACTGAATAAAGTACTAAAAATTTGTATAAACTCAGAAAACAAACCACCTAGTTAACTGGTAGCACTGTTAATGGGAAGCACACTGACTGAAACCGCCCATCCTGGTCAGGCACCACAGGAACCACGTGTGTGCGTCATTTTACAACAGGAGGCCCTGGTGAGGAGCACGGAACTAACAAGCCAGCACTAACTGGAAGAGTTCAGGAAACACCACGTGTCCAACCACCTCCCAGCATCCTTCTTGCTGGCCTCCATCTTGGCTGAGCAATGCGTGTGTCACCAGGAAGGACTCTGAGTCAGAATGACTGGCCAAAGACAACCCAGAGACTAATCCCATCCCCACAAAACCCGAGACTGCGAGCCACGTGGCAGAGCTGTTCTCCTGGGTTCCCTGACCCTGCTGCTCTCCACCGGGGTGTCCTTTCCCAATAAAGTCTCTTGTTTTGTCAGCACATGTCTCCTCGGACAGTTCATTTCTGACTGTTAGACAAGAGCCCACTCTTGGGCCCTGGAAGGTGTCCCCCCTCCCACAACAGCACTGTTTCTTGTCAAAGTAGATTTTTAAAACATCTAATCTAAATTCCTCTATGAGGAAAAAATTTGCATTTCTTATTACAAAATGGTAAAATATAATAGTATTTCCCCTAATACACAGGATCATATTGAGCTGTTTACTTATAGTTTACAGGAAGTAATATGGCTTTTAAAAGTTGGACAAGGGGTCAGAACTTGGGCTTGGGTTGTAGCCCCAGCTATATGATCTCAGACATGTTCCTTAACCTTTCTGTGTCTCAGTTTCCTGAACTGTTCAATGAAGATAATCACAGTATCCAATGAATCAACATATGTAAAGCCTTAGCACAATGTCTGGCTCACAGGTAAGTCCCACAGAAGTGTCATCTGCTACATCCAAAAAGAAGGAGCAACTGCTGCTCTTACTATGATTCCTACTATTACCAGGAGTAAATACAACTGGGTATGAATAGCAGCTCTCACAGAGAAGGATGACTGGAAGCACAGTGGCTAGATATGTAATTACCAGACTGGAAACTCTGTGCCTTGGTGTGTGATATTGGCTACTTAAGGGTTCACTCTTCCCAGGAGCAGAGGCTCCTGAAGACCTTGCTACCAAGAAAGGGGCAGAGACAACAGGCCAGAGATGGGGAGAAAGAAAGTTTAAACGTCAAATCAGACAGCTTTGTGTTCAAGTTCCAGTTCCTCCTCTAGCAGGTCACATGATTTTAGGTAAATACTTCATATTTATAACTCAGCAAATCACCATAAAGGCACAACTTTCCTTTTCTTTTACAAACTACAGAAAGAATACAAGAAACACATTTCTGGGTAATGTCAGGGTTCTTCATACATCACAAATTTTCATATTCCTTTCATTTCAAAGACCTTGTACTGATACTAAACATGTCAAATAAAACACTATACATGTGCTATTAGCAATCTTTCCCTTTTCTAGAAGCATTTTTACCCAGTAATCAGATCTTTTAAAAATATAGTTGAGAATCATGAAGATATTAAAGACTTCTGAGATACCAAAATTAATGTCATTTATTTAATCACCTGCTCATCTAAAATTTGAATATCCAGTATGTCCATGGTCAAAGAAACAGAGATTCTCTGCTTACTGTAAGGTCATTTAGACTCTGTAGACTCTGATTTTACAAATAAGTGTAGCAAGCTGTGGTTTACTGGTTTATAGCTGAACAGAAAGGACAATATGAAAGAGAAGTGGTGGCCATTGTAGGTAGGTGTACCTACCTACCACTTTGTAGGTAGCAAAGTGAACATGAAAGTTACTCGGTCATGTCTGACTCTTTGCAAGTCCATGGACATGGAATTCTCCACACCAGAATACTGGAGGGGGTAGCCTTTCCCTTCTCCAGGGGATCTTTCCAACCCAGGGATAGACACAGCTCTCCTGCATTGCAGGCGGATTCTTCAGCAGCTGAGCCACAAGGGAGGCCCAAGAACACTGGAAATGGGTAGCCTATCCCTTCTCCAGTGGATCTTCCTGACACAGGAATCGAACTAGGGACTTCTGCATTGCAGGTGGATTCTTTACCAACTGAGCTATCAGGGAAGCAAAATATAACACTAATTCTTGAAGCACAAGAAAAAAAAACAGATATAAGAATACTAAAGGCTCTGCAATCTGAGACTCATTGCTTTTACTGGACTCATTTTTTTTTTTTTTTTGCACTGAAATTATTATTTACTACAAAACAGTATAACTGTTTATGCTCAAAATGACAACCTTCAGGTATTCAAAAAAAGGCTAAATTATGAGCCACAACTTATTTGGGTGGGTGCAGAGAAAAAAATGATGAAAACTAACATTTTTTAGGGTTTTCTTCTATGCCAAGTACTTAAGCATTTTCCTTATACCATCACATTTAATTTTTGCAGATTAACATCTCAAAGCTCAGAGATAGCAGTCAACACATCCAAGTTTCACAGCTATAGTTAAAGAGCTGGGATTGGAACCTTAGTTTGTTAGACTCTAAAGCCACATGCTTTCTCTCACCCCACACCGACTTCCCATTGGCCATCTCTTTTTCCGAGAATTCTGGAGAAACTGCCTCTAGTGGAAGGAGGTGAAAACTGATCATGGGTCAAACACTGCCTTTCTGATGTCTCTTCCATTAACAGTTCTTACTTAATAAGAACTTTACTCGTGACCAAGGAGCATGAAAACATTTTATTTAAAGACTTCTGTAATAATTATGAATGCAATATACTAAGCCTCTTATTCAGAAACCATAAATGTGGTGCAAGGACCAAATGTAACTTCTTCATCAGTCCCCTAAAATAAGTTCAATCAAGGTCAAGTAAATCAGATATATGTTTATACTATTTTTATATTTTTTGTCCACAGCTGACAACTTCTGATTTTTCTATTCCATTGGGGATTTCTGCTTAATTTTAGAAACACCATTTTGCCAGTTTCTTATAAAGTAAACAGAAATGGAAAAACTTCTCTAGCAATCTGCCAATTATATGAAGAATTCTTGTGGCCTGCAGAAGCCAAGGAGCTCTCCTCGTGGTTAGGAGTCAAGCCTCCCTTGTTAGGCTAGTCATGGTGAACCCTGGGACCAGGGACCTGAGTCCAAAGGCTCTCATTGTACTGAACAGTCTTTTATTTTTCTCACCCTGATTTCTTATTTTCCAACAGTCTAAGCCCCTCACCTCATCAGGTTTCCCCCCCAAATCTGTTTTTCTCTCTAATTTCCTCATTTAACACTGATCCTTTCACTGTTGAGAATAGTTTTCTTTTGCTTGTAACCTTTGGTGAAGACTTTGTCTCATCAGGACATCATTTTACTCAAATGGTCACAGAAGTTTTCCCCATCCTTCTACATAGATTTTTCTTCTGCCGGTTTAAATCACTTTACTGAAATGTTTTAATAGGAAACTGAAGTTTCACCTAAGAAAGAATTTCAAAACTGCCCAAATTAAGGTATGAAAGGGCTTATCTTCAGTTAGACAAAAAGTTCTTTCTAGTCTTCAAGAATGAGACTTTGATAAAGAGAAACTTTAAGGAGAAGGTATCTACACTGTAAAGGATATTCTATCCAGAGCAGTACTCTGTACTGTTGTCTTTTGTCTAGCTGGGTATCACTGTTACTTGTCAGAGGTAAAGTAACTCATTAGCGGCCTGCTCTTCTGGGACACTTAGATGAAATGCATATCTAGAGTTCTGATATATGCTTATATACACTAACACTTGAGTTTGAACTTCCTTCTAACACCGCTGCTGGGCCAAGGGCACACGGCAAGTTCAGAGGCCTGTCCTTTAGGAAAGGTGTTCTGGCAACATCCTCCCCTCCCCCTGCCCACTGTCTATTGCACACCTGGTTTACCTGAGTCTGGAACACATTCCATCCTGGGGTGGGTGGTCTGTGGAGGGCAGGGGAAGGTTACCTTCCCAGCATGTAGCCGTGCGTGTGAGTTTACCACCTGCTGTAATGTGCCAGGCTTGGCCTGGGAAAAATCAGAGCTATGTAGCTTTTGGCTCCTCTCAATCTGTCACTTCTGAGGCAGAAATCTAAAAGCCACAGTTTCTCTTCAATGGATGCAGGGTATTTCCTTTAGTCTATTTCTTTAGGATACACTGGTGTGGTCATTATCTCACTCTCACAGTAGCAGCAAACTAGAAGTTGATTTCATGTACATACACTTATTAAATTTCTCCTTCCTCTCAAAAAACATTTGGCCCTCTCAAAATCTGCTGGTATTTCATATAGTTTTAGATTTAGAAAGAAACTTAGAATCAGATTTTTTTCATTTTATATTTGAGGAAATCATGGTCCAGGGGAGAAAGAGACTTGCCTGAAAAGAAAGAAACCATCAGGGCTGGAATAAGTACTGTTCTCTAAACCTACTCCAAGGAGAAACCCAATATCTATAGGGCCAAGCCCTGAAGCAAAGTGTTTTAGCAAAATTAAATTAAAAGTCACTATCACTTTTAAAAGATGAGTTCATATTCTTCCCCACCCCAATACCTCCTCTTACCAAGTTTCAAAAACTTCCTACATTCTTTTTTGCAACCCAGAAAGATGCTTTTATTAGTAGTATAAATCTATCCCTCTGTAATATGATCCCATGAGAGACAAAATTAACTTGGTAATCAGTGGTAATACTATCCAACTAATTTTCAGTATTGTAAAGTTGGGTTTAAGTATTTTTAAGTTGTACAGTGTGTTCACAATGGTTGGAATATGAATTAAACTCACTAAGAACCAACAGGAGATTGTTTAGAAAGCTCCTACCAAGTCAGTGTCAGAGTATAAGGGAAAAAAAAGGGCAAAAAAATGTGGAAGGGCTCCAGCATCAGACACAGGTTTCTACATTGTTGGCACCATTTTACTTCCTTAGACAAACTGTCTTCAGACATACAACAGTCTTTGTACCACTGATATTTTATAAAACATCTACACTCATGTTACATTATGACATGCTGTTATAAAAACAGAAGTCTTGAAAGATATTTACCCTGATGATTTATTTGGTTTAAAAGCATGAAAAGAAATTACACAGTAATGGCTAATAGTTTTTCAACTTTATCTTTTTAAAATTCCACAAACAATATTAAGACAGTATTAGAGGATGTTGTATTTTATCCCAAATACATTTGTATTTTTAATACATTTATGCCTTTCAAACTGTTTATATATTTTATGCAGTCAAAATCCTACATAAAATAATTTTAGCAAACTCTATAGTGCATGCCTTAGTGGTCTTGATGGTTGGAAATTTCTTTGTTGAATCGTATCATTCTTCTGCTCAAAGAATCCCTGGCTTCTTATTTTCTGCAAAGTTAAAGTCCAAAAATGCATAACGGCCAAAGAGCCCCTTCTTGATATACTTCTTCAGCAATCTTTCTAAATTCATGTACTTCCCTCTGCTGGCTCTTGCTCTGTTATCTCTTCTGCCTGAATACTTTTCTGCCAGGTATCCTCATGACTCATTCCCCCTCTTCTGCTAGTGCTCTATTCAAATGTCACCTTATCCATAAGCCTTCCCAGACCACCTCTTTAAAAGTTTCAGCCTTCTCCTGCAAACCCAATTCCCTTTCCTGTTACTCAAGCTTTATTTTTCTCCCACTGCAATGGTCACCTTCTAAACTATTATGTATTGATACTTCCTCTCTCCCCAAGCTAGAATATAAGCTCCATGAGGGTGAGATTTTGTTTTGTTCACTGCTGTTCCTGGCACCTAAAACAACTTCCTGCCCTTCCCTGGTGGCTCAGATGGTAAAGCGTCTGCCTGCAATGCGGGAGACCTCGGTTCGATCCCTGGGTCAAGAAGATCCCCTTGAGGAGGGCATGGCAATTCACTCCAGTACTCTTGCCTGGAAAATTCCATGGACAGAGGAACCTGGCAGGCTACAGTCCATGGGGTCGCAAAGAGTCAGACACGACTGAGCGACTTCACTTTCTTTCTGTTCCTGGCGCCTAAAACAACACTTGTTTTATGTCTGACTCTTTGTGACCCTATGGACTATAGCCCATCAGGCTCCTCTGTCCATGGGATTTTCCAGGCAAGAATACTGGAATGGGTTGTTATTTCCTTCTCCAGGGGATCTCTATCCAGGGATTGAACCTGTATCTCCTGCATTGGCAGGCGGATTCTTTACTCACTGAGTCACATGGGAAGCCCGCTGGCTATGTAGAGGGTGTTAGAAAAATAACTTGTTGAATGCACTTAGACACTGATTTTCAATTAAAAAGATACTATTATAACTTATTCACAAGTCAAAAATAAAACCAGCACTTAAAAAACAAAAATGTACAGTATGCAGTCACCCTGGATGAATCTGTGAAGCGAGTAGAAGGCAGAAAGGAATTTGCCTCTTAGCCCCTTCTCCATGCGGTCTTCTGCTTCTTCTCCACCTCTTACTCCTGCTTCAGTTGCTGCACTCTCTGGGGTATGTCTTCTATTTCCCCCACCTGCCAACATAAGTCGTGTGCCTCACTGCAGTCTCCAAACACCCTGTGCACATTCTGCTTTGTTGTGGCACTAATACCAGTGCATTTTAAATGTCTCTTATCTGTCTTTTCTGGGCTTTCCTGGTGACTTAGCGCTTAAGATTTCACCTGCTAATGCAGGAGACCTGGGTTCGATCCCCTAGAGAAGAAAATGGCAACCCACTCCAGTATTTTTGCCTGGGAAATCCCATGGACAGAGGAGCCTGGTGGGCTACAGTCCATGGGTTGCAAAGAGTCGGACACGGCTTAGTAACTAACAACAGTAACAATCTGTCTTTTCTACTGGACTGTAAGCTATTTGTCTCTGCAATTAAGGTGCCTACTATCTACCTGGTGCTTTTAAATGTTTGTGAAATGAAAGAATGAGTAGGTTCTAGAAGCATTTACAAAGCAGTACTGATGTGTTGAGATTACTGTGTTGAGAGCTAGGAGGCTAGGGTCTCATTCTACTGTAGCCATTGTTACCAACATGACCTGTGTATGTCCAATCTTTATGCATAAAATAAGGGCATTTGGCTTTAAAATTTGCTGAGTCTGTTGGAAGTAAGATGATGAGGGGTACTTTAATTCATTAAATATTTATAGCAACCCTCAAATATATCTGTTATTATCCTTATTGTACAAGTGAGAAAACAGAGGCTTAGAAAGGTAAAACAACTTGAACAAGCTTGTGAAGTCAGTAAGTGATAACACAGCTTCTTAAATTCAGAAGGCCTGATTTCATGTATAGTGATTTATCCCAACATCACTGTATCTCTCCTAGTAGGAGGATGGAGTGGTTAATCTCTGAGGCCTCTTTTTATTCTCAGAGTCTATGATTCTGTAGGTCTAATTTATGATCATGAAATTATTCAAATAAAGCCATCTATCTGGAATACGCATAGTGGGTTTCCATGCCCCTCTCCAGAGCATCTTACAGACCCAGGGATCGAACCTGCAACTCTTATGTCTCCTACATTGGTAGGAGGGTTCTTTATCACTAGTGCCACCTGGGAAGCCCCCCCTTACTCTACATATTCATTACCAAAAGCTACAAATTCTAAGGGCTTCCCCAGTGGCTCAGCGGTAAAGAATCTGCCTGCGATGCAGAAGATGCAAGAAACGTGGGTTTGATCCCTGGGTTGGGAAGATCCTCTGGAGGAGGGCATGGCAATCTACTCCAGTATTGTTGCCTGGAGAATCCCATGGACAGAGGTGCCTGGTGGGCTACAGTCCATGGGGTCGCAAAAGAGTCAGACACGACTGAAATAATTGAGCAGATGCTGCTGCTAAGTCGCTTCAGTCATGTCCGACTCTGTGTGACCCCATAAATGGCGGCCCACCAGGCTCCCCCGTCCATGGGATTCTCCAGGCAAGAACACTGGAGTGGGTTGCCATTTCCTTCTCCGACGCGTGAAAGTGAAAAGTGAAAGTGAAGTCGCTCAGTTGTGTCCGACTCTTAGCAACCCCATGGACTTCAGCCTACCAGGCTCCTCTGTCCATGGGATTTTCCAGGCCAGAGTACTGGAGTGGGGTGCCATTGCCTTCTTTGAACTGAGCAGATATACACACCCTAATTCTACATCCTGAATATTTCTTGACTCCATTTTGATGGCCATACTTATACTAGTCCAAGTCGCCATAATCTTTCTTACAGACTACTCTGATAATCTAATTGGTTTCTCTGCATTCGTATTTGTTCCCTGAAAATCCATTTCTGATCATATCTGACATCCTTCCAGAGTGTACATTTATGACTAAAGTCAGAAACTTAACTGAACCTACAAAGTCCAGCTTTGGCCAAAATCTACCTCATTTGCCTAATTTGATTCCCTTCACTTCTTGCTCAAAAGCATCTAGCCTCAATGGCCTTCCTTTGGTTCCCTGAATTCTGCAAGCTCTTTTCCACCTTAGGGCTCTCTCAGGAGCTATTCTCTCTGCCTAGATTATCCTCTCACCTCCCTTTTTGCCTAGCTAACAGACAAAAACTAGAGCTTCAGGATTTTAATATAAATGTCATTTCTTCTGGGAGGCCTTTCTTGACCCTCCTAACTTGGTCAGTTCCCATTTATGCTTTCCTAGTAGTACCCTGTACACAGTCTTTTAGCATGTGTCACAACAGTAATCACGTAATTAATCACATGAAGACTACTTCCCATACCTGGTAAAACAGAAGCTCTGTGAAGATTGGGACAAATGTGCTTCATACACTGTTCTACCCCTGTAACTAATGTTCACTTCCTTGTATATGTACTTAACAAGTATTTTTGAAAGATTACAAAATTCTTTCAAAATGGTACTACTGTTTATCCCCATATAGGTGAGAAAATTGAGTTTTAGAGAAGTGAAGAAATTGGTTTAAAATTAGAAGTTAGCTAATTATGGAGTTAGAATTTGTATCCAGGTAGTCTGATTCCAGAGCCTGGGCTATATCACCTTCTAAGGTATGAGACAATTATCAGGAGGTGTCTACTCTCTTAACCCATTTTTATGTCTTTTAAAAAGTTGTTGCAAAATACACATAACATAAAATTTACCCTCTTCATCATGTTTAAGTGCACAGTTCAGTGGTAATAAATACATTCACACTGCTGTGCAACTATCACCAACATCCATCCCCTTAAATCTTTTCATCTTGTAAAACTGAAACTCTACACCCATGAAACAATAACTCTCCATTCTCTTCTTCCCAGGGCCTCTGGGAACCAACATTCAACGTTCTTTATAATTTTGACTATGCTAAGTACCTCACACAAGTGGAATCACACAGTATTTTGTCTTTGTGTGACTGGCTTCTTTCACTTAGCACAATATCCTCAGAGTTCACGCATGCTGAAGTGCACAGCAGAATTTCCTTCTAAACTTTTGAAGGCTGAATAACACTTCCCTGTATGGATATAACACAACTTTATTTATCCACTCATTGATTGATGAGCATTTGGGTTTGTTTCCACATTTTATCTACTGTGAATAATGCTGCTATGAACATGGGCGTATAAGTACCTTTTGAAGATTCTGATTGCAAGTCTTTTTGGTATATACTCAGAAGTGAAATTACTGGACCATATGGTAATTTTATTTTTAGTTTTTTCAAGAATTAGTTCCTTTAGACACTTTAAGGAAAACACCATTTTCTACAATAGTTGTAACCATTTTACATTCCCACCAGCAGTGCACAAGAGTTCCAATTTCTCCATATCCTCACCAAACCATTTGTTGTTGTTTTTTTTTAATCTTTTGCCAATGGGCATCCTTATGAATGAATGTGAGGTAGTATTTCATTTCCTTAATGATTAATGATGTTGAGTATCTTTTCATGTGCTTATTGGTCAATCACATATCTTCTTTGGAAAAATGTCCAAGTCTTTTGACAATATTTTAATTGGGCTTTATTTTGCTGCTGTTGTTACTGAGTTGTAGGAATTTCCTATATATTCTAGATATTAATACCTTATCAGATAAGTGATTTGCAAATATTTTCTTCTAGTCTGAAGGCTGCCTCTTTACTATATTCATAGTGTCTTTTGATGCACAAATTAAAAAAAAATCATACAGTCCAATATGTCTATTTTCTTTTGTTACTGTACCTTTTGTGTCATATACAGGAAATCACTGCCAAATCCAACATCATGAAACCCTTGCCCTATGTTTTTCCACAAGTTTTATTGTTTTACCTCTTATATTTAGTTCCTTGATTCATTTTGTCTTAGAATCCATCTGACAAGGCAGGAGACACAGGAGATGCAGGTTTGATTTCCGAGTTAGGAAGATCCCCTGAAGAAGAAAATGGCAACCCACTCCAGTATTCTTGGCTGGAAAATCCCATGGACAGAGGTGCCTGGTGAGATGCAGTCCATGGGGTCTCGAGAGTCAGACATGACTGCAAACGCACACACATGCACACCATAGGATTAAGGTGGCTTCGCAGTTACATTTGCTTGTTGACTCTGTACCCTGCCACTCTGCTGAATTCATTTACTAGTTCTAACAGTTTTTTCTTTTGTGTGGAATCTTGAAGGTTTTCTACATATAAGATCATATCAGGAAAAAACAATGATCATTTCTTCCTTTTCAATTTGCATGAATTCTATTTCTGTTTCTTGCCTAACTCCTCTGGCTAGAACTTCAGTACTACGTTGAGTCGAAGCAGTGAGTATGGACACTGCCTGTTCTTGATCTTGCAGATTCCACCTCCTTAGTTATAGGTCATTCAGATTTTCTAGTTCTCCATGATTTAGTCTTGGTAGATTTTGTGCTTCTAGGAATTTGTCCATTTCATCGAGGTTATCCAAGTTTTTGGTGTACAACTGTTCACTGTACTTTGTTACAATCCTTTTCATTTCCATAGAATTGGTAGTAATGGCCTCACTTTCACTTCTGATTTTAGTAATTTCAGTCTTCTACTTCTTCTCCTTAAAAAAAAATTTGTCCACAGAACTAAAGGTTTAACTCTGTCAATCTTTTTGAAAAAAATCAACTTCTGGCTTCATTATTTTCTGTGTTGTCTTTCTATTCTTTCTTTAGCTTTTTTCTTCTCTAAGCTATATTATTTTCTTTGAGTTTAGTTTGTTGTTCTTTTTCTTTCTTTAAGTTATAAAGTATGTTGTTGATTTGAGATATTTCTTATTTTTTAATACAAGTCTTTACAGCTATAAAATGCCTCCTCAGCACCACTTCTGCTTGTTCCCTTAAGGTTGGTACTTTTTACAATTTAGCTATTATGAATGATGCTGCAGTGAACATGAGAGTGCAGATATCTCTTCGAGATGCTTATTTTAGTATCTGGATACATACCCAGAAGTGGGATTTCTAAATCACAAGAATTAAGTATTTTGAGGTCATTTAATTTCTAGTGGACGTTTAAAGGACTTTCTGGAATATAGCCTAGTAAATGGCAAGAGACCAACACAGCCTAAATAAAAGTCAAACAGAACAGAAAAGAGTATTTTATTTGCTGTGATGGAAGTGTCAGGAGTAAAAAGAGTAAGAGGTACAATGAGGAGAATAAATGTGCATCATAAACGGAATGTTGGGCTTATACTACCTGCATATCTAACTAGATGCTATGATGATTTGTAAGGCAGCACAGAGCAGCAAGGCAAGATGTTGAAAGAATGTTGGACTATGAAGCTCACAGAAATATGGCTGGGTGAATTGGCATGAGCTTTTTTAACTCTTTAATATAAAATGATTATAGATTAATTGGAAACTGAAAATAAAAGTATAGAGTAGTTCTATATACATGTCCCAGTTTCCTCCAATGATAGTATTTTATCAGTATTGTTGTTGCTCAGTCACTAAGCCATGTCTGACTCTTTTGACCCCATGGACAGTAACATGTCAGGCTTCTCTGTCCTTCACTATCTTGGGGAGTTTGCTCAAATTCATGTCCATTGAGTTGGTGATGCTATCTGACTATCTCATCCTCTGCCATCTCCTTCTCTTTTTGACTTTAATCTTTCCCAGCATCAGGGTTTTTTTCCAATGAGTTAGCTCTTCGCATCAGGTGGCCAAAGTATTGGAGCTTCAGTTTCAGCATCAGTCCTTCCAATGAATATACACGGTTGATTTCCTTTAGGATTCACTAGTTTGATCTCAGGAGTCTTTTCCAGCACCACAGTTCAAAAGCATCATTTCTGTGGTGCTCAGTCTTCTTTAAGATCCAACTCTCACATCCATACATGACTACTGGAAAAACCACAGGTTTGACTATATGAACCTTTGTCGGCAGAGTGATGCTGCTTTTTAATATGCTGTCTAGGTTAGTCATAGCTTTTCTTCCAAGCAGCAAGTGTCTTTTAATTTTGTGGCTGCAGTCACTGTCCACACTGGAGCTCTCTCTTCTCATTCAGGTATATATTCTTCTGGCTCTTGGTTGGATGACTGATTTTTTAAACTATATCTTTGATATCTTGGGTATTACATTTTAAGGCTCTGGATCTTATTTAAATCGTGCATTTTAAAAGGCCTTTTCTGAGACTGTGTTGGTATGGGGTCGAGGGTACCACCTTATTACTCTCAGGTGGGGACAGAAGTGCAGGTTCCCTGGAGGGCCTTCGTTGACACCCTTGGCGGAGAATGATGGCCCATGATTGTTGGGTGAGAACAGGAGTTCAGGCTCCTCACTTAGTTCTCCACTGATACCCCACTGGCTTGCTGGTTTGGGGAGGGAGAGGTAGATGTTACTGCTCCCCAAATGGCCTCCACAGGAGGGTTCCCATTGGAAGGTGTAAGGGTGCTGGGACTTGTTATTAGAGGAAGGTGGTAAGTCCTGGAATCCTGTTTGGCCCTTTCTGATCCCACTCTGGTGAGAGAGAGAAAGAGGGAGTCTCACTGTTTCTGGGTGAGGTGAAAAATTCAAGCTCTCAGCATGGTCTGTACTGACCCTAGTGAGAGGCTGTGTGGTCTCTAAGTCATGTCCAACTCTTTGTGACCGCATGGACTGTAGCCTACCACACTTCTCTGTCCATGGGATTTCCCAAGCAAGAATACTGGAGTGTGTTGCCATTTCCTTTTCCACGAGATCTTTTTGACCCAGGGATTTAACCTGCATCTCCTGCTTGGCAGGTGGATTCTTTACCACTGAGGCACCTGGGAAGCTCCCTGGTGGGAAGAGAGGGGCTAATTACTGCTAGGTGATGATTAAAATCCCAGTTTTCTACTCAGCCTTCTCTGAAACCACCATGGCAGAAGCGCATAGCCTGAGTGCTTAACCCCTTCTTAAGGCCTCTGATTCTTCCAGAGAGTAATATCCACTGTCACTATGCAGGGATTTTTCTTATAGTGGTAACAGAAATAGTGAAAGAGCCAGTAGGGAGCATAATAGCAGTTAACATGAGCACTTAACAACGTGAGATACCAATGCTAATGACTTCACTCAGTTCATCGCACTTATCCAAGCCAGGCTTTGGCAATATGTGAACCGTGAACTTCCAGATGTTCAAGCTGGATTGAGAAAAGGCAGAGGAACCAGAGATCAAATTGCCAACATCTGCTGGATCATCGAAAAAGCAAGAGAGTTCCAGAAAAACATCTATTTCTGCTTTATTGACTATGCCAAAGCCTTTGACTGTATGGATCACAATAAACTGTGGAAAATTCTTCCAGAGATGGGAATACCAGACCACCTGACCTGCCTCCTGAGAAACCTGTATGCAGGTCAGGAAGCAACAGTTAGAACTGGACATGGAACAACAGACTGGTTCCAAATAGGAAAAGGAGTACGTCAAGGCTGTATGTTGTCACCCTGCTTATTTAACTTAGATGCAGAGTACATCATGAGAAATGTCAGGCTGGATGAAGCACAAACTGGAATCAAGATTGCTGGGAGAAATATCAGTAACCTCAGATATGCAGATGACACCACCCTTATGGCAGAAAGTAAAGAACTAAAGAGCCTCTTGATGAAAGTGAAAGAGGAGAGTGAAAAAGTTGGCTTAAAGCTCAACATTCAGAAAACTAAGATCATGGCATCCAGTCCCATCACTTCATGGCAAATAGATGGGGAAACAGTGGAAAGAAACAGTGGCTGACTTTATTTTCTTGGGCTCCAAAATCACTGAAGATGGTGACTACAGCCATGAAATTAAAAGACGCTTACTCCTTGGAAGGAAAGTTATGACCAACCTAGACAGCATATTAAAAAGCAGAGACATTACTTTACCAACAAAGGTCTGTCTAGTCAAGGCTATGGTTTTTCCAGTAGTCATGTATGGATGTGAGAGTTGGATTATAAAGAAAGCTGAGCGCCAAAGAATTGATGCTTTTGAACTGTGGTGTTGGAGAAGACTCTTGAGTCCCTTGGACTACAAGGAGATTCAACCAGTCCATCCTAAAGGACATCAGTCCTGGGCGTTTCACTGGAAGGACTGATGTTGAAGCTAAAACTCCAATACTTTGGCCACCTGATGTGAAGAGCTGACTCATTTGAAAAGACCCTGATGCTGTGAAAGATTGAAGGCAGGAGAAGAAGGGGACGACAGAGGACGAGATGGTTGGATGGCATCACCGACTCAATGGACATGAGTTTGGGTAGGCTCTGGGAGTTGGTGATGGACAGGGAGACCTAGCATTCTGCAGTTCATGGGGTCTCAAAGAGTCGGATAAGACTAAGTGACTGAACTGAACTGAATCCAGATGGTATCCCCACAGAGCAGCACTGCTACTCCTGTTTTCAGACAAGAAAGCTAGGGTTTAGAGAGATTGTATTACGGTAGAGTCAAGATTTCAATCCAGGCAGTCTCACTGCTAAGCCTGGGCCTTAAACTACTTTACAATACTGTAGTGAGGATTAATTAAGATGACATGTGAGAGTGTTTGAAAATTAGAAAGCACTAAACAAGTGTGAGGAAATTTTTATCACCACTTTTCAGAGTACTCTGACAAGTGACCACAATTAGATAAATGAAAATTCAGGTTTCATCCAATGCTAATGAATCATTTAAACACTGTCTCCCATTGTAACAGCTACCCAAAAGACAATGTTTCATAGTCTGCAAAGGCTGCAAAGCTCCTCTTAATGAAAGTTTTAAAGGTAGAACTTTAGGGAAAAACATGTTCAGACTATTTTCCCATAGGTATTTTTACATTTTGCACATATAGAAATGGTAGCTGAGTTTGGGGTTAATCTCTTTAGATAGGTTTAAATAAAAGATGTGAGGAGAGAGATGTTACAGATAATCACTGAGCCATGTTACCCACTTTATAGGAAGGAGATTAAGTTCTGGAGGAATCCCTTAGGTTACAGAAATAGTTGTATGTAGATTATGAAGCAGACAAATTCATGTGAAAAAGGAAATGTCTGTCATTCACATGTCAACGATATTTGAAATGACATTATAATTCTCTAAAGCACATGAGCTTACCATACCTTCTTTCGTTCATTTATCAAACATTTTCCCAATACTACGTCCTAGAGCTCTGTGATAAGCTCAATGGATGAAAATAAAAGCAGTCTTGCTTTCAAAAGTTCATAGGTAAGTAAAGAATAATTAGAATTCCATGCAATAAGTACAACCCCAGAAGTAATCTCCGTGAGGACTGGCACAGGAATACCAGGAGAAGGAGGTAACTCCTGAGCTGAGTCTCACCGAAGAGAAGAGTTTAGTGAGAAGAGCTTGGTAGGGTGGTGGTGGCGGGGGCCGTAGAATACACAAAAGAATGCGGCGTGAAAGAAGGCCTGGAAGAGTGCAGACACTCAGAGAGCTGCAGGTTGCTGGGTGTAGCCAGGGCAGCAGGAAATAAGACTACAGGATCACATGCCTGGTGTGCTTCATTAAGGATTTTGGCTCTTAACCTTGAAGGTGATGGGTGAGCCAAAGAAGGATTCATTTTAGACACAGGACTCTTGTCATAACGTGGTGTTATGGTAGAGATTAAAATTGAAGGCAGGGAAGAAGGCTACCGTATTGCTACAAATGAGAGATGATGGGGGCTACAGAATAATCTGATTAATTGCATATTTGGTGAATGGGGAGGAAGAAGAATAAAGGGGAAGTACAGTTTTAAAACATTCCCTAGGTTTTTGGTACAGATGGCAGTGTTATTTAGCAGGACAGTAAAGAGGGGAGGACAGGCCCAGTTTTTGGCATGCTAAATTTCAGGAGGGCTTCCCTGGTGGCTCAAAGGTAAAGAATCCACCTGCCAACACAGGAGACACGGGTTCGATCCCTGGATTGGGATGATCCTCTGGAGGAGGGCATGGCAACCCATTCCAGTATTCTTGCCTGGAGAATCCCATGGACAGAGAAGCCTGGAGGGCTACAGTCCACAGGGTCCCAAAGAGTCAGACATGACTTAGCAACTAAACAATGATAGTAACACAATAAAGCTGATGATGCTGGCATTTTACAAATGATAGCTTAACATTTGGCAACTTGGTCAAAAACACATGCAGGGATGAAACAGAGAAAAATACAAAAGTGCCAGTCTCAGGATGGGTATTCTGATCCAACATAGAAGCCACATACTCCCAAGTTAATTATAGGGGACAACAGGTAGTTTTTGAGAATTATGTCATTTGTTTTTCTAAAAAATACCTATCAAACATATATCAAACCATATGTGGAATGCACAATTAAAATAAAGGTTTTGGTCTTATTCTTTCACAGCATTCGTTTTGGAAACAAATCCCCACTGACATTTCTCACTGCACGCAGTAAACCTCAAAGGAAGGGACAATAAGTATGATTTGACAAAAGTCTTCTAGACAGTCTGATCTGCATGCCCACAACTTAGGTGAGACTTCCTCCAGGAAGGCAAGTCATTTCAATTCAGTCAGTGCTTGTCAAAGTGCCTCAGGGTGCCCAACACAAGGTGTGGAGGCAAACAATGGGTACTAGGATAGCTCCTTCCACTAACTTTGTATGTGACCTTGCATGAGTTATTTAACCTTTTTAACTCTGTTCTCTCACCTGAAACTTGAAAGGGCTGGCTGTAGGAGAGAATCCTTAAAGATCTTTATAGTTTTTGATATTTTATGATTTGTTGGCAAGCAGGTCTAAGGATGGTGAATTGGACATTCTTTTCTCTATACCTGGTGATTTTCAAGAGCCCATTCACGTGTTCCTTCCAAGTCTCCTGCTCCACTCCCACTTGCCTAATTCCTACTTAGGTTCAGCTTCCAACAATTCCTCAGTGAGGCCTTCTCCAACTTTCCTCTTAGGAAGGAATCTCTCCTTCCTCTGAACCCTCAGAATATCCAGTTCTTTGTTCTGCTCATGGCACTCTTTGCTTTGGCATTCATGTCTCATTTTACAAGACCAGAGGATGGCAAACTTTGTCTATAAAGGCCTATAGAGCAAATATTTTATGCTTTGCAGTCATACAGTATCCATCAAAATTACTCAACTCTACCATTGTAGGGAGAAAACAGTCATATGCAACAAATGAGTGTGGCTGTATTTCAATAAAACTTTATTTACAAACAGGTGATGGTTTGGCCTATAGGTCCTAGCTTGTTGACCTTTGCATTAAGACTATGATTTGTTGAAAGCAAGCTCCATACCATACTGTCTCTGATTTCCTGTGATGCCTAGTATAATATATTTTTGCCTAAAGAAGGCACACAAGTAAATGGAATAAATTACATATGCTTAAAACAGGAGAGACAATCAATAGCCATTCCCTCTATGCTATTCATATCAGCAACAAAAAAAGAGAAAATGGATATAAAAGCATATAAAGATGGTGTAGTCCTTAGCCCCCTAGCTTTTTCACCCTTCAGTAATGTAATTAGTGTCTTTACACTGCTGCCTCTTAAACAGTACTTCTCCCCTTCCAAATCTAGGGCAAAAAGTTAAATTTCCCTCAGCTTACAGTGCCAAAAGCCAAAGACCTGTCTGTATGGAAACAAAGGCACGTTTCTCACAATTCTTGTTTTGAAACATGTCAGGCTGTTAGAAAAGCCAAAGAATATTAAACAATGAACTATACTCTTTACCTAGATTCATCAGCTGATAGCATTTTGCTACATATTCAAAAGCACATTTTAAAAATAAATTTTACTGTAAACTTCACTATTTTAAGTATATCTTTAAAGTACGTTTTCACAGATGTATGTACCTGTGTAAGACCATCACGATAGAGAACATTTTCAACAGCCCCCGAAGTTCCCTTTGCTACTTTGAAGTCAATGTCCTTCAATACCTTCAGCATTCTAGGCAACTACTGATCTGTTTTGTGTGTCATGGATTATTCTGTATTTTCTACAACTTCAAATAAGTGGAATCATACAGTAGGTAGACTTTTGAATCTGGCTTTTTATTTTTCTGAATAGTTCATTCATGCTGTTCAGTGTATTATCAGTCCATTCCTTTTTATTGCTAGATATTGTATGGATATACCAAAATTTGTTGATCATTATCACCTGTTGGTGGATATGTGTGTTGTTTAAGGATTTTAGTTATTTATGAATAAAGTTGCTAATGTCATTCTTATACAAGCTGTTTTTGTGAAGAAATGTTTTCACTTTTCTTGGGTAAATAGCAAGGAGAGACACTGCTGGTATGCGGGGCTTCCAACGTGGTGCTAGTGGTAAAGAACCTGTCTGCCAATGAGGAGACATAAGAGACATGGGTTCAATCCCTGGGTTGGGAAGATCCCCTGAAGAAGGTCATGGCAACCCACTCCAGGATTCTTGGCCTGGAGAATCCTGTGGATAGAGAAGCCGGGCGGGCTACAGTCTGTAGGGTCATAAACAGTCAGACACGACTGAAGTGACTTAGCATGCACGCATAGGGCTAGTATATGTTTGTGAGAAACTGCTAAACTTCAACCACACTTTTAAAAGCAACAGGATTTGTTCAATTATATTGTCAAGATTCAAGAGAAAGCAAGTTATCATTCAAGAAACAAAACTACATACTGAAGTGTGGTCAGCTTTAAGACTCTCATTTGCTGCAGTCAGAGGTGTTAATGAGACCTAATATTACTACTTTTTTCTCTCTGAACAGACTGCTTTCACAGGTGAGAAAGAATGAAGCAAAAGCAGAGGCCCAACATAAAGAATGCTTTTAGTCTATTCCAGCGTCTCATAAAACCCCGAGAGGACTGGGCAAGGGCAGAGAAACAGGAACTCAGCTGTGTGTATGGCCATTTTCACATCTAGCATTCCTGCTCTCTTTCACTTACTAGAAGAGCCAGAAGGCCTTCTGCTTGATGCCCTACTGTGTCTGAGGACAAACATGAAGATGGAGGGATGTAAGCTTCAAGAAGACAGGAAGTGAGACTGAATCATTATAGGGTGCTGAGAAAGGCCCAAACAGTTTCTCTGTATTCACTCTTCTATTTATAATTTCTGCTCACCTCCTACACCTGGCCCACTAGCTGTCTATTTTTCCCTCCATTCTATATCCCCTACCCTAGATCTCCTATTTCTGTTTCCTTCTCTTCTTGGGTCCCACTTGTCGTCCTTTTAGACTCTTCCATTTTCTCTCTCCTTTCTGCTTTCTGAGTACGGGTACAAATGTGCATGTGTACGGGTCTCACCTCCGCTAGGTTTATTTCAGGCTTCTCTTCCTCCTCACAAACAAAAACTACCAAGACTGTATCTGGACTTGATGTTCTTGCTTAGTCACTAAGTCCTGCCCAGCTCTTCTGTGACGCCATGGACTATAGCCTGCCAGGCTCCTCTGTCCATGGGATTTCCCAGGCGAAAATACTGGAGAAGGTTGCCATTTCCTTCTCCAGGGGATCCTCCCAACCCAGGGATCAAATCCATGTCTCCTGCGTTGGCAGGCAGATTCTTTACCACTGAGCCACCTGGGAAGCCCATCTAGACTTGATAGATGCAAATCTCTGTGCTTTTCATCTGCAGTAGTTTTCTCCCTGCAGCTAGAACATTCTATTATAGGACACCTACAATACTACAGGTTCCAGTCTGAGCACTGAGATCACCCATTTTCCTGAATCTTTATGTCAGATGACGACACAGTGAGTTCAAGTTGGCACGAAGTGTACAGTGAATAGCTGTCACCCTGTTTAAGGAATTTTCAAAACACAAGTCAAACAGATGTTTTCAAAATTTCTCTCCAGGCATTTAAAAACATGTTTCAACCATATTGTTGTTCAGCCACTCAGTCATGTCCAACTCTGAGACCCCCTGCAGCATGCCAGGATTCCCTGTCCTTCACCATCTCCCAGAGATTGCTCAAATGTCCATGGAGTCAGTGATGCCATCAAACCGTCTCATCCTCTGTTGTCCCCTTCTCCTCCTGCCTTCAATCTTTCCTAGCATCAGGGTTTTTTCCAATAAGTTGGCTCTTCCCATCGGGTGGCCAAAGTATAGGAGCTTCAGTTTCAGCATCAGTCTTTCCAATGAATATTCAGGACTGATTTCCTTTAGGATGGACTGGAAATCCTTTAGGATTTCCTTTAGGATGTTTGATCTCCTGGCCGTCCAAGGGACTCTCAAGAGTGTTTTCCAACACCACAATTCCAAAAGCATCAATTCACTGGCACTCAGCTTTCTTTATGGTCCAACTCTTCAGATCCATACATGACAACTGGAAAAACTCGAGCTTTGGCTAGACGGACCTTTGTCAGCACGGTAATGTCTCTGCTTTTTAATATGCTGTCTAGGTAGGTCATAGCTTTTCTTCCAAGCAGGAAGCATCTTTTAATTTCATGACTGCAATCACCATCTGCAGTGATTTTGGAGCCCAAGAAAATAAAGTCTGTCTCTGTTTCCATTGTTTCCCCATCTATTTGCCGTGGAGTGATGGGACCGGATGCCATGATCTTCATTTTTTTAAAGTGGAGTTTTAAGCTAGCTTTTTTACTCTTCTCTTTCACCTTTAACAAGAGGCTCTTTAGTTACTCTTCGCTTTCCACCATAAGGGTGGTGTCACCTGCATATCTGAGGTTACTGATGTGTCTCCCGGCAATCTGATTCCAGCTTGTGCTTCATCCAGCCTGATATTTCTCATGATGTACTCTGCATGTAAGTTAAATAAGCAGGGTGACAATATACAGCCTTGATGTACTCCTTTCCCAATTTGGAACCAGTCTGTTGTTCCATGTCTGGTTCTAACTGTTGCTTCTTGATCTCCATACAGGTTTCGCAGGAGGCAGGTAAGGTGGTCAGGTATTATCATCTCTTTTAAGAATTTTACACAGTTTGTTGTGATTCACACAGTCAATGGAATTAGTGCAGTCAATGAAGCAGAAGTAGATGTCTTTTCTGGAACTCTCTTGCTTTTTCGATGACCCAGTGGATGCTGGCAATTTGATCTCTGGCTCCTCTGCCTTTTCTAAATCCTGCTTGAACATCTGGAAGCTCTTGTTTCAAGTACTGTTGAAGCCTCACTTGGAGAATTTTGAGCATTACTTCACTAGCATGTGAAATGAGTGCAATTGTGTGGTAGTTTGAACATTCTTTGGCATTACCTTTCTTTGGGACTGGAATGAGAACTGACCTTTTCCAGTCCTGTGGCCACAGCTGAGTTTTCCAAATTTGCTGGCATGTTGAGTGCAGCACTCTCACAGCGTCATCTTTTAGGATTTGAAATAGCTCAGCTGGAATTCCATCACCCCCACTAACTTTGTTTGTAGTGATGCTTCCTAAGGTCCACTTGACTTCACACTCCAAGATGCCTGGCTCTAGGTGAGTGATCACACCATTGTGGTTATCTGGGTTATGAAGATATTTTTGTATAGTTCTTCTCTGTATTTTTGCCACCTCCTCTTAATATCTTCTGCTTCTGTTAGGTCCATACCAATTCTGTCTTTTATTGTGCCCATCTTTGCATGAAATGCTTCCTTGGTAGCTCTAATTTTCTTGAAGAGATCTCTGGTCTTTCCTATTCTATTGTTTTTCTCTATTTCTTTGCACTGATCACTGAGCAAGGCTTTCTTATCTTTGCTTGCTATTATCTGGAACTCTGCATTCAGATGGGTATCATCTTTCCTATATCTTTCCTTTTCTCCTTTGCCTTTAGCTTCTCTTTTTTTCTCAGCTATTTGTAAGGCCTCCTCAGACAACCATTTTGCCTTTTTGCATTTGTTTTTCTTGGGGATGGTTTTGATCACTGTCTCCTGTACAGTGTCACGAACCTCTGTCCATAGTTCTTCAAGCACTCTATCTATCATTTCTAATCCCTTGAATCTACTTGTCACTTCCACTGTATAATCGTAAGGGATTTGATTTACATCAACTGTATAGCTATAGATATACAGTCTGTAACAAAAGCCTCACTTTCCTTTCATAAAAACAATAATTTTACCAATGAAGAAAACTTTTTCAGTTCAAGGCCATATTTAGTAGTAGTGTTAGTCACTCAGTCATGTCCAACGCTTTCCGACCTCTGTCCATGGGATTCTCCAGTCAAGAATATTAGAGTGGGCTGCCATGCCTTTCTTCAGGGGATCTGCTCTATCCAGGGATAGAACCTGGATTTCCCACATTGTAGGCAGATTCTTTACCACTGCACCACCTGGGGATTTTAGTTGCCGAGGTCAGTGCATGTAGCTGATGGAAAAACCATATACCTCTTATCAAATAATCAAACTCCAGGTTTCTAGAACTTTTATTTCTGTTCTTCTTTAAAGAAGAACATGGGCGTGTTTGTATACGTATAAAATCTGAAACTTCAGAAAAGTTGCAAATATACTTCGGAACCATGTTGTACCTGGTTATCATAACTTGTTCCCTCCCATCTAGAAAATTCTTCACTGATCCCTTGAACTTTCATGATTTTGAGACTTCTGTAGAGTTCAGGTTATTTTGAAGATTGTCGCACACTAGGTATGTCTCATGTTTCCTCATGATCAGATTATGTATCTTTGGTAGCATTATCACAGTAGTGATAATGTAGCTATCTCATTGTAGCCTATCAAGTGGCAGACAATTTTGGTTTGCTGCACAATTGATGATGCTCACTTTGATCACCTCAGTACCAGGTTTTCCCACTACAAAGTTATTTTTATTTTGTAATTAATAACAATTTTATAGGAATGTACTTTGAAACTAGGTAAATATCCTATCCTTTATCACATTTTCATTTTATTTTAAAGAAATGGGTACAGCATAAATATTTCATTAAAAAGTAATTATTTCTCTTTCACTGGTTAAAAATTGGCAGAGTGATTGCTGGAATAGGATTTGAGATATAGGTCTTCCTACTTAAGCTGAGAGATTGATTATTTGTATCTATTTAAAATATAGGCCTTTTTTTTTTCCTTTAAAGTAAGCAGTACATGTGTCTCTTCCAAGTTTGGTTTCCTCAGGGTATATGCCTAGGAGTGGGATTGCTGGGTCATATGGTGGTTTTACTCCTAGTTTTTAAAGGAATCTCCATACCATCTTCCATAGTGGCTGTATCAATTTACATTTCTACCAACAGTGCAAGAGTACTCCCTTTTCTCCATACCCTTTCCATCATTTATTGTTGGTAGACTTTTTGATGAGGCTCTTCTGACTGGTGTGAGGTGATATCTCATTGCAGTTTTGATCTGCATTTCTCTAATAATGAGTGATGTTGAACATGTATCCCTTTGTTCACTGCAGCACTATTTACAATAGCTAGAATAAGGAAGCAACCTAGATGTCCATTGACAGATGAATGGATAAAGAAGTTGTGGTATATATACACAATGGAATATTACTCAGCCATAAAAAATAACACATTTGAGTCAGTTCTAATGAAGTGGATGAACTTAGAACCTATTATACAGAGTGAAGTGAGACAGAAAGAGAAAGATGAATACCGTATTCTAACACATATATACAGAATCTAGAAAAACGGTAGTGAAGAATTTATTTACAGGGCAACAATGGAGAAACAGACATACAGTACAGACTTATGGACATGGGGAGAGGGGAGGAGAGGGTGAGATGTATGGAGAGAGTAACATGGAAACTTACATTACCATATGTAAAATAGATAGCCAAGGGGAATTTGCTGTGTGGCTCAGGAAACTCAAACAGGGACTCGGTATCAACCTACAAGGGTGGGATGGGGAGGGAGATGGGAGGGAGTTTCAACAGGGTGGGGATATATGTATACCTATGGTTGACTCATGTTGAGGTTTGACAGAAAACAGCAAAATTCTGTAAAGCAATTATCCTTCAATAAAAAATAAATTAAAAAAAAAACCCTCAACATTAAAAAAAAAAAAGTAGCAGTACAATAAATAATTCTTTACTCACATCTGAAACCTGAGAAACAAGCAAGCTTCTGTAGGGTAAAAGCTAAGGCCATGTCATTTCGTTGTTAACTGAGCATCCACGTTAACTTGTATCTGGCTCTGTCCTGCTGGAGCTTTTGCCACTTAGCAGTAACTCTTTGCCTCTGCCTGTACTTGGGCCAAGAGCTTACTAAGACTGATATTTTTTTCTCATTTCCTTAGATAATGATTAAGTTACTTATCAATCAGTTCCTACTTTAGATATCAGCTTCTCTAGCAACTACCCCTGGCCCTTGAAAGTCTCAGCATCCTGTCTTGACTCATCATAACTCTTAAAATATTTTATCATATTTGTGTTTTTGCTTATTTGAACTGAACTATCCACAAGACTGTAAATACCAAGACTGAAATTATGGTTTTAATTAGTTAAAAGTTTAATAATTTAATTAGCACAATACCAACAGAGTCCAACTCTTTCAGACCTTCTGCTATCCTGTTCCATGTCTCTACTTAAGTAACCCATTATCATGAATTTTGCATTTGTCATTCTCTTGCTAAATAAAAATTTTAAAATCATGTATTTATGTGTCCCTAGAGAATATAATTTTTAGTTTCCCTTGTTTTCACATTTTATAAAAATAGTATTTGGAAAAAATTAATGAATTTAACTTACTAATATTTTTAGAATTGTTTCTTCTTGGTTCATAAGAGAAACTGGTCTGCAACGTTTTTTCTTGTACCATTTTTGTTTGGTTTTGTTTAATTTACTAATATTTTTAGAATTGTATCTTCTTGATTCATAAGAGAGACTGGTCTGCAACTTTTTTTCTTGTACCATTTTGTTTGGTTTTGTTTGTACCATTCTTCTACCAAGATTGTACTGGCCTCAGAGAATGAATTGGGAAGAAGTTCTACTCTTTCTGGAATAGTTTAAGACTGAAATGATCTCTTCCTTGAGTATATGATAGAAGTTGGCTATAAAATCATCTAGGCCTGTGATTTCTTTGTGGAAAGACTGTAAATAACTGATTCAATTTCTTTAAAGGTTAAAGAACTTATTAGGCTTTCTCTACTTGAATTTGTTGAGTTATATTCTTCTAGGAATTTGTTAAATTAACTAAAAATTTTAAATGCACTGATATAAAGTTGTTTTAAGTACTCTCTTAACTTCTCTTCAATCTGTAGTTAATTCTTTTTATTCCTTATATTAGTTGTGTCTCTACTCTTTTTTTATGGTCAAATTTGACAGAAACTTGCCTACTTTATTGTGGCTCAGCTGGTAAAGAATCTGCCTGCAATGAGGGAGACCAAGGTTTGATCCCTGGATTAGGAAGATCCCCTGGAGAAGGGAAAGGCTACCCACTCCAGTAATCTGGTCTGGAGAATTCCATGGATTGTATAGTCTATGGGGTCGCAAAGAGTTGGACACAACTGAGCGACTTTCACTAACTCACTTTATTAGATTTTATGAATAACTAATATTTGCTTTGTTGATATTCTCCAATGTTTGTTTTCTAATTACTTCATAATTTCCCACATTTTCTCTCTAGATCAATTTGGCTTCTCTTTTTTTAAGATTAAGTCAAATACTCAACTACTTATATACTTTACTATGTTCAAATATAATCATTCAAAGATATATATATATTTTACAGTTTTGCTTTATTACACCCCAAAATTTTGATATGTTGCATTTTTATTATTGTTCTATTTTAAGTTTAAAAATTTGTGACTTACTGTATGTTATGTAAGTTTGTTACATATCTAGATTTTGAAATGTATACGGTTGTTTACCTTTTTGTTATTGATTTCCATCTTAATTGCATTATATTCACAGCAAATTAACTGTACAATACTTCTAATAAAAACTACAAACTTGGGCTTCCTTGGTAGTCCAGTGGTTAAGAATCTGACTTGCAATGCAAGGGACACTGATTCCATCCCAGGTCCGGGTAGATCCCATATACCACAGAGCAGCCAAGCCCATATGCCACAACTACTGAGCCAATGCTCTAGAGCCTGAGAGCCGCAACTACTGAGCTCATGCATGCAACTACTGAAGCCTGGCACCTAGAGCTCATGCTCTGCAACCAGTTAAGCCATTGTAGTAGGAAGCTCTCGCACCCAATGAAGAGTAGCTGCCGCTCACAACCAGAGAAAGCCAGTGTGCAGCAGTGAAGAGCCACCACAGTCAAAAAATAAAACAAATTAAAAAAATTAAAAACAAAAAACAATGCACAAACTTTGCTTTAAGCATTGCTTTTTTTGGAATATGCAATATTTTCATCATTTCAAAATATCTTCTGATTTCCTTTGTGATTTTGTAGGCATTCTATTACTGTCTTCTAATTTTATTCCATTGTGGTCAGAGAATATACTTTCAGTTTCTTTAAATTTATTATGATTGCTTTATGGCCTAGCATATAGTCTATCTTGAACACACAACATATGTTAGAAGACAATGTGTGCATTCTGTAGTTGCTGGGTATACTGATGTACAAATATCAATTAGATCAAGGTGGTATCACCTATATTTTTTACTGAATTTTTGTTTTTAGTCAAGTTGTTTTATCAGTTGCTAAAGGAAGGTTGTCAAAATATCCATCTATGAGAATGGAATTATTTATTTTTCCCTTTAATTTTGTTAATATTTGCTTCCTGAATTTGAAGCTGTTATTAAGCATATACACATTTATGATTGCTATATTTTCCTATTGGTTGACCTATAATCTACCTGCAATGTTGCTGTTTATATCTTCTAATACTATTACATTAAACTCCTCTTTATTTGATATGAATGTAGCTATTTTAGTTTATGTTTACTATGTGAGTCTTTTTCACTCTTTTGTTTCAACTTATACAGGATTGTATTTTTATATTTTAAGTACATCTCATGTAGATAGCATTTTGTTGGGTCTTTGTTTTTACCCTTTCTGACAATTTATGCCTTGTAACTTATTCAAGGAAAGTTTTGCACGTTTTGTTTAGCATAATAATTGATAGATTTGGGTTGGACCTACTATTTATTGTTTTTTGTTTAACTTTTCATTGTTTATTTATCAAGTTGAGACAGTACCGTTTTGTGTAAAAAGCAGAAACTTTGTAATGTTACTGCTTTTCTGTCCTCTCCACCCTTTTAGTTTAGTTCTGTTGCTCAGTCATGTCTGGCTCTTTGTGACCACATGGACTGCGGCACGCCAGGCTTCCCTGTCCATCACTAACTCCTGGAGCATGCTCAAACTAATGTCCACTGAGTCGCTAATGCCATCCAATCATCTCATCCTGTCGTCCCCTTCTCCTGCTGTCTTCAATCTTTCCCAGCATCAGGGTCTTTTCCAACGAGTCAGTCCTTCACATCAGGTGGTCAAAATATTGGCGCTTCAGCTTCAGCATCAGTCCTTCCAATGAATATTCAGGACTTATTTCCTTTAGGATGGACTGGTTTGATCTCCTTTCAAGTCCAAGGGACTCTCTCAAGAGTCTTCAACACCACAGTTCAAAAGCATCAATTCTTTGCATTCAGCTTTCTTTATGGTCCAACTCTCACATCCATAGATGACTACTAGAAAAACCATAGCTTTGGCCATCCAGACCTTTGTTGGTAAAGTAATGTCTCTGCTTTTTAATATGTTGTCTAGGTTGGTTAGAGCTTTTCTTCCAAGGAGCAAACATCTTGGCTTGCAGTCACCATCTGCAGTGATTTTGGAGCCCAAGAAAATAAAGTCTCACTGTTTCCATTGTTTCCTCATCTATTTGCCATGAAGTGATGGGACCGAGGCCATGATCTTCGTTTTTTGAAAGTGGAGTTTTAAGCTAGCTTTTTTACTCTTCTCTTTCACCTTTAACAAGAGGCTCTTTAGTTACTCTTCGCTTTCCGCCATAAGGGTGGTGTCACCTGCATATCTGAGGTTATTGATGTTTCTCCTGGCAATCTGACTCCAACTTGTGCTTCATCCAGCCTGACATTTCTCATGATGTACTCTGCATAAAGCAGGGTGACAATATACAGCCTTGATGTACTCCTTTCCCAATTTGGAACCAGTCTGTTGTTCCATGTTTGGCTCTGTTACTTCTTGACCTGCATATAGACTTCTCAGGAGGCAGGTAAGATGGTTTGGTATTCTCGTCTTTTTAAGAATTTTTCACAGTTTGTTGTGATCCATACAGTCAGAGGTTTTGGCGTAGTCAATAAAGCAAAAGTAGATGTTTTTTTCTGGAACTCTCTTGCTTTTTTGATGATCTGGTGGATGCTGGCAATTTGATCTCTGGCTCCTCTGCCTTTTCTAAATCCTGCTTGAACATCTGTAAGTTGTTGGTTCATGTACTATTGAAGCCTCGCTTGGAGAATTTTGAGCATTACTTCACTAGCATGTGAAATGAGTGCAATTGTGTGGTAGTTTGAACATTCTTTGGCATTACCTTTCTTTGGGACTGGAATGAGAACTGACCTTTTCCAGTCCTGTGGCCACAGCTGAGTTTTCCAAATTTGCTGGCATGTTGAGTGCAGCACTCTCACAGCATCATCTTTTAGGATTTGAAATAGCTCAGCTGGAATTCCATCACGTCCACTAGCTTTGTTTGTAGTGATGCTTCCTAAGGTCCACTTGACTTCACACTCCAAGATGCCTGGCTCTAGGTGAGTGACCACACCATTGTGGTTATCTGGGTCATTAAGATATTTTTGTATAGTTCTGTGTATTTTTGCCACCTCCTCTTAATATCTTCTGCTTCTGTTAGGTCCATACCACTTCTGTCCTTTATTGTGCCCATCTTTGCATGAAATGTTTCCTTGGTAGCTCTAATTTTCTTGAAGAGATCTCTGGTCTTTCCTATTCTATTGTTTTTTTCTATTTCTTTGCACTGATCACTGAACAAGGCTTTCTTATCTCTGCTTGCTATTCTTTAGAACTCTACACCATTCAGATGGGTATATCTTTCCTTTTCTCCCTTGCCTTTGCTTCTCTTTTTCTCTCAGCTATTTGTAAGGCCTCCTCAGACAACCATTTTGCCTTTCTTTTTCTTGGGATGGTGTTGGTCACCGCCTCCTGTACAATGTCATGAACCTCCATCCATAGTTCTTTAGGCATCTGTCTATCAGATCTAATCCCTTGATCTATTGGTCACTTGCACTGTATATTCATAAAGGATTTGATTTAGGTCATACCTGAATGGCCTAGTGGTTTTCCCTACCTCTTCAGTTTAAGTCTGCGTTTTTTATTCAGTTTAAATCTGAATTTCTCCATCCTTTATATTATAGTTATACTATGCATCATATGCCGTACACCTAAACATATAAACTGCCTGCTAAGCAGAAGACACGTGTTTGGTCCCTGGGTTGGAAAGATCCCCTGGAGAAGGAAATGGCAACTCACTCCAGTATTCTTGCCTTGGAAATCCCATAGAGAGCGGAGCCTGGTGGGCTACAGTCCATGGGGTGGTAAAGAGTCAGTCAGACAAAACCAAGCAACGAAACAACAATACTAAAATTTTTGTTCAAACCATCATGTATATTTTAAAGTTCTGTTAAAGAAACAAAGGAGAAACACATCTTCATTTCCAGAGTTCTTCATTCCTTCTTAAAGATGGTCATTTTCATCAGGTGTCATTTGTCTTCAGTTTGAAGAACTTTACCATTTCTAGTAGTACAATCTTTTGTCATCTAATTGTCTAAGGCATATATTTTAAAATGTCAACTGTATTTATTTCACCTTTATTCTTGAAGCATTTCTTTTGTGTGCTGGATATAGAAATTATGGATTTAATTTTCTTTTCTTTTTTAATTTTTAGCATTTTAAAAATGTTCACTGTCTTCTGGCCTCTGATGAGACAGATGTCCGGCATTACCCGAATCATTATTTGTCTGTATGCACTGTGGCACCTTTCAACATTTTCTCTTTTTATTATACTTATTTTTTGCAGTTTGACATTATTATCTTTGTATTTATCCTTTTGGGGGGTTGGTGAATTTATTATTGAATCTGTATATTTATGACTTTCATCAAATTTGGAAAAAACTTAAGACATTATTCTTTCAAAAATATTTTAATGCTTCATTCTTTGTTCTTCTGGATACCCAATATACATATTACACTGTTTAATACTGTCCCACAATTCCCTAAGGTTCTGTTCTTTCTGTTTGCTTTTGTTCTCTCAATCTCTCCACCACACACACTGATCAGACTGGTTATTCCTATTCATATAACTTTAAGTTCAATAATCTTTCCTCTGTTACTTCCACTCTGTTAGGTCCACCAGTGAATTTTTTTTTAATTTATACTTACTTTGTAAATAATTTTACACCTCTCCCAGCTATCCCTGATGTTAACACCCTACATAATTACAGCACAATTACTAAAACCAGAAAATTAACATTGATATAAAACAATGAGCTAATTTAAAGAGCTCATTAGAATTTTCCCAGTTTTTCTCACTAAAGTCCTTTTTTGATGGGGGAGGGGTGCTTCATGATCCAATCCAGAATCCCACATTTAATTTAGTTGTCACATCTCTCTAGTCTCTATGAATTCTTCAATCTTTGCATTTAATCAGCTATCTTGTGGACCATTTTCAATTTGGAACTGTTTGATATTCTCTCATATTTAGATGACATATTTGGCAAAAGTATCACAGAATGACAGTGTGAGCTTCTAAGAATATAATACTAGAAAGTAAATGATGCTGATATATTGTTTTCAATATATGATGTTAGTTTTGATCACACAGTTAAGGTAGTATATCTGCCAAGTTTCTCCACTGCAAATTTTCTATTTTCCTTCTCTGTAATTCAAAGTTATTCTGAAACTTCAAAAAATCCTTTTTCTAATTATACTTTTACTAATTTTTTCATCCATTGATGATTATTCTCCTGCAATAAGCATTACTGTGGTGTTTGTCTCATGTTATTTTTCTATTTCTCATCATTATCATTTATTAATTCATTCAGTGAATTTTTGACTTGAGTTATATTTTTCAGTTTGATTTAAAAAAAAGAAGCAGGTATATGACTTTGCTGGACTCAACTGCAAAACTTTATTCATGGATAGCAACTGAAATCTCAGTTCAGTTTGTCTTTAGCTGAAGTACTTGGAGTCTCCCACAAACATAGGGTACCAGGGTCATTCAGATATTTATAAATAAGTCAGGGAATCCTCCTTTCTGGTTATCTCCTTTTTGAATGTCATCCTTACATTCTTGCAGTTGCCTTTGCCCCAAATTCTGTCTTCCAGTTCTTCAAGCTAGAAAGACTGTGGATTTTCTATGATAGTTTTAGCCATCCCATGTGGTATTGCCCTCAGGCTAAAAGCCATAAAACCAGGAAACTTAGTCAATGCTCTTTCCTTCTTCCAAGTGTCTATTCCGATCAGAATCTGTCTTCTTTTGATAGGTCTGTGGCACCTTCAGGTAGGTTTTTTTCATACTTTATACCTCCTGTCATCTGCAGAAGGGTCACTCTGGCAGGAGCTTATTCAATAATATTGGAAGCAAACTGGATCATTTGTATGATATTGATTCTTTCAAGTATGTTAAGACTTGCTTTATGGCCTAGTGCATAATCAATTCTTGCAAATTTCCCATGTGTACTTATAAAAAATTTATATTCTGTAATGTTTCACATATGATTCTATCTATGTGTATCAAGTTTGCTAATTGCTTTATTCAATTTTGTACATATTTAACCATTCTGTTTGCTTTACCCACCGTCTAAAAGCAGTGTGGTAAAATCTCCACTATGATGCTGGATGTGTCAATTCCTCCGTGATTATAGGTGACAGTAATAATGATGATGATATGATTTCATGTGACTGCAGGAGAATGGCACTTAAGAGTTATAACTTGATCCATATTCTTTCACTAGATCAATTCTGAATGTAGCTTTAAGGGTAAAGTTCTATACCAGTCGCAATATCCTTTAACTGTTCTCACCAGACTTAAATGAACAATGTGCCATGTAATATAGTGGAAAAAAGTTAGGTTGGGATTTGGGAGACCTGAATTTGTATCCTAATTCTATTGGAAACAGGCTGTGAAATTTTTGGCAAATACCCAGCCCACACATCTCCCATCCTTCTCTTTTTCTGAGTTCCATCGTCCTCATTTGTAAGACAAGGAGGACTAGACCAGACTAGATACTATGAAAGCCTCCTCTCTGGTTCTGATACACTCTGTATCAATAAATATATACTATATATATATATATATATATATATATATATATATACATATATAATATATATATAGTGTTTTAAGGATTACATCAGCCTTTTAAAGAGTACATCATGTGAAATGCCAGGCCAGATGAAGCACAAGCTGGAATCAAGATTGCTGGGAGAAATAATAACCTCAGATACACGGATGACACCACCCTTATGGCAGAAAGCAAAGAAGAACTAAAGAGCCTCTTGATGAAATTGAAAGAGCACAGTGAAAAAGTTGACTCAAAACTCAACATTCAGAAAACAAAAATCATGGCATCCAGTCCCATCACTTCACGGCAAATAGATGGGGAAACAATGGAAACAGTGACAGATTTTATATTTTGGGGCTCCAAAATCACTGCAGATGGTTAATGCAGCCATGAAATTAAAAGATGCTTTCTCCTTGGAAGAAAAGCTATGACCAGCCTAGATAGCATATTAAAAAGCAGAGACATTACTTTACCAACAAAGGTCTGTGTAGTCAAAGCTATTGTTTTTCCAGTAGTCATGTATGGATGTGAGAGTTGGACTATAAAGCAAACTGAGCGCCGAAGAATTGACGCTTTTGAACTGTGGTGTTGGAGAAGACTCTTGAGAGTCCCTTGGACTTCAAGAAGATCAAACCAGTCCATCCTAAAGGAAATCAGTCCTGAATATTCATTGGAAGGACTGATGCTGAAGCTGAAGCTCCAATACTTTGGCCACCTGATGCGAAGAACTGACTCATTGGAAAAGACCCTGATGCTGGGAAAGATTGAAGGCAGGAGGAGAAGGGGACAACAGAGGATGAGACAATTGGATGGCATCACCAACGCGATGGACATGAGTCTGAGTAGGCTCCGGGAGTTGGTGATGGACAGGGAAGCCTGGCGTGCTGTAGTCCATGGGGTTGCAAAGAGTCAGACATAACTGAGCAACTGAACTGACTGATACATACTGTATGAGAAACAGAATTCATTTTATTGATGAAGAAATGGGTAGGGTGCCCTTGACATGTTGAGCAAGTACCACACAGTGAGGAAAGGAGAAACAAGATGCAAGTGGCATCAGGAAGGCCAATGTTACTTGTGGAGAGCTGAAGGATTTCTATTCTCATGTAATTAACTATGAAGTCCATGTTCTGGCTCCTTGGTACAAAGAAGAGAATGTGGTGAATGGCCAATTCCAGGCCTTTGATGCTATAATGAAAATAAAATAGGCATCCACATGGCTCTGCACCAGACTCAATGAAAAACAATCCCCTTGCTGTAAGGCTGCATTTATATTTTCTTTGTTAGTATATAGCGCTTTCTTGTCATCTTCTGCAGTGCTCACCAACAGTCTCTTTGACACAACAGTATCATATCAATTATTTAAGGTTTGTACATCACTTTTCAATTAACAGTTTCTTTGGCTCCAGAAAATATATACACACAATTTATAAGAGTATTCTTTAAGTATTCCATGAGGAGCAGGTCACTATGAATTAAAAATAAGAATGCTAATAAAATATTGAATGCCTTTTTAAAGTGCAATGAAACATCAAGAAATTATAAATCTTTTAATTAAATGCTTCTTCAATGTATATCACCCAGGTGAAAATATTAAACATGTATAAAATTAAAGTCACAAAAATATTACTTTATCTTATTTGTCAACTCAATAAAGTGAGGACACATCAATTTAGGTTATAGGAAGGGAATGTCCTAGACAAGAACTCAGGAGACTTGCATTCAGGTCATGATTCTATCACTAGGTAGTTGTATGATCTCTTTGCCATAATTCAATTTACCAATCTGTAATATGGATTATGTAGAATCTGTCCACATTAAAAGTCAATCAATCTATTTTCACAGTACTCAGCAGTACTCGTACTTGTCTTTTTTTGGTGGTGATAAACATGTAACATAGATTTATCATCTAATAATTTTAAGTATATTTCATAGTCTATCTACATGCACATGGTTGTAAATCAGATCTCTAGATCTTTTCCATCTTGCATAACTGAACTCAATACTCACTGAACAGCAACTTTCCATCTGCCCTCATCCTGGCGCCCGACTTTCAGTTTAGTGAGTCTGCCTACTTCAGATGTCTCATGTCAGTGAAATCATACAGTATCTGCCCTTCTGTGACTGGCTTATTTTACAGGGTTTATCCATGTTGTCACATATGGAAGATTTCTTTTTTATGGCTGAATAATATTCCAATGCATGCACATACATTTTTCTTTATTCAACTGCCAATGGGCTTCCCTGGTGGTTCGGATGGTAAAGCGTTTGCCTGCAATACTGGAGACCCAGGTTCAATCCCTGGGTCAGGAAGATCCCCTGGAGAAGGAAATGGCAACCCACTCCAGTACTCTTGCCTGGAAAATTCCATGGACAGAGGAGCCTGATAGGCTACAATCCACGGGGTCACAAAGAGTCGGACACGACTGAGCGACTTCACTTTCACTTTTCACTTTCAATGGACACTTCAGTTATCTCCCTCTCTTAGTTATTATGAAATGGTACAGTGAACATGAGAGTGCAAGGATCTCAGAGTTTCTGATTTCATTTCTTTTTGGGTAAATACCAAGAAGTAAGCCCATATGGTAGTTCTATTTTTAAGTTTTTGGGGAACTGTCATTATTGTTTTCCAAAGTAGGTGCACCAATTCACATTTCCACCAGGAAACAAGAGTTCCCATTTCTCAAAACTCTTGCCAATACCTGTTACTTTCTGTGTTTCTGATTTTTATATTTATGTATTTAGGACGTTAACCCTTCATCAGATATATACTTTTCAAATATTTTCTCCCCTTCTGCAGTTTGCCTTTCATTTTGTTGACTGTTTCCTTTGCTGTACAGAAGCCTTTTAGTTTAATGCAGTGCCACTTGTTTATTTTTGCTTTTGTTGTGCTTTCTCGTATCACATCCAAAAAAAAAAAAAAAAAAAAATCACTGTCAGGAGCAATGTCAAGGAGCTCTACCCTTATGTTTCTTCTAGGAGTTTTATGGGTTCAGGTTTTACATTTAAGTTTTAAGTCCATTGACAGTTAATTTTTGTGTATGGTGTGAGCTAAGAGTCCAACTTCATTATTTTGCATGTGGATAGCCACCATTTCCCAACAGCGATTACTAAAGATTACCCAACAGTATTTACTAAAGAGACAACGTTTTCCTTTGCATATTTTTAACATCTTGTCAAATCTTAGTTGGCTGTATATTTGTGGGTTTACTTCCAAGCTCTCTATTCTGTTCTATTGGTCTATGTGTCTGTTTTTATGACAGTTTGTTCTAATCTTTAATTATTTCCTTTTTCTGCTAACTCTGGGCTTAGTTTTTCTTTCTCTAGTTTCTTAAGGAATAAAGTTAAATTGATTGAGACCTTTCCTCCTTTTTAATTCAGGTATTTATTGCTATGAACTTCCCTCTCAGCACTGCTTTTACAGCACTCCATAAGTTTTCATATGCCATATTTTAATTTGTCTTAAAGATACTATTTAGTTTCTCTTTTAATTTCTTCTTTCATCCACTGTTTTTTCATCAAGTTGTTTAATTTTCACATATTTGTGAATTTTCCAGTTTTCCTTCTGTTATTAATTTCTATTTTCATTCCATTGTGGTCAGAAAATACACCTGTCATCTTAAATTTGTGTACTTGTTTTGTGACCTAATGTATGATCCATCCTGAAGAATGTTCCATGTATGCTTGAGAAAATGTTGCTGGTTGGTGGAATATTTTATATATGTATATTAGGTCTGTGCAGCCTATAACACTGTTCAAAGCCTCTGTTTAAACTGAATGATTTGCTTTCTAGATGTTTACATCATTGAAAGTGGGGTACTGAAATCTACTTTAACTGAGCTATTGTCATCTTCTTCCTTCAGTTCCTCAATACTTGCTTCTTATATTTGAGTGCTCTGATGGGTGCATGTGTGTTTACAATTGTTATACCTTCCTTTAAAAAGGGCCTTTTATTACTATATAATGTCCTTCTTTATCTCTTCTGAGAGTTTCTGACTTTTAAGTCTATTTTGTCGGATACAGGGATGGCTACCTGTGTTCTCTTGTTACCATTTGCATGATTTATTGTTTTCAAGTCTTTCACTTTCAGCTTATGTGTGTCCTTAAATTTAAAGTAAGTCTGTTGTTGACAAAAGATAGTCAGATCTTGTGTTTTTATCCATTCAGCCAGTGTGTGTCTTTTTAATGGAGAGTAAACCACTTACACTTAAAGTAATTACTGATAGAGACGGAATACCTATTGTCATTTTGTTAATTATTTTATGTCTTATACAGTTATTTTGTCCCTCATTCTTCTTCTGCCATCTTCCTTTGTAGTAACATGCTTTGATTCCTTTCTCATTTTCTTCTGAGTATCTTCTATAGGTATTTTTCCTTGTGGTTGCAATTTATAATAATCTCTTTCAACCTGATAACTTAATATCAATCACATACTAATATGCTATACTTTTACTTCTCTCCCCTCAATATTTTATGTTATTCATGTCACAAAGTACATATTTTAAATCATGTATCCATTAACATACTTTTATAGTTATGGCTATTTTAACAGCTTGGTCTTTTAATTCCCACGTCAGGATTAACACTGACTTAACCCCCCATTACAGTATTACAGCATCCAGTATTTGTCTTTATATTCACATTTATCAGTGAGCTTTATACTTTCATATGCTTCCATGTTCCTAGTGTCTTTTTTTTCCCTCCTACTTCAAGGACTCCTTCTAGAATTTCTTGTCAAGTAGGTCTAGTAGTGGTGATGAATTTCCTTAGCTTCTGTTTATCTGGGAAAGTTTTAACTTCTCTTTCATTTTTTGAAGGATAGTTTTGCTGGATATAGTGTTCTTGGTTGGTATTTTTTTCTTTTATCATTTTGATGATAACATCCCACTCCCTTCTGGCATGTAGGTTTTCTGGTGTGAAATACACTGATTGTTTTATGAGAGTTCTTCTGCATGTGACAAGTTGATTTCCTTTTGCTGCATTCAAAGTTCTATCTTTGACTTCTGATAATTGATTATAGTGTGTCTATGTGAGGTTTCTTTGGGTTCACCAAAGTTAGGACCTGTTGGACTTGTTGAAATTGGATTCCCTTTCCTTCACTAGATTGGGAAATTTTAGGTCATTATTTATTTAAATAAGTTTTCTGCCCCATTTTCTCTTTGTCTCTCTTTCTCTCCTTTTGTGACCACCATAATACACATATTGGTCTACTTTACAGTATAGCGTAAGTCCCTTAGGCTTTTTCTCATTCTTTTTTATTTTTATTCCTGATTGGATAATTTCAAATTACCTATCTTTTAGTTCAACGATTCTTTCTTCTGTCTGATCAAGGCTGATCTTGAATTCCTCTAGTTTTTTCAGTTCAATAACTTATTCTTTAGCTCCAAAACTTCTGTTTGGTTCTTTTTATATTTTCTATCTCTTTTTAATTTTCATTTTGCTCATATATCATTTTTCTGGGTTCACAGAACATCTCTAGAATAATTATTTTGAATATTTGTCACATGATTCATATACCTGCTTCTTTAGGGTTGATTCTTGAAGATTTATCTTGTTGTTTGTAGGGGCCATGGTTCCCTTTTTCTTTGTGTGTCTTGTAACTTTTTGTTGGAATCTACACATTTGAAAAAAGAGGTATCACTTTTCGACTGTACATACTGGCTTTGTAAAGGGGAAGACACAAATTCCCTTGACTAGGGAGTCAGAGGTTCTATGAAGCATTTTTATAGGGGACAGGACTTCTCTGGGCCTGCATGTGCAATTTCTCAATTAGAAGGCCTGGCTAGTTTCTTACTCAGGTGATTGTAATCTCTTGCTCCCTCTGGTGTCTGTAGGTAGCACTGCAGGTTCTCTGATTCTCAGCAGTAAGCTGCCCTGCTTTCTGCTGTTCTCAAGGGCTGCCAGGCATCCAAAGTATGCCAGCTTCCTGGCAGTGCCATGAGTCAGGTGAGGCAGATACAAGTCCCTTGGGCAGTCCTCCAAAAAGCCAGAATGCTGGATTCACACTCAACTCCTCTCCCTTTAAAGCAGAGAACCATGAGCTGGGGTATCATCTTCCAACGCCAAGCTGTGCCAACTCAAGAGAGGAGAGATTGTGAGTAAACCAAAATAGTTTTTCTTACTCACATCAGTGTGGTTGTTCCTGGCCTTGAGATCACTTTGGGTACTGTAATATCTAAACTGTTTTATGGAATTCTTAGAATGGTTTTTTTTTTAATTTATTTTTTATTGAAGGATAATTGCTTTACAGAATTTTGTTGTTTTCTGTCAAACCTCAACATGAATCAGCCATAGGTATACATATATCCCCTCCCTTTTGAACCTCCCTCCCATCTCCCTCCCCACCCCACCCCTCTAGGCTGATACAGAGCCCCCGCTTGAGTGTCCTGAGCCACACAGCAAATTCCTGTTGGCTACCTATTCTACACATGGTGATGGTAAGTTTCCACACTACTCTCTCCATACGTCTCACCCTCTCCTCCCCTCTCCCCATGTCCACAAGTCTGTTCTCTGTGTCTGCTTCTCCACTGCTGCCCTGTCAGTACCATTTTCCTAGATTCCATATATATATATGTGTTAGAATGCGATATTTATCTTTCTCTTTCTGACTTACTTCACTCTGTATAATAGGTCCTAGGTTTATCTACCTCGTTAGAACTGACTCAAATGCATTCCTTTTTATGGCTGAGTAATATTCCATTGTGTATATGTACCACACTTCTTTATCCATTCATTTGTTGATGGACATCTAGGTTGCTTCCATTTTCTAGCTATTGTAAATAGTGCTACAATGAACAATGGGATATGTGTCTCTTTCAATTTTGGTTTCCTCAGGGTATATGCCTAGGAGTGGGATTGCTGGATCATATGGTGGTTTTATTCCTAGTTTCTTAAGGAATCTCTATACTGTCTTCCATAGTGGCTATATCAATTTACATTCCCAGCAACAGTGCAAGAGTGTTCCCTTTTCTCCACACACTCTCCAGCATATATTGTTTGTAGACTTTTTGATGATGGCCATTCTGACTGGTGTGAGGTGATATCTCATTGTAGTTTTGATTCACATTTCTCTAATAATGAGCAATGTTGAGCAACTTTTCATGTGTTTTTTAGCCATCTGTATGTCTTCTTTGGAGAAATGTCTGTTTAGGTCTTTTTCCCACTTTTTGATTGGGTTGTTTGCTTTTCTGGTGTTGAGTTGCATGAGCTACTTGTATATTTTGGAAATTAATCCTTTGTCAGTTGTTTCATTTGCTATTATTTTCTCCCATTCTGAGGGGTTGTCTTTTCACTTTGCTTTTGGTTTCCTTTGCTGTGCAAAAGCTTTTAAGTTTAATCAGGTCCCAGCTGTTTATTTTGTTTTTATTTCCTTTACTCTAGGAGGTGGGTCATAGAGGATCTTGCTTTGATTTATGTCATTGCGTTCATAACAGTATTTTGGTTTGTATATAGTTGCTAAGTGTTTCTTTGGGAATGAGAACTGGGACTATCTATTTTGCCAGTTTGCTCTTTTTCACTGGTCTTTTTATTGCCTTCTAATGTTCATGTCTAGTCTCCTCAAGGAGACATTTTGAAGGTAGAGGCCTACTTTCATATGCAGTGTAATGATTCAGGCACAGAGAAGAGTCTTAACACTCAGTTATTGAAATTTGCTTTAACATAGTTTAAAGTTTTCATACTTTTTGAAGATAATGCCTATCTAAATGTACTGTTTTTATAGGGCTCCAAATAAATTCCTCAAGACCTTATCCTAAAAATCCTACTTTGAATCTACACCGCAAGAAAAAGCACATATTTTTTCAGTGCCACCCCTGCTAATTTAGCTTTTGTAAAAATCATAATCCAGAATTGTAGAATTTCTACCCTTCAAGGCATAGGCAAATCCAAATTCTTCCCAAAAGCCTCTCCAATGCTCCAAATTAGAACTCATTCATTCATTAATCAAATCTTTAACAGGCATTTCCTTACATGCCTGGTACTTTTCTAGGCTGTGTGCACTACTCTGTAGCCCTGATTATGCTACAGAACTTCTCACAGCTTTTCTTTAATATTAATGTATGCAAGTTGCTTATTCCTTAACTGTGGGCTTCTAGAATGAAGGAACCGTGTCCAATTCACCTCTGTAATCCTGGCATCTGTACAACGCTTTGCACTTAATTGAGATGCAATACAAGAGTGCTAAAACAAGCTCCAAACAGCTATATTAGGGGAGAAAAGCCTTTTAAACCATCTCAGTTTGCCGAAGAAAGGCTGAACTGCCCTATAATCAGTTGTCATATAAATTCTACCAGATCTGAATTAATTAACTTCTTTTATGCTTCTTTATAATCCTTCTGGAAAATGTGTGATGACAGCCTCCTACCCTTTGCTGAAAGGGTACTTACAAGTTAGTGATCCACATTTCAGTTACATGTATGTCAAAACAAGTTAGAAATAAAAACGTACATGCACAAGTGACTTCCAGAAATGTAAAAATAACCACCACCACCTCTACCTCTCCAACTTAGAAAACATACCTCTTTCAATTATCACAAACTCCATCACAGCAGCATTAGAATTGACAGAGAATAAAAGGCCAAAAAGAACAGTAAGACCAGGAAGTGCCACGTTTAAGGGAAGGAGGGATAAAATGTGTTTGACAAACTAATGTCCCAGGATTCAAGTTCTAAACTGAACAAAATAAACATAGAATGTGGTGAAATTCATTGGTTGGGAGATTAAAAGCTTTCCGAGTATTAAGAAATCTTGAGGTCACAAGTAAGGGAATATGATTCAAAGGAAACTGGGGCTTTCAAAGTGGAGGGAAAGGATCAAGCTACTTACAAGCTCCTGGCACATGGCAGGCACTTAATAAATGAAAGCTATTATGAGGAGTTACGGTCTAGCTTTGTGATGGCCCAGGCCGAGGCTACCGACCTCCTTTCTCTGGGCTTTACCATACTCTACACAGGCTGACATCACACCATTTTTATGTGCAACCTGAATATCTGTTCCTACTCCAAAGCAGGAATTTCCTGGATGGTTAGGATCATACCCTACACGTCTTTGCAACTGGAAATAGTAGGCACTTATAATTATTAAGTGAGAGAATAAACAAACTACCTTATATGATAAGAACAGGTTTTGATCAGAAAAGAATGAAGAGCTAGGATGGAAGATCTTGTCAATAAGTCTTCTTGCTCATTCCTTCACATTTCAAACACCATTCCCTTTGTTACTTTTTCTGTTCAAAGTACATTTATGTATCTTCTTCCATTACCAATATAGAATAGGTTTCACACAGTATATTCTTCCAGATAATGCGGCATGGAATAGTTGGAGAGCATGGGGTTTATTTGTTTTTTTCCAGTTCTTATTTTGAAATAATTTAAAATTGGTAATGGAATCATAGAAATTATATACTTTGAACAGGGTAAAGTAACAAAAGAGAATGGCTTTGAAATGTGAAGGAATAAGCATGAAGACTTAAAAGTAGGATATGTTGCAAAAATAGAGTTCCCTTCACCCATATCCCTACTGCTAACATTGTGAAAAACCACGGTATAATTACTGAAAGCAAGAAATCAACATTGAGCCAATAAAATTAACTATTCTACAGACCTTATTTGAAGTTTCAAGTTTTCTCACGAACATCCTTTTTCTGGTCTAGGATCCCACGTTACATTTCGTTGTCAGATCCCCTTAGATTCCTCCAGTCTGTGACAGTTCTTCAACTTTTCTATGTCTTTCATGACACTGACACTTTTGAAAAGTATGAGTCAATTTTTGTGTAGAATGTCCCTCAATTGGGGTTTGACAGACCTAGCCTGGGCTCTTGCCTCCATGATTATCCATGTAGCCTTGGGCAAGTCAACCTTTCTCAGACTCAAGTTTCTTCACCTGTAAAGCAGTATACTAACACTGACTTTCTGTTTTAAAAAAGAAATGAGGCAATATATATTAAAATGCCTGGGACATAAGGTCATACAGCAAATGCTAAGTCTTTCTCCTTGTCCCTGGCTTTCAAATATTTCTGATAGAAATTTTTGCTAAAATTCATTACCTGTATTTCAATGCCTTATTTTATAGATAAACCATATATTAACTTAGCCTTCAAGGGATGACTCAGTGTCATTTATAAACAACCTTTATTGCACTGTATTGTTCTAGGTCTGTGTTTTTGTCCTTTCTCACTGCTGTCCCTTCTCTCTGTCATGAGAAGAGCATGTGAGAGCCTCATCATTTCCTTTCTGATTTTCAGCTTTAAACATATGGGAATCCATTTGTTTACTTATATGTTCATCAACAATGTGCTGAAGCTACTGTGTCAGGCCCTGTTTTAGGATTTTGGAGAAAGTGATGAATCACCTCCTGTCCTCATTGATTTTATGGCTAATTGGGGAAATGGACAAGTAAGCAGTTAATTACAATTCAATGTGATTAATCCTATGAATGACCTAAGGGACAGGAGCATATAAGAAGAACACCTAACCTGGACTTGGGGAGAGGGTCAGGTTGGGGAAGGTTTCATGAGGAAAGTGCCATTATGTCTTAGTAGAGGTCTCAGGATGTAGAAATTAACCAGATGGAGAAGGAAAGAGAGCAAAAGGCTCACAGTTTAGGGAAAAGCTATTAGAACTACACGCTGAGTAAAATAAATCAGTTCTGAAAAATAAATCTCCTGTGTTATAAACTTGCAGCTTGAGAGTGATTTTGTGCCAATACCTCAGGGGCTCAGAAACTTCACCAGGAAACTTCTGGTCCCAGGGCTGTGTTCTGGAGGCTGCAGTTGACAGACCTAAACCTGTGGATATTATACTGAGCTTACCTCTTTCAACATCTGTGAACTGAAGTAAAATTTAAGGCTACAATTGGCTGCTTGTTCCTATTTCAAAAGTATAACAGGTTTGCCCCTTTGTGACAGAGGAGTTTCTCGCTTCAAAAAATACATCAAGGGCCCTCAAAAAGTCCATCTTAAATTGACCTTTTTTAAAAAAATCGCATTTCTTTAATATCTTCTCCCACCATTCATCCTGCCTCAACACTAAGGCATTACTTCCCTTTCTTTATGTTTCTTACCAAATTAAACATAAAGTGACCCTTTAAACTGAGCTGGCAAGAGAGGTTATGAGACTTTCTTCCCTTGTACAGCACTAATTCCTATGACCTCAGAGATACGGCTTTGAGCCTCATTCCAAAGTCCCAGTCTAACCATGGAAATCTGTGATCTCAGCAAGTGCTACAAGTACATTATCCATCAAATACTGGGACTTAGAAGAATGCATTATAAGATTTTCAAATGAAGAGGTTTTTCTGCCAGTTCCTATTTTACTCTCCCAATCATCTTCACTTTTTTTTTCAATCTGGATAATAAATAAGATGGCTTCTTTCAGTTTTCTCCATAGGGGATATTTTTCAAATCTTAACTGCTTCTAATTCAAAGCAATAATATTACATACCGTCAACTGGTGTATGAGGAGGTCCATTAAGAAGGTAATCTTGTTACTAAACAGAACATCAGTGCAGTTTTCTGAACAGTTATTGCAGGTGAGGTTGTAAACATTGATTGCATTGCAAAGAGACCTACCAGAAGGAGAAAAACACCATTTATAAAACTTGTGCAGTTCTTCTCTAAACAATGTGAAATACACAAAATGAATACTACAAAAGCAGCAGGCATGGGATAGAAATCACTCTTAAAAAACCAAGCCAAATATTACTAGGTGCAAGGTCCATCAGCTAGATATAAAAGCTTTTAATTTTTATCCACAGCCTAGTGCTCATTAGAAACTAATTCTTGCCTCTTATTTAATGCAGCAGCAGGCAATGGAAATGTACTTACCAGTCTACTGACAATGTCTTAATACTCTAAAATTAGATGTTACCCAGGAATTTTGGGATCTAGAATTTTTGAATAGTATTCAGAAAAAAGAGTGTGCCAAAGCTCCTGTTGCCAGGTCTCCTGGTTGACAAGGGCAGATGATGGAGGAAAGGAGCACACATGAAGAGAAACGACAGGTTTTCCCTTGTGAGACAAGAAGTGCAGAGGTCTGGGGAGTGAGCAGCACACCTGCCCAGGGATTGTACAGACGGGCCCAGAGTGCCTCAGCAGGAGAGGACCTAAAGAGTAAAACAGTCTCGGGTCAAACCCATCAAAGAAACGTGGTTTTTTTTCCCTTTGGGATTAAAAAATTATATCCCATTTTTCAAAGTAAGTTTTGGAGCAACAAACTCAATGGGCATTCTTGTGAGTGCTTTGAAAACTGTAATAAACCTGCACTGCCTGAGTGATCAATGTTGATTCTGGCCTCACTAAATCCCCTGCTTAAGTCCTATGTACTAATGTTTTGATTTAGTCCCTTACAACCAATCCTCTAAAACAATAATTCTTAAAGTGTGAACCATGAACCAGTAGCATCAGTATCACCTGGGAACTTTCAGAAATGCAAATTCTCAGACTTCACCCCAGATCTACTAAACACTAGACACTTTGGGGGTGGAGTCCAGCAATTTGTGTTTTAATGAATTTCACTTTTTTTTTTAAACAAAATTCCAGACCACTGCTCTGGAATAGGGGCTCTAGAGTTTGACAGAGCACTAGCATCACCTGTATATCTTTAAAGATACAGACTTGCCTGAATTGCTCCCCTGGAGATGCTAGTGGGAGTGGGAGGGCTCTAGAAATTCTGCATGTTTCAAAAGTTCTATGAGCAATTCTGATGTACAGGCAGAGTTGAGAAGCATGGGTCTAAGAATCAACATGTAAGTATTCATTTGTTCAACAAATATGTAATTCCCTATGATTTTCCAGGCATTGTGCTAGGTAGACAAGACAGACAAGCTCTCTGTTCTCATGGAGCTGATGCTCTAGTGGGAGAAAGATGGTAAAGACAGCTCCTGTTGTAATCATCTGTTTGGCTGATGTAGTGGTACTTGCTTCAACATAATTGATAGGTTCCTGAAACTTGAGCATTAGAGTATGTTGGTTAAGAGGAGAGATACTGGAATAAGATACTAGGTTAGAAACCTAGTTCTGTCATTTGAGGTTTTAGCAAGTTACTCATTTATATCTTAGCATCCAATTTCTTATCTGTAAAACTGAGATAATAATACCTAAGCTTCACATGGTCATCATAAGAATTAAATGAAATAATAGATGCAAAGTATTTAGGATGGTGCCTGGCACATGGTTAAATAATTCATAATGATAGGCTTCATTAGAGTTATTAAACTTATTATTCTTGTTATGAATAAGTCACAATTAAAACATTTAAAAATCAAATCAAATTAAAGCATGCTATGAAAGCTGTAATTTCCAGAATAATAAAGCACCATGCTTCGTAAATTTTTACATGGTGTACTGGCATGAACAATGAAAGGACTTTAAGTTGAAGGGAGCAGGAGAAGCCTCAGCTCCAGCCTGACTTAACCCCTGAGGACTGTCCAGGGGTCTTATGTGTCTTAGGTTTAACACATTTATGACACATCAGTTGGAGGTTCTACGTAACAAATCTACCACAAATGCAATTCAGCACTATTTATTAGCTAACGTATTTAAATTGGCAAGAGTGCTTTTCTTTTCAGTTAAAAAAATAACATGTACTTGTGATTATAAAAATAATTTTAAAGATAATTATAATAACTGTAAGAAAGAGAGCACAAATAAACAGTAAAAAACTATGATACTTGGTACTTGTACTTCCAGTCTTCTCATCTTAGAAATGTTCATTTAGTTAATATGTATAAAATGAATATTTCTCCATGACATTTAATATTCTTCCGTAACACTGGTCTTCAATTTAAAAAAAAAAAACAACAGCTTTCTTACTTTCTTGCTCAGAAGCTTAAAAGCTAATGAAATCTTTTTCAGAAGCTTAAACCAAAGAACAGATAAAATCAGAGTTGCTCTGACCCAGAGTCCCACTCTGTTTTCCTCTCAAAGAGCCATGAAATACTCCTCAGAGACCTGCAGTTGTATTCCCTTGGAGTACAGTAAAAACTCCTGAGCTTTAATACTAATAAAATTTAACTTGGTAACTTTCTATCTAGGAATGATGACCTTAGTACAACACACACCAAGAAGTATGGTGAAAAGTACCTCCCCCTTACTTATGTCCTTCAGCCCCTCAATTCCCTACCTTAGAAATCACCACGGTTACTAGTGCACATGTCCTTCCAGTAGTCTGTGCATAGGCAAGAGTTTCCCTTCTACACAAATGGTATCATACAAGATTTGGAGCCAAGGACATCTTTCCCTGCAGTTGGCTGTTGCTGTCAACAAGCAAGGTTTGGAAAGGTGAGGCTTCCCTGTAGTAGACTCAGGTTCCCTTTTCCAGATTCTGTGTATCAAGAACCAGTGGGATAACTTGTACTATTTGATTTGATTTCCTAATCTCTGATCTGCAGCTTCCAGTACCCATTGTGGTTTCCTGAGTGTGACAGAAAGTTGTGTGTGGCATTAGCTTCTTCCTTCCTTCCTTCCTTTTTTGGCTTCAGAGGGAGCAGTGCCCCAAGTGGATATGTTTGGTATTGTTCTGGAGTCAACAAAGAGGTCTGCAACCTTTTCCAACAAATTTGTAAGCATCCAATTTCTTATTTTAAATTCCTTTTCTGATTAAACTACTTAAACTAAGAAATACTGTCACTTTTAAAAGAAGGAACAGGATCACCCAATGTATGTAAAATTTTACATCAATCAATTCCTTACTAATGTATCCAATTTTCAACATAATGAAAGAACGCTGTTTTAATATTCAGAGTTCTTAGTTATACGCCAGGGGAAGAAAGCTCTGGTTGATTTAAACAGGAAGGAAATTAACTGACAAGCTTTGGGTATATCATAGGATTTAGAAAACACCTTCATCAAAGTTATACTGCATGGACCAATATCCAAATCACATACCATGAACCTGATCTGCTAAAACAAAACAAAACAAAACAAAAAACTCCGGGCACCATATGTCACAGCTTGAACTCACACTATGACCTTGGACAACAGATGCAGCTGCCTACAATTGTCAAAGGAAGACAGTGTGGGATGTCCTTGCTTCTTACTTTATTAGCCTCACAGTAAAAGTCTGGAGTGGGTATGCTGCGTTGTGAAGCCTAGGTCACAAGTTTATATCCTAGACACACAGAGTACTGGGGAGCAGACACCTGGTTCGCGCTCACATACAGAGGGAGGGCCACACTGTGCCTGGGATCTCCATAAATGCAGGGGGTGTTCAACTGCACAACCAGCGTTCACCACGGCTGTACTCAACAAACCCTTCTGCTTCCTGAGAGTAAATGTTCGGTAATGGTAATTTGGTTCAAAGGATATGAAGATTTACTTTAAGATTTTTGATAGACATTGCAAAATTCAAATTGCCCTCCAGAAAAAAAGTATTTTAAATCAATTTATACTCCCAGAAAAAGTTCATCCATGTTTTCACTAACATCAGATACTTTCATTTTTAAAATCTGTTACTGATCTGACAGCTAAAAATGTTAAAGGTTGCATTTCTTTAATTGCTAGTGTGATTAAGGATGTTTCACTTCATGTGCTTATTGGCAATGTGTATTTATATTTTCTTTAATTATCACTGTGAACCTTTTACCCATTTTTCTATGGGGGGGTTGTCTTTTTCTTATTGATTTTAAGGCCCTTTACCAATAACAAAGGCATTAACTTTTTATTTGTTTATTGGCTGCAATAGGTCTTAGTTACAGTGTGCGGGGTCTTTGTGGTGGTGCACAGACTCTCAGGTTGTGGTGTGTGGACTCTGAAGTGTGTGGGGTCAGTAAAGGCTACACTCAGGCCTTTGCGCTGGCATGGCATGTGAGGTGTTCATTCCCGACGAGAGACTGAACCCATGTCACCTGCATTGCAAGGCAGATTCTTAACCACTGGGCCACCAGGGAAGTTCTGATATGAACCTTTTATCATCATATACAGCAAATAAATTTTCCTGTCTGTTGCTTATCTAAATTTTTTGCTTTTTGTCATAAAGAATGGTTTCATTTTTATTTGATAAAATCTGTCAAACTTTCCCTTCAGTACATCTGGATGTTGTGTCAGAAGAGTCTTCCTACTTCAGCATTACAAAAATATTTTTAAAAATTTACTTCTGGTATTTTCATAGATTTTACATTTAAATACAAGATATGAAATTGATTGTGGGGTAAGGTATGAGGTAAGTAGCCATTTACACTTTTCTTTTTGTTAATTATTCTTATCCTCTATTTAAAAATTTTCATTGAAGGTTTTTCTCTTTTTCTTAATGAGTTATAAGGATTCTCTCATTATATGTATATAGCAAAGGGTTAATACATATTGTTAATATTTTTTTCAGTTTATCTACTGCCAATAATTTTGCTCACTATTTTTAAGGCATCTTTTATATACTGAAGCTAAACAATTTCATGTAGTTAGACGATTCTTTGTGGTTTATTTTCTCTTCCTGCCCCTTTTTCCTTTAGAAAGTTACCCTTTACCATGAGATGAGGTAACTACATGTTTGTATCCAGCCATTTGTATGTATTTAGTCATCACCGTGTGTGGTAATGTTATGGTTTTATAATTTACTATCAAATCATTTAAAATTTATTTGGATGTGTGGCATGAAGCAGAAGCCTAAATTCCCTCCCCCACCCAAGAAATTCTTGAATAATTCATCTTTTCTCTACTGGTTTGAAACGCCACCTTTACTATAACTATATACACAGTATACACAGGCTGTGTTTCCCGGTTTCCTAGTCTAGTTGATAATTTATGTAAGTTCTGTAATATATAAAGGCAATTACACACTGCTTTATGTATTGCAGCTGTACAGCAGGACCAATATATACAACTGCAGATCTCTCAAAGTTTCAAAAATGAGGGTACTATATTTAGAATGACATGTGGAATTTATAGTTCTATAATTGTACCCTCTTTTCCCTTTGATTTTGATCTATAATTTTTATGGTCTTAATTTCTAATCTCTCTTTTCTTTTAGTCAATGAAAACCCTACAACTTATCTAAACTCTTTTGTGGAATATCAGGGCATAAGTAAACCTACACATGAAAAAGCAAACAGCACAGAGTGTGGGATTATTGTCCTAATGCCCTCTGTGCTTTACATTAAAGAAACTGCATTTAATAGTAAAGTGTGGAATGTTACATCTACATAGTCTTATGCTTACAAAACTTTCCCAAGAAACTTCCACAAAGAAACTGGTTTCTGATGAGAAAAACTGGGTGGGGGGAGTATAAAAAATCCCAGGGGTCAGGAAAAACTTGTCCACTCAGTAGAACTTGTTTGAAAGACAACCTCTATTTGAAGAGCACCTGTCTTAGAACATCACTTCTTTGAACCCAGCTTGGGTGGTCTGCCCAAGCAGCTTTCCTTGTAATTTAAAACCCACATGACTGGAAGCACTTTTTAACATCAAACAGAAAGCCCCGGATTTTAAAAGTATCTTCTGAGAAGACAGTAAAATCTTACTGTCCATTCCATCAAAAGTACACTGTGGTTGGGGGTGGAGATAAGGGCTTTCTGCCCCAGATAATCATGAATACATGAGTGAATCTTGTGTCAGTAGGTCTTCTCACTGAAAATGTTTTCTCTGAAAAACAGAGGACAGAAAAGGCGTCACGAAGGTGGGTTTGTTTTTTTTTAAATCCAAGAAGAACACTATTTGAATACAAGCGTAGTATACCTCAGACATTAAGATTAGTATCTAAGATGTTATGAAATAGTTAAATAGAAAAGCCCTAGAGAGTTGTAGCCGAAGAGGACTTGATAATATAACTTAGGAAGTACGTAAGTTTATATCCTTATGAGGTTCGTAGTGACTAAGGCTTTTCAGAAAACACTGTTCACATATCCATTATCTGATACCAGTGTCAAGAAAGCAGACATTTAAAAACAACTGTCATTGGCAGTTTAAAACTAGAGCCCTTATAAATTATAATTTACCAAATGCCTTTGGTTTGCATTAAGCATTTGTTCATAATAGATGGCATATCACATATATACATGGAGGTGAGCGAAGGCTTTATGTTCCTGTGGAGCAAAATCCTGTGCCAAGTAACAGAGTCACAACAATACAGCTGCAAAGAGAAACTGGGAATTTTTGTAAATTATTGCTTCAGTCCTCATGGAAGGAAAGAATTGGCTTGACGTGAATAAGTGTAGGAAAGGGATAGAATATCACAAATCACAGAGGATGGTTAGCAAATGATACTGTTTAAGGAAAGATTATCTGGACTGAACCAGAACACACAGACCTGGAGTAATACCAGTTTCTAGGGAGGGGTGAAATGAATATTAAAACTAGAGCTCCCCAACATATTATAATTTACTAAGTACATTTTGTTTGCATTAAGCATCTAATAAATGGTATATAGTTTATATTCACCATTTTCAAATTATGTTTTGTCATTATAAAGCTCCAAACTAAAACAACTTGCTTAGATACTATCAAAAAGAATTATCTGAAACTAGGGAGACGCAACTGCAGCTAGAATTCTAACATGCTAACTGCACCCACCAAGCAAGTGGCTGCTCACACAATGGGGCCTGTGACTCAGGCCTGGCCCTGGAGGACTGGCCCACGTGAAAGCTGCATGTGCCAGTTCTGAAGGCTAAAAACAGACCAGTGTCAAAGCACTGAAAACTCTATCATACAACTACTCTGAGTGACTTCTAGTTCAGGTCCTTGTCCGATTCATCCTTTTTGGAGTCCTCATAGCATGCAGCACACAGCTGGCTGGGCACAGGGATCCGTCTAAATGAAGGGACAGCTGTCTTCCTTGTTTCAAGCAGAACATACGAGAATAGATAACTGTGGGACATACCAATACATTCATTAGCCACATTTTCTACTTTTAAACAAACATTAGAGTGAAGAGGGGTGGGAGCCCCATTCCCCTAGCTAAAAGTATCTCATAATTTCGTACTGATATTTCAGGACTCAAAGGGACTTTTCCTTCAAACTCTTCTACATAACAGCTCTCTTTCCTCTCTCTGACATGGAGAATAACAAAATTCAAATATTGAACTAGTACAATTAGATAAGCAAGTCTTGGTTAATAAGAGAATGCCTTCTCCAGGCTTCCCTGGTGGCTCAGTGGTAAAGGGTCGGCCTGCCAATGCAGAAAACATGGGTTTGATTCCTGGTCCAGGAAGATGCCAATTGCTGTGGAACAACTAAGCCCATGGGTCACAACTACTAAGCCTGTGCTCTAGAGCCCGGGAACCGCAACTACTGAAGCCTGCCCGCCCTAGAGCCTGTGCTATGTAACAAAAGAAGCCTCTGATCTCTGCAACAAGAGAAAGCCCACCAGCATCAGAGACCCAGCGTCAAAAATTAAAGTAAATAAAACTTTAAAAAAAGAAGAAGAAAATGTTTTTTCAGCAATAAATCTGGGGACAGAAGAATGACGCAGAAAATTTAACAATAAACAGATGATTCAGTTTTAATGTTTTTGTGACCACAGAGAAGGTGGATTTGTGACAGAATTTTGGGGAATTTTTGCAGTGGACATTTGAATCAGTGTGAGCTGCAGGTAAAGAGGAAAACTTTTCCCCACTGGCACTGTGATGATTAGCATAAATTCACACAGCCTTCTCCACCACCTTTAGGGTGGTTGAGGATAGCCGAGGAGCCAACAACCAGGAACTGGAAATAAAAGACAGCTCAAGACTGGGGTAGAGAAGGGATGCTAACAGTGCTGTCCGACCAACCAGTCTTTGCCATGCAGGTGTAAATTATGTGCTCTACACCTCAGTGTGCATCAAAACTCAGTGTAACAATTACAAACGACTGCTGCACCTCATATCATATTCTACAATGTAACATTTTTAAAACACTAAAATTAATTTTTTAATTCAGGGATTTTCCCAAGTATAATGATGCCTCGGAGCTGGAGAAAGAAATCTTCAACTAGATGAGTTATTTCAAAGGTTCTTGTTTAGCTGGTGAATTTGGTATAATTAGAATAAGCAGTTTAATTATTCCATAGAGACATACTCTAATTTTAAATGAGAAATCACATATATTTTAAGTACAACCTAATTAGACTTTCTGCGTTTCCTAAAATTAACCTCCCACTGAGAAGGTGTTTTGTTGCAAAGATTACAATAATACATTTAAAAATTAGGATGAGCATAAAATTAAAACATTAATTTGAAGTCTAGTGTTAAACTCTGTCTTGTCTCATAACAAGACAGTTATGATTAGCTGGTCTTTAGATATTTTCTTAAGTAGGATCTGGTTATATAATTTTAAAGTCACAATTAAACACATAGGCTCTGGAGAAGACCCCAGGTGGCTTGCAGTGTTAAACAGCAGATTAAAGTCGACACAACTAATTTCTTTACTTTAATCTTGTTAGTGGCATAACAGCTGTCAACTGTAACCATTTCTGTGCTGCCTTCTGACACAAACAAAATGCCTCAATGTGTCAAATGGGAAGACTATTTATCAATCACTATGGCAACCCACTCCAGTATTCTTGCTGGGAAAATCCCACGGACAGAGCCTCATGGGCTACAGTCCGTAGGGTCACAAAGAGTTGGACACGACTGAGCACACAACACACACACACATACACACCCACACGGCTAATTAGCTTTCAAAATAATTTTTTAAGCTCTCGTTATCTTGAGGAAAGTTTTTAGTAAATCTTGATCTAAAAATAGCTATTTAGAATTACATTACAATAATCCTGCCTAGAAATGAGGAATTGTTCTTTAACAATGGAGTGTATCCTAAACTTCACCCACATCAGCAAATAACATTTTATTAACACTTAATGAGAGGCTGTAATGTAGCAGATACCTAAGGTGGTATGTGGTTTCCACCTCTGTATCTGTATCTGGTATTGATGGGGAATAAGTCTTATGATGAATTTACTTTATATTTATCACTTGATTTAAATCATGAAAAGGGTATTTAAGGTAACACAGAAATGTTGTACTGCTTTTGTAGACTTCATTGCTAGACCTTCTCTGAATATTTTGTCTCATACATACAAATAGTTACAAGTGATTTTGGTTCATCTTTCTGAACTTCTGTTAGATCATTCTTCTTGTCCCTCTTTGGCTCTTAACCAGACTGAAAACCTCTCTCTTTGGTGATACCATACAGGCAATAAGATAGAGAAGGAAGAATATCAGAATAGAATGCTCAGTCCTAGCTGCCAATGTGATAAGAGACGATAAATCATTCAGTGTTTTTAAGCCTTAGTTTCTTCATTTATATAATGTGATAAATTGATTGAACATGTGTCAAAGACTCTGTTAAATAAATGTAATATATTGATTAATATAAAATAACTTTATTACCCATATTTCTGACAATGTCAAGTGTTTAGCAGGGACTCACTACAACTTCGTTGTAAAGGTCTTCTCTCTCTCTCACTCATCCTTCACCCACAATACTAAACAAAGTGCTAGCCACATGGCAATAAAAGTATATATTAAATGAGTGAATTCCTCTTTGGGTAAAACAGCATAAGCAGTGAGGGCTTAAATTAAGGTAATAGAAAGATGAGACAATAATAGAAAGATGAGGAATGAAAAAGATATTAACTTTCTTCAAAATGTGAAAAAAAATAAGGAATAAATATCTTTCACTTTCCCCTGAATTAGTCATTTTGTCCAATTCATTCGAACTTAATTATATTTTTATATTGTACTGACAGTCCTAATATTATCAAAATGTTTACAGCTTCCCAAGTGTATCCTGTTATTTCAGGTCTCCATGTTCTTGCACATGCTGTGTTCTCTGCTGAGGAAGACTTGTTAATTTGACATGTTATTTCAGGTCTCCATGTTCTTGCACATGCTGTGTTCTCTGCTGAGGAAGACTTGTTAATTTGACAAACTCTGAATCTATCTTTTAAAACCTATAGGAAAGACTCTGTCTTCCTCTGGTTATTAATGACGCCATCCTTTTCGCTGTCTCTGCACTTGGCGCATACTTGTACAATTATACTTAGGACCAAATTACCTATTTCCTTGTTTAGTTCACTTTTTAACTAATGAGCCTGCTGATGGTGATGGACACAGTTTTATTTCCACAACTCTACTGCTCAGCACACAACCAATGGTACCAATCCCCTAGGTGCGTGTGGAAATGTGTAATAACACACTTGGTCGTCACAATGACTGGGGGCAGAGGTATTTAATGGGTTGAGGGATGTTACACACCATGCAGTGTGCAGGGCATTGTGACCCCGTGCCACTAGTATCCCATGCTAGAGTGTGACAATTCACAAAGCCCTTTCGTATATATTAGCATTTCACCTTCACAACAACCCTGTGAGACAGAAATCTTTTCCCCATCCCCCAGATGAAAAATCCTACAGCACAATAAGGTCTTAAAGACAGGTCTCACATTAAACACTGGCCAAGCTGGTATTTGAACTCTAATGCTCTGATTCTCAATCCCAGCTGAGTTTAATTCATTAGTGCATTATAGTCCCTTGTCTCTAATTCTAAATACAGATCCTGGCTTAAGTCCTAGAACTGATCTAATGAGAAAGTGAATATGTTTATTGTTGTTGTTCAGTTGCTAAGTCATGTCTGTCTCTTTGCAACCCCATGGACTGTACCACACCAGGTTTCCTTGTCCTTCACCATCTCCAGGAACTTGCTCAAACCCATGTCCATTGAATTGATGATGCCATCTAACCATCTTGTTCTTGGCTGCCCCCTTCTTCTCTTGCCCTCAATCTTTCCCAGCATCAGGGTCTTTTCCAATGATTCGCTCTTCGAATCAGGTGACCAAAGTACTGGAGCTTCAGCTTCAGCATTAGTCCTTCCAATTAATATTCAAGGTTGATTTCCTTTAGGATTGACTGGTTTGATCTCCTTGATGTCCAAGGAACTCTCAAGAGTCCTCTCCAACATCACAGTCCAAAAGCACCAATTCTTCAGGACTCTGCCTTTTTTATAGTCCAACTCTCACATCCATAAACGACTACTGGAAAAACCATAGCTTTTACTATATGGATCTTTGTCAGCAAAGTGATGTCTCTACTTTTTACAACATTGTCTAGGTTTGTCATAGCTTTTCTTTCAAGCAGCAAGCATCTTTTAACTTCCTGGCTGCAGTTACCATCCACAGTGATTTTGGAGTCCAAAAACATAAAACCTGTCACTGTTTTCACTTTCCCTCCATCTATTTGCCATGAAGTGATAGAACCAGATGTCATGATATTTGCTTTTTGAATGCTGAGTTTTAAGCCAGCTTTTTCACTCTCCTCTTTTCACTTTCATCAAGAGGCTCTTTAGTTCCTCTTCACTTTATGCCATTAGATAGCATCCTCTGCATATCTGAGGTTGTTGATATTTCTCCCAGCAATCTTGATTCTAGCTTGCAAGTCTTTCAGCCCAGCACTTCAAATGATGTACTCTGCATAGAAGCTAAATAAGTAGGGTGACAATACACAGCCTTGTCATACTCCTTTCCCTATGTGGAACCAGTCCATTGTTACATGTTGGGTTCTAACTGTTGCTTCTTGACCTGCATACAGGTTTCTCAGGAGACAGGTTAAGGTAGTCTGGTATTCCCATCTCTTTAAGAATTTTCCACAGTTTGCAGTAATCTACATAGTCAAAGGCGTTAGCAGAATCAATGAAGCAGAGGTAGATGGCTTTTTGGAACTCCCTTGCTTTTTCTATGAACCAGTGGATGTTGGCAATTTGATTCTGGTTCCTCTGCCTTTTCCAAATCCAGCTTATAGATCTTATACATCTTGGTTCACATACTGTTGAAGCCTAGCTTTAATGAGTTTGAGCATTATCTTGCTAGCATGTGAAATAGGCAAAAGTGTATGGTAGTTTGAACACAGAAGTAAATTTGAGCCTAAAATACATTATGTGTTAGACTGTAAATATATTTGCAAAATATGACATTGTAATCTTCATCCTATTTAGGTGTTCCTTAAGAATCCATCTCAGAAGGTGACAAGAGAAAAGAGGTTACAGAGTTAGCAAAGACCTACATAGTTCACAATTCTGAAAGCGCTACAGAGTGTTTTCAGCAAGACTGCTGTGTTATACTGTCTAGAACCCCAGAGGACTTGGCCACAAATTCTACATCAGTTGTTTAGGTCATTGACATTTTCCTTACAGAAATACACTGCTGATTTTATGAAGGAAATTAATAAGAAAACAGGATTCACTTAACAGAAATTAGCTTTACAATCATTTTTGCTGGAATGCATAAATTTAAAAAATGGAGAGAGATTTGTATTCACATTACTCAAATGTCAATGCTGAGAAGTATTTATATTTTCAGTAAGGCAACAACCTGATCTCTGAATCAATAGCTAGGCTTGATGAAAATGATTCCCTGGAGAAGGCATTAGTGTAAAGGAAAGAGCAAGAAAGTTAGAGCCTCAAATAAGTTGTTAGTAATGTCCCAGGAAGTGATCTAACAGTGATAGTCCAAAGACAGTTAAAGATTTTCTTAAGTAAACAGGTAACCAGAAATGTTCAACCAATGAACTATTACGTGAGAACTGTCTACATGGAAAGAAAATGCCTTAATGTAGAGTGGCTAAGAAAAAAAGTTTAAAATTGCAAATTTTATCAGGAATCATGAATCCGGAATGTACCAGTGTAATTCTGGTAACACAACCACCCCACCTAGAATGAAGTTTTGCATTTCTTATTGGGAAAGACAGAGGTAGGAACAGGATGAGGCAGGGCTCTGAAACTTGCATCAGATGTATGACGATGTCATGCTTTGGGATAGATGTTTAGTAATATGGAGATACTGTGTGCTTTCCTTGAGAAGAACAAAACTGCAATTTCAAAAAAGCTTAGACTGCAGTAAGTCAATGCTTTTCTTTCTTGTTTTGAGTACTATAAAAATGACAACAAAAAATCATTTGTTTTTTCACAAATGTTTCATCTTTCGCCTAGCAGTTGAAACTGCACTACTGAGTCTTAAAACAAAGGCAAATTATTCAGTTCTTAAAAATGTCATAAAGCTTTATTTTGTAGTATAGGATTAACATTCTGAGCTGCATCAGGCTGTCAGGATTTGAGTGGGGAGCTGGTGGGAGTAACTGCTCTTGCAATCTTCTCACCTTCTAAACATCTTAATCTCTACTTCAAAATAGGCTGCTGCTGCTGCTGCTAAGTCGCTTCAGTCGTGTCCGACTCTGTGCAACCCCATAGACGGCAGCCCACCAGGCTCCCCATCTCCGGGATTCTTCAGGCAAGAACACTGGAGTGAGCTGCCATTTCCTTCTCTAATGCATGAAGGCAACTAGTTCTAATTTCAGAAGACAACTAGTGAAATGATTAAGTTCATCATGAACAAACTTATTCTATATTAAAAAGTTGGACTATGGTCCATTATGGTCAAGTTAGAGAAAACAGAGGCTAAGAAAATATATTTTTTAGTTTTTATGAAAATAAGACAATGTTACTGAGATTCAAACTAAATCCTAATTATAAGGTTAATAATGAGGAAACCACTCTGTGTGACCCAAGGGCCACCAAGAAAGTTAACATCTGAGGACTATAAAGAACATGAGTAGTATTGTTACTTGTTCTTATAGAATTCATGTATTTTATTAAAGAACAATATGTTGTCTAATCTTTGATCCTGAAAGTAAGATCTGAACTCTAGAGTACTTTACAGGTCCAGAATGTTTAATGTATTTAATTCTCTATACAAGTTCTCCAAATGAAGGTTAGGAGAAAAAAGGAAAGTTCAGTCAGTCTGAGCTTGTAGAAATATTTAATGTTCATAAAGAATGATACCCTAGAGAACATGTAGAATGTGCTTTCTCTCTTTATTTCTACTTTAAACTTTGGGCATTCATTTATTCTTTCTTGATATGGAAGAATGTAGAAAAACAGCTATGAGGTTGCAAGGAAGGCTCTATTACATAGTCCAATATTTTCAATTCAATCTGGAGTTTAAAAAAATCTTTTAATATTTGTATTTTAAAGTATCAGAATCGAGGTTAGAAGGGACAGAAATTCACACACAATATTTCAAGTAAAGAGAGGCATTTACTGTAAGGCTGTTGGGAACGTTCACGTGAATCCAGGAGAAAATGAGCTCCCAGACTTCAGGAGGGCAGGAACAATGCCAGCTCTGTGGACTGGGCCCCCTCATTTCCAGCCCCTCGTCCCTCACGAAGCTCTGGTCTCCTCCTCCCCCCACAAAGGCTTCCATTAGTCCTGCTAAACTTGGAGTGAACACAGCCCTGTAATGACCATCCCAGAAGTTACTCTGCGTGATTTTTCAAATTTAAACACACACACACACACACACACACACACACACACACGCACACACACGCGCACACACACACACACACAATGGGTTGGAGTTTTACGGTTTTCCAACTGCAAATTCCTGAGAGACAATCTTGACTGGTCCAGTTTAACTTTTTGGGCTGAGTTTAAAGACTCTAAGATTGGCTGCTTTTGAGACAAATGTTCAATCTTGGTTTAACTAGCTGTGGTCATTGAGGGAAACATCCCATGGCGTAAAACACAGCTGCTTAGAAGAGGAGGCATAGGTTTAAGCCTAGAACATGTAATATCATAACCCCCAGAAAAAGGGAGGACAACAAACAGCACTGGAGGTGAGGTGAACAGGACAAGCCCAGAAAAGAAATAAGTGGTAACACTGATGGAAACTCATGGTGAAAACAGGATTAACAGAGCTTAGACTGTGTTGCAGACTGAAGAGAAAAGCAAAGCTCCAACAGTAGATGAGCTCCAAAGAGAAGAGACAAGGCAGTCAAACAAGCGACGGGAGTAAGCAGCAAGCTACAGGCCAGGCACAGGAAGCCATGCATCGGACGAAGCTAAGTTTGCAGACATTAGATATATAGCAAAGCATTCCTTTTATGAAGAGCTTATGTATACCACCAGGCTGGCTGTTCCACAAAGGTAACACAGGCAGGCTAGTATCAGTGGTACTTAGAGTTTAACCCATTTCATTTTCCATTACTATAAGTTCCCTAAGGACAAGATCTATTTCTAATGGCTCCTAGATGTGGCAATCTCATTCCTATGTCCATATGTACATACACCTGATCCCAAAAAGGGAATCCCTAGAGGACAGTTTCCCTGGGTATCAGAATCAGAAACCCAACGTCATTTACCTGCTTCTGGCATGCACCAGGATACCCCTTTTCCACTATAAATGAACTGTATCAGTTGCTACCCTGTGAGTATCACAAGACCAAGAGAAAGGAACAGAAGCCTCTAGGGATGAAACCTCAATAATCATGGGAGAGTAATTCAGAACATTCTGTCATCTGGAAAGAATACACACTCTCTGAGAAAGAGTATCATGGCTCTCTCTCAGGTTGTAGTCATGTCCCAAACATGACTGCTCTCAATCCTCATGCTGGCAACGGCCACATACCTGGCTGCTGGTGACTGACGGGGTAACCAAGGGAAGCCGTGCTGAGCATCGGGCACTGTGGCTGGCACTGAGGGTGCTCTCAGTAAGTGTTAAGTTCTGTCCCCTCACCAGCTTCAAAGAATCAAGTAAACGCAGTACTGCCAAGGAGATAAACTGCACAAGTTTATGTTTATCTTACTTTGGATAATAAATTTATGATCTTCCTAGTCAGTCAAGCTCTAACTCACATCATTCTATATTTATTTACTTTTACTGTATTCAGTGACTATTGTGTTACCTGAGACCGATTTGTGGATAGATAAATGTATATACTCTAAATAAGAAAAAAGGGAATTTAATTAATTTGTTTGACATGAATACATGGGTATACTTTATAAAGGCCACAGCAGTGGGAAGAATTTATTTTTCACCATAGATTAAAATGGGGGTGCTCTGATTTTAAGACTGTGATAAGGACAAAAACCAAGAATACAGTTCCAGCATTCCCTTTGACCTTCTAAGTAAAGCAGTTACAGATATAAGATTCACAGAAATTTAAAGATGGAATAAAAAATACTGCCTTAAGTCTAGCTAACAGACTGGTCTAAATCAGGCCCTTATTCATCTGGGACTGAGATGTAATCATATTTTAAGTCCACAGAGTTAAGTATTTGATATAGTGTGTTCTTTTACTGCTTTACTTGCATATCTCAGAAAATTCATTCATTCATATATGGAAATTATACTAAGACATCATATGATTGAAAAATAAAGCATTTACTATGGTCTGTGATCCCAAGGAATTACAGTCCCTTTGAGAAAAAGATAACACAAGTAGAATACCTGGGAACATTAATACAGGGTTAAACTGGACTATTCTCTAACCTGTTTGATATTTCTTCAATGATTTAGATAAATATATGTATCTTTTACACACAACTTCAGATGTGACACAGTGTTAAAGAAAAAAAAAAAACAAAGTAAGCAGCCAACTCAGGATCTGAAAAGAATCTTGACAGGATGGGCCAAAATTAACCGGGATGAAGTCTGGACTTAGGGCGGAAAAAACAAATGACCAAGTAAAATTAATAGATCATAGATTTTTAGAACCCAAAGTCACACAGACACAGGGATCTAAAGTTCAGTAATTAAGTAGGGTAACATGTAGTCAAAACAATAACAACCCCAAAAAGAAGAGAAAAAGAAAAGAAATCCAACCCACTGATATTAGACTAAGTGCTTTCTTTGTGCAGAGCACTTAATGAACACAGGTACTTCCAGCAGCCAACAAGTCCTACCCTGCATAGTAGTATTACCATTTAATTAAGGTTCTGTTATAACTATTTGGCCCATGATACCATAGCTACTAAGTAAAAAGCAGAGACTTAAACTCAGATCTGACTCCAGAGTCTGTTTATTCTTCATTATACCATGCAATGCTTCATGCTGATAAGACTATTTCCAAATAAAAATTCTGTCCAGAGGGACAATGGAGGAAGAGAAGCAAGACTGATGGAGAAGAAAGAGGGGCTAATTAGTTCTGCAGGAGGACAACCTAGAGTAGCTTGGAGACTAGAATAGTTAAGTAGAATAACTTAACTATTTGGCCCCTTTATTGTCCATGACTATCTGTCAAGGACTAAGAATCCCAAGCAAGTAAAAGGCAACCTAGGAAAGACAGCCCAGTGATGACTTTTTGGTGGCCCAAAAGATCTGTTGGTTTCTTTAGGAAATATGAACATTTACTGCTGTCTGAAAAGGGTCTGATGCTGAAGCTGAAGCTTCAATACTTTGGCCACCTGATGTGAAGAGCCGACTCATTGAAAAAGACCCTGATGCTGAGAAAGACTGAAGAAAGAAGAAGAGGGCAGCAGAGGATGAGACGACTGGATGGCCTCACTGACTCAATGGACATGAGTTTGAGCAAGCTCGAGGATATAGTGAAGGACAGGGAAGACTGGTGTGCTGCAGTCCATGGGGTCACAAAGAGTTGGACACGACTTAGTGACTGAACAACAATATTTGGGCCTGGAGATGACTTTTCTTACAAGGAGCAAGCCATGAAATTCATGACCAGCCTAGATAGCATATTAAAAAGCAGAGATATTACTTTGCCAACAAAGGTCCATCTAGTCAAAGCTATGCTTTTTCCAGTAATGTATGGATGTGAGAGTTGGACTATAAACAAAGCTGAGTGGCGAAGAATTGATGCTTTTGAACTGTGGTGTTGGAGAAGACTCTTGAGGGTCCCTTGGACTGTAAGGAGATCCAACCAGTCTATCCTAAAAGAAATCAGTCCTGAATAGTCATTGGAAGGACTGATGCTGAAGCTGAAACTCCAATACTTTGGCCATCTGATGCGAAGAATCAACTCATTGGAAAAGACCCTGATGCTGGGAAAGATTGAGGGTGGGAGGAGAAGGGGAAGACAGGATGAGACGGTTGGATGGCATCACCAACACAACAGACATAAGTTTAAGTAGGCTCCAGGAGTTGGTGATGGACATGTAAGCCTGGCGTGCTGCAGTCCATGGAGTTGCAAAGATTCGGATATGACTGAATGACTGAACTGAACTGAATATTCCATTGTACATGACAAACACACAGCTAACATCACACTCAATGGTGAAAATGTGAAAGCATTTCCTCTAAGATCAGACAAAACAAGGAGGCTCACTCTCACTACTTTTATTCAACATAGTTTTGGAAGTCCTAGCCACAGCAATCAGAGAGGAAAAAGAAATATAAAAATCCACACTGGAACAGAAAAATAAAACTGTCAGTGTCTGCATATGACATGATATGATACATGAAAATGCTAAAAATGCTACCAGAAAACTACTAGAACTCACCAATGAATTTGGTAAAGTTGCAGAATACAAAATTAATATATAAAAATCTGTTGTATTTCTATACACTAACAATGAAAGATCAGAAAGAAGAATTAAAAAAATAATTCCATTTACCAGTGCAATCAAAAAGAATAAAATATCTAGGAATAAACCTAGCAAAGGAAGCAGAGGCCAAGACAACTGTAAGATGCGGATGAAAGAAACTGAAGATGATACAAATGGAAAGATATACCATGTTCTTAGATTGGAAGAATAAATATTGTTAAAATGACTATAGTACTCAAGGCAAAATATAGATTCAATGCAATCCCAATTACCAATGGCATTTTTCACAGAATTAGAAGAAAAACTTTAAAATTTGTATGGAAACACAGAAGGCTCTGAATAGTCAAAGCAATCTTGAGAAAGAAAAACAGAGCTGGAGGAATCAGGCTCCTTGACTTCAGACGATACTACAGAACTTTGTAGTTTCACACTAATCAAAACAGTACTGTACTGGCACAGAGACAGAAATACAGATCAACAGAACAGGACAGAAAGCCCAGAAACAAACCCATGCACCTAAGATCAATTAATCTACAAGAAAAGACACAAGAATATCCAATGAAGAAAAGACAGTCTCTTCAATAACTGGTACTGGGAAAACTGGACAGCTACATGTAAAATAATGAAATTAGAACATTCTCTTAACACCATACACAAAAATAAACTCAAAATGGATTAAAGACTTAAATGTAAGACTGGATAATATAAAACTCCTAGAGGAAAACACAGGCAGAACACTCTTTGACATATATTGTAGAAGTATCTTTTTGGATCCATCTCCTAGAGTAATGCAAATAAAACCAAAAAAAAACAAATGGGACCTAATCAATAATAATTTGAAAAGGATTCAAGCAGGTTTATGAGCTTTCTCTGGTTCTAAAAAAGAAAAGCAATACAGTGAAGATTCAGAAAGATTTCAAAAATTAAAATTTTCAGAAGTGGGTAGAATCCTCAGTTTCACTTTAAAAAAATCTGCTAAAAGCAAAATATTCACTCAGAGGGAGTTACCTAGCAATAATTACAGGACATGGAGTAAAGGTACGACATGGAGTAAAAAGGGAGATGGGCAAAAAGGTGAGGCAAGAGGATTAGGGAGTTCCTTTATCCACTTCGGAGCTCTGGGCTGCAGGGGGAGTGGAACATTGGGTTTGCAGTCACAGGGGGTCCACATGGTAACTGTCGAGATGATCCACATGATAAATGTTACTAGACAGTGACTGAACTTTCTCAAAGCCTCTTCTGTTTATCACTGAGAAAAATGAACTAACGCAGGATAGTTAAAACAAAACCAACAACAGTTGCTCTAGGTAAGAGCCATGGAATGCCACAGGAGGCAGAAAACAAGATGTGCTAATAAGGTGGCAGAAAGCTCACGACGTTTGAGGGCTGGGAGCTCAAGAGGGTAGAAGGGGAGGATGTGGGCGAGTTGAGAGCAAAGGGAGTACCCAGCAACTATGCAAGCCCCAAGGCCAGAGGCCGTTGGAAGGAATCTGAACAGGAGTACTTCTTGAATTAAATCACTGACTGATGCCCACCAGTGTGCTCTGAGTCTCCATTTAAATCTAACAAAATTGTGGTATTTCTTTTTCCTGTCTCCAAGTAAGCAGCATAACACTCTCAGCCTTAATCTGTTCGCCCTAAGAAGGGAGGCTAGGTTAGAAAGTAGAGTCATGATCTTGAGCTGTGCTAAGAACAGGGGAATCTTGGAGTCTGTGCTAGATGCCCACAGCCTTTTAAGCTGGCCTCACTCAGTAAGCAGTACCTGGTTGAAACACAAATCTATTAGCCTAAGATGAGAGGAAGAAACAGACTCTCGGTCCTGGCACTTCGGCAGCTGGTAGCCATCAGAGCAGCACTGATCTGGACGCTCAGGGTTCCATGGCTCCTTTCCAAAGCACGTGCGCTAAGTCCTGGTTAGGCCTTTTTAGGAACTGTGGAAAAAACCTCTTCTGTTCTCTCAACGAGAGGCATAGACAAGCACCAGAACATGTCCTTTGCCACAAGGATAAAGGCAGCTTTTGGGAACAGGCATTTAATCTAGGTTACCATCAAGGGACCTCAGTGTCAAGCATGTTGAAGCCTACCGAAAAACACAGAAAACAACAACAATAAAACAAAAAAGAAAGAAAACAAATGCTACCAAGTGCATTTAAGATGAACAATATGAATTAATAGTTATGAAAAGCACTATCCCAAAGAATCAAATACCATTTCCTTTCTTATCTCAAACGTTGTGTTTGATTTTTTCCTTCCTCTCTCCCTGCCAATCAACATACACTGAGGGATGACAACATGTCAAGTAACACACTGTCAATAAAGTCCACTTTGATAGGGAACAGCAACTCTTTTGGGACAGGACATCTATATGTACGCTATAACTACCCTATGGGAGAATTTTCTGCTCCAAAGAAAGATATTCTGACTTTACAGGGTACTTATACCTTCTTTCATTTATTTCTACTTTGTCAGTAAAGCAAAAGAACCCAAACTAACTCAGTGTCAAAGTGTGTACACAGAAATATCTCACATCAAATTGATAACACTGTCTTAAACCAAGCAAGACTGCTATTTTAAAAATTGTCACCTAACATTTATAAAACACTTTAAGGTTTATAAGCTTCCCTGGTGGCTCAGATGGTAAAGAATCTGCCTGCAATGTGGGAGACCTGGGTTTGATCCCTGGGTTGGGAAGATCCCCTGAAGAAGGAATGGCTCCTCACTCTAGTATTCTGGCCTGGAGAATTCCACGGACAGAGAAGCCTGGCAGCTATGGGGTGGCAAAGAGTAGAACACAACTGAGTGACTTTCACTTTCATTTTTAAGGTTTACAAAGAACTCTCACATACATTATCACTTCAGTTGATCCCCACGCTGTGAGGTGAAAATGACTACCCCTGTTTGACCAAATGAGGAAACAGATGCAACAAGATTAAGGCACTTGTCCCAATTCTCCTAGCTAGTAGCTGGCAGAGGTAAAACTGGAACCCAGATTGGTTTGACTCCAAAGCTGGTGCTATTTCTAATTTACCAAATGTCTCTCAGAAAAAAAAAGATAACATACTCAAGGAATTTTTTTTTTCCTGTTGCATCCAGCGGAAAAATGATGCACTCACTTTAGTTAAGCTAATTAAATATTTAAAAGTTTTTCAGTGACATAAGTGAACTTTTTATCAAAACTTTTTATTTAAACTCTACAAATGTCTCCACAAAATATCCAAAAAGTTTGCATGTTACAACTCAGGAATACAATATTTCTGAAATAATGCTGTCTGTTACTACATCCTTGGTGACCAGGGACCAGAGAGTAACTTAAAATAATAAGAAAGGAGGTCTTGTGTCTAAAGGGGGTACATGATCCTTAGGACAGAGCAATTTACAGTTAAAGACCAAATGACAGCTAAGTCCCCAACTATTTGGCTGGGACTCTAGACGCCGGCGGTCTTGGCCCCCAACTGCTCTTCCTGTAAGTTAGGGACTTTTTCAAATTTCACAGTTCAGTCCTTTGTTAATGTACCTACTCACCTTTTTTTGTATGCATACAAAAGTTAGTTTTCTCTTATTAGTATTCATTTCTGTTCAAATTTTGTTAAGTGGTCAGAACGTCTCACAAGTTCATCAGGTCTTCTTGATTTGGGGTTAGGAAAGGTTACAGACCAAAGGAATTTCCTTCATAAGGCTTTTTAGGCTCAATTTGAGTTTTCTAAGTGAAGTCAAGCACCTCTGTTTTTCTCCCTAATGGGGAGTGTAAGCTTTTGCTATTCAAACCTGCACACACATACAATTTTCTTGTGGTTCCCCCATATGGAAACCATAGGCAGAAATGACTCACAAATGAAACGTGAAAGACAGATTAAAAAACTATACTTACTTAGGAGGAATTCGTGAAACAGGGTTCACATTTGTGACTGGGACCACTACTTGAAGAATGTGTTCAAGGGCTGTTAATCCACCAGCGGCTTGAAATGCAATCTGATCTGCTACATTCTAAATAGAAATACAAAGAGAAATTAGCCCAATTTCCCAGACATAAAATTATAACCAAATGAAATAGTTAGTTGTAGCGTGAAATATTCTGTTGGTTCAATTATTCTATAAACACTTATTGAATGCTTACTCAGTGTGAGGAATTACAGGTCAAAAGTGGTGAACAAAAAAGATCATGGTTGCTGTCCCCTGTGAAGCTTAAAATTTAGTGGATGAGACCAACATTAATCAAATACGTATAACAATTTCCACTATAACAAGTACTCTGAAGAAGAAGGAAAGATACTCTATAGAGCAGTGGGGAAACTAACTCTATATTGGGGAGAAGGTCAGCACAGGCTTTTCTGGGAAAGTTGAGGTTTTGAGACAGGCAAAAGGAAAAGGGAAAGGGACGGAAAGGGATGAAGCACTCCAAGCACAGGAAAAATTCATTTTATAGATAACTTTTTAACAATACTTTAAAAAACTGGATCTTTTTGTAATGTTAATTACCACCTAATAAGATAAATTGACTTCCACAAAGATTTCCTTTGCTAGAACTTTTCTCTTTAGTAATACAAGATAATTTAATGCCTAAGCAGTTAGCTGCATCTTTTTTTTAAAAGCCACTTCAGCTATTTTAGGGAGAATATTAAGTAACCATTTTAGATCTCAACCTATGATTTTTTTCTAGACAATTTCTGAATTATATACAGTTCTTGCGGAAAGGATAACTAAGTTCTTTGCCTTCCTCTGGCACGAGGAAGGCAAGAGTTTTTAAACATCCACAGAATCACTGCATCAAATACGTGAAAAATAGGATGGCAACCTGCTGTGGGCCGAATCGTGTCCCCAGTCTCTGCTGAGTTCTTATGTTGAAGCCCCAACCCCAAGGACCTCAGGATGTAACTGTGTTGGAAGATAAGAAATGTAAAGAGGTGATTTAAATTAAAAGGAGGCTGGTAGGGTGGGGCAGTAATGCACTATGACTGGTGAACTTATCAGAGAAGAGACACCAGGGATGTCGAAAGGAAAAGGTTGTGTGAGGACACAGCAAGAAGGTATGTTTTACAAACCAAGCAGAGAGGCCTCAGGAAAAACCAAACCTGCCAACACCTTGACCTTGGACGTCAGCCTCCAGAACTCTGAGGAAAGTTCTATTATATTTAAGCCACCCAGTCTGTGGTACTTTGTTATGGCAGTCCTAGCCAACTAATATTCAATGTCTCTACTACAACACCACCTTGCATTTGTTTTAATAGCATTCTCACAGTTATCAAGCCTTGAAATGTCTGAGGGACTTTTGGTGGGGGGCGGAGGAGGGGGTACTTGGCAGAGAGATATGAGTTATTCACAAGCTCTGCCAAACATGTTTGCCTGATTCTTCTGATACTCAAAGCAAAATGCTCTGCCTGCTTTATGTGGACTAGAAATTATTAGTTCTAGAACATGTCTGGAGTTTGACAGTATAATATCTTAATCATTCATTTATTCCTTATTGGTACACAATAAAATACAATATGAGACTATAAGAAGTTCATCATGAATCCCAGATAGTACTTCACTTATAAGTCCCAGATAAGATTTTAACCTTAATTTTTAACATTAACAACTAAAAATTTATGTTGTTATTAATGAAAAAATGTTTGCTTACAATAGAACAATCAGAAAACTGAAAAACTAGGTAGGTGCTCAGTCAATTATTTAAAACCATAATGCTGTGACCACTCTTTCTTCTTATGCTGGGATGTCAGTATAAATAGAAAATAGTAATAACTTTGTATTAATACATCACATACGCAGATAAAACTGCACTAATCATAACCATACAGTTATATCATAACTACATGGCAAATTGAACACACCATGTAACAATTACAAAATTAAAAAATAAAGCTCTAAAACATGGCATAGGACCCCTGATACCCAGCCTACTCATTCTCTCTCACTCTCTGCCAGATGTAAAGGCTATCCTGATTTCTGAAATCATAGATTCCTTTTGTCTTCTATTCAGTTCTATAAAAACAGACTCACACTCCATGTATTCTACAATATTTAACTTCTTGCTTGATTCATTTTTTTTTTTTTAATTGCAGTGTAACTGCTTTATAATGTTGTGCTAGTTTCTGGAGTACTACATCATGAATCAGCTATGTGTGTATATATATATATGTCTCCCTGTCCTCTTGACCGTCCCTCCCACACAGCTCCTGTTCCATCCCTCTAGGCCATCACAAAGCACTGAGCTGAGCTGCCTGTGCTAGGTAGCAGGTTCCCACTAGTCATCTATTTCACACAAGTTAGTGTATATATGTCCATGCTAGTCTCTCAGTTTGTCCCAGTTTCCTTCCCCCATGCCTTATGTGAACAGAACACAAATTTGTTCTCTATGTCTGTATCTCTATTCCTGCCCTGCAAATCGGTTCATCAGTGCCATTTTTCTAGATTCCATACATATGTGTTAATATATGATACTTGTGTTTCTTTCTCTGACTCACTCTGCATAACAGGCTCTGGGTTTACCCACCTCACTAGAACTAACTCAAATTCATCCCTTTTTATGGTGGAGTAACATTCCACTGTATTTACATCCCACAATCTTCTTTATCCATTCACCTGTCCATGGACATCGAGGTTGCTTCCATGTCCTGGCTACTGTCAACACTGCGGCAATGAATACTGGGGTACGTGTGACTTTTTGAATTCTGGCTTTCTCAGGGTATACGCCCAGTAGTGGGATTTCTAGGTCATTCCTAGCGCTATTCCTAGCTTGTTAAGCAATCTCCATACTATTCTCCATATTGACTGTACCAATTTACATTTCTACCAACAGTGCAGTAGGGCTCCCTTTTTCCCATATCTTTCCCAGTATTTGTTTGCAGATTTTATTGATGATGACCATTCTGACTGGTGTGAGGTGATCCCTCATTGTAGTTTTGATGTGCATTTCTCTAATAATTTTGCTCTATTATTTTTCCCCCCAATTCATCAATATTATTGTCTGTAGCAGTATTTAGTTCCTCTTATTTGCTGCATAGGATTCTCTTATCTAATGATATACCTCAACTTAATTAAATGTTTCACTGCCGAGTGACATTTGGGTTGTTTCTACTTTGCAACTCTGGACGATGCCGCTTTCAACCTTTCTGTACACGTGTTGGGCACGTGTGACATGTGCTGAGTACATGCTGAAGGGCGGAGCTGCTGGGTCACAGTGCGCGCACAGGTTCAGGGTTATCAGTTACGGCTCAACACCTTTCCAACATGTTCAGAACAATTCCTATACACCCTGCGGTGCAGCGACGATTTCAGTTATTCTAAATTCAAAGCAAAACTTGGCTTTACCAGTTAAAAAAAAAAAAAAAAACTTTAGTCATTCCAACGGGTGTATACCGGCATTCGAGTGAGGTTTTCATTTGCCTTCCCCTGATAATAATGAGGTTGAACACCTTTTGTTTATTGGCTTTAAAAAAAAAAATTTGACGATTACTTTACAACAGGGTGAGGGCTCAGATCGTAAGGATATCATTCAATTAAATTTGATGAATGCTTATCAAGTTCTGAACATTTCCATTACCCTAGAAAGTTCCCTCATGCCCTTTCCACAGTCAATCCTTCCTCCCTGAAGCAACCACTGATTTGATTAATGGTACCACAGGTTAGCTTTCTCTACTGTAGAATGTCATATAAAGGAGATCATATAGTACATACCAATATTTAAATAGGTAGTGATGAGTTATCCTACAAGCAGTTTATCAGAGCCAGGCCTAGGGTAACCTGGGAAGTCTAGGGCAGCATCTAAGGCATAGGGAAAATGGCAGAGGGGCTCTGAGTTATGAGAGGGAAGTAAACACATTATGTTCATTCTCCTTTCTTTTATACTGAAGTAGGAATTATAGATAAAAAATATTTAATAATGTTTCAAAAATAGCCACATTAAAAGTAAGGAAAACATCTCTGTAAAATAGGGATGGAAGAGCTGATAATAATGCTTCCCTGCTGGTCTAGAGGTTAATAATTTTCCTTGCAACACAAGGGACACAGGTTCTATTCCTGGTGTGGGAAGATCCCACATGCTGCGGAACAACTAAGTCCGTTGCCACAACTACTGAACCGGCACTCTGGAGCCCACGAGCCACAACTTCTGAAGCCCTTGCGCCCTAGAACCTGTGCTCCATAACAAGAGAGCCCACCACAATTATAAGCCCATGCACTGCAACTAGAGAGTAGCTCATGCTCTCCACAACTAGAGAAAGCCCGTGTGCAGCAATAAAGGCCCACCATAGCCAATACATAAATAAATACGTAAGTAATTCTTAAAAAAACCACACAGAGCAAGAGGGCAACTTTCAGCAGACTCTTAAAAGAACATCTGCCTTTCTAGACTCTTCCGCAGCTTTCACAGTGATTCAGGCTCAAGTTCCGACTACTCCTCTCCTGTTACAGCTCTTCACTCCTGCCGCTTCTGTCCATGCCTCCTCTTACCAGGTCAGTTCAGGCTCTCCTGGTCTCTTGCTGGAGGCCCTGCAGCAACCTCCTAATTAGCATCTCCGGATGCAGGCTCACAGCAGCCGCATTCTCTAGGGCTGTGCTTCCCAAACCCTCTAACACAAGTCAGGTGTTTTGTTTGTTTTTACGATTTTCACTCCATTGAAAATACTTTTGTAAAGTATTGGCATGACCAATACTTTTGTGAAATATTATACAAATGAGGGACAAAAGATATACTAAGCTTGAACCCACATTTTAAAATATTAGATGAAAGTCATGAAATTACTCTTGATCTGTACACTTATCTCACCATTTCTAGTGACAATAGCCTGGCACTGGCCTGTGGACTCCCTTTTGAGTAGTCCTGCTCTGAATGCCTCTATATGCAATGAAGATAACATTATCAAGAGTAAACGTGATCACGCTACTCTGGGGGTAGAACATGTGAATGATTTCTTCCTCACTGTGTACTGAATGCCCAAATTATTTTGCACAGTTCTTCAGAATCTGAACCCTCTCTAACAGCCTCCTTCCCTGCCATGCTCCTACCTGTCTCTCAATCGAATTCCCCATATGGCCCATGCTCTTTCACGCCTCTGTGCTTTGGGGTATACCATTCTTCTCAGAAGGGATGACCCTCTAGCTTTTCTTCTTTGTATCCCACTAAGCTTAGAGCTTCTTGCAGTTGGGGACTACGTCTGTTTTATCATCACATCCCCAACACTTGGCAGATGGGGGTGTACTCAGCAAATGCATCATCAGTGGTTGCTGAATGACAGTTGTGAAAAAGAAGACTCACAAAGGTATTTTAACACAATTTTAACTGTGAAAACACAGGCAGTCAATTGCTCTAGTATGAGCCCAGGATAAAATTCCCACTCCTGTTATTGCATGTAGCCAAATGGAGTAGTTTTTCACCAGGATGGAAATGACGAAACAATGAAATTCAGGTTTTTAAGACTGAAAGACATGCTCACCTTGAGACTCCTTAATATCCATTAAGGAAATACATTCTCCACTCATAGTCTGTTTCAATATAAAGCCTCTATATTTTGATACTTCTCAACTCAAAAACAAAATATGTCATACTTTAAGCCAAGCAGATGCACCAATCCATGCAATCTGTCCACAGAGAAACAAAACAGCACTGCTGCTGTTCTTGTAGACCTTTCCACAACGGGAGGGAACTGGGTCAGCACTGCAAAAGTGAGGGGGAAAAGGACTGAGGGAAAGCAGACCATCTTAATGTACACATCTATGCCTTAAAAACAAAACAAAATAAACTCAAAGTCTTTCATGCAATGCCAACAACATGGATGTGACCTCTTGAAAAACTTAAGACACGGGCTCTAATAGACATTAAGCAGGAAAAAATAAGCTGATTTCAGGAACATAAAGGACACTGAAAGCCAAATTTTTTACTAAAGTATTATTGAAAATTGAAGTTCTAATTTATCATTTGCAACTTTTCAAAGAAATAAAGCAAAAAAGCAAAACCAACTGTGGGGGAAAAAAAAAAATTCTCACAAGTTTCTCCCCAGAGTCAAGGGCAGTTCTGGTTATATACACTTTTGGATTACAGATCTAACAAGCCACTTTTGGATTCTCTTCCAAAGAGCATGGCTAAATGGAAATATTGGTCAGTGTTCTAAGTTCTCCCTCGCGCCCCACACCAACTCCTATTCATGCCATCATCTTTGCTCTTCTCAGAGCTCTATTTCTCTCTGCTTGCAAGCTCAAGAGTGGCAGCTGACTTATCTCTGCAGCCCCAGTGTTGGCATAGAAAACGGATGGTAAATTCTTGATGGCTAAGTAGCTGAACAAAAGGATGAATAAATAGAAACCCTTCTTTCAAACAGCAAAAATGTCCTGTGAGATATGACAGTTTAATACAACATAGGGGCCTGTGAGCACAACAAAGAGGAACATTTCCCAGTGGATCTCACTGCCTAACGCAGTGCAAATGAACAGCTCTCCCTCTCTCTGTACATAAGGTAGACGAGACAATTCTCTGATAGCCTATGACAGAAAGGGGAAAATCACACTGGCTCAACGATGAGTTCCCCAAATGTTAAAACCAAGGGGGAAAAACACCTTCTTAAGCATATGGTGTTAAATACTCTATGCAAATGAAAAATGAAGATCCCTTTCACACAATAATTCAGGTAGACTAAAGGATGCAGAGAGCCTTCCTCTTCCTCTCCATTCCTACTACACCAGCTCCTTGTGCCAATCACGTGGTACTTCTTATACACTGCTTTCTTTATATTCTTGGACGCCACAATGAGGCTGGATGTTCCTCAAATACACAGTTATATACTTGTTCCTATGCCTCTCAGTGTCTAGAAAAAAAGCAGATATACTAAAAATGAGGACGAGATGGTTGGATGGCATCACCCACTCCATGGGGATGAATTTGAGCAAACTCTGAGAGACAGTGAAGGATAGGGAAGCCTGGCGTGCTGCGATCCACGGGGTCACAAAGAGTCAGACACGACTGAGTGACTGAACAATAATAAATTCTATCTATCCTGTTCCCTTCTCAACTTGTAATGTTCCAACAGCAATCTCTCAATCCTTTAAGACCCAGATCAAATCATTTTTCCAAATCCCCTCAACTAAAGTCAAAGGTCTTTGTCTTTGTATTTCTCTCATGGCACTTCTCATATTTGACGTTATCCCAGAGTATTCTGTGTTCATGCACTACATGAAGCCTAAGCTCTCCTCCCTCTGCATTCTCAGTCGGGGCCAAACTCAGGATGCATATACTACAGACACCAAGCAAAGTCTGTTAACTGATTGAAAACATCTCATCTAGAAAGATGAACTAGGTATTTTTCTTTTTTCCTGCCACCTCTTTTCCAAATACTCTGCATTCAGATAGAAATCATGAAATCAAAACTTTCATAAAGAGCTTCTTCATTCTGATTTGAGCAAGGAAAAAAAAAAATGCCTCTAAAGTGGAAACCTGTGGCTTTACTTGTGTATTCAATACCTGACATAACACCTTAATAGCTCTGCCTTCCTTTGCTCCCTCCCACTGTGAGACTGACAACTGACTAATAGGCTTATAGGCTCCATTCTAATAACCCAGCTTAGCTAAAGGCCAGCAAAAAATGACAGCTTCAATCTGAATTACATGGCCTAGGAATCCATTCAATTATTGACTAGAGTAACTGTTATTACCTCTCCCAATTAAAGGAGAGGCAGCTGTTAATCTTTGGTGGCCTGCAGAGGCTGGTGGCCTTTGTACTTGACTTCTCTACAGACAGTAATTACGTTCTTTGTGATCAGAGAGGAAGGCCTTCCTAGCCTTTTAGACAGAGGCAGCAGATGGGGAGAACTGTTTTCATGTTCATTAGCAGGATAGGCTAGATTTGTTTGGAGCATCTGGTGGTACCTTAGGACCTGTTTAGAGACAATACAAGTAGGTTTTGGCAAGTTCACAAATTCAGAACTTAGCAGCCCAATTTATAGAATCAAAAAGATTCTGGGGTGAATTTTTTTATGGTTGTTTTCCCATATGGAAAAGTTTCCTAACACTTAAAGGACATCATCTCTACTCAACTACGATCTTCACTGGTTACTGTCAGCTTAAAAGAAGCAAGCATAATGAGCTGAGACTCCTTCTACTGTGTATGGTTTTTCTCTCCTAAGCCTTCTAATGTTGGCTTCTTCATATTCCTATACCTACATAAAGGTTTGGCTCAGCTTTTCAGCTATAGACACTCACACCTGAAAGAATCAGTATCTGGGATGAAGATTATCACAAGGAAATTGTAAATTTGTGGGACTGTGGTGCCAAAAAGTGGTGTAAAATCATAAGCCACAGTTTGAAGGTCTGGTAATAAGGTAAGTGGTGCTGAAAGAGGCTGGAAAAGCTTTCTCAAGATGAGATGAACCATTCCTTTGTGATGCTAATCGGAACATGGACCCTTTGGAAGGCTCTCCCTGAGGGAGCTGAATTGTGCCATGTTTGACCTGTTTGGACTACGTGAGGCCAGGGCAGGGTGAGTGAGAGGGGGTGGTGCAGGAATTGAAGGATGAAAGCAGGACACAAGGCCTGAGGGCTCTCATTCCTTCTCTTTAAACCGCTGTGAGGCAGACGACCAAAGACCAGTGTATAGAGTTCATGACTGCAATCCAACAAAACTCACTATAGAGTTATTTTGATCTTCCCTCATCTCCATACTCCACAAAGCTGCCAAGTGGCAGGCCCTGGGTCAGGCCTAGCACTCACAGCCACAGTGAGAGACAGACCTAACACAGACCAACGCAAGGCCGTGAAGTAAGCGCTATGCCGAGGGGATGTACAAAAAGCTGTATGCACACAGAGGACAAGGTCTTCAGGACACAATAAGGGTCAATGTGAACAGTTTTCTGAGTTATCATGCTATCAGACTAAAAGACAAAGGACTCAGTCAAGGACCTACATAAGAGGTTCCCTGGGCAACTCCTTTATTTCCCCACCATTCCCAACTTCCAGGCTACCCAGTGCTTTACGGGAGAATCTGAAGAGTCCGACTGCAGCAGTTCCTTGTTTTCCTTGTTCCTGCATCTAATCCAGTCTAGATGCTTTAAAGTTGGGAAGCAGAAGAAACTCAGGACCATGAGACCAAGGAGAATCTGTTTGGGACAAGTGGGTGATTCAGACAAGAGCCAGTAACAAGGACAAACTCCTTCAGTCCAGCAGCTCCCAAGGAGCAGGACCTTGAGAGCTCAGAGGCTCTTGTTCACTGAGATGGCAGGGAATGGAGATGAGTGTTCCCAGCGGGCTCTGTTCTCACTCCACGGTAGCACCTGCACTTCCTGACTGATTTTTCTATTAAAATTTAATAGTAAAATAGATCATAGTGATTATGTATTTAATCACAAGGTAGACTGTGAGCTCTTTGACAGTTGGGATGTTTATACACGGTCTAGTAAAAAACAGGTTTTCAATAAATAGCTGCTGAGTATAAAAGTACTGTCTAGTTTCTGGGCTTCAACATCAGAAATTCTCTTTCAAGGAAAGAAAACCCATGAATCCACAATGACAAAGAAAAGGCTTAGAAACATTCATGTGTCTGGGAAAGGCAAGGCAAGGATAAAGGTAAGCTAGAAACTATGGTTGATAAGGCAAGGCCAGCCCTGGGGTTAGGCCTGCCTGAAGAGGACAGGCCCAGAGAGGAAAAGCCAGGAATGTGAAGGGCAATGGCAAGGCCTTTGTGGACAACTTTGCTGGTGTCCTGCCCTACCTGGCATTCATCCCCTCCCCCCAGTTCTCAAGGAAAGTAACGACCCAGGCCCTTTATGTACCAAAGAAGGGAGGGGGAGAGCAATTTTCTCAAAGTGCCAATGTGGAGGGCTGAAAGTGACAAATTCAAGGGCTTACCATGTGGCAGGCGGTAGGCTGTTATCTTATCTAAGCCCTCAAAACATCCCTGTATAATGCGATGATGATGAGGTCTGAATCATCATCCCATTAACGAAATAGAGAAGTCAGTTACTTGCTTAAATTTTTACAGCTAGCAAGTGGCGGAGCCAGGGATCGAGCCGAGGTTTATCTGACTTCCGAGGGCACGATGTATCTACATCAAGAAAGCTGTGGGAAAATCGAGTGTGTGGCTAAAGGAATGTGCTGGACTTTTGGCACACTTAGCACTAAACATCCCGGTTCGCAACATCTTGGACTTGATGCTATTTTAAAATTTCAAAGGATATTTTATTTTGAAATAGTTTTAGATTAAAGAGTTACAAGGACAGTAGAAAGTTCCTATATACTTTAGTTGAGCCTTCCCTCATATTAATATCATGGCACACTTATCAAAACTTATAGTGTAAGAAATTACACTATACTATTAATTAAACTACAACCTCATTTGGATTTCTACTAGTTTTTCTATTGATGCCCTTTTCCTGTTCCAGGATCAAATCTGGAAACCCACGTTGCACTGAGCTCCATGTTATTGTGAAGACATGGTTAAGTTACTTTTAGCATTAGAGAGGGAATCCTGATCTCTTATATTAGCATTCACTAGCAACTAAAAAAAAAAAAAATTTTTTTTTTTAAAATTCTTGAAATAATCCAGACTCAGAGAATGTAAAGGAATGCCAAGTTTGACTATCACAAGTAAATAAAAAAGGAAATGAGAGCTAACTAGATTCCGAGGGACTGAAATACGAGTAGTTCTTTATCTGGTGGTGAAGCTCTTGAGACTGTCAGGAAATGGGGAGAAATGTGCACACGGCAGGAGGGCGGCAGGCCCTGGGGGAGGAGGAAGGGAGTGTGGGACCAGGGTTAGAAGAGACCCCAGGTGGCCCGGGATGGGCTCCCCCTGCAGCTCCAGTCCCCACTGGCCTTCAGTACTTTTTATGGTGGAGGGTCAGCTTTCAAAACCCTTTCCTTTCTGATTATCAGTGAAATCCAGCAAAGACTTCCAACTGGAGCATGACACTGCTTCAGAGTCTTCAAAGCATGCCTCCTCTACCTGTGACCAGGATAGGATATTTATTGCGAGACATTTTCCCCAAGAAGTAGTGAGGTTAAAAACCTTGCAGACAGAAAACAACAAAATTCTGTAAAGCAATTATTCTTCAATTAAACACACACACACACACAACCTTGCAACAGGGCACTAGGAAAGTCAGGTACAGTTGATTTTAGAAATGATCCTGCTAGGAAGCACTGTGTCTGCTTAATTTAGTCCGAAGGAAATGAAAGGGGGGAAATAGCTAGTGATCACAGGCAATCCATTTCCCAGATGGATTATCTGGAGTCTGCACTCTGGTTCAGCCCCTCCTGGTTCTCTAGCATCTAAAGTATAGAGGGAAAATAGAGGAGATAAAATCACTGCTAAATCTGTTACTAAAGAGACTATCCAATACAAAACATGGCAAGGAAGAAAGCAAACATGAGCAGCTTTTCAGATTTTGGACTTCAAGATGACTGTATTAATTTACACTTTAGTTAGCTTCCCTGTAGCTCAGCTGGTAAAGAACCTGCCTGGAATGCAGAACACCCCAGTTTGATTCCTGGGTCAGGAAGATCTGCTGGAGAAGGGATAGGCTACTCACTCCAGTATTTGTGGGTTTCCCTGGTGGCTCAGCTGGTAAACAATCTGCCTGCAATGTGGGAGACCTGGGTTTGATCCCTGGGTTGGGACAATCCCCTGGAGAAGGGAATGGCTACTCCACTCCCATTCTGGCCTGAAATTCCAAGGACCAGTTCATGGGGTTGCAAAGAGTTGGATACAACTGAGCGACTTTCACTTTTTCTTTTCATACTTTAGTTAAAAGAAATGAAAACTGCTTTACACAGCGCTTCTGTTCCCCATTAAGACGTTGCAAACAAGATGTTTTTCTGTAGAGAACAGTGTGAAAGACTTTTTCAGAGTATCTGGTCTTCTTGATTTTGCTAAAGCAAGTATGATCATGTTTACTGAAGGGCTAATGCTGCCCCACTGAATTGGTACACTAGAGATGCTCTGAGCTACTGCTTTTAGCTAGGGCGAATAAGATAAGACCTTTTCTAAAGGTGAACTAAGATGTTTAAAAGTCTGTTTATTCAAGGCAAACAAAACTCAAGAGGATTCATTAAGTCTGGAGAACACCAGAACATTACAGAATCTTATTTCTTTATAAAAAGGCATATATGTATCTCTTTTTACAAGGAATACTCAATTTCATCAAAAGAGAAATTTGGTGATCAATTTATATTTACATAGTCTTTAGTCTGAGGTGTGTTTTAGTTTTAAGTCGGCATGCAAGTCCATGTCCTCCCAATATGGAGAAGTAAAGTCATCAGTTAGAAAAGAAATGTAAAGATCCTAAAACGAATCCATACTTCTGGAGACATTCATGTGTAAACATTAAACGGCGTACAACCTAGGAGGCCTTTTCAGCAGGGACAGGGAGAGCGCTTTGAGAAAGATGGGCAGAAATGATATTTCAGACTGTGAGTTCCTTGTGGCACAAACAGTATGTGTTTGCTTGTTTTTAAGGAGCTAGGGCTTCTCTAGTGGCTCAGTTGGTAAAGAATCTGCTTACAATGCAGGAGACTGGCACTGGATCCCTGAGTCAGGAAGACCCCCTGGAGAAGGAAATGGCAACCCATTCTAGCACTCTTGCCTGGGGAATTCCAAGAACAGAGGAGTTGGGAAGGCTATAGTCCATGGGGTCACAGAGTTGGGACACGACTGTGCGACTAACTTTTAAAAGAACAGAAGTTATTCATTCAGAGTTTGCTACAACAGATAGTCAACCACCAACAGCTGCACTTGGCAGAGACTCAAAGTCAGACAGAGGGATGGGAAAGCTTTATAAAGAAGGAAAGAGACGGCTTCAAGTATATAGTGTTTGGATGCTGTTGGCACGGGAAGCCAGAAGCAGGTAAACTACAAGGGGGCATCTTATTGGTGGCTTGAGGAGCACATTCATCTTTGTCTGGCTGGTCTTGAGCAAGAAGCAGGATCAAAACCATGAAGCTGACGGTCAGTTATCAACTTCTGACCATTCTGGGTTGACTGCTTCAGAGGTCGTAGGTCACTGCTACAGATGGGCTGGCTATTCTCTATTTGTATATTCAGTTTCTCAGACAACTTGAACATTTATGTAGAAAATCCAGATGAGTGTACAAAAAAGCTCTAAAAAAATTAGTAAGCAAGTTTAACAAGGCCTCGATATAAGGTCACTGCAAAAAATTAATTCTGTAGGCAAATCCATAGAGATAAAAGTAGGCTAGTGGTTGCCAGGGGCTGGGGGAGGGGAATATGGGGTATGGGAGTGATGATGTTATGGAATTAGACAATGGTGATGACTGTGCAACCTTGTTAATATACTAAAACCCACTGAACTGTATACTTAAAAAGGGTGAATTTTATGGTATGTGAATTAGATGCAAACCATGTCATATTTAGCATTTAGAAACTATTAGTACGGCCTATGGATTAATGCTGCCGTGGTTTGAATCCCAGTTCTTTCACTTATTAGGCATAACATCAGACAAGTTACTTATCCTCTCCATACCTCCGTGTTCTTACAAATGAGGCCACATAATTCCCACCTTGAAAGGTTATTAAGAGAATTAAATAAATTGATCTGCTAAACGTTAGTAATTGTGATTATCTTCTTTATATTATCCCTGCTTCTTAAGCTAATTACCTAATATAACATCATCAAACAAATATTAGTTCCTACCTGCTAAGGGTTTATGCTTTTTCCAGCCTTCACATTTCACTTCCAGTTCATTCAATGCTAATACCCATAACATGGACGTGTGTGTGCGCTCAGTGTCTGACTCTTTGCAATCCCATGGACTGTAGCCCACCAAGCTCCGCTGTCCACGGGATTTCCCAGGCGAGAATACTGGAGTGAGTTGCCATATCCTTACTCCAGGGGATCTTTTCCACCCAAGGATCAAACCGCATCTCTTGAGTCTCCTGCGTTGGCAGGCAAATTATTTACCACCGAGCCACTTGGGAAACCCCAGTACCCATAAGAGCAGACCCTTAAAGTTCTTGAGAGGACATATCCTAGAGTCTTTCTGGTATCTCAAATTTTCACTAATGTATGATTTCTCTCATAAATATCTTTATTTTATCTGAGTCTACCTTCTCACTCCATTAGTCTCAGCTTTAATATTATTTCCTCCAAAGAGCCTCAAGGCTATAGTCTTCTGACTATTTCCACAAACAACTCTGTATTTCCTTAATACGTCCTAAAAAAACTCATCACACTCTTTTATAATAATTAACTGTTCAACTGCCTATATGGGCAGGGCCTGTATCTGTCTTTAATTACTGCTATTTCCCTTGTGCTTGGCACATGAAAAATTCACTGACATTTTAAAACGTGTACACACATGCGCCAGGCACTCTCCTAAGTGCTGCCTTGCAAGCAGTGTCTCATATAATGAGGTTGATACAATTACCATTCCTATTTACCGGGAGAAACGAGAGCTCAGAGAAGATAAGTAACTTCTTTAAGATTACATAACTAGTAAGGGCTGATCTATGACTCATATTCAGTTAGGTCTAATTTTAGAATCTTGAGCTTTAACCATCACACCGTATTACTTCTCTGCATACTGTGCACTAAAAAACAAAACTGTTTCACTGAACTAAAAGGTCTGTAAGGTGAGTGCAATGATACAGATTAGTGCTAGGAGGTTTCCCTAGACAAGAAGATAGCATTATAGACATAATAAACTATACACTTCCAGATAAGGACTGGCTCTACATTGTACTTGAGAATAAGGTTACTGAAGCTTTGAAAAAAAGCCATTATTCAAAGCTAAGAGTAAATGGTAAGAGGCAGAAAAGAACTATAGAAACTAAGAATTTTGGATTAAGAGGGAACTTAAAAATGTTCCCTTATTTAAGGTGCCATTTTGGGTAGTCTGGCAAATGTTATGTGCTTTAGAACTTTACTAGATTTTTATGGTATATTTTACAATTTATTTTCTTGGGTCCATATATGAACAAGTTTGTTATATCAATTCAACAATCTATCTGGTACCCAGAATATATAAGGAACCATAGTTGGTGCTTTAGAAGACCAAAGTGAAGGCTAGCAAAGAATCAAACTTAACTAATACCTAATGTCTGTACTTTGGATTTGTATTCAAGAAGTAAATAGTGTAAATTATATATAGGCTTTTTTAAGATAAAAATATTCTCCAGCTTCCTTCTGTCCTTAGTTGAAATAAAACTGAAATATATAAATGAAAGAAAACACAAGTCATTGTTGCAACTCTTCAAGATAACACCAATTTTTCCCTCTGAATAGACTGACTTTGTGAGGTAATTCCCAGAACTCTTTCCTGGTATTACCAAATCTGCCAAATTAGCCCCTTCTGTAAAGTAAGCTATTTGGCCCTGGCAAGCATTTCTTGAATGTCCAGGCATCTGCTTGCCTTAAGCCAAGGAATGGATGAGAAGACAAGCCAACAAACCATTCAGTTTATTTGAACAAATATTTATTGCCTGCCAGCTATCTGCATGTTTGCTAAATGTCAGAAATACAGAAGCACAGAGGATCAGGACCTATCTTCAAGGACCTCACATTCTACTGAGAAAGACTCAAAAACAGATGACTGCGACATAGGGTGGTGAGTCTTGTGTATGATGGAGGTATGGGGCTTCCCTGGTAGCTCAGTGGTAAAGGATCCGCCTGCCAATGCAGGAGACGCGGGTTCCATCCCTGGGTTGGGAAGTTCCCTGGAGAAGGAAATAGGAATCCACTCCAGTATTCTTGCCTGGGAAATTCCACGGACAGTGGAGCCTGGCAGGCTACAGTCAGTGAGGTCACAAAGAGCCAGATACACCTTAGCGACTAAACAGTATGATGGAGGTACAGGGTACACCTTGGGCTTACACAGTTAAGTACATAACCTGCTTGGGTGAAGATCAGAATGACAGGGAGGTGATACCAGAGGTGAACCTCAAAAGAAGCCATCCAGGTAGAAGTATTTGATTACAGGGTGTATGTGTGTGTGTGTGTGTGGTTGAGGGAGGCAAAGGCACTGAACGGGAGACAGTGAGGTGTTCTAGGGGATGAGGTGTATGGAAATTAGAGGGTATAAGGCCTACTCAAGGGATAATAAGCTGCTGAAAATGGTTAAGAGTGTGATGTGATGGGGAAATGTTGAGAGATGATGTCAGAGGTGTAGGAAGAGAACAAACTTTTCAGAGGACCTTGTATTCAAAGACAGAGAATCTAAATCTTATTCTAAAGCAACAGAGAGCTACCAAAAGGTTTTTAAAGCAGAGCGACAGACACACTTCCCACCCCTCACCCCCCACTTTTAAAAGTACATGCTAGAATCTATATCGTGGATAGACTGGAGTGGGTTAAGACAAAAACACCATCAGTGACAATTCAAATAGGTAAGATGGCTGGCTAAAACCTATATTTACAAGTAAAAGCAACAACAGCCTTGGCTACTGATTGGAAGTGGGAGAAAGAAGAATCAATTTACCAGTCATCTTCTACATATGAAGCAGAAAGGATACAAACTGGTCTAGCACAGGATCAGACTCTCCTCCATGAAAAAGCTTAAGAGTCTATCAATTGAGTAAAGGAGGCATAAAATGGGGCAGTCACAGGACACAGGGTTCATGCATGGCAGGAGAGGGAGAGGTCTCACGCCTCCTTTTCACAATGCCAAGTGAAAAACACTTTTAAACATTTTAACTTTTAATACATAGTCCTGCTAAATGGAACAGTGGCTTCAATCGGGTATTTGTATAGAGGACTGAAAGCTGGACAGATTTTTTTTTTTTTACTGCATTTATCATTAATCAGCCATCTTTGTTCAATAACATTAATTTCACACAAAAGAAAAAGGAGTAAAATATGAAGGAGGAGGGGAAGGAAGAAGTGAAGATATACTGCTTTTTCTAGGAAAGGCAATTTTTCTTCCAATGGATATCATATATTGGTTGCCATGCCTCTGAACAAAAAAGCCTACTTTTCTTTTTCCTTAATTTGAACTTACAAGGATTCCTGTGGCATCATCATATAGGTGCCAATTTAGAACAGTTTGAACACAGAACAGTTCAAAGAGATGAGAATGTAAGATTTTTGTATAATCTTGTGTTCATATTTTCTAAGCCCTAGTAAGTATATCTATAATCTCAGAAAGCAGTATATATTTAACCTTTGTAAGCTATTGGATACTCACAGACATGATTATGTCTTCTCAGAATGTGCACTATATTAAGTAAATCTGTTTCTGTCAAGTCATCTTTTCTCTAGTCTGCTGAGAAATACACTTATCCTATTACAGATGGCCTCTGAGGGGCACTGCCTGGCAGTCAGTAGACGGCGTCAGTCACGCAGTTACGTCATCCTGCCTTGTTCTTCAGGAATCGTACAACTTGAGACGAAGAACTAGTGCTATTTAAAGTAAAATGGCAGGTCTAAACCGTAAAGTACATACATGGTCTGAATATATTTACATGAAAATACGAGTGTTACATCAGGTATACTTATTTATTACAAGTTGTACTTTAAAAATTAATTTTTATACTTCTAATACTTAACACAGTGCCTAGCACTGAGTAGGTACTTAAATAAATGTACATTCCTGTGTTGATACTAATAAAACACCTCCCAATTTACAAATAAATAAATCAAAAGACTGTGGCCTCTAAACAAATGAAATACCAAAATAGCCAGGCAGCACAAGAATCACATTCTATACAGATCGCTGTGTCCAACAGACATTACACCAGAACTTAAACTTGCACTATATAGCATGTACATACAATGTATTACATTATCATTTACCAGAAATGTTACTTTTGAAAAGGCAGAGGCAGAGATCCAGCAATGCCAGGGGTTGCTATGGATTGACAAGTTCTAGGCAATTCTATATTCCCATCTTTTACTCCTCCAGCTCTGGGTGGCATGGAGGGAGCAGGAATAGCTTCCTCAAGTTATAACTCCCTGGGTACCATCACCCTCTTCTTTTGTCCTCCAATCTGTCCAATAATTTTTACGATGAAATCTTTGTTTTAAAGACATTTCTTTTTGAAATACCTAGAGTAGTTACTATTTTCTTAACTGCAGAGTACTTTCTAACTGCCCACCGTTGCTTGACATTTTCATTCATTTATTCAACAAACATTTAACAAGCAACCATTATGTTCTTACATTAGGAGCTGGGGACAGATAAAACAGACATGCCCATCCTTTAGTGAAGTTTATAGTCTAGCATTCTAGTGGTATAATCAGCTTCTATTCAAAAATATGTAAGGATTATAAACTCAGTGAAAGTAAGATAATAAAGTACTACAATTCTTACTGGTGAATGCTTTACTCAAAATTAAATTTATTGCTTTAAGTAAACCAAAATATAAAAGTAACTTTACTTATTTTATTCTCTTATCAATTGAAGTGATATGAGAAGTCAACCCTTCATAGATGTACTTTAGTAATCCATTCCTGTCCCTAATGTTACAATGAGGAACAAGAATATATATGTGATAAAACTTATGCAAAGTGTATACAAAGGATACAAAGAATGTACACAAAGCATATGCAAAGACATGAAAGAAGTAGCATAGACTCATCATGAATTTACCTAAATACTCATTTAAATTAGATAAGGAATTTATTAAATTTGTTTCTATGGCACTTGAGACATAGATAGTAGACAAGCCCAAAAAGTCCTCTATCAAATGAAGTCAGCAACCTAATATGTCCCCAGACACTACGCTACCAATTTGTTTATCAGTGATCTTGACTACAAGGCTGTTAATGTATTATTCATTAGTGTATTATGCATTTTACTGCTTCTCTGCAGAGATTTTAATTCAGAAATGCTCTGTGCTAGCAAGAACTTAGTGTAAATGACACAAATAAAAAGATCATTTCATGTGTTTCTGACGAGTGACTTACATAACACTTCTATTAATTAAAACAGACTATTAATATACAACATAGCTTATCATCCACATCAGTTCAGGCCAGTCGCTCAGTTGTGTCTGACTCATGTCTGATTCTTTGCGACCCCATGGACTGCAGCACACCAGGCTTCCCTGTCCTTCACCAACTCCCGAAGCTTACTCACACTCATGTCCATCAAGTTGGTAATGCCATCTGACCATCTCATCCTCTGTCATCCCCTTCTCCTTTCACCTTCAATCTTTCCCAGCATCAGGGTCTTTTCCATTGAGTCAGTTCTTTGCATCAGGTGGCCAAAGTATTGGAGTTTCAGCTTCAGCATCAGTCCTTCCAATGAATATTCAGGAGTGATTTCCTCTAGGATGGACTGGTTTGATCTCCTTGCAGTCCAAGGGACTCTCAAGAGTATTCTCCAACACCATAGTTCAAAAGCATCAATTCTAAAAAAAGTTCAGCCTTTATTATTGTCCAGCTCCTGGTCTTGTTTTTACTGACCATTTAGAGCTTCTCCATCTTTGGCTGCAAAGAATATAATCAATCTGGTTTCGGTATTGACCATCTGGTGACATCCATGTGTATTCTCTTGTGTTGTTAGAAGAGGGTGTTTGTTATGACCAGTGCATTCTCTTGGCAAAACTGTTAGCCTTTGACCTACTTTGTTTTGTATTCCAAGGCCAGATTGGTCTATTACTCCAGGTATCTCTTGACTTCCTACTTTTGCATTCCAGTCCCCTATAATGAAACGGACATCTTTTTCGGGTGTTAGTTCTTGAAGGTCTTGTAGGTCTTCATAGAACCATTCAACTTCAGCTTCTTCAGCATTACTGGTCAGGCATAGACTTGGATTACTGTGATATTGAATGGTTTGCCTTGGAAAAGAACAGAAATCATTCTGCAGTGACCCCACAAGGAACTGACCCAGACTTGCCCGTGAGTGTCCAGGAGTCTCCAGTGGAGGCGTGGGTTGGTGGTGGCCTGCTGCAGGGCTGGGGGCACTGAATGCAGCAGTGCGTGGATGGGAGCTTTTGAAGGAGGTCCCCATTATCTTTATTACCTCCACCATAGGCTGGCCTCAGGTCAAACAACAGGGAGGGAACACAGCCCTGCCCATCAACAGATAAATGGATTAAAGATTTACTGAACATGGCCCCGCCCATCAGAACAAGACCCAGTTTCCCCCTCAGTCAGTCTCTCCCATCAGGAAGCTTCCATAAGTCTCTTATCCTTCTCCGTCGGAGGGTAGACAGAACGAAAACCACAATCACAGAAAACTAACCAACCTGATCACATGGACCACAGCCTTGTCTAACTCAATGAATGAGCCATACTATGTAGGGCCACCTAAGACGGACGGGTCACGGTGGAGAGTTCTGACAAAACGTGGTCCACAGGAGAAGGGAATGGCAAACCACTTCAGTACTCTTGCCATGAGACCCACATGAAGAGTATGAAAAGGCAAAAAGATAGGACACTGAAAGATGAACTCCCCAGGTCGGTAGGTACCCAATATTCTACTGGAGATCAGTGGAGAAATAGTTCCAGAAAGAGTGAAGAGATGGAGCCAAAGCAAAAACAACACCCATCTGTGGATGTGACTGGTGATGGAAGTAAAGTTCAATGCTGTAAAGACCAATATTGCTTAGGAACCTGGAATGTTAGGTCCATGAATCAAGGCAAACTGGAAGTGGTCAAACAGGAGATGGCAAGAGTGAACATCGACATTTTAGGCATCAGCGAACTAAAATGGATTGGAATGGGTGAATTTAACTCAGATGACCATTATATCTACTACTGTGGGCAGGAATCCCTTAGAAGAAATGGAGTAGCCATCATAGTCAACAGAGTCCAAAATGCAGTACTTGGATCACCCACACGGGGTTTCCCATTCTGAAAAATTCAAGATGCTTTATGACTGACTTTAATTTTCTTGTAACTGTCTAAATCTATAATAAATAACAACTTAGGCCAAGAAGTATGAATTGAATACACATAATCCAAACTATAAGAGATACATTCATCCAGTACGACTTATTCCAACTTCAATTTGATGGAGAGATATCTACTTAATCACTATATACTGATTCACTGGTATTGAGTCAGTTAAATATGATTTTAACTCTGTCAATTAAGCAACAGTTGCTCCTCAAGCAGTATGCTAATTTTTAAGTTTTATTACTTGAAAGGGAAGAATAAACTGATAATATTCAAATTACTAAATCTGGAGTTCATTTAAACTAATAGCTTGCAATAAGATGTGAAAACCTGGAATGCAGAAATAGATGGTTGAAATACATAGTGTGAACCTTTGATCATTATATTAAGACAGGAAACTTCAAGTGAAAATGTTAACAAAATGCTAAGGGGGATGGGGGAGACTAGAGAGATGATTAAAGTTTCAGGGTGATGAAAATGTTCTAAAGATTATACTCAACTTTGTGAATATATAAAAACAGTCAATCATATTGTTAAAAGGGTGAATTCCAACCAATGTGAATTGTATCTTAATACAGCTGTTTAAAATGATAACAAAATGGTCTAATTAAAAACCATGCAATTTATTGAAATACTGGGTTTGAAATATTTACAGCATTTGCAGAATAGCCAGATTAGCTTAATTCTCATGTAGAATTGTCTTTACCAAGAGTAGCACATTGTTTTAAGTAAACATGGTATATAAAATTCAAATTAGAACACTTACAGAAGTATTTTCTGCTTTACAAAAGATTCAGACTGAGTTGACAGGACTGGATAAAGTCTTAATTAATAGATCAGAAATATATATTTGCATAATAAATGACAAAAACTTAGAATCAGACAAAAGTTTGATCCTAAGGTCTGGTATGGATAATGTTTCTCTCTCAATCTCTCTCTCTCTCTCTCACAGAAGCCAGAATTTCTGAGTTACTGGTTTTCAGGATGTTTACTGATTACCCTTTATGAGAATGTGATAGAACCAACTAAAAATCAACAAAGATATTAAGAATCTCCGTGCTTCAGAAAACATAAGCAACCATACACACTGTATTTCACGGGAGTTAAACTACAGTTCTGATCAAGGGCAGAAAGAGAGGAGGGAGTCAGAGGATGAGATGGCTGGATGGCATCACTGATGCAATGACATGAACTTGGGCAAACTCTGGGAGATGGTGAGGGACAGGGAGGCCTGGCATGCTGCAGTCCGTGCCGTCAAAAAGAGTCGGAAACTACTGGGTGACTGAACAACAACACAACAAACTTCAGTGAGTCATCTTACTCATTCATTCAATAAACATTTTCGTGTCACTTAAGGCTGTGTTTCCTTATTAATCTGGGGGTATGCACCCAATGACAGTACTGAGATGAGAAGTATACTATGTTAGGAAAACAAATCACTGTAATTCCACAGTTAATGCTATAACAGAAGTATAATCAGAGGGTTTTGAGAATACAGAAGAGAAATTGCTACTTTTTTTTTTAAAGAAAGTACATGCTTTATACATGAAAAATAACATTTATAGCATGTTGTCATGTATTATGGAGAGGATGATATACTTGCCATTTTAGTGTCTTAGTAAAAAAAGAAGGGTGCATAAATCAACTATCAAAAATCCCAACTGTTGTGTGTGATCAGGGTAAAATAAATAACCTTTTCTACCTTAGCTACCTCCTACATGCCATCAATTCCTGACTTTCATAAGACTGGAACGACTGTCGTGACTTAAAAAAGACTCATACAACTATGGTTTGAAGTTCTTTCAAAACATCAACACAATTAGCTTTACACAAACTTTTCTTATATTAATGGCCCAAATATTCATATAGAAACTTTACTTACTTTACCAGCCAATTTGTAAAATTTTCATAGCTTTTCAAGAAACCATGCAGTAATACACTCCTATAAAATGCTTTGTTGTTACAGTAAAAAAAAAATCCACAAAACTCAGATACACGAAATGACTGCTAATGTAACATGTGTGTGCTGTGTGTATAGACTGCTCATCTACCTTGTGGAAAAGAGAGAGCCATGGTAGAGACCTTGAAAAGACTAGCGTGAGAGGAGATAAAAGAACAAGTAACTGTCGATGCAAGCCAAGGCAAAAATTGATACTTGTCCTAAGAGAGGGGCAGACAGTGTTTTAGAGTTCAAAGAAGAGGGAGATCATTTCTCCTTGGGAAGATATTTTCACTTGGATTAGCAGGCTTTTATGAATGGTTCCATTACAAACAAGAACACCACATGTCTGAGTGAATATTTTAAAATATTTTCATTTATTATTATTTACATCCTATGGCATATTTTTGCTTCCATATTATGGTTATGATACTCAGAAATAGGAAACGAGGACAGTCCCACACTCTGCTGAGAAATGTTCATTCTGTACTTCTGGGGATATTTAAGACAACTTTTAACAGTTTCTGGAGATTTTTATCATTCATTCAGAGACTTACCAATACATGAGAGTGTGATCTCTGGAATGAAACAAGAACTGCAACCAAATTTTGAAAGTTCTCAGGAATAACCATGAATGCTTCCGCAAACTTTAGGTTTACATGAAGGGAAGATCTTCTGAGACCTGGATTATTCAAATAATCCATCAAAGGACCCTTAATTTATGAAAAATTAAATATAATTACTGGTACATATTAATACTGACTAAGCTAATACATGACTGGGCAAGATAGAATTTATTTTTTTCATAAAGTTACATTTTCTATGCATACCTAAAATATAGGCATCCCTTAACAGATGCCTATTTTAATTAAATATAATTGAAATAGTTAAATAGTTAAAAAAGCAGACTGGTGCATTTTTACAATTTTTAGGCTCACCATTTTTATGTACCACATGCCTTCTCTCTGAACTCACCTTCTACTGAACTATCTTTTAGTGAAAGTCTGTACTACTATTTATTTGCCTTTGAATGTTTGAAAATGTCTTCAATTTTCCTATATTCCTGAATCATGTTTCACTGGGCATAAAATTCTTGGCTGATATTACACATCTTGAAGACACCATTCTGTTGAGTTTTGGCATGTCTCATAGCTGACAAGAAGTTTCAGTCTAACTGTGCTTTTCAGATAATCTGTCTCTATTCTGGTAGTTTTACATATTTTCTTCTTCTCTTTGATCATCTAGCGTCTCCCTATAATGTGAATTCATGCCTTTCTTCCATTCCTAAAAATTCTCAGGTGTTGAGTGTCAAATGTTAACTATTTTTCTCACTATATTTTTCCTTTCAGAACTCCAAATAGATGCTATGGAAACCCCTCAGTCTACAATCATGATTCTTAATCATTCCTTCATCCCTTTTTCTTCTGTGTTTGGGGTATGTTACTTATTACCACCTCCCAAGTTACTGATTAACTCTTTCCTTGTCTAATTTCAGTTTATATTTTATTCTATTAAGTTATACTCGTCAAGAGTTATATTCTTATTTCCTGTATTTCTTTTAGTTCTTTTTCATATTACCTACTATTTCACTTCTGCTTATTTTTTCATGCTTTCCTATTGATTTTAAAAGAGTACTTTCATTTACCTCCTTGAGCCTACTAAATATATCTCTTTAACAATTTCTTTCAGAGAGGTCTGTGAAATTAGTTTCATCTGTTATAAACTCTTGCTCCATTAAAAAATCTGTTTCATAGCCGTCTTTCCTAACATTTTATTTACTCATGTCTGTACTTTTGATTTGCAGCTACATTTTAAGCATAGGAGCTTTGTTTTATTACGTCTAACCCTTTATGCTGCCTTACCTAGTTTCATAGTTGTTTCCCCTGGGCATCCATGGTTCCAAGGTCACATAAATGGCAATTCAGAGGTTGGAACTCCAGTAATGATCCTGGAGATACTGCAGACTTGGTTCCTGAGCAGGCAGGGGGCTTGGTTTTGAAGCTGTGTGTTCTCTTCCTCCCAGTGGTCAGCAGCATTTTTTTGTTCAACCACCTTTCAGGAGTGGAAAAGTCCCTGGCCCAAGCTTTGTCCTCAGGCTGTGAACCTGACTTTCAATGGGGTGTTTACCCCCTTTCAGTTCACAGGAGCCCACCTTCTGGTCACCAGGGTCTCTGGACTAATAGTGCTATGGAATGGTGACTTCTGCCCTTTTTAATACTCTGGTTTCTATGCATTCCATTTCTGGTCCACAGAAATCCCGATTTTGCTTTCAACTTGGTTACATCCTCTTGGTTTTAAAATATCTTTTATTACTGTTATGTAGAGGTGCCAGTATATAAACTTATTATGCCAACATTTTCCAACTTTTCCCTGACTATCTGAAATACCTGCCTTTCCTCTTGGCTTATGTGATTGTTTAGTCTTCTGATTTTCTTCATCACCTTCTCTAACATTTAACTTCATCGTCGAAGGTTTGTCTTCCTTTGCTTCAATCAGGGATTAGTAAAGTTTTCTCAACAGAACAGATAGTAATGTTTTAAGTTTTGCAGGTCAACAGGCAAAAATAAGACTATAATATAAAATGTTGTTTAGTTGCAAAGTTGTGTCCAATTCTTTTGCAACTCCTTGTACTGTAGCCCACCAGGATCCTCTGTCCACGGGATTTCCCAGGCAAGAATATTGGAATAGGTTGCCATTTCCTTCTCCAGGGGATCTTTCCCATGCACAGATTGAACCCACATCTCCTGTTTAGACAGGCAGATTCTTTACCACTAAGCCACCAGGAAAGCCCATGTATAATGCAATCATAATGAAGTGAAGTCGCTCAGTCGTGTCCGACTCTTTGCGACCCCATGGACTTTAGCCTACCATGCTCCTCCATCTATGGGATTTTCCAGACAAGAGTACTGGACTGGGTTGCCATTTCCTTCTCCAGAGGATCTTCCCAACCCAAGGATTGAACCTGGGTCTCCCGTATTGTAGGCAGATGCTTTACCGTCTGAACCACCAGGGAAATCCATAAAACGCAATCATAAATAAATGCAAAAAGCCTTCGCAGTTTGCGGGCCATTAAAAACCTGGCAGTGGGCCAGCGTTGGTCCATGAGCATTAGTCTGCCAAACTCTGCAGTAAATATTATTTTTTCAGGTTTTTCTCCTCCACTCTACCCTTTCATTACTTCACAGATTATCATCCATTTCTACTATGTCTTTCACTGTGTCCAGGGCTGATGATACTAAATCTCCATCTTTAGCCTAGATGCCTCTTCTAAGCCCTTTGTGTTTACAGATAATTTCACACTAGATTTCACCACATGGATGGATGTACCACAACCACGTGTACATGTCCAAGATGGAATCTGTTCTTATTTGTCCTATAAACTTGATACTAAAAGGCAGAATCATCCACTTCACCTTAAGCTTCTCCTTTCCATACTCCTCATAGTCAATGTTGATTCTATCTCTTGAATACTTTCCAAATGCATTTATTTTTCATTCCTACATATGTCAACCTACTTTAATCTCCCACCACTTCACTTAAAGATACAGATCAAAAAAAAAAAAAAAGATACAGATCAACTTGCTTTACTCAGTAGATGGTAGTGATTAATAGCATGGCCCCACGCAGTAATTTATTTCTTTTCAACTCCTGGTTCGCCACTTATTTACTGTGGGACCTTGGAAAAGTGCCTCAGTTTCCTCATTTGTAAAATGGGGATAATAAATAGGACTGCTGTGAGGATTACATGTGTTACTATACTGGTTTTGCTGTTGTTCAGCTGCTAAGTTGTGTCTGACTCTTTCACAACCCATGGACTGTAGCCCTCCAGGCTCCTCTGTCCATTGGATTTCCGAGGCAAGAATATTGGAGTGGGTTGCCATTTCCTTCTCCAGGGGATCTTCCCGACCCAGGGATAGAACCTGTGTCGCCTGTAATGGCAGATGGATTCTTTACCACCGAGCCACCAGGGAAGAATAGTACATGCCTACCTGGCACGAATAAGTATTATTAGTTTGCATTTATTTAATCATGTTGTCCAAAGAAGTCTTCTACGTTCCCAGTTTCTTTTGCTCTGAGTAAGGGAAGCCTTCAGCACCCTACAGAGAGCTTGTGGCCCATCTGCCAATCTAGTGAAGTCAATAAACTGGATACCTGGATGGTGTCCATGTGCTTTTCCTCAGCAGGTTCCTTGTCTCTTTGGCATCAGGGCATGGTAGAGAAACTCAGATAAGCAAAATCATCCCCTAGCAAGAAAAAACGTCTTCTCTAAGATGGAGTAGACAGAACTTAAGTTTTCTCCCACTTGCCAGCCCCATGGTGCCCTTGGTGTCCTTATCCTCATTCAAACTCTTACTGACCCATCAGCTTTGGTCTAACTACTGTAAGAGGATGAGGAATGAAATGAGAAAGATTCTTTGGAAATCAGGATGCAGTCTACAAATATAAGCATTATTACTATTGATATGGGATTGGAGAGATGGTACATTTTGAGATTCCACTACCTTCTGACTATGCTTGCCGAAAACTTTCTAATTCATATACTACATTTCTATAATTGTGCTATGAGGCAGTCAGAGGAAAAATTACATTTAAATTCTCTTTGAATGATGTAACAATTTTCTTGAAATCCTAGAATGCTTGTCTTCTTGAGTCACATAATAACTTAAAACTCCCCTTGCCATGACTGTACAACCCTTTCAGTAGGGAAGAAGTGTCCACAGTATGGTTCCAGAGACATCTGCTATCTGAGTTTTAATCAATCTAAAGAGTTCCACCCAAAACCAGTTTTTCTACTTTTAGATATCTGTAGGAGTCCAAGACTGGAGAGCTGGATGAACCCTCAAGACTACTGTTTCACAGGCAAGGAAACTGAGGCTAAGAGGTTTTGTCATTCCCCAGCACAAATATCCAGGAATGACACATCTGGAGCAAGAAGCTGAGGCTTGTCATTGCTGTGGCACTGCTTTCCCTCATCATGGAGATGATTACACTGGCAGTAAAATGATTATATGACTAATATTCAAGCTCCACTGAGATGATTTTTCCCATCACTTCTTTTCCTTCTTGTTTACCATATTTTTCTGTTTTAAATCTGCAGTCCAATGGTGACTTTCTATTCCTTGACTTATCTATTACTCATTTGTTTTATCATTAAGTATCTGAGGGCCTATACTCCTCACTGTATTCTTGAAAGCATCGAGGATAGCATCAATTAATCATAGGTTTTAGAAAGGAAATGCATCTTGAATGTGATCCTGAAGAAAAGAATAGATCCAGATAAGCAGAGGAAATGAGGGCCTACTGCAGAAGCAAGGAAATGTGGGAAGGAAAAGATGATGCAGGCCCAATACAAAGATGCTGTTCTGTTTAACAAGGGATGAAGGTCTTCAAGAAGGGGGAAGGAAAGAATCAGTGAGGGGAGCCATGAATGCTAGAATTCTAAAGCAGAAATATGATGACCTAAATTATATAATTCAACACTTATTGGGCACCTACTGTATGCCAAACACTCTACTTTTCTCTAGTGGCACACTGGTTAAATAAAATAGCCCTTACTTTTTAGAAGCTTTCAGTTTTAGTAGGGGAGACAAACAAGAAAATAGATAATCATATTATGAGGCAGAAATGACAAACTTTATTATGCAGCTATGAAAAAACTTGGTAAGGATTTTAAAGCTAAACAATGGACTGGGATAAGGTTCCTGAAAGTGGAGATTACTGAAATTAGTTTTGAAGAATGGGTAGTAGATGGCTTCAGGAAGTAGGTATTTCAGAGGAAGAAGCAGCATGCAGTCAGTCAGGAATGAAATGTTAAAAATTCAGTATGTCAGTATTTATACACATGTATATGATCTCTGGACATATCTTAAGCAATATTAAATTTATTTATACACCCCCATTCTTGTTCAATAAAAGACTGAGCGAATGCCTAAAACTGAGAAATAGGCTTTAATTGACTGTAATAGTTGACATGACCACAGTGCAAGCCAAGGGCCACTTCTTTCTAAAACCTCCTCCTCTGTCTACTTGTCAGCACATTTTTCTGATAGAACTTGGAGATGACAGGAAAAAAATATCACCACAGGAAACACACTCTACATGTGACTTTCCACATTTTACTTTTGGAAGAGGGTCATTAACCATAACAGTAATCTTAAAATTTCTAATACTGGAATGGCTTCTTCTCATCCTTTAGCCATCATCTGTAAAACACATTTTTTTTTTTTTTTTGGAACAAGACCACTTCAGACCAATATATGGCAAGTAGTATAAGAAATGCTGTGCTATTCATCTTCTTATGCTGCAGTTGGTCACTCCAGTGAGCAGGCTTGACAGTTTGCAGATGAAAATGTAAACACTGAGCTCAACTCAGTTATGTTGAGGCCAACCATTTCTGACAGTCTCTACAATGTGATAAACACCGTCTGTCTACAGTTCCTCTGTATTTGAAAGTTACGACAAACATTTTGTTGAAATGTAAACAACTGACTTCATGACTGGTGAAGCAGTGGCCTGCAAATTTATCTAAAATCAAGAAAACAAAGATCTTGTTTGACACTGGATAAACCATTAGTGGTCACCAAGGGAGCAGCTTTGGGAGGTCATAAGTGTTGTCATCAGTCTTGAAAAAATATGCACCGAAGGTATTGTCACAACTTACTTGAGGCAAGAATAAGTAATATGAGAGACAAACGAACTACAAACCAATAGAAAAAGGGTAAATTTTTCTTTTACTCTAAAGGACAGTTTTAACCAGTAGAAAAAGGGTGAAAACTGTCTCTTTAAAGGACAGTTTTTAATTGGAGCCGAATTTTAAAATCTATTTAGCATTTCTGTTTTTTCAATAACTAAGTGGAAGAGTATGGAATAAAATTTATAACTCTAATTTTCTATATTATTGAATGAATCTTATTCTTTCATTTCTTCAATCCTATGGGAGATAGTTGTTATGACTTCTCTGTACAGCCTTTATGAAAAGTTATGCAAGTCCAGCCCAGTTCTCCAGAAGACTTCAAGTTATCTTCTAATTAAGATAGCACTGCAAACCAAATTCTACTATTTTATAATTATATACTATAAGGTTATAGTAAATAATATTTACAGTTATAAGATTAAAACATTGCCAACTGAATTTTTATGACAGCCTATTGCTGTTCAGTCACTCAATCGTGTCTGGCTCTTTGTGACCCCATGGACTGTATGTAGCCAGGCTACATACCATATGCCAGGCTTCCCTGTCCTTCACCATCTCCTGGAACTTGCTCAAACTCATGCCTATTGAGTCAGTGATGTCATCTAACCATCTTGTCCTCTGTCCCCTTCTCCTCCAGTCTTCAATCTTTCCCAGCATCAGGGTCTTTTCCAATGAGAAAGTTCTTCGCATCAGGTGGCCAAAGTATTGGAGCTTCAGCTTCAGCATCAGTCCCTCCAATTAATATTCAGGACTAATTTCCTTTAGGATGGACTGGTTTGATCTCCTTGCCGTCCAAGGGACTCTCAAGAGTCTTCTCCGATACCACAATTCAAAAGCATCAATTCTTTGGCGCTCATATTTCTTTATGGTTCAACTTTCACATCCATACACGACTACTGGAAAAACCACAGCTCTGACTAGACAGACCTTTGTTGGCAAAGTAATGAATCTGCTTTTTAATATGCTATCGAGGCTTGTCACAACTTTTCTTAAAAGGAGCAAGTGTCTTTTAATTTCATGGCTGTAGTCACCATCTGCAGTGATTCTGGAGCCCAAGAAAATAAAGTCTGCCACCATTTCCATTGTTTCCCCATCTACTTGCCATGAGGTGATGGGACCGGATGCCATGATCTTAGTTTTTTGAATGTTGAGTTTTAAGCCAGCTTTTCACTCTCCTCTTTCACTGTCATCAAGAGGCTCTTTAGTTCCTCTTTACCTTCTGCCATAAGGGTGGTATTATCTGCATATCTGAGGTTATTGATATTTCTCCTGGCAAAGAAGGTTATATAAGGGTGTTGCAAAAGTAATTGAGGTTTTACACTGCTGAAATTAGCCATTTGATACTGGAATACATTCCTAAATAAATGTGGTTATATATAATTTTAACGTGCATTTCTCACTTTGCTTTTTGCTAATGATTTACTACTTGCTTTTTATTTTATATTCACTTTAGACTAGGGAAAAAATGTTAGACAAAAAGAAAATTCAAGTAATTTTCTTATTTGAGTTAAAAATGGGTTGTAAATCAGTGACTACAACTTGCAGTATCAACAGTGCATTTGGCCCAGGAACTGCTAACGAACATATAGTGCAGTGGTGGTTCAAGAAGTTTTGCAAAGGAGATGAGAGCCTTGAAGACGAGGAGCAATAATGGCTGGCCTTTGGAAGTTGAGAATGACCAATTGAGAGTCATCACCAAAGCTGATCCTCTTATAACTACATGAGACTTTGCTGAAGAACTCAATGTCGACCATTCTACAGTCATTTAGCACTTGAAGCAAACTAGAAAGGTAAAAAAGTTCAGTAAGGGGGTGCCTCATGAGCTGACTGAAAAAAAAAAAATCATCATTTCAAAGTGTCATCTTCTCTTATTCTTTGCAACAACAACAAACCATTTCTCAATCGGATTGTCACGTGCAACAAAAAGTGGATTGTATATGACAACTGGCGATGACCAGCTTGGTGGCTGGACCAAGAAGAAGCTCCAAAGCACTTCCCAAGGCCAAACCTGCACCACAAAAAGAGCCATGGTCACTGTTTGGTGGTCTGCTGCTGATCTGATCCACTAGAGTTTTCTGAATCCCGTCAAAAGCATGACATCTGAGAAGTATGCTCAGCAAATAGATGAGATGCACTGAAAACTGCAATGCCTGCAGCTGGCACTAGTCAACAGAAAGGGCCCAATTCTCCTCCATGACAGTGCCCGATCGACCACACATTGCACAATCCAGGCTGCAAAAGTTGAACGAATTGGGCAATGAAGTTTTGTCTCATCCACCATATTCACCTGACTTCTCACCAATCGAGAGCATCTTGAGCATACCACTTATTCAAGCATCTTGACAACAACTTTTTGCAGGGAAAATGCTTCCACAACAAGCAGGAGGCAGAAAATGCTTTCCAAGAGTTCGTCGAATCTGGAAGCGTGGATTTTTACACTACAATAATAAACAAACTTATTCCCCTTGGCAAAAATGTAATGGTTCCTACTTTCATTAATAAAGAGGTGTTTCAGCCTCACTATAAGTATTTATATGAAATTCATTGTCTAAAGTGCTTCCCTTGTGGTTCAGCTGGTAAAGAATCCACCTACAATGCAGGAGACCTGGGTTCGATCCCTGGGTTGGGAAGAACCCCTGGAGAAGGGAAAGGTTACCCACTCCAGTATTCTGGCCTGGAGAATTCCATGGACTGTATAGTCCATGGGGTCACAAAGAGTCAGACATGACTAAGTGACTTTCACTTTCATGTTCATGGTCTGAAACAGCAATTACGTTTGTACCAACCTAATAGGTTCTAACATGTCTGAAGTATACATAATTAGCTTTTTTAAAAAATTAGAATTTCAGTTCCATATCTAGTAAATCTATCCTCCAGGAAGATCCCCTGGAGGAGGACATGGCAACCCACTCCAGTGTTCTTGCCTGGACAATCCCATGGACGGAGGAGCCTTGCGGGCTATAGTCTGTAGGCTCTCAAAGAGTTGGACATGATTAAAGTCACTTAGCACACAGGCACGCGTCCTGGAATATAAGCCCAGGCCCATGATGGCATATGTACAGGGATGTACACTGAAGCACTATTTGAAAAAGCAAAATCCCCCCCCAATCCAAACAAAAGTCTATCAATAGGAAAATGGTTAAATAAGTTAATTGTACAACTATTCCATGGAATACTATTCAGTCTTTAAAAAGAATTTCCAGGGTAAAGTAAAAGAGAAATTTCCTTTACATGGAATTCCCTTTTGGATGGTTTAATTTTTTCTAAAGCCATGTGTTGCCATTTTTTTCAACTGAAAAACAAGCCCAGCTAATTAAAATGGTGAGAATCAGGTAGATGATGTGCTCATGTAGGATAATACTGATAATATCTGAAAAGAAAGGACTAACAATACATATAGCTTGATTTTTTAACTAGAAAAAACGTGTATGCATGTATATGCATAAGAATATGAAACAACCAAAAATACGGGAAGATATTTTCCAAACTGTTAACAGCTGTTAAATCTGAGAAGAGGGCCAAGGAGGGAAAGAGAAAGGAGCTTTCACTTATTCTGTTTCTATATTAGTTAATTTTGTTTTAAACAATGAACATGTTATAGAAATAAAGATTATTTTTCTTTCCAAAAGGCTTTGTGAACCTAAAGATCTCCAAAACAGATGATTAACCAACTAAATTATAGTACTCTCATACGATAAAAAACTGTGTGGTTCTTAAGAAGCATGTTCATAAGAAATAATAATAAAATGTTTAAGTGTTACACTTTTTCTACAATACGCATTACTTTAATAGAATAAAACTAAAATGTTTTACTTCAAAATTTTAATAAAATACACATATCTTTATTTGGAACATTGGCAGTTTGCTCCTAAAAGTCTTAAGTAGAAAAGAGCTGTTGTAATCAACCTTTTACTTTCTGAGGACAATTCTGTATCCATCCCATACCATTAGCAGAGGAAAATCAATGCAACTAACTCATACATATCAGAGACTTGTATGGATTTTCTACTTCTCCCTTTCCCCTGACATGATGGTATGTTTTTGTTCTCTTTAGGGAAATTCAATTAACAATATTGGCCTTCTCCTCAGTCAGTGATGGACACCACTGAGATTCTCTTCACCACCAAAAGACATGTAAGATGGGCTTACTGATTCCCTGACTTACAAGTTAACAGGAGAATTACTGCCCACTCCTATAAATGACTCTATATGCTTCTTGTCATAAACACAGTGACAGCTCCTGACATCAATCTTTCATGACCTTATTGATTAGGACACTTAGAAATAATGAGACTTCACTAGTGGCAGAGTAATGCCTGGAAAAAGAAAAAACTACTCCAGAAAGGACTTGCCTATTAACACTGTGAAATTTATCTTCTCATTGCCCTTTTCTCATTACAGACCTTCACCTAGAAACATATATGATGAAAAGTTAATAATCAATTTTGTGGTTCATGTGCTTTTTCATAATACTTGTTGGTAACATATTTTAAATTAACAAAATAAATAGATAAAAAACAATTTTTGATCACTGTCTTCCTATCCTATGAGATCAGGACATTCCTCAACAAGGGGAACACTAGGGTTTTTCTGAGAGCAATTACAGACTACAAGCTATTGACAGAAATTTTGAATATTCTAGAAGGGAGAAGCTCTAAAAGTGTTTCACTCATTTGAGTATTTTCTGCTTATATGACTTACTTATATGTGTTTGAAGCAAAATTTCAGATAATTTTAGAACTGGACAGAACCCTAGAAATCTTAATTCAGTCTACTTCTCAACTTATAAAGAAACTGTCACCTAGGGAAGTGACTTGCCTCGGTTTATACCCAAACAGAGCTAGGATTAGAATCCAGAACTCGTCTGATGAGATGTTTTATAATTTTTCATAAAGTGAGAGGAGTAGGAAAGCTTATCTGGTTAGAGAAAAAAGAATTTCTGCTTACCTTCCCCTTTATATTAACTTTTTGGGTATTTAGGACAGGGTTAGAAAACACAACCATGTTTTATTTAAAATATGGGCCTGTAGACAAGAATCATATCCCTTGCAGGGTACCTGGCATGTTACAAGTGCTCAATAAAAACAGGCATACCTCTGAACGTTTCTATGGATAACATTCTCCTAGTACAATGTCTCTTGGTTTTTAAAATCCAAACTTTATAGAATGAACTTATCTTTAATTACAAGCTTTTCAGGTGATATATACACAGAAAAATTTATATATACCCCAAACTCAGTACATTTTAAATACAATGATATGCAAGTTGAATTACACTCCAAACAGAACTCATAAAATGTCAGAGCACATATACATATTTCAAAAAATTCACTGACTGAAAACAAAGGGAATATGTAACATGCTATTGGATGCAAAACAAAATATTAACAATCATATTAATTGTTATGATGTTTTGGACATTTTACATTGTGTCTATCATTTATATATGCACTTTACTGTGTTTTATAGTTTAAGTATAGTTTAAGGAATTGGGAGTTTAAAATATGATTTTTCCCCCTCATTTAAAGTGATGGGAAACAGATTGGCAGTTACCATTCTCACACAAAATGGATACACTTCAGGATGGCAAAGGAGAACTTTCAGCGTAGACACTGCTTGCAGTTGCTGGGCATAGTGCTGTACTTTGCACTGGGGACAGAAGGAACTGAACTACTGCGAATTCCTGCCACTGTTGAAATTGAGAACCGGAGGTATCTCCTGCTACTCTCACTGGAATGAATTCTAGGTAGTGCCTTTCTTTCTTACCACCTTAGACTCTGATGCGAAATCTGGCATGTGTGCTTCTAACTGGAAGAACTTAGATAGTATGCCTGTGCCAAGCTGTCAAGAGAGGCCGGAAAAATAATTTTCTGATTTCTATTTTGGGAAGGCTTGTATTTATAGGGCAGCCATGAAAACTAAGACCTCAGTCATGATTTTGAATTAAGACACAAAATCCACAAACAACCAGAGAAAAAACAGATAATCTGAACTTCATAAAAAAATAAAATCTTATGCTTCAAAGGAGACACCAATAACAAAGTGAAAAGACAACACAAAGAATGGGAGAAATTATAATACTTGTAAGTCCTACTACTGATAAGGGATTTAGATCCAGAGGATTTAGATCCAGAATATATAAAGGACACTTACAATTCAACAATAATAAATAACCCAGCTTAAAAATGGACAAAGGATTTGAATAGACATTTCTTCAGAGAATATATGCATGAACAGCCAATACATACACACACGTTTGATACTATTACTTATCAGAGAAATGCAAATTAAAATCATAAAATTCCATTCCACACTCCCTAGGATATCTACATTTGTCTGTGTATCTATCTACTGACAGAAATTAATAAGGATGTGGAGAAACTGGAATCTTTGTATGTTGCTAGTGGGAATGTAAAGTGGTACAGACAATTTGGAAAAGTTTGCCAGTTGCTCAAAGAGTTAAATCTAGAATATAGTATACAACTAAGCAATTCTACTCCTACATACAAACACCCCTAAAAACAAAATCATATGGCTACAGAAAAACTTACTCATGAATATTTATAGCAACATTATTTATAATAGCCCCAAAGTAAAAACAACTCAAATGTTTATCAACAAAATTAAATGTGTTATATCTATAGAATGCAATATTATCTGGCAACAAAAAAGGACAGAATACTAATACACGCTATAATATGGATGGGCCTTGACAATATTATGTTAAGTGCAAGAAGCCAGTCACAAAGGTCGACGAACTGTATGATTCCATTTATGTGAAATTTCCAAAATTGGCAAATGTACATAGACAGAAAGTAGGTAAGTAGTTGCCTGGGATGGAAGGGGTAGGGAAAAAGGAGGAGTGACTGCTAATGGGTACAAGGTTTCTTTTAAGGGTAATGGAAAAGATCTGAAACCATCTGTGGTGATGGTTACACAACTCTGCAAATACATCAAAAAGCACTGAATTGGGGACTTCCCTGGTGGTCTAATGCTTAAGAATCAGACTGCCAATTCAGGGGACACGGGTTCAATCCTTGGTCCAGGAACTAAAATCCTACCTTCCACAGGGCAACTAAGCTCATGGACCATAACTACTGAGCCTGTGCTCTAGAGCCCTTAAGCAACAACAACTGAAGGCTGAGTACCCTAGAGCCCATGCTCCACGAAAAGAGAAGCCACTGCAGTGAGAAGGCTACACACCCCAAGCAAGAGTGGCCCCCACTCTTTGCAACCAGAGAAAACTCACACACAGCAACAAAGATGCAGTGCAGCCCAAAATAAATAAATTTTTTAAAAATTAAAAAGTAAATGCTTCATTTAATGATACATATAGAAAAGTGCATAAATTATAAGTATAAAGCATGACGACTCCACAAAGTGAATGCACTCTTTACCTCCTTTCTTTATAATGGCCAGAAATTAAGTGACAATTTAATAAAAGACTTCATGCTGGTTACCATCATGTCCTCAGTATCCAAAGTGTTTAGTACACAGCTGAAAGTTCATTAATGTTTCTTAAATAAATAATCAATGAGCTGCTCCATAGTATTCTATTATACAACAAAGCTGCAACTTGTTCATTCTACTATTGCCACTCCCCTATTGATGACATGTCGGTTATTTTCAGGCTTTTGTTATTAAAATGAGGATGCAACACATGTCCCCATATAGGTCTCACTGCACCCAGGTACAGGAGTTTCTCCAAAGTATGAAACTACAAACAGAACCCTGGGGGGTCAAAGGCGTCATGCAAAGTTTCTCCTTTACCAAATCTCGCCAAACTGCTCTACAAAGTACTGTATCAATTAATACTCCACCAGTAGTGTATGAGGGATCCCTTTCACCATATGCTTTCAAACACATAGTATTTTCCATTTTCAGTTTTTACCAGACTGGGAGTAAAATGGTAACTTGTTTAAATTTACAGAAATCTAATTATTGATGACATTGAGCATCTTTCCAAATATTTAATGGGCATCTGGATTTCTTTTATTTTTAATGATTCACTCAGTTTCCTAATGGGTTGACCTTTTCCTACTGATCTGTAGGAAAACTAATACATTCTTCTAGTCTGATTTCTCATTATATGTGTTGCAAATATCTTTTCAGGCATACCATATAACTTTGTTTATCAAAGCTATTATTTGAAGAATTTTGTTTTTCACATCAATGTGGTCAATCATATTACTTAATTACACATACTTTTGAAATACTAAATTATTTTTGAACTAATCCCATGGAGATATACTATATTTTTTCTAAACTAAAAAAGTTCTGCTTTTGTACATATAGGACTTTAACTTATCCTAGAATTAATTTTCACACAATTTTCAAATTTGTGAGATAGTGGTCTTATCCCATCACTTAATTCACTTACACATACATCCACTCATTGATTAATATGGAAAAATAATTGTTCCAGTCCCAATTACTGAAGGGTCCATTCTACCTCTACTACTGAATATGCAATTTATGTCAAAATACCAGGATTCCCTCTATATACATATGTATATGTATACATCTATGTGTTATATACACATACACACTCCTGTATATGTAAAATAGTTTCAGGGCTAATATTTTCTACTATGTAGTTTGTACCAACATCACACATTTACTACACCTTATAAAAAGACTCATTAGAACAGACCCTGATGCTGGGAAAGATAGAGGGCAGGAGGAGAAGGGGATGACAGAGAATGAGATGGTTGGATGGCATGACTGACTCAATGGACATGAGTTTGTGCAAGTTCTGGGAGACAGTGAAGGACAGGGAAGCCTGGAGTGCTGCAGTCCGTGGGATCTCAAAGAGTCAGACACGACTGAGCAACTGAACAACAACAATAAAAACCCTCATTTAATTCTTTGCTTTTTCCCCTCAGTGACTATCTTTTCAAAAGTTGTCAGTTTTATTGAGATATAATCAACACCCAACATTGTACACATTTATGGTATCTGGTTTAATAAAAAACAGGTTGATTTAATTCACATATATTTTATGAAATGATTATCACAATAAGGGTAATTAACACCTTCATTATCTCACATACTTACCATTATATGTGTGTGTATGTGCGGGGGAAGTTGGGGACCTTTAAGACATAATCTCTTAGTAACTTTTAAATATATAATACAGTATAGTTAACTTCAGCCATCACACTGTACATTAGAGCCCAGAACTTATTCCTCTTATAACTTGAAGTTTATACTCTTCGACCAACAGCTTCCCATTTACCTTAACCCCCAGGCCCTGGCAAACACCATCCTACTCTCTGGTTCTACAAATTTGATTTTTATCTTTTATTTTTTTCAAATTTGATTTTTAGATTCCACATACATGAGACCACACAGTATTTGTTGTTCTTTCTCTGACTTATTTCACACAGAATGTCCTCTATACATGCTGTTACAAAGGCGAGGATTTCCTTTTATCCTAGGTTAAATAACATTCACTGCATATTTCCACACCACATTTTCTTTATCCACTAATCTGATGATGGATGTTTAGGTTGTTTTCATGACTCTGTGGATCACAACAAACTGTGGAAAATTCTTCAAGAAATGGGAATACCAGACCACCTTATTTGTCTCCTGAGAAACCTGTGTGCAGGTCAAGCAGCAATAGTTAGAACTGGACATGGAACAACTGGGAAAGCAGTATATCAAGGCTGCATACTGCCACCCTATTTAACTTTTGTGCAGAGTACATCATGCAAGATGCTAGGCTGGATGAATCACAAGCTGGAATCAAGATTGCCAGGAGAAATATCAACAACCTCAGATATACATATGATACCAAAAAGTGAAGAAATGGCAGAAAGTGAAGAGGAACTAAAAAGCCTCTTGAAGAGTGAAAGAGGAGGATGAAAAAGCTGGTTTAAAACTCAACATTCAAAAAACTAAGATCATGGCATCTGGTCCTCTCACTTCATGGCAAACAGATGGGGAAAAAAGTGAAAACAGTGACAAATTTTATTTTCTTGGGCTTCAAAATTACTGCAGAAGGTGACTGCAGCCATTAAATTAAAAGACACTTTCTCCTTGGAAGGAAAGTTATCACAAACCTAGACAGCATATTAAAAAACAAAGACATCACTTTGCTGACAAAGGTCTGTACAGTCAAAGCTATGGTTTTCCCAGCAACCATGTATGGACGTTTGAGAGTTGTACCACGAAGAAAACTGAGCACCAAGAATTGATGCCTTCAAACTGAGGTGCTGGAGAAGACTCTTGAGAGTCCCTTGGACTGCAAGGAGGTCAAACCAGTCAATCCTAAAGGAGATCAATCCTGAATATTCTTTGGAAGGACTGATGCTAAAGCTGAAGCTCCAAAGCTCTGCCCATCTGATGCGAAGAGCCAACGCATTGGAAAAGACCGTGATGCTGGGAATGACTGAAGGCAAAAGGAGAAGAGGGTGGCAGAGGATGAGATGGTTCGATAGCATCACCAACTCAATGACATAATTCTGAGCAAACTCTGGGAGATTGTGAAGGACAGGGAAGCCTGGCATGTTGCAGTTCATGGGGTCGCAAAGAGTCGGACATGACTTAGCAACTGAACACCAGCAAGTGTCTTAGCTATTGTGGATAAAACTGCAATATACACAGGAGTGCAGTTATCTCTTTAAGAGACTGGCTTCAGTTCCTTTAACTATATACTCACAAGTGGGACTGCTAGAGCATATGGTAGCATTATTTTTAATTTTTTGAGGAACCTCCATACTGCTTTCCATAATACCTATACCAATCTATACCAATTTATATTATTATCAATAGTGTATAAGGTTCTATTTTCCACATCCTTGCCAACCTTTGGTAATTGCTATCCTTTTGATAACAGCCATTTTAACAGACTGAGGTGGTATCTCATTGTGAGTCTATAATCATTTTCCTGATGATGATGATGATGATGTTCTTTTCAAGAACCTGCTGGCTTTTTTCATGTGCTCTTAAAAATATCAATTTTAGGTACATTTGCCCACTTTTAAATGAGATTATTATTATTATTGTTTGCTATTGAGTGGCAGGAGTTTCTTATATTTTTTGGATATTAACCCCTAATTAGATATATGGTTTGCAAATATTTTATACCATTCCATAAGTTGTCTTTTCATTTTGTTGCTTGTTTCTTTTGCTACGTAAAAGCCTTTAAGTTGGATATAGTCTGACTTGTTTATTTTCGCTTTTGTTGCTTGTAATTTTGGTCATATCCAAAAAAATCATGACCCAGACCAATGAAGGAACTTTCCCTTGTTTTCTTCCGGAAGTTTTACATCATCAGGCCTTACATTTAAGTCTTCATTCCACTTTGAGTTAATTCTTCTGAATGTGATTATCCAATTTCTCCAATACTGCTTTTTGAAGAGACTATCTTTATCCCTGTTGACTATTCTTGGCCCCCTTGTCAAATATTAGTTGACTCTATACGTATTATTTTTAGGCTCTCAATTTTATTCCACTTGTTTGTTTGTTTTTATGCCAGCAGTAAACTATATTTGATTAGTATAGCTTTACATAGGTATTGCATTGAATCTATAGATGGTTTTGGTTAGTATGGAATTTTTTTTTTTTTTTTTGGCTGCTTGGGTCTTCATTGTGACACACAAGCTCTTTGTTGCATCACGTGGAATTTTTGCTATTTGTGGTGAGCGGGCTTCTTGTTATGGTGGCTTCTCCTATTGTGGAGCATGGGCTCTAGGGTGCCTGGGCTTCAGTAGTTGTGGCACACAAGCTCAGTTGCCCCATGGCACGCGAGATCTTAGTTCCTGGACCAGGGATCAAATCTGTGTCCCCTACATTGGCAGGTGGAATCTCATCCACTGGACCAGCAAGGAAGTACCATATGGACATTTTTCACAATATTAATTTATCTAATCCATGAACATGAGATTTTACCCCCCATTTATTTGTGCCTTCTTCAATTTCTTTCATCAGTTTCTTATCGTTTTAGTATATAGATCTTTTCATTTTCTTGGTTAAATTTATTTCTAAGTCTTTTATTGTTTTTCATGCTGTTGTAAATAGGATTCCTTTATTTCTTTTTCAAATACTTCCTTGTTAGTAATAGAAAAACTACAGATCTTTGCATATTCATCTTGTATTCTCCAACTTTAGTGATTTTATTAGTTCTAACAGTTTTCCTGGAGTCTTGGGACTTTCTATATATGAGATGTATCTTCTGCCAATAGAGACAATTTTACTTCCTCCTTTATGATCTGAATTCATTTTTATTTCTTTCTCTTGCCTAATTTATTTGGTTATGACTTCCAGCACTATGTTGGAAAAAACTGGTGACAGTAAGCAGTCTTGTCTTATTTCTTATCTTTGAGGGACAGCTTTCAATCTTGCAGCCAGCATATACTGAGGTCTTTTTTTTTCTTTTTAATCCATTCAGCCACTTTATGCTTTCTGATTGATAATCGGTTTACATTTAAAGTAATTCTTGATGGGTAAGGACTTGCTAAAGTCATTTTACTGCATTCTGGCTACTTTGTAGTTCTCTTATCTTTTCTTCCTCTTTTGGTATGTACCATTTTGGGGGTTTTGCATCTTGGTTACCATGAAATTTATGTAAAACAACTTATAATAGTCTCTTATCACAGACTATTGTAGTTACTTCTGATACTTTTGTCCTTCAAGATTTACACAAGACTTAAGTGATTAACACTCATTTCATTATCAGTTTTATATTTTCATGTCACTAATTAGCATTCTTTCATTTCAGCTTTAAAAAACTCCTTGCAGCACTTCTTACAAGGCAAGAATAATGTGATGAACTCCCTCACGTTTTATTTGGGAAAGTCTTTATCTCACCTTCATTTCTGAAGGACAGCTTTGCTGGGTATAGTATTCTTGTTTGGCAGTAATGCACTGATGGCCTTATTGTTGGCAGGTGGGGGGGAACAGTCTTTTGTATGTGAAGATCTTTTTTTTCCTTCAGCTGCTTTAAAATTTTTCTTTGTCTTTGACTTTAAACAGTTGTATTATATTTTGGGTCTTTAAGATTATTTGGGATTGCAACTTTGGGGCACCTGTGAGTTACATGACTTTGGATACACAAAACTCTTTCCAAATTCCCATAACTGTGAAGTTCTCAGGCATTATTTCTTTAAATAAACTTTCTCAAGAGACCCTTTCTTCTCCTACTTATACTTCAATAAAGCAGACTGTTTTTTTTTACTGGTAGACCATGGTTCTTGTTAGGTTTTCTTCACTCCTTTTCATTCTTGCTCGGGTTAAATTGCTTGGGTAAAGTGACTCCATCTCTTTGGAGTCACTTGCTGGAAAATTGTGTTCATTCGGTTGTATCATATTTCCTTCATGTCTTGCACTGCTGTATTATCATTTAAAGAAGCCATCACAGTAACGAAGTCTGGTTTTGGGGGAAAAATTAACTTGGTCAGTTTTGTTAGTGATTCTAAGGTTTCTCAGAACTATTCCCTGAATACACTTGCTCCACACTTTTGGTTCCTCTTGTGAGGGAACTGTTAAAGATTATATGCCTTCTCTTGATCCTGCAAAGCCAGTTCATGTGCTGACAGCCTTCCTTTTGTTTTCCCTTGCTGTTCACTCACTCAGTAGTGTCTGACCCTTTGCGACCCCATGGACTGCAGCATGCCAGTCTCCCTGTCCTTCACCAACTCCCAGAGCTTGCTCAAACTCAAGTCCATTGAGTCAGTGATGCCATCCAACCATCTTGTCCTCTGTCATCCTCTTCTCCTCCTGCCGTCAATCTTTCCCAGCATCAGGGTCTTTTCTAATGAGTCAGCTCTTTGCATCAGGTGGCCAAAGTATTGGAGCTTCAGCCTCATCATCAGTCCTTCCAATGCTTTTCTTAGGGTAGTGCTGAATGTTCACATTTGGGTGATTTCTCTCAGTTCCTCAGAGTTGAGTCAGCTTTCTGTGATGCTCATTAGCCATCTGCAAGGGATTCCTCTCGTGTTGTCAGGGTCATGCACTGGGAGCTGGCCAGGGGATATGGGTGTGTGTGGGTAAGATAATGGAGTACTCAGGCACGTTCAGATATGTTAGCAACATATTTCACCACATATCAACCAATCAAAAGCAAGAAATGACTTCAAACAATCCACATGGCTATACTGGTGCACATCCGTTATCAGCACTGCTTTTTCTTGTTATATTGAGCTGGCCATGACCTCCAGGACAGTGAATCAATGTTTCACTATTAGACATGATGTTCTTTGGCAGTTTTTTCGTAACCACCCTAAACTAGGCTCTTCTTAAATTAAATCTTTAAAATTATTAACAGTTAGGAATAAGTGTTGAACTTTAATTTATGCCTTTTGTTTCTATTAATAGTTTTTCTTCTTTAATATTTAAAATGATGGTTTTGGATAAGGAAGCTGTGGTACATATACACCATGGAATATTACTTAGCCATTAAAAAGAATTCATTTGAATCAGTTCTAATGAGATGGATGAAACTGGAGCCCATTATATAGAGTGAAGTAAGCCAGAAAGATAAAGACCAATACAGTATAGTAACACATATATATGGAATTTAGAAAGATGATAACAATAACCCTATATGCAAAACAGAAAAAGAGACACAGATGTGCAGAACAGACTTTTGGACTCTGTGGGAGAAGGCGAGGGTGGGATGTTTCGAGAGATCAGCATCAAAACATGTATATTATGAAGGGTGAAACAGATCACCAGCCCAGGTTGGATGCATGAGACAAGTGCTCAGGCCTGGTGCACTGGGAAGACCCAGAGGGATCGGGTAGAGAGGGAGGTGGGAGGGGGGATCGGGATGGTGAATACATGTAAATCCATGACTGATTCATGTCAATGTATGGCAAAAACCACTACAATATTGTTAAATAGTTAGCCTCCAACTAATAAAAATAAATGGGAAAAAAAAAGGAAAATAAACAATCATGTTCTCACCACTCAAGAAAAATAAAAAAAAAAAAGAAAGAATTCCATATTTAGGCAAACCTTTAATACAGTGTGAACACTGAAATGTTTTAGATACTGTTTCTAGCCTGAACAAAATAGCCAAAAAAATAAAAGTTATAAACATAAAAAATAAACAAATAAAATGATGGTTTATATTAATTTAGATGCTATATTTTAATTCTTGTAATAAATAACAGTTGATCATGTTGCTACTAAATTTTAATCTCACAAAGAGCTATGTAATCCTACTCATATTTTTCAGAGGAAGAAAATGAAGTTTCCTACAAAGGTTAATAATCTGGCTAGGCTCACAGAGCTATTATTTACATGGCTGATTTGTGATTTGAATTCAGGCTTATAACTACAAAGCCTGTGGTCTTAATAGCTGCATTATATTGTATCAACATCTACTGAATGCCTAATTATTGCTGTGAGTTTAACATACATTATTTCATTTAACAGCCACATGATCCTTTGGGACATGTCAACATCATATATTTTACTGATAAGGAAGACTGAAGCCCAGACAGATTAATTAATTTGTCCAGGCAAATAGGCAGCAGGTTCTAGGTCCATGTTTTCAACACTGCTCTCATCTGCTTCCTTAGTATCTGCCCACAGATGGTGCAGTTTTCACCAACATCACATGTAATTTCAACAATCCTTTATTTCTCCACAGTTCCTAAGGATGGGATAGAGTACAACCTAGATGATTTAATTTATTACAAGGTAGCATTTCTCCAAATGTTCATTTAAGAATTTCTAATGTAGAAAAATAGTGAGTTTTCAGGGACATGCAGGGGAAGGTGGAGTATACCCTTAGTACCAGCAAGAAACATCTTCATCAGAATTTTATTTCAAAAATTTAAAAATTCTGCATTCTTTTCCATGATCTCATCTATGCTTATTTTAACTAGAAAACAATGTTTTATATTACATACTATTGAGGAAGAAAATCGTTTTCTTCTTGTCTTATTTACAAACAAGGTATTTGCCATAGAGTCTATTAACGCAAAAAAAAAAAAAAAAAAGAGAGAGAGAGAGAGCTGAACTGAAGACAGCTAGTATCAAGGTCCTTATACGGGCAATTTCTCGTTTTTTAGTGTCACTATTTCCGAGAACCCAGACTTATACAAATGTAGTTAAAAACAGTAAGTGTTTACTCACTGCATCCAGCAATCAATCACTAAGGTGAGCCCAAGAGCAGAACACTGCCAGAGAGGTAGCATGATGGAATACTGTTGGGATGCTATAGGCAGAAACTTCAAAAAGCACATCTTACTGAGAGGTAAAATCACTCCTATCATATGCTGGGCTGAAAGGGTTTCTTATACAGTGCTGTCTATCTCCTTAAATCATAACAACAATGTACTCAATAAGAACTTTGTTAGTGAAGAAAGAACTCTAATAATTTATTCTTAATATTAGCAGCAGCATTGTCATTTTTAGCAACATAAATACAGATTAAATAACTCATGGTCTTACTTCTGGCTCTCAAACATCATTTTTATGACATTTCTTGCCTAATGTAATAACTGACATGCCTTGGTGAAATATTATCAATTATTTGCCACATGATCTTTTGCATAAAAACCTGAGTATAAAAGAATTTTTAATGATTTTTTTGTCTCTAATATTTGTATAAAATTTACATTCCAAGGAAGGGTACTTTTGTATCTAATAGCTTTGAGAAGCCTCTCTTAGCTAAGGAAAAGTTGGTAATGACAGTATATTGGCATTTACCTAGCTAGATAAATAGCGAACTTGGTTTTGATTTCTCATGCTTAGCTCTCCTTAAAAAAAACATATTCTACCTGATTCTAAGCTGTTTTTGTTGTTTAGTCACTAAGTTGCATCCTACTATTTGTGACCCCAGGGACTGTAGCCTGCCTGTCTCCTCTGTCCATGGGATTTCCCAGGCGAGAATACTGGCATGGGTTGCCATTTCCTTTTCCAGGGGAATCTTCTCCACCCAGGGATTGAACTTGAGTCTCCTGCATTGGTAGGAATATTTTCTACCACTGAGCCACCAGTGAAGCCCCTATTCGAAGAAGAAATAACAAATAACCACTAAAAATGCATAGCAGGGATTTAGTTATAAACAACTGTAATGTTCTACAGTTCTGGTCAATGAACTAAATACTTTTCTGAATAAGGACCTTCACTGATCCATCAGCAAAGGCATTCTCTTTTTAAACTAAATCCTCTATGTGTGATACTTTTCTAAGTGGAAGGGGACACATAGCTATTTTTGTATATTGGCGACATAGCTTGATATGAAACAAGTTGATCCTCAGTTACACAACTAGCTAACTTAAATATAACAGCCACTTCCCAAAATGCTGATGTTATAGACATTACTTTAATATTCTCCCAGTGTGTAATTTATTTTAAAAATATGATTTAAAATGACACTAGAAGGACTATCTCATTCTAAAACGAGAAACTAGCAATTAAGATAAACTCTCCTGTTGAAAACGACAAAAAAGCTGAATAAAACATTTCTTTAAATTATTTTACACAAATTAAAGCCACCAGAAAGAGAACTGCAAGTTGAATATCCAGGAAAAGGTAAAAATCAAGAGACAGAAGCACAGCCCTCAAGGGTGCTTTCCCTGATCCATAAGAAACATTTATAAAATGACACAAAGTAACCATTCCACCCAAGACTGAAAAGATTCACCCTCATAATAAGCCTGAAATGGAAGTTAGGCAGCCAATCATATACTTGCAGCTTGTTAGGAGACCCCAGGAGACCTAGGGAACCTTTGGCCTTGAATTTGAATTAGGATTCTGGAAACATTAATATACTTAGCACCTGCCAAAAATAAATAAAATATTTCCAGAGGAAGGCACCATTATATTAGGTTTTCAATTATTTTTAAAATTGTTCCACTACAATGATCATAAAACAAATGTAAATACATTTTAAAAGACTGAAATTATACAAAGTATATTCTCTAACCACAAAAGAATGAAATCAGAAATCAGTAACAGAAGAAAGTCTGAAGGACTCACAGATATGTGGAAATTAAACAATATATCGTTCACAATGAATGGGTCAAAGAAGAAATCACAAGGGCAATCAGAAAATGTTTTGAAATAAATGAAAATGAATATAATATAAATTATGAAACTCACTGAAAGCGATGTTTAAGAGAAAAATTTATAGATGTAAATATCTGCTTTAAAAATAACAAAGATCTCAAATCTATAACTTAACTCTAAACTTTAAGGAACTAGAAGAAAAGCAAACTAACCTCAAAGCTAATAACCCTAAACTAAAGGAAATAAAGATTAGAGTGGAGATAAAATAGAGTATAGAAAAACAAAGAGAAAAAAAAAAAAAAAAAGAAAAACAAAGAGAAAAATCAACATTGGTTCTTTGAAAAGATCAACAAAATTGACAAACTTTTAACTAATGATAAAAGAGAAGACTCAAGTAACTAAAATCAGAAATGAAAGTGGAGATATTACTACTGACCTTACAGATATAAAAGGATTATGAGAGCATACTATGATCAATTATATGCCAACAAGTTAAGATAACCCAGATGAAATGAACAAATTCCTAGAAATATGTAAACTATTAAAACTGACTTAAGAAGAAATAGAAAATTGAAATATATTTGTAACAAGTAAAGAGATTGAATCAGTAATCAAAAATCTCTCAACATAGAAAAACTCAGAGCCAGGTGGTTTCACTGGTCAATTCCACTAAACATTTAAAGAAGAATTAACACCAGTCCTTCTCAAATTACGCCAAAAAACAGAAGTAGGGAACACTTCCTATCTCACTCTATGAAGCTGGTATCACCCTGATATCACAGCTAGACAAAGACATCAGAAGAAATTCCAGACTAGTACGCTATGAACATAGACACAAAAGTTCTCCACAATTACACTTATCAGTATGTAATGAAAAATTAATAGGTGAAAAAGGAACTAAGACATAAAAAGAATGTATAAAAGCACATACTTTAAGATGTGAGATATTGAGATTATCGAACAGACTGTAAAATGATATCTTCTGTGTATAAATAAAAAATAAGCTCAAAAATATCTGCAAAGAACAAGGAATTATAAAAAAGCCATAGCAGATGTGAAAAAGAGTAAACAGGCATTCTAGACATGGAAAATAAAATACTGTGGTTAAAATTAAGAATTTAATGGATAGTTTTAACAGTGTATCAGAGACAGCTGGGGAGAGAATAAACTAAAACAAAAAAACAGAAGAAAAATGCATATCTATAAAACTTTGATTTATGATAGACGAGGCACCAAAGAATAACAGGGAAAGACTAGCCTTTTCAATAAATGGTGCTCAAAAAATTAAGCACCCAGATGGAAAAAAATGAAATTAAGCTTCACAATAAGCCAAAAAATTAATTCTAGATGGATAATAAACTAAAAGTTTTAAAGCAAAACTATAAAACTTCTACAAGAAAATATAAAAAAGACTTCTTGACTCAGGAATAGGGCAATTGCTTATAAAGATAAGCAAAAACTATTAACCATAAAATACTGATAACTTTTTCCATATTAAAACCAAGAAATACTATACGATATCACTTATACTTAGAATCTAAAATACAACAAACTAGTGAACATAATAAAAAAGACACAGATATAGAGAACAAATCAGTGGTTACACAGGGTAGAGGCCAGAGGGGGAATATTTTGGTAGGGTAGTAAGAGGTACGAACTATTATGCATAAAACAAGTTACAAGGATACATTGTACAATACAGGAAATAAAGCCAATACTATAAACTGAGTAAAATCTTTAAAAATTGTGCATCACTATACTGCACAGTTGTAACTTATATAATAAATATATAAACTATACTTTAATTTTAAAAAAGAACTTCCGTTCATCAAAAAAACCAAAAGAGAGTAAAATGACAGCTGAGTAATAGAAATGTATATATTTAATACACTTGAACAACTGAGACGTGGTAACCAGAACATAAAAAACAAATTAGTAGAAAAATGGGCAAAAGATTTGAACAGGCATGTCACAAAAAAATTCAAATGGCCAAGCAGTATGAATAGGTGCTCAAACCTATCTGCAAACAGAGATGCACATTAAACTACAGCAAATAGTACTACTACATATCCACAAGATTAGCAAAAATTAAAAAGTCTGATAATATCAAGTGTTAGAAAAAGAGAAAGGACTTTCATACTTTGCTGGCAGTAGAGTAGCTTGTTATAATTTTGGAAACGATACAGCATTATCAAGAAAAATTAAAGATACACATACCAAATGACCCAGGAATTCCACTCCCTAGGGAAATTCTTGCATATGAGTTTAACGATACATGTTTAGAAGCATGTATTTCATCAAAACAACCCAATGTCCATTAGTGGTGAAATGGATAAATGTTACTGTGGTAAATTTATATAATGACAATATATAACAATGGGAAAAACCCCTTACAACAACATAAATTCTTAAATACATAATCTTGATAGAAGCAAAACATCAAATTACAGAGAAGAGAATTCCATTTATATAATGTTCAAAACTAGACATGTTTAAACTAACATATATTATTTAGGAAGGAGCCTTTAGGGGACAAAATCATAAAATAAAAAAAAGTGGTTTCCAAAAAGCCAAAGTAATAATTTATCCAAATATTAAGAGAAATGTATGACTGGCAAAATAAATGTAGGTGGGTTGGAGGGTTCTGAGATGCTGACAGTGATGTTTCTCAAGGAGTAGTCACCAGGTTTTTTGCTGTTATAATTATTAATTTTTCTGTGCAAGTCTGTTTTACATAAGTTTCTATGTTATATTACGTAAGAGGTTCTTAAAAAGAATTTAAGAATAGTCCACAAAGAGATAATTTGCATAATCATAATAGAAAATATCACAAGTTGTATAAAAATGTTGCTGTAAACTAGTAGTGCAAATATTCATAACTGAATTTTTATAACAAATGTATTTGCTTTTAAAAGAGGACTTTTCATAAAGAAACCACAGTAAGTGATTTCAGATGAGATGACTAAAGTACTGTGCTTTTATAAAGGCAAGCCTCATCATCTGAAATATAATATATACTATTTTGCAGTCATGATCACCTATTTTTTTTTTTTTTACAGAAAGATAATTAACATAAAATGCAGAGATTTAAGTATTTGGTTTGATGAATTTTGGCAACTGGACATACGTATATAACCACACCTAAAACAAAATATATAAACACTTCTTCCCTTTCTTCACTGTTTCTTTTTAAAAAAATACAAACCATGTACATATTAAAGATCAGTATGATTCTTAAAATAATAATTCCATTTAGTTGACTAAAACAAGTTAGTTGAAGAAGGTATGAGAAACATTTTCATTTTACTTTGGGCCATATGATATACTTGACACCTTCTGACAAAATATGGGTGTCATATAAGCTATATACAGTTATTAGGCAGCTGCTATGAGGAAACAACTCCATAAATTGAGACCACTGTAAGTGACGGGATCAAAATAAGAGGATCCCACAATTGAATGTTTTCCAGTTTCTCCCAACTGAAGAGTTCCAGCTGAGAATAAGAGAAGTAAAACCTAACACAACCATGAGGTTTGGACAAGAGGCAGTGTCCAGCAGGACCTGAACACAATTTCTGAACACAATTAGGTGGAAAAGGCTTCTAGGGATTAGTGGTTTATCTCCTCTGAGTCTAGGCATGTATTAAATAGCCACAAACCTCAGTTGGTGAAAAGCAGGAAAGAAGAGGATGGGGTGAGGCAGAGTTTCTACCTTTCTATCTTCTACAGTTTTTTGTTGGTGGAATTTTGCAGGATAAACTTCAAAAGCACCAAAGCATGGCAGTGTGTGCTATAGGTATCATAAAGTCAATTGTGGTTTGACATCTCTCGATTCAGTTAAATTATGAATGCTGTCAGCTATGTGGTTTACTTATTGAGGTTGAAGAGACTCACAGCTGAATCCCTATTTAAATTTGGCAGGATTCTAAAAAAGTCAGGAAAGGCAACTGGACAAAATCCATGTCCAATCCATCTGCTTAAACTGTTTACTTATAGTAACAGCATACAAATGTCTCATGTTACTGATAAACCACAGAAAGCTTGTGGGATGCTGTTACTATCCAAACTTAAATGTAATGTGCAGTGTGGCAGAGTACTGAGAAAGCCAATACAAATACAAATCACATTTACTTAGAACAAATTTAATACAATGGCAAGAATGAGGAGAGTGCCTCTGCATATATAAGAATGTTTTAAAAACTCTTATTTGAAATAATTAAACATTTGTGCAACAAAAGTGTCTTTGAAGCAATTTAACTTGAACTCTTAGTGTAATTTTTATTGTGAAACATAACAAACATATAGAAAGTCAGAAAAAAAAAATAGAAAACACATAACACAATTTAAAGAGTAATTTGAGCATAACAGCACCATCTGGTCAAGAAAAAAAGACTAGAAGCACTCTGGAAACCCCTTCAGTAAATCTCCCTGATCATATCAGGCACTCTCCTCTCTGGATAATCATTATCCTGATTTTTATAAGAAATACTTCCCGTATCTTCTTTATAGTTTTACCACCTAGGTTTACATTCCAAAACAGTAAGGTTAGCTTTGTCTGTTCTTGAAGTTCATATAATTGGAACTGCAATAGAGTATAAACATATTTTGGTGAATTGTTTCATTCACTGCACATTGTGAGACATATCCATGTTGCTACCATAATTTATACATTCAGCTGTTGAAGGATACTTGGGTTATCTTCCATGTTTGGTAATTATAAATAATGCCACCTTTGAATTTTTGTGCACATGTCTCCTTGTGCATATATGCATTAGTTTCTCTCGGATATAGACCTGAAAGTAAAATATGATATGCATGCCTTCAACTTTAGTTGATCCTGGGCATACACCTGGAGAAAACCATGATTTGAAGATACACACACCCCATCAAGGCTCACTACAGCACTATTTACAGTAGCCAGGACATGGAAGCAACCTAAGTATCCACTGAAGGATGAATAGATAAAGATATGGTATGTATATACAACAGAATATTATTCAGCCATGAATAAGAACAAAATAATGCCATTTGCAGCAACATGGATGGACCTAGTGAGATTGGGATTGACATATACATACTACTATGCATAAACTAGGTAACTAGTAAGAACCTATTGCATTGCACAGGGAACTCTACTCATGACTGTGTAATGACCTACATAGGGAAAGAGTGGATATATGTATACATATAACCAATGCACTTTGCTGTATACCTGAAACTAATGCAACGTTTTCTATGAACCACACTTCAATAAAAATTAAAAAAATAAAGTGGTAGCACTAACTTATCACAAACAGGGTATAAGCATTCCCACTGCTCTAGATCTTTGCTGATAATTGGTATTTTCCGTGTTTAATTTTTTGCCATTCTGATAGATGACTCACAGTATAACACCAAATTTTTAATTTAGATTTTCATGATTATTAACGAGATTGACTATCTTTGCATTTATTTATTGGCTATTTAAATTTCTCCTTTTGGAATGCCATTCTCTTGACCATTTTCCTATTAGGTTGTTGTTGGGGTTTTTCTTTCCTTATTAATTTGTAGGGATTCCTTATATGCTCTGGATACCCTTCTTTGTGAGTTGTACATATAAATGTATACTCCCTTTCTTGTTCTTTTTTATTCTTTCCTTTCCTTGGAGTCTCTTGATGAATAAAAGTTCCTATTTTAATGCAAATTTATCAACACCTTCCTTTATGGTTAATGTCTTTTTTGTACTTTTCTTATCTAGGCAAAACCCCAAAGTCAAGAAGACATTCTTCTTTTATTTCCTAATTTTATTTTTTCATTTACATTTAGGTCAATCTAGAATTAATTTTTTGTTTATGATGTGAGTTAAGGTCAAGTTTCAGTTTTTAAAAATAAGGATATTTAATCACCATAGCATCATTCACAAAATAGACCATACTTTCTCCTAATGCTTCTTCCCACCTCCTTTTTCCATATACACATAAACAAGTCCTTCACATGCCATGCATCAAGCATATACATTAGAATAGGACTGTTTATATTTTTCTTTTTCTCCATCTTTGCTCCAACAGCACACCATCTTAATTTGTGCAGCTTTAAATAAGAGATACGAAAAAATCTCATCTATGAACATGATAGATTTACTCTTACATACTTAATTCTTTTGATGACATCATAATACAATTGATTTTTATATACTCTCCTTATATCCAATGGCTTTGTTAAACTTGTTCAATAGTTCATGATATCAGCTATGCTCTTTCTTTGGGCAGAAACAATTTGTTAGGTTAGGAAATTCCATTCTGTTCCTGGTTTACTATCATGAATTGCTTTGGTGATGATTTTATCAAATGCTTTTTAACTGCATCTTTTGAGATGATCTTTTTCTTCCATTAATATAAGCTATGACTGATTTTCCAACAATAATCTAAACTTGCATATCTTGAATAAATCTAACTTTGTTGTTACATATTATTCGTTTAACACATTGCATGATTTGGTTTGCCAAAATTTCTTTAGGAAATTTGAATCTAAGTTCATGAAGGAGATAGGCTTGCACTATGATTTTCTTCAATTTTACTATGATGTCTGTGGGCTGTGGATTTCTTTTTAATTTACCCCGCTTGAATTTTATTTGGTTTCATGAATCTGTGGATTGATCTATAAGTTTTAGAAAGTTCTAAATGATAATGACTTCAAATAATGTTTCTACTCCTCTCCTTCTGAATAACTATACATATATTAGGTATTTTCACTATATATTATATGCCTCTTACACTCTTCTCTATATTTTCCCTATCTTCTCTCCATGCTTCAGTCAGGATTCTTTCCTATGACCTATCTTACAGTACACACAAATTCTCTCTCCAGTTGGTTTATTCTGTTATTTCATCTACAGTTTTTCTAATTTTAGTTACAAAAACATTCAGTTCTCAAATTTTTATTTTCTTTCAAATGCACTATACTTAAAAAAAAAAAAATGAATACTTATATCCTTGAACTCAGTAAGCATAGTTCTAGAGTCCCTATTTGTTTCTATTGATTTTTATCCATGTTGTCTTGCCTTTTATATGCTTAATTATCTTTCTCTGCCAGAAAATATATTTTAAAATCACATTATTGAAATAATTTGAGGTTTAGGTTGATTATTATAATATCTTCCTCCACAGTAGATTTTCTATTTGCTTTTGTTAGGTACCTGCAGGTATCAGCAATTCCAGATCACTTTCCTGTTTTTTTTTTTTCAATGATCGGGATTTTCCCAGCCACCCAGATGGTTTGACCTTTAGCTGCAGTCTGCGCAGTGACTGGCACACTTTCTGTTTACCCTCTCTAGTAGTTCAGTCCTTTAAAGTCTCAACCCAAAACACCGACTTTTTGCCACTGTGTTAGCACTGACAGTCCTAGATGCTAATGTTTCTTCTCCACCAGTTCTGCAATATTATTAAAAGTACTACTCAGCTTCTCATCCACCTTTTTTGGATCACCAACTATAACCAGCTCTAAAATGCCATGTTCCTAGATCTTGGACCAGTAATTATTTACTACTCGATTAGCATTTTGGAACCAGTTTATAGTTTATTTACTTTATTAACTGTCATCAGTGAGAGGGCTATTCTGAATTACCTCCTGTGTCACTATTGTTAGGTCCAGAACTGCAGATATTTTCAATCCTGTCTTTTATTTCCTAACACATAAAACACACAGATTTATGACTGCTATTTACAAAGTCTTGCAGTTCTGCTTTCTGCTTGAGCTTATTCATAGACTTAATCTACTTTTGTGGTTATGTTTTGACTGTGGCCACTTCTTCTCATAAAATTACTTCACAAAATGCCTTGAGGCCTAGGATAAAGGTGTCTTCTTCCAATTAGGATTTGCATTTCTTTCTGCCAGGTTCCTAGGGGATGCTACTAATCAATCTGGGACTACTTTAAACTCAATTCAACATCTAAAATAGTATGGGTGATGTGAATTTGGACTGCAAATCTATTCCAGGGCTGGATTATGGTTATACCTTCTGTACTATGCTGAGGCACTTTCTTTGCAATCTCTGAGGGCAGGTGAGACAGTTCATGATTATGTCAGGGTGTAGGCTTTGGTGGCTTTAATCCTTGTGAAGAGAAAATCTCCTATTAGATTTTATACTTTAAGCAGCGGTTTGTGGCGCAGTTTGTTAAAAAGCATAACGCACACAACAAAGCTTACAAATAGAATCAGAGTACCTAAGCCAGAAGGAACGTGAGTCACACAGTAAGTACTAAAATACCCAGATCTCCTTAGTCTCCAAATCTCTTTTGTGACAGAACACTTTTTTTTTTGAAACCTCTTAACTTCCATTGTGTCTCTCTATCAACTATTTGCTATTATACAATCTCCTGAAAAGACTTGAAAAAATATATATGAGTCAGATTAACCCCTTGCCTAAAATCTTGTACTGTCTTCTCATACTTGGAATAAAATCCAATTCCCTTCTTTTAACATGGCTTGGCCTTTTTTTTTCCCCCCCATTTATTTTTATTAGTTGGAGGCTAACTACTTAACAATATTGTAGTGGTTTTTGCCATACATTGACATGAATCAGCCATGGATTTACATGTGTTCCCCTTCCCGATCCCCCCTCCCGCCTCCCTCTCCATCCCATCCCTCTGGGTCTTCCCGGTGCACCAGCCCTGAGCACTTGTCTCATGCATCCAACCTGGGCTGGTGATCTATTTCACCCTTGATAGTATACTTGTTTCAATGCTATTCTCTCAGAACATCCCACCCTCGCCTTCTCCCACAGAGTCTAAAAATCTGTTCTGTACATCTGTGTCTCTTTTTCTGTTTTGCATATAGGGTTATCATTACCATCTTTTTAAATTCCATATATATGCGTTAGTATACTGTATTGGTCTTTATCTTTCTGGCTTACTTCACTCTGTATAATGGGCTCCAGTTTCATCCATCTCATTAGAACTGATTCAAATGAATTCTTTTTAATGGCTGAGTAATATTCCATGGTGTATATGTACCACAGCTTCCTTATCCATTCGTCTGCTGATGGGCATCTAGGTTGCTTCCATGTCCTGGCTATTATAAACAGTGCTGCGATGAACACTGGGGCACACGTGTCCTTAAAAAACTGGAAATAGAACTACCATATGACCCAGCAATCCCACTCCTGGGCATACACACCAAGGAAACCAGACCAGACAGAACACTTCTGTGCTTCACACTTTTAACCTGTTAGCCCTAAAACAGTTCTCAGAACTTCAGAAAAATTATCTGAGGGAAACTGTGCCGAAGCAGTAACAGAAAGCATCAGTATGCTGAGGTCTAAACTAAGAGGACAAAGACCTCAAGATTAATCTCTCACCATTCCTCAGTGAGTGCTTGCCCAAGTCCGACCAGTCCCACCCCTGTCACTTCTAGGCTGTCTTCAAATTCTTCACTGGGTACTTGGCTTTGGCGCTAATGATTTTGTTACTCCAGGCAGTTTTCCAAACAAAAAGGAATGGTTATTTATAATTCCTAGACTGAAATCATAAATACCATCAGCTGAATTACACCGAAATGTCAGTATAACTCTATGAACAGGATTTCATATAAAGTGTGTCTGTCTTGGCAAAGTAAAAAGGATTTTAGTTCTAAAAGTTGCAAAAGGATCTTATTGTAGGTAAGTTTAGACTCTTAGGTGGTCCTGCAGTATATACTCTGAGGACAGTTTTACAGCAAGGCTCCTGACACAGACCATTTAGACTGGGAGCCAGACAACATTTTTCTCCCTCAAATTATAAGGAATCAGTGGTATTCTGGTAAATTGCCCCTTTGTGAATGAAATAACTTTACTTAGATTTTCATACTGAATACCTTTCTTACACAGATCATTTTACCTTTTACTCAAAAATTCTGTGACTACTTCAATCTAAAACAATATTCGTAAGATAAAGTTTATATGGTAGGATCGTCAAGCAATGCCTTTTATTTCAAAGTATAAGTACCCTTTTTTAAAAACAAAAAGAAAACAATCCGTATCTGCTAATTTTAAAATAATTAGAGATTTCCCCAAGGCATATAAAACCTTTAAACATTCCATCCAGTACATGCTGGACAACTACCAGTTTCTGAACTCTCTCATACTTTGAAAAGGACATGTTATACAAAAGAACTGACTTCTTCTGGCTCTGTTGTCATGCCACAGTGAGTATGCTGCTTTCAGTTCCTAAAGAGGATTGTTGTTTGATGCCAAAATGCAGCTGAGCATTGTCTTGTAAAGTTGGTTATTCATATGACTGAAAACCCAGTAATTCTGCCCCTGAGGCATATTGCCTAGCATAGAGCAAGCTCTCAAAGTATAGTCCTTGGACCAGCAGCATCAATGTCACTTAGGAACTTACTGGAAATACAAATTCTTGGGGCCCACTCCAGATCTACTGAATCAGAAATCCAAGGTGTTTTAACAAGTCCTCTAGGTGATTCTGATGCAGACTAAAGTCTGAGGCTCCTTCCCTGCTTTAGAGAAATTCTTCTTGAATTGTTCTAATACAGAAATTGTTTGAGCAGCACTGCCCCTTACCTCTCTCCCTCTCTCCAATCATCCCCGTCTACACACACACACACACACACACACACACGCACATCCAATCCTGAAAATGAACATCTATTGTCAGGAGAAGGATATAAAAAAATTGTAGTACTAACACAATGCAGTACTCACTATATGAGAGAGAAAATTAATGAAAAATAGCTACATTTATAAGCTTAAATAAAACATAGAGCCATAATTTGGATTGAAAAAAATCAAGAAGTCTTCAGTGTAATATTTTATAAAGGTCAAACACAAGCAAAACAAAATAATATATTAATTAAATATACATTTATGTGATAAGTCAATAACACTATTTTTATAAAACAAAGAAAGGATACCCCTTTAATTCTATACAGTATTTCCTGAAAGGGAGCAGAGGCAGGGGGATAGGGTGAGGAAGGAATCCAGTGGGAACTATAAATAATAAATATACTGGGATCAACTTAGTTCTTGGGTTGGTCATGAGATCATAACCCATTGCATTTATGTAATTTTTATTCCTACATTCTTTCATATATATAAAATATTACACAATACAGTTTAAACCTAGAAACAAAAATTGCAGCTAATAAACAAAGATGAACATTATCTTAAACAAAAAAATTAGAAAGCCACCTAAGTGATATAAATTGTATAAACTGTGATATGTTCATTCAGTTAAAAAGAATTTACAAGATATGATAAAATATTTATGATAAAATTAGCAATATAAAATACTGTAAAAATGTACAGTGAAATATTAGAAAAAACACAATAAAATGTCAATAGTGGATATTACAGGGAGTTTTATTTCTTATTTGTTCCTTTAAAATTTTCTATAGTGAATAATAAATACTTTTAAAACCATTAAGAATTTTTTAAACTGTCATTGAAACATTTAATGCCTGTAAGTCATTAAAGAAAACTATCAAATCTTCTATTGGAAACAGGAAGGAAACTGGTGTTTTGTGAAAATCTGTGATTTAAGAGCTTTATAATTCAAAGTCTTATATTTTCTGCCATAAAACTGTATATCTTTATTACTCTGATTCTATTTAAAATAGAATGTCATGTTAGGAAAAATATGACTGAGAAAACCACAACGTAAAGAAAGTATTTTTGCCATAGAGGACTTCAGTTAAGACAACTAAAAACAATTTCAATATCACTAAGAACAAAAAGAAAAAATATCCACCAATGATTGACTGGCTTTTGGAAACACCAAAGAAATACATATACTTAAGAGTTTGCGTTGTAGTCCCATGGCTGTCATAATAAGAAAGAAAAGTGAAAGTGAAGTCGCTCAGTCAGGTCTGATTCTTTGCGACCCCATGGACTGTAGCCTACCAGGCTCCTCTGTCCATGTGATTTTCCAGGCAAGAATACTGGAGTGGGTTGCCATTTCCTTTTCCAGGCGATCTTCCCGACCCAGGGATTGAACCTGGGTCTCCCACATTGTAGGCAGACGCTTTACCATCTGAGCCACCAGGGAAGTCAGTGAGAAAGAAACATAAAGATTATGGCCAGAGGCCAGAGATGAGTTACATACCTCTTTTTCCAATATTCTAGCGACCTCACCAAGGGTCCGATCTAAAGCAGAAACCTTATTGCTTGCCCATGAGCCACTGTCTTGTACTTGTAGTTGTTTTAGAAGATCTTTGGCTAACCTCTGAAGCCTTGGATACAAAATAAAAGAGAAGAATGACATGAATGAATTAGACTACAATATTTCATTTTCCAGAACACTTTTAAACAAAAGTTACTTTCATTATTATATTGGAAACTGCTTCATAGAGTACCTAAGGAAAAGAAAAACAAATCACTCCTGAGGCCATTATTACTCTATATTCACAAACACCAATCTAGTCTTTGTCATGAAACAGACCCAGAGGACAGTACTGTCCATCCACAGGGCCAGTGGGAGCAGCTGCTGCCACCAGCTTCTGCGTTACTCTCACACTAGAACAGACCCGATGATGGGGAAGGTCAGAGTATGATGGCAGAGAAAAGGAGGAGAGGAGCCTGAGCAGGTTTTCATATTTTGATGTAAATCTTTAGGGTAATTATAAGCATTGTAAATTCTTAGAATGTCAAATTCCCCATGTTCCAGTTTATAAGCAATTTGGGGATTTCCTGTCACTGCTGATGTCATTTAGACAACAGAGCATTTGCTTTTATTTGCTCTTCACCAAGAATAACACATAACACACTTGGGGAACCCAGGTGGCTCTAGTGGTAAAGACCCCACCTGCCAATGCGGGAGACATAAGAGATGTGGATTCGATCCTGGGTTGGGAAGATCCCCTGGAGGAGGGCATGGCAATCCATTCCAGTATTTCTGCCTGGAAAATCCCATGGACAGAGAAGCCTGGCGGGCTACAGTCCAAGGGGTCGCAAAGAGTTAGACACTACTGAAGTGACTTAGCACACGCGAAAATAACACGTATTTCCTAGGACTCTTTAGTGAGTGGACTGCATTAACGTTTCTTTAAAGCCCTTACTTCTGTTTCACACACCTCATTCTTCGAGCAGTCTTCTCCTCCTATCCTGTTATTCACCTGAGCATCCTACCTGAGATGCTCACCAGACACCATCCTGTATCTCTCCACTTTTCCCCATATGCCATTTCCCTGTGACCCTACTTCCATTTTTATCTATGACTGATTCCCTTGGCCTCCATTATAATCACTTCCTTGTAAACGTGTATAATCACTTGTATACAGTCACTTCCCTCTCTGTTGTTCTGTTACTCCTACAGCTAACCCCCAGTTATGGTAACAATCATCAACGTTTGTTTAGTGGGCTAGGCATCCCTCTCGGTGCCTTGCCAACATTAATTTAGCTGGATTAGTGAACATCTGCCAGCCGTTTCCATTTCTGATACTGAGAAAAACTCATACCATACAAAAGGTTGGCATGACTATGGCTTCAGAATCTTACTAGTAAGTTTGTCCAAGTCTGCTCACTCTCGCACTCTTCCACGAAGACTTCTTCATATATTGCTCCATCTCCTCATAATTCCACTCTTCCTTCTCCCCCTTGCTTTCATATAAGAAGATTTCACATTTCATAGAGAAAATGGAAGCTACTGGAACAAGGAAATCCTCACTTTCTGCCAACAATCTATAAGCATGTGAGCATTTCACCCACACTCTCCTTTATTTCTCCTATTACAATCAAGGAAGATTGATTCCTCGCATGTAGGGCTAATCCTACCGCACTGGCTCTATATGCATGAGGTCTTTCTGGATCTAAATCCTCCTTTCCCTGCTTCAGTATCTTTGCAAATGCTCTTTTATTCATTCCTTCTGAACTACTTCCCCTACCTCCAGAAAAATCGTACTCTTCCCTAAGTTCCTAGCTCAAACACTGCTTTCTCTGATCTATTCCTTCAAGTCACTATCACAAGTCTCTCTCACGCAGAGATTGACAACAGGATTTTTGGTAATGATGGAAATGTTCCATAACTATTATGTACAACCTGGTGGCTGCTGGCCAAATGCACCTATTGTGCACTTGAAAGACAGTTAGTATGACTGTAGAACTTTAAAAAAAAATTAACCATTTTATTTCATTTATTTTTGGTTGTACAGGGTCTCCGTTGCTGTGTGTGGGCTTCCCCTAGCGGCAGCAAATGGGGGCTACTCTCTAGTTGTGGTACCAATGCTTCTCCTTGTGGCGGCTTCTCTTGTTTCTAAGCAGGGTCTCTAGGACTTCAATAGATGCAGCACACAGGCTCAGCAGTTGTGGCTCACAGGCCCTAGAGTGAAGAGGCTTTGGTATGAAGAACTAATTTAATTTAATCTTAATAATTTCAACAGCCATATGTGGCTAGAAGCTATCATACTGAACAGTGCAGAAGCACAATATTAACCTTATGAGAGGGTTATCAAACCATTCACCATCTTATCCATAGCATCGTTACATAAGTACACTCTAGAAGTACTGATGTATGGTCTAAGAAGAAATTTCTTCTTTATGCTATTCTTAATAATATCCATAACCTCTATGTTACAAAATACTTTCATGTACATGATCTTATTTGTCCTCTGAAAAACATTATCCATCCCTGTTTGAATGCTAGGGCTTAAGAAGATGAGGTGACTTTCCCAAGGCTTCACTGCTAGTAAATGCACTATTGGAACTAGGAATCTATGCCTTTCATCTTCAGATTTCATGCTTTGTCTCCACACCGTATCAGTCAATTCAATAAGAAAATTATATTCACAAATGAATAATATCCTAGAACACAATTTCATCTAAAAATGCATTTATGTAAAAATCTTTAATTCCTCAAAGAATACAATAGCAGCTGCAGTTCAAAAAGGCGCGTGTGAACTCCAGTTTAAATCTAAGCTATCCATAAGGAGTTTACTTTGATAAGTCACAGAATGAATACAAACTCTAAAATCAGAAATACCTATGCTTAAATTCTGGCTTTAAGTAAGCCGTGGGGAGGTTATTTAAATACTCAATCTCAATTTCTTCAACTTAAAAGTGGAGATTATATATACATATATTTTTTTCTTTAGAGCTTCTGAAGATTAGAGATAATTAATGTAATGTACCTAACACCATTCACTAAAGTAGACATTGAATAAATAATCAATAAATAATCAACTATTATTACTACTTACTGACAGAATGTCTCAATCTAACATTTCGAGAATATAAAAAATACAAAAACAGACTAAGAGCAACATAGTCCTTTTTTCCTCCTAATCGAATGTGGGCTAGAGTCCCATCCGATTAAAGTAACTGACCTTATCATGTGGACGAATATTGGCAGCAAACTCCACTGTGTGACAGATAAGTAGCCACTTCAGCTCTTGGCTGAATAAAGCCTGCACACCATGTAACTAAATATCCAGCCATAGCAACAGATGCATATGAATCTAGTAGTACTCTTACCAAGAATGCTCACATTCCACTGAAAACCAGGGGTATTTAGGGAGGCACAAGGACCATTTTAATTCACAGAATACAAGAGGCTTATATTTCACCCTGAGGTAAATCAAATCTGGGACTCATATGAACCTACCCTTCAAGGAAGAATGCCAAATGAAGGGGATGCTGTGGTAACATGAGCTAAACCTCTGCTTCATTCCTGGCCTCCACAGAAGTACCACAAATAACATAGCTCCTCTCAAGAAAAAAAGCATTAGATTTTGATTCATACTATAAATAATGATTGAATGTCACAGGACTCAATTCCTGAAAGTTATAGTTTCCTTATAGGGCAAGAACAGGAGCTGTTTAGAGGGTGCAGTTTTTTAATACAGAAATTGCTATTTGTGTAAATTCTGGTAGATAATTTTTCTAGCATGAAAAGAAAAATTCATAATTCCTAGCCCAGAACATGAGAAGTATCTGACAGGTAAATGGCTTTGTGGAGAATTTTTTAAGGTCAGATATTTTCTTCTCAAAATTTGAACACATTTTAACAATTCTCAGTTCAAATCTGTTACTGGTAAATGTGAAACATAAGGGCTCCTCTATAAGGAGCCCTAACTTTTATCACAGTAAAGTTTTGGGAGGTTCATTAGGATCATTGGGAAGATTTATAAGTGTAAGAAGGGAAACTGGGTCCATGTTAGGAAATAACATTGTTCTTTAAGTGTGATGGGCAGGAAGACATAAATATATTAACTTCCATTTTTTCTTATAAACCTTCTCTATTTGAGAGGTACACAGCCTAAATTTAAGGCTACAGGTTTCCCTTCCATTTTTAAATTAATATGCCTAAGCCTGTATTTCTAAATGTTAAGAGTTTAAGAAATCCTCTTATAAAATGAAAAAAGCCAGTGTGCATATATTGCTTCCCATATGGAACATCTTTCGTTGTTGCCTCCAGCATCCTTTCTTGTGGATAAAGAACCCATCTACCCTTTCAGGGAACTATGTCATCCTTACACTTAATACTAGATGTGCTCAATGCTATCAAGGTGCTGCTGTTCCCAAGACCCTCATCCTTGGTGGAAAGATCTAGAAAATGTGTATACATTATTTTATCTAAATAAATATAAAATATATATAATTATATATACAAAAAGATGATGCTTGAGCAACAGGGCTTTGAACTGTACAGGCCCGTTTATACAGATTTTTTACACTATGTGTGTACCACAGGATTCATGGTTGGTTGAATTTGTGAATGTAAAACCTCGGAGGGGAAGGGTTGACTGTAAAAGTTACAGGCAGATTTTTGACTGATCAGAGGGTCAGTACCTCTAAACCCCACTCCGCATTGCTCCAAGGGCATATGTGTGTGTGTGTGTGTGTGTATCCCTACACTTTACATCTATATTTATTTCTACATATATGTTGGAAAATACAAGTTAAAACTGATATCTACAATGTCAATTCATCACTGCAGGATCTTCTATTCTCCTTGAGTATATTTTTTAACTCTCTTCTCTAACAGTGAGCAATCTGTCTTCTAACATCCTTAATATATTTACTTATGTGAACAACCCCCCAACATATCACCCATCTTTGTTTATGTACACTATTATCTACCTGCTTGGCTCTGACTCCCCACCTGGTCTCCTCTGCTCTTCTCACCCATGCATGGGTTTCACAGCCTTTACAAGGCTCCCCTGACAGACTGGGCAAGGATGACATTCCATGCATATGCCCTCATCACTTGGCTCTGATTCCCCACACCAGGCCATGGTGTCCTACCCGACATGGAAGCTCCCGTACTCTGCTCGGCTTTGAACCTTCACACCTGGCCACCCATCCTTAGTCCACTCAGGCTCTGACAGCCACCATTCTGCCCCCACTGAATCCAGTCATCCAGCCAATGCAGATGGCTGCTTGGTGGTGCTCTCATCTAACAGCTATAGGACTGAATTTTTCTGGAAGGGGGAAGGGAAACTGGAGAAAGTCATTTTCATTTATTAAATAGAATAATTTTATAAGGGGACATGTCTTTTCATCTCCTTTTTGGTTACCTATTTCAATCAGTTACAATAATTAAGCTTTTTGAGAAAAAGGATGACTCTAAAGTTTTAGATGACTTCATGTAAGGATGGACCTGCCATTTCTTAAGATAAACAAAAATAGGAGGGGTAAGTTTTGGAAACAAAATTCAGGAGTTTACCTTGACACATATGCACCTGAGGCATTCAAGTGAACAGAGAGACAGCCAAGTGAAAATGCTAACATGAAAGCTGGATATTGTATTCTGGAGTTCTGGGGACAGGTCTGGATTGGAGACATGAATTTAAAGTCCCTCCGGATACTAGCTGTTTAAAGTCATGAAAATAAATGAGATTACCAAGAGAGTAATTTTCTACCAGAACTCTCAGGACAAAGGCATGCTAATGTTAGAACTCAAAGAGACAAGAAACAATGAGGCAACAGATAATGAAGAAGAGCAGTTAGTCAAGAGGAGAATCCAGAGAAAGCTGCAGAATAGACTATTACGTTAAAGGTCCCCCCTTGAAGTATATCTTGCTAGCCATGACTTAATAGTCTCCTCACAGAGTGACTAAGGACTTGACAAAATGACTTGCCTTGGCCAATGAGACATCAGCAAATATGACACAAGCAGAGGCCTGATCTGGCCTGATATCCCCTATCGCTGATGAACACTATGCAAAAAAACTGATGCAAAAACATCATCAGAACAAGCCGAACAAATTCAGCAGCATATTAAAAGGATCATTCACCATGACCAAGTGATCCGTCATCATCAAGGAGGCTGACCCAAGGTTCCTTACATGGCAGTCAGAGGGGAACAAGAAAGCAAAGTTGTGAGCAAAAGCTTCAAGACTTCTGAAGCTAAGGCTCAGAAGTCACATACTGCTTCTGCAGTAGACTGGGGATCGGAACAAGTCAAAAGGCGAAATTCAAGAGTAAGGTTAATAAGAGTCCACCCCTTGATGGAGAGGTGGCAAAGTTATATTGCAAAGGGCCATGCCTTCAGGAATGGCTCAGCAACTTCTGGACATCTCTGCCAACACTATACTATGTCATATATTAAATTTCCTCAAATTTTGGATCCATTTCTAGATTGTTTTAAAAACCAAGTCCATTAATGTGTATTACTATTCACATGCCAATGCAAAACTATTTTAACCACCTGTTAGCTGAATCCTACTTTATTTTCCCTCTTTAAAATTTTTTTTATGGAAACTTAATTTTTCTATATGTTCTTTAAAATGCTTCTATCTCTAGCTTTAAGAAGGTTGTTATTTTATTGAAATCACATATTTGTAGGAGAATTTAAAGAGAATTTACTATACGTTGTCTTCTATCCAACAGTACAATTTGCCTTTTAACTTTTATGAGTCATTTTTTTATATCCCTTGTTAGCATTTTAAGCTTTTATTTTTGTAGAGCATTCATATTTCTTGTTTATTCTTAAAAGTTTACTTTTCTATTGCTATTATAAATGATATTTATCTTTTCTGATTATCAAAAAGAAAAGCTACTACTTTTGTATCCTAGATATGCTGCTGCATAACCTTAGGCAAGTTACTTACTCCATTTAGGGCTTAGTTTCCTCATGAAATTCATTGTGTTGATGTGAGTTATTTATAAATGAGTCAACACATGTAAAGAGCCTGGCATAAGGTAAAGGTTCAGTAAACATCACCTATTATTAACAGTGTCACATAAATTTGGAAATCAGCCATCTTACTGAATTGATTCTCTTATTTTGACTAGTTCTTCACTTGATTCTCTTGGATTTTCCAGATATACAGTATGATCATAATCTCAACAATTTCATTAATGTCTTTAATACTTTATACTTCTGTTTTTCTTTTAAAATAACAATGGCTACTAGTTCCAAAACAGTAATAAGGTATTACCTGATGGGTGTCTTACTTATAACAGGGAAGAATATTTCTATTACAAATGTAAATAACAGCTACATTAAAATGCTATTGCATAATCTATACCAACAACTGCTTATAGATATTCCTCCATCTGTGGCATGTAAGTTGTTTCTTGAGTTTTTCACTATTGAAAGTAACATAAAAATAGTTATCTTTGTATATAAATATTTGCACACATTTTTCATTATTTCACTGGGGAGTTGGATGTCCAAAGTAGCAGGGGGATAAATTAGATGAGTTTGGGACCAGCAAACTATATAAAATAAACAACAATGTCCCACTGTACAGCACAGGGAGCTATATTCAGTATCTTCTAATAAACTACAATGGAAAATAATCTGAAAACAATGTATGTATAACTGGATTACTTTTCTGTACATCAGAAACTAACATAACATTGTAAATCAACTATAATTAAAAAATAAAACCTTAAGTACTGGAACTTAATCGTGTATATATAATGAATAAAAGATCTTAAAAGTAAAAGAAAACCAAAGTGGACATCCTAAACTCCAGATTCACATGGCCTTTCAGTAAGACTATACCAATCTGCACTCCCAACAGCAGTATTATAGGAGTACCCTTCTCTTGCTGCATCGCTATTGGCAGTCTATTTGAGATAAACAAAATGATGATGTTTTTGTTTCCTTAGCTAGTACACCTAGTAATTACACTTACACCCAATGGTGGAGTCTAAATCCTTACCTGTCAAGTGGCCCTTGTAACAATCCTGAATGAGATCTCCTCAGAGTAAGAATCAGTACAGCCTTGGCAGAACTTGCTTTGTTCAAATAGGGTTTCTCTACCTCAGCACTACTGATGTTTTGAATGAGATACTCCTATGCTGTGGAGGACTATCTCACGCACTGAAAAAAGTGTAAAGGCATCCCTGGCCTCTACTCATTTGATGGCAGCTGCACCAGTTTTTCCAATCTGTGATAACCAAAGTATTATCACATATCCCCAGATACAGACAAATGACCTCTGCCAAAATCATCCCCAGTTGGATATATGGTGTTAGAAGAATAAAATCCTAAGCATTGGATACAAAAGTCTATGACCACAAGCGAACGATAATGGTTCAGATAAACTTTTGTTATAGGCAGAGACTAAAGAGACAAATCAATAAAATGTAGGCTAAAATACTCACTTTGCTTTATAGGGTGAGTCCGAACCAGAATTTTTTGCTTCCAATAAACTCTCATATTCCTTGGCCCTGGAGAGAAAAGAGTTTTATCATTATTAGCTATTCTGTTGTTAATTTTTATACCAAAATAAAATTTTGGCTATGTTTTTCCCCTCCCAGTATTAAGAATATTACTATGCTCATTTTTAACAATTCCATTTCTGACACTGCTTCTTTACAATACTATAAATGCGATCCAGAAAGACTGAAAAATACATATTTCCTCTCAGGACAGAAAATCATAAAAACATTTCTGAGTTAGGGACTTGATACAGAATGGTGCCTATTTTTCAAAAAAATCAAAATCATAATTAAATTTGAAACCATTTTAAGTTTCTATAAGGTGGTTGAGATGGCTGAATATCAATGTACCTCAAGAGGTATTCAATGCAAAATTACTGTTGTTCAGTTGCTAAGTCATATCCAACTCTTTGTGACCCCATGGACTGCAGCACCCAAGACTTCCCTGTCCTTCACCATCTCCCAGATTTTGCAAAATCACATGTCTATTGAGTTGGTGATGCCATCCAACTGTCTCATCCTCTGTTGCCCCCTTTTCCTTAAGAGTTGGCTGTTTGCATGACGTGGCCAAAGTATTGGAGCTTCAGCATTAGTCCTTCCAATGAATATTTAGAGTTGATTTCCTTCAAGATTGACTGGTTTGATTTCCCTGAAATCAGGGGACTCTCATGAGTATTCTCTAACACCACAATTCGAAAGCATCAATTCTTCTGTGCTCAGCCTTCTTTATGGTCCAACTTTCACATCTATACATGACTACTGGAAAAACCATAGCTTTGACTATATAGACCTTTGTTGGCACAGCGATGTCTCTGATTTTTAATATGCCATCTAGGTTTGATACAGTTTTTCTACCAAGGAGCAAGTGTCTTTTCATTCTGAGGCTGCAGTCACTGTCCATCATGATTTTGGAGCCTAAGAAAATAAAATCTGCCACTCTTTCCATTGTTTCCCTATTTATTTGCCATGAAGTGATGGGATAGATGCCATGATCTTTGTTTTTTGAATGCTGAGTTTTAAGACAGCTTTTTCACTCTCCTCTTTCATCTTCATCAAGAAGCTCTTTAGCTCCTCTTTGCTTTCCGCCCTTAGGGTAGTATCACCCGAGTATCTGAGGTTGTAGATATTTCTCCTGGAAATCCTGATTCAAGCTTGTGATTCATCCAGTCCGGCATTTTGCATGATGTATCTGCATAAAGTTAAATAAGCAGGGTGACAATATGCAGCCTTGATGTACTCCTTTCCCAATTGTAAATCTGTTTGTTGTTCCAGGTCCTGTTCTAACTGTTGCTTCTTGACCTGCATACAGGTTTCTCAGGAGACAGGTAAGACAGGTATTCCCATCTCTTTCAGAGAATTTTTTTGTTTATTGTGATCCACACAATCAAAGGCTTTAGAGGGTCAATGAAGCAGAAGTAGATGTGTTTTTGAGTTTCCTTGCTTTTTCTATGATCCAATAGATGTTGGCAATTTGATGTCTGGTTCCTCTGCCTTTTCTAAACCCAGATTGTACATCTGGAATTTTTTGATTCACATACTGCTGAAGCCTAGCCAGAAGGATTCTGAGCATTACTTTACTAGCATGTGAAATGAGTGCAATTGTGCGGTAGTTTGAACATTCTTTGGTATTGCCCTTCTTTGGGATTGGAATGAAAACTGACTTTTTCCAGTCCTGCGGCCACTGCTGTGTTTTCCAAGTTTGCTGACACATTGAGTGCAGCACTTTCACAGTACCATCTTTTAGGATTTTAAATAACTCAACTGGAATTCTATCACCTCCACTAGCTTTGTTCATAGTATTGCTTCCTGAGACCCACTTGACTTCACACTCCAGGATGTCTGGCTCTAGGTGAGTGACCACAGCATCATGGTTATCTGGGTCATTAAGTTCTTTTTTGTAGAGTTCTTCTGTGTAAAGAATAGTCATTGAAGTCTAGAAGTAATTTTAAAAGTGGAAATGATGACCAGATACTCAAAGATTTGTTCTATTTTGCTTTTGTTGTTTATACTAGTCAGCATAAACATTTAATATTGGCATTTAGTCAAACGCCAAAAGTCTGCAAAAATCTAATAACATTTCTCTGTCATTGTTCAGCTAAGCTCCAGCTTGTGTGTTCCAGCACTTAAGAGCCATCAATAGGTCAACAATCAGCAAATGTCACTTCTACAATACATTAACAATGATTTTTCAGTTTCTCTTTTCAGAGGTCAAAATTTAAGTTTTGACCATTCATCCAAAGGGTTCTAGTCTCTAATTAGTGACCTGTGAAAGAACTAATCACAATGTACACCAATCCAGAGAGCGATGACTGGTGAAAAAAAAAAAAAACTGATTCATAAAAACCTGAAAGATGCAATTTACAACAGGCCTAATGAGAGAAAAAATCAATCTAGCATAAGTTATGCTTGGGAATGAAGAAATAGCTAAATTAGAATTAAACATTAAATTATGTATGTTTCAACCTACATGTGTACATTGAAAGTGAAAGTGTTAATCACTCAGTCATGTCCAACTCTTTGCAATCCTATGTACTATAGCCCGCCAGGCTCCTCTGCACACAGGATTTCCCAGGCAAGAATACTGGAGTGGGTTGCCATTCCCTTCTCCAGGGGATCTTCCCAATTCAGGGATCGAACTCAAGTCTCCTGCATTGCCAGCAGATTCTTTATCATGCGCTCATTGAAAGTGAGTTTTAGTCACTCCGTCATGTATGACTCTGTGACCCATGGTCTGTAGCCCATCAGGCTCCTCTGTCCATGGGATTCTCCAGGCAAGAATGCTGGAGTGGGTTGCCATTCCCTTCTCCAGGGGATCTTCCCAATCCAGGGATCGACTCAAGTCTCCTGCATTGTCAGCAGATTCTTTACCGCCTGAGCCAGGGAAGCTTTCAATGTGCTCATTGCTCTCAGCCAAAATATTAAGGCATATCAAAATGGGGAAATATCCACACTCTACTTGTCATTGTGACCTCATATGAAGGTGGGAAAAATTACAATTATGTAGGGTTCAATGCATTCCAAGCACACATGCCAGAAGCTATACACTCACTGTCTTGTGCAGTCTTAAAAAAATACCTTTTCCTCATTTTACAAAAAAGAAATTAAGGTTTAAGAAGTGGTCTATTATATCAAAACATTTCTTCATCTGAGGCTTCAAGTGGAAAAGACTGAACATATTCTCCCATTTGTGCACACTTAACTAGAAAATTATAATACTATCCAAAGATATCCTAACTCTACCTGAAATGGTAGTTAAGCACTTTTTCCTAACTTGAATCTTATCTTGATTCACTTTTAACAATCAATTAAACACTTATTTCCAGAGTTCATACTCTGTATAAACTAAACTAGAATATGGGGGATAATAACAGTTATATATGGCAGGGATGAGGTATATACATAGTGGAGCTATTCAAGATATTTATTCTCCACAAGGAACAGGAAGATACAGCATTAAAAGGCACATAATTCTGCAAAGCTGAGTACGTAACAGATGTGAACTGTCACACGTGCTCATTACCACCTAAGATGCTATGGGGAGTTTCCTCAAGGAAATGGAAAGTGTACCTGCTTGAAAGATAGGTAGCATCTGAATACACAAAAAGAAAATGACATTAACAGGACAGAGAAGTGAGCAATAATGAAGACACAGAGGGAAACACAAGTTATACTGAGGGAACTATGTACAGATCCCTTTGGCTGGAGCAAAAGATTAAAATATGGGAATAATGAGAGATAAGACTGAATATTATAATTAAATTCTGACTATTTACTTTAAGAAAATGACTCACTTTATTAATATTTTAAATTTATTAGTGTCACGTTGTATACTACATTTCCTCACTTTTAGTCTCCTTGTTATCAGGATTATATTTTTTCTCAGATATAATGTGGGATATTTATTTACTCCATTTTTTTTGGCTAGCCTTTTCATAGTCTCTTTTGTTACCAATATACTCAAAGAATTAGATCTTATCAACTTCTATTTAATTTGTTTTTATCTTTATAAAGATATAGTACATTATAAGTGCCATATGTGTATTTGTTAAATAAAAACAAATAAATCCATACTATTTTCCAGGAAGGAGATATGAAAATTGTTCTAATCCTTGAGTTGTTTAGATCATTTCTACTTCAACTGATAAAATAAATTAAGGTTAAAATTTCATTCTGAGTAATTTTTTTACTATCTTCCCATAAGTTTCATTTTCTTACTGTCATAAATGTCAAATAGTTTATTTCCATTTTTTCTTACTCCAAAAAAAAAAAAACTCATTACTTCAAACATTTTCTGCCCCAACCCCACGCTTTGGTTTCAAAATGTTCATTTTTTGTCTTTATAATTTTTTTTATTCTTGGGTCAGCTTTATTGAGGTATAACTTACGTCCAATAAATACTTGAAGTTTTAAACCTATAATTTGATGAGTTTTCACAACTGGGCCTACCAATGTCAATGAAACCACAATCATGATATAAAGCATTTCTACCACCCACAAAGTTTTCTCATGTTTTTTTTTGCAATAACTCTCTTTCCTCTTCCCCTACCCTTTCGTTCCTAGCAACCAGCTGTCTACTTTCTACCCCAAAGCTTTCTGAATATCAAATCAGTACAATCGTACATACTCTCTTGTATCTGAATTAATTCATTTAGAATAAATCTCTTGAGAGTCTTTCATAATGTTTAATATATTATTATTTTATTCCTTTCCACTGCTCTACAGTGTACCGTTCTTTGGATACCATAATTTGTTTAATCCACTACCAGCTGGATATTTTACTTTCCAATCTGGGACTACTAACTACTTATAAACATTTGTAGACAAATCACTGCATGGATAAATGTCTTAATTTCTCTTAGATAAATATAGAAGTGGGATTGCTAAGCTATATGACAAGCACCTGCTTAACCTTAATTTACAAAATGTTTATGTTTTTACAAAATGGGTCATTCCAATTTGTACTTCTACCAGCAACGTATAGAGTTTCAGTTGCTTTAATCTCCAACTATTACTGGTGAATGGCCTATTTCTCCCCTCAATTCTGTCAGTTTTCCCTTAATGTATTTTGTGGTTTTCTCACATGCACATATGTTTGTAATTGTTATATATTTTTGATGGATTCGTTCTTTCATCACTACAAAATGTCCTTCTTTCTTTATTGTACAATTTTGGTCTTAACATATATATTGTATTATATTAATATAGTTTAGCTACATTACCTTGCAGAGGTTATTCTTCTCATGAAGTATCTGTTTCGTTTCACATTAAGCCAGCTGGGCTCTTATATATTAAGTGAGTCCCTTGTAGATAGCATATATTTAAATCATTTTAAAAAAATTCATTCTGCCAACCTGTATCTTTCACTGGAGTCTTTGAAGTGAAAGTGTGAGTCACTCAGTCATGTCTGACTCTTTGTAACCCCATGGACTCTAGCCTGCCAGGCTCCTCTGTCCATGGGATTTCCCAGGAAAGAACACTGGAGTGTGTTGCCATTCCTTTCTCCAGGGAATCTTCCTGACCCAGGGATCAAACTCAAGTTTCCTGCATTGCAAACAGATTCTTTACTGTCTGAGCCACCAGGGGAACACTGGAGTCTTTAACGCACCCATATTTAACATAACTACTGATAAGGGCAGATTGACTCCTGCCATTTTGCTATTTTATGTATGCTCTCTTTTGTCCCCCATTTCCTTCATTACTGCTTTATCTTGTGTTAAATGTACCATCTTCATTCCACTCTCATTTCTTCATGCATATATATGTACATATATATTTGTTTAGTTATTTAGTCTCTTTGTAGGTGACCTGAATTATAATAAACATCTTATTTCATAACAATCTAGCTAGAATTAATATCAGCTTAAGTTTCAGTAGTATACAGAAGTGTTCTATGTAGCATTTGGCTTCCCATGTGGTTCAGTGGTAAAGAAGATGCCAGCCAAGCAGAAGATGTGGGTTCAATCCCTGGGCCATGAAGATCCCTTGGAGAAGAAAAGCGTAATCCACTTCAGTATACTTGCCTGGGAAATCCAATGGACAGAGGAGCCTGATGGAGTATAGTCCATGGGGTCGCAAAAGAGTCAGTCACGACTTAGTGACTAAACAATAATAATATAGCACTTATTCTTTATGCTAGAGTTATAAATCACAGATTTACACAGTGTGTGCCCATAAACATAGGTTTATAATTATTATTTTGTGCAGCTCACTTTTAATTCAAATGGGAAAAATGAGAAGTTACAAAAATACTACATATACACTGACTTATATAGTTATTTCTATAGTGTTTTGTATTTCTTTGCATGTATTCAGGTTACTGTCTACTTCATTTCAATCTCAGACTGAAAATTTCCTTTAGAGCATCTCGAAGTGCAGGTCTACTAGAGACAAACACTTATCATTAAATGTATGAATTTCTCCTTCATTTTTGAAATTTTGTCAAGTATAGAATTCTTGGTTGACAATTTTTTTTTCTTCTACCAGGAAACTGAATATGCTTATCCTACTAGCTTCTGACCTCCATATTTTCCTATAAGAAATAAGCTATTATTATACTGCAGATATTTTATATATGTAGAGTTGTTTCTCTTTTAACACTTTTAAGATTTTCTTTGTCATTATCTTCCAATGTTTGATTACGTGTCATAACGTGGATCTCTGCATTTCTTCTACTTTGAGTTTGTTGAACTTCTTGGATCTGCAGATTCATACACTTCATTAAATTTGGAAAACTTTCAGATATATTTCTTCAAATGTCCTCTGCCCTTTGCTCTCCCCACTCTCCTGGGATGCCCCTTACGTTTATGTTGGTACGCTGGATAGTGTCCCAGAGGTCTCTGACTTTTACCCATTCTTTTTTCTTTCTCTTCTATAGAAAGGATAATCTCAATGGATAGTTTTCAAGGTCACCAATTCTTTCTTCTACCTGCTCAAATAACCTGATGAATCCTTCAAGTAATTTTTCATTTCAATTTTTGTACTTTACAGCTACAAAATTTATTAGTTCCTTTAAATTTTTTAAAATCTCATTATTAACCTTTTCCAGTTGGTTAGGTATCATTCACATGGTTTCCTGTACCTCTCTGAGTACATTTAAAAATTTTAAAGTCTTTGTCTAGGAAGGCCAATGTCTGGGCTTCCCCTGGGACACTTTCCATTAATTCCTCTCCCCCAAAGTATGGGCCACTTTTCTTTTTCTTTGCATGCTGTGCAACTTTTCCTTAAGAACACATCTCTATATTTAAAATGGATAACCAACAAAGACCTACTGTACAGCACATGGAACTCTCCTCAATGTTACATACCAGTCTGGATGGAAGGGGGGTTTGAGGGAGAATGGATGTATGTATGTGTATGGCTGAGTTCTCTCACTGTTCACCTGAAACTACCACCACACTGTGAACCGGCTATACCCCAATACAAAATAAAGTGCTTAAAATTACAAAAAAAAAAAAAAAAAAAATCAATGCCATATTTAAAAAGCAGATATTTTCAGCATTATAATGTGGCAACTCTGGAAATCAGATTCTCTTTCCTCTCAGGGTTTATTTTTGCTTGTTGTACATTGTTTAGTGACTTTTCTGAACTCATATTCTAAAGTTTATATTCTTTGTCATTATGATCTCTAAAGTCTTGGTTCCATTATTTTAGGAATCAGCTAGTGATCCAAGAGATTTCTGTGAACACCATAAATAATAACAACAAAAAGTCCCTATCTAGTATTTGCAGATGAGCTATGTGACGGTGTTGGGGCAAGCCAAAAAGACACAATCAGGCAGATTACAACACTGTCTTAGCCCTCACTTTCTGCTTGCACAAAAGCCTGATGGTCAGGTAGGGAAAAGACTCCAGGGTTGTCTTGGGTCTTTTCTAATCATGTACCCATCCCTGGGGATACATGTGGCCTTCTAGATTTCTCAGAGTATGTGGGAGATTTTCAAAGACTTTGCTTCCCAAAGCATCTCAATCCTCAACCTTTCCCTGCAAGTTTTTATTAGGCAATTGTTTATACTAGTTGTATATCCTTGTACTTGGCTGCTGTGCTTAGTCGCTCAGTCATGTCCAATTCTTCACAACCCCATGGACTATAGCCTGCCAGGCTCCTCTGTCCATGGGGATTCTCCAGGCAAGAGTAATGGAATGGCTTGCCATGCCCTCCTTGCACCAGGTATCATCAATTAATACATTTGCCTTCAAATTGTTTTTGACAATTATCCCCAGATAACCTCCTCAGCTCTGGGAGAATTCCGAGTTAGGCAAAAGAAGGACAAACTCTTAAAACTAACCTTTCAGAGAACCATCAGAGAGGTAAAAACAGCTATGGCTCTTTGAGTACAAGATCTGTTCTTCTCCAGTATTCAGTTCAGTTCAGCTCAGTCGCTCAGTCGTGTCGACTCTTTGCGACCCCATGAATCGCAGCACATCATACCTCCCTGTCCATCACAAACTCCCAGAGTTTACTCAAGCTCATGCCCATCGAGTCGGTGATGGCATCCAGCCATCTTATCCTCTGTTGTCCCCTTCTCCTCCTGCCCCTAATCCCTCCCAGCAACAGGGTCTTTTCCAACGAGTCAACTTTTTGCATGAGGTGGCCAAAGGACTGGAGTTTCAGCTTCAGCATCAGTCCTTCCAATGAACACCCAGGACTTATCTCCTTTAGGATGGACTGGTTGGATCTCCTTGCAGTCCAAGGGACTCTCAAGAGTCTTCTCCAACACCATAGTTCAAAAGCATCAATTTTTCGGCACTCAGCTTTCTTCACAGTCCAACTCTCACATCCATACATGACCACTGGAAAAACCATAGCCTTGACCAGATGGACCTTTGCTGGCAAAGTAATGTCTCTGCTTTTTAATATGCTATCTAGGTTGGTCGTAACTTTCCTTTCAAGGAGTAAGCATCTTTTAATTTCGTGGCTGCAGTCACCATCTGCAGTGATTTTGGAGTCCCAAAAAATAAAGTCTGAAACTGTTTCCACTGTCTCACCATCTATTTCCCATGAGGTGATGGGACCAGATGCCATGATATTAGTTTTCTGAATGTTAAGCTTTAAGCCAACTTTTTCACTCTCCTCTTTCACTTTCATCAAGAGGCTTTTTAGTTTCTCTTCACTCTCTGCAATAAGGGTGGTGTCATCTGCATATCTGAGGTTATTGATATTTCTCCCAGCAATCTTGATTCCAGCTTGTGCTTCTTCCAGCCCAGTGTTTCTCCAGTATTAAGTACCTGTATCAGGGATGCATGTGGATGTCTTCAAAGTTTCTGCTGAGTTGGGAAGTTAAGATATGATCAGGGTAAGCTAAAATGCCACTACCCTCTTTTACGGGCTTCCCCGGTGGCTCAGACAGTAAAGAATCCGACTGCAATGCAGGAGACCTGAGTTTGATCCCTGGGTCAGGAAGATCCCCTGGAGAAGGGAATGGCAACCCATTCCATTATTCTTCCTTAGAGAATTCCATGGACAGAGGAGCCTGGCAGGCTCCAGTCCACGGGGTTGCAAAGAGATGGACATGACTAAGCAACTTTCACTTTCACCCTCTTTTTAAAAATTGAATTATAGTTAATCTATAATTTTGCACAGCAAAATGACTCTGTGATACATATAAATGTATTTTTTCTTTTTCAGATTATTTTACATTATTGGTTATTACAAGATATAAGTACAGTTCCCTGTGCTATACAGTAGATCCTTGTAGTTTATTTTATATATAATAGTATGTAAACGTTAATCTCAAACTACTAATCTATGCCCCCCACAACTATCCCATTTGAAAACCATAAGTTTCTTTTCTCTGTCTGTGAGTTCATTTTTGTTTCATAAATAAGATCATTTATATCATTTTTTTAGATTCTACATATAAGTGATATATGAGATTTGTCTTTCTCTGACTTATATCACTTAGTATGATAATCTCTAGGCGCATCTGTGTTGCTTCAAATAGCATTATTTCATTCTTTTTTTAACTGAAGTATAACTGCTTTCCAATGTTGTGTTAGTCTCTGCTGTACAGTGAAGTGAATCAGCTATCCGTATACATATATACCCTCCCTCTTGATCTTCCTTCCCTCACATTCCACCATCCAAGTCATCACAGATCACCAAGCTGTGGTGTTCTATACATCATGTTCTCACTACCTATCCATTTTACACATGGCGGTGTATTTATGTCAAACTGAATCTCTCAATTCATCCCACTCTCCCCGTCCCCCACTGTGTTCACATGTTCGTTCTCTACTTCTGCATTTCTATTCTGCCCTGCAAATAGGTTCATCAGTACCATTTTTCTAGACTCCACATATATGTGTTACTATACGATATTTGTTTTTCTCTAACCTATTTCACTTTGTATGATATATTCTAGGTCCGTCCACATATCTACAAATGACCCCAATTTCATTCTTTTTACGGTTGATTAAAACTCCATTATATATATATGTACCACATCTTCTTTATCCATTCATCTGTCAATGGAAATTTAGGCTGTTTCCATATCCTGGCTATTGTAAACAGTGCTTCAATGAACCCTGGGGTACATGTGTCTTTTTCAATTATGGCTTTCTCAGGGTATATGTCCAGTAGTGGGATTGGTAGTGGGTCATATGATAGTTCTATTTTTAGTTTTTTAAGGAAACTACATTGCTGTTCGGGAGAAGGAAACGGCAGCCCACTCCAGTAGTCTCCAGAATCCTGAATCCTGTGGAGAGAGGAGCCTGGTGGGCTGCTGTCCATAGAGTCAGACATGACTGGAGCGACTTGGCATGCATGCATACATTGGAGGAGGAAATGGCAACCTATTCCGGTGTTCTTGCCTGGAGAATCCAGGGATGGAGGAGGCTGGTGGGCTGCCATCTATGGGGTCGCACAGAGTCAGACACGACTGAAGTGACTTAGCAGCAGCAGCTAAGAACAGAACATTACTGTCCCCCATAGTGGCATATCAATTTACATTCCCACCAACAGTGCAAGAAGGTTTCCTTTTCTCTGTACCCTCTCCAGCATTTATCATTTGTAGATTTTTTGATGATGGCCATTCTGATTGGTGTGAGGTGATACCTCATTGTAATTTTGATTTACATTTCTCTAATAATTAGTAATGTTGAGCATCTTTTTCATGTGTGTCTTGGTCACCAGTATGTCTTCTTTGATAAGATGTCTAGTTAGGTCTTGATACTAAGCTGCATGAGCTATTTGTATACTTTGGAGATTAATCTTTTGTCTACTGCTTTGTTTGCAAGTATTTTCTCCCATTCTGTGGACTGTCTTTTTCTCTTGTTTATGCTTTCCTTTACTGTGCAAAAGCTTTTAAGTTTAAGTAGGTCCCATTTACATCAAAAAGTGTTTTCCCTAACAGTTTTATAGTGTCAGGTCCTACATTTAGGTCTTTTATCCACTTTGAATTTAATTTTGTGTATAGTGTTAGGGAGTGTTTTAATTTCACTCTTTTACATATAGTTGTTAAGCTTTCCAAGAAACATTTATTGAAGAGGTTGTCTTTTCTCCACTGTATATTCTTGCCTCATTTGTCATAGATTCGGTGACCACAAGTGCATGAGATTGTCTCTGGACTTTTCTTTCCTGCATCACTGACCTTATTTTTTATTTTGTGCCAGTACCATATTGTCTTGATTACTGTAGCTACGTAGTATAGTCTGAAGGAGTCTGATTCCTACGGCTCCATTTTTCTTTTTCAACATTGCTTTGTCTAATCAGGGTCTTTTATATCAAAATGCAAATTTTAAAATTTTTGATTCAAGTTTTGTGAAAAATGTTACTGGTAATTTGATAAGAACTGCACTGAATTTGTAGATTGCCTTGGGAAGCACAGTCATTTTGACAATATTGACTCTTCCAATCCAAGAACATGGTATGTCTTTCCATCTGTTTGTGTAATCTTTGATTTCTTTCATCAGTGCCTTATGCTTTTCAGAGTATAGGTCTTTTGCCTCCTTAGGCAGATTTATTCCAAGGTATTATTTTTGATGCAATGATAAATGGGATTGTTTCTTTAATTTCTCTTTATGATTTTTCATTGTCAGTGGATGGAAAAGCAATAGACTTCTGTGTATTAACTGTGTATGCTGCAACTTTATCAAATTCACTGATGGACTCTAGTAGTTTTCTGGTAGCATCTTTCTCTATGTATACTATGATGTCATCTGCAAACACTGACAGTTTCACTTCTTTTCCAGTTCGGATTCCTTTTTCTTTTCTGACTGCTAGGACTTCCAAAACTATGCTGAATAAAAATGGCAAGAATGGATATCCTTGTCTTGTTCCTGATATTAGAGGAAATGCTTTCAGATTTTCACCATTGAGTATGATGTTAGTTATGGGTTCATCATATGTGGCCTTTATTATGTTGAGGTAGGTTTCCTCTATGCCCACTTTGTGAAGAGCATTTTTTTTAATCATAAGTGGATGCTGGATTTTAGCAAAAGCTTTTTCTGCATCTACTGAGATGATCATAATGGTTTCTACTCTTCAATTTGTTAATATGTTGTATCACACTGATTGATTTAGGGATACTAAAAAAATCCTTAAATCCGTGGGATTAAACCTAGTTGTTCTTCTTTTAATGTATTGTTGGATTCAGCTTGATAGAATTTTGTTGAGAATTTTTGCGTCTATGTTTATCAGTGGTATTGGCCTATTATTTTATTTCGGTCTCATATTGGTAACAGGGTGATGGTGGGATGGCAGACACTTTTAAGAAGAAGAAAATGCTCTGGCATATTCAAAATAGTTGCTTATTCCCTGCTGGAAACAAAAGCATTTTGCCATGATACTCACTTTGAGAACCCAGTCAAGCTCTTAGAGGTGAAGTACACAGAAGTGTGGGGATCTCGTGTAGTTCTGACTCCCATATTTGTCCACCTTGAACATCTGGAGATTCATCGATTATAGTTCAGGTTTTCCTACCCCAGTACTGATTTCCATAGAGGTTTCTGCTCTCGTTAAGTGTGATTTTCTCTATTTGCTTATCTGTCTATCCAATTTGGAAGGCTGCATCCTACACTGTTACTTCATGTATATTATGGATCTAAGAAGAGTTGCTGATTTTTCACTTTTTTCACATTTTTACCTGTTGTTAGGATGGAGTGAGTGGTGATTTCCAAGCTTCCTATGTGCAGGACTAGAAATCAGAAGTATAATGGAATAATGTATGAAACTTTGTGTTAATAAATTCAACACCTGAGATGAAGTAGACAAACTACTTGAAAGACACAAAATACCAAAACTGAAGAAGAAATACAAAGTATGACTTCACTGATGAATTATATACATAATTTAAATAAGAAACTAATTCTAATCCTATAGAAACTCCTGTAGACACAGACAAATAGTTTCCAACCCACTTAAGCAAGCCAACATTCTCTTGATTACAAAATACAAACAAAGATATTGTAACTACAGATCGACATACATCACGGGCATAAACGTACCAATCTTTTATAAACAGTTAGCAAACTTAATCCAACAATATTAAAAAAATTACATATAACGAGAAAATGGGGTTTACTAAAAGAGTGTAAGGTGGACTTAACACTCAAAAGTCAGTATAGAGTTATATACCCTACATGGGAATAGGATGCAAATTATATCTCACTAACGCTGTCATAACAAGTCAACATAATGCACCCAACTGAGAAAATGAAAGAGTGCATTTCAATAGATGTAGAAAAGGCATTTGAGAATATGATATATCCATATAAGAAAAAAACACTCAGGAAGTTAAGAATAGAATAAAGCTCCCTCCACCTGAGAAATGACATCTTCAGAAATTGTAAGGTATGGTGTTACAGCCAATATAACGTAATAGTGAAAAATTTACTGCTTTCTCCCTAAGATCAACACCAAAGCTTCTGTTCCATATTTTGTAGAAGGTGCAACACAGTGCAATAGACAATAGAAAAAACTAAACAGTATACTAAGTAGAAAAAAACAAATAAAACTGATTTTATTCTGATATGTTTATGTACATAAAGAAATCTTATAAATTTATTAAACTATTAGAGCTCATAAGTCTATGTGGAAAGGTCCCAATATCCAGTGAATATACAAAGAGTAATTCTGTCTATATGCTAACAACAAAAAATATTACAAATATAATTTTCAATAGCAACAAAAACTTAAAATATTAGGGATAAATTTAATAAAGTATTTATAAAGCATTTAAACTAAAAATTACAAAAAACTACTAGAGAAATTAAATAAGCTCTAAACAAATGTAGATACATATCTTATCATGAATTGGAAGATCCAAAATTATCAGGACATCCTTTCTTCCTAAGCTTATCTACAGATCAGTGCAATGCCAATCAAAATCCCAAGAGACTTTTTAATTTTAGATACTAAAAACTGATCTTAATATTTTTGTGAAAATGTAAGACATTGGAAAAACAAAACTTCAAAAAGAAAACAAAGTTAAAGACTTCTATTGCTTTACTTTAAGACCTACTACAAAGCTACTGTAATCAAGACAGTGTGAAAAGGAACAAAATAATGGAAGAGAACAGACCAGAAGTAGATTCAGACTTCATGGGCTGATTTATATTTTTTATTAGGTGTCAAAATAGAAAAACAGGGTAGACTAGGAGAATCCAGAAATAGACTCATGTAGGGGAGATTTTTTTTTAATCAAAGTATTAAAACATTATAATGGGAATGGAAATCTTTTCAGTGAATAGTGTTGGAACAACTGGCTGGCTATACAGAAAAATAAACTTGGACCTATTCTTCATATCATACCCACTAATTTGTTTGAGCTGGATCATAAATCTAAATGCCAAAACTAAAATTACAAGGCTTCTAGAAAAAAAAATACGAAGGTTTTTTAACCTTTCATCAGACAAAAACCTCTTAGAACCCAGAAAGCATAAGACCTAAAAAGAACATATTGATAAAACAGACATCATCACAATTAAAAATACTTTTGCTTATCAACAGCTATTGTTAACAAAATGTATAGGCAAGATCCAGATTAAAAAAAAAATTCACATAACACATAACTGGCAAAGAAAATGTAGCTAGAATATATAAACAACTCAAAGATAAAATGACAAACAACTCAACTTTTAAAATGGGCAAACACCTTCAACAGACACGTCATAAGGGAAGACATGAACGGTGAAAAATCACACGGAAAGATACCCAATACATATTATTAATCACTAAGGAAGTGCAAATTAGAATTTGTACTTAGAACAGAAAATACAACTATTTTAAGGTTAAAATTTTAAAAATTAAAAATACCAAGTATTGACAAATGTTGAGCTACTGGTACTCCCCCAGGTTGCTGATGGAAGTGTAAAATAGTATCACCACTGTGAAAAAAGTGTGGAATTTCAGTCTTAAGTATTTATCCAAGAGAAATGAGAATGTAAACACACCTAAAGACTTGATAGAAGGTTAATTTACAAATGCCAAATAAGTGAAAACCCAAATGTCTATTAACAGATGAACAGATAAAAATTCATGGAATATGCACACAATGGTATGTTCAGCAATGAAAAAAAAACAAACTACACACATGTCACAACACAGATATATTGCAAAAATGGTATACAGTTGACCCTTGAACAACATGGCATCGAACTACATGGGTCTACTTGTATTTGGATTGCTTTCAATAGTAAATACCACATTACTACACAATCCCCAGTTGGTTAAATCCATAGAGGTGGAACCACAGGGGAACTGCAGATATGGAGCACCAACTGTAAGTTATGTGTGGGTTTTTTGACTGAATGGAGAGTCAGTGCTCCTAATGCTCTTATTGTTCAAGGATCAACTGTACTTAGTAAGGGAAGTCAGCCACAAAGGCTTCATTTGTATGTATTTCTAGAACAGGAAAAACTAACCTATGATGATAGAAAGCAGGTCAGTGGTTACCAAGAGCCAAGGGTGGTGAAAGACTGACTGGAAAGAGACACAAAGACACTGTGAAACAATGCAAAGGCTCTGATGGATTATACATGAGTATGTAGGTTTGACTAAACTCAACAAATATATTAGAGATCTCTACATTCACTTATGTAAATCATACTGCAATGAAAAACGTCTATTGATATAGGTATGTAAGCATAAAAAGGATACATATATGCCAAAAAAATTAGCACCATCAGAATTATAGGATTTTTCCTGTAACTTAAAGATTTCCTTTAACAACCTAGCATTACTAGATATATATCAGGGCCTGAAGGACAGCCTCACTGAAAAGGTTAACATTTGAGCAAAGACCTGAAGGAGGTAACAGTGCTAAGCTCTATGGATATATGTGGGAGAGCTGTCCAGAAAGAGGAAAACTGGAGTGTAAAAGCCCTGCGGCTTTGAGAAGAGAAGTGACATGATCTGATATGTTAACAGGTTTACTCTGGCCAGCACGTTTAGAATAGACTCTGAGAAGCCAAGGATAGGAACAAAGAGACTAGTCAGGGAAGTACTGAAATAATCCAGGTGAGATATGATGGAGGCTTGATTGAGGGGGGAGGTAGTGATGCTAGAGAAAGACAGTCTCTGAATGTACTTTACAGCAAAGCTAACATGATTTGCAGTTAGGTTGGATGAGACATGGGAGAAAGAAAAAGGTCAAGGACAATTTCAAGGGTTTTGGCATACACAACTAGAATAGAGTACCTGGTTATTAATATACAGAAAACTTGAAGGGAGAGGTTTTGAAGGGGCAGATGCAGAGAAGAAAGCAGGAACTTGTTTTGGACACAATAAATTTGAGTACAATTGAAGAGATATAAAACTAGTAGTCATCAACAGGTGGAGAATATTTAAAGACAAACACCTGGTGAACTAACCAAAGGAATGTGTACATAGAGAAAAAAAAAAGAAAGGTCCAGAGAATGGACTCAATACCATTTCTGGAGGTCAGCAAGTTCTCACCATAAACTAGAAATGAAGGTCAGTAATACCTTAAAGTATATACTGCAAAACTATTCTTAGAAACTTCAAGGAACTACAAAAAAAAAAAAAATCAAAAAAGCCATTTCTATTCTTTGCTTGAATGAGTACTCTCAAGTTTTCACTGATTATGTAAGAAGAAATGGACATCTTCTTTAATTACAATCTGAAATTGCAAACTATAGAGAGGTAATACCTGTTCACCATTATTCTAGACCTGTATTGCTATAATTCCATAGATCAAGCTTCTCTTTTTCTAACCAGTTAGGAATAAAGGTGCAACAACATATTCAGACAACCTTTCTTCAAATAGCAAAGAATTATTTTCTAAGGAGGATCTACACTTGTGTTCTGCAACAAGACTCATCAGTCATCAGATGATGCTCAGATCTTGTGAGGTAATGATGTGCTACACAGCTGTCTGATCCTCAGATGTCACTTTGGAGGTTGATGATAAACTACAGGTCTGACAACTCACTTTCCATTTCAAGATATTTCTTGAACTTTCTCTTGTTGTGACAGGCAACCAAATTGATTAAACCTAGTCATGGGATTTGACACTACAGCCAGCAGACTTCTATTTGTTGATTGCTATTGATTTTCTTTGATACTTCATTTAAAAATCAATAGTTGGAAAGAAAAATAGGCTTGGTTTACACATACTTAAACATACTATTGTATGCTGAAGGAGGCACAAGTTTGGCAGGGCTTTGGCATCCAATTATAAGAAGAGCTCTTAACAGGTGAAAGCAAGGGCTTTAGATCGATATTCAGTTTTCTTTCTCAATCAAAGAAAGTGGCTATAAATTAGGCTCATCAGTATTATTTTCAAGGCTTTCTTGAAGCAAACAAGTTTAAACTTTTGGGGAGGGGCAGAGAGTCTTCCTTGAATTTACATTAAAAATGATAAACCACTAAAACTTTTTCTTTGTTTTAAGCATATTTATAGTACCTGAGGGTTTCCCTGGTGGCTTGGCCAGTAAAGAATCCACCTGCAATGCAGGACACCCAGGTTTGATCCCTAGATCAGGAAGATCCTCTAGAGAAGGAAATGGCTACCCACTCTAGTATTCTTGCCTGGAGAATTCCATGGACAGAGGAGTCTGGTGAGCTACAGTCCATGGGGTCACAAAGAGTCAGACATGACTGAGAGACTGACAATTTCACTTTTTTCTTTTCATGGTACCTGAAGTTCATCCGTGCTTTTATCTTTTTGGCTTTCTTCTTATTTTTCTGCCGCTCTTCTCCATCTTTCAAAGGCTCTGGTGGAGCTGTACTTTCAACCACAATGTCAATAACATATTTCTTTAAGGAAAGGTGTTCCTGCAAGATAAATAAATGAAATAATAATTAAAAACAACATAGCACTGCTACAGACTACAGTGAATATAAAAGAATACACAGATGAAAGTAAAAGTAATCTCTATGAAATACTGGCTTCAAAAATTGCTTTGGTAAACACTGAAGAAATCATTTTATTTGAGACTTTTATTGACCTATCAAACTTTGCTGCACATCAACTGAGCTAAATGCTAAGGCTACAGGGACACAGTCAAGTGCCCTGCAACTCCACACTGCAGTAGGAGAGGTAAAATACCATATTCAAATCTGTAAAACCCAGCTTGGTACTACAGGAGTTCAAAAGGGGAAATAAGATCACTTGGGGTGATGAGGAAAGATTTTAAGAAGGAAGCACCATGTCTGCTATCCCTTGAAGAATGGACTGAATTTGAACATATGGATATTGGGTATGTCTGTGTTTGTTTGGGTGGTAGTTGCGAAAGGTGGCAGGAAGGAGAAAGAGTAGGGTATCCCAGAAAACAGGCAGAGGTGAGAAAGCAGAATGTGGCTAGTGGCAGCAGAAATCTGGTCTGGCTGAAGTACAAAGAGTTTGGCTCCACTTCCTCCTTAGCCATCTTGGATTTTATGGCACCTCTTTATGATCACTCTCCTGCATGTACACAACTCCCTTGTCCCTCTTTCACACCTGCATAGAAATTCTCAACCCTAAATCTAACACTTTCTCTACTTTGAACTCATAACTGAGCAGACTAATATGGCTATAATTACAAACCATGGTGACAAGATCTCACTTTAAATTTATGACATTACACCTCAAATGGGCTCTAGAACTGCCAGGCAATCGAGCAACCTTAGTCTACTTTGTCTACATTCTCCTTCCCAGAAATTATTTTAGACCCTCTCCTTAAATTTCCAACATCATTAGAACTATAGATCTTCTTCCTCCCTGACACACTTTCTTTACACTTCACTTTCTAGATATCACACTCTCCTCCTAACTCCAGCTGTACCTTCTAAGTCTTCTTTGCTAGATCCTTTTCCTCTTCTTGACTGATAAATATTAAACATCTCAGACTTATAACTTCCTTCTTCTCTATTCAAACTTATTTATCAAGTGCAGGGACTTGAAATATCATTCACAGAGGCAATTCCCAAATTTTTACCTCAAATCCAGACTTCTCCCCTGAACTCGATTCCTATATCTATCTACTGAAAATCTCCACTTAAGTGGAGTATTTCCAACATAAGCATTTCCAAAATAATACTCTACAACATAGCTCTTATGCTCCTAATATACATTAAAAATTGACCTTAGAGTGTTCAGTAAGTGGTGCCACTATTTGCATAACTGCTCCCATCTAATACATCAGTAAATCCTATTAGCTCTACTTTCAAATATACCCATATTAATCTCAATCCAATCACTTCTCCCCACCACCATCACTTAATCTAAGGCCTCGCAGCTTTCATTTGCATTATGAAATAGCATCTTAAATATTCTTCCAGCTTCTATGGTCTCAAAATCTTTTCTTTACAAGATCAGCAATTTTTAAAAAATATAAATCACATATCATTCCTGTTATCAAAATCCTGCATTCTCATCACATTCAGGATAAAATCCAAAGTCCTTATCACAGTCTATTAAGCCCCACATCATCAACCTCTCTGACCTCATCTTACCTTACTCTCTCCTTTGTTCACTCCACTGTGGATGGAGTGGGTATATTAAAAAGTAGAACTGATAGGGTTTACTGATATATTAGATTGAGCAGTTGTGCAAAGTTACTGAACACTCTAACAGCAAATTTTATGTATACGAGGAGCATAAGTTTTGTTGTAGAATGTTATTTAAAAATGCTTACGGTGAAAACACAAGTGGAGAGGTCCAGGAGCCAGTTTGATATAGGAGTGGAGTTCAGGATGTTGTTCTTCACAGTCCTCAGGAATGGTACTGCCTCAAGACTCTTGTTTCCATAGCCAAGAATATTCTTCTCCAGGTACTTGCATGGTCTCAGCTAAAATGAACATTCAACCTTACATAACACCTTCTATTATTTACCACCTTCTTATTTTATTTTTCTTCATAGTACTTGTCTATCATCAGTGCCTGATATCAATATTCATTTGTAATTTCCTGCACTAGAATATAAGTTTCATGAAGGCACTGACTTTGTTTTGTTCGGTGACGGTTCAGTGTCTGGTACTATGCCTGGCATACAATAGGCACTCAATAAGTATAGGTTAAATGAATGATGAAAAGAAGGTAACAAGATCTAATACAATATCTGTGGTCAAATGAATGAAGGTGGTCAAAACACACAAACTTTCAGTTATAAGATTAAGTAAGTCTTCAGATTGTAATGTACAACATAGTGACTATAGTTAACAATACTGTATTGTGTATTTGAAAGTTGCCAGGAGAGTAGATCTTAAAAGTTCTCATTACAAGAAAAAAATTGTCACTCTGAGTGGTTATAGACTGTAACTAAACTATGGTAATCATTTCACTATATACAGATATATATATATATAATCAAACATTATGTTGCATACCTAAGACTAACACAAATGTTCTATGTCAATTATATCTTGATTAAAAAAAAAGGACAAAAGTACTATTCTGAGGGCTTCTTATACAATGTACACTGAGGTAAGTCCTTTACATACGATCATCGATTTAGTCCTTTGAACTACACTAAAAGGTATATACTGTTATTACTCTCATTTTAACTATTAGGAAACAGACTACAGAATCAAATAATTTTCCTGAAGTTAGAAAGTCAAAATCATGACGATTAGCAGTTTTGTAGATAGTAGTGATACAGCCTAATTTAAATCCATATAATATGATTATGGAGTCTATATTTTTGGCTAGTACTTTAATAGAGATATGGTTAGAAAATGAGTTGATCCATAGAGTTGTGCTTATTATGAAACTTCTATGCTTAGTGAGGCCAGAGAGAAAAAGTCAAATCCTGTATATTTTCTCTTATATATGGAATCCCCAAAATAAAGAAAACAAATGGATATAATAAAACAGAAACAGACTTATAGTCACAGAGAAAAAACTGGTGGTTATCACTGGGGAGAGGGGTAAGAGAGGAACAAGATAATGGAAGAGTATTAACAGGTACAAACTACTAATTATTAAATAAATAAGATCAAGGATGCAATGTATAAGACAGGGTATATAATTCGTGTTTTACAATAACTTTAAATGAATATAATTTATAAAAATACTGAATCACGGTGTTGAACTGAAACTAATATAACACTGTAAATCAACCACACTTAAACAAAAAACAGAAATTTTTCAAATCATAAACTTACCAAAACAGTAAAACAAAATCACCCCAACCAAAGGCAGAAAATATTCTCAAAAGTGGAAGTGATTATTTTCATTGATAAATTAGGCCTGTTGTATACAACATCTTTATACTTTGGCACTAAACAAAGGCAATTACTTAAGTTATAAGTATATATAATATACATATACATGCAACTTGAAAAAATAACCTAGGTCTCAAGTCAAATTAAAGCAATCACATAAGTAAATAAAGAAAACTCCCTTAACATATATCCTAAGGATACATAACATAAAGCAAGTCATATAAAACCACCATCCAAGTTATCATTTATTAAATACTTGCTGTGATCAGCAAAGGGCTAAAGTCTTCACAACCCTATAGAAAGGTGGGAAAATGTTTATATTTTACAGATGTTCAATAAAGGCTCAAAAAGGTTCAATATTATGTTCATGATCATAAAACTCAAGTTCAAAAGGGCTTCCCAGGTGGTGCTGAGAACTCGCCTGCCAATATAGGCGACATAAGAGGCGTGGGTTTCATCCCTAGGTTGGGAGGATCCCTTGGAGGAAGGCATGGCAACACACTCCGGTGTTCTTGCCTGAAGAATCCTATTGACAGGGGAGCCTGGCAGGCTACAGCTCATAGCGTCACAAAGAGTCAGACATGACTGAAGCAACTTAGCATGCGCACACGCAAGACCGAGCTTTCTCCCTACTCCACATTCCCTCCCTCTAACACTGCTCAAGTGGGCTAAGTCTCTGACATCTAATTTTTATCACCGCACTGAGGAAAAGGAGTACTTTAAATGACATTTTTAATTTTGTGAAATGGTTAATTATACTATTTTCAGTTGTATACAAATGCTATTTACATATCTAATAGAATCCATTAATGGTCTAAAATGCAGATATTACATAGAAAAATTTGGATTCCATCCAGAACTAACAAAAACTGCCTCTTTTTAAAAGACAATCACACACACAGCATGCATCATGCACTCCCATTAACTTTTTAAAAAAATCTCAAAACTTAAACGAAATGAGAATATATTTCTATTTCTGTTTGACTTAATTTTTTCTTAGTACAAATCAACACATGTTAATTATAAAAAATAAACAGAGTGAAGTTAAGTCAGAAAGAGAAAAGGTGGTACAGTATATGAACACATACATATGGAATTTAGAAAGACAGTAACGACGACCCTATGTGCAAGACAGCAAAAGAGACACAGATGTAAAGAACAGACTTTTGGACTATGTGGGAGAAGGCGAGGGTGGGATGATTTGAGAGAATAGCATTGAAACATGCATATTATCACATGTAAAACAGATGACTAGTGCAAGTTGGATGCATGAAGCAGGGCACTCAAAGCCAGTACTCAGGGACAACCCAGAGGGATGGGGTGAGGAGGGAAGTGGGAGGGGGGTTCAGGATGCGGGTACATATGTACACCCGTGGCTGATTCATAAGGATGTATGGCAAAAACCACCACAATACTGCACAGTAATCAGCCTCCAATTATAATTAATTAATTAAAAAATACAAGTCAACACATGTTAATTACAAAATATATAAATAAAATTAAGAAATAAAAATCTCCTATAATTTTAACACCTTAAAATAATTGAGTATATCGTTCAGACATTTTTCTTCACATACATTTTTATTAAAATGTATATATCTTTTATAATATTTTACAATGTTTTTTAAATTTAATACTGCAAATATATTCATTCTATGAAATAATGTTCTACAACGTAATCTACTGATTATTTACAGTATACCTAGTTTTACTAAATGCTTTTTTGTTAAACATTTGAATTTTTATTTTCAGTATGATAAATACTAGAGAAACAAATATAGCTAAACTTTTAGGGACTTCCTTGGTGGTCCAGTGCTTAAGAACCCACCTTGCAATGGAGCGGACATGGGTGGGGTGTGATCCCTGGCTGGGAAAAGATCCCATGTGCCGCAGGGCAACTAAGCCCGCACACAGCAGCTGGAGAGCCCATGTGCCACAACTACTGAGCACCCATAGGCCGCAACTAAGATCTGATGTGGCCAAATAAATAAGCATTAAAAAAGTTTAAATTATTCTTTTATGATCAAAGCACAGGACTGAAATTTCTGGGCTACAGATTACACACATTTTTAAGGCTTTTCAGTTGTATTCCAAGGCAACAAAAATGAAAATAAGTCCCCATAAGTGGTTTGCCAGTACCTAGTAATTCTGTTTTGTTTTGTTTTGTAAATCAGTCAATTTGTTAGCTGAAAAACTTATATTAATATGCTTAACCATTTGTTTGTATTTTGTCTTCTGTGACTTAAAATGTGTCTCTTTTCTAATTTTCTACAGATACATTTCAAGGTTTCATAGATTTGCTTCTAGTGGGTTGCATTGTTTTCACTTTCTGTAAGAAAGAGACTGCCTTTTGATGATGCACTGTTGGATGTGACACAGGATAATTAATTGTTATTTTTCCATTAAAACCATGAAGACTATATAGGAAGGTTTTGAGATGGTTTCTGAAGAGGAAGAACATGCACAAAGGAGGTTTTCAACACTGAGAAGTGATTTAGAAAATTATAATACATTTCTACTTGTGAAGTATTAGCCATTAAAACACTTATAATGAGGATTCTGAGAAGATGAAGGCAGTGATAATAAAGTTATGGATTCTCTTTGAATCACCATATAAAACAGAAAGAGCAACTGGACAGCAAAATCAAAACCCATAGAAAATATTTACAACAAGTAAGTGACAAGGTATCCCCATAGCCTCCAAGAAGGAGTGGGTGAGGACAAACTACCAACAGATCAGCAGGGTTTCAGTGTCTCTGAAGGAGAAATCAGAGGAAAACAGTCAGAGTGAATAATGAATCTGAGAACAGAACTCTAAAAAGGAAATCATTTTTCACTGCAGAGTTCAACAGGCCAATCTGAGAACAGCATCTAAAACTGAGAGAGGTTTGACCACTGAAATGGCAAGTGAGTAAAAGGTGCCTGCATTAAGAAGGTCAGAACAGTCTGTGAAGGCTAAGCCCAGCTCAGTCGCTCAGTCATGTCCAACTCTTTGCGACCCCACGGACTGTAGGCTGGCAGGCTCCTTGGTCCATGGGGATTCTCCAGGCAAGAACACTGGAGTGGGTTGCCATGCCCTCCTCCTGGGGATCTTTATGAGCCAGGGATAGAACCAGCATCTCCTATGTCTCCTGCATTGGCAGGTGGGCTCTTTACCACTAGCGCCTCCTGGGAAGCTCAGGTTAAGCCCTAAGACCTCTCAAAACTGAGCCACAAAGAAAACTGCTAAAGAAGGAATTTAATTAAGCAAACTAGGAGTAACAGAAACAAAGGGAGGAAATGCCTGGATACAAACAGAACAGGTAAACAGAACTAGGAAATTTTAGAAAGCAGGTCACTATATTTTTTACAAAAACAATAGAAGGAGCTCTAAGAAGTTAGAATAGCTACCCTGAATCACAACTCATTCAGTTCAGTTCAGTTCAGTCACTCAGTCATGTGCGACTCTTTGCGACCCCATGAACCACAGCACGCCAGGCCTCCCTGTCCATCACCAACTCCAGGAGTTCACCCAAACCCATGTCCATCGAGTCGGTGATGCCATCCAATCATCTCATCCTCTGTCGTCCCCTTCTCCTCCTGCCCCCAATCCCTCCCAGCATCAGGGTCTTTTCCAATGAGTCAGCTCTTCGCATGAGGTGGCCAAAGTATTGGAGTTTCAGCTTCAGCATCAGTCCTTCCAATGAACACCCAAGGCTGATCTCCTTCAGGATGGACTGGTTATAAAGGTCTTATAAAACAAATTCCACATAAAAATAAGCAATACAAAGGTATCAAGATCAAATGACAAAATCATTAAAAGAAAAACAAATAAGTAGAATAGCAACACTACAAACAATGAAAACATCCCCCCCCAAAAAAAAATACACAGAAAAGATGAATATGTAACCTTCCATTTCAAAATAAGCTAAAACAAATATAGAAAATGTTCTAACACAGACCACCATCTCAAAGACTCAGAATTTAGGTTACAAAACTCAATGAAGATGGCAAAATAAAATAAATCATTTAAGAAATGAAGATAAAATAGAAGACAAGAGTGAATAAACACAACAAATAATTCCTCAGACAACTAAAAAGACAAAAGGGAGAAAAATACTTAAAAGAAATAAAAAATGATTTGAGACTAAGTGGAAATACAAAAGATAGGCAAAGATACACCAAACAGGAGCACTTGAAAAAGAAAACCAAAACAAGGGAACAAATCAAATGTTAAAAACTATAATATAATTCAAGAAAACTTTCCTAAAAAAGAATGTAACTGAATGTTGAAAGTGTACACCACATATCTGAAAATACTGATCCAGAGTGGCTAATATCAAAACATATAGTATTATAATTTCTAAAAATAAAATCTATAAAAAAAATTAGATAATCAGGCCTTTTGACAGCAATATTTCATGCCAGAACAAAATGAAGTATAGTTGTCTCCTCTTATCCTTGGTTTCACTTTCTGTGGTTTTAATTACCTGTGGTCAACCATGGTCTAAAAATAGTAAATGGAAAATTCCAGAAATAAACTCATAAGTTTCAAATTGGGTACTGTTCTGGGAAGTGTGATGAAAACATACATTACCCCACTACATGGCCTGGATGTAAATCTTCCCCTTCCAGTGTTTCCACACTGTATATGCTATTCACCCATTAGTAACATAGAACCCATCCAGGTTATCCCATGGATTGTGGTATGGCAGTGTTTGTGTTCAAGTAATCCTATTTTATTTAAAAATGATTTCTAAGCATAAGAATAGTGATGCTGGTCACTCATTATCAGAGAAATGCAAATCAAAACCACAATGAGGTACCATTACATGCCAGTCAGGATGGCTGCTATCCAAAAGTCTACAAGCAATAAATGCTGGAGAGGGTGTGGAGAAAAGGGAACCCTCTTACACTGTTGGTGGGAATGCAAACTAGTACAGCCACTATGGAGAACAGTGTGGAGATTTCTTAAAAAACTGGAAATAGAACTGCCATATGACCCAGCAATCCCACTCTTGGGCATACACACTGAGGAAACCAGATCTGAAAGAGACACGTGCACCCCAATGTTCATCGCAGCACTGTTTATAATAGCCAGGACATGGAAGCAACCTAGATGCCCATCAGCAGATGAATGGATAAGGAAGCTGTGGTACATATACACCATGGAATATTACTCAGCCGTTAAAAAGAATTCATTTGAATCAGTCCTAATAAGATGGATGAAACTGGAGCCCATTATACAGAGTGAAGTAAGCCAGAAAGATAAAGATCATTACAGCATACTAACACATATATATGGAATTTAGAAAGATGGTAATGATAACCCTATATGCAAAACAGAAAAAGAGACACAGAAGTACAGAACAGACTTTTGGACTCTGTGGGAGAAGGCGAGGGTGGGATGTTTCGAGAGAACAGCATGTATATTATCTATGGTGAAACAGACCACAGGCCCAGGTGGGATGCATGAGACAGGTGCTCGGGCCTGGTGCACTGGGAAGACCCAGGGGAATCGGGTGGAGGGGGGAGGTGGGAGGGAGGATCGGGATGGGGAATACATGTAACTCCATGGCTGATTCATGTCAATGTATGACAAAACCCACTGCAATGTTGCAAAGTAATTAGCCTCCAACTAATAAAAATAATTGGAAAAAAAAAAAAAAGAATAGTGATGCTGGAAATTTCAATATTCTCTAACTTGCCTAATTTATGAATTAAACTTTATCATGGGTATTTCTGCATAGGAAAAAAGACAATACAGCTGACCTTTGAAAAATATGGGAGTTAGGGATGCTGACCCCACACAGTCAAAAATCAACACATAATCTTACAGTGGCCTTTCATGTTCACAGATGCTACCAGCCACAATCATGTAGTACTGCATTTATTGAAAATAAGCCATGTATAAATGGACTCACATAATTAAAATCTGTGTTGTTCAAGGATTAACTGTATATATAGTATTCAGTACTATCCATGGTTTCAGACATCCACTGGGACTGGGGTCTTGGAATATATCCTCCAAGGTTGGGAGGGGACTACTATAAATTTATTTAGAATTGTCAAAGGAAGAAATGTGAACTAAGGATCTTATACCCAGTAAAACCAGCTTTCAAGTATAGAAAGCACAGATAAATTGTTATTAACATTAAAAAAATCTAAACAGAATATTATTTTCATAAGACCTTCCTGAAGAATCTACTATAGAACAAGCCTCAGAAAACCAACATGACTATAGAGACAGAGACATGAGGACCAGTGGTAAATATTTCTTATATAAGTACAGAACTAACACGAAACTAGTGACTAAAAGCTAAGGAGATAGAGTTGTAAAACGGTTGTATGTCAGACTTTTCACAGAATTATTAATAAAAAAGATGAGAATGGGGAAAAACATGAAAAGAATTTTAACCTGTTCTCAGTAATTAACATTGGCAGTAGGATTATTAGTAATGTTAGTCTAAGATTGCTGTGTACATAATGTTGGATGAAGTAAAGGAGATTATGAGCATTTCTCCTGAGAAACCTGTATGCAGGTCAAGAAGCAACAGTTAGAACCAGACATGGAACAATGGACTGGTTCAAAATTGGGAAGGGAGTATGTTAAGGCTTTATATTGTCACCCTGTTTATTTAACTTATATGCAGAGTACATCATGCGAAATGTCGGACTGGATGAAGCACAAGCTGGAATTAAGATTGCCAGGAGAAATATCAACAACCTCAGATATACAAATGATACCACCCTCATAGCAGAAAGTGAAGAAGAACTAAACAGCCTCTTGATAAAGGTGAAACAGGAGAGTGAAAGGGCCAGCTTAAAACTCAACATTCAAAAAACTATGATCATGGCATCCAGTCCCATCACTTCATGGCAAACAAAAAGGGGCAAAGTGGAAAACAGTGACACATTTTCTCTTCTCGGGATCCAAAATATATGTTCCAAAACGTATGTATGTATGTATATCTGGAGGAGGGCATGGCAACCCACTCCAGTATTCTTGCCTGGAGAATCTCATAGACAGAGGAGCCTCACAGGCTACAGTCTATGGGGTTTCAAAAAGTCAGACATGACTGAAGTGACTTAGTATACATTCACGCCTGCATGCGTGTGTGTGTCTGTTTGTGTATAACATACAGACACACACATCACATATATTTTATGCTCTTGAAATATCATTTCACAGTAAAAGTAATCAAGACATCTGAATGAAACAGCTAACTATAAACTAAACGTCTTACCATATCAAGTAGCAAGGTAACTAACAAATTTTATCAGGCTTATGTCAAAAGAACTTGAGAGCAAACTCTAAGATGCTCCCACTGACCAACAGATAGCATAATTTGAGCTTTAAAAAAAAGAAAAATTTTCAATGAAGGAAAGCCATCAATAACTACAGAGTTTATAATGATATATATTTTAAAATAACTAATTGTGGACACATTTGGAGGATAATAGGAAACTCACTATACTGGAAACAGGTAAAAATAAAAAAATTTAATCTACTAATCAGTAACCAAATATAAGATGAGGGAAAGAATATCTTTATAAATGTATTCCAAATAATAAGTGAAAGTGAAATGTAGAATTTGAATAGCCCCATATTTATAAATTAACGGATTTAAGTATCCATTAAAATCAAAAGCTAAAAGCATCAAAAGCTAATATGTCAATACCACAAAAAGGAAGTCTATGAGACATTATGCATACATTTTGATGAAAGAACTCACACCAAATACAGTTTTTTCCAAATGGGCTAAATGCCTAGTTTGATCAAGTCTCTAGATTTGCCTGCCCGTGAGCAGGCAATAGACAGTATAGAGAGCTACTGCACACTGCACAGTAACAAAGCTTTAGCAAGTCACATAGTTCTTCTGCTAGGGACGAGATTTCCCAATTCTTTGCTTTTAAGATTTTTTTTTTAAAATATGGACCATTTTTAAAGTCTTTTATTGAATTTGTCACAACACTGTTTCTATGTTGTGGCTTTTTAGCCATGAGGCATGTGGGATCTTAGCTCCCTGCCCAGCGATCAAACCTGCACCCCCTGCATTGGAAGGCGAAGTCTTAACCACTGACCACCAGGGAAGTCCCGCCATTCTTCTTGTAGCGAGTGGTAGCCATGTGACTGAATTCTCACCAGTGGACTATGAATACATGTTTAACGTTTGAAGACCCATTCATTTTCCTCCCCTTCTGCAAACTGGAACACAAAAGGGCCTGTAACATAGCTCTGAATATTAGAACTATATTAGGGGATGATAGCAACGGAAGATAACTCTGATAAAACCACATGGCATAAAGCTACCCTGACCACTTATAACTGCTTACCTCAGGACTCTATTGTGAAGAATAAAGATCTATGTTTTAAAAAAAAAAATCATTGTATTTTTGTCACTATTACAGCAGGTTAGTCTTTTGTCTTTCCCAATTAATGCAATTATGTACAAAATTTATATTAATTATATGTTTATATCTTTGCATTTTTATATGTGTATGCACATGTACATAAAATGACTAAGAAAATAAGGCAAAACACTAAAACTTGTCACTAGATGATTGATCCATTTTTAATTTTCTCATTTATAGTAAATGTGTAAGTAGAACGTAAATCATTTTAAAATAGCTCTTATGAGATGATATTTAGAGCTGATGTCAAAATAGTATTTGGGCAAAGTGATTGGAAAAGTTCAATAAGGCAGGTTGCATCGTGAGTTTTTCAGTATTAGGGCTGAGTAATGAGTACATGGAGGTTTGTCATCTTATTCTGTCTATAATTATAAGTGTTTTAAATTCTTCATCAGTTTAGAAAATTCTCCATCAGTTTAGAAAATCTTATAAGGAAAAATAATTTACACACATGAATTTTAAAATTATATGTTTGGCTTGCCAAAAGTAGTAAATGAAATCACAATATTCTTATCTCTCAAGCATCCAAGAACTAGTCTCATAATGAAATTTACATGTTTGTGCACTACTCAATTGCTGAGAGAGTGGACTCCCAGTTTGACATCTATTTTAATGACAGAAGGAGACAATATCCTGCAAAAAAATAATCCTTGATGACATCCTTTCTTAAAATCCCAAGGAACTGGCTAAGATAAGACCAATACAGCAATTTCATCTCCTTTTACCTGAAATATTGCTTGCTTAAACTTATCTATAGTTCTGGTCATCCGAAAATTGAGCTTTTAAGAGACTGATATTCCTGCCTCCATTCTAATATGAACAACCAAACAGTTTCACAGTCCAGTCTACTGAATATTTAATAAAATTCTCAGTAAAAAGTAAACTTCAAATAACTTACTTCTACAAAATTACCATAAGGAAATATAAGGGTACAAAATATTTCCCTACAAATATATTCATTGCAGTGAGATTTACAACAAAATATCAGCAGTAGGGAACTGATTACCTAAATTATGGTACATGCATTAATATGGTACCAGAAAGGCTAGATTCGTGTTAAGCACTAGTAATGGTAAATAAAAATTCAAATTTGTAATGCAGTTTATATATAAGCAAGTGTTTGAGATATTCACAGGTAAAGAGCAGAAAATTAGATCAACTATTAACAGTAGGCAAACCTCAGTTTTTCTTAAATTTTCCACAATTGATGTATATTAATATCTTAATCACTGCAAAATTAATGCTAATAAGGAAATGAAAGGAAAAAGCAAGTTATTTAAAGAGGATTGATTTGTAAAACGTTACAGTATCTACAGGCTCATTTGTACTACAGAAAGAATAGATATAACTATGTAAAAATACACTCATCTTTTGGTATCTACTCACAATCTTAATTATTACGCCATAGGCACAAGGAAAAGCAAAGTATACACTTTGGGATGCAGTGTGTCTCAAATGTGTCTATAACTCATTTCCAAAATATGAATTATCAGGACCAAAAATCATCTGAAGGCCTCTGCATAGGCTTCTTCCTTATAAGAATTAAAAAAAACACACAACTTCTATCCCCATGGAATCCTGCTCAGCGCAAGTACTACTCTCCTACTAACAAGTCAGAAATGAGTCTTCATGGGCCATTCTATTTGACACCGCTAATTCTACATAAGCATTAGTAAGAGACACTGTTTTTCCTTAGGAATAGAAAAGCAAATCGGTGCCGTGGAAACAGCACTAAACTGTGTGTCAAGAGAACTATAGCAGGATAAATTCTACAACTCATGGCTAAGTCACTTCTCTGAGCCTCAGTTTCCTCACTAGTAAAAAGCATTAGACAAAAATTCTAAAGACCCCCATTTTCTAACATTCTAAAAATCAATATATATGTATAGTTGATTCAGTTTGTTGTACAGCAGAAACACAACACGGTAAAGCAATTACACTCCAAAAATAAAAAATAATAAAATAAAATAAATCAATGTCTCAAGTCCAAAATCTAATTAAGTATGGCTAACTCCACACACACACACATTTAAATCTAGTTTTAAAGTCATAATTGTGACTTCTTATTTAAACATTACTGTAATATGAAATATTAGTAATGCATATAAGGAAACTAATACCTATACAGATGATCTCATCAAAGTTTATACCCTTCTTATTCTTTTAATTACCTTTTATGGCATACTAGACCAAAGCACTGGCCTTTCTAACATAATTTACTATATTCAATGAAATAATTCATAATGAAGTTTATGACCTTGATATTCTATCAGACTCCTCCTAAAGGTTCTTTATTTTTTAAAAGAGACAGGAAAAAATTAAGCTATAGATAGGTTCATGATCTTTGGGAAACAATGTCAAAGTTCTAAAAATAGTTGATGAGCAGGAAAATATAAATGACACACATAGTATTTTATTAAACTATAATTTTTAGAGCTCTCTCAAGTGTTACACCTCACAATAAATACATTTCATAAAATATGCTACATTGAAGAAAACAACTTGCTTCCCATTATTTAAAAATATTGTAATATAGAACTGATAATTTTTAAGGATATTACTCTTCCTAGATCAAAAGATTTAAATATGTCTTCACTGAATAAAAAGAACCCCAGTTTCATTACAGTAATACAAATGTATTTTTACTTGAAAATCAAAACTGTTTCTTTATAGAAATCCAATGTCATGCTCAAAAGGCATATTTCTCTGGAGCCAAAAGTTTACTTTCAAGAGCAGGATGGGAATAAAAAAAAGAGCAAGGTGGATGCCAAGTTACAAATCTAAATAGATGAGAAATTAATGCAAGGGTTTTCAACATTTTGTTTGGAAAAACATTTTTCTCTCAACCTCATCCTGTACTTTCTCAACTTTGTAATCTAAAATCCAATGATATTAATCAATTTCAGAAACCAATAATGTTTTCTCTTAAATTCTTAAAATATTATGAGGCACTCCACTCTTTTAAGCCTGCCTGGGACAACAACAAGTATGATAAATACGAGGCATTTTACAATATTTCCTCACTGTGTTCTACAAAAACTGGGCAAGTGTGGGGGACCAGAGGGTAGGAACTTGGTTTCTTCCTTCTTTAGAGAATGATGGTAAGAAAAATGAGAGGTGAAGAAAAGATGGCAGACTGGGGAAATGATGGTGTTTGGGAAGGGAAGAAGAAGAAGGAAAATCAGGAGAAAAAGGAGAAGCAGCTGAAAGAAGGAAAGAAACAAAAACACACTCAACTACAAACAACAAGGCATTTTTAGACACTTTACCATATATCTTGAGTACCACTCTCACAGACATATTATATTGAAAATAATGAATGACAGATAAGCTTATTAACATTTAGCTTAAAAGTGAAAAAGTGAAAGCATCAGTCACTCAGTTGTGTCCCACTCCTTGCGACCCTGTGGACTGCAGCCAGCCAGGATCCTCTGCCCATGGGATTTTCCAGGCAAGAATACTGGAGAGGGTTGCCATTCCCTTCTCCAGGGGATCTTCTCGACCTAAGGAATGAACGAGGGTCTTCTGCATTGAATGCAGCTTCTTCACTGTCTGAGCCATCAGGGAAGCCCATCATTTAGTTTATTAACATTTAATTCAATACAAAGTGTGCCAAGGGCTTATGCTAACAGCTTACGTTAAAGAGACAGAGTTTTACTGTGAATAAGACTGAAAGCATCTATCAGTTTAGTTCAGTTCAGTTCAGTCGCTCAGTCATGTCTGACTTTTTGTGACCCCATGAATCGCAGCACGCCAGGCCTCCCTGTCCATCACAAACTCCCAGAGTCTACTCAAACCCATGTCCATCGAGTCGGTGATACCATCCAACCATCTCATCCTCTATCGTCCCCTTCTCCTCCTGCCCCTAATCCCTCCCAGCATCAGGGTCTTTTCCAATGAGTCAACTCTTTGCATGAGTTGACCAAAGGACTGGAGTCTCAGCTTCAGCATCAGTCCTTCCAATGAACACCCAGGACTAATGTCCTTTAGGATGGACTGGTTGGATCTCCTTGCAGTCCAAGGGACTCTTAAGAGTCTTCTCCAACACCACAGTTCAAAAGCAACAATTTTTCGGCGCTCAGCTTTCTTCACAGTCCAACTCTCACATCCATACATGACCACTGGAAAAACCATAGCCTTGACCAGACAGACCTCTATAGTAAACTATTATTTTGGTAGATAACACTCTTCCATAAAGCCATTCCAGCAGGTTATCCCCCAGAAAGATTTCAGAGGAAAGCTGATTTATAATTACTGACCTGTTGGATGGCACTAGCCATATCAAAGTGTCTATAATTATCATCCAAACACGATTCAAAAGTGAAAGCACCATATATAAGAATTAGTTCACTCATATTTAAATAAGTGTGTTTAGAGATTCATGAAACTATGAAATTTATCAGAGATAACATAAAATGAAGAGATAGGCTCAAGTGATATTTATCTCTGCTTCCCTGGTGCCTGGACTAGAGCAGAGTGCACAAGCAGGTGCTGAAGAAATGCTTTAAAAAAAAGTTTGAGAGTTCCATTTTATTTAAATAAAATTTTAAATTTAGTCAAACAGTAAATTTAAGAAAATCTAAAATATAATGCCTTTTTTTAAAAAAAATCAAAATAATGCCCCTTGTGGCAGCACCATTTTGAAAAATTAAACACTTTCAACAATGACAACCTATGAAACTTGATAGGCTATTTTAATAATACAAAAGATTCAACTCTTCCCAGGTCCCTTTCTACAGGTGTAGGATACACTTATGTTTTTATCTATTACAATCTATGTATTATATTGTTTGAAGTGACGGATGAGAAAAATGAAGCTAATGAAATACTGTGAAACAGACACCATGTAAAAGAGAAAAGGCCATCTTGTGATAGAATGATAGTCCACCATCTGTCCCCCTGCCACTCAGTGACAATTACAAATACTCCATCAGTTTTCTGGTAGGTGGAGATGATAAATGAGGTAAAGACTTCTTTTTCAGATTCTGATGTTCCTTTCTGATCTAATCTGAGGTTTAACAGATGACTCAAAGAAAAGCCTAGAGTTCAACAAGCTTATTAATTTATCATGCTGTGAAGATGGGGAGAGGTCTGAGCTCAGTTCTACAGCAGGGAATGGTTTAGTTGTATTGAACCAAGGCTTATAATGGAAGATGTCTTTGCAGAATTCTAAGGTTTCACATACAGCAAGTTAGATTAGTATCAAGCCTCATCCTTAGAAATCATTTCAATAATATTCTAGTAACAATATTACCATCAAACACAAATAATATCACCCTTTCAATACAAAATCAGAGATAATGTTCATAGCGTCAGACCTCCCAGTTGAGTGGTTTTCACAGCCTGTGGTGACAAGGGCTTAAGAGAATAGGCAGCCTCATATCATAGTCAACGGCACCAGAATAAACATTTCCTTTATGTCTATTAACTTTTAAATGTTTAACAAAAGGATGCATGCAAACATATAAATATTTGGTTAAAGTAAAAAGACAGAAAAGAATATACTACTCTAACACTGCATAAGAAAGAAAGCTGGGATGGCTATGCTAATACTACACAGGGTAGCAAAGAGTATTATTAGAAATAAAGGTCATTTGATAATAAAAAGGGGTCAATTAATCAAGTGGACATAACAATGATTAACATTTATGAACCTAATAACAAAGCTTTGAACTACATGAAGCAAAAACTGATTGAACTGTCAAAAGAAATAGAAAAAGTAACAATTAAAATAAATGATTCCATATCCCTCTCTCAAAAATTGACAGAAGTAGGCAGAAAATCAGGAAAGATACAGCAGATGATGCAACTTTTTGAGGTGACCATTATGTTTACTATTTTGATCATGGGTTATGAATATGCCAAAACTTATTGAACTGTAAACTTAAAGTAAGTGCATTTTAAGGTATAACAGTTATACCTCAAAGTGCCTTAATACAGCAGGAAATTCCCAATTTGTATTAATCTATAATATCGAATAGAAAAGAGTTAAGTCCAAAGAAATAACATACAGCATGGTACTTTTTTATAGAGCCAAAAATCCACTAAAATAAAAGCATATTTTTTTAGTAATAGATCTAGATGCAAAAATAAAACTATAAAGGGGAGGGAAGAGGAAGAATATACAAGGACATATCAAAAACCTAACCAACACTAGGTTTGCCATAATAATATGATACCAAAAAAAAAAATCTAGGAAGCATTAAATAAGAAATAGGGATGTTTGATATTCTTTAAAGGTATAATTGATCAGTAAGATGAAAATGTATAAATAGTTATGACCATGATAGTAAACTCCAGGATACAAATATTGCAAAAATTGACTCTAAGAATACAAGGAAGCATGAATAAATAATAAGAACATACTGGCAGTCTTCATTTTTGAGAAAAGGGTATTAATGAGCACAAAAACAGGTTTTAAAAAGTAGGAATATTTGCATAACAATGAACAAATTTGATAAATATATATCCATAGAGAAAAAATTACTTATTAAAAATTTTACAATGCATGAAGATACAAAGAAAATCAATAAATTTCCCAAAGTAGAACCTATATAAGCCATAATCGATGACCATAATGAAATAAAAGTTGAAATTAAAAACAAAAAGTAGTGCTCATTTTTGGCATCATAGTCCCTATGCAAAATATCTAACAGTCAAATTCATGAATCACTTCACACTTTTAAATACACACAAGCATTCTTACAAAAGGCATTACTACCACTCTAACTTGTAACCTTGGAAATGTCTTTGTTTAAAAGAAGAACTGAAATTCAAAATACTTGTAAAGTTCAGTAATTATTTAGAAACAAAATAAACCCAGCAAGAAAGCTTAAGGCTTAAATAAAGAAAACTATGTAGTTAACTAAATGATCAGTTCAGTTCAGTCTCTCAGTCATGTTTCGACTCTTTGGACCCCATGGACTGCAGCACGCTAGGCTTCCCTGTTCATCACCAACTCCCAGAGCTTGCTCAAACTCATGTCCATCGAGTCGGTGATGCCATCTAACCATCTCATCCTCTGGCAACCCCTTTTCCTGCCTTCAATCTTTCCCAGCATCAGAGTCTTTTCCAATGAGTCAGTTCTTTGCATCAGGTGGCCAAAGTATTAAATGATACATACATACAAATGTAATAGATGAGTAGACAAACATGTGGCTGGATGGAAAGAAAGAATTTTTTAAAATATTGAGTTTGTTACAATATTATTTCTGTTTTATGTTTTGGTTTTTTGGCTGTGAGGCATGTGGGATTCTAGCTCCATGACCAGAGATCCAACCCATGCCCCTTGCATTGGAAGGTGACATTTTAACCACTGCACCACAAGGGAATTTCCTAGAAAGAATATTTAAAAGATGTCTACTCTTACCTTGATGCAATCTTAATCAAAACACAAACAGGATGTTCTTAACAAGTTAACAGCAAAGGTTATGCAGAAATTGAAAAGTGGAGGGAAAACCACGGCAATTTTGAAAAAAGAATAATGAAGAACAAACTGACCACAGTAAGAGGAGAAGCAAAAGACAGCAAATAATATCTACTCAACTCTTTGGAGAAAATAATTATAAAACTACAAATCTCTACCCAGTCAAAAGTAAACAAAGACTTCAAATAAAGATTATTTGTATTTATTCAACCTATCCTGGAGTACAAAAGAAAAAAAAAAGAAATAGGAAAAACTAGCCAGTTTATATTATGAAGCTAGTATAATCTTGAGAAAGGAAAATCTAAATTAAATATCTGCAAAACAAATTCAACTATATATCTTTAAATCAAGACCAAGTAAGCTTAATATTAGAAAAGTCATTACTGTAATATATCACATCAAAAAAATTAAAGGAAAATGTGACCTTTCCAAAAACTCAAGGAAAAATTTCAGTAAAAATTAATACCTACTTATTTTTTAATATCTTACAAAACCAGGGAACTTCTTTACCTTGATAAGAGCCATTTATGAAAACTTTTAAATTGTTTTAAAAAGGAAACCTCCAAATCAGAAGATAAACAGAATTTTTTTTAAAAAGTCTTAACTTTATTCAGCATAAAATGCCAAGTCACTGAACTAGTTACAGGCATAAATCTAAGGTTACTTTGTACCCCAAATCTTATAGTATGGTTAGAACAGATGAAACCCTAGCAAAAGTCAATTATACATGCTTTAATTCACTTGTTCTACAATACCAAAAAAGCTAAAAAGCCAATCTGAAATTAAGAATACATCACCTACCTGACCAAATCTCAAAGTGGCACTAAATGGAATCCAGTATTTTCCTTTTTATAATGGCATCAAAGGCTATTGCAACAATTTAAAAGAATAAAGAACTAAGGATGTAATTTGCCAAAATATCCAACTTCACTACTGTGGTCTCTTATGCTTGCAGCCATTCATTTATCTAATTTTAATCTTGAACCAAAAGAACAAAAATGTGTCCCAAGCAACATGGACACATCTCTGTTGTTCTTTTTCTTCTTTAATTTTTTAAAATGCTTTTCCTTTTATCAAAGTTACCCGATACACATAATTAACACAGTCAATAGTTCAAAGAAAGTAATTTCCTACTAGTCTCCCCACTTCTTTCTCAAATCCAGGGGCAATGATTTTAGCTCATTAGTTTATCTTTTTTCTTTTATACTAATGTATTTTGTGTTGTTATTTCTACATTTTTCAATTTTAGGATTAGCTCTTGACTTTTCATTGTGGAACATGAGGATTTAAGCTCTATTCCTGAACCTGGAACTACCACCACACTTTGACTCTCATGTTTTCTCCTATACTTCCAAATATAAAGAAAAAAAGAAGTGCTATTACCTAATTATCTAGGAAGCAGGAATATGAGGTTTACTACATTGCTTTCTGACATTAAAATACTTCATAATTTAAAAAAAGTTTTTTTGAGAGAGAGGACTAAATTACACAACTGTGAAAATTCTGTTTTATAGCTTTGTGATTTTCCTGATACTGCAGATGTGCCTACTCTGCCAAATGCAAGAGAAGCCAAGTTGACAGAATAATTATTACTAAAATTTCGTAACTTTGATCAGAGATAGATAGGCATTCCCTGCTCCTCTATGAATAACTACTTTGGAACTAAAACATTGGCCACAGAATTTCAGATAAAGAACCTAATTAGGTGTTGATTAAAATAAAAGCTTACCCCAAATGCCCTTAGTTCTTAGGTGGTAGAAGCCAGTAGGCATGCCATGGGCCAGAATGGAGGCTATGGTAAAGTCTCAGAGAAGCAAAGGCAGAGAGACCTCACAGGTGGCCTGATCAGCAAGAGACAAATAAATAGCTCATGATCCACTGGAACACTGTCCGAGTGGAAAGAAAAGATCAGGAATTCACTAGCTACCCTTTAGGATTGGTGGCCATGAGTACACTAACTAACCAGGAACTCACACTGGAAATCAGAAAAGAGAAGATACTATGTAGTAAGATCCCAACTTTTCCTCCTAACATGGGGTTACATAAGCCATACTCTTACTCTGATATGCACAGATGCCATTTTAAGGAGACAAGCAAGAGGATGGGGACTGAGGACTGTTACAAAAGAGGCTGTGTACTAACTGTGAAAACTATTTAAATTCCTGGATCAAACTAAGATTTAAACAAATTGATTGTCTACTTAAAAGTTCTTCCTTGAATCAATGAAGAAGACTGAATCAGCGATAGCTAGCTACTTAGTCCCTGCATGTATCAGGTATAATAGGAGTGAATTTACTACCATAAGAATTCTAAAAGTTAGAAGAAATACACACATTAACAATCAGCCATATGTATGTGTGAATTATATACATAAACAACTATAAAAATTTCCCATCCTATTAAAGAGAAAATGAAAGCAATGGGAACTATGTCCTATAAGAAATAGTAGATGCTTTTTACATCATTTCTCAAACATAACTGTACTTCCTGAGGTATAGGGGAAATGAAGGTCCTTTCTAAATGAGTTGTAGGTTTTTTAATTTGACTTGATTTGCTGTTGAAGGGTGGAAGACGTTTTCCTAAACATGATTATAAAAAAAGGTGATAGCAAATACTTGTACTTTGTAGAAACACAAGTATTTACTATTATTTCTCAGTCTGCCATCAATTCTGGGAGACATCTACTACCTCTTCCACATCAATCATGGGCACATTGGAGCCAAAGAAACTGGCTTATATTCCATTAAATACAATATCTTTCTATTTTCACTACCTAAAATGTTCATTCAATCACCTATCTAGTATAATTTACCAAGAAGAAATACTAATTTAGGAATTGTAAAATCATACTTGATTGTAAATATCCAATAAATTATAATTAAGATCCTTCATAAAAGTTCTTTTCATATTTTCCATTAATTAAATGAAAATAAACTATTATTGTCTCTATATATGAGTTGACAAACAAGTGTAATTTATATGCTTTTAAAGCCAAGGAGTCTCACAAACACAGAAATACATAAATTAAAAAAAGTTTTAAAATCTTTTTAGTTTCACTCTCTTTACAGAATTAAATGTACTTTATATAAGTCCTGTGAAAACCACTATCAGCTTCTTCAGAGAATGCGAAAACAAGATTACAAAATAAACCAGAGTTTTATTAAAACTAATACTTTACTATTTCTCTAGTATTGTGTTAAAAAATTAAATTTTGGAATATATTTAAGCTAGTACCAGTTTCTTTGTCCTTTAGAAATCACGTTCTTTAAATATTTGGATTCTAAGATGATGAAACAGAAAAAAATTGAACATATAGTAGCTTTTTTTGGAAAGTCTCAAGAAACACAAGAAAAATTTCCTGGTCATATTACAATAAAAACCCAAAACATTAAGCCTTTCTTGCTCAGCAGCTACCTATTATGTTTAACAGGCTTAAAACAAAATGTGTCAGAGATCAAGAGTAAGTTATCTGATATGTCAAGTGCATAAGGTCAAAGGTCCAATTTTATTAGGTCAGAGGTGGTATAAATAAAATCTTATATGTCAAAGAAGAAGGGTCACAGATAAGGTGTATATAATATAAAGACATCACAGATGACAAGTAATAACTTTAAGTAGAACAAGTATGTTTACTATAGTTACCTTCACTGATTAAAAATGAAATGTGTGCATGAGTAAGTATAAAATGGCCTTTATATATCATGCAACTCATATGCACACTTGGTTTGAGGAAAAAGGGGCTATTACCAAAATAACTACATGAATGAAGTGAAAACTTAAAGAAAATTTAATACTTCTAAAACTGAAACAGTACACAAAATGAACATATCAATCAAATCTCAAACCACAACAGCTAAACATCAAATTATGCTTTAGTAGCTATAAAAGTTATATAATACTATACATTTTTCTTCCAAAGTAAATGTGTGAATTAAATATCCCTTCCTTCTCTATTTTTCTCAAGATAAAAACACATAAAATTTAGATTTCAGTTTACATAGTAGCAGTGTTGCACAAAATTTTAGAATATTGTTTTGTAAATTAAATAGAATATTTAGCTTTTTTATTAAGAGAACTTAGTTACAAGTAATTTTTATAAGTGGAAGATTTTCTTTAAATAGTCTAATTAAATTCTAATTAATGGGGCTTCCCTGGTGGCTCAGTGTTGAAGAATCTATCTGCCAATGCAGGAGATATGGATTCAATCCATCGCCCGGGAAGATCCCACATGGCGTGGAGCAACTTAGCCCATATGCCACAACTAGAAAGCCTGTGATCTACAGTCCCGAAGCTGCAACAAGAGAAGCCACTGCAATGAGAAGCCCGCACACTGCAAGGAAGGGTAGCCCTCGCTCACTGCAACTACAGAAAAGCCCATGCAGCAAAGAAGACCCAGCAAAGCAAAAAAAAAAAAAAAATTAATTAACAAAACAATTTAGGATTTTTTTAAAAGTGGAACACATATTCACATGACTCTAGTTATAAACAGCAAAGCTAAGTAGAGAATGGGGACAACCACATGAATGATTCAAGTGAAAAAAAAATTCCATAATACTTAAAATACCCAATTTGGGTAATAGGTAATATTTTTTGTAAACTAAATAGTTGATTAGTCCCATTTTTTTATTTCACTTTATTATTTGGTACTTAAAGCCATTCTGTATAACCTTACAGTTCAACTTATTTCAATTAAGTTTTTCTTAAATGCCTTACTATGCGACAAGCATTATGTCCAACAATGGATATACAGAAATTAAATATTTAAAGACTTCCAATTTCAGCCACAGTGAACTGGCTTATACTGGACTAACCTTCCAACTCCAAAAGTTGCAAAAAATATACAAAAGATCTACTTGAAGGCATTAAAAACAGCCAACACAACCAGAACTTGAGACCATGATCCCTGAAAGGAGGGAAATACAGGAGGTGAGCTCCACATTCACTCTGGATTTTGCCCTAAGTGTTTATGCCAATTTTTGGCATGCAAGAACAGTGAAAGCTGAAAGTGTCAGTCTTACTGAGCTGAGGAGACAGAATTTGGTTTAGAGCTGTCAAAATAGTTGGAACTCAAGGGGCAGAAATCCTTAGAAGGAGTGAATCAAATTAACTGTGTGTAATTTCTCCTCAAACATTGGTCACATCAGAAACTTAGAAAACAGCAGCTCAGTTCCTCCTACCTAGGTAAGATTTATTAAGAACCAACCAAAAGGGACTTCCCTGGAGGTCCAAAGGTTGAAGAGTTCAAATTGCAGTGCCAGGGACATGGCTTCAGTCCCTGGTGCGTTGGGGAACTGCTGGGGACCACCTAGGCCCCTGCCACAACTACTCAGCCCATGTACCACATCAAGAGAGCCTGCGTCCTGCAACTACTGAGTCTGCAGACTCTAGAGCCCATGTGCCACCACTAGACAGAAGCAGGTGCCCAACAGCAAAGGATCCCACGAGCCGATATGAAGATCTGGCCTGCCGCAACTGAGACCCAGACACAGCCAAATAAATATATTAAAAAACAACCCATAAAATTACTCCTGCTTCCTGACAGTATCCAATCCAGAGCAAAGTCTCATGTCTTTGAATACTCTCCCCTACCCAAATCACCTAAGCAAAAACCCAATCCCTATAATAAGTCCGTTCCAACACCTTATTGAGAAACTCTACAACTTCCCCAGTGTGCACTTTCTCTTTTTGTAACAAATCAATAAATCCAATTCTACTCAACTGTAGACATGCTCCTGAAGGTCTCCATCTGGAAGGCACTGACAACAAGCTAAGAAAGAGAATGATCTATAGCTTCACATAAACATTAGGGATCAATTTTTACAGACTTAAGGATAAGTTAAAGAAGCCCAAGCACAAAAGGTATATCCTGCAAGATGTCATTTATATGACGTTCAAGAACAGGTAAGACTGTCTGATGGTAGTCAGAGACTAGTTACCTTTGTGGGGCGGGGCACGACTGAGACAGGGGATGAAGGAGCCTTCCAGGATTCAAGAAACAATTTATGTGCTGACATGAGTGGAACAAATGTAAAAATTCATTGAGTTATATACTTTAAATCTGTGTGTTCTATTAATATATACCATAATTAGAACAAAAAAGTTAAACATATATTTTGACTTTTTAAGTTTACACACAAGTACTGCCCTCACAGAACCATAATAACCTTTCCTGGATATCTTAAGAGATACCTGAAAATCATGAATTTCTCATCTTTGGGTACCTTTAGAAATTTACTTTGTATATACAGAACCAACAAATTAAGAAATTAGTAGTATCATCCATATCTCAAGAACAGTCGAATTAAAACATTTATAAAAATACTTGCACAAATCTAAATTCCATGTTAACAGTAATTATAGGTAGGTAAATAATGCATTTCAAAAAATTCCTATGTACTGTATTGATACAAAATTATCAATTTCTATGATTTTTATATTGTTAGCTATTTTCTAAGAAACATAGACTGTCACTGAACAACTCTTAAATTACTAAAATATCAAAATATCATAAACCTTTTATTAATCTTTTTCTTTTTTAATTGGAGTATAATTTTTTTACAATGTTGTGTTAGTTTCTGCTGTATAACGAAGTGATCAACTAAATGTATACATATATCCCCTCCCTCATGAACCTCTGTTCCACCTGACCCCCACCCCAGCCCTCTACGTCATCACAGAACACCAAGTTGAGCTTCCAGTGCTATATAGCAGGTTCCCACTAAGCTATTTTACACATGGTAGTGTATATATCCATAAACCCGTTTATACATTGAAATTATATAAACAGTATTAAATTCTTATTTCTATGTTTCTTATTAATATATATACTAAAATAAAGATCTTTGTATACTATATTGTTGTTTAGTCGCTAAGTCATGTACAACTCCTTTGTGACCCCATGGGCTATGGCCCGTCAGGTTCCTTCCGTCCATGGGATTTTCCAGGCAAGAATACTGGAAAGGGTTGCCATTTCCACCTCCAGGGAATCTTCCCAACTCGGGTATCAAACCCACGTTTCCTGCATTGGCAGGCAGATTCTTTACCACTGAGCTACCAGGGAAGCCCATATTATATTGTAGTAGTTACTAAATATAGCTTTAGATAATCACAGAGATACATATGAACATAGATTTCTTCATAATAGAAGAGAATATAGAAGGAACTCAATAAATACAAGTATATGAACCAAAGTAAAGCTTACCACTTCTTCATCTGAAAGTTCACGCCCTTGGATGCTGCTATTTTCTCTCACAGCTTGCTGGTGTTTTTTTCCTTTAATGTGACTAAAAAGATACACCTCTGAAGAGATCTATAAGCATAATATAAAAGCAATGTAATGAACATTTAATTATATCTTATTTTAAATATTATACATTCTATACAGTATATATATGCAACTTGCAATCGCTCTAGGATTTATATATTAGTCTTAAAAATATTTTCTTTAGAATATAATTCTAAGACTCCTCTAGAAGACAAATGATAAAAAAGGCATGTCATCAAAGCCAACCTTAACAGGATATCATTTCTTCTAAGTATAAAGGTGCAAGTCTCAGCACTGAAAAATGTTGCTTCGCTTTTGTGGTCCTAATATCCCAAAATATTGACCTAGGTATCATTAGGCTAAAATATCATTAGTATCATTAGGTAAACATCCATCTGAGCAGCAACTGCATGCTTTGGTCCTTTGCATTGCTACTCTTAAATGCTGATACTGTTTCTGTACTATCTATACTTACTTTGCATAAAAATCATTAAAGAAATTCATGGTACTCAGCACATGCCTTGTATGACTTTTAAGACTAGAGAATATATTCCATAGTTTAATACACTTCAGTAATAAATTGTAACGTCTCATCACAACACTGATACTGACAACCTACCAAGACATTGCAGAGAGAACACTGCTTCTTTCTTTCATAAGGGGTTAATTTGGGGGCATAATCGGTATTCGCATGCCGTCCACTGCTTAACTCAGCAGCTTTTTCTTTTCTTTGTTCAATCTGTTCCATGTGTCTCCTAATGCTTTCATCATGCTGTAAATGAAATCAAAGTGTAAAAACATAGAAATGTATTCATTACACTGAGAACTTGAAAAAGCAGTATTTCTATTAAACTTTCTAAAATAATAGAATGTCTTAATTCAATATTGGACGCTGATGATAAGAATTTATATAAAGCCCTTTATCATCCCCTACATGTGTAATAACATTTTCTAAAGGGTACTCCATGGAATTACACTGTGGGTTATTAATAAGCATTTTGCAGAAGAGTTACTGTGGTCAAATAACTTTGGAAAATAGTTAAAGCTACTTACTGGCTCTAGGCTTGTCACTCTGCACTGATGTAATAAACCTAGATTATACTGAGCAACATTTTACATACCTTTTTGACCATAACATACATGAGAAGCACTTCATGGAACATACTATGGGAAATGCTGCCCCACCGTAAAGACCAAGCTAATCCTCAGCAGAAGAGGCCCATCATGACACATACCTCTACCCACATCATCTCCAACAACTTCCCAGAAAACAAAAAATAAACAAACCCAAAAATACTATTTCAGACTTTTGACTTCACGCTCATATCATTTTATACGGCTGGGTGCCATCCCACCCATCTACCTATTCAACTCATCTTTTTTTAAAGATTCAGCTCAGAAATTATCCTCTAAAATTATTTCCCTGACTTCTGAAACCCTTCACGTTAGCTTATGTATTTTCCTCCTCTGTCTTTTCATGACGCTCCATGATTACCTTTATCCATATAGAAATTATCTGATTAGCATCTGAATCTCACACTAGATTATGAGTTTCTTGAAACTTAGAACCATGTCTTACTCATCTCTGTATCCCCATGCCTACCACCAGATTCAGTAAGTATTTGCTGCATTAGATTTAAATCAATGACAAAGTTCTAGGACAATACAAACAGTAATATAAGATCCTCTACTCTATGGAATTTACTACCCTTGTGAAACCCCAACATGTAAATAATTATGACATAATGTAAAATATTCACACTGCTAGAATCTACCAATGGCAAAGACTTTCTAGAAAATATCATCTCCCAAGCTATAATTATGCAATTCATAAGCACTGAAAAAATATTTTATTTCTAAATTATTACAGGTCTATAAATATTAAAAGTTTAATAGTTAATGTCCTCGAGTCATTAACAAATTACTTAGTAAAACCAAGAAATGCTAAAATTCTTTACATTTTTTCCCTCAAGGGCTTTATCTAATTAAAATAGTTTGTTTTCAGGTAGTTGAGTTGGAAATGATCAAAGACAAACCACATAACTCCAAAAATTAGTAACACAAATTAATCAAATTTTTATATAATTAGTTAAAAAGAAAAAATATTAATCGCATGCTACATTAAAACAGCTCTAAAGTTTCAAAGTAAAATATATAACATTCCTACCTTGAGCTGGATTTTTTTCTGTAGCTCTTCCATAGCTTCTTGTTGAGCAGCTGTGAGTGCTGCCAATCGTTCTTCCCTGTCTCTGTAAGAAGATAGTAAAAATTATAAACTCAATGCTTATAGTAACAAATTTCATGCAGTTAAAAAAATATAATTAGGACACATAGGCATATGTATTTTAGAGCTTTCAAAATCATTTTTTCAGAGTGCCTACCAAGTCTTGGATATATTATTGCACATTAAACATTTGGGAAGCAACAGACATTGTTAGTTATACAAATATTAGGTTGATGAAAAAGTAATTGTGGCTTTGGACCGTCAATTTTAAATAATTATAACCAGGCTCAAACACATCTTTATTAATCAAAATATGAACCATTAAAATCAATACATTTTTGCCAATGAGAAACAAGTTTGTTTATTCCTATAGTGCAAAAATCTGTGCTTTGGGATTCGGTGAACGCTTGGAGAGCATTTTCTGCATTCTCTGTTTGTGGAAATGTTTACCCTGCAAAAGTTGTTGAGATATTTGAAGAAGTGGTAGTCAGTTGACGAGAGATCGGGAAAATGGTAGATGAGGCAAAACTTCGTAGCCCAATTCATTCAACTTTTGAAGCTTTGGTTGTGCGACATGCAGTCAGGTATCATCATGGATGGAGAAGAACTGGGCCCTTTCTGTTGACCAGTGCCAGCGGCAGGCATTGCAGTTTTCAGTCATCTCATCAATGTGCTGAGCATACTGCTCAGATGTAATGGTTTCAACGGGATCCAGAAAGCTGTAGTGGATCAGACCGCCAACAAACCACCAAATAGTGACCATGACCTTTTTTGGTGCAAGTTTGGCTTTGGGAGCTTGGAGCTTCTTGGCTTGGAGCTTCTTCTCGGTCCAACCACTGAGCTGGTCATTGCCTATCATCGAATAAAATCCCTTTTCATTGCACGTCACAATTTGATCAAGAAATGGGTTGCTGCTGTTGTGCAGAATAAGACAAGATGACACTTCAAAACAACATTTTTTTTTTTAAACTTTTGGTCACCTCATGAGGTACCCACTTATTGAGTGAGCTTTTTCACCTTTCCAATTTGCTTCAAATGCCAAGTGACCATAGAATGGTTAGTGGTACATTCATCAGCAACTTCTTGTGTAGTTGTAAGAGGATCAGCTTCAACAATGGCTCTCAATTGGACATTGTTAACTTCCAATAGCTGGCCACTACACTCCTCATCTTCAAGGCTCTCAATCTCCATTGCAAAACTTCTTGAACTGCACTGTACATTTGTTAAGCAGTTTCTGGGACAAATGTGTTGATGTTGCAAGTTGTCTCTACTGCTTTACAATCTATTTTGCACTTTAATAAAAAAATTGCTTGAATTTACTTTTTGTCTAACATCATTTCTATGGTCTAAAATAAACATAAAATAAACAGCAAGTGATAAATCATTAGAAAAAAACATAAAGTGAGAAATGTGCATTAAAATGATGTATAACATAACCACATTTAAGAATGTATTCCAATATCAAAGAGAAAAGTTCTACAATGCAAAACTGCAATTACTTTTGCACCAACCTAATAGGCTTCTGGACCCAGGAATGGGTTTAAATACTAACTCTGGAACTGTGAAAGTCAAAGTCACTCAGTTGTGTCCGACTCTTTGTAACCCCACGGACTACAGTCCATGATAGCTCAGTTGGTAAAGAATCCGCCTACAATGCAGGAGACCCCAGTTTGATTACTGGGTCGGGAAGATCCTCTGGAGAAGGGATCGGCTACCCACTCCAGTATTCTGGCCTGGAGAATTCCAGAGACTGTGTAGTCCACGGGGTCGCAAAGAGTCAGACACGACTCAGCGACTTTCACTTTCACTTCATTGGAACTGTAATTTAATTATGGCACATTTAAAATATACATTTATCTCTTTTCCTGTATAAAAATCTATAAATTATTAAAGGGATAGAAAAGGCTAATATTCCCAAAGACAAAGAGAACAGGACAAGAAACGATCACAAACTTTGAGATGTCCAAAGAAGTAAGACAATGTTTAGGAAAAAAGCAGTCAAATGAAGCTTTCTCTGAATGAAGCCTTATGTTGGATTTAGTAGACAAGGACTATAACAGCTATTATAAATATGTTATTAAGAATTAAAAGACAGTATGTCAACCTAAGGAAAAAATATCACGACAATGATTCAACAGATAGAGAATCTCAATAAAGATTTTTTTAAAAAACTTTCCAACAAAAGAAACTAGGAATCCTTAAACAAATGGCGGATTCGAGGGGTGCAGCAGGGAATATATAAGATGAATTTGAAGCATCTTTCAGTGCCAGGAAATAAGGATATACTCAAAAACCAAAATGAAGAAGTGTATTTAAGGCAAATGGGGGTCAAATGAAAAAGCTCTCAATGTCCAAAGATGAACCAATTTGAGTAACAGAATAAATGCCATAATATTGATGTATAAATGACATATTGATATAAAACAGGAATTTAATAAATAGGAGAACAAATATCCTGTACAGAAGAAGTACACACAATTTATGTAGGAATTCTTCTCTCAAGGAGGTAGAGAATAACTCCCCATCTCTTCAGCTTAGCCAGTGCTTAGTGACTTGCTTCCAAGGATGACAGTATATTGGAAATTTAAATTAAAATTAAAGTATACAATGGAGAAATCTAACAAAACTACCTTATCCAGGTGATTAAGACTAACAAAATCAGTGAAAACTCAAGGTGATATCATGAACTTTTGACATTTGAAAAATGGTAATTCACATTCACCACTGTGGTCTTCCTCCCCAAAACCATAACCTCAATATAACCATGAGAAAAACATCAGACAAATCCTAATTGAGGAAAAGGCTACAAAATACCTGACCACTATTCAGTACTGTCAAGGTCATCAAAACCATGGAAAGCCTGAGAAACTGCTACAATTCAGAAGAACCTGAAGAGAAATGACAATTAAATATCTGAAGAAATAGTGGCCAAATACTTTCAAAATTTGATGAAAACACTAATGTAATAGAGTAGGATAATCATGAAGAAAAACAATCTAGACAAATCATAATGAAACTGGTGAAAAACCAAGTAAAAAAGAAATTGAAAACAAAACAAAAAACCCTCACCATATACAGTGGCAAAACAGTATGATTAATGGCCGAATTTTCATCAAAAACAATAGTAAGAATATTCAAAGTACTGAAGGATTTAGCCAGTGCAATATGGCAAGAAAAAAGAAATTAAAGGCATCCGTATTACAAAGCAAGAAGTAAGGCAAGGACTATTTGCAGATGACATGAGCCTTTATGAAAATGTCCTAAAGAACAACAGCAGCAAAAAAGAAAACACTAGTAGGAAAACACTCATAGGAAAATTGGGCAAGATCATTAAAAAACTGTAAAATAAGGTAAGTAAAAAAATTGATTGTATTTCTATACAATAGCAAAAATACTACCAAAAATGAAATAAAATAATTCCACTTTCAATGACCTCAAAAAGAGTACTTAATAAATTTAAGAAATGAACTAAATTTAAGAAATGAATTAAATGAATTACAAGATCCGTTTTCTAAAAACTACAAAATATTGTTGAGAGAAATTAAAGCAGATACAGAGACACACACCATATTCATATATCATAATATACAATAATATAAAGGTGGCAATTCTCCCCATAACAATCTACAGATTCAAGGCAGTTGCTATAAAAAAGCTTGGAAGCTTTTTATTTTTAAGAAAATGATGAACATACCCTAAAAAATTATTTGGAAAGCAATTTTGAAAGAGGACAACAACACTTGAGTACTTATATTACTTGTTTTCAAAACCTGCTATAAAGTTACAGTAGTTAAAACAGTGTGGTGCTAAAGTAAGAAGAGACATCAAAAGAAAAGGGTATCAAAAGCAAAGGACAGAGTCTAGAAATAAACTGTCACATCTATGATTAATTGATCATGAACAGGTAGCAAGGCAGTTCAATGGTTAAAAGCTAGACTCTTCAACAAATGGTGCTATGATAAATGAGTATCATAGGCAAATGAATAAATTTAGATTTTCCTTTTCATACTATATCTAAAAGTTACCTTAAAAGGATATAAAACCTAAATGTGTATCAAACTGAAAACCATAACATTTTGAAGACTATCTTATGACATGGGATATTAAAAAATTTCATAAGTAAGATCAAAAAGTGCCAATCAATTTGGCCAATTAAATGCTTTGTCTTTGGTCTTTGAGTCTTTTTAAAATTAATTAATTTATTTTAATTGGAGGATAATTTCTTTACAATATTGTGGTGGTTTCTGTCATACACTGACATGAATCACCCACGGGTGCACGTGTCTCCCCATCCTGAACTCCCCTCCCACCCCCCAACACCCACCCACCCGGCCCCTCTGGGTTGTCCCAGAGCACCAGCTTTGAGTGTCCTGGTCTTTGAATCTTAAACAAGAGATATTAAAAAGTAGGAATGGCTAAGTGTCATTTATTATAATGAGAAAGACAACATACTAACTGGATTACTTCCACCAAAGGACCACTGCTATAGCTCCTATGACCTAGCCTTTGGTGTCTGACCAAGTCCAAACCTGGTCCTCTAACTTCCAGTCACTTTTCCTCACAATATTTAAGTTAGCTAGTATCAAATTCTATTTCTTACAACTGAAAATATCTTGAAACATCAAGTTTCCCATCCAATAGAAATGTTCAAAAGGTTTCCATATTAAGTAGAGTGTCTTAATTCCTGGAAATCAAAATTCAATAAAACATTTCTATATATGTGACTATTTCTAAAAAATCTACATGATAGTTAATAGCTTCGAAATTTGATCTGAATATGCACTCACTACAAAATGTTCATCAGGACCAAAAATAGAGATAGCAAATGAAGTACCTAGCTCTTTCCCGGGCTGCATCTTCACGGGCTTTTTCCTTTTCTTGCCTCTGTTGTTCAATTCGGGCTTCTTGTTCTTTCCTCTTCATTAACAATTCTTCTACACGGGCCTGCCGTTCTGCTTCTAGAGCTCGCTTACGTTCCTAGTATCAGAAATGTTTTAAAAAATGTTAGAATTATGTGTAATATGAAGATGATTAAAGTGACATAGCTTGGACATAGACTTATATATTCAAGACAGACAAATACCTGACTTGTCATTGTTTCTCAGAATTTAAACAAAAATCAAGTATCAATATCTGGCTTTCACATGTCATTTATTAGTGCTACAAAATAATTATAAGAATAAATGCTATTTTAAGCACTGAAACATGTTTATTACCATATGTAAAATAGATGTCCAGTCCAAGTACAATGCATGAAGCAGAGCACTCAAAGTCAGTGCCCTGAGACAACCCAGAGGGATGGGGTGGGGATGGAGGCAGGGGGTGGTGTTCAGGATCAGGGGACACGTGTGCACCCATGGCTGATTCATGTCAGTGTATGGCAAAAACCATCACAATATTGTAATTATCCTCCAATTAAAATAAATTAATAAAAAATAAAGAATAAATGTTATTTTAGTAGATATTATATTATTTATATTCTGTGAGAATCTGATAAATATTTTGTTTAATCACTTCTAAACCCTTGTGTTTAGATGGTTGTAGAAATAACAGAATATGATGAAGAAAGCATAATTAACAGAATTTATTTCTGAACTAAGCTTTCTTCTTAACTGAAGAAAAGCTTGTAGCCGGGCTTCCCAGGTGGCTCAGTGGTAAAGAATCTGCCTGCCAAGGTAGGAGCCACAGGAGATATGGGTTTAAATCCCTGGGTGGGGAAGATCCCCTGGGAGGAGGAAATGACAACCCACTCTAATATTCTTGCAGGGATAATCCCATAGACAGAGAAGCCTGATGAGTTACAGTCCATGGTGTTGCAAAGAGTCAGACATGACAGAGCAATTGAACACACACACACACAGGCACAAGTTTGTGGCCTGGACAAAGAGGCATTATAATATAGCATAGTGGATAAGACAGTGGATACTGCATTAGATTCTCTAATTTTGTTTCCTGATTCCATTATTTACTGTCGGGTGACTCTGGTCTAGTTACATAATAGATGTGAATTAGTTTTCTAGAAGACAAAAAAAAAATAGTACTTTTAAGTATACTGTAAAGAACGTATGAGATAATATATGAAAAGCACTTACCACAGGGGTTGGCATATACTAAATTCTCAGTAATTACTTATTATAATCATTATTAAGGTAGAAGATACTTCATTAAAACACTGTGATATACTTCCTGTATATATTTTTGCCTGCTAGGAGTAGGCGAAATTTTCACCATATTACTAGATATACCAATGTATTTCTTTCAATTCATTCCCATTCTCTAGGTAGCTTACACAACATCTCCCTGGTCACACTCCTTATGATAAATAGAACACACTGATCTAGGCTCCAGTAACTACTACTTAGATAACTTTGAGCAAGTCATTTTACCTTAAAAAGACACACCATTTGTTGTGAGATTTAAATTATTAATATAGGTAAGCACTTAGCAAAGTGTTTAGTACGTAGTAAAGTGTTCAGTAAATGACTGCAAATAAAGCAGTTTCTGTCTCAAGAACACTGAGGAGAGAAGTAAGTAAATATTTCTAATAATTAACTAAACTCACAATGGTAACTTTATCTCTATAAGAAGTTGTATGTATGCAGGGGGAAAAAACCTTTTTAAAGTAGTACCACCAAAGGGTACCTAATTCTTTTCTTTCTTTGTTGTTTCTTTTTGGAGAGGGGACTGGGAGCTAGAGGAAATGTACTGATTTCAGAAGAGTATATCTGACAGACTGCAAACTGTTAAAGGTATCCAAATAGATTTTAAAGTCATTACTTTCTGAAATACTATTCATGGATTAATGTTACAGCTACCTCTCACTACTAAGTTAAGTATAATATGTAGCAACTTGTTTAGCTATTTATTATCTGAAAAACCGAAGAGTAAAAATAATCAAGTCCAGTATGGAAAATTTTCTCCAATAAAAATCATACATGAAAGTTTTCTCTTAACCTCAAATTTACTTGAAGTTTTTTTTTAAAAAATCTGCAGTATATCTGAAAACACAACTGCCACACTAAAATGTAAAAAGATAAAGCTTAAGTATAATTAAACCAGAACTTTTCATTTCATATTTTATAAAAACAAAATCTTATGGAATATACTTTTAAAAATTATAAGTTGGTCTTATAAATTAAACATACTAATATTATATAAAACAGTTACTTTATATGTATATGCAATGTAACTGAGTTGTACACATAAATATTAATACAATGTCGACTTGTTGAATGTTTTTATGGATATAAGAAATACTCCAACATTGTACTAACAGAAATAGTTGAATTTAAAAAAAAATCCAATCCTCTAATTTCTGTTTTTAATTAGTAGAAAAGAAAATTGGTAATTGTATAACCAATGAGTAAAACTAGTAAGTTCAGCTAGTATCTTCCTTTCTAAAATGTAAGTTTCCTAAAGACAGGAAACTCTGCACTCCATAAAAGCACCTTGTACAGAGCAGGAGTTTGATAAGTACTTATTAAACAAATGAAGCATAAGTTTTAAAATAATATTCATCATAAATCTGTAAGCTTACAAATATAAAGTATAAACCTACAGCAACTGAACTGGAAAGACATCTACCTCTCAAGCCTTCTGAAACCTCTGACTCCCATATACTTTGTTTCACAGTCAAGGATATATTTATGGTGGCCAAAGAAAGGATTTTGTAACCCTGCCCTTTATGCCTGCAAATCAAAAGATTATGGCAAGAGGACAAGGCAGACTATCTAAGAAATTGGGCATAAAACTAATCTATCAATAATTTATATAACAAAAATGGCAAATTAAGAATGTACAATGGTAGCATTAACTTAGTATTTCACTTGCAAAAAACCAAGAATCACAATTGCCTTTAACAATTAATTTTGGGAGTTTTTCAAGAGTAAAATTAAAGCAGATGGGGGCCTCTCTGAATTCTTCTCTGAGTTAGTATCTTACTATTACTGTATTTATATGTTTGGCTTTAGTGCATAGCACATCTAGTAATAACTATACATTTTAAATTTTTTAAAAATTTTATATATTTATGTATGTAAAACCAATAAATTTTCTACTATCAGTATATAGATTAAACTTACGTATACAGGTTTTAAATTTTCCATTGAACATTAAATCTGTAAGAAATTTCAACATTTTAAAAAAGAAAATTCTGAGTAATCAAAAAATGTGTTAGTGATTACAAAAAATCCCTTACTACTTTCAGAAAAGACCTGCTTTCCTTTAAGCTTTAATAAGTGTTCCAAATAATGAAATAAGAGTAATTTTTAAACAGAAAATAACTGCTGTATTTTCAAATCTGCAAAATAAATGTAGAAAAAGTAACCACAGAAGTCTATTCAAAAATATACAGTATTACTCATATATTTTCCCCCAAAATCCAGCTAAGAAGTCACCTCTTCCAGAGAACTTTCCCTGACATTCCCCTCTCATCAACAGAGCTAACTATTCCCTATTCTGTGATATCGCTACAGGTTTCTATTACATTTTCACACTGTTCTATTATTTACCATTAAGGCAAAGATCATTATTTACTTATTTTTGAATTACTAATGCATAATGGTTATTCAAAAGTAACAATTTTCAAAACGATTATTTGTATAAAATGGTCCCACTGCAGAAAAAAAACAGCAATAAAGCTGAAGAGATGGCACAAATTAAAAATTCAAATATCTTATTTCGTTTACTCATCTAAGAATATTAGCTAATGGACAACTTTAATTTTTAAATGATAATAATGAAACTTTTTACTGTCTCTTTGATAGAAAAAGCTAAATTTTCTCTAATAGTAACATCCTGTATTTTTAAACATAAGTTAGCTTGGCACTCAAGATTAAAATAAGACCCTGAACTCAAATCAAGCAGAGATTGGGTGAATATGGGACTGTTTGCTAGTACACAAAAATAGCATGAAGTAACCAATAAACTTGAAAGCTGTATTGATATTTTAATCTTCTAAAATTACCAGTGAGATAAAGAAGCATAAAACATTAATAACATCCCTAAGTTTTAACGTAACAACAAAGTTCTTCATGATCAAGTCTATAACTCTACATGCTGTACTCGCTCGTACCTCCTTCTGCATGGAATGCCTATTTCCACCATTTGCAACTATCTCATTACTCAAATGTTGGGTAAGGCATCATCTCCTCCAGAAAGCTTTTTCTTGACTTTCTCATGTCTCAATTTGAGTAATGTGTTCTCCTTTGTGCTTCCAAAACGCTTTTACTGTTACACTTATCCTAATGGGTTAAGATTTATTTACATATACGTCTCTGCATTGTGATCAAAGACATATCTTTTTCATGTCCTTAAGCAAAGCTAATGGCAACCCACTCCAGTATTCTTGCCTGGAAAATCCCATAGACGGAGAAGCCTGGCGGGCTACAGTCCATTGGGTCGCAGAGTTGAACACGACTAAGTGACTAACACATACACAAGCAAAGCTCAGCACATGGATACCAGCAATAATTCAATACATGATCAGTGAATGAATAAACAAAGAAATATTAGTCTAATAGATAAAGTATGTGTCTGCATTCATACTTGATCTTGAGGAAGATCTAAAATAGTTTAAAAACATCATTTATGTTTATGTGTTGACCCTTCTTCCCATTCTGAAAATGGTAGCCGACTTACGGTTTGCTACAGAGGTTTAAGGACCTGATGATACTGCCCAGTATACCACAGGCACTCCCTGTTATAAGCATAAAACCTGCCCAGTTCCTTAAGGCTACATACACAGGTTCAAACACAATCCATTTTTAATAGACGAAAGGAACATATTCTTTCCCAACCTAATTAGAAAAGGATAGATAATAATCTGTCCAGAGCAATTTAGCTCTTCATCTGGTTGAGACTAGAGATTCAAATTGACAAAGACACTGATAACATTATCTGAAGAAGTACACACTGCCTTTGCTATCAGACTTCCTGATTCCAAACCAATCTAGGGCTGACTCCTTTTTTTATGCCCAGGGCCTAGGAAATGGACAGTGCTCACAAATGCCTGCTGAATAAAATTCTACCTGAACAGCTTCATCACGTGCTTGCTTTTCTTCCTGTCTTCTCTGACGCTCTTCCTGTAACTCATTAAGCCTCTGCTCATATTCCTTCAATTTTGATAAAACATCATGGCGTTTGTTCTGGGCTTCAAGGGTATTTATAAAGGCAATTTCGTTTACCTTCAACAACAACAACAACAAAAAAAAACACAGAAAGTGAGTTTCAAATTAGGCTCATTCTAAGGCACATCAGACACATCAGATTCTTAACACATCATGTTAAGAAATTTAACAGTCTTTATTTAATAATATAAACCAGTTGTATATAAGGCATAGAACAAAAAATGAATGACTTACAGTCTTTTATTTCAACATTTATTCCCAAAATGGATAATAATCCAGTGTATATAACAAATCCAGAGGCCATAGAGTAAATAAAGAAATAGAGTAAATAAAGGCCTGCCATTGAAATTTTTTACTGAAATACAACTGATTTACAGTAAAGTGATTCAGTTATACATACATATATGCATTAATTCCCTGTGTTATACAATATGACTGTGTTATTCATCCATTCTATATATAATAGTTTGCATCTACTATAGGGCTAATAGTTATTACAGAGCTAACAGTTAGCCCCAAATTCCCAATCCAATCCTCCCCTGTGCCCTCTCCCCTTGGCAACCACAAGTCTATTCTCCATGTCTGTGAGACTATTTCTGTTCTGTAGATAGGTACCTTTGTGTCATATTTTAGATTCCACACACAAGTGCTATCACATGGCATTTGTCTTTTTCTGACTTACTTCACTCTACATGACAATCTCTAGGTCCAACCACATTTCCACAAATGACCCAATTTCATTCCTTTTTATAGCTGAGTAATAGTTCATTGAATATATGTACAACTTCTTTATCCATTCATCAGTAGATGGAAATTAAGGTTACTTCCACGTCCTGGCTATTGTAAATAGTGCTGCAATGAACAGCGGGGTGCATGTATCTTTTTGAATTACGGTTTTCTCAGGGTATAGGCCCAGTAGTGGTACTGCTGAGTCATATGGTAGTTCTACCTTTAGATTTTTAAGGAACCTCCATACTGCTCTCCATCGTGGCTATATCAATTTACATTCACACCAATAGTTCAAAATGGTTCCTTTTCCTTCACCCCCTCTCCATCATTATTTGAAGCATTTTTGATGATGGTCATTCTGATCCATGTGAAGTGATACCTCACTTGATCTGCATTTCTCTAATAATTAGTGATGCTGAACGTCATTTCATGTCCTTTTTGGCCATTTGTATGTCTTCTTTGGTGAAATGTCTATTTAGGACTTATGCCCATTTTTTGACTGGGTTGTTTGTTTTTCTTTTTTTGGTATTGAGTGGCATGAGCTGTTTGTATATTTTGGAGATTAATTCCTTGTCAATTGCTTTGTTTGCAAATATTTTCTCCCATTCTGAGAGTTGACTTTTCATCTTGTTTATAGTTACCTCTGCTGTGCAAAAGCTTTTAAGTTTAATTAGTCCTTTTGTTTATTTTTGTTTTTATTTTCATTACTCAAAGAGGTGGGTCAAAAAGATAAGTGTTCTTCCTGTTTTCCTCTAAAAGTTTTATAGTGTCCAGTCTTACATTTAGGTCTTTATTCCATTTTGATTTTGCTTTTGTGCATGGTGTTAGGGAGTATTCTAATTTCATTCTTTTACATGCAGCTGTCCAATTCTCCCAGCACTACTTGTTAAAGAGACTGTCTTTTCTCTATTGTATATTCTTGTCTCTGCCATATATTAGGTGACCATAAGTGCGTGTGGTTTATCTCTGGTCTTTCTACCCTGTTCCATTGATCTACATTTCTGGTTTTGTGCCAGTACCATACTGTCTCAGTTACTATACAAATCAATTTTCTTCAACATACACCAAATAAGCTATAATTAGGTACAAAGTACTGAACTACATATCCTTCATCCTCAACTTTATATATATTGATTCTTAACAGTCAAGTTTTCCTAGAGAGTACAGTTTTTATGAATAAAGTACAGCTAATGAAAAAAGCTGGAAAATGTAAGTTGGGATCAAATGCCTCATTCTTGAAAGCCAGAAGGATGGCATACTATTATAAAAAAGGCAGAGTGAAACCAGGAATTAAACACTGGAGCTGCTCTCTCTGACAGAAGTACAGACTCCAGGAATCTATGCTAAATGAAATAAAACCTATCACTAGATATGTTTCAAGCAAAGCAAGTGTCAAACTCACATGTGAATGAAGTTCTAAAAAAGATTTCCCAATCTCCATGCCATATAGCCACTTTCATAAGTAAATTAACAACATAATCATTTCTTAAACTACACTAAAAGTATAAGACAAACAGGTATGCTCAAGGAAAACTAATCATACTGTATCAAGGGTCACATGTGAAGCATAATCAAGATGAAAGAAAAAGAAATGGGACCCTAATGCTCCAAACAAAACACATAAAATAAAATTCAGAGGGAAGAATGTGCAAAAACAGAAGAAAAAAATCCAATCTGTAATGCTGGTCAAATGGTCCAAAGTTTTAGTTACACAAGTTGAATATGTTTGAAAACTCAGCAGTGACCACAGGACTGGAAAAGGTCAGTTTTCATTCCAATCTCAAAAAAAAGCAATGCCAAAGAATGCTCGAACTATAGCACAATTGCATTCATCTCACACGCTAGTAAAGTAATGCTCAAAATTCTCCAAGCCAGGCTTCAGCAATACGTGAACCGTGAACTTCCAGATGTTCAAGCTGGTTTTAGAAAAGGCAGAGAAACCAGAGATCAAATTGCCAACATCTGCTGGATCATTGAAAAAGCAAGAGAGTTCCAGAAAAACATCTATTTCTGCTTTATTGACTATGCCAAACCTGTTGACTGTGTAGATCACAAACTGTGGAAAATTCTGAAAGAGATGGGAATACCAGACCACCTGACCTGCCTCTTGAGAAACCTGTATGCAGGTCAGGAAGGAACAGTTAGAACTGGACATGGAACAACAGACTAGTTCCAAATAGGAAAAGGAGTACGTCAAGGCTGTATATTGTCACCATGCTTATTTCACTTATATGCAGAGTACATCATGAGAAATGCTGAGCTGGAAGAAGCACAAGTTGGAATCAAGATTGCAGGGAGAAATATCAATAACCTCAGATATGCAGACGACACCACCCTTATGGCAGAAAATGAAAAGGAACTAAAAAGCCTCTTAATGAAAGTGAAGGGGAGAGTGAAAAAGTTGGCTTAAAGCTCAACATTCAGAAAACTAAGATCATGGCATCTGGTCCCATCACTTCATGGCAAATAGTTGGGGAAACAGTGGAAACAGTGGCTGACTTTATTTTGGGGGGCTCCAAAATCGCTGCAGATGGTGATTTCAGCCATGAAATTAAAAGACGCTCACTCCTTGGAAGGAAAGTTATGACCAATCTAGATAGCATATTTAAAAGCAGAGACATTACTTTGCCAACAAAGGTCCATCTAGTCAAGGCTATGGTTTTTCCAGTGGTCATGTATGGATGTGAGAGTTGGATGGTGAAGAAAGCTGAGTGCCGAAGAACTGATGCTTTTGAACTGTGGTATTGGAGAAGACTCTTTTTTTTTTTTTTTCTTTTTTTTTTTCTTTTTTTTTTCTTTTTTTTTTTTTTTTTTCTGTTTTTTTTTTTTTTTTTATTATTATTTTTTTTTCCCAGTGGGTTTTGTCATACATTGATATGAATCAGCCATGGATTTACATGTATTCCCAATAAGAGTCCCTTGGACTGCAAGGAGATCCAACCAGTCCATCCTAAAGGAGATCAGTCCTGGGTGTTCATTGGAAGGACTGTTGTTGAAGCTGAAACTCCAATACTTTGGCCACCTGATGTGAAGAGCTGACTCACTGGAAAAGACCCTAATGCTGGGAAGGATTGAGAGCAGGAGGAAAAGGGGATGACAGAGGATGAGATGGCTGGATGCCATCACTGACTCAGTGAACATGGGTTTGGGAAGACTCTGGGAGTTGGTGATGGACAGGGAGTCCTGGCGTGCTGTGATTTATGGGGTCGCAAAGGGTCAGACACGACTGAGCGACTGAACTGAACTGAACTGATAACATACAGCATAGTTATAACAGTTAACAATACTATAACATATACTTGGAATTTGCTTAGAAGATAGATCTGAAATCTTAACACACACATAGAGTAACAAGTAACAGATGCTTTAATTAGCTGAATGTAGTGATTATATCAAAATATATATGTACATCAAAATATCAATTGTATACCTTAATATATATAATTTTGATAGTCAATGATATCTCAATAAAACCGTAAGTAAGTAAATAAATAAGACACTTCCTGAAAACTACTGGAATTAAACATAACCAATGAAGAAGCAGAAAATTTCTTAGGCAAATTCTGTAATGTAGGAGAAGTCAACATGCACTTGGATTTAAAGGTGCAAAAAAAATGATAAAATGATATAACGATAAAATAAAGGAAGACAAGAAAGTTAAGGAAACTTAGGAAAAGGTAACATGATCACAGAATTAACTCAGTTAATTAAGCATGAAAACAGAACAAAGATGGTAAAAAATGAAATCACTAATGGAGGAAAGGCTGGTTACAATCACAGTTACTGTGAACTTTAAAAATATAAAATTTATGTATAAGTAATAACTTTTGAACATGGAGAACAAGTTAAGGCGACCTAACATAAAAATAACATCTATATTAAGAAAGTCAAAAGAAAATATTCTAATATATTGGGTTGGCCAAAAAGTTAATTCAGTTTTTTTCATAAGATGGCTCTAGTAGTGCTTAGTTGTCTTTAACTTCATTTGAAACAATTTTGTTAGATTATATTGTGACAGGTGTCATATCAATGTGTATTTGAAAAAGACAAAATTGATGAATTTTTACAGAGCCATTTTAATGTTGAAGATGGAAGAAAAAAGCAACATATTCAGCATATTATTATTATTTCAAGAAAGGTAAAAAGAGAACTGAAACACAAAAAAATGATTTGTGCAGTGTATGGAGAAAGTGATGTGACTAAACAAACATGAAGAAGGAGCCACTCTTTGATATATGCGGAACCAAATTTCCTGATCTTAAGAATCATGTGGAAGGCTTACTACAAACAATAAAGCTCCTCAGAGGTCACTCTAGCATTACTGAAAAAAACCTGCAAAGCCTGGAAATCTCTCTTTTTAACAACTCAGATGACTGTTCTAATCAGGCAAGACTGGGAAATATTGGCATGTAAAAAAAACCAAAGGTTGGAAGGTTTTGTTTCATAGATTAAAATGTCTGGGGATAAAAATAACTGATAATGTTCCACACAAACTGTTAAGATATTTATGTAATTACACTAAGAACAATTCATTCATAAAATTTTAAATGAATGAGAGAAAAAAAAAACTAGATTGTCTATTTTTATCTTCTTTGTATATGTAATACATTTCAAAATAGGATTTCAGAGATTATCAAAGAGAAAGCAATGAAAATTAAGAGAACCTATAGGGCAGATATTGGTAGTAGGGTTTTAAAGAAGTACTTCATATTAGCAAAAATTATAGTATATACTTCTCTTAGTTAACTGGGATTATTAAGAATGTTTTAAACTGCAAATGGCAGCTGATATCTTTATGTAAACACAACCAGCAGTTGATCATTTATCTTGACTGAAACTACTTAAAACTATAGCTTGGGTTATTATGTTTACAGGAGTCACTTGGTTTGCTGCATGCAACTCTATGGACTATAGCCCACCAGGTTCCTCTGTCCATAGGATTCTTCAGGCAAGAATACTAGAGTGGGTTGCCATGCCCTCCTCCAGGGGATCTTCCTGACCTCTGGCTTAATGAGATTATAATGAAAATAAATATATTAAGCAAGTAGACAAATCAAAATTCATAAAAGTCATATGAAAAAAAGACCACAAAATGAGAATACTAAACCAATAATAAGAATAGTGGTAAAAGCACAGGCTTTGGAACAACAAACACCAGGATTTTAATTCTGGCTGTGACCATCAACAATTTGCTTTCAGATTGCTCCTCTAAAATATAAAAACAATACATAGTTCAGAACGTCCACTTCCAACTATAATGGAGTAAGAGGGTCCAGATGTACCTTTCTACCTTAAACAACTAAAAAATTAGACAAAAATATATAGATTACATGAATAATGTAATACACCAAGCAAAAGAACAAGGGAGATATCCACATTATTCTGGCAACAGATGCAGAAAAAGTGCTTGACAAAATACAGTATCCTTCAGGATAAAAGCACTCAACAAACTAGGAAAATCAAAACCCCTCACAAATACTGATCCAACAATTCTTAAAATTTTAGCAAACCAAGCTCTCCAAAATATAAAAATGTTTTTATATCATGACCATGTGAGGTTTATCCTAGAACTACACACTTTGGTATTTGAAAATCAAGTACTGAAATTCACCATTGAAAAAACATAACATTATCTCAATAAATGCAGAAAAAGCAAGCAACCAAATTCAAACTCCATGGTAAAAAAATTTAGTAACTAGGAATAGAAAGGAAGTTCCTCAATCTAATAAAGAACATCTCTGAAAGATCCACAGCTAATATTATACTTAATGGTGAAAGACTGAATGCTTTCTTCCTAAAACTGGGAACATGGCAATGATGTCAGCTGTCATTACAACTAGTCAATATTGTCCTAAAATAGCAAAAATATTTTAGAAGAAAATACAACTTAAGGATTTATACTTTCTGATTGCACGACTTATAAAGGTAGAGTAATAAAGTGTTATTGGTCTAAAAATAGGCATAAAGTTAAATGTATCAGAACAGAAAATCAGAAACAAACCCACACATATATGGCCAACTGCCTTTCAACAAATATCCAAGGCAATTCATTATATAAAAGATGGCCTCTTTGACAATGATAATGGAACATTAGATATCCATATAAAAAAAATGAACCACAACTTTATTTCACACCATATACAAAATTTAACTCAAAATGGAACAGATATCATCATAAAATTGAAAACATCTAGAGAAAACTTAAGGGAAAATCTTAGTGATCTTAAATTTACATAATGATTTTTTTTTCATTTATTTTTATTAGTTGGAGGCTAATTACTTTACAGTATTGTAGTGGTTTCTGCCACACATTGACATGAATCAGCCATGGATTTACACGTGTTCCCCATCCCAATCCCCCCTCCCACCTCCCTTCCCATCCAATCCCTCTGGGTCTTCCCAGTGCACCAGCCCTGAGCACTTGTCTCATGCATCCAACCTGGGCTGGTGATCTGTTTCACCCTTGATAGTATACTTGTTTCAATGCTATTCTCTCAGAACATCCCACCCTCGCCTTCTCCCACAAAGTCCCAAAGTCTGTTCTGTACATCTGTGTCTCTTTTTCTGTTTAAAAGGGATAAAAAACACAAAGTATAGGAAAAAAAGGTCTATTGGACCTTTCCAATTTTTAAAGCTTCAAAAGACATTTTTAAGAAAATAAAAAGGTCATCCATAGACTGAGAAAAAACATTTGCAAAACATAGATGCTAAAATCTAAAATATACAAAATCTTTTAAGAAATCCTGCTATTTCCTACAACATGGATGAACATTGAGGATACTATACTAAAGTGAAATAAGCCAGATAGAGAAAGAAAAATACTGTATCATATCACTTATATTTGGAATATAAAAGAAAAAATCAAACTCATCAAAACAGATTTTTCTTTCTGTAGCTGATTTCCAGTTTGCTAACCACTGTGGTTAGCAAAAATGCTTGATATAATTTCTATCCTCTTATATTTGTTATGACTTGTTTTATGGTCTAGTATGTGATCTATCCTGGAGAACATTCCATGTGTACTTGAAGAGAATGCGTATTCTGCTGTTTTTGAATATGATGTCCTATATATATCTATTAAGTCCAACTGGTCTACAGGATCAAAAAGCATCATTGTTTTACTGAATTTCTATTTAGATATTGAACAAACTGAAAGGCTCATCAACAGATGAATGAATAAAGAAGATGTGTGTGGTGTGCGTGTGTATAATGGAGTATTACTCAACCATAAAAAGAATGAAATTCTGCCATTTACAGTAACATGGATGAACCTAAAGAATATTATGTTCAGTGAAATAAGTCAGACAAAGAAAGACAAATACTATATGATATCACTTCTATGAGGTATCTAAAAAATAATACAAATAAATACATATGCAAAACAGAAACAGATACAGAAAACAAACTAGTGGTAACCAAAGAGAAGAGGGAGGGGAAGGGGCAAATTGGAGGTACAGAATTAATACAAATTACTATGTATAAAACATAGAAGCAAATTTTATATATTGCTATTATAGGAAATCACAGTCATTATCATGCAACAACTAACAATGGAGTATAATCTGTAAAAACACTTAATCAATATATTGCCTACATGAAACTAATGTAATATTCTAAATCAACTATACTTCAATTTGAATGTGGAGTTTCAGAGAATAGCAAAGAGAGATAAGAAAGCCTTCCTCAGCAATCACTGCAAAGAAATAGAGGAAACCAACAGAAAGGGAAAGACTAGAGGACCAAGGGAACATTTTATGCAAAGATGGGCTCAATAAAGGACAGAAATGGTATGGACCTAACAGAAGCAGAAGATATTAAGAACAGGTGACAAGAATACACAGAAGAACTGTATAAAAAAGATCATCATGACCCAGATAATCACGATGGTGTGATCACTCATCTAGAGCCAGATGTCCTGGAATGTGAAGTCAAGTGGGCCTTAGGAAGCATCACCATGAACATAGCTAGTGGAGGTGATGGAACTCCAGTTGAGCTATTTCAAATTCTAAAAGATGATGCTGTGAAAGTGCTGCACTCAATATGCCAGCAAATTTGGAAAACTCAGCAGTGGCCACAGGACTGGAAAAGGACAGTTTTCATTCCAATCCCTAAGAAAGGCAATGCCAAAGAATGTTCAAACTATAGCACAATTGCACTCATCTCACATGCTAGTCAAGTAATGCTCGAAATTCTCCAAGCCAGGCTTCAGCAATACGTGAACCGTGAACTTTGAGATGTTCAAGCTGGATTGAGAAAAGGCAGAGGAACCAGAGATCAAATTGCCAACATCTGCTGGATCATCGAAAAAGCAAGAGAGTTCCAGAAAAACATCTATTTCTGCTTTATTGACTATGCCAAAGCCTTTGACTGTGTGGATCACAATAAACTGTGGGAAATTCTGAAAGAGATGGGAATACCAGACCACCTGATCTGCCTCCTGAGATATCTGTATGCAGGTCAGGAAGCAACAGTTATAAGTGGAAATGGAACAACAGACTGGTTCCAAATAGGAAAAGGAGTACGTCAAGGCTGTATATTGTCACCCTGCTTATTTCACTTATATGCAGAGTACATCATGAGAAATGCTGAGTTTAAGAAACACAAGCTGGAGTTAAGATCGCCGGGAGAAACATCAATAACCTCAGATATGCAGACGACACCACCCTTATGGCAGAAAGAGAAGAAGAACTAAAGAGCCTCTTGATGAAAGTGAAAGAGGAGAGTGAAAAAGTTGGCTTAAAGCTCAACATTCAGAAAACTAAGATCATGGCATCTGGTCCCATCACTTCATGGCAATAGATGGGGAAACAGTGGAAACAGTGGCTGACTTTATTTTTTTTTTTGGTTCCAGAATCACTGCAGATGGCGATTGCAGCCATGAAATTAAAAGACGCTTACTCCTTGGAAGGAAAGTTATGACCAACCTAGACAGCTTATTAAAAAGCAGAGACATTACTTTGCCAACAAAGGTCCGTCTAGTCAAAGCTTGGTTTTTCCAGTAGTCATGTATGGATGTGAGAGTTGGATGAAGAAAACTGAGCGCCAAAGAATTGATGCTTTTGAACTGTGCTGTTGGAGAAGACTCTTGAGAGTCCCTTGGAATGCAAGTAGATCCAATCAGTCTATCCTAAAGGAGATCAGTCCTCGATGTTCATTGCAAGGACTGATGTTGAAGCTGAAACTCCAATACTTTGGCCACCTGATGCAAAGAGCTGACTCATTTGAAAAGACCCTGATGCTGCAAAAGATTGAAGGCAGGAAGAGAAGGGGACGACAGAGGATGAGATGGTTGGATGGCATCACCGACTCAATGGACATGAGTTTGGGTAAACTTCAGGAGTTGGTGATGGACAGGGACGCCTGGCGTGCTGTGGTTTATGGGATTGCAAAGAGCCAGACATGACAGTGACTGAACTGAACTGAAACTTCAATTAAAAAAAAAAAAAAAAACTGAAAGAAAGAGAGTAGAAAATTATTCGCCAGGGGCCGGAAGGAGACAGACAGAAATAGGAAGAGATTGGTAAAAGGATACAAACTTTCAGTTATACAATGAATAAGACCTGAGCATCTAATGTATAATATGGTAACTATAGTTGATAACACTGTATTGTATAATTAAAATATGATACGGGAAAACTGAAATGTTCACACACACACACAAAAGATAACTATGTGAGGTGATGAATATGTTAATTAACTCAATGAGGGGAATTCTCTCACATTGTATATTTATATCAAATCATCATGTAAGTATCTATTTCATGTTAATTATACCTCAAAAAAGCTAAAAAAACACCTGTTTGAATAACAATATAACAATATAACTTTTAAAAATCAACAGATATCTGAATAAACACTGCACCAAATAAGAGCTTCAGATAGAAAAAATACACACATAAAAAGATGTTCAAAAAGCAAATTAAAACCACATGAGAGCTATAAATACAGACTAATATGAAATGGTTATCATTACAATGTGTAACCATGTCAAGTATTGCTGAGAATGTGGCTAACTAGAACACTCATGTACTACTGGTAAGAGTATATAAACTGTTTCTTTAAAAATTAAACTTCTCATAGTATTCCGCCAAACCACTCTTGGGTATTCACCGAAGAAAATAAAAGCACACATCTGCACAAAGGCTTGTACATGAATTTACACAGCAGCTATATCTACAATAGCCAAAAACTGTAATGAAAACAAATGTCCATCAACAAGTGACTGGATTAACAAACTACAGTATTTCTACACAATGTCATCCTTCTCAGCAATGCAACGGAAATGATATACACAACAACATGGATAGAATTCAAACTAACTATGCTGAGTGAAAGATTCCAGAGGAAAGAGTACTTACTCTATGATTCCATTCATATAAAATTCTGGAAAATGCTAACATCCATAGTGACAAAAAGCAGATCAGCAATTGCATGGTAAAAGAGTTGGAGGAAGGAAAGAATTACAAAGAGGTATGAAGAAACTTTTGAGAGTGATGGAACGGTTTATTATTTTCATTATACTGATGGTTTCAGGAATACATGTCAAAACTCATCAAACTGATGCTTCACATATGTGTTATTTATTATCTGTAAATTATACTTCAATAAAGCTATAAAAATAATATATATCTCATAGGATTATTTTAAGAATAAAATATTGCACATAATAAGTTTCAAATGAGCCTGTAAAAATACTGTTATTCTGGTACTGAATAAACACTTGATAAATATTAACTTCTCATGTAACAATTGAAAAAGTACTTGAGCAACTAATTCAATGTTCAAAACACCTAATACATACCTTAGCTTCTTCTTCTTGTGCTTTTTTAACAATTGCTTGTAACTGTACCTCTCGTTTGAATTCAGCATGAAGTAATTTCTCTTCCATCATCCTACGTCGTTGGTCTAATAACCCTTCTTTCCACTTCCGGACTTCTTTCTCCTATATGCAGTGAATTATCACATTATTAATTTCAGCACACACAGTCATTTGACAAGAAGTTCAAACAGGTAAACAGCTTAGGAATTACAAAGTGAAGAACCAGGAAAGATCTAAAGATCATGACTAATTATTAAGAACGCAGACTATAAAGCCTGACAGTTCATAATCTACCAGTCACTTGCTAGATGTGTAAACTGGGTAACTTTTTTCGCCTACATCTTGGTCTCCTCATCTGTAAAGAGAACAGTAGTAGTATCTAACTCATAGGTTTTAAAGACTGAGTCGGTCAACATACGTGAAACTTTTAGAACAGTACATTAGATACTGCTCAAGAGAAATATTTGCTGTTATTATTATATTGCACTATGAGCACACTTAAAAATAGTATTTTTTATCCTTATAAACATTGTCTCTATAACTTAAATTCAAGACAAATGAGTAATTTTACCCTAGAAATTAAAAAATGGTGAGAAGTTTGAAAAGTCACAATTATCTGCATAAGAACATTCTCTGAAGGAACACACTGAGTTTTGCTTATAGAAGAATAAAGATAATTATGATAGCTGCATTTAATTCCTTAAAACAATATCAAACAGGAGAAGTAAAAGACTTATCCTGTGCTTCAACATATTAGAACCAGCACCAAAAAGAATAAAGAAAATCAATGCTGACTTTACACGAATGGAAAGAAAACTAACATTTAAGTTCAATTTTAGCTACATAACAATGGGTTTAACCACCTTAAAAAGTATGATGCAGAAAGAGCACTGAAATAGGAGGTAAAAACAGGTCCTTAAAGCCCCAGCTCTGCAAATGATTGGTCATATGACACTGGAGACAGCCCTTAGTCTCTCCTAGATTCAGTTTTCACATCTATAAAATGGGGTTCAGGATCTGTTCAACTCTGTGTGCCTCACAGAAGTACTGTTGTGATCATACGAGACCATATAGGTAACTACAGTAATGAAAAAATAACCACTGTACAAATGGAAGGTGAGATTTATCATTTGAATTAATTGAAGTGATACTGACATTGATGGGAAAATTAAACCAGAGAACTTCTAATGTCTTGTACAATTTCAAGAATTTATTATTGTGTTTGTGTGAATTATCTGGAGATTATATTATATAGTGAGAAAATAAACTATGTAATTTTGTTTGTATTAAAAACACAGTAAGAAGGGAAAGTATAATTGTGTTAGAACACTTTTCTGAAGCTTAAAATGAAAAAATATATTAATTCTTGTAGAATCCCATTACAAGGAGACTGCTTTTCATACTTGATTTATCCAAACTAAATGATTAAAATAAAAATAATTAAATTCTTGAGATTCATATAAAGAGAAAAATTACAGATTTTCTTCCTTTCCCACCAACTTTTCTACTGCATTAACGAGAATCTTATGTCACCTCATTTTTACAAACTATTTGATCTAATTATCTCTCCCAATTTTAAAACACACAAAAGGAATGAAAATACTTTTAACCTATGCCTATTAGTCCTCCTTTCTAGGACCAAAAGGTAAACAAAAGAGTTTACCTATACTACAGGAGAGGGCTTCCCTCATAGCTCAGTCAGTAAAGAACCCGCCTGCAATGCAGGAGATTGGGTTCCATTCCTGAGTTGGGAAGATCCCCTGGAGAAGGAAATGGCCACCCACTCCAGTATTCTTGCCTGGAGAATCTCATGGACAGAGGAACCTGGCGGGCTACAGCCCACAGGGTGGCCAGAATCAGGCATGACTGAGTGACTAACACACTACAGGGGCCACATGGCTTCTGCTGTGCTGTGCCGAGTTTTTGTCATACACAGACTCCAAGATGGCTCCAAATGATCCCAGTCACCTGGTATTCAGACCTTTGCATATTTCCCTCCCACATTCTATCAGGACTGTGACCAATCTGTTGTTGTTCAGTCACTAAATTGTGTTTGACTCTTTGCAACCCCATGCACTGTAGCATGCCAGGCTCCTCTGTCCTCCACTATCTCCCCGAGTTTGCTCAAATTCATGCCTACTGAGTTGGTGATACTATCTAACCATCTCATCCTCTGGTGCCTTCTTCTTTTGCTTTCAATCTTTCCCAACATCAGGGTCTTTTCCAGTAAGTTGGCTCTTTGCATCAGGTGGCCAAAGTACTGGAGCTTCAGCTTCAGCATCAGTCCTTCCAATGAACATTCAGGACTGACTTCCTTTAGGATGGACTGGTTGGATCTCCTTGTTGTCCAAGGGACTCTCAAGAGCCTTCTCCAGCACAATTCCAAAGTATCGATTCTTGGTGCTCAGCCTTCTTTATGGTTCAAATATCACATCCATACACAACCACTGGAAAAAATCATAGCTTTGACTATGTGGACCTCTGTCAGTAAAGTGATGTCTTTGCTTTTTAATACACTGTCAAGGTTTGTCATAACTTTCCTTCCAAGGAGCAATATAATTCAGCAAAAGTGATAGTACATCACTTCTAAGATTAGGTTATGAAAAGACAATGCAGCTTCCATTTTGGCAGCTCACTTATTCATTCTCTCTTTTTCTCTCTCAGATTATTCTGTGGCAATGGTAGCAGCCATGTCATGAGAACACTGGGCTGTGGAAAGACCCACATGGCAAGAAATGGAGGTCCACAACCAACCACTAAAGAGGACCCCAGGCCTGCCAAAAGCTACATGAGAGATCTGAAAGTGGATCTTTCATTTCCAAATGACTGCTGCCTGAGCCAACACACTGACTGCAACCTCACGAGAGACTCTGAACAAACAAACAAACAAAAAAATCACAACATAAGCCACTTCCAGTTTCCATGCCCAAGAAATTGTGAGCTAATAAACGTGTTGTTTTAAACTGCTGAGTCTTGAGGTCCTTTGTTACACAGCCTACATAACTCACATCTGCCATGTGTAATTAACAATAAGAATGACCATATATATATATGGAACAACAGTCACCCAAGTACCATGCTACAGTTTTACATACTTGCTACATTCATCAACACAGCTGGTTAACAGTTACAAATGCCATTTTATGGATAAAGAAATTAAAAGGCAATATCATTAAGTAATTTGCCAAGGGCACCCATCACATGCTATCATGTGGTTAAAATCAGGATTTCACCAGACTGGCTATCTCTAGAGTCCATGTTCTTTCCACTACACCACATTGACCAAAAGTTACACTGCTTTAAATACTCCAACACTGCAGGCAGATTCTTTTGCCGTCTGAGACACAAGGGAAGCCCCATAAATCTAATTAGTGCCCTGCTTATTAAAATCTGACCATCTCAGGTTCAAACCTATCCTACCAATTCATTGAACACTTTGCACAAGACTGACCAAGGAAACCCCCAATGAAAATGGCAAAAGACAAAGTGCAGCTTTAATAATCCATGCAAACTGCAAATCATCAATTTACTAGCTTTTTTAGGAATGACAGATTATGATTTCTTTTTTTAGAAAGGTACATGTAATTTTTCAGTAGATAGAAATGCTTTTATTTTCTAGTAAATTTATTTTTACTGTTCTTTTAGCTTCTCTGAAAGCAGAAAAAGTCAGTATGAAAATAAGCCCAGAACTTTAAGGCAATCATGATTCTTTAAAAATTAAAAACTCACCCTTTCTAACAATTTCTGAAGCTTTAATGTTTTCTGTTCACGTAACTTTTCCCTTAGCTGCTGTGCTTTCATTTGTTTTTCTTCATGTTTCTTCTTAGATTCTGCAATTGTTCTATTAATACAAACAAATGGACAAGAGACACAAATGTTTACATGATAAAGCCAAAAATATCTTCTTCGGTCTTCAAAGTTCTTAAAATAAATATAAACAATATACAAAATTAATTTGGCCTAACATTTCAGGAAAACATTGTCACTTTTCAAAAGATCTGAAACTGTCCTGAATAATGCACCTTAAAATAGTATCAGTATGTAACAACTCCATTTAATAATTAAGAATGGCTAGCTCCCTTCCTGTGAAACATTTCAAATTAATTTTCAAAGGCCAGACCTTTTACGAGATGGTGAGGAAAGTTTTTCATGCATATGAATTCCATGTCCTGGAGGCCTAGCAGGTTCTTCCTCTACAATATCCCCCCAGGATGTATTTTGGCGCCAAGATTCACGAGCTATTTTCAGAAAAAAGAAAACCACTGTTAACTGTTTAACCACGTAATTCTATAAAACCAACTTTTGAGAACCAATTTTTAAAAGGCATCCTACTCTAAATTATTCATTTTACACAAAAACCACATGTATTAACATAATCTATTTTGTACCGCTCTACCTATACATACAACACACACACATACAAACACGCACACATAAATTACCTTCATAATCTGCAAGGACATCATTCCAGTTCATACCACAGAAAGATACACTGCCACTGCCCATGCTGGCCTAAAATGTAATAAGAAAAATTGAAAAATAATTGAACCAATTATGAACTAATAAAAGGAACTATAAATCAAATTTTCCTATCTATTGCTCATATATTTCATTTAGCAAACAGTCCAACACCAACATTAACAGCAGAAATGAATGAAATAATTTTAGAAGAAAAGTATTGGCCTTAAACTATTACTACATAAAACTCTGAAATATTCAGAGTATACATCAGAAAAGCTCAAAAGTACTTGTTGGGCATTAAAATTTAATAAAAAAATGTTTGAAAGATTCACAGTTACTTTCATTCTCTAAGAAATCCCTCTCATCAAAATATATATCATGAGCGTTTAGTGACAGCAAGGCAATGTATCATTTGCTTTTTATCAGTAGAATAGAAAAAGATATCTTAGATTCTTCTTCAATCTATACACTTATAATCTGAGAAATGTTATGTATTTACTTACTCTGAGGTTCAATTTCATTTGTAAAATGAGAAACCAACTTCCAGCTTGTCAATTGCATCATATATAAAAAAACACTTGGTAAAGTGCTTTAAAAGGATTTCCTATTGCTTATTGTATATCTCAATCACCCAGAGAATAAAAATGCTAAAAGCTCACAGAAAAATCACTGTCATTGTCAGTTTCAATGTTGATATCGTTGTTTTCTTCAGCTTCAATTTCTCTAGTTAACTGTTCCTCTTCAGCAATAGCACTGGCAATGGCTTCTTCATTGGCCTTTTCTAGACGATCTGCTAGCTCTTCTTTTTTAGCAAGAACTTCTGCCATAGACTATAAAGTTAAAAACAAACAATAAGAAGAATCATCAGTAGACTGGAAAGTCAAGTAATTGTTTCTCTCTTTATGTTCTAATCATATACTCAACATATACATAAAAACAGCATTGATAAAGAACTATAAAACTTGGGGTCCAGCTCTGTGACTCAGAAATTTCTTAAAAGCAAGAGACTATTCTGTATTCCATAAAATGATACAATAACCCATGACTTACTTTCTTACTCTGCTGTGTATCACAAACTGTGAAGTTATATAAATAAGAGGTATTGTTAGTAATGATAAAGTGTGAATTTCATTCGAGCACCAAAATTCAAAACAGTTGCAGACCAAATATCTTACAAACAAAAGAAAAATACTATTCTTAAAAAGGAACATTAAAAAATTATGCCATAATGGTGTTATTAATATTTTTTGAACATATATACCTAATTTAAAATTATGCATTAGAAGTATGGAATACAAATAATATGTACCAGAATTAATTGATAAATCCCTGTAATAAGCTTAAACATGTACACTATAAATGCTGAGGCAAACACTGAAATAACAAAGATTTATGACTACTAAGCCAACAAAGGAGACAAATTTAAAAATGTAATTAATTAAAAAGAGGGGAGAAAAGTAGGAAAAGCGGGATAAAGAATAGGTGAGTCAAAGAGAAAAACAATAAGATGGCAGATTTAAAAGAACCATATTCATAGTCGCATTAAACAGAAATAGTCTAAACACCTCAACTAGTAGATTCAAATCTGGATAAAAGCAAGATCCCAAACCACATGCTGCACGTAAGAAACCTAATTTAAATATGAGAGTATAAACAGATTACAAATAAATGAGTTACCATACTAACACTAATCAAAAGAAAGCTGAATTATTAATATCAGACGCAGTAGGTTTCAGAACAAAAAATACGACAAGAGATAAAGCAGATCATTTCATAATGATAAAACAGCTAATTTATTAAGAAGACAAAACAATCCTAAAGATTTGTGAATTTAAGAACAGACCTTCAAAACAAAAGAAGCAAAAACTGACAGGATTGCAAAACAAAATAAACCTAACGGGAATGTAAAATGGTACAGCCACTTTGGAAAATTGTCTGATAGTTTTACACAAAGGTTAAAAATAAAGTTACCACGTGTTAGTCGCTCAGCTGTGTCCAACTCTTTGCGACCCCATGGACTGTAGCCCACCAGGCTCTTCTGTCCATGGAATTGTCCAGGCAAGAACACTGAAGTGGGTAGCCACTCCCTTCCCCAGGGGAATCTTCCCATGTATCGAACCCAGTTCTCCTGTGTTGCAGGCAGATTCTTTACCATCTGAGCCACCAGGGAAGCCCATATGAAAGTTACCATATGCCCCAAAAATTCCAGTCCTAGATGTACACCCAGGAGAAATGAAACCATACATTCACACAAAAACCTGTACACAAATACCTAACGTAGCATTATTCACAAATGCCAAAAAGTGGAGAAAACCTAATGCTCATAAACTAATAAATGGATAAAATATGGTACAGTTCACATACTGGTACAGGCTCAAACACAGATGAACCTTGAAAATAATATGCTTAGTGAAAGAAACCATTCACAAAGACCACATATTGTATTCCACTTCTATAAAATGTCCAGAACAGGCAAATCTATGAGAGAAAAGACAGATGAGTGATTGTATACGGCTGGGAGGGTAGGGAGAAAGGGAGGCCTGCTCATGGACACCGGGTTTTTTCTGAAGTGATGAAGTGCTCTAAAACTAATCATGGTCATGTTTGCACAACTCTGTGAATATACTAAGAAACACTGAACTGTACACTTTAAATGGATAAACTGTATATTATGCAAGTTATATCTCATTAAAGTTGGTTTTAAAAAGGCAGCCCCACAGATACATGCACAGATTTCAAGACCTCTCTCTCAACTGATGGAATAGGTACAAAAAATTTGCAAAGGAGACCTGAACAACATTATCAACAAAACTGACCTAGATATTTTCTCAAGAGAAATGAAAACATATGTTCAAAACAAAGACAAATGTTCATGGTGCCTTTATTCATAACAGAGAAACTGGAAACAAACATCTGTCAACAACTGGAAGGATGAACGTATTGAGCTACATGCATATGACAGAGTACTCCTAAAGACAATAGAAAAAGAAGAAACTATGAACATACACAGTGATGTCAGTGAACTTCAAAATAATTATGCTAAGTGAAAGAGGCTAAACATTACATAATTTACATTAATTATATTATTCCATATACAGAGAATTCTGAAAATGCTAATTAGTATGTAGTGGCAGCAGAACAGTGATAACCTGGGAAGGGGAAACAGGGAAGAGCAGAAAGAAGGATGACAGAAGAGAATGTAAAACTTTTGGAGGCAATCGATACTTTCATTATCTTGATTGTTGTGATGATTTCATAGGTATTAACACATGTCAAAATATATCAATGTATATACTTTAGATATGTGCAGTTTATTGAAAATCAATAACACCTCAACAAAGGTATTAAAAATGCAAGTGCTTAAGCTTCAGCTTATTACTGAATTGGTCTGAAGCCTAAACATTGGTAGCTTCTTTAAAGCCACCCCTCCCAGCTGCATCTACCCTGGTGATACTCTGCTCCCTCAAAACACACAAGATTGTCCTTGGGGAAGAGAATGGGATGAGGGAGTTTAGATGAGAAATCATTTCTTTGCATCATAAGTTTTTTCTCTAAAAACTCTTGAATATTACAGAAACTAACTTCTTAAGGTGCCACACCAACATCACAAATAACAATGATTAGAAAGCTATTAAAGTTGAATAGATTTAACTTTGTAGAAGGTATGTTCTCACTTGAGCTTATTTCCTTCCTAATCTTGTCTTCTCCAGAGAACATTTCTATTTTGTCTCTTAAGACCTGAAAATATTTTAACATAGTAACACAGCTTATGGATGAAAAGATTTAATTATCCACATACAACGTCTACTATTTTCCACACTGTGAAATTCAAACAAATATCTGTATACATCATCATTCCTAAATTTCTAAATTTTCATTAAAATTTGGAATTTCAGTAAATCTAAAAAAATTAATCCAGGGTAGCTAGGATTTATATCCAGCACATTTTTACAATGCTGGCAAAAGTGGACCTTAAACATAAAGGTTCTCACAGTCATTTTTTGCTTAGCTTTCTGTTAAATAAGAGAACTGCAGATTTTTTTTACTCTAACCATCTATGAGACAATATTATATAGACAGAAAAAAGGAAACAGTTTTCTCAATACAACCACAGTTCTCTATAATCCTTCACTTAGAATCTCAACAATGAGGTGCTTCTCTAGAGCAACCCACAGAAGTATCACTGCCAAGACAAACTAAAAATGTATTTTTTCAAAACCTTGCTTTAGTTAAAACTCCTCTAAAACTTCTAAGAATATACTAATATTCATATGTAAAGCGGAACTTATTTTCTTTCAAGTATGTAATGTCACGCTCAAAATAATATTTCAATATTCCACCACAAGCTAATTTTACCTATGTGATCAAAATAAAAATGATGAGAGAAGAATTTTTAAAAAATTATTTTATGCTTACTTAAGTATAGGATGTTTTTCTTCTTTTGAAATTTGATTCTCACAGAAGTCACAAAATAAATAATTTAATATGATACCTATGAAATTTAATATGATATCTATGAAAAGAAAACATAAATATAACCAATTTCTACCCCATACATTAAACTCACTTATATGACAGTAATTACATTTAACTTTCAAAAAATTCACACTAAAAGATGTAAGTTAAAAACAAATTACCCTTATTCCTTTACAAAGGAATCCAAATATTAATTTCTGTTTTTCTTATTACTATAACTCTTATTTTTCCTTAAACAACTCATACCAAGTTTCATCTATATCTAATCTTACTCTAAGATATATGATTTGGCCTAATCCTGGTGGCTCAGTGGTAAAGAATCTACCTCAATGCAGGAGACACAGATTTGATCCCTGGGTCAGGAAGATCCCTTGGAGGAGGGCATGGCAACCAACTCCAGTAGTCTTCCAAGAAAAAAATCACGGACAGAGGAGCCTGGCTGGCGCCCATGGGGTCACAAGAGTCAGGCACAACTGAGGCTACTGAGCACGCCACATGCACCGTCTGCTGACATCACCTTTCAGCATCATAAAGCACTAAGTTTAAAAAGAAATTATAGTATATGGTGGCCATTTAAAAATGAAAATTGGAATGACTTTTCTCAACAGCTTTTTATATGGAGCTACTCCTTCTGAAAATTACTTTTTAAAAATGCCAGCATGACCTATTCTGAACTATCCTCAGGCCAAGTTATCTTACTACTTAAGTGGAAAAGAGAAAGACATGAGCAGAATTAACTGTTCATCCAAAAACATAATCCTATAAATAATTTCAAGTCAATGCATTTTTAAAGATTCAGCAATAGGGATGACAAATTTCATCTTAAAGACCAATTCCAAATGATAACTATCTAAAGTATTCTGTTAAGAGAATTTTAAAACTAAGTTCATTACACACCATTTCCCAACAGAGTGGTAGATGTTGCATAGAAGACATTAATGTTATAGTTTCTTAATGCTAAAGAACATTTGACCAAATCATACAAAAACTAAATGATTTTGAGCAAGTTACTTGACTCTCACAGTCTCATTTCCACCCTCTACAAAATAAGAAGAATCTTAACTACATCCAAAGTTTGCTATAAGAATAACATGTTAACATAAAATAACAAATAAAATGCTGTGCTTAAAAGTGCCCTGTAAAGTGTAGAGAAATGCATTATTGGAATTTTTTCTTCTTTAATATATCTACTCAGAATTCTGAGAAGTTGTTCTTACCAAGTTAGCAGCACTCACATTTGAAATATCTGAAGGATCCATTTCACTTTCTATTCTTGCTTTTTCTGCTGAAAATTTGTCTTCACTTGCTTGCAAAGAAGGTGTGTCAGCTTGCTGAATAACTGAAACACACTCTGTATCAATGTGAACAGCAGGTATTTCAGAAGTTGGAACAGAATTGTCTGGTAAGAAACTACTCCCAGAGTTCTTGACATCATCCAGTGTACTCACTGTGAACTAACAAAACATATTGTAGAATGAATCAGAGGTAACAAAAAATACTCACTCACTATTTCACTCTAGAAAAGCTGATTCTGCTTAACCCACCAACTGTGAAGCAGCAGTTGGCTGGCTAACAGACCAATCACTCATTCTTTTGGTACGTTTTAAGTGTTAGAAAAGAAATGCTAAGAAGCCACAAATTTTATTTACATATCTACTATGTTTAAGGATACTGAAGTGCTTTAAGAAATTAAGCAATATATGTTACAATTATGTTTGATTTTAGTAGGCTGATTCCTGATGGCTATACTATATGCTTCACAAAAGAAATCTAGTCACAAATATAACAAATATTATGCTTTATGTTCAAATAACTAAAGGTATTTACATAGTTTTTATGTAAACTAATACCAAATGAAGGCACTTCTCACCAAATATGTACTTTAAAGGCATTTTACTCAAAACATGGAACTCACTCTCTTTAGATAACATTAACACAACCTCAATGCATCTTTCATGAAGACTCACATGGTACATAATACCAAATCTTAGATCTAAAAGAGAAATATACCATAAAAAGTAGAGCATATGTCAGCAAGCAATTTCCTTAAGCAATTCATATTCTTTAGACTTCAATAGCCTCTCCATTCCCCTTTAAGAATATTTAACACAAAAGCAACAGAAATGTGAAAACCATCTAGAACAAATACAACTTTTGCTTAGGTCAAATACATTACATCTTTTAAAAATTTTAGAGTTTAGTGAACAGAACAGGACTTTATTTTCACTTTCTAATAGAGTACAGAAATAATGGGGCTATGCTTTTCAGTACTCAAGAGTACTGAACTCCAAGGAGAAGAACAAAAGTCTAAAGTTGTGAATTTAAAACTCACTCACACCACTACTTAAATAAACATCAGATAAACACTGCAGTGACCATAAAAATCCCAGTTTGATATAGTATTTATGTAAATACTAAACTTGGCCAAGTCTTATAAACTACTTTAAAAATTCTACTATTGGTTATAACTTTAAAGTGTCCCAAAGTGTTCATTTTAGCATACGCGTTATTCAAATAGCATCACAATGTTTATATTGCTATCAACATTATCCATGCATCAGTCATCATGGTTTATAATCTTCTCGGTAATATTTATATTAGCATTACTGATCTTTACAATATAGTCAATCCTGTTTATTAAAAAACCAGTATCAACTTAAATAACAGAATCAAAGCTAAACTATAAAGTAATGGTGAAAATATATGAATATGCTAATTCCATTTTCAGAATGAGAGTGGAGAAAACACAGCTATTAATATTAGCTTGGCCACCATAAGCAGTGAACTTTTATACTGAAATAATTCAGCAATAATTACTCATAAGCTCTATGTATAGACTATTTCTAAAATCTCAAAATCATATAAGCTTATTCTTTACACAAAATTAGCACTTTTTTTATAATGTTAAATTTTATAGTTAAATTATATGTTAGCAAAAATGCTAAATGTTGGTTAAATGATGTAAAAAGTGATTTCTTCATCAAACTTATCTACATTTAAAAGTTTCTTAAAGTTTTACCCAACAGTTATGTACTGATAAACTTACTATGTGCCTATGACTCTGCTCCATATTATGGGAAATTAAAAGGCAATATGGGCTTCCCTGGTGGCTCAGACAGTAAAGAATCCACCTGCAATGCATGAGACCTGGGTTCGATCCCATGATTGGGAAGATAACTTGGAGAAGGGAATGGTTACCTACTCTAGTATTCTTGCCTGGAGAATCCCATAGACAGAGGAGCCTGGCAGGCTACAGTCCATGGGGTCGCAAAGAGTTGGACACGACTGAGTGACTTTCACTTTCACACTTTCATAAGATACTATGGAGTATCTTATACTACTAAGGAGTTTTCTAAGGAGATACTAAGGAGTTTTCAATCTCATGTGGGCATAAAACATATACACATTAAACAGTTCTAAAACATTAAGAATAATGCAGGATTAAGAGCTATTATTATCATTAAGAAAAAAAAAATGGGAGTCTAAAAAAAAAAGAAATATTCTACAGGTAAAAGAAGAAAATTTTAAAAAGCTACTATTCTGGACTGAGAAATATTACAGTTATTTTACAACTTTTTTACTTAGTCTCTGTACCCATATCAAACAATCTCTTATATTTCACTAATGACTTTGCAGAAAACTATACTAAGTGAACATAAATCTTTCTGTAAACAAATATCTTTCAAAAATGCATTGCTAAACCAAACAAGTAAAATAAACTTCAAATGGACTAAAAGAAGAAGTACTGGGAATATTAATCTTAAGGAATTATTTTAAATATTAGCAAGTCACTCTATACTTGGACTGTAGAAAACAAAAGTAGAGCAAGTGAAAAATGATTCTTACTTTCATCACTTTAAATAACGCTACAAATGAAGCAGGAGGACACCACTTTAATGAAGTAATCAAAGTCAACAAACATGGGCACATTGGTATGATATTTCTTTAGATGTGAGGTTGACAACTGCTTTATTTTTGTCCAAAATGCATAAGCTAAAGTGAATAATGAATAAAGAAACTGAAAAACACTGTACCAAAAAAATCTACAATGTATTCTTCACAAAAATGAATGTCATGAAAAATAAAGACAGGGTGAGTAACTGATGCTGGTCAAAGATATTAAAGAAACAAAGTCAAATACAATGTATGATTCTAAGCATCATGGATCAGGGAAAAAATTTCTGTGAAGAAATTACTGGGGCAACTGGAATTTTTGAAAATCGGACTATAAGTTTAGATAACAAATTATATAAATGTCAAATTCCCTGAATTTTATTATTATAATATGATTATGGAAAAGAGTTTTCTGTTCTTTGGATATACATGCTGTAGAATTTAAAGGTGAATGGCTGTGATGTTTGTACATTACTTTCAAAAGTAACATGTAAATAAAGAGAGAAAAGGAACTGTGGCAAAATGTTAATCTGTGAATCTAGGAAAAGGGTACCAGATGGTTCATTATTCTGTTCTTGCAACTTTTCTATAGATCTGAAATTTTTCACAGTAAAAGTAAAACAATGAAGTAGAAAAATTAAGACATTCCTACTTATATATATCTCCCATATAAAAAGCAGTAAAAGGACTTTCAGAATGTACTACCTGGGTTTTTTCTGCAAGAGGATGATCACATGAGTGTACTGGGTCCTTGGGCCGAGATTCTATAGTATTAGAAGGTTCATCTCCAACAAATTCACTTTTCTGTACACTTTCCTCAGGCAAAAGATGTACATTTTCTTTATCACTGTCATCCTTTGATCTTAATGCTTCTGTTGGTAATGAAGCTTTTGGCATCACTGCTGTTGATCGTGAACGAACAGGCCTTCCTCTCTGAACAGTTTCCCATCCTTCAGCATCTTTCCGTTCTATGCAGTTGAGAGAAGAAAATAAATTAAGAATTACTTAGAAGATATACATTTTCAAAAACCTATAAAATAAAAATATTTTACAATCTAATTCTCATTGACTGTAACTAAGCTATAAACATGACACTAATTACTATGCAAAGTGCATTCACGTGTGTGTGTATATATGTGTATTATCTAATTCCTATGACCACACAGGGTAGGTATAATTATCCTTATCTTACAAATGATAAAACTGAGATTAAGACTGACCTAAGGCCCCACAGTCAGAAAGTAATAACATTTATATAATGTATACCATTACTGGTCGGGGCATAGACTTGGATTACTGTGATACTGAATGGTTTGCCTTGGAAACAAAGAGAGACCATTCTGTTGTTTTTGAGACTGCATCCAAGTACTACATTTCGGACGCTTTTGTTGACTATGATGGCTACTCCATTTCTTTTTGCCTTTTCATGCTCTTCATGGTGTTCTCAAGGCAAGAATACTGAAGTGGTTTGCCATTTGCTTCTCCAGTGGACCACGTTTTGACAGAACTCTCCACCATGACCTGTCTATCTTGGGTAGCTCTACATGGCATGGCTCATAGTTTCACTGAGTTAGACAAGGCTGTGGTCCATGTGGTCAGTTTGGTTAGTTTTCCCTGACAGAAAGCGAAGAACTAAAGAGCCTCTTGATGAAAGTGAAAGAGAAGAGTGAAAAAGATGGCGTAAAATTCAACATTCAGAAAACTAAGATCATGGCATCCGGTCCCATCACTTCATGGCAGATAGATGGGGAAACAATGGAAACAGTGAGAGACTTTATTTTCTTGGGATAAAAAAGTCACTGCAGATGGTGACTGCAGCTGTGAAATTAAAAAGCGCTTGCTCCTTGGAAGAAAAGCTATGACCAACCTAGACAGCATATTAAAAAGCAGAGACATTACTTTCCCAACAAAGGTCTGTCTACTCAAAGCTATGGCTTTTCCCGTAGTCATGTATGGATATGACAGTTGAACTATAAAGAAAGCTGAGAGGTGAAGAATTGATGCATTTGAACTGTGATGTTGGAAAAGACTCTTGAGAGTCTCTTGGACTGCAAGGAGATCCAACCAGTCCAACCTAAAGGAAGTCAGTCCTGAATATTCATTGGAAGGACTGATGTTAAAGCTGAAACTCCAAAACTTTGGCCACCTGATGTGAAGAACTGACTCAGTGGAAAGACCTTGATGCTGGGAAAGACTGAAGGTGGGAGGAGAAGGGGACAACAGAGGATGAGACAGTTGGATGGCATCACCGACTCAATGGACATGAGTTTGAGTAAGCTCCGGGAGTTGGTGATAGACAGGGAAGCCTGGTGTGCTGCGGTCCATGGGGTTACAAAGAGTCGGACACGACTGAGCAACTGAACTGAACTGAATGTATACTATGTGCTACCACTGTTATAAGTGCCTTAGATATAATTCTTAATCTTCCCCTAAGATCAGTACTATCATTCCCATATTATCAATGAGGAAACTGAGACAAAAGGTAAAGCCAAGATCTAAGTCCAGGCAAATCAGTTCTGATGTCAATGGTCTAATGGATATGTAAAAACTGCCTCTCCATCTTTTAGAATCCAAACACAGGCCTACCTCCAAAGTTCAAGTACTTTTCCTCTTAGTATCAAAAGTATACACTGACTTAGCAAAAAAGGAAAAAAAAAACTATTTTAATGATCATAAGATTATAGAATGTTAATTGAATGAACACTCGAGGACCTAGTTCAGTATTTTACCATACACATAAAAAAATGAGGGCCTATGTCCAAAGACACAGAGCAAAATAGCCTAAAATAAATATGAATCTTCTACTACATTTCAAAATGTCACAACCTGAGGTATACACCTATACAGTTAATAGCCATAATTTTTAAGTTTATAGGCTAAAATGTAGTGTGTCAACATGAAGATATCTAGTTCTGGCCAAGATGGAGTAGCCTGACTTGCATTTCCAGGTCCTCTTTCTTACAACTAAGAATTCTGGAAAAACACACAAAATAAGCACAGGAAGATTTTAAAAGACAGAAAGAGATAGGTGGACTGCCTAGGGACCCTGGGAGTTAAAAGCAGCATAGCAATGAGTTCTCTGTGTTTCCTAATTGCTTTCTATACATGACAGAATGGTACAGAGGCCTCCAACCCAGAAAGAACAAATGATACAGACAAAACAGGCATCAGCAAAGCTTGTTTTGCCAAGCTGAAAGGCAGAGGAAACGATGACCTAAGAAAATAATCATTCTGGCAATCCTCGTTCTATTCAGCCAAGCATCAGTGGAAAACTTGCACCTTATGGTTTCAATAGGGCTAAGTAGAGGGTTGAACTTCCATTGCCCATGTGGTAGAAACAGATGGTCCAACTCCCTCACCAAAACAGTGTCAGCAAAGTTGAAGAGTGAGCTGAGTTTCTCCCTCCAAATGACATTAAACAAGGCAGTAGGAGCTGGAGTTAGTCAGCACTCTACTTTTCCCCAACCCTAGTGTCAGTGGGAAACTGAACTTTCATACCCACTGAGCAGCAGTGAGACTTAATGAGGCAAGTGAGAGTCAGAAGTGGTAGACACTGATCCACCCCACGCACACTGTCATAAGGGTCTGATGCTGGGCACAGCCTCTACCTTCATCCAACATCAAAGACACACAGAATGAGTCAATATTCTGATCTCCCTCACCTGCAGTGTTGGCAGGTCCCATATAGAAAGCTGAGCTCTCACCCTCACCAACATCATTGCCACAGAACAAATTAGTAGAAGACACATTTACTCAGCACATAGAACCCATCTCACCTGTGATGACGCCAGCAGGACCCATCAGAAAGCTAAGATTCCACTCCACTTCACACAGGTAAGTCAGGAGTCAGTCCTCCCTTCACGCTGCCCCTCCCTTGTGTCAGTGGGGGCACAGAAGAGAACGAATAAAACCTTTCCAAACTTAGTGAAAGATATAAAACTAAAGGAACTAAAAAGATATAAAACTAAAAGAACTAAGAAATCCAAAGAAACTGATGCTAAAACACATCATAATGAAACCTCTGAAAACAAAAAACAAAGAAAAATTCTTAAAAGAAGCCATGGGGTGGGGACAAGAAGCCATAGGGAAAAGATAAATTATCTATAGCAGAACATCAGTTTTAACAACAGCAAATTTCTCTTCTGAAACACTGAAGGCCCGGAGGAAATAGCACAACTTTCAAGGACTGAAAGAATTATCAATCGCAAATTCTATAATCAGTGAAACTATGCTTCAGGAATGAAGAATAAATAAGGCATTCTCAGATGAAAAGAAAACTAAGCAAATGTGTCACTAGCAAACCAGCCCTTAAAGGATGACCAAAGGAAATTCCCTAAAGAGAAACTAAATAAGTTTAAAAAAAAAAAAGAACATGGACCAAATTCTCCAACCAAAGACTCAGAGTGGCATACTAGGTAATAAAACAAAAGCATACAGTTATAACTGGAAATGGAACAACAGACTGGTTCCAAATAGGAAAAGGAGTACGTCAAGGCTGTATATTGTCACCCTGCTTATTTCACTTATATGCAGAGTACATCATGAGAAATGCTGGGCTGGAAGAAGCTTTTCTGGAATCAAGATTGCAGGGAGAAATATCAATAACCTCAGATATGCAGATGATACCACCCTTATGGCAGAAAGTGGAGAAGAACTAAACAGCCTCTTGATGAACATGAAACAGGAGACTGAAAAAGCTGGCTTAAAGCTCAATATTCAGAAAACTAAGATATGGAATCCGGTCCCATCACTTCATGGCAAATAGATGGGGAAACACTGGAAACAGTGGCTGACTATTTTGGGGGGCTCCAAAATCACTGCAGATGATGATCGCAGCCATGAAATTAAAAGAAGCTTACTCCTTGGAAGGAAAGTTATGACCAACCTAGACAGCATATTAAAAAGCAGAGACATTACTTTGCCAACAAAGGTCTGTCTAGTCAAAGCTATGGTTTTTCCTTTAGTCATGTATGGATGTGAGAGTTGGACTATAAAGAAAGCTGAATGTCGAGGAATTGATACTTTTGAACTGTGCTGTTGGAGAAGACTCTTGAGAGTCCCTTGGATTGAAAGCAGACCTAATTAGTCAATCCTAGAGGAAATAAATCCTGAATATTCGCTGGAAGGAGCGATGCTGAAGCTAAAGCTCCAATACTTTGGACACCTCATGCAAAGAGCTGACTCACTAGAAAAGACCCTGATGTTGGGAAAGACTGAAGGCCGGAGGAGAAGGGGATGACAGAGGATGAGATGGTTGGATGGCATCACTGACTCAATGGACATGAGTTTGAGCAAGCTCCAGGAGATGGTGAAGGACAGGGAAGCCTAGTGTGCTACAGTCCATGGGGTCACAAAGAGTCGGACACAACTGAGCGACTGAACAATAGGCCATGCCATTATATGATTCACTACGTGGAAGATATTTTATTTCAAGGGAAAAAAATACTTACAAAACGCTCATTCCTGTGACTAGTATATTAACTCATTATCTTATTGTTTAAATATTGTGACTATGTTACTACATTTATTTATACTTTAAAATAAGGACTAGATGGAACCTGTAATCTTTTATTTGAAAAATCTGCATTTTGAAATCTGCAAGGGGAAAGCACGCTTAGATTTTTTGTTGTTTTCTTAAACTTTTTACTATTTTTTCATTATTTTATTATTATATTTATACATTATGAAGATTTTCAAATACAGTACACAGAAAATAGTATTATGAACTCCCTGCTCTAATCATTAAGCTTCAGTAATTATCAACATTCTCCTGCTCTTATTTCATTTCTTCTTCCCTATTGTTTTTTCTGAAATATTTTATGAAATTTTATTTATTTTTGGCAGTCCTAGGTCTTCGTTGCTGTGAAGGTTTTCTCCAGTTGCAGAGAGCAGGGGTTACTCTCTAGTTGAGGTACCTGGGTTTCTCACCGATGTGGCTTCTCTTCTTGTGGAGCATGAGCACTAGGGTGTCGGAGTCTCGGTAGCTGTAGCCCGTGGGTTCAGGAGTTGTGGCTTCGGGCTCTAGAGCACAGGCTCCGGAGTTGTGGTGCATGGGCTTAGCTGCTCGGCAGCATGTGGGACCATCCCAAATCAGGGATCAAACCTGTGTCTCTCGCTTTGGAAGGCAGATTTTTTTTTTACCACAGAGCCACCAGGGAAGCCCTGTAATATTTTAAAACAAATCCTAGAAACATCACTTCTCTTGGAAATATTCAGTATGTGTCCTTTTTTCTAATGTACTTTTTTAAAGCATTGGGTTTTTTTCTGTCTGGTTTTGCTGGCTCTTTGTGCCATGCAAGCTCTTCTCCAGTTGTAGTGAGCAGTATCTCTTTCGTTGTGGTGCACCGGTTTCTCACTGCAGTGGCTTCTCTTGTGGAGCTCAAGAGAAGGGTGTATGTGGCTTCAATAGTTGAGGCACGTGGGCTCGGGATCACAGGCTCAAACAGTTGTGACACAGAGGCTTAGTTGCTCTGCAGACGTGGGATCTTCCCCGATCAGGGATCAAAACCTGTGTCTCCTACATTGGCAGGCAGAAATTTTACCACTGAGCCACCAGGGAAACCCAGTGTGTGTCTTTAAAAGATAGAATTTTTAAAACAGAACAACATCATTAACATAACCAACAAAATTACTAATAATACCTTAAATCATATACCGTCCAGTCGTATTCAATTTTAATCCATGTTTAACTCTTTAAAAATTTATTTATCTCTGTTCTATACTTTAAGTATATATATGTATATATAAAGAAAAATTATAAAATCAACCTCATAAAAATCAAATATACAAAAAGAAAAAAACAACTAAATTATGAAATTAAGTTTAACAAAAGATTTTTGATTCCAGATAATTTAACTAGCTCACCCTTAGGAACACTATGATTAATTACTTTATAAAGAAAAACAGCCCTTTTTGAAAGCTTCTTTATAGAAAAAAATACTGCTTAAAACTTGGACCTAATCCAGTAACCAATAAGATGGCCAATACAAACATTATCACGCAATTTTTTTAAAAACCTGAAATAAATGAAGCAATTCAAAAGAAGAGTAAATCAAAATAGAAACTATAACACAGGTCTATTAAACACTAGGAAATTAGTTGTGGACAAATTACATTTTTAATGAAAATTTCAGTAAAAACTATATCGAAAAATCATTCCCATAAATAAGGATACTTCTTAAAAACAGTAAATCATTATTTAAACTATCAGAGAACTTCTAAATACTTAAAATAATTTTAGAGATGTGCCCAAAGCTCAAAACTATATTTCACACCACCATTTTTACACTCCAGAATTTTCACAAATGTCATTAATAAAGTAGTACAAAATTCAAGTCAATACAACCAATAATTTCAAAAGCACTGGGATAATCTTAACCTAACTGTTTTTTGTTATTATTTTTATTTATCACTATATTTAATTCACTAATATTTTGTTCAATGTTCAAGATAAAATGTTGCTTTATTGTAATATCCTTTTAGGTTTTGATATTAAGGTTATAAAATGATCTCTCTTTTATTCTGAGGAAGAGTTTCTTTAAGATTGAAGCTATCTTTACCTAAAATCTTTGGAAGACTTCACAGGTGAAGCCATCATGACCTGGAATTTTCTTTATGAAAAAATGCTTCATTATTAACCCATATTCTCTTTTATACTTATAAGTTCCTTCAAGTTTTTCTAATTCTTGCTATGCAATTTTTGTTATATTTTTCAAGTATTTATCAATTTCTTCTAACTTTCTAAGTTTAGTGTATAATACTGGTCATAATTTTAATATTTGTGGGATTTCTAACAATGCTCTTGTTTCATTCCTGGTACTAGGCCTTGTCTCCTCTTTTTCTTGCTATTACTAGAAATCTGTTAATTTTATTAGTCTATTTGAATAACTACATTTTGGCTTTGTTAATTTCTCTGTGTTCTCACCTATAAACCTTTTCCTTCCATGTTCCTTGGGTCTAACTTGCTTTTTTCTAATTTCTTGAGATGGACAAAATGTGGATTATAGGTTTTCCTCCTTTCTAGCTGGTATAATTGAGGCTAGAAATTTTCCTCAAAGCATAGCTTTAACCAGACCCAAAGATTTTTAAATGTTCATTTTTCTTTCTAATTTCATCATGACTTCTTCCCTGACTCGTGGACTTCTCAGAAATATATTCCAAAGTTATAAAAATTTGAGAGTTGCATGGCTATCTTTTTACAATTAATTTCTGGCTTCATTCCACTGTGTTCAGACAGAATGAGTTCAATCATCCAACAGCTGTTGAAACGTTTAATGGCTCAGCATGTGTCAATTTTGGTAAATGTTCCATGTGTGCTTGAATGTGTATTTCAACTTACAGTTACAGCCATAAGAAAGTAAGTAGCCTGTATTAAAATTAATCTTCCTGTCAAACACAACTACAAGAGCTGGACAAAATATATAAATGAACTGTTTAAAGGCACCGGAAAGCAACCAATATAGGCAAGATTTGAGGAATTACAATTCCTGAGAAAAGAGGCAACAATATGAGATCCACATCCACCCTAGAATTCTCCCTGAAGACTGCTGGAATTCACAGTGCAGGCAAAGTGACTCCTTGCAGAAACCACCAGTCCTATCTAGCTCAGACAGACACTGGAGTTCATTGAATCTAAAGCAACTGGGACGTCAAGGAAAAATAATCATGGAGACCTGGGAACTGAAGAAGAGTAAGCCAAAAAAAATCTGCATTCAATCTTCCCTTAAGAAGTCTGACAACTGCTAAGCTTTGCATATACAAGGCAAGACTCCAAGAAATCCAGAAAACAGCAGCTGGGGTGCTAACGAGCTAAGCAGATATTGTAGCAACTGTACGGTGCTGAGGAAACAAAAGCTGGAATTCAGGAATGAAGTGGTCTTGGCAAACACCCCAGGTTTTCAGTTAAGACCCCAAAAGGAACAAGAAAAAACTAAAACATATCAACTTTAATAAAACCTCAAGGCAACCCTGACAGGATTAAGGTGCTCTGTGTGTTCTCTTATTGCCATAAAAAAATTACATTTTTAGAAAAAGCCCCTGTAACTTTTAATACACAATGTTAAACATTCAATTAAATATAGCTGCATACTAATAAAATAACTGAATAATAAATGAACAACAAAAAACCCAAAACTCCCCAAAAATGTTTTTCAAAGTAACAAATCCATGGATAGTTCTGACATTTTACTTCTCAGACACAAAATTTCTAAATAGCTGTTATTAATATATTCAAGAAAATATGGATTAGACATAGAACAGAGGATTAGTGCAATAACTAAAATACATATCAGTAAAAAGTTTCCAGACTGAAATGGAAAAGAGTCCATCGGAATGGAAAAGAGAAAGCATTATTTGTCAGATGTATCAATTACATAAAGTTAACTAATCAAGTTGTTTGGATATTTTTATATTTACTGATCTTTATCTATATATACTATCAGTTGAGATAGTTATGTTAAAATCTCCCAATATAAATATAGACTTTTTTCAATTTTTCCTTTCACTCCTGCCTGGTTTTGCTTTATATGTTTTAAAGATATGTATATATATATATGTTTATGTCTAAAGCAATTTAGAATTACTTTATCTTTCTGATGAGATAGCCCTTTAGTACTTAAAAAAAAAAATCTCTCTTTAAAATGCTTCCTATCTACTCCATTTTTTCTCGTTATTCTAAAAATACTAGTTTTGATTTGAATAGGGTATGTATAGAATATCTTTCATCTTTCCATGTCTTCATATGGAAGGTACATCTCTTGTAAGTAGAATACAGGTTTATTTTTTTAATATGGCTTTATAATTTTTGTTTTTAAAATTTAGTATTTAGACCATTTATATTTAATGTAGGGACTGATAGAATTGCATTTACTTCTAATACACTACAGTTTGTTTTTTATTTGTCTTATCTGTTTTGTGTTTCTTTTTTCGTCTTCTCTGGTTTTCTTTTGGATTAATCAAAAGGATTATTAGTTGAACATTCTTTTATTCTTCTTTTTTGCTTTCTTGAGTTTATAACACATCCTTGACTTATATCTAATACAAATTATTTTGTAACTTCCTAGATAATGCTAGTTCACTTTCATGCATTGGAGAAGGAAATGGCAACCCACTCCAGTGTTCTTGCCTGGAGAATCCCAGGGACAGCGGAGCCTGGTGGGCTGCCGTCTATGGGGTCGCACAGAGTCGGACACGACTGAAGCGACTTAGCAGCAGCAGCAGCAGATAATGCTAGAACCTAGATAATATAAACTCCATTTTTCTGCTCTTATCTTTTGAATTATTGTCATGAATTTTCATTCTACATACATGTCAAGCTCCACAAGACATTGTTCCATACAGTCAATACACATGTAATGTTATCTACATGTCTGCTCCTTCCAGTGTTCTTCATTCCTTCACGTATTTTGGGGTTTCTATCTGGGATCATTTACGTGCCACCTGAGGAACTCTGCAGCATTTCTTTTAGTGTAAGTCTGCTAATTACAAATTCTCTCGTTTTTTATTTATCTAGAATTACCTTTATGTCACCTTCATTTTGAAGGTTATTTTTGCTGGATGTAGAATTTTATCTTGCCAGTTATTTTCTTTCAGCACCTTAAAGATCTCATTCTACTCTCATCTGGCTTTTATTTGCTATGAGTTTACTGTTGCTCCTTTGAAAAGTCTTTTTTTTTTAAAGTTTTTTTTTTAAACTCTAATTATTTGCAAAGATTTTCTAGTATTTTTTTTAGTATTTTTAGTATATTGCATCTAGATGAGATTTATTTTGTATTTTTCCTACTTAGAGGTTTACAGCATTTCTTGAATATAAGACTTTTATGTCTTTTGCAGTTTGGGAAAATCTTCAGTGATTATTACCTCCTCAAATGTTGCTTTTGCACCATTCACTCCATCCCTTCACAGACTCCATTTACGTGTGTGCCTATTATGCTCTTTTCTGCATTCTATTTCTTTTTTTAAAAATTTTCTTTATATTCTTTATTTTCTTTATAGTCTTTTCTATTCTATAAAGTGATAGAACTTTGGAATCTCTTCATGATTTAACCTCAGTATTTTCTACTGACTTAGAATTAATTAAATACCAAGTCTCTTAAAATTTTAAATCTCTTCTAACATGTGCAACCACATTAGCTGCTTTAAGAATTTCACTTATCTTTTTGGATTCCTCTCTTACAGAGCACTGTGACCATAAAAAAATCTGGATTGGTTGCTCCCTAGACATGCACACTGCAAACATCCTGGGATCACCACCACAAAATTATTACCTTTGCCTCTTGTCTCTAGTAGTGACAGTGTTGATGAAGTTAAAAAAAAAAAAAAATGTTAAGACCTTGCATGTTTGAAATGTCTTTAATCGACTCTCACATCTAATGGATAATTTGGCTGGACATAGGATTTTAGCTTTGAAATTACCTTTCTCCAGAATTTTGAAGACATTGTTCAATTTTCTTGTGGCTTCTGGTAATTCCGCAAAAGTTGATTTTTTTTTATTGATTCAGAATCAATTCTGATTCTTGGTCATTTGTATATAAACTGATTCTTTTCTATTTTTAGAGCCTCTCATCATCAGTATTACTCATAAATTTCCCAACAAATTTTGATGTCACTCTACTTTCATCCATTATACTGGACATTTAATGAATGGCCCTTATGGTTAAAAGCTTATTATCTTCAGGTTAAACAAAAGTTTCTTTAATTATTTCACGACTTCTTCCTTTATCTTTCTATAACCCATTATTATTCAAATAGGGGATAGTCTCATTAACTATTTTTATATAAGAATACTAAAACTTAACATCTGAAAATACTAATCATCTTATTTCCATGAAAGTCTTTGAGTCAGGAACCTGAAGAGTGCTCCGTTTTTGTGGGGGAGGTATAGGGGGTACTCTTCTCATCTCCACATGGTGTCAGCCAGGGTTATTCAACTGAAATCAGAGAGTGCATGATAGCCTCACCACATTCCTACAGTTTTGACACTAGTTACTGACTTGAGATAGTTCTTCCCCTGGCCACTTTCTCTTCATATGGTCTCTCATTATTCAGCAGCCTATCTTGGGCTTCTTTACAGGGCAGTTGGCTTCTAACAAGAAAACTGATGCTGCAAGGACTCTTTACCAAGTACGCTGGGAATTTACTAAATGTCACTCTACATACATTCATATCAAGTCACAGGACCAACCAAAGACTTATGGGGAGAAAAACAGACTCTACTACTTGACAGTGGGAATGGTATGCATGCACATGGATGAGAGAAATTGTCCAGACCCATTTTCGCAACAATCTACCACAATTCACAACCTAGCTTCAAATTGCCAAAGTCTTCCAAAACTACCAGACATTCATCCAATTACAGAATCAGCCTCAAAGACCAGTATCTCATGATCTATACCAGATCTGCAGAGAAGGCAATGGCAACCCACTCCAGTACTCTTGCCTGGAAAATCCCATGGACGGAAGAGCCTGGTAGGCTGCAGTCCATGGAGTCATGAGGAGTTGGACATGACTGAGCGACTTCACTTTCACTTTTCACTTTCATGCATTGGAGAAGGAAATGGCAACCCACTCAAGTATTCTTGCCTGGATAATCCCAGGGATGGAGGACCTTGGTGGGCTGCCATCTATAGGGTCACACAGAGTCGGACACAATTGAAGCGACTTAGCAGCAGCAGCAGCATACCAGACCTGGATGAGTTACTCAGGTATGGGTTCTTTTGATCTGGAAACCTCACAGTTCAGTAGGAGGAGAGGGTATGAAGAGGAAGAAACACTGAGGCGTCTTAACATTATGAAGAGTCTTTCACTTAACTTCTTTATTTTCAATACAATACTCCCATCTTTCAATGTAGATGGTATCCCTTGGGTCAAATACTATCTTCTGTACCTTCTCAAGAGAATGAACCTCCAATATTTTGTGGGGTGAGTAAGATACATCTACTCTCATCCTACTATTCAGAGTAATGAAGAATTGAGGAAGATTCAAGATTCTTCTTAACTTATAATCCTTATCTATACTCTCACATCCAAAGATACCGGCTCACACCAATTTTTGATCTTTTGGAAGTTATATGGAACAAATTGGATTGCCTGACATTGACAGTTTTGCCCACTCTCAGAGCTGAGAATTCAGCGAGCTTACTCAAATGTCACCACTGGTCTTTCTACTTTCCAACTTTCCAAATTTTGCTCATATCATCTCTTCTCCTGTCTCTTTTTCTTTAAGTCCTTCCATATCATTTCAGTTGAGTTTGGGGACAGAGTAAGATAACTGTTTGTGCTCACTTTGTCATCTTTAACAAAAACCAACTTTATAGCATATTATTAAAAACTTGAGTATTATAGCTACTGCAGTTATAAATTAAACTTAAGTTATACACCATAATTCAGTGCACAGTTCAGTTGCTCAGTCGTGTCCAACTCTTTGTGACCCCATGAACTGCAGCACCACCAGGCTTCCCTGTCCATCACCAACTCCCAGAGCTTGCTCACAGTGCACAACAGTGCATCAAAACCCCGAAATGGAAAACTAAAGTGGTCAAAAACAAAATTCCCTGGTACATTAACAATATTATTTTTCAGTCTAGCCATAATTAAGATCAATCATTTCACTTCAACCAAATGAGTCACACTCATACTGCTTTAAACAGAACTATGATACATCTGTAACATCTTACAGAAAAATCCAAATGAACTTTTTGGCCAACCCAATATAACTCCTTGTGGTTTTGATTTTTTAATACATTTCTCTCAGACCCTTTCAAGATACAGACACTAAGCTTTATGATTATACATTTTCCTACCTTTTCCTAAGAAAGAACTCATGCCTAGTCTCAATTTTCTACTTTCTCAATAGAGAAAGCACAGGCAATATATTTTCTATAAAAGTAAGGCATATGTTTGAAACAAGCCAATACATCTTACTGAGACCAAAATGGAAAAAACAACACAATATCAGTAATGAAGCTGTTGCATTACGTTTGTTATATCCAATAAAACATTTACGAACCAAAAAGCTCCAAACAGATCTTTCATCAAAGAGAAAAGAAAGCAGTATTCTCAAGTTGTCTCTAACTCATAACACAAATTCATTATTTCTTACTAACACTCTAAAATCCAAGTCTCTAAAAATGTATATTAAAAAAAGAAAAATCTACCCTGGGGCTTCCCTGCTGGTCCAGTGGTTAAGAATCCACCTTGCAATGCAGGGGCCACCGGTTCAATCCCTGGTCCAGAAAGATTCCACATGCTGTGGAGCAACTAAGCCCACGTGCCACAAGTCCTGAGCACATGGGTCACAACTACTGAAGCCTGTGCACCCTAGCGCCTGTGCTCTGCAACAAGAGAAGTCACTTCAATGAGAAGCCTGCACACCGCAATGAGGAGTAGTCCCCCAGATGGCCACAACTAGGGGAAGCCCACGCACAGCAATGAAGACATAATGTAGCTGAAAATTTAAAAAAATCCACCCTGAATTTATGTAGAAAACCCCTATGGAATAAATAAAAGTGGATCTTTAGAATAATGGCCCTTCTATTTATTTTTTGACCTTTATTTATTCTGATGGTATGGAAAACAAGATACATGAGTAAAGATAAACAGGATATTATTTCAGTATTTAAAATATTAATGAAATGCATTTAAATAGTATTTAAATATTAATGAAGTACTGGCATGATATTTTAAAGTAGAGGATGAACTACTGTATTTCTTTTCTACTTTAAGTCAAAAGAGTTATAAAGGATCTTAATAAATGAATTGACAAAAGACATCATTCTCAAACTTGAGACTAGAATGATCTTCCTAAGTTTTCATATAGTTTCTTAAGATTATTTTATGATTTTAACTAAAGTAACCTAACATCACAGAAATGATGCACCCAGATAAATATACAATGCTACTATGACCAATTTCAAATAAAATAAATAGATCCACATAAATCCACTTGTCTGCTGCATAAAAAGGTTGATTCAGAACCACTTGCCATTTCTGCGGGAAGGCTTCTGCACTGCCGCTGGTGGGCAAGACTGGGCAGGTGCTACATCTGAAGCAGCAGCAGAGCCTGTATGATGAGCCTTCACCTTGTCAGCCCAGCTGACACCTGTGGGAGCCAGGCGCGGAGCAGCCCCTGTGCCAGATGAACCCCTATGGAGAGATGAATTATGAATTTAATAAATAAATATAGGCTAAAATTTTAAGTGTATACTTAACATATTTAAATTTTAAATGAATTATATGTGTGAATGTATATCCACACATACAGGATAACATACTATCATAGCAACTGAAGGCATACGTATTCATAAATATCCTGGACTAATACTTCATTAGTCCAGCATAACATATAGTATGGTAACAAACATAAAAGCTGTCACTAATTCAGTTTAAAAGAAAATCTCAGTGAAATGGAGAATCTTAAAAAAAATATGCACATATACCTGCACATATACCCTTAACTTTTAATTTTCATTTAAAACTCTTATCTATTAATAATATAAATGTCCATTAATTTGACCATATATCAACACAGGCACTATTAAAACAGGGTTTTTCAGGTGTATTATTTCTTACATGAACCTCAAGTATGATGCCTCATTGACAATGTCCAATTTTGGGTTTTTTGAAATGGAGTGATAATTTAGTGACAACTATTAAATAATCTAAGTACACAATTCTTCTCAACTTTAATAATCTCTTCAAGCTTTTATAGTTGTCCTATCCACTCCTCATTTGACAGCAAAACTTTAACCGTTCACTTTATCAAAGCTTCCCAAAAACTCATCTTAGTTTTCACAGAAACAATGACTCATTTTATACTCATATTTTAGTGGTTTACTTAATATTTAAGTTATGAGTTAAAATATAGACAACTTAAATAAACAAGTTTGGTAACTAACTGCAGAGTTTAAAGCAATTAACTCAACCAGTAAGAAGAGAAGTGAGTATATATACTAAAGTCCGCCTATAAGCCACAGTTTTTCAGCATGCTTTATTATAATTTTATGATGATAATAAGGGGTGTCAATTAATTCAATGATACAACACATGAAGATCAACATGAGAAGTTTATTTTGCATGCATTAAAGACTTTCAGTGTTAAAATAAACCATGCACCATACAAGACTCTCTGTACTACAGACCAATGGAATGCATTATAGGGGAATTTCTCTTAAAATGGTGCTTGAATATACAAACATTTGCTTTTATTTGCTTATATATCTTTCCCCAACTCCACTAAAGTTTAATTATTATAAGGCTCCAAAGTTCATCAACCTAGGTGTTCACCTAGGGCAATATTATTTAATAATCTCACTTAAAGCAAAAAATTGATTCTACTGAATAACACTTAATGAGCTCTTATTAAGGGCTGAGTACAATGCTAGGTGCTTGGGATACAGAAAATATGACAAACATTTTGCCTTAAAGAAGGTCATAGTGTAAGAACAAAAGATAAACATTAAAAATTTTAACACACTGAAAATCTAATAATAATATACATATATACAAGTCCCAGCAGTAACAGGAGATGAAACTGACAGTGGACATGGAGACAGGAGCAATGAGAAGCCATGAAGAAAGGGTAAGTTTTAACAGAACAAAGATAACTGACCAAGCAAACTACCTACTGACCCTCACACTACAAATGTTAAGACCCACTCTAAAGAACTAGACTCCAAACAGATATTTATCTTTAAAAGCTAATTTTGCTATGGATACTTAAGGAAAACAACAGTGATAACTTCCACGAACAACATCATAGGTGCCAGAGGTATCAACAGCATTTTGGGCAAACAGGGGCTAACTTAAAAGGCAAAGATGGAGAATGAGAAGTCCATGGGGGACTTTGAAAAGCTCTAATACATTCCTGGAAATCAAAAAGACCACACACATGCGCTGGCTTGTGTGCAAACTCAGGAAAGGTCTGGAACAGCTCTAATCTCTCACCTCTGACTGCCCTTGAGGCTCTGGGGAAGCAGGAATTAAGAGCAAAGTTAGAACTGTAAACTCCAGAGCACTGAAGACATGCTGATCACACATAAAACTAGAAAAGAGCTAGGAGATTTATTGGTTCAAGGCATTTAAAGAAATCTCTGTCAAATCATTAGCTGACAACTAAGATAACAAAGTAGAGACTTAGTGACTATAACAACAAAGAACACAGACTCCAGAAGACTAGTTCAAGAAAGTCACGAAACAGACAGTAGCAGAACCACCACCAACAGTGACACAAACCTGGCAAGTGCAGCACCCCGCTCTCCAGAGCTATCACACTACACTGTTTAAATGTCCAATGTTTAACAAAAGCTGTAAGACACGCAAAGAAACAGGAAAGTACAGCCTACTCACAGACACACAACAGAAAAGCAACCAAAACAAGTCCTGAAGGAAGCCTGAACACTGGACTTACTAGACAAAGACTTTAAATGAGCTATTATAAATGTGTTCAAAGAATATTTAAGAACAAACACAACCATGTCTAAAAATAAAGTGTGAGAAAAATGTTTCACCAAATACAGGATATCAATAAAAATTAAATCAAATATGAAAAATAATCAGAGACTTTCCTGGTGGTCTAGTGGCTAAGATTCTGTGCTCCCAATTCACGGGGCTCAGGTTCAATCCCTGGTCAAGGAAGTAGACTCCAAACACCACAACTAAAGATCCCACATGCCACAATGAAGACTGAAGATCCCACGTGCTGCAACTAAGACCTGTCGCAGTCAAATAAACAAAAAATAAATACTTAAAAAGAATTACATAGGTGTTTTGGAGTTGAAAAGTACAATAATGAAAATGAAAAATTCACCAGAGGGGCTCAACAGCAGAATTAAGCTTGCAAAATAAAGAATTAGCAAATTTAAAAAGAGATAAATTGAAACTATCTAACCCAAAAAACAGAAAGAAAAATGACTGCAGAAATTTGAACAGAGTCTCAAAAACTGTGGAACACCATCATGAGTAACACAATCCCAGTATGAGTGGGATTTCCAGAAGAGAGGAGAGAGAAAAAGGGACAGAAAGAGTATCTGTAGAAATAATGGACAAAAATTTACCAAATTTGATGAAAAACATTTATCCTCAAATATAAAAAAGCTCTACAAACTCCACACCTAAATACATCATAATCAGACTATTGAACACCAAAGACAAAGAGAGAACCTTGAGAGCACCAAGAGAGAACTGAGGTATCTCATGAAAGAACACCTTATCTCTCATCAGAAGCCATGGAAGCCAGGAGGCAGTGAGAGGACATAGTCAAAGTGCTAAAACAGAAAAACTCTCAATCAATAATTCTATGTAGAGCAAAACTAGCCTTCAAAAAACTGAAAGATAAATTAAGATATTCTCAGATAAATAAAACCTGAGAAAAACTGCTACCAGCAGACCTGCCTAATAAGATATATTAAAGACAGCTCCAGTTGAATGATAGGCCACTAGACAGTAACCTGAATCCACATGAAGAGATAAAAAGAACCACCAAAAGTAAATAACTATGTAGGTAAATACAAAAGACAACACAAACATTTGTTCTTATAACTCTTGTCTTCTCTTATGTGATATAAAAGACAACTGCATAAAATAGCAATTATAAAACTGTTGATAAGATTATAATATATAGATATATTACTGTCCATATGATATATAACACAGTTAATGATATATTTAGGTCATCTGTTGTAAAATTGACAATTCATGCTACTAATCATTTAGCATGAAATATGTTTCTGAGTTTTAACTTTGGGATCCTATGTTTGAACATAATATACTTCCTAAAAGTTAAAACTTTACTCTCCTGAATTTTAACTTTTTATCAAACATAAACAAAAACATATATTTATAGTGAAATGCAAGTTTTACAATATAAGTATATTATCCACAAAAAATTTATTTACTATAATGCAAGTCTTAGTAGCCTTTTTTGAGTTCATCTCACCCAAAATTTAAGCTTCTTCGGGCATTTGATGTTACATTTATTCTATCTGTTGACGGACTTGGAATCACATGACGTCCTGGGGACATCTTCTTTACTTCCCATGCCAATGAAGTTGGTCTGCCAATTCAAGACACACAGAAGATTAAAAGGGAAAAGAGGCAGCGGCAGTGGTGGTAGGGTAATCTAATCTTTTCTCTTTGTTATTAAGTGCATGAAAACATAAGCAGATCACAATTTTTCCTTGGTACACTGTCTATCAGAAAGTTATTTACCATATTACCAGTAAATAATTCCAGATGATGCATAGTCCAGGATTTTCCATCCACTACAGCAGGTTATGGGGGTTACAAAGACATGACATAAACTACTTATATTTTAAAAGCTTCCATACACCCAGCTATAAACACATTAAAAAGGTAATGGTACTAATTTTGGCTACTTGTATCCAGTGTTGTTGAAGAGCTAACAGTGTAGAGCAGAGATCAAGACAGAAAGACAGTGCTGAGGGTTAAACTGAAGAATACACATTCATCCTCTACCTCACCCACAAGAGCAACATCATAAACATTTCACTGTTCTTTGCTAGAAAAGCTAACTATTCCTCCTTCTTCACTGGCCCCACACCAATCAGTTGATAGGATGCATCATCTCTACTTGAAAAAAATTTCCCCAAGCAATATCTTCTCTACCCTATGCCCTCAATCAGACCTGCATAACCCTCCAAATCTCCTAGCCTCTTCCTCTTTATTCAATCTAGTGACTGTGAATTTCTTCTCTCATTAAAAAATGATACTAATTACTAGAAAACAAGAAAATTCATATAGATGTTTATCCAAATAAAATCTAAAGCTTTTGATAATTTATTGCCAAATCATATGGGAAATAAATTTTGATGCATGAGATGATGAATGAAAGATGCCAATGAAGTTGGTCTGCCAATAAAGGTTGCTTTTTATATCTGTGAGCTGCTTCAGGAGGCAAAGAACAGAAATGCTGGAAAGTTCTTAAGGTAAAAAAAGTTGCCTCAGGGATTTCTCTTGTGGTCCAGTGGTTAAGAATCAGACAATGCAGAGGACATGGGATCTATCCCTTATCAGGGAATTAAGATCTCACATGCCTTGGAGCAACTAAGCGTGTACAACTGGAGAGCTAGTATGTCACAACTACTGAAGTTCGCAGGCTCTGGGGCCCCACACCTTGCAACTGGAGAGTCTATGTGCCACAATGAAAGATCCTGCATGTTGCAACTAAGACCCAATGCGGCCAAATAAATAAAATGTGTTTTTTTAAAGTGTTGCCTCAGGTATATTTTTGAACCATGATGCTCGGATAGGCATAGCTGTTAAGCTTGGAGTTGGCCTCAGTCTTTCTCACTATAATCTTCAACATAGCCATTGCTAGCCTGGAGTTTGCAAGCAAGAAAAAAAAAAAACTAGTTAGCTTCTATAATGCATTGACAGTTACATTACAGACCCTTTTTGGATACAAGGAACAGAAACTTCATTAAGCTAAAAAAAAAAAAAAAAGATTTATTGCAAGGATATAAACTTACAAGGATAAGGACATCCTCAAGGTGGCTCATGAGGATTAGGTCTGGAAGAGGCAGGCTTTAAAGCAACACCCTCAAAATCATCAAAAGACCAGATGATTTCCCTCATTTCTGCCCTCTCTGTACATCTATTCTGTTTTCTTTGAACCTGATTTCCTCTGCTTATCTTTTCAAGGGCAATACAGTCACCAATTCCAAATCAGCATGATGATCTGGTTCAACCCCACTAAAGAATGTATCCCCCACTCCCACCCGATCTAATCACCTATTACCAAGGGGTAAGGGTGAAACTGCTTATTGCAAAGACAACTAGTTTCCTTGAATTTGGTTTCCTGGGAACCAAGACTTTCTGGATTTGTCCCTTGGGATTACTTCACTCTCTTGGTTTCCCCCTGGGGTTGACAGACTAGGACAGGATAAAAGATGCCTTCTCAACAGGATGGTTCCACTCACTGAGACTGAACCAAGGTTAAATCCAAGGAAAAGAGGCAGCCTAGGCCTGTTTTCTCCGGGTAAAAGGGCATCACTGTAGCTTCATGTGAACTGACCCACTTCACAAAAGCTCAGGCTTCACTTATAAGTCTAAACTAAATAGCTAATTGTTCTTTTGCCTGTGCACATAACCAAAACGATACTAAATACAGGTGGATTATCCGTCTCTGGAGTATCTCTCGGCTCTCCCTACTGCCTTTCCTCGAGCCTGAGTAGCCAGCATCTAACCTATAAACTACACTGCTCAATCTCAACCTTCCCACACTACAGTCAGAAAGATCTTTAAAGAAAAAAAACAAGTCTGTATGTAATTTCCTTACTTAAAAACCCTTATGGCCCAAAGTAAACACTAAAGTTTTATCACATCCTACATAATCTGGTCTCGGCCTACCTCTCTAGGTTCATCTCATGCTACTCCTTCCCTGTTCTATTCACTCCGACCCTGCTGAACTCTGAGCTCCTGGACTATTCTGAGCTCTCCTGCACCTCCAGGATACCCTATACTGTCACCTCTACCGGGGATTACGTTTTTCTTCTCTCCTTGTCAAGCTAACTGCTTCTTGGTATTTCTGCCTCACTAAAATATAAGCTCCTTGGGGAAATCCTCCTGGGCTTAACAAACTGGTTGATGGTACCTTTTATTATACTCCCAAAGTATAGCATGTTTCTTCGGGATGACTCTGTACACCGATAAGTATTTAGCCTCAGTGTTTCCCGTCAATGCACTGTGCACTTCCTGAGGGCAGGACTTTGTCTGCTTTCTTAGTCACAACAGATCCTGGCACCGGGACTGACTCCAAACGAAGGTGTGCTGTGTGCAGCACACACTGCAGCTCCACAGCGCGCTGATTCCAAACGAAGGTTTCTAACACAGCTCTGATCCTTCATTATTCCCCTAACCTCATCAACTTTCCTCACTGCCTACTACCTTAAGAAGAAATACTATACTTCTCCCTACTTTACTGTCACTTCACACGCACTCTGAACTTCTATAGCTGTCCTTATTCCCTTCATCTGAAAGCCCAACTTTATTAAAGTCCATCACATTTTTAAAAACACTTCTACAACCTCCTCAAAATCTTTCCTGATCTATTCTCCAACGGAGATATGACTCTGTCCTCTGAACACCTATAATATTGACAATTTTTTCATAATAATTGGTTCTATTTTATCCCACCCTTAGACTACAAATTCGTGAAAGCAGTAAGTGTATCTTACTCAGCAGTTAAATTTCTGTACAAGATAAAAAGTGCCTTGCACTAGTAGGTACCCAATAAAATACTTGTTACTGAACTTGAGAAATGCAGCTCCCAACTTTTGGATTTAGACAAGTTTCCAGTTAAGCTGAGGTCAAGTTCATTGTTAATTTTAATAAATGCTTTAGAATCTGCCAGCTGCTATAAAGACCAGAACTCATTACCTGCTTTGAGCATCTGTCTTCTCTAGCTTTTCCTGAAGTTGAATCCAGTCAATCAATGCTTTGAAATCTCTTACATAGTTATCCAGCATCATCAGCACCTCCTAATTCAAAACAAACAACAAACCATTAGATTCCATTCTGAAACTAAAGAGTTCCAAGAAAAAAATTTTAGAGTAAAGGACTTAGGAATTAATAATTTTTACACTAATATTCCTCACTGAGGAAGCAGCAAAACCTACTGATACCTGGGGAGGTGGGGGTTATTTTCATTCTGTTTGGTAAGAAATTAGTGAAGCTCACAGTCTAAAGACTAAGAGATGGTATTGATATTCCTTCTCAAAACTTTCTCAACTGAATATTCTTTTAATGTTTTTATTGCTATATTTAATAAACAGAAAAGTACATGAAACATAAATGTACTGATAAATTATTTCAAAGTAAGGACTCATGCAACCACCATCCAAGACAAAAAATTTAACACTATCAGTCTCTAATAAAAGTTCCCTGATGTCCCCCTCCAAATCACTGTTCCAAAGTAACCACTGCTTTGACTTCTAATAGTTTTATTTTGCCTGATTTTGAAATTCATAAAATGAACTCATAGACTATGTATTATTTTGTGGTTTCTGTCGTACATTTGTTTATCTGATTCATCCATAATGCAGAATGTACCTGCCATTCACTTACTGTCATATTCCAAGGTCACTACTGAACAATATTCTATTAACATTTATTTACACAATTTACAGTTTATCAAAATTTATTGGTTGGTATTTATTTTAATATTTATTTATCTAATATTTATACAATTTAATGTTGATGCACATTGAAGTAATTTCCAAATTTGGGATATTACAAGTTAAATGCTATTACTCATGTACATGTTCACTGCACATATGTATTATTTCTGTTGAGTGTATGATCAAGAGTGTAATTGCTGAGTCACAGAGTAAGCCTATGTTCCGCTTGCATATATAGTAACAAACTGTTTTCCGAAGTGGTTGCCACACCCAGCAGCAGTGTATGTGAACACTACTTGTTGCACACCCTCATCTATACCTGGAATTGTCCATTCTGGGTCTTCTTTTTGTGTTTTTAACCTGAGCCATTCTGGCTGAAGGGGCTGTAATGGTTTCATTTTGGTTTTAGTATGTGTTTCTCTGATTTAACAATTCTCAGCACTTTTTCATATGCTTATTGCCCAATCTCTTTTTGTAAAGTGCTTATTCAAGACTCATCCTGTTTTTCTAGTGTCTTTCTCTTTTTGATGTGCAGAAGAACTTCTTTTGGATATGTGCCTATTGTTGATTATATGTGCAGCACATATAAGCTCGCCTTTTCACTATCCTAATGGAATGGAATCTTTTGATGAACAGAAATTCCAAATTTTAAGGTGGTCTAATTTACGACTGTTTTATGTAAAGACTGATATTATTTGTGTCATTTTTAAGTATTCTTTTCCTATCACAAGGTCAGGAAGATTTCTCCAAAATTATTTTTTAAAGCATGGGTCTGTTTCTAGAGTATCTCTTCTGTTACACTGGTCTATTCTTATACCAGTAGTAAATTATCATGCATTGCTACAGCTCTAAAATAAATCTCAAAACCCAGTAAATTCTCCAACTTTATCTTTGACCTCAAAGTTGTGGAGGCTAATTTCAGTCCTTTTAGCATTTCCATACAAATTTTCGAATCAGCTTGTCAACTTCTCAAGGGTAAAAAAAATAGAATTTTAATTGCATTTGCATTGATTTTATAGATGAACTGAAAGAAAACTGAAATTCTTATAACATTGTTTTTCTAGTCTTTACAGACCTATAGCTCTATATATTTATCTTACTCAGTGTGTCTCAATAATGTATTTTTCTGTGTAGAGGTCTTACATATCTTTTGTTAGACTCAAGACTAAGAATAAATGGTAGTTGCTTTAAATTTTTTTTCAGTTAATGTTGATTTTCCTGGATCTCCTAAGTGTGTTTATGTGTGTGTGTGTGTGTGTGTGTGTATACATACATATATATGTGATCTGTGAATAATGACATACTTATTTTTCTCCATAAGTCTCCTATCTTTTATGTCTTATTCTCTTATTCCTGTGCTGGCACAAGACTGAAGGCACAAGTGGCCTATCTTGTCTCATTCACAATTTCAGAAGGAAAGCTCTCAACATCTCACCATTAAGCTTGATGTTTACTCTAGAATTCTTGGAAGATTCCTTATATCACTAAGGATGTTCCCTTTTATTCTCAGTTTACTAGTTTTATCATGAATGGGTGCTGAATTTCACAAAGTATTTTTCCAAAATCACTGACATGATCATATGATTTTTCATCTTCACTCATCTAATCTGGTAAATAACATTAATTTAATATTCAGATGTTAAAGGAACATTGCAGGACTGCAAAGAACCTAACTTGATTGTAATGTACTGTCCAATTGTCAAATCACTAGATTCAATGCATCGTTATCTGGTTTAGGACTTATGCATCTGTACTTCAGTGTTGCCTATATTTTCCTTTCTCGTAAGAGTTTTGGTTATCAAGGTTATGCTAAAAGGAATTCTCTATTTTTCTATGTTCTAGAAGAATTTGCATGATACAGGCTTTTTTTTCCTCAATTTTTTATTAAGATATAATTCACAGACTATAAAATTCACCATTTTAAATTATGCAATTCAGAGCTGTGCATCACATATACACAGAATTATGGAACTAATTCTAAAACATTTTCATCATTCCACAAAAGAAATCTTTAGCAGTCACTCCCTATTTTCCCTTCTCCCCAGCCTTTGGAAACCACTGATCAACCTTCTATATCTATGGACTGGCCTGTTCTGGACATTTCATATAAACAGAATCATATGATATGTGGTCTTTCAAGGCGGCTTCTTTTAGTTAGCATAATGTTTTCATGAGAAATGCTGAGTTGGATGAAGCACAAGCTGGAAGATTGCCAGGAGAAATAACAATAACCTCAGATATGCAGATGACACCACCCTTATGGCAGAAAGTGAAGAAGAACTAAAGAGCCTCTTGATCAAAGTGAAAGAGGAGAGTGAAAAGTTGGCTTAAAGCTCAACATTCACAAAACTAAGATCACGGCATCCAGTCCCACCACTTCGTGGCAAACAGATGGGGAAACAATGGAAACAGTGGCTAACTTTAACTTTTCGGGCTCCAAAATCACTGCAGATGGTGACTATAGCCATGAAATTAAAAGACGCTTACTCCTTGGAAGGAAAGTTATGACCAACCTAGACAGCATATTAAAAAGCAGAGACATTACTTTACCAACAAAGGTCCGTCTCATCAAGGTTATGGTTTTTCCAGTAGTCATGTATGGATGTGAGAGTTAGACTAAAATAGAAGGCTGAGCGCCGAAGAATTGATGCTTTTGAACGGTGGTGTTGGAGAAGACTCTTGAGAATCCCTTGGACTGCAAGGAGATCCAACCAGTCCATCCTAAAGGAGATCAGTCCTGGGTGTTCACTGGAAGGACTGATGTTGAAGCTGAAACTCCAATACTTTGGCCACTTGATACAAAGAGCTGACTCATTTGAAATGACCCTGATGCTGGGAAAGATTGAAGGCAGGAGGAGAAGGGGACGACAGAGGATGAGATGGTTGGGTGGCATCACTGACTCAATGGAGATGAGTTTGAGGCTCTGGGAGTTGGTGATGGACAGGGAGGCCTGGTGTGCTGTGGTCCATGGGGTTGCAAAGAGTCGGACACGACTGAGCAACTGAACTGAACTGAATGTTTTCAAGGCTCATCTACCTGGTAGCATGCATCTGTACTCCATTTCTTTCTATAACTAAATAACTGCGTAAACACAACTTCTTTCATTCACTTTCAGTTGATGCATATTTAGGCTGTTCTCACTTTTTGCCTATTATGAATGCTGCTGCTGTGAACATTCATGTACAAGTTTTTATGTGAACACATGTTTCTAATTCTCTTGGGTGTATAAATGGAAGTGGATTTCCTGGGCCATATGGTAACTCTAACATTTAATATTAACTACCAAAATTTTGTCCACAGTAGCTGTACCATTTTACATTGCCACTAGCAATACGAGAGGGTTGCATCTTCTTCAATCCTTACCAACATTTGCTATTTTCTGACTTCTTGACTATAGTCAACCTAATGACAGTAAAGTGATACTGTTGTTTTTATTTGATTTTCCCTGATAACTAAAAATGCTGAGCACATAGTCATGTGTTTATTGACATTTGTATATCATCTATGCAAAAGTGTCTATTCAAATTCTTGGTCCATTTTTTAACTGGGCTATTTGTCTTTTTTATTTTTGGACTGCAGGAATTTTTCATATATTCTGTATATTAGACTTACCAGACATATGGTTTGAAAATATTTTCTTTCATTCTGTGAGCTGTCGTTTCACTTGTGAGTGTCCTAATAACACATATAAGTTTTAAATTTAGATGAAGTTCAATTTACATATTTTTTATTTGGTTACTTGTGCTCTGGGCATAATATTTGAGAAAGTATTGCCTATTTCAAGGTTACAAAGTTTTACATCCATGTTTTCTTCAAAGTTTTATAGTTTTAGTTCTTACCTTTAGGTCTTTGATCCATTTTCAGCTAAATTTTGCATATGGTGTGAGGTAGGGACCCAAATTTCATTCTTTGTGTGTGGTTATCTAGTTGTCCCAGCAACGTTTGCTGAAAGGTGATTCTTTCCCCATGAAATACTCTCCACACCCTTGTCAAAAAAACAATGACCAGGGCTTCCCTGTTGGCATACTTGCCAATGCAGGAGACATGGGTTTGATCCTTGGTCCTAGAGGACCCCACAGGCAGTGGAGCAACTAAGCCCCTGGGCCACAACTATTGAGCCTGTGCTCTAGAGCCCAGGAGCTGCAACTACTGAAACCTGTGCACCACGGAGCTCTTCCCTTCTCACAACGAGAGAAGCCACTACAGTGAGAAGGCTTCACACTGTAACGAGAGTAGCCCCCACTCACTGCAACTACAGAAAAGTCTGCTCAGCAACAAAGAACCAGAATAGCCCAAAATAAATAAATAAATAAATAAAAACATTCTAACAAAAAAAGTTACCACAGATGTTACGGATTTACTGCCAAGATCTCTGTGTCTATCCTTAGACACAGATTTATATGCCTATCCTTATCCTGGCAACTCATCATTTTGATTATTATAGCTTTGGAGTAAGCTTGAACTCAGGAAGTGTGGGTCCTCCAACTCACTCAAATTTTACCGACTGTTCCACTACTGTACTTTTGTTGTTGCTGTTCAGTCACAAAGTCATGTCCGACTCTTTGCGACGCCATGGACTGCAGCACACCAGGCATTCCTGTCCTCCACTATCTCCCGGAGTTTGCTCAAACTCATGTCCATTGTGGAGAAGGCAACGGCAACCCACTCCAGTACTCTTGCCTGGAAAATCCCATGGACGGGGGGAGCCTGGTAGGCTGTAGTCCATGGGGTCGCAAAGAATCGGACATAACTGAGCGACTTCACTTTCACTTTCCACTTTCATGCATTGGAGAAGGAAATGGCAACCCACTCCATTGTTCTTACCTGGAGAATCCCAGGGATGGTGGAGCCTGGTGGGCTGCCGTCTATGGGGTCGCACAGAGTCGGACACAACTGAAGCGACTTAGCAGCAGCAGCAGCATGTCCACTGAGTCAATGATGCCATCCAACCATCTCATCCTCTGTTGCCCCCTTCTTCTCCTGCCCTAAATCTTTCCCAATATCAGGGTCTTTTCCAATGAGTCAGCTCTTTGCATCAGGTGGCCAAAGTATTGGAACTTCAATTTAAGCATCAGTCCTTCCAATGAATTATTCGGGATTGATTTCCTTTAGGATTGACTAGTTTTATCTCCTTGCTGAACAAGGGACTCTCAAGAGTCTTCTCCAGGACTACAGCTTTGAAAGCATCAATTCTTCAGTGCTCAGCCTTCCTGAGGGTCCAAATCTCACATCTGTACATGACTACTGGAAAAACCATAGCTTTGACTAGATGGACCTTTCTTGGCAAAGTGATCTCTGCTTTTCAATACGCTGTCTAGGTTTGTCATAGCTTTTCTTCCAAGAAGCAAGTATCTTTTAAATTTTGTGCCTGCAGTCACCAACTGCAGTGATTTTGGAGCCCAAGAAAATAAAGTCTGTCACTGTTTCCATTTATCCCCCACCCATTTATCATGAAGTGATGGGGCTGGATGCCATGATATTCATTTTTTGAATGCTGAGTTTTAACCCAGCTTTTTACTCTACTCTTTCACCTTCATTAAAAAAAAAAAAAAAAAAAAAACAACTCTTTAGTTCCTTTTCATTTTCTGCCATTAAGGTAGTGTCATCTGCATAATATCTGAGTTTATTGATATTTCTCCCTCAATCTTGATTCCAGCTTGTGAGCCATCTAGCCTGGCATTTCATGTGATGTATTCTGCATATAAGTTAAATAAGCAGGGTGGCTTTAGAGAAGAAAAATAAACTAATCCAAGGACCTACTGAGAATCATGCTTGTATTTAACTGTCCTGTCTTCTTCATTCTATTACTGCTCTTCCTCAGTCGTTCATGATCTCATATTTTTAAAGAACATAGGCAGTTATTTTGTAATATGTCAATCAATTTAAGGTCAAATTAAACGAATTATCAGGAACACCACATTAGTGATGCTGTGGTCTTCTCAGGGCCTAATATAAAGAGGCACCCACTATGTATATGTCCTATTACTAATCATAATAAATCTGATAATCTGATAAGTGGTATCTAACAACTCCCCACTTAGACTTCCTATTTTTGTCTATACTTAAAAACTATCTTTTAGGGAGATATTCTGTAACTATAAATATCATGTTCTTCAACAAATTTCACTAAGATCCATTGGTGATTATTGCCTGGATAAATTGTTATAACAATTGGTAAATGATGGTTTTCTAATTCCATCATTTCTTCTACATTTATTACTTGGCATTCTATTATAGAAAAGGTGCTTTCCCTTCTCCCTTACTTGACTATTTATTAATTTACTTATTCATAATAGTATGGATTCACCAATTTCTATATTCTTGAATGATCCATCACTATCATTGTTTAATACTCGAATTGTCCCAGATTTGGCAAATGGGAAGTTGTTGATGCTGGCTCTTATGTATTTCTGACATGTTACCATTGCATCAGATTATTTCCTACTTTCTGTCACAAAAAAGATTTTTCAGGCTCATCTTGTATTTTCCCTGCCCCTGCCCTGGAATCAGCTATTTCTCTAAGCAGTTCAGGTTCTTTTCATTGGAGAATGATATATTGACCTAAATGATATAAATACCTAAAGATTAGGTAATTAATGTGCTCACTGATACTGGTGTGTCAGTGCTTGACGGTGCTCCCAGTTGCTGCTGTTGTTCAGTTGCTCTCTTGTGGACTTTGCTCAAACTCATGCCCATTGAGGTGGTGACCCATCTAGCCATCTCATCCTCTCTCGCCCCCTTCTCCTCCTGCCCTCAATCTTTCCTAGCATCAGGGTCTTTTCCAATTAGTCAGCTCTTCGATTCAAGTGGCCAAAGTATTGAAACTTCAGCTTAAACATCAGTCCTTCCAATGAATATTTAGGGTTGATTTCCTTTAGGATTGATTGGTTTCATCTCCCTGCTGTCTAAGGGACACTCACGAGTCTTCTCTAACACCACAGTTTGAAAGCATCAATTCTTCTGCACTCAGACTTATTTATGGTCCAGTTCTCACATCCATACATGACTATGGGAAAAACCATGGCTTTGATGAGATGGATCTTAGTCAGCAAACTGATGTCTCTGCTTTTTAATACGCTGTCTAGGTTTTGTCATAGTTTTTCTTCCAAGGAGCAAGTGTCTTAATTTCATGCCTGCAGTCACTGTCCACAGTGATTTTGGAGCCCAAGAAAGTAAAATCTGTCACTGTCCCCACTTTTTCCCATCTATTTGCCATGAAGTGATCGGAATGGATGGCCATGATCTTTGTTTTTCACTGTCCTCTTTTACCCTCATCAAGACGCTCTTTAGTTCTTCTTCGCTTTCTGCCACTAAAGTGGTATTATCTGCATATCTAAGGTTATTGATATTTCTCCCCACACTCTTGATTCCAGCTTGTGAGTAATCCAGCCTAGCATTTTGCATGATGTACTCTGCTGGGAGAAATATCAATAACCTCAGATGTGCAGATGATACCACCCTTACGGCAGAAAGTGAAGAGGAACTAAAAAGCCTCTTGATGAACGTGAAAGAGGAGAGTGAAAAAGTTGGCTTAAAGCTTAACATTCAGAAAACTAAGATCATGGCATCTGGTCCCATCACTTCATGACAAATACATGGGGAAACAGTAAACACGGTGTCAGACTTCATTTTTTGGGGCTCCAAAATCACTGCAGATGGTGACTGCAGCCATGAAATTAAAAGACGCTTACTCCTTGGAAGGAAAGTTATGACCAACCTAGATAGCATATTAAAAAGCAGAGACATTACTTTGCCAACTAAGGTCCATCTAGTCAAGGCTATGGTTTTCCCAGCGGTCATGTATGGGTGTGAAAGTTGGACTGTGAAGAAAGCTAAGCGCCAAACTATTGATGCTTTTGACCTGTGGTGTTGGAGAAGACTCTTGAGAGTCCCTTGGACTGCAAGGAGATCCAACCAGTCCATCCTAAAGGAGATCAGTCCTGGGTGTTCATTGGAGGGACTGATGCTGAAGCTGAACCTCCAGTACTTTGGCCACCTCATGCGAAGAGTTGAGTCATCGGAAAAGACCCTGATGCTGGGAGGGATTGGGGGCAGGAGGAGAAGGGGACGACAGAGGATGAGATGGCTGGATGGCATCACCGACTCGATGGACATGAGTTTGAATAAACTCCGGGAGTTGGTGATGGACAGGGAGGCCTGGCATGCTGCAATTCATGGGGTGGCAAAGAGTCGGACACGACTGAGCAACTGAACTGAACTGAACTGAACTCTGTATATAAGTAAATAAGCAGGGTAACAATATACAGCCTTAATGTACTCCTTTCCTAATTTTGAACCAGTCCCAATCTAACTGTTGCTTCTTGTCCTGCATACAGGTTTCTCAGGAGGCAGGGAAGGTGGTCTCATATTCCCATCTCTTTAAGAATTTTCCAATTTGTTGTGATCTACACATTCAAAGGCTTTATGTAGTCAATGAAGCAAACGCAGACAGTAGAAAAACAAATATACACATACACATGCACACACATACACATGAACACATCTACACCTATTTCTGTATCTAGCTGTGTATAGGTATTTAAAAAAGAAACGTAAGTTCATACCAATGCTTCCAAATTCAATCAATCACCTATTTGTTGTTGTTCAGTCGCTAAGCAGCATCTGACTCTTTGTGACACCATGAACTGCAACACGCCAGGTTTCCGTTTTTCACTATCTTCCTGAGTTTGCTCAAATTCATGTCCATTGAGTCAGTGATGCTATCTAACCAACTCATCCTCTGTCTTGCCCTTCTCCTCCTGCCATCAATCTTTCCCAGCATCAGGGTCTTTTCCAGTGAGTTGGCTCTTCACGTCAATCACCTTAGTTCATTCTAAACTTCTCCCTTTCCATATTGGTAAATCCTTTCTCTGAAAATGAGAAATTTTACTCCCTTTACGTTCAAAATCTTAACTTATTTTCTTAATATTTCTTTTTTTTTTTTTTTATCATCTCCCTTTGTTGTTTTTTTTTTTTTTTTCTTTTTTTCTTTTTATTATTATTATTTTTTTTTCCCAGTGGGTTTTGTCATACATTGATATGAATCAGCCATGGATTTACATGTATTCCCAATCCCGATCCCCCCTCCCACCTCCCTCTCCACCCGATTCCTCTGGGTCTTCCCAGTGCACCAGGCCGGAGCACTTGTCTCGTGCATCCCACCTGGGCTGGTGATCTGTTTCACCATAGATAGTATACATGCTGTTCTTTTCAAATATCCCACCCTCACATTCTCCCACAAAGTTCAAAAGTCTGTTCTGTATTTCTGTGTCTCTTTTTCTGTTCTGCATATAGGGTTATCGTTATCACCTTTCTAAATTCCATATACATGTGTCAGTATGCTGTAATGTTCTTTATCTTTCTGGCTTACTTCACTCTGTATAATTCTTAATATTTCTTATGCAAGAAACCCACATCTGCCAGCTACTTCTAATCCCTGTTTTTTTAAACGAGGTGGGAGAACAAGAGAATAGAGAAGGAGCTCTAGTATTTTTAATGTTCTATAGGATTTTTTAATGTTCTATAGGACCTGTAGTCAGTTACCTTTTTCATATCTGATAGTGATGTTAGAAGTAATATTATCTTTTTCATCACTGATACTAGTTTCCATAGTTTCTAATTTCTTTTCTTGATTAACCACAGCAGCAGTTTCTGACTTTGATGATGATGTCTGATGTATGACAGTTCTATTTTATTAATTTCTACTCTTTATCATTTTCTTCCTTCTAATGTCTTGGGTTTAGTCTACTTTTCCCCCCAACTTCTTGAGCTGGATATTCTAATCACTGGCTTTCAGCCTTTATTATATTCCAGAAATTATAAGCATTTTAGCACTATAAAGTTTCCTTCAGATATGACTTAGGCTCCATCTCACATGTATTATTTTTGTTATTCAGTTCAAAATATTTCCTAATTTCTACTATAATTTGTCCTCTGACCAGTAAATTACTCAGATTATTATTGCTGAGGCTTCCCCCTAAGGATTTCTATCTTTTCCTGGATCATGCTCCTATTATTCTTCTGCTTAAGAATTCTTCACCTTCCCTAAGCTGTCTGTAGATTTATTATTTATCACCTAGCTCTTCCAGTTATCCTCAGAGATATGAAAAGTCCCTCTACCCAAACATTTTTACCAGTGTATGATAAAAGAAATAAAGGGTATTTGATAAAGAAATATAGGGTATGCTCATCCAATATACAGATGAAATAAATCCACCATAGACAAAAGAATTCAAAATATATGTTCAATATGGTAATCACTTGCCACACGTGGTTATCAAGTACATTAAAGGTAGCTACTCTGAACTTAGACTCTGACCAAAAAGAAAGAATATAAAATATCTTAATAATAATGATCACAGTAAAAAAATAATAATATTAATACCCATTACATGTTGAAATAATTTTTGATGTATTGGGTTAAATTTAAAATGTTATGTAAGTTATTTTCATATGTTTCTTTTTGCCTTTATAATGTAACAAGTAGGAAATTTAGAAGTATATTTGGGGCTTATGTTATATTTCTATTGGGCAGCATGGACAAGCTATAGTAATGTGGCAAATCTAAAAAGATGAGATTTTTAAAATGATAAGTTTCTGATTCTACCCTTTGATCCACTAACTGTACAAGTAAAATATTAGGCAGAGGTTGGTTTTAAAAACACATGACACTGGGGTGCACGTGTCTCTTTCAGATCTGGTTTCCTCAGTGTGTATGCCCAGAAGTGGGATTGCTGGGTCATATGGCAGTTCTATGTCCAGTTTTTTAAGAAATCTCCACACTGTTCTCCATAGCGGCTGTACTAGTTTGCATTCCCACCAACAGTGTAAGAGGGTTCCCTTTTCTCCACACCCTCTCCAGCATTTATTGCTTGTAGACTTTTGGATAGCAGCCATCCTGACTGGCGTGTAATGGTACCTCATTGTGGTTTTGATTTGCATTTCTCTAATAATGAGTGATGTTGAGCATCTTTTCATGTGTTTGTTAGCCATCTGTATGCACTGTTTATAATAGCCAGGACATGGAAGCAACCTAGATGCCCATCAGCAGATGAATGGATAAGGAAGCTGTGGTACATATACACCATGGAATATTACTCAGCCATTAAAAAGAATTCATTTGAACCAGTCCTAATGAGATGGATGAAGCTGGAGCCCCTTATACAGAGTGAAGTAAGCCAGAAAGATAAAGAGCATTACAGCATACTGACACATGTATATGGAATTTAGAAAGGTGATAACGATAACCCTATATGCAGAACAGAAAAAGAGACACAGAAATACAGAACAGACTTTTGAACTTTGTGGGAGAATGTGAGGGTGGGATATTTGAAAAGAACAGCATGTATACTATCTATGGTGAAACAGATCACCAGCCCAGGTGGGATGCACGAGACAAGTGCTCCGGCCTGGTGCACTGGGAAGACCCAGAGGAATCGGGTGGAGAGGGAGGTGGGAGGGGGGATCGGGATTGGGAATACATGTAAATCCATGGCTGATTCATATCAACGTATGACAAAACCCACTGGGAAAAAAAAAATAATAATAATAAAAAAAAATAAAAAAAAAAAAAAAACACATGACACATAAAAAAGACTGTAATTTTACTTGACACTAAACTCGAGTAAAGAGTTTGCTGAGTCAGAGGAAAAAGTGAATATGGCCTCACACTTCAATAATACAATTATAATAGCAACTATGAAAAGGCTGGGGTCTGATCAGCATAAGGTAAAACGAGACCACTTCCTCTGTGGGTTTTCTGTCTGCATGAAACATTTTTTTACTGCTAACTAGAATTTCCACTCTCTTTCTAGTTTGGGGAATTGGGTTTTTGCACAGACATAAAAGGAGATCCTCTTGCTCTCTATTACTTGACAGTTAAGCACAGTAGTATGATTGGAACTTAACCAATCAGACTCACTTGCCTGGGACTCTGAATCTCAAGCAAGCAAGGCAAAGATAAAGAGGAAATGGTGGTATTTTAAAAAAAAGAGCAATACATCCTAGCCAGATGTTTCTCTGCAAAACCTCCCTGGTTTCTGCCTATTTTCTAACCCTGATTCATGGGTTTTAGTATCAAATCTGTGACCTATCCTCTCAAAGAATTAATTTTTCTATTTAATCAGCTAGAGTCTAATTCTGTTGCTAGCTACTTGCTAGCCACTAAGCCATGGTAAGCACAATTTAAGGAGGATAGATAGATAAAGTAGAACACAATAAACCAAGTGTGATAATAAGGAAGATTTTAACATCACATCATAGTAGGAACTACAGTAAGAATTGGATGACTAGGCTTAAAGACTAATGGGATGGTATGATAGACATCTTCATATAAGAGAGGTTGTCATAAAAGGGATTATATTATTTCCATATAAATACAAGTTAGAGAACAAACAATGCTCAGTGAAAATGACAGATTTTCACCTGCCAGAGCTGTCTCAAAAAAAGAATTAGTTACCAGAGGGAATATGGTCAAGGGTAACTATATAATGGGTAGGTGGATTAGACAACATTACTAACAGTTCTAAGATTCTATGATTTACTCACCAAAATCAAATTTGTTAGAAACCCACTATGTGTCAAAACACTGAATCAATGAAATTCAAACCACAAGAGAGAGGTATTCAGTGATTTGAAACATTGATAGCATGCTAGCAAATGCTGCTCTTTAGCCTGAGTGAATTAAACAGAAGATTATTCCCGCAGATGTCCAATGTAACATTTATCATTGGTACTTTCTGACAGAATTTAATTATAATTTACAATCCCTCTTAAAGCAAATTTCTATCCTCTCCAGTCTTGTTTAGAAATTTTTATTCTAAAGAATGGGCTGAATAAGTAAAACTATTAGTGACAAAAGATGTTAAATAATGAGTAAATTTCAGAGGATTATCTAATGAATGAAGAAGTCACATAGTTTATTGTCAGTCACTTCATTTTCAAGATAACACCAAGTTTAATGATTTGGTTGTGAACACAGCACAGAACCCAAGCCCCACTGCACTGACTCCTGGCCCACTGCTCTTTCTGCTAAGTCATACCTCCAAGATGTTCTATACCAGCAGCAAGAAAAATAAAAGGAAAAAAAGATAGGAATGAAAAAAGTTACTACCAAATCCATATCAAGAGCATGCTTCCCTCCAGTGTTTTTCATCAACACTTTTTATATTTACTACTAAACTGAAGCTTTCTGAAGTCAAATTCAAAAAATAATAATAATGGTTAGTCTTTTAAATAATCTTTAATTCTGCTAACATATATGTGAAATCATCAGTTTAAAAAGAAATACATTTGGAAAAGTAAATGTCTAAAATTTTACCAGCATTTCTAAGGCAAATGATACAAAGCTGAATATATCAAAGGCCATTATAATTATGCATGATGTAAAACCAGTTCCCATAATACGGGTTACCTGCATTCTGTTTATCAAATACAGCATTTGCACTGACACTAAGCCTCCAATAACAAAATACATTTCATACTGACTGGATTTCACAGGAATCACTTCTAATTCAGTTTATCTGCACTCTAATTTTCCTCTTTAGAAAATCCAAAATCACATTACTGTGACACTACATTCTACTCATCTCGCAAGGACTTTTTTCCTAGCACTGACTAGTTTTACACGAGAGTGGCAATGAAAATTTTACAGAAGATAGATTTAAAAGCATAAGCCACTAAGATCCACTCCACGTCTGACAAAAGGGAATTGATGTCAAGTTTAGCTATGTGCAGACATTGCTTAATTGGCCATAGTTGCCATTTAAATGCATATGACAAAGAACTTTAAAGTGTATTCACTTTACCAGTATCATACTGCTCTCATCTTACTGTAAAGACATGCCAGTCTCACTTTACTATAAAAGGCAACTTTCCAATTCTCCCAGAAGATGACTATCAGAAAATGACAGCCAGCTATAAAAACGGTTATTTGTTTTAAAAATATATTACTTTTCCATAATAAAGTATTGGACTCATGGTTTAGTATCAGTGGGCCTCAAAGACCTCAAAAACACTTTTCACTTACAAATGTTTCATTTTTAAACATACAGGTACACTTTGGAAACCAGACCCAAGACTAAAAAATATATGCCAAGTTATTCATAAATGAAATATAGTACCAACCTCACTTTAGTCATAAAAGTTATATTCTACTTTAAAAGACTCTCCTGACACAGAAGTACTGTTTATTTTCTTTCTAAGGTAATCTTATTGCCAAATCACTGGTAATGAAAGTTTTCTATGATCAGGAAAAGGAAAATTGTAAAAATTTAGTTGACTTCCTTTTCTCAATGTTACTAATACAATTCAAATTCTTTAATTAAATTCATTAACTTAAGCGACCTACTTTAGGGCACAGAAAGATTTGATTCAGAATAATTTCCTTTGAAAGTTTTCTACTGATTTCCCTTTTCACCGAAAGAAAAAAAGAAGAAGAAGAAACCCTCTAAAAGGCAAGAATATAAGCAGCTATATTTCTGATACAAGTTGGCACAGAGAAAGTACATTTGGTGGCTTAAACAACCTATTTTAAGGAATGTTTAGCTCACCGTTATCAGAAATGATCAGAGCGGTACCATGCAGCTGTAACCTGAGTCATGTTTTACGAACAAGGGAATACAAACAAGACAAGCAGCTGCAGCAGCCTCACAGTCACTGATGCACATCCTTCTCCTTACAGCTATGAAGGCTATTTTGTTAAGCAGGATGAAACAGAACAAAAGTGGCTCTGAAAGTAATGTTATAGGCATTCAGATAACTACATATGGATGTACAGCTAAAATTACCAATTAGTTTACCAATTGGCTGCAACGAATTCGATTGGTTTGTAACTAATTCCAGTTACTGGCGCACCGCAGGATGGTTGGCGCCATCCCTTTGTCCTCCTGACACACAATACCAGGTGCGCAGACCCCTGGGCCCAGACATCAGTATATGGCCCTCCAACTCCGCTGTAGGAATGGTACAGTGGTGCACCTCTGTGATGATGGAAAAGTGGAAATAACCATCACAGGAGAAGTCAGGGACGAAGGGACTCCTATGAAAAGAAAATGCTTTACAAAAAGTGAGACAAGTTCTAAAAAGCATTATTTTTTTAAAACTGCTAATCTAATGTTTAAAAAAGAAATCATCTGAAAGCAAAATGGCAAGTAAATCACTTTCAAAACTGTCTAATAATAGTATTCAGCCAGTTATCTTCATTCCATTATCATTCACCTCTTTCCAATATCTCCCCGTAATTCTCAACATAAGCAAGCTGGAAAAAGAATACATACAAGATAGATTCAACAAATAAAAGCCTACCAAATGAAAATCTGCTAATGAAAAGCATTCTCCTATAATTTAATCCTTACCAGAATCTTTTTGGATAAATAAAATTTGCAGTTGCCTGGCCAGTGATACAAATATGTTGCTTCAGTGACTAACGAATTTTTAATCTCAACTCATTTGGAAGTTTCTGGACTAGATGCTCTTATGCTATTTCCCATTATGAAAACCTAGAGACCTATTGTGACTAAGCATAAGTAGACAAAAATGCTCAAAAAATTATTATAATGCTCAAAATCAACATTGTTGCTGTTCAATCGTGTCTGACTCTTTGCAACCCCATAGACTGCAACACACCAGGCTTCCGTGTCCTTCACCATCTCCCTGAGATTGCTCAAACTCAAGTCCATCGAGTCGATGACATCATCAAACCATCTCGTCCTCTGTTGTCCCCTTCTCCTGTCTTCAACTTTTCCCAACATCAGGGTCTTTTCCAGTGAGCTGGCTCTTCACATCAGATGGCCAAAGTATTGGAGCTTCAGCATCAGCATCAGTCTTTGCAATGAATATTCAGGGTGGATTTCCTTTGGGATTGACTGGTTTGATCGTGCAGTCCAAGGAACTCTCAAGAATATTCTCCAACACCACAATTCGAAAGCATCAATGCTTCGGCATCCAGCTTTTCTTATGGTACAACTCTCATATCCATACATGACTAATGGAAAAACCATAGCTTTGACTATATGAACCTTTGTCGACATGTTTCTGCTTTTTAATATGCTGTCTAGGATTGTCATAGCTTTTCTTCTAAGAAGCAAGCATCTTTTAATTTCATAGCTGCAGTCAGCATCTGCAGTGATTTTGGAGCCCAAAAAAATAAAGTCATTCACTGTTTCCATTTTTTCCCCATCTATTTGCCATGAAGTAATGGGACCGGATGTCATGACCTTTGTTTTCTGAATGCTGAGTTTTAAACCAGATTTTCACTTTCCTGTTTTACCTTCATTAAGTGGCTCTTCAGTTCGTCTTCACTTTCTGCCATTAGGGTGGTGTCATCTGAATATCTGAGTTCATGCTGGTTTCTCCCAGCAATCCTGATTCCAACTTGAGCTTCAATCAGCCCGGCATTTCGCATGATGTACTCTGCATGTAAGTTAAATAAGCAGGTTGATAATATACAGCTTTGATGTACTCTTTCCCCAACTTAGAACCAGTCTGTTGTTCCATGTCCAGTTCTAACCGTTGCTTCTTGACCTCCATACAGGTTTTTCAGAAGGCAGGTAAGGTGGTCTGGTATTCCTATCTCTTTAAGAATTTTCCACAGTTTGTTGTGATCCACACAGTCAAAGGCTTTAGCACAGTCAGTAAAGCAGAAGTAGATGTTTTTCTGGAACCCCCTTGCTTCTTCTATGATCCAGCGAATGTTGGCAATTTGATCTCTGGTTCCTCTGTTTTTTCTAAATCCAGCTTGTACACCTAGAAGTTCTCAGTTCATGTACTGTTAAAACCTGGCTTGAAGGATTTTGAGCATTCCCTTGCTAACTGACTATGTTCCAATATAAAATTAAAAGTTTAAAATTAAATTAAATTGAAAAAAATACAACACATATAATTAATAAGAAGACACTAAAATGTGTAAAGCAAAAATTCCCAGAAATTCAAAGAGATATTGAAGAAATTGCAATAGTAGTGGGAAACTAAAATATTTCAGTGCCTGAGAGTTCAAGGACATTAAAAAAAACAAGCTAATAATTTACAGTTGTAAATAGTAACTTTAAAAATATAAACATCAATTTTTATCTATAGAGAATCCACTCTACCTACTCCTATCTTGTCCAAAGGATATTTGCAAATACTTAACTTCTTTACTTTCTCCACATCTATCAGGCTTCTGTGATAGCCATTTCTTTTCCCATGAAACTTCAGTTCCATGGTCCACTACTCCAACTATTCCCTTAACCTCTTCATTCCTTTACTTAATGAAATTCCACTGAATCTGCCTAAAAAATACCAACCCATAATTAATTCATCTACCCACCATCTTTGGGCATTTTTAGCAAGTGACTGAATGCTAGTAAGTATTCAGTCAGGGTAGAGGGGAATCACATAACTGTGTAGATGTGTCTTTACCCCAACAATGTATGTAGCCTCATTGCTTCACACAGACATTTAACATCTATTTACAGAGTATTTACTGTGTTCCAGTTCCAGTTTCAAGACAGTGTGGTTTCTGTCTTCTGGGAGCTTAATGTCTAGTAAGGGAGACAGATATGAAAACAACAAAATAAACAATTATATAGTTTCAACTGTGATAAAATGTTTCTAGAGAAAGTATGCTATGAGAGTACAGTCAGGCCATACGTGCCCAAGCAGAACCCATGGATATCCAGGGCTGAATGTATTACATCATTTTATAAAAGGGGCATGAGCATCCGTGGATATTGGTATCCACATGGCAAGGGTAGGAGAGGTGTCTTGGAACCAATCCCATGCAGACACTGAGTGTGAACTCTATATTAGGAGGGAACCTGATTTAGTCTGAAACATGATAAGCTCCCCTGAGAAAGTGACACTTAAATTGAAACCTATACTAGGAATGGGAGTTAGGTAAAAGGGATGGGGGAGGTGAAGAGGTGCTGGGCAAGAAGAGTGAGGAGAAGTATCTTGGCAAAAAAATCAGAATGTGGGAAGATCTCAAGACTTGTGAGTACCTGGCATGTTTGAGTAATAGAAAGAAGGCTGGTTTAAATGAGGCAGAAGGGAGGAGACAAGAGTGGTGTGAAATGAGGTTTACACAAATCAACTCACTCAAGATTTGAAGGTCATGCTGGAGATTTTAATGCACAGAGCAAAGGGAAACTTTTGAGGAGCTATCATCAAAGAAATCAGAGCTCATATTTGTTGTTTTTTTAAGTATCAGTTTGCCTATTGTATAGAGAATGGATTGGAAGGATGCAGGGAGTCCTGCTAAAAGATTTCAATTGTGATCCAGGGACTTTACTAATATAATGGCAGCTTGGACTAGAATGGTAGCAGTAGAGAATAAGAGAATTGGCAGATTGGAATGATTTAGGAGCTAATATTCAAAGAGTATTAAAAAGCAGAGACATTACTTTGCCAACAAAGGTCCATCTAGTCAAAGCTATGGGTTTTCCAGTATGGATGTGAGAGTTGGACTATAAAGAAAATTGAGCACCAAAGAATTGATGCTTTTGAACTGTGGTGCTGGAGAAAACTCTTGAGAGTCCCTTAGACAGCAAGGAGATAAAACCAGTCCATCCTAAAGGAAATCAGTCCTGAATATTCATTGGAAGGACTGATGCTGAAGTTGAAACTCCAATACTTTGGCCACCTGATGCAAAGAACTGACTCACATGAAAAGACCCTGATGCTGGGAAAGGTTGAAGGCAGGAGGAGAAGGGAACAACAGAGGATGAGATGGTTGGATGGCATCACCAACTCAATGGATATGAGTTTGAGTAAGCTCCAGGAGTTGGTGATGGACAGGGAAGCCTGGTGTGCTGCAGTCCACTGGGTTGCCAAGAGTCAGACACGACTGAGCAACTGAACTGAACTGAACTCAAAGAGGTCCATTCATTGGACAGTGGCTAGTGTGGGGTGAAGGGAGGAAGATGGAGGGACTCTCTGCCAATTCAGGGAAGAAAAATATATCTCCAGGTTTAGGGTAGAGGGAGTCATCATGAACTTGTTTCTATATACATCAGTTTGACATGCTTATGAAATATCCAAGTGGAGATGCCAACTAGGCTAGCTGAATATACAAGTCTGAAAATCAGAAGAAAGGTATCGGCTAGAGATATAAATTTAAGAAATCATCAGGAAATCAACAATAAATTAAGCCATGGCATGGAGAAAACGCAGAGGGAGAAACTAATAGTGAGAATAAGACAAGCCTTAATGAATTCCCAAAAGCTAAAGGTAAGGTGGAGAAGGAAAAGCCAACAAAAGGAAGCAGAGGCAGCAACCAACAAAGAAGGAAGAAAACTAGCAGTGGTGGTTTTATAAAAGCCAAAGGTTTTATAAAAGCCAAAGTGCTGTAAGGGGAGTGGTCACAGTGTTAAATGCTACTCAGAGGTCAAGGGAGGGACAGAAAAACATCCACTGGGCTGACCAACACGGAGTGACTTTAATAAGAGTTTCACAGGAGCTCTGATAGGAGAAGACTCTAATCAGGAAAACTGAACATACAAGAAAGAGAAGAATTTCCAGTCTCAACTGTGACCGCCAAGGTTTCTAGGCAACCCTGTGGCTTCCAAAAGTCTGCCCTTTCATTCTCCATCACAGTTATTTCAGATCTTTCCACCCTCTTCCAACACCACACCTTCTACTTCTTGAAAATATAAAAGGACAAAGAACCCCTCAAATGGAATTTCAAATTCTTATCACAAGTTTCTGCCTTAATCCCATCTGTTCTTATCCCTCTTGAATGCCAAGCTTTCTCTCAACTGCAGTCACTCTTAACCTATGTACCACTCCTACTTCTTCCATGGCCTCTGGGACATTCCTATTTTCTTACATACTTCCTGCTTCTACAATGATTCTTCTCTGTCCTGGATCCATATTCCCCTATCTTCATCTGTGACTTCTCCTTTCATCTAACTATAAAATTTATTTTCTTTTTATAGTATGTTATACTTTTCTAAGCATTTTCTCACATCTCATTTTGATCCTGACTTAACTTGTTGAAAGGAGAATTCTCAACTATTGAGATATAAACATAGAATACTTTTATCTTTTTCCACAAATAACTAGCTACTCAGTTGAATCCTAAACCTGCTGAGTATGCTCAGTGAAATCCACAATTTTTCAGTCACATTCAATTATCAAAGTTTGATTTTTAAATCCTATCTTCAGACAACCTAGCACAAGTGAGAATTAGATGGCCTTTATCAGATGCTTGTGATGGGGAAAAACATGGCTTATTTTCACGGAGTCTTTCCCCTCTTCCTCCTCTGTACCCCTTAACACTATCCTACATTCACAAACTTATGTCCCTGCCATTAAGTGGCAGTTGTGGGAACAGAGGAATATTCCACTTACCAGATATTAGTGATGGATCTTCAAACAGTCATCAGCCCATTAGCCCATCAGACTAAGATGATGCTGACCAACAACAGAGTCAAGTGCTGCCAGGCAGAGATGAGTCCCTAAGCCTTCTCTGGAACAATGTGAAGTGAGTAGTCCCTACTGATCTCCTGCAGTACATGGTAATTTCTGCACAGGGAGCATTCGTGGTTCTCTAGGCAGTGGTCAGGTTCACCCTGGCTCCCTTGCCCAAAGCAAGATCTGCCTCAACTCCATCAGACTTTGGTATATTCTACTGATACCTAACCAAGTATCCTCACAGGAAGTCCCTATTACTCCAACAACCTCACCAATGTCTAAAATCCTTCCCTCACAGAAATCATCAGATGCACTGGGGGTCCTCTTTACTCGATCAGTGACAAGGCCCATCCTAACTCCTTCCAAAGAAAGCTTACTACCCTGAAGTCCCTCTAAGCCCAGCTGGCATGAGCTACTCCAGCAAGCTTGTTATGCTACGAAATCTCTAGGGGAGATGCAGACACCAGTCTCTATATTCCACCGGGCCCCCAGTACCCCAGAGCCACACATCCAGTTCCCCGCAGGTTAAAATGGAAAACAAGGAGTGGACACTACACCCCAACAATATGATTTTCCTTAAAAATATTTTTCTTAAAACATAAAAAAAGTTTTACATGCTGATAGTTAACAATATTAATTGTGACAAACAAAGCATAAACTTGGATGATTTCAATCACTGTTCATTCTGAAACCTGTTTCTGTTGAGTCATATTTTTAAGTTAAGTCTAAAACATATTTTGGCGGTTTCCAATTTTACAGGAAACACAGCTATTGTTTCAACATATAACTTTGCTTTGACTCTTCATATGTTTCAAAGGTTAAATAATGAATTCCAGGATTTTTAACCATGTTCACTGTAGAAACAGAAGCTGCCTCTGTAATCTTTCTATGAAGATGTATCATCCTGATTTTTCTCAAAATAATTTTATTTAGTATAAATACAGCATATAGTTTGTACCTACTAAAAGGCCAGGCTTTCTAGTGAATTTTCAGAGACAGATTATGCTATGTGTCTGTTTAACATCCTATTACAAACACAAGGTTATCTAAAATTAGAAAACACACCTTACAACGACATCCCAATCCCACCGAGTTGTTTACGGTTAGCCATCAATCTCACTTTCCCCTCACCAAAGCTGATGAGGAGAGTGACAAGTATCTCAATAGAAAAGGGGCAATGTCCAATTAAAGACATTAAACATGAAACCAAAGAATGTGAAAATCTCACTAATGCCACCTACAGTACCAATGGAGAATGCAGCCAAGAGAGATCTTTAAATAAATTGTGCGTGTGTGTGTGTGTGTGTGTGTGTACCTATCCTTTAATTTCTCGCCTAGGACTATATATCAAGACAATTTTCTACCAAATCTTGCACAGAATATAAAAGTACACAATTAGGTAACTCAAACAACAACAAGGGTAATCTTAAAAAATCAAAACAAAGAAAAACCTGATGCATTCACAGAAGCCAACTGTAGAATAGTGGCTGCAAGTGATAGGGGAAATAGGGAGGTGCTGGTAAAGGGTACAGACTTCAGTTTTAAGACGAGTACGTTCTGAGGATGTAGGGTATAGCATGGAGATTATAGTTAATACTGAAGGACTGTATACAGAGGTAAATAATGAAGTTGGATAGAGCAAAAACTGGTGAATCTGACATCAAATGGATTACAAAAACTTAAAGCAAACCTTACCTTACATTCCACCACACTCTGATCTGATTCACAAGTCACGTAGATTTCATCTACTGCCCGGCGAAGGTTGTCAAAAAGAAACGCCCAGTATCGAGCTCTTAGATCAACTTTCCGAGGGTGTCTTGTTTTAGTGGGACTTTTATCAAAGTGTTTATCTCCAGTTGTAGATGATGTCATTTTACAGTCTACTGTAGTGTTCTGAGGAAATAAAACATGAAAAAAAAATTTTTTGATGCCTCCAGGAACTAGATTTTTTTATAAATCACATTTTTCAACATAAATACTTAAAAACATGATGTCCTTCTTTTCACATTACATCACACTGAATTCACCAAAACAAAGCTTCTCATTTTAAATAAAACCAGCAGGTTTGTAATATCAATTACATGTCTCATTGAAAATTAGGATGATTTTAATGATGAATAGACTCTTGGTCGAAAAAGAGTACTAAAAGGGCTCCTGGTTTACTAAAATACATGTATGGCACATTTAAATACATTAACAAATAACAGATAACCATTTCATCATTGTGAAGTTGCTGGCATATATTATTTTCATTTAGAAATGACATATTCTCTGCTTACATTCAGTTACTTAACTTCATCTTAAACCATTTTTCCACTAAAAGTAAAAATCAACATACAAACACGAAACAATTTACTAGAAAAGAATACTGATGAATAAAACCAAGCATCAGCTGCAGAGCAGATTCACCAAGTAAAGTAACTACAGCATTCATATGACCCAGTCTTTCCTCGGTAGTACAGGCAGACTTTGGAAATACAAGATTATATTCTATACTTTTACAGACTACCAAAGAATCATTCCACCACAAACATGAGTAAGTAGTTTACAGGAAGACTTGAACCTTCTCACTAGAAGTACAAACGAGTTGCTTTTCTCTCTGTGGCTACTTAAACTGATAAGTAAATAAATACTTGTACCACAGTTAGAACAGCAAACAATCCCAAGTTGCTTTGGGTTGTCCTGTGTGTGTGTAAACCATTCCTATTAGCTTGTCTGTTTTCCCTTCTTCATATAAGAGTCCCAGAGTGAAGAACACCCAAAGTAGAAGTTAATAGGCTTCAGTGTTGTTTTATGCTTTGGCCTTCAAAGTAACAGTGGTTTCTATACTTCAGAACTCTTTTATAGCCAGCCTTTGGCTTATACAGAATCTTCATTACCAAAAGGCAAGCAAACAAAACATTTACACACACAAAGACACACACTCTTAAGAGGCTGAGATGGAGCTTCTCATCCTCCTTCCACAGTCCCTCATCCAGATGAAGGCTGTCAGACACAGCAAATAAAAATTAGTAAATATTTTATCTGACAGTCCTAATCCAGGCCCAGATTCTCAACACTCAAGCAATAAAATTTAAAGTAATCATCAACAACCCACAAAACCTTTGCCTTAATGGCTCTCCAAGTACTTTCCAACTCTAGTAGTAATGATCTAATTATGATAGTAAATATCCCCTTATACAAATTTTAAAGTATGTATTATTAGCTGCACTTTACAGCTTAGAAAACTGAGATTTAGAGACTGGTTTGTGCAAGATCACAGAGCCACAGGAGACCATCTTCCAGTTAGAGCTCTGCAATTACACCACTGACTTCCCATTACACTGCATCCCAAGGCCCTGTGCTAACAGCCCTTTACCAGATATTCCAGACCACCTCATTTCTCTCTATATATTTCACACAACCTTAAAATTCACTTGAATTTTCCTGAATTATACTTCCATCACAAACTTTTTCTAGAATAATCGGTGAAGCACAAGTAGCTTCCTGTGAATTCAGATAATAATCATATGAAATTCTCAAAAATATTCTAATCCATCTTTACCCATTTATGTCTTTACCCTATCACGTACATATGGATATTATTCAAATACTTTAACCAACCTTTCTTAAAATGCATAATAGGCAAAACTGCTTTCAGGTTAAGATGTTTCTATTCTCTGTGATTGCTCTATGTGAGACTTCTATTAAGAAAGACTCTAGAAAGGAACAAATTACATCTAGGTAATTCCATCTGAAGGGCAATGTACTATGCAAATCTGACATTTAAGTTTGACAAAAATAGCAATACTTTATATGTGCACATTTATTTTATGAACGGCTTTTTTTAATTGCAGGATAATTGCTTTATGCTTTCCCTGGTGGCTCAGTAGTAAAGAATCAGCTTGCCAAACAGGAGATGCAGGTTTGATCCCTGGGTCGGGAAGATACCCTGGAGAAGGAAATGGCAACCTGCTCCAGTGTTTCTGCCTGAGAAATCCCATGAACAGTGAAGCCTGGAAGGGCTACAGTCCATGGGGTCGTAAAGCAACTTAGCAACTAAACAACAATGGATTTACAGTACTGTGTTGGTTTCTGCTTATAACAACATGAACCAGCTGTAAGTGTATATATATGCCCTTGCTGCTGAGGCTCCCTCCTGCTGCCTACCCCGCCCCTCCAGGTCGTCACAGAGCACCACGCTAAGCTCCCTGCGCACTACAGCCGCTTCCCGCTCGCTAGCTATTTCACACATCGTAGTGTACATACGGCAATGCTGCGGTCTCAATCTGTCCCACCCTCTTGAGAACATATCATTTAATGTTCAAAACAAAGTCTTAATATGAAGACAGGACAAATATTATGATCCCTATTTTGTACATGATAAAACTAAGGCTTAGTAAGATTCAATTTTTTGACCCAGTGAAAAGGCTGAATGACAGAACTGGGACCAGAACCTAGACTTCCAACTTCTGCTTCACTGTTCACAGAGCATTTCACAAAGCACCTAGCCCACAGTAAGTACCCATAAAATGTTAGCTATGATTAGAGGGGGAAAGATACAGAGGAAAAGAAGTATGCTCAAAGAAAAATGTGAATAAACTAATGGCAAAATTGCCAAACTTCTGAAGAAAGGTAGAAGAGACATGTCAAATTGTCTGATAAGTCTGTATAAAGTTTCAAAATATAGGGTTCTTTACCAACCACTGATAAAAATAATAGCAGTGATAATAATAACTGCAGCAGCACTTAACATTCATGGCATGCTTGCTATGTGCCAGGGACTGTGTTAAGTGCTTTCCATATAGCTATATTTCATTTAATCTTTGAAGTAATTTTTATCATTGTTACTATTCTTTATTTACTTATTTACTGGCTGTGCTGGGTCTTCATTGCTTCGTGGGCTTCTCTCTAGTTGTGACAAGTAGAGGTCACTCTCTAGTTGCGGTGTGCAGCTTCTCACCGTGGTGGCTTCTCTTGCTGCAGGACATGGGCTCTAGGTACGAGAGCTTCAGCAGCTGCAGCTCCCAGGCTCTGGGTACAGTCTCAATAGTTGTCATGCCCAGGCTTAGTTGCCCCAAGACATGTGGGACCTTTCCTGACCACGGATTGAACCCATGTCTCCTGCTTTAGCAGGCAGATTCTTTACCACTGAGCCACCAGGGAAGCCCATCATAGTTACAACTATTAGCTCCATTTTTTACAGAAGAAAACTTAGGTGTAGCTAAATTAAATGATAAACCCAAAGTCTCACACTAAGAGACAAAGCCAAGATTCAAAATTAGGTAACCATTTCCTTGCCAACATCTGCTGGATCATCGCAAAAGCAAGAGAGTTCCAGAAAAATATCTACTTCTGCTTTACTGAAAACCATCTCCTTTCTGCTTTGACTACGCCAAAGCCTTTGACTGTGTGGATCACAACAAATTGTGGATAATTCTTAAAGAGATGAGAATACCAGACCATCTGACCTGCCTCCTGAGAAATCTGTGTGCAGGTCAAGAAGCAAGAGTTAGAACCGGACATGGAACAACAGACGGGTTCCCAATCAGGAAACGAGTACATCAAAGCTGTGTATTGTCACCCTGCTTATTTAACTTATATGCAGAGTACATCATGCCAAATGCTGGGCTGGATGAAGCACAAGCTGGAATCAAGATTGCCAGGAGGAATAGCAATAACCTCAGATATGCAGATGACATCACCCTTATGGCAGAAAGCGAAGAAGAATTAAAGAGCCTCTAGATGGAAATGAAAGAGGAGAGTGAAAAAGTTGGCTTAAAGCTCAACATTCAGAAAACTAAGATCATGGCATCCAGTCCCATCACTTCATGGCAAACAAATGGGGAAACAACAGAAACAGAGAAAGACTTTATTGTTTTGGACTCCAAAATCATTGCAGATGGTGACTGCAGTCATGAAATTAAAAGATGCTTGCTCACTGGAAGAAAAGCTATGACAATCCTAGACAGCATATTAAAAAGCAGAGACATTACTTTACCCACAAAGGTCTGTCTAGTCAAAGCTATGGTTTTTCCAGTAGTCATGTATGGATATGAGAGTTGGACTATAAAGAAAGCTGAGCACCAGAGAATTTATGCTTTTGAACTGTGGTGTTGGAGAAGACTCTTGAGAGCCCCTTGGACTGCAAGGAGATCCAACCAGTCCATCCTAAAGGAAATCAGTCCTGAATATCCATTGGAAGGACTGATGCTAAAGCTAAAACTCCAATGCTTTGGCCACCTGATGCAAAGAACCGACTCACTGGAAAAGACCCTGATGCTGGGAAAGACTGAAGGCAGGAGAAGGGGACGACAGAGGATGAGATTGTTGGATGGCATCACCGATGTGATGGACTTGAGTCTGAGTAGGCTCCAGGAGTTGGTGATGGACAGGACAGGACAGGGAAACCTGGCGTGGTGATGGACAGGACAGGACAGGGAAACCTGGCGTGCTGTAAATGACTGAGTGATTGAACTGATCTCATTGCTATGGCTTACTGTGCCTGTTTCCAAGACATGCAACAGAAGACAAAGTGATCTAAACTTTTGGAAAAAGCTAAACACAACTGAACTTCATGTTTTAAATAAAATTCAAAATAACAAATGCTATATGCTAATTTAATCAATCACTTTTGAGAGAAAACAAGGAAGAAAGAAAAGAAAAAGAGAGGGAAAGGGGAAGGAGAAAACTGAGATTTCTCACTTCCCTCTCTTAGAACTCTTGTCAACTCCCCCCTGATAACCTGACAAAACCTATGGACCTAAACATCTGGCAACAACTGATCTTTTTACTGTCTCCATATTTTGTCTTTTCCAAAACATCTTAAGGTTGGAATCATACAGTATGTAACCTTTTCAGATTGGCTTCTTTTCCTTAATAATACACAATTAATTTCCTCTATGTCTTTTCACGGCCTGATAGATCATTTCTTTCTAGAGCTGAATAATATTCCATTGTCTAGAGGTACCACGGTTTATTTATCCATTCATCTACTGAATAACATCTTAGTTGCTTCCAAGTTTTGCCAAGAAGGCTGCTATAAATCCATGTACATGTTTTGGTGTAGACGTAAGTTTTCAACTCATCTTCATCTATACCAAAGGCATGACTGTTGAATCACGAGGTAAGAGTATATTTACTTTTGTAAGAAACTGCCAAACTGTATTCCCAAGTGGCTGAATTTTCACTCTGAATTCTCACCAGTATTGAATGAGAGTTTCTGTGGCTCTTCATCCTCACCAGCAATTGGAGTTGTCAGAGTTCCCGATTTTGGTCATTCTAATAGGTGTGTGATGGTAGCTCATTGTTTTAATTTGCATTCCCCTGACAGCAAATGATGCGGCATACCTTTTCACATGCTATCAGTACATCCTCTTTGGTGAGTTGGTTGTTAAGGTCTTCAGCTCATTTTTCAATCAGGTTGTTTCTTACTGTTAAGAGTTCTTTGTATATTTTGGATAACAGTTACCTCATGTTACCGGATGTTATTGGATATCTTTTATTGGGTGTCTTTTTCCAAATACATTCTCCCAAGTCTGTGACTTATCTTCTCATTCTTTTGACATCATCTTTTGCAGAAGTTTTTAATTTTAATGAAATCCAGCTTATCAATGATTTCTTTCAGGAATTATGCCTTTGTTACTGTACCTAAAGTCATTACCATACCCAAGGTCTTTTAGGTTTTCTCCAACATTATCAGCTAGGAGTTTTACACTTCTACATTTAAGGTCAATGGTTCATTTTGAGTCAATTTTTTGTGAAGAATGTAAGGTCTGTGTCTGGATTCTTTTTTATTTTTTTCATATAAATGTCCAGTTGTTTCAGCACTATTTGTTGAAAAGACTTATTTTTGCACCACTGTATTGGCTTTGCTCCTTTGTCAAAGGTCAGTTGATTACTATGTGGGTCATATTATGACTATTATTTCTATTCTGTTCCATATATCTATTTGTCTTTTCTTCTCCAATATCACCCTGCCTTGATTACTGTGGCTTTATTTAAGTCTTGCAGTTGGTTGGTGTCAGTCTTCCAATTTTGTTCTTCTCCTTCAATACTGTGATGCCTATTCTGTGTCTTTTGCTTTGCCATATACACATTAGAAGAAGTTTACTGATATCTATAAAATAATTTGCTGGGGTTGTATTGACTATATTCTTCAAAATGGAAAGAAATGATATCCTGACAATATTCAATCTTCCAATTTATGAACATGGAACATCTCTTCATTTATTTAGTACTTTAATTTCACTCATCAAAGTTTTATCATTTATATAAATCTTCTATATATTCTGTTAAATTCATACCTACCTATTTAATTTTGAGGAGTGACGATATAAAGTGGTACTATGTATTTAATTTCAAATACCACTAACTCACTGGTGGTACACAAGAAAGCAACTGATGTTAAAGCAAGTATGTTAATCTTGTTTCTTGCAACCTTCTATAATCAATTACTAGTAACAGGAGTTTTTTGGTTGACTCTTTGAGATTTCGTACATAGATGATCATGTCATCTATGAACAAAGACAGTCTTATTTCTTCCTTTGAATCTGTTTACCTGTATTCCCTTTTCTTGTTTTATTGCATGAACTAGAGCTTCTATCACAATGTTGAAAACCAATTCCTCATAACTGACCTTAATGGGAAAGCTTCTAGTTTCTCTCATTAGTATCATGTTAGCTGTAGGGTTTTGTTTTTTAATTAAGTTGAGGAAGTTCCCCTCTATTCCTAGTCTTATAGTTGGAGAATTTAGTCAAACTTTTTTTTCTTGCACCTGTTGATATAATAACAGGATTTTTCTTTTTTAGCCTGTTGCTGTGGTGAATTCCATTGATTTATTTTCAAATGATGAACCAACCTTGCACATTTGGGAGAAATTCCACTTGCTCATGGTGCCATTCTTTTTAAATATTGTCGAATATGACTTGCTAATATTTTGTTGAGGATTTTTATATCTATGTTCATGAGAGTCATTGGTCTGCAGTTTTCTTGTCATGTCTTTGTCTGGTTTTGGTGTTAGAGTAATGTCTAACTCATAAAATGAGTTAGGAAGTATTCCCTCTGCTTCTGCCCTCTAAAATGGATTGTAGAGAATTTATATAATGTGTTCCTAAAATGCTTGGTAGAATTCAACAATGAATCCATCTCAGCCTGGTACTTTCTGTTTTGGAAGGTTATCAATTATTGACTTAATCTCTTCAACAGATTTATATTTATTCAGAGTGGCTATTTCATCTTGAGTGAGTTTTTATAGATTCTGTCTTTCAAACAATCAGTTCATTTAGTCCTGGTTATCTGTGACAAAGGGTTCTTCATAGTATTCTTTTATTATCCCCTTTTAATGCCCAAGGCATGTGGAGAGTAATGAATAATGAGGGACATGAAATAGGATTTGGGGACAGAATTAGCCATATCGGGAGAGTGGTCATAAAGGTCAAAAGAGCCTATTCAACATAGTTGATACTTTTCTCCAGCTACATTCAAATGCATGAGTGCAGAGCAGAATACGTATAAAGGTGGCTATAATGAGGACAGCTCTGTCAAACATGAACTACTAAGGGACAGGGTAGCCAGACAGTCGGGAGAATATGGAAGAACATAATTATGACAGGCAAACCACAGAATCTCAGGTGTATTTCCAGGAAAGTGTGGCCATATGAAGTATTCAGTTCAGTCCAGTTCAGTCGCTCAGTCATGTCCGACTCTTTTGCGACCCATGGACCACAGCACGCCAGGCTTCCCTGTCCATCACCAACTCTCAGAGCTAACTCAAACTCATTTCCATTGCATCAGTGATGCCATCCAACCATCTCAGCCTTTGTCATCCCCTTCTCCTCCTGCCTTCATTAGGGTTAGGGTTAGGGTTAGGGTTAGGGTGACAATATACAGCTTTGACGTATTCCTTTTCCGATTTGGAATCAGTCTGTTGTTCTATATCCAGTTCTAACTCTTGTTTCTTGACCTGCATACAGATTTCTCAGGTCAGGTGGTCTGGTATTCCCATCTCTTTAAGAATTTTCCACAGTTTGTTGTGATCCACACAGTCAAAGGCTTTGGTGTAGTCAATAAAGCAAAAGTAGATGCTTTTCTGAAACGCTTGCTTTTTTGATGATCCAACAGATGTTGGCAATTTGATCTCTGGTTCTTCTGCCTTTTCTAAATCCAGCTTGAACATCTGGAAGTTCATGGTTCACGTACTGTTGAAGCCCGGCTTGGAGAATTTTGAGCATTACTTTGCTACCGTGTGAGATGAGTGCAACTGTACAGTAGTTTTAACATTCTTTGGGATCGCCTTTCTTTGGCATTGGAATGAAAACTGACCTTTTCCAGTCCTGTGGCCACTGCTGAGTTTTCCAAATTTGCTGGCATATTGAGTGCAGCACTTTCACAGCCTCATCTTTTAGTATTTGTAATAGCTCATTTGGAATTCCATCACCTCCACTAGGCTTGTTTATAGTGATGCTTCCTTAGGCCCACTTGATTTCGCATTCCAGGATATTTGGCTCCACGTGAGTGATCATACCATCGTGGTTATCTGGGTCATGAAGATATTTTTTGTATAGTTCTTCTGTTTGTTCTTGCCACCTCTTCTTAATATCTTCTGCTTCTGTTAGGTCCATAACATTTCTGTCTTTTATTGTGCCCAGCTTTGCATGAAATGTTCCCGTGGTATCTCTGATTTTCTTGAAGTGATCTCTAGTCTTTCCCATTCTACTGTTTTCCCTATATGGAAAACATTATATTGTTTTCCTTATATGGAGTATAAGGGATAATGAAAGGGTGGTAGGATCAGTCAATTACAGATCGCATGCAATCTATAGACTGCAAAGAATTATTAGAGTCACATGATTGGAGAGAAAAAGGAAGAAAGAAAGATGACAGGTAGAAGAGGGATGGCTGAGACTGAGATCTTAGGAGAGTCACCACTAGTGAGAACAAGGCAAGACCATAGGAATGAGCAGAAGACAAGACCACTGGAGGAAAGAAATGTAAGAAATTTAGAGGACAGCAAATGGTAGAGCGTGCACACTGAGCCTGAAAATTATACCTTCCAGGAATAAGGAGAAGTGACCTGGACTTCTATTTAAGTGCCACAACAAGAAGGGGAAGCAGGTGGCATAGCCTGATGGCATGTGCTTCAAATTTGAGGAGTTTTAGGAGATGGGAGAAAGCCTGCCTGAAATACCAGTGAGGAAGAAGCAGGAAACATAACCTACCTCTAGGATCAGAGGTAGGAGTGCTGTGGGGGTGAGGTGGGAGGGAAACAACTACTACTTAAAACAACTGTGGAAGAAGCAGCATCCCCACAGGTGACTTAGCATTTAGCTAGAACAAGAAGGCAAAGGGAATGTTCAGAGAAAAGAGGAACACAGAAAATTTTGCTGATGATAAACCTCCTTCTAGAGGGCAAAGTGGTAGAATTTCATGAGTAATGCAGAGATATTTCCCTGATAACTACTGAAACTGAGCATCTTTTCATAGGTTTACAGGCTATTAAAGTTTCCCCCATTTTTATTGGGTTATTTGTCCTTTTACTGATGAATTTTAGCTTTTATAACGTCTTCATATATGGTATCTTCTCCCAGTCAGGCTCATCTTAAGTTTTTTAGTATATAAATTTTAATGTATCCATCAATTATGCTTTTGTCTTATCTAAGAAAGCTTATTGTAATTCAATGTCATAAATATATCCTTCCAGATAATTTAAATTTTTTATTTTCTCATTTGTTCTTTAGCCCATCAATAATTTATTTTTTTATATTATGTGAAAATAATCTTATATTTTATTTGTAATTTAATTGCATTATAGTCAGAGAACAGGTTGTGTCTAGATTCTACACTCTTGTCTGACTTCTATTTACTGAGACTTCTTTATAACCTAGGAAAGTGATCAATTTTTGCATATGCTTTGTGTACACTATTTGAGTGCCAATGAATATACATACACATATACCCATACATGTATGTATTTATATGAGCTCAAGCATAATTGTATCTTAACTCTATATTCTTACCATTTTTTCTGTTTGATCTATCAGTTTCTGCGTAAAGGATATTAATATTTACCACTATGATCACGAATTCACCTTTCCCCCCTTGTAATTCTATTAGACTGAGCTTTAAATATTTCAAGCCTGTGCTGTTAGGTACCTAAAAGATTTGTACTTTTATACTCCTTGCATAATTATTCATTTTACCATTATATAATTTCCTTCTTTCTGTTATCAATGCTTTTCATGTTGAATTTCACCTGGTTTGATATGAATACTACTATTCTAGCTTTAGAGTACATCTAAAGCATAAAGTATTTTGCCTGGATTTTTTTTCTCTCTGTTTCAAACCTTTCCTTGACATTTTAAATGTGTCTCTTATAAGCAGTATATTTGCTGGTGCTCAGCCACTCAGTCGTGTCTGACTCTCTGAGATCCCATGGACTGCAGCATGCCAGGCTTCCCTTTCCTTCACCATCTCCTGAAGCTTGCTCAAACGCATGTCCATTGAATCGGTAATGACATACAATCATCTCGTCCTCTGTCGTCTCCTTCTCCTCCTGCCTTCAATCTTTCCCAGCATCGGGGTCTTTTCTAATGCCTCACCTCTTCGCATCAGGTGGCCAAAGTATTGGGCTTCACTTTCAGCATCAGTCCTTCCAATGAATACTCAGGGTTGACTTCTTTTAGGATTGACTGCTTTGATCTCCTTGCTGTCCAACAGACTCTCAAGAGTCTTTTCCAACATCACAATTCGAAAGCATCAATTCTTCGGTGCTCAGCCTTCTTTAGGGTACAACTCACATCCATACATAACTACCGGAAAAACCAAAGCTTTAACTACACAGACCTTTGTCGGCAAAGTAACATCTTTGCTTTTTAACACGCTGTCTAGGTTTGTCATAGCTTTTCTTCCAAGGAGCAAGCGTCTTTTAATTTCCTGGCTGCAGTCACCATCCACAGTGATCTGCGGAGCCCAATAAAATAAAGTCTGTCACTGTTTCCATTGTTTCCCCATCTAGTTCCCATGAAGTGATGGGACCAGATGCCATGATCTTATTAGTATTTTGAATGTTGAGTTTGAAGCTAGCTTTTTCACTCTCCTCTTTCACCTTCATCAAGAGACTCTTCAGTTCCTCTTTGCTCTTGGCCATAAGGGTAGTGTCATCTGCATATCTGAGGTTATTGATATTTCTCCCAGCAATCTTAAATTAAGCAGTATATAATTCACTTTAAAATGAGAGGTTTAATTCAACCATCTTGACTTTTAGGAACTGAATTTAATCAGTTTACATGTATTATGCTTGCTAAAATATTTATATTTAATATCTACCACTATCTTTTGTGTTTTTCACTTACTATGATTTTTTCCTCTTTTTTTTCTTTCTCTTGTCTTCTATTTAGTTGAAAGTTAAAGTCACTCAATCCTGTCTGACTCTTTGCAACCCAATGACTATATAGTCCATGGAATTCTCCAGGCAAGAATACTGGAGTCGGTAGCCACTCCCTTCTCCAGGGGATTGTCCCAGCCCAGGAATCGAACCCAAGTCTTGTGCATCGCAAAAAGATTCTTTACCATCTGAGACACCAGGGAAGCCCAAGAATACTGGAGTGGGTGAGCTTTGGTTTATTCACTTTCTCTTTCCCTCTGTTTATTTGGAAATTGTGCCCATTTGTTTTCTTCCTTTAGTAGCTAGCCTTAAACAAAGACTCCTTCTTAAAGGAGACAAGGATTTTAGCACACTAACTTCCCTCCAAACTCCTACAATCTATCTTCTATGTCTTAATATTGTTTAAGATTGTAGCTCCACCTCTCTAAATTTAACTGTGTGAGTGTTTTTTAAAACATCAATAGTTAATGAGATTTACTGACGTATTTTACAGCTCCCTTTTTAGCTAGCTCCCTTTTCCAGGTTACCTTTTCTTCTTTGCTGAAGTATATCTTTAATAGTCCTTTCATTAACGATCTGTAGGTGGCAAACCCTTAGCATTTGTACATCTTAAAATGGCTTTATTTCACTCTTGCACGTGAATTATCATTTGAATGGGCACAGCATTCTGGATTAAAAGTTATTTCACCTTATGACTGCAGATATTGCTCCACTCTTCTTTTGTTCATAACAAGGGTTATTGTTATTCCTCTGTGGTTTTGTTTACTTTCTGGGGTTTTAAGAGTTTTATCCTTAACTCTAATATTTTGTGGGTTCTCTAGAACATGCATGCATGCTAAGTTGCTCAGTCATGTTTCACTCTGTGCAACTCTTTGTGTCCATGAGATTCTCCAGGCAAGTATACTGGAGTGGGTTGCCATTTCTTCCTCCAAGGGATCCTGGACTGGCAGGCAGGTTCTTTACCACAGCCCCTTCTCTACAATGTATCTAAGTATAAATCTATTTTTACATACCCTGCTTAGCTCTACAGTTACCCTCTTGAGAACTCAAAGTAAGGAAAATGTCAACAGTATCTTCTCCAAATACTGCATGCCCACTATTCAGCCTCTATTTCAAAAGTCCTAGAAGGCATATGTTAGAATTTCTCAATTTCTCTTTCCTATTTTCCATCTCTTCAGTTCTCTGAGATATGTTCTAAATCCTCTTAAGTAATATCTTTCAATTTGCAAATTCTCTTTCTTTTTTCAATATATCATTTATTCTTACTAATTGTAGGTTTTAAAAATTTCACTGACATTTTCATTTCTAAGATGTTCACTTTTATCTATAAATGTTCAAAATTAACATCCATCTTTTACTTCAGAATTTTCCCTTTTTTATTTCATCTTTCCTTTGAGGAATTTAAACTCGTTTATTTGAACATCCTCTTTCAAAAAATGACTTTTTGGGCCTTCCCTGATGGCTCAGTCGTAAAGAATCCACCTGGCAACGCAGGAGACACGGGTTCAGTCCCTGTTCGGGGAAGATCCGTGTGACTTGAGCAACTAAGCCTGTGCGCCACACGGGTATGTATTTAGCCCATGCTCCAGAGCCCAAAACTACTGAAGCCCATGTGCTTTAGAGCCTGTGCTCTGTAACAAGAGAGGCCACTGCAATAAGAAGCCCACACACCACAACTAGAGAGTAGCTCCCACTGGCCACAACTAGAGAAAAGCCCACACAGCAATGAAGACCCAGCACAGCCAAAAATTAATAAATAAATAAGACTGTTAAAAAGCGACCTTTTTCATTAACTCATCTCTCATTTGTGGAATGTGTTGTTTATATCTTATATTTTAACTTGCAACCTTATTTTGCATTTGTTTCTTTTACTTTAGTTTTTCATTTTGCTCACGCTCACTACATGTGTACTAGTTTTACGGCTACCATCATCTGGCCCACCATGGTCCCACCTTCAGAGGTCTTTTATTGGGGACTTAAAGCTCTCACCCTTCAAGAATATAGCAGACTTAGTCATGAGCCAGAGGGCCATTCTCTTTTATTGCTTCAGATGTCAATTATCACAGGCCACAACCCCAGGCAGATTGTAGCATTCTTTGTCTCCTGGTGCAGAATATTCCACAAACCTAAAGTTTTATACCATGAGTCTGGATCTGTTTTCCCACTACAGTCAGGGTGTTTCAGCCTTTCTTATCCCATAGGACTTGTCTAGTAAGTGTGTGTCCCCAACTTCATTTACCTGTGAATATTTTTGTTTGTTTTACTCCTGATCCACTGGGATTTTTATTTTTGAAAATCCTTTGTCTCTTTAATTAAAAAAAAAAAAAAAATACTGTATGGCAGAAACCAACTCAATATGGTAAAGCAAATTTAAAAATAAATTTAAAAAGAAAAAAAGAAAAAAACCTTGTGGAAATTAGCTGCTGAATATTACACACTAAAAAAAATATTTTATCATTTATGCCTTGTGTGTGAGAAGTGGAGAGTATTTTATGGACTCACAATGCCACCTTGATTATAAGTCCATGTTTTCCTTATGCATAGTTTTTGGTTTACATAATACATATTGGTATATTTGATAACATCAAACTAAAATTGTATGAAAAGTTCACAGAAAATACCTATAGATTACAAAGTTAACTATAAATATGTGAAAACATTTTTAAAAATAAGGTAGAATTGTGTTCTAAGATTCTAGTAGAATAATTTGAAAAATTTTAGATTCAATACATCTTGATTATCCTACAATTGAAAGGCATCATTATACTGAGAAAATAGATCATAGAAGAACTCACAAATATGGACTGTGCCACAGAGGAGTTAAGAGTGTAAAATGGAGAAACTGATGGAATGGGTTCAAATCTTGGCTGTGTTACATACTAGTAAGTTACATAAACTCTCTCTACCTCAGTTTCCTCACTTGTAAATGAAGATAATAATAATGCCTATAACATTGAAGGGCTGTTATAAGAAGCAAATTAATCTATGTAAAGTATTTAGTACAAGTTAGACATATAACATGCTATACACATTTGTTAAATAAAAGTTGTTACATTAAATTTTTATATGAAGATAAAACATAATCTCCAAATTCTGAAAAAGTAGATTTATAACTGAAATTAAAAACAAAAAAATAAAGTTATATATGCTGTACCTGTTTTGCTGTTTTATGAGTGCCTTGAATTGTCCTCTTTGATTTTCCACCAGTTTGACATTTAGATTTTCCTTAAGGCAAAATAGATAAATATATAGATCAACAAATAGATAATATAAAACTGAGCTATGCAAATCTTCCAGGCATACTAACACCTAATCCCCTTCCACAAACCACAGAATAATCTATACATGGTGGAAACAGTGGCAGACTTTATTTTGGGGGGCTCCAAAATCACTGCAGATGGTGACTGCAGCCATGAAATTAAAAGATGCTTACTCCTTGGAAGGAAAGTTATGACCAACCTAGACAGCATATTAAAAAGCAAAGATTACTTTGCCAACAAAGGTCCGTCTAGTCAAAGCTATGATTTTTCCAGTAGTCATGTATGGATGTGAGAGTCAAACTGTAAAGAAAGCCAAGCGCCAAAGAATTGATGCTTTTGAACTGTGGTGTTGAAGAAGACTCTTGAGAGTCCCTTGGACTGCAAGGAGATCCAACCAGTCTATCCTAAAGGAGATCAGTCTTGAGTGTTCACTGGAAGGACTGATGCTGAAGCTGAAACTCCAATACTTTGGCCACCTGATGTGAAGGACTGACTCACTGGAAAAGACCCTGATGCTGGGAAAGATTGAAGACAGGAGGAGAAGGGGACGACAGAGGATGAGATGGTTGGATAGCATCACCGACTCAACGGACATGAGTTTCAGTAAACTCCAGCAATGAAGAGGGAGGCCTGGTGTGCTGCAGTACGTGAGGTTGCAAAGAGTCAGACACGACTGAGCGACTGAACTGAACTGGCCAACATGAACTACAGATATAATGAAAAACAAATTTCCAAGGTACCAGAGACTGTTTTAATTGACTGGCTTTCTTAGAACAGGAAAAAATCAGACAGTCTGACAACTGAAAAACAAAGTCAAATGAGTGATACCCTTCAACTTACATACAACACTTTTGAAAATACTTTTTGAAATCAAATTTTATTTTGACAATAAAATTAAGAATACATTTTTTACCATTTAAAAACTCAGTATTTCCTGGTGACTTGCTTGACCTCCCAAATTGTATGTAATTATTTTATATTGTTAGGTTAATCATGTTTCCATTATGGTAAGCAATTGTAATTATCTTTTATTTTTTTTGTCTGGCTATTGATTTTGAAAACTGATAAATATCTTTCATTATTGTGATTATATAATTATTACTCACTTAATACCATTGTATAATGATTGGTAAATGGAAAAACAATAGAATTCTTTATCACCAAAACTACCATTTAATAGAAAAACCTGTAATCACTTTTTAAAATCCAGATGCATATCAGATTATCTTGGAATTTTTTGAAAACTACAAATGCCCAGGTATTGTTTTTCCTTCACCAGAGCTCCAGATGTGTTTCTAAACAACTGGACTATATAAGGATTTTTTACTTTTATCTAGTTTGTTTCACTTTTTATATTTCATATTCAGTGCTCCCATTTCATTTAGTTTACATTTTCCAATTTCTCCATCTCTTTTTTTTTAATGCTCTTTCTGAAGATTTTATCAAGTGTAGTAGAAAAGCTCTTATATAAATAATATGCATAATATATATTTTTGAAAACTTAGGAATTTTTGCCTAACAAAAAATTTGTGACATTTTGATTCCACTTGTTTTTGCTGTTCAGTTGCTCAGTCGTGTCCAACTCTTTGTGACCCCATGGACTGCAGCACGCCAGGCTTCCCTGTCCTTCAACATCTCCCGGAGTTTGTGCAAACTCCTGTCCATTGAGTCGGTGATGTCATCCAACCATCTCATCCTTGTTGTCCTCTTCTCCAGCTGCCTTCTAGATCTTTCCCAGCACCAGGGTCTTTTCTAACAAATCAGCTCTTCACATCAGGTGGCCAAAGTATTAGGGCTTCAGCTTCAGCTTCAGCATCAGTCCTTCCAATGAATATTCCGGACTGACTTCCTTTAGGATTGACTAGTTTGATCTCCTTGCAGTTCAAGGGATTCTCAAGAGTCTTCTCCAACATCACAGTTCGAAAACATCAAGTCTTCAGCCCTCAGCCTTCTTTATGGTCCAACTCTCACATCTGTACATGACTACTAGGAAAACCACAGCCTTGACTAGATGGACCTTTGCTGGCAAAATGACGTCTCTGCTTTTTAACATGCTGTCTAGGTTTCTCATAGACTTTCTTCCAAAGAAGAAGTGTCTTTTAATTTCATGGCTGCAGTCACCATCCACAGTGATCTGCAGAGCCCAAGAAAATAAAGTCTGTCATTGTTTCCAATGTTTCTCGATCTATTGCCATGAAGTGAGGGGACCAGATGCCATGATCTTAGTTTTTTGAATGTTGAGTTTTAAGTCAGCTTTTTCACTCTTTTTCACCTTCATCACTTGTTTGACTTAGTATAAATAGAATGCTAGATTTCTAATTTAAAAATTAGATATGCAACAAGCAACAAAGGTTTACTATATAGCACAGGGCTTCCCTGTTGGCTCAGACAGTAAAGCATCTGCCTATAATGCAGGAGACCTGGGTTTGATCCCTGGGTCGGGAAGTTACCCTGGAGAAGGAAATGGCAACCCACTCCAATATTCTTGCCTGGAGAATTCCATGGACAGAGGAGCCTGGTAGACTACAGTCCATGGGGTTGCGAAGAGTTGGACATGACTCAGTGACCTTCAATTTCACAGGGAACTATATTCTGTATCTTGTAACTTATAATGGAAAATAATTTCAGAAATAATATATGTGTATATGTATAACTGAATCACACACAAAAAAGAATTCTACTTTTTGAAATTTAGTAATATTTACCTTTTTGTCAGTTTTTCTAAATGTTCTATGGACATCTAACTACAGTGTATGAGATACTAATTTTAAAGATATTTGTAGAGGATATAAGATTAATATAAATTAATATAAATAGAAATCTATTATAAAGTATTAATGACATCATTTAAGATGCTCCTATTCTTATTTTTTTGTATTTGATAAAATATTCTGAGAGAAATGTTAATATGTCTATGATTATATATATATTTATCATTTCCCTTATAGTTCTTCTGATTTTTGCTTTATGTATCTTGTTTCTGATGGTTTATGACACCTATCTTCTTTGTGGATTGTACCTTTTATCATTAAAAATATTCATCTTTGTTTCATTTAAAAATAAATTAAGTAAAAAATAAAAACTCAGTATTTTCTGTTTTAATTTATCTGATTTATGAAATACAGTTTCATTTTGAAAAGGGAGATTCTCGGTTCTTTTGTATTTCTGCAGTTAGACAGAGCTTTCTCACTTGCTCTTTTTAAGAAAGACACTACTGTTTTATAATCATTTTATTCTTGAGAGTTATTCCAAAACAGGAGTAAAATTCTGTGATGTACAACAGAATAACTTTACTTTCTGCAAAATAATTTTGAGCCAGGACAGCTGAAACAGTAAGAATGAAGTGAGCCATAACACCTACTAACACTTTATCTGCACATCAGAGGGCCTGTCTCACTGTTCTACCAGGGTTAGAGGCAGAGAACTCTTTACTCCCCTACGCAACTGTTTATTCATCCTTTCATCATAGAGAAGAATGTACCAGAAGACTTTTTAGAATATCCAGTAGAATAATCAGCTTAAAACAAGTACCAAAGGAAACAGGAATAAAACAAAGAACAGAAGAATTTGTTGAATTATTGAATTATTAGCCTCAGAAATATCTGCATATAGCCATAAAAGAATGAACTATTTTTTAAAAAGCAAAAATAAAGATTATTCTGTAAGTGGCAACATTTTAACAATATAAAATAATCCTTATTAAAAATTTATGATATTAACATTCTTCCCTTGTCATTATTCTAGATATTCAGAAAGTTCTAGTTCTCTATGCTCTTATTTTCATTATTTTGCAGTAAGCATAAACGAAGCTTTAAAACTGTACTGGCCAATTTTTTATACACTTACATGCAGTATCAGGATATACACAGATATACTGATAAAGGATTCATTATTATGTTCCCTTTCCTTTTATTTTTTTTGAGTAGAAGCAATTTTAACAATAACACCTTCAGATTTCTTTCAGAAAATAAAACTTCATAAAATTATAACACAGAGCAACCATAACATTTTTAGGTTTCATGCTACTTTTGTACTAAATAACGTTGTCATATTTTTCAATCAAAGAAATGAAGTAACAGTAAGCTCCATAGGAAGATTTTAACTAGTATGGAGCTAAATTTAAAAAGAAAAATTTAACTTCCCTTCTATTTAATAGTTTTTGTGATTCAAAATAACTGCTCTCTAAAAATATCTAGGAAGACTGACAATGAGACGCTACTAAGGAAGGATTGGTCCAAGCAGATATTTTAAAATACCATAATGTCTATATAATTAAAATAGTGTGGCACTCACACATGAATGAGATAAACTAGTAGAAAAGAATGTAAGTACACATGAAAATTCAATCCACAATAAAGGTGGTATCTCAAGCAACTACAGCAAAGACAGACTTTATAGTAAGTGATCCTGGGACAACTTGTTACCCATATTGAAAAAGATAAAATTAGATCAATATATAAAAGAATAAACTGCAAATGGATTAAAGTTATAAATGTAAAGAGATAAAATAAATTTAAAAATAAGATTTTAACTAAAATTTAAGTAAAATTAAAGTGTAAAAAACACAAACATAAAATAAATAAAGATATAAACTTAGGTGAATTCCTATATAGCTTGAAACATCTCATTGTGTAAGGATATTCTGAGAGAGTAAGAATATGGCAAGTAGAAATGAGCCAGCTTAACAGATCTTCAACTAGACAAATCTAGAAAAAATTTAACCCTCAAAACAAAAGTGATGGATTATAATTCATTAACTAAGAAGCCATGAGTCTATAAAAGCTTTCTAAAAGACATTAAAATGCTTTTTAAATACAAAGGGGGATAAGGAAATCTTTTCCTTACACTAGAATGTCAATTAACAATAAAGGAACAATGGGACTAGCACATCACCACTTTGTAACCATGAGAGCAGCAACTTATTAAATTTAGAATTATCAAAGGAAGCTAAAAGCAGTGGGTAGACTATCTCACGAGAAACAGGGTATTTACATATTCTAAAACTATCTTACCACAAATTACTAACTACAGAAGAAATAATTTGTTATTTAATAGCAGAGAAACTTGGGCAAAATAACCTTAACCAAGTGACTAAAGCTGACATCACTAGCAACAAGCTAAACCAACACCATGTGCTCCTAAGAACACAATGTAATTTTTGTAGTTATTGTTGTTCAGTGGCTCAGTTGTGCCCGACTCTTTGCAACCCCACGGACTGCAGCACTCCAGGTTTCTCTGTCCTTCACCATCTTCCGGAGCTTCCCTCCTAAAATACATAACTAAATCTAATCAGGAAAAAAAATCATACAAATCCAAGGCTGCAGTACTACCTATCCTACAAGCCTTCAGAAAATTTCAAAGTGAGGTCTACTTTGGCACACTCCAACATCCTGTTTCCTGCATCCCCTCTTCAACCTTCTAGATCTCCGGGATCTAGGCGATGCTCACATTGCTCGCCATTGAACTGAACAGACTGAAGAGAAAAGACACTTTTCTAGTTCAAACTACAATGAGAACTAAAAGAAACATGTTTTATTTTCTAAATCATTACATCAACTTGTATCTAATCACAGTAAATACAATGAATTCTTTAAACCTATAAGAAGGATTTAATAAAAAAAAAATCTAAATCTCCTATAACTTTGAAAAAAAACTAATCTGCTGGACTTGGCTGGTGGTGCAGTGGTGAAGAAGCCACCTCGCAATGCAGAGGATGCAGGTTCCATCCCTGGTCTGAGAAGTCTTACAAGATCCCATATGCCGCAGAGCAACCAAACCCACGTGCCACAATTACTGAGTCCACACGCTCTGGAGCTCGCACGCTGCAACATCTCTCGTGATGCAATTAAGATCCTGTGTGCCATAACTAAGACCCGGCGCAGCCAAATAAATAAATGAATATTTTTAAAGAAAACTCATCTGCCAGTCATAACCACACATCCAATTTCATCCCTATATGAAACTGAAACTATGTCATTTACATTTGCCTATTAGGTAAGATTTAAAAAGCAGTTAAAAATTATTTCTGATTTCATACATACTAATTGCCCACGACTTCTAACTGTAAACAGTTTTCAGTCTGCCTACTGTTCAAGACTAAATATATCTTCTAATTTACAACAAAAATGAAACTTTTTAAAATACATACCATCATCATCTTTGCTTTCTAGTGGAACACTCCAAGCTATTAGGTTTCTTGCTGTACGACCCTCCTCTGCAACTATTCTCCTTACTTTGTCATGACTATTGGAGCGCTGGAATGAAGCCTATGCACAGATAAGAGAACATGCATTGGTTTGTTAGTCAACATACAAAATATAGTTGGCAAACAAATTCATCATTACTCTTCTTTTCTCAGAAAGAAAACAGTTAAAACTAATTTGGGATCAGAAAGGTGCTTAAACAGAAATAAGAGTAAGTCACAGATCTTTTTTTAGTTCTAAAATTTTACAAGACTGAATTTTACAACTTTAAAAATGAATCATTTTAAGAATAAATTCAACCTAAGATTTTAAAAAGTGTCCTAAGGAGCACAAACACTGCTGTAACCATTTCAGCACCACTCCTCATTATGTATCAACAGGTTAAGACATAGTTTTTACAGACATGCTACATATTTTCTCTGAAAGCTCTCCACAACATAAAATGTTTTTCAAAAGGTCTATTTTTTCCCTATGGTTAATGCTAAACTAAATCTTCACTCAGTTGTAAATTTCCACTGCATAATTTTATCTCCAAGTTATTGAGAATCTAAATAATAATTCTTATAAACTTACAAATTTAAGCTGCAAAATTTAAAATTCTGCCCTCCTGCACACAATGGGGGGTGTGTGTGTATGTTCTTGCTTTCTCTAGTCCCAAACAGCTGAAAGCAACACTAGCCTACAGGTTCAGCCGCACCAAGACCCTGGGCAAATGGAAGCCAAGTCCTATAACATAAAGCCAATTACCTTCCCACAAATGAACACTATACCAAAATAGTCCACTTTTCTAAGCCAAGAATCTATGAAAATAAAAGAGCTCTAAAGCATCCCTATGAGCATAAGGATACAGCCTCCTTGCCCAACCCTAACTCCATGTGGGCAATCTACCGCCTTCTGAAGAGTTCCCAGTGGGTCCAGCCCAAAATCCTAGTCCAACATTCATGGTGCATTCGTCTTCTCTTCTGGTTCTTGCCAATCTAACCTCTTAGTATCCTTGGAATCCTTACGCAACAACACATTTACTGGGCAATTACTATGTGCAAAGCACTGTATAAGACACTGAGAAGAATACAAAAATATATGGTAATACGATGACAGAGGATGAGATGGCTGGATGGCATCAGCGACACAATGGACATGAGTCTGAGTAAACCCTGGGAGTTGGTGATGGACAGCGAGGCCTGGCGCGCCGCAGTCCACGGGGCCGCAAAGCGTCGGCTGAGCGACTGAACTGAACTGAACTGATGCTGTGCGGTGCTTAGTCTCTCAGTTGTGTCCTGCTCTTTGTGACCCCATGGACTGTAGTCTGCCACGCTTCTCTGCTCATGGGGATTCTCCAGACAAGAATACTGGAGGAGGTTGCTCTTTCCTTCTCCAGGGGATCGTACCAACCCCGGAATCGAACCGGGATCTCCTGCACCACAGGTGGATCCTTTACCAGCGGAGCTACCAGGGAAGCCCATGTGGTATACTTGTCTGCAAAGAATTAATAGTCCCAATTAGAGACCAAACCCATAAGAGCAAAAAATAACATACGGATTAATCAGTATGGTATCTAGTCTCCAGAGACGCCCCACTTCCCTTCAATAAACTACTCGTCCTGATGTTCCTATCTCTGTATAATCCCCTCCCCTATGCCCTGGCTCTGTGACCTGCTTTTTTGACCTATAAAATGAGGTGGAAGTGACACAGCTAATTTCTGAAAATAGGTCATAAGAAGCTTCACAGTCTCTACTGGGGTCTCTTGGAATGCTCCCTCTTGGGATATTCACTCTGGAAATCCAGTCATCAAGCTATGAGAAGCCAAAGTACCAGGAGAGATGCCACATAAGGGCAGCACTCTGGCTGACAGCCCCAGCTGAATGCCCAGCTGACAAACAGCATCCACTGAGCCATCCTGGACATTCCAGCCCAGTCAAGCCCCCAGCTGACGGCTGCATCCCAGCACTCCAGGCACCCCCGGGCAGAACCACCTAGTCAACCCACAGAATCATGACAGAACACAGGAAATATATATATGCACACTAATCCACAATATGCACATCTGTGTTTCTGTATTTATCTGCATAGAGATATTGAAACTGGAAGATATTGAACCTCTCATTTCAATCCTACACCACAAGTTCATTTTAGCCTTCCCCTTTCCTTATTTGTAATTTATTTCTCCATTAGTAAGAAACCAAGCTCTTATCATCTAAAATATATTTACTTATCTGTTCAATACTGATATATATTATATAGTTTCAAAGAAAGGTGGCGGCGGGGGGGGGGGGGGGTCGGGGCGGGGGGGATTCCCTGGCAGTCTAGTCCAGTGGTAAGGACTCTGTGCTTTCACTGCCGAGGTGGGTGGTTTAGTCGCTAAGTCGTGTCTGACTCTTGCAACCTCATGGACTATAGCCTGTCATGCTCCTCTGTCCATGGGATTTTCCAGGCCAGAACACTGGAGTGGGTAACCATTTACTTCTCTAGAGGATCTTCCCGACCCAGGGATCGAACCCAGGTCTCCTGCACTGCAGGCAGAATTTTTTAACAACTGAGATACCAGGGAATACCCTTCACTGCCAAGAGCCTGGGTTTAATCCCTGGTCTGGGAACTAAGATCCCACAAGCTTCGCTGTGCAGTCAAGAAATAATAATAAAAATAAGTTTCATAACTGCTAACCCATATTTCTGTGAGAAACTCATTTATTAGCAAGATCATATTTCTATACAGGTTTACCTTTAGCCTTACAGGATCCAAAGTACTGGATTTTACATTTGCCTTAATTACTTAAATTAGTTGTTTCCTTCATTAAATTGTTATTTTCCTTAATTACTTAAATTGGTTCTTCTCATCCCTTTCAGTGTGGTTACATTACATACTTACATTACTCTTTATGTTATGGGTTCTCCTCACCTACTGGCTGATTTTAATTGCTGGCTTATTTGGGAAATACATGAAAGAAATGCAACAAATTATTCTGAAACAAAGGAACTTATTAATGAGAAGTATGACTTTGAAAATTGGGAAAGGAGTACGTCAAGGCTTATACTGTCACCCTGCTTATTCAACTTACAGGCAGAGTACAACATGCAAAATGCCAGGCTGGATGAAGCACAAAGGCGGAGTTAAGACTGCCAGGAGAAGTATCAACAACCTCAGATTATGCAAATACCACCACCATTATGGCAGAAAGGAAAGAGGAACTAAAGCGCCTCTGATGAAGGTGAAAGAGGGCAGTGAAAAAGTTGGCCTAAAACTCAACATTCAAAAAACTAAGATCATGATATCTGGTCCCATCACTTCATGGCAAATAGATGGGGAAACAAGGGAAACAGTGACAGACTTTATTTTCTTGGGCTCCAAAATCACTGCAAACGGTGACTGCAGCCAGGAAATTAAAAGATGCTTGCTTCTTGGAAGGAAAGCTATGACAAACCTAGACAGCATTTCAAAAAGCAGAGACATCACTGCCGACAAAAGTCCATACAGTCAAAGCTCTTGTTTTTCCAGTAGTTACGTATGGATGTGAGAGTAGGACTCGAAAGAAGGCTGAGCACCGAAGAATTGATGCTTTTGAATTGTGATGTTGGAGAAGACTCTTGAGAGTCCCTTGGGCTGCAAGATCAAACCAGTCAATCCTAAAGGATATCAACCCTGAATATTCATTGGAAGGACTAATGCTGAAGCTGCAGTCTAATACTTTGGCCACCTGATGCCAAGACCCAGCTTGTTGGAAAAGAACCTGAGACTGGGAAAGATCAAAGGCAAGAGGAGAAGGGGATGACAGAGGATGAGATGGCTAGATGGCATCACCAACTCAATGGACATGAGTTTGAGCAAGCTCTAGGAGATGATGAAGGGCAGGGAAGCCTGGTGTGCTACAGTCCAGTGGGTTGCAAAGAGTCACACACAATTGAGCAACTGACAATAGAAATGCCTTTGAGAGAAGAAAAAAGTCACCATATGCTAGGGCAGGGGCTCACAAGCAACTTCTACAATAAACAATTTACATTTGAGAATGAGCTGTAATCATGATACCTTGTGCCCTTAAGTACTTCAATGTGTATTTCATATATCTAAAAGATACTCCTTCATATAACTATACTATGACTATCAAATCAGAAAATTATCACTGATCCAAATTATCTAAATTACAGTAATTATTTAAATTTCCAACTGTTCCACTAATGCTTTTGATAGTATAAAGCTGACAGGAGATATAAACTCAATTATTTCAGGAGCTCTACAAACTCCAAGCAAGACAAATACAAATACAAAGAAAACCATGCTGAGACTGACCACAGAATAACTGATGCTAACCTGAAACACAGGGAAAATTTTAGAAGCATACAGAAGGGGGCGGCGGGGGAGCTACCTTTAAAGAAACAACAGCACAATAAGACAACTCTGAATTGTCCAGACAGTGATAAAATAAATAATCTATAATAAACAAATCAGTCACTTATTACTACCCATTCGGTAAGATAGTAGGGTCAAAATCTTGACTTGAGAGTTCAAGAGAATGTTGAGTAAGAAAATGGAGACAGTAAGTATTAAAAAAAAAACTTTGAGTATTGTAATAAAGGTGAACCAAGAAAGAAGGAAGCACAAATGAACAGAGAAGGTTTTTTAAATGAGTGCCAGCGTATTTTTATGCTGATGGGGATGATCCACAGAAAGTGAAACTGCATACATAGGGGAAAAGGGAATAATCAAAGAAGACAAATCTGTGAGTAACAGGAATTCAGGACTTCAGCTTCAGCATCAGTCCTTCCAATGAATATTCAGGGTTGATTTCCTTTAGGATTGACTGGTTTGATCTCCTTGCAGTCCAAGGGACTCTCAAGAGTCTTCTCCAACATCACAATTCAAAAGGAATTCTGAATTTCAGAATACATAAATGAAACAACTAGCTCAAAATATTAGGAAAACAAAGAGTGTTGTTCTCTTCCACTCTAATACTGCATTATAAAGTTAACCCAAATTTTCCTCTCCAGAACTTAACTTTTGATATTTTTAAAATAAACACCTGTATCCACATTTCTTCATTACTCTGACCTTACCCTGGATATACACATGACATCTACTTATATGACTCATAAGCTTTCACTGAAACTCATTAGTTCGTGAACAATGTTCCAGCTCCATTTTGTGCAAAACACTTGAATCATCGCTTTTCTATTCCCATATTTTCCAATCAATGTAATATCATAAAATCACTTCCTTTTGCTTAAAGACATCTCCCAATGATTATTAGCTTTATATAACTTAGGTTGGCATTTATCATTTAGATTATCTAAGCATTGTTTTAACCAAGAAGTATCACTATTCTTTTCAGGCCAGATGACTACATGTCAATAGGTCACCTACTTTTCATCTCTTTTTCAGATAATTGCCTCATGCAATCAAAGAAAATTGATTAGGTAAATATACACAGACATATATCAGACATATATATAAACATATATAGACATATATCATAAAATTTACTATCATATTCTTTATAACTCAAGAGTCTTCATAAAATAGTGAATTTCTCAGAATTAAAATGACCACAAGATAGCAATGTTGTAGTACCAGAAAACGTGAAATCTAGCATTTTCTTATTCTATAAACATTTCAATTCTACTACAAATTACGAGGTTAGTTCTTTTATACTTAGTACACATACACACATTCAAAGAAAAACCACCAGCTCAGGACTGTCATCATTCTTAATTCCAATACTTTATAAAGAAAAACATTATAACACTCATCTTACTACAACACATGATTGAAAACCATTTTTAAGTTTAAAGGACAGCTGCCTTCTGCAACATAATCTGAATGAACTCTTTTCAGTAAAAACTCATACATTTTGATCAATTTTAGTAATCCTATTCTTATAAAAAAAATCTCAGTAGTAACTTAATATAATTTTAAACTTTTTAATTTAAGCATCAGGGTTTGAAAAGCAATAAATGAGTCTGAGATATTCCATAATATTCCAGATGTCTATTTCAAATAGTATTTTCATATAGGTTCTTTTCTTCCAAGAGATTCAAAGAAAATATATATATTTTCATCCAAAGTCACAGTGTGCCACCTAGTGCCATAAGGAGATTTTACAGAGGCTTGTTCAAATACTAAATGTTTCGATAAAAAGTATACACATCAGTCTTGAGGTAAAGTTTTTAAGTTTGATTCTTACAGTACATTACCTAAGAAAGCAAGTGTTCAGAATGTTTACCAAGAAATGCATATACCTCTTAGCAAGACTAATGAAGCAAAGAGAAGAAACAAGGCAAAAATTATCAATACCAAGAACAAAAAGGAACATCACTAAGACTGTAGAGCCTCTACACATCAGAAAGATAAAAGGATGTTATAAATAACATATGAATTTGAAAATTTTGATGAAATGTACAAACTCCTTGTAAAATACGATTTAACCAAATCTTGGCATAAACTCTTGGGGCTTCCTGCGTAGCTCAGTCAGTAAAGCGTCTGCCTGCAATGCGGGAGATATGGGTTCAATTCCTGGGTCGGGAAGATCCCCTGGAGAAGGAAATGGCAACCCACTCCAGTATTCTTGCCTGGAGAATCCCATGGACAGAGGAGCCTGGAGGGCTGCAGTCCGTAGGATCTCAAGAGTCGGACACAACTGAGTGCTATCTTTCTTTCTTTGGCATAAAAGGAAATGGGAAAAATCTGAGTATTTACTAAAGAAATTTAAAATTTTTAAATACTGAAGAAATTTCATAAAAGAAAATTCAGGATTAAATGGGTTTCACTGGTGAATTCCCTTAAATCACTGAAGGAGAAATTATACTAAATTCTTCCAGAGAAAAAAATGAAGGAATGAATCTCAAGTAACAGAGTCACTCATGACCCTGAATATTAGAACCTAAGAGGACAAGAAAAGTAAATAACCAGTTTAAACTCCTTCAAAAGTAACAATGTGAACTTTTACATTACATATACCTACACACACACACCTGCAAACTGAATCCAGCTAAAACATCACAACCAAGTTGATTTTATTTCAGGAAGCAAGGCTGGTTTAACATTTTTAAATCAATGAATGCAATTCATCACGTTAACTAAATAAAGGAGAAGGGTTTGATGTTCTTTTCAATAGATGGAAAAAGCATGTGATAATCCTGGATACCCATCTATGATAAAAATTCTTCACAAACTTCAGAAAATACCATATTAAATGATACAAACCTGCAAGAGACAGGATGCCTACAATAACCACTTCCATCATCATGATAATGAAGTTCCTAGTCCATGTAATAAGGTGAGAAAAAGAATGAGAGTGAAATTATAAGGTGAATCTAGAATAGCTTGTTAGACTAGAAAGTATAGAAGGACTCAAAGAATAATAGAAACATATGAAAAGATACAAGAGCCAGTGTGAAGGAACTTCCACCAGCTAAGTCAAGGACAATGTGAGCATCAAAATAAATGGTAGCAGTAGATCGTAATATTAAATAAAATAAAAAATCCAAGAAACCTGAAAGCCAGGCAGACAGATAGATAGGCATGTAGATAACTAATAATTATTATCATCAGTAAATGCTAAAACTAGTGGTAGATGGTTTGATGAGTTGCAGGATATTTACATAGCCTCAAATTCTCTCTCAACAAATAACATACTACTTTCAAAAGACAAAGGAAACTTCAAAGAGGAAAAACCTGACCATACCCTATATTAACCAAGTGATCAGAGTCCACATCACCAATAGTAGGACAAACTGACATCATACGCTTCCTGACGTGATATACTGAGAAGGATACAACACCACTCATGTGACATGCTGCCAAAAACACAAAATCTGAGTCTATAAGAAGAAGAAAATATGACCCAAATCAAGTGACATTCTTCAAAACAGACCTGAAAGAACTGCCCTGTGTAAGGGATCTGACGCACCTCTCGGTGCTCCTCCCCACAGGCAGGACGCCCACACCCTTTCTCTCCGGGTGTGTGCCTCTGCCTTGCTTCCATCTGAAATGAACTGTTTCTCTGTGTGCACTCCCATTCGCCGTGCTGTGTCTCTAATAATAAACTCTGTACCTATTTTTATAGCTTTTATCTTCTTGATAAATTCATTTTTCAACAGGCACAAGAGCCACAGCAACTTTGCTTCTAGCCGCTAGCCCTACATGTGGTCTAGTAGATACGATTCCTGGTTTTCACCCAGGCTGTAGGTTAAAGTGTCTGCCTGCAATGCGGGAGACCTGAGTTCGATCCCTGGGTCGGGAAGATCCCCTGGAGGAGGAAATGGCAACCCACTCCAGTATTCTTGCCTGGAGAATCCCATGGATGGAGTAGCCTGGTGGGCTACAGTCCACAGGGTCGCAAAGAGTCGGACACGACTGAGCGATATATGGGTTACGGGTTGTTATTGTTCAGTTGCTAAGTCGTACCCGACTCTCTATGACCCCATGTGTCACAGCATGCTAGGCTTCCCTGTCCTTCATTATCTCCCAGAGTTTGCTCAAACTCATGTCCATTGAGTTCACCCAGGCTACCCAGGTTGATTTCCTGGGCAGAGAACTAAGATCTCTTCACACCACCGCTCACTGCTGTCTCCTCAAGATCAAAATATTCTTAAGTGGTTCATGGAAGAGTAATATGCATGTGTTTGTGAAAAAGTGAAAGAGTTAGTCACTCAGTTGTATCTGACTCTTTGCAACCACACAGGCTGTAGCCCATCAAGCTCCTCTATCCATGGAATTCTCCAGACAAGAGTACTAGAGTGGGAAGCCATTCCCTTCTCCAGGAGATCTGCCTGATGCAGGGATGTGTCTACAAATAAATGTTGATGTGTATAGCTATATATGTATGTCTTTGTCTGTATACATGATTTTTCTTTTTGGCCATACCATGCAGCATGTGGGATCCTGGTTGACCAAGCAGGGATGGAACCTAGACCCCTGACAGTGGAAGCACAGAGTCCTAATCACGGGACCACCAGGGAATTCCCTATATGTGATTTTATATGTGTGTGTATGTATGTATGTTTTATACACACACACACATGTAAAATAAAAGAGAGAATATGAAGAAGAAAAAGAAACAAAATTAGCAATTGGTAAAGTTAGTGAACGAATATCAGAGAATTCTCTGTACTCCTCGTGCAACTTTTCTTAAATCTGAAATGACAGGAAAATAAAAGGTCCTAAAAATAATGATAATAAAGGATGATACTGTCACAATCTTTGGGTATAGAAAAAAGTCTTAATGGGGGATACAAAAAAGCACTAATCATACAGGAAAAAAATGATGAATTGAACTTCACTGGAACTAAGAACACATTCTTATATTAAAAAGACATCATTAAAAGAATGAAAAAGCAAGCCACAAAGAAGATATATGTGTAAAAGTAACAAAGGTCTTATACCCAGAATAAAGAACTCCTTATATCGATTAGAAAAAGAAAGATAACTCAACAAGATAATGAAAATTGAATAGGCATTCACAAAAGATATATAAATAACCAATTATCATATGAAAAGGTACTCAAAAGTAAGCACTGAAAATATTAAAACATTTTAAAATAACTGACAATACCATGTAATGGCAAGGAGTTGGGCAACTGCTTGCACTGCTGACAGAAAGTTAAACTAATATACAACCACTTAAGAAATCTGGCATTATCTAAAAGCACAAACCAACCTCTGTTTACCTCTCTAGCCTCATCTTCCATTACTCTTCCTGTCTGCCATGCTCCAACTCCACTGACATTTAATCAGTTCCCTATAACCACCAAGCTCCCTCCTAATTCAGGGCATTTATATAAGATTTTCTCTTCTATTTAGCATGTTCTGCCACTCTACAATGCACATTTATTGGCTTCCTCCCCAGCATTTACTGACAACATCTTTTCTAATAGTTCAGTTTTTATTGGGGTACCATGTGGTTCTATGAAGCCCTACAAGACCTTTTAGAACTAACACCAAAAAAAGATGTCCTTTTCATCAGAGGGGATTGGAATGCTAAAGTAGGAAGTTGAGAGATACCTGGAGTAACAGGCAAGTTTGGCCTTGGAGTACAAAAAAAAGAAGGGCAAAGGCTAACAGAGTTATGCCAAGAGAACACACTGGTCAGAGCAAACACGCTCTTCCAACAATACAAGAAATGACTCCCCACATCGACTCCACCAGATGGTCAATACCAAAAACTCAGATTGATTATAGTGCATGCAGCCAAAGATGGAGAAGCGCTATACAGTCAGCAAAATCAAGACCTGGGGCTGGCTATGGCTCAGATCATGAGCTCCTTATTGCAAAATTCAGACTTAAAGTGAAAAAAGCAGGGAAAATCATTAGGCCATTCACGTATGACCTAAATGAAAGCCCTTATGATTATATAAGGACTTGCCTGGTGGCTCAGACGGTAAAGCGTCTATCTACAATGCTGGAGACCTGGGTTCAATCCCTGGGTCGGGAAGCTTCCTTGGAGAAGGAAATGGCAACCCACTCCAGTACTCTTGCCTAGAAAATCCCAAGGATGGAGGAGCCTGGTGCAGGCTACTGTCCATGGGGTTACAAAGAGGTGGACACAACTGAGAGACTTCACTTTCACTTTCTATGATTATATGGCGGAAGTGACAAAGAGATTAAAGGGATCAGATTTGAGAGACAGAGTGCCTGAAGAACTATGGATGGAGATACAAAACACCGTACAGGAGAAGGTAACCAAAACCAAACCAAACCAAAGGAAATCCAAGAAGGCAAAGTGGATGTCTGAGGAGCCCTTACAGTAGAGCTGAGAGAAGAGAATCAAAGGCAAAGGAGAAAGAGAAAGATATACCCCACTGAGTGCAGAGTTCCAGAGAATAGCAAGGAGAGAGAGCAAAGTCTTCTTAAGTGAACAATGCAAAGAAAAAGAGGAAAACGATGGAATGGGAAAGACTAGAAATCTTTTCAATAAAATTAGAGATATCCAGGGAATATTTCATACAAAGATGGGCACAATAAAGCACAGAAATGGTAAAGACCTAATAGAAGTGAAAGAGAGCAAAAGAGATGGCAAGAATACCCAGAAGAACTGTACAAAAAAGGTCTTAATGGCCAGATAACCACAATGGTGGGGGGGGGGGGTGTCACTCATCCAGAACCAGACATCCTGGAGTGTGAAGTCAAGTGGACCTTAGGAAGCAATGCTGCCGATAAAGCTAGCGGAGGTGATGGAATTTCAGCAGAGCTGTTTAAAATCCTATAAGATGATGCTATTAAAGTGTTGCACTCAATATGTCAGCAAGTTTGGAAAATCCAGCACTGGCCACAAGACAGGAAAAGGTCAATCTTCATCCCAATTCCCAAGAAGGACAGTACTAAAGAATGTTCAAACTACCAGACAATTGCACTCACCTCCCATGTTAGTAAAGTTATGCTCAAAATCCTTCAAGCGAGGCTTTAGCATTATGTGAAACTGAAAACTTCCAGATCTTCAAGCTGGATTAGAAAAGGCAGAGGAACCAGAGATCAAATTGTTAACAATCACTGGATCATAGAGAAAGCAAGGAAATTCCAGAAAAACATCTACCTCTGTTTCACTGACTATTCTAAAGCCTTTGACTGTATCAGTTCAGATAGTGGCTCAGTCGTGTCCGACTCCTTTCAACTGCAGGAACCACAGCACGCCAGGCCTCCCTGTCCATCACCAACTCCTAGAGTTCACCCAAACCCGTGTCCATTGTGTCAGTGATGCCATCCAACCATCTCATCCTCTGTCATCCCCTTCTCCTCCTGCCCTCAATCTTTCCCAGCATCAGGGTCTTTTCAAATGAGTCAGCTCTTTGCATCAGGTGGCCAAAGTATGGGAGTTTCAGCTTCAACATCAAGCCCTCCAATGAACACCCAGGACTGATATCCTTTAGGATGGACTGGTTGGATCTCCTTGCAGTCCAAGGGACTCTCAAGAGTCTTCTCCAACACCACAGTTCAAAAGCATCAATTCTTCTGAGCTCAGCTTTCTTTATAGTCCAACTCTGACATCCATACATGACCACTGGAAAAACCATAGCCTTGACTAGATGGACCTTTGCTGGCAAAGTAATGTCTCTGTTTTTTAATATGCTGTCTAGGTTGGTCATAACGTTCCTTCCAAGAAGTAAGCGTCTTTTAATTTCATGGCTGCAATCCCCATCTGCAATGATTTTGGAGCCCAGAAAAATAAAGTCAGCCACTGTTTCCCCATCTATTTGCCATGAAGTGTATGGATCATAACAAACTGTGGAAAACTCTTAGAGAGGTGGAAATACCAGACGATCCTACTTGTCTTCTGAGAAACCTGTATGCGGGTCAAAAAGCAACAGTTAGAACCTTACATAAAAATGACAGGTTGAAAATTGAGAAAAGAATACAACAAGGCTGTTTATTGTCACCCTGTTTATCTAACTTATATGCAGAGCTCATCATACGAAATGCCAGGCTACATAAGTTACAAGCTGGAATCAAGATTTCTAGGAGAAATATCAACAATCTCAGATACGCAGATGATACCACTTTAATGGCAGAAAGCAGAGAGGAACCAAAGAGCCTCCTGATGAAAGTGGAAAAAGAGAGTGAAAAAGCTAGCTGAAAACTCAATATTAAAAAAACTAAGATCATGGCATCCGGTCCCCTCACTTCATGGCAAAAAGAAGGGGGAAACATGGAAGCACTGGCAGATTTCTTCTTGGGCTTGAAAATCACTGTGGATGGTGACTGCAGCCATGAAATTAGAAGACAATTGCTTCTTGCAAGAAAAGCTATGACAAACCCAGATAGTATATTAAAAAGCAAAGACATCACTTTGCCGACAAAAGTCTCTATAGTCAAGGCTATGGTCTTTCCAGTAATCATATACAGATGTGAGAACTGGACCATAAAGAGGGCAGAGTACTGAAGAATTGATGCTTTCAAATTGTGGTGCTGGAGAAGACTCTTGAGAGTCCCTTGGACTGTAAGGCAATCAAACCAGTCAATATTAAAGGAAATCAACCCTAAATACTCTTTAGAACTGAGGCTGAAGCTGAAGCTCCAGCTCCAATACTTTGGCCCTCTGATGTGAAGAGATGACTCATTGGAAAAGACCTTGATGCTGGGAAAGATTGAGAGCAGGAGAAGAAGGGGGTGCCAAGAGGATGAGATGGTTGGATGGAATCACCAATTCAATGGACATGAACTTGGGCAAACTCTGGGAGAAGGTGGGGGACAGGGAATCCTGGTGTGCTTCAGTCCATGGGGTTGAAAAGAGTCAGATGCAACTTGGCGACTGAACAACAGAAACAACCACCTCCCCGTCAGGGAGCTTACATGAGCTCTCAGCCTCACCCACTAGAGCACAGAGAGAAGATGCAAGAAGAACCACAATCCCACAGCAGCCAGAACAAAAACTACAGTACAGAAAGCTAATCAGGATGAAAAAGCAGAGAGTATGTCCCAGATAAAGGGATAAGACAAAACCCCAGAAAAACAACCAAATGAAGTGGCGATAGGCAACCTTCTAGAAAAAGAATTCAGAATAATGATAGTGAAGATGATCAAGGAATCAGAAACACAATGGAGATGTAAGAAATATTTACCAAAGACCTAGAAGAACTAAATAACAAACAACCAGATATGAACCATACACTAGACTAAGGAATTAATAGCAGAACAACTGAGCCAGAAGAACAGACAAGTGACCTGAGGACAGAATGGTGGAAATCAGTGCTGCAGAACAAAATATAGAAAAAAGAACAAAAAGAAATAAAGACAGCCTACAAAGACCTCTGAGACAACATTAAACACACCAACATTCACATTATAGGGGTCCCAGAAGGAGAAGAGAGGGAGAAAGGACCTGAGAAAATATTTGAAAATATAATAGCTGAAAACTTCCGTAACATGGGAAAGGAAATACTCAACCAAGTCCAGGAAGCGCAGAGTCCCAGGCAGGATAAACCCAAGGAGGAACACACCAAGACACATAGCAATCAAACTGACAAAAATTAAAGACAAAGATAAAATAGTAAAAGCAAAAAGGGAAAAATAACAAATAACATACAAGGGAACTCCCATCAGGTTATCAGCTGATTTCTCAAGAGAAACTCTAAAGCCAGAAGGGAATGGCACAATATATTTAAAGTGATGAAAGAGAAGAACCTACAACCAAGAATACTTTACCCAGCAAGACTCTGTTCAGACTGATGAAGAAATCAAAAGCTTTCCAGACAAACAAAAGTTATGAATAGCTAACTTTTAAGTTATGAATAGCACCACCAAATCAGCTTTACAACAAATGCTAAAGGAACCTCTCTAGGCATGAAGTTCCTTCTTTAGGCAGGAAACACAAGAGAGGGAAAAGACCTACACAAAATAAACCTAAAACAATTAAGACTGGTAATAAGATCATACATATGGATAATTACCTTAAATGTAAACAGATTAAATGCCAGAAGAATGGACAAGTGACCTAAACTGGCTGGGTGGATAAAAACATGTGCCTGTATGCATTTCCATTTAACCACATCACTCTACTTAACCCCTCGAATTATATGTAATTACTTTATATTGTTAGGTCAATTATGTTTCCATTGTAACTTACAAATATAATTATCTTTTATTTTTTGTCTGGCTATTGATTGTGAAAATTGTTTTAAAAAGATGTTTTACTATTGTGATTATATAACTATTACTCACTTAATACCATTGTATTATGATTGGTCAACAGAAAATAGTAGAATTGTATATCACTAAAGCTACCATTTAATAGAAAAACTTCTAATCACTTTTTAAAATCAGATATATACCAGAATTACCTTGGAATTTTTTGAAAAATACAAATGCCCAGGTATTGCTTTTTTTCTACAAAGCTCCAGATGTGTTTCTAATGAGCAACCATATTTAAAAACTGGACTACATGATGATCTTTTACTTTTATCTAGTTTGTTTCATTTTTTCTATTTCATATTCAGTGCTCCCATTTCATTTAGTTTATGTTTTCCAATTTCTCTGTCTCTTTTTTTTATGTTCTTTCTCAAGCCTTTATCAAGCATAGTAGAAAAACCTTTACACATAAATACATAAATACTATGTGTAATTATGTATTTTAGAAAACTTACGACTTTTTTCCTAGCTAAAAAATTTATGACATTTTGATTCTACCTGTTTGATTTAGTATGAATCAAACTAAATATGCTAGATATCTAATTAAATGCTAGATATCTAATTAAAAAAAACAGATACACAACAAAGATTTACTATATAGCATAGGGAACTACAGCCAATATCTTGCAATAACCTATAATCAAAAATAATTTTAAATATGTGTATATGCATAACAGAATCACCTTCCTGTGTACCTGAAACACTGTAAGTCAACTACACTTCAATAAAATGTATACATTAAGAAAAAAAAAGAGTTTGCATTCTGAACCACATAAACATTGTACAGTGGTAAAGAACCCACCTGCCAACCCAGGAAACATAATGAGACGTGGGTTCGATCCCTGGGTTGGGGAGATGCCCTGAAGGAAGGCATGGCAATCCATTCTAGTATTCTTGCCTGGAAAAATTTCATGGACAGAGGAGCCTGGCAGCGTGCAGACCATAGGATCACAAAGAGTAGGACAGGACTAAATCGACTTAGCAAGCATGAAACATTGTATGTAATATTAAAACAAAGCAAATCAAAAAGAAATATCAAAAAATCAAAAAGAGAGGCTTCCCTGGTGGCACAGTGGTAAAGAATCTGCCTGCCAATGCAGGAGACATGGGTTCAATCCCTGATCCAGGAAAACCCCACATGCTGTGGAGCAACTAAGCCCCGGTGCCACAACTACTGAAGTCCATGCGTCCCACAGCCTGAGCTCCACAGGAGAAGCCACTGCAATGAGAGGCCTGTACACCGCGACTAGAGAGTCCCCCACTTCCCACATAGAGAAGAGCCCACGCAGCAATGACGACACAGCGCAGCCAGAAATAAATAAATCAAATAACTTTCTCAAAGACTAAAAAGAGGCTGAAAACAGTGGAATAAATTTTTTCAGAATACTGAGAGAAAATTTTCTCAATCTAGACTTCTACATTGAGCAACACCATCTTTGAAAATCAGGGCAGGAAAAAAGACTCAGACAACAAGAACAGAGCTTAGGACTGAATGGCCCTCACTGTAAGAAATTCTCTGAATAGAAAAGGCAGGAGAAAAATGATCCCAAATGACAGACTTTACAAATTTAAAACTCAGAACTTATTATTTATATCTTTAAGATATAAAAGAAACTGGAGTGTGGAATGGGGCAGGATGAGATAGGAAAGGGAAATATAAGTAGATATAATCCTACATTTACACCCAAAAGAGGAAGCTCCTGCCCTAAGTCCTACACTTTAGAAGATTACACCTATCAAAATACCAAAACATCAAAAATGTCAAAACAAAAAGATAGCAAGTAACTAATTGAGTATACAGGAATTAATAGAGAGGGACTCACACACTGAACTGAGGCCTCCCCACCCTAAAAGCAAACAATGAGGAAGAGAAGGAAGAAGGCAAACACAGCCTCTGTGCTGGGAAACCAAGATAAAAATATCTAATTTTACTTAAAAATGGCCACCCCCCATTTCCCAAAGAAGTCTCTAGGCACCTAGATTAACCCATAAACCGTATTTCCTCCTTCTCCTGGGTTTGAGTAAGATAGTTTGAGTAGATACTGAGAACTGCCTGTAAATCTTCAGTTTAAAAAGTAGAATATGGGGAAGGTGAACTCATCTGTCCGGTGTTTCTAGGGAGTTTCACATTAGTGCCCACCTGAGATTCAGAGACCATTCTGGCCCAGCTTCCACCCTGCCAACACCAGGGGCAGCATTTCTCCTTTAAAAGCTGGCTGAGCCCTGGGTAGGAAAGTACATCAAGCTGCTGACGTAAACTGATTTATAACTTTTTAAGAGTAAGACATTAAGAAAAAAAGCTAACTTCCATCTGTATTCTTGCCCTAGGTCATACAAATGTTAAGAGTGAGAGTCTATGGCTCTAGGGTTGAACAGTACACTCACTGTCAGTTACCTTAACTGCTGTGCTTTATAACATGTGTTCCATAGAGTATCTTGCAGGTAACAAATATTACATCAAAAAGGATGATGAAAAAAAAAAAAGAAAAAAAAAAGGATGATGAATGAAAAACAGAAGGAAGGAAAGGAGGTAGAAGGAGGCTAAAAAAACTAAGGTTAATGCTTAAGGTAAATTGATCACTTACCATCATTTTTTAATTCCTTTCTATGCCAAGAAGCTCATTTACCACACAAACCCATGGAGTATGATTCCTATAATAAAAAAAATATATAGTACATACTGTTAGCCATAACACTGTCATAAAATCATATTTGTTTATAAAAAGATAAAAATGTCATTCCCATTTTCTCATTATATTCAACAACAACAAAAACATTACTCCTTTCTACGTCATTTGGTTATACTATAGCATGTTTTATGCTGAACAATACCTCAATGCTCTCCAAAAATAATTAAATGAAAGAGAAAAAGTATTAATTACATAAATAGTCTCTGATATCCTAATCTGGAGGCTTCAAAGTTTTTTTACTATAATCTATAAACACGTACTTTATATTGACACAAAGTTTCATGAAGTAACATTTACCTCTATTGTGAGAGATGCACTCTAATATTTCCTACTCTATTTCATTATTTAAATACTGTTTTCACTGAATACTGTTTCACCCACTAATGAATTTCAACTCGATACATAAAACACTGTGTAACCTCTCCTTAGGAACTTTCAACAACTGAGATTTGATCAGAATATCTTAATTATAGGTTACCTACAGGTCTATACAGAACAGATCCTACTTTTCAGGGAACCTATTCAATGGTGGTCAAATCTTCATTCAAAGAAATCCAAAGCTAGGAAACTAGATTAAAAAAACAACAAGAGGACAGAGAAATTGCAAGAAACAGTGGCTTAATCCTGTAAGAAAAGCTGCTGAACAAAGAAAAATAAGCAGCAACTGGAACCCAACTTTCTGGGACGACGGCCTTGGTCACTTATCTTCACCAAGTGAATCCACTTCCTTTTAAATGCAGCACTTCAAATGAAAATGTATGTTCCAACAAAAACTTACATACAAGTATTCATAGCAATGTTATTCCTAATAGTGAAAAAGTGGAAACAACCCAAATGTCCAAAAACTGATGGATAAATAAAATGTGCTATATCCATTCAAGGAAAACTTATTCAGCCATTAAAAAAAGAAAATGCTTGTACATGCTACAACATAAATGAATCTTAAAAACAAGATGCCAAATGAAAGAAGCTGGTCATAAACAACTACACATTACATAATGCTATTTATATGTAATGTCCAAAATGGGCAAATCCATAGAATCAGAAAAACAGATTATTGCTTGCCTAGGGCTACAGAGTTAGAGGAAATGGGAGTTACTGCTAATGAGTACAGCGTTTCTTTTGGGGATGATGAAAATGTTCTAAAATTCAACATGGTGGTGATTACACAACTCTGTGAATATACTAAAAAACACTTTTTAACTGGGTGATTTGTTGGTATATGGATTATATCTCAATAAAAATGTTACATTTTAAAAAATACACCACCTCTGTTCACAACTCTCCAACGCCTCTATGTCTCATGCAAAGTCAAAGTCAAAGTTCCCACAGTGGGAGTGGGCACCCTTGTCTTGTTCCTGATTTCAGGGGAAATGCCTTCAATTTTTCACCATTGAGGGTGATGCTTGCTGTGGGTTTGTCATATATAGCTTTTATTATGTTGAGGTATGTTCCTTCTATTCCTGCTTTTTGGAGAGTTTTAATCATAAATGAGTGTTGAATTTTGTCAAAGGCTTTCTCTGCATCTATTGAGATAATCATATGGTTTTTATCTTTCAATTTGTTAATGTGGTGTATTACATTGATTGATTTGCGGATATTAAAGAATCCTTGCATTCCTGGGATAAAGCCCACTTGGTCATGGTGTATGATTTTTTTAATATGTTGTTGGATTCTGTTTGCTAGAATTTTGTTAAGGATTTTTGCATCTATATTCATCAGTGATATTGGCCTGTAGTTTTCTTTTTTTGTGGCATCTTTGTCTGGTTTTGGAATTAGGGTGATGGTGGCCTCATAGAATGAGTTTGGAAGCTTACCTCCTTCTGCAATTTTCTGGAAGAGTTTGAGTAAGATAGGTGTTAGCTCTTCTCCTGAAATCAGGAACAAGACAAGGGTGCCCACTCTCACCACTACTATTCAACATAGTGTTGGAAGTTCTGGCCACAGCAATCAGAGCAGAAAAAGAAGTAAAAGGAATCCAGATAGGAAAAGAAGAAGTGAAACTCTCACTGTTTGCAGATGACATGATCCTCTACATAGAAAACCCTAAAGACTCTACCAGAAAATTACTAGAGCTAATCAATGAATATAGTAAAGTTGCAGGATATAAAATTAACACACAGAAATCCCTTGCATTCCTATATACTAACAATGAAAAAACAGAAAGAGAAATTAAGGAAACAATACCATTCACCACTGCAACAAAAAGAATAAAATACTTAGGAGTATATCTACCTAAAGAAACAAAGGACCTATACATAGAAAACTATAAAACACTGATGAAAGAAATCAAAGAGGACACAAACAGATGGAGAAACATACTGTGTTCATGGATTAGAAGAATCAATATTGTCAAAATGGCTATTCTACCCAAAGCAGTCTATAGATTCAATGCAATCCCTATCAAGCTACCAACGGTATTTTTCACAGAACTAGACCAAAGAATTTCACAATTTGTATGGAAATACAAAAAACCTCGAATAGCCAAAGTAATCTTGAGAAAGAAGAATGGAACTGGAGGAATCAACCTGCCTGACTTCAGACTCTACTACAAAGCCACAGTCATCAAGACAGTATGGTACCGGCACAAAGACAGAAATATAGATCAATGGAACAGAATAGAAAGCCCAGAGATAAATCCACGAACCTATGGACACCTTATCTTTGACAAAGGAGGTAAGGATATACAATGGAAAAAAGACAACCTCTTTAACAAGTGGTGCTGGGAAAACTGGTCAACCACTTGTAAAAGAATGAAACTAGAACACTTTCTAACACCATACACAAAAATAAACTCAAAATGGATTAAAGATCTAAATGTAAGACCAGAAACTATAAAACTCCTAGAGGAGAACATAGGCAAAACACTCTCCGACATAAATCACAGCAAGATCCTCTATGACCCACCTCCCAGAATATTGGAAATAAAAGCAAAACTAAACAAATGGGACCTAATGAAACTTAAAAGCTTTTGCACTACAAAGGAAACTATAAGTAAGGTGAAAAGACAGCCCTCAGATTGGGAGAAAATAATAGCAAATGAAGAAACAGACAAAGGATTAATCTCAAAAATATACAAGCAACTCCTGAAGCTCAATTCCAGAAAAATAAATGACCCAATCAAAAAATGGGCCAAAGAACTAAACAGACATTTCTCCAAAGAAGACATACAGATGGCTAACAAACACATGAAAAGATGCTCAACATCACTCATTATTAGAGAAATGCAAATCAAAACCACAATGAGGTACCATTACACGCCAGTCAGGATGGCTGCTATCCAAAAGTCTACAAGCAATAAATGCTGGAGAGGGTGTGGAGAAAAGGGAACCCTCTTACACTGTTGGTGGGAATGCAAACTAGTACAGCCGCTATGGAAAACAGTGTGGAGATTTCTTAAAAAACTGGAAATAGAACTGCCATATGACCCAGCAATCCCACTTCTGGGCATACACACTGAGGAAACCAGATCTGAAAGAGACACGTGCACCCCAATGTTCATCGCAGCACTGTTTATAATAGCCAGGACATGGAAGCAACCTAGATGCCCATCAGCAGATGAATGGATAAGGAAGCTGTGGTACATATACACCATGGAATATTACTCAGCCATTAAAAAGAATTCATTTGAACCAGTCCTAATGAGATGGATGAAGCTGAAGCCCATTATACAGAGTGAAGTAAGCCAGAAAGATAAAGAACATTACAGCATACTAACACATATATATGGAATTTAGAAAGGTGATAACGATAACCCTATATGCAAAACAGAAAAAGAGACACAGAAGTACAGAACAGACTTTTGAACTTTGTGGGAGAATGTGAGGGTGGGATATTTCAAAAGAACAGCATGTATACTATCTATGGTGAAACAGATCACCAGCCCAGGTGGGATGCACGAGACAAGTGCTCCGGCCTGGTGCACTGGGAAGACCCAGAGGAATCGGGTGGAGAGGGAGGTGGGAGGGGGGATCGGGATTGGGAATACATGTAAATCCATGGCTGATTCATATCAATGTATGACAAAACCCACTGGGAAAAAAAAAATAATAATAATAAAAAAAAAAAAAAAAAAGTTCCCACAGTGGTCAAAGTCCCCACACTCTAAACTTTCTAACTCCTCATACATCTCTGACCACATCTCCTACTCCTTTCTTCTCTGGTGTTCTTTGCAACTCAGCAACATGACCTCTTTAAGTTCCTCAACATGCCAGACACACTCCTGCCTCAGGTCTTTACACTTTAAAGTCCTCATCTGGAATGCTCAAGACTGACTCTACTTGCCCACATGTAACTTTCTCAGTGAGGCCTACTGAAGCACTCTTTTTTAAAATTGCAATCTGTTTATCCTGACTCCCACTACTGGAATTCCCTATCCCACTTCTCTAGAGCATTCATTACTTTACACTATTTAACTTACTTGGTGTACTGTCCATCTTTCCCTGCAAGAAAGTTAGCTGCATGATGATCTTTGGTTTTGGGTTATTGCTATAGCCTCAGAATATAGAACAGTGTCTGGTATCTGAGAGGCATTCATTAAATACTTGTTTACTAATGAATGAAACCCATGTTAAAGAATCTTTGCTCAAAATGTTCCCCTCTTCTCACCCTATACATACTCAAAGCCTACCAATTCATCAAGACCAACTCAAAAAAGTCATCTTCATGAAGCCCATTTTGATATCCCCAGCTGACAGAGATCTTCATCTGAATTCCCAGACTACTTGACCTATAATCATCACTTCCAAAAAGTAGGGAGAAGTGTGATACAGTAGAAAAAGTGTACGCAAGCACTAGAGTCAACCAAATCACTGGTCATATGACTATGAGAAGTTATTCAACCTCTTCAAATATCGGTATTCTAAACCATAAAAATGAAGACTAGATTGCTTACCCAAGAGAATTTTTTCCACACAAAGACCTATGTACAGATATTCAAAGGGGCTTTACTCATAATTTCTCCAAATTTCCCAAACATTTGGGAAACAACCCAAATGTTAAAAAGAAAAGATAATCTAATCTTGGTACATCTATACAGTAGAACAGAGAGCAATACAAAGGAATGAATATACAATAAAATAGATATCTCAGATAGTCTGCTTGGAAAAAGAAGCTGGATGCAAAAGAACACATTCTGAATAATTCCATTTATATCAAGTTTTAGAACATGCAAAACTAATCTCAGGTGGAAATATCAAAAGAGAGTTACCTTAGTTGGAGGGGAAGGGCTGGAAAGAAGTACAAGGGAACTTTCTGGAAAGATGGATTGAGGTAGCGGTTCATGACCATGTATAACTGTGTTCTTACTCACTGAACTGTCCACTTTAAAAAGGTGGGCATACTTTTTGTAAATTATACCTCAGTAAAACTGATCAAAGGACACACAGTTTGGGGGGGGGGGGCAGAAATGAAGGCTATCCTTAATTTATAAGGTTGTTAGGAGGATTAGATGAGAAACACTTCTACTGAAATCAGCACGACACAGTGAGAAAGACAGCACAATAATATGGGACTGAATCTCAATTTAGCAAATTATTATAGCTACTAATTGCATAACCTTTCACACAAGTCATGAATCCCTCAGAACTTCAGTTTTCTCTTGAGTAAAGAGAACTGTATCTACTTTACAGTTAAATGGTAGCACACTAGAGTTTCTACTAGTTAACACAATATCGGTTACATAACAAGTCCGCAAATGGTTTTTTAAATAAGACATAAAGACCAGCACATAATAGATGCTCAACTGGTGTTATATTCTTTTCCCCATTTCCTTTGGATGACAATTTTCTCCTCTATTACATTTTAGAATCTTGAAAGACAACATCAGCATTTCAGTGATCTTCCTTTTCCTCTATTTAAGATATGTTTAAAATGCTAGGCACTGAACAAAGATTTTTAAGGAAAGGAAGGAAGTAGGCTGGCTTGTTGATTAAGCAGAATTACCTCTTTTGACCTTTTTCTTTTGGACATTCCAGAATCAATTAGTGAACTTTCCAATAAAGACAGCTGTAGGCTAGATACCAACAACTTTTTAAGGGAGACACAAATTTATGTATGAATATTATATGATCCACATGCACTGGAAAAAAGATTGGAAATAGAAAGAAGCAATGTGGAGCCTGGTGGAAAGACTCTTACATAACAAATGCTATAAAGATCCACACAGTCAGAAGGAAAGCAAAGAGAAGTGATTAGGTGGGAACCCACACCTGAAGGAGGGGACACAGAAGTAGGGGAATTGCTTGGGTTTGGAGATCCTCTTTGGAAAGAGAGGGGTTTGAACCACATATTGGGCACCCCAGGCCTAGAGTCTGAGACCAGAAAGACAAATCTCCTTCGCTGGTGTGCACACCAGTGGGATTGGCAGGGGAGCTGTGAGAAACTTGAATTCCACTCATTAAGGGCAGGCATACACTTGCTTCCTTGCTCCCAAAACAAGGCAGAGGAAGCAGTCACCAGCAACTGCCTGTGACTCTAGCTGGTTTCCACGACCACCCCAGTGCACGTCCTGGCCCATCTTGCTCCACCACACAGCTCCCCACTGGGGTGAAGGTCGACACTGTCAAGGGGAAGGGCACAGGTGAGGGGATGGTGCTGACTCAGACCCAGCTCTGCATCTGAATAAGGCAAAGGCAGCTACTACTGGCACTCCCAGAGGCAGCAGATGTGGAGCAGTGTGGACTCTGATGTGCCAAGACAGTCCCAGCGCATGTCCCAACCCACACTGTGTGGCTGCTCCAGCCCTTCTTGCTCCACTGTAGCTCCCTTCTGGGGAACGATGCCAATGCTGAGAGAGGAGAGAACATACACTAAGAGGGAAGGGAACCAGTTTGGACCCACCCTCAAGGCTTCTGCTCCAGCACCTTGGTGTGTCCTCTACTGAGCACAGAAGTCCTGGCTCACACCTGGTTCTGACTCTTGCTTCTCCTTCTACAGCCCCACCTCCCACCACAGTGACAGCTGCCAGCAAATTTGGGGTAAGATGTGACTTGTGCTCACTTCAGATCCAGCTCTCCCACCAAAGCCAAGAGGCTCACACAGACTGTATAAGGACACACCCACAAAAGGATACCCCTTTAAGATCACCATAGTTAACAGTTTCACCTAATTTTACAAAGACAGAGAAATCTCAGCAAAATGAGAAGACAGAATAATTACTTAAAGTGAAAGAAAAAGAAAAAAAAAAATAAACAATTTATCAGGAAAAGAGATCAAAACAGGAATAAGAATGCTAAATAAATTGGTGAAAGAATAGATGAACACAGAGAGGGTTTTAACAAGGAATAGAAAACAAAAAAGAACCAGCTAGATCTGAAGAATGTAATAAATGAAATTAAAAAAAAAAAACAAACTAGAAGGAAGTTAAGAGCAGAGTAGGTGATACAGAAGATTTGACAAGTCATCTGGAAGATAGAAAAATGGAAATCACCCAACCACAACAGTAAGAAAAAAAAATTTAAAACAGAACAGTTTAGGCAACATCTAAGAAAACATCAAGTATATTGAGATTTGCATTATAGGGGTCCCAGAGGGAGAAGAGAGAAGGAAAACATTCAAAAGTGTATTTGATAAAATTATGGCTGAAAACTTTCCAAATCTGAAGAAGGAAACAGATAATCATATACAGGAAGCACAGAGGGTCCCAAACAAGATGAACCCAAACAGACCGACACCAAAACATATCATAATTAAAGTGGCAAAACTTAAAGAGAGAATTCTAAAGGCAACAAGAGAAAAACAGAGTCATATACAAGGGAACACCCATAAGGCTTCTGTAGAAAGCCTGCAGGCAGACAGGAGTGGCAGGAAATATTCAAAATGCTGAAAGGGAAAAACTAGGATTTTTCCCAGCAAAATTATGAGTCAGAACTGAAAGAGAGATAAAGAACTTCTCAGACAAGCAGAAAGTAAAAGAGTTCACCAACTCTAAACCAATCCTAAAAGACATGTTATAAGGTCTTTCCCTAAGTGGAAAAGAAAAGACTACAACAAGAAGTAAGAATTTATATTAAAGGGAAATTCCACTATTACAGTAACCATTTAGCCCTCACTATTAAAGGCTGTGGTATGGTAAATATACAGCAAAGGCTAAGGATCAACCATTTAAATAACTCAGCATAAAAATGAAAAGATAAAAATTGTAAGATCAACTATAACTACAATGAACAGTTAAGGGATACACGTGAAGACGTAAAATATAATGTAAAGAATACAAAATATAGTGGGGGTGAGAAAAATGCAGATCTTTTAGAATATGTTTTGATTTAAATGACTACCAGTTTAAAACAAGAAGATATACATTAACACATTCTTTTCAAGTGCACAAGGAATGTTCCCCAGAATAGATCATATGCTAGGCCACAAAACAAGTCTAAACAAATTGAAAAAAGTTTATATCAAGCAATCTTCTAACTACAATGGTATGAAAAAAGAATCAATTACAGGAAGAAAACTGAGAAAAACACAGACACATGGGGACCAAGCAGTATACTAATAAAAACAACAAGGGATTAATGAACAAATCAAAAAGGATATCAAAAATTACCTTCAGACAAATGAAAATAAAAACACAACTCTCCAAAACCTGTGTGATGCAGCAAAAGCAAATCTATGAAGGAAGTTTATAACAATATAAGCCTATGTTAGGAAACAAACAAATAATCCAATCTAGCATCTAAAGTAATTAGGAAAAAAAAAAGAACAAAAAGCTCAAAGTGAGCAGAAGGAAGGAAATAATAAAGGCCAGAGAGGAAATAAATAAAATAGAGACCAAAAAATAGAAAAGATCAATTTAATCAACACTTGGTTTTCTGAAATGACAAAATTTAAAGCCTTTAGCCAGGCTCATCAAGAAAAAAAGAAAGTGGATCCAAATAAACAAAATGAGAAATTAAGAGAAGAAACTACATCTAATATCATGGAGATACCAAAAAAAAAAAAAAAATCGTAATACTACAAAGTCATATGAGAATATGGCAACAAACTGGACAACACAAAAAAAATGGATAAATTTCTAGAAACATAAAACTTCTAAGACAGAATCAAGAAGAAATAGACAACCTGAACAGACCAATCACTAGCAGTGAGATTGAATTAGTAATAAAAAAAACTGACAGCAAACAAACCTTCAGGAACTGATGGCTTCATAGTGGAATTCTACCAAACACATGAAGAACTAATATTTATCCTTCTCAAACTATTTCAAAAAGTGAAGAGGAGTAAATACTCCCAAATTCATCCTACAATGCCACCATCATGCTGATACCAAAAAGAAACACAGATATTCCAGAGAAAGAAAATTATAGGGCAATATCTCTGATGAATACAGATGTAAAAATCTCAACATAATATTAGCAAACTGATTTCAACAATATATAAAAAGATCATACACATGATCAAGCAGGGGTTTTTCCGGGGATACAAGGATGACTCAATATCTGTAAATCAATCAATGTAACACACAACATTAACAAAAGGAAGAATAAAAATCACATAATCATAGCCACAGAAAAAAATCTGATAAAATTCAACATCCATTCATGACAAACTTTCGTCAAAGTTGGTACACAAGGAACACATTTGAATATAATAATGGCTATTTATGACAAATCCACAGCTAACATCATACTCAATGGTGAAAATCTAAAAGTTTTTCCTCTGGAATCAGGAACAAGACAAGGATTTCCACCTTTACAACTTCTCTTTAACATAGTATTGCAAATCCTACACATCACAATTGGACAATAAAAAGAAACAGGACACCCAAATTGGAAGGAAATAAGTAAAACCATCCCTATTTGCAAATGACATGATGCTATATACAAAAAACCCTAAGGTCCCAACCAAAAATCTATTACAACTGATAAATAAGTTTAGTAAAGTTACAGGCTACAAGGCTAACATAAAAAATATGTTGCTTTTCTACACACTAATAATGAATTATCAGAAAGCAAAAAAAAAAAAAAAAATTCCATTTAAAATCACATCCAAAAAAAAAAATATATATATATATATATATATATAGGAATAAACTTAACCCAGGAGGTAAAAGACCTACACTCTGAAAACTGTAAGACACTGATGAAGGAAATTGAAAATAATACAAAGAAATGGAAAGATGACCCATGTTTATGGACTGCAAGAATTCATATTGTTAATATTACCTAAAGCAATCTACAGATTTATGCAATCCCTGTCAAAATACTCATGACATGTTCGCACTGAACTAGACCAATAATCCTAAATCATTTAGAATCACGAAAGAAACTGAATAGCCAAAGCAATCTTCAGAAAGAAGAACAAATCTGGACTCACACTCCCTGACTTCAGACTACACTACAAAACTACAATAACCAAAACAATATACTAAAGGCACAGAATCAGACACATGTATCAGTGGAATGGAATAGGGAGCCCAGAAAAAATCCCACGCACTTATGGTCAGTTAATTTACAACAGAAGAGGAAGGAGTATACAACAGGAACAAAGACAGTCTCTTTAATAACTGGTGATGGGAAAACTGGACAGCTACAAGTAAAAGAAAAAACTGGGACATTTTCTCACTCCAAATACAAAAATAAACCCAAATGGATTAAAGACCTACATGTAAGACCAGAAACCACAAAATTCCTAGAAGAAAATGCAGGCAGAACATCTTTGATATAAATTGAGGCAACATATTTTTGGATCTGTCTCCTAAGACAAAGGAAACAAATGGAAAAATAAGCAAATGCGACCTAATTACACTTACTTGGGTGAACTATAATTTGTAGATTAATCAATACATTAAGGGATGTGTGTAGCACAAATTTAAATACCACAAAAGATTTCTGAGGAGCCATCCATTTAAATAAAAAATCAATAGAGTGAGCAAGCACAGAAGTGTCACCAAAAGCCCAAGTCGGGTTAAATGCCACATTGTGTCAGGTTAAAAATGTTATACTAGGGCTTCCCTGGTGGCTCAGTCATGGAGAATCCACCTGCCAATGCAGGAGACATGGGTTTGCTCCCTGATCTGAGAGGATCCCACATGCCTGGAAGCAACTAAGCTTGTGTGCCACAACTATTGAGCCTGTGTCCTAGGGCCCGGGAACCACACCTAGGGAGCCCACAGGCACCACAGCTGAAACCCACGCTCCACAACAAGACGAGCCACCACAATGAGAAGTGTGCACGCTGCGACTAGAGAGCAGCTCCAACCCGCCACGCCTGGAAAAAAGCCTACAGCAATGAAGACCCAGCACAGCCAAAAAAATAAAATAAATTAAAAAAACGTTTTAAAGGCTATGTTCTCGTTTCTCTCCAAAAGACACATAAATGGCTGGTGAGAGCATCAAAAGATGTTAAACAGTATTAGTCATTAGTGAAATACAAAGCACAACCTAACAACTACAGTGAGATACCTCTTCACAAATACCAGGATGGCTATAATCCAAAATCCAAAAGACAAAAGACAAACAAAAGCAGTGTTATAGATGATGTGAAAAATTGGAACCACCATGCACTGCTGATTGTGAATGCAATATGGTGCAGCTGGTTCTGTAAACAGTCTGGCAATTCCTAGAGTGGTTAGATACAGAGTTACAGTTCAGTTCAGTCGCTCAGTCGTGTTAGACTCTTTGCAACCCCATGAATCGCAGCATGCCAGGCCTCCCTGTCTATCACAAACTCCCGGAGTTTACTACAAGCCATCAATTCCATTCTTAGATATACATGCTGAGAAATGAAAACAGGTCCACAAAAAAGCCTATACACAAATGTTCATAGAAGCGTTGTCTATAGTATTCAGAAGCTGAAACAATCCAAATGTCTATCAACTGATGAATGGATTAAAAAAATGTGGTACCCACACAATAGAATTATTATTAATTCATAAAAGAAATGAAGCTCTTGGAAAAGTCAAACTACCAAGCCAGGAAAAACATCAATGACCACCAGGGATTGAGGGGGAAGGACGAATAGACAGAGAAAAGAGAATCTTTAGGTCTGTGAAAGTACTCTGTATAATACTATAATGATGGATACATGTCATTATGTGTGTGTGTGTATGCTCACTCAGTCATGTCCAACTCTTTGCGTCTGTATGAACTGTAGCCTGCCACACTTCTCCGTCCATCGGATTTTCCTGGCAAGGATACTGGAGTGGGTTGCCATTTCCTGCTCTAGGCAATATTCCTGACCCAGGGATCAAACTCACATCTCCTGCACCGGCAGGCAGATTCTTTACTATTGAGCCACCTGAGAAGTCCTCACATGCCATTATACATTTGTTCTAACCCATAAAATGTACACCAAGAGTAAAGAGTAATATAAACTATGGACTTTAGGTCACGACAATTTGCCAGTGTAGGTTCATCAATCGTAACGAATGTACCACTCTGGCAAGGGATATTGATAATGGGGAGGCTATACAGGAGTAGAGACAGGGAGTACATGGGAAGTCTCCGTATTTTCCTCCTAATTTTGCTGCAATTCTAAAACTGCTCTATGAAAAGATTTCTATTAAAAAAAAAAAAAAAAAAGGATGGGGAGGGTTCTTATAGTGCTGCAGGAAGATCCTGAACTCAACTCCTCCTATGTATACAACAAATCTAAAACTATACATGAATAATTTCCTTGGAAAGGGACATAAAAACTTGGTAAAAAGAATTTCCACAACAAAGGGCAGTACATCAATACAGATACGAGAGGCAGAGGATGAGAGAGGCAGAGGATGAGAGAGGCAGAGATAGTTTCACCAAGGAAAATCCCAATACAAGCTGTGTCAATTCACAATCAGGAGGGACCAGAAGGTACGGATCTTTTCTCTGAAAAGTGAGGGATCTGAGCTCCACATCAAGCACTCCAGCCCCTTAAATAACAATAGAAAATATGTCCAGGAAACCTACAGAACTTCTGAGAATGGACAACCACTCTTAAAAACTCACAGGTAGATTTACTCAACCCAGAAATCAGCACAAAAACACCTGATTAAAAAGTGCACAGACCATAAGTGATGAGGACCCACTTTCTAATCTTGAAGTATCTGCCAGAGACCATAAGCCAATTAGAACACTCCCCAGGGACTGAACCATTGGCAGGAGCCTTCTCTTTTTTAAGATTTATTTATTATTGAGGTCACCTTGGCTTATACCGTTACATCATTTCACATACACAACATGGTATTTCTACTTGCGTATACCCAACAGTGTGCTCACCAAAAATTTAGATTCCATCTGTCAACACAGTTAACCACCTTTATCCATTTTACCCTACTCCCCTCCTGTCCCTTCTCCTCTGGTAACCATTATTCTGTTCTCTGTATCCACATGTTTCTTTTGGTTTGGGTTGTTCGCTTATTTTTTGTTTTTATATTTCACATAAGTGAAATCTTACAGTATTTGTCTTTCTCCCATGTGACTTATTTCACTGAGCATAGTACACTCAAGCTCTATCCATGTTGTTGCAAATGGCAAGATTTCATCTTTTTATGGCTGAGTAGTATTTCCTTATGTGAAATCTTCTTTATCCATTCATTGATGAGCATTTAGATTGCTTCCACAGCTTAGTGATTATAAATAATATGGCAATGAATATGGGGGCACAGTTATCTTTTCAGATTAGTATTTTCATACTCCTTGAATAAATACCAGAAAGTGGGATAGCTGGATCATATGGTAGATCTATTCCTAATTTTTGAAGAATGTCCATAATGTCTTCTAAAGTGCCTGCGCCAATTATAGTGCCACCAACAGTGCATAAGGTTTCCCTTTTCTCCATATCCTCACGAACATTTGTTATTTCTTGGCTTTCCAATAATAGCCATTCTGACTGGCATGAGGAGATATCTCATTATAGCTTAGATTTGCATTTCCCTATTAATGAATGATGTTGAACACCTTTTCATGTACCTGTTGTCATTTGTATGTCTTCATTGGAAAAATACCTATTCAGATCATCTGCCCACTTATCAATGGATGGTTTCTTTTTGTTGCTGTTGAGCTGTATTAGTTCTTTATATATTTTGGATATTAACCCCTTATCAGATACATCATTTGCAAATACCTTCCTCCACTCAATAGGTTGTCTTTGCTTTGTTGATGGTTTCCTTTACCGCACATAAGTTTTTTAATTTAATGTAGTCCCATTTGTTTACTTTTGCTTTTGTTTCCTCTTGTCTTAAGAAACTAATCTAGAAAGATATTGCCAAGAGTGATGTCAAGGAACATACTACCTATAGTTTCTTCTAGGAGTTTCATGGTTTCAGGTCTTACATTTAAATCATTAATTCATTTTGAGTTGATTTTTGTGTACAGTGTAAGACAGCAGTCTAGTTTTGGTTTTTTGTTTGTTTTTTTTGCATCTTGCTGTCAAGTTTTCCTAGGACCACCTGTTGAAGAAGCCATTCTTCCTCCATTGTATGAGCTTTGTTCCTTTGTCATAAATCAGTAGGCCATATATGAGTGGGTTTATTCTCTTCTACTGGTAAGTGTATCTATTTTTCTGCCAATGCCATGCTGTATTGCTTACTATGGCTTTTCAAAATAGTTTGCCATCAGGGAGTGTGATACCTCCAGTTTTGTTCTTTTTTCTCAGGATGCTTTGGCTTTTCAGAATCTTGTGCCTCCATATAAATTTTAATATTATATAAATTTCATAATTTGGGGCTTTATTTCTCTGAAAAATATCCCTGGAATGTTGACAGGATTGCACTGAATCTGTAGATTGCATTAGGTAATACAGCCTTTTTTAACAATATTAATTCTTCCAATCCATAAGCATGGAATATCTATTTATTTGTGTCTTCTTCAATTTCTTTCAACAATGTCTTATATATTTGAGTTTAAATGTCTTTCAAATCCTTACTTTTATTCCTATTATTTTACTGCAATTTCAATAGGATTCTTTTCCTAATTTCTCTTTCTGCTAGCACATTGTTAACATATAGTAATACAATAGATTTTTGTATTTTTATTTTGTATCCTGCAACTATACTGTAGTTATTATTTCTTTTCTTTCTTTTTTTGGCTGATCAGCACGTGGAATCTTAGTTCCTCAACCAGGGATCAACCTATGCCCCCTGCAGTGGAAGTGTGGAGTCTTAACAAGTGGTCTGCCAGGGAATTCCCCTGGATTTATTTCTAATAAGTTTTTTGGTGGCATCCTTAGGATTTTCTATTTATAAAATCATGTTATCCACAAATAGTGATGAATTTACATCTTCTTTCCAATTTGGATGCCTTCTACTTCCTTTTCCTGCCTGAGTGCTCTGGCTAGGACTTCCAATACTATGTTGAATAAGAGTGGCAAGAGTTGGCATCTCTGTCTTGCCCCGATTTTAGAGATAGCTTTAAGTTTTTCATCATTAAGTATGATGCTAACTGAAGGTTTGTTTCATATATGGCCTTTAGTATGTTGATGTATATTCCTCTTAAACGCACTGTGTTGAGAGTGTTTATCATAAATGAGTGTTAAATGTTGTCACGTGCTTTTTTCTGCATTTATTGAGATAATCATATGATTTTCAGCCTTCATTTTGTTAAAGTGGCATATCACATTTACTGATTTGTAGATGTAAATTTTTTTAAATCACTAAAATGTACACTTTAACAGTTGAATTTTCTATGTGAAATATCTCAATAAAGCTGCTTTTTTAAAAAAAAGGACTTATAATTTCCAAAATTTCAGTTACTACTTTCATACTTGTCCTAACTACCATCTGTACTATTATCTACATAACATTTCTCTATGAAAAGAACTACATTTTTACTTAAATTTTAAAAGGAAACATAACACCACCATAAATAAAAAAATCAGCTAATATAAAAAAAAAAGAATATGGCAAAATATTGGGAGTGCTACTCAAATTAAATTTGAGAACTCCAGGCTACAGGAAAACAATGGCCAAGCAGAAAATACAGCACACACACACAAAAAAGTTAGTAAGCAGGGAATGAACACTATGACTAACTGGGCCCAAGGGTTCTGAACAGGTTGCTGCCTGTGATAAACTGAAGTCTCACATGTCCTACCCTGCCCTGCAGTCCCAGAATGTAGAGACACCTGAGAGTCCTAGAGATAAAAATGTGAAGACTGGCTCAAGTGCCAGGAAAGGCCTCTGTCCTCTCTGAGTTCAAGCACACAGGTTCTGAAAAGGCAAGAATCAAACGGCAGGCCCAAAATAGGAAGAAGCCTGCTATTAGCATGACTCTAAAAAATATAGGCCCAACTAACCAAAGTAATGACAGTACATCTATCCATCTATGAACTGTCTCGTGTTTGTCAGTAAATTCTAGAAAAATCAGGGTTTCAATCAGTTATTGTCCAACATTCATAAAATTTATCACTCATGTTTTTGCCTTTTTAAAATAAAAGAAAATCTTGAGTATTTACTTTCTGAGACTGAAACAATGCTGATGTCAGCACACTCAAAACTACTAATAATTTTTCACATTTGCCAACTGGAAAGTAAGTGTATAATAGTAAAGTAAGTATTTTGAAAAGCAATACAAACAGTTTATAATTCCAAGTTGTTTAATGAGGTTTTCAATTCTGATCACTCCTATATTTATTACCATGAATACATCAACTAAGAGGTATTTCAAGCTGATTTTAGAAAAGGCAGAGGAACCAGAGATCAAATTGCCAACATTCACTGGATCATTGAAAAAGCAAGAGCGTTCCAGAAAAACATCTATTTCTGCTTTATTGACTATGCCAAAGCCTTTGACTGTGTGGATCACAATAAACTGTGGAAAATTCTGAAAGAGATGGGAATACCAGACCACCTGACCTACCTCTTGAGAAACCTGTATGCAGGTCAGGAAGCAACAGTTAGAACTGGACATGGAACAACAGACTGGTTCCAAATAGGAAAAGGAGTATACAGTCAAGGCTGTATGTTGTCACTCTGCTTATTTCACTTATATGCAGAGTACATCATGAGAAATGCTGGGTTGGATGATGCACAAGCTGGAATCAAGATGCTGGGAGAAATACCAATAACCTCAGATATGCAGATGACACCACCCTTATGGCAGAAAGAGAAGAAGAACTAAAGAGCCTCTTGATGAAAGTGAAAGAGAGTGAAAAAGTTGGCTTAAAGCTCAACATTCAGAAAACTAAGATCATGGCATCCGGCCCCATCACTCCATGGCAAATAGATGGGGAAACAGTGCAAACAGTGGCTGACTTTATTTTGGGGGGGCTCCAAAAATCACTGCAGATGGTGATTGCAGCCATGAAATTAAAAGACGCTTACTCCTTGGAAGGAAAGTTATGACCAACCTGCTATTGCTACTGCTAAATCACTTCAGTCATGTCCGACTCTGTTCGACCCCATAGATGGCAGCCCACCAGGATCCCCCGTCCCTGGGATTCTCCAGGCAAGAACAATGGAGTGGGTTGCCATTTCCTTCTCCAATGCATGAAAGTGAAAAATGAAAGTGAAGTTGCAATCCATGGCTGATTCATTCATGTCAATGTATGGCAAAAACCACTACAATATTGTAAAGTAATTAGCCTCCAACTAATAAAAACAAATGGAAAAAAAAAAAAAAAGAAAGTGAAGTTGCTCAGTCGTGTCCGACTCTTAGCGACCCCATGGACTGCAGCCTACCAGGCTCCTCCGTCCATGGGATTTTCCAGGCAAGAGTATTGAAGTGGGGTGCCACTGCCTTCTCCGATGACCAACCTAGACAGCACATTAAAAAGCAGAGACATACTTTGCCAACAAAGGTCCATCTAGTCAAGGCTATGGTTTTTCCAATAGTCATGTATGGATGTGAAAGTTGGACTATAAATAAAGCTGAGCACCAGAGAAATGATTCTTTTGAAGTGTGGTGTTGCAGAAGACTCTTTAGAGTCCCTTGGACTGTAAGGAGATCCAACCAGTCCATCCTAAAGGAGATCGGTCCTGGGTGTTCATTGGAAGGACTGATGTTGAAGCTGAAACTCCAATACTTTGGCCATCTGATGCGAAGAGTTGAGTCATTGGAAAAGACCCTGATGCTGGGAAAGATTGAGGGCAGGAGAAGGGGACAACAAAGGATGAGATGGTTGGATGGCATCACCGACTCGATGGACATGAGTTTAGGTAGGCTCCGGGAGTTGGTGATGGACAGGGAGTGCTGGTGTGCTGCAGTTCATGGGGTCGCAAAGAGTTGGACAAAACTGAGCGACTTAACTGAAGAGGTATTTATTTTCTCCCATAAACCCATGCCTCTTTGAAAATATCAAAATTACCTCTTTTCCAACAATATATTAAAAGTGAGCTTGACACATAGAGAAATCTTTACAAATGAAATATGATGTCTGAGATTTGCTTCCAAAAGAATGGGAAGTGACAGCTTTTGTGGGGCAAGACTGTCTACTCAGTAACAGGTAATTACTGAAATAGATTGGTACACAGAAATTAATTTTTCTATTCTCTCCACTTTGCATATGTTTTCAAAATACATAATAAACTTACTTTAGGAAGTTATCATTAAAATGTAGAAATTATTTTAATAAAGTTTCATGAACTCATTAGTGTTTCATGTCACAGAGCAAAAAAGTACTTCCTTCTAATATTTTTTAAGGATGTCTCCACCAATGTACTGTAGATCTTTCTCTTTATATTCCGTAAGACTACTGCCAAAGCCAAACACACATTTGTGAAAAACCCATCCCAGCGTAAAACTGGAAACAGACTTTTATTAGTGACTTGTTTTGTTATACAAGCCATTGGCCATTTTCATTTCTACAATTTCAGAAATGCTGATTTCACAAAGGATATTAGACTGCACCATTAAAGAGAATCTTATTTATCTTCCCATTAAATACCACTACTACTTTCTAAGTGTTTAAAGAATGTTCCTATATGATTTCCCAAAGAATTTTTGCTTCTTCTTTAAACTAGGTTGGGTTGTGATTGGGTGTGAAGGTGAAAGAGGACAATGTCAATCCCCTTCATATAGTGGTTAGATGAAGGAATTAGTGAAGTCAGTGTCAAATCAACATTTTAGAGATTCTTAATTATCTATGAAGCTGGAAGAACGACTTTGAAGTCTGTGCTTAAAACACTAGATCCTTTGACGCTCAATTAGCCAATTTTTCATAACTGTATCTATACAGCCACACTGATTATGCTTCCATACATGTCCACCAGGTAAACTGACCTAAACCAAACTGAACTGAACTCTGTACAGGGTTCAGAAAATGAAAAAAAAAAAAAAAATTGCAGCTCAAGGGAGTGGGGAGAAAGAAAGAAAAGGAAAAAGCATATGCTGAGTGCTTAATATGGGCCAGAAGCAGTTCTAAAGCTTTAGACACCTCATTTACTTGTGAGATAGACAGTAATATCCATATTTTACAGAAGAGGAAACCAAGGCTCAGAAAAATTTGTCAAAGGACAAGTAGGAGAGCTGGGATTCAAACTCAGATCAGTTTGCCTTCAAAGCCTTTAAGCCACACTTCCACTGACACCTTTTCAAATCATAATGAAAACTGACTCTGTAATTAACATTAATTCCTTAGTGGATATTATTCAAATCACTTCAATATGCAGCATAAATCAATCTGCCACGAACACATTTTGAGGAAAAGTCGCATTTAACAACAACGACCAAAAAAAAAAAAAAAAAAAAAATACAAGGACCAGAGCATCAAATATAAACCAGAGTGGGATACTGGTCAGAATACTAACGTAAGGTTTAAAAAGCTTAATGCCAGATGAACCATTTACCAGCGGCCGACCTGGGGCAAGGAATGACCTCAGTTTCCCCACTGGTAAAAGGTACAACGCTTATCCCATCCTTCCACCTCGGATCGTTGACACTGATGGGAATGAAATTGCTAATGCTGGTGAAATCAACACGTGCTTATATATAAGGAATGACTCTATTCAATAAGATACTGAAGAGCTATTTTCCTGTTAGAATAACTTGGCACAAATAGAATGAGGAATACAGTTCACCAACAACAGGAAGAAGCTGCTCTCAAGCGGGCGGGCCCCATCTCAGCGGGAGCCACTTGACAGCAGCAGGTGCTGCTTGGAGGACCAGTTTTCTGTCTGCTTTCAAACAATCCCGTCCCTCACTGGCAGGGGAGGGAAGGCGCGACTGAAGGTCTGGGAAAGGAGCACCAAAAGTGGCAGAAGGCTAGGTTCTACTACACCCAGGTGCCAGGCCCTGGTTAAACTCTTTACCCCTCCAGGCCTCAATTTACGCATCTGCAAGATGCAGAGACCTTTCCCGCCCTGCTTCCCGGGCAGAGCTAATACCCGAGTCAACGTGCAGGAAAAGCGTGGTAAACCCTGCTGAGAATGACACGGTGACGACCACCTGTCAAATGAAAGGCTGGGAAGGCGGCTCCTCCGCTAGCCCCTAGTAGTTTGGACACTCCGAAAGCGTCGACCCGCGGCCGCCCTGGGCCGCCCCTCTGATGGAGTAAAGCAGCCCCCCGCCCACCTCTCGGCCCGCGGGGTGCGCGGAGTCCCCTGTCGCTCACATCCCCAGATGAGTCCGCAGGACAGGCCCAAAGCCTGCCCACTCCCGCCGCAGGCCTCGGAGGAGGTCCCCACGGCCCTCCCGAGCTGCCGCGGCTCCCCTCCCCCAGCAGTGATCCCTGTCCCTCTCCGCTCGCACTCCCAGGTGAGGGGAGGGGGTGAAAGGGCGTACCCCGCCGCCATTTTGTCCCCTTGGCCCCCTCTACGCCTTCCGCCGACCCGCACCCCAGTCCAGGATCTCCCGGCTCTGCGTAACTCGCGCCCCTCGCGGACACTCACCCCTGGCCGCCCTGCGCAGTTCGGGGCTGCTCCGAGAGTCCCGCCGGGAAAGGGGCGGGGCGGGGCGATTGCGGAGAGGCGGGGCGGCTGGCCGGCGCACCACGTGACTCCCAGCTGCGGCCGCGCCCCTCGGTGCTCCGCTCGCCGGCAACCCGCGCGCAAGCGCAGCCAGCTTCCCGCCGACCGGCCGCCGAGGCGGGAGGTAGGGGGTGGGTTTCTTTCGTGACCCGGGCGCGGCTACTTCTCGGGTCTGTTCCCTTCCCCAGGCTGTGCTTGCATCCCGCTTTTGGCCACACAGTTGTTTCTCTCACAAAATCAGTCCCTCCCTTCCCTCTGCTTCCTTTATCACCATAGTCTGTCCCAAAGATAAAGAACCTAGAAGTCCGCCTGAGAAATCTGTAACTCTGAAATTGCTTCAGAGAAGTGCAGTCCTAAGCCAAACACAGCTTACCCTCTGCTGCAAAGCTTTATTCGGCACCGCCCGCGTGCCAGACTTGAAAGGATCAAAGTACGAAGTCCTAATAATTGTGTTTTCTGTACTTCAAACATACGAATTAAGTAATTCAACGATGTCAGAACCATTCAGACCTTGATTATCACATAAACATTACCCCCGTCACTTCTCAGCCGACTGAGAAACTCAAGCTCATTATACGTTTCCCTCCTCTTTGTTACCCACAGCGTGCAGTAAGTTATGGAAGAATCCAATGGAGTCTTACCTCGCAGCTAGACTGTAAGTGCTGTGAGGGCGGGAACCATACTGTTGGTGGTTCTGGCAGTTCCCACCTCCTGCCTTCTTAGAAAACTCGCTCTTTCATTTAACAAGTGTTTTTTGAGCACCTACTGTATATCAGATGCTATTCTAGATTCTTGGAATTAATAAGTAAACAAAATAGATAAAAATCTGTGCCTTCCTAGAGCAGGGTAGAGATGATAAATAAAATGAGTAGGGTAAAGAGAACACATACTGCCGTTTCATGAAAGGTGGTTAGGGCCTTATTCCTCTTATCATTGTCCCCTTTCTCCTCTCCCTCTCATTTCCATAAGCATCTAAACGACCATTCCCATCTTGAAATCTCTCACCCAACCCACCAAACCCCACTAAACTGAACTGCACAGCAAGAAGTAAAGACTCTGACTTTGGGGTCAGGTCATGTAAGTGTGTGACCTTGGGAAAATTACTAAACTCGCTAAACTTCATTTTTTCTCATCTGTAAAATGTAGTTTTAAGGTACACCTTAATGGGTTTTTGTGAGTCTTAAACGAATCAAGTTTTAGAAAGCACTTAAAATAGTTTAGTGTACAGTTAGAGCTCAAAATGTACCAGTGACTGTTTTTGTTTGGGTTTTTTTTTTTTTTCATTTAGCCTTAAATATGAGGTAGGTACTATCATATAGAGGGTTCCCTGGTGGCTCAGATGGTAAAGAATCTCCCTGCAGTGCAGGAGACCTGGGTTCAATCCCTGGGTCAAGAAGCCCTAGAGAAGGGAATGGCTACCCACTCCAGGATTCTTGTCTGGAGAATTTCATGGACAGAGGAGCCTGGTGGGCTACAGTCCTTGGGGTTGCAAAGAGTCAGACACAACTGAGTGACTAACACTTTAAAACTTTCACTTTTTTTTTCTATCATATAGGGCTTCCCAGGTGGCACTGGTAGTAAACAACCCGCCTGCCAATGCAGGACACATGGGTTTGATACTTGGCTCAGGAAGATCTCCTGGAGAAGAAAATGGCAACCCACTGCAGCATTCTTGCCTGGAGAATCCCACAGACAGAGAAGCTTGGCAGGCTATAGCTCATGGGGTTGCAAAGAGTCAAACATGACTGAAGTGACTTAGCACACAGGCACGTACTATCATACAACTGTCCCTTTTCCTTTAGCTGCCTGTCTTGCCCCACCTCTTGACTTCTGACACACTGGGCCCTCCAGTATACTCCTTCTCTTCTTTTCCACCTGGCAAACTCCCTCTCACCTCTGGGACCTCAAATAGCCCTTCCTGCACACCCGCAGCAAGCTTGGCTGCTCTCTCCACTGGGCTTCCAAAGCACTTTGTACAAACTCTGATGGTTAGATCCCCTTGAAAACAAGGAACAAGGACTCACTCAGTAAAAAGTAAAGTTTACCATAAGACTGGAATTGAATTGCAGAGGACTTCAAAACCAGCCTCTCTTGCTTTTCTCAGGTAAATCCCCTGACTTCACTGCTTCTTTCTGCTTTCAGCAGTAGGAGAGGAGAAGCCAAGAGATTTCTTCTCTCTTGCTCTCCCTCGAGCATCATCTCCAGTGGTTAACACAACATCTCTGTGGCTCCAACTCCAACTGGGAACCTCCTGCCATGGCTCTAGATTCTGCCTGACAGCCTTAGCTTTGAGGTTCTGATAACATCACATCTTTCCATCGTTCACCAGGAGTTTAATTTGCTCACCTGTTTAACTTGAATGCCATTATCAACTCCAACAAGTGGAAAATAAAATTCTAGTAATCCAGGGCAAGCAATGGTACTATAATTGCTTAAATTAGTATCTGCAGTTGCTTGTAAGAAAATGCCAGATGAAGGTAAGGAAATAAGAAAATTTGGAGCTACTGTACTTCACTATGTGTTAGTCATGATAATTACAAGGACTACAGAGTAGGCGGACAACTTCACAAGCATTAAGCAGCTTAGAGAAGGAAAATATTAAATTCAGAGCTTTAAACTCTCAGCTCAATGTGTGATCAGAGAACCAGAAAGTGGTTCTTCTACAGTGGCGTGAAGAATCTCTTGTTTCTTACCACTTAAGGACAGACCATGGTTGAAAATCAGAACCAAACATATCTGTTCAAGTTGCTAAAATGTGATGACATTGAATTCACAGCCTAAGTCACTGTCTTAAAGTTAGGACATCAACTGGAAACTAGCATGGTCCTGTGACTTAAGATGGAGACATTTGAGGTGACCTCCAACTGGCCCCCTAAATATCTCCTTTATTTAGAAAACTGACCTTCCCCTGTTGAAAGAATATATATGAAGCAGTTGCCTTGAAAAGAGATATCTATTCTCCCCCCAAATCCTATCCCCCTACTACCTCCAAACCCACTTCTAAAGTTAAATCCAGGGAACCAGGAGAGAATTATAAGGTATATTCCAGATAATAAATAGATAAATGAACTTATACACCCAAACAATTAGAGTATCTTTTGTATTTACATTAGCAATAGCCTGGAAAACTGTATCAGAGTAGATTCTAATGGTATTACAAAAGAAAGGCTAGAATATAATATGTCAGATTAAACACAGGTGTCCTTCTGCTCTTAATGTTCTAAAGGGAGCATCTCTAGCAGCCTGCCTGATACGGTTGATTGAAACCAGGATTCAGTAGTGGCCTACGTTCAATGAAACTAAGCAGTCAGAATTTCACTCAAATAATGGGGAGAATGAGGGTTTCCCCAGTAGCTCAGCGTAAAGAATCTTCCTGCAATACAGGAAGTGCAGGTTTGATCCCTGGGTTGGGAAGATCCCCTGAAGGAGGACATGGCAGCCCACTCCAGTATTCTTGCTGGGAAAACCAATGGACAAAGAAGCCTGATGGATCCACAGAGTCACAAAGAGTTGAACTCAACTGAATTAACTGAGCATGCACAATGGGGAGAAAGAAATGTAAAGATTCACACAAAAAAGTCAAGCTACAGGGTCACACATGAAAGAGTCAAGGTGACGGAAATGTTGGAGTAAATTTATTATGTGTAACCTGCTCACCCTGCTCCTGACTATATTTTGTAGAAGGGGTCAGAGGGCACTAAGACACTGAGAAAACATTAGTGAGAGAAACATAGGCCTCCTTGGAAGCTCTGCAATGCCTCTCCTCCTTGGACCAAGGAAGATTGAAATGGGTTTCCTGGTTTCAGTGGCAATGTTGCCAGAGTGGCAGGGGCCATGTACCAATAATAAACCATAGAGACAAGGAGCCACAGTTACCATGATGGACCACAATGGACTGCAGGGGCAGAGTGGCACTCAATGTTTTGATCCTCAGGGACCTGTGGGAGTACCAACTTGATGACAGGATCCCTAGGACTGAAATATTAATGGATGGGTAGCCTACTAAAGTTTTACTTGATATAAACAACCGGGAAAACTAACATTCTAGTACACAGAAACCTCACTTCAATTGCCACAAAAGGAAGTCTTGACCCCTAATTCAGTTCCTGGTTATAGCACATACCCAGGGTCCAGTGATTAAAGGAGAAACTGGGTCCTCTTGAGGAAGGACACTGCAACATTGTCACAACTGTATACCATAAATCTTTCTCTAAGACTTTCCCCAAAGGACCTGTGCCTTTTAAAAGAATGAGCATGCACTGAGGGCAGGGACATATCCAGACTTTGAAGGATTATTAGACACTGATCTGAATTCATGCTAATCCTTTGGGACCCCTGGATAGATTGAGAGCTTCGGGTAACTGGATAAGAAGTTTATATCCAAGTCAATCCACAGAGGGCTCAGAGAGTTCTGTAAACCCATGCTGAGTTAAATTTCCAGGTCCTAAATGCATATTTAAACTAGATAGGCTTGGCAACTGGCAGATTTCCTGCACTAGCTTCCTGACCCATGCAGAAAGGACTGTTAGGGTAGGCAGAGCCAAGTGGCCCCTGGAACTGCCCTTCCCTAACAAAATGGTAAAGTGTAACTGAAAGTGTAAGTCCCTAGGTCATTTCCTGCAGGGAGCCGGCCTGAATGTACAGGCCCCTTACGGCTCTAAGAGAGATCAAAAGGTCTCTCTTTGTCCTGCCACCCCTTCTTGTTAAAGTATAGACTGGCATTTGTCTCCTTCAGGGAAAAAACACACCGGTGACCTTTTTGCCTGTTTTTCTGGTGCTGATAAGCTCATCATGCTCGAAACCTGTTTTCCATCTAATGTTCTATTGATGAAGCCTGTTTTCTATCTAATGTTCTAATGATCTTAATCATGTTGGGCGCTAGGGTAATTAATGCTTTACTGATCTTAAGTGTGGGAATTTAAAACATCTGTAGCTCTGCACGTATGCAAAACCCTCGATCTATTCTTAGTAACTCCTGTTAGCATATTTATAGGCGTGGTATTCTTCAATAAAGTTGGCGGAGTCAGACGCAAGCGGACTCCGTCCCTCTCAACCCCATCTTTCTCTTTCTGAGTCTTCTTTCTGAGTCTTATTTTTCCTAGGTACTCTGGTAATTGCGTTCTTGACCAGTTCGTTTGCCGGCAGGCTCCGGCAGTTTCCAACTCTTTGCAACCCCATGGACTGTACTGTCTGTTGAATTCTCCAAGCCAATGCAATATCACAGCCCTCTGGGAATTGCGGGGATCGGTGCCACCATCAAAGATTTGATAGATGCAAAAGTGATGAGTCTCATTTCACCTCCGTTTAATTCCTGCTTTTGACAGTGGCAAAACTAGACAGAAATTCAGATTTTCCAAGCTTCTACTCAGGAGATTTTGAAACATTGTTTATACGTACCATATCTTCTTTATCTGTTCCTTTGTCAATGGACATTTGGGTTGCTTCCATGTCCTGGAGAAGGAAATGGCAACCCACTCCAGTATTCTTGCCTAGAGAATCCCACGGACAGGGGAGCCTGGTCGGCTGCTGTCCATGGGGTCGCACAGAGTCAGACATGACTGAAATGACTTAGCACGCATGCATGCATTGGAGAAGGAAATGGCAACCCACTCCAGTATTCTTGCCTGGAGAATCCCAGGGACAGAGGAGACTGGTAGGCTGCCATCTACGGGGTGGCAGGGAGTCAGACACGACTGAAGCGACTTAGCAGCAGCAGCATGTTTTAGCTATTGTAAACAGTGTTGCAATGGACATTGGGGTGCATGTATCCTTTGGGTCATGTTTTTCTCCAGATGTATGACCAGGAATGAGATTGCAGGGTTATATAGGAGCTCTATTTTTAGCTTTTTAAGGAACTTCCATACAGTTCTCTCATGGTTGTACCAACTTACATTCCTGCCAACAGTATAAGAGGGTTCCCTTCTCCTCCACACCCTCTCCAGCATTTGTTGTTTGTGGGTTTTTTGATGATACTCATTCTGGTTGGTGTGAAGTGATATCTCACTGTAGTTTTGATTTACATCAAACTATTGTTAATAGATAAACATAAATCATGATTCCTTTGTTCACAGATACATTCTTAGTACCTAAAACAGTGTTGAATGTGTGATAGGTGCTTAATAAACATTTGTCAAGTCAAAAAAAAACAAAAAACAAAAACAAAATGAGGCAGTGACTCCACTTGCACCTTTTGATCCAGATATGGCATCTTTGCTGAAATACAATCAACCTAGTCCTGCCCATGCTGTTCCTGCCCATGCAGTATGCAGCTGTTTATCTGGCAAATCATTTTCCCCTCAAATCAATTAGCAAAGAAAAGCAACACATTTTCATATGTCAGGAACAGTAACTGACTTTTACAGTTTTACTTCAGGTCCATGTCAATTCTCAAATACTGTCACAGTGTAGCCCACATGGACCTTGACCATCTGGACGTGCCATAGAACATTCATCTGATCCAGACCCTAATAGCATCTGTTGACTGACTCAGTGAACAGGAAGTAGCAAATATTCTCAGTAAGATAAATGAATGCCAGAGACATACAACTTCTGTGAAAGGAGTATTGCACAATTCCTGTACGGCAGTGGTTCTCAACCAGAGACAATTTTGTCCCTACTGAACATTGAGCAGGCAGTATCTGGAGACATTTTTGGTTGTCACAGCTGTAGGGGAGGGAGTTAGTGGCTATTGGCATCTTGTGGGCAGAGACCCAAGGATGCTGCTAAACATCCTGAAATGTACAGGGCACCTCCTCACAATCAAGAACTATCAAATTCAAAATGTCAAGATGAAAAAGTCAAGAATCCCTGTGTTAAAGCTAAAGACAGGTTTCAGGAGAAAGAAATGGCAACCCACTCCAGTATTCTTGCCTGGAAAAGTCCATGGACAGAGGAGCCTGGAGGGCTGAAGTCCATGGGGTTACATGACTGAGCATGTGCGCACGAGGGTGGAGGAAGATGGGTTGGTAGCAATAAAGTGGTAGAACTAAAAAAAAAAAAAAAAGCTAAAGACAGGTTTCTGTACCTTGTGCATCCGAACACTAAGAAAGATCATGGTGGGCCCATTTGGATTTTGGAGGCAACATACACCACATCTGGATGTATTTCTCTGAGCCATATACTGAGAAACCTGTGTTCCCAAAGAATGAAAAGGCTCTGCAGCAGGTCCAGGCTCTGCCAAACAAGTCTAATAATCCAGAAGATCTGAGTGTCTGTGACAAGTGAGGATGCTGTATGGACCCTTGCACAAATCCCGATAAGAGATTCAAAGCACAGGACCTCAAGTTTTTTACATTATACCATGCTGTCTTATGCTAAAAGAGCACTAGATTCTGATAGACTGGATCATGATGACATAAAGACTGGTGTTCTCTGATCTGCCAATCTTGAAGTGCCATGACATGAGATGTGCATGTGTGCTAAGTCACTTCAGTCACTTCACAACTCTTTGTGACACATGGACCATAGCCCACCAAGTTCCCCTGTCCATTAGATTCTCCAGGCAAGAACACTGGAGTAGGCTGCTGGGCCTCCAATAGGAGATCTTCCCAACCCAGGGATCGAACCTAAGTCTTCTAAATCTCCTACAATGGTAGGTGGGTTGTTTAACACTAGCACCACCTGAGAAGCCCAATATTAGACATACATACCAACAAACCATCAATTAAAAATAGCATAGAAAGATTACCCTTGATTGGGTCAGGTGCCACAAGTAAGTGGCACAGGCAGATGGCATGGACTCCAGGGCCTCAAGAGGAGTTCCCTATGACCATCACTTAGAGGAAAACAAAGCCGAATAAAATAAAGCCTGGGCCTAGTTTAAAGATGGGCCTGCACAATATGTTGGCATCAGCTGGAAGTGGATTGTTATTATATTACCCAGGAGCAGCTTTGAAAGAAAATGTGAAAATCAACTCTCCCAGTGGGGAGAGCTTTGGGCAGTACATATGGATGTCCACTTAGCCTATAAGGATCATGGCCTGAGGTACAGATCTACTCTGACTCATAGGTAGTAACTAACATTTGCCTATTGCTCAGTGATTTGTAAAGAATAATATTGGAATATTGGTAACAAGGAAATCTATGGAAGGGGAATATGAATACCGTGAGTAACCACGTGTGCATGCTCAGTTGTGTCTGACTCTTAGCAGTCCCATGGACTGTAGCCCACCAGGCTCCTCTATCCAAGGCATTTTTTAGGCAAGAATGCTGGAGAAGGTCGCCATTTCCTTCTCCAGGGGTTCTTCCTGGCCGAAGGATCAAACCCTTGTCTCTTGTGTCTCCTGTGTCTCCTACATTGGCAGACAGGTTCTTCACCAGCTGAGCTACTAATGGATCTCTCAAAATTGGCCAACGGTATTTTTGGGCTTTCCTAGTGGCTCAGCGGGCTTCCCTGATGGCTCAGTCATTAAGGAATCTGCCTGCAATGCAGGAGACCCAGGTTCAATCCCGGGATTGAGAAGATCCCCTGGAGAAGGAAATGGCAACCCACTCCAGTATTCCTGCCCATAGAATCCCATGGAGAGAGGAATCTGGTGGACTACAGTCCATGGGATTGCAAAGAGTCAGACTGAAGTGACTTAGCATGCATGCATGAAGATTTTTGCTTCTCATTTGAAAGCTTACCCAAAGGCATCCACTGAAGAGAAAGTTCTTCTACCATATGATTCAGCAAGCCCACTCCTGATCAAATATCCAGAAAAGATGAAAACTCTAATTGGAAAAGGTGAACATGCACCCCAGTGTTCATAGCAGCACTATTTATAGAAGCCAAGACATGGAGGCAAACTAAATGTCCATCAGCAGATGAACAGATAAAGAAGATGTGTGTGTGTATACAATGAAATATGACTCAGTCATAAAAAGAATGAAATATTGCCATTTGCAGGAACATGGATGAACCTAGAGATTATCATACTCAGTGAAGTAAGTCAGGCAGAGAAAGTCAAATATATATCACTTAAATGTGGAATCTAAAAAATAATACAAATGAATTTATTTACAGAACAGAAATAGACCCACAGACATAGAACACAAAGTTACGGTTACCAAAGGGGAAAGGGAAGTTGTTGTTCAGTCACTCAGTCATGTCTGACTCTTTGCGACCCCATGAATGGCAGTATGCCAGGCTTCCCTGTCCTTCACCATCTCCCAGAGCTTGCTCAAACTCGTGTCCATTGAGTTGGTGATGCCATCCAACCATCTCATCCTCTGTCGCCCCTTTCTCCTCCTGCTCTCAATCTTTCCCAGTATCAGGGTCTTTTCCACTGAGTCAGCTCTTTGAATCAGGTGGCCAAAGTATTGAAGCTTCAGCTTCAGCCTTGGTCTTTCCAATGAATATTCAGGGTTGGTTTCCTATAGGATTGACGGGTTGGATCTCCTTGCAGTCTAAGGGACTCTAAAGAGTCTTCTTCAACACCACAGTTTGAAAGCATCGATTTTTTGGTGCTCAGCCTCACCCATCAGCAGAAAATGGAAACAGAATAGGGAAGGATAAATTAGGAGCTTGGGATTAGCAGATACTAACTACCATTTATAAAACTGATGAAAGAAAGAAGAAAAACAAGGATTTACTGTCATGTAATAATCTATAATGGAAAAGAACCTGAAAAATAAGGAAAATATACATAACTGAATCACTTTGCCATACACCTGAAACTAACACATTATTGTAAATCAACTATACTTCAGTCAGTTAATTAATTTTTAAAAACAGAGAAAGCTCTTAATAATCAGGGAGAAGACCTATTCTGTGACTGTTTGTTGGCTCCATTATTCAGCCTCCCAGTCTTTGTTCACCAGGCTTGTGTACTAATAGCCATGGCAATAGGGATAAGGGCTCCACACAGTGGACTTTCCTCCCCAAGGCAGAGAGCTCAGACTTCAAGAGCAGAAGCCAATATTGAACCCTTGTTATGGCACTATTCCTCAGGGCACTGAGGGCATGCTGATTATATTAGACCACTTCCATCAAAATAGGCCAGAGATTTATTCTCACGTAAATAGATATTTCTTTCTTCTTTCCTTATCCAAAATGGTTCTACCAGCAACAAGATCTGTGGAGTTATGGAATGTGATGATTCCATGACTCATTATCATGATATCCGTATAAGATTGCTTCTCACCAAGGATCTCATTTGAAAGCAAGAGAAATTGGCTCAGACTCTTGTTTTTCACTAATATTACCACGTACCCCATCATCTGAGAACATCTAATCCAACAGGTTGATGGAATGACCTACTGAAGTCATAATTACAGCACTGCATTTGTGCTAAGTAGGTTCAGTCATGTCCAACCTTGTGACCTTATGGACTGTAGCCCACCAGGCTCCTCTGTCCATGGGATTTTCCAGGCAAGAATACTGGAGTGGGTTGCCATGCCCTCCTCTAGGGGATCTTCCTGACCCAGGGATTGAACCTGTTTCTTACATCAACCTGCATTGGCAGGCAGGTTCTTTAACACTAGCACCACTTGGGAAGTGCCAATTACAGCACTACTTGTGGGACAAATGAGTGAGATTCAGTGCTACCAGGATACACTTTATGCTCTGAGCCAGTGACCAACAGATGGTGCTGTTTCTCTTACAGTCACAATACCCAGGTTCTGGAAACTATTATACCTAGTAAGCCACTGACAAAATTTAGTTTCCCTTCTCCCCAGTCATAAATCCCTCTTTTTTTATAGGTCTTGATTCCTGTCTTAGTTTGTGTTCGTGTCCTAAGACAGGACCTTGTGTCCAGGCAATTTATCTGGAAGATCACTCCAATGAGCACAAGTGATGAAGGGAGGAAAATGAGTCAGAGAAAGAAGAAAAGACAATAAGGTGTGTGAGGATGAGAAAGTAATCACTCATGGGAAACTGAAGCTCATTATCACCAAGAAACCTCTGAAAAACAGTATGGAATAAGCTTCAGAATTGTCCTTTGGGAGGACAGGAAGGCAAGACATATACCTGCCAACTCCAATTAAAGGACATTAACTCTGTCACATTTCTGGGCTTTCCTTTGGCAGAGTGTAAGAGAACCCGGAGGGAGAGACTAGAGAAGTGGGGGAAAGCTTTCATTGTCCAGGTAGCCTCTATTGCAGTTGCAGGTGACTCAGATGGGCCAAAGGGATATGAAGAGAAGCATCTACCTCATCTGCTATATCCCCAAAGGAGGCATGCTTTCATGACGGGACACAGTGATGGTCCAATTGAACGAGAAATTGAAACTGCTACCTGACTATTTTGGGGTTCTCGTGCCACTAATCTAATAGCCAGAGGAGAGGTTACAATACTGGATGGAGTGGTCTGTCCCAATTAACAATGAGGACAGAGAGGATTCTATCTGGTACCTAGAAGGAATCACTGGGGCATCCCTTGTTTTTCCATCTCTAGTAGAAAATTTTAAAGAAAGAACCCAAAAAAGGCAAGACCACTAAAGATTTGAATCCTTCAGGAATAAAGGTTGGGGTCACTATCTAGGTAAAGGGCCACAACCAGCTAAAGCATAGACAAAGAACAATAGAAGCACAGAATGAAGAGTAAAAGAAGGAAATAATAAATATCACCTCTAACCTTATGACCAGTTATAGCAATGACTAACAGTTATGCATATTTTGTTAAGTAAAGTCTGATACTGTAAAGAACAATATTGCATAGGAACCTGGAATGTTAGGTCCATGAATCAGGGAAACTGGATGTGGTCAAGCAGGAGATGGCAAGTGAATGTCGACTTCTTAGGAATCAGTGAACTAAAATGGACTGGGATGGGTGAATTTAATTCAGATGACCATTATATCTACTACTGTGGGCGGGAATTTCTGAGAAGAAATGGAGTAGCCCTCAAAGTCAACAAAAGAGTTCAAAATGCAGTACTACAGCATGATCTCTGTTCATTTCCGAGGCAAACCACTCAACGTCACAGTGATCCAACTCTATGCCATGACCACTGATGTCAAAGAAGGTGAACTTGAAGGGTTCTGTGAAGATCTACAACACCTTCTAGAACTATTGCCAGAAAAAGATGTCCTTTTCATCATAGGGGATTGGAAAGCAAAAGTGGGAAGTCAAGAGATACCTGGAGTAACAGGCAAGTTTGGCCTTGGAGTACAAAATGAAGCAGGGCAAAGAATTTTGTCAAGAGAACATGCTGGTCATAGCAAATACCCTCTTCCACTCACACAAGAGATGACTCTATACATGGACATCACTAGATGGTCAATACCAAAATCAGATTGATTATATTCTTTGCAGCCAAAGATGGAGAAGCTCTATACAGTCAGCAAAAACAAGACTTGGAGCTGACTGTGGCTCAGATCATGAGTTCCATATTGCAAAATTCAGCGTTAAATTGAAGAAAGTAGGGAAAATGACTAGGCCATTCAGATATGACCTAAGTCAAATCCCTTATGAGTACACAGTGGAGGTGAAAAATAGATTCAAAGGGTTAGACCCAGTAGACAGAGTGCCTGAAGAACTATGGATGGAGGTTCATAACACTGTAGATAAGGCAGTAACCAAAGCCATTCCAAAGAAAAAGAAATGCAAGAAGGCAAAGTGGCTGTCTGAGGAAGCTTTACAAATAGCCAAGGAGAGAAGAGAAGAAAAAGGCAAGGGAGAAAGAGAAAGATATACCCAACTGAATGCAGTTTCAGAGAAGCAAGGAGAGATAAGAAGGTGTTCTTCAATGAACAATGCAAAGAAAGAGAGGAAAACAATAGAACGGGAAAGTCTCGTGATCTCTTTGAAAAAACTGGAGATATCAAGGGAACATTTCATGCAAGGATGGGCATGATGAAGGACAGAAAAGGTAAGGACCTAACAGAAGCGGAAGATATTGAGAAGAGGTGGCAAAAAGACACAGAAGAACTATATCTTACAAAAAAGATCTTAATGATCTGGATAACCACCATGATGAGGTCACTCACCTAAAGCTGGACATCCTGGAGTGTGAAATTAAGTGGGTCTTAGGAAGCATTACTACAAACAAAGCTAGTGGAGGTGATGGAATTCTAGCTGAGTTATTTAAAATTCTAAAAGATGATGCTATGAAAGTGCTGCACTCAATATGCCAGCAAATTTGGAAAACTCAGCAGTGGCCACAGGACTGGAAAAGGTCAGTTTTCATTCCAGTTCTAAAGAAGGGCAATGCCAAAGAATGTTCAAACTACTGTACAATTGCACTCATTTCACCTGCTAGCAAGATTATGTTGAAAACCCTTCGAGTTAGGCTTCGGCAGTACATGAGCTGAGAAATTTCAAATGTACAAGATGGGTTTAGAAAAGGCAGAGGAACCAGAGATCGAATTGCCAACATCTGTTGAATCATGGAGAAAGCAAGGGAGTTCTAGAAAAACATCTCTTCTGCTTCATTGACTACACTAAACCTTTGACTATGTAGATCACAACAAACTGTGGAAAATTCTTAAAGAGACAGGAATACTAGACCGCCTTACCTGTCTCCTGAGAAACCAGTATGTGGGTCAAGAAGCAACAATTAGAACTGGACATAGAACAACTAACTCGTTCAAAATTGGGAAAGGAGTACAAGGCTGAATATTGTCTCCCTGCTTATTTAACGTCTATGCAGAGTACATCTTGTGAAATACCAGGCTGGATGAATCACAAGCTGGAATCAAGATTGCTGGGGGATATATCAACAACCTCTAGGAAATATCAGATGATACCACGGATATGTAAATGACACCACTCTAATGGCAGAAAGAGAAGAGGAACTAAAGGGTCTTTTGATGAGGGTAAAAGAGGAGAGTGAAAAAGTTGGCTTAAAACTCAACATTCAGAAAACTAAGATCATAGCGTCTGGTCCCATCACTTCATGGCAAGTATAAGGGACAAAAGTGGAAGCAGTGACAGATTTTCCTTTCTGGGGCTTCAAAATCATTGCAGACTTTGACTGCAGCCATGACATTGAAAGATGCTTGCTCCTTGGAAGAAAAGTTATGACAGACCTAGATAACATATTAAAAAGCAGAAACATCACTTTGCTGACAAAGGTCCATTAGTCAAAGCTATGGTTTTTCCAGTAGTCATTCATGTATGGATGTGAGAGTTGGACCATAAAGAAGGCTGAGTGCAGAAGAAGTGATGCTTTTGAATTGTGATGCTAGAAAAGACTCTTGAGAGTCCCTTCAACAGCAAAGAGATGAAATCAGTCAATCCTATAGGAAATCAACCCTGAATATTCATTGGAAGGAATGATGCTGAAGCTGAAGCTCCTATACTTTGGCCACCTGATGTGAAGAGCTGACTCACTGGAAAAGACCCTGATGCTGGGAAAGACTGAAGGCAAAAGAAGAGGATGGCAGAGAATGAGATGGTTAGATAGCATCACTGACTCAATAGACATGAATTTGAGCAAATACCAGGATATAGTAGAGGACAGGGAAGCCTGGCGTGCTGCAGTTCATGGGGTTGCAAAGAGTCAGGCACAACTTAGTAACTGAACAACAACAAAATGTGATTTGTCTAATGAGTTACCTAAATCCTCATCTCTGGGGATCCTGAGCTCCCTGATTATCACGCCATTATCAGGTCATGGTTGCTGAATTTTTCCACTTACATTTAAAACTGGCCATGGAATATCAAGAGGTTCCTTACTGGATCACCCAAGTGCCAAACATTCCTGCTTGTTCCATACATAGCAACAGGTCCACCTCCTCATGGTTATCAAAGTCATTTTCCCCCACAAGGACCCTTTTCACTGGCACAAGGACCCCAAAGTGGCAAGGTAGCAGTCATAGTATTAAGTTAAAATAGGATTCTTTGTTCCCTGGTGGAAGTGTACTCTTTCTGGAATCTAAGATCTACAGAAGCACAGACCTAGACATTGTGGGGCCAGGAAGAACAAATTCTTCAAATGAGTTTTTGGGAGTGATGGTGAGTTGGCCCTCCTACTTCCACTCTTTGATCCTCAGACTCATGTATTGTACATTGTATGAATACAGTCCCATATGATGACTATTGGTTTAAGGTAAAAAAGGATAGAGACCTGTCCTCACAAATGTCTTCACAGACAAATGTTCATTCTTTACCAAGGCACAAGAGCATAACTGTAGATGATTTTCAAGGTTAAAATAGAGTGTAACTCTCTGCTCAAATAAAATTCTCTGCTACAGATATGGCTCTATTCTAGAACCCAAGTGGTCTTCACTATGACTCTCTTACCAGAATTGCTAGGATAAATATGGGGTTAATTCTAAATAAATATGGATTTATGAAATCAATAAACAGAAATTTATGATTTCTAAAGGTCCTATGAGATTTTTCTTGCCTTTTTATGAGATTAAGATATAATACTTAAATGAGAACATCTGTATCATTTTATCAAAAATGAAAAATTAAAGGAAATCAATCACCTTCAGATATTCTACAAATTTAAAGAGCACTGTATGCCTAAGAAAGATGAAATATTGAGATTTTAACAGTATGAAATGTTATCTTTACCTTTATTAAAGCCTTTCATCATCAAGACTACCTTGTCTGATGTTAGTATAACATCAGGGTTCTTTTGATTACTGGTTGCAGATATACATATTTCTATTCATTTATTTTCAGCATCATTGTGTTTTTTACTTAAGGTGTATTTATTGAAAGCAGCAAATATTTGAAGTTCTACACTCAGTCTTAAATTTTTTGCTTTTCTAATTGGAGTATTTATTCCATTCATATTTGATACAGTGACAGAATTGGGCTTAAACCAACTATCTTATGGTTTCTTTTCAACCTGTCCAGTACATTCTACGTTCCTTTTTCTCTCTTTCCTTGCCCTTTTAAAATTATTTCTTTTTATTATTTTATTTTTTCCTGTATTAGCTTGCTTGCTACTTATGCATTCTTACTGATTTGTAGTGTTATAAAACAGATTATAATATGCATCCTTGACTTATGGAAACTTCTCTAATATAAATTAGGAGTTTCACCAACTCTTGAACAATGCAAGGATTTTAGAAACCTTTAGTTACAGTTACTACCCACCACATACCTTACTGCTGCTGTTGTCCTATATTACAATTCTTTCCATATGTTAAGCTCTATATTGGACATGAGTTATGATACTGCTCTTATTATTATTTCATAAATCAATGTTCCTGAAATGGAATGTGGATACTTGCTGAGGATTTTTAAGAGGTCTCTAGACCTTGTAGGTCATTCTGGGCTATGCTCCTTGGCTTTCTTGAGCTATTTTATTGATAGTAGCAGCTTCCTTTATAATCCTATTTTTGCATAAGATGTATCTGCCTTTAAAAGTGTATATAATGCATACATAAAACCTCTGTAAAGTTCAACACCAATGTTTATAGTAGTCATTTATAAGAATGGGATTTCTGGACTTTCCTGGTGATCCAGTGGTTAAGAACCTGCCTTGTAATGCAGGGAACACAGTTCAATCTCTGGTGTGGGAAGATCCCACATGCTGCAGAACAACTAAGCCTGCGTGCCACAGCGACTGAGCCCAAGCTCTAAGGTCCAAGAGACGCAACTACTGAAGCCTGTGTGCCCTAGAGCCTGTGCTCCATGACAAGAAAACGACCACAATGAGAAGCCCAAACAGCTCAACTAGAGAGTAGCTCCCCCCTATGCAACTAGAGAAAGCCCATGTGTAAAAACAAAGACCCAGCACAACCAAAAACAAAAAATACATTTTTTAAAAAGAATGGGATGTCTGATCATTTTTCCTCTTTGTTTATTTGTATATACTGATTTTCCTAAAATAAATAAGTACGCATGCCATACTTGCATGACTCCTTTGTTTCTATACTACACTGTAGGACAAATCTTTTTTTTTAACAGCAATCAACCTCAAAAGTGTCCAGATAATGAACCAAGAAAAAAAAAAAAGAGGCACAAATTTCTCACAAGCGCCCAAACAGCATCTTGTACGGAGTTACAATCGTAGGAACGTTTTTCTCTTTGTCAGCAGATCTGACAACACATAAGTCTCGAATGCCTGATGTGCTTACAAAGCAATCCTGTGTTTTGTTCCCATAAACACTCCAAAACTTACAGGTTCGGGAAGTGGTGTCTTTCAAAGAAGTCACTCTGCTTTCAAAGAAGTCAGTCTGTTTGGGGTTTCCGCTCACAAAACCGTCTTCGCTTTAAAGCTAGTTTCGTAATGCCAAAAGAAAATCAATTTCATGATAATTTGTAAGAAAATCTTAGTACACAACCTTCCTCCTCTTTTTACTCCTTCTTTCACTGCCTTCTTTAACCAACTTTCATCACTTCCTGTTTTGTATTCTTGATGTTTACTGCTGATGTGTTTGACTAACACTTCAAGGACTAATTGATGAGAACTTGAGGGAAAGAGTGTGGGAAAGGGTTCTGAGGCTTAATAAAGCATGGGACATCAGGAGAGGGGGGTAGAGAGAGGACCGGACAGTTTGTGTGTGAGGCCCAAAGGTAAGGTGACATAACTTGTCAACTCATTTTGGGATATTTTTGAGTGTGAAAGCGGTCATGATTAATAATTATGCCAGGTCAACCAGGAGGTATGGTCACCCCATGTGTGCGGGGAGTAAGTCAGGGAAGGCACGCTAGTATCTGTCCACTTAGGCTGCCTTTAGGGCCAGAGATGGGTGTAACTGCCATGGGGCCATAAATGTGAATTGCCGGATGTAGAGGATGGCTTCAATGAGGATGGCGCTATCATTACATTTGATCATTGAGACAGATCCTTGTTTAATTGAGGGAAATCACATTCAGTAAGAAACAGTTAAATTGAATTTGTTGCAGTTATGTCTAACAGGTTATTACAATTTTATGACTACTTAAACCCTGATCCTGGGAAATATTGAAGGCAAAAGGAGAAGGGGGTAGCAGAGGAAGAGATGGTTAGATGGCATCGCCGACTCAGTGGACATGAGTTTGAGCAAACTCCAGGAGATAGTGGAGGACAAAGGGGCCTGGTGTGCTACAGTCCAAGAGGTTGCAAAGATTCAGATGTAACTTAGCAACTGAACAACAACACACACTTTAGATCCTCCTTAGAAATGAAAGTATGTTCCAGGTACTATAATACCCACCCACCTACATATTTCTGTCATCTTCTAAGATTCCATTATAACCCTGGAATTTCTACATCTTCTCTTCTCAAAAGACTAATAAAAGATTAAACAACCAACAAAATACCTCTAATTGTGTGACCATTCAGTAAAAGTTGCTCCTTCATTCACTGCCCTGTAGTCTATTCCTTTGTCTTATGTTTTCCAACTTTGGAAAAGCTACAAACTCATTCCATTTGTTAGCCTTTCCATGTAAATTGTTCATTGTGCCAAATCTCACTCATTTTCATGGAAATGCGCCTGTAACACAGTGTGTGTACCCATGTATATTAAGTGTTACTTTGTTTTTTAAGCCACTAATCCTTGAAACACACATTTTAACAAACTCAAAATCTACACATTCTTTCTCTTAATAGTTTCAAAGTTAATTCCGCTATCTACAGTACATACTTCTAAAAGAATGCCAGTAGAGCAGAATTCATTTACTCCACAAAAATTTATTGCATGTCTCTTGTTAGTAAGGGCACTGGTGAAATACAGGTTAAATTACATAGTTCCTGATCTCAAGATTCTCAAATTCTTGTAGTAATACCAACAAATAGCTACAGTTGTTTTTGTTTAGTCATGTCTGACAGTAGACTGTGCTAAATTCTATAGCAGAGGAACATACAAAGCACAATAATGAAATAAAGAGACCCGAGAGAACAGCAATTTTGCTTGGTAGGAAGTTAGAAGAGGCCTCCTTTAGGAAGCACTCCTAGACTCAGGATCTAGAAGGTTGAATAGAAATTTTCTAGGGGAAAGGAAAGGAAAATTAAACAAACTTGAGCCCCTTCAGTGAGCCAGACACCTTACGTAAAGTATTTAATAAGCTACTCTCATAAGACTTACCAGACAGGTTTTTATTACTACATTTTCTTTTTTACAAAATTTTAAAAAGATTAAGTCATTTGTTCAAGATAACAAAGTGGGTGAGCTATGGAGACTGATTCAAGCACTGTGCTTTGGATTCAAAAATTGTCTGTCCTCTTTCCTTGGCACCATACTGCTTCCCAACAAAGCAGAAGGGTATAAGACTAGTAGTTTTACATCCTGTATGATGCCATCAACATAAAGTTCAAGAGCAGGCAAAACTTACCTATGATGACAGAGGTCAGAATAATAACTATGTTTGGCAGAGGTGATATTTGGGGAATAGGAGGGAGACTTTATAGGGTGCTGGACAGGTTTTGCATATTGGTATATGTATAGATTCATTGAGCTGTACATGTAAGATTTGTGAATTATACCTCAAAAATACAAATAAAAACATATTTGTGGGACTTCGCTGGTAGTCCAGTGGTTAAGAATCCACCTTGTAATGCAGAGGACTCGGGTTTGATCCCTGATCAGGGAACTAAGATCCCACAAGCAGCAGGGCAACTAAGCCCGGGAGCGGAGACTACTGAGCCCACACACTGCAATGAAAGTATTTTGCATGACACAACAAAGATCCCGCGTGCCACAACTAAGACCCAACGCAGCCAAATAAGTAAATTAAAAAAAACAAACATATTTGCTAGGTACTATGGCTTTTATAGGGCAAGAAAGTTGACCTCTGGATTCTCATAATGCCTTTTTTATTGACAGCCTGCTTATTTTAGATATTATTTTTCACTAAATAAAATGGATTAATTACAAGTAATGAAAATGGATCAGTCTTGTCTCTCTTAAACGTAGGTCTTTAATCTGCTTCCTAACGATCTTAACTGCCGAGATCATAAAATTCTGTATTTTAAGAGATGAAGAGCTGCTTTGAGACTTCTACAAGGGCTGCCACCTGGATTTTTTTTGAGGCTCTGATGAAAGCAAAACTATAGCCCTCCTCTCCAGAAATCTACTCTGCACAAAATTTTGCATGGGATTTTGTGATTATCATACCACTTAGGATCCACCTAACAGGCAAAGATCTCAAATTAAGATTGTCTGAGCTAACCTAATCATTTTCCTGCAGATGAAAAAATAAGAGCCAGAAAAGGAAAGGGATCTGTTTAGAGGTTGAAGGAAGATAAAACCCAGACCTTCTGATGCTGTTCACATTTATGCTGTTCAGTCTATCTCCTCTTTAGATATCATTAGATTTCTTTTGCCTCAAAGCCTCCAACTGGGGAGACTTTGGGTTCAAAAGAACTTCCATAATATCGTGTATCCTACATTTTGTAATTGGAATCACATCAGGAGCTGGCCAAATTTTACCTGTACTTATTGGAGAACAATATGTGCAAAGCTGAGTGGAGGACATTCATCCTTTTTTTTTTTTTTCATATACTACCTCAAAGCCCAGAACTAAACCTAAAATGAAAATGTAATAAAAGTTTTTTCTTTTCCTTTTTCAAAATTGTTTTACAGAAATCAATCCTGAGATGTTCCCTCTATTCACATTCTGAAACTTAAAACTTTATTCTATGTTGAACTTTATAACACTAGAAAGATCCCATATAACACCAAAGATCCCATTGAACTCTTCATTCTGTACACTTTCCAGAAGTCTCTGATTAAAAACAATTAAATTCTAACCTGACTCAAGAAATTTGTCTGATTTGTGCCCATTCAGTTTGGAACAGAATTCTTGGCACCCAATCCACATAGAGACTATGAGAGGTGAAAGAGGACCCAGAAAGCCTTTTCTTCTGTGTGAAAAGGCCTGATCCTAAGTGGAGCAATTGATGAAAGAAAGCTCAAGCTGCAGCCTATGAATTTCTTTTAGTTTAGTGTACTTAGGATAAGGGGCAGAAATCACAGAGCCTTGTAAGTAGGCATAGAATAAAAACCACCTCCACGTGCATTCTGCCTGGAAAGAATTTCCTAGGTACTTACTAAACTGTTCCTTCTGCACAACCAACTTTTGCTTTTCTCCCCATATAATGTAAGCTTACATTTATTGAACACTTTACCATATGTGCCAGCTACTGTTCTAAACACATATTAATTTAATCTTCATAATAAGCTTCTATAGTAGTCTTATTATTTTGCCCATTTTATAAATGAGTCAAGAGGTTTTTAGAGGCCAAGTAACAAAAAATTTATCATGCTGTCATCATTTGAGGGTTTCCCAGGTGGTCATCATTTGAAGGTTTCCCAGGTGGCGCTAGTGGTAAATAACCCACCTGCCAATGCAGGAGATGGAAGAGATGTGGTTTATATCCCTGGGTCGGGAAGATGCCCTGAAGGACGGCATGGCAACCCACTCCAGTATTCTTGCCTGGAGAATCCCATGGACAGAGGAGCCTGGCGGGCTACCTATAGGGTTGGAAAGAGTTGGACACCACTGAAGTGACTTAGCAGGCAAGCAGGTCATTATTTACTATTGTTCAGCTTTTCTTGTGACACGTGATTATAAATCCTCAGTTTAGGCAGATTTTGACTGTCCTAAGAATTCTAGAATTCTATTGTAAATTTAGAATATGTTAAATTTGAAATGTCTAATTTACTAAAAAAAGTTTAATTTTTAGTTGAGTATTATAATGCAAATCAAGACAAGACTTAGCTAAAATATCTTTTTACTTTAATTGCCTCGTAAATTTGCTTAAACTGGATATTCTGAGCACGCCTCAAAATAATTTTCTTCTTTTTTATATGAGCTTATCTGCTGGTAAAGTACAGAAAAATTATTCTTTCCTTTATTATGCATTTCTATAAATAAATCATAATATTAACCTTCCAACAAATATTTGAATAATAAACCACTTTCACACAGAAATGACATTAAGTAGGCTTTCTTTCCCTGTTGAAAGTTTCAAAAATAAATTATAGCTAATATTTTAAGAAAAAGTTATAACTTTGTTTCCTAAGATAGTGAACATGTACCATGAGCCTTGAAACAGACACCCATGTGCATGTACCTTGACTATATAAAGTTCAGTTCAGTTCAGTCGCTCAGTCATGTCTGACTCTATGTGACCCCATGGACTACAGCATGCCAGGCCTCCCTGTCCATCACCAACTCAAGGAATTTACTCAAACTCATGTCCACTGAGTCAGTGACACCATCCAACCATCTCATCCTCTGTCATCCCTTCTCCTCCCACCTTCAATCTTTCCCAGCATCAGGGTCTTTTCAAATGAGTCAATTCTTTGCATCAAGTGGCCAAAGTATTGGAGTTTCAGCTTCAGCATCAGTCCTTCCAATGAATATTCAGGACTGATTTCCTTTAGGATGGACTGGTTGGATCTTCTTGCAGTGCAAGGGACTCTCAAGAGTCTTCTCCAACACCACGGTTCAAAAGCAACAATTCTTAGGTGCTCAGCTTTCTTGAGAGTCCAACTCTCACACCCATACATGACTACTGGAAAAACCATAGCTTTGACTAGGTGGACCTTTGTTGGCAAAGTAATGTCTCTGTTTTTTAATATGCTATCTAGGTTGGTCATAACTTTTCTTCCAAGAAGCAAGCGTCTTTTAATTTCATGGCTGCAATCACCATCTGCAGTGACTTTGGAGCTCAAAAAAATAAAGTCTGTCACTGTTTCCATTGTTCCCCATCTATTTGCCATGAAGTGATGGGACCAGATGCCATGATCTTAGTTTTCTGAATGTTGAGCTTTAAGCCAACTTTTTCACTGTGCTCTTTCACTTTCATCAAGAGGCTTTTTAGTTCTTTGCTTCCTGCCATAAGGGTGGTGTCATCGGCATATCTTGATTCCAGCTTGTGCTTCATCCAGCCCAGCGTTTCTCATGATGTACTCTGCATATAAGTTAAATAAGCAGGGTGACAATATACAGCCTTGATGAACTCCTTTCCCTATTTGGAACCAGTCTGTTGTTCCATGTCCGGTTATAACTATATAAAAGGTGTCAATATTTCTTAAATGCCTGGATGGTAAGTCTCATCCTGAGTGCCAGCTCTCCAGGCAGGTGTCAGGGAATGTTTGGGACTCGGTTGTGAGAAGGAGTCTCAGGTCTCCTGCAGAGCAATATTAAGTAGGCCAAGTATATGCTAGTCTTAAAGAATAATTTATGTCTTAAACATAATTTACTGAATTATACATTTCACTTAGGGACAGTGGTAAAGAATCCACATTCCAAAGCAGGAGGCGCGGGTTCCAACCCTGGGTGGGGATGACCCCTTGGAGAAGGGCACGGCAACCCACTCCAGTATTCTTGCCTGGAAAAATCCAATGGACAGAGAAACCTGGCAGGCTACATACAGTCCATGGGGTAGCAAAGAGTAGGAAGCGACTTAGCGACTAAACAACATGAAACTTTGCGAAGGTCACAGAACTTGTAAATCGCGAAATTGAGCATCAGATACAAAACATCTGGCTTCAGTACCCGGGTTCATTCGTTCTGCTCTGGTCAAATAAGTAAGTAGAGATACATTAAAGACTTGGAAATACAAAGGTTTTCCTAGGTACTGTATTATTTTCACCCAAATCTCCAGCCTTGCTCATTGATGGAAGCAGGGTCGGTTACATGGAGTAGACAAGGAGCTTCGGGCAGGAATGAGGCTGACTGTCAGAGATAGGGCGAGGGTGGAGTGAGGGCGTGTCTTCTGGAGGGTGTCGTGGCGCAAGGAAAGGCTCCCCCGGGGGTCTTCCCTCCCGGCCGCGATCGCCAGCCTCCGGGAACCTCTCGGCCCGCGGCAGATCGCCACATCTCCGCGGCCCGCCCCCAGCGCCGTGCGACCCAATCAGAGGCGCAGCCTGCCGCCCCGCCCCCCCATACCAGGGATATATAGGCCTCGGCCTGGCCAGTTTCACCATAGCAGTTGTGGCTCGGGCCTTAGCGTTAGAGCAGCCTAGAATCTGAGGGCACGGCCCTCTCCGCATTCCGTTCCCACCTCCGTACGTACGCCGCGCGGCCTCTCTGCAGCGTCCGTCCGAGCGCCGCCGCTGGCGTGGGCCCCGCCTGCTTCCCTCCTCGCCTCTCTGTGTGTCCGCGGCTGGCCGGCGCGATGCAGCTGGACCTGAGGCCCGCCACGCTGGGGCTGCTGCTGCTGTGCGCCGCGGCAGCCGGCGCCGGGGAAGCCGAGGAGCTGCACTACCGGCAGGGCGAGCACCGCGCCGACTACGACCGCGAGGCGCTGCTGGGCGGCCAGGTGAGACGGCCAGACGGGAGGCTGGGAGGGCCGGGCCTCGCAGCGCGGCTGCCGCGGGCTTTGTCCCCGCGGGACAAAGGGGGCGGCCGGGCGAGGCCTGGTCGGAGCAGCCTGACAATGGGGGCCGGGCGGGGCGCCGCTCACTCTCCGATGGACCCCGGGGTCTGTAAGCTCGTGAAAATAGTGCGGCCCAAGAGCCGGATCCCTTCTACTCTCCCTGCAAGGGGCAGGATCACTGGGGGGGATCATTGGGGGCAGGGCCCTTGGAGAGCAGATATGGGTCACCCCAAAAGCCCTCGGCAAGGGAGGTCTCTAATAGCTCTGTTTTTCTCTACCATTTTGCCCTCCTGATAGTAATGCTTGAACCCCCCTGTATATCGCTTACCTCCCAAAGGAAGAAGTCGATGAATATGTTAAACTCTCCCCCGAAGAGCAACACAAAAGACTGAAGTCAATCATAAAGAAAATTGACTTGGACTCAGATGGCTTTCTCACCGAAAGTAAGGACATCCTACACAACTAACAATGGAGACCTCCCTTTGTAGGAGACAAACACAAACATTTAAGCAGGGTGTCTGTTGAGTGTAGATGACTAGTGTTGCAGTCAATTAGAGATGCTATGTGAGAGGGGAAAAAGGACATGGTGAGTAGGTTTTATACCTCCAAATCTTTAGACATAGGTTACCAAGTAAAGCTCAATGCTTTCTTCAGTAATACATAAGCATCATTGACCCTTCATGGTGTGTTGAGGTCATACGTAGAGCAACTTCCCTACTCCTCACATGACTTTTTATCAATGTCAACAATGTGATTCATTTTGGAGAAACATACTAAAACCTTAAGGCATTAAGTTTATTGCTCTTTTGATAAATGCTTCATTAGAATCTTAAGAACTTGCTTCTTTTTATAAGCAAGTAGAAAAGGACCTGTTCGTGTGAATTGTGTTTATGACAGGTTATTATAACTTGGTAGGAACCATAGAATCATTATATCCACCTCTTTTTGTAGGGGTGAAGAAACTGAAACCCAGAGGCATAAGTACCTTGCTCAAATGAGTGGCAAAGCCAGAATTAGAATCCATATCTCCTGCCCTTAATTCAGCCTTTAATATCCTTCACTTAAAAAAAACAAAAACTGAGTGCTCTTAGATAGGTTCTAGAATCAGGAATGAAATGCACAGATTATTAAAAGAATATTCTAAATAAATAGCTGTGCACCTGCCTCTCCCCATTGCTTAATTCATTTGAAGAACCCTGTTAACTTTTCCAAATTGATCCTCAACAAAAATTCAGGAGCTGTTTTGCTATAACTCCCATTTAAATGCTGCTCAACATCTGAAGAATTAAGTTGCTTGAGAGAATTACAAGCTGATTGGTAAATTCAAGATGTGTTGTCAATGAAGTGCCCTCAGGTGTGGTCACCAATATTAAGGTTTTGTTCCTTCTACGTGAACAACAGAGCTTCTAGACTAATTATCCAATGAGAATAGGTCCATCTTTGGATACATTAGAGAGTGCACAAAATAATTTGGAAAACTAGGCGGCATTTATCTGTAAGGGGCCTATCTATGTTCAAATATTTAATAGTAAGCTTTTAAAAAATTAAAAGGAACTTAGTCCAAATCTTCATTTAATAGATGAGAAAACAAAACCTTGAGAGGGTAAACTTACCTCTAACAGCAGAGCTGAAGTGTGAAGCCCTATTTCTGGCCTCTGTTCCATTCTGTATCTTGTTATGCCTGGATGATCATTCCGCTTGAGGACTCTTTGGGAAGTTTTGCTTATTTGCATGTTAAGGGCCAGGACTGGGCTCGGGTTCTTGAGAGACAGCAAAGTTCAATGGAAGGAGTTTGGGCTTTGAAGCCAAACATGGGGTTTGAATCTGGACTCTGCTACTTATCAGTTATGAGTCCTCAATTTCTAATGTCAATTTCCTGAACTGTAAAGCAATGATTTTAATTGCCTTGTTTTGAGGATTAGAGACAGCGTCTGTAGAGGACTTAGTATAAAGTAACTGTTCCATGGTTACCACAATTATTCTATCCCAATTTAAAGTTTCAGGAGAGACAAAGTATCCTTACTTTTCTCTATTCACCTGACCTCCCCCAAACTAACAGAGTACCATTCTTTAAACTAAATGATGTATTATCTTTAAACCAAATGGGTATTCTTGCTATCCTTACAAATATGTACATTTTTCTCCCCTCATCCCCTTTTTTCTATGATGCATATACTAAATATCTCTATAGATATTTAAAAGTATTTTAAGATAGGTTTTTAAAAGTTGATTTGAAAGTGGACATTTGAGATTTAGAAACTTTTCTTCTATGTTTTCAGATACCCAGTTAAGACAAATAGCTATTAGAAGACAGGCATAAATCATAATTGCTACCCATAACTTTGTTAAAATTTCCTCCAGATGATTTATGACATAGTTAATGGTAATATACTGTAATAATGTTTCTCAAGCTTCAGTCACTTGAGTGCATTTTTCAGAATTTAGATCATACTTACTTATCTATTATTTCCTTAATATAGTCTTGATTCAACTCAATGTGAAATGTATTTTAAACTTTATATTACGTTTGTAAATGAAGAACACTTTTTTCTAATACGTATTAAAATAAGTGGGTAGCTATTCAAATATTTGTGCTTCCTGAGAGATCTGTGATAATTAGCAAAGTAAAAGTTGCCCAGTCGTGTCCAACTCTTTGTGACCTCGTAAACTGTACAGTCCATGGAACTCTCCAGGCCAGAATACTGGAGTGGGTAGCCTTTTCCCTTCTCCAGGGGATCTTCCCAACCCAGGGATCAAACCCAGGCCTCCTGCATTGCAGGTGGATTCTTAACCAGCTGAGCCACAAGGGAAGCCCAAGAATACTGGAGTGGGTTGCCTATCCCTTCTCTAGTAGATCTTCCCAACCCAGGAATCAAACCAGGGTCTCCCGCATTGCAGACAGATTCTTTACCAACTGAGCTATCAGGAAAGCCCAATTAGCAAAAGTTATCTGCAGTTTTTTGGATAATATGTTTTAAAAGTCAAGTGCTTTCTCAGCCAATTGGTAGTTTATTTAATAAATACTTGTTGAGCCTGGTGCTTTCTAGTCATTTGGAGTACCTCAGTGAACAAAATATACCAAACTCTCCGTACTCAAAGGGCTTACATTCTGGGTAGATCATGCATAACATTCTTAGATTCCAAACAGCTCTCCTCGCCTCCTCCTCCTATTTCTATGAACACAACTAAACCAGTTCTCATCAAATATTTATAAACACTAAAGTTTTTTTTTCTTTTAAAGAATGTTTAGAAATCCTCACTTCTCTTAAGTATCAGAATTACTGTCACATTCATTGTGTTCTGGGAAATTCTCATAGGTGAACTCAGTTCATGGATTCAAATGTCTTTTAAACATTATGCTATGCAAGAAGCAAAACAACAGTTTATTGAGTATGATAAAAACAATGATGGTAGTGTGTCATGGGATGAATACAACATTCAGATGTATGATCGGGTGATCGACTTTGATGAGAACACTGCTCTGGATGATGCAGAAGAGGAGTCTTTTAGGCAGGTAAGTATGTGTGCACGAGCTTTTTCTTTTGATCATTTCAGTTCAGTTTCCTGCATGAGTGAGCACAAGAAGCCTGAGGTCATCAACTGGATTGCCTTGTTCTCTAGGCAATCACCTGTTCTACCTCAGTGGTCCTTTTGATATTTCCTTTCTAGCGAGATTTAGGACTCTTATTCTGGACTGCCTCAGTTATCCCTGCATCCTTTTCTTAGCTGCATCATTTGTTCTCATTTCCTGGGTTGCTTTTTTAGTGTATTTTGATATGTTTCACAATATTGTATTTTATTGTGTTATTGAACGGTTGGTTTTGTATCATATTTATTAGGAAGATTATAGAGGTCTATTCCCATTTTTAAGTACTGAGGTTTATATAAAATAACTAAACATTTTAAAAATTGTGGTAAAATACACATAAAATTTACCATTTTACTATTTTTAAGTGTGCAGTTCCATATTTTTTTTTTTATTATATTCACACTTTCAGGCAATCAGTCTCCAGAATTTATTTCATCTTGCAAAACTGAAACTCTAAACCCATTAAAGTGTTGGTCACTTAGTCGTGTCTGACTCTTTGCAACCCCACTGTCTGTAGGCTGCCAGCCTCCTCTGCCCATGGAATTCTCCAGGCAAGAATACTGGAGTGGGTTGCCATTCCCTTCTCCAGAGGAATCTTTTCCACCCAGGGATCGAACCCAGGTCCCCTGCATTGCAGGCAGATTTTCTACCATCTGAGCCACCAGGGAAGCCTCAAATAACTCCCCGTTTCCACTTCCCCCAGCCCCTGGCGATCACCGCTTTACTTTGTGTCTCTGAATTCAACTACAGTAATTCCCCAACATATGAACGAGTTCCGTTCCAAAAGTGCATTCATGAGTCCAACAAAGTTAGCCTGTACCCAACAAACACAATCAGCTACACAGTATTATAATAGGTTTATCATACTTTTTGCACAAATAATACACACTAAATAAGTAAATAAAACAGCTTTAATCTTACAGTATAGTACCTTGAAAAGTACAGTAGTCCAGCACTGCTGCTTTTATGCTTGCCTCTGGACATCTTGGCCTTGAAATAAGGAGACCGTGCTACTGTATTCTATACAGTGCCTGCTTGCATGCTGAGTTGCTTCAGTCATATCTGACTTTGCAATGCCAGGCTCCTCTGTTCACGGCAAGAATACTGGAATGGGTTGCCATTTCCTTCTCTAGGGCATCTTCCGACCCAGGGATCAAACCTGTGTCTCTTACGTCTTCTGCACTGGCAGACTGGTTCTGTACCACTAATGCCACCTTCAAAGCTCTTACTCCGTGCAGTACTGTACAGTAAGGTACACAAGAGCATAAGCACTTGGAGAGGATGCATGCATGTGACAGTGGACGCCAGACATGTGAATTAACTTAAGTGATTGGACATGAAGACGCACGTTCACATCTTTGAAAGTTTGCAACTTGAAGGTTCATATGAAGGAGACTTACTGTATTCTAGGTACCTCATATAAGTGGAATCATACAGTATATTTTTTATGATTAGCTAATTTCATTTAGCAGTCTCCAGATTTGTCCAGGTCATAGTATGTGTCAAAATTTCCTTTTAAAGACAATAATATTCCATTATATGTATATATCACATTTTGTTATCCATCAGTCAATGGTGAGTTGAGTTGCTTCATCTTTTTGGCTATTGTGAGTAATGTTGCTATGAACGTGGATGTACAAATATCTCTTTGAGATCCTGCCTTTAATTCCTTTGGGCGTACATCCAGAAGTGGAATTGCTAGTTCATATATAGTAATTCTATTTTTAAATTTCTGAGGAACTGCAACACTGTCTTCCATAGTGGCTGCACCATTTAAAATAACTTATTTTTAAAGTTTCAGTATCACTGTGAGTTGTGTTGTGTCTCATGGTTTGATTTGTTGAAATATACTTCTTAAGCAGAGTTGAGGAGGACATATTTAGGAATTAATAGGAACTTTTAAAAACTTTACTTAGTAATTAGTAGGAACTCTGTAAGACAAATTACTATAAGCCTTAGAAGTTGATATTGTGAATACTTTGTATTTTAGAGGTAATTTTAAAGACTTTTTTTAAAAAGAGGTTTTTGTATGTGGAAAAAATAAACAACTTTTTGCAAAGGTTGTGTCCCAAAATATTAGTCAAGGGTGCTTTGAAGACTTTTGAGCTTCCTCTGTTGGTATCTACAGTTTAGTTTTTAATGTGGCCATATTGTAGCATTGTATATGCTATTTATTTTAGAACCATATTGGCCACTTGAACTCTGTAGGTCATCACTAACTCAAAATTGGTTGTTTCTCTGCTAAGGATTGTCGACTAAAAAAATGCACAACTTGAGGGTTGTGCGTTAAGTTTTATTTGAGGCAATATGAGGACTGCAGCCTCGGAGACAGCACCTCAGGTAGCTCTGAGAAACTGCTCCAAAGATGTAGGGGGAAAGGAAAGGACAGTATATATGTGATTTTGGTAAAGGGCGAGTACATACAGTCAAGCACATTTATTTTTTAGAAAGTTTCTGCTGGTCTTAGGAAGCGTCTGCTAGTCATGAGAAACAGTTGTCAACCATGAAGGATTTTAGTGCTTTTCTAGAGATGAGGAGATACAAGAATTGGGCTCATAAAGTTATCTCCTGAGAATACCTAACTATCTGAAGACCGGTCCTGCCAGTTTTCCCAGAACTCAGAGTGCCTGGTTTCTGCTGTCCGTCCTGAGCTCCTTCAGAGGGTGTTGGAGGCCAGCAGCTGCAGCAGCACGTGATTTAATTCTTGTAGAGGTAGATGGCAAGCACCCGTGAAAGTGAAAGTGAAAGTTAAGTTGCTCAGTCGTGTCCAACTCTTTGCGATCCCATGGACTGTAACCCACCAGGCTCCTCCATCCATGTCCTTCTCCAGGCAAGAATACTGGAATGGGTTGCCATTTCCTTCTCCAGGGGATCTTCTCGACCCAGGGATCGAACCCAGGTCTCCTGCATTGCAGGCAGATGCTTTAACCTCTGAGCCAAACCTCTTCCATGGCATGTGCCAATTTGTTGTTGACATGATTATGCATATGCTATGCCTATACCACCAGTGTGGAGGTTAAGGACTGCAGCTTGGGGACCAGTCAACTTGGCTTTACATTCAGCAAGGGCTTCCCCAGTGGCTCATCAGTTAAAAAATCCACTTGCTCTTCAGGAGCTGGAGGAGATGCGAGTTCAATCCCTGGGTTGGGAAGATCCCCTGGAGGAGAAAATGGAAACCCACTCCAGTATTCTTGCCAGGAAAATCCTATGGACTGGCAGGCTACAGTCCAAAGGGTCGCAAAGCATCAAACAGGACTGAGCGTGCACGCAATACCACTTGACAGTGGTGTGCCTTTAGGTTAAATTAAACCTCCTGTGCCTCAGCTACCTCATATCTAAAAATGGGGATGATAATAGTATGGAGAAATAGTAATGAATAGTAGCATTGAACTGGTAAATCCTTCTATGTTAATTTGAAAGAAAATTGTTGAAGAAAACATGTGAGTCACATGTTTATCTCTAATACTTACAATCAGCTTTTGGAAGTTGTTTAAGCATTGTTAACTGTATCAGCTTTAGAATAGATAAGATTTAATATATAGGGGGAAAATATCCTCCTTTTCTCCTTACTTGGGTCTTCATCTTACAGCAGACTGAAAAGAGTGTAAATCAGTCTTTTCACTACTTAGTGCTAAAAAGAAAACAAAGGATGATAATGAGATCTAGAATTTGTCTGTCTGCTAGTTATTCTCCTTTACTGTAGGAATTAACTCATCTTAAAAAGCATCGTTCACATTCCAAGATTTTTCTAAAACCAAACCATGGTATGACATTATGACTTCTTTGCCAGGCAATAATACAAATGTTAAATACAGTATTTTAAAATCTTAGCAGAAGTAGATTCTGTGTTTTTTTTTTTTCACTCAAAAGATTAATTATTATCCCATCAGAAAGTAGGAAAGTTGTGTAGTTTTTTAAAATCTACATTCTTTGGAGGGTGGAATGTAATAATACATGATGGTATTGAGAAGAAAATCTTCACTTTAAAGAAATACATGACTTGTTACATAAACTGTTTATGAACAGTCTTTTTTTTTATAAGATGTCTGATTTTAATGCTGTGTTTCCCACCCAGGTACTCAGGACATGTTGATTATAAGACTGTACTTTTAAAGAATGAATTAGATGGACCTTATAGCCTAAAGGAATTAATGGGTCCCTGAAATGAACACTTCTCAATGGGAGTCCTATTGATCCTATTGCTTATTCTTCAACAACATAGGAATATGTCTGTACATGAAATTCTATTTATAATACTGTTAGAATTATATATATATATATTTACATATATAACCCACTAAAAGTGGATGTGGGATGTAAAAATGAACCCAGACACAACTGCACGATTCTGCAAAATAAAAAATAAAAGGATGAAGAATGCATCGATCTTGATCAAAGTTAGAGCCTAAACATTGTACCATAAAATAATCATAAAAAGTAATTGGATATCCAAATAAAATGTTTCTGTATGGAAGCCTATTAAAAAACAAAATCAATTTGCTAGCTGAATTATATGTTACTTATAATGTTTTCATATAAAGAATAGAGATAACCTGGAATAATGACTCGCAGGCTGTGAGATGCCGGAAAAAAGTATTTCTTTATGACCTGATGAACAAGTATAGTCAGCACTTTTAAGCAGGATAATTAAAGTTTGAGGACCTACCTGGCAAAAGCTCAATTCCTATAACTTCTAAAGCCAGCTGCTGAATGTGCATGTGTAAGCAGGATTTATTTGTGTAAGATATAATCATGCATGTGGCTAATCAGAATTTTAAGACCTAGACTTTTGCTCTATTATCACAGGTTATATATTTCCTCATGTAAAATCTTTAGTCTACCAAAAGATGGCAGTTTTGTTCTTCACAAGTTTCTGTTACAATGTAAAAATAAATGACTATGGTAGTTTCTATCTTTTTACTACTGTGCATAGTATTTTCTATGTACTAGAACACAAGGGTTTTATACAGAAAAAAAAAATGTTGAGGTTTTATGAAACTGACAGTCCTTTGTGGTCATCTTTTAGAAATTTGCCCCTTTGGAAAAAATCTTTTGGTGTATTAGCTTCTTTAATATGAGTCTCTAATAAATTGTGTTCTTTAAATGACCATGAATAAAACTTTTAAAAATCACATTATTTTTTAAAAACCTGAGAAATGTAAATGAGAAAAGTACTTCTTTTTTTTTTTTTTAAGAAATCTCAGCTGTTGAAAGAGATCCTTTCTTTCCATAGGCAAGTTTGGCCAAATTCAGCTCCCTCTGCTGAAACATGGACCTTTTTGCTCCAGATTGAAGGGTTCTTTCATAAGGAAATCTAAGCACTTTAGTATTTTGAATAGTGATTTATTCAAAAAACTTGATTGACTCAGCTAAGTACCTCCAGTTCTTGTTTTTCTACTTTTCCCCACGTTAAACCTGAACATAACATGTACATTATTTAGTCTAGTTATTTAAAATTATGAAACATTAAGTTAAAAGCAGCTATTTGGAAACATTTTTTTTTCTCTGTCATGATTTGGTGAATATAACTGGTTAGTGGAATCTGGGTGTTTAAAAGACAAATTCCTTGGGGAAAGAAGTGAGCCTCTCCACTGTAAATCAGTCATCGTAAAAGAACTAGTGTTTCAGTAAATGACTGCTACCTAACCTCTAGCATTCTAAAAAATTGAAAAGAGCATTTCTTTTCAACAGTGAAACACATAAATTAAAAGCTTCTAAAATATTTGAAATTGTGCTTTTTAAAAAATGTGTGGTTTAATACACATCAGTTTATAAAAAGGAAAATTATTCCTAGAAATTTCTCAAAATAAAATGTATGCAGGATTAGCAATATGCCACTATTGGCTTCCAATGCTCTTAATTACAGAATTACCTTTGAGAAAATTGATTAAAAGCAGCTTTTTCTCTAATAGTCGCTACTACTTGGTTTCCCACCAAAGTGTACTTGAGGGGACAGGAAAGGAAGATGCACATGACAAGTAGAAAATGGTATGATTGTTTAACTCAACCCCAAGATAGGGGCTTTTCAGCTTTTGATGTATTTATCTGGACTTAGAAAATTAGCACCATAAAGAGCCTACAGAGAGTAGACTTCCAAATATTTACCAGAAGTATTCTCATAAGAGGACTATTTTTTGAAACCTGTTACAGTGTTTTTGAAAAGTCATATTGAAGACCAGAAATAGAAATAGGCACACCAAGAAACTAATAGATAATCTAAATTCATTGCTTTGGGGGCATTCAAAAAATTACTGCGATTGTTAAAGAAGATAGTGTGTAGTATTGTAGAAAGAACAGGAAGGATCCAAGTTCAATATATTTTAGCTGTTTTCCTGACATCCCTTTCAATAAATCATTTTAATCTCAGTATTTCTATGAATAATAGTAACATGTAACATTTATTGAATACCTAATATGTTTTCTAATTGCTTGATAGTTCTCATCCCAGTTGCTTAATAGAGATTTTTTCTTATTTATTATGAATTGTTCAGTTTATTTAAACTAAAAAAAAAAAAAAAAAAACAGTTCACTGATTTCTCTCACTTCCCTACCAGCCACTTCTGACAGCCACCAGTCTATTCTCTCCATCTGTGAACTTGGTTTTAGAGGAATGTTTTTGTTTGTTTGTTTTTAGATTCTACATATGAGAGGTCATACAGTATTTGTCTTTCTCTGACTTATTTCACATAGCATAATGCCCTTGAGGTATATCCATGTTGTTTCAAATGGCAAGATTATATTCTTTATGGCTGAGTAATATTCTATTATATATATAGTGGAATATATTATATAATTGCTATAGTAATTTCATTTATCCGTCAGTGGATATAGGTTGTTTCCATGTGTTGGCTATTGTAAGTAATGCTGTAGTGAACATAGAGGCTTGTATATCTTTTTGAGTTGGTATTTTCATTTTCTTTAGGTAAATACCCAGAAGTGGAATTGCTGGACTGTCTTGTTGTATAGCATCCAGGTGTCAGGTGTACCTCTGTGGTTTTGATTTGCATTTCCCTGATGATTTATGATGCTGAGCATCTTTTCATGTGCCTGTTGGCCATCTGTATGTATTCGGAAAACATCTATTCAGACCTGCCCTTTTGTTTTAGTTGGACTGTTTATTTTTCTTTTGAGTTGTACGAGTTCTGTATATATTTTGGATATTAGCCCCTTATCAGATAGATGATTTGCAAATATTTTCTCCCATTGAGTAGCTTTCATTTTGTTGATGATTTCTTTGGCTGTGCAGAAGCCTTTTAGTTTGATGTAGTCCCACTTGTTTGTTTTTGCTTCTGTTGTTTTTGGTGTCAAATTATCCCATTTGTATAGTTGAGGAGCCCAAAGAAGTTAAGCAGTTTGCCCTAAGTAACAAGTTAGTAAGTGGCATTGCTAGAATTCAGATCTGAGTCTCCCTATGTCGCTGCACTGCTTCTAGTAAATGCTTGTTATTTGCCCAACTTACCATCAAAGGGATGATGTGAAGATAAAATGTGATAATGGATATAAATGTACTTTAGAGTTCACATAGCTTGTATTTTTCAAAGTATTTTAATGACATTATGGGATGAATGAGAAAACCTTTAAATGTTCAATATTTTAATTTTCAAAGCTTCATTTAAAGGACAAGAAGCGATTTGAAAAAGCTAACCAGGATTCAGGACCTGGTTTGAACCTTGAAGAGTTTATTGCTTTTGAGCATCCTGAAGAAGTTGATTATATGACGGTAAGGAAGAAAAAATTTCAAGATAACTATTGAATAGCCAAAACTTTAAAACTTACTTTTACACAGTAATGAAAATGAATTATATAGAAAACAGAATTTTAGGAGATGATCTAAACTTTTCCTTGCTTCAGAAAAGGAGTGGGAAGAAGGAGGTTTTCTGGTGGAGTGGGGGTGTGTACAGGGTGGGAGAAGGTAAGGAATGAGGTTTTCTTTAATCTCTGAAATATGTATATGTATCTGTCTTTCCCTGGCTAATTTCTCTTTCATAACTGGGTTATCTTCAGTGCCTTCCTTGTCCTTTTGTAGCTTTAAGACTTTTCTCAGGTGTTTCAATATTAGTAACACTAGAACTTCCTGTTTAGTTTACAAGGTTACCTGTGAAAACTTTTGGTCTGGGAACACTATCACATTTAGATCCCTCTTCATAGGCTTTGGGGGTGGGATGAGGTGGGGGGAGGCAACTGCTAATGACTAATAATGTTTTTGCAGCTTTAGGCATAATGAGTCCTTTCATCCCTTTAGTACTTAAAAGAAGTACCAGCTCTTCAAAATTTTGCTGAGCTCTAGGTATAATTCAACACTGATTAAGTCCCTGCTATGACTTGGTAAACTTCTTGAGAGCAGAAACTATCATATTGGAGAGTAAACATTAACGTAAGAAATGGCTTTTCAAAAATAGGCTAAACATTTACATTGAGGTCTGCTGCCTGGCATCAGCCCCCAGCTGTGTGGCTTGGTTCCCTGGACATTTCAGGGAGGGAAGATGTAACTTTTTGCTTAATGGGTCATGGTTGGATGCTGCTGCCTTGATAGCAGGACTGCAGATAACCTTTTTCTCTCAAGCTCAGTGGTAAGACATCACCATCAGTGCCATTTCTCTTGCCATTGTGAGGCTTTGGATTTCTTACTTTCCACAAAGTACATGACTTAGTTTGAGAACAGTGCTGGGCACAGTTTGTTTAAGTGCCAGAATTAAGTGGAGATCAGCTAATTGAACCGTAGCATGGTAGGCAGAGGATGTTGGATCTTGATTATCTGGGGAATAAGGAAAAGTTGAAGACTGAGGAGGGAAATGACCAGTGATAGCAATGAAATAATTTAGGCATTATGTGTATGGCCCTGGAATATGAAGTGGCAATGGAATGAATTGATGAATGACCAACATTTGAAGAAAGCATAGACAGGAATGTTGACTGATGTAGCATGGGAGGGGAAGAGGGCAAGAATCAGAAATGACTCTGAGGTTGGAAGCTTGAGTAACAATGATACAAAAGCAGTACCATCGCAGAATGGGATATGTAGCATGGGAAAGGATGGTCTTTGTGCTGAGTTGGAGTTGATGGCAGCAGACAAGATGCGTGATCCTAAGATGGTGTCTCATTCAGAGCAGCTTCATTAATTTCTGTTTACCTTAATTGTCTTTGGATCCCTTTTTCCTTTTTTCCCCTTTAAGGTTATATAGGATAGGAAAGGGCAGGATATAAGATCAACTAAGTGATTCTACTTTGAATTAAAAGTTGGAATTTAAAAACATTTTCATACACATAATTTTAAAAATTATTTTAACCAAGGCAGCATTCTTGAAATAAGTCTGTTGTTTCTCAAGAAGATTACTTGAATGGAGGAATAATCATTTTGATCAGTGATTCTTTAATTGGATCACAGACTTCTTTAGAAAAAATATGATGCAAGCTGTGTACCCTGCCCCCGAAAAGTCCTGAACATGTCCGTGTTCATACACATAAAATACTGTGAATCAAGAGATTCTCAGATCCTCTCTCCAAAACTAATCTTTGGGTCTCCAGGTTAACATCCCCTAGTTTCTGTATCGAAAATCTGTTATATTTGATTTAAAAGAAAAAAAAAAAACCCAACAACTTCTACTTAAGTGTTGTTTCATACAGATGTAGATAAAGCCCCTGGATTTAACTACAATAAGAGACTTTTGAGAATATATTTCACTGTAGTTGCGGCGCTAGAATCCAGGCTGAAAAAGTATTCAGGCAGCAGCAGGTAATGAGGAAGACAGTAGATGTAACCTCCGAGAGGAAAAGAAAGACCAGGATGGTGGTTAAAGAGTGCAGCAAAGTCATGGGAACCTGAATGTTTTTAAAGGCATAGAAGAAGGAGCTAGTGGAAAGGGTTGGAGAGGCTGGAGTTAAGAGTAAAAGAAAGCACTCAGGAAGTGGGGAAGTATGGGATCCAGGAAGACAGTTGAGGGCTTCATCCTAGAGAAGAGGGGCAGAGTTTTAACTGCTGAGATCAAAGAGAAGGATGAGAGGAACAGGCACCAAAGTAGAGGTGGTTAAAGGTGAGAAGGAAGGATTTCAGAAGACCTCTGCCATGCTCAGAAAAACAGGAAGTCTTTGCCAAGAGCATGTTGGAGAGAGTTGCTGTTAAGACTTAGAGGAAATAGAGATGTCAAAAGACAGCCATGGAGTGTTAGGGAAGCTGAGGCAGAGACAGACTTCCAAGCTGCAGTGAGAGCCCACAGAAGTGGCAAAAAATAAATTTATAAGGATTAGGTTTCTATTTTTGTATCTTCCTCAGATTCTGGAATAAAGGAGAAAGTGATGTGGGTCTGATGTAGCATGTGGATTGGCATGATAAGAAAAGGGTCCAAGGGGTGCAGGAATGTAGTAAGGGAAGCACTGAAGCAGGTCATCTCGGGAAAATATAACTAGAAAGGGTGTGATCTTTGGGTCAGAAGAGATTAGTTGGTAAGGAGCCTTAGAAAGAGTCAGGAACCGATTTGGGGGCAGTCTAGGGTGGATGAGGGTTAGATGGATGGAAGAAGAAGCAAGGAAGTTGAAGTTGTATAGGGTACTGACCCATTTCAGGCAACAGTTCTGTGCAGAGACATCTGAGATGAGGGTTCTTTTGGCTTGTTCATGGATTGGCAGGAAAGTGAAATTAAAGAAGACAAAGGTAGTATAAGATATATCATTCTTCAGAAGGCGGTAATGTGCAGAAAATAGAAGTGTGAGTTTATTGCCAAGGTTATGCAGGAGGGTGAGGTAGAGTGCTCAATAACAGAAGCTTAAGGATGTTAAATTCTAAGCTATTTGGGGTTTTATTCCTGCTTCTAAATTCCAGTGTTTAGAAAGATTGTGTGGCAAGTATAGACAAAATAATTATTCCTAAAGAATAATTATGTTAATTATTTCTATAGTAGGATTAATTATAGTAGAAATAATTCAATAATTAATTCTATAGTAGGATTGATTCAGATGGTGATGGGATTGAAACTTTTGTGACAGATTTTTTTTTTTTTTTTTGTGAACATGCAATAGGAATTTGTCATTCAAGAGGCTTTAGAAGAACATGACAAAAATGGTGATGGATTTGTTAGTTTGGAAGAATTTCTTGGTGACTACAGGCGGGACCCGAGTAAGTAGACTGGGGATGTGTGGAAGGAAGGGGGAAAAAAGGAAGAAATTGAAAGATAGTCTTGCTCATTGAGAGCTCTGTTTGACAGAGGAAAATGGAAGAAGAACTGGGCCTGCTACCTCTTTGTTCTGCCAAGTTCAATAAAATACTAGCAAAACAAAGGGACTTAAAGCCTATCTGAGAATGCTGTTTTGCTCACTTTTAGTTCAACATGTAGAGCCAAGCATTTTTCTTTGTTTTCAAACAAATACAATGTAATTATCAATTCAGATGGCTGAGGAAGTAAAGGTTGATATTTTTAAACAGACTTCCTGTACCTTTGCATGTAGATATTAGAAGAAAAAAATATATAAAATCCTATAAATACTAGAATAAGACCGTGAAAAGTGGCTTACTGAGTGTTTGAAATTTAAGGAGTTTTTATATGCAGCTTTTTGTATAAGCAGCTGTCTTTTCAGAATTTTTGCTTAGTGTCACTTACGGTGAATGTCACTTTAAAATTACCTATGGCATTACTTTGTAAGAACACACATTGTAAGAACGCATGGGAAGATTTAGTCACATGATGTTCATAAAGCCGTTACCCAGTTCAAACTTGGGCAAACAATATCAGAACAAATAGCAGCAGTTAGCAAAATTACTAGTTTGTGATAATATGCAACACTTAAAAATTTTTTTTTCTCCATAAGATCTTTACATAGACTTTCATGTTTGTTTATCTTTGTTTTTCACTTTTTCAGTTGAGTTTTTTCCCAGAACAGTTTTATAACAAAGCTGATTTTTTTTTCTTCTTGGCCACACCACACAGCATGTGGGATCCTAGGTCCCCCCACCAGGGCGTTGAATCCACGGTGCCTGCAGTGGAAGCACAGAGGCCCAAAGCCTGGTCTGCCAGGGAGGTCCTTATGCAACAGTTTTACATATGTCCCCTCCCTTCTGAACCTCCCTCTCCTCTCCCTCCATATCCCACCCCTCTATGCAACAATTTTAAAACTCTGAGTATCACTTTTGAATATTACTACAGAGTTTGCACTTATTTCAGCCCTTTTCAGTTAAGCGCTTTGTTTCTTTGGGCCTCCTTTATGTGGTAAGCTTTAAATTCATTTCCTCTATCTGGGGCTATATCAGACTTCTTTTTGGATACATGTGATATTCTTGTGTGTGCATGTTTATGTTCTTTTTTAATATTAATATATTAATAGCTGCAAATGAAGATCCAGAGTGGATACTTGTTGAGAAAGATAGATTCATGAATGATTATGACAGAGATGCTGATGGCAGACTTGATCCGCAAGAACTGTTGTCCTGGGTTGTACCCAATAACCAGGGCATTGCACAAGAAGAGGTAAGTATTACAGAATGATTCTCTCATCCCCAAATTTGTGCCATTGTAGTAAAGGAAATTCAGAACCTTAAGCCAAAGAAGGAAGTAGTGGAGTTATTTAGGATCAATGCATTGCTATTTCTTGATTTAAATCTGTTTTAGACTGTCAAAGAGACAAGGAAGTTAAGATGGTATTATGTGTGAATTGAATAGTACAATAGAATAATGAAAGTTTGTATTTACCTCTGGGGCTCAAAATGAGTTATACTAATTTTCCTTGACTTTGAGATATCCTGAATTGGATTTGAGTTGGGAGGAGACAGAACCCAGCAGAAATTAAGAAAGGAGGTAATGAGAAATGGCTGTAGACAGACCCAGTCATGAGAGTTAGTACTTTTAGATACTTAGACAATAATGAGTACTTGGTATACCTGAATGATTTTGACAAATCAGATCCCATTAAAATGTGAACATCTTGCTGAAAAAATGCTTATTATGCTTGACACCTTTTTGTTTTATTTTAAAGGCTCTTCATCTAATTGATGAAATGGATTTGAATAGTGACCGAAAGCTCTCTGAAGAAGAGATTCTGGAGAACCAGGACTTGTTTCTTACAAGTGAAGCCACAGATTATGGCAGACAGCTTCATGATGAATATTTTTATCATGATGAGCTTTGATCCCTGGGTGTATCTGAATAGAGCACTGGCTCCTTTTATAGTTTGTTACCAGCTTTACTTTTGTGATAAAATGTTGATGTTATATTTTACACTCTTAAGTCTTACCAGAGTCAAAATTATCTTAATGTACATTATAGTTTTGGCCTTTCAGGAGAAAAGTAAAACAAAAACCTGATATTTATTTCCACATGCATTGAAGAAATGAAACAATGTTGTGCCATATGACAAAAAAGTCTTGCCTAAACAGTCCATCTGTTTAGTACTGTATTGTGAAATATTTGAGTTCTGTTTCCATACTTGGAAAAAAAAAAAAAAAACGGAGGATTTTAGAGATGCCTGAACAATATTATTTAAGTAGTATGTGACTAAGCTATCGATTTTTGTTTTAAGTAGGTTTAACTTGGGAACTGACAGAAAGACATTGTTTTTAGATTTAGCATTTTGTTTTAAACCTTTAAAGGAACCTTATAAGGACTTATACCTCACATATTAATGGTGAGAAGTTCTGCTTAATTTTAAAATGGTTTCTATAAAGGGTTTTAATGTATGAAATAGAACTTTATATTTTTGCATATGTATAGATAGTAATTATATTTAATGTGTAACTATAGCATTACGGTGTGTGGAATTTGACTTTGTTCAGAACTCTCTTCTTTTTTTTTTTGACTGATTAAAAATGAAATGTCCTATCTTTTTATATGTTTGTTTGATTTTCTTTGATCTTTCAGGTAAACCTTGAATTCAGCAAGTTTTGTTGTATTATACATTACCTCACCTCATTCATTCCTGTATTTGAGAAGTAAATGTTCTCAAAACTTTGTTAAATTATATTCTTGCTGCATATTCTTATTTTGGTTTTTTTGGATAAAAGAATCATATTGTAATTCAACGTACCCCTGACATGTTTCAGTTGCTAGTGTAGCAAATGTGGACTTGCTCTTTCAGGCTGGAAACAATCGTAAGGATTGTACACATTGAAATTACCAGTAGAGCCTGAGATCAGTCATACTGAAATTAAAATCACACTTGATAAGCATTTGTCCATACCTATGTGGTCAGTTTTAACCTTATTCAGGAAGTTAGCTTGTTACCTTTGTGGGGAGTAAGAAAAGTGAGAAGGTGAGAAATTTATTTTTTTCCTAGCTTTAACTCACAGTTTCTCTTTCTGTTTTCTTAAATTACCTGTATTTGTGGGTGAAGGGGTCAGTTATGCATTCTGTTAATCGTTTTCCAGTCTGAAGTTGTCTCTTTGATAGCATGCACAGCATTGGGAGGCTCAGCTAGTCTTTATGAGTATTAGAGAAAACCTGAAACTCTTTTCTGATAGAATGAACTGTGTCTGCTTAACCTCTCTATTGCTCCCATTTTTGCTGATGTGAGTTGTGAATGCAGGTTATAAACTCTCACACTTTAATGATAGCTTGCTTACCCTGGTGGCTAAAGTACATGGTTTTTATTTTAACTTACGATACTTGTCTGGTTCTTTAAGAATTAAAAGATACACAGTTATTACTCATCTGCCATTTGTCAACCTTACTGAAATCGGGGTATTTGAAATAACTAGTTTGATTAGCATGCTAATCATTTGTTTTTCTTACTAGATTCTCCAAAATCTATACCAGAATTGTTAGAGGATCAGATACAGCTTTTATTTTAATCTGATGAGTTAAGAGTTAGCATTCTACATTCAGCCTTGATTTCATGTGGCTATAAGAATTTTGGTCACATTATTAGTGGTCATCCATATCTGTACTTCTTTAATCCCTGGCATAAAGAAATTATACTTTCCAGCCCCCATGTGGGTGAACAAGGGCTGGTTCTCACCAGTTAAATGTGAGTGGAAGTAGTATACATCACTCCCAAAGCAGACCAGTGACAAACCTCTGCCATGCCTTTGCCCTGGTGTTGTAGAGGACGCCTCACTTGAAATGGTGAAGCCACAAGATCAAAGTAGTCTTTTTAAAGGTTTCTTGTTTTTTGGCTGCGCTGGGTCTTCCCTGCTATGCACAGGCTTTCTCTGGTTGCAGCAAGCCAGGTGCTACTCATCGTTGCTGTGTGTGGGCTTCCCTTGCAGTGGCTTCTCTTGTTGCAGAGCAGGCTCAGGACTTATGTCGCACAGCTTAGCTGCATGTGAAATCTTCCTGGACCAGGGATTGAACCCACGTTCCCTGCATTGGCAGATGGATTCTTTATGGAAAGTCCCGAAGTAGTCTTGATTACTGAGTGACCCCAGGAAGGTCAGGTGGACCCTCAGTGGACTTTAGATGATCAAAAAATAAGACTTTTATTATATTAAGCTGCTAAGATTTTGGTAAGAACACAGCCTATCCTTACTAAGTGAAGATTTAGTATCAAATAATTGGCTTTTATAAGCATACAGAGAAAAAGAATCTGCTTCGAACAGAGTTTCTCTAATTCAGAATAGAAAAGTTTATTTCTTTTGCTAATTCAAAATAGAAAAGTTTATTTGTAATGCTTTCATTTGGATTTAAATTTTAAACAAGCCTCTTTAAAAATAAAGCTTTTATTTTGGTTTTAATAGAATTAGGATAATTTGAATTTATTCTTAAAGAATGAGACTTTTTAAATTATTAGCTGATTCTGGCTGAAGAACTTAATAACTTCCTTTGTTTGACTCCCGGTACTACTTCAAAATGGCAAAGCTGACAGTATATACACGAATCAGTTCATACATGTTTCTGATTGGGCAAATATACAGGACAGAAAATGACTTTATAGTTTGTGATGTGAACTTAAATAAAGCTAGGACATTCATGTTAGCCTTACTTTTCTTTGCAGTTTTGTTTTTTAAAAATAGACTTGATTTTAAAGTCTTAGATTTCACAGCAAAATTGAACACAAGGTAGTGATCCCCATAAACTCTGTTCTTCACACGCACACAGCCACCTCTACTATCAAAATCCCTTATCAGAGTAGTGTATTTGTTACAACTGATGAACCTACATTGACCCATTATTATCACCCAAAGACCACAGTTTAGGATTTGCTCTTGACATTGTACATTCCATGGGTTTGGACAAACGTATAATGACCTATCTACCTTTCTACAGAGTATTTTCACTGCCCTAAAATCCTCTCTGCTCTGCCTTTATTCATTCGTCTTCCACCCCAACCCCTGGCAAACACTAAACTTACTGTCTCGTTAGTTTTGCCTTTTCCAGAACATCACAGAGTTGGAATTATTGCAGTATATGTCCTTTTTAGGTTCCTTTGCAGTTTTAAATTTATGCATTAAATTATGCATTTATCTCTCAGGTTTTTGTATTACTGTATTTCCTTTTAGGTGAGAAATTTGTTCTTTAAAAAACTTCTAAAAAAAAAAAAAACTTCTATAAGATCTTTTCAAGTTTAAAAAATTATTTGGGAAAGCAAATTAGAGTCAAGTTTTTGAAACAAGTGTTAACAACCAGCGTGCTTCATTTCAACATTGAGTTTTTGTCAAATATTTGGCCAGATTTTCTGGCTGCTATGAAATTTTTTACAACTGATATCAGTGAGGAGCTCAGCTTAAGGGCATCCAGAACAGCTACTAAAATGTCTCAGTTTTATTTGGAAAAAAGAAAAAAGGACTCAATTCAAGTACAAAGGAAAACGCACTTTCACAGTGCCTGTTCACCATATCTTAATAACAAATTTATTGCAACCTGGAATTCACCATATCTTTATTGCAAATTAACCAAAGACAGTCCATGAGCTATAGAAAGTAAACCATTTAAGTTCTTGAAACTTTAAAAATGGTTAAAGGGATTTAAAAAATTCACATAGCCTTTAATCTTGGTTTTGTGAAAAAACAAGATTAAACAAAAAAACAAAAACACCCTAGTTTTGTTTTCTGTTCTACAAAGTTATTTTTCTTCTCTTCTGAGGCCAGTTTCCAAAGAACAGAAGACATCACTCTTCTGCTCTGCGGTCCCATTAATAATGGTTGGTAACACAGGTAAAGAGACCATTCCATTACAAGAACACACTAAAAGCATGAACAAAGGTGGATTTTCTTTGTGCTGGCTGCTAGCCTGTCTGAATTGGTGCTTTGTTGTTCCATCTAATAACAAATGACCTCATGCAAGTGACTGATTTTGTTAGCATACTCTGTAAACAAAAAAAAAATCTTGATTACCTTTAATTGTGATCTTGCATTTGTGGTGATAGGGAAAGGGAAGTTGGGCTAAGTAAGGCTGAGCTGTGACTAGCTGTTTACAGGTATTTCACCTCACCATCCTATAGCAATTAGTCCTCCTCTGTGCTCCTTCTGCCCTTCCACTTTTTATACCCCAACACCTCAGCAAAACTAACTCCCAAACAACCCACCAAAGCAAAGCAACAGTAACAGCCTAGAGAAGGGAGGATGAGGGTGATTTGTATTAATGCCACTCTCCTGCTCAGTTTAAAAACATGATAAACATTTACAAAATTTCCTGTATGATAAAGAGAAAAAGTATAACAGTTTATCTACAAATCAATGTGATTTAGATAAATCACTTTATCTAAAAATCCTTGCTTAAAGGAATGAAATATAAGTTTCTTGAGGACTACTCCTGTGTCTTTATCCTTGTGTTTCCAGTGGCCAGTATGTGATTAGCACATAGTAGATATTTACTGAATGAATTTACTAATGGCACAAGATGAGAGAAAGCCGACATAATATCAGTTTGTTTCATTGACTGTAATTTTTTTTTAATGTCTGTTAGCCTATTCTTGTCTTGCAGTCTCATTTAAAAAAGATTTCTTCCCCCTTTGGATGTTTAAATATATTTATGTTTAAGTATCTTTGAGATTATTTTGTTGGTTCTAGGTATCGTCCCATTTGTCAGTCCACTGACTCACCTTCATTATGGTTTGCAAATTTTGACTGAATTCACATTTAGTGAGAGCTGTTTGCATGGAGAGATTTGCATATCCAAGGTTGTAGAAGTCTTCTTTAGGCCTTGTGAGTTTTATCAGTTGTAGACAGGTTTCTGTGTTAAATTTCTTAGCCTAAAAGTTTCTGTACTTCACAGTAGTATGAATCTGGACTCCCTATGTATCTGCCTGAGCACAGTTTTGGTGACTAGTTTCTCTTCCCTGGTGGCTCATATGGTGAAGAATCTGCCTGCAATGCCGGAAACCTGGGTTTGATCTCTAGGTCAGGAAGATCCCTTGGAGAAGGGAATGGCTACTCACTGCAGTATTCTAGCCTGGAGAATCCCATGGACAGAGAAACCTGGCGGGCTATAGTCCATGGGGTTGCAAAGAGTCAGACACGACAGCGACTAACACTTTCTCATCAATGACAGTTGGCAGATATTGTACTTCCTTGTTCCTTTTTAGACCAGGGAGTGGAGTTTTTCTAGTCTTCATCTCAGAGAAAGCCTCCTTCTGGTCCTGGCCAGCTCCCCACTGTAGAAGCATCATCTTTCTTTTTCTTTGGCATTAAGACCTCAGCCCCAGTGGTTAAGGTTCACATTCAGGGGCCCTATCTGATTCCCCTGTGAGCCATCATGCCCTTGTTCATTCCTTCTTTGTTTTTATTCCTTCTTTATTTCTAGCACCTGGAGGTTTCTTTCTTGCTCTTATACTTTGATCTATAATCTTAAATGTTTTCTATTGTATTTTGCCTAGCATTTAAGTGCATTTGGAGCAGGATTTCAGTCAGCTATGATGACTAAGAAGCCTTACGGTTAACTTACATTGATAGCTGGAATTTTTTATGTGACCATAAGTTAGTAGCATAAAATTGTGCAAAATATATAACACAATCTTAAATGCTTTAAAAATAAATGCAATGCACAGGTAGATCTCATTTGCCTTGTTTCTTAGACTTAGCCATGAGGTCAGAGCAAATCAGGGGCCAGCTGAGTCAACTAAATGACTAAACTGGAATTCTTAAAATTGCTTGAAAGAAGAAGAATGGGGACACATCAAAGGGATGCTGGAATCAGTTTGTAGGGGTTCCCACTGGCCAAATACGGTATAATTTAAGCATCAAAATAAATCATGATAATAGATTATAAGCTTTTGAATAAAATAAAATCCAAGTCCATGGTGAAATAAAGTAAAGAATTAAAAAATAGATGAGTGAGAAAAGAATGCTCTTCCATATAGTGGAATGCCAACTTATGAATGTAGAATAAATACTGGAGTTAAAAAAATCATCAAGGGATGCCAGAACTAATGGGTGAAAATTTGATAAGGAACATATTTACAATTTCAAAGTATCTTCCCACAAATTACCTTTCTCATTATAAAGAGAAAAATAGTAGCTTTATAGCCGAGAAACCTGACAGACAAACTGTAACCAAGTAGTCCAAGTTAATGTCACCAATACAGGAACTAACCAACACTGCGTGTCTCTAATATGGTCATTGAGAAGGGCACACCATCAGTTCTGTGGGGTTCCTGAGAAACTCCAGCTGATCCTTGAATAACATGGGCTTGAATTATGGGGTCCACTTATACACGGAGTTTTTTTCAATAGTAAACTCTACAGCATTACGTGATCCACTGTGGGTTGAATCTGTAGATGTAGAGGAATGGCGGATCGAGAGGGTCATGTGAAAATTATTCTCAGATTTTCCACTGTGCAGAGAGTTGGCACCCTTACTCCCCAGTGTTGTTCAGGGGTCAGCACCACATAGTCTGAATTTAACCACAAAGAAACCTCACAGACACAAAGTGAGGGACATCCTACAAAACATTTGACCTATATTCTTCAAAAGTGGCAATGTCAAGAAGAGCAGAAAAAGGCCAAGGAGCTCTTCTAGTTTGAAAGAGACTAAGAAACTATGACTTCTCAATATAGTGTGTGATCCTGGATTGGGTCCTAGAGAAAGGAAAAATAGGTATAAAGGATGTTATTGGAGTAATGCTGACATTTAAAAATGCACTGTAGTTAATATTATTCTATCAATGATAAATGTCATTACTTTTGACAACAGTGGTTATGAGAATGTCCTTGTTCTTACATGCTGAAGTATTTTTAGAAGAGAAAGGAGTAAGATGGCTGCAACTTACTTTCAAATAGTTCAGGAGAAACAAAAAGGTCCTGTGTGCACTAGAGGAAGAGGGAGGGGAAAGACAGACTAATATGTGAATGGGGCAAAATATAAGCAGTTGATTAAGTCAAAGTTATAGTTTCAAACCTAAGTTTCAAAAATACATGAAAATTTAAGAATTAGCCCTCCCCCTAAAATACATTCTAACAGTAGGATTGATTATACACCATTCAGCAAGGTTGTTTCTGCAGATGGATTTAATTAGAAGGTAATGGCAGGAAATATGTAGGTTATTTCAGAGTTTACCGGGTAACGCTGTGAAGTGTGTAAGCTTGTCAGGTTGACTTTGAGACAGTCATTTTGGTTCCAGGGATAAGATGATCTGGAATAAGCGTCTGTAGCCAAAGTGCCGAGCCACCAGTTTGTCTCTGCCTTTGAGTCCTAACCCACATCCAATCCTCCTCCAGATGTTCAGTATTCTGATGACCTCTCATGCTCTCAGTCTCTTGTTTCCTACTACTCACCTTCTTTATAAATTTCCATACCCAACAATACTATCATACCTGTTGGTTTCTGCCCCTCCCATCTTGAGAGCTTTTAAAACAGGAAAAAAAAATTTTTTTTTCTCTTTTAATTGTATTTGTATCCCATGAAGTTACATTATAACTGAATAGGCTGACAAAAGAGAAAGGATCCAGGAAAACTTTGGCATATGGTGACTCTATTAAAAACCACACAAGAGAGTAGAGTTCACCAGTGACAGGGAAGGGACTTCCCTGGTGGCTCAGATGGTAAAGAATCTGCCTGCAATGCAGGAAACCTGGGTTTGATCCCTGGGTTGGGGAAGATCCCCTGGAGGATGGTGTGGCAAGCCACTCCAATATCCTTGCCTGGAGAATCCCATGGACAGAGGAGCCTGGTGGGCTACAGTCCACAGGGTCGAAAAGAGTCGGACATGACTGGGCTACTAAGCCCAGCACAGGGATGGGGATGGGACAGTATCCCAGGCAAACAGGACATAGGAAAGGAAACATCTATTCTGATGACAGAAACCTTGAATCCAAACCACTGCTGGCTCCTTCCAGAGAAGCTGGGTCCCCATCCCTGCTTGCTCACGTGGGCTGGCGTCCCTATGGCTGCTGCTGCTACCGCTAAGTCGCATCAGTTGTGTCCGACTCTGTGCGACCCCATAGACAGCAGCCCACCAGGCTCTGCTGTCCCTGGGATTCTCCAGGCAAGAACACTGGAGCAGTACAATCCAAACAGAAACCCAACTATGGAATTCACGTAAAGTTTCTTGAGCACATGTCTCCTGACTTCAGCCTCCTGAAAAATGCTTTTTTTTCTTTCGGTTTTCATGAGGCCATGCTCTTCTAATTTTTCTCCTTCCCATTTGATCACCACTTCTCAGGCTCTTTTATGGGCTTTTCTTCCACCATCTGGGGTTTTATCCATGGCTTTTTCTCTTTCCACACTTTACCTAAATTGTTTTCACTACCCCCATAGCTTGGAGAATTTCTCTGAGACTCCAAAGTCCATAGCTCAGTGTTGAAGGAGCTTCCACATCAACTTTTGGTATCTATGAATACTTGAGCTTTTCACGAGAAGTCCCTGAAAATGGGCACATTTTCTCATCTAAGAGAACTGTTTGCTTTATGGGCTAGCAGTAAGGGGCCATGGGTTAAAGCCTGTGGTGTTTGCAATGGAGAGAATGAAAGAAGTTGAACAGGAGCTGGTCTCCTGTATGAAGGGAAGTATGAAATGGGGGCAGCCCTTGGAATGTCCATCTAAGAACCCATATGGGTATAGCAGTCAAGTAGTATAGCACTGACATAAGAGAAAAGAATTGAGAGTCCAGAAATAAAACTGTGGTGATAGACAAGGGTGCCAAGACAATTTAGTGGGGAAGGAATAGTCTCTCCAACAAAAGGGACAACTGGATAGCTAATGCAAAAGAATGAAATTGGACCCCTTCCTCAAACCATATATGAAAATCAACTCAAAATGGAACATAGGCCTAAATATGAGCTGAAACTATAAAACTCTTGAAGAAATTGTATAAGTAAATCTTTATGACCATGGCCAAAGAAAAAAAATAAACTGAATTTCATCAAAATTTAAAACTTTTGTGCTTTAAAGATAACATTAAGAAAGTGAAAAGATAATCCACAGAATAAGAGAAAATATTTGCAAATCATACCTGATAAACAACTTATATCTAGGATATATAAAGGACTCTTACCACTCAATTTTAAACATAAAAAATAAAATAACTCAACAAATTATCCAATTAAAATATGGCAAAATATCTGAATAAACATTTATTCCAGGTATATATACAAATGACCAATAAGCACATGAAAAGATGCTCAACATCACTCATCATTGTGTTCTTAGTCACTTGGTCTGATTCTTTCTGACCCCATGGACTGTAGCCCACCAGGCTCTCCTGTCCCTGGGATTCTCCAGGCAAGAACATTGGAGTGGGTTGCCATACTCTCCTCCAAGGGATCTTCCCAACCCAGGGATCGAACCCAGGTCTCCTGCATTGCAGGCAGATTCTTTATCATCTGAGCCACTAGGGAAATCCTCAGTAATCATTCAGTTCAGTTCAGTTGCTCAGTCGTGTCCGACTCTTTGCGACCCCATGAATCGCAGCACGCCAGGCCTCCCTGTCCATCACCAGCTCCCGGAGTTTACTCAAACTCATGCCCATCAAGTCAGTGATGCCATCCAGCCATCTCATCCTCTGTCATCCCCTTCTCCTCCTGCCCCCAGTCCCTCCCAGCATCAGGGTCTTTTCCAATGAGTTAACTCTTCGCATGAGGTGGCCAAAGTACTGGAGTTTCAGCTTCAGCATCAGTCCTTCCAATGAACACCCAGGACTGATCTCCTTTAGGAAATGCAAATCACAACCACAATGAAATAACACATCATACCTACTTGGTATGTATATAATCAAAAAGGCAGATAATAACAAGCATTCATGCAGAAGTAGAAAAACTAGAACCTTTATATGTTGCCAGTGGGAATGTAAAATTATGGAGCTGTTTTGGAAAACATCCTGGCAGTTCCTTAAAAAGTTAAACAGAGAATTACCACATGACCCAGCAATTCCACGCCTAAGTATTGGGTCGGCCAAAAAGTGTGTTTGGGCTTTTCCGAACATCTTACAGAAAAACGGGAACATGCTTTTTTGCCAACCAAACTATATACTCAGAGGAGATGAAAACACACACACACAAAAACCGTACAAAAATGTTCATAGCAGCGCTATCCATAATAGTCAAAAGCATGAAATCAATCCAAATGTGCACCAGCTGACGCATAGATAAAGGTGGTATATTCACATAAAGGAATGTTACCTGGCTAAGGAAGGGAATGAAGTACTGATACAAACTGCAACATGGATGACTCTCTATATCATCTGCTAAGTGAAAGAAGTCAGTCACAAAAACCATATGATCTATGTGACTCCAAAATCTTGAGAGACAGAAAGTAGATTAGCGGTCACCTAGGTCTGGATGTAGGGGTAAGAATAGTGACCGCTAATAAGCCCCTGCTGGTCCGGTGACTAGAACCCCATGCTCCCAATGCAGGGGGCCCGGGTTCAACCCCTGGTCAGGGAACTAGGTCCCACATGCTGGAACTAAGAGTTCTCAGGCCACAACCAAAGATCCTGAGTGCCATAACTAAGACCCAGTGCAGCCAAATAGATAAATTAAATTAAAATGTTTTAAAAAGAAAAAAGCAAACTCATATATGGGTTCACATCAGAAGTCCCACAGAAGACTTCCCTGATGGGTCACTGTGAGCCACAGAATCACGATAACCACCTCAGAAAGGAGAGACTCCTCACTACAGACCGTGATCTTTCCCCACTGCCTGCCACCCCACCCCTCCTCCCAGACTCCAGCACAAGAAAGGAGCAGAGGACAGCAGAGACTGCAACTACTCCACCTCACTGAAATCCTCTGAACTCAGTGCTGGAGAGGGGACACCCTGGGGGCACTTTGCGAGCATTTGAAGTGCAAGGTCGGGGGCCCAGGCGCCCTGCCATCTGTGGGGTAATCCTGGACAAGAAATAATTGTACTTTGTCCTACCTGGTTTTAGACTGTCCCAGTGGACATTCATGTAGGTGAAACTCCTGCTTATGATCATCTGAGCCTAATATCAAACTCCACTTTAAACAAACTAGTTTTCACATAGTTTTAATTCAACACTATGTAAATCAAAGGAAGCTAGGCTTTCTTTTATTTAAAACTTTTCCAAGAGTTGTTCACCATTGCAGAAAAGCGGTCCCAAATGACATTGCCACTAGTGGTATGTGCGTGCGTGCATGCGTTGTCACTTTAGTCGTGTCCGACTCTCTGCGACCCCATGGACTGTAGCCTGCCAGGCTCCTCTGTCCATAGGATTCTCCAGGCAGGAATATTGGAGTGGATTGCCATACTCTCCTCCAGTGAATCTTCTCGACCCAGGGATCGAACCCACATCTCTTATGTCTCCTGCATTGGCAGGCAGGTTCTTTACTACTAGCAGCACCTGAGTCCCTGATAAGAACCTTGGTATCCTGCTTTTGTATCTAAGCTCATTCACGGTGTAAACATCTGACAGCAGTACTTCCAGATGTCTTCTGGGATAGTCATTCCCAAGTATTTACATGTTAAGATAATAACCTTCTCAAATTCATACAATGAAGTCCTAACCCCCCAGCACCTCAGGATGTGACTGCATTTAGAGATAGCACCTTTAAAGAGGTCATTATCATTAAATGAGGTCACAAGGGTGGGGCGTTAATCCAATAGGATTGGCGTCCATATGCGAAGAAGAGACCCCAGGGGTGCAAGTGCACAGAGGAAAGGCCATGTGAGGACAAAGAGAGAAGGCAGCTGTCTGTAAGCCCAGGAGAGGAGCCTCATCAGAAGTAAACCAGTAGACACCTTGACCTTGGACTTCCAGCCTCCAGCAGTGTGAAAAAGTAAATGTCTGTTGTTGAAGCCACACAGTCTGTGGTCATGGCAGCCTTCGCAGGCTAGTATACAGTCTCCCAAGCTTCCCAGGTGGCACTAGTGGTGAAGAACCTGCCTGCCAAGGCAGGAGACATAAGAGAAATGGGTTTGATCCCAGGGTTGGGAAGACTCCCTGGAGGAGGACATGGCAATCCAGTTGAGGATTCTTGCCTGGAGAATCCCACAGACAGAGGAGACTGGCGGACTGCAGTCCATAGGGTCGCCAAGAGTCAGACACGACTGAAGCGACTTAGCACACACGCACTCTCATACCCCTCACCCACACACATATGAGCTGTGACTGCATGTACAGAGACGAGTCAATACTGTTGGCAACTCGGTGAGGCAGGAATTAAGTACACTCACCTCTCTCCTTTTGCTGTGGCCTTTTGTAGCAGTGCCTCCCACGGGCTTAATGCCGCAGGAAGCCCAGGTGATGCAGTCAGGTGATAACAACATTATTATTATTACAGAGAGCGTGGGGTCTGTTTAGGATTGAAAACCACTGCCAACAGCCACCAGTTCCTCTATGGAGGCAGGGAAACAGGCTTTGACTAGACACTAGTTTGAAAATGAAAAAGACTATGTTTTAAATATTGTGTCTTATACTGTGAAGTGGGGGAGCTGTAACAACGAAAATGACAGGCAAGTTTAGGAATCCGACCAAGATATCCTTGCGTGCATGTTCAGTCACTTCAGTAGTTTCCAACTCTTTACAACACTATGGACTGTAGCCTATCAGGCTCCTCTGTCCATGGGATTCTCCAGGCAAGAATACTGGAGTGGGTTGCCATGCCCTCCTCCAGGGATGAAACCCCCATCTCCTGTGTCTCCTGCATTGCAGGTGGATTCTTTATTCCCCACAAGGGAAACACCAAGATGTCTTTAAGGAATCCAATTCCCAGTGGAAAAGATGTGTATAATTAACCCAAACACAGTTGAAGGGCAATTATTTTCTTAATATATAAGTTATATCAAATTGCTTGTATTATTTTTTAAAAAGCAATAAAACAGTCTCTCTGGACTCAGTAACATTATATTTAATATCATTAAATCATGTATAATTATAGTTTGAAGGATAAGATAGTGTACCTTATCTAACCCAATTTTAGCAGACTGAAAAAATGAGACTTTTTCTGATCATGGAAGTAAATACAAAGATGCAAAATGGATGAAGTAGTCCTACCAATGAACTCACTTCTGGTTACAACTCAGGAGCCAGCCCTCTGACTTCTCAATACTCAATGTTGCCTTCTGTTTGCTAAAGCCCTTCCTCCGCTTGCTCTTCACCTAAATAACCCACAACAAAGGATAGTGTTTCCTGGTCTGTTCCTCATCCAAACTGCGGGCTCCCTGAGGCAGGGACTGTGATGTGAACTGCTTTATATGTCCTTCAGTTTCTGGTGGACAGTTTCAGTTTCCGGTTGGTTGTTTGATTCATTTTCCAATTGGTAGGGTTGAACCAGTAATTTTCAAACTTTCACCTGGAGAGTTTTTCAGAAACACTGTTGTTTGGCCCGCTCCTCTAGAGATTCTGACCCAGTTGGTCTGCAGACACCCAGGTGACTCTGACTATGTAGCTGGGTCTAGTTCAGGGTTTCTGCACCTTGGCACTGTGGACTTTGGGGACTGAATTATTCCTTGTTGGGGGCAGGGAAGAGCTGTGCATAGCAGGATGTTTAACAACATCACCAGCTTCTACCCATCAGGTGCCAGCAGCACCCTCCCGTCAGTTGTAACAGATAAAAAACAGCGTCTCCAGACATTGCCAAAAGTCCCCTGAGGGCAAACTCACCCCAGTTAGAAACACTGGTCTAGTTGCTCTGGATATCACTTTAAGAGTCTAGTTTTGAAAGCCCATAATTTTGTTTTCTCTGGTCTGTTCTGACAGGAAGCTGCCTCACTGTGTCTGGGAAAAGCACTAGGCTGATGTCCGAAGGAGGACCTGAGTTTCAGCCACTTAGCCTCAGTGCAATCTGGGCAGCGCTCTTTGTTCCCGACCTGGTTCCTCATCAGAGGATTACTGAAGAGTTCAAAGGAGTGGGTCTTTATATTTCCTTCCAGCTCTGAGTCTTTGTCCTTGCCTGCTTTACCTAGCAACCAATTGGAACTGGAGTGTGTTTTCTATTTAATACATTCATTGAAAAGAATTTTATATTTCCCATTTAATTAAGAAAAAGTAGATGAAATTGCCTTATGGTTATGACTCTACTGATTTCCCACTCCAACTCCTGTAGCCACCTCCCAGGAGACAGATGAAAAGTAAGGCATGACATTGTTTTCATTCCTAAGTTACATAACCAATTTTAGGGTGGAATATGATTTAAACAGACAGGAAGAAACATTGCCTTTTTACGAGAGGAATTTAAAAATGGAGATGATGGATTTAACAATTTAACTTTCAAAGACAAAAAATGTCTGTAGGAAATTTGAAAGGTGGATGTTAATTTTTTTTAATGTAATGCTTGTATTAAATGAATTTAAATGAAGTATTTCCAGTTTGGGGTGTGTGATTTCAAATGAATCTGTGATGATTTAAGGAGACCCCTGGATAACTACCTGTAAAGGAGGCAGAGTAGACTGGAGGAAGGTGGAGTAAAGCAGGCTTCATGGAGCCTTCCCCATGGTCTAAAGTGAAAAACTTTAGAGTCCAACCCAGCTGCTGCTCACCCCTTCATTACTACTGCCTGAATTAGTGTAATCGCCTCTTATTCTTTGCATCCATCTTTTTACTTCCCCTTCCCCCACCCACCACCCCCTTCTCCATCATCTCTTCTCTACAAGGTGACCATAGAATACAGTTGGCCCCACTGCCCACTGCCACTTGGAAAGAAGTGTTTGTCTACCAGTGGTCTTAGTTGCCGCATGCAGGGTCTTCGATCTTTGTTGCAGCCTGTGGGATCTTTAACTGCAGCATGTGGGATCTAGTTCTCTGATCAGGGATGGAACCCGGGCCCCTGCATTGGGAGTGTGGAGTCTTAGTCACTGGACCACCAGGGAAGTCCCTGCTTTGCCATTTTACTCAGAATGAAAACGGAATAGCTACAGGATTCTGCCCCTGCCCTTTCCCGTTATTCACTCCTTTCCCTCCACATTGGACACCATTATAATTCCTAAAGAGAGCAGGCACTTGGCATGTTCCTCACTCAGGACTCTTGCACTCGCTCTTCCTTCTCCCAGGGATGCTCCTCCCCCAGAGAGCCATAGGGTGCCTCCTTTACGTCCTTCAGGTCTTGGTAAAAGGTCACCTGGGGAATGCAGCCATATGACCCCCCTATTTAATACTGCAACCTGCCACCTACATACTGACTCCTCATTCCTTAAGCTCTGCTCTTCTTTTGTTCCCACAGTTCTACTCATCACCTCCAAACACACTAGATAATTCACTTATAACATCTATTCTCTTGTCCATTTCCCTCCACCAGAATGTAAGCTCCACGAGGGCAGAGTTCTTTGTTTCCTTCTCTCATGTTTTCCAAGTACCTAGGATAATGCATGAACATAATAGTTACTCCAGAGACCATTTGAATGAGTAAATGAATGATGAACTATGAAGCCTGAACTTGTGCAAGCTGCTTAGCTTCTCTGAGTCTCTGTCTCCTTATTTTTACATGGAGGTGGTGAGTTGCTATATTTACCTAACAGAGTCATTGTGTGACTCAAATGAGTTCTTACCTGAAGATACTTAGCACAGTGCCTGGCATACAGAAAGGTCTCAGTTAGCTGTTTTTATTGTTATTATTAAACTGTTTCCCAGGACTGAAATTGGGGCGCAGCATCTGCTGAGTGAATGAATGTGCTCCTGGCTGCATGACTAAAGAGCAATGCATCTGATGCAGGAGCTGGACTGTGAGCCTGGGCAAGGTGGAGCTGGAAAGGCAGGTCAGGTGCAGGAAACCCACCTTGAAGATAGCCCAGGGTGCTGCCCTGGTACCCCCGCCCCTAAGAAGTGTGTGGACCTGATGTGTGGGTCCTAGGGAAAGATCTGTGTTAGGGAAGTGTGTAGAGAATGATCATAAGTAAGATGAGAAGGGAAGGAGTGCGGAAGTGGGGAGATCAGGTAGGAGGGGGTTGGCTCATCTCAGAAGGCGTAATGACCCCTTGGGTAAGACAACTGTGGCTGGAACAGATGGTGGAGACATTTTGGAGACAGAATCGACTCCTTCAAAGCCAGCTCGGAAAGGCAATCTACTTTTTACACTCTGTCAGGTAGCAGAAATACGATGAACAAGAATGATGCGATTCTTACCTACCATTAATCCCTAAATGGACGTTGATTTTTTATTAACAGGCTTTGGGGCCTATTATTCATCAGAGAGGCAGACTGTTTTTCTCATGGGGAATGTTTAGACTAGAAAAAAAGGAAATTCTTTCCTTGCTAAGTAATAATAGAGAGATGAAGCAGTCATGGCCAAAACACAATGTGAAGGAAAGCTCTGGAACCCACTGTCATGAAACAGTTCTTGTCAAGCCTCAGTGAGTACTGTAGCAGTTTCTCTTAGAAGTTAAAACAGGAAATATCTTGTGATTAAAGCTCCTTTAATTTTTGATAGCTGCTGCTGGTTTGAGAACTTTGGCATTTCAAAATCTCAATGAAGTTTTTTTTTTTTTTTTTTTTTTTTAAGCAACAGAAGGGCAAACCTTTGATAAGGCTGCAAGGTGAGATGAATTCCACAGCTGAAGTTAAGATGCCAAAGATGAAGGCTCTTTTTATACATATATTGGCGGCCAGTTGACAGCTCCTGCCCTTTAAACTTAATTGCCAGGGCTCTCTCTGGGACTAGGAGGTTTCACAGCCTGTTGTCAGTCTTTGATGCTCAGGTGGTGGTAAATATTTTAGAAACCAACAGCCCCCACCCCACCCCCAGACTCTAACACCTCTTTGCCCGAATGACACCCCAGCCTCCTACTTTGTTCCTCCTACCCCCACCCCCGCTCAGCTTCTCTTCCTTCCTAGCGTCCTCTAGGATTGCAAAGTCAGGTTGCCATTGTTGTTATTTAAGTGTTTCTCATCTCTTAGAAGCCACATCTCCTGGCGTGGAACTGCAACCTGTCATCTAGGTACTGACTCTTCATTCCCCAAGCTCCAAATACTCTTTTGTTCCCATAGCTCATCACCAGAATAGGCCTAAAAGTCTTCTCAGAATTTTGAAATTGCCCTTGTTCAGATCCCTAGGACAGTCTGCAGGGCCTTTAGGCATACACAGGAGTGTTGTTCAAACGCTTGTTGAAGGCTGTTCCCTTGATCACTGCCACCTCGAAGATGAAGTGACTGTTTTCTTGCCAATTTTTCCTCAAGGGCCAAATCTGGGTCCAGAGGAGCAGTTTCCTTTGGTCTTTGAGATGAAGTGGTCTGCAAAACAAGGCTGATGTGACTGCTCCCAGCCCTGCAAGACTCCCTGTGGGGGCAATTCCGTGGGCGGGAGAGGCAGTGCCTGAGGAAGGAACCGGGGTGAACTCAGGCACCTGTGGAGTGTGTGGGTCTCACTGCACCCTTTTCTACTGGGCACTCAGAAACACTTCCATTCCTCGAAACCTTGCTGTCTTTCTCCATTTCATCCAGGGGTTCTCAGAGAGTAGCTCTGAAACCAGTAGCATCAGCATCACCTGGGAACAGGTTAGACATGCAGATTCCTCAGGCCCCACCCCGATCTTCTGATTCAGAGACTCAGGAGTCTGTGTTTTACCAGGCCCTCCAGGTAAGTCTAGAGGCCAAGTGGGAGAACCATCTACCTGGCCTGCTGTCCTGTGGGTGTGGGTCCTCAGATTGCTTTGCTTATAGTTTAGAAAGTCTGCTGTGTATTTCTGTGCATCTGAAGTCACCTCATGGACCCTGACAGCAACAACCTCCATGGCAGGACAGAAGGAGGGCAGTGAGTGTTGCGAAATTCCTGGGGAGGAAATCTCAGACATGCTCTGGTCTGCTTGGAATCTTCACACCTTTAAAAAGGGAGAGCACTCAGCAACTGGGAAGGGGGAAAATATCCATTAAAGAGAAAAACAACTGCTATTTTGAATCAGCAGCAGAGCCAATTGAAGTGATAGCCATAAAACATTTTTACTTCTGACCAAAGAATCCCTTTAGGGCAGGTAATGATCTGTTAAATATTAAAGGAGCAGACCAAGGACCAGAGAACATTTAATAGGGAGATGAGGTGAGGTGGGGGGGTGGGGGGGGTGGCGCGGGGAGGAGGATGTGGCCTTCAACAGACCACAGCCCAGACTATGGGGAAGAAGACCAGGATCAGGACCAATGCAGAGAACCACAGAGAGGCATGTGTGTGTGTGTTGGGGGGAGGGGGTGGGTTGGGGGGGCTCCTTTCGATCATTAGAGCTGCCCAACAATGGCGCAGCATCTTAGAGGTAAAAGGGAGCCCCCTGACTCTAGGACCATGTAAGCCTGGGTGGCACTGTGAGAGAAACACCATAATAAAGGGTATTCTTATCTCATGTAATAAGCTGCTCTAGGGTCAGTGTTCTGCAGATTTTTTTAAAAACTCAGAACTCTTTCTTTAAGCGAGATAGTCCACTACGATACTTATAAAACAGATCAAAGAGGGACCTCTTCGGTGATCCTGGGGACACGTTCTCTTTGGAATATCCTAGGTGAATACCAAGGGCTTCCCAGGTGGCGCTAGTGGTAAAGAACCTGTCTGACAATGCAGGAGACATAAGAGACGCGGATTGGATCCCTGGGTCAGGAAGATCCCCTGGAGAAGGGAATGGCAATCTACTCCAGTATTCTTGCCTGGAGAATCCTATGGACAGAAGAGCCTGGTGGGGGGTGGGGGGGGCTACAGTCCATAGGGTCACAGAAAGTTGGACACTATTGAAGCGACTTAGCATGGCATAGGCAGGTGAGTACCAAAATCCCTTTCGATGTGAGCTCCTCTGATTCTGTGGTTCTTTGACCTCTTTTCAAACCAGAACATCTCTCTCTTCTCCCCAGGCTTCTCTTGAGTTGCACACAAGCTTCCTTGGATATGTGCTACTGAAATATCAATAGTTACAGAAGATGAGAAAAACCTAAGAGTGCTTGCAGGCACATGCCTTACATGCCCCTCCCCAGGGATGCACACAATGAGGGCTTCCCATCCTGAGGCCAGGTGAGGGCAGAGGCCCGGATTTGAGCTCAGAATTCTCTCTGAGCCTGCCCTGGTGGTGGGTCTCAGAAACGAAGAGGGGGGTTTCCTTAACTCTGAAGGGGCCAAATGTGAGATGGACCTGGGACCTGCTGTGAGGCGGCTGGGAGCCAGGCCCTCCCTTCTCTGTCCAACATTGCTGGCTCTCTGAGTCTGTTTTTTTCCCAACAGAAACAGTTTTTGTCATAAAATTCTTGGACCACTTGACTTTCTGGATTATAACTTCTTCCCCCACCCCCACCACAGTGATGATAGCTTTAGTCTCTCTTATAAACACCTAATGGAAACTTTTTCCTTCAGAAGAGCAACAGAAAGAAAACATCAAGGAGATTTCATTATGGGGCAACTTCTCTGGTTAGTGAGAGGCAGGGCTGTGACCTGGAGCTGATTTTGTTCATTTAAAAGGAAAGACAATTATTTATTCACGCAACAAACATTTCCTAAAGCCATGGAGCTGCTGGGTTTCTGCTGGGCACTGGGGATATCTACAGCTTCAGTTCTGAAGAAGTCATGAGGTCAGGAGAGAAACATGGGAAAATCATAGTCCAGGATCCATGCATTAATGGCAATTGGTTTACACAGGCTGAATAAAACAAGGACGAAAAGCCTTTTTAAAAGCCTTGTAAGCAGAGAATAGAGAATGTGTAACCAGCACGAAGTTAGGATATTGAAACTGAAAAGTTAGTTGGCCTCTCTATCTAAAATTTTATTTCCTTTCTTGTCCTCTCTGACGTCAATCTTGTGCTCACTGAACACTAATCAGCCAGTCAGAGGACTAAAACTGCTGTTGTAGGTAACCTCGATAACCTACAAACTTAGGTTGTTCCTCCAGGGCAAGATGAGCTAACAGACCCTGGGGCCGTGCACCACCTGGCCGAATCGTATACCAGAGACATCCTGACTCCTGAAGCCAGGATTAAGAAATGTCACAGAAATGTTACAAGACCATGAGTAACTCCAGCTTCTTTGTTCTTCTGCTTTAAAAAGCCTCTAACTCAAAGACCAAGTGTAAGTGGGTCTGAGGCTTGTCTCCCAACTCCCTCGCTTGGCACCCTGCAGAAAAGCCTCACTTTGCTGCCAACACCTACTGTCAGAGTTGGACTTCCTGTGCTGTGGACACACGTGAGCCCTTTTTGCTTGGTTACAGAAGTATGGACCTGTTCTCCTGGGTGGAGATGAGCAGGAGAGGTTCTGGGAAGAAGGGGGCAGCAGATGGCCTGGTGAGCTGGGCAAGGTAAGATCTGATGGGCACTGTCTGCTCAACTAGGGAGTTGAGACTTTATTCTAAGAGCCAGGAGTAGCTGTTGATGGGTCCCAAGCAGAAGAAGGTTCTGACCACATCTGTACTTTAGAAAGACTCCTCTGTGAAATGATACAACATCTAGGATTTGCATCCAGATAACCTTAGACCAAGGCTTCCCAGGTAGTGCTAATGGTAAAGAGCCTGCCTGCCAATGCAGGGGACATAAGAGACACCCAGGTTCAATCCCTGGGTTAGAAAGATCCTCTGAATAGGAAATGGCAACCCACCCCAGTACTCTTGCCTGGAGAATCCCATGGACAGAGAAGCCTGGTGGGCTACAGTCCAGAGGGTCAAAAAGAGCTGGACACGACTGAAGCAACTTAGCACGCAAGCAACCTTAGACCAAAAGACAAAAAACAATTAGTTGGTGGACTTTGTATTGGAAACAGCCCATATATCTATCAAAAGCCTGGTTGAATAAAAAAGTATCAGGCAGCTGTAGCTGGGAATGAGGAATTTCTCCATTTATATTCTGAATAAAAAGGGAATGTGTATATAATAGTTATTTAAGAAAGGCAGGGATCAAATATATAAGCATACAGATATATCAACTTGTATTTAAAATAAACAATGGGATGACAAACCAATGAGAAGTGGTTACTGATAGGCTGAGACCATTCCAGGGGAGGGATGGAGATAAAAGCTGAATTTATTTGAATAAAGGTTGTTTTGTATATTTGACTTTGGAACCAAGTAAATATTTCATGTAAAACACAAAATTAAATTAAAAAAAGGAATTTCTAAGAGTAAAGAAATAAAATGGAACAAATGAGCATATGTGTGCATATGGTCAGTGGGGTAAGCAGGCAGGGGCACCATTCCAAACACAGTGATTTGACTGTATATCTATTGAAAGAAAAGGAAACATACACCCATTTGAATGCAGAATTCCAAAGAACAGCAAGGGGAGATAAGAAAGGCTTCCTCAGTGATCCATGCAAAGAAATAGAGGAAAACAGTAGAATGGGAAAGACAAGATCTCTTCAAGAAAATTAGAGATAACAGGGGAACATTTCATGCAAAGATGGGGTCAATAAAGGACAGAAATGGTATGGACCTAACAGGAGCAGAAGATATTAAGAAGTGGCGACAATACACAGAAGGACAATACAAAAAAGACCTTAATGACCCAGATGACCATGATGGTGTGATCACTCACCTAGAGCCAGACATCCTGGAATGTGAAGTCAAGTGGGCCTTAGGAAGCATCACTACAAACAAAGCTAGAGGAGGTGATGGAATTCCAGCTGAGCTATTTCAAATCCTGAAAGATGATGCTGTGAAAGTGCTGCACTCCATATGCTAGCAAATTTAGAAAACTCAGCAGTGGCCTCAGGACTGGAAAAGGACAGTTTTCATTCCAATCCCAAAGGAAGGCAATGCCAAAGAATGTTCAAACTACTGCACAATTGCACTCATCTCCCATGCTGGCAACGTAATGCTTAAAATTCTCCAAGCCAGGCTTCAACAGTACGTGAACCGTGAACTTCAAGATGTTCAAGCTGGATTTAGAAAAGGCAGAGGAGCCAGAGATCAAATTGCCAACATCTGCTGGATCATTGAAAAAGCAAGAGAGTTCCAGAAAAACATCAATTTCTACTTTATTGACTACACCAAAGCCTTCGACTGTGTGGATCACAATAAACTGTGGAAAATTCTGAAAGAGATGGTAATACCAGACCACCTGACCTGCCTCTTGAGAAATCTGTATACAGATCAGGAAGCAACAGTTAGAACTGGGTGTGGAACAACAGATTGGTTCCAAATAGGAAAAGGAGTATGTCAAGGCTATATATTGTCACTCTGCTTATTTAACTTATATGCAGAGTACATCCGAGAAACGCTGGGCTGAATGAAGCACAAGGTGGAATCAAGATTGCCAGGAGAAATATCAATAAACTCAGATAAGCAGATGACACCACCCTTATGGCAGAAAGTAAAGAGGAACTAAAAAGCCTCTTGATGAACATGAAAGAGGAGAGTGAAAAAGTTGGCTTAAAACTCAACATTCAGAAAAGTAAGATCATGGCATCTCGTTCCATCACTTCATGGCAAATGAATAGGGAAACAGTGGAAACAGTGGCTGACTTTATTTTGGGGGGCTCCAAAATCACTGCAGATGGTGACTGCAGCCATGAAATAAAAAGACGCTTGCTCCTTGGAAGAAAAGTTATGACCAACCTAGACAGCATATTAAAAAGCAGAGATTACTTTGCCAACAAAGGTCTGTCTAATCAAAGCTATGATTTTTCCAGTAGTCATGTATGGATGTGAGAGTTGGAGTATAAAGAAAGCTGAGAGCCGAAGAATTGATGCTTCTGAACTGTGGTGTTGGAGAAGACTCTTGAGAGTCCCTTGGACTGCAAGGAGATCCAACCAGTCCATCCTAAAGGAGATCAGTCCTGGGTGTTCATTGGAAGGACTGATGCTGAAGCTGAAACTCCAGTACCTTGGCCACCTCATGCGAAGAGTTGAGTCATTGGAAAAGACCCTGATGCTGGGAGGGATTGGGGGCAGGAGGAGAAGGGGATGACAGAAGATGAGATGGTTGGATGGCATCACTGACTCAATGGACAAGAGTTTGAGTAAGCTCTGGGAGTTGGTGATGGACAGGGAAGCCTGGCGTGCTACAGTCCATGGGGTCACAGAGAGTCAGACATTACTGAGTGACGGAACTGAACTGAACTGAACTTAGCCTGCTGTGGCCCCCTTTGTCTAGCAAAGCAATAAAGCTATCCTTTTCTTCTTCACCCAAAACACTGTATCTGAGCTTTGATTTGACAGTAATGTACAGAGAAGCTGAGCCTTTGGCATCAGGTGGGAGAACTGGTACTGGTGTTCTGAGGCTGTTGTGAGTGCAATGCGGGATGAAGCCAATGAGAGATTATGTAAAATTCTATATTGTGTGGTGTCTTTGAGAAATGAGACTCTTGGCATTGAAGAAAGGAGATGCAGGTGGAAGAAATAAGAAGTTATACAAAAACCCCATAGTGCTGAATTTGAGTTGAAAGTATCAGTATGAACTTACACGTTTTATCTTTAAGACTAACAGAAAATATGTTCTCTAGCTCTGACCTCTGAAAAGACCTAGGAATAATAATCCAGTATCAGCAAGCACCCCCAGTGTGTCCAGAAAGTAGTCTTAAAATTTCATCTCCCAATGAAACATTAGGGCTCCATGAAGAAATGGTTGATTCCAGGGCTGGGACAGGAAATAGTCATGATGAGTTGGTCATAGCAGATGGGAAGGAAGCCCTCAGAGACTCCTAGGAGAGTGTAAGGGTTATCCTCATGACTCAGGAGTCAACTTGAAGAGGCTCCTTTTGGCCAAAGATGGACACTTTTAGCATCAATAATGCAATGGATTGAATACATCAAATAAGTTCAATTCCAAGAGTTCATAATGATATTGAAACAAATCTAATCGGTCACCTTTGGAGTATGCTTACTAGCAAATTCATAGTTTTGAAAATCAACAAAGATGTATAATTAATTTTGAGCATTTATCTGTCCTTCCTACACAAACTGCACTACTGCATAATGAAATAATAGATGAGAGGAAGTTTTCCTTTTTTTATATTATTTATTTATATATTTTTGGTTGCACTGCATCTTCGTTGCTGTGCGTAAGCTTTTTCTAGCGGGAGCTACTCTTCATTGCGGTGTGCGGGCTTCTCATTGCTGTGGTTTCTCCTGTTGCAGAGCATGGGCTCTAGGTGGGTGGGCTTCAGTAGTTGCTCTGTGGCATGTGGAATCTTCCCTGACCAGGGATCAAACCCATGTTCCCTGTGTTGGTAGGCAGATTCTTATCCACTGTACTACCAGGGAAGTCTAGGAAGTTTCTCTTTACAGAAGTAATTCAGTTCCTAAATGAAAAAGGAATGATAGAATTGGAATGTCACCATTTGGCAACTCCCAATTAATTAATGGTTAGTGACACTGGGTTAGCAACATCTGCCAACATCACAAATAAAGACAATCAGATATTGCATGGCTTCTGTGAAGTATTCTTGCCAAAAAATTTAACCTAAAGCTAGATTCAAGTAGCAATTATAGGAAACACATGGGATCTAAGAAAATATTAAAAGACACCAGGGAGATGCAATCAGTAAAATCTATGTTGTGGAAACCACTATAGGATAAATGATCTAGTTTCTTAAACCAATAAATTGCAGAAAAAAGTGAGGAGGAAATTGATATTTAAAAGAAACTTAAAAGACATATTACTAATTACAATGTGAAGGACTTATTTATATCAAGTATCAACTGAAAAAATGAGATAAAAATTTTGTGACATATAAAACAATGTTAAAACAAATTTGAACACTGGCTGGATATTTGATATTAAAATTATTATTGTTTTTAACTGTGATGTTATTATGGTTGTGTTTTTTTTCTGAGTCCTTATCTTTTAGAAATATATACAGAAATAGTTATTATGAAATGATGTATCTGAGATCTGCTTCAAAATAGTAGAGGAGGGGCAGGATGTGGGTGGGAGTAAAGAAGGAATATGTTTAGCTACGAGTTGATAATCCTTGCAGGTGTGTGATAGGGACATGAGAATTCATTCTTCTAGTTTACTTTTGGAAATGCTTGAGATTTTTCACAATCAAATGTTTACAAATATAAAGCGCTGAAGAAATGCAAGGATCCCTGCAGCAGCCTGTGGAAGAGGGACTGGAGGGGACATTTCGGGGCACGAGTTTTTCTCTACCCTGTAAGTCCCCTTTGCCTCTCCTTCTCTACTTCCCTGCCTTGTAGAACAAGAGAGTGGGTGATCGTACATTAGCCTCACAAAAGAAGTCCTGGTCAGGCCTGCCCCCAGTATTTGCATGGCCCAAGGTAAAAGTACCAATGGAGGCCACGGGCCATGGGACATCTAATTAATAAGAGTTATAAATCAAGCTAACAAATTACTAAGTAAAACATATTTTATCCTGTTACCCTGACAAATGTGTTTTCTTACAGGCCTGGAAAACCAGGTTTGAGTTAAAAACTCTTGAACTCTGGGACTTCTCTCGTGGTCCAGTGGTTAAGACTCCCCACTCCCAATGCAGGAGGCCTAGGTTCGATCCATAGTCAGGGAACTAGATCTGCCTGCCACAACTAAGACCCAGAGCAGCCAAAAAATAAAAATAAAAATCCTGAACTCTGTGCTGGAACATGGAACCTTGAAAAGGGCTCCCTTTTTCTTACCCCCCACCCCCAGCTTTGTCCCACATTGCAAGGAACCTTGTGTACATGTGTGTGGACATCCCAGCTCACATATCCAAGCTCCATCCATACCCTCTGCCAAAGCTGCCCCTGGCCATCCTCTGGGCCTATGGCTGCACACACTAATGGTTCAGTTTACCCTTAGAGGGACAGAGTTGTGAGGAAGAGACCCTTACAAGTTTAAGGGCCATGTGGGCATGCTATTCCAGAGTCTTGGGGACCTGAAATTTGTTCTAGAAGATATGCACAGCTCTGTGTGATTATGTGTCCATATGGTTGAGGGAGGGCCACGGGGGGCTCGGGGTCAATGGGTCCTCAGGGTGATGCCAGCAACTGCTGGTGGGAGGATGGGAATTTTATCTCAGATGAAGCAAAATTGAGAGGCCCCTGGTGTTTCCAACATCCAAAATTAAATGCTTGCCTTTAATCTAAGAGATGATGGAAAGAGGATAATATTCCTGGCCCCCACTCCTAACCCCACAGCAAGATGACTTGTGGGATCTTAGTTCCCTGACCAGGGATCACACCCAGGCCCCAGCAGTGGGTCCTAACCACTGAACCACCGAGGAGTTCCCTGGAAGGCATCTTAAAGGGCCTGATTTATCCTTTAAGGATTTAAAATCTGACTGTTTGGAGTAACATTATAAATAACACAATCATTTTGCTTCAATTTGAGTGGAAAGTATAAGATCAGTTATATATATGTTACCCTCTAAAAAAAGTCACAGCCCTTATTGAAATTGAATTCATATTGTGCCTCCAAAATGAAACTGGCATGCTTTCCAAAACCAAACAAACATCAGGGGACGTTGCCCCCCAAGATTTACTGGTATGGCTGGTCAGGGTCTCTCGGCCTCATTTGAACAATCTTTGCTTCTCAGCTGCCTAAAACTCCACCCTCAGTACTTTGTTCCTTTGGCATTAGTGGCATTGCTGTCAAACACTAATCAGTATCCAGCCTTCAAAGAACAAAGAAATTTGAGTGGGTCTGAAGAACTGCAATTTGAGAAACTTCCCTGGTGGTGCAGTGGCTAAGACTCTGTGTTCTTAAGGCAGGGGGCCTGGGTTTGATCCCTGGTCAGGGTACTAGGGCTCACATTTGTAACTTTAAAAAAAAAAAGAAAAAAAGATCTTGCATGCCACAATAAAGATCTAAGATCCTGTGTGCTGCAAATAAGACCTGGCACAGACAAATAAATGTTTGTTTGTTTGTTTGTTTTAATAAAAGAATTGCAATTTGAGAGACACAGATTTGAGTAGAATGGAAAGAGGGTTCCAGGGAAGAAAAAGAGTCAGGATTTTATAAAGGCAAAGACCACAGGTTGTTGAAATGGTCTGGCAGGAATTATGATGGACTCCAACACAGGAAAGGAAATATTTCTCCTTGAGGAAAAGGCTGTCACGAGTTATTTAGGGTAAGGGTCCAAGTGGTATCTTGCCTGTCTGGAACACTGGGCAGATATTCTGGATGCATGAGTTGAGACAATAATGGGTCAAAGTTCAGATTCCATCCAGGCTGAGGTGAGCATATATCACACCCACTCCGTGCCTCCCAGCTCCATTTTAGAGAGCTCTCTTAGCAATACTGACTCCATTTTAATTTTCCTTTCACAGTGCACACCAGGCTCTTAAAGCATCATGCAACTTGTTCTAGGAAGGGAAACTTTTCACTCCCTTACACCTTAGGGAGAACAAGTGCATCAGTTCTTTTCACAGGATGGACCCGTGCAGCCAGAGAGTTCCTGGCCCCGTATGGAAGGGTGAAGAATGAGCACAAGACTTGAGGAATGGTACCGACTTCCACCCACGTTTGTCTTCTCTATAATTGTGCTGAGGGCTCCTATATGTGATACAGAATAGATCACAGACATCAAAGGTCAGTAGTTGTTCAGGGCTCTGTAAGAAAGGCAGTGCTTTTGAGGCTGGTGTCCTTGGAATCCTGGCTGATTTTGGAGCTGGATGTAAGGACAAAAAGCCCAGCAGGCTCCCATCTGGCCAGTACGCTGCCAGGGCCCTGCCCTCATAGTCACAGCAGCCTGAGCACTGAGCTGTTAGGCAATGGAGGCCTTAGAGGTAGGCCAAGACAGACTGCCCAGCCTCTGTTCTCTTGAAGTTTTGGTTCAACTCAAGTAGACCTCTGACCACTCTTCTGGCCTCTAGGGGGCACATTTCTCAGTCTCATAGTCTTTTTAGGGTGCAATTTCTTGAACCTTGACCACAAGTTCCTAGGAATTTTCTGGATGGGTGGGTGATAAACCAAATGCCACTGTGCTGATGACTGAAACTCTTGGAAGACCTTGGCCCCAGAGCTGGAGCAGATGGACGTGACTTTGGGCTTGGAGACTGGAGCTTGCAGGGTTTTTCATCAGTTTTGCCCTTAGCTGTGGGCAGGGAGATTGAGCTACTTGGCCTCATGGTCCATTATCATCTTAGAGTGAGGCCTCTTCCTTCATTTTGAATTAATGAATTTCCTCTTATCCCGCTGTTGTTGTCCAGCTGTTGTGCCCAACTCCTTGAGACCCCATGGACCACAGCACACCAGGCTTCCTTGTCCTTCACCATCTCCCAGAGCTTGCTCAAACTCATGTCCATTGAGTCAGTGATGCCATCCAACCATCTCATCCTCTGTCACCTTCTTCTTCTACCATCAATTTTTCCCAGCCTCACGGTCTTTCCCAATGAGTTGGCTCTTCACATCAGGTGGCCAAAGTTTTGGGCTTCAGCTTCAGTATCAGTCCTTCAGTGAATATCCAGAGTTGATTTCCTTTAGGACTGACTGGTTTGATCTCCTTGCTGTCTAAGGCACTTATCCCATAGTTCCCTCCTGTTCTCCTATGCACTATAGGTAAGCACTCTAACGTGCTTAATGCATATCTGTATTTGCATGTGTTCTTGCATGTGTTCTGTGTGCATATATTTTTTTAACTCAGAAAATAATTTATTTTTCTTAAGTGTAAGGGAAAACTTAGAAGCATTAATACATTATCAGGACTTTAATCCAAATGTTGAATAAGCATATCATTCCAAATCCAGGGCCTGGGCAACGTGAAAATGAAAAATACTTTGAGGGATAAAAATATATTGTGAATAACACATAAATTCACATTTCCACTTAGGTGTACTATTCCAAAGTCAATTGATAGAATTTTGGTACATTTGAACTAGTACAGAATTATTGAGAGCAACCACTGAAATATCTTTCAACTGTAAGAAGTATGGAAAATTGCAAAATAAAAATAATTTAACATAGGAGACCTGTTATATGATCATGCTGGTCTACAAAGTGAGCATCCAAATTTTGGTTGAAAATTGTTTCCCCTAGTATCCTAAAAATAAGCAAAGTCTTTGAAATCTTTTACACATTGATAGCAGATAGTCGTGTTCATTTTATTAATACCAGAGGCAATAGTACAATGCTAAAAAAAAAGCATGCACCTATACTTGTATTATGAGTGTACGGAAATGGTACTCTGTTATAAAGTCTCATCTGCTTTCCTACTCTTTTCACTGAACGCTTTGATTTTAAGATCCACGTTGCTGAGTCTGCCTGCAGTGCGTCGGCCACGTGTTACTCACTCACGCCCCCGCTGGAGGACTCTCAGGCTGCCCCTCCCTTCTCCATCACGGCACAGGAACAGAATTTCTGGGTCATGGGACTGAGATGGAGGTTTTAGTCTGGAAACCTACAAGCACACAAGTGCCAAAACCCCTTCCCTGTGCCTGGAGGAGACGTTTTGGAAGTCTGAAGAGTCACGACGCCTCCCATCCTCCCTGCAGCACTAGGCTGAACTCCTAAAACTACAGGATTGGGTAGGAATGTGAGTTGAGGAGCAGCCATTCTCCCCCTCTCTGCTCTCGGAGACAACATTGCGGGGTCCAGTTGAGAAGCCCAGCATCACCAAAGAATTTGCTGGCAAGTCCTGAATGCCGAGTTGGCCCCGCCTGCACAGCTCAGGATAGGGGGACAGCCAGCCCTCACCCCAAGGTTGGGAAGTGACTGGGGCCAGGTCTCCACAGTCAGAAGATGTGAGCAGGGACACCCTGGGGTCAGGCGACTCCCTCGCACCTGCCCCTGCCCCGAGGCAATCCTTTGGGGGGGCAGCTTCACTAACTGTTGGACTGAAGTCAAGAGGTTCAGGCTTCTCACACTAAAAATAATGCAGAAACACTCCGATTGACTCTGACATGAAGCTCTTCTAGCCATAAGATGGGGCCGAGGGGGCTCTTGCTGATTTCCACTGCCCACACTGCCAGCCTTCAGGGGGCGCTGTTCCTCCAACATCAGAGATTCTGAGCAAGGGCAGCTCCCAAGTGACAGCTCATTGGTGCCTCACAAGGATGGTAAAGACCCTGCAGATAAAGGTTTCGGGAGAATGAAAGGAAACTGGATCAGGCAGAAACATGGCAACTCCTTTGGGCGTGTACCTGGGCTCCCTCCTGCCTTGCTCCAATAGCACCGCCTGCTCCTCCTTGCTCCAGGAGACCCTCCAAAATGCAGACCAAGAGAGGCTGAGCCCTCCCTCCACACTGTCTGGTCCTGCACTTCTGTTTCCTGCCTCCTCACCTCCTAGCAGGAGAGCATGGACCTTCCCTGGTAGGACCTGAGGATGGCCTTCTCCAGAAAGACACAGCCACAACTCCTGTGAATGATAGACACACAGTGAACAGTGGAAGGACAGTGTGGAGGAGGACTTTTCTTTGCCCTCTGGACCTTTGTCCCATGGGCATGACTCTCAGTTAAGGAGAGCCTGGGGCAAGGCCAGTGAGATTGGGAGTGGGAGAGTGGGGAGGCGAGCAGAAGCCCATGGAGTGGGCTGGAGCATGGTCCCTGCCTGGAGAAATCACACTCACTATGAGGGTAACACCCATTCAGGCCACAACTATTCTCTGAGCATTTCTTTATGTCAGGCACTGGGCTAGTTGCAGCAAGAGCTGTGTTGTTCCAATGGTCTGGAGCTGATATTGGCGAGCAGAGACAAACAGTATATTTATGCATGTGTGCATAGTTATGTCCGACTCTTTGCAACCCCATTGACTGTAGCCTGCCAGGCTTCTCTGTCCATGGGATTTCCCAGGCAAGAATACTGGAGTGGGTTGCCATCTCCTCCTCCAGGGGATCTTCCCGATCCAGGGATCGAACCTGCGTCTCTGCCGTCTCCTACATTGGCAGGCAGATTCTTTACCGCTGAGTCACCTGGGAAGCTCAAGGAAGCAAATATGTAATTCTAAATAGCAGTATGAACAGTGAGGGAAATTGGGAAGGTGCTGAGACAGAGAAAAATAGGGAGGAGGGAGACATGCTGATCAGGAACGGAGGCACACAGCCTGAAGCAGGGATTATGGAGGTCTCCCCCTGCCCAGCATCCCTTTCCCTCTTCTCCTTCAGCCCTCGGGGTTCCCTCCTCTACTCTTGAGCCACAAGGCTCTGGGAGAGGACATGTCACCCAGATCCAGCCAATCAGGGCAGCACATCCCACACTGGCCACAGCGATTGGTTCATAGGTGGGCACATGACCCCAATCAGGCAAAGGAAAGTCAGGCTGGAGCTTTGACTGGACTACTGAATAAGACGCAGTCTCTTTTTTTGTTTGAGGATATTAAAAGGAGGATGTAAGCCTTGAACAGCCATGAGTGGCCACATGGAAAGAGTGTGCCTGGGAACACAGCCGACCTCAAAGAAAGCAGAGATGAGAATTTCTCCAGAGAGAGAGATCTTTCGATCAAGCCTTAAGGCCGTTTTTTGGAGTCTGCAGGAGGGAAGAGGAAAAGAAACATCAGCGTTCCCCTAAACTCTCTTCAGAATCGTCTTCATCAGTCTTCTCTCTGCCCTCACCTCTATATGGAGCTAAAGGGGGTGTTGGGCAGCCGTGCAGGATCTATTTGGAGCCCCCTTTTGGCAGGTCCTGCAAGCACAAGTAGTTCTCTGAAGTCTCTTCTTGTCACCTTTGAACATCAGTCAAAACAATGTGGGAGCAGAAAAGCCCTGTCTTTAGCATCTTGTTACATGAGTATTGTTGGCTGATTCCTATAAATAAGGAAAACGAAGCTCTGAGAGGTTGAGTAACTTTCCAAGAACACAGAGCTAAACTCACGTCCCAGTTTGTCTGGCTTCAAATCTTCCTCCCTCTTTCTACTATCCCAATCTAAGGGGTGTTAGGGCTGGGCAGGCAGATGTCCCCTAGCGTTGGGGCTATAGGCAGCTTGAGCTGGGATTCAGGGGCATGACTCCAGCTCTGGCAGGCTGTGGGCAGGGCGGTCCCACATCCAGAGTGACATTTATCTGGAAAGTACAGCTCAAGTTCTAGGCCTACAGTCATGGATTGAGTGCCCACTGTGTGTTACTGTGCTTCATCCAGATATGAAACTGACAACCAGCCAGAGCTGATGATACCTGTGGCTGAATGCCTTCTTGTCCTTTCCTGAGTCAGGACTGACCCCTGGGATGGGATGAGGCTGAGGCTGGCCAGCAGGGAACCCCAGCTGTTAGGAGCAGAGAAAGGCAGTGTCAGGAGCCAGACTTGTACACCTTTCTCCCACATCCATCCCATCCCGGACCGGGGCCAGCCTTCTCATATGTCTCTGGAGTCCTCCCCTGCCCCTCTGCCTCCAGCCTCACCCCTCACCCCTATCCCCCAGGGTTGCCATCGTTAGCCTGATCATTCATGTCTTGCTGCCAAACGAAGGTCCAAAAACATTTTTGTAACGGCAACCCTTATCTACAGAGGATCTTTGAAACTTCTGGGCCTGGCATTTACAGTGGTTCAAAATGTGGCCTTCCTGAACTATTTTGAGCTTTGTTTCTCCTTTCTTTCAGATGTGCATCCTGCATGTGTGTCAAACTGTGTGTGCCACACATTGGCTCAGGCAATTTCTTCCATCCCTGCCTCCCCTCTCCATTGTTAATAAGGCAGTTCATTCGTTCCGTCCATCCACCTTTTGTTCAACAGGTATTCCAGGCATCTCGCTCTGCACCCACCATTCCGGGCAGCTTCGCAGACCACATCTCTGACACCTCGCCCTTGCTTCTTCCCCTGCTGCACTCAACTGCAAACCCTTCAAGGGCAGGGGCTGTGTCCTGCCTATTTTGCAGCCCCACAGTGTCCTGCCTGTGGCTGCTGCTGCTAAGTCGCTTCAGTTGTGTCCGACCCTGTGCGACCCCATAGATGGCAGCCCACCAGGCTCCCCCATCCGTGGGATTCTCCAGGCAAGAACACTGGAGTGGGTTGCCATTTCCTTCTCCAATGCATGAAAGTGAAAAGTGAAAATGAAGTCGCTCAGTCGTGTCCAACTCTTAGCGACCCCATGGACTGCAGCCTACCAGGCTCCTCTGTTCATGGGATTTTTCCAGGCAAGAGTACTGGAGTGGGGTGCCATTGCCTTCTCCCTGCCTGTGGCAGGGGTTAATAAATGTGTACCACTTGAGTGGGACAAACACAGGCTCTGGTGGGAAAGCACTACAAACACCGGCTTGAGAGGCTAGAGATTAATCTCAGCTCTGCCACTTACTAGTGTGACTTGAGGAGAACTATGTCCTTCTCTGGGCCTCAGGGTGCCCACCTGTAAAATGGGACTACCATCCTGTCCTAGGCACCTTGCTGGGCTGTAGTGGGTGGGAGACTGTGCAGGTGTGGCTGTTACTACGCTGGTCTCTCCCATAGGCTGGGTGTGTGTTGACAGTGGAGGGAGATGACTATGTTTCTTGGAGCCCTTTGGCCATGAGAGCTGAGTTGTCCAAAGACAGCAGGAGGACACTCTCAGGACCCTCAGACGCCAGCCCAGGAGTTTCAGCAGGGGAAATGGCCAGCAACCTGATACACGTGTCTTTCTGAGGCTGGGTGTGATGCTCCAATGCTCCAGAACGTTCTGCCAGTATCCAGAGAGGTGGGGGCAGGCATGAGCTGTTCTCCAGCCTCAGGCTATATCTGTGAAGGGTCTGTGGGCATGGTGTCACTTGGCTCATTTGCAGCCCCATGGTCCTCAAGGCTCCAGGCTGCCTCCAGTAACTTTCAGGGGGGTGGTGTGTGTAAAGGAAAGTGGAGTTTGAGATGGGGCATTTTATCATCACGGCTATCTGAGTGGAAAGGGACAGTTGAGCCCTCAGAGTCAGCAGCCTCAGACAGGCCGAGGTCATTTTTATAGTCCAGAGATGGGTTTTAGAGATTGAAGCCCAGTTGTGTCACTTACTCCTGTTAAGAGCTGGAGCAAATTATGACCCTAGGTCTCAGTTTCTGTAAATGTTAATGTGTGTGTGTTAGTTGCTCAGATGTGTCCAACTCTTTGTAACCCCATGGACTGTAGCCCACCAGGCTCTGCTGTCCATGGGATTCTCCAGGCAAGAATACTGGAGTGGGTTGCCGTTCCCTCCTCCAAGAAATCTTTCCGAATCAGGGCTAGAACCTAGGTCTCCTGCATTATAGGCAGATTCTTTACGGTCTCAGCCACCAGGGAAGCTCGTAAATGTCAATGGGAGTTTTCAATTCTAATATGGCACACCCGTGAGGACTGGAGGGAATGGTGTATATAAGGTGCAGAGGCAGCTCAGGCACATCTCCAACCCCCTGGCCCAGGGTCATAGGGATGCTCCCTCCTGGACACCCTGAGCTGCTCAGGGGAAATTCCGCCCTGTTTCTCAGGTGACAAAGCTGTCAAAGGCTTTTGGAGCCAGGACAGGAGAAGGCAAGTCTAAGATTGTGCCAGTCAGGAGACTGATTCTGAGGAAGTAAGCAGCTTGGGGCCTGGGCCAGCCTTCCCACCCCTTCCTTTTCTTCAATTGCTCATTCATTCCTCAGAGGTGGATTGAGTGTCTGCTCAGCAATGGATTTTGTCTGCCTACTGCTCCATCAGGGAGGAAGAATAGCAACTGCTCCCTGTCTGAAACCCTCATGGTCCAGTGGGGAGAGTGACAAAGCAAGAAGACACCACGAGAGTGGGAGGTGCTGTGAGAGTCTGCCCGGGGTAGGGGACACGGAAGAAGTGGAGCTGCGGGAAGCTCGAATTTTCTTTATTCTCATTTTAACTGCAGAGCAAGTTTGCATGGTTGAGCTCAAGCTGTATAATTTTATAACCTGCTATTTTCATTTGGCGTTAGTCATAAATGTTTTCTCCATATGATTATTAAACTCTTTATAAATATTTTCAATGGTTGCAGCATATTTTCAGCAAATCAACACCATAATTTAATTAGGCTTAGACAAGTAGATTGGGGGATTTTTTCCCCTTATGATACATAATACTTTTACAAACATCTTTGTACATAAATTGTTTCCCATGTTTCTTGTTATTTCCTTGGGGTAGATTTCTAGTCATGGAATTCCTGGACACAGTGTATCAAATTTTAAAAATTCCTCAGTGATTCCTTGATATCTACTGCCAAGTGTCTTTCTGAATTGGTTTTTCGGGGGCTGCTGTAGCACTGGCCGGATTTAAGTCTATGTAGAGGTAGGAGGTTGTAATAGAAAGATAGCTTGGGGATGGGGATCTGAATATACAGACTTGGGATTCCAGTCCCAGACCCTTTACTTCCTCATCCTGTCCAGTTCTCCTGTGACAGGGGCAATGACACTCTCCTTGAGTTGTTTTCTGAGGACGAGAGATGGCAGACCTGAGCGCACAGCTCGGGGTCTGACACACAGTAGGAACGCAGTAATGGTGACGGCCACAGATGACAGCGTCCTGGTCGGGACTGGGAGGAATTCGTGCCCCTGGAAGCAGAGGCTGCAGGGTGAGGCCTCAGCTCCAGCTTCCACCAGCCCAGGCACAAGTCCTCCTGCACTGGCTGAGCCAGAGGCCCCAGCAGCCCTGCAGGCAACGGGACAGAAGGAAGGGGCCAGAGAACGTGAACAGAAGGCTCTGGGGGCAAACAGAGGGAGGAAGTGATTTCCAGGCTGACTGAGGAGGGGAGTGGGAAGGAGAGGAAGCGGGAAGTGGGTAGAGGGCTAGGGGCCACAGGAAAAGGCAGGACCAAGGGGATGGGAGCCAAGGGAAGGGCTGGTTCTATACTGGAAAGTAAGGTGAATCCAGGTACTAACCAGATCTCCCGAAGCTGTCCCAAGGCCAGGGGTGGGGACTAGGGGCTCTGACAGCCTGCCCACACCTGGTTCCATGACTAGCTCACCGGACAAGAACTTGACCCTTTGCCGGCCCTGGCAGGCCCACCTGCAGCAGTCTCTGGAGTCCTTCTATCTCTGACATCCTCTGGGCAGGCAACTCCCTGGAGAGATGAATGACTCCCCATCTGGTCCTCTAAGTTTAAATATCTACCAGACAATTTCTCTGCTGCAAACCGGAAACAGAACTGCTCTGGGTCTCTTGCAGCAATGGGAAGACTTTTCTGGAGGATTATTGGAAAGGGGAAGTGCAGAGCTCAGAAGAAAAGGGCTTGCTCAGAGAGAGTGACCACAGAGCAGAGTGGACCGGGAAGCCCTGAGGCGGGCTGAAGGAGAATTAGAAAATGGTGCCTACTTTGGTGGGTGAAGTCCCATGTCATATGGCTTGGCTAGAGAAGCAAGCTCTGGTTTTCAGCCCTCACTCATCCCCTTGGCTGAACCTTCTTTTGTGGCAGTTTGCATTCTGCACAAGCAGACCCTGAGGCAGAGTTTAGAGCACATGATATTTATTAGAGGTCCACACTTGTTGAAAGGAAGGGGGAGAAAGCAGGACTGGGCAGAGGAAAATCAACCTGTGTTTCAGGCTCGGTCAAGATCAGCAAACCCAGCACCAGGTCATCAGATTTGTCTAAGCATCAGATCTCAATGGAGGGGGCTTTATCCTTTTGCCTCCAATAGTCACGCCAGGAAAGGTGTGACCTCGGGTAAGGCGGCCCCCTGCAACTGAGAAGGAAGGAATTGACAGCTGGAGACTCTGTGCTGAGTACTCTCCCAGCAGCAGGGCAGCAAGTCCTTTGGAAGGGGACCTGGGCTTCATGTCTTTCACGTCTTAAGCAGTGAACCACCTATTCAACTGTACATGGCAGCCCCATGGGAAAGAAATTTTAGAGGTCACAAACCTGTGCCTTCTCTAGATGCTTTGAAAAGTGTGGATGAGGGAAAATAAAAAAAAACCAAATGACAGGTCATTGTCTTTGTATTAAGGAGTCCCGTCAGGAGAGTCACATCCTCTGAGCACGATGGTTCCTGATTTTCTGGCCTGGCAGTTTCGAAATGTCCGGGTTGTTGTATCTCACCACTTCCTCCCCTTCCCTTGCACCAGCTCCTGGGTCTTGTAATATGCTTTCTGCTGGGAAGAGGTGTCAGATTATTGTTCTATTTGTCTCCTTTTCGGCTTTCTGTGTGATCAGGCCACAAGTTCTTGACTTTCGGTAGTGAGAAGGCAGCCCTAGAAAGAGGCATAATCTTCATGGGAAGAAGGGAGATGGCTCCAAGATCTTCAGTGGTCCCTCAGTGCTCCTAGCTTGAAGTCCAAACCCTCAACCTGGCATGCAACACCTGCATGAGCTGCCCTGCCTCTTCCCAGCCTGGCACACAGCGGCACTGAATGAATGGAAGTGTTTATTGTCATTAATAGTGATGATGATGATAATAATAAAAGAATTCATGTTTCTCTAGGCTCCTCCAAACCGCAGCCATCCATCATTGAGGGCTCAGATCAGCAATGACCTAAAACTTCTCAGCTCACCTATTCATACAAAATCATGACTCCTTAAAAATCTACTCCAACCATTTTTCGGAGACAAAGGTAAAGAGCAGTGAGTTAAGAGCAAAACTTCTGGGATTTACCTGGCTGTCCAGTAGTTAAAACTTCGCCTTCCAGCACAGAGGGTACAGGTTCCATTACTAGTGGGGAAGCTAAGATCCCACATGCCTTGGGGCCAAAAAAACCAGAACATAAAACACAAACACAAACAATATTGTAACAAATTCAATAAAGACTTAAAAAATAAAAAGAGCAAAACTTTGGACTCATCATTGAAAGCAACCAGGGATCCTTGGAGAAACCTTGATTCTAGAGCTAGGGGCAGGTAAGTAAGAAGTACTCAAAAACAAATAGTGTCATATGAAAAGGAAACAGAAACTGCTCTAATCTGGGACAGTCTGAGCATCAACATAAATAACAGTAATAACAGATTATAACTGATTGAAATAGAAATTCCTGAGTCTTCATTAATATAAATGAATGAATAGATAAATGAGGGAAAGGGAACACTTCTGTTCAGTAGGATGCCAACTAATAGATGGAAGGGTAGAGTCAGAAAATCATCAATGGATGTTAAAACAAGCAGGTGAAGGTGTGATGAGGAACAGATACATATATTTACATAGCCTCAAAATTTTTCCTATAAGATACTTATTAAATATGAAAGGGAAAACTGGTGGACACCACCTAAATCAAGTGACCAAAGTTAACATCACCAACAATGGGACAAGTTGACCTCATGTGCCTCCTGATACGATGCACTGAGAACACAAAAGTACTTACGTGGTGTTCCTGTCACACAAAGTGTATGATCTGAATGTAATCATGAGGAAAGAACCAGATGCAAACCCAAATGGAAAGACATTCTGCAAAATGAGCAGCCTGCCACTTTCCAAAGTATCAGTATCATGGATGTCAAGGGAAGATAGAGGAACTGTCAGAGATGGAAGGAGACCAGGAGGGAAAAATAGACTTAAGGGACATTACAACTGATGGAATTAAAGGTGACTGAGGAGTGGGACTAGACAAGAACACTGCATCAATGTTCAGTTTCTTGGTTTTGAAACTTGTGCTGTGGTTATGTAAGAGAATGTCCTTGTTCGCAGGAAATACACACTGAAGAATTTAGGGGTAAAGGGTTCCATGTCTCTAGCTTACTCAGATAATATCTACTTCATTACTAAGCACATGTAATTAGTAGGCCTATGTAAGTACAGAGAGAGATATAATAATAAAGTAACCATGGTAAAAATTTAAATAATCTGCTGAATCTGGGGAAAGAGGATGAGAGTTCCTTGTACTCTTTACTTTTTAAACTATATCAAAATAAAATGTAAAAATTTAAAAAAATATGTGAGAACACATGTCTTTCACAGATATCTGGAAAGGGGTGCTGCTGAGGACAGGGCTTGGGAAGAAACTAGAGAGCTGGGCACCGGCTCCCCGAGAACATGGGGTCTCACGTCTGATGAGAGTCTATTGTCACACCCTCCGCACTGCTCAGGCCACCAGCCACTCCCGGGCTTTGTTCTGCTGTTTGAAGTCCTGGGAGTAGGTCTTCTCCAGTCACTCCCTGAGAGGACAGCACCTTAGCAGTAACACTGCCAGGTCTGAAATGCTGTCATCACAGTGGGCTGACAGGCCACTGTGCATGGGAGCTGAGCCAGATGACTTTTCATATTCTTAAGTACTGGGCTAGGCATGTTAGAAACATCTTACATAAATTTTAGAGCAACCCTGTTAAATACATAGGCTCATCATCCCCTTGTTCCAGATGAGGAGCCTTCTCGGTGAGGTGAGGCCGGAGCCAGGATTCAAATCCTGTTCTTTGGTCTCCAAGCCTAGCGCTCTCCCCACCTCCCACCCCCCAGCTGGATGTGCCCAGTCGCCTTCTGCTTCTGCGCCTTGGTGCATGCTGCCTCCTTTGCTGCATCCGTGCTCCCTTCCCCGTTTCTCAACTTAGTGATTTTCTGGCCCAGACAAGACTGAAGTCAAGGTCTCCTGCCTTTGAATGCCAGGATCTCAGTAATAATTAAACACCAGCTGGGCCAAAATCAAGCTTTGCCTTACTGTGAGCAAAGATACTTTCTGACCAAATGAAGACCAGCCCAACTGGGGAGAGGATTTTGAAAAACTGCTGATGCTCTTTTTTGAGACAGCTGCCGTTATGGAAAACACAAACCAAAACAGGCTAGAAAGGGCTGGAGCAGGAATGGGGGGTGGGAGGTGATTACACCCTGCCTTCTCGGTTATTAAAAGGAATCCGATCAGTGGTCCTGTCCTGCTGGGCCTCAGTTTCCCCACCTGTAAAATGGAGCAGTAAGGGAATAAGAGGAGTTCCCTTCCAAGCATGTGCATCTGACTCACAGACTGTGACTAGAAACTGTGACAGATTCCCTGCCCCTACCCAGTCAGTAGGTCTAAGCTGAGATAAGGCATAATGTTTTTTAACCAAGTCCCACAGGTCTTCTGATAGGCCCCCTTCCTGCCATTTGAGACCCTCAAGAGGGTCTCTGTGGGCCCTTCCACCTCTGCATTCCTCCACCCTCTGACTGATGAGCTGGTGGTGATGGTTCTCAGCCTTCACTGAAGGAGCCCTTCTCCCATATCTGCGGGGATGGGTGGGCACCCGCTGGCACTTAGCACTTCTGTGATGTCTTCTAAGCCTTCCGGCCAGCAACACCCGGCTTCTGAAGAGTGACTGGAAACTCAGAGTCACACCCTGGTGACTGCGAATTAGTAAATCTGAAAGCTCCTTGTCAACTCAGAAGAGCTGCATGAGTGGGAAGAAGCTTTATTTTTTTGTAACTTCTTTTCTGGGGCAAACTGAAAAGTGGAATCTATAGCACATCCTAAGGGCCACAGGCCACATCCACGGGCCCCTCTGAGAAGATATGGGGCCAGGATGTCCCCAGGTGTCAGACAGATCATCTGGGAGCCCCGCCCCCACCCTGCAGGGCCCCTGGTCCCTGAACTTCCTCCTCAGCTGCTGACTTCCCCTCACTCCCCTCTAGGACTCCCCTCACCAGGCTTCAGCCCCAGACTCTGCCCTAGCCCCTCACCTTCAGCCCTACTCTCTAGGAAGGAAAGACTCCACTTAGGGTGGGACTCTAGCTCAAGTGGTAGGGAATCCTCCTGCCATGCAGGAGACACAAGAGATGTGAGTTCGATCCCTGGGTCGGGAAGATCCCCTGCAGCAGGAACTGGCAACCCACTCCAGTATTCTTGCCTGGAAAATCCCATGGACAGAGGAGCCTGGTGGGCTACAGTCCATGGGGTCGCAGAGTCGGACACGACTGAGCATGCACGCACTGACGAGTTAGCTGAACTCTCTGAACCTCAGCTTCCATATCTGCTGGATGACATGAGACCTCAGGCATGTGTGCTGAGACCCCAGCAGGCCTTTGCTGTCCTCCTGGAAACTCCTTGCTGACTGGTTGCACCAGCGAGCTCCTTCTGGCTACTCAGGCCCCAGCTCCCCTCCTGCAGGAGGACTTCCCTGTCTCCGGCACCCACCGCTGTCCTGCAGTCAGCACACTTCCCTACCTGGGCTGCCTCCCCCATCAGACAGGCGGGAGTGCGGTCTTGTTTGCTTCCATGTCCCCAGATAAGAAGGCTCAGGAAATGCCGGTGGGTGCTCTGCAGCCGGGCTTGTTCCATTCCGGGGCAGGGTAGCTGCGGTTGAATGTGGGGGCCCTAGCCTGGTAGACATGTGCCTCTGGCCAACTGGAGGAGCCTGACGCATTACCCCCAGGAACAGTGGGCCATGGTGCTTGGGTACAGGAACATTCCAGTTCAACCATGGGGTAGATAGGGTGAGCGGGCACCCCACAGCCATGCCAGCATCATGGCAGTGTGCTCTGCTTCTCCAGGAAGGAAAGATACACGTGTCACCTGGTCTGCCTGGATAATGGCAGACATTATCAAGACAACAATGAGAAAAGTGAATGTGAAAGTATTAGTTGCTCAGTCATGTCTGGCTCTGCGACCCTGTGGGCTGTACACCATCAGGCTGTTCTGTCCATGGGATTCTCCAGACAAGAATACTGGAGTGGGTAGCCATTTCCTTCTCCAGGGGATCTTCCTGACCCAGAGATAGAATCCAGGTCTCCTGAATTGCAGGCAGAGAAGGGCAAGACAAATGCCCCCTGGGCCACTGGTGATGCTATTTCCGAATAAAATTCATGGTAAAGGCCTTCTGAATGCCTAATGTCACCAAGGGGCTTTGAGATGCTCCTTTCTACAACACCTTCCCTTTTCTAGAAGGCTCCAACCTATTGCTCAAGATTCTTCCTGTTTGAGATGAGGTTGAAGGGCAGGCTGGGGTCAGATCATGCAGTATCTACAGGCCATGTAAGGCCAATGACTATTGTTCAAAGAGCATTGAGAAATCATAACTAAGGTGACAATGGAAAGTACATGATCTAATTTGGTGTGAAAATGTCATTCTGATGTGTGGACAACAGGCGGTAGTGAGGAGGGTTTCCTACAAGGCTGTACATCTTGACACCCTTTATAATACACTTTATAAAACCCTTTATAATACTATCTTCAGATTTCTGTTTTTAAGTGAAGTCTGATGAGACAATGAGGCATGGATTCAGGGCTTGGAGCCTCAGCTCATGCAAGGCCCTGTCTCCTACCACCTCCCCTGATGGGTTCTCAACTTTCCCCTCCCCACTCCTGCCTAGCCACCACTGCCACCCTCTGCCCCCAGCAGGGCCCTGGCATAGGGTGTGGGGAGACTCAGTGTTGCCTGGCAGCATTTCAGGATGGGGCATGGCAGTAGTTGTCCCTGCACTGAGCTGATAGCACCGTGGCACATTCAGCAGGTGACTCGGGTCTCCTGCTCACTCCTGACCCGTACCTAGGGCATCCTGGTATGAGCTTGCAGTAGTCTTGGGGATCACCCTCCACCGTGAGAAAGGGAGATGCCTGGCTCGACTTCCCTGCCCCCAGCCGGAGAATGCAGTCTGGTGACTGGCAGGAGGGGAAACCCAGCAGCTGGTGGGTTTCCTCCAAAACTGAGTCAAGAAACAGAGGGCACTTGTCCCTCAAGTGTTCCCATGCCCAAGGGGGTGCAACATTAAATAGCAAATGAAGCAAGTTGACAGAACATGGGAAAGGGAAAGCCTATATTTTAGAACCTTTAATGGCAATTTTTCCCTTGCCTTGTTAATAAGAGGCCCCGTACTTTCATTTTGCATCAATGCTGCAAATGACAGCTGGTCCTGGCAGAGAGCTATCAGTGAGATCAAGCATGTAAAATACATGCGGGCCCCACAGGCAGTAATACTTCCTTGATGTTGGCTCGTATTATTGTTTTTGTTGTTTATTTGGCTCAAGAGGATGGATGAATTGGCTTCGGGAGCCAAACCCCTCCAAGGAGCTGGCTATGGCAATATTGTAATAACTGATTTTGCATTTTGTTCTCAATCCACGGACCTACTACTTCTTGAGTTTGACTTCTTCAAGGAGATGTATTCAAATGTCATGCAAAACAGGATGGGGCTCAGCCTTCATGGGGGGAACTCCCTCTTTAAATAGGAGCAAAGTCTGGCTCCAAGCATAGCTGCCTGGACCTCAAGGCAAATGGTGTTTTGATGTAACTGTGATTATGATTTTTAGGACTGGATTCCCTTCCCCAGGGAAACTGTTGATGAAGGGAGGCCTGAGAGCAGTTCCTTTTCTTCTCAGAGGCACTCAGATGTCTCCATCCTTCTCCTCTGACTCCCTAATGTCCCACCAGCCCATCCCTTCCTCCTGGCCTGCTCACCTAGGGCTCAGCCCTCTCTCAGAGTTATTATAACACCCTCTTCTGGTCTCACTCTCTCCCAACCACTTCCCATCTGGAGAGATCTTTCTAGAACCCATATGTGGGTCCTCCAGGGAAGAGACCAGGTCTGTGTCCTCTCTGAGCCCCAGTCCCAGGTCTGCCAGGAATTGGTACCCAGCAGTGTTTGTGGACCTGGTGGACAGAGGGCTGTGGTGGTCACGGTGGTTGGCTCTCAACATCCCCATCACCCCAGTCAAGACATCCCCTTCCTGAGGCCGGTGATGGCCATACCTGAGCACGTGATTCTGTCTCATTCTGGCCAATGAGACATGAAGGTAGGTTTCCCTGGAGCCTGGGCAAGGAGGACTTTGAAGAAAATGAGACAAAAGGAGAGGAATCCCTTCTCTTCCTCTGTGGCTGTGTGTGCAGTTGTAGACCAGAGCCGTTGGAGCTGGAGAAGGGAGGCAGTTCAGTTCAGTCTCTCAGTCGTGTCCAACTCTTTGAGGCACAGTAAGTTAAGGGCGACAGTAAATGAGAAGAATCACAGAGAAACTGAGCTGGGGCCCTAATGAATTTCACCCAGGCCATGCTGCCTCCAGACCCCTTGTATGGATGATAACACATGTCCTCCACATCAGACCCTCTGGTTTTGTGTTCTTTGGGGCCAAAGCATCCTTAGGTGGTGCAAATAACAAAGGGAAATTGGATGACGATCATGCGCCAGGGCTAGACTCTCACCCAATAGCACCATCAGCCCCAACAGCCTCCCTGGACTCACATTTTCCAGCTCTGGATCAGAGTGAGAGGTTCTGGAGGCAGAATTGGAGAAAGGAAGGATGAAACTCACTGTTAAGAGAGGTTGTTGGTAACAGACATGAGGGGAGATCAAGATGTGGGCTTTGGCATCAGAAAACCTGAGTCTGAAGCCCAACACTCCACTTACCGACTGTGAGGTGTTGAATGAATCAGATAAACTCTTTTCTCTTTTTTGATTTTTTGGCCACACCCTGCTGATCTTAGTTTCCCAACCGGGGATCATGCCTCCTGCATTGGAAGGGGGAGGCTTAACCACTGGACCACCAGGCAAGTTCCAAGTCACATAAATTCTTTAATCTTTGGTTTGCTCCTCTGTGAGGTGAGGATGATGATAAGGGAAGACTAAATAAGGTGTTCCGCATAAAAGGCTTAATTATGCCCCCACTATTCAGCAAGTGTAAACCAAAGTAGAGTCGGCTGTTGGCCACCGAGGTGGCCAAGCCTCAGTGGGGAGTTGAGGAGAGAGGAGGAAGCCCTCTCTACAGCAGAGCACTTTAGAGTCTCTTTAGAATCCTCCTATTACTTCCTTCCCTAATTGCTTCAGCCTGCAACCAGCATGGCCATCCATCTGGGGTTGCCCTGGCTGGACCAGGGCAGCTGGGAAAGGAAGGCCTCATGTGTGGGAGCTTTGGGGCGGGCCTTGGGGGATGGGAGGATTTGTGCAAGGAAGGAAGATGAAGGAAGGCATGTCAGGAGGGAGGCTGGGGAGCAGAAAGAGGTAAAGATGTGGAGGTAGGAGTAGAGAGGGACCTTTGTGGGGAAGGAGGAGGGCTATTTTGAGCAGAAATTTATGAGGGGTGATGGGAAGAGCCCGTGGAGAGGCAGGGGAGAGAGCCTGACTTGAAGTTTCCTGCTAATAAGAGGGTGCATGTGTGTTCAGGGGCTAAGTCGTGTCTGACTCTTTGTGACCTCAGGGACAGTAGCCCACCAGGCTCCTCTGCCCATTGGTTTTTTCAGACAAAGATAATGGAGCAGGTTTCCATTTCCTTCTCCAGGGGAATAAGAGGGTAAGAGCCTGTTATTAACTGAGAATTTCTTGTCTGTCTCCAGAACTAGAAGCATCAGTCCATTTGGTAGATGGAAAACCTGAGGCCAGGGAGGCTGAGTCGGGGCTATCAGAGGTGGTGATGCCACTGGGATGAGGTTCAGCCTCAGCCTTTGGCCTTCGGCATTCAAGGTGATATTGACGTTAGCTGTCTTCAGCTATAAGCAACAGAAAATCCAACTGGGATGCTTTCAATGCTGGAGATGTTTATAGCTAGATCCTAAGGATTCTGGGCTTCCCTTGTGGCTCAGCTGGTAAAGAATCTGCCTGCAGTGCGGGATATCTGGGTTCAACCCCTGGGTTAGGAAGATCCCCTGCAGGAGAGCTTGGCAACCTACTCCAGTACTCTTGCCTGGAGAATCCCTATGGACAGAGGAGCCTGGTGGCTATGGTCCATGGTTGGGACACAACTGAGTGACTAACACACGCACAAGGATTCTGGAGGTAGGGGGCTACCACCATAGCCCCACTGCTCTGCAGCTCTCCCCAACAAGTTCTCTCTTGGGTGATTATTTCAGAGGCGTGGGTGTGCCCCCTCTCTAACCTCGGGTTCACATAGCTGGCACTTGGGAACTTAGCTCTCTCCTGCAGCAGCTCTCATCTGTCTGATCACCACAGTCAGTGGTAAGGGAGGCATTGCCGAGGGTGGTGATTTGTGGATGATCCTGATTCATCCCTTCTTGCCAACCCACCCTGGGCTCCGGCCGCCCCCCCCCACCCTCGCCGGCATCTTCTGCTGAGTGGGCAGGCCCTGCCTCCCCAGGTGTCTGGGGCTCCAGCCCAAGGCTCTTCCCAAGGTTATACCAGACACAGAGAGAGACCTCCAGCACCTGCCCCACCAAAAGTAGAAATTCGAGTAATGTTCTCAACACTGTGTCTTTTCCAAAGATTAGGGGTGGCCGACAGGGAAACCGAGGCTCAGAGAGCTGGAGGGTGGATTAAAGTCCTTCTGAAGGGTAGGGCCCAGACAGAACAAAAACAGGGGACTCCACTTGGATTTTCAAACTCCCCTATTTATCCTCTGTAATCCTGTTTCTCTCGGTCCAACCACTTTCTTCCAGCCTGAAGACCCCATCTTCAGAGGGGACTTCCTGCCCCAGAGAGGGTCTAATCTGGAGACCTGGAGAAGAGTCAGGCTCCTGAGGCTGTTCTCCATTGGCCTAGTTACATGCTCCCCCCACCTCTGTGCTCTCACACCCCCCCCCACCCCACCCCAAGCCCACAGCTATGTCTGCTTCCAGACTGGGATCTCCTCGAGGGCAGGACGTGGACTGGGGCATCCTGCACCCAGGGTTTGATGATGTTCTGGGTTGGGTGAGCCCCTCCCTTCCTGAAGTGGTTGGCCGGTGAGGGGTGGAGAGTCTGGCCTCTCTGGACCTGGTCCGGGGTGGGGCTGGGGTGGTGGGAGACAGCACCTGGGTTCCTGCGCTCCTCCTTGCCCACAACTGCAGTGGGCCTCCGACTCTCTGAGCGTGTGGCTCAGAGAACATTCCCTGCTAGAACATCGGAAGGGGGCAAGTGGAGGCGCGTAGCGGGGTGGCAGGTGGCAGGCGGGGCGGCACAGGGGAGCCCGGGCGGCTCCACTTCCTGTGGGGCGCCGGCCCTGGAGCCTGCCCCGGGGAGGTTGCACAAACCTTCCTGCAGAGGCCCCGGGGACCGCCTCTCCCGCCGGCCACTGCCTCTGCCGACCCGGGGCTGCCCTCCTTGCTCTGGGTCCTGCAGCCTGGACTGAGTCCTCCATCTCCGCGGGGCTAGCGAGAGGCCGGGCCGGACCGTGGGGCCCTTCCTCCCGTCACTGGGCACCAGTCCTTCCTCATTTTGCCGCTGATTCTAGCCCCAAACAAAACAGGTTGAGCCCTTTTCCTCCCTCCGGCAGCCTCTGGCTTACGGCAGCCTTCGGAGGCGCTGCAGACGGCGCCGCCGGCCGGGGAGGGGAACCCGGGCCAGCCCTGCCGGGACTGGAACGGTGCGCCTGGCTCCTGGCCCTCGTTCAGCTCTGACCGCGGCAGGAGAGCGAGCTTTGCTGTGGCGGTTGCCTGAGGATGATGCCTCAGCTTCAGTTCAAAGATGCCTTTTGGGTGAGTGAAGACCGCTGTGGGTTTGAGCAAGTGGAGTGTGCCTGGGGAGGCCAGCTCAGCTGACATTTCCTCAGGGTGGTGGGTTGGGGATGTGGCTCCCAGGGGCGGCGGGGTTCTCATAAAAATGATGGCTGATTTTTGATCCTTCATCGTTGCGGGGTGAGGGGTGTGAACTGGGCTGTTTCTGAGTTGGAAGAGGACAATGGGGGTCCTCGATCTGGGGTACTGATTCCTCTGCAAACTTCAACAAGCAAGGGATGGATATTCTCTGGGCTCTCAGGGCAGATCTTTCCTCTGGGAGACCCCCTCTCCACAGCAGGAACGTTTTAGGAGCATCTGATATCTGGCTGGGAACTTGATGAGGACTTGTGAGGTGAAGGAGGGAGGGTCACAGGTCTGGGGACCAGATAAACTTGAATTTGGATCTTGGCTCTGCTATTTAGAGGCTGGACAAGTCATTTTACCTCTCTGAACTTCATTTCCGCGCCCCCCTGCCCCCATCTATACCGTAGAGATAATTAACGAACATACTAACTGAATGGGAGGGCTAAACAAGGGTGTAACAAAATCCCCTGCATCTCGCTGGAGCACCAAATGGGAATCTCTTGCCCTTACCCAACCCCTCTTCCTTGCAGACCTTAGGGGTCCTTCAGGGAGGCAACAGGGCTGGGCAATTCCTTGTTCGCTTTCTTAAATTCAGCGCACATGTAAATCAAGTCTTTTCCTTATGAAATTCCAGCGCCCAGCTGGCTTGTGGGCCCAGGCCTCACAGCCTGCAAGCCCCATTTGGACCCCACAGCCCATTTTCCCCGCTGTCTCTCAGCCCACCCCCCCTGCTTCTCAAGCACTGTCTGTTCCCAGTGGCTCCCAGGGAAAAGCGAGGCCTCTCTGGTTAGAGGTGGGGAACGTGGCTGTCCTGAGGGCACCCCTCCAGCCTGCAGAGGACACTGGCTCTTTGCTCAGTCGGCCCGGACTCAGCCGACAGTCTGGCCTCCCTGGGCCCTCTCCTGGGGCCTCCAGCCAGAAGGACGAGAGCTAACGAGCCAGGTCTTCCTTCCCTTCTGGGCCACGCTCTCCTTGGGGCCCGTGGCCAGAGTCTGAGTGGCTCGCTTCCCGCCTGCTCTAACTGCACAGTAGGCAGAGGGCTGTCTCTCTGGGCCTCCGTCTCCCCATCTCTACAGAGAGGGGCTGGGACCAGCCCAGAGAAGCCAAGGAACGCAGACCTGCCTTGGCCCCTTCCAAGCCCCAGGCTGGCATCTGGGACCCACGTGAGGGGTGCGGGGCTGCAGTCAGCAGCGGATGCACAGACTGGATGTGAGTCACTACTTCATGGCTCCGACTTGAAGTGCAAAGCTGGGGGAAAGATAGGGCTTTCCTGGTGGTTCAGATGGTAAAGAATCTGCCTGCAATGCAGGAGACCCGGGTTTGATCCCTGGGTTGGGAAGATCCCCTGGAGAAGGAAATGCCAACCTACTCCAGTGTTCTTGCCTGGAGAATCCCATGGACATTGGAGCCTGGTGGGCTACAGCCACCAGGTCACAAAAGAGCCAGACATGACTGAGAGACCCAGACTTTCACTTGAAAATCCAGGTGTTTAGCAGCCCATGGCGGGCCAAGCACACCCGGGCTGTATTTTAGTTCCAGGACATCTGGTCCAGCCCAGAGCCTTTGGTTCCACCTTCCCTAGGACAGAGCTGGCCCAAGGAGCCAGCCCCAAGGCAGGATCTGGGCAGGAAGGGGGGAGGGAGTACAGGAGGGCGCAGGGTGTGGTGGCGGCTTTTTACCTGTGGCAGCTTCCTGTGAGGCATCCCGCCCACACTCTGCTCACCCCACCTCTGAGCCACCCACAAGCTCTCCTCTCCTCTGCTGCTGGCTCCGGGGGCCTGGGGTAGAGGTGCTGCTTCCCTAGGGAGGGCCGGAGCAGGGAGGGAAAGGCCGGTGCCCCCGGGCTCTGAATCCTAACACACGTCTCAGCCTGGCCCAGCCCACAAGGACAACTAACCCAGCACTAAAGATGTGCCAGGGGCTGTCCTCAGGACTATGCATCTATTGACTCATTTAAACCCAGGAAATGAATGCTATTGTGATACCTGTTGTTCACAAGAGGAGGCTGAGGCACAGAGAGCCTCAGTCACTTGCCCAAAGTCACACAGCTGGGTGAAACCTGGACAGGTTGGCCCCAGTGTCTGTGCTTACTCAGGTGCTTCACTGCCCCTTTAGCCATGGCGCCCATCACTGGATCTTTGGGCCACGTTGGTGAAGGAGGGAAAAACTCAGTCCTTCTCACCTCCCAGAGAAATCAGATCAGATGGGTGCCACCGAAGTCATCTGAACCCCAATTTACAGACAAATCTGTAAAATGGAAAAGACACAGTGATCCAACCACCGTGTGGGTATTAGGGACAGGGCTCAGCCTGCCCTTCCCCCTGGCTTTCCCCTACCCTGTGCCCAGACAATGCCATTAACCACAACTTGAGAACACGCTGCCTGCAAATGGCTGGTCTGTAGTGGAAGGAAGCCCCTGAGCTAGAAGGATCATGTCTCATACCGCAGCACTGCCCTTACCTGGCAGCCTCAACCATCCAAAACACAGGTGAGAGCCAGCCCTGTTCACGGCAGCACTTCATTGTGAGCAGGGAAACAAAAATGTTTTCTGAGGTTCTAAGAGTTTGCATTAAAGCTTGCATACTTTACTCATTCGAGATGCCCTATAGCTTTTAGTTAGGGCCCATGAACTCTGATTTTACCCACAGTTTTAACAAGCTTGGTCCTGTTGACCTATAGATATAGCAAATATTAGGGAACTAAATGGGATCTGATTGATTAAATATTGGTGGGCCTGACCTGTTAGACCTGTTAGACCTGTTAGGGACGACAAAGGATGAGATGATTGGATGGCATCACTGACTTGATGGACATGAGTTTGAGTAAGCTCCGGGAGTTGGTGATGGACAGGGAAGCCTGGCGTGCTTGCAGTCCATGGGATTGCAAGCAGTCGGACACGACTGAGCGACTGAACTGATACTGACCTGTTAGAGACAGTTTCACAGATAGCTGGCAGCCTGTAAGTAAGAGAGGAGACACAAACTTATAAAAAGCAGACACAGTGGTTAGAAGTGGTAGAGTTGACCAGTCCTGTCCCCCAGTAGGCCTATATTTGCAATCTTGTCAGTGTGACCATGCAGTATTTATTTATAGCCTACTTCTATCTGCAGCCTAACATTCAGATGCAGGCTTCTGTGCGAGTGAGGCTGGGGTGGGCTAGCCACAGGGGAGGGAAGGGATCATTTGATTTCTGTTAATATACACACAGTGATAAAGGAGATCACAGTCTTGCAGGAAGTTTGTGACTGAGCCTCAGAACAGGGGGCTGTCGGAGAGAAAGCAGAGGATAAGAGTACCAGGTGCCCGAGCTGACAGGGCCTTAGAGCTCACGGAACCTGACTCAGCACCAGGTCAGAGGGGCAGAGAATCCCAGAGAATGAGGGATTACCACTCCTTTCCCCAGTAGACACAGCTTTCTTGCAGGGGCTCTGCTTCCAGCAGCAGCCAAAGTGTATTGCAAGAAACACCTGTCTGCATCCTCAGCATAGGCCTGGTGAGTAGGGTGTGTGTTTGGTCAATGTTAATAGAATAAGTGGACCAACAGTAAGAACCTCCACTGTCCTCCTGCCTTCCTGAACCTATCTTCTCCTTCATTTTGCTTTAGTTACATTCAACTGATATTTGTGGAGAAGTGTTCTCTACTAGGTAGTCTAAGCTGGGCTCCCCTGTCTTCACCCTCCATCCAAACAGCCAAATGAGACTGTCAGAATGCCTTGCCTTAGAAGAAGTCAGGATCGACTTCTTCTGGGGTCTAGAGTTCTTTGATAATGGACCAGGCACAGAGAGCACCCAGAGGACTGCTCTGAGCTGCTCTTTCCCTTCCTGCCCTCTCATTGCCTCCCAGACCTATACATCCAACCCCCTTTGCAAAGAAGTCATGGGATGTTGTTTTAAGAAGGAATATCTAGTTCTGGACCAGGTTTTATTAAGACCCACATCCTGTCTTTTTGGGGGTTGTTAAAAGGAAAAGTAATGGCCACATATACTCCTTGTCATGCCTTGCTCTTCCCTCCCCACCATCATGGCTTTGGGCGGAAACCATCAAAGGGGACCAAGAGACCAGGCCTGAACTTTTCCCTCTGATTTGAGGTTACATTTCTCCCTTTTGAGGCTGGGCTCCAGCTTCATTTGGAGACTTCTGTGCTAAGTGAGGAGGCGCTGAGCTCTGCAACAGAAGACAGAGGGGGTACCACTTCCTTTGGTGGGGGAATGACTCACCAAGGATACGTGGGTTAGGGGTAGGGGGAGAGGCCTGAGGTCCCATGTGTCTGATCAGCTACTGTGGCCTCTTCCCCTCTCCAGTTCTGAGACTCTGATGTTCCCTACTGAGGAGGAGAGTGTGGGGGGACACCCCTCTTCTGGACATAATTTTATCTTGAACATGCGTGGGCCTGGGTGTGATTTCCTTATCTTCAAAACACCATCGTTAGTGACTGTACAGTCCTTCAATTTGTGGATTTGGTGGACATGCTGTGAGTTCCACGGACAGAGGAGCCTACAATCCATAGGGTCACAAAGAGTCAGACATGACTAAATGACTTAGCACACACACATGTGATTTATTTATACAGTCCCTTGTTGTTGGACATTTAGATTCAGTTCAGTTCGGTTGCTCAGTGGTGTCCGACTCTTTGCGACCCCATGGACTGCAGCATGCCAGGCTTCCTTGTCCTTCAACAACTCCAGGAACTTGCTTAAACTCCTGTCCATTGAATCAGTGATGCCTCTAACCCTCTCATCCTCTGTCGTTTCCTCCTCCTGCTTTCAATCTTTCCCAGCATCAGGGTTTTTTCCAATGAGTTAGATCTTCACATCAGGTGGCCAAAGTATTGGAGCTTCAGCTTCAGCATCAGTCCTTCCAATGAAAAGGACTGATTTCCTTTAGGATTGACTAGTTGGATCTCCTTGCAGTCCAAGGGATTCTCAAGAGTCTTCTCCAACACCACAGTTCAAAAGCATCAATTCTTTGGTGCTCAGCTTTCTTTATGGTCCAACTCTCACATCTGTACATGACTACTGGAAAAACTGTAGTTTTGACTATATAGACCTTTGTCTGCAATGTAATTTCTCTGCATTTTAATATCCTGTCTTAAAAAAAGCAGAGATTACTGCCAACTATTTAGCATTCTGCGTCGATCTTTGTCTATCAAGATTTTGCACTTGACAACCACTTCTTGCATAGCTTCCCACAGGAGGAGACATTCCTGGGTGAGAGGGTGCGGCCAGTTCTCTGGCATTCAGCACCAGCAGCCCCTTTGGGACCCCTCATAGTCCTCTGGCTGAGCAGGAAACTTTTCATCCAGGAAAGAGGGATCAGAGTGGCCTGGAAGGGACTCTGCTGGGAATCACTCAGGCTTCGTGGATGGACTTGCAGCAGGGCAGGGCCCTGTGGCCTTGAAGGCCGAGGAGGCCAGTGGCTGAGGAGGGGGTCCTCCTGAGCAGGAGGGGATGGTAGAGGCAGGAGGTGGGAGAGGGGGGCCCCTGGCTGGCCTTCTTTTGCTGCCGCCTACTGCCCTCCCTGTGCCTCCCTGGCCATGGCTGTTGAAAAGGATGAGAACGGACTCGTTCTGTGAGGTCGCAGAGCTCTCTGAGGCATGGTGTTTTGTGTAAAAAGCACAGAGCCGAGCGGTGTGTCTTGTGTGCAAGCCATTGTGAAAAGTGGGGGGAAATAAGCATTAGTGTTGGTATAGGCTTGTATTAGGGTTTCCCTGATGGCTCAGAGGGTAAAGAATTCGCCTGTAACAGAGGAGACCTGGGTTCGATCCCTGAATCGGGAAGATCCCCTGGAGAAGGGAATGGCTACTTACTCCAGTATTCCTGCTGGAGAGTCCCATGGACAGAGGAGCCTGGCGGGCTACAGTCCAGGGCCTTGCAAAGAGTCAAACACGACTGAAGTGACTTAGCACGCACGCACGGGCTTGTATTAACAACGAGAATCTCTGGAAAGACACATAGAGAGCTAATTAAAGTGATGGCCTTTTGGGGGAAGTGAAAGAAGAAAGATGGACGGGTTTCAGGGCTGGGTGGCATTGAGCATTCTATGTACTTTTCTATAGCGTTTGATTGTTGAACCATGTAAATATATTACCCAATGAAAATTAAATTACACAATTAAAAATGAAAAAGAAGATGTCTATTTCCTGTTCTGTGAAAATTCGTTTTTCTCTGAGTCCCAGATACTTATATCATTCTCAGAGGTGGCTGTGCCTGGCTGTTGTTCAGCACCCCTTATGCACCAGGCCCTGTGACACGTGTGTCCCCAAATCCACCTTTCAGGGAAGGACTTGCCAATGTCCTCCCATGTCCAGAGCGGAGACAGAGGGAGGTCAAGGGTCAAGTTCATGGTCATACATCCAAGGCAGATCAGGGACACCCCTTCCCTTAGCTCTGTTGGACCCCATCCCATTCTGCCCCTGAATCCAAGGAGACTGGTAAGTTTTTGGTTCAGTTATAATTCCTAAAGGATGAAAGGGTGGCTCCCTATTCGGTAACATTGGTTTCCATGGTTTTGGAAGTAAGGTGATTTCTCTCACCATTAATTTTCTGCAAATGGTCACAGATTACATATGCTTTAAAAGGAAAATGTTTAAAAAACAAAACTAAGCAATTCCTGTTTTTAAGCCGAGATGGTGCTTTTAGGTGACATTTGTGGTTCAGTAGCATGAATTCTTCCACATACTCTGTGCACACTTTGTGGTGTGTGTGCCCCCAGGGACCCAAGATTGTGGTTCCTCCACACCCACTCCATAGGATGCTGTCGACCGTCTGATGGCAGTAAGTGACTGCAGAGGTTCATGGTTGCGTTTGCCCTGCTTTTGTGATGCCTGCAGCTGTTCCCCTGTAGCGTTTCCTGGCTGCTGTGTCCTGGGTCAAGAACGTAACCCACACCTTCGGTTTTATTCTTGGTGGAAAACAAGATCTGCTTCTCAAGGTCCTCTTGTTGTCCGGTTCCCAGGAACTCAGGGACTTTGGCTGGCTTTTCCCGGCATCTCCACACAGCCGGGGTTGCTAGCCCCTGGGATGGGGAGGGAGGGCCTTGCTTGGGCTTGGAAAGGTGGGGGAGGACTTGGGAGGTGGGGGGAGGGCAAAGAAACTCCAAGAAGAAGGACTGGCATGGGTAAAGGTATGGAAAGGGGAGCGGGTGCAGTGGGTTTGTAAGACGGTTTTCTGGCCCAGAGGACTGCGTAGGGTGACTATAGGAAGGGAAGACCCTGGCTGGGCTTTTAAAGGCCTTGACCAGCCTTGAGTGGAGGCAGAGAGCCTTTCTTCCTTTCTTCACTCTCTCCAGTGACGGATGTTTCCTCTCATGCAAAAAGAGGCTTGGAGGCTGCGGGCTGTGGTTAGGATGCCTGCCTCAGCTAGAGCCTGTCTGACGCTGCAAACGACACGATGGAGGGAACTAGTTACGGAAATTGAAACTCCCTCACTTCCAGCAAGAGAGAGTGGTACCCGGTGCCCTGGGGGCTGCCCACGCTAGCTGGGGCATCCTGCTGAACTAGCTCCGGAAGGCCCCTCCCTCACGGGCTTAGTCACTCTCTGCGCTCCAGGCTCAGAAGGGGGACAGGCCTCTTTGAAGCTTCCCCACTCACTTGCTGGGGGGGAACTTGGAGAATCCTTTCTCCCTTCTGAGCTTCAGTTTCCTCATCTATAGGATATTAGAGTGATTCTCAACTGAGATAAAGGCTTTGAGGATGGAGACACCAAGCCCAGTCCTCAGGGGACCACGTGCTGCTGCTCAGCATTGGGAGCTACTAGACCAGGAAGAGATCCCAAGGGATCCTGACTTATAATCAGATAGGCATCTACAGCATGAGCCTCATATGTGGGTCTTCCTAATCTCAGGATGCCTCCCCAACTCTGTTCACCATTGGGTACTAAATTCCACCATTTGACAGTCATTCCTATGGCTTCAGGTGACAAGATGCAATAGCCCCATGAGGCTGGTATTCTTATTCCTGCTTTATAGAGAGAAAACCATGACTTATAGAGATGTGGGCCTGGGGGGTGCCATCCAGATGGACATTGGGGCTGCTGGGCTAGGCTTGGCTGCTATCTTCCCCAACCAGGTCAGAGCGCCCTTGACATTAGCAAGAGCATGTGGTGGTTTGCTGAGACCTGGCACCGTGAGCAATGGGTAACAGGAGCAGGCCGGTGAGTGACAGCCCCTTCCCCTGGTGTTGACAGGCCACCCACTATTGGGCAACAGGAAGTATCTGCTGATGCTCCAGAGACTAGCAGCCAGGGTGGGGATGGGGCAGCCAGATGGGATCAGGGTTCCCAACTGCGGAAATAGAAAAGCAGAAGCTGAGCCATACTGGAGAGAAAAAGAAGGGGCGGTGGGCTGAGTCAGGAGGGTGCTTGACCTATTCAGGGGACAAGGAGGTCTATGCTGCTGGGGCAGAGTGGTGAAGGTGAAGAGTGGTTGGAGATAAGATCAGACATGTGACAGGGGTCATGAATCCCAATGCCCAGGTGCAGCCCCAGGTCAATTACATACAAATTTCATCATGGAGGGGCAGTAGTTTTCAAAGTTCTCCATTGGTGTTGAGAACTGTGGTTTTCCTGCTGCATGGCCATTGCTGACAATGAGCATATATCTGGCTTTACCATTTGCATGACCTCATTTGACTCACTTGTGAATTAGTTGAGGATAGAGGGTTTTTTTTTAACCTTATACAATTACTTTTTTGTGGCCAATGTCAATATACATAACAGAAAATTTACCATTTTAATCATTTTTAAGTGTCCAATTAAGTGGCATCTGTACACTCATAATGTGCTACCAACCATCACCACTAATTCCAAAACTTTTTCATCATTTCGAACAGAAATTCTGTACCCCTTAAATAATAACTCCTTATCTCATTCCTCTCATCTCCTTCTCTACTTTCTGTCTTTATGAATTTGGCATGCTAGGGACCAGTATAAGTAGAATCAGGCAGTATTTGTCCTGTTTCATTTAGCATAGTGTCTTTAACATGTCTTCATCCATGTTTTAGCATGTATTAGAATTTCATTCTTTTTAATGACTGAAAAATATTCCATTCTACATGTATACCTCATTTTGTTTATTCATTCATCTGTTATTGGGCACTTGGGTTTTTAATCTCATTTTGTATATTATGAAAAATGTTGCTATGAATGTGGATGTACTAATACTGGTTTGAATTCCTGCTTTCAGTTCTTTTGGGTATAAAACTAGGAGTGAAGTTGCTGGATCGTAAGTAATCCTGTGTTTAACATGCTGAGTAACTGTGATACTGTCAAAATTTCCCCAGAAGCTGCTCTAGTTACATTCCATCAGCAATGCACACGGGTTCCAGTTTCTCCACATCTTCACGAGGGCTTGTTATTTTCTGTTTTTTCCCCCAATCATAGGCATCCTAGTAGGCATGAAGTGGTATTTCTTTTTCTTTTTTTTTTAACTTTGGCTCTTTTTATTTATTTAATCTGTCTATCCATGTGATGTGTGTGATCTTATTTCCCTGACCAGGGATCAAACCTGGGCCCGCCGCAGTGGAAGTGTAGACTCTTAACCACGGGACAGGTAGGGAAGTCCCTCACTGGTGTTTTGATTTGTATTTCCCAGTGACTAATGTTGTTGAGCATATTTTTACACATTTATTGACCATTTGTTTATCTTCCTTAGAGAAATGTCTATTCAAGTCCTTTGTCTATTTTTGAATTGGGTTATCTTTTTGTTGTTCAGTTTTAAAAGTTCTTTATATGGTCTGGATAGTAATTATTTTAAGTATGATTTGCAAATATTTTCTCCCAATTTGTGGATTGTCTTTTCACTCTCTTGATACTGTCTTTTAATGAAAAAATTTTTTTCTTTTCATAAAGTCTAACTAATTTATTTTTTCTTTTATTGACTGTTCTTTTGGTATCATATGCAAGAAATCTTTGTTAAATTCAATGTCTTAAAACTTTTCCCTTATTTTCTGTTCAGAGCTTTACAGTTTTAGCTCTTACATTTAGGTCATTTATCCATTTTGAGTTAGTTTTTGTATATGGCATTAAGTAAGAGTCCAACTTCATGCCTTTGCATGTGACTATCCATTTCCCCATCACCTTTTGTTGAAAAGATGGTCTTTTCCACATTGCATGGTCTTATCCTTGTTGAAACTCAGTTGACCGTATATGTGGGTGCTTATCTCTAGTTTTCTATTTCATTCCATTGGTCTATAAGTCTGTCCTTATGACAAAACCACACTATTTTAATTGCGATAGCTTTGTAGTGAGTTTTGAAATCAGGAAGTGTGAGTCTTCCAACTTTGTTCGTTTTTTTCAATGTTGTTGGCTATTAAGGTCCTGCATTGAGGTGGTTTTTTAAATTTTTAATAAAAAAATAAAGTACAGTTGATTTACAATGTTGCATTAGTTTTAAGTATACAGAAAAGTGGTTCAGTTATACATATTTTATATATGTGTATATATATGTGTGTGTGTATATATATATATACTTTTCAGATTCTTTTCCCTTATAGATTATATAAAACATTGAGTGTAGTTCCCTGTAATATACAGTAGCCCCTTGTTGGTTACCTATTTTATATATATAGTAGTATCCCTGGTGGCTCAGACGGTAAAGAGTCTACCTGCAAAGTGGGAGACCCAGGTTCGATCCCTAGGTCTGGAAGATCCCTTGGAGGAGGGCATGGCAACCAACTCCAGTATTCTGCCTGGACAGTCCCACGGACAGAGGAGCCTGGGGGTCTATGGTCCATGGGGGCGCAAAGAGTCAGACATGACTGAGTGACTTATCAGAGCACACAGGTATCGCTAATCCCAAACTCCTAGAGTGTCCCTCCCTCCTTTTCCGCTTAGGTAACCATAGTTTGTTTTCCGCCTGTGGATCTAGTTCTGTTTTATAAATAAGTTCTTTTTTTTATAGATTCCACATTTCAGTGATGTCATATGATATTTGTCTTTCTCTGTCTGGCTTATTTCACTTAGTATGATAATCTCTAGGTCCATCCATGTTGCTACAAATGGCATGATTTCATTTTTATGGCTGAATATATGAATATTAAATATATGAATATTCATTGAATATATACTCATTGAATATATGTACCATATCTTCTTCATCCATTCATCTGCTGATGACCATTTAGGTTGTCTCCATGTCTTGGCTATTGTAAACAGTGTTGGAATGAACAATGGGATGAAAGTATATTTTTGAATTATGCTTTTCTCTGCATATATACCCAGAAATGGGATTGCAGGATCATATGGTAGCTCTATTTTTAGTTTGTTAAGGACCCTCCATACTGTTCTCCATTGTAGCTGTACCAGTTTACATTCCCACCAACAGTGTTGGAGGGTTCCTTTTTCTCTAGACTCAAGGTGTTTTTATAGGTAAGGAAACTGAGGTTTGAACATTTCTGAGGTGGTGCTAGTGGTAAAGAACCTGCCTGCCATTGCAGGAGACACAAGAGACTTGAGAGACTCGAGTTCGATCCCTGGGTCAGGAAGATCCCTTGGAGGAGGACCTGGCAACCGGGTCTAGTATTCTTACCTGAAGAATCCTCATGGACGGAAGAGCCCTGGCAGGCTACAGTCCATGGGGTTGCAAAGAGTCAGACACAACTGAAGTGACTAGGCACGCACACTGAGGTTGCCACCAGTCTAGGGAAACCCCCCTCTAACTCTCCCAAGCCTGGACATACGTGGAGAGACACCATCCTTTGAGAGGATCCCCTTGAGATGGTGGGCTCCTCCTTAGAGTTGCCCTACCTCTGGCCCCCTGGGAAGGCCCATGACTTCTGAGCTTTCTTGAGTCCCCACCAGCTTTTATCCTTCAAGGATGATTGTCCCATAGGCTGGGGTCACCTACTTCTTCAGTGGACTGTGAGAAGGCCTTGAGGGAACTGATGTCCACCTTGGCCTTGGCCTGCTTAGACCTGAGAAGCCTTTGAAAATCAGGATTTCTGATCCTCAACTTCCCAACTGGCAGCCACTGAAGCAAAAGAAGTCCCCTTCTTTGTCACCTCTTGAATGTTTCCCCTTCATTTGCACCAGCTCTGAGACCACTCTCCCAATCCTGGGGACCCCAGACTGCAAGTGGTAGGAAGGTCCAGAAGGTCAGCTGGGGTCAATCCACACAAACAGGGTGAGGTGGTAGGCAGGGGATCAACAGAAAAGCCTGGATCAGTGTCCATGGAGCTGTCATGAATGCTGAAATTGTCGGGCATGAAGGTCTGCACAGTGTGAGGGTCTCCACTACTGGAAGGCAGCACAGTAGTAGGTGCTGAGCTGGTCTCAGCAGTTGTTCTCACTCTGACCCAGATGAGGATGGAAATGGATGCTGGAATCAAAGGAACAGTGTGGCTGATTCCAGGGTTAGGGGAAGACCAGCAGCTAAAACTAGGCCTCAGGTCAGGGCAGGAGCTGCCGTGAGGTTGCTGGAATTTTATTTTAGTATGCAGATCAGCGCTAAGCCTAGAAGGACTGCAGCTTCAATGAGGGGAGGAGTTTGCACGCCAGGATCCAGTGGTCTTGGTTTGAGTCCTACCAACATGTTTGGTGCAATGCAGGAGACACAGGAGACAGAGGTTAGATCCCTGGGTCAGGAAGATCCCTTGGAGGAGGAAATGGCAACCCACTCTGCTATTCTTGCCTGGAGAATCTCATGAACAGAGAAGCCTGGTGGGCTCCAGTCCAAGGGGTCACAAAGAGTCAAACATGACTGAACGACTAAACACACATCAACAACGTGCGGGTGCAAGTGAATGCTGAGGGGGAAAGTTAAACAGTGATGGTCCCAGAGAGAACAGGCTTCCCTCAGGCAGCCCCAGCGCCCCAGGACCCCAGAGGCGGCATCTTGCTCCACTTAAAGATGTGTTTTCCCTCAGTGCTTCTATGCCTGATACGTGCTGGCTGTGTTGGACAGGGTAAAGCAATTTCCCAGTCTCTAAAACAGAACCCAAAGGTGGTGGAGGGCGCCGTCTTCGTCTCTCACACTGCCTTTAGAATCCAACACCCTGCTTGGATTCCATTGCCCTCGTGGTTGAGTCCTTCCACTCTCTCAGCCTCTGGCTCCTTGTCTGTATTAAATCTATCACTGTGGTTAAAAGACAGAGACATGGTCAAATGAATGTTAATGGCCTAATAAAGGCAAGAACCCCACATGCAGACCCCCAGCAGGTACAGGAGACCCAGAAAGCCCCTGGGCTTGGAGAGTGTTACAACCAGAGCCCAGGGTCAGTTCTGAGGTCCAGAACCTTTCAAGGGCAGCAGAGGAGGCTGAGGGGCCTTCTGCAGGGGCTGCCGGGGGTCTATTCCTGCCTCTGGGGAGAGGTGTGAGGAGTGGGCCCATCTCTGTCTTGAGTAAGTCTCAAGCCCAAAAGAAGCTGCCAGTTCTCACCCTGCAGCAGATTATACCACCAAGCAAGACACCCCTCCTTGGCCCCGTGAGCATCTAAGTCCAAGTGTTCATTCGCTTTACGGATGAAAAACCTGAGGCTGTAAGACTGGAAGCAACCACTCGAGATAAGCGTCACAGCTAGGATTCAAACCCAGCTCTCCTTTTTTCTTTCCTTTCTTGGTTTACTTTCACTTAACATATACTGATTACCATGGCCACCCTTTTCCAGGAGCTCATTAAGTCTCAGGATGACCTTTGTTGGGCTCCTACATATATTATTTCATTTAGTCCTCAGGGCCCCTGGGAGGAGGGCAGTGTGTTCACAGTCGTTCTATAGAGGAGGGAATCTGTGCATGGGAGGTTAAGTAACTTGCCCAAGTTCACATTGTCTGTATGCATGGGCTTGGCCAGGACCAGAACCCAGTGCCTGGACTCTTTCCACACCCCCTGCCTGAACTTCTTCTTGATAAGGGGGTGTACCCATGGGCCATCTCCTGGCAGGTATAGGTGGTGTGGAAGGGGTGATGCCTGGGGAAAGGGACAAGTATAAACAGAGCCTTGGCTATCGGCGCCGGCCCCCAGTTCCTGGCTGGTCACTCACAAGCGGGAACCCCTGCAGCAAGGAGCCGTGGGCTGGCTATGCCCAGGGTGTGGTCACGGCCTGTCCTTGCTTATGGATCAGAGTCTCCTCCGGGGCTTAGAGTCCGGGGTGGCTCAGTAACCTCCACCCGCCTTCCCTACCTGCCCTCAGCCCTGGCCCCTGCCATCTTCCTCCTGCCCCCCTGCAGAAGAGCTGTGCGACCTGGGCCAGTGATTCACCTTTCATGAGTGTCTGCGTGCTCAGTCGCCTCAGTCGTGTCTGACTCTCTGTGACCCCATGGACGGTAGCTCAGCAGGCTCCTCTGCCCATGGGGATTCTCCAGGCAAGAATACAGGAGTGGGTTGCCATGCCCTCCTCCAGGGGGTCTTCCCGACTCAGGATCGAACCCACGACTCCTGCATTGCAGGCGGCTGCGGAGCCTCAGTTGTCACCTGTGACATGGGGCAATAAGGGTACGGTCCTGACACTGCAGGCTTCTCTGAGAATTAGAGGCATAGAGGACACAGGCTTCTACCGGTCCACATGCCACCCGCCCTGCTCCCTTCTCCTGACCTTGGAACCTGGCCCTGGTTGCCGTTACCTCCTGGGAGGGTCCCACCACTGGCTCTGTCTGACTCGGGGCTCTCCCAGAGCTGGTTTCAAGCCACCTCTTCAGACACCTGCTCTGGCCGTTCAGCCCCCTCGCCACTCACAGCTCTGAGTGTCAGGCTTCCAGGCTCCTGAGCCCTAGGGGCTCACTGCCATGTCCAGGCCTCTGCCCAGACTTGTGTTCCCTCCCTGCCCTGTCCCTTGTGCTAACTTCTGCACATTTTGGTTTCTTAACGCAGGAGGAAGAAGTGGGGGATTGAGCTGGGCCTTTAAGAGTGGAGGGGAAGTGAGCAGGACTTCACAGGATGGGGGAGGGGAGTGCTGTAGAGGAGGCCTTTCCTTCCTGATGTTGGAGGAGGCCTACTTGAAAGAACAAAGTCACCAAGTCGGAAGCCAGCACTCCCACACAATTGGTGTTGGAGTCGGGACAAGTTATATAACCTCTCTCATCTTCAAATCCTCCTGGGGTCTGTATTACTGAGATAAGAGGCCCCAGGTTGGCACAATAGGTCCCTTTCTGGTACTTGTGCTATTCCCTGGCCTCCAAACTCTGCAATGTGGGATTCCTAGGAGCACCTGAATATTCACAGGGCTCTAACAGCTCCCCACCCCCTCACCCAAGGCTGCAGGAAACAATCAACCCCAGGTCTCCAGGTTCCCCAAAGCTTGCGTCCCAGCTGGGCCCCAGGTCAAGGGCCTGGACATCTCAGAGACCATGCAACAGGGCTGCTTGGGTGAGGAGGCCTCAGCCCAGGGCTCAGTGGAGATCTAGAGCCCTCTGGAAACTCATTTCTAATCCCAAGCCCCAGATTAGCTCATTTAACCATGTTCAATGTGCTTTTGTTCCTTAAGAGTCTATCTGCTTTCTTGGCTCTCTCCCTTTGACACCTATCCTGAGACATCTTAGAAAAGCCATAAATCACCCCACATTTGCCTGCTTATGGATGGGGCCCTCTAATCTTTAAGTCAGGGGACACCTAGACTCAGAACACCTACTTGGACACATCATTCGAGGCTTGAATCCTCTCTGCAGGATCCCTAACCTGCTTACCAGATCCTATGGGGCACTCTCGACCCAACAAAGGAACTAACCCGCACTCCATATTTGGGGCCACATGGGCTCTTGGAAAGTCCTTCTTTGTACTGATCTGGAGTTGGCCTCCCCGTCTACTTCCCTGTGAGTCCTGGCTGAGCCTCTGGGGACACCAAACACAGATGCGCCCTCTTCCACTGAAGGCCCCACAAAGGCCTGTAAATGATCACATTCCTTGCTGGCTCCTCAAGGGCTGAGGCCTGGGACTCTCTCTGTACCCAACCCTCCTCCTGGGATTCTCTGGGTAAACATCCAGCTTGCTCACTGAAGTCTCTGGTTCATCCATCCATCCATCCATCTATCCACCCATTCATCCATCCATCCACCCATTCATCCAAGCCACACCTGAGTATCTGTTCTTTGCCTTCTCTCAGTTTAGCAACCAATAATGGTGGAGCTGAGACCTACTGTGTGGCACTAGCCGTGGGGCAGTGGAAAGATCCTGGCTGCTATTCATTGACTTATCCTCTCTGAGACTCAGTTTCTTTATCTGTACAATGGGGATAGTAACATGTTGTACAAAGTAGAGGAGACGGGTCTGTCTGGCTTATTTAAAGGTGCTGGATAACTAGCCATTGAATTGCAAACAAATGGTCTGGTCTTCTCCTTGGGGCGGCTCAGGAGCCAGCTGTCATAAAGGCATGTCCACGTGAGGGCCTCCCTATATCCTCAGCCTTTGTCCAGTGTATTTGCTGAGCATTGCTGTACAGACGTGGGCACTGGGACCCAGGAGGCAAACCGCCTCACGTTCTGCCTTTTCCAGAGTTCATTACTCACTTCCTCAGGTGTTCTGACAAGCCCAATGGTTTTGCTTCTCAGCCCACAGCAGACAAACAACAGTGGACTAGTTACTAGTAAACTAGCTACAGTAGGCGCATCGGCCACAGAAGTCCCTTCTGTTAAATTGCGGTGAAATTAGAAGGTGAAGTCGCCCGAGTACTGTGCAGCCTATAACCATATTCAAAATTGCTGTCCTTGGCTTCTGGGGCTTCCTGAGATAAAAGGAGTGAGCCCAGTCTCCCTGATCTGTCTCTTCTTCCACCAGTAAAAGGTGATTAAAAAAAAGAGTTAGGTAAAATATGTAAAAAGCCTAGCAACCCAAGAGCATGCCAGTCATTAGAAAGGTTTCTGACAAGAATGGTAAGCATTTTATGAAACAGTCTCTGAACTTGGTAAGGCGCAAGCCGGAAACTTAAATTTTTTCCTTCCGCCTTCCAAAGCGGAAGTGGTAGCTCTCCCTTCCTCACCCCTGGGCATGTGTTAGAGCATGTCCAGTTCTTTTCAGGTCTAACTCCCTCCAGTTCAACCTCATATCAAAATCTCACTTTCCTGTTCACTTGAAAGCTCCCCTCTCCCCCGACTTTGCCTATGATTGGAAGCCTATGATGGCCACGGGGTCGGCCTCTGTCACCCCCACTGCTTACTGCTTCTGGTGTCTCTACAGATGGCGTGGGTGTGGGGTCGGAAGGTCTAAAGGGGTGAAGGGTCTTATTTCCCTGGTGCAGTTGCAGCTGGTGCAGCAGGTGACTGATGCCCACAGGTCAGCTCTTCCTCTCCTGGCTGCTTTCACAGGTACTTTGGGGATCTCGTCCCCTGGCTATCCCACTCTCTTCCCTGCAGCTGTCCACGTCTGATACCTCCCAGCTGCACCCCATCATCTGCTCCATGCAGCTTTTTTCGGGGGCTCCTCCTTTGCTGCCAGGCATTTCTCACCAGCTGAGATTTACAGGCAGCTCTTCCCAGCCACCTTCCCGGTCTCCACTTGGTTCCTAGGAGACGTATGGGTGTCAGTCCCCAACCGCTCCCTTCCAGGCCTCACACACCCTTGGACTCCCCTTGGGCAGCTTCAGCCCACCCCTGACTTCAGACATCTCCAGGTAAGATGCAGTTATGGTTGCCATGGTTTCCAAAAGCCAACAGACACACAACAGCCTCCAGGCTGAAAGGACAGTTGAAGGTCACCTCCTCTCCTCAAACCCATAACACAGTCAGGTGGCCCCAGAAGGGACAAGGGCTTCACCAAGACTACCCAGCTTCTTCCCGGCAGATCAGACTTCTGGCCGAATCCCAGGCCTCTCCCTCTGAGGTGAGAGGCTTAGCTGTCCTCTGAGATACTTTATATTCTGGAATTTCAAGTAAGGGAACATTTGAAAAAGCTTCTGCAGCCTTTTAAATGGACCCTCTGGTGGGGAGGGTGTATAACTCAGTAGGGTGATAACTCGGTGTTTTCCAGCCTTGAGCAGCTGGGTTCTGTTTGGTGAGAGCCGGGTGGGGCCAGGGCAAGGCGTGGGGAGCTACTCTTGCTGAACAGTCACTGAGTTCGGGGCTTTGCAGAGAGGTGAGGGGATGAGCTAAGACCTGGCCTGGGAGAGCAGGGCTCAAAACCTGGCTGTTGCCCACGGACTTCTGAGCAGGCTAGGTAACCTCTCCATTTTTCTCATCTGTGATAGTTGTCAGCCCCGTTTCCAGCTCAGGGCAACCTCTGACCTTGTGTTTCCTCGTCTCATCTGTGTACATTGTTTCATTGACTTCTTAGGTCAACTGTAGGTGGAGGGAACCATTAGGCCTCTTGTTACAGGGAGGGAAGTAGAAGCTGAGAGTGCCCAGGACCACAGGGTGGGGTGTGAACCCATAAATGGTCTGCTAAACTCTGTCCAGTCTCTCAGGCCAGGCCTGGGCTCCCACCCTAAACTTGGCAGCCAGTCTGCCCCGAGGGGGCTGTGCCCATGTGGGGTGGGCTGTCTGGGGCCAGGAGAGGTTGTCCACCGCATACACTTCCTCGATGAGGAAACCTGGTCCTGAGAAGGGAAGTGACTTGCTTGGGGCTCTGGTCTCTGTGGCCCAGCCAATACAGCCAGCAAGAATGGTATGGGTGTGATGAGGAGGAAGTGGCGGTGGGTACAAAGGCTCCCTCTGTAGCTGCGCAGTGGGGGCATGGCAGGGTTGGGGCCGGCTTGCCGGCCTGGACCGTGGCTCACATCCAGGGCCATCCAGCCAAGGGAGCAGGTGGGCCATCCCTGAGCAGAGCCCAGAGCCCCAAGCATGCAGGCCTCTTGCATGCCTTCAGGTGGAGGCAGGAATACACTTCCTCTGGCCGGAGCATCCTGGAACATCTTCTGTAGCCCTGATCTGATGAGTGTGGGGCAAGGGAGGCCAAGAATGGCCACCCAGCGTGGGTGGCAAGGCCTGGGGTCCCACATCTGGCTTGGGGGAGGTCTCCCCAGGAGGGGGCTGCATCTGCCTGCCATCTGGCACTCTGCCCTGGGGTGGACCGCCCTAGGTGCCACATGGCGAGGGTGGGGCCTCTGGCTGTTTGCTGGCTCCCCGCTCACATCTGCAGAGCCAGCCGGCCCTTCTCCAGGGCAGCGATCCTCTGACCCAGCCTGGGCACGGAACTGGCCTCTGAGAATCCATGGTAACTGAATGACAGACGGAAACATGGCTTTGGTTTGAGGCAGAGGGAGTCTGAGTAATCATCTTCAGAAGTTTTTTTTTTTTGATGTTTCAAAATGTAATATAGTTGCTGGTCTATCACTGTCTGAACTGGACTGAATGTCTGATGGTTTGGGGACAAACTGCGTGTGTGCTCACTCGCTCCAGTCATGTCCAACTCTTGGAGACCCTATGGACTGTCAGCCCGCTAGGCTCCTTTGTCCATGGGAGTCTCCAGGCAAGAACACTGGTGGGGGGGGGGGGGTAGCCACGCCCTCCTCCAGGGGATCTTCCCAACCCAGGGATCGAACCTGCGTCTCTCATGTCTCCTGCATTGGCAGGTGGCTTCTTTACCACTAGTGTCACCTGGGAAGCCTGGAGGACAAGCTGACCTGCGTTCATATCTTAGATTCTGATCTTTACCAGCTGAGGGAACTTGGGCAATCACTTACCCTCTTTTCCTCCTCCTCATCGTCCTTAACTCCCTGGGTGTGTGGTGTTTTTCAGTAAGAAAACAGCTGTGATATTCTTGGTATCGTGTGTGGCTGGTGGACTCAATAAATGGCTATTTCACTGAGGGCAAGGCCAGAGACAGGTCTCAGGTGACAGAGGCTGCAGGGGGACACAGAGAGGTGGGAAGCCCTGCCTTCTCGTAGCTTCCACCCTGTGGAAATGTCCATCTGAGCCTGTAAAAAGGGGGTTGAAAGGGAACTCAGGATACCTACGGGCTGTGGCTAGTTAGGTGCCGGGAGGAAAGGCCAGGGTGGGCCCCTGGAGGGCGGGGAGCCTGTGGGACTGATCGATTAACTGATCAGTTTCCTCGGCAGCGTCCTGAGCCCCACTCTGCCCCGCTCTGAGGCCTGAGTCAGAAGCCCTGGAGGAGGCAGCTGAGGTGGGGTGGCGGAGGGGGTGCAGGCCAGCCGGGAACAGCCCCCAGGGAGTCCGGCACTTCCTTGGAACAACATACTCACTGGTGACGGTGGCTCACCCAGCCGAAGCCCCACCTGCTCTGAGTCAAGGCTGGGCCAGATTCTAGAGCTTGCAGAACTTTGGGGACTTGAGCTCCGAGAACCCCACCTGCAGGGCCCCTCTGCCTGCCACTTCCTCCAGAATGGCCAATGTAGGTTTGGTTTTGCTTCTCTTTCCACTCGGGGGTCTCTGAAATGATAGTGGGTTTCCTCTGGGGAGTGGGGGCTGGGAGGAGAGAGCAGAGAGTCTGCTGCGGGGCTGGGCTCGGTCAGCCCTCCCCTCCCCGAGAGGCATGGCGGGGTAACAACAGGGCCTGCAAGTCCAAGTCCTCGTCTCGCTCTGCCTATGGGACCTCAGACGCATCTTCCCCTCTCTAGGCCTCAGTTTCCCCAAGGACTGAGGGACATGGGACAAGACGCTTCCTAGTTCTGGTGGTCTGTGGTTTCCAGCTCAGAGTGAGCCCTCAGGGGGGGCAAGGGCAGGGAAGGAGCAGAAAGGACCCGTCTTCCTCCCTGGCTGCCACTGGCTTTTGTCTTGGGGGTCCTCAGGGGCAGGGTGGGGAGGCTGGGGCAGGAAGCTGTGGTCTGCTGCCTGGTTAGTAGCGAGTGGCCCATGAAAGCTACAGAAATGGAGCCTGGGGCAGCCACACCAGCCTAGATGCTGGGGCAGAGAGGCATGTGGGGCTTGGAGGATGACCACTCTGCCTGGGGCCCTGAGTAGCCAACCAAGACCCAGGCCCGCTGCTCATCAGCCTGTGGGCAGCTGAACCTGGTCTTAGGAACTTCTAGGGCTGCTTATGGAGGAGGCATGCACTTGGGATCCTAACCATTCTGTGGGCCGGCAGATTCCACCGTTCTGAGTTGACTGAAGGTGGGCTGGGATTGTCACGGGGCCAGCTGGTACAATTTGTGGCCTCTCTGCCTTTCTCTACCGCGTCCGATTTGCCTTAGACCTTGAAAAACAACACCTTCTCTTCCCAGTGCATGCTAAGTTGCTTCAGTCGGGTCTGACTCTTGCAACCCCATGGACTCTAGCCTGCCAGGCTCTTCTGTCCCTGGGATCCTCTGGGCAAGAGTACTGGAGTCGGTTGCTGTTTCTTCCTCCAGGGGATCTTCCCAACCCAGGGACTGAACCCATGTTTCTTATGTCTCCTGCACTGGCCGGCGGGTTCTTTACCACTAGCGCCACCTGTGAAGCCCAGAGCCGAGCTCAAATACCTCTTCCTGCAGGAAGCTCTCCTTGATTTAGACTTCTCCCCACCTTTCCCCACACACCTACAACACAGCATTTGAGGGGAGGCATGGGGCAACATGGCCAGCTCTTGACTCAAGTGTGTGCCGCCTTGGGAAAGACCTGCTGATTCACTAAGCTCTGAGACGGGGCTGTGGAGTGTGAATCAGGGAAGTGGGGGCTCCCTTCCCCCCATCTCTGTGGCTCATGATGGGGGATGGTCTGTGGAAATGGAAAAGAAAACAGGTAGGTGCTGCCTTATGGGGCTGGCCCAGTTGCCTGGCCGAGCACCCTGGTGGGTTGGGGTCCTTCCCCAAGAATGGATGGGGGACAAAAATGGATGGGAGCCAGGCTGAGAGGCACAGAAACCCTACTCTCAGCACCGTGAGAGCCGGATCCTGACCCTCGACGTTCACTCCACCCAGTGGGTGCAGGAGGATCCCCTGAGCCCACAGGGTGAGCCCGACATGGCGTCCAGCACACAGTGGATTGTCAGGGAACGGCAATTGCTGTTCTTTGCAGAGGCTGTAGAGGGTAGGACTGAAGGGTGTGGGCCCGACACAGACAGCCTGGGTACAATGCCAGGCCTGCCACTTTCAGGCTGCGTCACCCTGGGTATACCTCACCCATCTGTGCCTCAGTTTTCTCACTTGGGCACCTGAGGTAAGAGGGTTCTTGAGAAGGCGACAGGGGTGAACGGTGCCAGGCACCCCCCAAGGCTGTCATCACGGGGGCCTTGTGGTGGGGGCCCTTCCCAAGGCCGTCTTAGGTTAGAGCGTCCTGACTGTGAGCTCTGATCCCCGCAGGGCTCCCCCTGGTGCCTCCACCGATCGGGGGACCCATTGTGTGCCTGTCTGAAGCCACGTGCGGTCTAAGGAAGAGCTCGTCCTTAGATAGGGGAGATGGAGGCTGATGGGGAAGCCGGGTCCCTGCGGCGGTCAGCGGGGTCCGTTCCCTGGCGGTGGCCCTCACGCGCCCTCTATCCTGCATCCCAGTGCAGGGACTTCACTGCCCACACGGGCTACGAAGTGTTGCTGCAGCGGCTGCTGGATGGCAGGAAGATGTGCAAGGACGTGGAGGAGCTGCTGAGACAGAGGTGAGCGCCGGGAAGAGGAGGGAGCCCCCAGGCCAGTCTGGCCGCTGGCAGGCCACCCCTGCTCTAAGAAGTCAGGAGTGTGATTTCCCTGTTTTTCCCAGCCTGGGCCTGCCCCCAAGTGGGCAATGTATCCGATGTCCCATCAGATGTGCTTGAATTCAGCCAACGTTTATTTAGAGGAAGGGCCGGAGGCTTAACCGTCTCAAGGAGGCGTCCACAGGGCCAGAGTCCCGTGCGGGCAGGCCCTGTGACCTGGCTGCGCCCATCTGAGGGTGAGCCTCGGGCGGCAGCCGTGGACAAGACCAGTGTCCGGGGGTTTGTCGTTGCAGGGCCCAGGCGGAGGAGCGGTACGGCAAGGAGCTGGTGCAGATCGCCCGCAAGGCAGGCGGCCAGACGGAGATCAAGTAAGGGCGGCCCGCCTGCTTCCCCAGGCACTCTCTGGGCCTTTTGACAGGGTTCAGGGCTTCCCGGGGTGGGCTGGATGGGGAGGGCCGGCGAGGGTCTGAGTGGCTCCCGGGGCAGGGTGGCTGGCAGGCAGCTCTATTGGGTGCTGGGCACCCTGGGCATGGTCAGGTTCTTTGTGGGAGAGAAAAGTCCGCAGTCTGAACACCCAGGAGACCCTGGGCAAGGGGCACAGCCCACACTCCCTGGGGGTCTCCATCCAAGTCCTGAGAGCCCCCACGAGGGGTGACAGGACCCCACTGGCTGCCGCGCCCCATGCCGCACTGGCTCAGCTCGGGCTTCCAGGAGGGACGTGTGGCCAGAGGTGGGGGTGCCAGCTCCTCACCCGTCGGCCGTGTGGCCTTGAGGGGGGTTTGGTCACTGACACTCGGGGTTTCTGTTTCCTCCTCAGTGAGGGGATGACCCTGCAGCCTTCCTCAGAGGGTAAGGCGTGTCCGGGGCTGCCCGGGCCTGGCTGGGAGGGCAGTTGCTGCTGGGAAGCCCTGGGGCTGGCGCCTCTGCGTGCAGACTGTGAGAGGGATGCAGGTGCAGAGAGAGTTTCAGTTTGAAGGCAGCTAAGGAGAAGGTTCCAGCAGTGGCGAGGAAGGGTGGACTCTCCCTGCTGGGTGAGGACTGAGTCAGGCCGAGGGGCGGATAGGACTCCACGTCCTGGAAGGGCTCCACTGAGTCGTCCTCCTCCTCCTACCCAGGAGCCCAGAGACCCGACCCAGCCTGCGGTTGCCATAGCAACCCCTGCCCCCTGTTCCCCACGGGGGTCTGGCTCTGCTCAAGGAAAGTGGCCCCGGACAGAGCCTGTCAGCTACAAAGCTTGGAACCCGGTCCCCTCATTTGAGACGAATAAACAACACTCTCCAGGTCTCCTAAGACACAGGTGACCCTGTTTCCAACCTGGAACCTGGAGCCAGAGAGGACTCGGGGAGGGCTAGAGGAAGGTTGCAGAGTGGTATGAGCCAGGAGATATGGCTGCTCATGCCCAAGTGTCCTGCCTTGGACCAGAAAGCGTGAACGCAGCTCCAGGAGCTCTAGTCCCCGCTTGGCCTTTATGAGCTGTGTGACTGTGGGCAAGTCACTAAAACCTCTCTGAGTTGGGTTCTCATCTGTCTGCTCCAGTGGGCTGTGGAGCAGATAAAAATGGCAGGACCAAAGCTGAGTACAGGCTGGGTACAGAGGAGGGCATTCCTTACCAGGACACAGTAAGGAAAATGAATGGGGACCTTCTTTGTCTTCCCAGGAAGGGGTGGAATCAAGGGAGCATGATCCAGGAGTCCCGCCTCCTGACCTCCCAGGGCTGCTGGAAAAGGAGAACTTTCCCAGCGAGAGACAAGCCCTCCTGGGGGATATGAAGGGGGTGCTCCAGGCAGGGCCACAGTGGGAGGTCAGGCTGGAGGCGGAAAGTGTGAGGCACACTCAGGGGGCTGTGAGTCACAGGGGACTTAAAACAGGGAAGGAGAAGCCACCAGTGAAGAGGATGAAGTGGAAAGGGAGCCGGGTGGGCAGTGGGAAGGGCGCAGAGGTGCACAGTATCTGGCCCTATCTTTAGAGCCATGAAGTGGCCAGGGCGAGGCTCTGGGCGGCCCTGATTCCTTGTGTGGCTGTAGGAGGCCAAGTGGGACAAGGTCTGCCCTACCCTATATGCTGTGTGACCCTGGAGTGGTCACTCCCCCTCTCTGAGTCCTGGGTCCTCAGGGCAGTTCCTCTGGGCAGTTGCAATGTCAAGCAGAGAGCCCTAAGCCACAGTGGTGCTTGAGAAACATTGAGGGTCATTACGCTCTCATGGGCCCCTCCATGAGTCAGACAAATTGGGGTCACTTGGCTTAGTTTAGGGCTGAGGAGACTGCCTGGCCCGGCTAGACCATTTCCTCTGAGGCCCAGCCCTTCTGTGGCCCAGAGAGCTGGAGGGTGGGGTCCCTGGAGGGAAAGCCTCCCTCTGAGGTGGGGCCCCAGGCCAGGGCGGGGAGCTCAGAGTCAGGGTCCACCTTGCTGCCTACCACTTAGGAGCTGGAGTGTGGGCTGGCAGGGCCAGGCCCCAGGGCTCAGCCTCCCCAGCAGCAGGAGAGGCAAGAACAAAACCCACAGGGGCCTCATTGCCCCTTGCACAGGTTCCAGAGCAGGCTGGGAGCAGTGCGTGTGAGAACCAGCCCCATTCCGAGTTCCCCAGTGAGCTGGAGTGGCCAGAGGAGCATGGCAGAGTGGAGGGCACCTCCTGGGAGAGGACCATGGACAAAGGCTGGAGGCTGGAAAGCTCAGGGCACATTTAGAGCCAGAGAAGCAGGAGGCGGGGGTTGGACTATCCCAGCCCACCTGCTGCTTCCCTTAGGGCCCTGCCCCCTTGCAACTCCCAGCTCAGCTGACGACGCACGATGGTGCTTAATCAGTGTTGCTCCTTGAGGTGTGTCCTAAGGTGAGATCATGAAGTCATTGCTTTCTTTAACTGTGGGTCAAGCATCCATCATCCATCTAAGTGTGTGCCATGCCCCAAGCTGTGTTGTGGGTATGGGGACTCAAATATTTTAAAATAAAATAAAGGGCCTCACTGTTCTGAATCTGGGGTCTAGCCCACTGGGGGTCACTGGCTGGGAGGGCAGTTGACCTCGCTCTCGTCCCCGGTCTTTTGCATCAGAACCTTCCTTCAGGACCCTGTCATGCCCCACCTCCTCCAGGAAGCTCTCCTAGACACTCTGGCCTTGCCTGCCTGTCAGCGTTTTGGCTTAGACCAGGTTGCCCTGTTCCACACCAACCTGGAGGGGCTCTCTGTGCGTAGGGTGAGTGGCAACCATGACAACATGGGTCGCTTCCTTGTTGCCATGGAGACTGTGAGCTTGTGTGTGAGCTTGGCACCTGGCAAAGCTGGCTTGGCTATTCCACGTGGGGGCTGGAAGCTCATCCTCCAGGGCCCATCCGCCACTCGGGGAGCGGGGGAGCCCCATGCCTCCTCGTGGCCAAGCCCCCTGTCTCCCATGGGATGCTTATTCTCAGCCTCTGAGAGGATGAGTGGAGGGGGCTGAGGGTGCATAGACTGAACGGGGTGGAGGAGGAGGACCAAAGCCAAGGGCTTCCGTGACCCCAGAAATAGCCCAGTGAGAGTTGAGAGGGGGGAACCGTCCAGACACCCCCACCCCTGCCGCCTGAAGAGCATTTCTGCGTCATCCCCTGACCTCAGACTGGCCAGAAGGTCTGAGACTCAGCCACAAACATTGAGATGAGGTTATTCTGGCCTTCAGGTGACTTTTAGCGCTCACCTTGTTCACACATGAGCTCAGCAAGCATCTCCTGGGCAGTGGCAATGAGGGACACACAGATAAGGTCCCCAGCTCAGGGAATTTCCACAAGCTCTTTCAGTGCATTTTAGAGAAGCACTAGGTGGGTGCAGGCGGCTTATCAGTATTGCCTAAACCACACATCCAACCCTGCAGAAAGCTCACCTTGACTCTCCTTCCGACCTTGGGGCCTTTGCTCTGGCTGATGCCCTCATATCTCCCCTGTGAATTCTGCCTGAAATACCGCCTCCCCCAGAAAGCTGTCATCTCCTGCTCTTGCTCACCCTGCCCAGGGTGGGGTGCTGAGTGCCGCACCAGCCGTGGAAGCTGCCAGGGTCGGGGTTCAGGAAAAGAAGGGGGATAGAGGCAGGGCTGGGGGCAGTTTCCTGTGCGTCCCTTTGTATTAGGTTGGCCAAAAATTTCTTTCGGATTTTTCCATGTTATGAAATACCCAACTGAATTTTTTGGCCAACCCAATAGTACCTGCGAGCAAGGACAGCCCCCACTTGAATCCTTAAACGCTCATGTCCCTGCTTCGCCCCCAGTTGTCAAGCCTAAGCCACTGCTTTCCTCTCAGAAGGGTTTTTTTTTTTTTTCATCATCTCTCTTCCTCTGAGCTCAGAGAAAGAAGGTATCACTGAGGATACTGCAGTCAGAGAGGGGGGGCCCCGCTTCTTACCAGGGCTCCTCCTGCTCTAAGGAGGCCAGCTCACTCGGGCCCAGCCTCCAGCAGGGGCGTGGGGCAGTGAGAGGAGCTGGGAGGAAGGAGCCTCGTGGCTGGCAGGGGGCAGGGGTGAAGATGGCAAAGCAGGGGTTGTGATATAGTGTGGGTCACATGGTGGGACAGAAGTACAGAAGGAGACACACTGGAAATTCAAACTGTCTGAAACAGAATTCTGGGCTGAGTGTCCTGAGAGCCAGGTTGCAAAGGGCAATGGGATGAGTTAACAGGCGGACACTGGGGACTGACAACAGAGGGCAGAGGCCTGCAAGGGGTTCCCAGCCTTGACACGTGGTGGAGACACAGGAGAGCAGTTGTTGTTCGGTTACTCGGTCGTGTCCAACTCTTTGTGACCCCATGGACTGCAGCACGCCAGGCATCCCTGTCCTTCACCTTCTCCCGGAGCTCACTCAAACTCCTGTCCACTGAATCAGTGATGCCATCCAACCATCTCATCCTCTGTTGTCCCCTTCTCCTATTGCCATCAATCTTTACAGGCATCAGGGCCTTTTCTAATGAGTCGTTTCTTCGCATCAGGTGGCCAAAGTATTGGAGCTTCGGCATCAGTCCTTCCAATGAATATTCAGGGTTGATTTCCTTACAGTCCAAAGGGCTCTCAAAGAGTCTTCTTCAGCACCACAGTTTGAAAGTCTCTGGGAAATCTTGGTGATGATTTCTCTGAGTGGTCTGGTGTTGAGCAAGGCCTTGGGGTTTATTGAGTATTGAGTTTAATGCACTGGGCTGTGATCCTGGGGACAACGGCGAGAAGAACCAAGCGTTCAATAGGCTCTTATTTCAGTGCAGTGATAGACAATGTGTCAGCTTAGGATGACAACAGGAACACGTGCTCAGAAGAGACAGAAGGGAGAGCCAGGCAAAGATGCTGCACATAGGGAATTAGCATGTGCAAAGGCCCTGGGGCAAGAGGGAACATGGTATATAGGAGGAACTGGCCAAACGACTGTGGGCAAAGAACAAGGGTAAGAGATGAGGAGTGAAGTAGGAGGGAAGGAGGTGATGGGGCAGGGACTAGGGTGGTGGCAGGAAGAGGCGGATGGATAGATTTGGGAGGTGAATAAGAGAAGGTGATGCAGGGGGAGGTGTGCATAACCTGGTAGGTGGTGGTACCTTTGCTGAGAAGGGAGCCCTGTAGGAGGAGCAGGTGTGTAGGGTGAAGAGCCCAGTTTCGGACACTCTGAGGTGTCTGTGAGATGTGAGGTCCAAAGGGAGGTGAGGACCAGTAGGTTGCAGGCCCTGGCCTCTGGGAGGGGTCTGGGCAGGATGTAGTCACGTTGTGGGTGAGGGCTGGGGTGTAGAGACGTGGCCGTGCTGGGCCTAGAGAGGCTCTAACCGTAAATGGGGAGACTGAGGCAGGAGATGCAAGTGCGAGAAGGAGGTGTAACCACTGGGGAAGTGTCAGTTCTGTCAAAGTCCTGACCTCTCCACCCCCTACCATACCATCACCCCTTCCTTCCTCTGGTAAGAAGCAGAAAGTTACACCTCTTACCAGTTGTGCAGCCACGGTCAGCTTTGTCACCTCTCTGACCTTTGTTTTTCTCATCTGTGAAATGGGGTTAATGATGGTGCCCTCCCTGCCTGGCAGAGTTGTGAGCGTTAAATAATGAGGCCAGCACTGGAATGTACCTCAGCAGCACCCGGGGGCTTGTTGAAACAGTGTGCTAGGCCCCACCTCTGAGCTTCGGCTCCCGGAGGACAGCAGTGGAGCCCAAGAAGCTGTGCTTCTAAGAAACTCCCAGGTGATGCTGCTGCTCTGCTGGGTAGTCTCCTGTGTCCCCATGGGAGGAGGGAGCCCCTTGTGAACTCTGCCTTGCAAGGATGGTGAGGAGATGCTGGCTGGTGAAGTCACACGTGGTGATAGTGGTGAAGAACCCGCCTGTTAATGCAGGAGACAAAAGAGAACGTGGGTTTGATCCAGGAAATGAATTGCAATTTGATCCAGGAAGATCCCCTGGAGGAGGGCATGGCAATCCAGGCCAGGATTCTTGCCTGGAGAATCCCGTGGACAGAGGAGACTGGAGGGCTACAGTCCATAGGGTTGAAAAGAGTCATACGCGACTGAAGCGGCATAGCACGCACGCTCACAGGCACGCAGGCGGTGGGCAGGGCTGTATCGCTGGGTGTCATGTGGTCATATGGCCACCAGGGGGCAGGCACGCTGCTCTGCACAGGGATGCAGCCAGTGACAGGATGCCTCGCCGGGCAAGCTTTGGCGTGTGTGTGTGCGCGCGCGCGCGCCTGTGTGTGTCGCTCAGTCATGTCTGACTCTTTATGACCCCATGGACCTGTCAGGCTCTTCTGTCCATGGAATTCTCCAGGCAAGAGTACTGGAGTGAGTTGCCATTCCCTTCTCCAGGAGATCTTCCTGACCCAGAGATTGAGCCCAGGTCTCCTGAATTGCAAGCAGATACTTGACCCTCTGTGGTTCAGATGGTAAAGCGTCTGCCTGCAATGTGGGAGACCTGGGTTCGATCCCTGGGTTGGGAAGATTCCCTGGAGAAGGAAATGGCAATCCACTCCAGTACTCTTGCCTAGAAAATCCCATGGACGGAGGAGCCTGGTGTCCAGGGTTCGCAAAGAATCGGACACGACTGAGCGACTTCACTTTCACTTCTTTCTTTACCCTCTGAGCCATCATCAGCCTCACTGGCTGTGGTTCCTCAGGTGGCCTGCTGAGCAAGGAGCGGCAGCGTGTTTTTGCCTCCTTTGGTAAGGGGCCACAGTCAGAGGCAGAGAATTTTACCCTTGAGAGTAGACAAGCCTCACTTCAGAGCCAGTCAGCAACCTCCACACACCGCCTCTGTGCACTTGGAGACTCAGCACTCACCAGCCCACAGGGCTGTAGGGGGTGACAGGAAGGGAGCCCAATCTATAGGGGCTGCTTCAAGGGGACACCTCCAACCTGAAGATGAATTCAATGGGCATTTCTGATAAGAGGGGGGGGCATGTGGTAAGCTCTTAGGTGGGGCATTTGGGACGTACAGCTCAGGTCAGGTTCAGGGGCCTGGGGGACCCGCAGGACTGGTCAGGGTGTGCAGATGTGGGCTCAGGGGAGGGTAGCACAATGACAGCAATCCTTGCAGAGCATCTACTTTGCACCAGGTCTTAAGAGATGTTTATACATATAAATTCATTTAATCTTCACAACTATTTTGCTTGTGGTATCATTATCCCCATTTTACAGAAGGGAAAACTGAGGCATAGAGAGGCTAGGTCATTTGTCTAAGGTCATACAGAGAGTGTGTGGCACAGCTTGGAATGAACCCAGGCATCTGGCTCCAGGGTCTGCTTCTAACGCACATGGGAGTCGGCAGGAAGCTCTAGCCAGGTTCCTTACCTGGGATTCCAAGTCACCTCCCTCCTCTGCCAGGAGTGGGAGCTCGCCCCTCAGAGAGGTCCCTGCTGGAGCAGATGGGTTGGGAGATGCATTTTCCCATCAGTCCTGTCTGACCAAGGTGCCCCTTACCCATCAGCAGCAGACAGGACTGGGTCCTGAGAGAGCTCCGACATCTTAGCTCAGACCTCACCTCTGTTCGTAGCTCTGGGTGACAGCCCCCTTGGCAGGACTGCCAGATAAAATATAGACTGTCCCATTAAGCTTCAGATAACACCTATTTTAAAAAGGTAAGTATGTTCTAAATATTACATGGGCCATGTTTATATTCAAAGCTTTTGTTGTCTATCTGAAATTTGAACTTAACTGGGTGTCCTGTATTTTTATTTATGCCACCTGGCAACCCTACGCTTGGCGTCACCTCCACACTTGCCATGTTTAGCCAGCTCCTTCCTTTTGCTTCCTCCTTGGTGTCCTCCCTGGAGGGGGCAGCTCCTGCATGTCTCATTCAGACTGGTGCCTCCTGACACCTCCTCCTGGGTTTTCTCAAGCTCAGCGCACCCTGAAGTCACTCCCCATATCCTCTCCTGGGCCCTCTCGAGGTGTCACCCCCATCCTCTCAGCCACCAAGCCAGGGGCCGGGGAGCCCCTCAGCTTCTCGCTGTACTCAACTGTGCACCCCGTCCTTCCTGCCCGAAGGCCCCTCCATCTCTCCCCTTCAGCACCTCTGCCCCGCTTGTCACCATCTTCCCCTACAGCCGCCCTTCATCTCCCTCCAAGACGTTCTCAGGCCCCCTGCCAGGTCTGAACCCCACCCTCTCCTGCTTCAGTTCATCTGGGAGAGGACTATGGGGGAGGGGCCCCGGGAGACGGGGAGGGCCTGAAGATGTGCAGAAGCCAAGAGCATTTGGGGGGGGGGGGCATTGATTGCTTTGTAATTTCCAAGGAGAGTCAGAGTGAAGGTCCCCTGAGTCTAGGTCAGCGTGTATGAGTGAGCCAGGGTCCTCCCACCAAAATAAAAGTCCCTGGGCCCAGCCAGGACTTCAGGTCCCCCTTCACTGTCCTCCTACCGACCCTGGTCTTTCTGTTTTGCAGCTCCCTGAGGGCCTCCTTTGACTCTCTCAAGCAGCGTAAGTCCCGCCTGTTCCCCATCCTGGGCTGCAGGGGGACAGGACCTTAGGGGAACACCAGATCCCCACTGATGGGGATGGGTGGATTCTGGTTGGGAACTGAGGCTGGTGGAGGACTTGGGGGTGACAGAGACAAGCTGTGGGGCTGGGGCTGGGCTGGTCCAGGCAGGAGCGAGTGTGTCACTGGTTGGGGCCCATCAGGTCTGATGCCAAGGACCAGTGTCCTTACTCTGCCCCCAGAAATGGAGAATGTGGGCAGTTCCCACATCCAGCTGGCCCTGGCCCTTCGTGAGGAGCTGCGGAGCCTGGAGGAGTTCCGTGAGAGGCAGAAGGAGCAGAGGAAGAAGGTGAGGCGGGTGCTGGGGATGGGCCCGGGGGGAGACTGCGGTGGTCACTGCGGGGGTAGTGGAGGCTGGCCTCTCATGATGGAGGGCGGGGCAGCACCCCAAGCTTGGGGGTGATGGTGATATGGAGGAGAGAAGGGTGTGGACAGAGGCCTGGTGCTGGAACCAGGGCCCGGCTCTCCGGCCTGAAGGCCCCCCGGGGCTTTTCCCACTGAGGTGTCTCATGCCAAGAGCGAAGGGCATGGGCCTTTTCGATCATCCCGTTATAGCAGGCTATGGAGGGTATGCGACAACGTGGGAGTATCCAAAGGAGGCAACCTAAGTTAGGGAGTCACCAGAAACTGTGCTTATCTGGGAGAAAGGAAGACCTGGGGGCTCAGTCACTGCAGCCACTCTGCGGGGCTGCCTGAGGCTGAGGTGGACAGAGCTTGCGGGGAATGGGAGGTGTTGAGCTTGCCTAGCATTCTAGGGTATTCTTCACTATCTGCAGGGGACAGCTGTCCCTCAATGCATGGAAAGGAAGTGAGGTCCCCATCGTGGGAGGTATGTAAACAGAGACTGGAGGTGACTTGTTAGAGAAGCTGCAGAGCTTGGATGAGAAGTGGGGTTGGTACCCCGTGTCCCAGCGCCCCCTCCCAAGCCTGAGACTCTCTGATTGACTGAGTATGTGGCCCTCTGGGAAGGCAGGTGTGGACACAGGATCAGCCTCTCAGGGCCTCAGTGATGAGGGTGGAACTTGGACAGGGTGGGAGAGGTCAGCACGCAGAAACACTTCTTGGAGAGGGAGCATCTTTGTACACTGTCCAAAGAATTGAAAATGGAAACTTCCACACAACTGACCCGTGAAGGGGAAAAAGAGCAACAGTTCATGCCTGGGGCCAGCCTGGGGCTGGGTGTCCTGGCTAAGCCACTTACCCCCTCTGTGCCTCAGTTTCCCTCTTGCAAGATGAGATGCTTATTCCACCTCCTGAGCTTCAGGGACCCAGCCCAGAACCAGGCCCCTCTCGGTCTTCACAGGCAGGGTGCCGGCTCCGATGAGTGGCTCTGACCACAGAAATTTCACGTGGCTGTACTCCCTGTCTGCCCACCTGGGGCCTAAGGCTTTCGGGATTCTAAATTTGGGTTCCTGAGCAGACAGTGGGCCCTCAAAGCCCACCCCCACACATCAGCCCAGCCTTGAGATGCTGGAGCACGTGACCTCTCTGAGCTGGGACTTGCCTGCAGAGCATCTGTGAGGCCCCGGGATGGCTATTTCAAGCCTTCCTGTGGCCGGTGAGGCTCTGATGTCTGCAAAAGCTATTTCGGACAGAGTGACACCTTCTACAGTTTGGCTGGGTCCCCACGGGTGTGATTGCTATGTGTGGTTACAGAGGCTTGTGAGTGAAGGACAGTGTGTGTGCATGCGCATGTGTGTGTGTAGGCTGGGTATTCTCTGGCTAGAGACCAAGTCCTGGCTGGGCGGGGTAGTTTGCAGGGAGAAGATACCTGGGGTGCATCCATGCCCCGGGCTCCTCTAGCCTTCTGTTGGGAGCAGCAGTTCTGAGAGAGCAGGCTGATGGAGGGGGAGGGCATCTCTCACTGCCCCATCAGAGCCAGGAGGGGAGGCTGGGCCTCCTCCCAGGGACACCCCGTCCTCTTGGCCTAGGGGAGCGTCCTGACAGCCCCACGCTCAGAGCCTCATGTCCCCTGCAGTACGAGGCTGTCATGGACCGTGTCCAGAAGAGCAAGCTGTCGCTGCACAAGAAGGCCATGGAGGTGAGCCTGGAAGGGGCGGTCGGGTTTGGGGTGTGGATCCCAGGAGCCCTGGGACAGGGCTGGCCTCAGGCTTCCATCCAGCAACAGGCACAGCGGCCTGTCGGGTTCCTGGAGCTGCAGATCTCTGTCCCTGGTGTGGAGGCCCCCTTTCCATCTACAGCCCCTGATGGGGAGAAGGGAGGTCGGGCTCAGGAGACTCACCCTGGGGCCCCCAAGTCACGCGCCTCCACACCCCCCAGTCCAAGAAGACGTATGAGCAGAAGTGCCGGGATGCAGACGACGCTGAACAGGCCTTTGAGCGCATTAGCACCAACGGTCAGCAGAAGCAGGTGGAGAAGGTGCGTGGAGTCACTGAGGCGGGGTGATGTCACGGGGCTGGGGCAGGGCAGGAAGGGGTGCCGCAGACACCCCCAGGCAAGGTTTCCTGGAATCTCAGGGGCTAGATGGACAGTTTGATCCCCTTTGCCATCTCCAGGCTGCACCCAATGACCCAGTCCTCAGAGCAGGCCCACTGCAGCCTAGGCCCAGAGCTCACAGGGCCGTGAGAGCAGACGCTAACCCTCACCCAACCTTTCAGAGAAGGGCCCAGTAGGCCCATGTCCCAGAGAGGAAACAGGCCCAGAGGTGGTGAGTGACTTGTCCAAGGTCTCAGAGCCAGGCAGGAACAGAGAAAGGACCCCAAACCCAGGTTGTCCAGAACCCAAGCTCTTGACTACTCAGGCCTCTTGGCCAGGGTGGGAATGTCAAAGCTCCCAGGACCCAAGAACACATTTGGCCCATTGCACAGACAGGAATGCTGAGGCTCAGAGAGCACAGGGACCTGCAGGTGAGTTGGTGGCAGCAAGTCAGGGACAGAGCCCAAGCCCCAACCAGCAGGCCCAGCAGTGGCTGTCGAGCCCCAGGGCCCGGCCCTGGTCTACACTTTTTCCTCTGGGTCTCCAGGCCTAGTTTGCACATGTGTTGGCATGACCGGGTTTCTGTTTTATTCCTATTTTATTGGAAACAGCCTGTAGTCCTTTGTGCGGTGAGGCTGGAGTTAATGATGGAGCTTGCCCACAACTGGTTCCGGAGTGTGTACTTCAGGGTTAGCGTCTGCTCGCCCTGCCCTGTGAGAGGTGGCCAGGGAGGGTATGGCAGACACCCTTCAGGGTGGCCCAGGGAGGCCAGGAGCCCAAGGTCTGGGCTGGGAGGTGCTCGGGGCCGGGCCTCAGGGCCGCTTTCCCTCTGTCTCCTCAGAGCCAGAACAAAGCCAAGCAGTGCAAGGACTCAGCCATGGAGGCAGGTACGCGGCTAGCCCACCTTCTCAGCCTAGGGGGTGGGGCAGCCTGGACATCTTTCCCCCCACAGCACACTTCCTTCACCCTTGGGACACAGTCCCAACACTCCTCACTCTTGCTTCCTTATGCAAGTAAAACGAAAAATTCGTTTTCTCACATTTGCCAACACTGTTCATGCATGTTTTAACTAATGCTCACAAACAATCCTATGAGGTGTTCACTGTTACTATCCCCCTTTCTTAACAGGTAAGGAAACTGTGGCACAGAGAGGTTATTTAACTTGCCCAAGGTCACACAGCCAATAAGTGGTGGTAACTGTATTTGAATGCAAGCCATCTGGCTCCAGGGCTCAGGACTTTCATAGCCACTGATCGAGGGAGACAGGCCCACTCATTGCACATACACTTCTCTCTCTCTCTCATACACACTGAGACACATCACAGCCTTCTCTGGGCATCTGTCTCCTCTATCCTCCTCCTGATGCCAGAAGATCCCAACACCCCTCATCTCTGCTGACACAGCTCTGTCTTCTGCCATACCACCTGTCCCAACACCCAGGTGCTCTCTTGGCTGGGGGGCACAGAGCTCATGGTCCAAGCCCGCTGGCTTCCCAGCCCACCAGCTCCCAAAGCTCCCCTTCACCCTCCTCCAGGGCCGCCCCCTCTGAGCCTCAGCTTCTCATCTAGAAGGTGGCATGGTGAGAGGCCCAGACTCTGACCTTAGGCTCTGCCCCAGCCCGAGGCAGCTGGAACACAGTGGGCGCTGAATGCCTCTCCAAGGGCGGTACTGGTGTGAGGGGCCCTGATGAGCGTTCACCTGTGGCTCCAGCAGCCAGGGCAGGTCTCTCCAGGGAGGAGGAGGGCACAGGGGTGGGCTGGCCTCCCTGAGGACCCCCTGCGCTTCCAGAGCGGGTGTACAGGCAGAACATCGAGCAGCTGGAGAGGGTGCGGAGCGAGTGGGAGCAGGAGCACCGGGCCACCTGCGAGGTGAGTGACCCCTCGGCGCGGAGCTGATGCCCGTCCCCGCTCCGGCCGATTCATGGGGGAAGAGGGGCAGCGGTGGGGGAAAGCCATCCTTCCTTCACTCGTTCACTCATCCGCTCACTCCAAGGCCCTCCCCAGGGAGCTCCTGCCTGGTTTTGTGCTTGGAGTCCCTTTCTGCAGGCAGGCAGGCAGGCAGGCATCCTTTGCCCCTTTTGGCTGAAGCCACAACTGAGGCTTGAACAGAACCCATAGCTTCCCTGGGTTCTGCTGATGAACAGGGCCTGGGAGACAGGATTCAGGGTCCAGTGCTCCTCTTAAGACACACCCCAAGGATGTGGTAGAGTCTGGGGAAGGGCAGAGCATAGAGTCCCATAGGCAGTTGAACTTCCTAGAAGCCTCAAGCGCTGGCACAGAGGTGGGGGTGGGGACCCCCAGCCTTTAGGCTTCCTTTAGGCTTGGCTTCAGCAGACAGGGTCTGGCTGGTCAACTCCAGCTGAGCTGTGGGTGGGGCCTGGCCTGGCCCAGCTCTCCAGTGATCCCCATCTCTCCCCAGGCCTTCCAGCTGCAGGAGTTTGACCGGCTGACCATCCTCCGCAACTCCCTCTGGGTGCACTGCAACCAGCTCTCCATGCAGTGTGTCAAGGACGATGAGGTGGGGGCTGAGGGCAGGGAGAGGGTGGGTGGGGGGCGTGAGGGGAAGGCAGCCTCCGAGCGACTCTGCAGCCAGGCCCACCTGAGCCTGTGAGCAGGCCTTAGTCCTCTGTCACCTGAGCCCTGGCCTCAGGGTCTCCGAGCCCAGCACCGAGCCTCTGCCCCAGGCCCCAGAGACGGGGAGCTCAGTACTGTGCAGGCCACGGCCTCTTGGCCTGGAAGATGTGCTTTGCGGTTACCCTGGCGTCTGCCCTCTCTGCTTGCCCCTGCTCCAAGGCCTCAGCTCTTCTATCAGAGCCCCGGAGCTCTGTTCCCTCTGCTGGGGAGGGGAGGGGAGGGGAGGGGAGGGAGGCAGACATAGCCCCTTAGAGGTTTGCAGAGAGGCTGGGAGACCCTGGGGTTGCCCTGCTCCAGGCCTGGTGCTTGCAGGAGCCGAGGTTCAGTCCCTCTTCTGTCCCCAGACATTTCCAGGGTGTCCTGGCCCCCCTGGCCCTGCCTTACTGAGCTCTATGTGCCGGGTGGGCCTCCATCAGCAGAGAGGGGCACCTCCCCGCCAGGGGCCTTGACCTCTGCTGATGCAGCCCTCGCTGTCTCTCTCTTTCTCAGCCCCGACTCCCTGATCCCACCACTGTTACTTGTCCCATCCCTTCTACCCGTGGGTGTGGAGTTTTGAGGGCTTTCCCCCAAAATGACTTGAGCCCACCTGGTGGCCTCATTGTAGCAGAGGAGGGAGTATGGGTTCTGAATCCTCTCATACCGGATCCAAAGCCCAGCGCACTGACTTCAATTCCTGTTTTGTGACCTTGGGCAAGTCACTCTCCAGAGCTTCCTCATCTATAAATGAGGAAGTCCTATCTCCCACAGAGGATGGAGAGGAATGCAAAGGATGCAAAGGAATGTGCACACACGAGGTGTTCAGGAAACAGGAGAAGCTGGCAGCCAGGGCTCTAGCGCCTCAGGCAGGCCTGGGGCAGTTACACCGCAAGGCCCCTGGTCAGGGTTCAGACCCAAAGAGGGGGGCAGGCTTGACAATGTGGGCATGGAGGTGAAGCCTGGCCCCTCAGCCTCCGCTCCCTCCCACCCCCAGCTCTACGAAGAGGTGCGGGTGACGCTGGAAGGCTGCAGCGTGGACGCCGACATTGACGGCTTCATCCAGGCCAAGAGCACGGGCACCGAGCCCCCAGGTGAGACCTGCCGGCGGGCAACACGGCCGCTGGGTCCAGGTCTACCTTCCCTGGAAGGCCTGGCCCAGGTTCTCTGAGGCTCAACTGCAGACAGAAGCAGGGCGGCTCACAGCTCCCTTCTGGGTGCCTGCCCGGGGGAAGGTCAGGGACAGAGCAGTCCCCTCCCTGGCCGAGTCCTTAGTGAGCTGCCTTCTTGAGAGAGAGGATGGGCGGGGCCTGGGAGCACTCTAACACTCAAGGGGAGGTGGGGGTAGGGAGAGGCACGAGCCTCCTCAGAGCCCCCACTCCACTCCACGGTTTGGCATCGCTAAATCTTGAGTCTAGAATGTTCGATCTTGGTGGTACCCACAGTGGGATCTCTCAGGGAAGTGATGGGGGGGCCCTCTCCTCAAGCACCAGGGCAGGCCAGGGCCAGGATGGGAAGGTGGGGCCCTAGTCTGGGCCTCCGGAGGGGGAGAGGATGGGGTGTCAAAGGGCACAGGTCCCACCTGCCCCGCCCTCATCACCCTGGGCCTCTCGCACTTGTCACCTGCAGCGCCGGTGCCTTACCAGAACTACTATGATCGGGAGGTGGCCCCATTGACCAGCAGCCCTGGCGTCCAGCCATCCTGTGGTATGATAAAGAGGTGAGTGCCTGCTGGACACCCCCGGCTGGGACACACAGCGGGGCCAGGGGGAGGCGGGCTGCCAGGAAAGGGGCCAGCCCCTCCTCCTGCAACTGGCTCTTTCCCACGTATTTATCGGGCACCTATTGTGTGCCTGGTCCAGGGTCTAGGTACAGGGCACTCTTGGGGGACAAGACAGACTCGATCTAGCCTCAGGACACCCTCAGCCCAAGGGGAGCCAGGCGTTAAACAATCGTACCCTACTTATTCACTAGCAACTGTGCTGGGAGACTCCAGGCAGGCTCACCCCTTGAGCTCTGCTGCTGGCCTGGTCGGAGTCTCGGACTGTCAGGCCCCTCACCGGCTGCACAGGATCAGGGCAGAGGAGCAGGCCCTGCAGCCAGCACTCCTGGAGAATTCTCCAGCTTTTTCCAAGCCCCCTTCCCTGGCCTGGCTATGGTAGGTGCCAGGGTCCTGGTGACAGGCCCCAGCATGTCACTTGCACAGTTCACACACCTCCTCTAGGCCCAGGGCCTATGAGTGTTGGGGGCAGACTCAGACCCAAGGACCCTCCCAGCCCAGGCCTTGGGTGATGACGGTGATATCGGGAGCCCACCGGGAGCACTGTAACCCACTCAGGGGGCACCCAACCTCCAACTCCCTCAGTCACTTCCCCGAGTGCCCCATCTGTGGGCATCTAAAGGAGCACCGTGGGCTTCACATGGCACCTGTGCCCCATCCCCAGGCCTCCATGACCTCCTCTCTCCCTCCAAGCCAGTGCAGAGGAAGCCCTGCCTTTGAAAGGTGGGCATGGCTGGGGGTGGAGGTGACAGAGCTCCTGGCCCTCTGAGGATGACTTATTTCTGAGGCTTGTGGGCCCCATGGCATGCTCCTCCAGGAACCCTGAGACAGCGAGGACCCTAGGAGGCAGGCATTCCCACGCTCACCATCACACCAAACCCATAGGGGACTCGGACCTCCCTGCACCCCCAGTGAGGGCCAGATGCCTGCACGGGTGGTCACTTAGACAAGGGCCCTGAAGAGCTCACCTGGGGCAGGGCTGAGAAAGGACAGAGAGGAGGGGCCTGACGAGGACGAGAGAAAAGAGGGAAAGAGGTCCCGCAGGGGGAGGCCTGGCTGCTGGAGAGGGCAGGCAGGGAGCCCTGCGTGGGGTGGCTGAAGCCAGGCAGGGCTGGGGAGGGCCCGGGGAAGTGAGTGGAGGGAAGAATGGAGCTGAGAGCGTAGACAACCCTGGGAAGGCAGGCGGGGCGCCCACATGGCAGGCGAGCTCGGCCCCTCCAGCCCCAGCCTGCTGGGCTAACCCTCCCTGGCAGGGCGAGTCTGCATCAGACCTTCCCATGCCTGCCAAGTCTACGCTCACCTGTCCATGTGCTTCTGTCCTGGACCCTCAGCTCCACAAACGCTACCTGGGAAAGGTCTCTGGGTCCCACCTCGCAGCTTCCTACAGGCCCTGCCCCTGACTGAGCCCTCAAGACCCCTGGGTGTCTGGCCTGGTCCCTATTTCAGTCTTGTCTCCTATACACCCCAAACCGGTCCACTCTACTCCCCAGACTCCTCTGCCTGTATGACCTGCGCCTCTGCACTCCCCTCCCAGGCACTGGCCACGCCTGGCGCCCACCCGGTCTCTGCTTGGTGAAGCTGGTCTTTGCAGACAGCTTGAACCTACCAGGCCAGGAAGGTGGGGTGCGGGAGTAGCAACAGCTTCTCCTCATGGAAGCTCTCAGCACCTCTGCTCAGGGCGCCCACATGGCCTCCGTACGAGGTGCCCCAGGGTCTGCCTCTTGCTTCTTGCACCTTTTTTTTCTTTTATTCAACACACTTGCTTGACTCTAGCTCAGTCCAGGTCTGAACCAAGTACAGAGGAAGAGGTGAATCAGCCCAACACTTCCTCCTGGACGACCACTTTGTGTGGTTGGGGAGCGGCAGGGCTGGCCAGGCTAATGAAGGTCCCAGCAGGGCGTGAGTGGGCTGAGCTCTAGGGGGAAGCTCCTTCGCCTGTGGGGGAGATTGGAGAGGGGTCTGGCCGGCATGGGGCCCAGGCCCTGGAGCACAGAGGTGTCAGAGCCACCAGTTTGGCCCTGCGGGGAGCAGTACTGAGAAGACAGACGTCTGCAGAGTAAGGGACTGGGAGAGTGCTGCTGGGGAAGAGCCACGGGGGAAGGGGACCACCCTTTGGAGAGCCCTCATGCCATAGGGGCACCCCATAAGTCACATCTGTGCCTGGAAGCTAGGGCCGACCTTGCGGGCTCCCTGCCTCATCTACTCCCCCCACCCCCTGACTCACCTGTCCTTCCTGCCCCCAGGTTTTCTGGGCTGCTGCACGGAAGTCCCAAGACCACACTGTCAGCGGCTTCTGCGGGTAATTTGGGGTGCCAACTGTCACCCTGGTTGGGGGGAGGAAGAGGAGAGGATGCCTACTTGGCACAGATGGGTCCTCCGGCAGCTGGGAGGTTGGGGGATGGGGAGAAGCTGAGCAAGTCTGGGGATGCTGTGAGTCAGGGGGGCCTCTAGGGACTACTGATTTTTGCAAGGGGTGGGTGCCAGGCCTCACTTTGTACTCAGCCTCCACAGAGACCCTGACTCCTATCCCTGACCGGAATGAGAGTGTCTACGCTGCCATCGCCGTGCAGGAGGCGCCAGGGCCCCCCACCAAGCCAGGCCAGGACTATAGGGCGCTCTATGACTACACGGCCCAGGTGAGGCCCCCTGCCCTCCCCTCCTTCTTGGGTGGACACCAGCATGCCCAAGGGTGTGCTCACATGTGAGGGTGCTGGGGTGGGTGCCCTTAGAATAGCACCTGGCATTCAGGAGGGGCCTGGTGCACACCTGCTGAATGAAAGCTGATGAACGGCACCAGGCCCTGGGTCACGTGGTGTCCAGGCAGATGTGGGCACTGCGTGAGCTACGCACATGTGCAGCCGGCTGGTGGAGCAGGAGCTACCCGAGGAAGTGGTCTGAGGGGCAGGCTCTGCATCCATGGGTTAAGGCCTTGTTCCCCATGACCGTGGGTGCCCAGAACAAGTCATGATCGGAACTAGGTCCTCAGCTGTGCATGGTTGATTTTCTGAAGCCCACAAGGGGAGGACGAGTAAGGAGCCATAGGGCCGCTGTGCCCAGATCCCCAGAGACTCTAATTTGTCCCTGCTTTGAGGTGAGGTGTACAGAGCTGGACCCCAGATCCACTGGGACTGAGGCATCTCCTCGGGGCTTGGCTGGCTACACTGCTCCCAAAGCCTGTCCCCTGGGGTAGGGGCACAGCCCAGGAGAATGATGGTGTGCTTGCAAGGGCTGGCAGTCCTGGGAAATATCAAACACCCCTGCCCCTGACTTGCCAGCTTGTTGTGTCTCAGGTAGGGAGCGGGAGAAGGGAGCAGCTTGGAGGAAAAGCCAGGGAAGAAGCCCCAGGTTGTGACAAACCAAGGGGACAAGAGGCTGGTCTCCCAGGGCTGCCTTAGCCCTGAGTGGCCTTCTGTTGCAGCCCCAGGAGGCTGGCATGTCTCAGCTGACAGCCCAGCTGCGAGACACTTACTGCCTGGGGTGGGTGGTGGGGGGGGTCGCCTGACCAGAGGCCCTCCCAGCAGGCCCCTTCAGCTGGATGTGTTTTCATTTTCTTGCCCAGAACTCTGACGAGCTGAACATCTCTGCGGGGGATATCCTGGAGGTCATCCTGGAAGGGGAAGACGGCTGGTGGACGGTACAACGGAACGGGCAGCGTGGTTTTGTCCCTGGCTCCTACCTGGAGAAGATTTAAGGAAGAGACAGTAGCCCCTACCTGGACCTGTCCTGCCCGTGGGGCCAGCCGTGCCCCCACCACCGCCCTGGCCTTGCATGGGGGCCTCAGACAGAGCCTGCCCTCAGAGAAGGTGCCAGCTGCTCCCCAGCAGTCTTTCCCACAGGGAATAAAGGAGTGCTCTTTTTCCTCCTGGCATCTGTGTCCACGTGCTCCATCGGGAGGAGGCAAAGGAGGGGAGGAGTCCAGGAAAGCAGAGCTTCCCACCTGCAGTGTCCTCACTGAGGCCCCAGCGGGGTCTGTGCCGAGTCTGCTGGGGATGGGGGAGGTACGCTAGGGCAGGGTCCCTGCCAGGGAGACACGCTCACAGCCGCCAATGGGAGAAGGCCACAGGGGTCAGGGAGGATGGGGGAGGGGTCAGGGAGGGATCAGGGAGACGCCCACGAGAGCCAGGATGGGGGAGAGCAGGCTTCGGAGGGACAGAGGGACTAGAGCAGGGCAGCAGCAGACAGGTGTGTGAGCACGGGGAGGAGGGAACACCTGGAACATTCTGGGGATGAGCAAGCTTAGCTCCAGGCAAGAAACAGGTGACAAGGCAGTCTGCCAAGGCAAAGGGGTCATGGCACAGAGTCTGGTAAGGGGGGCCTGCAGGCCTCTGGGTCAGGGTGCAGGTGACGCTGTCTCCTGACCCAACCGCACGCCACTCCTTCTCAAACATGGCAGATCCCACCAGGCAGGGGCCCCAAGTCTACACAGGCCCATCCTGCGCACAGAGGTGGCTAGCTCCTGCGTGAAGCTCTCAGGCCATTCTCTTTTTGGCCCCAGAAACATAAGTTCTACCGCTGCCCCAGGCCTGCCAAAGCCCTGCTCCAGCCATGCCACACCTAAGGCCCTGGGAGCGACTGCAGAGGAAAGCCAGTGCGAACCGGCAGCCAGAAGCGTTGCCCAGGTCAGCCAGATAAGAGACCTGTCAGGAGTAATTCAATCAAGCAAGGCATCTTAATGACTTCTGTGTGAATGACACTGTATTTGAAAATAGGGGGAGGGGTGCTAAGATAAAGGGGTGGTGTCAAAGGGCTTGCTCACCCCGGAAGCTGCACAGAGATGCTATCAGCCCTCTGATACAAGGCAGACAGTAAGTAGGCTAACAGTGGGACCAGGAGGCCAGGCGCAGGCTGGCCAACACAAAGATGATGGTGGCTTGTCCAGGAAGTGGCAACTGAACTGGACAATTCTGGAACAATGAGGGAAATGTATCAACAGCACTTGGAAACTTATAGGATGTGAGGCAGGAATGGGAAGAGTGGAAAGAAAGGAGATGAGATTTCCCTCCTCAGGTGCAGTAGAAGGTGGAGACAGGGTAGGAGCAGTGACAACGTCTGAGCAAAGGCTCAGAAGAGGCAGGATAGCCAAGCAGACTGACCACTGGCATCAGGTCATATAGGAGCAGCCAAGAGGAAAGAAAAGAGAAAGCTCTAGGTTTCAGTGCTTTACTTATTTCTTGAAAATACCTTGTCATCTTGATTGAGCATTCCATTCAACTGCAAAGATCTTTTCTAAAAACCACTGGCCTAGATATTTATCATCAGCTCTGACAGGTGCCACAGTGTCTACAGCGCTGGAGGGTGATGGGTAACGAGTGTCGAGTGTCGGATAACAGGGCCCGCCCTCCAGTCATTTTGGCAGTCACGGAATAGAACTGAGAGCAACTCTTGGGTCACAATTTATAGCGGGGAGAAAGAAACCCACAAATGAACTGAAGTCCGATTCATTGCCTCTGCAGCATTCTCCATTCTCTGTGCACCAGGTCACAACCTCAGCTGGACAGACAGCCTTCCTAGCAGAGGAGATGGTGACAGATAAAGAGGGAGTTGGTGTGTTGGTAATGGAGTGTATAAATAACTGCACCCCTCTTCTTGACAGAGGGCTACTCACGGGAAAAATGGACCAGAACAGATAAGAAAAGCATGGCCTCTGAAGTCAGAGCATCAGGGTCTGAAATCGAGGCTCATGCTTCCTTGTGTGGTCTTAGGCAAGGTACAATTTCTGTGGATCTCAGTACCATTATCGGCAGGATGGGTGCAAAAGCTCCTGTATAAATTGCTATCCTTGGAAATTTCAAAATTAGACATTAAAAGTGTGCATGAAAAGCATGAGGCGATCATTTTTAATAAAAAGGACCACAACCTCCAAACCTTGGCTGTAATCAATAGTAACTTTGGGCTTGGCATAGCACCCTCATTTTAACATGCCCTCGGGAGAGCTGAAGTTATGTCAGTAATTCCTTCCTGGAAGTGACACGGAGTAAAGAAGTAGGAGTTCAGGAGAAGCAGTGGGCTACTTGGCCGAATGGACACAAGCACCACTGGGGTCTAACACTTAATTCCAACCACCCTCCCACAGCTATTCCCAGGCTGGGCAACCTCAGCACAGGGGCATCTGTTAGGCTCTGTCTGGCTGAACCACGATCTCTGCCTATATCCCCTTCTGGCATGTGAAGCAGCAGCCCAAGCCCTGGACAAGGTCACCACCAGCAAGTGGGCACCCCATCCTCGGCTCCAAGCCCACAGGGATGTGGCTTTCAGACTGTGCTCAACAAAGCCCTACCAGGGGCCAAAGGGAGGGGAAGGCAAGCCCCACACAATTTCGAACTCTACTTGTAGAGTCTACCTATTGGACCAGTGGTGGTTCTCATCCTTGGCTGCTCAGTAGAATCACCTAACAAGTTGTTTTTTTTTTAATGTTGATGCTCTGGTCCCATCTCAGTCAAACTGAATCCAATTCTCTGCCAGTTCAGCTTGAGCATAAATATTTCAAACATTCTCCTGGTGATTCTAATATGCAGCCAGGGTTGAGAACTTTTCTAATGGGTACTTCAGCTGCAAAAAGAAAGTTTGAAAACCAACTTCTTATGGCATCATAGTGACTGACTTTAGATACTGAGTGTCCACTCTGACTACTGTGGTGCTGAGGATACAAAGATAAACAGGTCTCTTTTCTATGCTATTATAACTTTCATATCCATTTTGCTTTCAGTGGATAAAGTCAAGAGACACGATCAGTATATGAGTCAACATAGTCAACATGACTAGCCATACACTCACCACTGTCCAAAAAGGTATTCAGGGGGTAAACTTATAATATTTCTGCAAGGGCCTGCACAATACCCTCAGGAAATCTCAGAGACACTGCGGTAAAGAGCCACAGAGGGCACACAAATTATTTTCAAGAAATGCAAGCATATAAGATCAAGTACTCAAAGAACAGGGACTCCTACCCACCAACAATAACTAATTAGAAAATGTATCAGGCACAATCCCGTTACCACAACAGCAATACACACAGAGTTTCACAGAAAAGTTTCCCAAGTAAATCTAACTGTTTATTAAGATCCATAAGAAAAACAAAAAACCCAAAACAACCAATCCAACTGGGCAGATGATACAAACTGGAAATCCAGGAGACACAAATGGCTGGAACACCTTTGAAAATATCCTGGGCCTAGCTAATAGATATATCTTTTCATCTACTGGATGGGAAGAAAAGAAGACAACCCAGAGTGTCAAAAACAGATCAACGTGGCAGAGTAGGAGGGTGGGGAACTCATTTCTCCCAACAAGCACATCAAAACTGCATCACATGTGGAACAATGCTCACTGAAAACCAGGAGACAGGCAAAAGCCTCCTGCACAACCACGGTTGTAAGAAAGTCACAGAGAATCAGGTAGGAAGAGAGGAGCAGTGATCAGGCCAGGACTCGTGACCTGGGAGGGGACTCACAAGAACCCAGAGAGACATCCTCCCTGTGGAGTAAGTGGTTCCAGCCACATACTGGGTGCCCCAGGAAGACACCAGGAAAATGAGATCCCCTGGCTTCTTGGAGGGCCAACAGTACAAACAGAAGGGCTGTGGGAAGCCTGGACTCCACTCACGGGGAGCAAGCACAGGCTTGCTTATCTCTGAAGCAGGGCAGAGAAGGCAGACTGACACTGCAAAGGTCTCTGACTAGTTTCCTACCACCGCCCTGGTATGCACCCTAGCCTGAGCTGAACAATAGCTCTGACCTCACTTGTTCCACAAAGCAGCTCCACACCCAGGCGAGGGCTGTCCGGGCCAAGAGGAAAGCTCGGCCAAGAGGCACAGAGGTAGCCCAGATCCAGGGCAGCGTCTAAGTAGGGAGGGGAGAGTCATGACGCGCTGACCCACGTGGTCCCTCAGAACCTGTCTGCTGACTGTGACCAGACCTCCACAGCCCAGGCCCGACCCATACGGATCCCGCACACAGATTCTGCGTGCTCTGTGTTGATGCTACACTCTAGGGTGAGCATGGCAGCAGCTGAGTGGAGAGACAAAGGAGGCTCGGACCTGGAGCAGTGTCTGAGCAGGGGAGGGGCAGCCATCACCACTGCCACACAGGCAGCACGTCAGAAGCTCTCTAGATCTGACTGGCCAGACTGCCGCAGCCTGCTCCAAGCACCACCACAAATCTCTCTTGCTCCAGCACTGCTCCTCTCTGGGGTGAGGGTGCCAATGATGGGGGCAGAGAACACACACTTAAAGGGAACAGAGCTAGCACGGACCTGACCCCTCAGAACTTCTACCCCAGCAACCCGAGACCCAGTCGTGGCCCCAATAGCACAGTGACAGCCACTGAAAATAAGGGAAGTCACCTCTCATACCTGGACTCCACTCATGGGGAACAAGCACAGACTTGCTGACCTCTGAAACAGTGCAGAGAGGGCAGACTGAAACTACAAAGGTCTCTGAGCAGGTTCCTACCACCACCCTGGCGGCTGTGGGCCTACCTCTGCAGCCCCACCTTCTAACCAGCTGATGGCTGCCAGCAAACCCTGGAGAAAGATGTGACTTATGTTCATGTCAGATCTGGCTCCCCCACCAAGCTCATGGCTGCATGCAGGTTGTGTAGGGTGGCTCCCACACAAGGATACCCCTTTTCAAGACTGCAATAGGTAACTGTTTCATCTAATTTCATAGAGACAGAGAAAGGTAAGCAAAAGGAGAAGACAGAAGGGGTTTGTTTGAATTGGAAGAGCAAGGGAAAACCTCAGAGAAAACAACTAATGAAACACAAATAAACAATTTGCCAGATAAAGAGTTCAAAGCACTAGTAATAAGAATGTTAACTGATTTAGGGAAAAGAATAGATAAACAGTAAGAATTTTAAAAGGAACTAGAAAATATTTAAAAAGTCAATCAGAACTGAAGAACGCCATAACAGAAGTGAATAACACAGAGAAGGAATAAACAGAAGACTAGGTGATAAAGAATGCAAAAGTGATCTGGAAGACAGAATAATGGAAATCACCCAATCAGCACCCAATCAAAACAGCAAGAAGAAAAATAAAAATTGAGAAGTTTAAGGCATCTCTGAGACAATATCAAGTGTACCAACATTCACATAATAGGGGTCCCAGAAGGAGAAGAGAGAGAGAAGGGTCAAAAAGGTATTTGATGAAATTATGAATGAAAACTTTCCAAACCTGAAGAAGGAAACAGATATCCAGATACAGGAAACACAGGATCCTGAACAAGATGAACCCAAATAGATCATATCATACATAAAGCAGCAAAAGTTAAAGAGAGAATTCTAAAGGCAACAAGACAAAAATAAAGACTCATATACAAGGAAACCCCAGTAAGTGCTGAAAAAGGGGAAACCTGCAACCAAGGATACACTCACTACCCAGCAAGATAATAATTTAGAGTTGAAGGAGAGGTAAAGAACTTGCTAGACAAACAAACCTGAAGAGTTCATGAATACAAAACCAACCCTAAAAGGAATGTTAAATGGTCTTCCTTAAGTGGAAAGGAAAAGGCTAAAACAAGAAGTATTTATAGGAAAGGAGAAATCCAACTAATAAAAGCAAATATATAGTAAAGGCTGAGAATCAATCACTTAAATAAGCTAGTACAGAGATTAAAAAACAAACAAACAAAATCTGTAAAAACAACTATAACAATCAGTAAATCAGTAAGTCACCGGCTGCGACGGACCGCGCAGAAGCATGGCCCTGAGGAACTACACCTCGCCCAAGGCCAGGGGTGGTGACCGAGAGTGCCAGGCTGCGGCAGCGCAGGAGCAGCGCAGGGGAACTTCCCCACGTCCGAGGTCAGGGGCGGCGGCCGAGAGGAGCTACCCCACGCCTGAGGTTGGGGCAGCGGCCGAGAAGAGCAACCCCACCTCCAAGGTTTTGGCTGCGCAGGCGCAGGAGGGCCAAGAGGAGCTACTCCACGTTCAAGGTCAGGTGGGGAGGCCGTGAGAAGATACCCCTTGTCCAAGGTAAGGAGCCGCAGCTGCGCTTTGCTGGAGCAGCCGTGAAGAGATACCCCACACCCAAGGTAAGAGAAACCCAAGTAAGACCGTAGGTGTTGTGAAAGGGCATCAGAGGGCAGACACACTAAAACCATAATCACAGAAAACTAGCCAATCTGATCACAGGACCACAGTCTTGTCTAACTCAATGAAACTAAGTCATGCTGTGTGGGGCCACCCAAGACGGTCGGGTCATGGTGGAGAGGTCTGACAGAATGTGGTCCACTGGAGAAATCAGAAAATACTTTGAGACAAGTGGAAATGGAAATACAACTTTCCAAAATCTATGGGACACAGCAAAAACAGTTCTAAGAGGGAAGTTAATCGTGTTACAGGCCTTCCTTAAGAAACAAGCAAAATCTTGTTTCCAACCTAAACAACCATTCAAATAAATTAGCAGAAAAAGAACAAAGAATACCCAAAGTCAGCAGCAGGAAGGACATGCAATAAGGATCAGAGAGGAAGTAAATTAAGAGACTAAAACCTAACGAACAGTAAAACATCAGAAAAGAGCAATGAAACCAAGAGATGGTTTTTTAAAAAAGAAACAAAATTGAAAAACCTTTAGTCAGACTCATCAAGAAAAACAAAAGAGAACTCAAATAAACAAAATAAGAAAGTAAAAAGAAATAACCAATATCAGAGAGATACAAAAAATCATAAGAAAATACTATTAAGTTATATGCCAACAAATTGGAAAACCTGGAAGAAATGGACAACTTTCTAAAAACATACAATCTTCTAATATCCAAAGCATCTACAAGGCTGCAGGGAAATGCAGAATTTCATATGCTGCTCAGTTCAGTTCAGTCGCTCAGCCATGTCCGACTCTTTGCGACCCCATGGACTGCAGCACACTAGGCCTCCCTGTCCATAACCAACTCCCAGAGTTTACTCAAACTCATGTCCATTGAGTCAGTGATGCCATCCAACCATCTCATTCTCGGTTGTCCCCTTCTCCTCCCGCCTTCAATCTTTCCCAGCATCAGGGTCTTTTCCAGTGAGTCAATTCTTTGTATCAAGTGGCCAAAGTATTGGAGTTTCAGCTTCAGCATCAGTCCTTCCAATGAATATTCAGGACCGATTTCCTTTAGGATGGACTGGTTGGATCTCCTTACAGTCCAAGGGACTCTCAAGAGTCTTCTCCAACACCATAGTTCAAAAGCATCAATTCTTCAGTGCTCAGCTTCTTTGTGGTCCAACTCTCACACCTATACATGACTACTGGAAAACCATAGCTTTGACTAGGTGGACCTTTGTTGGCAAAGTAACGTCTCTGCTTTCTAATATGCTGTCTACGTTGGTCATAACTTTTCTTCCAAGAAGCAAGTGTCTTTTAATTTCATGGCTGCAGTCACCATCTGCAGTGATTTTGGAGTCCAAAAAAATAAAGACTGGCACTGTTTCCACTGTCTCCCCATCTAGTGGGAATATAAATTGGTATAACTTTTCTGGAGGGTAACTGGATATATCTGTTAGACTGGTGCAAAAGTAACTGCGGTCTTGCATTGTTGAACTTCACTGTTTGATATTGGAATACTTTCTTAAATAAATGTGATTATGCATCATTTGCATGCACATTTCTCACTTTATTTTTTGCTAATGACTTATTATTTGCTGTTTATTTTATATTTATTTTAGCCTAGAGAAATGATGTTAGAAAAAAAGCAAATTCGAGCAATCTTTTTGAGTTCAAAATGAGTCGTAAAGCAGCAGAGACAACTCACATCAACAACGCATTTGGCTCAGGAAACTGCTAACAAATGTACAGTGCAGTAGTGATTCAAGAAGTTTTGCAAAAGAGATGAGAGGCTTGAAAATGAAGAGTGCAGCGGCTGGCCCTTGGAAGTTGATGACCAACTGAGAGCAATCACTGAAGCGGATCCTCTTACAACTACACAAGAAGTTACTGAAGAATTCAACATTGACCATTATAAGGTCATTTGGCATTTGCAACAAATTGGAAAGGTGAAAATGCTTGATAAGTGGGTGCCTCATGAGCTGACTGCAAATCAAAAAGATGATTGTTTTGAAGTGTCGTCTCCTCTTATTCTACATAACAACGAACCACTTCTCCATTGGACTGTGACATGTGATGAAGTGGGTTTTATACAACTGGCGACACCAGCTCAGTGGATGGACTGAGAAGCGCCTCCCAAGCGCTTCTCCCAAGGCCAAACTTGTACCAAAAAAGGTCATGGTCACTGTCTGATGGTCTGCTGCCTGCCTGATCCACTCCAGCTTTCTGGATCCCAGTGAAACCATTACCTCTGAGAAGTAAGCTCAGCACATTGATGAGATGCACCAAAAACTGCAATGCCTGCAGCCAACATTGGTCAACAAAATGGGCCCAATTCTCCATGAAAATGCCAGACTGCACATCTTACAACCAATGCTTCAAAAGTTGAACGAATTGGGCTATGAAGCTTTGCCTCATCTGCTATATTCACTTGGCCTCTCGCCAACTGACTACCACTTCTTCAAGCATCTCAACAACTTTTTGCAGGGAAAATGCTTCTGCAACTAGCAGGAGGCAGAAAATACTAAGAGTTTGTCAAATCCTGAGGCATGGATTTTTACACTATAGGAATAAACAAATTTATTTCTCATTGGCAAAAATGTACTGATTGTAATGGTTTCTATTTTGACTAATAAAAATGGGTTTGAGCCTAGTTATAATGATTTAAAATTCATGGTCTGAATCCACAATTACTTTTTCATCAATCTATTAAAAGTTCAAAGTGAACCACTACTAAGAATCTATCCTTGAGTCCACGTACAAATGTAGAACATGGGGTAACGAGAGTGCTTTGGAACTAGACAGAGGGGGTGGCTGCACAATATCGTGAACATACTAAATGTCACTGAACTGTTTGCTTTAAAATGTTAATTTTATGCTGTGTGAATTTTACCTCAATGAAGTTTTTAAATTAAAAAAATTCTAAATGCCTGACAGTACGTGTAGGAAGGTGTTCACTGCAGTGAGGCTGGAATCAAGTGTCTGTCCACTGTACATTGGTTAATCATAGTATTGCTATATCCATGCAGCTAACAAAATGCAAAGACAAATTCTACAGTCCAATACAGGTAAGAGTACACATTTTGTTGTGAAGGAAAAGAGAGGACCTATAGAATAGAATTCAAGAGGACCTACAGAATAGAATTCAAGAGGACCTACAGAATAGAATTCAAGAGGACCTACTGAATAGAATTCACGTAACAGCAAAAAGTAAACCTACAAACAATGATCAAGTATGTTTTTGTATATGTAAAGTCTAGAAGGACACACACCACTGCTAAACTTGGCTTACCTAAAGGCACTTTTTCCTTACAGATGTCCGTATGGTTTACATTTTTTAAAGCATTATTACTTTTGTTTAAAAAAATTAGAAACAAGTTTTAAAAGGTAGGAAGATAGCTCTGATAGAATAAGAAGCAAAGTCACCCCAACAGCGATGAGCACAGTTAGCACCAGGGACCAACGTTCCTTGGAGAAAAAATGATTCCAGGGCCGGGGCTAGGTGGGTACAAGATGAATCCGGAACATTTTATGTCAGAAATTACAGAAGTGTTAAAAAAAGAAAATGTCAGGATGTATGAGACAATTTGAAGGGGCTCCCACTGGTCACATCTGGAACTATTTGAGAACCAAAAACAAAAACCAAAGGAAAATAATGAATTATAGACCACAGGAAAAAAGGAGAATCCATCAGTTCATAAGGAATATAAATATGTAAAAATAAACAATTGGGAGAGAAGGGAGTGCAGACTGGTAAATGAGGAAGGATTGCTGAATTGGAAAATCAGTGTTCCACAACCATTATAGGAAAGATTGAATCAGGTCAGAGTCAGCCCTATTTGCTAAATTGAGGGAGAAGTTTGGTGAAGAGTAGGATTGTTACATGTCTTAAGACTGTATCTCCAGAGACTGCTTGAATCCAAAGGGGATAAAACAGTAATTATACCATGGAGAAAGTGGAAAACATCCTGACCAGGTGCACTAGGTATTAATTTGTTGCCTCTTAGCTCTAAACTTGCCTTCCTTCCCCACCACACTAAAGTTGGGACTCCAAACTACGTTTCTCTTTGCCAGCTGGCCAACAGGGGCCTCTGAAGAGGATGACAAGGCTGGAAGAGACCATTTGTGTCTCAGTCTGGCCTGGATCCCAGCAGCATCCTCCACGGTGATTGTTCTCTGCTCTCATGTGTAGCGGGCACCTCCAGGGAGTCGATTCTGAAGCACAGGGCTGGCAGCACGTTCCTGTCAGAAGTCTGCTCTCAGGCTTACAGGGCTCTCCTCTGATGTTCTAAGTTCCTTCTTTCTCTTCTCTTTCCCTGATCCTCGGGGTTGTAGCTGTTTTCTAGGCAGACCCTTTGGAGCTCTTTTCTCCCTTACAGTAGTTAATGACTTCTTACTCAGTTAACAATTGCTAAAATTTTCCTATTAACTTTTTACCTTTCACTAGACCCTAAATGATACACCAGGTGATCAAAATTAAGATCACCAATGAGGGGCAGATGACACTGTGTTTCCTGAGAGGATATATGACACAGTGTTCTAGGCATCTAGAATGCAAAACAATCTCATCGAATCAACAGGGAACATCAGATAAACCCAAAATAAGCAGCATTATTTTAAAGGAGAAACTGTATTCTTCCAAAATGTCAATGTCTTAAGTGACAAAACCATGGAAATGCTCCAGGTTAAAGGAGACCAAAGAGACATGAAAACTCCCTGTAATACATGATTCGAGACTAGATCCAGAACTGGATGGGGGTAGGGCTCTACAAAGGACATTATGAGATCAGAATGCAAACAGTATTTTAAACTACTCTATCAGTGTTAACTGTACTGAATTTGATCACTGCACTGGGATTGTTGCAGAGTATCTTTATTCCTAGGAAATACCCACTGTTAAGTATTAGACCAAAAGGACCATGATACAGAGGGAGAGCACATGCAAGAATACAAACGACAAATCAAGTGGCATAAGCAAAGGATATTTGGGCTTCATATGTACAATTTTTAATTCCTGCAACTCTTAGTAAGTCTGAAATCATGGGGTTGGCCAAAAGGTTTTCTGTAACATCTTAGGAAAAACTTGAACAAACTTTGTGGCCAACACAATATTTCCAAATAAAATTCATTTATTTTAAAAAAGAAAATGCCTACAGCAGTAATTCTCAGCCTTCACTTCACTCTGGACACCACAAGTCACCTCAGAAGCTCTGGGATTCCAGGCATCTGTACTCTTAAAGTTCCCCCAGTGATTCCAATGTGCAGACACAGATGGGAAATGCTGGTCCAGTGGGAGAGCTCACTTATTAAATTCAGGCATAAAAAGTGGCTCTTTTGCACTCCAGAGAATAAGCCCTGGGGAACAGGTCTCAGGGTAATGCAAACTCCTAGTCTCAGCTCCATGTGGCATGGCAGAGACCCTGGCGATATTAAGTACGTAGGTGATGGTGGTGGTGTAGTTGCTAAGTCCTGTCTGACTCTTGCGACCCCACGCCAGGCTCCTCTGTCCATGGGATTCTCCAAGGCAAGAATACTGGAGTGGGTTGCCATTCCCTTCTCCAGGGTATCTTCCCAATCCAGGAATCGAACCCAGGTCTCCTGCATTGCAGGCAGATTCTTTACCAACTGACCTACCAGGGAAACCCAAGTGGGCAGGTAGTAAGTGGAATTCGTATGGATCTGGTCAACATGGAGAGATTTCCGATCCAGAGCTTCCCAAAGGAATAAGGCATTTCCACGACTATGCCAGGAATTAAGCACAACTTACAGCTGACAGGAACTAGAATGGTTTAACTGGACCGAGAACTACCATCTCCCCTTGTCTTTTTGGCTCCACTGCTAGCATGATGGGTTTGGGTCTGGCTGACAGAGCACAGGAGAGGATGTTGCTCTCTCACCAGGCAAGCCAGGGAATGAGTGAAGGGGGTGGTGTGGAATTAGTTTCTTGGGCAAGTTCAAGGAGTGGGTTACTAATTGGCCTATTTTCCCAAAGCAGTTTCCTACTCTGGAGGCTCATCTAGGTAGGTCTCACAGAAAGAGCTGAGGGCAACCAACATTCCAGTCCAGCTACTTCTCACTTCAGCTCCAACCTGTGACAGAGCAGCCACAGAATGGAACATATGGAAAACTGGAAGCAAGGATGGGGAGACACGGCTGGGGGATGGGGAAGGTGCTAGTCAAAGGCCCAAAGACAAGCAAACCATTCCTGTCCAATGTGCAACAGACAGAACAGGAGACAGGTTCGGTCAACAGAACATAGACAATTTCCTACTCAGTTCAGTCGCTCAGTCATGTCTCTTTGCGACCCCATGTACTACAGCACGCCAGGCCTCGCTGTCCTTCACCAACTCCTAGGGCTTGCTCAAACTCATGTCCATTGAGCCAGTGATGCCATCCAACCATCTCATCCTCTGTTGTCCCCTTCTTCTTCTGCCTTCAATCTTTCCCAGCATCAGGGTCTTTTCAAATGAGTCAATTCTTTGCATCAAGTGGCCAAAGTATTGGAGTTTCAGCTTCAGCATCAGTCCTTCCAATGAACATTTAGGACTGATTTCCTTTAGGATGGACTGGTTGGATCTCCTTGCAGTCCAAGGGACTCTCAAGAGTCTTCTCCAACACCACAGTTCAAAAGCATCAATTTTTTGGCACTCAGCTTTCTTTATAGTCCAACACTCACATCCATATATGACTACTGGAAAAAACTGTAGCTTTACTAGATGGACCTTTGTTGACAAAATAATGTCTCTGCTTTTTAATACGCTGTCTAGGTTTGACATAGCTTTTCTTCCAAGGAGCAAGTGTCTTTTAATTTCATGGCTGCAGTCACCATCTGCAGTGATTTTGGAGCCCAAGAAAATAAAGTCTGTCACTGCTTCCACTGTTCCCCCATCTATTTGCCATGGAGTGATGGGACCGGATGCCGTGATCTCAGTTTTCTGAATGTCGAGCTTTAAGCCACCTTTTCACTCTCCTCTATCACTTTCATCAAGAGGCTCTTTAGTTCCTCTTGACTTTCTGCCAGAAGGGTGGTGTCACAATCTCCTACAGTTCTCTAAAATCAGCCATGTTTTGGTTAACTTGCACTTGAACAGAAATTAGTCTCTACTCCTCTCCTTTCTCACATCATCTCCATTTTCAGGCAGGAGAGACTTGCATAGTACTTAGTCTTCTCAAAATTGATGGATCCAAAACTGAACAGGAACTCATGTCCCTAGATATGATCCTTACTGGCTCCCGATCCCTGCAACTAATTCTGTTTTCCCAGTTGACTGAGCCAGAAACCTGGGACTCATCCTCGAATCCTTCCATCCTTCTCCTTTCTCTCTGCCCAGTGATCAAATTCATCATTCTCCCCTACTCCAAACTCCTCCTGAGACCACGTCTACCAACAGAGCCCCACTCCAGAGAGTTCTTGAGTTCTCTCCTAAACTACCATATCCACACCTCACTGAAGCCTGCATGGCCCCTCTATTCCATTCCCATGGCCACAGGGAGGCTATGACAGGTCTACCTGCATCACTACCATGTTCACACATGGCTGCTTCTACCTTCAAGTAAAATCTGACCTCCAAAGGATGTCAAGAAAGACCCTAGAAGATCTAGGCTCTACCACACGTTTCCCAGCATTTTATTTCCAGCCCCAGGCACAAATAGTTCCTTGTGGCTGTCTACATACTCCACCCCATTTTCCATTCCCGTGTACCCTCTTCTATAAAGTCTATCTAGCCTCTGGGCTTGGGCCTCTCCTCCAGAAGTTGCCTCTGACCTCTCCAGGCATCCTTCTGGCTCCCATTTTTTTTATCACTACAATCACTGCACTGTACGGGAATTATCTGCGTCTGTAAATTCTCTGATACTAGCACTCCTCATCCCTTGAAGACGACGACAGCGCCATCACTGTATCCCCAGTGCCATGCACACAGCAGATGCTCCATATCTGCAGGATGTACTGGACTGAAAAGCATCTGTAGCTTTGTGAATACCAAGGTCTTTTGAATTTTGCAACACGAATTTTGTTTACAATAACTGAAACACATGCAAATCATAATGAACTACAGATAGCACCAACATAAAACATTATACTGCTGCTCTGGAATTGAAGTGTCTCCAAATAATTAAAAACTACATGTTGAGGGGGTGATACAGAGTTTATTGAATTAGATTTTTCTATTTACAACTGAGATCGCATCTACATACTATTTTGCTAGTCTACATGGGTACATTATTTCTAACGAGTTTAGACTTACGATGAATGGGCTCAATCATACAAAAATACACGCACACACTCACACTAATTGTTTTAAAACAGTAGTGCATACATTATACTCCTCCTATAAAGCCAGCTTTGATTAAAAACCGCTAGTTTCAAAGATCAGTCTGATTTTGAAGATGAACCAAGATACACAAGGTATGATTCTAAAATCTATCTTAGCCATTTTGTACAGTTGCTATCTTACTGAACTATAGTATATATTTTTAAAAAGGACACTGATGAGGGGCACCATCTGGTATTAACTTTAACCAGACAGCTGACTGCCTCCTCCTCCCCCCAAAAACCTTTGGCCAAGAGTTCTCCACTGTGAAGACTGAAAGACCTGGTGATACCACAGCAGCAGTCCCATTATGCTTGGAGGTGACAGAAGCAGGGCCACGTCAACCTTTAATGCTACCACACTACGCAACTCACAAACGGTTCTGAGATTAGAACATTTACCGCTGTACTCAAAACACTTACGGACATGGAGAGTCAGCTAGAACAAAGGGAAAAAAAAGTCATCGGTGGGTAGGTAAGAAGGTAGACAAATGAAGAGTCAAGCTGCTCTGTCCAACACCTGTGTACGTGTGCTTTAACTAAATGAACTCAGGAGGCCAATAGCAGTGGACCTGCTCAATTCACCTTCCAAATCAGAACAAGACTAAAAAGCTCAGGCTTGAGTTTTCTACTATGCATAGGTTCCGCCGGTGATGAGGAGCTCATAAGCAGGATCTCTACTCCTTCTGCATAACACGATGCAGGCACACAGCATGCCCAGCAGCTGCAGGAAGAAAACAATGGGGAAAAAAGGCTGAAAATCCTCTTACAGCAAGTGTGTATTTCTTTGTTGGCAATGGAACTGTTTCACCGTTCAAAGATCTCAAATCATCAAAAAAAAATCACGAACAGTAAGCAGTTTCTAGTGAACACATTATCCTTTTAGGAACTAAGAACCCAGTTTTAGCATCCCTGCTGCATATCTAAGAATAATCTGTGAAGCGAGCAGAGTACCCAGGCTCTCCTAGTGCCAGCCCCATCTTGATCCAGACCAGGGCTGTACAAAAGTGTACTTTCTGCAGTGATGGAAACAGTCCGTAACTGAGCTGTCACATATGGTAGCACATGAGGTTCCTGATCACTTGAAATGGAGCTAGTGCAACTAAGGAGTTGCATTTTTTATGTTATTAATTTAAATTCAGATGTATGTGGCTAGTGGTTACCATACTAGACAGCAAAGGTCTAGGGAGTATAATGAGCAAGACTACATATGAAGAAATCTATGTTGGTATTTCACACATCTGGATTTTGGGGACACAGGCTTTATGACAATCCACCGAATAAAAAGCCCAATATATGAGTAGCCCAAAAGCCCTATGCAGGGGGAACCAATCCAGATGCCAAAAAGTGTGGTTTGAAGGTTTCTGCTTTGCAATTATTTATTATTTTTGAAATCCAGGATAGCTCTGTGATATTATGTACATATTACCTTTTAAAGGTTACTTTCTTCATCATTTTAATAGGCCTAATCCTTCTGTGGTAGCAAACTGGAATAGTAATAAAGTCATGCCGTGTTATTTTGGGTAAGTGAGAGAATTAGGCTGGATTAAAGAGAAACGAGTCTAGAATTTCTGACCTGCCTTCTTACAAAATATAAACAGTCATATACAGTTAAAGAGCTAAATAAATTAATGTGCTGTTCTAACTATTCACTAGAAGTGAAAGGTCTCAGTTATTTGATTTCAAAAGGCAGGGCCCTTTGTACATATAGGGGTCAATCTAATTTCAACAGAATGTACCCGATCTATAACTAGACATTCAAAGTCTGAAGTGGAAGATTACTAATGAGACACATGTACAGAGACAAAAGATGTCCTCAGTCTGAATTCTCCAGGATGAAGTCACACACTCCAACTTCTCCCCTTATTTAGTCTCTATTCTACTCATTTGGGATATATACTTCCTGCTTGAATTCATCAGTTTCATTGTATCAGCATTTGCTGAGTGTTTACTAGTGCAAAGTACCTTAAAGACATTTTAAAAGTAGATATGGTTGAAGTTCACTATATATCTTAAGTCAATTCTAGACATGCAGAAACACATTTCCATTCACTGTACATCAAAACATTTTTAGAATAGCTATAAGATCAAACACAATTATGTTCCCAGGCAATGTTAAATTGAGCAATAAAAATGCTAAGCTCTGAAATTATTGATTTGGTTGGGGAAAAGATCTCTTCCCATCCTCACTTCCTCACATTCCTTTCAGCTGGTTAACTTCTACTGGAGTCAGCACTCTCAAAATGGGGTCTGAAATAAGTATCCTTTTTTTCTTGACTTTAAATTAAATCAACTTGTACTGATTTAAAAACAATTTAATAAGCTTGATAAAATCCTACTCATGCCTGGAAATGAGTCTGTTATTAACATTAAATACTCCAATTAAAAAAAAAAAAATTAAGTGCTACACAATAACTTCCCATAGTGCAAACCTCATCACAAAGTATTACAGGTTCATTTCCAAAGCTTTGCTACATTAAAATCTCATTGATTATTGAAACTCTCCAACAACAGATTTAAAAATATCACAAATGTTTTAGCTCCAGTGTGATTTCTTAGAATGAAACTTATCCCTACAATATTCAGGTCATGAGAAGTAATCTGCACCTAGTCCAAATATAACACGCAGCTGACAGCAAAAATGATTACTAAATACATAAGCAAATGATTAAAAAAACTGACTGCCAAGGATTAAAATGCTCTATGATACAAAATTATAGATGGCATTATGGGGAGGTAGGTATTTTATACAAGGTAATTAGAACTGGACATTGGAAACACTCTTTTCTGAGAAAAATTTAGAAACACCTATCAAAAAGTCATCCCTATTCTCTGACCCCTCAACTAAAGGCTACAAATTTTTTGCTATAGATTTTGCACATACATACAGAGGGTATTCACTACTTGCACTTCGGTAATAACAACACTTCCATAAGTGCCCATTAATGCAAATAAATTATGAAGTAGGTAAAAAAATAGAATACTTATAGGTAGCCATAGTAGCATATTAATTTGTCTTTAAGAAGGTACAAAAGGTTACATATATTATTCCACTTCTATATATTTTTAGAATGATGAAGTTTTAGGAATGGAGGACGGATTAGTGGTTGCCAGGGTATGGGGGAGGAGGCATGGGAGGGAGGTGGGTGCAATTATAAAAGAGTACCAGGTGGGACTCTTATAGTGTTGTAGCTGTTCAGTATCTTGACTGTGGTGGTGGTGGATACAAGAAAAAAACAGGTCATAAAATTGTACAGAACTGAATACACACATAGAAATGAGAAATCTAAATAAAACCAGTGGATTGTATCAATGCCAATGTCCTGGTTGTGACACATAACAGTTTTGCAAAATGTTAACCACTGAGGGAAACTGTGCAAGGCACACAAAGATTCTGTCTGCATTATTTCTCAAAACTAGAGGTTTCATACAATTATCTTAAGAAAAAAAGTAGAAAATTGCATCCTATAAGCTTCTATTTGTATAAAAAATATTTATGTGCTTGTAGAACCACAAACTACTTTAGGAAGGATATATAGGAAACTGGGAACACTGGTTGCCTCTACAAGGAGGGACTCGAGAACTGGGGTCAAGACTTTAGCAGGAGTTTCACCTCTTATTAAATATGTATAATTTGAAGAAAAATTTATCAAGTGGGCTTTTCAATTAAGGAAATTTTCAAAAAGTTAACAATTAAGATTTTCCCCAAATTAAAAAATAAAAAACCACAACTTAGCTACTCAGGAATTAGCTTCCCAAGCTTTGGTTTTAAGTTTTTAAGGAAGAATTACTTGAAGTATTTTTTTCAAAAGATGGTCAGAATTAAGCCACTCAATTTTAACTATCTAAAGGGCCCAATCCAAAGTGCTATTTACATATGTATTTTAACTCATTTTAATGAATTAAAATAGAAGTTAGAAGAAGCAGGAAGGAAATAGCAGTCTCAGCCTCATTCACACAGACCAGAAAAAAGCAGCATGGCCTTGGGAAGTGGTTCTCTATAAAATTTTGCTCTTGATCATTCCATCTTAAGGACATGACAGCATTGTGAGACTCCAAGGACTGATAACTTCCCTTTTTTCCCATATTGCCTTTGTAGAGAGCTTTACCTGCTGCTGATACTTAAAAGAGCTTGCCAAATCAAAACTCTAGATTTTATTATTATGACCAGATCACTGAAATATAAAATTTATAGCTGATCATTTGTACATTTAAGAGGCTGGTTACTATCAAAGAAGTGAAATATCTTGCTGATTAATAAACTAATAGTATAAGGAGTGTAGAAAAATCTTTAAAATCTCATTCTCTTATATTAAAAAATGCTGTTGTAACAATTAACTAGCACTTTTCAGATTTTTCTTTCTTGATCATTTTGGTCCTACCCAAACCTAGGCCACTTAACAAGACTAGAACAAGGGGGGGCCAATGTTTCATAAAGGGCAATTATAGTAAATATTTTAAGCTCTGTGAACCAAGAGACAACACTGGTCTCTGTGGCAACTACTCAACTCTGTCACCGTAACACAAAAGCAGCCATGGACAATACATAAGATGAATGGGGCTCACACCAAAAGAGGTGGTGGGCAGACTGGCCCACGATACTCAAACAAGAGGCTTTTATTGGTAAATTAAGCTGATGAGAAAATTTCATCTTAAATTCACCTTTACGTCTTAGAACATTGATGAAATGTAGCTTAATGGTACCACAAATCATACTCAAGATCGAAGGAGACAGCACTTAAATAGTTTTCATACTCACAACACTACCAAAAATCATCTTTCTTTACCATTAAATAAAACTGAATTTCCTGCAAGAGCTCTTAGAGCTTCCCTACTTTAGAACCTGAAGAAAAACGCTAGCAATTTTTCAATGGTATTACACTGTGTATTCCATCCAGCTTAAAGTGTCAATTTGCTGTCAGATTTCTTAACAGAATTTAGGAAATAAATCTTTAGAGAATCTTAATTCTTCAATTTGTAATCAGAGGCAGAGCACACATGGAGATAAGGTTCAAGATTTAGTGATGGTCGTAAGTCATGCTATACTTGCTCTTCCTCAATTTCAATGTCTTCAAAACTAAGGGAACAGGGACTGGAGAATGTCCAAGCATCCTTCTAGCTCTTTCTTTATCAGGGTAAGTATAAAAGCTCATTGCTCTTTGAGCTGTTTCTGCCTTCACCTAGGTTTTCCATATCCTGGGCACCAATCTACATCAGATTCTGAATATCAAAAGTTTAAACATTTATAGGTACTCACACATATTAGAAAACCCTTGTTTTTTTCTCTTAAAACTAAATAAAATTTTTAAAATTTTAAAAACCACTACGTTTCAAGTCTGCAAAAGTTCTCAATCTCTGACTCAGTTTTGCTGAACTTGAAACATCAAAGCTTTTATCAGATATTATTTAAGCCATGGTGATTTAACTATAAAATGGTATGAGAAGGCATATTTAAAAGACTGGTTAGAACGTTTATTAGTCCCCACTGAAAAATATTTAATGAAGAAATATTAATAAGCTGGTTAATAAGCTCAAGTAGATGAGGGACATATCTGAGTGTTTTCATTAGCCTTCTATATACATGTTGCATTCATGATCATAAGCATCATACACTTCTTAAGCTTTTCTGCTGCATGCTAATATATGCAGCTTTATTACCACACATAAAATCATTAAAAATGCACAGATCAGGATTTCACTTGGGTAAAGACACTACCTTCATGTTTCATTATTTTTAGCTAAATGACAGTGTTTACACAAAGAAAATATGAAATACATCCCTGCTGACCTACAGATTACTGCTATGCTGAGCCACAGAGTAAATGCTTAGAAGGGCAGAGACCATAGCAAATAGAGCTAGGCTTTTTAATCAATCATTTCAGAGCTGTTTGAATACCAGCAAAGTAAACAATCACCTTTTTGCCATTATTAAAAGGCACTTCCTACTAAATACACTACTTTCTGTTCAAATATACAGAGAGCAGACAAACCAAGCAACTTACATATAAATTAGCAATTACATTGGTTTATCTAGCAATTAAATGATAGAAAAACTTTAACACATTATTGCCTGGGGGATTTTTGCAGAAACAAATGCCTGCGGTGTTAATATGTCTTTGGTCAATAATGTGCTAGAATAGATTCTCTGGACCTGAAGCATGTTTCAAGAATATACTAAAAGAATACTACAGAACACTCTGAGAACTAGATCGGATGCAAAGGATTTTCAATCATTTTCAAATAGTTGTAACATTCCTCTAACAGAATCCCTAAGATAAAATATATATACCTGATAAACTAGGAATGTAGGTAGTTTAACTGGGCAGAAAAATAGTCATCTTCCTTATTTGTTTTTTAGGTGGGTATGAGATTGAAGATTGAAGGCAGGAGGAGAAGGGGATGACAGAGGATGAGATGGTTGGATGGCATCACTGACTCGATGGACATGAGTTTGAGCAAGCTCCGAGAGTTGGAGATGAAAGGGAAGCCTGGCGTGCTGCAGTCCATGGGGTCACAGAGTCGGACACGACTGAGCGACTGAACTGAACTTAATTGATGAGGTATAAAGGATATGTGTGGGCTTGTTTGTTTGTTTTTGATAAAGTGAGAGGTAATTAAAACAATTACTAGCTACTTTGTACAAGCTATTAGTAAGGAGGGAAAAAGACTGTTTTCACTGGTAGGTGCTGGGACAAGTACCCTCAGCTACCAAAAAGACATAGGACATTTCCAGATATGCCAAGCAGTATGACAGACTTCTTGATGCCAATCTGTTTAAAAAAACTAAATCCACAAATACTAGGGTGGATAAACCTCAGTATTTACTTAATAGTCTTTTCTGTAAAGTGATAAAGTTGCTCCTATTAGTGTAAGAGACTAGTGTAGTGCCAGTTCTTGATGTATGTATATTAACATATAAATCTCTTGGAGACAGGAAAGCAAGAAATGGAAACAGAAACAAAAAAATTAAAATAAAGCTTTCCATCTCCAAGCTAAAATAAAGCAGTTTGATTTTCTTAACAACTGTGTGAAGTTCTACTAAAGCACCTCCCAAGAATACATTATGACAACAGTCTGTATTTTGAACAGGTCACTCACTAATCAAGTCAAGAAAATAAAACAAGAAGTCCCTCGTCCATGGTTTCCCCATCCAGATCTCTGGTTTCTGGGACCATTCTGGGTCTATGTCTGGAGACAGGAAACAGAAGATGTTGGAAACTGGCGTCTGTACCTCAATCACTTCCAAGTTATCCATATACACAAAGCTTAACTGCAAGTGGTGGTTAAAAACCATTTGGTATTGACATTGGAGAATCAGTACACTCTGATAAGTCCTTGGCTAGCTGTGCTTACCTGAATAGCTGCAAATGCCAACGCTGCCCAGATAACATGCATCATGATTTCTTGTAGCTTCTTCACAACTAGAGCCTCACACCCCTGAAACACCCAAAGTCATCTTCATTAGTCTTTTTAAAAAGGGAAAAGCTGCAAGGTCACACATTACTACTAATTGGCAGAAATGGAAATGACGAACTACAAGAGGGAAAAAGATAATGCATTTGAAAATAATTTATATTAAAATTAAAAAAAAAAATGACATTAAAGACAAGTAAAAGAAGGTAGAAAAGTTCTAGGTAGAGATAATTCACCAAGAAAACAGGTTACCAGGCTAGATTCAAGTGCTATTCAAGGAACTGAACTTACCTCAGCATAGAGATCAGAGGGGTGGGCCAGACTGCCGTTACAGCTGCTGGCTGTCTCTCTGCAACAACTAAGTGGGACGCTCTGGTTTTTGGTTTCTTTGAACCAGTCTGTATTTTCCCAGTCTGAATAGTTGTGAATTCCACAACAGTGCAGCTAACAGAGAAGAGAACAGAGACATCAGTCCTCATAGAACACATGGCCTGTGCTGAACTTCAGAGTTCTGTGCACGGCAGAGCTTTAAGCTACTTTAGACCAGTCATGTCCAATAGAACTTTCTGCAATGACAGAAATGCTATAGGTCTGTAAGCTCAGTATGGTAGCACACAGAGGAGAAGGCAATGGCACCCCACTCCAGTACCTTTGCCTGGGAAATCCCATGGATGGAGGAGCCTGGTAGGCTGCAATCCATGGGGTCGCTAAGAGTCAGACATGACTGAGCGACTTCACTTTCACCCTTCACTTTCATGCACTGGAAAAGGAAATGGCAACCCACTCCAGTATTCTTGCCTGGAGAATCTCAGGGACGGGGGAGCCTGCTGGGCTGCCATCTACAGGGTCACACAGAGTTGGACACGACTGAAGTGACTTAGCAGCAGCCACACAGAACTACTGAGCACTCACAGTGTGGCTAGCATTAACTGAGGAAGTGAATTTTTAACTTTAATTTAAACTACATATAATTAGTGGTTCTAGACCCTCTGTTTGAAAAATCATACTGCCAACAAGGGGTAGTTTATAGCTAAGAAAAAAACCTTTAATTTTGCCTGTTAAACATCTGATTCTGGATTAAATATTATATCCAAAGACAAAGTATTTAGAATCTTTTGTCTGAAATGTCTGGTATTTAAGTTATAACTAGCAAAAGACATGTGGGAGTAATAGATGAAATAAGATTGGCAAAAAGTGGATAAATTTTGAGGTGAGTTTATGGATACAAAGATCTACTAGATACCTTTAGGTATGTTTCAAATTGTCTACAATAATTTTCTTTTTTTACAGTTTTATCTTATCTTTGCCAGTCTTGTCTTCTAAAGGTATGTGAAAGACTTCTCACCTCCTCTAAAGTTCATTTGGGCTCTCAACTTTCCTGTGACATAAACCTCTTGCCCATTATCACCCCGTTAGCTAATTATTTTTTGAGGGGAAGGGCAGATGCTTCCTTTCTGGCTATGCTAGGTAATGGTGGAAAAAACTTTTCCAGGGTGAAGGTAAAAATACTGGACTCATTATGCAGCTAACCATGGCTATAAAGGTACACTGCTAATTTACATAGTAACAGAGATAAGTTTAATATTGACTCAATAGCGACTGGTTCTCAAAAACAAATCAGCTTCAGGAGAACTCACCTGTCTCTGAACATAGTCAATGGCCCGGCTAGCAGCATCAGGGTTGGTTCCATTGTAGGTCTTATACACCTTCTGAATGCTGCGATCAACTTCATTTTCCACCTGAATCAAAACAAAGAATCCAGTCCCTCAAAAATATTGGTGAAAGTAACATTAGTCAAGGCTCCAGCTAAGTGCCTAAATGGCATGTATGTAAAGTTTTGAGATAGCGCTATGAATTTCTTGTAAGAAAAAAAGTTCTCTCCCTTCGTGCCTTCAGGTAGACTCAGGCAAAATGTCAGACATATTACATTAGATTAAAAGCAATCAAAGAGACGATTGTGTGCAAGATGGCAGGCTACCTATTTATGAAAGAGGGAGAAAGTAGTTGAGCCTTGAGATAGGTGTCCTGAATTATAAATATATCACCTCCTTTTTCAAATGGGGTTCTTAGAAGACCTACTCATTTTCCTTTCCTAAAGGAGGTAAAAATTAAACAACTTAAAAAGCACCTATAGGATACTTTTGGGACAAATACCAATATTACATTTTACTTATTTAATGTTTATTTAGACTTGGACAAATATGCAAAAGTAATCAACAGATTTAAAAAAAAACAATCAGGAAATCAACTCTTCAAAATATATCACTGCCAACAGAGTGGCAACTAAAGTGTCATTTAATTAAGTTTGCTTGTACCAGATTTTCCTTACCCTTCTAAGATGATGAGACCTATATGGTAATTTTATCAGTCATGTGGTTAAGATCATAAAATTGATGACCAGACTGTAAGCAGGGGCATAATCCACTGCATTCTTTTTTTTTAGCATAGCTGTCTGGTATGTTATACAGCAATGGTTAAATAGTAAATCAGCCTATCATGTCTTTGACTCCAAACCATAAGTTACAATGAGAATAACCCTGGGTGTGCTCAGAGAATAACCTTAGGATGCCTGTGTATCGGTTCTATGTTGTTGTTGTTTAGTTGCTAAGTTGTGTCCAACTCTTTTGCTAATGCATGGACTGCAGCCCACCAGGCTCCTCTGTCCATGGGATCTTCCAAACAAGAATACTGGACGGGGTTGCCATTTCCTTATCCAGGGGATCTTCCCCACGCAGAGATCGAACCTATGCCTCCTGCATTGGCAGGCAGGTTCTTTACCCCTGAGCCACCAGGGAAGCTCTATAGTTATACCCAAATTAATTAATTTAAAGCAGTCTATTTAGCCTTAAATGCTGCTGTAGGTGGAAAGCAAAAGTGGGCAAAATAGAAAGGAAAGGGGCAAGAAAACAAGAAATGACCAGAAAAGAGGAAAGAAGGACAAGAAGGGAGTGGCTGGCAATAGTTATCTTGGTGTTTGAGCTGGTAGGGCCCCTCGTTCCTCAGGAACAAGTTGTAGGGTTGCAACTCCCAGTATGATGCATTTGAACTGTGGTGTTGAGAAAAGACTCTTGAGAGTCCCTTGGACAGCAAGGAGATCAAACCAGTCAATCATAAAGGCAGTCAACCCTGAATACTCATTGGAAGGACTGATGCTGAAGCGCCAATACTTTGGCCACCTGACTCTAAGAGCTGACTCATCGGAGAAGACCCTGATGCTGGGAAACACTGGAGGCAAGAGGAGAAGGGGACGACAGAGGATGAGATGGTTAGATGGCATCACCAATTCAATGTATATGAGTTTGAGCAAACTCTGGGAGATAATGAAGGACAGGGAACCTGGCATGCTGCAGTCCATGGGCTCGAAAAGAGTTGAACACAACTGAGCGACTGAAAACCAACTCCCAGTAACCTTTTTTTATGTCTAGGACCAAGGCATTTTTTCCCTAAAGAGGCAATGGAAAATGAAATCCTCAATTTAATTCTTTTAAAATAGAAATCTGGGAATCTATGGACTAAGGAAATTTGAACAAATTCCTCAGCTGACCAATTATTCATTTATAGATCATTCTACAGTCAAGGAGATGCTTGTTTCTTGGAAGGACAGCTATGACAAACCTATGACAAAGATTGAGGTGGCTCTAGTGATAAAGAACCCACCTGCCAATGCAGGAGACCTAAAAGACGTGGGTTTGAAACCTGGGTTGGGAAGATCCCTTGGAGGAGGGCACAGCAACCCACTCCAGTACTCTTGCCTGGAGAATCCCATGGATAGAGGAGCCTGATGAGCTATAGTCCATGGGGTCACAAAGAGTCAGACACGACTGAGTGACTAATACTTTCACATGACAAACCTAGACAGTATACTAAAAAACATCACTTTGCTGACAAAGGTCTATACAGTCAAAAGTTATGGTTTTTTCAGCAGTCATGTACGGATGTGAAAGTAGAACCATAAAGAAGGCTGAGTGCCAAAGAATTGATGCTTTCGAACTGTGGTGCTGGAGAACTCTTGAAAGTCCCTTGAATTCCAAAGAGATCAACCCATTCAATATTAAAGAAAATCAATCCCGAATATTAGTTGGAAGGACTGAGGCTGAAGCTCTAATACTTTGGCCACCTGATATGAAGAGTCAACTCAATGGAAAAGAGCCTGATATTGGGAAAGACTGAAGTTAAAAGGAGAAGCGGGCAGCAGAGGATGAGATGGTTAGACAGCACCACTGACTCAATGGACATGAATTTGAGCAAACTCTGGGAGATAGTGAAGGACGGGGGAGCCGGGCGTGCTACAATCCAGGGGGCTGCAAAGAGCTGGAATGACTAGCAACTGAACAACAACTAGAGTCATTTAAAGAAAACTATCTACAAACTAGGGGTTTCCCTCGTAGCTCAGGCAGAAAGAATCTGCCTGCAATGCAGGAGACTGGGGTTCAATTCCTGGGTCGGGAAGATCCCTTGGAGAAGGAAATGGCAACCCACTCCAGTATTCTTGCCTGGAGAATTCCATGGGCAGAGCAGCCTGGTGGGCTACAGTCCATGGAGTGGCAAGTTGGACACGACTTAGCAACTAAACCAGCACCACCTAAAACTAGGACAGCAGTAGAGTAACACTGTTATATTCAATGAGACAAGAAATCCTGACACATAATTTCTAATTACCTTTATATTTTTCAAGTGGTGGCTAAACTGAAGGCAAAAGAAAATGTTTACTCTGAAAATGAGTTTGTTCTATTTCACTCAAAACACTTAAACCACCTTTTAAAACATATAAATTACAGTAGACAACATACCTTTGCTCTGTAAACATATCCCAAAACCACAACAACAACTTCTGTGACAAAAACCAAGAGTAGGATGATGACAAACTGTAAGGAAAATGTAAAGAAACATTGTCAAAAATTAAATACAAATGAAAAAATAGCTCTAAATACTCTCTTGATAAAAAGTAATTATCTGAGATAAGTGCTACAACTTTAAGACAAGTGCTAATTCTATTCCAATTATAAAGAGAGCCGAAGAGAATATGGAGTTTCATGCTCAAGTTAAGCAAGTAACACAAATGAATATTCCCACATATCATGAAGAGCTAGCTTACCGTGGCCAGTCCACAGCGGCTTTCCCGGATTGTGGCACAGCAACCAATTAGCCCAATAATGAAAAGCAGAGCCCCGACAGCTATGATCACCACCGCAGGGATCAGAGTGTACACATCTTCAAAGAAGTGGTCATAGTCATCGTAAGTGATGAAGACATAGGCTCCGACATAGCATAAAATGCCAGCGGCTCCCTGTAGAAAACAAGGTCAGAGTTCTGGTAAAATTCTCCAACCCCTGCTGATAAACATTCCCACTATTTCTTGGCATGTTAGAACTCAATGAGATTTTCCACCACTTTTAAATCTATTTGTAGACTTTTATCAGTGAAGCTGAAAATTATTCATTAGTAAGAACATTTCTTTACTAAAGTTGAAAAGTCTTCCAAATTCCATCTACTCTTTGGTAATTGCTGGCTCATCTAGGACCGAGAAACCATTAATTCCGTACATAATACGGATGACAAGAATGAAAACACACACACACCCCAAAGGTCTTCTGAAGTCAATTACAGATCAGTGCAGAGGTGAGGGTTGCCCCCCTCAAATGGGGAAATCAGGACTAGTGGCAGAGTCGGGACCAGAATTCAGGTAATCTGACTTCAGAATCTGCATTTATACTCTCATCTCTTGCCTTGCGGAAAGAAAATTACAATAGTAACTAATAATCACGATACAGGATACCCACTTCTAAAAAATTTGCTGTCCTAGTAGAGACTGTGAAATGGTAAAGCTAGAGGGCTGAATGACTAAAGAACTTTGCAAATCCTTTGTGTGTGTTAGTCACTCAGTCATTTCTGACTCTGCGACCCCATGGACTGTAGCCAGCCAGGTTCCACTGTCCATGGGGTTCTCCAGGCAAGAATATTGGAGTGGGCTGCCATTCCCTTCTCCAGGGGATCTTCCTGACCCAGCGACTGAACCCGGGGGTCTCCTGTATTGCAGGCAGATTCTTCACTATCTGAGCCACCAGGGAAGCCCCTTGCAAACGCTTTAAGTCTATTTATGCTTTAGAATTGTGTTTCTCGAACTACGTGAATAGGAATCACCCGAAGATCTTATTAAACTGCAGACTGATCAGTGGGTCTAGGGGTGGGACCCGAGATTCTGCATTTCCAGCAAGCTCCCAGCTAACACTGCTGATTTTTGAACTATACTTTGAGGTACAAAGTTTTAGAGCACCTACAGGGAGAGTGGGTGCAGAGAGTCATGGAGCAGCTGCCGCCGCAGACACTACACTCCAGTCACAGGGTTTTATTAATACACACGTCCTCCTCCCATCGCTGTCAGTTTTGCTATCGTGTCAATTTCGCCAGCACAATGCTTACAGCCCAGTGTTCCCTGCTTTCATGTAAATGAGCAAATACAGTGTGAGGCTAAGTGTTAACACATCGATTTAACGAATTATCATTTATAGAGCACTTTGAGGCTTTCATATAAAAAGAATTATTTCACCATTCTTTAAAATTTAACAGATACATCATTAATTTTCAAACTACAAAAGAGCTTCCACAATTATATCATTAATTCCTCTCAACCTGGAAGCAGTTTAAGTCTGTGGGATTCTCTAAGTTTGGGCATCATCAGTATATTTTCATACACTAGGCTGGTAGAATCACTCAGATCTGGAAGGAAAAGACTCCATTTATAGAAAGTTGAGAAAGTAACTTGATTTAAAAAAAAATAATAAGCTGGACTTTTTAAGAGACATCAGCTAGAATAATGGAGCCAATTTAAAACACCATATTCTTTGCAAATTCTCCTCTGGCTTTCAGGAGGCCCCCACTGCTGGAGCTCTTCCTATTTCTTGATCTCTCATTCTCTTCGGGGACTCTCCTTTACCAGACAAATGTCAGTGATCTCCAGGGTTCTACCTTCGGCCCTGTTTAGTTCTCATTTTGTAGGCTCTCCTTTGGGCTAGCCTAGCTATGGCTTCACCAGTCACTGTAGCTCTCCACCTAAGCCATCAACTCAGAACTACACATCCCCATCTGGAAGTCCCACAGACGCCCTGACCTCAACCTACCTCAAACCCTCGCTGCCTTCCTGCTCACTCCATTAAATCTGCCCTCATATTTTGTATTTCAGAGCAAACGGCACCAGTTACTTTTCCTAGTCAAATGCCTGAGTTATTCTATACTCTTTCTGTGACCTACTTCTATATCCCATCAATCTGCAAACTCCTTCAGGTTTACTTTTTTATTTTTTAGTAATTTTATTTATGGCTGTGCTGGCTCTTCATTGTGGGCAGGTTTTCCTCTAATTGTCACGAGTGGAGGCTGCTCAGTTGTGGAGCACGGGCTCCCAGGCTCAGCAGTCGTGGTACATGGGGTTAGTTACTATGCAGCGTGTGGGACTGTCCCGAATCAGGAGCTGAATGTGTATCTCCCACGTTGGCAGGCTGATTCTTTACCACTGAGCCACCAGGGAAGCCCCAGATTTACTTTCAAAACACCACCTGAATATTGTTAACTTCTCTTTAACCCTCTGCAGTGCTTGTCTTAATTTGGGCCTTACCACTGTTAACCCTCAACCTTACTTGCTGACCCTCCCTCTGTCCCTTAATAATATGTTCTTTATATGATCAGTTATTTCTGTTAAAAATATAAATCAGAACAAGGCATTAGCGTGCTTAAAATCAGGATGAGGCAAGTAAGGCCTCTGATAAACTAAGCTGCTCCTTCCTGCTTTTTGGGCTCAGACTCCACGACCTCTCATGCACCCTGAACAACTGAAAGCTGTTATTCCAAGTGTACTACAAATTCTCTCACTTCTTTACTTTTGCTGCTGTCTTCGGAATGCTCTCTTCATCTGCTTAGGGACTCCTTGTCACCCATTAAGATGCAGTTTAAATATCACCTCTCCTTTAGGAAGCCATTCTTGACCATTTCAGACAGGATTAGGTGCCCTTGGTCACAAACCATCCCCTACACAACTCTAACGGCATTTATCACAAGTGCTGAAATTATAACTATATATAAAATCTCTGCATACCTTTAGGGCACAAACTTTGTCCGTCAGTCTTTCAGCGCTGAACCACCATCCATCACCTAGAGCAGTTCTTGGTAGATATTTGTCAAAATTCATTGAGAACACTTCATCTCATCCCTTCCCTTGAAACTGCCCTTCAAGCTCAATCATAATCTTTGGTTTGAATTTGCTTTGTTTCTCTTCAGTTCAATCTTACAGATTTTAGTTCACTATTCGAACAACTGAATCCAGCTTACTTAATTCTTAACGGCCATCACAGCTGGAATACATTAGCTTATAAATGCTTTACTTACAGCAACTGAACCTGTTCAAAGACCCTCAGTTCACTGACATACTTACTTTGGGGACATATTATTATGGGATGATGGAAGACATAAGAGAGAGAAAAGAGGATAAACAGTTTATTTGGGTGCATTAACCACAGAAGTATATGGAATACTTAACACTCATACCAAAAATTACTGTTTCTTGACTACATATGTGTGATATGCAAACATACAGATATGTACACACAAACATTTTGTTATAGTAAATACTTTTAGTCCCCAAACTGAATTAAAAGAAATCCTATATATGAAGCAATCAAATTTTATCCAATTTGTCTTCATTAATCATCTCTCTATTCTTTGGATTCTTAGCTTTTCTTACTCTAACAGGCAACCTTCATTTCTTACAAGGCTTGAATTAAAATAAATTCCATCTTTGAGCTGCTAGTAAACGTAATTAAAGGCTACATAAATTTGACTGAAAATAAAACCAGAAGATATACTTACTCAACAATTTGAAATACAGGACATCGAAGAACTATTTCCATTTTAGACATGAAATGAGTTTGAGATCCCTACAAGGCTCACCCTTGGTGCTGCCTGGGAGTGGGCCAAGCGAAACACTTCCAGTGCGCCATCTTCCACCCAGTCCACCCAGACAGATAATGAATGCAATGGAAGGAGGAGATGCCATTTGTAAAGCTGCCTGTTCCTTTACTAATAGCTTTGAGAGAAGTTTCTTTCCCCAGGCTGCAAATCAGTCAACATCTAAATCTCACAGTGCAGTTGAGAACATAATGCTTCTATTTTGACAACATACAGGGGGAAGCAGCATAGTCGCTGCACGTACCAAGCAAAAACTGCAGTGACTGCTGATATGAAACTATATAAATCAAATAACTCATAAACAGAGGCTGTCCCCTAAATTTTCTCCTCTTAATGACATGTGTGTGTGTGTGTAGTCAATGACATGTATGTATGTGTGTGTGTGTGTGTGTGTGTATGTGTGTGTGTGTGTAGTCGCTTCAGTCATGTCTGACTCTTTACAACCCTGGGGACTGTAGCCCGCCAGGCTCCTCTGTCCATGGGATTCTCCAGGCAAGAATACTGGAGTGGGTTGCCATGCCCTCCTCTGGGGGATCTTCCCAACCCAGGGATCGAACCCATATCTCTTACGTCTCCTGCATTGGTAGGCAGATTCAGAGCCCAATGACATGAATATATAGTGCTTAATAGAAGTTGTATAATAAACAACTTATGAAATGACATCAGTTACTCTGAAAATACAGAGAAGGTGTCCTAACAAGAGTTGAAGACCTAAAAACAGCAATAAACAACTGCTTTAATGATATCCAACCATCCAAATGACAAACATAGGTGGGGCGTTATATGGTAAATGTAAGGAAGGTTGTAAGTAATTCCTAAATAGGGACTTGCAGTCATGAAGATTTTTAACATAGGAGCTGTGGCTATTAGAAAGGCTAAAAGGTGAGTAGGGTTAAACTCTTCTTCTGAAGGGTCATGCTGGGATTGAGATCTATCAAAGGCTCTGGGCTTTGCCAACAAAGCAGCTGCAGAGGGGATGAAATGTAGAACTTGGAAGCAGCTGAACTGCTTTAGTCACCACTGAGAAAATCTGAGCCTATAAGGAGGATTTGTGGAGGACAGTATACTAAAAATATTCATCTTTTTTACAAAGAAATGAAGGGAAACTTAAGGGAAAGGCTGAAAGCTGAAACAATAGGGAAAAAAAAGAATTTTCTGAAAAGTGTTCTTCCTTAGCCTTTTTAAAAATCTGCACCAGGTCTTCAGTTGTGGCATGCAAACTCTTTAGTTGAGGCATGTGGGATCTAGTTCTCTGAGCAGGACTGAACCCGGTTCCCCCGGCTGCACTGGGAGCGTGGTGTCTTAGCCACTGGACCACCAGGGAAGTCCCTCTTCCTCACCCTTTAATAAACTCATGTTCTAAACTGTCACAGAATTTTAAAACCTTAGGAAAGAGTGCTTTTGCACAACACCAAGCTATTCCTCCAAAAATAAAGCTACCTGTTAGGAAATTTTAGAAATATGAGTTTCAGAAGTATGACACTTCACTTTATCCTTTCACCCCTTCACTCCCTACATACAAATGTAAAGCCCTTTTAAAGTAAATTTCATTTTGTTATGTAAGATTGATTTTTCTATAGTTTAGAAACCAATGTTTTGGTTTTAGAAACTAGTTGTTTTGTTTCTGTACTTTTCAAATATTCTGAGAGAGATGATGAAATACTAAAATCCACAAAACTCCTAAATTCTTTACTTTTCTAAGAAAGAAGAAATAGGAAATGAAAGGGAGCACATCAAGCACAGTGAGCTTGCCACCAGAATGTGGCAACATTAAAATTAAACAGACTATTCCACAATAAGAGATGAAACAGCTCTGCTGTGAAAGTGTATCTATATGGAAATTTAGAAATGTGAGGGTAGAAGCATCCCACAGAGCATTTGGGTGAAGATAAAGCAAAGAAGAACAGAAGTGATTTTCCTGCAGGACAGGGTAAAGATGAGGGGGCCATCTGAAGTCATTCAGCTAAAAGCATAGTCTGACAAATTCTTCTCACCTGCGAGAACTACTTCTGTGTGATTTTTGCCTCCAACAATCAATCAATTGGTAAAGCAGAAGGATTGGAATGTTGGGAGAAAAAACAAAGACTTGGCAAAAAACCACTGTGTACTCCAGACTTTTGTAAGAATGCAGATTTCAAAAAGCAGAGAGGGAAAAAACAGCAGCAGAAATTCATCTTCTGTATCTATTTTTAAACATTTAACTCAGAGCTTTCTGTATGGTCACAACAGTCTCTCATGTACCTATCCCCCTTCTCTCCTACAAGGAATTTATTGGTAATTCTATACAGCGCATTTAACGCATATATATGGAATACAGAAAAGACGGTACTGATGAACCTATCTGCAGGTCAGGAATAGAGACGCAGGCGTAGAGAACAGACTTGTGGACACTTTAGGGGAAGAGGGTGGGGTGAATCGAGAGATGAGCACGACACAGATACACTGTCATGTGTAAAACAGATCGCTAGGGGGAAGCTGCCGTGTAACACAGGAAGCTCAGCCCAGCGCTCCATGACAGCCTGGAGGGGTGGGATTGGGGCTGGGAGAGAGGCTTCAGGGGGAGGGGACATACCTACACTTAGAGCTGAATCACGCTGCTCAACACAATATTGTAAAGCAATTATCTTCCAAGTTACAAAAGTGATCTATTTGGCTGTGCCAAGTCTTAGTTGCAGCACGTGGAATCTTTTTTTTTTTACTCTCAAATTTTATTTTATTTTTTTTTTCATTTTTTTTTTTTTAATTAGTTGGAGGCTAATTACTTCACAACATTTCAGTGGGTTTTGTCATACATTGATATGAATCAGCCATGGATTTACACGTATTCCCCATCCCTATCCCCCCTCCCACCTCCCACTCCACCCGATTCCTCTGGGTCTTCCCAGAGCACCAGGCCCGAGCACTTGTCTCATGCATCCCACCTGGGCTGGTGATCTGTTTCACCATAGATAGTATACATGCTGTTCTTTTCAAATATCCCACCCTCACATTCTCCCACAGAGTTCAAAAGTCTGTTCTGTATTTCTGTGTCTCTTTTTCTGTTTTGCATATAGGGTTATCGTTACCATCTTTCTAAATTCCATATATATGTGTTAGTATGCTGTAATGTTCTTTATCTTTCTGGCTTACTTCACTCTGTATAAGGGGCTCCAGCTTCATCCATCTCATTAGGACTGGTTCAAATGAATTCTTTTTAATGGCTGAGTAATATTCCATGGTGTATATGTGGAATCTTTGACCTTCTTCGTTTCAGCATGCTGAATCTTTAGTGGCGGAATAAGAAATCTTTAGCGGCGGCATAAGAAATCTTTAGCTGTGGCATGTGGAATCTAGTTCTCTGACCAGGGATTGAACAGGGCCCCCAGCACTGGGAGTGCAGAGTCTGAACCACTGGACCACCAGGTAGGTCCCTATACAGGGCATTTCTGAAAGTTTCCCCAAACTCCACCCTCAAGCCATAAGTTTCTTAAAATCACCTTAAATCTTTCAGCATTCTACTACTTACATAACATTCTCTAGTCAAACATATTTTTGTTCTGACTTAATCTGATAAAATACTTCGTATCATTAAACAGAATTACTCTTTTACCAAGTCCAATGCTGCATATTTCTCTTATCACTCAAGGAGAAAAAAAAGACTATACTATACCAAAGATTTCAAATCTTCTTACCAGAAATTAAAGTTATTTTAACCAAGAATTTAGGAAGCTATTAAAAATATCATTTTCTCCATAACAAATTGGTCAATAAAGACAAGCAGTATTCAAAGATACATAAGGATACAGAGAGAAGAGCCCTCGGGAGTATAAGAAATTTTCTGGAACGCTATCTGGCAACACATTATTAGCCTCAGCATTTATGCTTTTGCACCTATTAACTGTACTTCTAGGAGTCTACTCTTAAGAAAGGAGGTCAGATGGAAACAGATTTGTACAAGGTGCATTCATCAAAATGTTACAATAACAAAATTATAATAGCAAAAACAAAAGATCATGTTGAAGTTTGACAGAAAACAGCAAAAGTCTGTAAAGAAATTATCCTTCAAGAAAAAATTAATTAAAAAAATAAATAAAAATAAAAGAGAATACTATATACATACACACACACAAAGAAAAAACCCAAGCATCCAGAGATATATTTGCATTACAGCCCTTAAATATGTTGAAGCATAATTTAGTAACACACTTGTGGTATGTTAGGGGGAAAAACACACTTATGCATGGATATTTATAAATACCAAAGTGTTAATACTGGTTGTCTCTTAGTGGTGAAATTATGGTAATATTAAAATATTTTTTAGTGTCTTCTTTAAAAAGGAAATATATATTTACAGAATCATGAAAGTCAATATTTAAAATTGTATCTGAAATTGAGACTTTGTTGTTCTTTAACAAATGAATTCTTAAATCTGTCCTTAACCAAAACATAAAATAGGAATCTCTTCAATCCCAAATGTTTTAGGCACCTCTGCCAATCTTCCCTGTTTATGACTTTTCCTGGGTCTGCCTGGCTTTGACTCATCTTTAGATGTTTTCTGACTACTTAATACAATTCTGATCATTTCAGTACACATCTTTTTCCCCCCATAAATATCACCTATCAAGGAGACAAAACAAAACCCTACTTTGAGGTGTAAAATCTTGACAATAAGCCACTTCTTTCTTCATTATCAATATCACTACCATTATTGCCATTATTCTTAAAGAAAGAATATTTTAATCCTTTAAACCAATATTATTCTGAAGATATTCCAAAGGTCATGTTCCTCAATTTTGTCCTATTTTCACTTTTTCTGTATTTGACTTTTTATAATCATTGTTTATCTAGCTTAACAAAATTTTTCTATTTAATCCGATTTTTATCTCCCTGTTGAAAAACCCAAAACATTCAAGCTGCAGTGAAACTGGAGATCTGCAACTGCCACAGTCAAACTATTGTAACAGCATGGAAATTAGATATTTTCAGATTGCAAGACTCCAGGGGTCATCTGAAAGTATTTTCAGAGTATTTATATACACATTTTTCTTTGAGACTCTCTATCCCCATACCCTACTCTAACTGTAAAGAGTCAGTTATTACTACCGGAGCCTGAGGTGTTTCAGCTTCATAACAGGAGAGTTTGCCTTTGCTTGGGTTATGTGTTTAATCAATACCAACAACAGTGTAAAATACAGTATGTCAGCATTTACTATAGATTTCCTTTTGATAAGTCAAACACAAACACACCAATGCAAATAACTTTTCTCAGCTACTGGCTCTACCAAACTATTAAAGAGGGGGAGGGAGGAAAGAGATGACATTTTTAAAAGAAGACTTAAGACTGTCCACGTGGAAGGGGGACAGAGAGGAGCAACTAGAAATTAAATTCAATGGAACATTAAATGATTTTGCCTGTCTGTCTGATCCCTCTTCCTATAAGCTGTTAGAAAGCAGACACTATACCTTTTGCATTTCTCAAACAGGTAAAGCACAGATATTCAAAAAGTATTTACTGAATGAATGAGTCTTAGGGTATACTTGTTTGATGCAAGTATAAATTTTACGGAATAGTTTTTTTGAAAAATTCCTAATGTTGGATCTTATGGAATAAAATTCATTAAAATATTTCAAAGCATGATAAATACCCTAAAAAGGTAATAAACAACCTATTTCTTAAATTGCCAATTAAATAGAGTCCTTCTACATTCCCATTGCTTTGAGTTCTTTCAGTTAATAGCTCACAGCCACAAGGTACTTGGTCCAGTGGACAGATGACTGAGAATGCAGTAAGACTGGAAGTAATTCATTTTCTTAACTGTCAAAGACAAGAAATAGGTCTCCATTACTTGCTTTTCTTCTAGTAAACTGAGAAACAACTATGAAAAAAGAAATCTGTTAGCTGAAGGTGTGCTCCAATGACATATTCTTTGTCGGAGCAGTCCCTCATGAAGATGGGAATACAAGAGGTAAAGAAATAAATTCCAGGATGTGAGATGAAGGATCCAGTTTTAAAGTATCATGTTCTCAACTCGAATGTGCAAGATGTGCTAGAAAACACAAAATACATATATGGAGAAGTGTGACAAGCAGTTTTTCATTTAAAACGAAATATTTCATAATAAATTTTTATCTTTTAAACAAAAGCATGAAGGTAATTTGAACACATCAAATTTGCCTTAGGGCCTGTAGACTGTTCCTTATCTTAAATGTCCCCCATTTCCTCCAAATCACCCCAACATCTGTTCCTTCACATATTCCAGATTAAATTTCACCTCTTTGGAGAAGACTTCTTTGCCAACCTAAAGCAGCCACCTAATCACTCTATCACATCATTCTGTCTTAATTCTCTGCATAACATATCACTATCTGTTATTTTTCTTGCTTATTTTTAACTGTCTGTCCTGTAAAGCTCTGTAAGAACAGAGATCTTCACTTTTCCACCAGTTTATCAGTAATATAAGCAAAAAGTGGGTGCTTAAACATTTGTGTAGTATTTGCTTAACAAAGCACATTTCCTTAATTTTATGTATTCACAGAGGCAAATGCAACTTGAAACTTTTTTAAGATAAGACAAATTTTAAAGCTTAAATAAGGCTTTTAAATAGGATTTGTATTTCCTATGAATGAATGATTACTGAAGCTGCCACATTCTAAAGTTGTTTCCAAAAGCCTTTAAAAGGTGTTTAACCTTGTGGTATCTCCTATTCCACAGCCGTTTTAGCGTTACTATAGCCTTTCATACTGATGAAAAACAACACCCTAAGCAGATGTGCCAGACTAGAAATTCTGCAAGCATGGACAAAGCTTTCTCTTACAGTCTCTATAATGCCTAAGATATGTGTGAGCAAAATAAACACTAGCCAATTGGCTCTCCTTCTAGGGTAGAAAAAGTAAAGGTAATTTGTATAACATGGGACTTAATTAAGTACTCAATTAACAGAATGAAACCTGAAATTATCAAGTACTGATTTAAACTTGTTTTAGATGAGGCCTCCCAGGTCAGATCAAATGACTCACTGAATTAAGGCTCTTGACTGACCTTGGAGCAAAAGTGCAGTTTAGAGAAGAGGTTACTGACTGTTTATTCTAATACCCTTCAAAATGTAGTCACTAAACACTTTTGTCTTCTAAAAATCATCAGGGATCTAGCACTAATACACTTACATTTAAAGCTATGCCACTCTGTAAAAAACAAAGAGATCCAAGTTGTACAAACTTGTCCAAAATTACCTTTCATGCTACAAGCCCTAATATTTTGGAATTTGGTGATGAGCTCTCAATTTCCATTAAGACAAGCTTAAGGACTTTAGAAACCACTGTTTCCCCTTTGCCTGTGCCTTTCCACAGTAATTTTCTTAGACTGTACTGTCCATAATAATCTACACCAAGTCAACATTAACAACTTTGGCTATTATATCATTTAATGCCGATTCTAAGCATTTCAAGTACATATCTATTTCCACATTACAACGCACTGAACAAACTGCCGACTGAACCAGGATATCAAGATATTAAGAGGCAGAGTTTAAATATGTTACCAAAGCAATTAAACTTCAACACTTATCAACAATCAGCTGATAGTAAAAAGCCAATACAACAGTTAAAAAAATCTTTACTAATGTTGACCAGTGGTGGTGGTGGTGTTGCTAAGTTGTGTCCAACTCTTGCAACCCCATGGATTGTAGTCTGCCAGGCTTCTCTGACCATGGGATGCTCCAGGCAAGAATACTGGAGTGGGTTGCCGTTTCCTTCGCCAGGGGATCTTCCCGACCCAGGAATTGAACCTGGGTCTCCTGCACTGCAGGCAGATTCTTTACCAACTGAGCTATGAGGGAAATGTTGCCCAGGGGAACCCAGATAAATGTTAGAGATGCTCTATGTAGGGAATGCTTATTCTTACACTTAGACATTAAGGTATTAAAAGGTGGAACGGACCACTTATAAAAGAATACACTTATTAGAACTGAAGAATGCAATATAAAAAACCAGGAAGAACAGGTTAACATGTTTTATGTACTTCCCGATAATGACCTAATTTTTTAAACTGACAAGTTAAATAGTATAGTTTTAAATGCTGGTGGAAGTTCTATAAACAAGGTTAAAATTATGTTTTGGAGCAAGTGAGTCTAACACTGCCTAAAGAGCTCCTTCCCCTTTGCAAGTCTTTTGAAATCACACTTTGCTCTAACACCACAGGCTCTAGAGTATAGGACACCCTGGGTATGAAGGCTGGCTCTACCCCACCTTGGGTGTGCCACTGTGAGTAAATTTTAATGTCCTCATCTGTAAAAGAAGCATAATATTCCCTGCCAAATGAGGCTTTATTCCATTAAAGTACTTAACACAGTGCCTGGGTATAAAAAGCACTCAAACTTAGTTATGATTACCAACATCATCAGATTCCAACGGTTGGTCCCTAAACTACGAATTCTGTGGGAGACACATCTCATATTGCTTCCTTCTTAGTTATGTTACACGAATCCTGCTCTGTGCCACATTTTTCCCCCTACATGTCTGCTTAACTTCCTCATCACAGCTCACCTCACAAACATTTTACTATTCTACTAACCTAGATAAAGGGTGTTTAACCTCAGCCTTGGCAAGAACCCACCATGAAAAGCACAACTGAAGTTCAACATAATCTTCTTCACTAAGTGCCAATAATAGTACATATACTTACATAATTTCTAAAGATGAATGAATCTTTGAATAAACTGCAATTTTAAATGAAAATTTAATTATTTAAAGAAAATGGTTCCTGTATTTCCAGTATTTTGTTTCTTTAACAATTCCAGTCCCTGAGCTTGAAAAGCCTAGAAGTCACCTGATATTACACAGATTCTTCAAAATCGAACTGTATGCCCATAAAAATAATAAGGGACTGTAAAGGATACAAAGCTAAGTCTACACTTACGAATCTTCTTATCTAACAATGTTTCTCATCTGGAGATACTAGGAGATTCTTTTACCTTTTAAAAAGGCTTCTAAGTCAAACTAAAGTATAAGAAACACTGCTCTAAAGGGAAAAGAAGAAATAATGGAATCCTGATGTCACGTGGGTGATCCTGAACAGTACTCTCAGTCAGGATTCTTTTCATCACATCATACCCTGAAAAACTCTACGGCAAAAGATGTGTGTGGTAAGTGCTCTGTGATGTGTAATTATTCTTTTATGCTACAGCAGTCAGGATATGAAAAGTTTCATTCTTTGCAGGGGGAGGAGGGAACCAGGTTGTAAGAAGGAAAGGATTCTTTCCAATTTAGATATGTTTGTGGGAAAGAGGTGAATGGAGACATACAAAAGGACGGGAAGTGGAAATGTTCAAGAAGTGTCCTGGAGACTGGGGACACAGAAGTGTGTCCAAGTGTTTAAGAACATGGTCAATCGTGAGGAAGGAAAAGATGATTTGAGGACATTGGTTGCAATACCAGAAGGGCACTGAACTTTATTCTACTGCTGAAGCTTTGAGGGAGGGGTGTGTGTTTATTTGTTAAATGAAGTAAAGTCATGTGAAGGAAGAAAAGCTTAATAAGATTTATCCGGGTGCAAGGTCCAGATGAACTAGAGGGTGGAGAGGCTGATAGGAATAATACAGGTTATTACAAAAGTCCCTGACGAGATAAGGACCTGAAGTAAGACGAAGTGCTTTAATAAAGGGCCCTTTCTTTGGGGGCGTGTCCAAAAAAATTCATAAGCCACCTTTTATTGAAAGTGAACTCATCGCTTTCTAGATCTTGTGACATTCGAGTCATATTTAACCAAGGTTTATAATCTCAGGCTACCCACCCCCATGACCAAACAAATAAGATTGATTTTCCTCGTCAAAGGATTATTTAGCTTCTCAAGTTGAAACCTTTCCGTTTTCTGGGCTGGTAACCAGTCGACCAGTTCTCCATACACAAAGAGCTCTAAGGCAAAATTCCTCACGCCTGAGTCGGAAGCGTCTCCGCACTTCTGCACCGTTTGCTCGCTCGCCTCGGGGCTGCCAGTGGAGCCGCGGGGGCTCCGGGCCCTGACAAAGAAAGCGGCGCCCGACCCTTTGGGGGATATCCTATTTCGAGCCTGATGTCCTGAAAGAATCTGCAATAAGAGCTCTCCGTCCAGCAGGCTGTTCCGGGGGGAGGTTGGGGGAGGGGAGAGGGTGGGCTCTCTGCGCCGGGCTCCTGGCACAGGGCCCGCCGGCCGGGGCGTTGGGCCCGAGACGGAGGCCGCCAGAAGCCCCCTAGGGTTTCTCCTCACCGCCCTCTACACCCCGAGTCTACGTCCCGGCCGCGGAGGGACCAAAGCGAATCGGCCTCCGGGGCCAGGCCCTCCCGGGTCTCCGCCGCAGGGTCCCGTCTCTCTCCCACCTCCTCAGCGCCAGCCGCGACCCAGCCTGTGTCCCCGCTGGTTCCCCACCGGCGCTTCAGCCGAGGCCTCTTCGGGCCGCACCGCCGGCCCCTCGCCCTTTCCCGCCCGCTGGCCACGCTCACCCAGAAGATGAGGTTGAGAAACACCAGCACGGTCTTGGAGGAGGTGATGCCACACTGGCCCATGGTGCCGCCGGTCGGCTGCGGCTCTGCTCGGCGAGCGCTCGGGACGCGCTCACCGAGCGAGGTGGCAATGGCGACGGCGCCTCCCCACAGGGAACTGCACGGCCTGCGAGGCGTTCACCGCAGCCCCCGGCGCCGTCGCGAACCCCAGCCCCAGCAAGCACCTCGCTCCTACGCGCAGCCGCCGCAGTCTCCGCAGGGCCCCCGCGCCGCTCCCTAGCAACCGAGTCCCGCCCCGGGACAGGCAGCTCCAGCCAATCACTCCTGGGGTGGCTACAGCGAGGCCACACCTCTTAAAGGAGACAAAAGCTCAGCGCCCTTTCTTGGCCTCTGGCCGCCCTTGGGATGCAGATGGTTCACCAGGGAAGTTCCAGAGGACCAAACCCAATCCTTTACTATTGAGCTACGTTTGCTGTGCCAGGCCTATAGGTGATTCAGAGCCCAAAGAACGCCATCTTTCTAGCTAGTTCGTTCTCCTAAGGAAGTCAGAGACACTAATTATCTCCCACTCCACACTGAGATTTTCCTGACAAAGTAACACCTAAGCATTGTCTGGGAGCGGTGCAATGAACATCAACAAATAACTATGGAGAACTTACTGTGTCAAGCCCTAGGCTAGCTCTCAGAAGAGTCATCGGAAAGGAGAAAAGGCTGGTGATGGGGCTGGCAAGGCACAGACATTTTCGTGTATGTGTGTGGTTGGGGACAAGGTAACACATCGAATCTATTCCTGGGTAGACCCCTTTGGAACAAGATTTAGCAGGATTACATAAACATTGTTTTATATTGCAACGTTTCACACTCTTCTCCCAATCTGGGATTGATCATAGTAATTAACAATTATTGAGAGCTTACCCCACGTCAGGCTTTTTATGACCATTTGCTCAATTAATTTCCATCACAACCTTTAGGTGGAAGGTATTATGGTTATCTGGAGAAGGAGATGGCAACCCATTTCAGTATTCTTGCCTGAGAATCCCACGGACAGAGGAGCCTGGTCGGCTGCCATCTATGGGGTTGCACAGGGTCGGACATGACTGAAGCGACTTAAAATGCATGCTTGCATTATGGTTATCAGCCTCATTTTACTGGTGGGTAATTGAGGCTTAGAAAGATGAACAAATTTACCCAGAGCCGCACAGAGAGTAGGTGGTGTAGGGCAGAAACCACATTCTCAGTCACACACAAAACTGTTTACTGCCTTACCTGCCATTACAACCCTGCACGCCCTCCTTAAAGATGCCCATTTGCTTGTCCTTAATCATCTCATTCTCCTACAGTCTCCCTAGCTAATCACCTTCTCCAGGCACTCTCAGCAACACCTTTTCATCTCAGCCTCCTATTGATTAGCACCAAACAGCAGCAGCCAGCTATTCATTCATTAAACCTTTTGCAAGTATACCACCTCTGTGCCTCACCATTCTAGATGGTGAGTATTTAACAGTGAGCAAGACAAATCTTTGCCCCCATGGAGCTCGCATTCAGGTAGAGGAGGTAGACCTTAAACAAATAGGCAGGTCGGTTTATGACATGATATTGAGTAGTCATAGGAAATAATTCAGAGAGTAGTGTTGACATATATACTCTCAGTTCAGTTCAGTCGCTCAGTCATGTCCGACTCTTTGTGACCCCATGAACCACAGCATGCCAGGCCTCCCTTCCATCACCAACTCCTGGAGTCCACCCAAACCCATGTCCATTGAGTCAGTGACACCATCCAACCATCTCATCCTCTGTCGTCCCCTTCTCCTCCTGCCCTCAATTTTTCCCAGCATCAGGGTCTTTTCAAATGAGTCAGCTCTTCGCATCAGGTGGCCAAAGTATTGGAGTTTCAGCTTCAAAATCAGTCCTACCAATGAACACCCAGAACTGATCTCCTTTAGGATGGACTGGTTGGATCTCCTTGCAGTCCAAGGGACTCCCAAGAGTCTTCTCCAACGCCACAGTTCAAAAGCATCAATTCTTCGGCACTCAGCTTTCTTTAGAGTCCAACTCTCACATCCATACATGACTATTGGAAAAACCATAGCCTTGACTAGACAGACCTTTGTTGACAAAGTAATGTCTCTGCTTTTTAATATGCTGTCTAGGTTGGTCATAACTTTCCTTCCAAGGAGTAAGTGTCTTTTAATTTCATGGCTGCAATCACAATCTGCAGTGATTTTGGAGCCCAGAAAAATAAAGTCAGCCACTGTTTCCACTGTTTCTCCATCTATTTGCCATGAAGTGATGGGACCAGATGCCATGATCTTAGTTTTCTGAAGGTCGAGCTTTAAGCCAACTTTTTCACTCTCCTCTTTCACTTTCGTCAAGAGGCTCTTTAGTTCTTCTTCACTTTCTGCCATAAGGGTGGTGTCATCTGCATATCTGAGGTTATTGATATTTCTCCTGGCAATCTTGATTCCAGCTTGTGCTTCATCCAGCCCAGTGTTTCTCATGATGTACTCTGCATATAAGTTAAATAAGCAGGGTGACAATATACAGCCTTGACGTACTCCTTTTCCTATTTGGAACAAGTCTGTTGTTCCATGTCCAGTTCGAACTGTTGCTTCCTGACCTGCATACAGGTTTCTCAAGAGGCAGGTCACTGTGTGTGAAATAGCTAGCTAGTGGGAAGCAGCTGTTAGCACAGGGAGCTCAGCTCTGGTGCTCTGTGATGACCTAGAGGGGTGTGATGTGGGTGGGTGTGAGGGAGGCCCAAGAGGGAGAAGGATATATATAGCTGATTCATGTTGTTGTATGGTAGAAACCAACACAACACTGTAAAGCTACTATAGCCCAATTAAAAATAAAAAATAAAATAAATATTTTAAAAAGAAAAGAATTCAGAGGAAAGGCACAGAGAGTGATGAGAGAAGTCCTCTGAGAGGACATGGAAGGAGACCCAGCTGAAGTTAGGGAGCAGGCTGTGTGAATATTTAGAGGAAGAACATATTTAGAGGAAGAAGCAAAGATGGGAGTAGTAAGTACAAGGGCCCTGAGGCAGAAATGGGAGCAGTAGGAAAAAGAACATTAAAGAGCCTAGTGTGCAGGAGGTCAGTGGAAAGCAGAGAATGAAGTCAGCACAGCCAGATCACCAAGGGCCTAGTAAGCCATATGTGACGGAAAGAAACTGCAAGGCTTTGAGCAGGCTAGGACACCATCTGACTTCAGTTTTAAAGGCACCATTCTTGCTACATCATATCCCAGTTAAAATGTAAGAAGCCAACCAATCAATTAGTCCTAACTCTTAGGCGTTATTCCCTTTGAGATTTATCTCCTTGCTGGTCCCCATACCCTGAAATGTTTCTCTCTGCTTTACTGTGATGCTTTTCTTCCTTCCCCAAAACATCTTCTTTGCATGTCTTCAGCCTCAAACCTTCCCAGTTACTTGAGGAGGCCTTAATTCCCTGGCACCTGCACCTCCATCCTGCCCTTCCTTACTTTGATTTCTTGTCTGAGTCTCCCTACCACGCCCCCCCCCCCCCCATTAGGATCACCTGGACCACAAGACTTTCTTCTGGGCATTGGCCTCAGCACACTACATGTTTTTAATGTGCAGTCAGGGTTTGCAAACCACTGTTCTAAATTTACAACCTGCTTCAGTCTCTCCAACCAAAAAAGGAAAAGCTCTCACTTAACATTGCATTTTTCTTTCTCGCTTCTCTCCATCAAAGTTCCTGAAAGCTCATCTAGTTCTGAAAGATCAGCTCGATGAGACTTCACCGTGCACGTGAATCACCTGAGGAACTTGTTAATTGCAGAGTCTGTTTCAGAAGATGGGGCTGGGCCCAAGATGCTTCATGTATAATGAGCCCCCAGGTGACACAGTCAGACCACTCTTTGTAGTTAAGGGCTGGCCTGCCAGTCTGTACTCTCTTTCTTCCAACTCACTTTTTTTTTTGACTCGCTGCCTTGTGGTTTTACCCTATAGTGTCACTGAAATTGCCACTGTTACTAATGACCCATCTGTTCCCCCCTCTTCTGGTGCAGTGTCTATAACAGGGAAGAGCACAGGCTTGGAGACCAGAGAGCCTGGGTTCAAACTGTAGCCCTCCCACTTATTAGCTCGGTGACCTCTCTGTGTCTCAGTACCCTCGTCTTTGGGAAGGGGGGCAGATCATGATGATAGTCCCTACCTTGTGAGAATTAAGCGAGTTAAGACACATAGAGCCGTCAGAACACTGCCTGGAACCCAAGGGCTTCATAAGCATTGGTAGTGTTTGTCTCACAAGGCCTCTCACCAGTATTTGATTCCACTGACTTCTCTTTGTTTAAATATTTCTCCTCCTCTAGCTTCCAGAATACCCTCCTCTCTCTCTTTTTGGCTGCACCCCGTGGCCTGTGGGGCTTAGTTTCCTGGCCGGGGATCCAACCCATGCCCCCTGCAATGGAAGTGTGGAGTCTTAACCACTTGTGCATGCGTGCTAAGTTGCTTCAGTCATGTCTGACTCTTTGCAACCCTGTGAGCTATAGCCTGTCAGGCTCCTCTGTCCATGGGATTCTCCAGACAAGAATACTAGAGTGGGTTGCCATGTCCTCCTCCACGAGATCTTCCCAACCCAGGGATCGAACCCACACCTCTTATGTCTCCTGCGCTGGCAAGTGGGTTCTTTACCACTAGTGCCACCAGGGAAGCCCACTCTGACATTTATTGCAGCATTATTTACAATCGACAAGAAGTGGAAACAACTTGAATTCATCAGTGGACTTACCACTGGACCACTAGAGAATTCTTCAAGCCCTTCCCACTTAGTTCTCCACCTCCTCTCCAGCTGCTCTTCTTCCTGGGCCCCCTTGGATGATGGTGTTTCCCGGGACTTTGACTTAGGCTCTCGGATTTTTCTCACCTGGCCTGAGCCATCTGACCCAATACCTTGGGTTCAGTTACCACCCAAATGCATAGCTCTCCTGAATCTAGAGTTTCCTCCTAGATCTTTCAGTTTCCTATCCATGTACCCGACAGCCTGCTGCATGGCTCCACGTATATTCTTTCATCCATTCAGCACATATCTACTGGTTTCCTGCTCTGCGCCTGACCCTGTGTCAAGTGCTGGAGATACAGTAGTGAAGTGGTTAGACCTTGGCGAAGACCTTAGGGAGCTCACAATCCAGAAGGGAGGTTCAATGTTAATCATGCCATGATTGACTTATTGCAGTTGGGATGCATGCATGCTCAGTCGCTTCAGTTGTGTTCAACTCTTTGCAAACCCATGGACTGTAGCCCGCCAGGCTCCTCTGTCCATGGGATTTCCCAGGCAAGAATACTGAAGTGGGTTGCCATGCCCTCCTCTAAGGGAACTTCTTGAACTAGGGATCGAACCTGCATCTCCTGTGTGCAATTTAAAGGTTCAGGGTGCTATGAGAGTGTATAATCGGGACCTGACCTTGTCTGGTGGTGACATATATTCTCCGGACTCCATGTGTCCCAAACTGAACTCACTGTTTCCCTGAACCTGCCCCTCCTCTGCCTTTGTTTCTCAGATCAGTGAACAGCACACCTATCAACTTACCCAGGCCAAGTCCTGGATATCATGACTCCCACTCTCCCTCACCGACCACTTCCACCCAATGGGAGAATCCTTCCTTCTGGAAAACCAGCCTTCTGGATAACTCCTGGCATCCTAAATTCTGACTGCCCTATGCTCAAGCAGGCTGATTTTATCCCCTGGTAAAGTAGAAAAAGAGCAAATGAGGGGCTGAGGTTCATCCCCAGAAATGCAGACCCACTGTGTGTCCCGCTGCACCTGACTGTGGCCCATCTTTTCGGGTGGCAAGGGGAGGCTGGGGCATGCATGTCTTCTCTTACTGACTCTCAGCCGATAACTTTCCCCAGTAAACCCTGTTTCTTAATCTATATTACGTGAAGTAAAATGTACTCTGATTCACATTGTGTGACACAAAGTGGTTGTGTTTTACCAAAAATGGAAAAGGTACATTTATTTTTTGCACTGTAAAAGCTGTGTCTGCTTATAGTGATTAGTGTCTTTATTAGACCAGCTCTACAGACCCATTTGGGGGGGGGCACAGGAGAAAAAAAATGTAGATACAGATATATAGGGCCTCCCAGATGGCGCTAGTGGTAAAGAACCTGCCTGCCAATGCAGGAGATACAAGAGACTCAGGTTCGATCCCTGGGTTGGGAAGATCCTCTGGAGGAGAACTTGGCAACCCACTCCAGTATTCTTGCCTAGAGAATCCCATGGACAGAGGAGCCTGGAGGGCTACAGTCCATAGGGTCACAAAGAGTCGGATACAACTGAGCGACTGAGCATAGATATATAGACAGAGAGCAATAATATCTGCTTGTAGCAAACATTTGTATTTTTTAGTTTTCCCACATTTGAACCCCTTACCTATTTGGAAGGATCCCCATTCAAGAATCTTGACTGATAGGATGAGCATTTAAAAAAAAATAGAAAATTTCATAACTAGAAGGAAGACAAAAACTCATTGCTCTACATCCAGAACAAAATAAATTATGAGTAATTTCTTCCAGTCTTTTACTACATACATATGCTGACATAATTGCAATTATTTAACTATATAAAAATTTATATACTCTAAGTTAATTTTAAAATTGTGTTATTTCAAAGGTGATATATATTCAATGCAGAAAATTTGAGGATCAAAAAAACCCCACAAAACCCCCAAAAGGTACAATTCTGAGATAACTACTGTTAATAATTTGGCATATTTCCTTAAAATTTTTTCTCTACATTTTTACGTTTTACATAGCTGAGAATACACTGAGGATTCCAGCTGTTTTATGCATAGATAACTGAGACAACTTAACATTTCCTAGATAAAAGATTATATGCAGAGAAGCGAGGGGATAGATGTGAATAATACTTGCCATTCACGTGATGTATTACTCAATACCAATTAGAGAGCCTTAATGGATTCAGAGATTTAAAGATGCAGAAAATCATTATGTGAGTTTCTTGGCAGTGAACATGCTGCCCTTCACAACTCTGCTTCTACTGACAAGAATACAGAAGCCTTTTTGTTCAGCCGGTTTCCTGGCACAGTGTTCCAAGCTCTTAAAAAGTTTGTCCATTATGGGCAAGTGCTGAAACACAATAGGAATCATTATTGTTCTCGGTGTCATCAAACATGGCAAAGATACCACACGAATTGTGGGATGAATTATGGAGCCTGAGAAACACTTTTCCAGGAACTGAGAGAGGCGTGGAACAGAAGAGAAACAGCTGACAAGCTGATTCAGTGAAATGACAAGAAACATGTATCCTGGGACCAGACTGCTCAGACTGACTCTTGGTTCTTACCCCTTGATCATTATGTGACCTTGGAGAAGTTACTTTAAACTCCCTGGGCCTGTTTCCTCATCTGTAAAATGAGGAGTGATATTTGCTGATATTTTCATTCAGATTTTTGCAGTCTCTTCAAAAGAGGGTGAGGTGAGTGTTAGGAATAACGCCTATTTCATAGAGCACTATTTAACTGGACAGAATTGAAATACATGAGTAAGTAAAGTGCTAAGCTCTACTACTGAGCAGCAGGGTCCACATATAACACAGAATTCGACTGGATCACGGCATTTGAGAAGCCTTGTAAGTTCTTTATTTCACAAGTTTCCTTTTCCTAAATTATCTCATTTATATTACAGTTTTTACTGAATGAAAACATGCATTCAGAAAAATGCACAAAGCCCAGCTTGATTTTAACAGAGTAAACGCACTTGTGAAGTCACCACCCAGGTCAACAAATAGAGGATGACCAGCATCAGAAGTCTTCTCTCATAGCCCTTCTTGGTCAGTATCTCCTATTATCATGACTTCTAACACCATAGATTAGTTTTGTCTGTTTTTTAACTTTTTATAAATGAAATCATATGATATGTACTCCTCTGAGTTTAGCTTCCTTCACTCCGTTATGTTTATGGGATTCACCTGTGTTGCTACACGAGCAGTAGATTCATTCTCACCACTGAATACATTCAGTTGTGTGATTATGTCAAGATGAAACATTGCATTCTTTTGTTGAAGAACGTTTGGGTTGTCTCCAGCTTTTAGGTTATTGAGACTGATATTTCTGTGAGTATTCTTGAATCTTCCAACCCATGAATATGGTATTTCCCTCCCTTCCTTTATTTAGGTCTTCGTTCATTTCTCTCAGTAATGTATGTAGTCTTACACACTTTTCATTAGATTTGTTCCTAGATATTTGTTACCTTTTTGATGTCCTTGTGAATTGTCTTATTTTTGAATTTCATAAATTGTAGCTGGTTAGTATAAGTACTGGTAACTGGTACTGGTTAGCAGAAGTATTGGTAGTTGCATAAAGACAATATTTACAGCAACATTGCTAAATTTAATGAATAAATTAATTGACTGTTTTTCTCTATCATTTGTTTCCCTGTTTCATTCATTTTTGGTCTTGGTATTTCCTTCCTTCTACTTCGCTTGAGCTCAGTTTTCTATTCTTTCTCTAGCTTCTTATTCTATGAGGGATAGGGATCCTCTTCTGTTCCCATTGTCTGGTCTCCCATTCTGGATCAGTGGAGTTAGTGAAAAACAGTGTCCTGGATCATCACCGGGTCTCCCCGTCCACCCCTGTTCCCACCTCAGTGCTTTACCTTGAGACTCTTCACCTCGAGGAGGCTAAGTGCCAGCCTCAGGATCCCATACCTTATTTCCTTTTGTTATTTTGGGGTTGCAACTTCATTTAGTTGCAGAAAGGTAGATGCAAGAAGGACAGGAATTTAAGAACAGTGTGCTGGATATCTCAAAAAAAAAACCCAACCCATCCCATTTACAGCCCAGGGGCAGCTGCCCAATTTTTTAGTTGTTAGATAGCTTGAATCTCTGGACTGCAGGAGAATTAAGTGTATTTCTGTCTTTATTTACGTGAATGGATTGCTTTGTTTCCTAGTTGAAGCACAGGCAAGCAATTGTTTTGCTTTTCAGATGCTAGTAATTGATTGTCTGTCAGTTTTGATTTTCAAAATTGTTTGGCATTTTTGTGCTTTTCTGGTGAGAAGTGCAGAAGGCTGTAATGGGGGCTGCTCTCTAGACACCATTTAGAACAAGACATCTCCCAGAATGACCTTTCTAAAATGCAACTCCGACCATGCCTTACCTTCACTTAAAGGATTTTAATAATTCTCATTGTCTACTGAATAGACACCAAAGTCTCAGCTTGGCTGAATGACTCTTTGTAACAAAGCCCCTGGCTGAGGCTCAGGACACATTGAGCTACTTAACAGTTTTCAAAAACAGCCTTGTCCTCACTCCCCTCCCAACCTTTGAATATGTTACACATGTGGACTGGAATGCCCACTCTCATCCAGCTTTACCTTGAAGGACTGTTTACCCTTCAAAATTCAGCTCAGGCAACCCCTCCAAAAAGTCTTTCTGATCTACCCCCTCAAGCTGGGGTAAATCCTCTTCCCTGAATGCTGACAACTCCCTCTCCCCCCATGCATTCTTCCATCAAACTGTTACTGAACACAGGTCTGGCTACTTGCTGCTCATAAGCCAACGAAGAGGTCAGGTTGTTGGAAAGGAAAGCTTGCTTTATTTTGGAGGTTGGCAACCTTGAGGGTGGAGGGAGGCCAACAGCTGTACAGAGGCTGATTCCCTCTGCCCATCCACCACCCGAGAATCGGGAGCAAGAGCTTTTATGGAGAGAGGGAGGGGGCTCCATGAAGAAACAGCACAGTCAGCTCTGACAGTTATTTTGAAATTTGGTCACTGCTGGTCTGACCAGTGTCATCTTGATTGTTTTAAGTACAGTTAATCTTCAGTTCCAGGGTTGGTTTGTTTCCATTTCCTTGAGAGCAATTCTTGGACTTGTGGCAGTTTATGTCACGGCTACCGTCGGTCATCACATTAACTTCTCCACCTGCTGGGGGTTTCAGTATCCATAAGACAGTTTATAGGACATGGCTCAGAATATTATCTATAGCCCTTGAGAAGGAATTAAAGGTCCTTGGCTATTAATGACTACATTATTATTATTTTGTCTCCTTTAACTGTTTTCCTTTGTTTCTGCATTTTCTTGCTTCTCTGATTAAACTTATTTTTTGGCTAAGGTTTTTTCACAGACAAAAGGCAGATAGAGGACATAGGGGCAAGGATAATAGGGTCCTTTGTTGTTATTTACTCACTAAGTCCTGGCCGACTCTTTGTGACCCCATGGGCTATAGCCCGCCAGGCTCCTCTGTCCATGAGATCTCCCAGGCAAGAATACTGGCGTGGGTTGCCATTTCCTTCTCCCCAGAATCTTCCCAACCCAGGGATTGAACCTGTGTCTCCTGCCCTAGCAGGCAGATTCTTTACCTCTGAGCCACCAGAGAAGCCTCAGTAGTGGCCTGTTCCGTTACATGTAAATCCATGGCTGATTCATATCAATGTATGACAAAACCCACTGGAAAAAAAAAAAAAATAATAATAAAAATTAAAAAAAAAAAAAAAAAAAAAAACCACTTGCCACACTGGCTCCTGATAGACTGTGCTATAAGCGCCTGTTTCTTATGTGTCTCTTTATCCTGTGACCCAGGGAGGACCTTAGTAAGTGTCTAGGCTGAACAGTGTGGCTCTTCCTGGGCTGGGAGCTCCTATCACCTGCGGTTCTGGTGGTATTAAGGCCGCCACACATATGAAGATGCTGGTGCACTGACAAGTCAAGGACAGCCCCAGTTCCTCTCAGAAGACCTACTGACCCTGCTAGCTGTGCCCTGCTGTGTGCATGCAGACAAAAACAGACACGTATTGCCTCCCATGCCTCACACTGCAGGAAAATTGCTCGTTTCCATCATTTGGGCCCAGCTTTGTCGACCCCAGTTTGTTGCACGGAGGGTAGAAGAGAGAGTAGAGAACCAGCGTGAAAGTGGTTCATTTCTAATACCAGAGTGGAGATAGCGCTGCTCCAATCAGTGGAAGGAGCCTGGGGTCAAATATCTTACAGTGAAATCCTGGCTCTGCATCTACTATGTCATCTTAAGAACAGTGGATTTTTGAGGCAGTGAAACGACTCTGTATGATACTGTAACGGTGGATACATGCCATTATATGCTTGCCAAAATCCACAAAGTGTACAGCACACAAAGTGAGCCCTGATGTAAACTATGGACTTTGGTTGTAAAGAAAACAATTGTATCACTTTACGATATGCAATGATTGCCAGGACGATTAAGCGAAAAAAGCAATACAGAACAATATATATAGTATGCGACCTTGGCCTAAGGAAGAGAGTTGGAGAGTAAGAAGTATATATTCACATTTGCTTATATCTGCATAAAGAAAGCTGTAAAAGATATACCAGAAATTACAAAAGTGGTTACCTCAGGGGCTAAGGAGTTGGGTGTATGGGGACAGGGGTGGAAGCATGATTTCCGAATGCATACTTTTTTGTTTTGATTTGTGAACCATATGAAGGTATTACCCATTAAACTTGCTTAAAAACTAATTAATTCTATAATGTCTGAAATGCATGGTACAAAACCCCACTTACAAGACTCAGAGGTGAAAGTGTGCTAATGTGTCATACAGAAAAGTAACCTGGACCCAGTAGTACTAGGAATCGTGTGAAAGGGAAACTTATGGGACAGTGGGTTATCTCTTACTCGCCCTTCTGCCTTTCTGCCAGGGAGCTTTGCACTTGCTTCTGTCTGGCTTCTTCTCCACCACTTAGAATCCCCACCTATCCAAGCGCCAGCACCAGAGCTGGACCCAGTCTAGCTTTGCTCAAAACTGGATTGAGGGGTTACTTAGCACAAACATGGCTGCCTGAGCCTTTCTCCCTGTTCAACAGGGGCTGTGGTTAGAGACAAGTTTCAAAGAAGAGGGATTTGGGCAGGACGGCAGTGATGGGCTCGCTTGGTATGGCTATTGCCTGGTGACTCAGAGGTTAAAGAGCCAATCTGTAACGGGCTGTCCTAGACATGGAGGGGCAGACGATGACTCTACAGCGCCTGCAGAGAAGAGGCAGAGAGAGAAACTTGACGGGTTAGGAGCTTCTGCCCACTTCCTGTGTGACCTGGGCAAATCCCTTCTCTCTGGGCTTCAGCTTCTCATTTATGGGACAAGGGGATTGGGCTACATGATGCTCTGAGGTCCCTTTGGTCTCAAAAGGGGAAACAAGCAAAGGGTGGTGAAAAGAGCCTTGAACCGGGAGTGGGGAGACCTGGTTTCCAGAGCCTCTGCTCCCATACCCTTGCATTTGGGCTTTCATCAGGCCATGTGATGCCCATGAACCTCTACTAAAAAATGAGGATAACACTCTGCAGACTGCTGTGAGTTAAATAAACTACTGAGCATGAAACTGCCTTGTCAACTGTCCTGTCGCTGTAGGTATGAGACGTGATTATAAAGGCTACCACCTCTATAAAATAGAGGTATGACCCCGTCCTTGGCCTTCTGTCAGGATGACTATGGGGGCAAATGAGACAGTTCAGGAACTGGGGCAGCGACTGAGCTCTGGGCTGGGACAAAACAGCTAGCGTCTATTACCTGCCAACTGTGTGACAGTGGCCAAGGGTCCTTCCTCTCAGGGCATCCATTTTTCATCTGTGGACCGGGAATGATAGTGTCTGCCTGAGAGGTGGTGCTGAGCAAAGATGAAAGTGTGAGCCTGAGGGGTGTAGTGTGGACTGTGGTGTGCCTTTTTGGTGAGAGGAATGATTAATGGGACTGTTCCCTGGTCCCCCAGCTCCTGAAGGAAGCTATTCTGTGATGTTAATTAAGCTCATTTACACAGGCTTCCTCCAAAGCCCTGGGAAGCAGCCCAGCGATGCATTTACATAGTCATAAATGTTTCTGTAAAACTTATAAAAGTAACATGTTCAGTTAAGACCACTATCTCTTCCACTGTAAGGTCTCTGTCACACTTCTACTCATGCTGGATGATGTTGTATGGCCATGGGCATCTTTGGGATCTGGTTAAGGGGAAGCTGAGTCTGAGATACAATTTATTTGACTTAGTGGATATATTTATGTAGTTTATAGTCACTTCTGTGTACAGTCACTTCTGTATATGCTAGTCATTCTGGCAATAATTCTTCTAACCACCAACGCCCACCACATGGACTCACTCGTTATCAGGACATGAAGATGCAGCCCAGAGGCCATATTGAAACATGGATGTGTCTACACCCAGCCCTGGAAGGTTGTGGAGGAGGAACAAAGTGTGAAGGGTACAGAGCCAGAAACTAGTTTGGGGAAAATTCTTCCACCACCAGAGAATAGATTCATTTCTCATGGATGCCCAGTCAAAATGGAAATCCCTCCTGTTAAAGAATATACTCAGTAATGCCACATATACAATTCTAAATGTACTATACATTTTGTTTCTCTTTAATGGGATTCATGCAAAATAAAACGTATTGGAAGTCAATCATCTGTAGGACTTGAGCACTATAGCAGTCCTACACACAAGGAGTACTTCTGTGTGTGAAGTTGCATGTTTCACTCATCTCAGTATATGGAATCACATTTTGGGCTGACTAATGCACCGTGTAACTAATGCATTGTGTCCTGATGAGGCCTGGAAGTTCCAGATGAAATGGCACACAAAATTGCTACAAATACAACAAGACAGCCTAGAGAAACGAGGATTGCAATGACAAAACTCCTACACGCACTCATCAGTAAGTACAGTGTATGTAGCACAAGAGAAATTTCATTACACAATTGTGTAGCTCAAAGCGATGTAGTAGCGATTTGAGAATGCATCTGAATTGCTTTGGGTAACGAGCCATCAGTTTAGAGTTCTTAAGATGGATCCTTACCCTGAAAGCTTACAGCTTGTGTATAAAAGAAGTGGGATAGAAGTTTCCCCCAATTTGAAAACAATCCTAAAAATTTACAACTTTACCAACAAGATGTGAAACTGAAAGAAATCTCCCTAAACTATTAATAAAATCACAAATTGGCTACCACACCAGGGGAGACACTGAATTACCTTTCTGTTCTCCTTATAGGAAATGCCATACACTATAGTATTGTCATATGAGGAGGGCATAAAAAGGTATGTAGCCAAAAGTCAAGGATAACAAGGTATTAAAACATGTGCTAGGCACATTAAAAATATAGCATATTAAAAATATTATGCCGTGGGGGGGGGTTTGTGATATTTGTAGTAGGTCAGCTTTTCTTGTCTGTAAGTTGTTTTGATTTCTTTTCTCATTCTAAGTAACTATTCATGTTTGTCCTTGATTCTGTACTTATAATTTGTATTAGTTTTCCTTTTAGAAGGCCTCCAATTTTATAAGCCTTGTTGTTGTTCAGTCGCTCAGTCATGTCCCACTCTTTGTGACCACATGGATTGCAGCGTGCCAGGCTTCCCTGTTTTCCACTATCTCCTGGAATTTGTTCGAGTTCATGTTCATTGAGTTGGTGATGCTATCCAACCATCTCAACCTCTTCTGTGCTCTTTTCCTTGTGCCCTCAATATTTCCCAGCATCAGGGTCTTTTACATTGAGTCAGCTCTTCGCATCAGGTGGCCAAAATATTGGAGTTTCAGCTTCAGCATCAGTCTTTCCAATGAATATTCAGGGTTGATTTCCTTTAGGATTGACTTGTTTGATCTCCTTACAGTCCAAGGGATTCTCAAGAGTCTTCTCCAGCATCATAGTTGGAAAGCATCAATTCTTCTGTGCTCAGCCTTCTTTATGGTTCAACTTTCACATCCGTCCCCAACTACTTGTAAAACGATAGCTTTGACTAGACAAAGCTTTGTCGGCAAACTGGTATTTCTGCTTTTTAATATTCTGTCTAGGTCTGTCATGGCTTTTCTTCCAATGAGCAAGTGTCTTTTAATTTCATGGTTGCAGTCACCATCCCCAGTGATTTTAGAACCCAAGAAAGCAAAATCTGCCACTGTTTCCGCATTTGCCATGAAGTGATGGGACTGGATGCCAGGATCTTAATTTTTTGAATGTTGAGTTTTAAGCCAGTTTTTTCACTCTCCTCTTTCACCTTCATCAAAAGACTCTTTAGTTCCTCTTCACTTTCTGCCATGAGAGTGGTATCATCTGCATATCTGAGGCTGTATAAGCTTCAGTATAAGCTTAGGGCCTCACAAAACTTGGATATGCTGTGGCCTGGGGGGCTGCACTGACTCACATTCACCCCTCCCGCTCTCCCCAGCCACTTTGGACCTCGTAGACCCCACCGGAGTGCACTGCAGCTGGTGCTGCTCTCCATCTGAGCCATCCCCAGCCCCCGCTCCGGGGACAGCAGGCGGCAGCAGCAGCAGGCACCTCTCAGGAGGAACAGGCCTGGCCCAGGGAGCTCCCACACTCCCGCACACTCCTATGTTTGGCTTCCTAACACAGGCCTCACTTCTCTCACACCTTCTCAGGCTCCTCAGCACCTTCAGGACAAAATGGTCTGACATTCAAGGCCTTCTGGGTCTGGTTTTATTTGATATCAAAAAATTTTAAAGATCACACTTCCTTCCAGAATGAAGCTGATAAATACAAAAGCAATTTTGTATCTGGTCACCACAGTAAATTATTTCATGCAGTTTTTTTTTTCTTTATTTATTCTTTGGCTTATTCTCTAGGAATTTCTAGGAAGACAAGCATGTCATCTGCAAATAGCCATGTGGTCTATTCCTTGTCAATATTTATATTTCTGTGCCAGTCAGAGGCTTTGTTTGCAAACAACAAAAACCAACTCTACTTTAACACTGGAAAACTATTGGAAGAGCTGCACTCTGGGAAGCCAACATAACCAACCAAATCCTACTAGAATTCAGACTTCTTTCCATGCTGAAGTGCAAAAAAAAAAAAAAATTCAGCCTGGCAAATTGAAAATATCTTCACTCTCTTATCAGTTACTCTAAACAACTCCAAGTTCTGGGCAAGGTCCATTCCTTCTCTAAATCTGTCCCAATCCTATCTTAGTACTCTGCAAACAATGTATACAAGTGTGGGTTAAAGGGAAATACAAGAGAAATTCATTAAAGTATATAAATATATAGATGGCTGAGCAGGGAAGGAAATATGGGTAGAGAATACAGGGCTCTGTGTCTTGACTCAGGTGTATAACCTCCTTCCTCTCCCATTTTTTGCAAGATGACTTTGCCTTTGGCCAATACCTCATCTGACAGGGATTCTAGGCCATGTGTCAGAGTGGCCTAGGCCATCATTCCTGAGGGGTCTGGGCCCTAGTGGTCTTGCCTAACATCTTTGTTGTGATCTTGCTTCCATCCTGGAAGCTATACATGGCAGTACTAGCAGGCAGAGCAGAGGGTTCCCTGAGAGTCAACCTCATTTCTTCATGTACTATTGTAATAACCTCCCCATCACCCTTTAGTACTCATTAGTACTCTCAATCACTGCTGCCCAGTAGAACTTTCTGCAATGATGGACATGTTCCACATCTTCTCTGGGTAAAATGGTAGCCAATAGCCATATGTTATAGCCAGGTGGCTCAGTAATAAAGAATCTGCCTTCCAATTCAGGAGACACAGGAGATGTGGGTTCAGTCCCTGGGTCAGAAAGATCCCCTGGAAGAGGACACAGTAGCCCACTCCAGCATTCTTGCCTGGAGAATCCCATGGACCGAGGAGCCTGGATGGCTACAGTCCCTGGGGCCGCAAAGAGTCTGACACGACTGAGCAACACACACATAGCCATGTATGGATACTGACCATTTGAAATGTGGCTAGTGTGACTGAAGAAACCGAATTTCTAATTTAGTTGAAATTAAATTTAAATATAATAGCCACAGGTGGCTAGTAGCTATAGTATTGGACAGTACACTTGTAAATCATTCCAGCTAACACCATGATCTCCCTTGGGCCTGTTCATCCATTGGCATGAAAGCCCATAATGGCTGATTGGCAGTATTAACTTCCTATTCAGTGGAACCATTGTGTGTCTCCAGATAGAAGCTGTCCTCCCTTGCATATCAAAACCTCTAAACTAGCAGGTGTAGAGATGTGAAAACAAAAAGCAAATTTTTTGAAAGGGGGTTATTTGGTGGAGTGGTGACATGTGCCATTCCCACATTCATGCTTTGGTTCCAGGATTGCTGTAAACCGATCACTATAAGCTGGTTGCTGGTTGAGCTCATACACCACATCCTAGAGGACAGTAACTCAGACTCACAGGGTGTTGTATACCAGGGTGCTGTGACTGATCCTTTAACTGTCTCCTCTAGTCTTCTCTCCGGCCAGCTCTCCTGAGTATGATAAGACCTATGAATCCCATGACCGTTGGCCCATTGCGTCATTCTTTGGCTGTACAGTGAGTTTTTAGGCAGAAGCAGTATTGTATGGGCTGTTCTGACGGTATTTATGAAGTCCACTGATGTCAGTCCTGATGGAAGCATGAAGGAAAGAAAATATCTATTGAACTCCAATATCCATATTTATTGCAATGAGGACTGTTCCTCCATGATGGAAGGAGTCCAATATAACCAACTCGCTATCATAGAGTTGACTGTTCCTCTCCACTGTAGTATGATATCAGATTTGCAGAATTGGTCTCTACTGCTGAAAGTTAGACCCTTGTCAGCAGCAGTGGCTGCTTCAGCTTTGGAATGGCTGTTAAGTCCTTACTCGACCAGGTGGTCCCTCCTCCTGCCCCCCAAACCACTTATTCCTGAGCAGGTCCAGGACTAGCTGGGGAAAGAAGTTGATAGATGTCAGCTCACCCACTGGGTGGGTGATCATGTCCACCTGGTTATTGAGAACTTCCTCCACACTGAGGGCATTTTGGAGAGCATCTACGTGAGACACAGTAGGCTCTGCCTCTGGGTCACTTCTGACAGCTCTATCCACATTATCTTTCCCAGACCACATGGTCACCAATTTCCACTCTTGTTCTTTCCAAGCCCCTGATCATTTGGCCAGACCATTAACTACTGCTCATGAACCAATGTAGATCTGTATCTCAGGCCATCTTGCCTTCAAGGAAAGTGGTCAATAAGATACAGTGTTTTAAATTTTGCCCTTGATAAGATTTCTCTTCCCTGTCTTCTTCTGGGGCCACCTCTGAATGGGACAGCAGGACCACAGGAGTCCACTTTCAGTGGACAAGCCGTGTGTAAACTCTGCTCAGTTCTTTTCCTCCCCTGTCAATTGGCTGGAGGAAATACTCCATGAAATTATAGATATAAGGAGTGATGGGAGGGCAGGACCATAGTATATGAGATGTCCCCACAGCTGGGTTTGGGTGATAGGCCACTCATGCGCTCAAGTGAACACACAAAGTACCCCCAATTGTAACACTCCTTCTGGGCATTTTGTGCCGAAACCTTCTCATTCTTTGTGCATCTAAAGTCTCGTAATTATAATTCTGGTGTTTATTTTGTGTGTCAGATTTTGGTATGCCAGCTTTGCCAAAGAGTCTCTTTCCATCTTTATGTTCTACATATTAAGTAAAAATATCAATCCTCGAAATTTTGTCAGACTCTACTTTTTTTTTGATTATGCAATTTTGATTTAATGTTAAAAATTCAATCAATATAACTCACTATATTTGTGAAACAAACAAGAAAAATGATACAATCATCTCAAGAGAAGTAGAAAGATCATTCGGTAACATTCAGCATCTGTGGCAGGCAGGCCTTGAATCCAGCCCCAGCAGGGCCTTCCTACTGCCTCTGAGGGCTACTTTGTGAATTATTTATTGATTTACTTTTATTGGAGGATAATGGCTTTATAAGATTGTGTTGGCTTCTGCCATCCCTCAACATGAATCAGCCATAGGTATACACATGTCCCCTCCCTCCTGAACTCCTTCTCCCGTCTCCTTCATCATCACACCCCTCTAGGTTGTCACAGAGCGCTGGGCTGAGCTCTCGGTGTCACAGAGCAAATTTCCACTTTTTCTCTGTTTTACACGTGGCAAAGTGTATGTTTCCATGCTCTTCTCTCAATTCCTCCCACCATCTCCTTCCCCCACTCTCTGTCTGTTCTCCATGTCTGCGCCTCTATTGCTGCCCTACAAATAGGTTCATCAGTACCTTTGTCAGATTCTACTTTGAAATCATTTAGGTATTTATGTGTTTTGGTGATTACATCCTGAACAATCTTTTCACTTTCTTCGCTAGTTATTGGACCACTCAAGTTTTCCACCACTCATTGAGTCAACCTAGGTAATTTATGTATTTCTAGTAATGTTTCCATTTTATCCATAATAGCTTTCTAATTTACCTGTTTTCAAAAAAATTTTGACATCGTATTATACACATCGTTTGCGTAAAATCTGTATAATCTCCTCTGTATCATTCCCTTTGCCATTTCTAAGGATACTTTTTCATAATTCGTCTCTTTTCTTCTTAGTTGACCTAGCAGTCTGATCAGATCTTAATTTCATCAGTTCTGTTTGATTTTTCTGTCATTAATTTTTTACACTTTCTTTATTCCTCTCTCTTACTTTCCTAAGAGTATTTTATTATACCTTTCCAGCTTCTCAAATTGAATATTCAAGATATTCTAAAAAACCATCCTAACAGTTATCTGCTTGCCTGTAAGCTCCACAGAGAAACCTTCTCTCTTTTGGTCACCGCCCTACCCTCAGCACCTAGAGCTGTGCTGGCCTATAGCAGGCACTCAGAATATCTTTGTGGAGTGAATGAGATATTGACTTTACACAAAAAAGTTTACGACTATGACACTGCTCTGAGGAAATCTTCAGTCAGAGTATTTAGGTTTTGGTGTGAAATATTGTTAGCCCTTTCAGGCATTTTGTCATCAGATTAAAAAAAAATTTCAGTTTAACTTGAGCTAGTTAGAGGAATCACCGATTCAATGGACATGAGTTTGAGTAAACTCCGGGAGTTGGTGATGGACAGGGAGGCCTGGTGTACTGCGATCCATGGGGTTGCAAAGAGTCAGACATGACTGAGAGACTGAACTGAACTGAGAACTGAGTTAGAGGAATATTTGAAAATTTCCAAGTGGTTAAACTTGAGGTGAAGACCTTATCTTTTTGTTGTTAACTTCTAGATTTATTACGTTATGAGCAGGGAATGTGGCTCATCTGATTTCTCCTTTTTGGTTTCTGAGATTTTTTTTTTGTGGCCTGTGTGTTAGGTGGTGAATTTTTGTTATTGTTCTATAAGGATCTGAAAATAAAACAGATAGTTTACCTTGGGGCTACACATGAAGCTTGTTAAATTTGATATTCAAAATTTCTCTTTACTCAATTTGATTTTAGATTATGATAAACTCTTCCACTATGACTATGGTTTGGTTGAAGTCCCTTTTTATTTCACATCTTCCTGGCATCTACTTTTTATTTGAAAAAATTTGTATTCTTTATCTTGCTTAATGTCTTGTCTTGAATTCTACTTTGTCTGATATGAACATATCCTATATTGCTTTGTCAGCTTTTGCCTGGATTATCTTTGCCAGACCTTTCATGCTAATCTTTGTTATTTTGTTATAAGTGAGTATTTTGTAACTGACTGGTCTATAACTGGATTTGTGTATATGAGTGTGTATAAGAATATATGTGTGTGTGCCCAATAAAGAGATTTAAGTGTAAGTCACAGGTATACTGTAACAATAAAATGTTTGGTCTTCCTGCCATTCAATTTCATGTTTTCTGTTAATTATTCTTTCTCAATATTTTCTTTTTTCCCTTTTCTGAATTTTGTTGGGTTGACAAAGCATTGACTGTTACTTGTTTTTCCTCTTGTGTTTTTAATTTCCATGTCATATCAGTATTATTATTAGATGTTGTTCAGTTGCTAAGTTGTGTCTGACTCTGCAACCCCATGAACTGCAGCACGCCAGGCTTCCCTGTCCTTCACTATCTCCTGGAGTTTTCTCAAACTCATGTCCATTGAGTTGGTGATGCCATCCAACCATCTCATCCTCTGTCCCCCTCTTCTCCTGCCCTCAATCTTTCCCAGCATCAGGGTCTTTCCCAGTGTGTCAGCTCTTTGCATCAGGTGGCCAAAGTATTGGAGCTTCAGTATCAGTCCTTCCAATGAATATTCAGGCTTGATTTCTTTTAGGATTGACTGTTTTCATCTTGCTGTCTAAGGCTTCTCCAGCACCACAGTGCAAAAGCATCAGTTCTTTGGCACTCAGCCATATTATTAGTACTTATCTTTAAATTACTAGCAAATGTATTTCAATGTATTATTTCCTATTTACATTAAGAATTGAATAGAATATGGTTTATCCACTGAATAAGACAAGTCTTTTATAAGAGATGGATACTCAGCTTAAATTGGCTTAAGAAAGATTTTCATAACTGAGGAGCCCAGATGTCCAGACTAAGTTTAGATGCCAGCTTCTCAGAGAGCTGTCTAGAATACTAACTGCTGGCATCTGGCAGGCTGGTGGAAAATTGAACTTTGACTGTTGAGATAAGGGTAGCTTTCAGTGGACATTCAGCTTGTTACCAGGCAACCTGAGCTTCCATAGTCATTTGCTGGATAATTCCCCACCCCCACCCCCCCCTCATGTGCTTATTATTTTCTATTCCCTGGAATAGTTTAATGAGCATTGAGAATGTCCGTTCCTTCAGCTTTGTAGAACTCCCCTCTGAAATCTTTTTTAAGGGATTAGCTCTTTAACAACTTTCTATATTTCTTTTATTAGATTTATCTATTTAGACTTTTTCTCTCTTCTGGGGTCAGTTTTAATAAATAATGTATTCCTAGAAAATCAATATTTCAACTAGATATTTCAAAGTTATTTGCATAGAGTTATCCAGAGAAACATCTTATAATTTTGAAATTCCCTCAGTTTCAAAGGTTATTCCCACTTGTCTTTCTTGTCTTGGATGTGTGTGCTTTCTCATGCATAATCGTCTCTTATTGTCTGACTGACAGATGGAATCAATGCTCAGAGCAACCTGGGAGCTCACTTGTTGAAGATGACAGTGCTTCTTTCATCCTGGGCCTTGGGAAAACTGTGGGCAGCAAAATCCCCATCTCACTCTACCCCTTCCAGTTGGACTTCACATGAGCAAAAACTAAACTATTGTGCTAAGCACCTGATATTCTTGGAATTTACCCATTACAGCACCTTAGCTATTATACAGATTTTCTTCTATTATTTTTATAATTTCATTGTTAACAATTAAGGTCCATTTGGAATTTTAGGAGAGGCAGTAACATGGAAAGCTATTCTTTTTTTTTTTTTTAAAGATACATGGTGAGTTTATACCATGAGTTTAATAAAGAGTTTATACCAAAACTCTTTATTAAATGGTATTTTCCTCTCTGATTTAAAATACCATCTTTACCTTAAACTAAATTCTCGTATCACTTCTGTCTTTTTTTTTTGAAGTCTTAATTTTTCTTTAATTAGTTTGCCAAAAAGCCAGGATCAACTGCTGTTGGTCTTGATTGTTCTTTATCAAGTTTTTGCTGAGATGTACTGTGCTTTTTCAAATATAAATTCAAGTCTTTCCTTACTTAAGGAATGTTTTCCCCTTTCTTGAGCTCTTTGCTCTCTCTTGCCACATCCCTTTTTGCATTTTCAGCATTCTCCTTTTGGATGCTTCTAAAGTGACCTTCAGAGCTACTATCTATTAAAAACAATTATAGTTGAAGATTTGTGTTTTTGAACTGTTTATTTTATCTATGTATTGGAGTATAAGGCTTCCCTTGTGGCTCAGCTGGTCAAGAATCTGCCTGCAATGCAGGAGACCTGGGTTCGATCCCTGGGTTGGGAAGATCCCCTGGAGAAGGGAACGGCTACCCACTCCAGTATTCTGGCCTGGAGAATTCCATGGACTGTATAATCCATGGGGTCGCAAAGAGTCGGACATGACTGAGTGACTTTCACTTCACTTCAAAGTGATCATTTTGCAATCATGTTAGTAATTTCTGAATTCTCTTTCTCCTTCCTAATAGCCTGCTCCAGTTTTATCTATGTGAAATCCTTCGAATCTCTCAAAAAATGTGGCACAGAAGTTTTCCAAAATTATTATTTTTTTAATTTTATTTATTTGGTTACACCGGGTCTTTCTTGCTGCACACAGGCTTTCTCTAGCTGTGAACAGTGGGGACTATTCTTTGTTGGGGTGCATGGCCTTCTTGTGGTGGCGTCTTTTGTTGAGAGCACAGGCTCTAAGCACATGTGCTTTAGTAGTTGCAACATGCGGGCTCAGTAGTTGTGGCTCATCGGCCCTAAAGAAAGCAGGCTTCTGTAGTTGTGGCACACGGCTTAGCTGCTCTGCAGCACGTGGGATCTTCCCAGGCCAGGGATCAAATCCCCGTCCTTTCCATTGGCAGGCGGATTCTTATCCACTGTACCACCAGGGAAGTCCCAAAGTTTTCTCTTATTTACTGAACTCACTCCTTTCCACTGGAGGCCTGCTCTGATTTTGTGCCTTTGTCTCCTCTTCTGAGCATCTCTTTTTCCTCTTGTTCTTTATTATTATAGCTAATGTTTAGATTTCTCCTATTCATAACTGAAAGTGTAGATCTTTACTCTCCAAGTATTCTACTGCACACTACCTCCATGGGATATTAAAAGGGATCATGAGAAAAAAGTTCAGTGGTTCAGTAAGTGTGATAAATGATGAGTTGAAATACTTTTTTAAAGTTACTGATGAAATAACACCAAATAGCGGTGAGGATATAGAGGACATGGAGCCCCAGAAACTCCTATACATTTCAGGGGGAGTGTAAGCTGGTACTCTGTAAAGCAGTTTAGAGGTTTGCATGCATCTCAGAATTCCACTTCTAGGTAAAACCATCCAGGAAAAAGGTGAAACATGTTCACACAGAGTCTAGTGCAGAGTACAGAGTCTAGTACAGACTCTAGTACAGAGAAGTATTCATAGCAGCTTTGTTCAAGCCAAAATCGGAAAACTCTAAATATTTACCAACAGGAAAATAGATAAACACATTGTAATAAATATGTATCTTACCATGGAATACTCCTCAACCATTAAAAGTAATGAACCACAGACACATGCAATAACGTGGGTGGGTATTACAGATAATACATGGAGTGAAAGAAACCAGACACAAAGGAGCACATATTGTGTAAGAATCCATAAACATGAAGCTTCAGAACAGGCAAAACTAATCTATTATTATAAATCAGTTGCCCCTGGGGTGGGGGTAGAGGTGATGGGCCAGGGGAGTGAGAGGACTTCCTGGGGTGATGAAAATGTTCAGTGTTGTACAAATGATACGACTGTGGGTTATGTGGGTGTGATCTTTTGTTAAAATTCACGAGACTGAAAGTAGTAACTGCGCTGAATGCAAAATAGAATAAAAGTGACTGCAAGACCTCTCAGAACCTTTGATGCCTAAGATCTACTGTGAATATCAAAAGGAGGATGTGGTACACAAGGTTTCCTGGCCTCATTTGAGCCTTGCTGGGGAGGTATGGGCAGGAAGTGTTCCCTTCCAAGTGCAGAAACTGGTAGCAAATGGCCATGTGGGGGCAGAAGCCACAAGATCGCTTGTGCCTGGCATCCTGGGTCTCATGGAGTACTGCCCACACCACAAGGTTGGGGCAGGGGCGGGATAGGTCTCTGTGGCCTGTTCCAGAGGAGTCCAGGCCACTCTCCCTGCTCCCCACCCCCCAGTCCTATAGCTTCTGCCAGCCGGACCTCTGGTGTCCACAAGGGACTAGACTGTAATAGCCAATGGCAGTAGAGAAGTTTCTGGCATGGCGGGAGCTGCCACTGCTACCAAGATCCCCCCATGCTTTCCTCTGTGGTAACTGTGGGGCCCGGGCCCCTCTGTCCTGTGTGAGCCTCCCACACCCCTCACTGCCTCAGCACGCAGTCCTAACTGGTGAAGCCTGAGCATCCAGTTCCCAAGGCCTCCTTCTGCCCCTCTGCCCCTGCTGAGCAGGGCTCTCTGGTGGGAAAACTGGGTCCCGGGCTGTGCTGCACCAGTGGGCTTCTCATTTTGCTTGTTCTCATCTACTTCTCAGCTTCTAGAAAGCCTGCAGAATGACTAGTTTGTCAACAATACCTTTACTGTTTTCTAACACTGCTATAGCGGCTTCCCAGGTGGCCCAAGTGGTAAAGATCCCACCTGCCAATGCAGGAGATGTAACAGATGCAAATTCAACTCCTGGGTCAGGAAGATCCCCTGGAGAAGGGCAACCCACTCCTGTATTCTGGCCTGGGAAATCCCATAGACAGAAGAGCCTGGTGGGCTATGAGAGAGTCAGACACGACTGAAGCGACTTAACACGCATGCACACAACACTGCTATAGAGATGTTCTCATTTTTCTCTTTCTTCTGTCAATACAAAAGGGACAGAGCAGACACTTTATGAATGAACCAGGCTGTGTGTATGTGTGTGTGTGTGTGTGTGTGTGTGTGTGTGTGCATGAGCGCGCGTGCGCACACGTGTGTGTGAATGTCCATTCAGCCTGAGCCCAGGCAAAGAGAAGGGGCTGGAGGAGAGGCTGGGGAGGGGGCCTGGCAGGTGGCGGACAGCCAGCCCCGTGAAAGGCCCTTTCTGGGCACGGGAGTGACATTGGTGTGTGGCGGAGCTGACAGATGCTCCACAGGAGATTAGGAAATAAGTCTGCATCTCCCCTGGGCCCCGATACCATCAGCGGTGAAGAGGCCTGTCTGATTTCATTACAAATCTTCCATTCCCGGGGCTTAGAGCTCAGCCTCCGGACTCACAGGTGTGGGAGGACAGTGGGCCGTGGCAAGGACATTTTGCTTTTAATTGTGGTCATTAATCTGATACTAACAGCTGGTCTGTCCTGCAAGAGAAGGAGGGGGGTGACAGGAAACCCATCAATTGGGACCCAGTTGGCTCTGCTGCTTTGTTTTCTAGGAAGTAGGGAGCGAGAAGGGAAACCTTCCTAATCTCACTTTCACGGCCCCCTTTCCTGGCCTCACTGGGAAGGATCTCAGTTGGCTTTCCCCTTGGATTTGGGGGGAGTTTCCTGGAGCCTGTCAATGACTAGCTCCCAAGCCACAGTCCTCGTATTTTCCTAGAGACAGGGCCACAGTAGTGTGCAGTGGCACTTTGCCGAAGGCCTGGCCTTGCGCCAAAGTCAAGGCGTGTCCCAGTGAGAAACATGGAGTGGGATTACTTACCAGGGCCCAGAGAAGCATGTGGGGCAGCCCACTGAGGAGCAGCATGGAGTGGGGAGAGGCCCCAGGCAGAGGGGACAGAGCTAGAGGGAAAGCCAGTGTGACCACAAAATGGGAGGGTGGGCCAGATGGCCTACGTGTGTGCACACATGTGTGCGTGTGATGGGGAGGGCGGGTAGGAGAATTTGCCAAATTCTATCCTGTCTCCATCCATCTACAACCTTGAGCTGTCCCTCCTGCAGGAATGACTCTGGCAGGCCCCGGAGGTGATTTAGAGGCCTGGATCCACCCTGGGAGCTTGCCAGCATCAGACAAGTACCCAGTGGCAGGCGGGCCAGAAGGGGCATAGAGCAGGTGGGGAGACACCCCATGGGGTTGGAGAGGAGGCAGGCAGACTGAGGCCTGGAAGGGTGAACGGAATCCTGACAGGCAGAGACGGTGGTGAGTGAACAGGGAAGGTGTGTGCTGCTGGGGCTCCTGGCCAACCAACTACTGAACGGTCTGCTGAAGGGTGGGGACCTACTGAGAAAAGAGGGCCCCCTGGCAGTGGACTTGATTCCTGGGTGGCAGGCCTGGGGTCCAGTTTCTGGGTTAGAGGCTGCACCTGTGAGGACACCGTTTGGAAGCGGCTCTGTGTCCTCAGACCCCATTAGTCTGAAGGGAGCCAAGAGCAAGGCTGGGGTGGCCGCAATCACACTGTGTGCTGGGACCCCAAAGACCCCACACAGCCCTGGGGGCGGGGGCAGACGTGGGGTCACTGAGGCTTGAAGAGGAAGAGCGACTTGTCCAGGGTTACACGGAGCAAAGTGTGTTTGAACCCAGGCCCTTCTTGCTATACTGGGGGGCCTTCAAGATAGAGGGAAGCCCAATCCAGCTCACCTCCTCCCACCAGCAAGAAGGGCCTAGGCACAGATGGGGGAGGGAACGAGATGCTCGGGTCAGCCCTGGTGCCCCGGGGAATGATGTTTGGTGCTGGGAAGGTCTTTTTCTTCCTCAAAGGAAAACCTAGACTCTGGTCACCTATTAGGGATACTTTGGGGTAAAGAGTCAGGAAGGCCCCATTTGAACGTGGAGCACACCTCTCCAGGATAGGTCAGACTCAGTGTGGGGAGCTGCCGCTCGCTATCCCACTTCTGGAGCGTAGTGACCTTGGGCAGGTCATGGCTCCTCTCTGTGGCTTTCTCACCGGTGAAATGGCGGGGGGGGGGGGGGGGGGGCGGTGCGGTAAGAACAGGATCCACCTGGCAGGTTCCACTGCAGAGGAAGTGTGTATGTATGCAGGCAAAGCACGTGTAACGGTATCTGGCTAAAGGAAGCTGCTAGCTGCAAGCCGTTGCTGCTGTTGCCACCTTGCAGACCCATTCGGAGGAAGCACAACCATTCAGTAGCCAGGGAGTTTGTCCAAGAGGGCAGGTGACCCCTCCATCCTCCTCATCTGCTCCCTGCCCGGGTTTCCTCAGGACACCTGACCAAGCCAGGAAACGTAGACTCTACTTCCTGAATATTTCATGATCTAGCCCTGCTCTTCCATTTTCATGGCAATGAGTTGAGCTGAGGGCCCCCCAGCCTCCCTCACCTGGTTCTCCCCGCCCATAGACTCCCGCTCTGAACCCTTCTCTACTGCAGCAGACAGAAAGAGGGGTTTTTCCCAGCACAAATCTGAGCCTCTGAGAGCCTCCTGGGGCTCTCATGGGTGCAGAAGTTCCTTTGTCTGGAATGCTCTTCACCATACTTTGTCCACCTGGTGTACTTCTGTTTATCCTTCAAAACCTAATGCTAACACACCTCCTCTTGAAGGCTTCCAGACTGTACTTCCTCCCCAAGTCTGAGACAATACACCTAGTGTTTGATACTGCCTTCCATGCTGTGTGACCTCTATGCAGTTTATATTTTACTATTGTGCAAACTCCTTGGACCTATCTCTACCCTCACTGCTAATCCAGGGTTTGGCTTGTGTCAGTTTTAGATGACCCAAACTGAATTTGTTATTAAGGATTCTCTGGTCTACAGATGTTACTATACCAGGGCCATGCTGTGTGGCCTTGGGCATGCTCCTTCCCTCTCTGGGTTGCAGTCTCAGCATCTTTATAATGAGGAAGCTGCCAGGATCTCTGGGCTATTCTGAGTTTCTGGAACTTCCCAGGTCTGCCTGCCTACTAGGGGTGAACAAAAATTTGTGGGGTGGGGGGTTGGTTTTTAGTGCCTCACAGACCACCTGCCTCTCCTGTTAGCAACTCTGTCCCCTTGGAACCAGGTGACTGGTATTATTGGGAAACAAAAAGACTTTTGCAGAAGTTAATATTTCTTTCTTTTCCTCAAAGAAATGGATAAACCTCATTAAGCCAAGACAAGGGAACTAGGTCATGCCCCGATGATGCCAAGCAGAGGCTTGTGAGTGAAGCAGGCTATTAAATTTCAGATATAAAAAATAATCTGCTCCTTGCACCTGCCTGATTCCTTTATTAGCACAAAAGATAAATTTAAACCTCAGACTTACGACAAAAAGAAGTAAGTCTGCCCTCTCCTCCTAATTAAACCAAGAGAAGCCAGCCTGATCCAAGGACACCCAGCCCACTCAATTAATTAACATTTATTACAATCAGAAAACAATCTAATTCAATTAAAATGTTTCCACAAAAGTGGTTTAATGACTTTCCCCAAAATAAAGTACATTCGACCGGAGCATTTATTATGCCAAGGCCCAGTTGTCGGTCGTAAGGGGAGGAGGAATGACAGCCCTGATGTGGCTCTGTGGAAAAGGATGGGACAGACAGGGTCCGGGAGGGCCTGGGCTGAGCCCCTTGTCAGGGGAGGGGGGATGCCTTCTGCCTCCGATGTGCTGTGTCACCTTGAAAAGGTAGGAGGTGTTCAGAGAAAGGACAGTCAGCAGGGCCTTCTGAAACTTAGCCACGAGATATTTGGAAAGCGGGAGAAACTGCGTTTGGAAGCTGTGAAGAGTCTTCTGACTCTCATGAGGCAGAGATTTGAATTAACAGTGCCTTTGTTCACCAAAACTCCCCTGATAGGTCCTGAGTAATAAAAACAGAAAGCAAATAGTTGGAGTTTGCTCTTTTGAGCTAACAAAATAGTATAAGCACATGCTATTGCAAGGCAGTGGGCTAAAGACCTTTGATGGACTTTAATCCTCACAGTGACCCTGCAAGTTGGCACTCTCCATTGAAACCAAGGTTCTGAGTGTGCCTGAGGACCACGGTTAACTAGAGGTGAGGGGTGGATTCAAACCCAGGCAGCCAGACTCCAGGCAGAGAGAGGCCCCGGCAAGCTCCAAATAACCGTGGGACCCTGGGGAGAGGGAGGCCTCTGCTATCAGACTTGGGTGGGGCCCCACAGTCTGTCCTTTTGAAAAGCCCCCTGGAGACTCTGGTGCTCTGGTCTTGGAGATCTGCAGTCTCTACATGGTTCTGGGGTCACAACTGGCCTAACACCCCGGCTCAGCTGTGGCCTCAGGAAAAGGACAGGGTGAATTAAGCCCTTTCCCCTCAAATTCAGTTGCACCTATGTTGTCTGAAGCTCATACACTGTCATCAGCACTGAGTACAAGCTTTAAAAAGAGCTTTGTTAGCCTGATAGGCAGAAAACGGGACGCCAACAATAGGATTCAAACTGAAAAAGAAAAAGGCAGAGGAAGCAACACTTGCAGGATACACAGCAAACATCAGTACTGGTCTCTTCTGGATGGTGACCCAGTGGGTCAGTTTTATCTTCCAGATTTTCTACTGTAAATGTATACCACTTTTATAATCAGAAAAGACTATTAAAAGGGTTTTTAGGTTCTTCGTGTTTCTTTTCTCTTGTTTCTGGAAAGGTTAAGCATTTGGGTTCTTCTGTGACTTCTCTGCTCTCATCTCTCCATTGGCATTTTAGGTTCTTGGTGGTTTGTATGAGCTCTTTGTAACAGGATTTTAACCCTATGTCCATTATATTTGTTGAAATGGTTTTTCTGGCTGGTTATTTACCTTTCAGTTTTGTTTCTAATGTTTTCAGTGGATGAAGGTTTATCATTTTATGTTGTCAAACCTATTGATCTTTCCCTTTCAAGATGCCTTCTATTGCTTTTTAAGTTAGAAAGTCCTCTATCAACAAGAGATAAAACAGGTATTGACTTAGCTTTCTTTCTAGTTCTTAGGATTTCTTTTCATTTTTCCTTTCCTTTGTGCCATGTAGCTCTTTGATCTGCTTGGGTTTATTTGGGTTTACAGTGTGCAGATTAATTATTTTCCAAAGAGCTAACTGATTCACATCTTATTGGATAAGACTTTCTTTCCCTCCCATATAGTAATGTCTAACTTATGCTATATTATGTTTTTTATAGATAATAAGCTTTTGTTTTTAAGTTACCTATTCTGTTATACTGACCTGTTTTTTTTCTTGTATTTCTATTACACTGTTTTGTTGATTATAGCTTATTCATATACTTAAACCGCCTCTCAGTTTCAAAAATTCGTAGGTTTCTTTCACATATTGTTCTTCCAAGTGACTCAGAACCATTCTGTAAAGGTCAAAAAGGGAAAAACAACAACAACCCATTGAGATTTAAAATGCAATGAAATATTTGAAGAGATAACATGGTCCTTCTACCCACCCTGGGGGTTCATCTCGATACCTATGTCACTTCTATTATAGTTCTTGAGGGAGCTTTGCAGTTTCTCATGTTTCACTGTTTAACCATCCCTACAAGTATGTGGCTAGATGTCCAGAGAAGCGGAAATAATGATAAGAATAATATATTTACATATATGTATGTTATCTAATGGGTTTCCCTGGTGGCTCAGCAGTAAGAATCTGCCTGCCAATGTCTTCCAGTGCAGGAGATGCAGGTTTGATCCCTGCATTGAGAAGATTCCCTGAGGAAGGAAATGGCAACCCACTCCAGAATCCTTGCCTGGAAAATCCCATGGAAAGAGGAGCCTGCTAGGCTACAGTCCGTGGGGTCTTAGAATTGGACATGACTTAGCAACTAAACAACAACATTGTTATATAACACTATCATTTTTAGTGAGAGAAGTTGCCTTTTGAGAATTGCTATGATTGTGATGTCTATTGGGTCAGTCTTAAATGAGAAAACCAATTTGCAGAGTATTGTACAGGTGTATGTGTATGGTTTGTGTGTACTTGCACAAAGATCTGGCAAAGGGTTGAGCACTTTACAATCTAGATAACATGACAGGGAGGGAATGGAGAGGGTGGAGGAATGGAAGGTAGATTCCCTCCACCCCCACACCCCCTGCCTACAGTCACGAAAGAGAAGAAAAAGGAGGAGAAAGTTGCCAAATTGCCTCTATGGTGACTGGTGATCACCCAGTTACCTTTTTCATCCCAGAAGCTGTCCTAGGAGTTCCCCATGGTAGCACCTGCTGGCTGGGTGAAGCTGGGCTTTGTTGACTTGGCAGATTTTGCCCCTCTCCACCTGTGGAGTGGGGTGAGGGGAGGCAAGTCTGCTTTGGGCCCTCTTGAGTGAGAGGCCTCAGAAGGTGGCCAGTGCCTCCTTATCCTCAGCTGACACCCCGTTCCTGGCCAGCCTCTTCTGGAAGGAGCTGGGATCTGACTGCTCAGCCTGGCAGGCCCCTCTGTACTTGCTTCCTCTCCATTCCCCACTTCGGTTGTTTCAGGAAGCCTTCCTAGGCTGCCCCAGTCTGTCACAGTTGGAATGAATGACTGTAGGACTCAGACCTTTTCCTTGGCACAGAAACAGGCTAGGACTTGTGATGTGGTGGGCAAGAGAACTGGCTTCTGAGGGAGCCTGGCTGGGTTTGAGTCTCAGCCCTACTACTTACTGGCTGGGCTTGTTGTTGTTCAGTCGCTAAGTCACATCTGACTCTTTGTGACCCCATGGACTGCAGCACAGCAGGCCTCCCTGTCCCTCACCGTCTCCTGGAGTTTGCTCAAGTTCATGTTCATTGAATTGGTGACACTATCCAACCATCTCATCCTGTGCTGCCCTCTTCTCCTTTCCCAGCATCAGGGTCTTTTCCAATGAGTTGGCTGTTGGCATCCAGCTAGGCAGCCTTGGACAAATTTCTCCCTCACTCTGATTTAAGACTTCTTCCTGTGCAGTGGGGGTCAGAGGGCTGGGGTGAGGATTAGAAGTGGGGAAACCTGGCCCAGGAGCTGCAGGCGCAGTGCTGTCCTTGCCCCTCCTGCTGGTCTCACGCAGGCTCTGAGACCGATGAGAGGAGCAGGCGGAGTGAGGAGCGGGACACACACGCGAGGCCGAGCGCCGAATCTGAGAGCAGGCTGGTGATTTCAGACGGGTGAGAGAACGTTTCCAGTGGGAGTCACCCCAAAAGCTTCTTGGTTGAATGGGGGCCCGGAGAATGGGGAGGTAAGGACAGGAACAGTGTGGGCAGGGAAATCTCCAGTGTGTTTGAGCAGCAAAGAGACCGGCCTAGCAGGGTGTGGAGGTCTGGTTAGCAAAAAGCATGACCAGGGGGTGGGACTTGGGCTCTGCAGTTGGATTGTCTTCTCTGGGCACCAGGAGGCCACTGACGATTCTGAGGGATTGAAGGAGGTGAGGGAGGAAGGCCATGAGTTCTGAGAGCTGGGAGGAAGAGCCAGACTGTCTTGAGGACAAATTCTAGTTCCCTCACTAGGGATTCGGGGCAAATAAAACCTCTCTGGCTTGTCTTCTTGTGGGTAAAATGGGATAATTCTAGAACCTACTTCATAGGGTTGTTGTGACAATAAAACTAAGCTAGTTCAATCCCAAGAAGCTCTTTCTTGATCTCTTTGGAGCTCCTAGGAAAAGGCACTGACAAGGCACACAGATCTGTTTTCAAATCCTGATTAGTTCAGTGAAAATGGGCAAAATGGTGCCACCACCTTGGATGGCGGTGGGGATGAAGCTTGCTCACACTGGCACTAGCCCAAGGCTCTCTGAGCAGCACCCAGGCCAGTTGCCCAGAGTGTGTGGAAAAGGAGCAGGGTCAGGAGTTTGAGGAGAAAGAAGTCAGTGGGGGAAGCTGGGCTCTCAGAGCCTGAGCAGGGAGGCCTGCAGGGCCTGACCCCCACAGTGGGCTCTGTCCTCGGCATTGGGGGGCATGAGTGGCCTGGGCAGGGGAGGCCGGGGCAGCGGGACTGGGGTGGTTTCGGGTGTGGCCCTGGGGCTGTGGTGGAGTGCGGTGCAGGCATTTGTGGGGAGAGAAAGAACAGACGATGAGCCATAGGCTTGCAGGTTTTCACTCTGCCCAACTTCCGACCCCTGGTTCCAGGATTCCAGCCCAAGTGTGAGGTGATGGCTCCAGAGAGCAAGAGCTCTGCACCCCCCTGACAGAGATTTGGTGCCCCTCTACTCCTGGGACCCCAGGTCCCCCTCACCGAGCACATTCTCCAGCACCCAGAAGCCCTGCTTAGATTCTCCAGCTGGGACTGGTGACCAGTAAGGCTCAGCCTTTCGGTTGCTTCCATGTACTTTCAGGGGCTAAGTGAGCAGTTAGCTGGGATATGTGTGTGTGGAGAGAGAGTTACCTAACATCTCTGGGAGGTCAGGAGTTGTGCCCAGGCAGCCTGTTTCCACCCAGAGGTTTGCACATTTGAGAGAACTGGATCTTGGCAACCGGGATCCTTCCCCCTCCACCCTGTATGCAATTCGGTTTTTAAGTTTCAGCTGTGAGCCGCCAACTGCAGCCCTTGGCTCCTGAGGCACTAATGAAGTCCCTTCCCTTGTAGAGCATGGGCTCGCTTACAAGGAAGCATAATTTGCTGAGCCTTGGAGAAGAGCAGAGAGCTCACAGAGCGCACACCCTGCGCCAGGTACCCAGAGAGCTTCTAGTACCAGTGAATCCCAGGTAGGAAAGAACTCAAGATTCTTTGTGACCTGGGTTGAAAGAAGTCAGTTCCCAGGCACGTAGAAGCCAAAGAAAAAGTTAAAGTAGTAGTCACTCACTTGTATCTGACTCTTTGTGACCCTATGGACCACCAGGTTCCTCTGTCCATAGGATTCTCCAGGCAAGAATACTGGAGTGGGTTGCCATGCCCTCCTCCAGGGGATCTTCCTGACCTAGGTGATTGAACCTGGGTCTCCTGCATTGCAGGCAGATTCTTTACCATCTGGGCCACCAGGGAAGCCAAAGGCCCCACTCAAATGTCAGTGGTCGATCACCTCTGGACAATCCAGAATCAAAGGAAGAGTGGTCTTCCTGAGGGCCCACTGACAGAACTCTTAAGAATGGATCCCATGCTGGGCAAGGTGGTGAAGGGGTAACAGGATCTTTCTCCAGTCATACCAAAGGTCAGAGGGATCCCATTTGTGGCCTTGCTCCACCCACTTTGGAGCCTGGCTTGTGCAACCCTGAACCCTCACCATCCAAGCCCGTACCTTTCAGAGGCCCCGGTTGGCCACTCACCAGCAGAGCACTGGACAGCCACCCAAGCCTACTGTGTTCCCTCTCTGTGATGTTGAGACCTCTCAGCTCCAACTGTCTCTTTCTTTGCTCCTCTCCCTCCAGAAGTCAGTTCACAACAAGGAAGGTTAGTTCCCTGGGCTCCTCTCCAGAAGCTGAGCCTATGTCTCAGGGAGTTGTCTCTCAGCTTTATCCTGTTGACTTTTCCTCCCAGGCCCAGGCAACAGAGAGAGCTCTGAGGCCCACATCAGTACAGTTTTTACCTCCTCAGCAATATACAACTTGAGTTTGACAGTCACTTTTCTGGAATATCCCTTAAATATTATGTCTGAAAGTTCTACAGTGCTTGGTGGTGGAGGGAAGCAGAAACACTGGGCTGGAAACAGTGTCCACGGTAAAGGGTTAAGAGCTCTAAAATCTGGTCTAAATTTAGTCTACATGTTTGCACTTTCATCCATTCTACTCCAATGACGTGGCAGCTGTCACTGCCTCTGCCCACTGCGAACTCGTCCTGCCTGAGCCGGGTGGCTTCCTCTGTCTGCTACGGAAGCGTCTGCTCATTAGCTTGTCTGCCTTTATGAGGACACGGTGTGTGACCGTGTACCTTTAGGGACAGGCAAAGGATGTGAATTCCATAGCAGGTGACGCTGTACAAGGTCCTGCTCTGCTCATATTGTCTGCAGAGCTCTAAGATGGCCACTGAGAGGCTCAGCCACAGCCAGCTAACCAAACCGTTTAAACAAACCCAGGACCTTTTAAACAAACCCAGGGCGTCAGAGGATGAGATAGCTGGATGGCATTACTGGTGCAATAGACATAAACTTGGGCAAACTTCGGGCGATGGTGAGGGACGGAGAGGCCTGGCTGCTGCAGTCCCTGGGGTCCCAAAGAGTCGGACACCACTGGGAGACTAACAGGACCTCTATATGGTGACTGGTCACTAGGGGGCGATCTCACACAGCAAACCTGCAGCCCTCTGAGTTCTGGGAGAAAGCTGAAGGCCTTCACTTGCCCTTCCACGCCTGGGTTTCTCAGTTCAGGGAGGCAATGAATTGAAAACAAGTCCTGGTCAGCAGGCAGGAGCATCTGAGACGGCATACCTCCCAGCAGCTAAGATGTAACCATGTCCGCGGCACGTCAGTGTGGAGAGAAGCTGAAAGGACAAGAGCTTGTCTGTTTTTACTGGGTATGAAAATGAATTTATTTACACAGTAACATGATGCCACAGAGAACACAGCAAAGTACCACAGCAAACCAAAGGGCGGCGCCGCCTGATGACAGAGGGGACCTTTCGTTGGTAGGTTTCTACAACTCTACAATGTGTTAAGTAGAGAGGTGACGCTCCAGGAAAGAACAAAAGAAACAAGATTTTCAAAAAGCGAGCATGGGCAGAACCAGTGGGGAATGAAAGAGAGAGCGGAATGAGGACTGCCATGATTCAAATCACTGAGAAGGACAACATCTTGCTTCTGCCCTCATTTCATACCAAAATGCCCGGCATGTCAACAGAAAAAAATCCCATCCCGGTGTGTTCGCATGTAACACCCTTTAAAACTGCTAAGGGAGGGGATAACCAAATAGTTATTTGGAGCAAGTTTCCTGAAGCAGTGTGGTTTATCTTTCAAAAATGCTACCCTGAAGCCATAGGGCTGGTTCAACATTCAAGTTATCGGGAGCGCGGACACACACACACACTTTCCACACACTACACGGGCAAAGTGGATTTTCCATAATATAATATTTGTAGCAAAATATATGACTCTGTACTTCTGCTAGGTTAAAAAATGTCCGACCTCTTTTGATTCCCTGAAACTTTCTTGATTTGAAAAATAAAAGTGGAGGCAAATGGGTGGGGAAAAGTGAGAAGCTGGGAATAAACGCGGAGGCTCTCCGGCGTGGGAAACACCTGACGGGATGTCCCGGATGCAAGCCCCTGCAGCCCGCCCGGGTAAAAGGGGAAAAGCTTCTGCAGTGGCTGACGCAAAAACCTACTCTAATTTCAAACAGCTGCGGAGAGAGGGTGTTTAACAGCTGTATAGCACCTTGTACTTTCTGGGCACTTATAAATATTAAATGGTGGTGATGATGAGTGGTGAACACCTCGGTTTATAAAAAAATACTACATTTTAAAAAAGAAAATTCCCAAGAGTTTTTTTAAACAAACCTATTGAAACTACCACATCTCTTAAAAAAAGAAAAAAAAAAAAAATCCTCAGCTTTTAGTATTACAGGGATATGATATTCCCAAGCTGAAGTTTGGGTGATTGTCACAATCATGTAAATGGGAGGGGATAGTTCCTTCTCCTGAAACGCTGGGGAATTTATAATCTGCCCAAGGTTTTCGTTAGCATCATCTCCCCGCCCCCCCCACCCCATACACAAAATGGACTTTTTAAAAAATAGGTGCTTTTTTTGAGGATGGTTTACTTGATCAGCGGAATACCTGGATGTGGAATGCATGTGAATTCTCTTCCCATGGCATCTGTCATAACTCCGCCTCATCACCTAAAAAACATCAGGACAGAGAGGCTTGGTTTCTTTGGTATAATCTCTATCTTGAATCTCGCATGGCACCACTCAGGGCCTCCCTAACGGCATCGTTGTTGGTCCATGGAATCCCCACGTTTGGAGCTACCGTCAGCACAGGCTGCGGTGCGCACTTGAGCAAGAGTGGCACTGGGATTTGTCTCGGCACAGCACTTTGGGCCTTTGAGAATATGGGCTTCAATGAGGTAAAACTAACCACCTGCTATCATGGGCAGCCATCCCGTTCACTCATTACGCTGAACCAGAATTTTTACTCCTTGTCAACTAGTAAGGGGAATAAAAAACATGTCAGAATTAGCCCAGGAAGTCAAGTTGCTCCCTGCCCATCCCAAGTATGTTCATACTTTATTTATACATCTAGAATCATTTAGAATACAGTGCAGTATCCTGAGCCCATCCCAATTTTTGGAACCCATATTTTTTTCAGATCATTGCTGGTAACATCTACAGAAAACTTCTATCAGCAAAACTAAGGTAATTTCCTAGCACCAAAGTATTCTTAATTCAAATGTGCAAAGTGGAGTGCAATCCTTCTATGCTCTACTGTTTAGTAGGCCCCAAAGATCTTTCATGGATATTTTATAATGTTAGAGACTTTAAAATACAATTTTAGGTAGTCTAATTCCCAGGATTATCATTACTATTTCCAGAGGCTCAGATCTCTTGGTTTGGAGTTTTCTAAGTTCACAAACTTGGACTGAGTTTGGAAGCACAACTGGCCCCCAATGACAGTGAAAGGCTACTCAGACTCTTAAAATTCTAACCAACAGATCTTACTTTTGGCCCCTCAGCATCAGCAGATTAGGGAATGTGAGTGCTCTGCTCCCCTGTATACCTCACCCAGTTTATCTTCTGAGGGCAAAACTTAAAACCCACTGCCATATCCTGGCTTCCAAATCTGACTTAGCCTATGGGTTGGGGGACGTCCTTCACCATTCTTTTGTTGTTGATGCCATGGGTTGCAACTGCTCTTTCCACCATCTTGCTGTTATTCTTGATGAAGTAGCTTCTTGACATCATGCTAGTGCACCAAGGGCTCTCCTCAGGCGAACAAGGGAGCCCTTTCACAGCCCCCCACCTTCCCGTGGAACATCTAATTCCTTTCCTCCCAGACGAGGTTAGCACGCTAACAAGGCACTCTGCTGTACATTCAGTCTTGGTCTTGGCTACTCCAGCCATTGTCCCGTTTCTCTAGTACCTAAAAGTGTACGAGAGATTATTCTTGCTCATGTGGCTTAAGGAAAAGTTCCAATAGCGGCTTAATTGTTCAAATTCTTAATATACATGGAAGAATCTATAGTACAGACTTCAAAAGAAGAGAAAAAAATCCAATCCGTATTGAAGACAATAACTTGATGTTACTTGAGAAAACTTAAAGTGCTATACTAGTCACAATCCAAAACTCATATATATATATATATATATATATATATATATATATATTATATGTATAAATATGTATGTCTGTGTCTGAGGGCAGGATTTCTTTGCAGTTGATGAATGAATTCAAATTTTCTGCTACAATTAAAATGGAAATGCAAAATATATGTGTCAGTATGACATTGAATTTCATCATTTTGGAAAAATATTTAGAGGACCATCTGACAATACCTCTTGCCTAGAAATAGGGTTATCTTGCCTATTCCATTTTCACCTGTAACACCTTCGTCCTTCCCCACCTTACATTCTTCGGCCCTCACTCAGAGAACTATTAATCTAGCCACCCGTCTTGGAGGAGCCCGAGTCCCTTCCTAACTAGCTGGCATTCATCTTTTGCCCTTAACAAGTCTGACCATGAAAACAGTACTAAACGCATCTAATGTGAAAAGGTGCTCGGTTCACCAGTGCTATGAGATAATGGTAGTGGAGGGTGTCCATGCTTATAATATTATCAAGTTAAAATGAAGAAGACTGGATCCAAGTCAAAACAGAAACAGGAGCAAAAAAGGAGGGTGGTGGTGGTGAAGGATACCTATAAAACAAACAAAGGGGCCAGGAAACATTCTTCATTAAATATGAAACTGCATTAAATAGTCAACATTCAAATTCACACGGGCAAGGCAGCATGAGAGTGACGTTGAGGACGTGTCTCCATGGAGAGCAGGCTGCTCGGGGGCGTGCTGGCTGGCAGGGCCAGTGGTCTCTGCGCTGCCACTTCAGTGTATAACTGGGCGGGGCTTATGTGCACGTGGGTTAGCTAAGGTCAACCTAATAAAGCCTGCTAGGCAAAGTGAGGCCAGGTTGCAGGACGCCAAGAGCGAGCGGATGGCTGGCCTGCAGCGCGCGCCCATCCTGTGGCCATTCCTAGGGGGCAGAGCCTTGCACTCTGGCCAGAGGAGACAAGACTCTGTGTGGGCCAACCAGCTCTCTTCCCTGGAAGTCCTGAACTGCTGGCCAGGAGGACAGGGGCATCCTCCAGATGGGCCTCACGGGTCCCATTCTCGAAAAAAAAAAAGAAAAAGAAGCAAAGAAGAGCACAATAAAATACATTCTTCTCCTTTCTTGATCCTCTTTGATACAGGTGAATCACATGAAAGGTGGTTAATAATGTTTAAAGTTTAGAAATTACCAAAAGGCCACTAACGTGCTATCTAAGTAATACTGCACAATCAGGCTTGGCTTTAACAAGCTCTGCACTGGCTGATGCGGGGCTCAGGGCTGTCTTGCCCACCAGGCAGAGGACGTGTCTATCAACCCTGCCACAGGTTGCTCCCCCAGAGGCCTGGCCTCTACTTCCAGCGGGCATGTGCACACACACGGGTATACACGTGTACACACACTCACACTGTCTGAGTGACTCTTGGGATTTCAAAGTTGAAGTAAACAGAACAGATACTCACAGTTTTGAATAACACACACACACACACACACACACACACACACACGGTGGAACGGACACTCGTCTCAGCGCAAATATGTGCCAAGGGAAGAAGGGGAAGGTTTCTGTGGATATTGCTTCAGGTGAAGTTGCAACATAAACACTGTATATACAGCTAAAAAAAATACATACAAAAATTGCACATGTATCCATAGGAGGGGAGCACTGACCCCATGCAGGGTGAACGGCTCTCGGCCACCCACCTCAGCAATGCAAACTCCCCATGAGCTGCCCTCAGTGCTGTGTCTGAGTCACTGGGAGCAATGTGCCGTGCAGCTGGGAGGCAGTCTCTCTAGACAATGAGGGCATTGCAAACAGGAGGTCGGTGGTCTCATCAGTGGCCTTCTCCCCTTCCTCTGCCTTCTGGCCATCCTAATAGCCAGCCACACCATGCCCTTGAGGGAGATGTTACAGCTCAACAGACAGCCATTTCCATGCAGAGCTGTTGTCTACAGCATTTGGTAGACTAGTTAACACCGGCTGCTGATAGAAGGAGGCTGGCCAATTATGGCTCAGGGGAAAACTGTGATCTGGGTACCGGCAGCCCTGGCTGCCAACGCTGACAGCTCTGACAGTAATCAAAGAACAGTCCTTTAAACTCTGTTCCCCTGATGGCCCCTAGAGAACTGCACGTGCAGGAGCACCATCTCCTTGTGTCCTGCTAGCTATTTGTAAGATCTGAACTGCACTCTGCCCTTCTGGGGCACTGGTGACACCACCTTGGGTCAGCTCTGTCATGGGCTGATAAACCCAAACTTCACTGGCAAGTGGGGACAGAACCAAGGTGAAGGAGATTCAGGCAGTGGCATCACGAGAGGAGACTGAGGGCCGTCCTCCATACAGTGCACACACTTACTGATAATGGAAACCAAATGGGTGCATGACCCTAAGGATGGATTCTCTCTCCTTGTCCTTCTACCATCTGCTGGAACAAAGGATGTAATTCCAGGAACCAAAACTGTGCTGATACTAAGTATGGCAGTTCTGCCTGGTAAGAGAGCCAATTATTGATCCTTTAAAGGAAAAGAGTTTGTTGTGAAAGTTTAGTAGATGATGGTAAGTACTGGTTAAATCTGTCTATTGCTAGTGAGAATAAATACATGGTGTTAAAAAGACAGGTGATACTCAGAGTTCTGGAGGAACTTGACCCAGCTCATGGAGTTCAAACCAGAGGAGCTGTCACTTCAAGGATGCATCTTCATATTTCCTGCACTTGGGGACAGTTAGGACAGAAGGTGTTCCCATGAACGGAAGCTGCACATTTGTGCGGCTGACTTTCCCTAATGTTAAGATGGACTCAGCGTCTCACTGGACTTGGATGGGGATGGAAGGCTTGTCTCTCCTCTTTCCTTGAATTCTGTATGAGTACCAGGAAGGGGAAATGTGTGGGCAACTTGAAGAAGGTGACACATGAAGTAAGAGCAGGGACCGGGACATGTTAACGGGGCTGCAGGATTTTCACGACACAGCTGAGAGAGTCCGGAGTGGCAAAAGCCAGATACTGAGCACAAAGCCAGTCCTCCAGGCTGATGCCAGCCTCCCGGTCCAGGGACTTCTCGGCAAACTTGATCATGAGCAGTGTGCGCTTGATGTCTAGCCAGTTCTGGAGCAGGGTATTCCTGTGAGCGGGGCTGGGGGAGGCAGTGAAAGTCTGGAAGAGATCTTCCCGGGGACCCCAGAGCAGACACTGGAGGATGCCTTTGGCATCTGAAATGAGGATCCGCTCAGAAGGGTTGGGATTCAGGAGGCAGCTAGCCAGCTGCTGCAGGCCCCGGGAATAGGGGGAGCGGAGTGGGATGCGGGGCAGGTCGGCCCGAGTGTACTCCTTTTCCTTCAGCTCTGGGTTCTCATCAAAAGGGTTGGGCAGGTGCAGCATCTCGTAGATGAGGATGCCTGTCTGGAACTCATCACACTTTTTATATTGCGTGGCCGTGATGATCTCAGGGGCGAGGCGGGACTGGTCCCGGAGGATCTCAGGGTCTACCAAATGGCTCTTCTGCTTGGCCTGGGAGAAGTTGCTGACGATGAGCCTCGTGGGACAGGACGGGGTGGGGCTAGGCTCTGTGGGCCCCAGGCCCTGGGTGGGCCCCCCGGGCTGGTAGTGGACGAGCAGCAGGTTCTCCAGACGCAGATCGCAGTGGGTGACGTGGTAGGGTTTGAGGTGCTCCAGGCCCGAGCACAGCTGCAGAAGCAGCAGACACACTTGCCTCTCGTACGCGTCCGGGCTTTTCCCATGCTGTGCCAGGGAGTCGCGCACAAAGTCGGCCACTGTGAGACAGGGAACCTCTCTGGTGATGACCACAACGTGGCTCCTCTGCTTCCTGCTGACGACTGCCTGGCTTTCTTTGTGGGACGACGACTCTGCTTCGGAGCCCAGGTCTGGGCTCTTCCCATCAGCTTCTCCTTTCACCTCTTCCGTTGCTTCCATGTCATCCTCCTCCTCTTCAGGGGCGTCGGGATCCTCCCAGGGAAGCAGGCGCTTAGGAACTTCGGCAAGGAAGTGACCGCAGTCCTGCTGGATGTTAAAATGGACAGCTAGACTCTGCCGGATGGCCAAGCTGTGGTAATACTGCTGCGATTCCTTAGCTTTGCTCTTACAGATCTGAAGGAAGAAAGCAAAGAACACAATTTAAAATGCACACCATCATAACAAGGCTTCTGATTTGTAAAGAGGGGTTAACTAGAAGGTGACTGGTAGGAGTCTGGAGTAGCGAGAGCAACAGTGTTGCAGTGGAGATACAGCAATAGAGTGGAGTTTTTCAGAAAGGGTTTTGGTGACTGTGTTGAGTGACAGAAACAGTGTCTTCATGCTTAACCCATCACATGTATTATCTCTAGTCCTTACGTGTGCGTCTGTGCTAAGTCGCTTCAGTTGTGTCTGACTCTTTGTGACCCTATGGCTTGTAGCCCACCAGGCTCCTCTGTTCATGGGATTCTCCAGGAAAGAATACTGGAGTGGGTTGCCATGCCCTCCTCCAGGGGATCTTCCCTACCCAGGGATCAAACTTGCCTTTCCTGCGGCTTACTGCACTGCAGGTGGACTCTCCAGCACTGAGCCCTCAGGGAAGCCCTCTAGTGCTTCCACTAACTCCTTAAAGAATAGGCCGTGCATGTGCATGGTCAGTCATTCAGTCATATCCAACTCTTTGTGACTCCATGGGCTATAGCCTGCCAGGCTCCTCTGTCTATGGAATTCTCTAGGCAAGAATACTGGAGTGGGTTGCCATTTCCTTCTCCAGGGGACCTTCCTAACGCAGGGATCAAACCTGTGTCTCCTGCATTGCAGGCAGATTCTTTACTGCTGAGCCATCTGGGAAGCCCAAAGTAGGCTGAAGACTTAAGAATTTAAAAAACAAAATCAAAAAACACAAACCCAGGGCCACTAGTTTGCAAACCTAAGTCTGCTCGACACCAAAGCTTCCTCCTTCCACTCTACCTTGCCCCTCATCTAGAAAACTGAAAACCAAAAAAGTCATTTTCCATTTATGCTTTCTTTCTGTGGAGTTTTATAGCCCAGACTTACAGAGCAGCTCAATAAATAGCTTATAACATAGGCCAGAATACCTTATATCACTGGTCAGGAGACTTGACATAGAATTGGCCAGGTAAACTGTGGGTCTTCCTAACTTTTCAGTGAATGTCATTGTGATGGTCACAACTCAGGCACTCATGGGTAAAGAAGAAAGTTTGAGAGAATCACTGGTCTCATCTAGCCAGAGCAAAACCACCATTTCAATGGCAGCAGTCTGAGTTTTACATTTTCTCTCTCTCTTTTTTTTTGAACAACAATCTATACCCAGCTTTTATTACTTAACAATATGTCTTGAAACTGTTCCATAGATAGCATACTATTAATAGTTTTTTTAAATAGCTACATACATTCCAGTGCATGGACATACAAGAAGAGTTCAGTTACCCCTCTCTACTGGCAGACATTCAGGTCCTTTCCAGCTACAGACAATGTTGCAGTGAAAAGCCTCATACATCCCCATATTGCTTGTGTATGAGGACACCTGTAGGATAAGTTTCCAGAAGTGGAAGTGCTGAGTCAAAGGGGATCTGTATTTAGATGTTTGATAAATGTTACCAAATTGCCTCTATCAAGTTGAGTCAGTTTACGCATTAGCCAGTGGTGCAGGGGGGTGGGGGTGGGGGTGGGTGGGGTGCTTGGTCTCTTCCCATCCTTGCCAGCCTATCATGTTTACAAGCTTTATCTCTACTGATCTGATAACTGAAGAAAAGTATCTTTGGAGATACTATTTTTAATGAGTTATTGAGCACCTCTTCACATCTTTAAGGATCCACTGTAATTTCCCCCTTTTCATTACCATTAACTATCTCTTTATGAAGTGAAGTGAAGTGAAAGTTGCTCAGTCGTGCCTGACTCTTTGCGACCCCATGGACTATATAGTTCATGGAATTCTCCAGGCCAGAATACTGGATTGGGTAGCCTTTCCCTTGGGGATCTTCCTAACCCAGGGATTGAACCCAGGTGTCCTGCATTGCAGGTGGATTCTTTATTAGCTGAGCCATAAAGGAAGCCCAAGAATACTGGAGTGGGTAGCCTATCAGTGGATCTTCCCAACCCAGGAATCGAACTGGGGTTTCCTGCATTGCAGGCAGATTCTTTACCAACTGAGCTATGAGGGAAGATTCCCTATTTCTTCATATCCTTTGCCTATTTTCCTCCATTTGAGTCACGGGTGGTTCATTTCATTTAAAAAAAATTAAAGTATAATTGCTTTACAATGGTGTATTAATTTTTGCTTACAATGAGGTGAATCAGCTGTATATATACATATGTTCCCTCCCTTCTGGACCTCCCTCCCCCCAATCCCTCTATCCCACCCTTCTAGATCATCATAGAGCACTGAGTTGAGCTCCCTGTGCTTTATAGCAGCTTCCCACTAGCTATTTATTTTACACACAGTAGTGTATATTACTGGACTTCCCTCATGGCTCAGATAGTAAAGAAACTGCCTGCAATGCAGGAGACCTAGGTTTGATCCCTGGGTTGGGAATATCCCCTGGAGAAGGGAATGGTTACCCACTCCAGTATTCTTGTCTGGGAAATTCCATGGACAGAGGACCCTGGTGGGTTACAGCCCATGGGGTTGCAAAGAGTCGAACATGAGTGAATGTGTATTATATGTCAATTTTAACTCCCAATTTGTCCCCCCTGTCCCTTTCCCACCTGTGTCCACATGTTTGTTCTCTATATCTGTATCTCTATTTCTGCCCTGAAAAATAGTATCATCTATATCATTTTTCTATTATTTCTCAGGTGGCTCAGTGGTAAAGAATCCACCTGCAATTCAGGAGATGTGGGTTTCATCCCTGGTTCAGGAAGATCCCCTGGAGAAAGAAATGGCAATCTACTCCAGTATTCTTGTCTGAGAAATCCCATGAACAGAGGAGCCTGGCGGGCTAAGGCAAAAGGGGTCACAAAAGAGTTGGACATGACTTAGTGACTAAACAACAATATCATTTTTCTAGATTCCACATATATGTGTTAATATATAATATTTGTTTTTTTCTTTCTGATTTCTTCACTGTGTATGACAGACTCTAGGCCCATCCACATTTCTACAAATGACCCAATTCTGTTCCTTTTTATGGCTGAGTAATATTCCATTGTAGATATTCATCTATCATTGGACATTTAGGTTGTTTCCATGTCCTGGCTATTGTAAACAGTGCTGCAACGCTATCTACACTGAACATTGGGATAGATAAAAAAATATACAAACAATAAATGCTAAAGAGGATGTGAAGAAAAGAGAACCCTCTTGCACTGGTGGGAATGTACACTGATGCAGTCACTGTGGAGAACAGTAGGAAGGTTCGTTAAAAAACTAAAAATAGAACTACCATATGACCCAGCAGTTACACTACTGAGCATATACTGAGACAACCATGCTTCAAAATGACATGTGTACATTTTCTCTTAACAGGCCAATATTCAAGCAATAAGGCCTCTCAAAAAGAATCTTATTAAGTGGTTATGGATCAAAGAAGAGTTTTTTGCACAAAAACATTAGCCAAGAGTTCTACATCCTAAAACAACTATTGTATTTCTAGTCTTAAAGGGTTAGAAAAGCAATAAATAAATAAAAATCACCCCTAAAATGATTATCCTCATGATACGATATGAGAAGCTGACAATGGAAGGCTGAGTCTCCAACACTATTCATAGATTGTAAAAGCCTGGTCCCGACAGCTCCTCCACGACCCTGGGAACCAAGAACAAACTTGCCACTTTTCCTCCTTGGCGGGAGCACGCTGCTGCACCTCACAGACACTGACGCCTCCCAGCAACAGGTGCTCTGCAGTGTCTACAATTTGCTCGTTTATTGTGGTGACACAGAAAAAGCAAATTTGGAAAAGCTTTTCTAGCCTTCTCTATTTACAAAGAGAAATGTACATTTTCTTAGGAGGATGCTGATGGATCCTCGGTTCTGGGAAGCAGCAGGCTCTGATTTCCATCAAAATAGATGCTTTAAAAAAGGAGCCGTGGCAAGGGAGTCTGAAGGAGAGGAACATCAGAAGGATGTTCCTCTCTTTTATGGTATTTATACATATTTATTACAGTGGTCAATGACATACACACACACACACAAACACACACACATGCACACATGAGAGAGAGATGTGAAAAAAAGTTTCTTTGTCTTCTACCACAAACTTCATCAGTTTTTGGCATTTCTTCTTTATGCAAACTTCTGGTCTTGAAACAGAGATATCCCCAGGCTGAGTTCAAGTTCAAATATATATCTTTCAGAAAGCATTATCTTTGCAAAGCTTTCTAAGTCTCAGCACATGCAGTATAATATATAATCCTGTATGCTCATCAATCACAACATGAATTCTTTCTATACTGTACTGTTGGCAATATTTCATATTTATATGTCACTAGGTATTTAAAAATCTTATACTAGTCATCATTTAGTTGCATGGGAGCTAGATCTAGGACACGACATATTCCAGTTTTAATAATTTGCCCAATATCACAATGCCCACTAGAATGGAAGTTCAAAGGTCCCAACTCCTCAGCCTTTGAAAAGCCAGTCAAACACACTGAGTTTGGCTGAATGAGACTGTAGTTAAACCCTGTCACCCTAGAGAAGGGAAACTTGCCAAGGACTTGAAAGGCCTAGCATTTAGCCCCGCTACCAGCTGTGTAACCTTGGTCATTTCTCTTAATTTCTCTGGGTCCCAGTCTTTCTAAGTAAAGGAGACAACATAAAGAATACTGAAACCTCCTTCACAGGGCAGTTGTGAGAATCAAGTGAGATCAAGCATGCAGAGCGTAATTGTGAACTGCTGCTGCCGTGCTGTCCTGCGCGCAGTTGCTCAGTCGTGTCTGACTCTGCGACCCCAGGGACTGCAGTCTGCCAGGCTCCTCTGTCCACGGGGATTCTCCAGAAAAGCATACTGGAGTGGGCTGCCATGCCCTCCTCCAGGGGAACTTCCCAACCCAGGGATCAAACCCAGGTCTCCCTCATTGCAGGTGGCTTCTTTACTGTCTGAGTCACCTGGGAAACCCCTGTAAACTACTAAGCTGTACAAATGTCATTCATAGTGACTAAAACAATGACAACTTGTAAATGTTAACAAGTGATGCATTATAGAATCCTCACATTTTTTCAAACAGAGAGCAAGACAGAAAATTTCATCTTTCTTTGGGGTCTGAGAGCTACACGCCCCAGCAGTGAGGCTCTCTGATGACAGGTTTGGCAGAGGGTGCCTAAACAGGGACCATTAAGGTTTCCCACCTCCATGCCAGGTCAGCCCTGACCAACAAGTCGAGATCAGCACTAAGATGGGCCAGTCTAAGACTAAGGAAGAGAACTGCTTAGCCAAACTGTAGTTTTCACTGTGCCAAGTTGCACAGAAAAAAACTTCTCACCTCGTGGCTTACCATTAAAAGCAGAGAAGATATTCTAATTGCTACTTCTATTCTAACTGTATCTATACACAGTCCATACACACCCCCACACACACAATATTAGAAGCTATCTCAGAGTTTTGTGAGTAGATAAGAACATGGATACTACAACAGGAATTTATGTTTGGCTTCACAGATCAACTTGAGATAAAGGTTCAAAGTGATTTATGAAGAAGAAATGATAAATTGTTCAGTCACTTCAGATGCTCTGAAGGAAAACGGTCTGCTTAGAGAGCCAAGCTGAGGAGCTGGCACTTCCTTATCTCTTCATCTTATGATATGGAGACAGGCTGAAGAATAACTGGTCACTCTAGTTGTAAGTGCAGAGGAAAAAGGGAGAAGACTGGAGTATGACAGAAGAAAACAAAATACTAGTGCTTTTAATTAGCTCATAACTAAGAAAACAGTTACAACCAAAACACAGACCTATGGAGATTTCCATAACAGGGTTTTTCATATGGTGAGTATCTCATAAATCTTTATTATGGAGGCTGCGATGATGTTAATTTAGGTAGGAGTGTTATATTATTCTCTTCACCACAAAGTAGCCATTTTTCAAATGTTAATAACTTGGCTCCTTTGGTTTAAAAAAAGCCTTAGAATGACTTGGCTTCAGATGATGAATTTCTAGTTCAAAAGTCATTTCAGAAAACAAGCCACTCTTTCCGGAACAAACAGAGAGGGGTCTTCTGCTGCTTGCTGTTTTCCCCTTCTTCTCTAACTCAGTATTTTCTCTAGCAGAGATCAAAGTAACTTCTTGGCCTCCCATTTTCATTTACCTTTCTTGAAAGGAATTCACATTCCTTCCTTACAGAGGGTAGCTGGCTTTCGGTTGAAGCCAGCTACCCAAGCTTCCACTCCCCAAGAAGAATGATTTCCACAGGACTCCTTGGCTCCACAAAATTCTGAAATAGGAACAAAACTGGAGCTGGAATGGTCCCATGTCTTCATGTAAGATTACCTTTTGTAATGGGAGAGAAATCATCTCATATTTGTTTTTACTATGTATGTGAAAACCTATTTAAAATGCTGCAGATTTTTGGCAGACTCTATTGCGTACATTTTCTGAATGGGAAGAAAAGCCCTAGGAGAGCCTGAGCCACGGTGACACTAGAGGGAGCTGCGACATCAGGATCCATAAGTCACCTGCATGGAAACTGCAGCAGGAGAACAAAAAACCAGGCTGGAGAAGGCTGAATCTCAAAACACGCTGTAGGTTCTCTTTACGGACACACTCTTGGTTCTATGGAAGTGGCAATGCCTGGTTTGTGCAGAGGGAAGGCTTCGTGTGGGGAGCACAAGCAGGAGGGGACGCCCATCCTGGGCACACTGACCTTTGCCTGCTTGCCCTCTCACAAGCTGCTTCTCCCAAAGAAAGCCAGAAGAACATCAAAAAGGAGAGCCAGTCAGCTGATAGTTCCACACCCACCAACGTGGACAATACACTGTCACAAGAAAAGAGGCTGGGGGAAACTACGTGCTTGTTTGAGTTAATCAAGACGAGTGAGAACAGAGGAGAGGAGAAATACTGATTCCCATCAATTGAGCATTCAAACAAGTATATGATGGCTCCTCAAGGACGTCCTGTCTGGAGAACAAGGCATCTTGAAGCACCAGCCCAGAGCCCCCAGATACAGTGAGAACTCCTTAACCACAGGCAAATCGCCTGTTGGAAAATGGGGGAAAAAATGCTTCCAGAATCAGAGCCAAGTTAATCTCTTCTAAGACCTTCTTAGACCCGAGTCAATGCCCATAACCCTCACACAAGCCTGACCTTAGTGGGGAAACAGGGCTGACAATGGATTCCCCACACACAACCTGGGAAATTTAATTCCAAACGTTCATTTCAACACAGGAGCTCATTTTCTGTGTTGCTCCTGGCAACTACTCTGCATACCATTGAGGCAAATTTGCCATTATAGAGCATTTATGTTTGTTATAATAATCTTAATCTAGCTAGATAGCTAACTTTAAAAAAGTAGACTGTGGGGGGCTTTGACTGGAAAGCCTCACTAAAAGCAGCTTGGACAGAGAAGACAAGGTTATGTGTCTAATGCTACTGACACTGTCAGAATGCCCACAATGCCTGGGACCTGTAATGAAGGTGTACACCTTCCACCCTTTCAGTACTGGGGAGTGGAATAGATATTCAGTTTAAGGCAATGAAGTAGGAAGGTAGGGTGGGGGGAAGGTGGACATTTGGCAAAACTGGATGGCTGTGGAATAAATCAGTTGTTGAATGGGGAGTGGTATTATCAGTTCTTACTTACTTGACCCTTCCTCCCAAAGGCTTTCTGAAATGCTGGTGTTTGAGGGGTCTGCTCTCTTTTCTCATTGACACTCTCCCTTCAGGAAGCTCATGGCTTCAACCATCGTGATATACTGCTGACTTCCACATCTACATTTGTGATCCAAACTTACCTTTGAGCTTCAGATTTATCCATACAAGGGCCTACTTGATTTCTCTCCATATATGTCCCATCCTATAGATAGATGCCTTAAACTCAACATAACCAAACCTGAACTTTTTCCCACCAAAATTTCCTGTTGTAGTATGCCTACTTTTGGTGAATGGCCCTGTTATCTGCCCCAGCATCTAGATGAGTTATCAAGTTCACTCTGGGTTTCTCCTCCATCCTCATTCCCTGCATCTCGTTAATCACCAGCTTCGACTGCTTTTGTTCCCATATGCTTTCAAATTCTCTTTTCTCCATCTCTATGGCTACCATTATCACTTGCTGGTCTGCTACCAAAGATCTCCAACTGGTCTCCCTGACTCGACTCTCATGTGATTTCCCTCAAATATAACTTTTATGTAGCCACAAGGGCCACCTTTCAAAAAAAATCGAATAAACTTCCTAGGGGTTCCCTATTATTTCCAGAGGATAAAGTCCTGGCCTGGCTTCCCTTACTAGCCTTATTTCTCCTCTGTCTCCTACTTTTGCCACACTGAACTCCCTGCAGCCAGCGCCCTAATCCTACCCTCCAGGGGTTCTCTCTGATTGAGGCTCCTCTTTTCCCCTCATCTGCCTGAAGGATTCCCACTTATTTTTTTATTTCAAGTCCTCACATGTGTCATGTGTGTCAAAGACAGAAAGTGTTAAGTGCCCCAGATCTCCCTCCTGTGTTTAGCTACCTCTCATGTACATGTCTCCATTATCACAGCTGTCACAGCTTTTGTCTGTCTTAAGAGCAGGTATGTGCACCTTCGGGTCCAGCACAGAGCCAGGCACCTGGTGCACGCTCAGTGTGGCCACACAAATACTGAGAGCGGCGACATCTGACCTGGTGTGGCCATGAAGCTCATTTACTCAGAACAGCGAGAATATATGATTAGCTCTTATGAAACAGATGGAAGCTGGCAAGCTGATGGGGAGGGGGCAAGGGCAGACAAATCTGGGTAATAAACGCTCATGACCTGACTACACAAATGAGTCATATCTGAACAATGGGGGCTGTCTGCTGAGTCCAGGCTGCCCTGGAGGCCCAGGGGTTTTGTGCTGTACAAACCCTCACAAAACAACACTGCTCTTTGTCATTCCATTCAATTTTCTCTTTTCTCCAAAGGAAGCAATAAGTATAAAATACAGGACTCTTCAAAAATATTCTACATTGGCTTTTATTTTTCTATTATGGACCCAGTTGGCCTAGTGTGCCTTCAGCCGACTTCCACTTTATCAGCAGGGATTCCCATTTCCAGCTTGCTCTGTGCACTTTACAGGACCTCAGTGAACCTTAAGTGAGATGATGTTGTGGGGAATGAATGGCAGAGGGACAAAAATGAGACATGCTGACGATTGCACACACAGTATACCATCTGTGCTATTCTGTCACATTACCCCAAAGCACAACAGCATATGGGAAAGGGCGAAGAATGAAAAGTGGCAAATTCTAAATTGATATTCATTATTTGGTATGACCTCACTCTGAGAATACAGGCTGATCACTGATAGATCTCAATTCTTTGATCTGCCCAGAAGGAGTACTGCCTTACTTGCTGCTGCAGAGCTAAGACCATACATGCTCAATGCTGTTACAATCATATTCAAAACGGATTAAGTGTTTACTATATAAATACTGTCTGGACCTCCAGGAATCAGAACTCCATGCTGTAGAAATCTGCTATGAGATCTGTCAGGTAGGCCAGGTATTTTACAGCTTGACTTGCTGTAAAAATGTTCACATGCTCCCCCCCAATATTTGGGAGTCTAGAAAAGAAATTCAAGAAGGCAACTGTATAAGATTTCACTATTTTATTTGTGATTTGTACTCACTGAACTCTTTTTATGCTCCCACTCAGCATATGGAGCAAAAGAAATTCATGTGTGTTCCTGAGCCAGTCATTTAGGCTGACCAGGTGACACCCAGGATGATCACACTGGAGAAACTGAGGCACAAACCAGTTGAACAACCAGCTGAGGGTCCAGATTAGGAATTATATTAGTTTGAATCCCAATTTATAATTCTCAGCTGTGTCCTGTCACTTCATTAATTAAAGCTGTGGCTGTTTTCCCACTAGACAGTTCATTTTGATTCTTGGTTTACATGAGTACACCTCCCCTTTCGAAACCAACGTCCAGTAGAGACTTTAAGGCACTTCTGTATGCATTCAGCAGTGAAACATAGTGGACACTGACCTAGGGTGGCTATGAGTCTGTAGAGCTGGCTGCTGATCAGTCGCTTTCTGGGAAGGTCCAATGTTGGGCTCATTGTGTGTTGCATTATGAAAATGAAAATGGTTTCCTCTCTGTAGTTGGTTCCTTGTCACTAAGCCAGCAATTAACTGCCTGATCCTATAGTCTAAACTAGTGGTAAATTCTTACCAACCCCAGTTATTCCTATTAATGCTTTTTCATTTACTGTCTTGCTTTCTCAGCAACCACCCAAATGAGATCAACGGAGACTCTAGAGCCAAAATGCAATAAAAGATGTTGGTCTCCACAGTTCACCTCTACTTTATTACAAGCTCTTAACAAGATTCTCGGCATAGCTGGAAGAAAGGAAGCTGCTCCACTGCTGTGACAGGGAAGTGAACACCTTCACTGAGCTTTGTGTGCTCTCTCTGCGAGAACAAAGACCAGGACTACTTTAAAAAAAGAAGATACCTACGACCACAGAGTTGGAACTGCTGCAAAAATAAGTCGAAAATGTATACTTTTGCTTATAAAAGATATTCATTGCCTTCCTCAAGGTAATTTCATCAATTTCTCATGTGGTCTCACATAGCAGCATTTGTTAGAAAATGATCTCATAACAACAGTGAAAAAAGAATGTCCCACGGACACTGAGCCATAATTTTACCAACTGTCCACCCTGCTTCTAGGCAAAAAGCTGTCATTTGTCCACTCAAGGATAACACTGAGCAACAGCAGGGCCAATCCACTGACTCAGGTATGATCTAATAGGACAAGTTCCATGTAGGAATCAAGAGGCAGCCTGCCATAAAAGTTGATGACGATATGCAAAAGTAATTGTTCCTCTCTGTTCTCAGGTTCTTCCTGTTTGGAATGATGAAGGCCTTTCAAAGTTGAAGAGTGTACTTTGAAGATTACATGTTTGTTCAGTGGCTACCCAGATTCTTTGAAAGGTGGCAAAAGTAAGGTGGATTTTATTTAGAACAGGGAAGTTAAGGGCTGGAGGCCAGCCAACATGCAGCCACAGAGACAGACGGTCCAACCTACTGCATGGTGGCTCACCAAATGGTGATGAGGGGCTAAAAGGAGACATGAATGACACAAACTGGAGCTGAAGGTTAAATACTGTCTAGGAATCAATGTGGTCTTTTCTTCACCAAAACTCGTAAAAATGCACTATGCTCACTAGTCTCCTCACCCTCCCTGTTCTACACTTCCCTAACTCACTGCATTTGATATCCACTTCCACTGCTACCAAGACTGTATTTTTTTTTTTTTTAAGGTTTACCAGAGATTCAACTCCTGCCTTCTCCTTATATTGCTCAAACCTTCCTGAATCTTCAACTCTGATCTGTGGGTTCTTGTCCTTTGTTATATCCCTTTCAAATTCTCCTGCTTTAGGTCACTTAGCTGTGTGGGCCTTTTCCCAATATGCAGACTCTACCACTACAATATCACACATTCCCAGTTTGAACTAAATCAAGTTGATGAGAGCACTAGGTAACCTTGACCTCTCTTCTGAGTACCAAACTCATGTTTTTATCTGGCTACACATTTTCTCTTGATTTGGCTGTCCCATGGGCACACTACACAGAGAGCTCATCTTTCTGGCTTTTCTGATTCATATTTCAGTTAATGGCATCACCATCCTCCTGGGGTTGCTCCTTCATGAAATCTTAGCATCAGTGCCCTCATCCTACATCCAGGCACTCACCAGAGATGGTCGACTGCCTGCCTCAGCTCCTTCACCATCTGTCCCTTTTTTCTGATGGTCTTATTGCAAGATCTCATCATTACTTACCTGGACTGTTGCAATAGCATAATGACTGGCTTCCCTGCTTCTAATGCTTCTGAACTTTTCCACCACAGTTTATTTCTAAAACCATTAATCTCTAAAATCATTAATCTTGTTATCTCTCTGTTTAAAAATCCTTAATGGTTTCCCACAAAACACAGAATAAAGCCTAACCTCTTAAGCTCATCAATCAAAGCCTCTAAATTTGGCCCCAAATCTTCCCAGCTCCATTTTCCACTATTCTCTCCATATACTGTATTTACCCCTAAGAATAATGTGAAGTAGACACTAGAGGCCCTTTTTTGTTGGCCCTGAGATTTAAGAATGTTAAAATGACTTCTTTCATTTATTAATCTTTATCTTTACCTCTTCACACCACTCTTAACCTTTACTATAATGTCTTATTTAAAAGTTACTTATGCTTTTGTCTTTCCCACCGGAATACATGCTCTTTGAGGGCAAGGCTTTTGCCTTATTCATATGTATTTCTGTAAATGCATGCAGATATTACAATGTTTTATACAGTCAATGTTTGCTGAAAGGTCAAGTAATATTTATTGAATGCGCACTATGTATGCAACATTATTATATTAGTATATAATGCTGTCTAATGCTAAGGATATTAGATTAATAATATAATAAAGATATATGGATTAGCAAGCCATGTTCCCTGCTGCAGGAAACTCAAGTATAACAGTGGGGAGGGGAGGCATGTTACTTTAATTGGGTAATGGTAGTATTGAATGGGCTTCTCAGGTGGCGCAAGTGGTAAAGAGCCTGCCTGCAAATGCAGGCAACATAAGAGATGCAGGTTCAATCCCTGGGTAGGGAAGATTCCCTGGAGGAGGGCATAGCAACCCACTCCAGTATTCTTGCCTGGAGAATCCCACGGACAGAGGAACCTGGGGGGGCTACAGTCCATAGGGTCGCAAAGAGTCAGACATGCCTGAAGTGACTTAGCATAGCACAGCACAGTACTATAGAACTGTAGCATGATAGAACAGTGGTAGAGAAATCCACTACATATAGAGTGGGCACACAGAGAGGAGCCATCAACATATTCTCAGAAGATCAGAGAAAAAAATTCACAGAGCTGGATTCCTTAAGAAAATATAGGAGTTTTCTGGGCTTCCCTAGTGGCTCAGATGGTAAAGAATCTGCCTGCAATGTAGGAGATGCAGGTTTGATCCCTGGGTGGGGAAGATCCCCTGGGGAGAGGAACAGCCACCCACTCCAGTATTCTTGCCTGGAGAATCCCATGGACAGAGGAGCCTGGTGAGTTACAGTCAGTGGGGTGGCAAAGAGCAGGACATGACTAAGTGAGGGGTTTTCTAGGTACACGAGAAGGGAGTGGTGGATTGAGAAGCTACCATTTACTGAATACTTACCCTGTGTCAAATGATGCTCTGAGTACTATATACATCTCTAAGTACAACTGACTCTTGTGATTTTTCACAACGGCTTTAGGGAGAATGCAGTATTGTCTCCATTTTACAAATAAAGATAATGGGCTTAGAAAAGGCAAGTAACTGGGCCAAGGTAACACAGCTCATAAGAAAGCTAAAGTACAAATTTAAACACGAGTCTTTCTGACAACAATCTAAATTCTTAACCTCTATATCAACAGTCCTGAAATATTGTGGAGGAACCACCTGAAGGTGCTTAACAGTGTAGTTGCCCAGGCCTCACTTCCAGAAATGCTGATTCTGTAGGTGTGAGATGGGATCAAGGCAAGCACATTTTTAATGAGGATCCCACAGGTGATTCTGAAATAGGTTACCTGTACAAACAGTGCTCTTCCCAGAAAAGCAGTCCAAAGAGAGGAACTGGTGAGTGCAAAGCTGGGTAGCATGAAGCAGGAGCTATTTATAATTTGTGTTCAGAGGATGGGACTACAGAGATAATAAGTAAGGACACCTGTGTCTTCAAGAAGCTCACTATCAAATAATCCATAATCTTCAATTCCTTAGTTTTTTTACTGAAAAGACATTATGACATCATTTTTTAAACAAAATAAAAACTGTCTATAATCATTACTCCTCTAACACAGAAATCATTTATATATTACCATTTTGTAGGTCAATTCTTTTTTTAAGTTATGGTTACAGTATTTGGTATTCTGTTATTCTAATGTGACATTTAATCAATGTAAAAAATGTTTTCCATGATTTTAAATAATCTTCATAATAAAATTTTTAATTGCTGAAAACATTTCATTGGGCTAATACACCATAATTTATTACATTGTTTCCTTAATATCAGGCACTTAGTTTGTTTCCAGTTTTTGGCAGTACTAAAATTCTGAAGGATTGTTACACTTAGTAGCTTCCTCTCATAAATTTAAGGAATGCAGAGCCTATTAAAATATGCTCAGGCTAGTGCCTAATATTAATGAAGAATAATAGTGAATGACCAAAAGAATGTTGAGAAGTAACTTTCCATTATTGTTAAAAACACTAATGCATTATTTTATTATATTTTATATATACTTCATAATTTACAAAAACAATTTCACTACATAAACACATATAATATAACAATCTCATGAGGTAGGTAGGGCAGTGAAAATCAAGAGAGGTTATATGACTTGCTTGGGTATACACAGTGACAGAGAATCTGCACTCACATTAGTTGACTACTTTCCTTTATTCTATATTGTGATGTCTTTTAGTTTAAGACCAAGGAAAATCATAAAGATAGTCACATTGAATGAAAAACAGAATAAAGCTATGAACTGAATTGTGTCTTCTCAAGACTCACATGTTAAAGCCCCAACACCCAATGTGACATACTCTCTCCCCTACCCTCCCAAGTGCGGACATAAGGACACAGCAAGAAGCCAGGAAGAGAATCTTCCTTTCCAGTCTCCAAAACTAGGAGAAAATATATCCAGTCTATGGTATTTTGTTATGGTGGCCCAAGCAGACAAAGATTTTGTTGCTGAGAAGTAGGGTACTGCTGTAAGCAGTATTCCAAAATGCAGAAGAAGTAGCTTTAGAAAGCTACTGAAAGAGTTTTAAAAGTCATGATAGAAAAAGCTTAGAAACTTATGAACAGACTGTTGCTAGAAATATGGACATTAAGGGTGATTCTGGTGAGGTCTCAGAAATGAGGAACATTCATTAGAAACTAGGAAAAAAGGTGAGATTTCTTAAAAAATGGCAAAGAACTTGGCTAAACTCTGTTCCAGCATTTTGTTAAGGCAGAACTTATGAGTAATGAAATTGGATATTTAGCTGAGAGACAAAGTATTAAAGGAACAACTTGCTTCCTTTTGACTGCTTATAGTTAAGTGCAGAGGGAGAAAGAGTTGAAGAAGGAATTGTTAAGCAACAAGGAACCAGAATTTGAAGATTTAGAAAACTCTCAGCCTACCCACACCACAAAAATTAGAAAACTTGTTCTAAAGAGAATACTAACGGTGTAGCAGAACAGCCATTTGATAAGGAGACAGACTGTGACTCGTGGACTTAATCAGCCATCTCAGCAGAAGCCAGAAATAGAGATGGGGTTACACCGGGAAAGGCACTGTCAGTTTGAACTAAAGGGACAGAGAAAGCTGGGTGGAATGAAGGAAGGCTAATGGATTCTCCAGGAGTGGATCATAGAGCTATTTAGCTGTGAACGTGCACTGTTCTTTAAGGAGAGGGAAGAATGACCCTGAAAAGGTGTTTCAGGGATCACCACAGGGCTGCTACTCCCACCACAGGCCCAGAAGCAAGGCTATTTCCTCCTTGGTTTTGAAGGGCCGGGTTGCCTCTCCAGATTGGGAAGTCCAGGACGAACCTGCCCAGAGGCTCAGGGGCAGGCTGCCCTGGCAGTCATGTGGGCGGGTCCTTACAAAAACCCAAAGGATAAGGGTGCCCAGCAGAGACACAGATGATTCTGTCACCCCAGTGGGCCTGAAAGACAGAGTACTGAGTCCAAGAGGATTGTTCTGGAGCCTTAATATCTAATGGAATTTGTCTTGCAAGATTTTGGGCTTGCTGGAACCCATCATCCCCTCCTTCCTTCTGATTTCTCCCTTTTAGAATGGGACAGTTTATCCCATGCTTGCCCACCACTGTATTTTGGGAGCATATAACTTGACTAGTTTCATAGGTTTATAGTTGAGGAGGCAATTTGCCTCAGGATTTATCAGACCTTGAGTTTTACACGTATCTGATTTCTATGATATTTAGATGAGACTTTGGACTTGAGTTGATGCTAGAATGAGTTACCTATGGGGCTGTTAGGATGGACTGAACATATTTTGCATTTGATAAGAACATGAATTTTTGCGGGGGTCAGGGGCAGAATGTTATGGACTGAATCATGAACCCTCAAATTCATATGTTGATGTGTTAACCTCCAGTGTTAACTATATTTGGAGATAGGACCTATAAAGAAGCAATTAGAGTTAACTGAGAGTAAAAGGGTGGGGCCTTGATATGGATTAGTGTCCTTATAAGAAGAAACACAGGTGGCCCTAGCGGTAAATAACCTGTCTACCAATGTAGGAGACATAAAAGACGCAGGTTCAGTCCCTGGTTGGGAAGATCCCTTGGAGGAGGACACAGCAGGAGAGTCTCATGGACAGAGCAGCCTGGCGGGCTACAGTTCACAGGGTCGCACAGAGTTGGACACGACTAAAGTGACTTAGTATGCATAAGAAGAGACACGAAAGAGCTCCAACCCCCTGAGCCGTGTGAGGAATTAGAAAGAAGGCAGCCATCTGCAAGGCAGAAAGAGAGCCCTCACTAGAAACTAAATCAGTTGGAACCTTGATCTTGGACTTTCCAGCACTCAGAACTGTGAGAAAATATATTTATGTTGTTTAAGTCATCCATTCTTAGTATTTTGTTATGGCAGCCTGAGCAAACTAAGACAACACCCAAAGTTAAGATCTTAATGCTCTGTCACCACAGTGGATTTGGTATTTAAGGAGCAGTGGTATTTAAAGAGCAGTATCCTTTGACTTTCAAATTATTAAATTCCAGCACCAACTTCCTTTTATAACATTTTAAAAGAACTTTTAGTCTCTTTAACAGACATAGAGAACAGACTTGTGGTGTGGGGTGTATGTGTGTGGGGGTGGAGTGAGGGAGGGATAGACTGGGAGTTTGGGGTTAGTAGATGCAAAGTATTGCATATGGAATGGATGGACAACAAGGTTCTACTATATAGCACAGGGAACTATATTTAACATCCTGGGATAAACCACGGTGGAAAACAATATTAAAAAATGCATATATAGGTATAACTGAATCATCGTGCTGTATAGCAGGAATTATCACATTGTAAATCAACTACGTGAGTGTGTGAAGTCACTCAGTCGTGTCTGACTCTTTGCGACCCCATGGACTGTAGCCTACCACGCTCCTCCGTCCATGGGATTTTCCAGGCAAGAGTACTGGAGTGGGTTGCCATTTCCTCCTACAGAGGATCTTTCCGACTCAGGGATCGAACCCGGGTCTCCCACATTATAGGCAGACGCTTTACTGTCTGAGCCCCAGGGAAGTCCAAATCAACTATACATCAATTAAAAAAGAGAGAGTTGTACCTGCCTGGTCACTCTTAAATTTCATTAGTATGGACAGGGATGATTTTAAGAAGACAAACAGTAAAAAGTTGTTTGTATGAGCCAACTGCTAGTCTTTTTTGTTTATTTCTGCAAAGGTAGGGCTCACAGTATCCTAGTAGCTTATTCCTTTAAGGTTGTACTATCAATTGGGTACTTCTAGAAATGCCTAGAGGGTCTTCAAATAGACATTTATATTCACCATTTAGTGTAAAACATCCTTTCCCAAACCTGCCAACAACTCTCAGTATATAACCACTTGCCACCTGTTCTTTGGAGATTGCTTTTGCATCATTACAAGCAAAGAAATCAATACCAGGCCATTGATTTGGGAAAGAGACAAGACTGCACAGCAATAATACATAAAGTTAGTCAAGCCCTACTTCTCAGTTGTTCTGAAAGAACAGATAGTTCAGTGTTCCTTTCTGAAATAGGCATTCATCCTGCATTGGCGATCCTGTAGTAATACAGGCCCGAGATAAATGAGGTCCCATAACGCCAACTAGTGTAACGGCTCTTGAACACTACACAAAATCTCAACATGCCTTTTTAGACTCAACAGTAATGTATTAACTTGAATCTAGATTCTCTCTCTGCAGTTTACCCCTCTGTTTAATTTAAGAAGTGTGGGCTGGGGCACAAGGTCACTCTGAGTATCACCAGAGTGAAGTGGCTTAGGTGCTACAAATTCAGAGAGCAGTCAGCTGAAAATCTGGTCCAAATACATGTTCTGTCTTGAAAGACGGGTAAGGCCAATCGTTTACCTTATCCATTAATTTACTAAGATACCATCTGGTCTATCTAGCCAAATTAACATGTACAAGTCATTTAGATATGCTAATTAGTTTTGAACCAGTGAATAGAATCTGGAAAAAGGGACTATGCAAAGGGTGAACCAACATTATATTTACATAGAGATTTATGTTTTTAGAAACTCTTTCACATGTATTATCTCACTTGATCCTAATCTCAATCCCACAAAGTAGATGGGTCATCGTTGTTGTAAACATCTGAAAGAGGAGGAAATTGAGGCTCAAAAGATTGTTGCTGTCTTGGCAATCAATATAGGGAGGAAGCTAAGGGATAGTGAAAGAAATGAATACCAATCACTAGGTATTTTGTTTTCTTGCAGCCAAATAGCCCCATAAAATGGGTACAATTATTATTCCTTTCTAAAGCTGAGGAAACTGACACTCGGATGAGTAACTTGTGACAGAGCTAAGTGGAAGAGTTAGGATTTGAACCTAGATCTTTGGAATTTCAAAGTCCATGCTTCATTTATGACATTGATGAAGCCTATGGCTTACTGTTACAGTGAATGTAATTGCTCAAGAATTCTTGATGCTAAGAGTTTTAGCCTTCTTAAATAAGTGGGCTGTCTGGAATGGGTGATACACATATAAGAAATTGATGTGACATAACAGAAAAAGTGTAGGCTATGGGGCCAGAGAGATCTGTTTAAATCCTAGCTTTACTAATGGCTAGCTGTGTGACCCTAAGCTTTATTCTCACCTGTCAAATGGATAAATAGATCTTAACCCCATGAACTTGATGTGAAGATTAAATTATATAACACGAGAAAGTTCCTTGTACATCAACAAATATTGATCACCTTCCTCTATAAAAGCATTTCTCTCAGAAGTAGAGGAGTTAGAAAGCAGAGATAGACAAGGGTCTCTTATTTGCTAGGGAATAAAGACAGAAACATAGAGAGTGAAAGGCACATAATAGACCTCATTTGTACAGGAAATCTTTGCAAACAATCTCGCTCAAGTATTACCTACTTTAAGAAGAATTTTTTAGCATCAAGAGTCGGGTTAAGGTCCTTCTAAGCTCCCACAGAATTCTGTTAACTTCTACCTTAGCATTCAGTATACTGTGTTATAAGTCTGTCTCTTTATAAAAATGTTTTCTCCAATAGATAATAAGTTAAGGCCTCTTCTATTACAATATCTGGTGTAAGGCAGATACTTAATAAGTTTTTGCTGAATGGAGGAAAGAAGGGGAAAAAAAAACCAGACCCATCTCAATAATAGTGTGTGGGAGAAGATTAGAATCAGATTTATAATATTTTCTTACCTTGACTGCATAGTTATTAAGTGGATCTTTTGCGTATGAAGCTGTATAGTAAACTGCATCACCGGCCTCACAGCATGGCTTGTCACTGGTCAGCCTGAAGTCTGACCAGCTATCTACCCCAAAACGGAGTTGGTCTTTCTGCCCAGCCATGAAGAGGTCTTCACATTTAACAGCCAGTTTCTTCAAAGCATCTGTATGAAGGCTTCGGATTTTACCCACCACTTCTTCACGATTCTCAAGTCCTCGATAAAGTGCTTGTCTCTGTGGCTTCTGGATACTCCGGGCCTGTCTACCGGAGGGACCCCGCCGGCTGGACAGGGACTCTGTGCTGTTGGAAAACCTATCCTTAATACTGAGAGTGGTTAGGCTGGAGATGCTGTTTGCTGCTGAGGGCACACGTCTCTCCTTGTGTAAAGGTCTCTCCAAGGAGTCATAAGACTCAGCGTCTAGTCCCTTGAGTTCATAGCTGACCGAGGAGCCAGCACTGCTGGCATCCCAGCTGGGGTCGATATCGTAGGTGGGATTAGCCATGACACAAAGGGTAGTTTCCAGGGACTTTTGGAGGTCTTTGGAGAGTGGCTCTGTATTGGCTCTTATAATCATTTTCTTTGGCAGTGGGGGTGGTGTTGGTTGCAAAGCGTTAGGTGCTTCTTGGTCTGTTTTCCCGCCAAAGGCGATGGCATCATCCAAAGCTCCCTTAGGCTGCCGTGGATGCTTGGGAGGTATCATGGCTGCTCTAGATTGTCCTGGATTGTTTTAAAATAAAGAAAGAAGAAAAAAAGAATAATTAAGTAAAATTTTCGTTCTGGTTACATAATTGAAACTTAGGCAGAAATAAACGTAGTAGCCATAAGAATAGAAGAAGTCAATGCCTTAATTCAAAAACAGTAAAAGAAAACAAAGAACAAATAGCTAAATTTAAAGGTAGAATTCAAGACCTAATGGGAGCAACAAATGTGAACAATGCCTCAGTATTTCCTTGCCATAGGAACAGGGCGATGGGTTTTGTTTTCAAGAAGGAATCCAGATTCTCCACTTGTGACCCCAAGAGTGCTGTATTCACCACACTAGAATACTAAGGAGTGACAGACACTCAAATAACTGTACTGTGACAGAAGAGAGATGATAACATTTGCAGGTTAAAAAGAAATACTTGGGAGCATTACTAAAAACAATTGGGATTAGCAAATGAGACTGCTAGGTTGGTGCTCAGATGATACTATTCTATTCTTTTAACTTTGTTCCAAAGTTACATTGTATTGTATATAACACTTGTCATTCTCCATCCAAACCAAACAAACACAATTTCATAAACCATGCTATTTCATTTCCCTACAGAGAAGGATTCTGGCACCACTTAAACTGGTCTATGTATAAAGATCTCTGAGATTGTGGTAAGGGAAACCATGTGTACGAGCAGGCAACTGCTGTTTCAAACATCACCCACAAACTCTTACATGATTCTGTTTTATTTGGGGGGGAATATAAACTGTGATTTGAGAGATGCTTGCATTTGAACTTCTCTGACAACAAGCTCCAGTTACAGAACCAATCACTTTTGTTTCCTTTCCAGAATTTATGCTTAGAAGATGAAACACGTATGTATGAATCAATGATACCTTCAGGCCTTATAATGGGGATGGGGCATTATTTTTTTTAAAGACTGAGAAATATTCCATGAAATTTTAATAAAAGTTATTAAAATTAGTAATGTTATTAAAATGAAATAGTCACTTAATATTTCAGAGTTAAAGCATAATGCTCTATTATGGGTGGAATTACGTCCTCTTCCCCAAAATATACTTATGGTACTTCTAAATGTGACCTTATTCAAAAATAGAGTCTTTGTAGAGGTAATCAACTTAAGGTAATCAAGTATCCAATGACTTCTTAATGAAGTCATTAAGGTAGGCCTCAATCCAATATGGCTGGTGTCCTTATAAGAAGGGGAAAATGTCCTATGAAGACACAGGGAGGACACCATGCCATCACGGAGGCACTGCTTGGAGTAATGCAGTTGCAAGCCAGGGGTGCTAAGGACTGATGGCCACTGCCAGATGCTAGGCAGAAATAAGGGAGGATTCTACCCAGAATCTCGGAGGGAACATGGCCTTGGTAACACCTTAATTTCAGCTCCAAGCTGCCAGAACTACAGGAGAATAAATTTCTCTTGTTTTAAGCCCCCAGTTTGTGGTACTTTATTATAGCAGGCCTAGGAAACTATGCTCTTACTAATGATCAGACTGAACAGAAGGCATTGGATGGTCTTGAGGATGATAATGAATAAGGATGGTGGTTTTGTTTTTTCTTTTTAGGATGGTGGTTTGTTTTTATTAAAAATCATGTCCTTGTAGCAATGCCAAGGGGAAGCACCAATATAAACTGTGATTATAATAATAATATACGCCATTTCCCATGCATGCAATCTGCTTCAAGAACACTTAAAGAGTTTACATAAACTATGACAATATATAAGCAAACCTAAGAACCCTCTTTCCCCACAAATGGCATGTAGCAATATTCTTTTACAAAGAACAGAGCTACATTACATATAAATAAAAAATATGTATATATAGAAAGCATAAGACAGAGAGAGAGAAGGACTATGAGAATGTGAAGCTCTAAGAGGGCCAGGACATTTGTTTTACTCATTGTTGTACCCTCCATGTTAAGAAACAGGGCCTAATTATAATACATGCTTAATAAATATTTCTTGAATGACTAAAGAAATAAATATTTAGGGCTAAAAGAAAAAAGCAGGCAAAACTGTATAGTATATCAATAACCTCAGATATGCAGATGACACCACCCTTATGGCAGAAAGTGAACAGGAACTAAAAAGCCTCTTGATGAAAGTGAAAGAGGAGAGTGAAAAAGTTGGCTTAAAGCTTAACATTCAGAAAACTAAGATTATGGCATCTGGTCCCATCACTTCATGGGAAATAGATGGGAAGACAGTGGAAACAGTGTCAGACTTTATTTTTTTTTGCTCCAAAATGACTGTAGACGGTGATTGCAACCATGAAATTAAAAGACACTCCTTGGAAGGAAAGTTATGACCAACGTAGATAGCATATTAAAAAGCAGAAACATTACTTTGCCAACAAAGGTCTGTCTAGTCAAGGCTATGGTTTTTCCAGTGGTCATGTATGGATGTGAGAGTTGGACTGTGAAGAAAGCTGAGCGCCAAAAAATTGATGATTTTGAACTATGGTGTTGGAGAAGACTCTTGAGAGTCCCTTGGACTGCAAGGAGATGCAACCAGTCCATCCTAAAGGAGATCAATCTTGGGTGTTCATTGGAAGGACTGATGCTGAAGCTGAAACTCCAATACTTTGGCCACCTCATGGGAAGAGTTGACTCACTGGAAAAGACCCTAATGCTGGGAGGGATTGGGGGCAGGAGGAGAAGGGGATGACAGAGGATGAGATGGCTGGATGGCATCACTGACTCGAAGGACATGGGTTTGAGTAAACTCTGGGAGTTGGTGATGGACAGGGAGGCCTCGCGTGCTGCAATTCATGGGGTCGCAAAGAGTCAGACACGACTGAGCGACTGAACTGAACTGAACTGAACCTATATCAAGTAAAGATATTGAATTAGAAATTTATGAAATTCCCGCAAAGAAAAGTCTAGGACCATATCGGCTTCACTGATGAATTCTACCAAAATGTTTAAAGAAGTATTAAAACCAATCTTTTATTAACTCTTCCAGTAAATAGAAGCGGAAGGAATACTTACCAACTTGAAATCTATGATAGGCCAATATTACCAAATAACAAAATAAGAGAAAGAAACCAATACACTAATATCCTTTATTACTAGACAGAGAAATCCTCACAAAATACTAGCAAACTGAATCAAGCAACACATAAAAAGGTTAAGACACCACAACAAATTTGGATTTATCCCAGAAATGCAAGGTTGGTTTAATATCTAAAAACCAATCCATGTCATATATAATGTAAATAAAATAAAGAGAGGAAGAAAAAACCTTACATGGTCAGCTCAATGGAAAAAGAAAAAGAATTTCATAAAATCCAATATTTATCAAGATAAAAACACTGAACAAGCTGGAAAAAGAAGGGCTCATCCTCGTTCTGATACAGGGCGCCTATGAAAAACCTAAAGCTAAATCATACTTAATGGTAAAAGCCTAGGTTTTCCCCCACTAAGATCAGAAACAAAACAAAGATTCCCATTCTTGTTTCTTCTATTCTACATTGTACTGGAGAAACTAGATAGGGAAATTATGAAAAAAAAAATTAAAAAAGAAATAAAAACATTCAGGTTGGAAAAGAAATAAAACTATTTCTATTCACAGATGCCATAATGTTGTACACAGGAAAGCCTAAAGAGTCCACAAAAAAATGAGAACTAATTTACTAGTTCACAGATTGCAGGACTTATGATCAATATAAAAACTCAATTGTATTTCCATACACTAGCAATGAATAATCCCAAAGTTAAATGAAGAAAACAACTGCATTTATAATATCATCAAAAAAATATTTAGAAAAACATTTAGCAAAGTAAGTGTAAGACTTCTACACTAAAGCTACTTGGGCACTAAAAACTTTGATGAAAGACATTAATGATCTAAATAAATAAAAAGAAATTTTATGTTCATGGATCAGACTTTATATGTTAAGGTGGAAATATTCCTCAAATTTTTCCTCAGAAAATTTAATGTCATCCACATCAAAACCCCAGCTAGCTTTCTTGCAGAAATTGACAGAACGATCCTAAAATTCATATGGAAACACAGAAGGTCTAAAGGAGGCCCTCTCCCCACCCAAATTTTGAAAAACAGAACAAAGAATCTACATTTCCCAGCTTCAAAACGTACTTCACAACTACAACAACCAAAAACTATGGGGCCAGCGTAAGAATAGAAATACAGATGGACAGAATAGAATTGAGAGTCCAGAAATAAGCTCTTATATGTACAGTTGACTGGTTTTCAAGAAGGAGGCCAAGACAATTCAATAAGGAAAGAGAGGCTTTTCAACAAATGGTGCTGGGACACATGCAAAAGAATGAAGTTGAACCCCTACACTATAGTATATGCAAAATTAACTCAAAATATATGAAAGATCTAAATGTTAAAAACTAAATCTATCAAACTCCTAGAAGAAAACACAGGAGTAAAATTTTTTGACCATGGGCCAGACAACTACTTCTTAAATAAAATACCTAAAGCACAACTAACCAAAAATAAATAAATTGGAATTCATAAAAACAAAAAGCTTTTGTGCTTCAAAGGTCAATTTCAAAAAAGTGAAAACATAACACTTAGAATAGGAGAGAATATGAGCAAATGATATATTTGGTAAGAGACTTCTATCCAGAATTTATAAATAACTCTAACAATGAAAAAATAAATAACCCATTAAAAGTGGTCAAAGTGGGACTTCCCTCGTGGGACAGTGGTTGAGAATCTGCCTTGCAACGAAAGGGATGTTGGTTCAGTCCCTGGTTGGGGAACTAAGATCCCACATGCCACGGAGCAACTAAGCCCATGCATTGCAACAGACAATCCCACATGATGCAACTAAGACTGAAGGCAGCCAAATAAATAAATATTTTTTTAAAAAAGCAGGCAAGGGATCTGCATAGACATTACTCCAAAGAAGATATACAAGTAGCCAAAAAGCATGTAAAAGATGCTCAGCATTTCTCACTAGGTAAATGGCATCTCACTAGTTGAGATGCCAAAACCACAAGACATCACTTTATATCCACTAAGCTAGCTTTAATAAAATAGATGAACAAGTATCAGTAAAGATATGCAGAAATTCAAACCTTCATACATTGCCAGTGGGAATCTAAATGGTGCAACCATGAAAATGGTTTGTTAGTTACTCAGAAAGTAAAACAGTTACACATGATCCAGCATTTCTAATCCTAGGGATATATCCGAGAGAAATGAAAACATATGTCCACACAAAAACTTGTACTCAAATGTTCACGGCAACATTTGCGTACAAGAGCCCCAAAGTGGAAACAACTCAAATGTGCATCAACTGATGAATGGATAAACAAAATGTAGCATAGCCACACAACATAATATTCAGTTCAGTTCAGTCGCTCAGTCGTGTCCGACTCTTTGTGACCCCATGGACTGCAGCGCACCAGGCTTCCCTGTCCATCACCAACTTCCAGAGCTTGCTCAAACTCATGTCCATTGAGTTGGTGATGCCATCCAACCATCTCATCCTCTGTTGTCCCCTTCTCCTCCTGCCCTCAATCTTTCCCAGCATCGGGGTCTTTTCCAGTGAGTCAGTTCTTCACATCAAGTGGCCAAAGTATTGGAGTTTCAGCTTCAGCATCAGTCCTTCCAGTGAATATTCAGGGATGATTTCCTTAAGGATTGACTGGTTTGATTTCCTTGCAGTCCAAGGGACTCTCAAGAGTCTTCTCCAACGCCACAGTTCAAAAGCATCAATTCTTCGGCACTCAGCTTTCTTTATAGTCCAACTCTCACACTCATACATGACTACTGGAAAACCATAGCTTTGACTAGATGGACCTTTGTTGGCAAAGTAATGTCTCTGCTTTTAAAAATGCTGTCTATGTTGGTCACAGTTTTTCTTCCAAGGAGCAAGCATCTTTTAATTTCATGGCTGCAGTCACCACCTGTGGTGATTTTGGAGCCCAAGAAAATAAAGTCTGTCACTGTTTCCATTGTTTCTCCAGCTATTTGCCATGAAGTGATGGAATCAGATGCCATGATCTTAGTTTTTTGAATGTTGAGTTTTAAGCCAGCTTTTTCACTCTCCTTTTTCACTTTCATCAAGAGACTCTTCAGTTCCTCTTCACTTTCTGCCATAAGGCTGGTGTCATCTGCATATCTGAAGTTATTGATATTTCTCCTGGCAATCTTGATTCCAGCTTGTGCTTCATATTATTCAGCCATAAAAAGAAATTAAGCCCTGTTGTGTGCTACAATCTGTATGAACCTTGGAAACATTATGCTAAGTGAGAGAACCCAGTAATAAAACACCATATATTACATGAAATATTTAGAAACACATAAATCCATAGAGATAGGAAGTAAATTAGTGGTTGCCACAGCCAGGGGAAAGGGGGAATGGAAACAACTGTTAATGGCTTTCTGTTTGGGGTAGGCTTCCCAGGTGGCTCAGTGGTAAAGAATCCACCGGCCAGAGTAGGAGGGGCAGGTTCAATTCCCGGGTTGGGAAGATCCCCTGGAGAAGGGTATGGGTAACCCATTCTAGCATTCTTGCCTGGGAAATCCAATGTACAGAGGAACCTGGCAGGGTACAGTCCACGGGGTTGCAAAAGAGTCAGACAACACTCAGCAACTAAACAGCAGCAACAATTCTGTTTGGGGTGATGAAAATGTTTTGGAATTAGATACTGGTAGTGGTCATAAAATTCTATTAAACTAAAACTCATTGAACTGCACACTCAAAAAGGGTGAATTTTATGGTATATAAATTGTATCTAAATATTAAAGCAAATCAACAATTCAGTCTTAGAAACCATCATAAATTCAGGTTTCATTCATATCTTCCCATTATTCTGTGCTCTTAACATCACAAAGGATGTAGGGGCTTGGCATTTATTGAACTCTTCCTGTGATGGTGAGGCCTCCCTCTTGGTGCTGCCCCAGTCCTATTTTGCCTCAGCTAACGTGTGAAGTCAGAACCATAGTTTATTTACAAGATGACAGAAATAGGCTTTGTAATAAACCTTCATTTTCCATTTGCTGACTCAGAAGATGCAGAAGGTTAGAAGCGGTGAACTGCACCAGCAGCTTATCTTCCTGGCCTGACTACTGTGGCAATCTTCTGAAACCACTGTCTCCAGTTTTTCTTCCCTCATCACACTAACCATTAGAGACTTTATTCAAACACCAAATCTGATCATGGCACTCCTCCTGTACTTCAAAAATTCTGTCCTTGAGAATTTGGACTTGATCCCAAGGATGGAGTTTTGTTGCTTCAGCACAGAAAGAAAGCTTCTGGTTGTTCTGTTTCTCTCACAGCATTTTCCCGTGTGTCCTAAATCAGAGCTACCAAACTGCTTGTGGTTTCTCCAGCACTCTTGGCTACTTCATGCTCTGTGTCTGTTCTCTTGTTGACCCTCTTCCAGGAATGCTTTCTCTCTCCACTCATCTTTAAATGTTCTGCCTCTGAGGAATGTTTCTTACTCCACTGCAAAATTGCAAAATTGACCTCTCCTTCCTGGGGACCTCAGATGTATTATGTGAACATTTCTGTCTTAAGCACTTAGAATACTTGACTTGTGTCCCTATATGAATTCCCCATGGGTGTAATCATTGAGGGCAGACACTTGGCTCATTTATATGCCCAGGACAAAGCAAAGAGTCTGGTTGAGGGAGGAATGGAAGGAATGAATTGATAATGAACATAAAACAAAACCTAGAAACATGAACCTATTCTTACTCCTTCCCATGAGAATCTTTATGGGATGGCCATTTTCTTTTCATTTTTTCTAAATAAGAACAAACAGTCATGAAAACAGAAGGAATGAAGAATTCCAAAAGTGCTTTCTTTTTCCTTTTCTTTTAAATGACCTCAGAACTGACAGATGAGACAAGGTCTAACACCATCAGCAGCTCTTTCACGCTTATCGGAGGAGACACAAGAAGGCTGATCATGCCACTTCCCACCACCTTCAGAATAAAGTCTGAACTCTTCAGGAAGTTGGGCAAGGCTATCAGTCTTATCTGTCACTATTTCTCATCAACTCTCCCACAAGAATCACGTGATTCCTATTCTTTTAATAGGTTCCCTGTTTTTACTGTTATATCTCTGCCTTAGTAAAGGTGTTCTTCCATCCTAAAGTGAAAATGAAAGTGTTAGTCACTCAGTCGTGTCTGACTCTTTTGTGACCCCATGGACTGTAGCCCACCAGGCTTCTCTGTCTATGGAGATTCTCCAGGCAAGAATACTGGAGTGAGTTGCCACGCCCTCTTCCAGAGGATCTTCTGAACCCGGGTCTCCTGCATTGCAGGCAGACTCTTGACCATTTGAGCCACCAGGGCGCCCCATCTCTACTGAAGTTATCCCTCCTCTCTACTCCTCACCCCCAAGTTGGGAGCCATCACTTCTTCCCCTGTGTTCTCTTACCACTTTCCACTATATGATAGCATTTGAGGCTTTTTATATCGTGTGTATTTTTGTTTTTTTACATTCCCTTGGAACCTCTGGCGCGGTGTGAGACACGCAGCAGGTGAGCAGGAAACAGCTGCCAGACTGAAAGACAGTGTCAGCAGAGTTGGTCATCATTCCAAAATGAAAATGGACAGCCAAGGCAGCAAGGACATAAAGATAATTAATAGCGGCTTCTCTCTCCAAACAGTGGGACATGATCTCCTGGGAGCTAAGATTTCCACATGGGAATCAGAAACGTTTGCATTCCAAATGAAACCGTGAACATTTTGCAGCCCATGCAAGGTCAAAGCACTTGCCCAAGTCTGAAAGTGTCCTAAGTTTTTTCTTTCCTTCTGAGAAGAACAAGTTCTCCTAACTGAATTCCAATCATCTGGGTCAATGTTTTAAAAGCTTGGTATCTTAGCTGTTTTTATTTTAAACTTTTAATCCTGTACATTCTTCTCAAGCCTCTGGGACCAGACACTAAGCTCCGCTTTCAGCAGGCTTGATATAACATCACATACTCTACATTTTTGTGGCATGCCAGCTCTCTAAACAGAAAAGAAAAAAAAAAAGAATGTGTTCTAAATCTTGCCTTGCTATAGACTAAAATGTTCTTTTGGACAAATATGTTTGACTAAAACATGCTCAATCCCTACTTTCCTTTCTTTTTGCATTTCTAAACTCTATCTTTATACTTTTTCTTCACTTAAAAATGTCTTCAGACTGACAAATAAGGCCTTATATCACTTTTTGAAAAGCAAATGATGAAAGATGGATTAAAAAGCAATAATTTGCTGACACTACTTCAAAGAAGCCAAAAGGGTGTTTAAAACTCCTCAGGAAGGAAAATAATTGATATGGGCTCTAAAAACTTACACAACTGGTTTAATAATAGAAAAGAAATAAGAAAACTATTATCTCTAAACATCAACATTTTAAAGATGATTATACAGTGAAAAACTCAAAATAATAATTACATCTATAGAGATCTACTGGAAGGTACTATCATTTGAAGACACACTTGGGAAAAATCACAAAAAATGATTGCTTAAAACCTGACAATCACTATCATCTCAGGGTGCCAGGGATTAAAGGCACTTAAGAATGACCCATTTAGACAGAGACAGTGTGCTTATGAGTACAATTAGCTCCTTATTCCAGTAAGACAGGAATGTCATGGTCTCCTGGTCAGTCTCTCTGCCTCCAGTCATCCTGTAGGTAGCTTCCAGAATGATCTTTAAGAAATCCTGATCACGTGGCTCTCCATTTCCTATCAGAACAGACACACTCATTGCGATATATACAAACCATTTATGATTTGGCCCTGCTCTTCCACTCTGCCCCCTTTTGTCAACTCTGCCTCCTTCACACTGCACTTTAGCTACTTTTAATTAAGTACTTGTAGTTAACCAAACATTCATTTTTCTATCAAGCTTCAGGCCTTTGTGCATACTCTTCCTTCTATGTGGAATGTTCTCCCTTGTTGTTAGTCTGGCAAATAGCTACTCTTTTGAGCTTAAAACTAGTGACCTTCTCGGAGACTCTCCCAGGCAGGGGCTTTGACTGACCCTTTAAATATGCACTAGTATTCCCAGTGCCTCGCCTGGTTCCCAGGAGACAGCTGGCACTCAACAAATGAAAGTGTTTAAAGCCAAAATAAGTGGAATATATTTTTCTACTTAAACTGTAATTTCAGTCTTCATGCTGAATCTTTTCCCAGGGCTCATGACAAACAACACAGATGAGAACAGGAAGGGAGAGGACAACAGAAAAGAGAGTCATCACTAAACTGGGAAAGATGCACTGGAAATAGATGCCACACACACGCTGGGCACCAGCCTTGTCAGATGAGTGGCCTCTCCTTGACGGGCTCCAGCACTCACTTCATCACCCCCTGGCAGTAGGCCTCAGCAGCTTAGGAGGAAGGGTCCTAAGCTACCTGGGCATTACCACTGTGCCAGGTTCCAGCACAGGTAAATGTAGGCACCAACTGGCAAACCACAGGGGCATCAGCTTCACGCCAAATGATAAAACAAAGCTTCAAGATCACTTCAGGCTCGGGCTTAGCTTCAAATAAAGAGATGCATGGACCACTTTGAAAGAATGTCAGTGGGGTAGCAGCTGACAGACTCAGTTTTTTAAAGCTTGCATTAGTGAGAACCTCTCCAAGAACAAGAGATTATTTATTTGGGGGTAAGTTATCTATGTAATTTAAATATTGTACTCTGCCAACAAATTCCAGTACACATGGGAAACTATTTTTAAATTGTGAATGCAGCCAACTTAAAAGATAGGAACACAGCCTATGGTTTCTTTTTAAATAGAGATAATTACTTTTTAGGAAGTACAACAAATGCACAAACAAATGTTCAAAGCTGTCACTCTCACTTTTTAAAAAATATCCAGATAATCTAAAAATGTGCGATTTTTTAATCTTTGGTTCAAATAATTAACTTTGTATTATGCAGCATAATGTCTGGCCCACAGAATTATTTGTTGTGCCTCAACAATTATTAGTTGAGTAAATGAATGAATATATTCTTCAGAATGATTTTTTTTAAAGCTGCCATTTATGATGACATTACTCCATAATTACAACATCAAGTGGAGTAGGAAATAGCAACCCACCCCAGTATTCTTGCCTGGAAAATTCCATGAACAGAGGAGCCTGGTGGGCTACAGTCCATGAAGTCACAAAGAGTCAGACACAACTGAGCTACTGAGCAGGCATGCACGCACAACAAGGCTGGAGATGTAACGACATTCCTTTAAGTACAACTAACCTTTAAAATTTCACACTGACGGTCAATACACTGCCAAAGGAATTTCTGGGGATAGAAGCCTTTTAAGTGTTTTCTTTCAGTGTTTGAATGGTACAGCCTTAAGGAGATGTTCTAGGTAAGTCAGATGAGGAACGTGAACAGTTTCACATGGACAGGAAATTGAGGTATGAAAGTGAAAGTTGCTTAGTCACGTCCAACTCTTTTCGACCCCATGGACTATACAGTCCATGGAATTCTCCAGAACAGAGTACTGGAGTGGGTAGTCTTTCCCTTCTCCAGGGGATATTCCCAACCCAGGGATCAAACCCAGGTCTCCTGCATTGCAGGTGGATTCTTTACCAGCTGAGCCACAAGGGAAGCCCAAGAATACAGGAGTGGGTAGCCTATCCCTCCTCCAGTGGATCTTCCTGACCCAGGAATCAAACTGGGGTCTCCAGCATTGCAGGTGGGTTCTTTACCGACTAAGCTATCAGGGAAGCCGCAAACTGAGGTATGGCTTACATAATTCCTTAACAGGGAAACCCCTGATTGAGTCTCATTTTAGAAAAAAGAGCTTGCTGATAAATGGAACATATAAACTAGGACTTGAAATTTTCCTATATGAACTTTCCTCAGGAGAGCTCAATTTCTGTAATCTGAATATTACAAAGTCAAATGCTAAGTCATTTTTGACACATTCATTCAAATGTGTTCTTAGCACCTTCTGTGTGTTTTAGATAACAGGTTAGGTTGTAGGCACAAAGAAGGAGGAACAGGCCAAAATTCTGTCCAGTAAAGGGAGACTCGGAAGATCTTTGTAAAAAGGTACTGTCTAGAGTACTTAGTTACAAAGTGAGTGAAGGAGAGCTAAAGTCATCAACTAATTTCTAGCAGAGTAGAAGTCATTACAAGCTCCTGATTTTAGTGGGCTGATAAAGAAGCCAGGTGCTCCACATAAAAATATAGTGATAATTCTTCTAGACACTCTGAGATAGACATAAGAAATATGGGGGAAATGTTGAAGGTCTGATTAAAAAAACTTTCTATCACTTCTTCAGGAAATCATTTTGAGTGGCAGATACCCTGCTAAATTCAGCTTGGGGTATTAAGGTGTTACAGATCAGAGTGTGTTCAGGGATCTCACGTCACTGTCACCCAGAGGAAAACCATCACTCTGCAAGGGGCAACCTTCCTAAGGACCTGTCAAGTGCATAAAAGCCAATCATGATTTTGTGCCCACAGAACACAATACAAATCAGCCAAATTAACAAATTCTTTAAATCAGTGCTGTCCAGTCGAACTTCCTGTGATGATAAAAATGTTCTGTATCCGCATGCTGAATACAGTAACTACTAGCCACATGTGCCTATTGAGCACTGGAAATACTGTTAGTGAGACTGAGGAACTGAATTTTTATCTATATTTTAATGAATTTAATTTTAAATAGCCATCTGTGGCTAGGGGCCACCATACTGTACAGGAAAGCTCTAAAATCTAATAATTAACCCAGTTACAAACAAAATAAAGTTTGCTTTGTTTATGTTAAGGAGAAAAAAGGCAGTTAAATTAACCCTGGAGAAGGATCTCTGAGATAAAAAAAACAAATGAATGGTTTGCACAAGTCAGTAGCTTTTTGTAGGAATGGTTGCAGCACAACAGTTCTTGATATACCACCGTGGAGAGAGGAAGCTGTCCGAAGGGTGGAGGTCTAGGGGGAGATTCTGAAGTAGGGTAATCAGGGCCTGGGCTTCCCAGGTGACTCAGTGGTAAAGAATCTGCCTGCCAATGCAGGAGACACAGGTTCAAGAAGATACCCTGGAGAAGGAAATGGCAACCCACTCCAGTATTTTTGCCTGGGAAATCCCATGGACAGAGGAACATGGTGGGTTACAGTCCATGGAGTCACAAAAGAGTTGGACATGACTTAGTGACTAAACATCAATAACGACAATCAAGGCCTATTCCAGTCCAGTTGTTTTTTTTTTTTGTTGTTGTTGTTGTTGTTTTCTGACTCATTAGTTTTCAGAACTATCTAAGAAATGTGAGAAGTACAGAACAAGTTCAAACCATGTCCCTTTTGTTTTTTTTAAGCTTTTTATTTTGAGTATAGCAAAGGGACTCACCCATAAATATACATGTATCCATTCTCCCCCAGACTCCCCTCCCATCCAGGCTGCCAACTAACACTGAGGAGAGTCCATGTGTTATACAGTAGGTCCTTGTTCATTATCTACTTTAAATACAGCATGTGTACATGTCCATTCCAGACTCCCAAATTACCCTTTCCCCCATTCATCCCCACCCTCTGGCAACGTAAGCTCATTCTCTAAGTCTGTGAGTCCATTTCTGTTTTGTAAATAAGTTCATTTGTATCATTCCTTTTTAGATTCCACATATAAGGGATGTCATAGGATATTTTTCCTTCTCTGTCTGCCATGTCCGTCTGTTTTGCCACTACCAGCAGACCTTGGGGAACTGGGCCTGTCACAGTACTTTGCTATTATCTGTCATATTTCCTCTGGTCCCTGCTGGCCACCTTGGGGGTCCTGTCTCCTCATTACGTTTCACTCCCTCAGTCATCAGTTGCACAGGCAGCCCACAGTTTTTTTGACTTACATTTTGTTGCTCTGTTTATTCAACATTTCTAATAAACATTTAAAATTATTTCTACTTTATTCTACATTTTCTGGCTAGCACATCAAACATATTGACAAATGAAAGCAGCAGTATATTTTGGGGTAGAAATAAAGGAACTTGACAATAATTAAGCTCTTCTATGAATCAAGCACTTCTTTTGCCATCAGCCCTACAAAGCAGATGCTACTAATTCTCTCATGTCAGATGAAGAAATTGAAGCTCAAGGATGGTAAATAACTGACCCACAGTGATACAGCTGTGATAAGAACCCAAACTTGTCTGATCCCCCCAAACCTATGTTTTTTCCTACCAAGGAAAAAAAAAAACACTGCTTCCTAAGCCTACTTTTAACAATGCAGTTTTCATAAATAAATTCCCCAGCAAAACATTACGGTAATCCTTTACTTCCCTCTGTCAGTTTCTTACATCAGATCATATGTTCTCTGACTTATTATTATTATTTTTTTTTAAAGAAGACTAAGAAAGAAGGAAAAAATGAGAAAGAAAGGATGCGTTTGTGGAGTGATTCTAGAATATTTAAAAGGATGTGAAGCTATTACATTAAGAGGTTTTGTTTCCTTTTGGTCTTAAAACATATAAGTTCTTTTTATTTTTTAAAGCTACCAAGGCATTAGAGCCTAATAAATTACTCCAAGGGATAGCTTAAAACTTCATGCAAATGATTTATTGAAAACATTAAAAAAGGTAAGTTCCAGATGCCACCTAAAATACTGTTCCATTAGGAAAACTAGCAATACCAACACAACAACAACAACAACAACAAAAACCCTACCAGTTTGTAGAACTGATGGAGCCAACTCTATCTATTATTCAGTTATTATTGTACTTACATAGTAAAACCATGTACCATATCCTATGGAGTCAAGCATCACCACTTAAGAACTTAAGGAAGGCTAGGCAACATTTTATAAGTATCACATACTTTTAAAAGTAAAGCAACAGGTAGAAAGAAAGTTATTTTTCTGATGGGGCATCTGTAACTTAGCATTTTTGTACTCTAATCAAACCTTTTACAAAAAATGTCTTAAAGTTTGTCTCTCAAAGTGGATGACTTAAAAAAAATGGAAACACTTGCAACCTTTCAGTATCTTTCAAGGATTTAATGTTTATAGTCATTTTAGTCTAGTAATATAGACAAACTGGGTTCCGATCTTGATTCAGTCCTTATTGGTTCTGTGACTTTGGGCAATGCTTTCTTCATCTGAAAAATGGAGATAATAATTCCCAAGGTTGTTGTTTATTCATGAAAGTAATGTTATATTTTTTATAACAATCTATATAACTGCGAAGATAATAAGATAAAATAGTTAACTTTAACTGATGTGGGCTAATGGATATTTTTAAAGAAAAGATTCCATAAGATAACATACAATCAGTAAAAGTTTGCACATATTTACTGAGGACAACATGAAAGAAATTTTGGTGCAGTAAGAATGTCTGAAATGTAATTCCTGATATATATGCTGAGGGTATATAGTAAATAAAAAATAAAATTCTCATTTTATAATATGTTTCATAAAATGTAAAAGAATGGAAAAAGTTCAATAAGCTCTGTGACTATAAAATCTATTCCCACTAGAAGATGGTATCTAAGATGGTTGCTTGGGAACTGCAAGAGTGTACTTTCCCCCAACCACAAATCACAGAACAGAATGGAAGTCTTCCACAGAATGGAAGTCTTCTTATGGAATGTGTTTTTAGCTGCATGTGGGTTGTTATGATCGAGTTTCCCAAAAGGACACAGTAGAGCATTTCTCCTAGCTTTATCTAACCTTTTGGTCTTCTTAAGATGCCCTTATTTCCAAGTACACTAGCTGATCTTAGAATGATTTTTCCTTACAAGAATCTGCTAGAGAAAAAAGACAAAGAAAGGAGGTAAGAAACGAGATAGAAGAACTGGCCAGTAGCCCATAAGAATCTGACTAGTGCCATGCATGTGGCAGCTCAAGCTACTCATCTCTCATGACTTCATGGGAGAAGAGTACTAAGAAATCCTTGTCCAGCTCCAAGCTTTGCTTTTCAGAAGGAAGGAAACTCTGTGACACTCAAGGAAGGGAAAGAGTGTGATCAGAAGTCACTAGGCACTCAAGAAAGAAGAAGGAAGATGATATCAAAGTGGAAGAATCATTGCATTAATAGGTACGTTAGAGATAATTTAGTTCAACCCTCTTTGTAGTGCAGGATTTCCCTTCACTGTATCTCTGAAAGATGATCCTTCAGGCTCTGCCTAAACACCTCCAATAATTGGGATCTTACCTCTTTGAGTCCACTAGCTCCAAGCCAGAAATCTGGGATATATTATAGATTCTTTATATCATTCACATCCAGGTTAACTATCAAGGTATTTTACCTCTCAAATATCTCTTAAATCTGTCCACTGTTCCTCTTCTCATTATCTTAGTTGAGGCCTTTCTTTCTTATCCCTTTCTGTGGTCCTGCAATAGTACCCAACTACCAGATTTTCTGCTACCAAATAATTCACCTCTAATCCATCCTCATATGGCAGACTGCAGTGGATGTTCTAAAACACAAATCTAGTCATGTCATTCCTCTGTTTAAAACCTTTTAATAATTCAATACCACAAATAGCCAAAAACCAAAAAACTCAGGTTTTAGCCCGAAATGCATGACCTTGTCTAACTCTCCAGTGCACACTTCAGCTACACTAAATGGTTGTGATGTCCACATGTTCCAAGCTATTTCACATCTCCTTGCTTTTGCTCATGTTGCTGCCTCTGATCGGAACACTCTTTTTTCCCCTCTGTCAATCAGCTCAATAAGGAAGTATCTTCAGGAAGGCATCTTTTGACACCCTCCCCAGTGTAATATAAAAAATATTCTGTGTGTATTCTCTATCACCGCACTTATCCTATTATACTGAAGTCATTAACTAGTCTCTTTCTGCCAGGTGAGTCTCTCAAAGCAGGGACCATGTTAAACTCTTAGTGCATGACACAGAACTCATGGTAATGTGTTTAATACATGCCTAGTACATATTAAATACATGAATTTTTCTGATGTAAGTTAAAATTTATAACTCCAATTTCCAACTTTTACACCATGAAACAATAAAAACCATCTCGCTAGGGAAATAATGGCATTTGGCCAGTACATAAAAAGGCAAAGGTTAAATACTACTTATATGACATTTGCACTTACCTAAATTGCTGTATGTTGCACTACAGGGATTCAGGTCCAGAGGATCTGAAATGTCTTCTTTTTCCTCTTCTCTTTCCAGTTCAGGTAGGTGCAATGCTGGTGTGACTGAAGTGCAGCCCCCGCCATCTTGCTTCACAACAACAGTTCTTGGATCCCGAGGAGAAAAATCCTCTGTCACTTCGTGAGTCACATGACTGAAACAGATCAGACCACCATCACACTGGCTTCAAAGGTCTCTACTAAGATATAGATTTACAGAAGGCACATACTTGCCATAAATGTAAATAACTGGCCCTATAGTCACCAGCAATGGGTTACAAGGCCTAAGATACTTGTCTGAGATAAGGCAGCCTTTTACATAGGCTGATATGTCTATCTATCCTGATTCATATTAACAGAGAATTCAGTTTGGTGGGGGAGGTATAGTAGGCTCAGAGGGAAGTTTGAGAATAATAGGTAAGGAAGGGAGCTTCTTGTACGTAGGAGGTTAGCGATAATGGGGATAGAGGGAAATGAATGCTTAACTAGTTGAAGACAAATATACTCAAGTATTTAAGAAAGTATTTAACATATTTACTATGTTTACCATACTATAGTACAGTCATCCTTTGGTATGTATCTTCAGGGGACAGGTTCTAGGACTCTCCACAGGAAACCAAAACCCGCAGATGCTCAAGTCCTTTATATAGCATGGCTGCAGCATTTGTATTATATGCAAATACACCATTCCATATATGTTAAATCACCCTTAGATTACTTCTAATACGCAATACAATGTAAATGTGACGCAAATAGCTGTAAAGACAATGCAAATGCCATGTACATAGTTATCGGTGCATGGCAAATTCAATTTTTGATTTTTGGAAATTTCTGGAACTTTTTCCCTGTAATATTTTCAAACCTGTAGTTGGTTGAATCCACGAATATGGAACAAACAAATTAATAGGGTGGACTGTGCTATAATACTATAACAAATATGAAATACTTTATAGTATTTATTTTATTCCACACTAAAGTATTTATGAAACTATTTAGTAAAGGATCAGGAATAAAGCTGAGATTTAAATAAGGAAGTTAAGCAATTATATTCTGTAAACTGAGGCCAGGAAGTCTTTTTGCCAGGAGGACACTGATGTATCAACCTTTGCTTGTATGCATGCAGCAGGCAAGGCAAATGGAAAAGAAAGGTCTGTACTCTAGCTAATCTTGTCTACTAACATGAATCTGAAGCGTCCCACCGGCCACATACCAGAGGATGGTCATTCATAATGTTTTTGTTTCTCCAATCTTGTTTCTCTCTGCTTGCTCATTTGCTTATAGCTAGCTCTTCTAGTCTTCCCCATATCCTAGCCTATCTGAACTGTCAACTCTGTTGCTATAAAATACAAGGGGATGGAATAGTTATTAAATGCTGGTGGAGAAAACTGCCCTAGTTAGAAAATCTCATTGGGCTGGTCAATGAAATAAATTCAAAATCAGGCACCTTTAATAGATTCTGGTTCTACTAAAAGTATTCCCAGACTGTCACACACTCCCCAGTTTTTCTTCCTGTTTTTTCTTTTTAATGGGCAAAGAGAAAGAAGGCAAGGACACATCTTATACACTGTTATATGTTATTCCTGGAATTTCAAATGGCAGTGAGTCATGGTGACATTTACGAGTTTCTTTAAAAGAGGTACTTGGTTTGATCATGTGTCATCAGAGCATATATCACCTGTGGACTTGAAGGAGTAGATCTGAAGGAAGAGCACTTTCTTATCAATCTTTCATTATGGAAATTATGCATGTGCAAGAAAATAAGCCTTTAAGTCTACTGGATAAAGTGTGTGTTAGTCACTCAGTCATGTCTGACTCTTTGCAACTTCATGGACTGCAGCCTGCCAGGCTCCTCTTTTCAGTAATTTTCCCAGCAAGAATTCTGAAGGGGGTTGCCATTTCCTTTTCCAGGGAAGTCTGCTGGATATACAACCTCAAAAGTACTCTTCCAAAGCTGGCAGACACAGAGGTCTCTTTATCCTGAGAGTAAGCAATGAGTGGGAGGTACATTATGAGATCTGGCTCCTGGGGATGGGGTGAGGTGGGAAGGCTTTGGTTCATTAGCAGTCAACAGGAGTGTTCATGTAAAGAGGAGCTCAAATGGTAAAAAGCATGCTGCCTCTTATTAACCTCCTGGGCTGCTGTATGTTATCAACCCAAAACAAAGCTAATATGGAGCATAATATGGAGCATCATAAAATCAAGATAGCAAGGGGCTCTACTTCCATACATTAGTGAAGAAAAGCAAAGTGACACTTCTGAGTCACTCTCAGATGTCACTTGGTGGTGGTGGTTTAGTCACTAAGTCGTGTCCGACTCCTGCGACCCCATGGACTGTAGCCCGTCAGTCTCCTCTATCCATGGGATTCTCCAGGCAAGAATACTGGAGTGGGTTGCAATTTCCTTCTCCAGATGTCACTTAGTATCACGATTGTAGGTCACTGAGTAGTTATCAACACACTTCAGGAGGGGGAAAATGATCTTCACTGGACAACAGTTAATATAAGCCATTTTTAATTTCAAAGTGATGAAATGATTAAAATATATCATCCCCCTTTGACAGGAAAAACATTAAACCTCCAGACACTCTCTTCTTACTCTAGAGTCAACTTGAGAGCTTTCTAGAAAAGTGATTTTAGGTTCCTAATCTGTGCAGCCTTGCTCTTGCTTTTTTTCTTTCTTTCCCCAATCTCTCTTTCCCATTTGTCAAAAATGAAAAAGAGGAAGCTCTCTTTTCCATTTGTCAAGAATGACTGGTGAAGCCCAGTTAAAAAGCCATGATTTTACCCTTGCTTGTCTATTTTCCTCCCAGGGAATGGGCTATTTCTATTAGGCCTATTGTAAAAACTACAAGAGTTACTGCTATTAACCCATGAGGAATTTCCTGGGCCTGTTCCCACATACATGAAACATGGCTCTGTACTCAAAAGGGGTTCTCAAAACACAATACAGATGCTAAAAAGCAAGAAATATTAAAGACTCACCCACTGTACTCACTCATACAACTCCCCATTAAAGGAAATTCTACAGGGCCTTCTTCAGTCTGTTAATCATGTTCTGAAGCTCTGATGAACCATAGCTCCCACTGAGTTCTGGAGGACTACAAGTTGGGCAAGATATAAGAGGCTCGAATTCTGCACCTTAATACAATCCATTGCACTTTGACCTTTACCTTAGGGGTTTGGTCTGGGAAATGAGCCAAATTACCTTCTGGGAAGTTAAGCAAAGTGAATGCTAGTTTTATTAACTCTTTGAGAACCTGAGCAGCACAACCTATATTCTACACAAAGGTCACTTTTCACAAGCACATTTTAAATAAGTGCACTGGTATATTAAATCACCAGTTAAACCAACTGTCAACTATAAAGAATTATGCAAGGAGCTGGTGAAAGTTAAATCACAAAGGTTTACAAATGGATGCTAAGACATTTAATCTACATCTACAGTGACAGCAGTGTCTAAGAGGAAGAATTTTTAAAATGCATCAATGATATGTAACGTCTTGATGCTTGAGGGAAGGACAGCTCTTTATATGATGAAAATGGTAAAAGAGAGAGAAAAACGGAAAGGGAGAGTTTTGAGAGTTCAAGCTTAGATGTGATATCATGCTGTGACTAAAAAATGAAAAAGAATCAAGAACAGCATCAGAGGAGGTGATTCAGTCGCCATGTGCGTGCATGTGTGCTAAGTCACTTTTACAACTCTATGGACTGTAGCCCGCCAGGCTCCTCTAACCATGGGATTTCCCAGGCAAGAATCCTAGAGTCAATCACTATGTATAAATGGACAAATTGTTCAGCAATACTTAATTTATCTTAGGCATATTAATGTAATAAGGGAATATAATTTTTGACCATTTTTTTTTTTTTTAGTGTTTCATATTTAGATATAAAATCAGGAAACCCTTGCAAATAGTAATATGATGCTTTTCAAATACAGGTTTTTTTCTCCTAGCAAAGTGGTTCACCACTGATGTTTCATTGGGAAATGTTCAATGTAATGGAGAAAATACCAGAACAGGAATCAGAGAACCCAGGTTCTGTTTCCCTATTACTTTGATCTTCTGTGTAAACTAGATGATAACATCAGGAGGGAGATAAAGAAAAAAATGAAAATTTCCCCCATTTCATCCATGAAATAGATGGTAAAAAAAATTCTTTAAAATGAAATTACAAGAAATCTACTAGGATTTCTAATAGAGTATATCTTAGTATGTCTTGAAAGTAGCAAATAATCATGACGGTAACTAGATTTTTTTTCAGGATAAGTACAAGTTGATATTCATTATTATAAAACAGAAATATTAACTGATCAATGGCCCACAGAGAGGAAGTTAAGGCTTTTCTATTCCTGCTATTTAAATTCCTGTTGAAAATCCCTAGTTCTCTAATGCAATAGAGGGTGTCTGCAATAACTGTGGTGTTGACATCTATCTAGATCCTTGGTCACCAGGCTGGGTCAAACCCTGACTCTGCCAGCTCTTTTACTGGACCCTCAGCATTGGTTTCGCTTTCAGGATGGAAGATAACACACATTTCCTTGTACCTCAAACTCTGACCAACTTTTCAACAATGACTAGTTTTCAATTGAGATTTGGTAATGTCTGTATATAGTCACCTTGTTTATTTAAGTTATATGCAGAATACATCATGCGAAATGCTGGGCTGGATGACTCACAAGCTGGAGTCAAGATTGCCAGAAGAAATATCAACAACCTCAGATACGCAGATGATACCACTCTCATGGCAGAAAGTAAAGAGGAACTAGAGTCTCTTGATGAGTGTGAAAGACGAGAATGAAAAAACTGGCTTAAAACTCAACATGCTAACTAAGATCATAGCATCCAGTCCCAATACTTCATGGCAAATAGATGGGGAAAAAGTAGAAGCAGTGACAGATTTTATTTTCTTGGGCTCCAAAATTACTGCAGCCATGAAATTAAAAGACACTTGCTCCTTGGAAGAAAAACTATGACAAGCCTAGATAGCATATTAAAAAGCAGAGACATCACTTTGCTGACAAAGATCCATCTAGTCAAAGCTATGGTTTTTCCAGTAGTCATGTACAAATGTGAGAGTTGGACCATAAAGAAGACTGAATGAGGGCCGAAGAATTGATGCTTCTGAATTGCAGTGCTAGAGAAAACTCCTGAGAGTCCCTTGGATAGCAAGGAGATCAAACCAGTCAATCCTAAAGGAAATCAACCCTGAATATTCATTGCAAGGACTTATGCTGAAGCTGTAGCTCCAATACTTTGGCCACTTGATGTGAAGAACTGATTCGCTGGGAAAGACTCTGATGCTGGGAAAGATTGCAGACAAAAGGAGAAGAGAGTAGCAGAGGATGAGATGGTTAGATAACATCACTGACTCAGTGGACATGAATTTGAGCAAACTCCGGGCGACAGTGAAGGACAGGGAAGCCTGGCGCGCTGCAGTCCATGGGGTTGTAGAGTCTGACAGGACTGAGCAACTGAACAGCAATAATAGTGTCTGACCTGACACTTAAAAAAATCATGTTGCAATCTCCACAAAGACACATCTCATTTTCTGAACATGGAGGATGAAGTTAAAGTGTTCAAAGGAAATGGTAACATTGTTACAGATAAGGGATTCATCAGTCTGCAATATTCATACATAATTCAAAGCTGCAGAAGCAATCTCCTGCGGGAAGCTCACTTGGCTTACCCAGGTGGTAGGATTAATCATTACACCATCAGATGAAATAATCCTTTTTTTTTTTTTCCAGCAAGTTTGTTCAAGACAGATTTTTGTAGAAATTCTGTTAATGTCTGAATATACTTTTAAAAAAGGCAAATCAAATGGCACATTTGAACAGATTAAAGGCCTTTATGTATCCAAGTATTTCCACAATTTCAGTTCAACTTTATCTTCAAATTCAACCACCTTCATTCAGCTTCAGAAGGGACAGTAAATGAAATCAGACTTCTGTAGAGACCATCTGCCTTTTGGGGCAAATGGTATCCTCGATTCCCATTTGCCAGCTCTCTTTAGTAGCTGCGTCTGTCTTTAGTTGCCCAAGATAGCCAATTAGGAAATGTGTGATTTTTACAACCTCTTTTTACCCCTAAAAATCAGATCAAAGCACATCAGAAGCAGCATTTTGTAGTTTTATTACTGGTTTCCAAAGCTGCTTATTTCTGGAGTTGCTGGGGATGATGGACCTTTGCAGAAGTGGGATGTGAATTGACATGAGGAGGAAAGTTTAAAGTTACTGAATCCCATACTCTTTATCTATTGAAAGAGGGGGAGAAACTCTATTTCTTCCTGTCGTTCTACCTCTAGGACCCCCCACCAATATGACATTTTTCAATCCTATTTTAGTTTTCAGGTCATCAACTTGATTTTGCTACACTTCCCAATTACTGGCATTCTCAGGTAGAAAAGTGTTGTGTCCATCGATCACTATCTTAGTGTCTCCAATTTTCCACTAAGCCTTCTGTAGTCTTTAACTGAAAAACTTCAAACTTCTTATCTTGAACTAAGATTAACCTTTAGCTGAGATCTGATGAATTCTTGCTAATATGTCCAACCTAGTCTGGTCAGATGAAGGTAACTCCTCCTGGTGTGAATAAAGTGGCCAGATCTTGGGATGGGGAAGATTGGCAGCCATGTGCAAGGTCTTAAATAGACTCTAATTTCCAGACACTGCACAGTTTCACCTTTTTTTTCCTTAACAAATGTGAATGGCAAATTAAAAGTGTCTTCAAGGCACCAGACTGTAAGACAGCAAAGTAGATAAGAACACAGGCCATAGTACATCACTGTCACCTTCATAATACTAAGAAAAATTACAGTTTTAAAATCCTATGAAATACAAAATCAGAATGGCACCTGTACAAATTAACAGAAAAGATAAATTAATCTTGGAAAAGTGCAATAAAATAGGGCTGCCTTTCTCAACAACAGAGGTGTGGTAGGAGCTTCGCAGCATCACCATTTGGCCTTAGCTCACTTCTAAAGAAGGGGGTTGGATATTGATGCTTGTTTCCTGGGGAGGCAAGGTGTTAGAAGAAAATATCCACAGGCCCCTCAACAGGACTAACCCAAGGAGGATGTGGAACACTCATCTTTGGGTCCTGGACTTTTTCCACATGCCCAGAAACACTGGAGAAGTAAGTCACTGTACCGTCTCCCAATTTCCTCTTATCTCCCTCAACTGCCCATTTGCCCTTTGAGTCAGAGGAGTGAGATGACTATGTACCCTACACTCTTCAGAACACAGCTGGCTCACCAACAGGATGGATGCTGGGAGGGAAAGGGAACCGTCACTTCTCAGGCTCCTCTTACGCTACACAGCACAAGCTGCACACTTTTCAGTTTAACTCACAAGAACACCTCAAGAGGTAAAGGTGATTATTTCTCACTTTACACATGGGGAAACTGAGATTGAAAAAAAGTGAAACGAACTGTCTTAGGGTAGGGTAGAGTCGGACATGACTTAGCAACTTAACACCACCACCAAAACGGTTAGTGTGCACTCAGGTGACAGACTCAGGATCTGAATTCGATAGTATGCAGCTATGTGTTCTTGCTACCACACTGGTACTATTAGGTAAGCCTGGTGCACTGTGAAGATTCAATAAATGCTTGATTATGAAGAGATAAAGGGTTTTGAAGAGAAAGAAGCTATCATTGAAATGTGGGGTGTTAATGACTACAGCTGTGTTCTTTTGAAACATTCTAAACAAAGTTATTATTTAAATGGTAAAAGGATTTTTTTTTTTTAATGGGAGCTGGCTGTTCTAGTGTGTGAAAGACTGTGTTTATAGATATTTGGCTTCCTAATATTAACCTCTACCACTAACGTCTACACCTGCTGACTGCTAGATATTGTGGGCTTAAAATATGTATCTCCTACAGTAATCCTCTGAGTAAGAGTTGTTATTCCCATAACAGCGAATGATAAGAGCAGCCAAAACTTACATGGTATTACTATGTCCCAATTCTAAGCCATGTTTCTCAAAGTGGCACTGTTGACACTCTGTCCAAATAGTTCTTTGTGGTGGAGGGCTGTCCTGTGCATAGTAGGGTCACACTAAATCTCTTACCCTCTCTCTATCCCATAGGTACTGGAATCACTCTCCGCTTCCCCAGTTGTGACAACCGAAGTCTCCAGATATTGCCAAATGTACTCCGGGGATATAAAAACCCCTTCCCTTGCCCTCCTTTCTAACACTTGCCATCAACCCTTTTAAGTCATACAGGTGATTATTTCTGTTTTACAAATGAAGAAATATTAAGCCAAGAGTGATTTAGTTATCTGCCTCAGGTAACACAGCTAGCACCTGGTGGAGCTGAGGTTCAAACCTGACACTTCAGCTCTAGTCTGTGCTCTAAACAGATTCTGCCTCTCAGTTTACGGATGAGGAAACTAAGAAGCAGAGCTCAGGTAACTTGTCCCAGATCCAGATGACAGAGCTAATAAGTGGTGAAAAATGGAAGTGAAAGTTGCTCAGTCATGTCTGACTCTTTGTGACCCCATGGACTGACTGTATGTAGCCTGCCAGGCTCCTCTGTCCATGAGGATTCTCCAGGCAAGGATACTGGAGTGGGTTGCCCTTTCCTTCTCCAGGGGATCTTTGCGACCCAGGGATGGAACCCACATCTCCAGTGGGTTCCTTACCACTGAGCCACCAGGGAATAAGTGGTGAAAGCAGGATTCAAATCCAGGTCTGAGTGAATTCAAAGCCTATGTTCTAACATACTATGCCGATTGTTATTAACATGCCTAAGAATTGCTTGTTAAAGATGCAGATTTTCGGCCCCCCACCACAAGGGGCTGATTTTACAGCTCTGGGGTTTGACCCAGAAATCTGCATTTATACAAACACCCCACGTGATTCTGATGCAGTTGGTCCTAGGGCCACAATTTGAGAAGCTGTTTTTCACTGCCTCCCTCTCTGCAGAGAGGAGCAGGAAATTAAGTATAAAGGGAGTAAGATGTAAGAAGTGAGGAGGAAAATTTTTAGTAAAGGAGCATCATTGCTCAGAAGTGATATGGCTGAACAGGGGAAATAAAATAATTTAAGTAGTCACAGGTGAGAGATTCATAACAGGCTATTAAAAAAGGGAGGATGTGCTTTGGGACCAATCCTTAGCTTCTGAGGTTTATTCTTAGATAAAATTATACAAACTTGCAACATGTTAGGAAATGAGGATATGGCCTAGTATGACATTTCTGATTTTGATTAGAAGGCCTGGTTGGCTGAAGACCACTCTGAGAACAGGAAATGGCATCTGTGACACCAGCAGTAAGTCTCCCAGCATGCAGAACTGTCTCAGTTCTTCACACTAACAGAGGTCAGAGGTGAACACAAAAGCCAGGCCCCTTTGACTGAAAAAGCTGCTCCAAGACAGACCACAGCACCTGCACTTTCTACCCACCCTGCAGGGGACTCTTCTTAAAATCTCTCTTCCATTCTGCTATTCCTCTGTTCTTCATCAGCCATAGGTCCTGTGGTCAGGTATCGAGGTCAGGTCCAAGTCCTGTAGGACTTCAAAGCCCTTCACTATGAGGTTGCAACATATGTTTTCATCTTTATTTCAAGCGTTCTGAGACCCGATCCTTCAGCTTCAGACAATGTATTGACATCGTACATTGGACACACCATATTCTTTATCTCTGTGTACCTGCTTTCCCCTCTTAGAGCTGCCTCCCTTCTTCTTTCCATCTATTCCAAACTCAGCCAGTCATTGAGACTGTTCAAATCTCAATTACCCATGATGTCTTATTGTCCATGAGGACTCTTCCTTCCCTGAACACCCATGGCATATGTTATAAACTGTTTGTATCTCCTCCAAATTCATATGTGGAAACCCTAAACCTTGGTGTGGCTTGAGTTGGAGATGAGGGCCTCCAAAGAAATAATTAATATTAAATGAGGTCGTAAGGATAGGGCACCCTAACCCTGTTAGAGAGGATTTGTGTCCTTTTAAGAAGACGCACCAGAGAGTTTGGTTTCTCTCTCTGTACCTATTAGGAGGAAAGGGAGGACACAATGAGAAAGTGGTCATCAAGTCAGAAAGAGCCCTCACCAGAAACCAAATCAGCTGGAACCTTAATCTTGGACTTCTGGCCTCCAGAAGTGTGAGAAAATAAATCTTTGCTGTTCAAGTCAACTGTCTGTGGGGTGTTGTTATGGAGCCCAAGCTAAGGCAGCAAGGACTGAGAATCCCAGAAAGCACTCAGTAAATGGGTATTGAATAAACCCAATCAGGTGGGATCTGGGCAGCAAGGCACTAGAGAATGGCACCAGGATCTGTATCCACACAGCTCCCAGCAAAATTTCTGCCGGTATCACTATGGAGGACGGGACTGGGACAGGTTCCAGCGAGCAGCATCCAAATGGAGGGGGTTCCTCTCCACAGATAGGAAGGCAGAGGGAAAGGGCATCTTCCCTGGTGCAGAGTGGTGCTTCTGCATATACCAGCAGCATGAAAAGGCCAGTGGCTGATTACTGATGCTGTCTCACTCTGTGATAACTAGGAGCTGCTGTGGGGAGCTGACCAGCGTGCTCCACTATCACCACTCTGCTTTTTTTCAGGCAAGCCCTTCATCCTGCTACTAACAAATCACCATTAGAGAGGCACCATATGAGGATAAACTGCTTGTCCTGGAATTAAACCTTTAAATATCACCTGATGACTCTAATCAATACTCGACTGCAGTTATATTAAGTAATCACTGACTGAAAACTGGCCTAGAGGTCTGAATAAAGGCCGAGAAATTAGAAACTCAGATTTAATTTCAGCTCTGCCACCAATGCTAGTCTGTCCCTGTCTCCCATTATTCATCTATAAAATGGGTGTAGTGACATTTACAGGAGTGTATATTAACTAGGAAATTCACATGAAGTGCCTTGAAAAGAGTGAACAACTGTGCCAATGTTGAGTACTTCAAGATTGCTTGAAGTCAATGAATCAGTACACCTCACTGTGGCCCTTAGTGGTCAGAGACATGCCTTCCTGCACTCAGGCTGACTTTATAAAGGACATGATAGACTCCAACAGACTCAATAATCACCCAAACAATGCAGTAAAAAGTACTCAAGAGGCCAAAAATCTCTGAAGTCAGAGTCTGGCTCTGCCACCTACTTGCAGAGTGGACCTGGGACTGTCAATGAGCCTCTCTGTTTTCAGTTTCCTATAAAATAGGAAGAATGCACTACCAGAGATACTGGGACAACTGAGATAACATGAATGAAAATTGAGAATTATATAATAAGATACTGGTATTTGACTTCAGATTCATTAGGTGAACAAGGAAACAAAGCTGACCTGACAAACAGGGGAATTTGCAGTTTGATTCTTCACTTTGGACTACATTCATTATGAGACTCAAAACAAGTCAATTTAATTCTCTGGATTTTCAATCACCTCCCCAAAGGGAAAGGAACATAAAGCTCTCTGATGACCACCCCACAACCATCCTATATCATTCTTTGATTACAATAAAATGAGATACTCATTCATTTACTCTAAAAGAGGATTATTGAAAAATTCAATAGTAAGGACTTTACAAACTCATCTAAACTTCAGGAAAAATAGTTCAGCAAATGCAGATGTGATTTTTATAAATGCTGATAGTCCAGAAGTTTCTTTAGAGCAAAGAACATGATCAGGAGAACTAGCAACTACTTTCAGCTTCTGTCTCCAGTTTTTTTCTTTATGAGAAATAGGAACTTGGTCTTCAAGTTCTTAGGACCAGTTTAGTCTTAAGCACGAAAAGATGACTTTGACAAGTTCTCTTAGCAAAGAGTAGAGATAATGCAAATTAAGATATAATTAGAACACATCTGAAACTAATATAACATAAATCAACTATTCTTCAACTAAAAAAAAGTGTTTAAAATTTTTTTTAAATGATTGTCCATATCAAAGAGAGAGAGAGAGAGAACTGGAGCATACACATTAAAAAAAAAAAATTCAAGCTTTTAGCCGAACTTTCCAGAGAAGGACATCACATTGTATCATAATCTAGGAAGTATTTGAACATCTCTGTCCATACTCCATGTGCATACACACATGTATATTAAGAGACTCAGCCTCTGGTTACTTTAGTGAGCAGTAAACATGTCTAGCATTTGGCCAGAACGGCCAACAGGCCACCAGCATGCCTGACTACAGACAAATCAGATATTATAGTTTAGTCCAGCAGTCAGAAAACTTTGCTATGAAGGGTCAAATAGTAAATAGTTTAGACTTTACAGTCCATGTGTGCCTTTTGCAACTATTCAACCCTGCTTTTGGAGAAGGAAATGGCAACCCGCTCTAGTATTCTTGCCTAGAGAATTCCATGGACAAAGGAGCCTGGAGAGCTACGGTTCACAGGGTCGCAGAGAGTTGGACAGGACTGAGCGACTAACACACACACACACACAACCCTGCTATTATGGTACAAAAGCAGCTGCAGATACATAAAAAAATGAGTGTGGCTGCTTTTCAATCAAACCTCATTTATAGAAACAGATAAAAGGTTGAATGTGGCCCACAGTTCAAAGTTTGCCAATTCCTGATCTATACCCCTGAAACTTGGAGTGGATTAGAGGGGCTCTAAGGATTGACTCCTGCGTTAGTGAGGAATATAGCTGAATTCTAAGGACTCTAAGAAGGTCAAAAAGGTCTTAGAAGGGTATAAGAAGGTGTATATAGATGACTAGCATTCCTAGGAGAGCAATGGTGTGCCAAACCTAATCTGCCTGTCCAAAACGGAAGCTGCTGCAGTTTGGATAGAATCCCAGCAATATGGGGCAGAGCTGGATTCCTGAGCTGGTTCTGGGAGTCCCAGAGAAACTGGATTTACATGGTATCCAAGAGTACATGGTAGGGGTGTTTGCTAATTAGGAACATGATCTTCAGGGCTGGTGGAGCTAGAAAGGTTAGTCAAAGTGTAATAGGGAAGAGTCAATTTTGACTCTTCTATGCTGGATTTGTTTCTTTGACTTTAACCCTTGTTTTTTTCTTTTTTGCCACTTTTGTTATTATAATCATACATAATGGCCTGCTTCAGCAAACCTTGTCCCCTCTGTCTGACCCTTAAACTAAAGTGTCTTTTTTAGCTTACAGGGAGATCATTTGACCCTGGCTACCTGTAAATGACCACAAGAAACTAACACACCCCCTGCCTAAGGTCTGCCGTTCTAGGAGATATCTGCAAGAATCAAATGGCCTTTTCACTTTGTTTCCCTATCTCCCCCCATCTCTGATCCAGAAGAGAACCTGGTATCCAGACCCCGACAAGATGGTTATTTTGAGACATTAGTCTGCCATCTTTTCAGTCAGCCAGCTTTCCAAATAAAGTTGTGTTCCTTGCCTCAACATCTTGTTTCTTGGATTCACTGGCCCTGCGTGCAACAAGCAGAGCAAGCTTGAGTTCAGTAACAAAATTTCAAGAGGCCATTTCAGGGGGCAAATGATATCCTTAACTTCAGTTGAGAGTGTTATAGTTATTTTAGGCAAGTTACAGTTATTTTCTCAGTCGTTGATTGTTTTTCTAATTGATTAGAAAGAAAAAATTTTAAGCTAATTTTTCTTTCATGGGCTAAGCAGCACAGTATGGACTCTTAGCAGCACAGAATCTTAGTTCCCCAACCAGGGATTGAACCTGTGCTCTGTGCAGTAGGGGACTTTTCAGGTGGCACAGTGGTAAAGAATCTGCCTGCCAAGCAGGAGACGCAGGTTTGATCCCTGGGTCGGGAAGATCCCCTGGAGAAGGGAATGGCTACCCACTCTAGTATTCTTGCCTGGGAAATTCCATGGACAGAGGAGCTCAGTGGGCTACAGTCCATGGGGTCGCAGAGTTGGATGTGACTTAGCAACTAGACAACAGCAACAAACAACCCCTGGAGTGGAAGCACAGAGTCTTAACAACTGATCCACCAGGGAAATCCCTTGAGCTAAATTTTTTTTTAGCTAAATTTTTAAGAACATGTATGTGACTGGCAATAGATACTGTCTACCAATCATGGAATAAATAACAATTTTAGCCAATTAATCAAGAGCTTATCACCAGTTTATGGAAAAGACTACTAAAAGGGGATACCTTGGGAGGAAATAAATTGAATCCAGAAGGGAAGAATGAAATAAAGATGGAAGAGTTTTTTTTTTTTTTTTAACATGATAAACATGTGAATAAATCTAAAATAAAAAAAGATGATGTGATGTGATGGGGAGTGACTGAGGGTGGGGGAAGTTTCTTACAATTGATTAGCCAGTGAAGAATTTTCTGAAGGAGTGACATTTAAATTGAGAGCTGAATGACAAGTAGTCAGCCATGCCAAGATCTGAAAGAAGCATACCAAACAGAGTGAACAGCTGATAAAAAGGGATTAGGCTTGGCGTGTTTGAAGAATAGAAAGAAAACTCCTACTGTGAGAAGTTCATGAGCAATGTGGTGAGTAAGAGACAGGTTATACCAGTAGTTAGAGGTCAGATTATGTAGGGACTTCTTTCACTGTGTTGAAACAATGAGATTTGCATTAAAAAAATATATACTATGGAATATTACTCGGCCTTAAAAAGGAGTGCATTTGAGTCAGTACTAATGAGGTGGATGAACCTAGAGACTATTATACAGAGAGAAATAAGTCAGGAAGAGAAAGATAAATATCACATATTAATGCATATACCTGGAATCTAGAAAGATGGTAATGATCAACCTATTTGCAGGGCAGCAGTGGAGATGAAGACATAGGGAATAGACTTGTGCACACAGTGGGGGAAGGAAAGGGTGGGACAACTTGAAAGAGTAGCACTGATACATATATATTACTATATGTAAAACAGATAAACAGTGGGAATTCGCTGTATGATGCAGGGAACTCAAACCCTGTGCTCTGTGACAACCTAAAGGGGTGAGATAGGGTGGGAGTCAGGAGGGAGGGGACATATGTATACCTGTGATTGAATCATGTTGATATATCACAGAAACCAACATAATATTATAAAGCAATTATCCTCCAATAAATGCATTTTAAAAAAAGAAAAAAAAAAAAAAGAATACATGGCTGTTCCAGAGAAGTTAGATTAAAAGGGGCAAGAGATTAGGCAGGTAGATCAATTAAGAAAACACTTTAGTAGGCCAGGTGAGAGAAAATGGTGGCTTGGACCAGCATGATAGAAGCAGAGATGGAGAGAAGGAAATAGATTTGTGATATGTTTTGGAGGTTGAGTCAACAACACTTGGTGATATTTTGGATGTAGGGGATGAGGGGAAGAGAAGAATCAAAGATGACTCCTAGTTTTCTAATCTGAGCAACTAAATGGATGGTGGGACCATTTAGCAAGGCAAGGCTTGGGATAGAATAGATTTGTAGGGAAAAATCAAGAGTTCTGTTTTGGACACATTTCATTTGAGATATCCAGTTGTTTAAGTGGAGATATCAAATGGATAGCTGTAGGTTGGGAAAATCCCCTGGAGAAGGGAAAGGCTACCCACTCCAGTATTCTGGCCTGGAAAATTCCATGGACTGTAATAGTGCATGGAGTCGCAAAGAGTCAGACACAACTGAGTGACTTTCACTTTCACTTTTTTGTGAATCATAGGTGAAGAGATCAGAAATGGAGATATAAATGTAGGAGTCAAAAGAATATACATAATATTTAAAGTCTTGATGATGTTTAGCTAGGGGTTAGCCATTCAAGTTTAAGGAATTCTTTTGGCACATGCTTACAAGGGAAAAAAAAAACACCTTTATCTTCTAGAGATACATATTGAAATACTTACAAATGAAATGATGCCTGGTATTTACTTCAAAATAATGGGGGGAATGGGATGAGGTCTGGGTGAAACAAGATTGGCCATAAATTGGTAACTGTTGTGGTTTTAGGGTAAGTGGTGGTTCATTTTATGAATCTATCTACCTTTGTATATGTTTAGAATTTTCTTTCATAAAAAGTTTAAAATAAAATAAGGGGAATTCCCTGGTGGTTCAGGGATTGGTTAGGACTTGTGCAGTCACTGCCGAGGGCCTGGGTTCAACTTTGGTTGGGGAACTAAGATCCCACAGGTTGTGCAGTGTGGCCAAAGCAAACAAGAAAGAAAGAAACCGAAAGGAACTATTTTATTTATGGTCTCCATTAAAAGTGGCAGAAGCAGAGATGGAGAGATGGAAATAAATTTGGGATTAAAAGTGGTCCTCCATTAAAGGTGGTACTGAGGTAACTATTTCACAGTCAACATTTTAAACAAGATGCTCCGAAAGAAAGCCAGAATAACCAGAGGCACATGAGGAAAAGGGTAAGTAAGATTAATCAGGTAGACAGAGGTCACATATATAGGGCCTTCAGTCATATACCTGGGGATATGACTGGGCTTACATTTAAGAAAGAACACTTGGCTATTCTAAGAATAGAATGCTGGAGAAAAACATTAAGCAAAGATTACCTTAAATTCTGATATCCTAAGCATAATTTGTAAAGAAGTCAACTGATATTGCTAGGTATTGTATAATACTTTACAGATATCTATTTAGTCCTCATGATGTCTCTTTAAGGTAGGTAGTCCTCATGATGTCTCTATGGTACATGCTGGGGAGCTTCAGCTCAGAGAGGTGAAGTCAAAAGTCACGCAATTACAAGTGGCACAATTCAAACTAAAATCTTTGTCTGACTTCAGTGATTCATTTTTCTCACTACACAATATTACGGACATGCTATGGACACCAAAGAGTTGCAGAGATGGTAGGTAAACTAGTGCTTCTAAAAACTATCATGGAGAAATTCCCACCTGGTCACAGACCTGACTAACCACTAAATTAATTTCTCTTGATCCAGACTAGATGGATAGAAATGATGACTATGGATACATTCTTGAGCCAAAATTTGATTGGTATTGCTGTCACCAACATCTTCTACTTCCAATTCATCTTTAATACTACTGCCAGAAAAGTTTTTAGATCACACTACTTTCCCCCTTGAAAGCTGTTTCTGCTACAAAATTTATAACATAAAGGCCAAACATTTCAATGTAGTATGCAAGGCTCCTCACAGTCTTTCTTAGCAGTTCTCAAACTTTTGATTCTCTTAAAAGTTATTGAGAACTGTAAGGGCTCTTTGTTTATGTAGATTATAGCTATTGACATTTATTTTATTAGAAATTAAAACTGAAAAATTAAAAAATGATTAAATCATTTAAAAACAGTAAACCTTTAAATATTAACCAAAATATTTTTTTCCAAACCTCTTTAATATTATGGCTTTACAGAAGACCGCTGAATTCTCGTATATGCCTCTGCATTCAATCTGCTCCGATATGTTGCTCTGGTTAAAGTATATGAAAAATATCTGGTCACATCCATGTATGCAGGTGGCAAGGGAGTATTAATAGTTGTCTAGATAATCTTGGATATTCTTCTTTGGTACTATACCAGATCTTGGTTAAGTGGTAGTTTCTTAAAAGTTACTTGCACTACGAAATCTCAAACCATATCAATGAACTTTTTGTGCTCAGTTACATTAAATTCATTGGTTTAACTTGCAGTTTCAATGGATCTTTTACTCATGCATAATTCTGTAACATCCTAAATGGGGTCATTTGGAAGTAATTGGTTCACTGACTTACGTGGATCTTCCAAATGTTGACACATTTCATTACAAAATTAAAAAAATCTTTTTTGCTAATGCCACCAGCAATCTCATCATAAAAAAATATTTAAGTATTATCAGGCTGTCATGGTAGCAGATACAAATTTTCAAAAATTCTTATTTTTGTGTGAAAGCATGAATTTTATCATGGATGAGAAATACTGTCAGTTGTTTTCCTTGAAGTAATAGGCTCACTGTGCTCATTCTCAAGAAAATATCTGCCAAACACCCAATTCTGAATAACCACAGCTGGTCTGCCACTTGTTCTTTTAAGATGGTCCATGAAAAAGAGGCTAGTTCAGCTTTGTAATTCAAATTTTGAAACTTCAACTATTTAGCAAGTGGTTTTCCTTGAGACGACCGTACTTCGGTATGCAGCATAAATACTTTCTGTGTACTTTTCATTTTATCACACAGAATTTTTTAACAGATACATACTCAAGGGTTGAGATTTAATATGATGTGCTACTTCATCAAGGACATTCTTAAGTAAAACTGATGTTTGTTTTTCTAAAACTACTGGTACCATATGGTGCCATGGTTTCGATTTGCACAGGTGTAAGTGGTTTTACCCATTATTGTTTTTGCATCTTCACTGCAAATGTCAATATACTGAAAAAGACAAATAATGTCTTGGTATTATTAAGAAAATGGTGACTTTTTCATGGTCACTATTTGACCTTGCATGCACCACATCTGAAGAACCACTGCTTTATTCATTATTCTTTTCCAGTCACCTGTCCTCCTTCTGTTTGCCATCATCATCTCTGTGACTTTGCATATATTGTTCCTTTGCCTACAGTGTGTTCATCAGCCAGCTGGCAAGATCTCATTTGTCATTTAATACTGGTTTGTATTTCATTTCTGAGAAGCTGACTTCAGGTCTTTTAAGCTGATTTAATCACTCTGTTTTTTGTGCTTCTGTGCCATTCTGAGCATACATTGTTTAAGCATTTATCACATTGAGGGCAGAGGGTCTAGTAATATTTTTAAGCACCTACTGTGTGCCAGACCCTGCATTAAGTCTTTTATATGTTACTATTATATCCCCAAATTAATTACAGACTGAAGGTCCAGACAGATAGCTGAAACTGAAGTCAAACCCACATCCACTATTTCAGCAGTGTGATAATCTTTACCCCTGTTTATCCCTATGGCACATAGACAGCACAGTTAAGACATTCAACTTATGTCCCTTGAACAGTCAAATAAATGAACTTCGTAAAAATCTCAACTCATAATGCAAGGCTCTACAAAGTCTCTCATCTTTCAGAGCCTAGGGTTTGGCCTTTGGTACAGTATTTTTCATTCTTTATGTACCATTTAGATTTGGAATCTTCATTTACTTATAGAAAAACTTGCATTTTCATTTCTTCCAGCAATGTGTTCCCAGCCGTGGGATGGTAATTTAATGATCACATTGCCATCAAGCTGGAAACACAAATGTTGACATTTGACAGTAATGTTTTTCCTCTCAAAGTTGCTTCAAGTAAATACTAATGGTGTATCCAAGTAAATGGAATAATTATTGAAAAAGCAAATGGTGTATATTTTTCAACATGAGTATTCAAGTTTTAAACTCTCCAAAAAGTTTTTTTTTTTTTTATTTTTTAAAAAAACCTATTTAACACTAATATCTCTTTTTCTACTTAGTCTGGGACATTATGAAATGTGAAAATTCCAGTGTGCCTCTAAGAAAAGCTTAATGCCTCAAAATTTCTTTATTTAAACTATAGTACATATCTTGAAAATGGGAGGACGACCAGTGGTTCTCAAAGTGTGGCCCCAGGATTATCATCATCATCATCGCTTGGGAATTGTTAGAAGGACCCAACTCAGACCTACCAAATCAAAAAACTCTGGGGGCCTGGCCTGGCAATTTGTGTTTTAATAGTCCTCCAGTTATTGAGATGCATGGTTAAATCTGACAACCAGTGGGGTAAATGCACTGCATCTTTTGGATAAATGGATGCTACCTGTAAAGAACTAATACATTGTAGAAGTTATGATTGGCCTATATGCCAACAAACCTTTGACAATATAAGCTGTTTAGCAAGAGGTCTGCCATGCCAAGGGTCCAGGCCACCCTCATCCCCGCATATGGTGGCATGCAGCCGAAGTAGAGAATCTCATTCCACTGAACAGAAGCCAAATTATTCCTTGACTCTGCCTTCCAGGATGTGGATAAACACACCACAACCATACTTAATGAGGAGTAAAGACATTTATTGATTTTCATGAACTATCTGCCATTCTGTCATAGGTAACTCCAGCCATGTACTGTTTAAATTGCTTCTTTTCTAAATAAAATAGCAACCTGCAATACATGTGTTTTATTACTACTGGAGTACAATATTCTATCATCTACTTTCAGCTACCAATGACAAGACTATTCTTCCCAGAGATGTATTACCACTATTCTACTTGCTTTGTTATTACATGAATTTAAGGAAAATAGTAACTTCTTAGCATTTTGATAACTAGTTGCAGGTATGTATAAAAAGCTTATTTTAGCAAAGAATATATATAGAGTTTCCTGGCATTTTGCTAGAAGAAATGAAGGCATTAAGGGTTGATTTTTATTTACATTTTTCTAAAGAAAAGCTGATGAGAGACTCTGTCCTGAACCAGAGTTTTCTGTCTTTGCTGGGAGAAGGCCAGACCTGGGAGAGAAGGCTCACTGTAAATCAAGAGGCAGGGAGACTCAGAATCAGATGAATGGAATACTCAGGGTGTATCTTTGTAAGAGTAAAAAGGGCAGGGGATACAAGGAAATCATCCCATTTGTTACAAACCTGGATAACAGTTCCTTGCTCTTATTGGAAGTACATTAAGTTTGCTTAAAATACAAATGAGAAAGAAAAAACCTTACACTTCCTAAACATAAATGTTTATGGGAATGATTACAAGTGAAAGTATAAAAATTTTGTTTGATTCTATGTACATTATTAACAATGCAACATTATAGGAAGAATAAAAGTTGCAGAGTGAGACAGATCAGGGTTTGAATTCTGGCTCTGACAATTACTAAATGTGTGAATCTGGCCAATTTTTAATTTCTCTGGTTTTCAGCTTATAGGGCTATTACAAGGATTTGATATAAAAATTTGGGATATGACTTATAAAGGGTAGGTGATCAACAGACAGGTATTCAAGTATTAAAATAAACTGATGCTTAGAGAACTGGTGTGGGTGTGCAGTTTGCCTAGTTGGATTGAGAGTTATACCACTTGGTCTCAATCTCAATAACTAACTTCTATTATTTTGCCTACATGTTAAAAAACTATAAATTGCTTGCTGTTTCCCCAACCTTTCCACGACACATGAAATATGAAAGAGATAGAAGTAAAAAGAACAAACATTCCCCTAAAAAATAATTCATATAGACATAACACCTTAGTGAAAGCCAAAAAAAAAAAAAAAAAAAATTGCTTAAAGAGTTTGATTTCACTTACAGTGAAGTAAAGAATAGTATCACCATTTATTCATTTGATCTTGTTTCTTCCTCATACTACCATAGCATTTCAAAGTAACATATTATTTATTGTTAGTAAAGTGTTACAAATTTGTTTTTCTATGTTAAAGTTCCTCTGCATTTACCAGAATGCAGCAGACTACTTTAGCTAAAGATCCAGAGCAATAAAACTTGTCCAGTGCAATATGATCATTTTAATAATATTCTACTCTTGGAATGCAGTTATAAAGATAGATGATGGCCACTGAGTGCTATTTACAAAACAAAAATGGCTCTCATACAATCTTAAAGATGCAAAAAACTCAGCAACTGAAAATATGTTTTAAAAAATTCCTATATTCCACAAGTCGATTTTACATACCTGAGAATTTTCTTAGGAATCTGTGATGGAGATGAGTGACTCCTTTTCTTCTTCTCTGAGTCCTGTAGTGACCCCTCCTCTGCTCCACCCTTCTCTGTGACTGCTGACTGCTCTGCCCTGGCTTTGCCCTGATCCATGCTGAGCTGGCCTTGGGCAGGGTCGCACCTGTACATGAAGACAATGGCTGGCTTCTCGCTGGATTCTCCTTTTGCCTCTGTGAACCAGTGATGGCGCTGAACTGGAGGAGGTGGCAGCATGTGGATGACTGTGCCATCCAGGCCCACCAGTTTCCCCTTCTCCCGGTCTTTTTCTTTGTCATCCTCCTCGTCTGTTTTCCGACGGCGGAAGAAACTTTTAAATGAGATCCAGCGTTTAGGTTTTGCATCAGCTGCCCGCCTGCTGCCTTCAGAGTGCAAAACTGATTCAGCTTCGGTTGACCTGGTCGGGCTGGTTGGCTTGGTCCAGTTGGTGAAATGCCTCTGCAAAAGGTTACTTGCATGGTAAGGGGAGGAGGTCGAGCGTGGTGGGGGAAAGGGGGCTAGTGGCTCGCTTTGGGGGTTCGTCACTAATTTGGAGGGAGGGGTGGTGACTGGCTTTGTGAGTGGATCTTTCTGTGGTTTGGTGGTAGGACTTTCTGTGGTCTGAGGTGCTTCAGCCTCAGCGCTGGGCTGGGACGTGAAGAGAGATTTGGGGCGCACCGGTGTACTCTTGGGTGTAGTCTTAGCAGCACCGGCATCAGGAGGAACTGCATAAAGCTCTTCTACACTGCAAGCTTTAGGGCCAGACTGGGGCATTTCTGGAGGAGACTGCGGGGGCTGGATAGAAGCCACAATCTGAGAAAGCACAGTGCTTGCTTTCTCTCGGGTGCTACTGCCACTGCCCACCCCCTGAGGCTCCTGAGTGCTTTCTGTTTTGGCCACAGGCTCTTGAGTGGTTCTCTGGAGCTTTGTTGGGGAGCTGTGGCTAGAACTGTAGCTTCTCTGTGGTGAAGACTGACTTCTGTTAAGACAGCTGTTAAACTCCTGAACCTTCTGAGCCACTGAGCCCCTTTTACGCTCTGTGCTGTTTGAAAACCCTTTAGCTTGGGGACATTCAGTGGGTTTGCTAGTAGTGTTATCAGACGCTTTGCTCTCAGTCTCTATTTCTTCGTAAGTGTGGCTTATTACACTTGTGGTTTTCTCCTTCACTGAAAGTTCTCCACTGGTTCCAAGAAAACTCTTGTAAATGGCTAGATTGTCATACGCATTTGGATTGATTACAATGGGAACTTTGATAGCATTTTTGGAACTCCGAGCATAAGTTGGCTCATCATGAATGATAATTGGAAAAGGTGGCATACCAGCATTGTTATAACTGTTAAATTTTATTTCAGACAAATTGGGTGACTTCACAGGGATGGTTTTGGAGGAAACATTTGTAGCTGTGGGTGAAGTAGGTGCTGATTTGTGACAGATTTTCCTTGGAGGGACATTTGGTCCAGTCCCACTGCTGATTAACTCCACCTTAGGTATCTTCTGTCGTGGACTGGTGCTGGAAGTCCATACTTCCTGGTAGCGAATGGCACTGGATTTTTGGAAATGGGCACTTATGTGTCCTGATGTCAATGCAGGTGATGTCACCGGAGAGTTTGGAGTAGAAGATGAGCTTTTAGTCTTGGGACTATTAGCATGGCCCTCAAGGTGCTCACTGGCCATAGCTGCTGACACATCCACGACAGTATATGGCTTGCACAAAGGCTGTTCCAGATTCACAACTCGGTAGGGCTTTGCTTGCTCTTCCACAGGAACAAGGTTTATGGTTACTGCCTGCCCAGCAATATCTGTAGAGGCTTTACTTTCTGGCTTCTCAGTCTGTACGGCAATCTTGCCATCCTTCTCTTCTAATCGGAGAGCAAGGACTGCTTTGTGTGTCTCTGGAACTTTTACCGAGCTTTTAGAGGCTTGTGAGGAGTCCTTCTCCTGATCATTACCAGAGAGGCTTTCATAATTGGGCTCACTTTCCTTCAAGTCCTTAGAATCTCCCGGGTTACCAGGAGCAATTCCCCCATTACAGATCTTCTGGGATAAACTGCTGGCTGTCTCAGAACGTGATTCTTCTGTTAAAGAGGAATCTGGGGATGTGGAGTCGGATGACACCATGCTCTGAGTGCTTCCTGGTCCATAGGAGACCACAGAATTCTCTTCATAACCATTCAGGATTTCATCATAACTGTCATCATAGTCTACAGCACAGATTCTTTGCAGAGATTTATTTCGCAGGGGGACAGTATTCCATTTTTTGTCCACGAAGAATCGTACCGGAGACAAAGTGTTTGCCCGAAAGTTGGCAAAGCGAGGTTGCCCTCTCATGCGAATCTCCATGGCCAGCAGTTCCTCATCACTTTCATCCCAGCTCTCGTGCTCCTCCTCCATGTTACTCAAAAGCACATCTTCCTCGCTCTCTTCACCACTAGAAAACTCTGGGTAACAGAATCGACCCCCTTCATTACTGATCACTTCTGTGCTCCCACTCAGAATAACGTGCTTGCCCTGAGTTTCCTTCATCCCGCCCATCATGCAACTTGGTGGAAGCTTCCTTTCCAGGGATCGTTTATAGCAATCATTTATTCTTCCTAAGAATGTCTCTCTGGAGTTAGTCTCATTTTCTTTTATTTGAGGGGTGGTATCCAAGCCTGCTATCTCCTTTAATACCTCAGTTAGTCCATTATTGTTATTTGAAATCTTCTTTGCACTATCATTATTCCCATAAGGCTTAGGGACATGGCTAAATCCTTCAACATCATCTTCATTATTATTATTAAGTGGTTTCTGATTCATGGCCATCCTGTTTCGGTTCCATCCTATGACGACAGGTTTATTCTCACAGTGTTCTTGTATACTAAGCTCACCACACACACTTTGCCCATCTGCCACCATCATAGTCGGCTTCACGGCGATGGTGGGTTTTTTAGCCACAGGAGGCCGGAAGTTTCCAGTGTTCCTGATTCGGTGGTTGTTACTGTGGTTGGCATTAGTTTTATTGCCATGGGTGATGGGTGCCTTCTCAGGGTCTGGGGGCAGCTGGTGTAAACTTTTAGGTTTAAAGCAGTTCTTGCATTCACCAGGTTTCCAAACGTGTTCAGTAAAGGTATTACAAGCAGACATTTTTAAAAATAGAACTTCACAGACAATGCTCTCCTTTCAGTGCATGGCAAAACTTTCATCTGTTAGTTTTCACCTCCCCTGTGTTCCTTAGCAGCTCTTGTAAGTGTGATCAACCTGATGGCAGAAGGGGGAGAGAAGAAGAAAATCTGAATGGAAAAGGTACTATGAGGTTTATTATGATGAATGATTAGAAAATATTGGCTCCTATTTTCCTTAAATCAAAAGACAGAGAAATAACCTAATTTGGTCACTTTATGAACTCTCTTTAGTTAATTAGCATTTTGAAATGCTAGTTTTTAAACCATAATTTTATGCATTCTCATTGAACAAAGTATGTATATATAATATTTCACTTGATGTCTCTGTGACAGTGATACTGTGAGCTTCGCCTCCTGGAAGTGAAACCATTCTTTCTGTTATCCTCCAACCTAAAACTTCTTAGTCCACTGTGGGTTCCTCTTCTTTCGCCTACCCTTTATGTTTGGATACCTCATAGAAACTCCTCAAACACAATGTATCCAGGACTAATCTTTTGGCCACCTCTTTCCTCAACTGTTAAGATGCTTTTATACTCTAACCAGCCCTCCTCTACCCTCCAGGCCACCTTTTTCCTCTGTTTTTATCCTAATTCAGCTACTGTCACTATCATCTACCTAGATAGCTAAGCTTCAACCTTCAGATCATCTTTGACACCTCTCCCCACACTTCTAACTGCACATCCTAAATCCTTTTGTAAATTAGTCTCGCCGACTTTATTTATTACATTTCACTGGAACTCCTTCCCATTATCAGACACTGCTGGTAGTTCACTCACACCATCTTTTGCCTAGATTCCTACAATAGGTTGTTAACTGATCTCCATGCCAGTAGCCTCACCAATCTAACCCCTCTACCTTTGTTACTCAAACTATGGTCCTTAGTAGAGTAGTATCAGCCTCATCTTGAAGGCTGTTAGAAATGTAGTATCTAAAGTCCAATCCCAGTCCTACTGCATCAGAATTTGCACTTAGTGAATTCTCAGGTGACTCCAACATTCTCTACTACTATCAGATTGTTTTTTCTATAATGCTAAAATGATCACCATATTACCTAGCTTAACTATTCTGTGGTTCAATATTACCTAATGCATTGGCTCCAAAATGTCAGATAGGGGTTGCTAGATGGGTAAGAACCACCTGGGAAAACACTCAAAGTCAGTCTCCTTAGGGAAGACTCCAGGAACCTGATCTTTAAACAAGTTCTCCAGGCAATTCTATGTACACTGAGGTGTTGGAACCTTTGAGTTATAGGATGAAATACAAGCCTCTTAGGTTTTCAGGATATAGTCCTTGCCTCCCTTCTAGCCTTATGTCTTAAAAATCAACTAGTCTTTTCAAACTCTAAATCCCACTGGGCTTGGCTACTCATTTCTCCTTGGTACCATCAAAGTCACTTAGACATATCTCCATGAACAAGCACTTTCACTTTTAACTGTCTGTTTTCTCACTAGTTTTTGAACTTTTTAAAGCCTGGGCTATATCTTGCTCATTTCTATGTATGTCTAATGTAAGGAGTTGGATGGGCTTCCCTGGTGGCTCAGTGATAAAGAATCTGTCTGCCAATACAGGAGACATAGGTTTGATCCCTGGGTCAGGAAGAGTCCCTGGAGAAGAAATGGCAACCCACTCCAGTACTCCTCCTGGGAAATTCCATGGACAGAGGAGGCTAGTGGGCTATATTCCACAGGGTTGCAGAGACTTAAGACATAACTTAGTAACTAGACAACAATAGCAAGGAGCTGGATAAACACTGGTTGATTAAATGTGCTAGTTTTGAGGCTTATCTTAAAAAAAAAAAAAAATCGTGTGGCTCTCTCTCTCATCTCTCTCTTTGACACAGTGCTACAGACCTTCCCACTACATTCTTACATTTCCACTTTGGATATTATAATAATGCTGGCAGTGGGCATGTACATGTAAGAACTATTTTAATAGCTGGAAAGTTTAACTTCATTCATGGACAATGACAGTGACCAGAATCTCTGGTTTGTCAGAAACACAGTCTTTCGTCAAGTTTCAGCACATTTATAAGAAAGGAAAGAACATTTTCTTTAGCTAATATATACAAAGCTACATCCCTTGTAAACAACACTCACAGAGCACTCTGCCTCAGTGGAAGAAATGTAGACAAAGATCAAAGAATTCCACACAGAGAGTCCAATGACTTGGCCAAAATCTAAGTTCATTCTTTGCTGGAGATCATGGAATGTCTTTTTTCAATAAAGTTAAAATATATTTTTCAAGGGTTTGTTTGAAAGTATTTATTTACTCTTTCAAATGTTCTAAAAGCTATATCCTTTGGTTGATAAAACCATTTCTTGCTATTCTTAGACTGAAACATTTTGAGCAAGGGGAACAATAGAATATAAAATTAGGCTGAAAAAGAGAGCAGGGTCCAGATCACGTGGGGCCTTTTATTGCCTTTTAAAGTAAAGAGTTTCCTAAGGGCAGTGGGAATCCACCACAGGGTTTTAAACAGGGAAACAACATGACATAATCTGCATTTAAAAAAGACAGCTTTGACCAAAAAACCTGAAATACTTAGGTATAAGTCCAATATAGTATGTGCAAAATCTATATGCAAAAAACTAAAAGACTGATTAAAGAGATCAAAGACCTAAATAAATAGAGAAATATATCAAGTTTTCTCAGTGTTGTTAAGATGTCAATTCTCCCCAAATTGCTCTGCAGATTCACTGTAATTCCAACCAAAATCTGAGAGGATTTTTTGTAGAAATCATCAAGTTGATTCTAAAATGTATATGGGAAGGCCAAGAAACTAAAATAGCCGGAAATAATTTCAGAAAAGAACAAAGTTGGAGGACTCATATTACCAGATTTCAAGACTTTTGTAGTAATCCTGACAAGGTAGAACTGGTAAAAGGACAGAAATATGTATAGATGAGAGAAATGGGATAAACAAATTACAACCCATAGGGCAAATCTAGTCTATCACATGTTTTTGTATGTTCATAAGCTAAAGATGCTTTTAAAATTTTTAAATGGTTGAAAAAAGTTAAAAAGTATCATTTTTTGACAAGTCAAAATTATATGAAATTCATATCTCAGTGCCCATAAACAAAGTTTTATTGGCACATAGGCAGGCCCAATTGTTTGCATATTGTCTACCCTTATGGCAGAAAGTGAAGAGGAACTAAAGAGCCTCTTGATGAAAGTGAAAGAGGGAGTGGAAAAGCTGGCTTAAAACTCAACATTCAAAAAATGAAGATCATGGCATGTCCCATCACTTCATGGCAAATAGATGGGGAAACAGTGGAAACAGTGACAGACTTTATTTTCTTGGGCATCAAAATCACTGCAGATAGTGACTACAACCATGAAATTAAAAGACCTTTGCTCCTTGGAAGAAAAGCTATGACCAACCTAGATAGCATATTAAAAAGCAGAGACATACTTTGCTGACAAATGTCCATCTAGTCAAAGCTATGGTTTTTCCAGTAGTCATGTTTGATGTGAGACCTGGACCATAAAGAAAGCTAAGCGCTGAAGAATTGGTGCTTTTGAACTGTGGCATTGGAGAAGACTCTTGAGAGTCCCTTGGACTGCAAGGAGATCAAATCAATCAATCCTAAAGGAAATCAGTCCTGAATATTCACTGGGAGGAATGATGCTGAAGCTTCAATATTTGGCCACCTGATATGAAGAACTGACTCATTGGAAAAGACCCTGATGCTGGGAAAGATTGAAGGCAGGAGGAGAAGGGGACGACAGAGGATGAGATGGTTGGATGGCATCACCGACTTGATGGCCATGAGTTTGAACAAGTTGCGGGAGTTGGAGATGAATAGGGAAGCCTGGCGTTCTTCAGTCCATGGGGTCACAAAGAGTCGGACACGACTGAGTGACTGAACTGAACTGAACTGATGGTGGCTTTTGTGCTACAATGGAGAACTGAGTAGTTATGACAGACTATGTAGTACCCTCATCACTTTGCAGTGCTTTTCAGCACTCCACAAATTTCATTTCCACTGCCACATGAATCACTTGTATGAAAAGATATCTTCAAAGATAAAAACATGTGAAATTTCATACAGATATGCATCAATCAATAAATATTTGTAATCAACTTTGATGACAGGAAACACTAATTTTGAACCCGAATGAAGCAAAATTAATCATTGTTGATCTTAGCACAAACTATTTATCCCTCTCCTAAAAAAGAATTCCATTCTTTTTATTAATTAGAGCTGTCTTACAAAAAAAAACTATCCTCAATTTTTGCATTTTGAATTTTGTAATGAAAATTCATGGAAATGTATTTTCTTTCTTGTTATACAAGTACCTACATAATAATATCTTGGTTTCTGCTTTTTCACCTGCAAAACCTAAAATATTTATGATTTGGTTCTTTAAAGAAAAAGGTTACTGATTCTAGATATAGATCAGAACAGACATAGAAGAGAACTGAGACCAGAAATAGATCCACACAAATATAGTTAATTGATTTTTGATTAAAATGAAAAGGATACCTTTCAACAAACGTGCTAGAAAAACTGGATATCCATAGGCAAAAAAATGAACCTTAATCTACAGTCACACCTCATACACAAAAATTAATTCAAAAGGGATCACAGATCTAAGTATAAAATGTAAAGCTACAGAACTTTTGAAAGCAAATATAGGAAAAATTCTTTGCAGCTTTGGGATAAGAAGAGTTCTTAGATACAACACTAAATGCATGATCCATAGCGAAAAAAACTGATAATTTAGTCTTTACTAAAATTGTTCTGACAAAGGTACTGATAAGAGAATAAAAAGACAAGCCACAGATAAGAAATTTTTTGCAATGTTCATATTTAACAAAGGACTTTGTATCCAGAATATACAAAGAACTTTCAAAATTCAAGAAAACAAATCCAATAAAAATAAATGCAAAAGATTTGCGCAGATACTCCACCAAAGGTAAATGGATTGCATATCAACATGGGAAAGATGTTAAATATCATTAGTCATACAGAAATACAAATTAAAACTACAATAAGTACTGCCATACATCTATTGGAATAATTAAAATAAATTAAAACCAAAAACTGGGGCTAAGGAGGATGTGATATGGAGCTATTGAGATACTTACCCAGTGCTAGTGGGAATGCTAATAGTTCAGTGACTTCAGAAAACAGTTTGGCAGTTTCTTATAAAGTTAAACATAAACTTTCCAGGTAACCCAGCGATTACATTCCCAGGTATGAAAGCTTGTGTTTACACTAAACTCTGTATGCAAAGGTTGACAGGTAAAAACTGAAAACAATCCAAATATTGTATGGTAGTAGTTATATGCTTGCATGCATTTGTCACAACTCATAGAACTGTACACTTTTTAAAAAGGCATTTTATTATATATAAATCAAACCTCAATAAACCTGACTTAAAAAAATAAAAGACAGTTCTGGCTGCTGTATAGAGAATGGACTGGGGGAGAATAGTACAGGAGGCCAGGAGACTATTTAAAGGGCAGTTGTGGGCAAAATAAGATATGGCAAGGATCTGTATGAGGATGTAGCTTGAGAGAAAGTGGATAAAGGTATATGATGAAACCCTGGATTTTAGACATTGAGGTTTTAGGCTTATGTATTCAAGTGATTTGTAGGGCCATTTATTGAGACTGACGATTTTGGAGGAGGTATAACTTTTGGAGGGAAGATTACGAGTCCGTAATTTGTTAGCCCGCATACTACAGAGCAAGCAGTTGAGTTCAGAAGTCTGGGACACAAGGGAATTCTGCTATTCTTGTCTGTTTGGGAACTACTACCACAGGAACAGCTAGGCCCAAAAGAGAACAGAGTGAGTTCGGGAGGTAGCTTGGTGGGTGACCCAGGGAGAAGGGGCTAATCCCCAGAGTAAACTCAAAAATAACAGCCCTAAGGGTAATAACGGAGAAGCCAGATGAGATGTCATTGTGTGGACCTCAAATGCTGCTGAGAGGTAACAGAGGAGAACCTGACTGTGCCTACTGCACCTGGCACTGCGAGCTCACTGGTGATCTCAGCCCAGGTTATTCTGGTGCAGTGGCAGGAATGGAAAGCAGACTGTGGTGAGTCAAAGGGGGACAAGAGAGAGTACTTTTAGATAACTTTTTGGCAAAGTTTAAATGGGAGATAGAAGAAAGAAAGAGCTGGGAGTATGGGGGAGGGGTCTCGAAAGGATTTCCCTATTTTAAGACGGCAAAAACTAGATCATGTTGACTACAAATACTGGAAACAGACACAGGGGAGTGAGAGAGGCTGAAAAGAGGGGAAAAAAGTGGTAGATATTAATAATTACAAACCTTAGAATGTTAAAATTGAGCAGGCCCTTAGTTCAATTGTTCTGTTTTATTGACAAGGGAAACTGAAGCCCAGAAAAGGTCACATAAATGAATGAGAAAGACTGAGAAAAGCAACTCAAGGCTATAGATACCTACAGGATGTTCTGTCTTTAAATTACTTTTTTCTTTTGCTATATAAGATATTTGTTCTGTTCTTATGTATGCTCACTGTGAAAACTCAGAAAAGCATAAAGAAAATGAAATCATGCATAATCCTATTATGCAGAAGTGACTTCTATTAGCAGTGTGTGGAAGCTCATTTCAGTTATCAAGAATCTTAAAAAAAAAATTCCTGTCTACTTAGCCTATGTGGTACTGATGACAAAGAATATGGCATCCCAGTCTAATATCTTGTTAACCAAGTTAAACCCACTGATGAAAGAGAGGGATTAAATTTTCTCTTTGCAAGTAGTAGAGTATATTTTCTTTTTCCAAGGCTGGTAGACAGATAGTGAAAATAATTCTCCATTTTGAGTGCACATAAGTTAATTCAGTCAAGAGATGCTGCTGAGTTGATTAGCAGCTATCACATTATCAACAGTATAGACAAATGAGATTCACCAGGAACACAATCAGCTTATATCAGTGCTGTGTGCAATAGAAACCCATCAATAAAACTGAAGCCTTGGATTTGACATTCTTTTATAAGTTCTGTGTACATCTGTATTCAATCTTATAAAACCAAGAGATGAACCAAGCAAACACCTTTAGCAAGCACCAGATGGAGCTGCTGTCTAAGTCACAAAGGCTTAACTATGAGGGTTTCATTTTTCAACACTAATTATGTTTGGAGACAAAGATGTGCACTTAAAGACACTGTCAAAACTATTTTAACTTATAACAGGCTCTTATAAAGAGAAGCTACACCAGTTGTAGCTCTATCCAAAAAGCAGTCCTTGGGCTTTACTGCCTTTGTGAAATGACTTCAATGGCAATCAATAACTAGCAGCTTTGTCTGCTCAACACTGACACCTCCAAAATGGGAAACTCTAGCCACCAAAGTCATCCTTGAGAAATAAAAAATGTGTCTCCTGAGGCACTTAAGCAAGGATATATGACAGTCTACCCTGGTGTCTTCTATTTATTTGCCAAAACAGGTCAGCTATGGAGCATCAAATGGAACGTTGGATAAGGAAAAACTCATTGGCCTCCACATCCCTTATAATCTCAAAGCAAATCCTGCAGATGAAATGCTCAGTGAGAAAGTGTAATGGCTGAAGTTGTCCCTAGGAGCTAGCCAGGATTCCATGATCTAAAATCTGATTTCATATTTGACAGTTTTCAAGGCCAAAACCCTTCAGGCTATATAGATGAAGCTGTTCACGGGTAGCTTATTTCACTTCTAGTCATGACAGATTTTAAAGAATCTATTACTGTTTTTTACTCTTTCTACTGCCATACAGTCAATGACATAATTAGTTTGCTTCTAGTCCAACAGTTTCAAGCAGATTTGATACAAGACAGCCAAATCCACATAGGATCTCAAACTTGGAATAGACAGGCCCACAGAAAGAGCCAGAGCTCCTTAAGCTAGATGCAATTTCCAAGTCAGTGAAGAAGGTGTGAGTGTGCTGGTGGTATATTAAATGCCATAAGCAGAGTATTTCCTAAAGGCATCCAAGGAGAATCGGTTAATAAATGAGGATGGAGAATGGACTGCTCAGCTCCTTCGCCAATCCTGTGACTCCCACAGCCCATTATCTCTCTTCATAAAACCTGTCATACTGTCAAAGGGGCAGAATCAAGAATTCTCACTGTTTTACATGAGCTTTTAAGGATACTCTTCACTGAGAAACTATTGCTTATATGTCATCCAACACATTACTGTAGTCCAGCTCCAGGCTACTAAAGTAAAATTTACAAGCCAAGGTTCTCATTAGGCTTTTGTAATGGAACGAGCGGGTCACTTAAATAAAAAAAGGAAAGGAAAATGTGACAAGTATCCCCACGTCACTGTTTCCAACCTTTCCTCCTTCCACAGTGAAAAATGCTGACCATACCTCAACCAGCTGCCAAACCCTTCAGTATATGACTACAAGGGTGGGGAAAGGAAGTGAAAGCAAAGCTGCAGGAAAAGGCTTTGTAGGAGATAAAACACAGCTTGAATTTGGCACATAAATGGAAATTCCATGAATAAAAGAAACCTTCTTAAATTGAGATTTGACCAAAGGAGAAAAAAAAATCACAGTTCTTTGCTAATGATAAGAATAGGCAAGATCTTAAGACTTAAGGTTCTTCTGTCTAAAGAAGAAACCAAGGTAAGACCTACTTAATTCAGAAAACTTAACTAAAAAGCTCTGCTGAAAGGAGGAAGACCACCCACTTCCAGTTGTTCTAACCACAAGTTTTATCTAACAATTTACTGTTCCTGTCACATGGTAGTCATCTCAGGATAAGAATTGTGCAACAGCAGATGCGTCACTGTAAAGAGGCACTGCTAAGGTCCTGACACATTTTTTCAGTTCAAACTCTTTGATGAACCAGTTAAATAATAATAATAATAATTATTATTATTATAAAAAATTGGATAACAGCTAGTTATAAGATTATAATTTCCAAAATGTTCACTGAACCCACTTCAGACCCCTATATAAGAAGGTAGGCATCAGAGAGCAGGTTAAAATGTTATCTAATAACAGTCAAGGACTCCATAGTATTTTTCAGTTTTACTCTAGTCACAAATGATTCCCTCTGCTTGGAATGTATATTCTCTAATGCTGTGCCATTTGGCAACAGCCTGTCTACCTTTCAAGACCCAGTTCAAAATTTACCTGCGATGAAGCTTTACCTGACTCCCTAAATACCTTTATTGTAAGACCATGTTATATTATATAGGTCCCCAGAAGGCAGGCCTGTGTCTTTTTCATCTCTAAATCTCTTGGATTGCTTGGAATATAGCAGATACTAAATAAGTGCTTCCTAAATAAAAGCAATTTTAGCCAGCATTTATTACTAACGCCAGGCACCGTTTAAAGCTCTTTACCCATGAAAACTCTTAATTCTCATAAAACTCTATGATGTGTATAGCCCCACTTCACTGATAAAGAAACTGAGGCTTGTCCAAGGTCACATAGCTAACACGGCAGAGCCAGAATGGATGAATGCATGCACATTCGTTGGTAGAGTTCGGCTATCTATGGTATCTGGAGGCTGCTTTAAATGTAAGCATGGTGGTGCCTGAAAAACAGTTCACTCAGCAACAGCAGCACTGCTTATCATAGTGGAATTCCATCTTGAGCAAAGCAGTGTTAGAAGTAGGCACATCCCCACCATCCCCAGCTCACTCCTGAGATTGCAGAGTCCACGTACTCACTGCAGAGCAAGTTAGGAGTAAAACTAAGAGCCAAATGGCTACCTGGGCTACCCCAAAGGTGGTGCTGTTTGCTTTTTTCTCTTTGTACTTCAGAGTATTGGAGTGAATATTCTGAGGCAAATTAAGTATGCTCTTTCATCTAGACCAACCTGAGTCAGGAACCATCCTTATTTGGAAGGGCCTATGAAGTGGCTGATTGAGAGCAACTGGTGAGACGCTGTTAGAAGCTCCTTACTGCTGTCAACTGTCAAATGAAGAAAGCTAGACAGTAGACTAATTGAGATGTGAAAAGATAGGTGATCTCTGGTTTGAAAGAAGGGAATAAGAAAGAGGGAAAAATGAGGAAGTGAAAGAGTCAAAGGTAAGAGAAAGAAGAAAAGGAGGGGACAAAGAGGTTGGGAAGGGAAGAGAACCAAGAAAGAGCCAATCATTTTGAGAGAAATGCTGAATGCTTACAGCAACATAATCAGGGGAACTGATAATGTCCTTTGTTATCATGCTTCACCATTTCTGGAGGCTTTATTCTTTATCATCTTGCATGACTTGTACATTTGGTAGGAGGCATTATTTTTCCAGGCAAACTAAAATTTACCTTCCCAGTTACAGAACAGAGTAACAGTACATTCTGTAAAACATTTATAACTTGAAATTCTAAAGAGAAAAAGTACTTCTAAATTAATGAAAGTCTGAGTTATACAATACTTTAAAGAAATATAAATTTATTGCTTTCAAAGAGTTATCATAGAGATATCATAATAAATTAGCTTAACAGTCTTTCCTGTTAGAAGTATTTGGAGGATTATTCCAATAAATATATAAGAAACCAGTCAATCCTAAGGAAAATCAACCCTGAATACTCATTGGAAGGACTGATGCTGAAGCTGAAGCTCCACCTGATGCAAACAGCCGACTCACTGGAAAAGATTGATGCTGGGAAAGATTGAAGGCAGAAGGAGAAGAGGGTGGCAGAGGATGAGATGGTTGGATGGCATCACTGATTAAATGGACATGAACTTGGGCAAACTCCAGGAGATGGCGAGGGATAGGGAGGCCTGGCGTGCTGCAGTCCATGGGGTTGCAGAGTCAGACACAACTTAGCGACTGAACAACAACCACATAAATAAATAATGGTTTAAAATACACCAACCTGGGATCCAGGATATATTTTTCAAGGGTCTATGAGTACTCCAAAACAGCCCCTCTATTGAACTGAAACCAAAGTTTACAATCTAAAGTAAACATAAGATGGAATACTACAATGGCCACTTATTAACTAAGCACAGCATCATGATTTGTAACAGTATTACAAATATACATATATATTTGTTTTTCTAACCTGAGCTAGTATCAAGCACACTACTTTAATTGTTAGGAATAATGAGAAAAGAAGAGGTTTACTTAATATGTAAATGACACAGTTCCACTAAGTAAAGACCAAAATGACATCATGGTATAGTCACTACACATTGTACCAGTCCTGAATTTTCAATAGTCTGGAAAGAAGTGTGGCAGAAGAAGAGAACCAATGATAATGAAAGCTGCCAAAAAAACCAGTGGGGTTGCAGGCAGCTCCATATTCACATTGTGAGCAGCAATTGTTTCACCACAGTATCATCTATTATATAAAAATAGTGTTGTTAATTTGAATTTCATTAGTTTTACAGGCTTTTTTCTTGGGGTTCTTCACTTTTAAATTTGTTTTAGTTTATAGCTACATAAGAAATATAAGCATAAAGAATTTATATCTAGTTTTATATTTGTTCCTATTTAGGTAAAATTATAATAATAATGTACCTCAATACTAAAAGATTGTAGCTTTAAAATCAGTTAAAAGGAGCCTATAAATTACTGAAGTTTGAAAAGCAGTGCTTAAAAACAATATTCTCTTATGTCAGGTAATCATTCCTTTCCTGATCTCATTTACATTATTAATTTGCTAAGCATCTGTTAAAGGAGTGTAATAATCACCTACCCCATAGAATTGCCGTTAAAATGAATTAAGTTAACATATACAGGGATTGTACTGAATCTATAGATGGCTTTGGGTAGTAAGGACATTTTAACAATATTAATTCTTCTAATCGACAAACACAGAATATCTTTCCATTTGTGTCTTCTTCAATTTCTTTCAAAAAAATATTGTTTTCATTGTACAGATCTTTCACTTTCACTTGGTTAAAATTACTCCTAAGTATTTTATTGTCTTTGATACCATCATAAATCGGATTGTTTTATTTTTCAGATATTTCATTATTAGTGTGTAGAAACACAACTGATTTCAAAATAACAATTTAGTCTCTTACCTTCTGATTCAATGTAGTCCCTGTTAAAATTCTAATGGCATTTTTTTTTTCACAGAAAAAAAAAAATGACCCCTAAAATTTGTATGGAAACACATAAGACCCTGAATAGCCAAAGCAATCCTGAGAAAGAAAAAGGCAGAGGCATCATGTTTTTTGATTTCGAAGTATACTGTGAAGCTACAGTAACTAAAACAGTAAAAATAGACATATAGACAAATGGAACAGAGAGCTCTGAAATAAGCCCAGGAATATATGGCCAATTAGTTTATGACAAAGGAGCCAAGGATAATACAATGGAGAAAGGACAGTCTCGTCAATAGATAGTGCTGGGAAAACTGGACAGCCACATGGCAAAGAATGAAACTGGACCCCCATCTCAGACCACACACAAAAATCAATTCAAAATGTATTGAAGACTTGAACATAAGACCTGAAACTGTTAAAAGCTCTAGAAGAAAACACAGGGAAAAAGCTCTTTGACACTGGTCTTGGGAACAGTTTTTTGGATATGACATCAAAGGTACAAGCAACAAAAGCAAAAATTGACAAGTGGAACTACGTCACACTAACAAGCTCTGTACAACAAAAGAAACGATCAATAAAATGAAAAAAGAAGCTACAGAATGGGAGAAAATATATGCAAACAATATACTGGATAAGGGGTTAATGCATGTGTGTATGCTAGGTCGCGTCAGTCAAGTCCAACTCTTTGTGACCCTGTGGACTGTAGCCTGTTAGGCTCCTCTGTCCAGGGGATTCTCTAGGCAAGAATATGGGAGTGGGTTGCCATGCCCTCTTCCAGAGGATCTTCCTGACCCAGGGGTCGAACCCACGTCTCCTGTGTCTCCTGCATTGGTACTTTACCCAGTTTACCCACTTTACCAGGTGGGTTCTTTACCACTAGTGCCATCTGGGAAGCCCAAGGGGTTAATATCTAAATATATAAAGAACTCATACAACTCAATAACACAAAGATAAAAAATATGATGTAAAAATAGGCAGAAGAACTGAACAGATATTTTTCCAAGAAGACATCCAAATGACCAATCAGTATATGAAAAGATGCTCAACATCATTAGTCATCAGGAAATGCAAATCAAAACCACAGTGAGATACCATCTCACACCTGTTATGGCTATCATTAAGAAGACAAGAGATAAAAGTATTGATGAGGATGTGGAAAAAAGGGAATTCCTGTGCACCACTGATGGGAATGTAGGTTGGTTAGGCTGCTATGCAAAATAGTATGGAGGTTCCTCAAAATTAAAAAAAACAGGACTGCAAATATGATCCAGCAATTCCACTTCTTGTGTATACAACCAAAGGAAATGAAAACAATTTACTGAAAAGATAACTGTACTCACATTTACTGCAGCATTATTTACAATAGACAAGAAATGGAAACAACTTACAAGACCATCAGTGGATGAATAGCCAAAGAAAATGTTGTATATATATATACAACATATTAGTCAGCCATGAGAAAGAAGGAATCCTGCCATTTGTGACAACATGGATAGACCTTGAGGGTATTATGCTAAGTGAGATAAGTCAGACAGGAAAGACAAGTACTATATCACTTACATGTACAATCTAAAAAAACCCCCCAAAAAACCCAATCTCATAGAAACAGAGTAAAATGGTGGTTGCTGTGGCTGTTTAGTCACTAAGTCATGTCTGACTCTTTTGTGACCCCATGGACTATAGCCTGCCAGGCTCCTCTGTCCACTGGATTTCCCAGGTAAGAATACTGGAGTGGGTTGCCATTTCCTTCTCCAGGGTGTCTTCCTGACCCAGGGATTGAACCTGTATCTCCTGCATGGCAGGTGGATTTTTTTTTTTTTTTTTTTTTTTTTAACCACTGAGCTAGCTGGGAAGCCCAAATGGTGGTTATCAGGGACTAAAGGATAGGAGAATTGGGAGATGTAGTTATACTTAGAAGATGAGTAAGTTTTGGGGGTCTAATTCAGAGCATACTGATTATAGTCAACAATACTGTATTACATACTTCAAAGCTGCTAAGAGACTAGGTCTTAAATGTTCTACCACAAAAAAGAAATGATAATTATATGATGTGATAGTGGGGTGAGCTAATTCTATGGTATGCTATGGTGGTAATCATATTGTAATATATAAATGTATCAAATCAACACACTGCATACCTTAAATTTACACAATGTTAAATGTCAACTGTGTCTCAAAAAAGATAAAATATGTAAAGTGCTTAACAGAGACTGATAAATAATAAGCACTTAATAAATATTAGTTCTTCCTTCCTTTATTAAATTTCTATATCCAATGGAGGATAGGAAGGGAAATGACCTCTTCCATACCTTCTACACATATTTGGACTGCATCTTGACATTCCAGGTAGAAACACTGTTGACTAAACTGGGAGGCTTCAATTACGGATGCTTTAATTGAAAGTTTTGGCTATTTTGTAAACCTATCAACCATGTCCATGTATTGTTTCTACAAGGAAAATGTACTCCAAGTTCTGAATCAACTGATTTGCAAAGAAACTTTAGCATCCTATTTTGGACCTGTGTTTTGCATTATTTTCAAGAGATGCTCTCAGATTTTATCAGGAAGGATCTGCTGAGCAAAGAGTAATACAATATTACTATGCTTTAAGAATTCAGGTGGATATGGAAAGGATATACTGATAAGAGGCAAGGTTAGAGGAAATGTGGTTGGCTCAACTTTCGTAATACCATACCAGGTAAGGCTCCAAACTAATGCGGGCAATTGGAATCAATGGGCAGGGGTTAATTTGAGAGGCCAAATAAACAGTACATAACAGCCAGCTGGACATTAGGACAGAGGGACAGAGACTTAAGATGACCCTGGGGTCTCCCTAGATGAAGACCCAGGATGACTTTCCCAGAGGCATACTGAGAAGTGTAGACAGTGAAGTTAGCAACGATTGTACTACTTCAACTGTGGAAAATGAGAAAACTGATGTTTGAATGAAAATAACAGCCTAAAGCCAAGTAGTCCATATCTAAAATTTTTTCCATTAAAAATACTTTAATTGCTGTTTTCTTATATAAACCTTACTCTAAATGTTGAGTGCAAATGGTTTAGTGAGAGTAATACAAAAGATTCAGGATGCTGACATAGATGTGGGAAGGAAAGAGAAACGCAAAGTGACAATTTTCTGGTTACCTTTATTTTAGCATAGATAAAAGGCAGAAAAATAAAACTTGGGCTGAGGAAGTGGAGTGATAGGACCAGAAATGGATCATGAAGGATGTCAACTGTGGTCAGAGGATTCACATTGTCCAGGTGGGCATGAACATATGCCAACAGGTTTCCTCCAGGGCTGGTCTCCAGAAAACAACAAAAGCTTGAACTCCAGGGTGTTTGTTAGAAGCTAATGTATATAAAAAAGAGGATCACAATCAGAAAGAAGAAAAGCTAAACTGCTCTCAAAAGTATTCTAGGTCTTTAATCTCCTTATCAGTGAACATACATGCCTATGGTGTGTAACACTGGACCACTACAGACAGCCATTGCTTCTCTGAATGTAAAGTGACAGGTAGGATGCCAGCCATTCCTAAACAGATATTCGGCTCCTGGTCCTTGTGGTTGGTTGCCAGAGTATTGGGTAGCATTTCCATTCCTATCATAATAATCTACCAATCGACTGAACTCTCAGAGGTGCAAAGGAACAAAGCTAAAGGCCATTACTAATTAGATATAAATTTATACAAGTTGTTGAACTCCCTAGGCCTCCTGGCCTTTATCTTTTTTTTTTTTTTAATGAGAAATAACTTAATTCCTTATATTATGAAAGCAATCAGAAAATACAGATATGCAAACAAACAAAACCCCAAACCAAAAATCTTACCATATACCCTTCCGAGTCTTTTTCCTGTACACAGATCACTTGTACACACATTGTACACAGACACATTCGACACAATGAACATGAATATCGTTAAAATTGTTTCTAAAATTTACTACCAATTCAAAATTATATAAATGCAAGTTTTAGTTAAAGTGCCAATTTAAATCATTAATTTTCTTCTTTTTTTCTTTTTTGCCATGCCACACAGCTCGTGGGATCTTAGTTCCCTGACCAGGAATTGAACCCCTGGGCCCACAGCAGTGACAGCACTTAAGTCCTAGCCACTGGACCACCAGCAAATTCCCCATTCAATCAAAATTAACAATGAAAGAAATGCCTTGTAGTCAGAGTCCTTGAAAGTGAAAGTGAAAGTTGCTCAGTTGTGTCCAACTCTTTGCAACCCCATGGACTATACAGTCTATGGAATTCTCTAGGCTAGAATACTAGAGTGAATAGCATTTCCCTTCTCCAGGGGATCTTCCTAGCCCAGGGATTGAACCCAGGTCTCATGCATTGCACGTGGATTCTTAATCAGTCCTTCAACAACCTCAAACAATTAAAAATATTTCTCATGTATAATAAGAAGCAACTCTTTTCTATGGACATAGTTAATCTGGCAAGATAACCTATTCAGGGCATAGTTGAAAAGCAGACAAAAAGTACGAAAGAGCCTTCAGGTCTCACTTCTGGACTCTTCTGTTTGCACACAAATTTAACTTGATCAACTCAAGCCAGTAATTTTGTACATAAATAATAATGAATGCTCTACTTATGAGTGGTGAAGTATAACTATCTCTCTCTCATGTTGCCCTTGATTTGTACACTCCCTATCCACATTACTATGAATTCACTGAGATAACAATGTTAATTTATTTGAATGGAGATATGTGTACCCCACTGCACTTTCAAAAAGATGCCCCCTTCATTATCACTCTTTACAAAAGACTTTCTTTCTAATCATCTCTTCTGTAACCTTGTCTATTCCCAAACATATAAGAGTGCAGTATCTTCCCAGAATCTCCACTTCTTATTCCTGTGCTCTGAAGTTGCAGACTTCAGCTTCCAACTATCTGTTAGACCACTCTAAACAAAATTAGTTGTCTTTCCTCCAAAATATGCTCCATCTTTTTTTGAGCACCATAACAATTAATGGTATCACAACTTCGGTAGACATTTATGCTAGGTCAACTTGACCCCTCTCCTGGTCCTTCTCATATGATATACAGTTTATGCCAGCTTAAGTCTCAGATTTTATTCCTCTTTGAAATACTGAGATAGTATTCTGTTGTCTCCTAATTCTTCTAAAAAACAAATCTTTACCACTTTACCGATTTCTTCATAAAATCATGACTGGTTCTCAGATGTCTATACAATCTATTTGAACTCTTCAGAGTATAATGCTCTTCTGTGATCAGATACTGTCTTACCCTTTAAAAGAAATCATCTTCTACATGTCTACCATATAACAACTGTTCAAAAATTCTACAAAACTTTTGATGCTTCAGTCAAATGCCAGCTCCCCTGTGAAGTTGCGGATCATCCTCTGAGAATTAACTGCTTCCTCCTCAAATTTCCCATTCTATGGTATTTATGACTGTTTGAATACAACTTTCTCTCTCTCTCACTCACTACACTTAGCTCCTTGAAGACAGGAGACATTCTTACATAGTTTTGGTACTTTATATTTCTTGAACAGATGAATAAATGATGCTTTATTATCTGGTTTCAGAGATCAAGATAACTTATAAGGGGACAGAAGAATTCAGACAGAAGTGACAAGTGATTACTGACAACAAAGGGGGGGGGGAGACAACAATAATAACCCCTCCCCAAACTTAAGAACTCAAATAGCATTTCAGTGTGGGGCAAACAAGCCCCTATATCCCTTGACAGCATCACCATATTTTCTAGAATAGCACTGTGATTGACACTGATACTAATTATAGCAAGATATCAAGAAAATGTTAAACTGTTTGGTATCCTATATTTAAAAAGGGAGGAAAACAGCAGAAGTTTAAAATATATTTTAGAAATATTTTTATACAATACAATAAAACCATTTATACAAATGGTTTTATTATTTATAAGTTTATTTATTCAATTATAAAATAGATACCTATTATAGCAAACTTGGAGAATAAACAAAGATAGAAGAAAGGAAAAGCACCCCAAATCTTAGTTTTGTCATCATTGTTCAGTTGCTCAGTCATGTCTGATTCTCTGCGACTCCATGAACTGCAGCATGCCAGGCTTCTCTGTCCTTTACCGTCTCCTGGAGCTTGCTCAAACTCATGTCCATTGAGTTGGTGATGCCATCCAACCATCTCATCCTCTGTCTTCCCCTTCTTCTCATGCTCTCAATCTTTCCCAGCATCAGGGTCTTTTCCAAAGAGTTAGTTCTTCACATCAGGTGGGGCATAGTAATGGAGCTTCAGATTCAGCATTAGTCCTTCCAGTGAACATTCGGGGTTGATTTCCTTTAGGATTGACTGGTTTGCTCTCCTTGCAGTCCAAATGTAGGTCACATAAGCACCAAATGATAATTGTAACTAAAAGCCTTTTAATGTTTAAAGAGCTCAAGTTCACAGTTATCCAGAAAAATTTGGCCAACTAGAACTCATTATAGTTCTAGGACATAGAGAGCTTAGGTTTTATTGAATCACTACATAATTATTCATCCAGTGCTTTTGTTTTAATGCATAACTGAAGAATAATGGAATGGGGAAGGGATGAGGAAATGGGGAACAACAACATTAAAAAAGGGGGATAAAATGGAGGATGAAGAGAGAGAGAGAGAAAGGGAACCCAAAATAAAGAAGAGGTGGGAGGGAGCTTCCTGGTGGCTCAGCGGTAAAGAATCCGCCTGTGAATGCAGGAGACACGGTTTCCATCTCTCATCTGGGAAGGTCTCACATGCATCGGAGCAACTAAGCCCATGTGCCACAACTATTCAGCCTATGCTCTAGAGCCTGGGAGCCACAATTACTGACTGAGCCAATGTGCCACAACTACGAAGCCCACACTCTAGAGCCTGTGCTTCACACCAAGAGAAGCCACCACAGTGAGAAGCCTGCACACTACAACTAGAGAGTGGCTCTGGCTCTCAGCAACTACAGAAAAGCCTGTGCAGCAATAAGAACCAAGGGCAGCCAAAAACAAACAAACAAAAACAGAAAGGTGGGAGGACAATCAAGAAAACTGCATGCCTGGAAGACCAAAACACAGAGAGAAAGCAATAAATGAGCAGACACATTCAGAAAAAGAACAGATAGCTCTTCTTGAATTTCCCCTCTCTTGACTTCCTTTGTTCTAATTGACTTCAGGCTGATGTGTGTACCCTTAGATGCATGCTGAATTCCAATGAAGTCTTCCTACACATATACTTTATACTAACACAATCCAGTTAAAAGGATTTTAATTGGTGTGCACCATTCCCTGCAATTTCAACATTTTAAAAATGAATAGCCTCACTAAGTACCAGATGGTGACATGCACTAATTCATCAGGCCTATTCGATGAATGAGCATATTAAAATGAATGCACCTATTAGACATGTGTTGCTGATGCTCCATCCAGAGGACGCTTCCTCTTAAATGAGTACACACGGAAGGTGCAGATTTACAGTGCAATACTCAGAAGCGTCTCCTGCAATTATTTGCAGCAGCAATACCATCATTCTTGCAATTCCCTCTAGATCACTCGATATTTCATGCTAAGCAGCCTATGAGCCCTGCTATTCCTCTATAAACTATTTGACCTCTGTAGCAAGAGTCAGCTAAATATTGGATCTACCATTTTTCTACTAAAGAGAAAATTTTATAAGCTTATCAGTGTCATTTGTTAAGTGGACAAACAGGTGAGAGATAGATCAAATGAAGCTCCTGAGCCAACTACCTTTTCCCCCAATTTGTCTGTGTGGTATGAAAAATGTGGCATTGCTAGGTCAGGGAATAAAACAGTGCAAACGAAAATCCTACATGACATTCCCATGCTCTGGTTTTCGGTAAATATTGTTAGCACTGGAGAGAAAGATATAATCTATTGGGAGGTCTCAAAGTATGATTTGGTAAAATTTTTGTTAGAGAAACAACTCCTAAAAAGCTATTTGTTTTCTTAATTTTTCTTACTCATCACTCTTTCCTTTTATATTATCTTGGATCACCACAAGTCCAAATATATTCTAATGGTAGCAAATACCCAAAATCTTTCTAGATTTAGAGACAGAGACTAGTTTCTGATTTGCTGATGGCACTAGAAGCTGAGAGGCTTATCAGGTAAGGAATCAGCAAAGCGTAGAAAAAAACTAGACTTTGAAGAGGAGGAGGTACTGTGACACAACTGTCATGTGGTACACAGCAAGCACTGACAAATGTTAGCTCCCTCCCCAAACAGTAACAAATAGCAGGGAGAATTTTGATTTGCTCATTAAAAAATCAACATGAAGGGAAACCTAAATGAAGAGAAGTCTAAATATGAATACATCTGGGGAATTTTGAGATTATGGTAGACAATGTGATCTTAGGGCATACCTTTAAAATTAAACACAATATACTTTACCTTATAAATAAGCCTAGAAGACAGAATTTTGGGAAATCTGTATTTGTTTATGGTGTAGGGCAAGGTAATTGCCTAACATCAGAATATTACCCCAAAGAATTCATGGGGAGGGTAAACCAATAATAGAAAAAACAAAATTTATAAGTAACAGACTACAAAAGCCTTTCTAATGGCAAAGACCATTTAAATTTTATTCCTTTCCCTGGGCTCTTGTCTAAAAGTGAGAGCTAGAAATAATTAATTATTCAAGCAGAATTTAATTAATTTAGACATAATTAAGAGTCCAAAATAACACGAAGATTTTTATCAAGAGGTTTCTGTGCAATGATTCAGTAATTAAAATCTTTTCTATTATTTTAATTAATAATTTTGGTAATTTCTATTAGTTTTCAAATTTTGGTTCTACTTTTCCCCCCCTTAAACAGGAGAATATTTTGGTAGAGTGTTCAGCAGATAAGTAAGTTCTTAAGAGAACTTAAGAGTCTTGTGTTCTGAGACAAGACAAAACTGAAGAAGACAAGATATTAAAACCAATCACAATTCCTAGTCCAAATACTTAGGAAATACGTTAGAAAAATCAGAACTCAGCCTAAATGGAGAGAAAGCAATGATTTATACCAACCTATGTAGAAACTAAGATGACCTTTGGACAACTCCAAAAATCTATTGTTAAATTATGAAGAGAACAATTACCCCATAAATCAAACCCAAGCAAAAAGGCAGAAAACACAATGCTTCTTGAACATAGAGGTATGAATAGCTTAGTGTGAAACTATATGATAAAGGGCACAGTACCTGATTTCATTTTACCTACCTCTAACTAGAAGACTGTATTAATATTTTTTCTTTTCTTTTCTTTTCTGATTTTATTTATTTTTTAACTGGAGGATAATTGCTTTATAGAATTTTGTTGTTTACTGTATACCTATGACTGCATTAATATTAAAGCTTAACTTGATTTGGATCAAAATCAGGTCTAAAGTAAATACCAAGTGTGACAAAATAAGTCAGATACATAAAGGGAGCTGGTGTGGTTTCAGTGGTGGTGGTGGTTTAGTGGCTGAGTTCTGTTTGACTCTCGCAACCCCACAGACTGTAGCCCCCTGGCTCCACTGTCCATGGGATTTTCCAAGAATACTGGAGTGGGTTGCCATTTTCTTCTCCAGGGGATCTTCATGGACCAGGGATTGAATCTAGGTTTCCTGCACTAAAGGCGGTCTTCTGCATTGCAGGCAGATTCTTTACTGACTGAGCCACCAGGGACTAAGTCTGACATCTAATACTGGGTTGGGGATTCTACTTCTGTTTCTGTCTTTAAGATAAAACTCTGAAGTATCATTTATGCCTCTGGCTACATAGCAATCAGAGATCAAATTGCCAACATTCATTGGATCACAGAAAAAGCAAGAGAATTACAGAAAAACATTTACTTCTGCTTCACTGCCTACACTAAAGCCTTTGACTGTATGGATCACCATGAACTGTGGAAAATTCTTAAAGAGGTGGGAACACCAGACCACCTTACCAGCCTCCTGAGAAATCTGTATGCAGGTCAAGAAGCAACAGTTAGAACCAGACATGGAATAACAGATTGGTTCCAAATTGGTAAAGGAGTATGTCAAGGCTGTATATTGTCACCCTGCTTATTTAACTTATATGCAGAGTACATCATGAGAAATGCCAGGCTGGATGAATCGCAAGCTGGAATCAAGATGACTGGAAGAAATATTAACAGCCTCAGATATGCAGATGATACCAGATAATGGCAGAAAGTGAAGAGGAACTAAAGAGCCTTTTGATGAAGGTGAAAGAGGAGAGTGAAAAAGCTGGCTTAAAACTCAACATTCAAAAAACGAAGATCATGGCATCTGGTCCCATCACTTCATGGCAAATAGATGGGGAAAAAGTGGAAACAGTGACAGATTTTATTTTCTTGGGCTCCAAAATTACTGTGGACAGTGACTGCAGCTATGAAATTAAAAGACTCTTGCTCCTTGGAAGAAAAGTTATGACAAACCTAAAAATGACAAACATTAAAAAGCAGAGACATCACTTTGCCAACAAAGATCCATATGGTTTTTCCAGTAGTCATGTACAGATGTGACAGTTGGACCACAAAGAAGGCTAAGAGCCAAAGAATTGATAATTTTGAACTGTGGTGCTAGAGAAGACTCTTGAGAATCCCTTGGACTGCCAAGGAGATCAAACCAGTCAATCCTAAAGGAAATCAACCCTGAATATTCATTGGAAGGACTGATGCTGAAGCTGAAGCTTCAATACTTTGGCCACCTGATGCAAAGAGCCAACTCAATTCTTTACCACCTGATGCTGGTAAAGACTGAGGGTAGGAGGAGAAGTGAGAAACAGAGGATGAGATGGTTGCTGGCATCACAGACTCAATGGACATGAGTTTGAGCAAGCTCTGGGAGACGGTGAAGGACAGGGAAGCCTGGCATGCTGCAGTCTGTGGAGTCACAAAGAGTCAGACACGACTTAGTGACTGAACAACAAACAATATGGCAAGCTACCTCCAAGGTGCCTGGAATTCCTTGAAGAAGTGCTATCAATATATCAGTGTAAAAACAGACTGAACTAGCTTTTCCCAATGATAAACCCTAAAACAATGAAAAGACAATATTCAGAATGTTAGTTTATCTGTTGTCTTTTAATTGGCTGATCAGTAGATCTGAAATGAACAGACTCTCAAAATAAATAAAGAAACAAAAACCTTCTACATCCTGAATGTGCTTTTTGAATCATGAGGGGTTTTCAAATTGTAAAATGTGAAGCTACTATGTCATATTCACAGTTCGATAAAGTTTGTTTTTTTATAGTAGGGCTTCTTAAACTTTATGTGCTTTCAAAGAACTGGTGTGTCTTATAAAATTCAGATTCTGATTTAGTAGGTTTGGAGACAGAGACCATTCTTTGAATAGCAGGTTTTACAGTAATGCAAAATATGGGGATGATAAAAATCTGGGAAAAATAGTACATGAGAAAATAATTTATACTGCTCCTTGGATATGTAGCTAAGGTAGAATATTATGTTGAAGTTTTATTCCAGACCTACATAACATGTCTATGGAATTAAAATCAAGAGCACAACTCAGAAAAGCCAACACAAGTTTGAAGAAGAAAATCAGAGGATTGACACTACCCATCTTTAACACTAACTATAAAGCAACTAACTGTAAAGGCATCAAAGAATTGATGCCTTCGAGCTACGGTGCTGGAGAAGACTCTTGAGAGTCCCTTGGACAGCAAGGAGATCAAACCAGTCAATCCTAAAGGAAATCAGTCCTGAATACTTATTGGAAGGACTGATGCTGAAGCTGAAACTCCAGTAATTTGGTCATCTGATGTGAACAGCTGACTCATTGGAAAAGTTTCTGATGCTGGGAAAGATTGAGGGCAGAAGAAGAGGGCATCAGAGGATGAGATGGCTGGATGGCATCACTGACGCAATGGACATGATCTTGGGCAGACTTCGGGAGATGGTGAGGGACAGAGAGGACAGGTGTGCTGCAGTCCACGGGGTCACCAAGAGTCAGACCCAACTGGGCAACTGAACAACAACAACAACAACATAAGGCTACTATAACCAAGACAGTGTGTTACTGGTAAAAGAACAAATGAATCTGTGGAACACAAGAGAGAGTCCAGAAATAGATCCATAAAAATACAGTAAATCAGTCTTTGACAAAGAAGCAAATGCAATTCAATGGAGAAAATAGTCATTTCCACAAATAATCCTGGAACAACTGAAAATCCATATGAAAGAAAAGGAAGGAAGGAAGGAAGGAAGGAAGGGCGGAGGGAGGGGATCTGGACAAAGATAACACAGGAAAAATCTAGATGACCTTGGGTTTAGTAATGACTTTTTAAGATACTACACCACAGGCACGATCCATGAAAGGAAGAATTGATAAATTGGAATTCATTTTATTAAAAATATTTGTTCAGTGAAAAACAATGTCAAGAGAATGAAAAGATGAGCCACATAATGGAAGAAAACTTTTGCAAAAGATAGATCCAAAAAAGAACTGCCATCCAAAGAATTCTTGAAATACAACAGTAAGAAAACAAACAACTCAACTAAAAAATGGGCAAAAGATCTGAAGAGACACATAAGTCACCAAAGATATACAGATAACAAATAAACATGTGAAAAGATGCTCAGAATCATGTGTTGAGCAATCATCCTTCTTGATGTTTACCCCAAAGAGTTGAAAATTCACATCCAACAAAACATGCACACAAATGTTTATCATGGCTTTATTCATAATTATTAACACTTGAAAGCAATCAAGATATTTTTCAATAGGTGAATGGATAAACTGTGGTACATTGATAAAATGGAATATTATTCCATGATAAAAATGAGCTGGCAAGCCATGAAGATAATGTAAGAATCTTAAATGCATGTTATTAAGTGAAAAAAGTCAATCTGAAAATATTTCCTACCGGTATATGATTTCAACCAGTATATGATATTCTAGAAAAGGCAAAACTATGGAGACAGTAAAAAGATTAGTGGTTGCCAGGGGTTTTGGGGGAGAGAAGTATGAACAGGTGGACCACAGGGGAATTTCAGGGCAGCGAAACTGTTCTGTTTAATGGTAGATTGTCAAAATCTATAGAATGCACAATACAAAGGATGAATCCTAATGTAAACACTGGGCTTTGGCTGATAATGATGTGTGAGTATTGGTTCACTGATTGGAATGAATGTACCACATTAGTGTGGGATCTTGGTGGGGGAGGATGTGTTCATGTATAGAGAGCAGGTATTTGCGAACTCTCCTTACTTTCTGTGCAATTTTGCCGGAAGCCAAAAATTGCTCTTAATAAGTCTTTTAATTAAAAAAAAAATCAAGGGCATACATATCTCTAATGCTTAAAAAAAGACTTAATTAAAGGTTAACTATAAGTGTGGAAATTTTCCACAACTAAATTAGTGTAGCAGTAAAATAACTTGAGTTTATATAAGATGGCACATACTATTTTTTTTTTAGCTTAAAATTTTTAAATGAGACTTTGTTTTCCAAAAGGGTGTTGTTTGATTGATTGGCTAGACAGAAGGGAGTCCTTCCTTCAACAACAGGGTCCATAATAGAGACACCCAGGGCAGTGTAGTGGGTACTAGAGGAGAATGTAGAGGGATGACAGAGGGTTTCTGACAAGGAGTACTATGTTTTGCATTTCCAGTTATGCTTTCAGTTTTCCTTTCAGGACTCTCACAGGGCTCCCCCTCGGCCCAGGCTCAGTGCAGGCCTGCCTGGGACCAGGTTGGGCTGCAAATGGTGTGCTACTCTGAAATGTGGGGCAAGGCTCTGAGTGCAGTTCTATCCCCTGAGACCTTCTGGCCAGAGTCGGTGAGAAAAAGCCAACTTGGGGCAAGCTCTTCTATGACTCTGCCCAACAACTGCAATCTACTGTTTTTCATCCTTTAGTACCTATTTACTGGGCTACTAATAATGCTATATATGTCATATCCCTGATTCATACAATAACCTGGAGGGGCAGCAATGGCCATTTTAATGAATGAAGTGAGGGACTGAAGAGATTAAGCTCCTTGCTCAGCACTGCACAGCTCTTTTTAGTAGTAAGCTGAGAAATGAACCCCGTCCTGACTCACATCAAAGTCCCACATGATTCTATTAAATCATGCTGTTTCTATATTCCTTGATAACCAATGAAACACTTTACTAGTTTTTGATTCCAGCATATTCCATTCCACTCTGTACTTGGCCACTCCGTTAGCAAAAGCCACCAGCAGCTCTGGGAAAATGATATTCCCTTTCTCAGTATTGTTTCCATGGGACTTACATTGGCCTGACCAGTAGCTTCTCCTCAAGGTGAAGATTATCAGTCATTGTTAACTACTGTGTCCATCCTTCCTTCCTGCTTTATTAGTTTAACTGCTTATGTTAACTAGGAGATCTATGAGTTCCAGGTAATAGTACAGAAGAAAAGCATCATCCTTCCTGCCCAAGGAGAAAAGCTAGGAAAATGGCTCAGAAATCAAAGTGCTATTTAGAATAACAAAAATCAAATAAAACAATCAAAAATGATGGATTATGGAACGGTTGAAGTCTAATGTGTGAAATGTGTGAAAATATTTGGTTTTGAAAAAACAGAAACATCTAACTGTGAGAATTAACCTATTGGTGAAAAACTGAAGTAATGGCCTAAAAAACCAACTCATAAGCAATTATCAAATAACACATGTCCTTTACCTCCTCCATTGCCAGTTCACATAGCAGTTATAAAACAGTTTCTGTAAAGGGTTCCTTTTAATTGTTACTCATTTTCAAAATACTATCTCCTCTCTATTGCTACTATTGTTGAAAGTAAGAGTTAGGTGTCTACCTGCTGCTGCTGCTGCTGCTGCTGCTAAGTCCAACTCTGTGCGACCCCATAGACGGCAGCCCACCAGGCTCCCCTGTCCCTGGGATTCTCCAGGCAAGAACACTGGGGTGGGTTGCCATTTCCTTCTCCAATGCATGAAAGTGAAAAGTGAAAGTGAAGTCTCTCAGTCATGCCTGACTCCTAGTGACCCGATGGACTGCAGCCTACCAGGCTCCTCCGTCCATGGGATTTTCCAGGCAAGAGTACTGGAGTGGGTTGCCATTGCCTTCTCCGGTGTCTACCTACTAGCAAGTAAATTTACAGTACAGATTCAACTACTTAAATTGAAGTCAGTTTTTTTAAAAGAAAAACTGTATTGTACAACAACCCTTTCATCTTTTTTAATTTTTAAAAATTTATTTGTGACATTTATATGAGATGATATAGAAAGTTCAAGACTTCCATAAACCCTTAAACATTCAGTCTAAACACTAGCAAAAAGATTTTTCAAAGTACCCAATAAAAGCCAAATGTCTGCATCCATTTTATCCTTAGCATATTTCTTTATCCTTTAGGAAAAGATGCATTCCCCCCCAACCCCGTTTTTTAACCAGAAACTATCAAACAAGCTAACAGATGGCGAGGGCATTGAATCAAGTCTAATTTGGGTTGAATTCAAGTTTGATTATCTAGAGACATGGAAGCAATTTACCTATATTAGCATCAAATGCCTAATACTGATAAAAATGTTATGGATGTATGATCCAGTAGAAAGCCTTCTGTATTGGGACTTAAAAGATACTCCCTCCCCCATACCCCACAGGCTAACTGCAATTATAAAACTTCAGCAAAGTCACATACTACTTCTGCCTCAGGATCCTTTATCTGTCCAAAGAGATGACAATAACTCATTCTCCTTTCTGTGAGATACTGACAGGACAAAGTGGAATTATTTGAAAAATTCTTTCTTCTCTGGGTGTGGTAGGCAGAATAATGGCCTTGCAAAGATACCCATCAGCCTAATCCCCAGAACTTGTGAAAATGTTACCTTATAAAGCAAAAGGGTCTATGCAGATGTGATTACATCAGCATCTTAAGAGATTATGCAGGATGTCTGGATGAGCCTAAAGTAATGACAAGGGTCCTTAAAAGTGTGAAGGAGATGGCCATTCTGACTGATGTGAAAGTCTACAGACAATAAAAGCTGGAGAGGGTATGGAAAAAAGGGAACCCCTCCTGCACTGTTGGTAGGAATACAAATTGATATAGCCTCTATAGAGAACAGTATGAAGATTCCTTAAAAAACTAGGAATAAAACTACCATATGACACAGCAATTCCTCTACTGGACATATACCCTGAGGAAACCATAATTGTAAAAGACATATGTACCCCAATGCTCACAGATGCACTAGGTCATGGAAGCAACCTAGACGGCCATCGACAGATGAATGGATAAAGAGGTTGAGGTACATATACACAATGGAATATTACTCAACTATAAAAAGGAATGCATTTGAATCAGTTCCAATGAGGTGGATGAACCTAGAGCCTATTATACAGAGGGAAGTAAGCCAGAAAGAGAAAGACAAATATCACATATTAATGCACATATATGGAATCTAGTACTAGAAAGATAGTACTAATGACTCTACTTGCAGGGCAGCAAAGGAGACAGACATAAAAGACAAATTTTTGGACACAGTTTGGGCGAAGGAGAGGGTGGGATGATTCGAGAGAATAGCATTGAAACATATAAATTACCAAATGTAAAACAGATAACCAATCTGCTGTATGACACATAGAACCCAAAGTCGGTGCTCTATGACAACCTAGAGGGGTGGGATGGGGAGGGAGGTGGGAGAGAGGGGACATTTGTGTACCTATGGCTGATTCATGTTGCTGTATGGCAGAAACCATCACATCTTTGTAAAGTATTTATTCTCTAATTAAAAATACAAAGTTTCTCAAGGAAAAAAAAAGTGAAGGAGAGAGGTAGAAGCCTTAGATTGAATGATATGGTAAGACAAAGACTTGACCATCCACTGCTGGCTCTGAAGAAGGAAATGGGCTATAAGGCAAGGAATGCAGGCAGCCTTTATTTGCAGTGATGTGGATGGATCTAGAGTCTGTCATACAGAGTGAAATCAGAAAGAGAAAAACAAATATCATAGATGGAGGCATATGTATGAAATCTAGAAACATGGTGTAGATGAGCCTGTTTGCAGGGCAAGAATAGAGATGCAGATGCAGAGAACAGACACGTGGACACAGAGCGGGAAGGGGAGTGGTGGGACGAATTGGGAGAAGAGGATTGACATATATACACTCACACTCTGCGACCACATGGACTGTAGCCCACCAAGCTGCTCTGCCCATGGGATTCTCCAGGCAAGGAGAGTGGAGTGGGTTCTTATGCCCTCCTCCAGGGGATCGTCCCAACCCAGGGATTGAACCTGGGTCTCCGTAATTGCAGGCAGATTCTTTACCGTCTGAGTCACCATAAACTAGTGTTGTTTTAAACCAATAAGTCCACTGCAGTTTCTTAGAGTAGTAATAGAAAACTAATGCACTGGGATCAATCTCAGCTCTGATAATTAACCTAGCTATGTGTTCTTGAGTAAGTTTTTTTATGTTTCTGAACTTTAATTTCCCCTGGAAACTGAGGATTAAAATCAGCAACTATTAGATGCAACAGATATCATATAGGATAAGTGCTGGGTGTTATTCAGTGATTTTAAAAAATTATCTATTTGTTTACTACTTCTTATATTACACTAAGGCAATATAATGCAATTATTTTTTCAAAATCTATTCAATACATGCAACTGATAGTTTCCATGTGCTATACACAAGCAATGAGCATTAAAGCTTCCATCATTATATAGATGTCATTGGTTTGTTCTCACAGACTGGAAGGTTGGCTCCTCCGTCCGTGGGATTCTCCAGGCAAGAATACTGGAGTGGGTTGCCATTTCCTTCTCCAGGGGATCTTCCCCACCCAGGGACTGAACCTGGGTCTCCAGCATTGTAGGCACGGATGCTTTTACCATCTGAGCCACCAGGGAAGTAAAGAAGAAATATGTGTATAATTTGTTTTAAATCCAGTTTATACATCCAGTATAAAATCACAACTTAGCATTGATTTTTATCTTTAATTTTTTTTTTATCCTTCAGGCAAAGGTGCCTTACATACCAGAAAACTTTTGATGACAAAAGACAATTAAAGATAGAAAGACAGATTACCATAGTCTCACATTTAATTTTACTAAGAAACAGAAATTCACAAGGAAGTTAAATGGATTTGGTTTGTTATCAACACTCAGCCAGTTCATGTCAGAGATAGATTCCCTCCTGGGTTTTCTACCTGCAGACTTGTGCTATTTTATTACAGTAGGGATTAACAAACTATGGCCCATGGGTCAAATCTGGTCTGCCACCTGTTTTTTGTAAATAAAATTTTATTGGAACATAGGCACACCCTTCATCTACATATTGTCTGCAGCTGTTTTTCTGATACCAAGGCAGAGCTGAGCAGTTGCAATAGAGACTATGTGGGTGGCAAAGCTTAACTTATTATGACCTGAACCTTATACATTAAATTGCTGATCCCTGTACTATAGTGCATTGCTTCTCAAGGCATGGAAACTTAAGTTATCTAATAAAATGTTTCAAAACAATAGATTTTAAAAATGAACCTGCAGCAAAGTTTTAAGAATATTACACAAATAAAGAAATACTATGGCTTAATGTACCATACAACATTAAATATGGATGAAATTCTGGGCAGTGCAGGTACTATGGCTCCAGTAAGATACCAGGCAGGTAAATTCAACTTTGGCTAAATGATGTTGATTTAGTAAAAACAAAAACATCTCAGCATACAAATGTCAAGCAAAATAATGTAATAACTTGCCATTGTTGTAATCACTATTTACTAGGAATTATTATAAACATATTTGACCATAATTTACCTTAAAAACTGATAATTATTAAAAAATAATCCTTCATAAAGCATTTATTCATTAATAGTTATTGAGTGCCTTATCCTAGTGGATGTAAACACCTTTTATAAGTGGCAGCAAACACCTTTTTCTCATGTTTTCTTATGATTGAATAAGGGGAAAGCAACTAATAAGTATTCGGTGTGAAGAAGTAAAGGGAACCAAAACACATAACCACTGAATTTTCAAAATAAACATATGAACAAATAATTCTTATTTCCATTTTTACAACTGAAGAAGCAGGCTTGGGGGAAGGGAACATCCCTCCAAGGTTACATCATTAGAGCTATTAGGTGGTTGTACTAGAACTTCCCAGAGGTTGTACTAGAACTTTCCCAGAACTAGAAAATCCCAGGCTTTTCAGTCTCTAAGATTCCCTATTCATTACTTCTCCTACTTTTAATAATGTCTTTAGAGTCAATGATCTCCTGAATATTTGGTATAGAAATGTGGGCCTCAGATGAGTACTTGTTCAAGTACTTTGGATTCAAATCTCCTTTTGAGAAAATTAAAAATTGGCCTTGCCTTTAGTTACTTGCCATGGGGAAGTGACATAGCCTTAAGTTTGGGCAAAAAGATAAATCAGGCTCCTAAATTTTAAAAATATAAATGTCAATTATAATTTCATCATGTAAAATATGTTGATTTCACTTGGACTCAATAATATAGGATACAAGCATATCTAAGACTCATGAAAGAATCTGGTAAAATTTATTTATTCCCAACTCTGAAAGTCTGCTACTCTTTGGCAGAAGCCAAACAAGGGGTATTTTCATTATCTGCTCCCTTCTTTAAACTCTATACTTGTATATAGATCATCTACAAGCAACAAACTAGGGCAATGTTATCCACAAGGTCCTGGGAAATGGTCCTCAATGAATTTGGACTTAATATTATGCATCTGGCTTTTTATAAAAGGCAATATGAGAAACATCTAATCCAAGAACATTTCTGGCTCTTTTCAAAACCCCATTGAGTTATTTGTGTTGTTTATTATACCCAACATCCCATACATAGGACCCATGTAGTATCTCCTAGAGGTTAGTGTAAGCAAAAAATCATCCTTTTTGTCTATCAACTAAGACACTTTTTAAAGAAACACATAAGCTATGAGCCCTAAAACAAAGGAACTTATTTTGTCAGATAAAGTAAATTTTGAGAGATCACAATTCCCTAAGCTGAACATATTTCCAAAGCAATATGTTTGCAATCAGAAAAGACTGAAATCCAATCAACTGGAATCCTTCATTAAATGGAATGATGCTCTACCACTGCTTTTGAAAAAGGAAAATAAATAACAAGATATGCAAAAGTCAGACTCTGGGGGACCTAAGATAAAGTTAAAAATGATCCCCACTTCCACTGACTTCAAAATGAGCCTCTTTTTTAGGGGAGTTGAAGTATGCAGATAAAATTACAAAATACAGAAACATATAAAATGAGAAGTAGCATCCCAAGATTTATAGATAAGGAATTCTGGGAGTTTGAAGAAATGAAATATTGCCCATATATTTAGAATGTCTGAGTTCTTATTCATTAATGAATGTTCATGCTTCCATCTAGAATTATTAGCTCCAGCTTAAAGAATTTTCTTTAGCATTTCTTGTGGAGCAGATCTCTTGGTAGCAAATTCTCTGTTTCCTTTTATCTAAAAAATGTATTCTTCTTTCACTCTTATTAAATTGATGTATAATTTACATAACATTAGTTTCAAGTGTACAGTGTAATTTGATATTTGAATAAAGTATATAATTGCAAAATGATCACCACAATAAGTTCATCCTTCATTCTTGAATAATATTTTTGCTAGGTATAGAATTCTAGGTTGACTGTTCATTGTTTTCCAGATGCTATCCTACTCTTTCTGTCCTCAATGATTTCTGATGAGAAGCCAAATATTAAATACCACCCAACAGACCTCTGAAGCTTTGTTCATTTCCCCTATAAGCTTTCTTTTTTTCCTCAGATAATTAATATTGATCGATTTGAGATCACTTACTCTTTCCTGTCATGTCCACTCAACTGCTTTTCATTTCCAGAACTTCCATTTGGTCTTTTTTTTGTTTCTGTTTTACTGCCAACCTCTGTTGAGATTTTCATGCACTAAAAGCATATTTTGTTTCACTTCATTGATAATAGTTATAATAGCTGTCTTGAAACCCTTGTATACTAATTCCAATGCTTGGTTCATCTTGATGTTGGAAACAACAGATCATCTTTTCAACTGAGAATGTATTTTATTTTCTTGGTACTTTGTATGTTATGTACATACATGGGCTTCCCTGGTGGCCCAGACAGTAAAGAATCCTCCTGCAATGTAGGAGACCTGGTTTGATCCCTGGGTTGGAAAGATCCTTTGGAGAAGGGAATGGCAACCCACTCCAGTATTCTTGCCTGGAGAATTCCACAGACACGGGAGCCTGGTGGCTACAGTCCATGGGGTCACAAAGACATGACTGAGCAACTAACACACATCAAGTCTGTTATTTTTCTCTAGTATTTCTTTATTTCAGTGATTTAAAAAAAATTTTGTGGGGGGTTAATCTCTAACTGTAAACATTTCTTCTAGTGTAGGAGATCTTTTAATTTTAGTTGGGCTGTGTGCTGTGTGCTAAGTTGCTTAAGTTATATCTGACTCTTAGTGACCCTATGGACTGTAGCCTGCCAGGTTCCCCTGTCCATGGGGATTCTATAGGCAAGAATACTGGAGTGGATTGCCATGTTCTCCTCCAGGGGACCTTCCTGACCCAGGAATCGAACCTGCATCTCTTAGGTCTCCTGCACTGGCAAGTGGGTTCATTTACCATTAGCGCCACCTGGGAAGCCCTTAGTTGGGCTGGGCTGAGTCTCTTCTAGGCATGTATGATTCAGAGGTCAGTCAGAGATGTAAGCAGATAAAAATCTGGAGACCTGTCTGGCTCTTTCCCTTGCAAACCACTTTATCTTTAGCATTCCCAGTTTCCCATTTTTTCTTTTCCGGTACACCAGACCATAAAGGATTCAGGTCTTTCTCTGTCTGCATTATTGCCATCCATTTTGCACTACACAGACTGCATTTAGTCCCTAGCTGAAAGGGACTTAGTTGTACAGCTCTTTGTCTCTCTTCTCCAAGTGAGTATGGGTTATTTCTGAGGGTAGTATGGAGAAAGAAGTATAGGGCATTCTGAGCTATTTAAGGAAAGGCATGTAGGTAAGAAAGCCTAGATGGGAAAGATGCACTGAGATGGGAAATAATGATGAAATGTTAAGTTAGGATTAAATCATGTAAGTTGTTGAATGCTAGCTATGGCTAGGAGTATAGCCAATAAAATATACATTTTAGGCAGAAGGATAACATACTCATATTTTAGTTCAAGATCAATTTATCTGTATGTTTAAAATTAACTGCAATGATGGGAGGTAGGGAAAGTAGTAAGGAAGCAGTTCTAGTAGTGTAGGTGGGAGGTAATGAGGTCTTAACTTGGCTACTGGCAGAGGGAATAGAAAGCAAAGAACAGAAATGAAATGACTTAGCAAATGACTTATTGATGACCTAAAATTCATCAATAATATGGATTACCACAAAAGATTAAACTTTCCTGTTATTAGGCAGTAGGTGTCCCTTTCATTATTTATTTAATAGTGAGGACTAATATAAAAGCAAACCAATGTAAAATTACTCCTTAGATGTATGAGTCTGGTTCATAGGATAGAAACAGATAATTACAGACTGTAGTATATTTCTGATACCATATAGTAGATTGTCATTCTATCAGGATATAACTATATGGTAGGAGATAAAAATCAAACATTTCCCATATCCACATACCAGTAGCATGTAAAATTGCCATTAATGCAAGCCCAGTTATGGTACTGTCCATACTGCAGTCTCATCAATACTTCTGTACCAAAGAGTCTGAGTTGAAGACTGGAAAAGAATTAAAACCTCTTTTTGATTGATATACTGTAAAAATGAAATTGACTATCAAGCCATTGCTACCAAAAGGAATAAAACTCCAACTAAAACAATACATAGCACGTAGAAGATACTCCATCTTCAAAGCATTTTACCCTCATTAACTAATTAAGAGTCTCAATTCAGTGGGTCTAATACAGTTTTCTACTCAAATGGTATATATTAAAATTTATTTATTAGTAAGCAGTACTTTAATGTCATTATAATTGTTACTTAACTTTGACTTATGTGCAAACACTTTATATATATATTGAGCATAGAGTATACAGACATCAACATCCCCTCCCCTCTTCTACAAGAGTTAACACATTTATAAATGCTAGCAATTTAAGAATCACAAAAGCAAAATACAGTTGGGCTTTTTTAAAACAAAAGGTTTTAAAGGGAAAAGAAGAAAAGATAGCCATGGTTAATTTAATAGGAAAAAGGGAAAAAGTTGTGCTCTTTAGAGAAAAGAAAATTCTTCATGAGAAGTTTGGTAAAAGATAACATTTAGTAAAATTTGCTTGGTTTTGGAGAGTTGATGAACAAAAATTTGTTGGTTTTGGAGAGCTGATGAACAAAAATTTACTCTGCATTGAGATGTTTGATTTAAAGATGACAATTTTTACTCAAAGTTTCAAGGCAGCAGAACAAATGTAATGTCTTTTAATCCTGTTATTTATTACCACCTAGAATGTGTTCCTTGAATAAAGAATAGTTCCCTTTTATTAATTTATGACTAGAGTTGATAAGCGTTATATATAAGAAATTTATTTGAGACATCTCAGCAAAAATAATTATGGTGTTGTCAATAGGCTAGGTTACCTCACTAAAATTCCTAGAAATTCAAATTAAACATTAAGAAATAAATAAATCATCTATTACATTGCTCTAAAATGTAAAAACAAAAAACAAAACCAACTTAGCTGTTGGTTAGACTGTGGAGTATTCTACACACTATCTATGTGTGAAGTCGCTCAGTTGTGTCCAACTCTTTGCGACCCCATGGACTGTAGCCTACCAGGCTCCTCCGTCCATGGGATTTTCCAGGCAAGAATACTGGAGTGGGTTGCCATTTCCTTCTCCAGAGGATCTTCCCCACCCAGGGATTGAACCCGGGTCTCCCGCATTGTAGGCAGACGCTTTACCATCTGAGCCACCATGGAGTCCAGGAGAGTACAAAAAATGTACAAGTCCAAGGACTTCACTGGTGGCCCAAGTGGCTAAGACTCCATGCTTCCTTTGCAGGGGGCATGGGTTTGATCCCTGATCAGAGAACTAAGATTACACATGCCCTGGGCCATGGGCCTCCCAAACCCCCCCAAAAAGTAGAGGTCTTCTCAAGGGTGATAAGGCATACATAAAACATCTGCATATATATAAAGAAATAAAGATTACATATGTTTTGATCTTGCAGTTTCTAAGAATTTATCTACAGGAAGGCAATGCCATGCTCAATTATTAATTTGCATGCACATTAATTTCTACAGGATGTTCAGTACAGCGTTATTTCTGATAGCGAAATGAGAGACAACTTAAATGTCCCATAATATTGGAGGTTAGTAACTTAAGATAACATGGCAATATGACAGAATATTATACAGTTAATGAAATAGAGATGGTTACCTAAAGACATTGAAAAGTATCTATAAAACACAACTAGTTTTAAAAAGACTACTACGTATAGGATAATCCCAGTTTTGCTAAAAACAATGCACATAAATCTAACAAAAAGATTGAAAGACTAATAATACAAAATGTCAAATGAAAATGTATATATTCCAAATTGTCTTTTTTTTAAATTAATTAATTTATTTTACTTTACAACATTGTATTGGTTTTGCCATTGACTTGAATCCGCCATGGGTATACATGTGTTCCCCATCCTGAACCCCCCTCCCACCCTACTACAAGACTACAAGTGTATTTCACTCAACATCACTTTCATAAAAGAAAAGAATTACGTCGAGTTACTAAAAAAAGTCTCATATGCCCTTTACCCACATGCAATGTACTCTAGATATTCTTGCTCTGATGGCTCTACATAAGCCTTCTGCTCAGTCACTGAAGCTCTGAATGATTCCAATAAAGATAATTCTGAATGTCTATCACATGGTCAGTCACCTGGGAGGGATTATACCAAATTGTTATGAGTTTGGGGACCCAAATGAGCACCCTCTATTGCAGACCAATACTAAAGTAGGACTACGTGTGTCCTAGGCAAGATTTGTTCTCCAGAGGTGAGAGGCTAGTGCATTAACCAGGTTTTATATTAAATGTCTTCATCATTTGTGAGCAGCCAGATGGTTGGTAATATGTGTAGATATTTTGAAACATAGGCTGGCTGATTTCAATTAGCTTTGAAGTGAAACAAATGATAGCACAGATCTAAGCCCAGGGGTACTGAGAGAATATTTTCTTTCATATGAATACCCCAACCTAGAGTTCCCAATTATATAACACAGCTAATGGGTTATCCTGGAACATGTGCTGTTAGAAAGAATCTGTGTTATGAAGCACCTAACTGGGCAAATATTTCATGCCCAGGATAAAGAAACCAGCTAATGTGAATGAGGAAAGGGAATCAAAACGAAGAAAAAAAAAAAACAACACCCCAGTATAGCCTACATGCTTGTGTTTCAGACTAAGGTTAGTGAGGAAATTTGGCAGCAAATAAAAATACTTCTATGGTAAGCTGAAGTAGTTTTGGGCCAAATCAAAGGCTCTGCCTAAAAAGATTAGTAACTGAACAAATGTTGGCTTTTCCAGGCTTAGCGTGCAATGCCAATTTTATGTCATTTTCCTCAAGATGCCAGCTGTGTTGTTCCTGATGATTCTCCTCGCTACTATACTGAGGAAAAGGACACAGAAGAGTCCTTGAGAATGCCACCATGTGGGCATATCTTGGCCTCAAAAATTCAGACAAGTCAGGAGAGAATGAAATTAATTCTCTTAATCAAAATAGGTTGAGAATCTAAAATTTTATTTCTTCTCTGAATCATAGGGGTCTAATGGTCATTCAGAAAAGTGGTTTGACTCCAAGTCTCCCAAAGAAATCAAATGAGTTATCTTTTAAAAAACATAAAGCAAAACAGAAACAAAAATTTCTTAAAACATAATTTTAATCTTTAATTTTCCTTAACAGAAAACAGTTCAGGTTTTTCCCCCCTCCTTGTGAGCTACATTGTTAATGAAATCCTGGATGTAAAGAAAATTATTGTTTAGTCACTCAGTCGTGTCCAACTCTGTGTGACCCCATGGACTGCAGCCTGCCCAGCTCTGCTGGCCATGGAATTCTCCAGGCAAGAATACTGGAGTAGGTTACCATTTCTTTCTCCAAGGGAAAATTAAATGGCTTTCAATGTTTTTCTCATCCCATTCAGTGACTGGGATGCTTATTATTAACTGCTAAATGCCTACCATACCACAGGTACTATACCAGGTACTTCATTTACATTATTGCTTATCACTAACCATGACAATGACCTTATGTAGGTTTAACAGGCTAATGAATTGAGAGTCAAAGGTATTAGGTAGTCTGACGAAGGTCACACAGTCCAGATCCCACTCCAAGACCCATGCCCTCTTCATATAACCATAATTAAATGGAAAGATCTTTGTTAGTTGACTAACAAACTCAGTGATTCAATTTTTTTACAAGAAGAAATAACAAAAGACCATTATGGCCTGAGACAAAGCATGGACTTTCCATTAATAAAGGGACATATCTTCCAGATGCAGTCGTTTTTCTCATAGGATCATTAAGCATTCTGAAATAGTTTGAAGTGGTCAAATAAAAAGCAAACACCTTACCTTTTTTTTTTTTTTAATGTTTTATATTTTTTTTCTTTTGGCAGTGCCACATAGCATGCATGGATCTTAGTTCCCCGACCAGGGATTGAACCCATACCCCCTGTAGGGGCAGCACGGAGTCTTAACCACTGAACCACCAAAGAAGTCCCCCAAACAGCTAGATCTTATAGGCCAAAAGAAGGCAAACACAGGAAGACGATAGGAGCTACAGGGTAATAAAAATAATTGTTTAGACTCCTCCTTCCATGGTGGCTCAGTGGTAAAGAATCCACCTGCCAATGCAGGAGACATGGGTTTGATCCCTGTGTTGGGCAGATCCCCTGGAGAAGGAAATGGCAACCCACTCCAGTATCCTTGCCTAGGAAATCCCATGGACAGAGGAGCCTGGCAGGCTACAGTCCACGGGGTTGAAAAAGAGTTGGATATGACTTAGCAACTAAACAACCACATCTCAAAATATGGTCCAGTAACTGCAGCACTGGTATCACATGTTGGCTTGTTGAGGTTTCCCAGGGAACACTAATGGTAAAGAACCTGCCTGCCAATACAGGTGATGTAAGAAACTCAGATTCGATCCCTGGATTGGGAAGATTCCCTGGAGGAAGGCATGGCAACCCACTCAAGTAGTCTTGCCTGGAGAATCCCATGGACAGAGGAGCCTGGCAGGTTATAGTCCATAGGGCTGCACAGAGCCGGATATGACTGAAGCAACTTAGCATGCACATTGGCTTGTTAGACATACAGACTCTCAGGCCCCACTCTAGACCTCCTAAATCATGATTTAAAAGGTTAGAATGTTCATGAAAGCTTGAGAAGCAATTATCTTAATTATAATTAATCCAATAATGACTAAATTATGTTCAAAGCTAAAGAGGTAGAAATTAGCCTAGGGCCAACAATGCTTTCTAGAAAAATAAGCATTTTTATGCATTTCCATAATGTGATTGATTTTGTAAATTGTGAACAGTAGCTTTTGCTTCACTTGCTAAGACCACTTTTGCAGCAAATTTTAAAGTCATTATTCCACTCTTTGTTTCCTACCTGGTAAGAGCTTAGTTTCATCTCTCACTTTTCACCCACTCATCCTAGCAAACATCCAAGTCTAAACAATAGCACATGCCTAGTCAAGATTTTACCTTAAAGTGATAAAGGCCAAAGAGCCAAGATATGACCTGCAGGAATGAAACGCATTTATAAGTAATAGCTGTCCTCACCTAAATTCAAGGTTTCCCTTGATTTAACTACAGTAGCAAGCGACCTGCATATTACCCTACAAAATGCAATTTTCTCTTTCAATAGTGGTCTCTAATACCATTGCTAACTGAAAGGATTTATGAGTTCATTTGTCATGACAAAAGATCTCATAAAAATAGACTTTTTTTTTACACATCTAGCCACAACCCAAATGAATAAGATTAGTGGGAAGAGTAAAATGCATCTGATTACAGAGAGAACACAATTAAACCCATTAAGGAACTGACTGGTCATAAAATAAAATTACCAATGTCCTGTTACAGAAACAAAAACATAAAATTACTGATGGATCCTTCTCCTCACTGAAAACAGGAGATCTGTCACATAGTTAAAAACAACCTGCTTGAAGTAACTGACCAGACCACAATGTGTTAAAGGGGAAGACAACAGCCTCACTTGAGAGATTTTTAAAAACTTTTAATTTACAATTGTTATGTTTATAATGTACTCACATGGGACAACAAGAAAGACTGCCTCTGAATCAAAAAATCCATGGCTTTGAGTATAATTTAAGGGAATTCTCTTAAACCAACATTCTTATTTTTTATCAGGGTTATTCTTTGAGCATCAAAATAAAAAATATCTGAGTCAAAATCCTCAAAAAGCTTAAAAATTAGATGGAATATTGGTTTTTTCTACTTTAACTTCAAGAATCTCTCTAATTGAAGAAAAATAAATCCAGTCAGAGATATCGAGACATTATGTTATTTCTGATTCCAGATTCTTCCACTTTATAATCTCATAAATCTAATATTCTTATATCCTATAACAAAAAAGACTGAAAAAAGACTGCATCACCCAGATAATACCATAAAAACAAGAAAAGATTAGTAATAAGTTCAATGTTCAAATTATAATAAAATTTTCGTGATTGACCAGTTTCACTAATACAGCATTCTTTTGTCTGATGATACCTTCCATCTTTGCTGCTTTTCTCCTTTAACAGGATTGTTGGCTTTGCTTAAAAGAGGACTGATTTGTCTCTGACTTATCAGATGGTTAAAGTCTGTCTAATTTGAGTAAGCTCTTAAAAAAACACTGCTTTAGAAAGGTCAATTAGTTCTAAACAAATGTGTTCAGTTCAGTAAGCATCTCCTATAGAGAAAGGTCCTAAACGGATAAGCCAATATTTCCTGTTGTGCTCTAGTGTATAAAGGGGCAAAGGAAGCTGTAACTGAATGCACACATTACCAGCTGGGGTCCCCAGAGTTTATAATTTCCGCCAACACTTACAGGAGATTTCCACTGAGCTGCTACACCAGCATTTTCTAGGCTTTTGCTGAATTATGCCATTTGTAGGGAGAGGGGTGTTTAAAAACACACCAAATCCATCATGAAATCTGGATGTTTTTTCCTCCAGTGATTTCTGGTCTTTCCCAGATATTTCCACTTTTGCAGTTGCACCTTTCATGTTTACAATGTTCTGGCATTCTCCCAGCTGCTGTCTTTGCCTCCAGGCCTTCTCACCCCATCTATATACACTCATTAAAATAATGTTCTTCAATTAATTTCATCATGTAACCTGTCTGTTCAAAAAATTATCATGACTTCCTGTTTCTCAGTGTTATCAAAGCCAAATTTCTTAATTTGGGTCTCAAAACTCTCCATACTTCAGAGCAATTACTATCTCCTCTTTACCGATGAAGCACTTTGAGTCCTTGACTAGGGTCACACAGTTAGTAGAGGAGCTGGGATTTCAGCCCAGGCAATCTGGTTTCAAAGTTTATGTTCTCAAGCGTTATATTATAGTACATGACCCCTGTTAAGAGCCTGGTGTGTGGAGTTACCTTGCAACTGCATTTATGGATCTCTGGATATTTTTTCCCAACTACATTATTCCCAGAGACAGTCCACTTCTTTGATATGTTCACACAAAGCCCACAGATAGTAGACAACTTAATGTTTCATTCACTGGTGTTACACTACAATGATTGTTCAGATCTTTGAATGTATCAGGTGGTTAAAACAGTTTTTGTCTATTCATATCCTCATCTGCTGTAGCTTGTGCATTTTCTTGTCTAACAATAGGGTGTTATTAGATATTCCTAAATGGTATTGTGGTTCAGAAATAAGCAATGGTGGAATCTCAGCAGAGATTCACATACACACACACACACACACACACACACACACAATCAGATAGTGAACAGAAGACTACTCTTAATGGCAATCCTAGAAATAAAACAAGTAGGAAGGCTACATGAAACATGATAGTATGTACTCTCCAGCACTGGCAATTCTTAAACGCAAAATAACTTTTAATACACTCAGTTTTCTATATATGATGAAGCCAACAAAGTAAATAAAGAGGGAGCCCTTGCTAGAAGGCACTGTGATGTACATTTCATGAGAGAAGGCAGCCAGTCATAGTCTTGTTCAATCGTAGGCAAAGTTTGTGTAAATTAAATATTCAAGCTTAGCCCTGTGCTCTGAGTATTTGATCAATCCTGAACTATGAAACAAAAGGAGAAATCAATACGTTCCCTTAATTCTGTCAAGTTTGTGGCAGCTGAAAATAAAATATATGGGTGATAGTATACATGCAGAAAGACCGTTATCTGGAACAGGTCTCTTTCCTCTTCTCTTTTCCTCTGGAGTTTTTCCACCATTACATTACCAGTTAAGTTTACCTGAGATGTTTCCAAAAAAATCTGAAATATTATCACTTACAGATCTACAGAGATTAACCATATAAACATATGATGACAGAGTTGTCAATACAAAGAATTAGGCATCCACATGTTATTTCATTAACAAAAACCCATTGTTCTAAAGATTTTGGAACTAACAAGTTTATGTCCCAAGTTCAAAATAAACCAATACTCCTGTTTTTAAAATAAGACAGTGAATAACTTTGAAATTAGATCCAAAATAATAAGCTACTCCAGAGGATGGTAAGGAAGCTAAAAGCCAAGATACTACCCATTTTCTCTATTATTTTTCTAAGTAGTCCAAATGCAAGCTTGGAGGAAAGTGCAAAGCCCAAAGTAAATCTCTCTAATTAAAAGATAGCTGGAGGAAGCTCTGCATAAATATTTTTTGGATGCAGAAAAAGAACTATTGTGAGAAAAATCTCACTCTTCATAAGTCAAGAGGAAAACCGAGGATAACTCAGAATAGTTAGAATAACAATACCAGCTATCACTTACTGTCGAGAAATATTATTATCTCCTTTAAGCCCCACATCTACCTTATTAAAATATTACCGTTCCAGTCATATAGATAAGGAAATTGAAACTCTGAGAGATTAACTAATTTGGTCATAGACCTAGGTCCTGGTTCATACAGGAACTAGACTGTGGCATACTGGGATTAAGAACTCAGATCTAAGTCTAAAGTCTATGCTTCTTTCTATTTGACTATACTTCAGAAGTTCTCAACCTTCAGTGCCTGCCACAATAGTCTGGGATCTTTTTCAAAATACAGATGCATGGGTTACATCCTCATAGTTCCTAAACCAGCAGGTCTGAGGTGGCACCAAAACATTTTTACTTTTTTAAAAAAGGTAGCACAGGAGTTTCTGATGCACATCAAAAGACTAGAGAGGGAAAAAACCCAAGGAAATCTAAAAGTAAATTCTTTGTCATTCTGTAATACCTGCTTTTCAGCAAGTTAACCTTTCTAATCATACATTCTGAGGCATCCATTAAATCATCCTGTTTCCTATCAGTATGCTATCCTTAAGCAAATAAGGAGGTTGGAGTAGTATAACTGAAACAGAGGCCCATTTACTATAGGAGGAACATCAAACAGACATTGACCATTTTCCACCAATAATCTAAAAAGTGAACAACATAGAGACAGTAGAGGTAGAAGTTAGAGAAATATTGTTCTAATATCTTAATATAGCACACATTTTGGATTAGACAGGAAATGATAAAACCTTATAAAATAAACAGAAAATAACAGTTTTATTCTGGGCTTAATCTTCAGGTTTAGGTCATACCTGAATGGCCTATGGCTTTCCCTACTTTCTTCAATTGAAGCCTGAATTTTTCAATAAGGAGCTCATGATCTGAGCCACAGTCAGCTCCAGGTTTTGTTTTGCTGACTGTATAGAGTGTCTCCATCTTTGACTACAAAGAAGACCAAAACCAGCCCAAAGAAAAAGAAATGTAAGAAGGCAAAGTGGTTGGCTGAGGAGGCCTTATAAATACCGAGAAAAGAAGAGAAGCGAAAAGCAAAAGAGAAAGGGAAAAATATACCCAGCTGAATGCAGATTCCAGAGAACAAGAAGAGCCAAGAAAGGCTTCTTAAAGTGAACAATGCAAAGAAATACAGGAAAACAATAGAAGGGGAAAGACTAGAGATCTCTTCAAGAAAATTGGAGATACCAGGGGAACATTTCATGCAAAGATGGGCACAATAAAGGACAGAAATGGCAAAGCAGAAGCCAGAAGACAAAACAGAAGCAGAAGAGATTAAAAAGAAGTGGCAAGAATACACAGAAGAACTATACCAAAAAAGTCTTAAAAACCCAGATAACAGTGATGGTATGGTCACTCACCTAGAGCCAGACATCCTGGGAGTGTGAAGTCAAGTGGGACTTAGGAAGCATTACTATGAATAAACCTAGTGGAAGTGATGGAATTCCAGCTGAGCTATTTCAAGTCCTAAAAGATGATTTGTGAAAGTGCTGCACTCAATATACCAGCAAATTTGGAGAACTCAGCAATGGCCACAGGACTGGAAATGGTCGGTTTTCATTCCAATCCCAAAGAAAGGAATGCCAAAGAATGTTCAAACTACTGTACAACTGTGCTCATTTCACTTGGTAGCAAGATAATGCTCAAAATCCTTCAAGCTAGGCTTCAGCAGTACATGAACTGAGAAATTCCAGATGTACAAGCTGGATTTAGAAAATAAGGCAGATGAACCAGAGATCAAATTGCCAACAACTGTTGGATCATGGAAAGAGCAAGGGTATTCCAGAAAAACATCTACTTCTGCTTCACTGACTACACTAAAGCCTTTGACTGTGTGGATCACAACAAATTGTGGAAAATTCTTAAAAAGATGTGCATACCAGACCACCTTACCTGTCTCCTGAGAAATCTGTATACAGGTCAAGAAGCAACAGTTAGAATCGGACATGGAAAAATGGACTGGTTTCAAATTGGGAAAGGAGTACATCAAAGCTGTATATTGTTACCCTGCTTATTTAACTTATACACAGAGTGCATGTGTGTGCTAAGTCATTTCAGTAGTGTCTGACTCTTTGCCACCCTATGGACTATAGCCCGCCAGGCTCCTCTGTCCATGGGGTTCTCCAGGCAAGAATACTGGAGTGGGTTGCCATGCTCTCCTCCAGGGAATCTTTCCGACCCAGAGATCAAACTTGGGTCTCTTAGATCTCCTATAAAACCTGAATCCTTTACCACTAGCGCCAAAGTACATCATGTGAAATGCCAGCCTGGAAGAATCACAAGCTGGAATCAAATTGCTGGGAGAAATATGAACAACCTTAGATATGCAGATGATACTACTCTAATGGCAGAAAGTAAAGAGAAACTAGGGAGCCTCCTGATAAAGGTGAAAGAGGAGAGTGAAAAAGCTGCCTTAAAACTCAACATTCAAAAAACAAAGATGATGGCATCCGGTCCCATCATTTCATGGCAAATAGATAGTGGAAAAGTGGAAACAGTGGCAGATTTTTTTTTTGGTGGGCTCCAAAATCACTGTGGACAGTGACTGCAGCCATGAAATTAAAAGACGCTTGCTCCTTGAAAGAAAAGCTATGACAAACCTAGACAGTGTATTAAAAAGTAGAGACATCACTTTGCCAACAAAGGTCTATCCAGTCAAAGCCATGGTTTTTCCAGTAGTCATGTATGGATGTGAGAATTGTACCATAAAGAAGGCTGAATGCTGAAGTATTGATGCTTTCAAATTGTGGTGCTGGAGAAGACTCTTGAGAGTCCCCTGGACAGCAAGGAGATCAAACCAATCAATCCTAAAGGAAACCAACCCTGAATATTCATTGGAAGGACTGATGCTGAAGTTGAAGCTCCAATACTTTGGCTACTTGATGTGAAGAACCAACTCATTGAAAAAGACCCTGATGCTAGGAAAGATTGAGGGCAGGAGGAGAAGGGAGTGACAGAGGATGAGATGGTTGGATGGCATCATGGATTCCATGGACATGAGGTTTGAGCAAACTCTAGGAGATAGTGAAAGACAGGGGAGCCTGGTGTGCTGCAGTCCATGGGGTTGCAAAGAGTTGGACATGACTTAGCAACTGAACAACAACAACAATCTTCAGAAGCTTACTTACAATTTGTAGAAATGAGATTTAAGTACTTTTATTTGGCCCCTCCACATGATATGGGGGAATCTTAGTCCCTAATCAGGGATCAAACCCACAGCCTCTACATTGGAAGCAGAGTCTTAAGTGCTGGACTGTCAGGGGAGTCCCGAAATTTAAATAGTTTAGATACAACCATCTCCAAAATGTTTTCTGCTATTGTTCTGTAGAACACAAGTAAGAAAAAAATCCTACAGGCTAATATTTTTTCTGGTAAATGCAGATTTCTCTTAAGAAAATAGGCTAATATTTTATATACATCATTATTTTATCCATTCATTTTTACTGAGTACTTACACAAGACACTTTACTACCTCTAATTTTTTTTACCAGTTGCATTCTAATCATGCTTTTATCATTTTGAACTTGTACTTCTAACTGGACTCAAAAATAGGGTGGTTACCAGGTCTGTTCTGTGTCCACGGGTTCTCACAGGACCTGAGTTCATAATAAGGTCATGTTAGATAACCTGCTTTGGCCTTTAACTTTTCCAGAACTTCTGGTGCAGGACTTCAGTGAATAGAGTTTGACCTGCAAGACCCTCACAATATGCTTGATCCATACTCCTCATTAGACAGATGAAGACACTAAGATGCAGAGAGAAAGAAGTAGATTAAAATATCACGTATTTGGCCAAAGGTGCTGCTTTTTTGCAGTCTAGCACCAAACTTGAGAAGTGGATACATCTCAGGCAATGCTGCACTATGAATTTTATGGGCCCAGAACACTTTATCTTCATGGCCCTTCCTCCATAAAAAAATGAAAAATTATATTTATTGCCCTTTTGGTATGAAGACAAATATATTAATGTGTGTGTGTTCAGTCACTGTCATGTGTGACTCTTTGCAACCCCATGGACTGCAGCATACCAGCCTTCCCTGTCCTTCACTACCTCCCAGAGTTTGCTCAAATTCATGTTCATTGGGTTGGTATTGCTATCTAATCATCTGATCCTCTGCCGCCCTCTTCTCCTTTTGTTTTCAATCTTTGCCAGCAACAGGGTCTTAAAACATTTTGTTCATTTGTTCCTTTGGATTTCAAAAGACTTTAAAACATTTTCATGAGCCCCTATAGGTACTGAGGGTCCTGGGCACTAGAGCATTAGATGGCTGTGGTTTTAGATGACCATTTGACAGTCAAAACCAGCTTTTCTCTTCTCCAGGAGACATGGCTCTGCCAGAGGGCACTATCCACGTGGCTTCTCTATCACTTAGGATGTGCTGGCCATAGAAAGCTCAGCCTTTTATCAGACTATTCCAGTGATTCTCATTCCAGTAGCTCTCCAGAACCTACTTCCTCATTCTAAACCAGCCAAGTCCCCTACAAAAACATTCTGAGAGAGTCAGCAGTACTCAATAGAGATCAGCTGCCAAGCCTCTGGGAATGGAAACAATCTCCAGAGTCCCAAATATATTTGAAAGGAATACTAGACAGATCACTTCATTGGGATTTATGGCCTTTCACAGGATGGCTAGTTATCACCCATAGAGACATCCTTACTCTAAGAACAGGTATGAGGATTTTCCGGAACTAGACATGATTTTGTTTCCAGTATATTCACTATGTAAAAAGGCCATATCATTCATAAAATGGAAGAAGTTGTAACTCTACTGTAATCAGGGAAAGTCAAAGACTATCAAAGCTCCCAATATTAATTCACTTTATGAAAACTGCCATTTTAAATGGAATTTATCATTCCCATAGCACCTGCTCTGACTGATTTTACTTTAGGGTCCTCAGGTATGAGGCTCAACTCAAGTGCTATCCTCTCCAGTAACTCAACATTGATCACTTCTCTCATGGTCAGAGGTATTTGACTCCTGACCACTTTTGTCACATATGTTATTTTTCTATAGCTATTTCTGATTTTTAAATTCAATGTATAATATAATATTTTCTGACTACTATATGCTAGGTATGACATGGTGTATACAAAGAGCAGTAAAAAAGACACTACTTTAGAAGAGCTAATTTCAAGCAAGGGGCAGAATAATACATAATATATTAATATTTTTAAAAAGGCAAACATAAGTGCCACTATAGTGTATTTATTGGATGAAGGAAGTACTTATCATGTAGGTGATAGCATTTGAGATGAGTGTTAATGAGGAAAGATAACACAGAATTGGAAATAAGGTAGCAAAGAAACAGCACAACAAAAACACAGAAGTAGCAAAGTGTCAAATATATTTATAAAACAAGAAGTATAATTTGGTTTACAACATGTAGTACTACTGAGAAGTGAAAAGCAAAATTATGGGCAAAATATAAACATCTAAAAGGCGTTCTAACATCTGGGACCTCATTTTGTATTTTGTTTATATTCTTATAGCCCAGGCTAGTTCTGGCCATTAATAACATTTGGCAATTGACTGAAGCTGTTAGAAAAAGCATTCAACAGTGTACATATTAATAAGGCACCTGTTCAAAGGCACATAATAATTATAGCAAATATGTAATGACATAAGGCACTTGGGGAAAAAGTGCCCACAAATTCAGTATAAAATAGTTGTAGTTAACAAAGAATAGATTTGGGGAAAATCATCTTAACCTTTCTTATAATATAGATTTGGTATTTTGAAATGTTACAATACCCATCACAAATTTCATGACATTTCCTCCACCAAAGCTCAGAAATAAAGTATGTGCACTTCAATAAAAAACAATTCCAGTCATTTAGACTACTAAGTCTACTTTTCATCAAGTCTTCCAAGACAGGTGCTGATTCAGTTTAACAAAGGAAAACTGCAATGGCTTCCTAAGTAAAGGGAGGCAGCTAAAACTAAAGGCCAAGTTTTACTGAGAACAATTTGCAACTGCATAGTTAGATAACAAAGGGAATTAAAGACAGCATCTTCAGTTTGAGAAACTGCCCAAATTAAACTAAAATTTAGAATTTTCTTGCAGTAACAAAATTTCAGAGCATAATTTTATTTTCAGATATGGATAAAATATTGTATTTAAAATATACAAGTAGATTCAAAATTTCAGAAATAAATGGAAGTTAACTATTTGAACAATTTAATTACTTTACAAGAAAAATTAGAATGCATGCAGATACAATGTAACAAATGTTCAATTTAACAATATATTTTAAAAGCTAAATGTATAATAAAACAATTGGTACACTCATTTTCTCTGATCATTAATCTACTCTCTTCTAAGGTATCAATGATTAATGTCTTCCTACACACATGTATAAATTCACTTTCTTACAAGCATCTCTGCCTGTGTTTAAATTGATATACTATGTAATTTGAACAAAAACAGATATTTTCTCTAACAACCATTATGACTCAAAACTATTGTAAATGCTTCTTCAAGAGTGGCCCGCAGTCCACATGACTCATATCTCACCTGGCATGTTTGCTCAAAATGTAGGTCTTTACTCCAACAATTCTTGGATCTCACCAAGATACAAAATCATTGCCCTTTTATTGTAACGAGTATTCTTACTTCTCTCTTACTCAGAATAAATTCCATGAACAGTTATGTTTTCAACTTTGCAACACTCTCTAGTCCTTTCTTTCCTCTTTCAACCCTGTCAGCCTGAGTAGATGACTACCAGAGAAAAGCCATACAACTTTGCTGACTGCTTTCACTTGAAATGTATTACTGTGTTACTACAAGTCTCAAACGGGGACTTAACACTGTCAGAAACAGAATCCACATCAGGTGTTTCTATATACCTACTTAGCCACTTTGAGGTAACTATTTCACAATTTTCTTGTCTCCTCAAATCTCTGACATCCCTTTCCCAAGTCCCTTACTACAGATGACCTTGCCTCATACTTGAGGGGAGAATGAAAGTGAAAGTGAAGTCACTCTTTGCAACTCCATGGACTGTAGCCTACCAGGTTCCTCCATCCATGGGATTTTCCAGGCAAGAATACTGGAGTGGGTTGCCATTTCCTTCTCCAGGAGATCTTCCCAACCCAGGGATTGAACCCGAGTCTCCCGCATTGTAGGCAGACGCTTTACCATCTGAGCCACCAGGGAAGTCACTTGAGGGGGAAAAATAGATCCAAATAGATGAATTTTATCTCATCTTCCCATTAATTCTACCAGTCTGACTTCACATATGTTACCTTCACTGCCCTAACAATGGAAAAAGGATTTGTGTCCCTCTTTAAAGCCAACCCTTCCACTTGTGGTCAGAATCTCACCCACTTGTGATTTCTCAAGGATTGTTACTGCAATATCTTTTCTCTTCTCAATATCATCAATTTCTTCAGTCCAGATAATTCCCACTGGCATATGGATGTGCCTCAATTCCACTCATTTTATTTTTACATTTTTATTTTATTTATTTATTTATTTTGGCTGCACTGGGTCTTTGTTGCTGCATGTTGACCTTTCTCTAGTTGTGGCAAATGGGGGCTACTCTCTAGTTGCAGTGCACACTGGCTTCTCGTGGTGGTGGCTTCCCTTGTTGTGGAGCATGAACTCTGGGGTGCTTTGACTTCAGTAGCTGTGGCATGTGGGCTTAGTTGCCCCACAGCAGATCGTCCCACACCAGGAACTGAACCGGTGTCCTCTGCATTGCAAGGGGGATTCTTAACCAGTGGACCACTAGGGAAGGCCAATCCCATTCATTTTAAAAAACAACCTTCCCTGTATTTATGTTTCCCTCTAGGTACTGCAGCACTCCTGTATTACCTTCCACAACAAAACTCTGCAAGAAGAGTACCCTTTTCATACAAATTAAAATTTTTTTAATTCTAGTTTTGTGAAAAATGCCATTGGTAATTTGACAGAGATTGCACTGAATCTGAAGACTGCCTTGAGTAGTACAGCCATTTTACCAACATTGAGTCTTCTAATTCAAGAACACAGTATATCTTTCCATCTGTTTATATTGTCTTCAATTTCTTTCACCAGTGTCTTACAGTTTTCAGAGTACAAGTCTTTGCCTCCTTAGGTAGGTTTATTCCTGGGTATTTTATTCTCTTTAATGTGATAGTAAATGGGATTGTTTCTTTAATTTTTCTATTTTTTTTTTTTTTGTTATTAGTGTATAGAAATGCAACAGATTTCTGTGTATTAGTTTTGCATCCTGAAACTTTACCAAATTAATTTATGAGCTCTACAGTTTTCTGGTGGCATCTTTAGGCTTTTCTATATATAATATCATGTCATCTGTGAGTAGTGACAGTTTTCTTTTCCAATTTGGATTGCTTTTCTTTTTTCTTCTCTGATTGCTGTGGCTAGGACTTCTGATACTATGTTGAATAAAAGTGGTGAGAGTGGGCATCTCCTTGTCTTATTTCTGATCTTAGAGGAACTAGTTTCAGCTTTTCACCATGATGTTAGCTCTAGGTTTGTCATTATGGCCTTACACTGAGGTAGGTTCCCTCTATGCTCACTTTCTGGAGAGTTTCTATCATAAATGGATGTTGAAATTTATTAAAAGCTTTTTCTGCATCTCCTGAGATGATCACATAGCTTTTATTCTTCAATTTCTTAATGTGGTGTATCACACTGATTGATTTGTGGGTACTGAAAAAGTCTTTGCATCATTTAGATAAATCCCACTTGGTCATGGTGTCTGATCCTTTTTGTAATTTTAAAATTTGTATGGAATCACAAAAGACCCTGAATAGCCAAAGCAATCTTGAGAAAGAAAAATGGATCTGAAGGAATCAGACTCTCTGACTTCAGACTACATGACAAAGCTATAGTAATCAAAACAGTATAGCACTGGCCAAAAAACAGACATATATATCAATAAAACAGGATAGAAAGACCAGAAACAAAGCTACACAACTGTGGTCAATTAATCTACAACAAAGAATGCAAGAATACACAATGGATAAAAGACAGGTTCTTTAATAAGTGGTGCTGGGAAAACTAGACAGCCACATGTAAAAGAATGAAATTAGAATATCCTCTAACACCATATACAAAAATAAATTCAGAATGAATTAAAGACCTAAATGTAAGACTAGATACTATAAAACTCTCAAAGGACTACACAGGCTGAACACTCTTTGACACAAATCACAGCAATATCTTTTTGGATCTATCTCCTAGAATAAAGGAAATACAAATAAATGAATGGGACCTCATTAAACTTAAAAGCTTTACACAACAAAGGAAACTACATACAATGGAAGAAATACTTGCAAAGAGTGCAACTGACAAGGGATTAATTTCAAAAATATACAAAGAGCTCATACAGCTCAATATCATAAAACAAACAACCCAATCAAAAAATAAGCACAAGATCTAACTAGACCTTTCTCTAAAGAAGACACACAGATGGCCAAGAGGCACATGAAAAGATGCTCAATAATGCTAATTATTAGAGAAATGAAAATTAAAACTACAATGAAGATCATCTCATACCAGTCAGAGAGGCCATCATTAAAAAGTCCACAAACAATAAATGCTGGAAAAGGTGTGGAATAAAAGAAACATTTCTACACTGTTGGTAAGAATGTAAATTAGTACAGTCACTATGGAGAACACTTTGGAGGTTCCTTAAAAAGCTAAAAATAGAGTTGTATGATCCATGATCCCACTTCTAGGTATATATCCAGAGGAAACTCAAATTTAAAGAGATACATGCACCCCAATGTTCACTGCAGGACTATTTACACCCACATGGAAGCAACCTAAATGTCCACTGACAGATGAATAGATAAAGAAGATATATATGCATATATATATATATATAATGGAATATCACTCAGTTATAAAAATAATGAAGTAATGTCATTTGCAGCAACATGGGTAGACCTTGCAATTACCAAATTAAGTGAAGCAAGTCATTCTTTACACTGTTATTAGTCAATGCTCTAAAACCTTCGGTGAGAGCCTCAGTTTTCATGGAATAAAACCTAACTCCCTTGTTAAGATATTCAAAACTTTTCATGATTTCAACTCATCTTACCTTTTCATTCCCATCTATCAGTGCATTTCCTTCAACTATCCTTTAATCATGTAAGACTGCATGCCCCAGACATGACTGGATTGACCTACCTCTAAACTTTGGCTCATGCTATTCCTTCACCCTAGGAACAATCATGGAATACACAGAACATTGCACTGGTATCAAGAAACTTGGGTCAGAGTTCCAACCCTACCATGTGTCCTCTCTTGAGTTCATTCTTGATAGGTAAAATAAGGACAAAGTACCAGCCTCAGGATTAAATAAGAATGCATTTCATATGAATTCTAAACGGTACACAAAATACTGACAAATTCTTCCAGATAATGACTCTACAATTTTACAAACCCACAATTACTAATAGAATATCCTTTTTTCCACATACCTGCCACCATTGGACACACCAAAAACAAAAAAACTTCTGCCAATCCAGTAGATTAAAACAATTTTATTATCTTTAAAACTGCATTTCCCTGATTATTAGATTAAACATCTTTCCCAATGTTTATTAGGTATTTTCTTTACTTTTAATTCCCTGATCATATTCTTTGCCCATTTTTCTATTTCCTCCTCCCTTTTTTATACTATAAATATATTACTGTGCTATCTTATCCATTTGAAATATTCTTTTAAGTCTGGCACTTAGCTTCTTAATTTGTTTAAACGTTTTTTTCTCATAAAGAAGTTTTTATTTTGCTCTAAGTGAACCATCTATTTTTTAAAAATGGTTTTTGATCTTGATAGCTAATTTTAAGGCCTTCCCTACCTCATGGTCACAAACACTTTCTTCTAACATTTGCAAAGTACTTCTTATATTTAAATTTTTATTACATTTAATTCTTATTTTTGTGAATGGTGTGAAAATTTTCATATATCTTTCTAAACGCACACTATTTATTGAATAGTCCATTCTTTATATACTGATTTAAAGTATCACATTTATTCTACATTTAAATTGGGAGATATACAGATACCTGAGACAGATATGGGTCTATCTCAGAATCTTTACTCTGTTATTGATATAGTTGTCTTTCCCTATGCCAATACCACACTTCTGCATTTTACTGAATGGTTTTTGGGGGTGCTACTGAGACGACCCAAGTTTCTTGATACCAGTGCAATGTTCTGTGTATTCCATGATTGTTCCGAGGGTGAAGGAATAGCATGAGCCAAAGTTTAGAGGTAGTTTTCTCCTCTAATAACTAACTAACTAAGTTTACAGTGCTGACCCATCTTTTCATTCTTAGTGTAAGTACTAAGTAAACAGTTCAGCATTTTAATATCTTATTTATGATTTTTTTTAGTCCTATATCTAGAAATAAGATAGACCTGTAGTTTTTCCTTCCTCTCACCACCTCCCCTGCCTCCTGACTTCTTACTCTCTCTCTTTCTTTTTTCTGTGTCCTCCCTGTTTCGTTTGGGTATTAGTGTCACATGATCATCATGAAACCTATTGGGTAGGGTCCTATCGTTTTACACATCATGCAAGATTACATAGGAAGTCTTTAAAAGTTTACTAGAATTCACCTGTAAAACTTTGGCCATTGTTGGGACACATCATTAAATTTTTTTTCAATTCCTTTTCATAATTATTAGTTAACTCAAGGTTTTTACCATTTCATGTGGTAGTTTAAATAAGTCATATTTCTGAAAAATTACTCACTGAATCTTGACTTTCACATTTTATTTACACACATTTATACAGAGTTCTTACCACTTTACAAATCTCTGTATCTTCAGTTGTGCTTATTTTTTAATTTCTAATATTGATTAGTATCTTTTCTTTTCCAGACTTATGAAGATTAATCTATGTTATCGATGTTTTAATCAATCAACAACATGCTGATTTCTGATTTCACCCTTATTAATCTGGACCTTTATCTTCTTTAAATTATTTTATCATTCTCTTTTAATAATATTTAAGTCAATTATTTAATTCATTAATTTAATTTATGCAAATGACTTAAGTTTTATGGAATGAAACATGCATCCATAAAAAGTTTAGTAATACAAAAGTACAAAATAGTAAGCAACAAACCAACCAATATCCCATTACTCAGAAAGGAAAAGTGCTAACATTAATTGAATGTTATTCCACACATCTCTCTAAGCATTTATGGAGATGAATGGATGACTTTATGCTTCCGTATTTATCCTTTTTCTTCCCAATTTTATGGTCTTTCTTAAAAACAGTCTTAAACTGTTTTTAACTTCAAAAAGCTTTAAAAGTTACAGAAAACAGCAAAATTCTGTAAAGCAATTATCCTTCAATAAAAAACATTAATTTTTTAAAAGGGGAAGATTCTAAAAAATTTTTTTTTCTTTTTTAATAAATGTAATGTCATCTTGCATGTCTCTGAGAATATATTTATTCCAAAGTTCTGTTTTGCTCTATTAACTCTGATTCCTTCGATATTAGGTCTTCCATTTTATAGTTTGGAACCTTCCGTTATGGTATTAGCTTTCTTTAAATATTTTGTGATATTGAGTTGTGGGATCATCTTCATTTAGGCTTGAGAGATATCTTGTTAGTCTGTGACTGATGTGATTACAGAAGCATTTTTTTCAGGGGAAAGGCAAAATATTTTACTGGGTAGTGAACATGGATAGTTAAATATTTGGGGGGCTGCCTATCCTTTCTGGATATTGACAACAGGGGGATTCTGTTGGCTTTTTAAACATGCTTTCTTTCTCTCCTTGCCTGTATTGGGCCTCAGATGTGACACACAGGATCTTCGCTGCATCACACTGGTTCTTCCACTGCAGGGCACAGGCTCTGTAGTTGTGGTACACGCGCTGCAGAGCCAATGGGTTTCAGTAGCTGTGGTGTGCTAGCTTAGCTGCTCTGCGGCATGTGGGGTCTTAGTTCCTGGACCAGGCATCAAAGCGGCATCCCCTGCACTGCAAGGTGGATTCTTAACCACTGGACCACCAGGGAAGTCCCTGCTTTGGCGTTTAAAGCACCCACGTTGTCGGGTTTTGCACCATACACACCAAGGAGAATAAAGTTTGGGATAGGTAGATCCATATGTTTGCTTGTCCAGCAAGCCAGACATAACACAGTTTTATAATCACACATCTTTTACAGTATTCCACTTCTGTGTGTGTTTCCTCATCTGCACTCCCATTCCATTTTCAAGGTCTTTTCATGGGATTTTGCCAATTTTGCTTTTTGTTTTCTTTTCACAGTTGTGTTTGATCAGTACTGTGTATTTTTTGGAGGAGGAAGGAGGGAAAACTATTAGGAATAAAAAGCATCAAAGGGAGGCTTTAGCATGTCCTCAGTGTACCACTATGCATTGGAAGTTTCTTTTCTTTTTTTTTTTAATTATTTTTATTTTTTTTTTTCCAGTGGGTTTTGTCATACATTGATATGAATCAGCCATGGATTTACATGTATTCCCAATCCCGATCCCCCCTCCCACCTCCCTCTCCACCCGATTCCTCTGGGTCTTCCCAGTGCACCAGGCCGGAGCACTTGTCTCGTGCATCCCACCTGGGCTGGTGATCTGTTTCACCATAGATAGCATACATGCTGTTCTTTTGAAATATCCCACCCTCACATTCTCCCACAAAGTTCAAAAGTCTGTTCTGTATTTCTGTGTCTCTTTTTCTGTTCTGCATATAGGGTTATCGTGATCACCTTTCTAAATTCCATATACATGTGTCAGTATGCTATAATGTTCTTTATCTTTCTGGCTTACTTCACTCTGTATAATGGGCTCCAGCTTCATCCATCTCATTAGGACTGGTTCAAATGAATTCTTTTTCATGGCTGAGTAATATTCCATGGTGTATATGTACCACAGCTTCCTTATCCATTCATCTGCTGATGGGCATCTAGGTTGCTTCCATGTCCTGGCTATTATAAACAGTGCTGCGATGAACATTGGGGTGCACGTGTCTCTTTCAGATCTGGTTTCCTCAGTGTGTATGCCCAGAAGTGGGATTGCTGGGTCATATGGCAGTTCTATTTCCAGTTTTTTAAGAAATCTCCACACTGTTTTCCATAGCGGCTGTACTAGTTTGCATTCCCACCAACAGTGTAAGAGGGTTCCCTTTTCTCCACACCCTCTCCAGCATTTATTGCTTGTAGACTTTTGGATAGCAGCCATCCTGACTGGCGTGTAATGGTACCTCATTGTGGTTTTGATTTGCATTTCTCTAATAATGAGTGATGTTGAGCATCTTTTCATGTGTTTGTTAGCCATCTGTATGTCTTCTTTGGAGAAATGTCTGTTTAGTTCTTTGGCCCATTTTTTGATTGGGTCATTTATTTTTCTGGAATTGAGCTTCAGGAGTTGCTTGTATATTTTTGAGATTAATCCTTTGTCTGTTTCTTCATTTGCTATTATTTTCTCCCAATCTGAGGGCTGTCTTTTCACCTTACTTATAGTTTCCTTTGTAGTGCAAAAGCTTTTAAGTTTCATTAGGTCCCATTTGTTTATTTTTGCTTTTATTTCCAATATTCTGGGAGGTGGATCATAGAGGATCTTGCTGTGGTTTATGTCGGAGAGTGTTTTGCCTATGTTCTCCTCTAGGAGTTTTATAGTTTCTGGTAGTACATTTAGATCTTTAATCCATTTTGAGTTTATTTTGGTGTATGGTGTTAGAAAGTGTTCTAGTTTCATTCTTTTACAAGTGGTTGACCAGTTTTCCCAGCACCACTTGTTAAAGAGGTTGTCTTTTTTCTATTGTATTTTCTTGCCTCCTTTGTCAAAGATAAGGTGTCCATAGGTTCGTGGATTTATCTCTGGGCTTTCTATTCTGTTCCATTGATCTATATTTCTGTCTTTGTGCCAGTACCATACTGTCTTGATGACTGTGGCTTTGTAGTAGAGTCTGAAGTCAGGCAGGTTGATTCCTCCAGCTCCATTCTTCTTTCTCAAGATTACTTTGGCTATTCGCGGTTTTTTGTATTTCCATACAAATTGTGAAATTCTTTGGTCTAGTTCTGTGAAAAATACCGTTGGTAGCTTGATAGGGATTGCATTGAATCTATAGACTGCTTTGGGTAGAATAGCCATTTTGACAATATTAATTCTTCCAATCCATGAACACGGTATGTTTCTCCATCTGTTTGTGTCCTCTTTGATTTCTTTCATCAGTGTTTTATAGTTTTCTATGTATAGGTCCTTTGTTTCTTTAGGTAGATATACTCCTAAGTATTTTATTCTTTTTGTTGCAATGGTGAATGGTATTGTTTCCTTAATTTCTCTGTCTGTTTTTTCATTGTTAGTATATAGGAATGCAAGGGATTTCTGTGTGTTAATTTTATATCCTGCAACTTTACTATATTTGCTTTGGCACAGATAAATGGACAACATTGTACATACTTTTAAAGGAAAATGTTTTTTTCCTGTATTTTCTCTTCTACTGAAGTATGGTCTTGTAAAAGTGAGCACAGGGCATTATCCAGTGTTTTCTAATCCCAGATGAACATTATTAATCTGGGGGAGCTGTTCAAACATATTAAAATCTAACAACAGAAATGCCATTTTAACTGGGTTGGGGTAAGAACCATTGGTATGGTGGGAAAACTACAGACTTTAGGATTAGAATTATCACTTACTGTGATCTGTAACTTTAGGCAAGAAACAAATTTTTGAGCCTTAGTTTCCCATCTATAAATTGAATTTACAAGATTATGGTAAAGATTAGAGATAATGTAAGAAGAGAGACTAGCAACATGCAAGACAAATAGCAAATGACTAATAAATGTATTTATGCTCTTCTAAATATATTTATAAGTAAGTAGACAAAACCCCATGGCATTAGAAAAGAGAGCAAGTAAAATAGATATGCCTTCATATGCTAAAATCTTACAAATGACAAATTTAATACTAAAAGTCACAAAATTGTTCATAGGAGTTTACAATCATTTCCAGATATTCCAAACTAAGACTGTGGGATTTACCGAGTGTTCCTACCACATTTTATTGTACCCCTGGGCTCTTTTAATGTTCTTATTTCAATGCATTTCTTTTGAAAGGATAACTCTCTAAGCTATTACAAGATTTCTGAGCCATTCTTCATTTCTACATTTCAATGTCTGAGAGTAAAAACAGCAGCTTATAACAGTGGCAACCTGGTTATATGTTTCTGTCTGTACTCATTTAAGTATTTTGTGAGAAACAGACAAGTACTTTGAAATTGCAGGCAATGAAAAACTAGAAAGCTGTGGCACCCACAAATTAAACCAACTTTAGTGTCTCTAATGCATGAAACAATCCATCCCAAATTACAGTGAGCAACTGGAGACAACTCCATTTTTAGCATATTAGCCAAACACAGTGATGTCCATTTGCACATTTACAATGATCACAAGTAAATGTGCATATTTCTATCATTTGTATCATTCAGAAGCACAAGTATGCCACTTGGCATAACGTACCTACTTAATAAGTAATATTAACTGAATTCTTTAAAAAGTGTTAACCCATGCCCAATTATAGCTATGATTATTCACATATAAACAATAAAGGAAAATTATTTTTTCCTTGTTCTGTAAAATGTTTAAATGTCCAAAAGTTATTAATATTCACATGTATTACATAATAGGACTTAATTTCTCAAATCATTACTGTAAAATTAGACCCACATCAATACTAATAGTCAATTTGACAATAACATCTTAAATTATCTGACACTGATTTTCAAAAACAAATTCTATGGCCAAGAAATATATGGAAAAGTGTTCAATGTCCTTAGTCACCAGTGAAAAGCAAATTAAAATTTCAATAAAATACCATCACAAGCTCACTGGAATTGTGAAAGTGATACAATGTAATAACACCAAATGCTGGAGAGAATGTAGAATAACTGGAACCCTAGTATCTTATTTTTGCTTAGTTATGCCATGTAGGATCTTTAGTTGCATCATGTAAACTCTTAATCGTGGCATGTGGGATCTAGTTCCATGACCAGGGATTGAACCTGGGCACCCCCTGCATTGGGGGTATGGAGTCTTAGGCACTGGACAACCAGGGAAGTCCTGGGAACTTTAATATCTTAACAGTGGGAGTGAAAGACACAGTAAATGACACATAACTCACAGACAACAAGATCTTACTTATAGGTAGAAAATCCTAAAGAATAGACACACACATACAACTATGAGAACTAATAAAAGACTTTGGCAGTTTCAAGATACAAGATTTATACAAAAAAATCACTTGTATTTCTAACACTAAAAATGAGCATGAAAATGAGATCAAGAAGATAATTCCATTTATGATAGAATGAAAAAGAATAAAATAGGAAGAAAATCAAGGAAGTGCAAGATTGTGCACTAAAAACTACAAAACATTAATGAAAGAAATTAGAGGCAACCTAAATAAATAAAAAAGCATTCCACGTTCATGGACTGGAAAACTTAATATTGTTAAGATATCAGTATTCCCAAAGTTGATCTTGTGATTCAATGCAATCCCCATTGAAACCTTTTTCCCTTATTTAGAAATTGACAAATTAATCATAAAATTCATAGGGAATCTCAAGAGACCCTGAATAACCAAGACACTCGGATGGAAAGAAATTGAAAGATTCACACTTCCCCAGTTCAAAACTTATTACAAAGCTACAGTAATCAACATAGTGTGGTACTGGCATAAGAACAGACAAATGGAACAGGATTGGGAGTTCAGAAATAAACCCATACATTGGTAATCAGCTGAGTTTTGACAAGTGTCCCAAGATCATTCAATGGGCTAAATAATAGTTTCTTTAACAACAGTGCTGGTAAAACTAATATCAACATGTAAAAGAATGAAGTTGGACCCCTACCTCACATCATATACAGAAATTAACTCAAAATGGATCAACAATCTAAATGCAAGCACTAAAACTATAAAGCTTTTAGAAGAAAACACAGGGGAAAGTTTCATTACTTTGACTTTGACAATGGATACTTAGATATGATACCAAAAAATGTAAGAAATAAAAGAAAAAAATTTTAAATCTTTTGTGCATCAAGACACTATCAAGAAAATGAAAAAAAATTACAGAATGGGAGAAAATATATATGAATCACATATCTAATAAAATATTTGTATTTAGGATATATAAAGAACTCTCACAACACAATAGCAAAAAGAAAAGCAACTCAATTAAAAAATGAGCAAAGGACTTGAATACATTTCTCCAAAAATGATATAGAAATGGCCAACAAATAAACAAAAAGATACTCAGCATCATTAGTTATAAGTAAAATGCAAATCAAAACCATGAGATACCACTTCAATCCACTAGCATGGCCATAATCATAAAGACAAAAAAAAAAAAAAAACCACCAAGAATTGGTGAGCATATGGATCTTGTAAATTTCTGACAGGAATGTAAAATGGTACAGCTACTATGGAAAACAGTGTGGTGGTTCCTCAAAATTTAAACATAGAATTACCATCAGTTCAGTTCAGTTGCTCAGTTGTGTCTGACTCTTTGAGACCCCATGAATCACAGCACACCAGGCCTCCCTGTCCATCACCAACTCCCGGAGTTTACTCAAAGTCATGTCCAGCGAGTTGGTGATGGCATCCAACCATCTCATCCTCTGTTGTCCCCTTCTCCTCCTGCCCCTAATCCTTCCCAGCATCAGAGTCTTTTCCAATGAGTCAACTCTTTGCACGAGGTGGCCAAAGTATTGGAGTTTCAGCTTCAGAATCAGTCCTTCCAGTGAACACCCAGGACTCATTTCCTTTAGGATGGACTGGTTGGATCTCCTTGCATACTACCCAGTAATTCTACTGCTGGGTATATACCTCAAAGAATTGAAAAAAGGGACTCAAACAACTATGAATGTTGTATTTGAATGTGAATGTTCACAGCAGCATTATGTTCAATAGCCAAAATGTAGAAGCAACGCAAGTGTCCATTGACGAATGAATAAACAAAACGCAAGTGTCCATTGACAAATGAATAAACAAAATGCAGAATGAATAAGCAAAACAAAAATAAGTGCATGCTAAGTTGTTTCAGTCATGTCTGACTCTTTGCAACCCTATGGACTGTAGCCTACCAGGCTTTTCTGTCCATGGGAATTCTCCAGGCAATAATACTCGAGTGAGTTGCCATTTCCTTCTCCAGGGGATCTTCCTGACCCAGGGATTGGACCTGAGTCTTTTATGTCTCCTGCATTGGCAGGTGGGTTCCTTACCACCAGCATCACCTGGGAAGCCCCAGAACATAATGTACAATGGAATATTATTCAGCTATAAAAATGAATGAAGCATTGATACATGCTACAAATGTAGATGAAATTCAAAAACATTATGCTAAGTAAAAGAAGTCACATATAAAAGATCACATATATTAGTGCATTCATGTGAAATATCAAGAATAATTAAAACCATACAGATAGAAAGCAGATTAGGAGCTGAAGGGGGCTGGGCGAAGAGGGGGAATAAAGAATGACTGCTTAATGGATAAGGGATTTCCTTTTGGGGTGATGAAAATGTTTTGAAACTTGACAGAGATGGTGGTTATACAACCTTGTGAATGTATTAAATGCTATTGAATTATGACTTTAAAATGGTTAATTTTATGTTATGTCAATTTTACCTCAATAAAAATAAATATATGAATAAGAAAAAAATTCTGATGCCTCTTATTAGCAGTTACTAAGACCATTTTGGGTCTTGACTAAGGAAGACACACACAGTAAAAAAAAAGATTTAGAAATTACAAGAAGAAATTGGTTATAGTTGCATTACAAAAAATTATCTTTTATTTCACTTGGGAAAATACAAGAGCAAATAACTTGACAGATAAATAACCAGTAATCATATAAACATTGTTCTGTTTAGTTTTCTATATAATTACTCTTAACAGAACTTTTGGTTGGACATACACATTTTTCTTGCTCAAATATTCCTTCATCAATGAAGGTCCTATCCTTACCAACATATTTAAATTTTTCATGAGCTGTCTACTACTTCTAATCTGACTATCATACTATACTTTTGTCCATAAAACAGTAACACCTGCTTAACACCTAATAATGTGTAATGCAACTTACTAATTAGGTTCATTGTTGATGTTTATTTCCCTCTGCTAGAATATATGTTCCATGAAGATGGTCATTTTTGTCTGTTTTATTCCTGAATGAATTCTCAGTGCCTAGAACCATGCTCAGCACACTGTGAGTATTAAATAAATATCTGTTGAGAGAATGAAGTGAATTAGCAGGCCAGAGAAACTGAAAACCAAGTGTCTAGGGAGGGAGGGAGAAAAGGGAAAAGACAATAAAAATCATGTCATGCATCAGGTATCAGAACCTGTAGGCAAGTGCATGTTGTAGGAATAAAAACAGCAGATTGGTGGAACACATTAATAACTGAGCGTCCAGAGACTCATACTATTCAAAATGTTCATGATATTTAAAATTACCTGGCATATAAAGAAGGCCATAGGAAAAGACAATCAACAGATGCCAGTTCAAGATGACATAGATAGTAAAGTTACCAGACAAAGACATTTAATTACCCATTAAAAATATACTTGTGAAATACATACAATGGTAAAAATTCTTGAATCAAATGGAAAGTTAGAAAGTCGCAGAAAAGAGATAGAAGATATGAAGAAAAACTAAACAGAAATTTTGGGATTGAAAAATACAACATTTTAAATGGAAAAATCAACTGGGAAGGCTCAATAACCAATGATAAAGGAAAAAGTCAGTGAATTTGAGGATAGTTAATAAAAATTATACAATCTGAATGACAGAAATAAATTTGAGCTAACAAAAAAGAAAAAGAGGACAGCTTCAGAGACCAAAAATAACCAAAGGCCTATCATCAATGTTACTGGAGGCTCAGAAGGAAAGGAAAAAGAGCATGGTGCTACAGGGAACTCAGCTGAGTGCTCTGTGATAACCTAGAGGGGTGGGATGGGGTAGGAGGTGGTAGGGAGGCTCAGGAGGGAGGGGATATATGTATACTTATGGCTGAATCACACTGTCATATGGCAATGTAAAACCAAAACAACATTGTAAAACAATTATCCTCCATTTAAAAATGAAAAAAAATTTTCTGAATTGTAAAAAAAGAAAAGAAGAAAAATAATATGGTGCTAAAAATACAGAAGAAATAATGTCTAAAAATTTCTCAAGTTTGGCAAAACATACAAAGCTACAGATTTTAAAAGCCCAGTGAACTTAGTAAAGGATAAGCACAAAGATATCCAAACCCAGGATATCATAATCACACTTGATGAAAACTAAGAAACAAAAGGAAAAACTAGCTAAAGAAAAACAATACTTTTAGGGAATCAACTGGAATGACTTAAAATTTCTCACCAGAAACAGTGGAGAAGAGTAACAGGAAAGAACACATTATTTTTAAAGCCTTGAAAGAACTGGACTATCAACTAAGGATTCTATTCTACAAAAATGTTCTTCAGGTGTAAAGGTCAGATATAGATGCTTTAGATGAAGGAGAACAAGAGAAAAGGTTGCCAGCAGACATGCTATAAAATAATTGCTTTTAATGTTATTCATAGAGAAGCTATCAGTAGGAAGCTTGGAAGATTAGGAATAAAGAATGAGGAAGAGAAACTGTAAATATCTGGATAAACATAACAGACTATTCTTTCCTCTTGAATTATGTTTGACATCTGAAAGCAAAAAATTATATGGTCTGATAGAGTTTTCAATGCATGTAGTATAATATATAAGAAACATAACCTAAAGGGGGCAAAGATGAAGTCATTTTTATGGTGATAAGATTTCTACATTTTACTTGAAATAGTAAAATACTGATTCTTAGTAGATTGTACAAGGTTTAGTATGTACATTGCAATCCTTAGAGTGTCTACAAAGACATAGAGCAAAACACATAATAGATAAGTTAAGCAGAATAACAGAAAATATTCAAATTAGTCAGGAAAGAGAAAACAATATTAAAAAAAACAGAGAGAACAAACAGAAAATAAATAGTACACCTAAATTCAAATATGTCAATTAGGACTTCCCTAGCTAGTCTTCAACAGTAGTGAAATAAGAACTTCGAGATGTACAAGATGGATTTAGAAAAGGCAGAGGAACCAGAGATCAAATTGCCAATATCCACTGGATCACAGAAAAAGCAAGAGAATTCCACAAAAACATCTAATTCTGCTCCATTGACTATGCTAAAGCCTTTGACTGTGTGGATCACAATAAACTGGAAAATTCTGAAAGATCGGAATATCAAACTACCTTACCTGCCTCCTGAGAAATCTGTATGCAGGTTAAGAAGCAACAGAACTGGACATGGAAAAATGGACTGGTTCAAAATTGGAAAAGGAGTACGTCAAGGCTGTATATTGCCACCCTGCTTATTTAACTTATACACAGAGTAAATACATCATGCAAAATGCCGGGCTGGATGAAGCACAAGCTGGAATCAAGATTGCTGAGAGAAATATCAATAACCCCAGATATGCAGATGACATACCATTATGGCAGAAAGAGAAGAGGAACTCTGGAGCCTCTTGATGAAGGTGAAAGAGGTAAGTTAAAAAGTTGGCTTAAAACTTAACATTCAAGAAACAAAGATTATGGCATCCAGTCCCGTCACTTCAAGGCAAATAGATTGGGAAATAATGGAAACAGTGACAGACTTTATTTTCTTGGGCTCCAAAATCACTGCAGATGGTGACTGCAACCATGAAATTAAACGACACTTGCTCCTTGGAAGAAAAGCTATGACAAACCTAGGTAGCGTATTAAAAAGCAGAGACATCACTTTGCTGACAAAGGTCCGTCTAGTCAAAGCTATGGTTTTTCCACTAGTCATGTATGGATGTGAAAGTTGGACCACAAAGGAGGCTAAGAGACTACGAATTAATGCTTTTGAAGTGTGGTGTTGAAGAAGACTCTTGAGAGTTCCTTGGACTGCAAGGAGATCAAACCAGTCAATCCTAAAGGAAATCAACCTTGAATATTCATCGGAAAGACTGACGCTGAAGTTGAAATGCCAATACTTTGTCCACCTGATGGGAAGAGCCGACTCAATGGAAAAGACCCTGATGCTGGGAAAGATTAGGGCAGGAGGAAAAGGGGGCGACAGAGGAAAGATGGTTGGATGGCATCACAAACTCAGTGGACATGAATTTGAGCAAACTCCGGGAGACAGTGTAGGACAGGGAAGCCTGGCATGCTTGCAGTCCATGGAGTCACAAAGAGTTGGACACGACTGACTGAACAATAACAAGAGCAACAAGAAGGACTTTCCTGGTGGTACAGTGGATAAAAATCCACCTGCCAATGCAGGGGACACAGGTTTGATTCCTAGTTGAGGAAGATTCCATGTGCTGTGGAGCAACTAATTCCATACACCACAACTACTGAGCCTGCGCTCTAGAGCCTGCGCTCTGTAACAAGAGAAGCTGCCACAGTTAAACCCACGCACAGCAACTAGACAGGAGTCCCCACTCACTGCAACTAGAGAAAGCGCATACACAGTAACCAAGACTCAGGGTAGCCAAAAACAAATAAATAAAATGAAAATATGTCAACTACATTAAATGCAAATAGTATACACATTAAAGAGATTATCAGAATGGATCTGGAAAATCATGACTCGATTATTTGGTATTTACAAGAAACACACTTCAAATATAATTATATAGGTAGATTAAACTTTTATTTTTTTTTAAGATAGATAGACATGAAGCCACTAATAAACATAAAGCTGGAGTGGTTATATTATCAAATTAGACTTCAGGGTAAAGAAAATTAACAGGAACGAAGAGTAACCTTATATACTAAAAAACGTCAATTCTCCAAGAAGGCATAGCAATTTAAAATGTGTATGCACCTAACAAGAGAGATTCAAAATGCATGAAGCAAGAACTGACAGATCTGAAAGGAGAAACAAATAGATAAAATTACAATTACATTTGGTAATCTCAGCATTTCTCTCTCAGTAAACAACAGTGAACAAACAGCAATGACACAGAAGAGCTAAACAAGGCCATCAACCAATTGAATCTAACTGACATTTATAGATATTTATCCAACAAAGGCAGCACATACATTCTGTTCAATTTTATATGAAACATTTACCAAGGTATACCATATCCTAGGTCATGAAAGAAATCTTAAGAAATTTAAAAGAATAGAGATCAAGAATGTTCCCTGCCCATAAAAAATAGAAATTAAAAACAGAAGGATAATAGGAAAATATCCAAATACCTAGAAACTGTCTAAACAACCTATGATTCAAAGAGGAATATTTAGAGGAAATTAGAAAATTTTGGGGGGACACTTCCCTGGTGGTCCAGAAGTTAAGATTCTGTGTTTTCACTGTAGGGGATGTGGGTTCAACCCCTGGTCGAGGAACTAAGATCCCACAGCATGCTGTACACAATGCAGCCAATATGTGTGTGTGTTTACATATATACACATACAGAGAGAGACAGACTAATACACTCCTAATTAAATCTTTACAAACATCTGTAAATTTTACAGGTGTATACATACATATTTTAAAAAGTTTTGATATATATTGCTAAAATGCCCTCAGAAAGATCTTTAAATTTTGACTTACAGCTTACTTCCTCTGAAAATCTTTCCCTGATTAGCCCTTTCCCACTGCTACATCTGTGCAACTATTTGGCTTCATTAAATTACTATTATATTTATTGGACCATATAAGCAATTACTGTTTTAATAAGACATTAGGCCTCTGGGCTATCTGCTTACAAAGCACATGATATCTTAGAGGAAATCTAAGTGAGGAAATAATAAACTTATGGGTTATTAAATGGGTAGCAAAATTGACATAAAAAGATGAGTTATTAGAATTAATTGGGTAACACCCCATTTTCCATGAATTAAGCATATTCTAATCATTTTTAGATTTTCCTATTGTTTTGGTTTGTGTGCCTCATAAGAGGCAGTGGCTTCTGGTACAGTTTGCATTGTCTGTATTATCTTTGGAATTATTAAAAAAAAAAAGTTCAAGCTCTGAAAATTGTATCAAATTCTCTGTATCTTCAAAATTCATATATGCCCTCTCTAGATTTCTATCATGCCTCCCTTATAAGGCATGAAATTGAAGGCTAACTGATGTCATGTGACAGAAAAGTGTAGTAATTCAGAAACACTGGCTGTTGTGTTTTATTCCACTTGTGAAATGAAATCACATACATGAAAATAAGAATAAAGTCTCAAATTGTGCATTTTTGGCATCTGATATTACTCACAAACAATTAGCTAGCACTAATTAGGTCCAATATTGTGAATGTTTCATTAAGAAAAAATTAATTAGCTCTGTTAATTATGAATGTCACAGGAAAATCCAGCCTCAAGCACTCTGATTGTTACTATTTGTTTTTAGGAATCATTTGCTGAGAATTGCTTCCCTTAGTTTTATTTCTATGCCTTAATTATACGATCTTAAAACATGGCAGCCCCTTGTATTATACATTTCCTGCAAATATTAAGCAAATATGCTAAAGCAGGAGCATATTTTACATAACCACACATGTCAGACTAAATGTGAGCCAAGAAAAAGAATGAATGCAACTCATATCTGATTTATATTTGGCAAATACAGAGATATCATAAGCTACTGGTTTAAATGCCTACATGGTATTTCCATGGCAACTGCATAAACATTTTCCCCATAACACACAGCAAACTTCATTCTTTATATCCCATTATTTATTTTTTCCACTCTCAGGGGAAAGCCTAATTTATTCCCTAGGAAAAATCAATCAATGATTTTCTTAATCAGTGGCATTTGAAGAGTAGGCGGCACAGTTCTTTTTATGGAAAAGCAATTTCTACCAACGCTCTTGTTATGTGACAGAGACTAGGGGAGAATAAAAGTACTACTTGTTTTCAGGAAAGTGTGAGTACAAGTTGCAATCTTCAAAGAGAAATGAGAATGTGCATTAGAATATCCACAAAAGGTTGGCCAAAGTGATCACATGCAACTCCAACTTCTCTTTTGTCTGTGCGTGGAGTATCATAGAGATTCCTTTACGTAAAAAAAAAAAAAAAAAAAAAAAAAAAGCGTTCTTTCATTTCTACAGAGTTTTGGCAGTCTTTAAATAATTCCTTTGCTGCTTTCCTTGTGTGATAGACATTGTACAGAACTAGAGGCAAGAGAAAGACTACCCACTTAAAAGTGATCAAATGACAGTTCAGAGGAAGAATAAAGGGAAACCACGTCAGGTTCCTTCACTTTGTCTATTCTTTCAGCCTGAGGTAATTATCATGATTCAGATCGCACCGGATGGAAGATATCCCTTATTGGATTTTAACTATCAAATGAACAATTTCCCAAAGTGCTCAAAAGGACAGTGGACCAACTACCATTCTTCAGTGTACTCAGCGCTCAGTGGGTTAGCAGAGGAAGCCCTTTCAGGATGAGTGTACATATTAGCCAGTCCCTTCCCCTGAGCTTGCCTGGCACCACTATGATAGCACTTATCATGTTCTGTTACTGTTTATATATGAGTCCCTCAGAGGGTCTTTATAACACCCCTCCAATCTGACACAGTTAGATTGCTCTGTGAATAGTAGCATGCTTAATAAGCTAATGGGTTAAATGAATATTTAGCTATAGCATATACACATTTCCTACAATACATAATGCTTCTCACTCAAAAGATTAAACTGTCTTCCAATTATTCCTTCTACCATTTTGATGTTTCTATTCTCATGGGAGTTTCATTACTTCATTTCTATACAGTGAATCTCTTACCATCTCCTCTCTTTCATTTATCTTCAAGGCCTATGTTAAGTTATGAGGCAAGGGCTTTGGGGGTTTTTTTGGCTTTGCTTCTACTGTTCCAGTATTATTTGTTGGAAAGATTAATCTTTCTTCATTGGACTGATTCTGCACTTTGTAAAAAATCAATTGATCATACACACACACACACACACACACACACACACACACACACACAAAGCATCTGCATCTTGTTTCCTTTTAAACATTCCCCATGTAAAACTCACCTGTACTCTAGCACTAGTTATACAATGGCTCATTATTTAACATCAGAGAGTTCTAAAGTACAAGAATGTTTCATGTTTTCCTTCCTATATATGTCAAACCAACAGAAGGAAACAAAAGCTGGGCCTGACTCCAAGAAGAATGAGTTTCTTAGGGAATGAGTGTTTCCTTTCATTTCTACAATTTGGTATTTTTAGATAAGCTCTCCTGTGACCATGTGCCAGAATTGTTAATCTTCAAAATGTACAAGCTGGAATGATAAAAACCAATCCCCACCCCTGCCACCCCCTTATTCTGTGGCTACTGCATGGGGACCGTTAATTCAGAATTAAAACACCAGTAAGGTTAGGACTAACTGGCTTGCCTAGTACAAGCATTTGTGCAGATTTCTAGTTTCTCACCCTTATGAGAAGGTGAGTAACAGAAATAAGGAGACGCTTTGTATTTATCACATTCTTCAACTGCCACATATGTTTAGTGGTATTCTAGCTAGTTATCATTAACTTAAAACATTTACTGCTAATTACAGTTGGTACAAAGAATCAAAGGGTAAAAACTGTGTTCTCAACACCCATAGCAATCCTTTCTTTCACAATAAGATTCCTATCTCTTCCTCTATCATCCCTTATGCCACGGCCAGGTCCTTGGTGAAAGGACTTCTAAGCTCTTTTAGAAGTTCAGATAAACGTCCTCTTTCTGGATCATCTTGTCATGACATTTTCAGAGGCTAACTCTTTCCATACATCACGACTGACTTCTTACTACCTAGTATTGTTGTCTTGCCAGCAATACATTTGTGAAGGAAGACTTTCTACCACATGGTATAGTCATTTCTTGGTCATCTGACTCTACTACAGAGTATTTCTGCTACAATGATCTCAGTAGTAAAGAATTAAAAGAGCTAATGTGAGAGATATAAGCCCACAGAAATAACTGTTTTCCCAACAAAAGTCTTTAAAAATACATTTGAAAACCTACAGAATTAAAGAATTACATTCTTCCAAAACACAATGCAGAATTAACAAGACAGTGGTATTTTAGGTATCAAGAAGAGAACACAGGAGGACAAAGTCATAACACAACAGCAAATCCCCATTATTTTTGTTTTTTTAAGTGAAAGAAGGTTTATTTAAAGAAACACACTCCATAGACAGAGTGTAGGCCATCTTGGAAGACAGGAGAGGCATGAGAAATCTCTACTATTGACAATAGTATGTTGCCTACTCACCTGTGCTATGTTTTGAGTTCATATGAAAAAAATGAATTTAAATGAATATCACATATCATGAAAGACGGAAAAAGTACATCTAGTATATCATTATTTACATTTTATGTTGTTAATGGGTATATACATAAGAATATATATTCACCAACCTCACAGCATTTTCTCCAGAAAAGGATGACAAGAATGAATTGGAGAAAGATACAAAGAGGATTTCAATTGTTCCTAAATTGTTTTATTTCTTTAAAAAAAAAAATGGGAAAATGTTAGGATTCAATTAATTCTTGGTGGTAAGATAATAATGTTTTTAATATTATTCTGAATTTTTCTGAAGTATGAGAATTTTTAATAATAAAAAATTTTAAGAGCAATGGAAATATACTTAATTACATTTTAGCTTGAAAGTAAAGCAGATTTCTAAACAAAGAAAACATGAGGAAGAACCTTCTTTTGTGGAATAGAGTAGTATCTGACAAAATGCATTTTGAACTACATAATTTGAAAGAATATTTCAAGTGATACTGTAATTTCTGAGAAATACTGGATAAATAGATTTGCCTTTAAGAGCTTCCATTTAATTTTATGTAAAGCAAGGATGTCAAAATAAAATATCTTGGATAACCTCTCCAACTTTAAAAGTCTATGTCTTTTTTTCTTCTAAAGGAGGTAAGTATATCTCTGCACATGTTATTCCTTTCACCTAGAACAGGAATACTCTTTTCCTCTAGCTTGTTCCCTGGCTTGTTCCCTATTAACCAGTAACATTCAGCAGTAGGATTCATTTGTGCTTTGGGAAGTCTTTCCTCACCCTTCCCAAACAGAAAAAGTACTGTCACAGCTCTGTCCTCATATTCCTGTTAATCTCTTGAACACTGCTATTTACATGTTTGTCTGCTCTGTAAGAGAAACAGATGCCGGCACCTGCATCTACTCTTCTTTGAATCCCATGTACCCTCCATAGTGACATGTTTACAGCCAAGAGAGAGATAATAAACACAAATCACTTAAACTTAATGTTAGCACAAAGTAAATTAAATTTTTTTATCTATTGCAAATGTTATTTTCCCCAAGTAAATGTGTGATGAATGAATGAAGTCAGTATGTAAAATGGCATGAAATTATTCCATCAGTCAGATATGTTGATCGTTCCACTGTAAGGTAGGGGTATAACCCAGATGATAGCTTAGTATTCTTTCCAAAAGAATCTGCAGGATCATTTCAAATTTTATGCCCTTTAGTTTAGAAAGCAAGGATAACATAACTTTTCTGGTTCTTCTTTTACTTTTCCTCATATTATTGGAAGCTTGGATCAACAGCTTTTTACAAAGGACATGAAACACTCTTCAGAAGCAAAATCTCAGAAACAAGATACACTAAACCTTGGACTGAAAACTGTTACAAAAAGGGGAACATTTTATCATATACATGTTTGGATAATATGCACTTAGCTATAACAGTTGATTCAACCCTTGTTCTCAAATAAGGCTGTTTATAATTCCTATGGTGGAAGAGGGATAGTATGATAACAAGGAGGGGAGAGAGAACTTGGTAAAAAATAGCCAGCAATCCCTCCCAGGAACCCAAGGAAGCAGGAGGGGTAGATCTCAGCACCCCTAGTACTTTCTTGGATCAATCTCCTTAGACGTGGCTCATGAAACAGTTGTTAACTAGGAGATTCTTTGAATCAATGGGATTGTCTTGGGAGTCCAGCAGCCAGCCATAAGACCTAGAAATGCCCTTGGCAATATTAAAACCAAAGCAGACAACTGCCACCAGATGGGATGGGGAGGTTGGGGGTGGGGGTAGATTTGGAGCTCAAAGCTGCACCCTCAGAGCTTCTAATCAGGTTCTAACGTAGCTTATCCTAGTCATTTCATTAATCCACAAGTAGCATGACATTGCATTTTACAGGACTGAATTTTCTGGACCATACTTATTAATTAAAATAGGGTTTTTTTTTAACTTTTTATTTTGAAACAGAAGAGTTACCAGAAGTTGCAAAGATAGTACAGAGAAGCCCTATTTACACTTGAAAGTTTGCCCCAAAAGTCACATCTTGTATAAATATAATACAATATCAAAACCAGGAAACTGACATGGGTACAATGTATGTGTATTCAATGTCATTTCATGATACATGTAGATTACTCTAGCTATCACCACAATCAAGATACAAACTATTCCATCACTGCAAAGATATCCCTTGGTGCTCTTTATAGTCACACCCACCCACCTACCACTCAACCTTCCCAAATCCCTGGCAACAACTGTCTGTTCTCCATCATCATAATTGTGTCATTTTGAGAATGTCATATAAATGGAATCACACATCATGTGGCCTTATGTCCTTGAGATCCAACCAAGCTATGATATATATCAGTAGATCATTCCTTTTTATTGCTGATATTGTACTCCACAGTATGGATGTACCACAATTTGTTTAGCCATTTACCTATTGTAGGACATGTTGGTTGGTACAGTCCGTGGCTATTACAAACAAAGCTGGTATGAACAATAATGTACATGTTTTTGTGTGAACCTAAGTTCTCATTTTACTGGGTTTAGTGCCCAACAGTGGGATTGCTGGGTCATATGGTAAGTGTACATTTAGTTTTAAAAGAAACAATCAAATTATTTTCCAGTGTCTGTTCCATTTTATATTCCTACCAGCAATATACGAAAGATCTAGTTTCTTTGTATCCTCATAAGTATTAAGCATTGTTATTATTTTTTATTTTGGCTATTCTAACAAGTATACAGTGATAACCCATCATGGCATTAATTTTCATTCCCCAATAGCAAGTGATATTGAATATCTTTTCAAAAATGTGCTTCTTTGTCAATGCTATTAAGAGTATATCCTCTTTGGTGAAGTAGTTCTTCATGTATTTTGCCCATTTTTGAATTGATTGTTTTAACTGTTGAGTTTTGAGGGTCCTTAAGTATTCTACATATGACTTTTTTGTCTTCTCATCCTTTTAACGAGGTCTTCTACAGAGTAAGAGTTTTTAAATTTTGATCAAGTCTGACTTATCCATTTTTCTTTCTTTTATGGTTGTGCTTTGCTGTCCTAACTATTCTTCACTAACCTCCAGATCCTGAAGATTTTCTCACAGGGAGCCCATCCTGGTGCTCTGTGATGACCTAGAGCTGTGGGATGGAGGAGGAGAGGGATAAACTCAAGAGGGAGATGATATATGCATAATTATAGCTGATTTGTGTTGTTGTATGGCAGAAACCAACACAACATTGTAAAGCAATTTCCCCCCAATTAAAAACAAACAAAAAAAGATTTTCTCCTACATAAAACTTCTAAAAAGTTTTCTAGTTTTACATTTAAATCTATGATTCACTTTAAGTTAATTTTTGTATAAGGTGAGAATTTGGGCTGAGAATTTAGGTGAGAATTAGGCTTCTTTTTTTTCTATGAATATTCAATTGTGCTCCGTTGCTCAGTCATGTCCCACTCTTTGCATACGCATGGACTGTAGCCCACAAGGCTCCTCTGCCTATGGAATTTTCCAGGCAAGAATACTGGAGTGGGGTGCCATTTCCTACTAAAGGAGATCTTTCTGACCCAGGGATGAACCTGCCTCTCTTGTGTCTCCTGTATAAGACAGGAGGATTCTTTACCACTAGCGCCATGTTGCTCCTACACTATTTGATAAAAAGACAGTCCATTCTCCATTGAATTGCTTTTACACTTTCATTTAAAAAAAAAATCAGCGGGCTATACTTGTGTGGGGCTATTTCTGGGTTATCTATTCTGTTACTGATTTATGTGTCTATCCTACTGCTAATACCAGTCTTGAGTACTGTGGCCTTATAAGTTTTGCAATCGGGTAGAGTAGTTCCTTCCATTTCCTTCTTTTTCAAAGTCATTTTAGCTGTTCAAATTTCTTTGCTTTTCCACATAAATTTAAAAAATTTTGCCAGGATTTTAGGAGTTGATTTAAGCCTATACATCAATTTAGGGAGAACTGATATCTTTAGTATGTTGAGTCTTGATAAGTTTTATCTTCTTAAACCTTGATAATACGTTAATGTACTTAGTGAAAGTGCTCAGTCCTGTCTGACTCTTTGCAACCCCATGGACTATACAGTCCATGGAATTCTCCAGGCCAGAATACTGGAGTGGGTAAGAATACTTAAGGACACTCAGAACTCAACAGTTAAAACAATCAATTCAAAAATGGGCAAAAGACATGAAAAACTATTTCACCTTTCCCTTCTCCAGGGACTGAACCCAGGTCTCCTGCATTGCGGGCAGATTCTTTACCAGATGAGCCACAAGGGAAACCCTAGAATACTGGAGTGGGTAGCCTATCCCTTCTCCAGCGGATCTTCCCATCCCAGGAATTGAACTGAGATCTCCTGCATTGCAGATGGATTCTTTACCAACTGAGTTATCAGGGAAGTTTTCTACAATTAGAATAAGAACTACCTATTTGAAAAAGACTATATATGAATTTAACAGAAAATGTATGCCACTACTATACTGAAATAGATAACCAACAAGGATGTACTATAGCACAGGAAACTCTGATCAATGTTCTCTAATAACATAAATGGGAAAATAACCTGAAAAAGACTAGATACATGTACACGTGTAACTGAATCATTTGTTGTACACCTGAAACTATACTGTTAACAAACTATGCTCCAATACAAAATAAAAATTCAAGATGAACTGGTCTCCAAATTCACTACTATTTTTTTTTAATAGCAGTATCAGAGACTGAAAAACAACGAAGAATTTTCTTAGGATAAAGAGAAAGGCAGATAAGACTTTAAGGGAGGACAGCTGAGTAAACAGACCAGTTTTGCATTTTTTCCTCACCTGTGTTTCCCTTCTCTGTCCTCTATCTCAGATAAATGTGGGTCTAATGATATCATCTTCAAGTATCTTTTCTATTAAATAATATCTACTACTTTACGAACATAATCAGAACAATGAGAAATTACCAACAGAATAAAATTGATGGTGCAAAAGAAAAATAGTATCTTACAGGAACATAATTTCACAAAACTGAAATGAGAATGCTGCTAATAATAAGACCTCTCCTTATCTGCCACTGGGTAAATAAAAATTTTAACAAGTTGAAGTTTTGAGGTATTGAATGCTTATAAACTAGAATACACTCCTGGTTAAGAGTTCAGATTATGGAGCTGACTCTACCTTGGACTAGCAACTTGATGCAGGGCAATTTAAATAACTTCCTTGAGAATGTGTTTCCTCATATGTAAGATGGAGATATTTAATAATATGACCTATGTCAAATAGAGTGGTGAAGCCTCAGATAATGCGTATTAAACACTAATTCCAATGCTTCACGTATGGTAATCACTCAGTACACATTAATTACTTTTACGTTAAATTCCTATTTGTCTGGGAAAATTATACCTAGGCTTCCCTCCATAAGGACAGTTTTCCTAAATGGAGCCTATTAAGATTTATAAATTTAAGATTCTTTATAGATACATTATTTGCAGTGGTCTTACCATCTGCAAGAATATACTCTATTCCCAAGAATCATAATTTTAAGCTAATGAACTTAGATAAAACTGGGTGTTCAATTCAACTTTAACATAGCTAGAACATTATCTTTTAAATTTTAGCCTATTCAGGGTGGCCATGATAGTTTGTACAGTTAGAAATGTGAATTTCTAGTTTAGAAATTCTGTCAGTTGCACAGTCAGAAGCCTGATTCCATTCCCTCATCAAAAGCCACAGTTGCTTTGGGATTCTGGATGCACTTAGCTTAGATGGGACCAGAAAAAATAAGCAATATGTAATTCAGGTAGTCTCGTGCATGTGAATTACATGACTTCTGAACTGGACTTGATGGGAGAATGAAGGCAATATTTTTATTTTGTAGAAAGGTCAAGTTCTAATTTAATTTGATCCTTGTTAATATTATGACACTAAAAAACAAATTTGGTAGTGAAAAAAGTGGAAATTAATGATTAGAAAAAGCCACTCCCTGTGGATTTCAATGATCCTATCCACAGTTACCAAAAATCACTGTGAAAGGGAAAGTGTTAGTCGCTCAGTCGTGTCTGACTCTTCGCGACTCCATGGACTATACCCCAGCAGGCTCCTCTGTCCATGGAATTCTCCACGCATGAATACTGGAGTGGGTTGCCATTTCCTTCTCCAGGGGATCTTCCCCACCTAGGGATCGAACTCGGGTCTCCTGGATTATAGGCAGATTCATGACCATCTGAGCCACCAAGGAAGCCCTCCAAATCACTGAAAGATGAATTTAAATGGAAGTAAATGTTTGGTAAGGAGTGGTAAATGTATCACGATAAAAACTTTGACAATATTGTTTGTTTTGGGTTCATTAATGAAGCTGTGGTTATACGAGGTTATAGAATCAGATACAATCAAATGGATAAAGAAAACTTAGATCATTAGTGGAGAAGACATGGAAGTTTGCTGACTTTCTTTTTTCTTTTAGCTGTACCACGTGGCTTGCGGGATCTTGGGTCCTTGACCAGGGATAGAACCCAGGCCCAGGGCAGTGAAAGTGCTGAATCCTAAGCACTGCACCTCCAGGGAATTCCCCAGTGACTTTCTATGTACTATTTGCTTGTATAACTGAATATTCAGCACTTAAGTTTTTGCTATGTTTCAAAAGTTACTTTCTTCAACTTTGTATAATTTTTTAATAGTTGTGGACTAGAAAGAATTTGCTCAATATTTTAAAAAGGCTAAATACTGGGAGGTAGTGACAAGCATACAGAAATTCCTAACAATGCCATAAGTAGAAGCTTAACCAATAATTGGATAATTAAAAAGAAAAAAATCAATGTTAAGGTATTTCCTATCTAGGTTAATGTTAGCACAGGGAACATTCCTTACATACTACTTATCCTGGGTTACACTTACCAATTTAAATCATTTTCCTGAAATAATAGGTCCTACATTCCTTAGAATCATTAGGATTAGTCATTGATTGGGGCTGTATTTGATTTTTCACATGTTCTGATTTCACAGCAAGGACCTAGTTTTACTCAATTGCATTCATTCACTACCAAGACACGACTCAAGCAAACAAATGGTTATCCCCCAAAACCAAATTAATAGACTTTTCCAATGAATAAAATTTCCAATTGTTCACTAGGATGCCATTAAAAGTTGCTAACATTTGAGTGTTTACAAAACATGTGCTGAAACAATTTTGGCCTAAGATCAAGGAGATTTGAGAAGACTGACAAAGAATTTTAAGTCTTTCTGTAATTGCTTTCCACTCTACTTAAAATGTAACAATCACTGTGACTTCACAATAAAAAAATAATTCTATAATTTTTTCAAACTTCTCTCTCCTTTTCCATTTTGGTTCCTTGTGTCTTTTTTTTTTTTTAATGACAGAATACTTAAAACCTGGTGCCTTTTATAACCCTAAATTCCTGAGAAGGAGGGGGAGAGGATAAAATAAAGATTAAATTAAAATAAGATGCCAGATATGAAAGGAAAAAGATCAAGAGACCAGATGTCACATAAGGAAACTAAAAAAACAATACTAAATAAAGTTCAGAAAGTAAGATTATAAAACACTTTCACATGTGATAGAATACTACAGTTTATGTAGCCTGAGTTGTTTTTATGAAAGGAAAAAATATCTGGCAAAGGACAGACCTGTAAGTATAGTAATACTACGCCATATTCTTACTCAAATAAGCTTATCTGTTTCTATGTTAAAAGTTGATAACCTGGGGGAAAAAACAACAATTCTTTTAGCTAATATCAGGGTAAAGCATTAAAAGAGAAAAAAAAATCCTAACTATGCTAAATAAGTTATAAAATTATCAGCTATCTGCACTTTGGTATTTGTTAAGGTAAATATTTAAAGCTAAAAAGAAATCCTTTCAAGTGATTTAAAGTTCTTGGTGGAAACATGATATGAGAATTCCGGTTACCATTTAAATTTGAAGTACTTCATCCATTTCGGTGACAAAGGTGCTTTTAGCAGCTATAATTACATTCCTTCAAATTTCAAAGTGCTTTGGGTCCTTCCAAGATGGATGAATGTCCTTTCTTCCTTGCCTCTCATTCCTTATTTTCTGAAGACAGTGGTGTTTACTGCAAGAGAACAGCACAAAACAGAACTAAGCTGGAGAGGTAAGCTACTTTTAAATATATTGGATATTTTCTTTCATTTAGGGTATTCTTAAGTTTACCCTTACTCAATAGTTAAAATTGGACTTATTTAAGAAGTAACTTCTTTACTTAGGAAGTGACATGGATAGAATCTTACACACTCAAGAATTATCCATGACATACCTAAGAATCAAGCAACTTATATGAATCAAACTAGTACTGACGCATTTGAGGCTTTCTAAGATTTCACTTGATTGTCTTCATATATTTCTATTTTTGGCTAAAAATAAAAGAATATGAAACATAAAATTCTACTTCACCTTCATAACAATTCAATTCTAAGTGACAATAACCAACTTTGATACAGCCTCTGTCAAATATGAAAGTATTTATCTCCAATTACAAAAATTTCTCTAGCCACTTTGCAGTTTCACTTTAGGTTTAAGTATAAAATATATTTGTAATTTGGTATACAAAATATCACTTAAGATTAAAATAATAAATTTCTATCTATTTCTGACTCTAAAGCACCAATTACATGCATGTTTAAACAGGCCCAAGCCCTCATTTGCTTTTTCTATAACACTAAATACAAGGAAAATGACCAGAAGAGTTAAGAAAGAAAAAGATAATGTGATAACTTTTAAATGATTCCAGATTGTGCTTACATACTGTAGAATTGAACCTTTCAATAGATTCTAAGACAACAAAGGCACATTTTAAAAAGGACACTTTTGTGCAACATTAAACAATATCTAACTCTGACATTGCTGGGTTATTCATGATGAAAACAATATCCAGTATTCTTACAGTGTTTATATCTATCACTTCAAGTGCTGTATAACAATGATGAGTGTCATGTAGGAGAAATATTACCAAGAAATATATACATATCACTAAAGTCATGTCCAACTCTCTACAACCCTATGGACTGCAAGATGCCAGCCTCCTCTTTCACTATTTCCCAGAGTTTGCTCAAAGCCCTGTATCACATAAACAGTGGCAAAATCAGTTATTCATCTTTCCACTATGAGTTTTTAAAGAAGAAAAATGCAATCAATGCCTATTTTATTTTGAAATTTAAATATGAAAAGATATTGAACTTATAGATATACAAATAGTGATAACCTAGAAAAGTACTTTGTGAGAGAGAAGTTAAGTGATTTCCCATGGGTTAGTGTTGTTAGTGACAAAACTGAAATGAGAACCTGTATCACCTTACTCTTTCCTAATGCAGTGATCTGTTATCCTCTTAGAATTTACCCTGCATTCCTTGAAATAGTCTTTTTCTGAGTGCTTTATTCTGATGTGTTTGGTAGAACTCAAACTCCAAATCTGAAATATCCCCTCAACAACTTCTCATGTCTGCTATTACCTTCCACTAGGCCCTATGGAGTCTCCTCCACATGTGAACTTAACTAATTAGCCAAAGATCTGAAAGGAAAGACACACAAATTTTTAGGGTGCCTACTCTGTGCCTCTCCTTTCTAGGGATGTTCACCACTGAATTCCAGAACAACTGGTATGACTTGAATAGGGTTGTACGTTAGATGATAGCAACCAATCAACCAATTGTAGGTTGTAGGTTAGATGGTAGTAACTAACCAACCAGTTGAATTCCTGATTGTGATTATTTTATCCTGATTATGTGGCAGAATGTCTTTGTAGGAAATGCACTCTAGAGTATTGAGTGATGATGCAGTATAATATCAGCAACTTACTCTCAAGTGATTCAGGAAAAATTATCTGTACCATTCTTACAATTTGCATGTAAGTTTGATATTATTATAATATAAAAAGAAAAAAATTAATATATCAGTACATCAGTCACATTTCCAAAATGTCTTCTGTGGAAGTTTGATACAGCTAAATGCTTAAAGAAAACGTAGTTCTATATAGTGAAATAAATTTGGGTAAAGTTACTTGTATTCCTTCTTGGTGATTCACTATACACGTTAGCCTGTCAGATATTCCTACAAATCACACCTTTTTTTTTTTTTTAAGGCATACTTTCATTTATTCATCCTTCCAACCACATAAATTATACTTAAGGCCTACTATATGAAAGGAAATGTTCTAAGTAGTAGAGATAGACAGAAAATAGGGAAGGCAAGATCTCTCCTCTCAGAGAGCCAACATTTTAATACAGAAAAAGACAAGTCAGTAAATGAACAAACTAATTTCAGATGGTGGTAAGTACATAGAAGAAAATGAAACTGAGTGTTAAAGGCTGGGAAGGTGGAGGTGCTGTTTGAGAAGGCCCTCAGGAGAGATAATGTTCAGGTTGAGATGAGCCAGACATGGAAAAATTTATGGGGCGAATTTTCCAGACACAGGAAGACATACATGTTGTAAGACAGGAATAAGCTTATAATGCTCATGAGGAAAAGTTTCTAAATTATCAAAATAATGAAATAAGAATTTTTGAGAAAAATCTCTTAAGTACCATATCCCTCAAAATACATGTGAAAATTGGCCATATTTTAAAACTATTGACTGCTATGTAAAAACAACAATAACATAACAATTACTAAAAATTCTTAACCTATTTTTTTTTAACTAACTACATGAATTCTCTTTGGATGACAATTTTCTATTATTTCAAAGCTTCTTTCAGAACCAATCCTTATTTTATAATTGAGTGAAAAGTTATTCTCTCTTTGTATGTAAAATGAAATAAATTGCCTGCTTTCCCCTCCCCTGGATGATGTACCAGAGTGTTGGGAAAACATCATGAAGACATGTAGGCATGAAAAGTATTCCCTGAATGTATATGGAGCTATGTTACTACTCACTCACTGAGGCAACAGCAGCATATACCTAAATTCTCTTCTAGAACTTTGACAGCACTGGATTTTGCACATTGCTAAAGAACAACTTCAATTATAAACCTTAATGAGGGAAAATACTCTTAATCATTCACAGGATTCCCTGGTGGCTCAGACAGTAAAGAATCCGTCTGCAATGTAGGAGACCCAGGCTTGATCCCTGGGTCGGAAAGATCCCCTGGAGAAGGAAATGGCTACCCACTCTGGTATTCTTGCCTGGAGAATCCCATGGACAGAGAAGCCTGGCGGGGTACAGTACATAGGGTCACAAAGAGTCAGACACAACTGAGCAACGGTCACTTTTGCTTTCAATCATTCGAGGGATAATTGTATATATAAAACCGAAGAAAATCATACACTGCATGTATCAATACTGCTGTACATATTAGAAAAACTCTTGAGTAGTCTAAGAGGGGACTGGAACAGCATGCTAAGCTACATTAGGTGGAAAAAGAGATTATGCTATAAAATGTATTTTGTGTTCTATCTGGCTAACAGGGATATGCGGAAGACAATGCAGAAGCAAAGGTAATGAAGGGAAAAGTATATTCTCAAAACTATGAATTAAGAAGAAAACTCCCTAGATCGTGAGTAGGGAAAACCACTAGACCATTCAGGTATGACCTAAATAAAATCCCTAATGATTATGCAGTGGAAGTGAGAAATAGATTTAAGGGACTAGATCTGAGAGACAGAGTGCCTATGGATGGAGGTTCATGAATTGTACAGGAGACAGGGAGCAAGACCATCCCCAAGAAAAATAAATGCAAAAAAGCAAACTGGCTGTCTGAAGAGGCCTTACAAATAGCTGTGAAAAGAAGAGAAACCAAAAGCAAAGGAGAAAAGGAAAGATATACCTATTTGAATGGAAAGTTCCAAAGAATAGCAAGGAGAAATAAGAAAACCTTCCTCAGTGATCAGTGCAAAGAAATAGAGGAAAACAACAGAACGGGAAAGACTAGAGATCTCTTCAAGAAAATTAGAGACATCAAGGGAACATTTCATGCAAAGATGGGCTCAATAAAAGACAGAAATGGTATGGACCTAACAGAAGCAGAAGATATTAAGAAGAGGTGACAAGAATACACAGAAGAACTGTACATAAAAGATCTTCACGACCCAGATAATCACGATGGTGTGATCACTCACCTAGAGCCAGACATCTTGGAATGTGAAGTCAAGTGAGCCTTAGGAAGCATCACTACAAACAAAGCTAGTGGAGGTGATGGAATTCCAGTTGAGATATTTCAAATCCTAAAAGATGATGCTGTGAAAGTGCTTCACTCAATATGCCAGCAAATTTAGAAAACTCAGCAGTGGCCACAGGCCGTGAAAAAGTCAGTTTTCATTCCAAGACCTAAGAAAGACAATGCCAAAGAATGCTCAAACCACCACACAATTGCACTCATCTCACATGTTAGCAAAGTAATGCTTAAAATTCTCCAAGCCAGGCTTCAACAATATGTGAACCCTGAACTTCCAGATGTTCAAGCTGGTTTTAGAAAAGGCAGAGGAACCAGAGATCAAATTGCCAACATCTGCTGGATCATCAAAAAAGCAAGAGAGTTCCAGAAAAACATCTATTTCTGCTTTATTGACTATGCCAAAGCCTTTGACTGTGTGGATCACAATAAACTGTGGAAAATTCTGAAAGAAATGGGAATACCAGGCCACCTGACCTTCCTCCTGAGAAATCTGTACGCAGGTCAGGAAGCAACAGTTAGAACTGGACATGGAACAACAGACTGGTTCCAAATAGGAAAAGGAGTACGTCAAGGCTGTATATTGTCACCCTGCTTATTTAACTTATATGCAGAGTACATCATGAGAAACGCTGGGCTGGAAGAAGCACAAACTGGAATCAAGATTGCCGGGAGAAATATCAATAACCTCAGAAAAGCAGATGACACCACCCTTATGGCAGAAAGTGGAGAAGAACTAAAGAGCCTCTTGATGAAAGTGAAAAGAGGAGAGTGAAAAAGTTGACTTAAAGCTCAACATTCAAAAAACAAAGATCATGGCATCCGGTCCCACCACTTCATGGCAAATAGATGGAGAAACAGTGGAAACAGTGACTGACTTCATTTTTTTGGGCTACAAAAATCACTGCAGATGGTGACTGCAGCCATGAAATAAAAAGATGCTTGCTCCTTGGAAGAAGTTATGACCAACCTAGACAGCATATTAAAAAGTGGAGACATTACTTTGCCAACAAAGGTCTGTCTAGTCAAGGCTATGCTTTTTCCAGTAGTCATGGATGGATGTAAAAGCTGGACTATAAAGAAAGCTGAGCACCGAAGAATTGATGCTTTTGAACTCTGGTATTGAAGACTCCTGAGAGTCCCTTGGACTGCAAGGAGATCCAACCAGTCCATCCTAAAGGAAATCAGTCCTGAATGTTCATTGAAAGGACTGATGTTGAAGCTGAAACTCCAATACTTTAGCCACCTGATGTGAAGAGCTGACTCATTTGAAAAGACCTTGATGCTAGGAAAGATTGAAGGCAGGAGGAGAAGGGGATGACAGAGGATATATGGTTGGATGGCATCACTGACTCAATGGACATGAGTTTGAGTAAACTGTGGGAGTTGGTGACGGACAGGGAAGCCTGGCGTGCTGCAGTCCATGGGGTCGCAAAGAGTCGGACACGACTGAGCGACTGAACTGAACTGACTGTTAGTGGCATGAAGTAAAAAATGACATAATGCTGGGCGACCTTTTATTTATGAGTACAGGGCAACTTCATCACTAAATAACTAAATCCAGGTTACATATGTGTTAATTTTGAAACATTAGTAAGGTAGGCATATCGAAACAAAATAGGAAGGAAGGAATTTAATCTTGCATAATTTAAGAGAGAAAAGGTGCCAGTTTGAGAGTAAGGTAACTTAGGCATTAGCCCAAATTCTCCATTAACTAAGAAACCACTGGTATAATCTTTGACATGAAAAAATCTATCACAGCCCTACAGGCTCAGTACTGTGCCTTCTTATTTACTTTGCTCTTTAACAGTAGAGAATGTTTAAGTAAAAGTATTACTAAGAATTAAAACATAACAGTCCATCAGGAATCCTACAGCTTACCCGGGAGCTTTTTAACCACACAGTACAGTGACTGTCAAACTATGACTCAGGGGCCAAGTCTGACCAGCCAGCTGTTTATGCATGACCTGCAAGGTAAGAATGTAGTTTTTCATTTTAAAATAGCTGGGAAAAAAGATCAAAAGAATAAAAATATTTTGAGGTGTAAAAATTATATGAAATTCAAATTTCATTTTCTATAGATAAAGTTTTATCAGAACACAACCAGCACATTTAAAAATGTATCACCTATGGCTGCTTTTGTACTGCAAAGGCAGAGCTGAATTGTTGCAACAAGGAATGTATGGCCCACAAAGTCTAAAACATACACTATCTGGCTCTTCCCAGATAACATTTGCCAGTTCCTGATATTAAGTACATGATTATGCTCTAAAATGATAGGATTTACATTTTAAAATACCAGATCAAATGGTTCACTTTAGTCCTTATCTCCCAGTATAATAGTCTTTCATGTTTCTAGTGAAATATTAAGTAATAACCTTATATTTAAAATGACTATGCCATAATATTGAGAATTTTTGTATACCCGAAAATCCACTTTCCTGATACTTGAAATTTATTAGGCATGATAAATCATTTTCTTTGGGTCAGCTTCTGATTTAAAGTGTGCAGTGGAATCTCTGAATTGAAAAATAATAGCTCCAACAGTTGATATAATATCATTTATAACAATACTGAGAAAAAAGTGAATAAATGGTTAAGTTATATAAAAAATAATCATTGCTTGAGAGTTTCAGAATTTTGTAAACTGTTTTAGCATTAAAACTAATTCTGGAATGATTTACAGTCCAGAATAATCCTCCCACTGAAAACAACTAGAACACCATACAAAGTACAGGAGGCGACTATTTTCAGACACAGGCAGTACAGGACTATGGTCCCTGAGAAAAGGGAAGTAAAGAAGGCAAGCCCTACCATCATCCAAGGCTCTCAGCCAGGAAGCAACTCCAGTACAGCAGAAAGAACCAAAATAGAGCCTGGCAATCATATTGACTTGAGGAGACAGAGAAAACGTACCAGGAGGTCAAGGAAGCTAGAATTTATGGAGTAGAGTTCCAGAGAGCAGGGAAAGAGTTCCAGTAATTTAAATGAGGGTTCCCTTGAATATTTAGCTGTATAAAAACCTGTACATGAGAAGGGTAAAATTTCTTGAGACCAGCCAAGAAGAACTTCTAAGGAAAAAAAGCTACCAGGGAGTTCTAAAACAAAGAATTCTCAGAGCTGACACAGGGCCAAAATTTCAACAAGTTCCCCTCTAGCAAGAGGGGATGAACCTCACTGAATATGCCAGGCTATTAAAAATGACCCCAGAAGGCCCACACACAGAAGCAGGGGGGAAAAGTAGTCCGAGAATAAAAGTTACTCTAGACCCTCCTGGAAGAAGCTTGGAAGCCTAGAAAGATCAAACGAATAAGCAATTAACAATGCCTACTAGGAAAAAATCTAATATACTTTAAAGGAATACCACAAAAATAAAAAACTCAACATGTAAAATTCACAAATATATGACATTCTATTAGAAATTACTGGACACACAAAGAAGTAGGAGAATGTGGCCCATAATCAGAAAAATACCTGTCAACACAGACAGATCAGAAATGACAGACATGATAGACTTAACAGGTAAAGACATTTTTAAAGGGCATTATAAGTATGCTCCATATAGATGAAAATAGGAACATAGTGAAGAGAAAAATGAAGTATTTTAAAAATATTTTTAAAGTATTTTAAAAAATACCCAAAGAGAACTTCTAGAGATTATATATATATATATATATATATATATATATATATATATATGAAAATTTCACTGGATAAGATAAGCACTCATGGTAGAAAAAAAGAAATCAGTGAACTCAAAGAGCAATATAATCTATCCAAAATGAAGTTCAGAGAGTAAAAGATGACTGTGAGACAAAGGAAGAATACTGCCTTAAATGTATTACATTATTTTAAAAAAGTGGTATAAAATTATTTGATAGTAGAATGGAATAACAGGGATATTATAAATCCTAGAGCAACTACTAAAATAAGTAAAGAGAATAAAAAATAAACCAATAAAGGAATAAAACAATAGAGAAAATTAAATGGAATCCAAAAGTATAATTAATTCAAAAATTGGTTATTAGAAAACAAATGGCAAGACGGTAGATTTAAACCCAACCACATTAATAAATACATTAAATGTAAATTATCTAAATTCTCCAATAAAAAGACATGAAAAAAGCAAGACCAAATATACACTGAGGGTCTCACACTAAAATAAGGAAATAGCTTAAAAATAAAAGGATAGAAAATATACCATGCAAACCAAAATCTTAAGAAATACCACATTTATATCAGAGAAGATAGAAGACAAAACAAAAATAGCATCAGAGATAATGAGAGATATTTCATAACGATCAAGGGATCACTTCACTTGGAAGATGGAATAATTCTAAATGTGTATGTACATAATACCAGAACAAAAACTTATACACCTGAGGGGAGAAACAAACAAGTACCCAGAACAGTTGGAGACATCAATACTCCTCCCTCAGTATCTGAAAAGAACAGGTACACTGAAAGTCCAGCAAAGACTTGAGCAGCACTCTCAATTCAACTGATGTTCATAGAACATCCCAGTCAACAGCAACAAAATAAAAACTTCTATACTGCCCATGAAACGTTTACCAAGATAGCCTACCTGCTGAACCAGGAGTGACTCTTAACAAATTAAAAAAAAAAAAGAAACTGTACATAGTACATTCCCTTATCACAGTGGAATTAAGTAAGAAATGAAAACCAAAAATGAAGAAGAAAGTAGGAACACTTACAATATCTGATTTCTGGGGTTAACATCCACATAGTTGGGTATATAGTTTGGTACACTGCAGCAATCCACATAGTTTGGTAAAAGCCTAATGATAACATATAGAAAACTGGAACTGAACAGAAAATCCAAAAATAGACTATAAAATACTCAGTCAATTAATTTTTTAAAATGCCATGGTAACTCAATGCAGGAAGAAAAAATTTCAACAAATGTTGCTGAAACAACTGGATATTCATACGGAAAAAAAAAATGAATTTTTCTTCTATGTGACAAGATTTTGTATATGTGAAAGACTAAATGAAAATACATTATAAACCTAAGAGTAGAACGTAAAACTACAAAGCTTCAAGAAGAAAACAGGGAAAAATTTTTTTACTACTTTAGGATAGGCAAAAATTCAAAAGCATGAACTATATAAAAAAAGAAATACAGAAAGAGTAAACCATACTTTACTTCACCTCATAAACCATACTCTATCAAAATTAAAAACTTTTGCTATTTTAAAAACATCATTAGAAAAACTAAGTGGCCAGTAATTACATTAAATGATAAAAACCACAAGATACCAGTTCACACTCATTAAATGGCTAAATTTAGAAAAGACTGACAATTCTAAATACTGGTGAGGATATAGAGCTGTGATGCCTAAATACTGGTGAAGATGTAGAGCTGCATTCATGCACCCTCTAACACAATAGCCACATGTAATCATTTAAATTTCAACTGATAAACTGAATAAAATTTAAAAAAAATTAACTTCCTGAAATGTACTAGCCATATTTTACCTGCTCAACAACTACATGTGGCTAGTGGTTACAGTACTGGACAGTGCTGATATAAAACATTTTCATTATTTCAGAAAGTTTTGGTGCTGGGAAAGCTGGTCAACCACTTGTAAAAGAATGAAACTAGAACACTTTCTAACACCATACACAAAAATAAACTCAAAATGGATTAAAGATCTAAATGTAAGACCAGAAACTATAAGACTCCTAGAGGAGAACATAGGCAAAACACTTTCCGACATAAACCACAGCAAGATCCTCTATGATCCACCTCCCAGAATATTGGAAATAAAAGCAAAAATAAACAAATGGGACCTAATGAAACTTAAAAGCTTTTGCACAACAAAGGAAACTATAAGTAAGGTGAAAAGACAGCCCTCAGATTGGGAGAAAATAACAGCAAATGAAGCAACAGACAAAGGATTAATCTCAAAAATATACAAGCAACTCCTACAGCTCAATTCCAGAAAAATAAATGACCCAATCAAAAAATGGGCCAAAGAACTAAACAGACATTTCTCCAAAGAAGACATACAGATGGCTAACAAACACATGAAAAGATGCTCAACATCACTCATTATTAGAGAAATGCAAATCAAAACCACAATGAGGTACCATTACACGCCAGTCAGGATGGCTGCTATCCAAAAGTCTACAAGCAATAAATGCTGGAGAGGGTGTGGAGAAAAGGGAACCCTCTTACACTGTTGGTGGGAATGCAAACTAGTACAGCCGCTATGGAAAACAGTGTGGAGATTTCTTTAAAAACTGGAAATAGAACTGCCATATGACCCAGCAATCCCACTTCTGGGCATACACACTGAGGAAACCAGATCTGAAAGAGACACGTGTACCCCAATGTTCATCGCAGCACTGTTTATAATAGCCAGGACATGGAAGCAACCTAGATGCCCATCAGCAGATGAATGGATAAGGAAGCTGTGGTACATATACACCATGGAATATTACTCAGCCGTTAAAAAGAATTCATTTGAATCAGTCCTAATGAGATGGATGAAACTGGAGCCCATTATACAGAGTGAAGTAAGCCAGAAAGATAAAGAACATTACAGCATACTAACACATATATATGGAATTTAGAAAGATGGTAATGATAACCCTATATGCAGAACAGAAAAAGAGACACAGAAGTACAGAACAGACTTTTGAACTCTGTGGGAGAAGGTGAGGGTGGGATGTTTCGAAAGAACAGCATGTATATTATCTATGGTGAAACAGATCACCAGCCCAGGTGGGATGCATGAGACAAGTGCTCAGGCCTGGTGCACTGGGAAGACCTGGAGGAATCGGGTGGAGAGGGAGGTGGGAGGGGGGATCGGGATGGGGAATACGTGTAAATCTATGGCTGATTCATATCAATGTATGACAAAACCCACTGAATAAATAAATAAATAAATAAAGGAAAAAAAATTTCAATTGATAAACTGAATAAAATTAAAAAAAAATTAACTTCCTGAAATGTACTAGCCATATTTTACCTGCTCAACAACTACATGTGGCTAGTGGTTACAGTACTGGACAGTGCTGATATAAAACATTTTCATTATTTCAGAAAGTTCTATAGGATAAAATTAATTTAAAATATCTGAAATGTTCAGACATTACTTGCACGTATGTAAAATTTTACCATCACTTTAAAAAAGCTTGACACCTCCTTTCAAAGTTGAATAAAACTTACCATATAACCCAACAATTGTCCTCTTAGATATCTACCCAGCAGGGTTAGTATCATTAGAGACCTAGTGGGGAGCTGGAACTTCCACTCCTACTAAAACATAACAGCAGTTTTCTCCCAAATGTCAATGGAGGGTAAGTGGTACCCTGCACTTATATTTCTAGCTGGCAATACCCTGTCAGGGTAGTATCAAAAGAGGCCTGCTCAACTGAAATAAAATGTAAAGTATCATGACATAATTGTCCAGGTTTTAACTGAAAACCACTCAATGAGACTAACATACTGGAAAGAAATGAAAAATAGAAAGTCTAAGAAACAGACGGTCTTAGCAAAGAAATACAAAGAATAAAATTATTATAAAAAGTAGGAGATACAAAGAATAAAATTATAGAACTGAAATTATAATAATTGAAATTAGAAATCCAATAGATGGGCTAAACAAGAGAATGGAGAGGATAGAAGAAAAAAAAATCAGTAACTAAAAGATAAAACAATTGTAAAGTAATTAGCCTTCAATTAAAATAAATAAATTAAAAAAAAAGATAAAACACTAGAAGTTACCCATCCTAAATAACATAAAGGACATAGACTGAATGCAAATGAACAGAGCCTCAGGGAACCATGAAATTATACCAAAAGTTCAAACATTCAAGTCATCACAGTCTTGGAAGTGAGGAGAAAAAGAGCAGGGCTGGAAAAATATTTGAAAAAATATGGTCGAAAAATTTTCCCTAAATTGGCTAAAGACATAAATCTATAGATTTGAGAAGCTGAAAAAACTTCAAACAGAGTAAACCCAGAGAAATCCACACCAAGACATACCACAGTCAAACTTCTGAAAACTAAACACAATTAAAAAAAAATCTTAAAAGCAGCAAGAGAGAAAAGATCCTTTATCTACAGGGAAAAACCAATTTGACCATCAGTGGATTTCTCATAAGAAGCCATACAGGCCAAAAGGAACTGGCACAATCTTTTTCAAGAGCTGAAAGAAAAAGAACTGTCAACCCAGAATTTTTCCTCCAGAAAAATATCATTGAGGGAATGAAGAGAAAAGGAAGATATTCTTAGGCAAAGGAAAGTTAAGAGAATTTATTTCTAGCTGACTTGCCCTAAAAGAATGGATAAAGAAAGTTCTCTAAATTGAAAGGAAATGAAAAAAGATGACATCTTGGAACATCAGGAAGAAGGCCAAAAGGGTAAAACTATGGATACTAGCTATACTATGAATAATAGTTCTTCTTCTCTTGTCTTCCAAATTATGTCTGATTGTTTAGGCAAAGATTATAATACTGTCTGATATGGTTCACAATGTATTAAAGAAAATATTTAAAACAAGTAGATATAAAATTATGTACACATGCATATAATATATACCTATAAATAATACAACTTATATATTAAAATATTAAGTCAATTAAATGAGGGCAAATAAAGGGACCAAAGGAAGGTGAGGAATCTACACTTTGCTTGCAGTACTAAAATGTAGCAGTGCTAGCAGCAGTATTGCACAGGAGACTGTGGTATGTCATAATTATACAATGGAATATCTAGAGCAATGATGAAAAAGTTGTACAAAGAAACACCTTTTTAAAACACCACAGTGGGTCAACACGGAATTCTAAAAAGTATTCAAGTAATGCACAGAAAAACAGGAAAAAGAAAAGAAAAATGGAAAAGAAGAAACAAATGAAATACAAAAAATTAAAGGTCCGATTTAGGTCCTAACATATCAATAATTACCTTAATTAGCAACAGACTCAAACTGGAAGCAACTAAAATGTCCTATAATGGATGGTTAAACAAATTGTGGTACATCAATACTATGAAACACTAAATCAGCAATAAAAAGGAATGAACACAGTATAATTTGGGTGTATCTCAAGGGCATTATGCTAAATGAAAATAGCCAGTCTCAAAGGTTATATATCATATAATTCCATCAATATGACATTTTTTACAATTTTTAAAATTTATTTTTAATTGGAGGATAATTGCTTTACAATGTTGTGTTGATTCTGCCATACAACACTGTGGATTAGCTACAAGTATCCATATATCCCCTCCCTCTGGAACCTCTCTCCCATCCTTCCCATCCCACCCCCTAGGTTATCACAGAGTACCAGGTTCAACTCCCTGTGTTATATAGCAACTTCCCAATTCATCCCACTCTCTCCTTCCCCCACTGTGTCTACAAGTCTGTTTTCTATGACGGTGTCTCTATTCTTGCCTTGTAAATAGGTTCATCAGTAACATTTTTCTAGATTACATACATATATGTGTGTTAATATATAATTTTTCTCTTTCTGGCTTAATTCACTCTGCATTACAATCTCTAGGTTCATCCACCTCAAAAGAACAGACTCAGATTTGTTCCTTTTTGTGGCTGAGTAAGATTTCATCATATATACGGACCACAGTTTCCTTGTATGTTCATCTGTTGACAGACATCTAGGTTACTTCCATGTATATGACATTCTTGAAATGACAAAATCATAGAGATGGATAACAGATTAGTGGCTGCAAGGAGTTAAAGGTAGTTGAGAGGAGGAGGTGTGTGGGGGTGTGTGTGTGTGAGACTATAAAGGGGCAGAAGGAGGGAAGTTTTTCTGGTGAGATTGCAGTCTTGGTTATATGAATCTACATATGTGATAAAATGCCAAAGAACTATTAACTCATTTTATACCAATATCAGTTTCTTGATTTTGATATTATTATTCTACAGTTATAGTAGATGTAACTAATAAAAACTGGGTGAACGGTAAAGAGGATATCTCTACATGATACTATCTTTGCAACATCCTGTGAATTTGTAATTATTTCAGAGTATAAAGTGAACCAACATTGTGAATACTTTGAGTTCATTATCAAGGTTTCTAGGTTTCCCAGATGGCACAGCGGTAAAGAATCCTCCTGTCAAGCGGGAAATGTGGGTTCTATTTCTGGGTTGGGAAGACCCCCTGGAGAAGGAAATGGCCACCAACTCCAGTACTCCTGCCTGGAAAATTTCATGGACAGATGAGCCTGACAGACTACAGCCCATGGGGTCGCAAAGAGCTGGACACGACTTAGTAACTGAACAGCAGCAGCAGCACCAAGCTTTTAATAATACGTGTAAGTAAAAGTTTTTCCTTTTTTCTTAAAAAAAAAAAAAGCCACAACATCCTTATTTATAATAACTAAAACCTGGAAACAACTCGAATGTTCATTAATAGATGAATGAGTAAACAAATGGTTATGTAATTGTACAATAGAAGACTCAGTTCAGTTTAGTCACTCAGTCGTGTCCGACATTTTGCGACCCCATGAATTGCAGCACACCAGGCCTCCCTGTCCATCAGCAACTCCCGGAGTTCATCCAAACTCATGTCCATCGAGTTGGTGATGCCATCCAACCATCTCATCCTCTGTTGTCCCCTTCTCCTCCTGCCCTCCATCCCTCCCAGCAAAAGGTCTTTTCCAATGAGTCAACTCTTCCCATGAGGTGGCCAAAGTATTGGAGTTTCAGCTTCAGCATCAGTCCTTCCAATGAACACCCTGGACTGATCTCCTTTAGGATGGACTGGTTGGATCTGCCTGCAGTCCAAGGGACTCTCAAGCATCTTCTCCAACACCACAGTTCAAAAGCATCAATTCTTCGTTGCTCAGCTTTCTTCACAGTCCAACTCTCACATCCGTACATGACCGCTGGAAAAACTATAGCCTTGACTAGACAGACCTTTATTGGCAAAGTAATGTCTCTGTTTTTTAATATGCCATCTAGGTTACTGACTATGCCAAAGCCTTTGACTGTGTGGATCACAATAAACTGTGAAAATTCTGGAAGAGATGGGAATACCAGACCACCTGACCTGCCTCTTGAGAAACCTGTATGCAGGTCAGGAAGCACCAGTTAGAACTGGACATGGAACAACAGACTGGTTCCAAATAGGAAAAGGAGTACATCAAGGCTGTATATTGTCACCCTGCCTATTTAACTTATATGTAGAGTACATCATGAGAAACTCTGGGCTGGAAGAAGCACAAGCTGGAATCAAGATTGCCAGGAGAAAAAAAAAAAAAGATTGCCAGGAGAAATATCAATAACCTCAGATATGCAGATGACACCACCCTTATGGCAGAAAGTGAAGAGGAACTAAAAAGCCTCTTGATGAAAGTGAAAGAGTAGAGTGAAAAAGTTGGCCTAAAGCTCAACATTCAGAAAACTAAGATCATGGCATCTGGCCCCATCACTTCATGGGAAATAGATGGGGAAACAGTGGAAACAGTGTCAGACTTTATTTTTTGGGGCTCCAAAATCACTGCAGATATTGATTGCAGCCATGAAATTAAAAGACAATAAAACACTACTTAGCAACTAAAAAAGAATAAATCACTTATATACAAAACATGGATGAATCTCAAAAATATTAAGCTGAGGGAAAGAAGCCACACACAAAAGAGTTCACTGTGAATAGTTCCACTTATGCAACATTCTGGAACAGGCAAAACTGAAGTACATATAGATCAGTAGTTGTCAGGGGTTTAAATGTAGGTAGAGGCTTTGAACAAAAAGGAACAGTCTAAAGGATTTTCTGGGATGATGGGTTTACCTGTAACCAGTTTGTAGTAGTAGTTTACATGAATCTGTTTATGTGTTAAAGCTCACAGAACTAATTTTTAAAAAGTCAATTTTACTGCATGTAAAAATTTAAAACAATGATAAAAACCATCATCTCCCATCACAGCTTTTCAAGTCCCATCTTCAATAACTGATATATCGGAAAAAGAATACAGCTGAATCTTGAACAACGTGGGTTTGAACAGTATGGGTCCACTTACATGCAAATATCTTTCAATACTAAATTCAGTACTCAATATTTTTCAGTACTACACCATAGTTGGTTGAATCTCTATTTGTGGAGGAACTTGAAATGCAGAGGGAAGACTATACATGATACCTGGATCAACCCCATTATTCAAGGGTCAGCTGTATTCAGTTCCTACTACTGTCACTACCTAGCTGGTACTGAGTAACTTACCTTCTAACCCTTGGTTTTTCTTTGAAAAATGAAATAAGTAAATGATCTCCAAAGCTTACTTCTATTCTAAAACCTATTCATATTTCATGCTTCTGTTAAATTTGTTGTATCTCGGAATTAATAAGGAACACAAAACATATCCATGTACTCAAGCGGATTCTATAATCCTACTTCAGACATTGTGGGCTGGCTTTCAATATTCTCTACTATTGGTGTTATTTCTGTAATCTTTTTATGGGCTGTTAATGTCTAACTTCAGAGAAGGAAATGGCAATCCCCTCCAGCATTCTTGTCTGGAGAATCCCATGGACAGAGGAGCCTGGTGGGCTACTGTTCATGGGGTCACAAAGTTGGACACGACTGAGTGACTGAGCACAATGTCTAATCTTAGTTATTAGCTTTGAGTAGATGACCTTTGGATAGGACTCTCCCCTATTAGTAATAACCAGGCCTCAGCCTATACGGACTATATAATATTTGTGCTCCCTTTATCACATCAGTCCTTCTCTATAGTTTGCTTTTAAAGTCTGTGAACCAGCATTCATGCTAGCAAAATGACACCTGCTATTTTTAATTTTATATGACATATAGTATTGGTATTACTGGGGAAGAGAAAGCAAGCCATTTTTAAATGGTTTTGCTCAATATAATAATGTGCTTTTTTTTTGTTTGTTTACCCTGTATGGAAAATCCAGAGTTCCCAAAATCTTTTACTCCTTCTTATCTCCTGTAGAAGATCTGCAGACTAGCAAGTCTTGTACTGAAATGCTCTCTTCCCACACAAGAATGAGCAAAGCCAGCGAGGGGACTCACATAATTTTAATTCCAAATTTAGTGTTCATAGAAAACCTTGGTTGCAATCTCAAATGGCCTTTGGTTTAAATCTTTTTTTTTTTTTTGAGATGGAGTTTTATAAAAGAAATAAGACTAGAGAACAAATGATTATTTATTTCAACAAGTTATATCCAACAAATAATTTTTGAATACTTAGAAAAATCATCCAATCTTCTCATTTTGAGAAATAAGAAAAATAAAAGTGGCACACATATATGCCAACAAGTATTCAATTAACTATGCTTGCTTGATTGATACTATTTTTCTCTAATAAATCCAAATAACAAGGCAACTACAGATGAACTGATAATATAAATATAGGTCAGCAGATTCTGTAACGCTCCTTTATCACCTACACTTCTTTTAAAAAAATGTGAATCAATTCATTTACTTCTTTAAGATATATACTAAAATATAAAATAAGTCCTGAGGTACATATAACTGTTAAACAGCAGTACATTTGGAAAAGGAAAGCTAATTAATATTTCCTTACAATTCCACTGCTATGTTAACCTTTAAGGAAGATGCAAATTTTATTTTATTGAATTTCCTCAGTGTTGAGATCACACATATAAACACACACACACACACATACAAATCAATATCTCTGTATTTTCCTCACTGCCATCCTCAGATTTACTAAAGATGACATTGAAAAGGATCTGAGAGTTCCTCAAATTCCTATACATCTATAAGAACTTATCTCATTCTTAGAAAGTACCCTGATACAGAAACTAAACTCCATAGAAGAAAGCAAATCTACATTAATATTGAATCAATATCGTGGCAGAACACTTTTTTAGTGCTACCAAATTTCTAAACAAGGCTGAAAAAAAAGTGTTTCAATAATTTACTTATGGGCATGCTAAGTCACTTCAGTCATATCTGACTTTTTGCGACCTCATAGACTGCAGCCCGCCAGGCTCCTCTGTCCATGGGATTCTCTAGGCAAGAATACTAGAGAGCGTTGCCATGCCCTCCTCCAGGGGATCTTCCTGACCAAGGGATCCAATCCATGTCTCCTGCAGCTCCTCCACTGTAGACAGATTCTTTACCACCAAGCCACTGGGGAGCCCTATTTTCTTATAGAAGTAGTTTAAGAAATTAAAAAGCTTAATGGAGTAAACCCATGTCTTCTCAACCATTCCTGTACTGAGAGAATGTTTTAAAATGAATGAGGCATCAGACTGGAAGCCTGGTTCTTTAACCCTAGTGCCAAACAAAGGAAACTGACAAATCACAGGAAAAAAAGTCCAATCACTTAAAAAAATTCTAAGCCCTCAGCTAAACATAACTTTATTATGACCACCAAATCAGAGCTGGCCAATGAGAAGCTAATTGTAGTCCTTAAAACTTACTGTAGTCTGGGTAAGCAAGATAGAGTCATATTATAACAGGTACAATTCAATAAAAAACTGTTTATGTCAGATGTTTAAAGCTTCTAGGAGACTAGTTCCAGAGATATTTCAAAATAAAAACTAAATATCAAGTATTCTAAAGTGATCTTTTCATTTTTTTCCTTTAAAGAACCTTAAAAGCAATGGTTGAAAAATACCCTTGCACATGTTTTGAGGTCAGATACAACACTGAGAATTTAAGTTTTCCTCAAATGCCATTTCCCTGAATACCATGGATCTGATGGTATTAAAATGGGAGTTAGCTAAAAGGTGGAACTCTGTAGCAAAGGGCATGTGGGAGAAATGTCAGCTCGTGGGACAAGAGACTCTTTCAAATTAAAGACTCCTAAGGAAAGAAAGATTTCAAGAAGAACATTTTCTTTTCTAATTTAAGTAAAATCTTATTTAATGTTGCTTTAAATTTTGTTATGCATCTATTACATCCTTTATTGTTTTCTTCATTTGATAAAACATATGGAAGATCCTCCATTTACTAGTTCTATAAAATAGTTTATTAAAAACTTTAATTTAAAATAAAAAAAGAGATTTTTACTAATGACCAAATTTTCATATCCACAGAGAAAGCACCATCACACCATATAATCTAGAAAACTAACTCCTTTTAAGGAAGGACAACTGGGGGACCAGAACTGTAAAAGAATAATGACTAACATCCATAAACTAGTTTTAATATAATTTTCTTTCCAATTAAAATATATATATTGTTTACAGAAAGCTACCAAAGTAAAGGAATCTATTGATCTGTACAGCAAGATCACTGGCATGGGAACAGTTAATGCTTCCAAAACTACCAAGTGGAAATAGGAAAGAAAACTGAGCTCACATCACTAAAGGCAATGAAATAATGAAATGATTTTCAGTAAAATTTAGCTTCCCACACATATTTTTGTTCCTTTGCCTTATATCCTTTTGAATTAACTGTCTTAAATTTTCCTTAGGTAATTTACAATTTATTTTTTACATTTAAAGTCGCTCAGTCGTGTCTGACTCTTTGAGACCCCATAGACTACAGTCCATGGAATTCTCCAGGCCAGAGTACTGGAGTGGGTAGCTATCCCTTCTCCAGGGGATCTTCCCAACCCAGGAATCAAACCGGGGTCTCCCGCATTGCAGGAGGATTCTTTATCAACTGAGCTATCAAGGAAGCTAAAATCTGACACTTGTAGTTTGTTTCCTCCTGCCGATTAAGAGAGAGATAAAAAATGTCTGACACTTGCAGCCTATTTCCTCCATTTGGAGACCCCTAGCCTTCCTACCTGTTACCCTCTCGTTTCCCACTTTTCTTTTAGGAGAATTAAGTACTTGATTATGAAGTATGGTTTCTCTATGAACTACATCATTGTGGATAAAGCAATTCAAATAGTACACTACTGATAAATACAAAAATATTAAAAGTCCATTACACCCACTCCTCATTCAGGAAAAAAATGAAAACAAAGATTAAATCAATGCAGATCTGAGTTTTTGCCATTCCCTTCCCTCTTTGTTCCTGCTATTTATACTGCTTGTATTCATTACTACATTTATACTGGGAAACATTTGTTTTTCTTGCTTGGATTTATTTCATAAACCACTAAATTCTCACTTTCTCCTGCAGTAAGACTTCATCACAAAGGTATAATTAATCCCACTAAAGCAAGAAAAAAAAAAGAAAACTCTAGGTTTAGTCACTCATTTAGTTTAGGCTCAGCTATGTGACCCTAGACCAATTCAATTGCTCTTTTGTACAATAATGATGATGCTAGGTAATCTACAAGATTGTGATGAAGCTTGTGTGAGATTAAGGTAGGTGAAAGAGTTTTGGATGTTTAAAGCGTCATACAAATGTAAGGGTCTCAGTTTCTGCATCTATCATATGGGAGGATTCAGTTTGATGATCTCTAAGGATGTCTCATCTCTAAAAATGCATTGATATTTACATATGAAGCACATTAAAAAATCCATTTACTCTTGGGATAATTTCATAGTTGTAAGAGACTTAGGGAACAATTAACTCAACCCTCTCATCTCACAAAACAAGTCCAAAAGTAGACTAAGAGACTGGTATATAACACAAGTCAGTAGGAAAGTTGGGAGCAGGAAGGACACAGACCAGACTCTTACCTTAAAATCCCTTCTATCATGTGATGCCGTTCACTGTTTCGTGAATTTAAACTGTCTTCACCACAGTTTAGACAATTACCTTTACAAACTGGAATGGAAAGCTAAAATGGAAAGCTTGTTAAGAAAATGTAAATATTACTTTGGTGAAGATGATTTAACTGTTAACAGTCCAATTAAGAATGTTTACAAATGACTTTTTTTTTGGCCAGGAGAAATATCAATAACCTCAGATATGCAGATGACACCACTCTTATGGGAGAAAGTGAAGAGGAACTAAAGAGCCTTTTGAAGAAAGTGAGAGGAGAGTGAAAAACCTGGCTTAAAACTCAACATTCAAAAAACGAAGATTATGGCATCTGTTCCCATCACTTCATGGCAAAGAGATGGGGAAACAATGGAAATAGTGAGAGACTTTATTTTCTTGGGCTCCAAAATCACTGCAGATGGTGAGTGCAGCCATGAAATTAAAAGATGCTTGCTCCTTGAAAGAAAAGCTATGACCAACCTAGACAGCATATTAAAAAGCAAAGACATTACTTTGCCAACAAAGGTCTGTACAGTCAAGGCTATAGTTTTTGCAGTAGTCATGTATGGACGTAAGAGCTAGACAATAAAGAAAGTTGAGCACTGAAGAATTGATGCTTTTAAATTGTGGTGTTGGAGAAGACTCTGGAGAATCCTTGGACTCTCAAGGAGATCAAACCAGTACATCTGAAAGGAAATCAATCCTGAACATTCATTGGAAGGACTGATGCTGAAGCTGAAGCTCCAATACTTTGGCCACCTGATGCAAAGAGCTGATTCATTAGAAAAGACCCTGATGCTGGAAAGATTAAAGGCAGAAGAGGATGACAGAGGATGAGATGGTTGGATGGTATCACTGACTCGATGGACATGAGTTTGAGCAAGCTCCAGGAACTGGTGATGGACAGGGAAGCCTGGTGTGCTGCAGTCCATGTGGTGCAAAGAGTCGGACAAGACTGAGTGACTGAACTGAACTGAACTGACAAATGACACAAATCGCAAAAGGAGCTTAGATCAAACTGTCCAGCTATTCACTTGATTTGTGTGACATTCAATTTTAAGTCAATAGGTATGATGTAAACCCCATCTAACCTTTCACAATAAAGAGTTTCAATTCTGCTTTTGTTACTTACTAGCTACGTGATTCAGGGCAATTTATTTCCCTGAGCTTCAGCCTCTTCCTTTTTCTTTAAAACAGAGATAATACCAAGTATGTCACCTGGTTATTCTGAATTAGCTCATGTTAAATGATCTAGCTCATGTTAAGACCCTATATATCAGTACCTGGCACATACTAAGTGCTGTACAAATATTATTTTCCTTCTCTAATTTCCTAAACTTTAGAGGAATAGAGAATGTTTCCTCTCCTTTTACTTTATCAGAAATATTTATTAAATTAAATATATGGGGTCCTGGTCCCTCCACTTCAGTTACAAGCAGTTGTACAACTAAACCTAAATAAAATGAGGAGCAGTGTGACAAAATGGAAGGCATATGGGGTTTAGAGTCAACAAATCTGAATTTGAATTCTGGTCTGACTACATACTAGCTTTTTACCTTGAGCAATTTACCAGACCTCTCAAGCTTCTTATCTGGAAATGTGACTTTTATCTAGCTTTTTATCATTCTGTTGTTCATATTCACAGATATGGCAAATACCTAGAAAGGGGCATGTCTTATTAATCTCTGTCTCTTCCATACTAAGGCAGAGTTCAAAATTATAAGATCTGCTGCTAGAATAAGGCAAGAGACTGAAAAGAAAGAGAGAGACTCAAGATTAGAATAAACATGTTACATTAAGAAAAGAAAAAGTACAAACCCAATTTAACTGGCACCAACTGTAGGCATTATGTCACTGCTTCCTTTTCTTTCCTTAGGAATGGGCCTCAATTATTCTTTTCCTACAGGATGATGCAACCTGGGAAATGTGTGTTAGTGGAGGTCAGTTGACTCAGACTTTAAAATTGAGCATTTTAAAATTTACCATACGGCAGTACTTACCACAATACTCATTCTATTTAATGGACTTTTTTAAAATAGATAAAATATCCAAGAGGTGTTTTACTTTAGAAAATACTATAGGTTTAAATAGCCTTAAGAAAACCCCCAAGTCTCATACTATGGGCAGATTCCTTACTGTCTGAGCCACTTGGGAAGCCCTTAAAAAAGTAACCTTACCTCAAACATTACTTTCAATGAATAACAATACTTTGTTAAAGAGGACTTAACTAGTCAGGATAGGATTGCAGAAAGCAGTATGTACAGATGCTTCTAGAGCTATATGCCTTAATCTTTTGAGTGAAGGGTGAGTGGTGAGGTATTATGCACAACTATGAGAATCTGATGAAAGCTACAAATTGCACGCCCAGAAAAAGGCACATACATGCATCATATTTTACATATAATTTTAGTTGAGTCATGAAGCCCAGTAATTACCCTGTAAATCTCTAAAATCTGTTAGTAGATGCTAAGCAACCTCTGTTTTTGAATTTTTCAAAATAATGGACTTAAAGGATTTTACAACCTTAAGCAATTTAGCAGCCATCTAATGCAAACTGCTAATACTAATAAAGAAATAGTGCTCCAGAAAGATAAAAAGAATTAGGTAAAGCCGTATTGCACCCAGGAACAAAGACATGTCCAACTACCATACTAATCTACATAAGACTGACAAGGCAGAATTTAGTATAAATCAGTGCCTTTGGGTCAGAATAATTACCACAATGGAACCAGAATAGGAGACTTTCAAATGATCTTTTGGCCTAAACACATAATAGATCATCATTGATGGTTAAGAAAAGGAAATTTGGAGTTACATGGCACGTGAGAAAGTTGACAAAGGCACTAAATCTTTCTTATTCTCAGGTTCTTCAAAACAAAATGGAAAAATAATAAAACCTTCCCTTGTAGGATTATTTGAATGATAAAATCCTATAACACAGTGCCTAGGTATATCCCCTGGAGGAGGAAATGACAACCTACTCCAGTATTCTTGCCTGAAAAATCCCATGGACAGAGGAGCCTGGCATTATAGTTGGGCTACAGTTCATGGGGTCACAAAGAGTTGGATACGACTGAGCACAGCACAGCTGCAGAAGCAAGGTACACAGTAGGTGCTCATGAAATGATATGAATTTTAACATATTTCTTGTCAAGTCATGGAATTAGGTAAAATATCAAATAAAATCTCAAAGTAAATGAGATGCTTTCCAGCTAAATAAAATAACTAGCAAACATTTACAAACTATCTATACTATATTATTCAAGGTTTTACCAAGGATACAAAAGGATAAAGCTGTCCTCCTGTGTTCTCTTTTCAAGCAAAGACACAGAGATTTTTCCTGCTCAGTTTCTGCCTTGGGTTCCTCTTTCCCTTTTCCCTTTCTTGTTTAGCTGCTCAGTCGTTCTGACTCTTTGCGACCCTTTGGATTGTAGCCCGCCAGGCTCCTCTGTCCATGGGATTTTCCAGGCAAAAATACTGGAGTGAGTTGCCATTTTCTTTTCCATTCCTTTCCCCTGAGGGCTCAGCTTTTTGCCTACTTCATATCTACCCACATTCTCTGTGCTCCAACCAGGACTGAAAGGATCCCCACATGAATATCTCTAATCCTAACCTTTCATCTGAGCATCATATGCCTATATTTTGCTTTCTATATGCTTCCACTTGAAAGTACTATAAGTACAATACATCAAAAACTTTTCCTAACATCTATTCCTTCTTTAAATTCCCTGCTATGGTTATTAACAGCACCACAGCCACTTAGACACTTAAATCAAAGCCTGACAGTAATCTCACATTTCACCAATTACTTTAAATGTCTGATTCATTTCTACTCTAAACACTTTTCACGTCTATGTCCTCAACTTCACCCCTATTAATGGTATCCAAATCCAGGGCATTGTCTCTCAATATGACTAAATCAGTAATCTATCTGGTTTACTCTCCTCTATGCATGCACTCTTACCCTACCTCAAAGCCATTTACCATACTCCCATTAAAATGATCACTCTAAAATGAAAATCCTGCCACACCTGTCAAACTCTTCAAAAGCTATTATTCACAGGATAAGGATAAAGTCCAAGTTCATCCACAAAACAAATGCCCACATATGATACAGAAAGCCCTCCATGACTTGGCTCATGCCTATCTCTTCATCTTCATTTCCTATCTCCCACTTCATCACACTACAGCCATACTGAACTACTTGTCAAACTTCGTGCTGTTCTCTTAGGCAATATAAACTTATGCTCCTTCCACAAATAGGAAATTCTTACTTGCTCTTCCAGATTCAGGTCCAGGATCACCTTCTCTGGGAAGCCTCCAGAGTATACTTTCCTACCCCACTAAGCTCACACATCATCACAACAAGCACTCAGGAGATTTTTGTTAAACTGAACTGAAACTAAGCAAACTAACAACAAAGAGCAAATAATTTATACATACAAAGCCAGTGAGAAGGGCAACTAGGTCAATTTCAGTGCTTCTTTAGAGAAAAGTCTTGATCTGGGGATACAAGGAGAGATTGTTCACAGATTGTTGAAGAAAAGAAATTAAAGTATTTGAGTGAGTAAAACAGAGATGGAAATGGACACATTTAGGAGACACATGTAAGAAAAGACTGGAGGATAATAAACAGCTAATATAAACTCACAAATGTAGCCATCAATATAAAATGATTTAGAGACACAACCAATAAATCACCAAAGATTATTAAACAGTTTTCTCTGGAATTATATGATTTAATTCCCATTTATAGATACTACCCTGTACTTCAATTAGGGGGATATTAATTGAGAAAGATATTTTCATCTTTTAGTTAATCTCTTGCATTGTTATAAGTCTGAGAAGGTATTGCCACTTAGTACTGAAGAACTCTACACAAAATCCTGAAATTATAACATATCTCTACATAGCACAATAGTTCACTGAAATTGGAACAAGGTAACACAGACTTTCTTTCAGTTAGTTCAAGGGCTAGTCAATCTCCTTAAATAATCATTAATATTGGAACACTAGGTTGCTCCAAATCAGCAGTGGAAAATGAAACTGCAGAAAATTCAACATCAATTCACAGAGGAATTCAACTGTAAATACCCTGCTTTCTGAATGCAGAATTCAAGAATATCAATCCTGAAACTTAAATACACTAGTTATAACACAGAAGAAGAACAGATGTATGAGGTAGACTCATATGAAGAGTAAAAACTAAGGTTATCTACTAAGAATAAGAGAAAGAAATGCTGTTATTTCTAAACTGTACTTCATGACACAAAATCTACTGCTTGTAGTAAAAACAGGTATGACTCATCCTAATGCAATAACTAGAAAAACCACACAACAGTCAGAAGAGGATCACATTAGAAGAATAAACAGAACAAGTAAACCAGCCACCCTAAACTGAAGCATCTTGAAGTGGACATCTAATTGGTTATTTTATATACTTGACAGTATATATGTATAAGGTAATAACAACCCTGGGCACATCTTCTATACCAAGAGGAAAGGTGATTAGAAAACAGATTTATGTAAACAAGCACAGAAGTACTTTGGAGCTTAAAATTCATTTGCATGGAGTTGTATGTTTTCTTGTCCTTGACTGTAAATGCAAATTCCCTGCTTTTAGCTTTGTAGACAATTTAAAAAGAGAGACACAAAAGTGAATGTGAATTTGCAACATAACTCTGTTATATCAGAAGATATGGATGATTCTTACTTTCACATCATACCTGTCATTTTAAAACACCCCTACTGATATGAACTAACATTCATGAATGAAAGGTTAAAAAATTCTCTTGGGCTGTTGTATTCAAGCAAATTGACAGATATGAACGCACAAACACTAGTCTTGGATTATGAAATCCCCACACACATGAATACCACTGTAAAAATAAATTTCTCTAAGAGAATAGGGACTGAAAATGTTGCTGGTTTGCTAAAGAGAAAGCATCACTATAAAAGAAACTGGCAGCCTACCAATATGATGCTGACAAACATTTTATGCCCCAGTGTGCTGTAGATGATCTTTTAGATTTTGTCAGTCAGTGTCACCTATGTTTCTGCAATATTTCATTTTATGAAAAACCTATTGGCTGAGGGAATATGGAATCATCTGTCTGCAAAAGCAAACTTTTTGTCTGACATGGATTTATTTTTTTAACAAGAAAAGAGAGATATACATTTCTTGGGATCATAATCTCAAGCACAGATTGGGACTAATATCTGAACTGTACACATGCAAGGATTATTCATAAAAGAGGAGCAGATTTGCACACACACAGTTGATTCTTGCTATGTGCAGTAGTTATGTTCTGTAAAGTTTTTGCGAACGCTGAACTGGTGAATGCTATACTTCCATTGCTTCTAGGAAATAGAAAACAGGGTTAAGTTTCTACAAGCCTCTGCTTACAACATTTTATCAACCTATCAATAGGTAACTTCTTTTAATGTGTACTTCTGTTTAGAGATACTTTATTTAATATGTACTGTTGATTCATTAAAATCGAACTCACAGCCAAGAGTTTAGGTCATGACTGAACAAAGCTTATCTAACACACATATTTTCACCATTAGTAACATCACAACTTTCTTGTGCTTAGGCACACTACACAGTACTTCTGCACAAAACCCAGAGGCCAGGTTAATCAGTGAAATCACCCACCAAGAAAGCATTAAAACTTTGAAAAACATGGCACGAAGGAGATGGCAAAAAAGATGCTTCTTTATAGTATGAGAGTTGAAACAAGAGGCCAAGATGTCAACCTCAGCTGAGAATGTAAACATCAGGCATTTCAATTTTTTTTGCCACTCTGCCTATGTCTGCAAATGGTTGTGAAGGCAGCACAAATATTGATTTGGGAGTTTAAATACATCTTAGCAAGTAGATGAATTTGCAAATATGGAATCCATAAATAATGAGGATCAAATGTGGATACATATCTACATATATGTGTGTGTAAACATACACACATATGAACATGTGATAAATGACATACATGGCAGAAAAGACAAGTTATGGGGCTCTCTGGTTTGAAACTTTCCTAAGGACCAGGCCTATATTTCCTTTGGGCCCCCTGGATGCCTCCACCTGAACGTTCTATCAGCACTTCAGACTTCAAAGACTTCAGACTTCAAAGCTCATCTTCTGCACTTTGCTTAATCCTGTCTTCTGCTATATTACTTCTCCAATAATGGTACCATCTTATCTCCTCAAGTCATGATGACTTTGACTCTCTTCCACTTCCTATCCAGGGAGCAAATCATGTTCATTCTTCCTCTGAAATACCTTGTAAAGTTATCTCCCCTGCCCAAGTCCACTACAATTATCACTAAATGCCTTTCTATCATTTGTTGTGTTTAGTTGCTCAGTTGTGTCCGACTCTGTGCAACCCCACGGACTGTAGCCTGCCAGGCTCCTTTGTCCATGGGATTCTCCAAGGAAGAATACTGGAGTGGGTTCCCATACCTCCTCCAGGGAGTCTTCCCAACCTAGGGATCGAACCCAGGTCTTCCTCATTTCAGATGGATTCTTTACCATCTGAGTCACCAGGGAAGCCCTTTCTATCATTTGGACCATTGGTAAAGTTTACTGTCTCCTCTATCTTCTACCCCAGAATCACAGGTGATATTACTGTCAGTGTTATTTTTTCAAACCTAATTACACTCTTCATTTCCTGGTACCTGTAAGATGAGCTTGAGAATTCTTGGTATGGTATGTGTGTTTTTTTATGACTTGGCACCAAATCATCTTTTTAGACTCATGTACTGACACTCTTCCCTAATAAACTCTATATTCTAGCTACAACAATTTATTTCCCATTATTTGACTGTATCATAAAGGTCCTTTATAAATGCTCTAAATTTTACTAGCAATCCTCTTTCTTCCATTTTCTACTTGCCCTTAAGTTTTCTGCTGATGTTACTTCCTATGTGAAGTCTCTCCTGATAAGCCTCTCCCTCCACCTCAGGCCAAGTTAGTCAGTCTTGTCTGTGCTTCCACAGTATTTTCACATACTTTTGTTACAGAATTCCTTAAGTTCTGTAACAGAGGACAGAATTTAACAGAGAAAGTGTGAAATTAACAGAGAAAGTGTGAGAATTTACATGGCTAGTCAAATATTGACGACTATTATAGCTGGGTGGTGATGTGAATTCATTGTATCACTGTGTACTGTAGAGTACGTGTTAAACATCCATTAAAGGCAAGTTAAAAAAAAATGTGAGGATTGTGGAGAGGAGGAGGAGAGAAGAAGAAAAAAGGAAGGGAGAGAAGGAGTGAATTTGCTTGTAAGTGAATAGAAATTAAAAGATACTAGCTCCTTGGGTGGAAAGTTATGACAAACCTAGATAGCATATTAAAAACCAGAGACATCACTGCTGACAAAGGTCCAAATGTTCAAAGTTATGGTTTTTCCAGTAGTCATGTAAAGATGTGAGTGTTGGACCATAAAGAAGGCTGAGTGCCAAAGAATTGATGCTTTCGAACTATGGGGCTAGAGAAGATTCTTGAGAGTCCCTTGGTCTAGAAAGAGATCAAACCAGTCAATCCTAAAGGAAATCAATGCTGAATATTCATTGGAAGGATGATTCTGAAGCTGAAGCTCCAATCATTTGGCCACCTGATGCAAAGAACCGACTCAGTGGAAAAGACCCTGATGCTGGGAAAGATGGAAGGCAAAAGGAAAAGGGGCAGCAGAGGATGAGATGGTTAGATGACATCACCAACTCAATAGGCATGAACCTGAGCAAACTCCAGGAGACAGTGAAGGACGGAGGAGCCTGGCATGCCACCATCTATGGGATCGCAAAGAGTTGGATATGACTTAGGGACTGAACAACAATTAAAAACTTGACTTATGTGTGACTTAAACAATAAGGCATTGATTTTTTCCCCCAAGTAAGAAGTCTAGAGATAGGTAGTCAAGGGTTGGTACAGAGGCTCAAGATGTTCAACAAAGGCCAAGGCTCTGAGATGGCACTTCCTACACTGGAACAGGTGACTTTCACTTCGGGTGTTTTCCTGCTCCTTGATGCCAATGGCTTGTGAGTAGCATCCATCTAAGCAAGAAACTAGTATGTTGCCATGGAAACAACTGTGTCTGTGAGGGAAACAACAGCCTGAGTCTGTGAGGGACCGTCCAGGTTTCCTGGACTTTGTTTTTTCTCTGGTAAAGGAATTCTGAGGACTGATCAGCTCTTGTAGATCTAAAACCATAGCCCGTGGGCCAATAACATTTAGGGATGTGGTTACACAGTTCTTTCCTCATGAGTGGGAATTTGATCCTCTTCAGAAGAAACCATACCAACATAGGATGATGGAGAACTATAGCAACTTGGCCTCACTGGGCCATTCCATTCCTCAACCAGACATAATTGTGTTATTGGAGCAAGGAAAAGACCCCTGGATGGCTGTAGGGGAAGAAACAAGAAGGTGGAATACAAATTTGGATTCAAGTTATAAAATAATCAGTGACAGAAAAACATTTGTATCTGGGAAACATTAATCTCTTTTTCTGCATCAGAGAATGCATAGTGGTGAGAAAGTCTATGAAAGCCGTGGAAAGGCCTTTTGTTGTGTGTGCCTTAAACCTTGCTCAACAGGGAAGAGTTCCTACTGGAGCAGACAGTCAGGACTCCAAGATGGCGTCAGTTGTACCACTAAAGGAGAAGAAACTCCTAGATGTCAAATTAAGGGAGCTGCCAAGCTGGATACTAATGTGAGATTTTATCCCTAAAGGCGTTGCTGGAATATTTCAAAGAGGTTATTACCGATATTTCAACAAGTATTTCAACATGAAGAATGGGAGTGTCACTGGCCTTTCTATGGTGCTGGCAGCTTACGTGCTTTTCAACTGTGGCTGTTCTTACAAGGCTCTTAAACGAGAGCAGCCAAGAGAGTCCCACCAAAGAAGGCACACTCTGCATTCCTGACCATGATACCCGCCGGGCACCCCGAATCCTTTCATAGACTAATGGAGAATTAACACCCAATAAAAGATAACTGGTTAAAAAAATCTCTTAGCAACTTTCAAATCCAGTAATATTAACTATAATCACCATTCTGTATATTACATCCCCATGAGTTATTTGTTTTATAATTGGAAATTTGTAGCTTTTGACTTCCTTTACACATTTCACCCACTGCCTCTGGCTACCATCAATCTCCTCTCTGTATCTATGACTTTGGTTTCATCTTTTTGTTTTTTATTTTTTTTCAGATTTCACATGTAAGTGAGATCATACAGTATTGGTATTTGTCTGTCTGACTTCACTTAGTATAATGCCCTGAAGATTCTTCCATATTGTTACAAATGACAGGAGTTCCTTCTTTCCGTTATTGAATAATATTTAATTGTATACATGCCACTTTTAAAAAAAAATCTCTTGATCTCTTGTCTCCATTACAACAGTCTTGGCTGTTGTAAGTGATGCTGCATTGAACATTGGGATGCAGATATATTTTCAAAATAGTGACTTTGTTTCCTTTGGATAAACACCAAGAAGTGGAACTGCTGGGTTATATGATAGTTTCAGTTTTAATTTTTTGAGGAATCTCCATACTGTTTTCCATAATAACGACCTAATTGAAATGTCCTCCAGCAGTGCATAATGGATACCTTTTCTCCATGTTCTTGCCAACACTTGCTATTTCTTGGTTTTTGGTAATGGCTAACAGGTGTGGGTGATGTTTTACTATGGTTTTGGTTTGCATTTCCCTGATGACTAGAGCATCTTTTCCTGTACTTGGCCATTCAAATATCTTCTTTGGAAAAATGTCTAATCAGATCTTCTCCCCATTCTCTGACTGGGTTGTTTGTTTGCTTTTCTATTAAGCTGTATAATGGTTTTAAAATATATATATTGTGGGTTATAAACTAACCATACCCCAATATAAAATAAAAATTAAAAAAAAAGACCAAGGCTCTTTCCTTTTGCTCCATTAATTGTGTTGTTTGTTGCTTCAAAGTTGTTTGCTGTGCATGTAGGTGTTACGTCTGCATTCAAGGCAAGAAAAAGGACAGCGTCCTTACCTCTCTAACAGGAAAAACAAAGGCTTCTCTCAGTGACCTCAGCACACTTAGCTTGTACCACATTCTCCACGGCTGGTGGGTCATCCAGCAGCGTCTTAATACCCTGATCTCCTTGAGGGTAGAGACTATTTTTGTACTTTAGCAACCAATCCAGTACCTGGCACACAGATAGGTTCTTTGTATCTAATGAACAAATGAGTCTAATAAAGGAAACAGTGGCAAGTGTCATAACACAAACTCTGCTTTCCTAATTTTCTTTTTTTGTTAATATAATAAAAAGTGTTCTAAAAATAACCAGTGCTATACTAAAAACAGATTATTAGTATTACAGTAGCTTGACATCTATAATCATGAAATATTTTATAATTATTGCTTTCTCCATAGAGAACCAAACAGAGGATTAACAAGGAGTCAAGACGAGAACTGAATTTCTGTACAAGCAAAACATTCAATCATGATGAAACTCATCTTACCTAAATAATAATGTTTATTTCCCAGGGCTATTCTGAGGACAAAGTAAATACAAATAATATGAATGTATACTTAAATATATAAAACACTATAAACATATGCATTATAAATGTGGTTCTGCAAGACAAGGGTACCCACTCTCACCACTACTATTCAACATAGTGTTGGAAGTTTTGGCCACAGCAATCAGAGCAGAAAAAGAAGTAAAAGGAATCCAGATAGGAAAAGAAGAAGTGAAACTCTCACTGTTTGCAGATGACATGATCCTCTACATAGAAAACCCTAAAGACTCTACCAGAAAATTACTAGAGCTAATCAATGAATATAGTAAAGTTGCAGGATATAAAATTAACACACAGAAATCCCTTGCATTCCTATATACTAACAATGAAAAAACAGAAAGAGAAATTAAGGAAACAATACCATTCACCATTGCAGCAAAAAGAATAAAATACTTAGGAGTATATCTACCTAAAGAAACAAAAGACCTATACATGGAAAACTATAAAACACTGATGAAAGAAATCAAAGAGGACACAAATAGATGGAGAAACATACCGTGTTCATGGATTGGAAGAATCAATATTGTCAAAATGGCTATTCTACCCAAAGCAATCTATAGATTCAATGCACTCCCTATCAAGCTACCAACGGTATTTTTCACAGAACTAGAACAAATAATTTCACAATTTGTATGGAAATACAAAAAACCTCGAATAGCCAAAGTAATCTTGAGAAAGAAGAATGGAACTGGAGGAATCAACCTGCCTGACTTCAGACTCTACTACAAAGCCACAGTCATCAAGACAGTATGGTACTGGCACAAAGACAGAAATATAGATCAATGGAACAGAACTGAAAGCCCAGAGATAAATCCACGAACCTATGGACACCTTATCTTTGACAAAGGAGGCAAGGATATACAATGGAAAAAAGACAACCTCTTTAACAAGTGGTGCTGGAAAAACTGGTCAACCACTTGTAAAGAATAAAACTAGAACACTTTCTAACACCATACACAAAAGTAAACTCAAAATGGATTAAAGATCTAAATGTAAGACCAGAAACTATAAAACTCCTAGAGGAGAACATAGGCAAAACATTCTCCGACATAAATCACAGCAAGATCCTCTATGACCCACCTCCCAGAATACTGGAAATAAAAGCAAAAATAAACAAATGGGACCTAATTAAACTTAAAAGCTTTTGCACTACAAAGGAAACTATAAGCAAGGTGAAAAGACAGCCCTCAGATTGGGAGAAAATAATAGCAAATGAAGAAACAGACAAAGGATTAATCTCAAAAATATACAAGCAACTCCTACAGCTCAATTCCAGAAAAATAAATGACCCAATCAAAAAATGGGCCAAAGAACTAAACAGACATTTCTCCAAAGAAGACATACAGATGGCTAACAAACACATGAAAAGATGCTCAACATCACTCATTATTAGAGAAATGCAAATCAAAACCACAATGAGGTACCATTACACGCCAGTCAGGATGGCTGCTATCCAAAAGTCTACAAGCAATAAATGCTGGAGAGGGTGTGGAGAAAAGGGAACCCTCTTACACTGTTGGTGGGAATGCAAACTAGTACAGCCGCTATGGAAAACAGTGTGGAGATTTCTTAAAAAACTGGAAATAGAACTGCCATATGACCCAGCAATCCCACTTCTGGGCATACACACTGAGGAAACCAGATCTGAAAGAGACACGTGTACCCCAATGTTCATCGCAGCACTGTTTATAATAGCCAGGACATGGAAGCAACCTAGATGCCCATCAGCAGATGAATGGATAAGGAAGCTGTGGTACATATACACCATGGAATATTACTCAGCCGTTAAAAAGAATTCATTTGAATCAGTCCTAATGAGATGGATGAAACTGGAGCCCATTATACAGAGTGAAGTAAGCCAGAAAGATAAAGAACATTACAGCATACTAACACATATATATGGAATTTAGAAAGATGGTAACGATAACCCTATATGCAAAACAGAAAAAGAGACACAGAAGTACAGAACAGACTTTTGAACTCTGTGGGAGAAGGTGAGGGTGGGATGTTTCGAAAGAACAGCATGTATATTATCTATGGTGAAACAGATCACCAGCCCAGGTGGGATGCATGAGACAAGTGCTTGGGCCTGGTGCACTGGGAAGACCCGGAGGAATCGGGTGGAGAGGGAGGTGGGAGGGGGGATCGGGATGGGGAATACGTGTAAATCTATGGCTGATTCATATCAATGTATGACAAAACCCACTGAAATGTTGTGAAGTAATTAGCCTCCAACTAATTAAAAAAAAAAACAAAGAAAAAAAAAAGTGGTTCTGTTAAGTCTTGAGAGGAAACTTACAATTCTTATGTAATATATGCAGAGTGATACACCATCCAGCACACCAATAGTATCAATTAAAAATTAAACACTATCAATATCTAGTATAGATATTGGGCATTAGTCCAAGGGTAGATGAGATTCTGGACTTGGCCCTGCTTCTTTCATGACTATAGGGAAGTAAACTAATAACTGTACATATTAAAGAAAGAAGGCTTCATAAAAATAAAATTGGTGTCTCAATGCAATTCTATAATACACACAAAGCAGGATATGAAAAACAAAATAAACTAGTTAACAAGAACAGATGACATCAAATCCCAATGCATCAATTAATAATTACTACCAACAAATGAATAGTACTAAAGTAGGCCAAGGTCCTAAAGCACTTCTAAGTTAAGTCAAGTGAGACATAAAACAGTAGAAGCACTGAATATTAATTTTCCTCTGGCTTTAATAACCCTGATTGAGCTTATAAAGAACACCCCTCAAGGTGACCTTATAGTTCATACACACAGGCAACATTGGTGGTGAGAACTATTTCTAATAAATTATAACCTCAATGGCCTGTTTTCCAGGTTTTTATTAAGCTGTATATTTCCTCATATAAAAGAACATTACATTATAATAAGTATTGCATAAACATAACAAAAAAACAGTGGTCAGTATTGAAGAAGAGAAAAACGACAGTTCTAAGCCAATAAAATCTCCTTGGAATATTATAGTAAGAACTGTTGCATCTTCACTTTTATTGGATTTGGAGACAACAGCTGCTTTGAAGAAAAATACAACCTTCTGACAAGTCTGTTTAATTAACTCTCACTTTTCAAACATTCAAATACCTTAAGCTTATTATTAAAGGCTTACCATTTCCTGATTCATTTAAGCAGAAATTATTCTCTGTGTAGGTTACCAAGGAATTATTTAATACTGAAAACTGACTCATCTTAATACAAAAAAAAAAAAAAAAAACTGCATCAAGATTGTAGGCCACTGAATTCCAGCACAGCACTGCATAAAGCATCATTAGGTCATAAGCAGAACTAGAAAATTCCAACAGTGGGTCAGACTTCTTACTGTACAGTTATGTCCACAGGAGGAACATCTATTTTAATAAGAAACCAAAATGTTAGAACAGAGAGAATGAGCTTATGTTTCATAGCACCATTCACTCAGTTTCAACAACTTTGATTCTTAAACAGGGAGAAACACAATGTTTCTCTTCCTGTTTTATATGCAAAAATACCTTTATCAGCTAAAACTTCAACAGTGAATACTTCTCCAATAAGAATTTTGAAGTACTTGATATAAAGAATAAATTATTTGTCAATGTTTGTACAAATAAGAGTTATAAGTGATACATTTACAATGAGGAACTATTTAAAATACCTAACTTTACAGATGGAGGAGGAAGTATATATTAACTTAAAGACTCATTGCTTTTTTTTTTTTTTAATTTATTTTTTTTTTATTAGTTGGAGGCTAATTACTTCACAACATTTCAGTGGGTTTTGTCATACATTGATATGAATCAGCCATAAATTCGGAATACGTGTAAATCGATTCATTGCTTTTTAAAACACTATTTTCTCTTAAAAAAGAGGATACTATATTTAAAATAATAAAAGGTTCAATATAGTGGAAAGATACAATTATGAATGTTAAACACCTATTGACAGACCATCAAAATATATGAAGGAAAAAAATGACAAAATCAAAAGGTGAAATAGACAATTACATAATAATAGTTGGAAATTTCAATATCCCACTCATAATAATGGACAGGAGCAACCAGACAGAAGGTAAGTAAGGAAATAGAAGATTTAACACGATAAACCAACTACATCTCACAGACAAATAGCAAATGCTCTAACCAACAATAACAGAATATACATATTCTTCTCAAGTGTATATTGGACATTTTCCAGAACATACCATACTTTGGGCCACAAATGAAGTTAAAAACAAACAACAAAAGTAAAACTGGAAAATCCACAAATTTGTGGAAATTAAACAACACACACTTCAACAACCAATGGATCAAAGAAAAAAAATCACATGGAAAATTAGAATACCCTTAGAGATAAATGAAAATGAAAGCATAACATATCCAAACTCATGGAATGCAGGGAAATTTTATAGCTATAAATGCTTACATTTAAAAACAGAAAAGATCTCAAATTAACAACTTAACTTTATAACTTAACTAAAAAAAAAAAAAGAACTAAAACTAAATCTAGCAGAAGGAAGGAAATAATAAAGGTTAGAGCAGAGATAAATGAAGTAGAGAAAAAAAGAAAAATCAATGAACCCAAAAACTAGTTCTTTAAAAAGATCAACAAAACTGACAAACATATAGCTAGAAGAACAAAGAAAAAAAGAGAGAAGACTCAAATTACTAAAATCAGAAATGGAAGTGGGGGCACTGTGGTTAGTCGTCAGTCATGTCCAACTCTTTGGGACTGCATGGACTGTAGCCTACAAGGCTCCTCTGTCCGTGGGATTTTCCAGGCAAGAATACTGGAGTGGGTTGCCATTTCCTTCTCCAGGGGAATCTTCCTGACCCAGGAATTGAACCGGCATTTCCTGTGTCTCCTGCATTGAAGGTGGATTCTTTATTTGCTGTGCCTTGGGGTGGGAGGTAGAAGTAGGGACATTAGTACCAATTCTACAGAAATAAAAGGCATTATAAAAAAGTACTGTGAACAAATTAGAAAACATACCTGAAATGGACAAATTCCTAGAAACAAAACCTACCAAGACTGAAACACAAAGAAATAGAAAATATGAGTAGACCTACAGTAAAGAAATTGAATCAGTAATTAAAATTTCTCCCCAAAGAAAAGCCTTATACCTGATGGCTTCACTGGTGAAATCAACCAAACATTTAAATAAGAACTAATACTAGTCCTTTTCAAACTTTTCCCAAAAATCAAAGTAGAGGAAATACTTCCTAACTTCATCTATGAAGCCAGCAGTACCATAATACCAAAGCCAGACAAAAACACTACAGAAAAGAAAATGACAAACCAATCTCTCTTAAAAGAACAGTGAAACAAAAATGCTCCACAAAATAGCAAACCAAATTCACATTAATCAGATGACACATCTTGACTAAGTTAGATTTACTCCCAGAACACAAGGACCATTCAACATACGACAAGTGATTGATGTGGATTCTTTACCTGCTGAGCCACGGGGTGGGAGGCTCATTAACAGAAAGAAGGGGGGAAAAATATGATCTTAATCAATGTAGAAAAAGGAGTTGACAAAATTCAACATTCTTTCTTGATAAAAACACTCAACAACAACAACAAAAAAAAAAAAAAAAAACACTCAACAAACTAAAAACAGAAGGAAATTAATCTCAACATAACAAAAACAATATACAAAAAAAGAAAAAACTCACAGGGAACAACACACTAAATGGTGAAATACTGAAAGTTTTCCCTCTAAGATCAGGAATAAATGAAGGATGTCAGCTTTTGCCACTTCTATTCAACACAGTACTGGAAGTTCTACTTAGAGTAATTTAGGCAAAAGAAAGAAATAAAAGGCAACACATAAAAAAAAAAAATCAATTGCATTTCTATAAACTAACAATGGACAATCTGAAAAGAAAAAAACAAAACCAATTCCATTTATGGTAATATCAAAAGGAATAAAATAGGAATTAACCAAAGAGATGAAACACCTGTACACTGAAAACGACAAAAAAAAATCACTGAATGAAAATAAGCAATAGCTCAATAAATGGAAATACATCCCATCTTAATGGGCTGGAAAAGTTAGTTGTGTTAAGATGTCCATTCTACCCAAAACAATCTATAGATTCAGTGCCATCTCTATCAATATCTCAAATAATATTTTTGCAGAAATAGAAAAAGTCATCCTAAAATTCATATGAGTTCTCAAGGGACTCTGAAGAGCCAAAACAATCTTGAATAAAGAAGAACAAAGCTAGAGAACTTATACATCGTGGTTTTAAAATTTATGACAATGCTAGTATGGCACTAGCATTAAAAAAAGACAAAAAGACCAATGAAATATAATATAAACCTTTGTATACATGGTCAAACAATTTTTGACAAGGGTGCCAAGACTATTCAATGGGGAAGTGACAGTCTTTTCAACAAATGATGCTGGTAAAACTGGATATCCACCATGCAAAAGAATGACGTTCAACCCTTACCTAACACCGTACACAAAAATTAACTCAAAATGGACCAAAGATCTAAATGTAAAACCTAAAACTATAAAACTCATAGAAGAAAAGATAGGGCAGGGGCTTCACAGCATTGGATCTTGCAGTGATTTCTTGATATAACAACAAAGGCACTGGCAACCAAAGGAAAAATAAACAAATTGGACTTTGTGAAAATTTTTAAATTTTGTGCATCAAAACACTACCCAAGAGTTAAAAGACAACCCTCTGAGTGGGAGAAAGTATCTGCATGTGTGCATATCATGTACTTGATAAAGGATTAATCTCCAGAATATATAGAGAACTCTCAAAACTCAACAACAACAAAACCAAACAACTCGGTTCAAAAATGGGCTAAGAACTTGAATACATTTTTCCAAAGGTATATAAGTGGCCAAAACACACACGAGAAATTAAACACCACTGTTTATTTAGGAAATGAAAATCAATCGAAACTACAATGAGACACCACCTCACATTCATTAGGATGGTTGCTATTGAAAAAACAAATAGGAAGTAACAAGTGTTGGTGAGGATGTGGAGCAAATGAAACGTTTGGCACTATTGGTGGGAACTTAAAATGATATGAGCTCCTGTGGAAAACAGTATGGTTCCACAAAAATTAGAATATTATCCAGCAATTCCTCTTCTGGGTACATACCCCAAAAAGTTGAAAGCAAGGTCTTGAGAAGATATTTGTATACTCACTCATAGCAACACTACTAATAAAAGAAAAAATGAGAAGGCAATCTAAGTGTCCACTGACAGGTGAATGCATAAATAAAACAAGGTATATACATACAATGGAATATCATTCATTCTTTAAAAGGAAGGGTATTCTGCAACATGTTACAACATGGGTAAATCTTGAAAAGATTCCTCTAAGTAAAATAATACAGTCACAAAAAGACAAATACTGTATGACTCCAGTTATACAGAACTGGAAAGCAATGGAGAGATGGTTGCCAGAGGCTGGGTGAGGGAAGGTGAATGGGGAGTTATTATTTACTGGGTAAAGAGTCTCAGCTTTACAAAATGGAAGGAGTTACAGAGATGGGTGATGGTGACAGTTCATCAATATTATGAACGTACTTAATACTAATTGTATACCTAAGATGGTTAAGATGGTATATTTTATGCTAAATGTATTCTAGCACAATAAAAAAATGGAAAAAATTAAAAGGAGCGTGAGGGTGGGGGAGAGGGAAGTGTAAATGACCCACTAGGAAACAAGGAAAATATAAATGTCATTGGAAGAAGAAAATATAAAAAGAAGAAGGAAGGAAGAGAGGGAAAGAGAGGAAGAGAGCGAGGAATGAACCTACATAAACACACACACTTTGAACTTTGGCCTAAAGTACCAGGTACTGCTCACTCAGGTACTGCCATAGAGAGAATGCACCAGGAGACCAACCATTGTCATATTCTGAAACCAAAGATAAAAATTCCAGCCTAGTATAAAATGGACAAAATTGGACTTAATCAGAAGTAATCAGCTGTAAAAAAAAATGCAGATTTGAAAGGTCTAGACTATGTTCCACTGTCATTCCCAGTTAGGATATCAAATTGAATTTGGAAGAGTTTAGTATGACTTCTGTCTCTTAAAATTCTCAGGATACACACAGAATGTGGATGCTCTTGGAATAGCTGACTTGATGGATGTTATGGAGAAGTACTTCAGCCATTCATAGGAAAAAAGCACATATTTCACAGAAGCACTTAAAATCAACATTTTCCACTGCTTCAAATGGTAAGTGAAGTAAAAATTCTCATTTCAAACTCACTCTAAGCTGCAATAAAAAATGTATGCTCTCATAAACTTCTGTTAGCCACACAGCAAAGGAATGTGTTACTAACATCTGTGAATGCCATGTCCCCAAAGCATTTGTCACTTCAGCTAACATAACAGCTCATTCTCCCTGGAGGAAATCAATCACTCTGTCAATAGTCCCGGTCAAGCAGGTGAAAATATTTCTCACAGGGGATTCTCTAGTGCAATGTCTCAGTAACTCTTTAAAATCTGTAGGCACATGAAATCTGAGGATTGGATGAAAAAAAAAGAAGAAATATATTGCGTTTTTACCTCAAAAGTCTCAGTGATACTGCTTCACATTTTCCTATATTTCAGCTCCTATAGGAAAAAATTTTCCTATATTTCAGCTCCTACAGGAAATTATTACATGACATTACTGTCATTTCCTATAACCAAGGTATTTGTTTACCTGGATGGACTGACTGCAGAGAGATTTCAGATTTTACAAGCTCAGATATACCAATCTTTTCATAATATTGACTGTGAGTTGGGCTGGGGAGGATGGCTTGAGGAAAAAGAAAACTGGTTGCAAAGAAGGAATTCTGCTATAAATAGGTAGAATTTTCTATTTTCCTGGCAGCCACAGGGATATAACAATGTAAAAAAAAAAAAAATCTATGAGCTGGAAAGGATTTCTCCTATGATCTAAGAAAGTAAACTAGGTAATATACCATGTCAATCACTCTCCAGTTTGCCACCAGCCACTGGCAGCATCATAGACTTAGTAACAGAGGTTTTTAAATGGTAATAGATTTTAAAAGTCTCTTTTAAAATGGGCAATGAGAACTGCAGCTATGCTGCATGCTACATTTTTTAAAAATTGTGGCAAAGAAAATGAAATTGATCTTGCTATTTAACGATTAGGTTTTTTTCCCTCTGTGTGATTTCAATTCAAGATTAACATGAGTACCTTTCATTTAAATCATATCCCAAATTCTCTACTGAGTAGAAAACAAGAACTGAATACTATGAGAACGACATTTCTTTTTTCTCAGTGAGAAATTAATGCCAGTCTTTTTCAACCTTTTTAGATTATTCAACATTCATTTCACAGCAACTAGTTATCAAACCTACTATATTCCAGGTACTTCAATCATCCAAAGAACATAAGCACTATAGTTTACAATTTTAAGGTACTATTAAACACATGGTCTCCAAGGAGGCAGTTATTTTTATTGTTTTAGGTTTTCAATTTAAAGTTTTTAGGAACACTCAGCCATTTTAAAATAGTTTAACAACTGTACTTCTGTCAGAGATTCTAGCTATCTAGAAATTATCTAGCTAATTTTAAACTAGACAAATATGGAACAAAGATGTATTGTTGGTTTACTTGTGATTACATACTGAATTAGCAACATGAGAGAGAACGAACATTTTCAGCAATTTGGGGGGAATAAAAAATCACAGTATTTCAGTATTTCTATTTCTGTATTTCCATTTCTTCTCTCCATTAATTTATTCCACCACTACAAATTTCTATTTTATTCACTAGGCTATAATTTGATAAGGATTATTATTCTGATGTTCATTGTGTTCTAAGATCAGCCAGCAAGTGCCTCTTGAAGGTGACTTCTGTACCCTTTAGTTACAACCCCTCACTCTGTGAACAATTCCTTACTTTCTGGCACAGGATGATGTGTCCAGCATATCTTGTTATGTTCTTTCTCTACGGTAGCCCTAGAATCAGCCATTTCTTCAAGAAGCCCTAGCACATCTACCTTTCCAGGTCCTGTCTCATGACTCCCAGACTGAATTATTCAGGAAGGAAAGAAGGACAGTAATAAGAAAGCCAAGGGGCTACTTTGTTTAGAATGGGTGACTTGCACTGATTCCCTCTGTAGCTGGATAGGTCTGTTTCCCCAGTAGCCTCATCTGCCTTGAACAGCAAGGCTGACTACACGCTCTGTTTAAGAAATAGAGGAGTCCAGTTAATAGGCACGCTTCCCCCAGCACATAATTACAACAGCAAGTAGACACTTGCTCTGGGAGTAGAACATTCTGGGTTCATTGTATTCCCTGGAAAGTTGCCTCTTCCTTTTTCTTTCTTTTTAAATACATTGTTTATTTTAGGACAGCTTTAGATGTATAGAGAAGTTGTGAAGACAGTGGAGTTCTCATGTGTCCTCCATGCAGTTTCCCTTATTAATATCCTATATTACTAAGGGACACTTGTCAAAATTAGCAAACCAATATGAATATTATTAACTAAAGTCTGTACTTTATTCGGATATTCTCAGTTTTGCTGCTATCCATTTTCTGTTCCAGGATCCCATCCAAGACATAATATTACATTTAGGTAGTTATGTCTCCTGAGGCTATTCTTGGTTGTGACAACTTCTCAAACTTTTCTTGTCTTTGATGACTGTATTAGTTTCCTGTGACTGCTATAACAAATTAATATAAACTTAACAACTTAAAAAAAGAGAAATTTGTTCTCTTACAGTTTTACAGGCCACAAGCCCTAAATGGCAACCCACTCCAGTATTCTTGCCTGGAAAATCCCATGGACAGAAAAGCCTGGTGAGGTAGAGTCCATGGGCTTGTAAAAGAGTCGGATACAACTGAGCAACTAGACAAATCCTGAAATCAAGGTCTCAGCAGGGCCAAACTCTCTGAAGGCCTTCAGGAAAAATCATTCCATGCCTCTTCTACCTTTTGGTGGCTTAAAGCCATCCCTCAGTTTGTGGTTGACTCACTTAAATTCTCTGCCTCTTTATTCTCTGGTCTATATGTGTCTTTTCCTCTGTGTCTTATTAGGACATGTCATTTGATTTATAATTCACCCAGATAATCTGGGATGATCTCATCTCAAATTCCTTACTTAAATACATCTGCAAATACTCTTTTACCAAATAAAATCAGTTCTGGAGCTTAGGACATGGATACATCTTTTGAGGAGCATCACCATTCAACCTCCTACCATGAACTCTACAGTTCTGAGGATTACTTGTCAGATATTCTGTGTGACTTGATTTCTCATGGTTAGGCTTGGATAAAGTATTTGAGAGAGGAAAACCAAAGTGTCACTTGTATGATACCCTATCAGGGGTACATACTATCAATATGACTTATCGCTGTTGATGTTAACCATGATCACCTGGCATTACACTTTGTCTGGTTTGGGCACTAAAATGTCACCCTTTCTGTGCCGTGCTCTTTGGAGAAAAGTCACCACGAGCAGCTCAACTTAAGCAGTGAGGAGTTACGTCCCACTTCACAGAGGGTGGGAAGGCTAAATAAATTATTTAGAATTCTTCTATGGGGGATTGTCTAGTTTTCTTCAAGGTCAACATTAATCATTTGCTTATATTACTAGGGAGGCATTACTTTACACTTGGGGTTTTAACCTAATACTACTTTATTTTGTTGCTCAAACTGTTATAGCTTTGGTCACTGGAAGATCTTTCAATTGGCTCTTTTGTCCCTTTGGTATACTCCTGCTAATATGTTTTTGCTTTTTTGTTTGTTTGTTTGTTTGTTTGCCACTGCAACATGCTGTAGACTCATCCTGTGTATTTCCTACCCCAGTGGGAGAATCAACCATGTCTCCAAAAAGCCCTGATTCCTCTTAATGGAGAATGGTATTAGAAACCAAAATTTGCACACTAGGTGTAGTCATTGCTATTGGGGTTTCATTGCTTCTAGGCCCTCTCAGCTGACAGAGCAATTAGACATAGATCTACATCTATCTATATATGTATACATATACAAATACCTACAGGTATACCTCAGAGACATTGTAGGTTCAGTGCCAGATCACTACAAGAAAGCAAATATTGCAACAAAGTCACAAATTTTTTTGTTTTCCAGTGCACTTAAAAGTTATGCTTACACTGCCTTGCAGTCTATTAAGTGCACAAAAGTATCCTATCTAAAAAATAATGTACATATCTTAATTTTAAAAAATACTTTTACTGCTAAAAAATGCTAACCATCACCTGGGCCTTCAGAGAGTTATCATCTTTTTTCTGGTGTAAGACTTGAAATACATCAAGAATTACCATAATGTATTAGTAACACAGAGACACAAAAATGAGCAAACACTGTTGGAAAAGTGGTACCTACAGACTTGCTTTATGCAAGGTTGCCACAAACCTTCAATTCGTAAAAAATGCAGTTATCTGTGAAATGCAATAAAACAAGGTATGCCTGTATAACCATCTCTATATGTAACCATCTGTATCTATGTGAAGTTAAACATGAACTCTTATTGTCTCCAGCTCTAATCCATTACCATATGGATGGTTCTAGCCTCTTCTTGCTTACCTGTACACTATGACAGTGAGAAACCTGACTTCCAACACTTATATATCAGTTTCAGAATTCTTACTCCATATCCCGCCTTCTGTGTAAATGAACTTTATCAACTAAAGTACAGTGCTTATGGATATAGTTCTTTTTGTGTTTTAGTCTTAAAGGTTCCACTCATTTCCAAAGCTACATAGGGTAGCACTTTATTCTTCCACTCCCTTCAGTAATATTGTTTCATTTATTTGCAACTTTGTCACATTTTATATTTAATCATGGAATCCTTGAGGTTTTAAGTGAGTTTTAAAATTTTTGTATATGTTAAGGTCCACTCTTTCTGTTGTAAATTTCTATAGATTTTGGCAAATGCTTAATATCTTATATTCACCCTTAGACTATCATACAAAATAGTTGTAGTGCCCTAAAAAAAGCCCCTGTACTTCATTTTCCTACAACTGCCTGCTCCCCCAGGCTTCTGGCAACTAATGATGTTTTCACTCACTCTTTTTTTTCTTTTTAACTTTTTTCCAGAATGCTATATAGCTGAACTCACATGGTACATGGCATTTTCAGCTTTTATAACTGAGCAATATATGCATTTAAGATTTATCTATGCCTTTTCATGGCCTAGTATCTTTATTCTTTTTATCACTGAATAACATTCCATTGTATGGGTGTTTATCCATTCACCTCCTGAAGGACATCTTGGTTGCTTCCCGTTTGGGGAGATTATGAATAAAGCTGCTGTAAATGTTTGTGTGCAGGTTTGGTGGATATAAGTTTTCAAATTAGTTGGGTAAACATCTGGGAGCATGCTTGCTGATTTGGATGGTAAGCCACTCTTAGTTTTGCAAGAAACTGTCAAACTGTTTTCCAAAGTAGCTGTATCATTTTGCATTCCCACTAGCAATGAATTAAGTTCTTAACGCTCCACATCCTTGCCATAATCTGGTTTTGCCAGTGTTTTGGATTTTAGCCATTCTAACAGATATGTAATGTAATAATATGTAATGATATGATATGATATAAAATGAAATCTCAGTATTGTTCCAACTTGCAGGTCCCTAATGACATGATGTGGGACATCTTATTATATGATTATTTGCCACCTGTATATCTTCTTTGATGAAGTATCTCTTCAAAATGTTTGCTAATTTTTAAACAAAGTTCATTATTTTATTACTGTTGAGTTTTAAGACTTCTTTATATATTTTGGATACAAATTCTTTATTGGATGTGTTTTGCAAATATTTTCTCCCCATCACTGGCTTATCTCTTCATTCTCTTCATTCATGTCTTTCATTGAACAGTTTTCTATTTTAAATATACCCCTTATCTACTTTTTTTCTTGCATGAATTGTATTACTAATGTGTTTTAAAACACACTACCAAACCCAAGGTCATACAGATTTTCTCGTATATTTTCTTTAATAACTGTTATAGTTTTTCAGTTTACATTTAGGTCTATGATCCATTCTGAGTTAATTACTGTGTGAATTCTAAGGCCTGTGTCTGAATTCACTTCTTTTTCATATGGATATCCAATTGTTCCAGCACCATTTATTGACAAGACTATCCTTTCTCCACTGAATTGTCTTTACTTTCATGGCAAAAATCAGTTGACTATCCTTGTGTGGATTTATTTTTAATTTCCTTTCTGTTTTATTATTCTATATGTCTACTCTTTTGCCCATACCATTGTCTTGATTACTGTAGCCTTACATTAAGTCCTGAAATCAGATAGTGTGAGTACTCCAACTTTGTTCATTTTCAGTTCTGTGTTGGCTATACTAGGTCTTTTGTTTTCCATTAAAACTTTAGAATTAGTATGTTGATATCTACAAGATAGCTTGGTAGGGTTTTGATTGGGGTCACATATTTATAGATCAACTGTAAAAAAATCTGTCATTTAACAATATTGAACCTTCCGATCCATGAACACAGAATATTTCTCCATTTATTTAGATCTTCTTCAACTTGCTTTTTTAAAAAAATCAATGGTGTATAGTTTTCTGTTTGTGTTTTCTTAATTACATATGAGTATCTCATTTCAGGGGAGTCTGTTATAAATGGTATTTTCTGAGACTAAAAAGTTGAGAAGGTCATATAAACCACTTAATATACTTGGGCCTGTGGGTTTCTTGTTTGCACATGTGTATAATCCCTGTGCTCATTAATCTAAAGGGTTACTGTAAAGAAGAAATTACAATATATGGAAAAACTGTATGCAAACTAGAAATCATTAAACAAGTATAAGTTCATTAAGTCTGTCATTCTTTTCATAAGCATGAAGATACTAAACTCCAGAGAAATTAAATCACTTTACAAAATTTCATTTGGGGGATGAAACTATTTAGAGTGCACATAGCAGAACTGAAGGATGTTAAATAAACATGACTGGCTGGAGGGGAAGATTTGTAAAGAGGGTAGGAAAGGTGGTTAGAACCAGATTTGTACCAATTACATATATGTGAGGGGCCACTAAAAGATAAAGAAATTGATAATGTAGGGTTTTCTAGAAATTAATATGACTGATAGGGCAGTACAAAATGAAAAATGGAAGGACTCAGAACTGTGTAACAGATGAGGTTCTTTGTAAGAACTTCAGAACATGAAAGGGACTTAGAAATTTTTATATACACTGTAGGTTATTCTCACCAGCAAACATATATACACCAGTATAATAGATGAGTAAAACATAAGACACCATCAGATTTGCTCTAATTGTAACTGCAGTTAACATGTGCATTGTTGCTCAGTCATTTTCTCTTTCTGGTCCTGAACTGCTTTGGAGTATTTTTAAGAAAAGCAAAGAAGGAATAACTTACTCAGGCAGAGTTTAAAGTGATGGCATCAATAAGACCTCTTAAATACTTCAGAAGTCTAAATCCTCCCTTAGATTTAACTATGGAAATTCTGAGGACATCTTTTATCCTTTTGCTCTTACATCATTTGCATTGTTTTTCAGAAATTAGTTGGCTCTATCTGAACATTCTATCTCCTGGGTAAGGCAACTATAAGAAAGCTGACAGTAGACCCCAAATACTTTCTTATGCCATTCAGAACTGAAGTGCACCCAGATTCAGAAAAAGAACAGTTATGATCATTTAAAATCTCAGGAAATGGCTGTGTGATAGAATTTGGCATTTACATTTTGAACTGCTTAATCACTCTTTTTTATAGACTAGCTGAAGGTTATTTTGTCTCTCTGGCATTTTCTTATGTCTTAGCTGACTTCCTCTGTCATCCAAGGCTCAGTTTCAAGGGTGAAATACATTATGATAATCACAGTCAACCAAAAGCAACCCATTTCCAAACTCTATAACTTCATGCTTTTCCCATCAATTTCACTTCAGTTAAAAGGCCAGTTAAAGGAAGAATGTGTGAATAAATCTGAGTTTACAAGTTCTATTGCCACTATTACCTCGCACAATAAGGCTTTTTAGTCAATTCACCACTGTCACACTATATTATATACTATAAGGATGGCATGTACATAACCATCTTCAGAAATTAAATGACACCACTTTAGAAAGATGAACATTCTGAAGTAAAGGTTCCACATGCTTTACCTAAATAAATTATTGTCCATACTCCATCATGAATAGTTCCATTACTTCATGTTTCTTCAATTACTTCTCTCCCTAAGCCAATGAAGAAAAACAATAAAAAAAATACAAACTATTTTAAAGTATTAAACCACTACTAACCTTCATGCATTTTTCAACAAGACCTTAAGGATGGAAACCACAACTGTAAGCCAAGCCAAGTCCCAGGTCTGATGCTTACAGTACCTGACATGAAGCACATCACAGCTTATTTGGGGCTTGGCTTGTGTGCAGTATGAGGGGCCTGGACACAATGACTTGTAAATTTTCTTAAACATCAATAATCTAAACTTTTTAAGTTCTATTGTTGATATTTTTACAAAGAATGAGGGGTCCTTTTGAAATCATTACTGGAATAAATGACCTACAGAATCACACTAAATCACAAAGTAAGAGTAGTATAAGCAGTTGATAGATATAAATATTTGGATTAACAAAATGTGAGAATCTTAACAAAAACTTTCCTTTAGATTCGGTACTAACCAGGTTTCCTTTGTCTTGGCTCAAAAACAACAATCTTTCTGTAAAACCTCTCTTGCTTGGAATAGAGATGCAGACACAGAAATGGACTTGTAGACACAGTGGGGGAAAGAGAAGGTGGAATGAACTGAGAGAGTAGCAACTGACATATATACACTACCATGTGTAAAACAGATAGCTAGTGGGAAAGTGAAAGTTAGACTCTTTCCAACCCCATGGCCTGCCATCGATGGAATTCTCCAGGCAAGAATACGTTTCTCCAAGGGACCTTCCCAACCCAGGGACCAAACCCAGGTCTGGATTCTTTACCATATGAGCCATCAGGGAAGCCCAAGTATATTTAAGTGGGGAGCCTAGCCCATCCCATCTCCATAGGATCTTCCCGACCCAGGAAAAGAACCGGGATCTCCTGCATTGCAGGTGATTCTTTACCAGCTGAGCTACCAGGGAGGCCAGCTAGTGGAAAGCTGCTGTATCACATAGGGAGCTTAGCGCAGTGCTCTGTGACAATCTAGAGGAGTGGGATGGAAGGGTGGGAGGGAGACTTAAGAGAGAGGGGATATATGTATACTTATAGCTGACTGATACTGTTGCACAGCAGAAACTTAACATAACACTGGAAAGCAATTATCTTCCAGTTTAAAAAACAATTTATCGCCACAGAGCAGGAGCTGGGGGAAGGGAGCGTGGGAGGCAGAACTTTGTACATAGTGTCAGGATTTGCCCTGTTCTTAACATGGTCAGGGCTCATACAGGATCCACAGTCTGTAGCTCAAAAGTCTGCTGAATACATGTGAAAATATAAAAGCTATCTGATCTAGTTAATATTATGTGTAGATTCCAAATCGACTCAAACCAAGAATCAGATAATTTGTTAAATGTGAATTACCACTAAGTCCTTTTTTTCTTTGAAGCAAACCATGTACCAGGTTTTGGATCCCAAGTGTGTTGGTTAAGTCAAACTGCATTCTATTAACCCATGAGTATATTTCTGTAAGTATAGTTATGTTGAAATAAAGTTTTAAAAAGCAAAAGCAAAAAAAAAGTTCATTGTAACCCATGTGGGGAAATAAATTTACTCCTACTCTGCTGGTGGGAGTATAAGTAGATAAAAAACAAACAAACAAATAAAACTTTGCTGCTTGAGGAGGTTTTACACTAATTCCCTCTCCAGGTTCTCACTGCACACAATTCCCGTCTATCAAGGCATTTTAACAAAACTAGGAGCTCCTTCCTCAAGATGGATAATTTGGAGGGGTCTAGCAAACAGTCACAAAACACTGAAGAAAAGAACCTTGCTCTCTTTGATTCCACTTTGAAATTTTGTGTATATAAGGGTGAGCTATTTATCCATTTCTAAACTCCAAGGGGGGAAGACTGAATCTTCTTACTTGGTTACAGCTCTCATAATACTTAGGAAGTGTTAGGAAAATAGTAGCTGCTTAATAAATGTTGAATATGAAACAATAAAAAGTTAAAAGTTTAAGAATTAACACTGCACAGCTTTTAACTTCTTGGGTATACTATCGGGTATTTAGCAGAATTAAAGTTAAAAAGTAACTATTTTAATATAAGCTTTCATCTAAAAAACAGTTTGAAGTAATGGAGAGTACAGGTATAATCAGACACACCTGTGTGACAATGTCTTTGCACTTCCATGTTCTCATTCTAAAACTGTAACCAACCTAGTTTACAAGATTGCTATAAAGATTAAAGATAACATATACAAACTATCCATTAGCCCAAGCCCACAGTAGGTGTTCAACAGATACATGGCAATATTATGTGACTTATTCCTCAACATAATTTCAGGCTTTGGAGGTAAAACCCTTTTCTTCCTGCTTCATTTTCAACATACCCCTCATTTGTATTTAAATCCCTTCTTAAAAATTTCAAGTATGTCTGCTTTTATCAAATATTAGCTTCATTACAAAGTTCTATTAAGAGGAATACCTTTACTACTTTAATAATAGAGAAGAAAATCAGTTTTGATATTTCACTGCTTTTCTGAGGTCCTAAAACAGTAATAATATTTATGACACTGAGGTTTACGAAGCAGTAAATAGCTTTTGTGGCTGATTAAGCATCTCTGTTTCACTTCACATATCCTGGTACCATAGATATTACCCATTAATTAAATGCCTGTTTATGTTACACAAGGACCTTTTCTGATCATATACAACTCAACAAATATTAGAATGAGAGAGAAGAAAAAAAAAAAAGCTGAATGATTGGAGGAGATGCTATTAACACTGAAACTTCTGCTCAAAGTCCAGTCAATGAGATGATATCATATAAAAGTTTTACTGTTTAAAAATAAAAACCAAAAATTCATCCAAAAAAAACCTATACTTTAGAAAGATATCAATTCTGTTTGAAATGTCTGAGATTAGGCGTACAAGTAAAAACACAAACATCTTGTAAGAGGAGGAGAATGTTTCTTTCCCAATTTTTGCTAGAAATAAAATAATTAGCTATAAAATCATTTTATAATTTTCATTGGATATTAATATTTTAGCACTTGAGTGGCAAAAAACCAGAAAGGTGCGAGTTTGTGTCATTACCAAGGTGAATGTATATTCTCTCATCTCATCTGTGGGGGGTTTTATCCTAGAGTAAGATAAAGGAAAAGTTAAAGAGAAATCCCTGACAAATTATCCTCGGGGCTGTACAGTTCACAGGAAGTTCAGCTGCCACCATACTTTTGACGCGTCTAATTCAGGCAGCAGTTGGTAAATCCGTATCTCTGCACAGACAGGAGGAATGACATGTTAATGCTGCCACAAGTTACAATTCATGATAGAAAGGGAGTTTTTCAGCAAGGGAAACAAATAAACAAACAACTCCCTCCTACACACACCTTTTCAGTTCTAGAAGAACAACAGTCTACATGCCTGGTATGGCAAAATGTTGGATACACTGTATTTACGAAACTGAGCAACTGATCACAGATTGAAAATGATGATGATATGCAAATGTAATGGTATAATATAGCTAAAGAAGTGATCATACATCAGATAAATCATCACCTATACTAGTTTCTATCACTCAAATGTTCTCTGTCTCCACTCCCCATTTAATCCACCAAAAGAAGTTTAGATAAAGAGTTTTTTCTGATCTGTAAGCTGAATACCAAACTGTATTTCGTAGGTTCTCTCAACTCATTTGCATTTGTATATTTTGCATTTGCCATAAATACCTATGAACGTGTTTTATTTGCAATCGTCTTTATTATTTACACTAATGGGAAGTGGAAAGTTAGTCACTCAGCTGTGTTTGATTCTTTGCAACCCTGTGGACTGTAGCCCGCTAGGCTCCTCTGTCCATGGGAGTCTCCAGGCAAGAATAATGGAGTGGGTAGCCAGTTTCTTCTCCAAATGGGAAGTGGATAGAGTAGTAAATAATCTAAAACACTCAAAAATAAAAATTTTATAAATTCAAATAAGATGATAAAAGAATTTTAAAGCCAAGATACAAGAGGAACTGGGGCTATTCTTCCTGGAGAAAAACTACTTACAGAGGACATGATGGCTGTCTTCAGATGCATGAGTTGTCACACCACAAACACTGCTAAGAAGTAAAGCTGGTGGATGGTAACTGAGGCAGGTTTCCGTTCACTGTATAAAGACAATCTCTTGTATATGGGTAGGAAAGAACACTCAGAAATCGAATGACATTGAATAGACAGGTGGTTGGTCTAAAACTAAATGACCCCTAAAGCCTCTTTCAATTCTTGAGTCCATGATTTTGCAATATATGTTTAAATCATGATCAAATCTGAATGTCTGACAGCAGTTCACAAAATCACACAAAGTTCTAACTGTAAGGACTGGGCCTGGGGGTCACGGCAGTGAGAAACAGAATGCAGGCTGAGTCATTCCTTATAATGTCTCTAGCTTGTTCACAGGACCCATTTAAGTAGAGCTTATATTACTCTGAACCAAGCAAACAACTGCTGTCTTTATTAGTTTCTTACCAAAACATGAAAAACAGAATAAATCAAAAGTAAAAAACTGGAGAGAAAAATGGGTCAGGCTGTAAAAGAGCTGTGAAAGAACCTCAAGTTCTGACAAGAGCTATATTTAAGGAATTGATCATGAAGTCCAGACACAACACAAGTGAAATGAGCAGTTTGTACAGAAGGAATGAAGGTTTCCAGAAGGGTGGATGCAGAATAAAGAAAGGAACTATAACCATTGTTGAAAATTAAATGCAACTATATGCTCTCCACCTTGCTCAATTCTACAAGTTTGTGCAAAAGGCAAAGTAAGTGAAACGCATAACAAAGGAATCTGACATAGAGCTGGGTGGAGATATCCTGAGAAAGTATTGAGATTGGAAGGCTGAGATCTAAGTGACAAATGTTTCAGATAAGAGAATGACATTTGTGACTCTAAGATGAAAGGGAGCAAAGTATATTTAAAGAATGAAAACAAGTGAGGCTAGAGAAGTAGGTTTGCAGGAACCAGTCTATACAGTACATTACAGGAGACATTAGGATTTACTTCATAGCCTAGATCATTAGGAAATCAGGGAAGGAGTTTTAAGCACATGGCCATAATGATCAGATACGGAGTCTGAAAAAATCACTGGACACTGGACAAAGAATGTTATTTTACAAATTACCAAAGTTGATCTGGGAGAACACTGAAATAGATTATGATGATGGTAGTCTAGAACAAACAAAGTGGTGGTAATGGTGATGGAAAGTAGATGAATTCAAGAGGTATTTCAAGTATAACAGCCAGTAATGTGATAACAGAGGTTGATTGAGTACAGGGATTTTTGAGAGGGATGGGAGAGAATTAGAGAAGGTCTTCTAAAACAGCAGCTCTGAGTCTTAAAGAACTAAAGGCATTAAAGATAATGAGAATTCCCACTTGAACAAATGTTCTGAGATAAAGACAAAGAAAACTAAAGACAGAACTAGTCACACGTGTACGACGAAGTCAGTGAGTGGTGTGTCCTTTGGGGTGGGTTGTATTTGGGTCACTGCCATAAGATGAAAATGGACATCCAGGCAAAGTCAGATGCCAAAGGGCTTTCAAGGGGAAAAAAAAATTTGAAATTTACCCTAGAGACTGTACAAATGATTTTACTGAAGACAGAAACAAGATTTTATATGCCTTTTGGAAAGACTCCTTTGCTGGTGGTATGGGGAGAAATTGTTACTGAACGCAAGTCCATGTGTCCAATGCACAGTGAAGCCAAACAATACCAAAACATCAGAGTTTGGAGCAGAGAAGAGTTTACTGCAGAGCCACACAAGGAGATGGGTGGCTCTTGCCTTAAAAAATTCTGGAACTTCCTGAAAGTGTTCCACAAAGCCCTTTTATAGGCAAGGTGAGGGAGGGGTGTGGTTAGTTGTTGCAAACTTCTTGGTGTCAGAGCCTTTGTTCTTGAGGTCAGGTCATAATGTTCCTGTTAAGCTCCACCCAAACAAATGTTGTTTTCTGTTCTGACAAGAAAAGGCAAGGTAGCAAACACCAATCAGGTTAATTCTCAACTTACAACAATTACCCTTCTTTGTGAATACCCCCAACCACAGAGGTGGACCTGAAGTAATGACATGCAATGTCCTTGCAACTTACATCTGACTTCTAGCCACCTCTTAAAGTGAAGTCGCTCAGTCGTGTCCGACTCTTTGCGACCCCATGGACTGTAGCCCACCAGGCTCCTCCATCCATGGGATTCTCCAGGCAAGAATACTGGAGTGGGTTGCCATTTCCATCTCCAGGGGATCTTCCTGACCCAGGGATTGAACCTGGGTCTCCCGCATTGCAGGTAGACAGACGCTTTAACCTCTGAGCCACCAGGGAAGTGTAGATAACTGATCTAAACTATACCAATTTTTGAAACGTGAATGGAAAGTGTGAAGCTGGTTGAAGCTGTTACCTCAATGGCAGTGTCCATATGGCAGTTGCTGAGGCCTCCATGGAACTGCCTGTGACCCATGGAGATTGCTACTGCCATTAAGTCACACAGGTGGGGGTAGGGGAGAGGTTTGCTGATGCTCCAAGGCCTGGGCCCAGTCAGTGGGCAGCCTTGGTGCCCACAGAGCCCTCAGCCTGTCCTGGACCCCTGATTCACTCGCCAGCCCTGAGGAGAAGGCCGAGATCGGGCTCTCACCAGACTCCACTGGGAGGATCACCCGGATCCTGGCTGTTAGAGCAGCACCTCTAGCCAGCCCACTAAGGGTCTCACGCTAATGGTCACACACAAAGGGATGCAGCCTGCCCCGCCCCTGTTACAACCTGGGAGGGCACTGCAGGGACCTGGAGGGCACTGCAGGGACCTGGACTGCAGCCAAGCTGAGGTTTGCACTGTCCACTAGCATATGTCTGGCGTGTGGGTGGACGGAGGCCAGCATCTCTGGTCCCAGAATGGGGCACTGAATGTTCCCTGTACTAGGGTGAAGCGGCCATGTGTGTGTGTGTGTGTGTGTGTGTGTGTGTGTGTGTGTGTGTGTGAGTGTGTGTGAAATCCTGGATTCTAGTGGGGCAGCCCTGCTGGCCACCTGTTCAAATGGGCATGCAGCAACCCTTGGGGATGGCTTGGTAGGAATTGGCAAGCCAGAAGTGCAGGGAGCTTCATTACCACCTACAGGGCCATTTCCTCTACTCTCTGACCTCAGGAAGACAAATGCTGATGCTTCTTGGCCTCCCTCTCCCTCTCAGTGGTACCCCCATAGCAGCTTTCCCGCCTATAACTGGACAAAGCTCACCCGCTGGGCCACATCCACCCCTACTGCAAAGTGAACTGGGGACAGGCAACTAGGTATGACGGGTCATAATGACCTGTGTGACAGAAATTTATGAGGTTCAGAACTAGTAGAGGAGCAAATGCATTTTAAAAATGGGACAAAAAATATTTAAAAGGTAAGAAAACAGTCTGTGGTTACCAAATGGGTATGGAGAGTTAAGAGAAAAGGAAGAGACTGAGACTATCCTTTTTTCTGTCTTGGAAATAGGTAAACTGTGATACCATTTGCAGATACAAGGAACAGAATTAAGATAAATTAAAGTGACAATGAGAAGAAGTGAAACTCTGTTTGCAGATGACATGATCCACTACATAGAAAACCCTAAAGACTCTACCAGAAAATTACTAGAGCTAATCAAAGAATATAGTAAAGTTGCAGGATATAAAATTAACACACAGAAATCCCTTCCATTCCTATACACTAACAATGAGAAAACAGAAAGAGAAATTAAGGAAACAATACCACCCACCATTGCAACAAAAAGAATAAAATACTTAGGAGTATATCTATCTAAAGAAACAAAAGACCTATACATGGAAAACTATAAAACACTGATGAAAGAAATCAAAGAGGACACAAATAGATGGAGAAATAGACCATGTTCATGGATTGGAAGAATCGATATTGTGAAATAAGTATACTACCCAAAGCAATCTATAGATTCAATGCAATCCCTATCAAGCTACCAATGGTATTTTTCACAGAACTAGAACAAATAATTTCACAATTTGTATGGAAATACAAAAAACCTCGAATAGCCAAAGTAATCTTGAGAAAGAAGAATGGAACTGGAGGAATCAACCTGCCTGACTTCAGACTCTACTACAAAGCCACAGTCATCAAGACAGTATGGTACTGGCACAAAGACAGAAATATAGATCAATGGAACAGAACTGAAAGCCCAGAGATAAATCCACGTACCTACGGACACCTTATCTTCGACAAACGAGGCAAGAATATACAATGGAAAAAAGACAACCTCTTTAACAAGTGGTGCTGGGAAAACTGCTCAACCACTTGTAAAAGAATAAAACTAGAACACTTTCTAACACCATACACAAAAATAAACTCAAAATGGATTAAAGATCTAAATGCAAGACCAGAAACTGTAAAACTCCTAGAGGAGAACATAGGCAAAACACTCTCCGACATAAATCACAGCAAGATCCTCTGACTCACCTCCCAGAATATTGGAAATAAAAGCAAAAATAAACAAATGGGACCTAATTAAACTTAAAAGCTTTTGCACAACAAAGGAAACTATAAGCAAGGTGAAAAGACAGCCCTCAGATTGGGAGAAAATAATAGCAAATGAAGAAACAGACAAAGGATTAATCTCAAAAATATACAAGCAACTCCTGAAGCTCAATTCCAGAAAAATAAATGACCCAATCAAAAAATGGGCCAAAGATCTAAACAGACATTTCTCCAAAGAAGACATACAGATGGCTAACAAACACATGAAAAGACGCTCAGCATCACTCATTATCAGAGAAATGCGAATCAAAACCTCAATGAGGTACCATTACACACCAGTCAGGATGGCTGCTATCCAAAAGTCTACAAGCAATAAATGCTGGAGAGGGTGTGGAGAAAAGGGAACCCTCTTACACTGTTGGTGGGAATGCAAACTAGTTCAGCCGCTATGGAGAAGAGTGTGGAGATTTCTTAAAAAACTGGAAATAGAACTGCCATATGACCCAGCAATCCCACTCCTGGGCATACACACCAAGGAAACCAGATCTGAAAGAGACACGTGTACCCCAGTGTTCATCGCAGCACTGTTTATAATAGCCAGGACATGGAAGCAACCTAGATGCCCATCAGCAGACGAATGGATAAAGAAACTGTGGTACATATACACTATGGAATATTACTCAGCCATTAAGAAGAATTCATTTGAATCAGTTCTAATGAGATGGATGAAACTGGAGCCCATCATACAGAGTGAAGTAAGCCAGAAAGATAAAGACCAGTACAGTATACTAATGCATATATATGGAATTTAGAAAGATGGTAACGATAACCCTATATGCAAAACAGAAAAAGAGACACAGATGTACAGAACAGACTTTTGAACTCTGTGGGAGAAGGCAAGGGTGGGATGTTCAGAGAGAACAGCATTAAAACAAGTATACTATCAAGGGTGAAACACATCACCAGCCCAGGTGGGATGCATGAGACAAGTGCTCAGGGCTGGTGCACTGGGAAGACCCAGAGGGATGGGATGGAGAGGGAGGCGGGAGAGGGGAAGGGATGGGGAACACATGTAAATCCATGGCTGATTCATGTCAATGTATGGCAAAAACCACTACAATAATGTAAAGTAATTAGCCTCCAACTAATAAAAATAAATGGAAAAAAAAATAAAGTGACAATGAGTAACTGTGACCAAGTAAATAACAAATATTATTATATTCTGTCTTTCATCATAGTTACTGGTATAATTATCCTATTCTACATACCATTATTAAACTTGGGTTCAGTGGAACAGGGATAATGTCAACAAAACTCCTCTCTTTTCACCCCATATATGGGGGCTTACATGTGGTAGGTCCTCAACAAATATGCCTTGAATAAATAATAATTTTGTCAAACAAGTTGATATGTGAATCGGCTAAGACTGTGTGCTTAGCTTTAGCAATTACAGGCAAAACAAATAACGATAGGGTAAACACATAGGAGTTTATTTTCTTTCAGGTAACAAGTAGTCTGGAGCTGGGCAGACCAGGGACAATTCAACCCTAAATCAGCCATGACATCATAGAACAAGGTTCCTTCTCCTTCTATTGCATTTCCTAGCATTTGCTTTCATGTTCATGCTCAACACCCAGGTATCGGTTCCATTTTCCTGACAGGAAGAAGACTGAAGGGCCCAGAGATATCTCCCTTCAGGTTCTGAGCTTCAGTTTTGCAAAGAAAGTCCTTCCCAGGATGTTTGTACTTACATCTCCCTGTCAAGCGCTGTGTCACATGGCCAACCTTGGCTGAAAGATGTCTAAAGGAGAAAGAAGGGAGGGAGAAGGTAGTTGGAAACAAATATTTAATGAGCCAATCTAAATTTGCCATGGTAGAATTAATACTTATTTTATCAAAGGTTTTAAGGGCAAAAAAAAGAGATAAAGAGAAAACCAAAGTTGGGAAAAAAAAATATTAAGAGAAAAGTAAGATAGCACCCCAAACCTGGTTTCTAACACCAGTCTCCAATAAAAGGAAGCACGCCTCCTTGGAAAAATTGGCTGATTCTAAGTCTGTGATAGAAAGCATACAAGAATGCCTGAAACATCTTGCAGTGACATAAAATAAGGAAGTGCTTAGAAAACAAACAAAACTGTGTTAATGGGGCTATGTCCAAGGGGCACACAAGAGACAATTGAAAGCCAATTTAATGGTTCAAAGCTTGAACAATTTGGGCAATAAAATAAAGTAGTATTAGATTAAAACCCAAAGCATAAAATACATCTCCATGAGTTCATACTCATGATTGAATATATAAACAAACGGAGGAGAAAAGATAAATCTTCTGTGCAGAAGAATTCCAAGTAATTTATGTAGATACTCTTCCTTCAAGGAAGTAAAGCATAACTCTGACTCTAAGTGTAGGCCGTGCACAGAGACTTCCTTGAAAAAAGCAGTATATGGAAAGGAGAGGGGCAAAATAACTTTACTGTGGATAAACCTGACAAACACTACTTCAGCCAGGTGATCAAGGGTAATATCAACAGTGATGAATCACATTGATAGTATGTACTTTTGATACAATGTGACAAGAATGGCACTTTATCTTTGTGGTCTCCTCCCAAAAACCCATACTGCAGTAAGATCATGAGAAAAATCTCAGATAAATCCCAATTGAGGGACATTCTACAAAATACCAGTGTATCTCAGAACTGTCAAGAACATTGAAAATGAAGTCTGAGAAACTGTCTGCAGCTGACAATCTAAAGTGAAGTGAAAACTAAACATAAAGTGGCACCCTGGATGGGCTCCTGGAACAGATAAAATATATTAGGTAAAAATTAAGAAAACCTGACTAAGCACTGGGTAGCTAATAATAATGTATCAATACTGGTTTATTAATTGTAACAAATGTCCCATACTATTGTAAGATGTTAATAGGAGAAAGTACGTGCATGTGTGTGTGTGTTTTGGTGGTGGAGGGTAGGGTACATGGGAACTCTATGCGATTTTCTCAATTTTTCAGTAAAGCTAATGCTTCTCTTAAAAATTTTCTGTTAAAAAAAATGGTACCTATAATACCACCACAGTATTAACACTTTGAGATATATTTTACCAGTTTTGTTTTCCTCTAGGAACATGCGTATTCACACATCCAATAGTTTTATGGCTTTTCTTTTTATTTTAATTAAATGATAAATACACTAATGTCTACTCATACTCCTTCATCAGTCATGTGTTTATCATACATAGTGATCCTTAGATCTTAGCTCAAAAGTTATATTATCTGGGAGATCCTCCTTGGTTCCCAGAGCTGGTTAAGTCCTTCTGACAGGCATGGACTTGGATTTCTATACTGCTTTTTCCTAGTGCATATTACATTCATCATAAAATAATCAATTGAGAAATTAATCATTATTAATGTCTGTCTTCCCTCTAAAATGTAAGTTTCATGTATTATTCATCACAATTTCCCCAGCATGGTGCCTTGGGCACAGCAGGCATTCAATGAAGAGTGACTAAATAAATGAAAGAACAGTACATGTACACAGCAAAGTAACTATTAAAATCATGTGAACAGAGAGAGAAAAATGCTCAAGATACCTTAGTAAAAAAGAAAGATGCAAAACAATGTGCACAGGAAATTTTTATTTTTAATAGTAATAACTAAAGCTTACTCGATGCACATAAAAAAATAAACAGCTTTGGGTGAGAAATTTAAGCATACTTTCAATTTCTAATGTATATAACTGTCATGTTTCAATTTTTAATAAGTATGCATATTTTTGTAAGTAGATAAACAAAGATAAAATGCATTCATTATGGAGAAGTTGGAAAATAAAGACAAGTTCCTTTTTAAGAACATATATCTCTTGTCAATCTCTGTATACCAAACACAACCACCATTAACATTTGTACCTTACATACTTCTTTTTGTTTGCTATGGAATGGACAATTTTATATTTTGAGTTCTATGTCTCATTTCACCCACTCAGGTAGAGAGCCCCTAGCCACAGAAGAAGTGGCATAAAAGGTTAAATATGAACATGTGGTACTAGGGCTGGTTAAACACTGTCAGAGGAATGCTGTCTCCTGACAGTCGCGCACTCCTTACTAGCCCTAACAGTTTAACAATAAATAGTGAAAGCTGAGATTTCATGTGTATGGTGACTACAGCCATGAAATTAACAGCCTCTTGCTCCCTGGAAAGAAAGCTATGACAAGCCTAGATGGCCTATTAAAAAGCAGAGACATCACTTTGCCAACAAAGGTCTGATAAGTCAGAGCTATGGTTTTTCCAGTTGTCATGTATACATGTAAGAGTTGGACCATAAACAAGACTGAGCACCAAAGAATTGATGCTTTCTAATGGTGGTGCTGGAAAAAATTCTTGAGTCTCTCTTGGACTTCAAGATCAAACCAGTCAATCTTAAAGGAAATCAACCCTGAATATTCATTGGAAGGACTAATGCTGAAGCTGAAGCTGTAATATTTTGCACCTTATGCATAGAGCCCGGAGAAGGCAATGGCACCCCACTCCAGTGCTCTTGTTTGGAAAATCCCATGGACGGAGGAGCCTGGTAGGCTGCAGTCCATGGGGTCGCTAAGAGTCGGACACGACTGAGCGACTTCGCTTTCACTTTTCACTTTCATGCATTGGAGAAGGAAATGGCAACCCACTCCAGTATTCTTGCCTGGAGAATCCCAGGGATGGGGGAGCCTGGTGGGCTGCCGTCTATGGGGTCTCACAGAGTCAGACACGATTGAAGTGACTTAGCAGCAGCAGCAGCATAGAGCCAACTCACTGGAAAAGATCCTGATATTGGGAAAGACTGAAGGCAAAAGGAGAAGGGGGCAGCAGAAGACAAGACAGTTAGATAGTATCACCAACTCAATGGACATGAATTTGAGTAAATTCTGGGAGATAGTGCAGGACAGGGGAGCCTGGCATAATGCAGTCCATGGGGTCACAAAGAATCAGACATGACTTAGCAACTGAACAACAACAACTGTGCAACAACTGAATTTGAATTTAACAGCTATCTCTACATGTGTGTTTGTGTGTGTGTGTGTGTGTGTTAAGTTGCTTCTGTTGTGTTGGCTCTTTGCAACCCTATGGACTGTATCCCGTTAGGCTCCTTTGTTTATGAGATTTCCATGGCAAGAATACTGGAGTAGGTTGCCATGTCCTCCTCCAGGGGATCTTCCCATCCCAGGAATTGAACCCACATCATTTTATGTCTCCTGTATTAGCAGATGGGTTTTTTTACAACTAGCACCACTTGGGAAGCCTTAACAACTCTACGTTTAAATTAATCACCTTTATAATATTTCAAAAGTCATACATATAGACATATATTTATTTTGGCCCTAAGAAGACATCAATAGTAATTTTAAAAACTGGGTTAACTAGTGAGGCATGTGACAACTTGGATATAACCTCAGGGGAATTAGGCTGGTTGAAAAAAGTCATCTCAAGGGTTATATACTATATGCCATTTACATAAAATTCTTGAAACGACAAAATTTTAGAGGGGGACAGCTGATTAGCATTGGCCCAGGACTAGGGATGGTGAAGAGGACTGAGTGTGGCTATAAAGTGGTAGTATGAGGGAGCTCTTTGTGTATATGGAACAGTTCTATATTGGGGCTACAGTGGTAGTTAGACAAAGCTACACAAGACAAAACTGCACAGAACTGGATACACACATAGAGAAATGCGTGTAAAATTGATGAAATCTGAATAAGGTTTATGGATTGTATGGATATCAATTTCCTGGTTTTGCTATAGTACTATAGTTTTGTAGGAAGTTAAATCACTGCAGATGGTGATTGCAGCCATGAAATTAAAAGACACTTACTTACTCCTTGGAAGGAAAGTTATGACCAACCTAGATTGCATATTAAAAAGCAGAGACATTACTCTGCCAACAAAGGTCCATCTAGTCAAGGCTATGGTTTTTCCAGTGGTCATGTATGGATATGAGAGTTGGACTGTGAAGAAAGCTGAGTGCAGAAGAATTGATGCTTTTGAACTGTGGTGTTGGGGAGGACTCTTGAGAGTCCCTTGGACTGCAAGGAGATCCAACCAGTCCATCCTAAAGGAGATCAGTCCTGGATGTTCACTGGAAGGGCTGATGCTGAAGTTGAACCTCCAATACTTTGGCCACTTCATGAGAAGAGCTGACTCATTGGGAAAGACCCTGATGCTGGGAGGGATTGGGGGCAGGAGGAGAAGGGGACAACAGAGGATGAGATGGCTGGATGGCATCACCGACTCGATGGACATGAGTTTGAGTAAACTCCGGGAGTTGGTGATGGACAGGGAGGCCTGGCGTGCTGTGATTCATGGGGTCGCAAAGAGTTGGACACAACTGAGTGACTGAACTGACTGACTGACTGACTGACCACTGGGGAAAATTAGGTGAAGAATATACAAGAACTCTGTACTACTTTGACATGTGAATGCTTACCAATTTGAAATGAAAAGTTTTTTAAATGGGCCAAAAAAAAAGGTTGATAAATGAAACCAAAAAAAAAAAAAAAAAAAATACCCATCATATTTTTCCCTTGCCAGAAACCCTTTGTATCAGGTTTTTAGGAATATTCAATACACAGAGCAATAACTGGATTGGAAGAAATACAACATTGCAGAGCTGTGCAACAACAGAATGGGATCTCAAGCATGCAGGGAGTTCCTCATTGGAGGTATTTCAACAAAGAGGATGATTTTCTATGGGATATGGTAAGATATGGTAAGGGATATGGTAAGAATAACTCATATTAGCTTTTAAGTGGGGTTTCCCTGGTGGCTCAGATGGTAAAGAATCTGCTACAGTGCAAAAGACTAGGGTTTGAGTCCTGCGTTGGGAAGATTCCCTGGAGAAGGGAATGGCAACCCACTCTAGTATTCTCGCCTGGAGAATTCCACAGACAGAGAAGCCTGGGGGTTATAGTCCATGGGGTCATAAATAGTTGGACATGACTGAGTGACAAATACACACACAAATATCTACTCTAAGCCACCATTTATAGATTTGACTAACATATGGGATAGGTAACACAAATCCCACTCCCTCTTTTCCCAACGTGTGATCATATCAGTCATTATGAGATTGTACCACTCCTTTCCAAATGTCCCCTGGAAGCCTCCTAATTGTTAACCCTGCTTATTTAACTTATATGCAGAGTACATCATGTGAAATGCTGGGCTGGATGAAGCACAAGGTGGAATCAAGATTGCAGGGAGAAATATCAATAACCTCAAATATGCAGATGATACCACCTTTATAGCAAAAAGTGAAGAAGAACTAAAAAGCCTTTTGATGAAAGTGAAAGAGGAGAGTGAAAAAGCTTAAAACTCAACATTCAAAAAACTAAGATCATGGCATCCAGTTCCATCACTTCATGGCAAATAGATGGGGAAACAATGGAAACAGTGACAGACTTTTTTCCTTGGGTTCCAAAATCACTGCAGATGGTGACTGCAACCATGAAATTAAAAGATGTTTGCTCCTTGGAAGAAAAGCTATGACCAATCTAGACAGCATATTAAAAAGCAGAGACATTACTTTGCCAACAAAGCTCCATCTAATCAAAGCTATGGTTTTCGCAGTAGTCATGTATGGATGTGAGAGTTGGTCCATAAAGAAAGCTGAGTGCCGAAGAACTGATGCTTTTGAACTGTGGTGTTGAAGAAGACTCTTGAGGGTCCCTTGGACTGCAAGGAGATCAAACCAGTCAATCCTAAAGGAAATCAGTCCTGAATATTCGTTGGAAGGACTGATGCTGAAGCTGACGCTCCAATACTTTGGCCACCTGATATGAAGAATGGACCCACTGGAAAAGACCTTGATGCTGGGAAAGACTGAAGGCAGGAGAAGGGGATGGCAGAGGATGAGACGATTGGATGGCATCACCGACTCAATGGACATGAGTTTGAGTAAGCTATGGGAGTTGGTGATGGACAGAGAAGCCTGGAATGCTGGAGTCCATGGGGTCACAAAGAGTTGGACACGACTGAATGATGGAACTAAACTGGTCACTCTTTTCCAAATGTCCCCTGCTGCTGCTGTTGCTAAGTCGCTTCAGTCGTGTCCGACTCTGTGCAATCCCATGGAATGCAACCTACCAGGCTCCTCCGTCCATGGGATTTTCCATGCAAGAGTACTGGAGTGGGTTGCCATTGCTTTCTCCGCCAAATGTCCCCTGGAAGCCTCCTAATTGTTAACCAATACTCTGGGTGGTCATTGCCAGTTAGTCAGAGCTGATACCTCCTAACAATGCAGTCCATATTCTATAAAATCTTCAATAATGGCAAAACTATAAATTTTAATTCAAAATAAAGCTTTGCCAGACCTTGTGCTAGAACTTAGGAGACTAACAGCCTAACAGGTTCTAGAGGAGACTGTCTCCAGCCGCAACAGTAATCACAATCACTATGATAATGCTTCGAAATTTAAAAGCCACTCTGATCTAACAACCTAATAGTAATGGTACTTTATCGTTGCAAATAAATTAGTCTTACCTTTCAAACTCTTCTTACGGAAAAGGTGAGAAATTATTCTTGGCCTATAACAAGTGAAATCTGAGCACCTGCAAAGTGAGCAATAGTTTGTCCCAAACACAGTTAACAACAAACAAAAAAGTATATTCAAGTACTACTTGAGTATAAAGCTCAAGACTTTGAATCTTTTGAGCATTCTAAAAACACTTCAATTTCAAAAGGAGTATAAAAAAGAAAATCTCAAATAGGAAAATTAAGTTTATACTTAGTAACTAAAACTATTATCTCTGACAATTGAAGAGTTAATATTAATAACTAACTTTGAAAGATTCTAAATTGAAGAAAGCAAAGGGAATCAAAACTGGCTGTTACTGACAGATAGGAAAACTTTGTTGAATACCTAGAATTTAGGAGCAGCTCATGATACTAAAGGAAAAGTACACTTCAGCTAATAAACAGACCTAAAGCACAGAGATAAAAGGTTCTTTGAAGAGTTTCATTGTTTCTTAAGATGTTTTAAGGAATAACAAAGGGTAAAACCAAACATTTCAGCTAGCTGAGAAAGAAAATAAAAATATCAGACCTCCTGTAGACATCTGTTTTCTAATATGGTCCATCATCAAATCGTCTCAAATAGCTGTTCTACTCCACGAGACTATCTGTCCTAACATTCTGGGCCGGCTAACACCAAATTTACAGATGTACCCAATTAGAGCCAAGCAAACTGATTGCCATTTTTAGCAGTATCATTAGGGATGGTGCTTTATTCTTTCTTTCTTCCTTTTTTTTTTTTTTTTTGCAAAATAGGAAGTTGCTCCTAATAGAAAGCATCTTTAAAGGGTCAACTACAAAGCAACACCAAAATATGAGGTTTTATTATGATAACCAAAATGTATCTTTGTAACAAAAATATTGTTGTGTTTTATGATATATTTTGATTTTTCTCTTGTTAATTGTCAGTGAGATTGCTGACGCATGATATAAAAACAAGAAACGCTTTAGAAAGATTCTCCGAGGTAAAAATGATTGCTTCCTTCAGTCAGCAGTGACTTCTGACTTCCTGATCTTAGTCTCTCCTTATTCCCTACTGTCATCGCAACCAAGAGAAATCATTTGGTAATAAACTGATTTAATAAATCAGTTTTATTTAATAAATAAAAAATTTGGTAATAAACTATCTACTCCTACCATTTTGTAATTATTTGTATATGTAACTTTCTCTTCCATTGTCCTCATTTAGAATAAAACACTTTATCTCATACATTTTCTATTCCTAGTGTTGAGCATGATGCTTCTCTTCCACATAGCAGGCCTTGGGGAAATGTTTACCAAACGTTTAAAAATCATGGCAACACCCTCCACTGTTTACTAGAATTTTATTTTCCAGGTTTTTCTAGACTAAATAAAAGAGAACAGCAACATCCAACAACTTGTGCTTTGCCTCAGCAGTTCATTATTTTTCACATCCAGGAGACTAGCTAGTTGAGTCTCTTATTTCTTTGTGTCAAAAGTTAAGACTTCAGAGGCAGATAATGACCTCCTCTAGGGCAGGAATCACATCTTATTTATGTCTATACTCCTAGTACCTGGCTATGGAATATGAGCTCAATAAATGTTTGCTGAGTAAAGGCATTATCAAACTGATCCACAGTGTATTTTCCATACTGGCTAAAAATAATTTCTAATATTGTACCCATAATCCATGTAAAAGAATCTCAAAATATTTGTCCCATTAGAGTTTACAAGGCAATTTGGTGCAGAGCAGTGATATATTAAATTGAATTCAGTTCTTAAGTTCTATGTAGAGTAAAATCTGAACATGAAAAAAAAGAGAGGAAAAACTACCCCAGCTATAATGCATTCGGAAAACCCTTGCCTTAGTGAGACCACAGCAAACAGGTGGAGCTGAGTTGCCACGCGTTTTTTTATTGAGATGATAAATGAGCAGTGACAGGGCCACAGAAGAGCCAGAAGCAGTTAAACTCCTTGTAAACTCTACATTCTCTGGGCTAATTAAAGTTCTCAAGTGGAAATCCCACCTTTCTATTTTGGAAGTGATTTTAAAAAGATGTTCGTGAGGTCTTTCGATCTATTTTCCTTCAACAATATACAGATGAAATTTTCTTGGCTTATAAGTTAAAGATGATTTTTCTAATTGGGATCTGGAAATCCACCTGCATCTTTTCTCACTGCTTTTTTAAAAATCTCTCTCCCTTTTAGTGACCAAGATTCTTTGATATGAGTATAATCAACATAAATGTTAAGTTACTTGAATCTGAAGTCATTATGAAGAATGGATTAAGACTTAAAAATAAGTACAAATAGAAGATAATAGTATAAATAGGACAAAGAACTGGAGATAACTGTAATTTTTCCATAAACTACAACCACAGACTGCATCTAACTTTTCACAGTTTAGAAATCTAACACTATACAGTTAGAAATTTGTCTATTAAATGTTCTAAATTTTAAGAGAAATATGATCTCAAAATATTCTCCACAGACTATAAGAGAGAAAATCTCCCCATTTGCTAAGCCATTTCAGTCATCTATCCAAGCATTCTTCTCCTGTTTCCCTGCCCTACTCCCACCCAGATTCATCTTTAGATTTTAGAGACTGATATAATGAACTTCATCATTAGGGGCCTATTAACTTTGATAAAGGGACTCTAAAATATTGATAACAAACACTTTCAACTATTCTATTGTGATAAAAAACTACAATACTCTGGGTCTTGCTTTTGGTCTTGACAATCTTTCAAACAGATGAGTAAACACAGAACTTTTTTTTCCCCAAAAAATCACAATTTTAATGAAATTTAAATGATAGTCTTTTCTTGCTATTGCAAAAGGGACATATATAATAGAATAAGTTCCCTACATATGAACCTTCAAGTTGTGAACTTTCAAAGATATGACTGTGTTCGCATGTCTAATCATGTAAGTTCGTCCATATGTCTGGAGTACATTGTCAAATGTATGCATCTCTTTACATGTGGTTATGCTGTACTGTAAAGTACTGTATAGAGTCCTGGAGAAGGAAATGGTAAACCACTCCAGTATTCTTGCCTGGAGAGTTCCATGGACAGAGGAGCCTGGCTGGCTACAGTCCGTGGGATCTCAAAGAGTCAGACATGACTGAGCGATTAAGACACACACACAGGCAAACACACCACATAGAGGTCAATAGTGCAGTATCTTTATTTCAAGCCTGGGATGTCTGGAAGCAAGTGTAAAAGCAGCGGTGGTATAAATAGTACTACTGTACTTTTCAAGGTACTATATACTATAAGATTAAAAATGTTTATTTTTTCCACATTTTTTTAATGTATTATTTGAAACACAGAACTTTTAAATTAAGAGAAATAAAAGGAAGGGCACAAAGTATTTCCAATAAAAACATAAATGCCAGAACCATTTCAAAACAAAGTTATATCCACTTCATTAGAAGGAAAATTAATCTACATTTCTTCCTGGTATAAATGAAACACAGGGCTAGAAAGCTTTGTTTTGAGACTCCTCTCTTTATTTCAATTTGTACTTTCCATTTGATGACAGCATTATCTAAATACAGGGAATTTCTCTCATCATAGAAATTTCCTGGTGGCACTCTAGAAGGAAAAAAATCATTCTTGGCTCCCAATCCAATTGCCTAGTAATGGTAGAAAGACAACTCCCTAAGACAGTAAGATGGTTCTGAAACTGATATCTCATTCACAGTCTATATTCTTGATATTATTCTGTTCAGGAAGCAGCTTGTCATTTGGGATGTATTAAAAAAAATTATCAGTGACAAATGAGTTCTTGATAGAGGTAGAAAGAAAAACTACTTCATGTACACTATATTTTGAAAATTCTCAGGAACTGTTTAGTAAGCAAAATAATCCCAATGGGTGCTACGATTATTTACCTCAAGTAAACGTATTTAACAACAAACTACATCCAAGAATGTTTTTCACAATAATAATGATATTCAACTATCATTTAAAGTAAACTTTCAAAATATGCAACAAAAATCCAAATACTTCTGATAGGGCTCACTGTTTTCCACAGAAATTAATGATATCAATAAGCAACCAAAGATTTTTATACTAAAAAGTATTCCCAAATGATTACCAAGACAAGGGTGAATAGCTTAATGATTTTTTAATAACTATAAAATCAAATATTTGGATGTTAAATTAAACTATTCCCTGCACTCATAAGACTACTATTCTAAAGTAAGTAAATCAATGTTGGGAAAAGGGTACACCTAAATTGAAACCAGTCAGTTAAATAAAGAAATAACCCAATGAATCATTATAAATTCTTATGCCAATAAGATAAAAACTCAACCTTGGCTCTAATGTACTCAAAACATGTCTGTATTTCTTTTACACTTAGAGTCTTTGTAAATAAGAGGCAGATAATTATTAAACAAGTTCCCTTTTAAAACTTATATAAATATGTTTAACAACTGACCAATTTTAAACATATGTGGAACATTACATCAATAACTACAAAATACACTAAGGCCATAATTAAATATTCCTATTTAACAAGAAAAAATTAAATCTCAATTATGATTGAATTGTTTTATGTTAATCCTGAAAAACTAAACCACTATACCAACTTTAATAAAACACACTAGATATTCCTTTTGATATAATCAGAATCATTAAAAAGAATATGTTTTAAGTGGGAAAAACATGTTACTACAAAAGTCAAAGGTTAAAATGATTATAATTAAGGAAGATATTTATACTCTGAAGATTTAAGAATTAATTGACACACATATGAGCAAGTAACCATCAACAAAAGAGGCAAGAATATATAGTGGGGCAAAGACAAAGACAATCTCTTTAGCAAGTGGTACTGGGAAAGTTGAACAGGCACATGTAAACCAATGAAGCTAGGACACATTCTCACACCATACACAAAAACAGAGTCAAAATGCTTAAAGACATAAATATAAGACCATATGTAACTCCTAGGTGAAAACATAGGTAAAACCAGTGTTTTCTTAGATCTGCCAAGGCAACAGGAATAAAAGCAAAAATAAACAAATGGGACCTAATCAAACTTAGAAATTTTTGCACAGCAAAGGAAACCATAAAGAAAATGAAAAGACAACCTACAGACTAGGAGAAAATATCTGCAAAGGATGTGGCAGACAGGGGCTAAATTTCCAAAATATACAAACAGCTCCTATAATTCAATAACAACACCTCCAAAACAAAACAAAACAAAAAACCAACCCAGTTGAAAAATAGGCAGAAGTCCCAAGTAAACATTTCTCCAAAGAGGACATACAGATGGCCAATAGGCACATGGAAAGATGCTCACTGTCACTGAATTATTAGAGAAATGCAAATCAAAACAACAATGGGGAACCACCTCACACCAGTCAGAATGGCCATCATTAAAAAGTCTACAAATACCCAACCCAGGAATCAAACCCACATCTCTTCTGTCTCCCGCAATGGCAGGCGGGTTCTTTACCACTAGTGCCACCTGGGAAGCCCTCTTATGTTTATAAGTAGTGGTTAAACGTTTAAGAGGTTGTTATTTATTAGATTCATAAACCTTTCTTGTTAGGTGTTTGAAATGCTTGAGGGATGTGGATGTGTTAAAATTTCTAATCATAATCTAAAATGTCTAAGGAAACTGAATTAATCAGATTTACAAGTGATGCCAAATATTTAGGGGAAATTAATCTGTCAAATGTACAAGTCAATTGAGCATTGATTAAAGAATAAGGAAAAACTGCATGTTTTCCATTTTAACAAAAAAAAAAAAGTCTACAAATAATAAATGCTAGCGAAGATATGAAGAAAAGGGAACCCTCTAACACTGCTGGTGGGAATGTAAATTGGTGTTGCCACTCTGGAAACCAGTATGTAGAGATTCTGCAAAAACCTAAACCATGTGGCAGAGTTGCCATATGATCCAACAATTCCACTCCTGGACATATATCCAGAGAAAACTCTAATTTGGAAAGATACAGGCACCTCTATCTTCATAGTAGCACTATTTACAATAGCCAAGACATGGAAAAAACCTAAACGTCCACTGATAGATAAATGGATAAAGATGTGGTACATATATACAATGGAATATTACTCAGCCATTAAAAGTAATGAAATAATGCCATTTGCAGCAACATAGATGCAACTAGAGATTATCATACTAAGTAAAGTAAGTAAAAAAAAGAAAGAAAGACAAATACCATGTAATATCATTTACATGTGGAATATAAAATATAACACAAATGCACATAGCTACCAACAAAAACAAACTCTCAAATATAGAGGACAGACTTGTGGCTGCCAAGGAGGAGAGAGGTGGGGAAGGAAAGGACTAGGGGCTGATTAGCAGATGCAAACTATTTACATACAGGATGGATAAACAACAAAGTCCTACTATATATTCAGTATTGACAATAAGTCATAATGGAAAAGAATACAAAAAAGAACATATGTGTGTATAAATGTATTACTGAGTTACTCTATTATAGAGCAGAAATTTAAACTTTGTAAATCAACTATATTTCAATAAAACCTAAAAAAAAAAAGAGTTAATTGATAAACATGTTATGGGAAAAGAAGGAAATGACAACCCACTCCAGTACTCTGGCCTGGAAAATCCCATGGACAGAGGAGCCTGGTAGGCTACAGTCCATGGGGTCGCAAAGAGTTCGACATAACTGAGCGACTTCTCTTTCTTTTCTTTTCTTTATGGGAAAAGGAGAGAGCCCTCCAACAGTTCACAGTGACTTCAAGGACATTTTAATACCACAACTAACAGCTTCTTGACAACCACTACCCTGCAGTGCAGTGGAAATGACTCTAGTTTAATAATGGAAGTTTCACTTTCCAATAACAGAAGATCAGTTTACAATAAACTATGTGGATTTTAATCCATAATGATAGGCCCATTATTACAAACACATTTTAAAAATCTTTCCAAGTATGATCCTAAGCTTTCTCTTCAATGAAAAAAATAGTGTATAAACCTTATACAGTTGTGGGGATTAGAGACAATGTTTAAAAAGTTTCTAGCACAGAGAACTTGCAGGGTATCTGGCACAATTACATGTTTTAAATATACCACAAAACTGCACATTAAACATCTTTAAAAAGAATAAAAAAAGCAACACCTGGGTTAAAGATCTAACATCATGCAGACCAAATTTAGTAACTGACATTCTTTTGTACAGTATTCTGTACAAAAACTTTCTAACACTGTAACAAAACCACCAAAGGTTTTAGTCAATACAGGAGCCAAATTAAAAACATAAAATAAGAAAACAAAACAAATAATCTTTACTGGCTACCTATTGCCACACTAGGCACAAAGCTAGCAACATATGACAACAAATCTATATTATAGTTTTACTGATGAGGAAACTAAGGCTCTGAGAGCTATTCAGTGGCAGACCTGGGATTCATGGGGGTCTGAATGATGGCAGACTATTTTCTTTCCACAGTATCACACAAAATTCATAGAAAAGTAAGAAATTCAGAAAGCATAAACTAGGCAAAATAGGTGTTTTTGAAGCAAAGGAATTATTCTCACTTAAACATTTAGGGGACAACAAGAATACCAGTTTTAGGTCATTGGAAACCTTAACCAAAAAATCAACATACCCATTAGACAAAAAAAAAAAAGCCAGACATGGCAAATGTTCACCATCTAGTTGCTTACTAGGTATACAAAGATCCAGGAGGTATAGAGAGTTTTCCAGACTCAAAAACAGAGGTTCATAGATCATATTTCTTCATACCTAAAATGTAAGATATTTCTTTTTCTATAAAGAAGAAAAAAAATCATACTTGTTGTTTATTAAAGTATAGCCAAAAGGCCATGAAGAAATTTTGCTATTTTTAAAACAAGCGCCATTACATATTTACAATTACTAGTGATTTCAAACCAAAATACAAAACAAAACAAACTTTTATCAAGGCCATGGTGCTCCTTGCATCATCTGGAGAGGTGTTTGCTCTTCAGATCAAAAAGCCAAAATCTCCATTTTCCAGGTAATGTTAGAGGACTAAACATTGCCAATCAGAGCAAGGGATATAAAAGCAACAAAGCAAGGGTTACTATTTTCCTGCAATAGAAAACTCAAGTTATGCTTCCAGATAATGAGAGTTTTATTGATTTATCATTTAAGAACTCAACCATGCAACTTAGAGACTGTCATACTGAGAAAAGTCAGAAAGGGGAAGACACATACCATATGATATTATTTACACGTGGAATCTAAAATATGACACAAATGAACCCATCTATAAAACAGAAACAGATTCATGGACATAGAGAACAGACCGGGGAACAGACCAAGGGGAAGCGGGGTGAGTGAGGGATAGAGGAGGAGGTTAAGGCTAGCAGATGTAAGCTATTACCTATAGAATAGATAAACAACAAGTTCCCACTGTACAGCACAGAGAACCATATTCAATATCCTATGATAAACCATATGGAACCATAATGGAATCACAATGGAAAAGAATATAAAAAGAGAATGTATATATATATATATATATATGTATAAACAGAATCACTTTGCTATACAGCAGAAATTAACACAACACTGTAAATCAACTATATTTCAATTAAAAAAAAAACTCAATTATAGCCAAGACTGAATTCCAGTCTTTTTTTTGTCTCTGCCAATCAGCATGTTCTAGATCAGTACAATTCTTACCTAGTTTAGAGCAAATTGGTTTTCAAGTGTTGTAATATTTGATATAATCAAGCAAATCAGAAAGGTAAGTCAGAGGAGAAAACTCACAGTACATTCTAACGATTTGTACAAATAAATTTTCAGGAAATCAGAAACACAACTCATACTCATTAGCTAGGATGACCTAGATGTGACAATCCTGTTGATTGACACTGCAATTTTTTGTGTTATTCTACATCAGTGATAATGTAAAAACAGCAGAACATATAATGTATCCCAGCCATACCAAAGTTATAAAAAATGTAATAAAGCAGTCTTCTAAGAGTTTACTTCACAAAGGAAAACAAGGATGACAGGAAAAATGCTGACTACAGTCTGCCCAGGCTTGAAAAAAGTTGTAATTTCCTTCCTCAATCAATTTCACTAGTCAGTTAACTAACATCCTGGTTCTAATTTAAGGGCTGGGCCTGCTCACTGTCTGAATCACCAGACAGAAGGGAATGGCAAACACTAAAAGGAAAGAAATACAACTCAAAATTTTAAATGTGGGTAATACTTTTAAATGTGTGTAATCAGGGAAAAAACACAGTAAAAACAAAAGTTGCTTAAAATTTTTTTTCTCTGATTTTAAAAGTAATAGTGGGGCTTTCCTGGTGTGTGTGTGTATGTGTGTGTGCTCAGTTGTGTCTGACTTTTTGCAACCCCGTGGGCTATATAGCCCACTGGGCTCCTCTGTTCATGGGATTCTCCAGGCAAGAATACTGGATTGGCTTGCCATTTCCTCCTCCAGGGGATCTCCCCAATCCAGGGATTGAACCCGAGTCTCTTCTGTCTCCTGTATTGGCAGGCGGATTCTGAATCCGCCTGCCAATGCAGGAGATACAGGTTTGATCCCCAATCTGCGAAGATCCCACATGCTGTGGAGCAACAAAGCCCATGCTCTAGAGCCCAGAAGCCGCAGCTACTGAAGGCCACTTGCCTAGAGCCCAGCAAGAAAAGCCACCACAATGAGAAGCCTGGAAACCACGACGAGAAATTAGCCCCCACTCTCTGCAACTAAAGAAAAGTCTGCACAGCAACAAATACCCAGCACAACCAAAAAAATATAAATAAAATTAAAAATAAATAAATAAAATAGTTACAGAAAATTTGAAAAGCACAGATGTGTATAAAGAAAAAGTCATCAGCAACTCCATCAGAGATAATTAAATATATATTAATATATCAACACATACACAATTATTTTTTCAAAAGGTGTTTGTGGCTGTACATTACAAATCCAGAATCAAACCTCTTCTCATCATTAGTCAAAACTACTATCATCTGTTGTCTGGGTTATTACAATAGCCTCTTAACTCCATTTTCCCAATACTGCTCCTCTCCAGTCTGTTCTACACAAAACAGCCAATATGATTTTAAAAGCCAATCAAATTTCATTTCTCTGCTCAAAATCCTACAATGACTTCTCATCTTAGAATCATAAAGGCCAAAGTGCTTATTATGACCTATAAGATAACTCTAATGGCCCTCCATTTTCACCCCCAATCTCTACTTCTCTTACCTTATTTCCTACACACTTTATCCCTTGGTTTATCTGACTCAGGGCTTCCCTTGTGGCTCAGCTGGTAAAGAATCCGCCTGCAATGTGGGAGACCTGGGTTTGATCCCTGGCTTGGGAAGATCCCCTGAAGAAGGGAACAACTACCCACTCCAGTATTCTGGCCTGGAGAATAGCCCATGGGGTCGCAGAGTTGGACACAACTGAGTGACTTTCACTTTCACTTTATCTGACTCAGCTACTGACCTCCAAGCTCTTGCTGGAACACATACATATCTCTGCCTGAAGTCTTTGGACCTGCAGTTCCCTTCATCAAGAATATTTCCTCCCTGGCCCCCCACCCCAGAAAAAACATTGCTTTCTCTCTCCTCAGCTTTCTTCAGGTCTCTATTCAAATGTCACTTTTCAGAGGGGCTTCCCTGGTGGCTCAGTAGTAAAGAAGCGACTGCCACTGCAGGAGACATGGGTTCAATCCTAGGTCCAGGAAGATCCCACATACCTCAGAGAACTAAGTCTGAGCACCACAACTACTGAAGCCCACGCACCCTAGAGTCCCTGGGCTCCACAAGAGAAGCCACCGCAATGAGAAGCCTGAGCAATGAAACTAGAGAGAGGCCCCTGCTCGCTGCAAATAATGAAAAGCCCAAACAGCAATGAAGACTGAGCACAGCCAAAACTAAAAAACAAATAAAAATTTTTTTAAATGTCACTTTTCAGAGACTTCCCTGACTCACCTTATATAAAGTAGCAAAATTCCTTCTCTTTTTCCCTGGTATTTCCTATTTAACTTTACCCTGTTGTATTTTTCTCCAAAGGACTATTGCCAACTGACAAATTTTTTGTTTATGGTTCTGTCTCTCCTGACTAAACTGCAAATTCTATGAAGACAAAGAAAGAATCTGTTTTGTGACACACACACTCCTGCCCCCGCCTCCACATACACACACACACACACACACACACACACACGGCCCTCTACCTCTAAATTCTAAAACAATGTCTGGACTGTCACTATTTGTGAGTGAATGGCTGAATAACTGCATGAGCAACTGGGATCAGACTATACCTAAAATTTATACTCAATTCAGTTCAGTCGCTCAGTCGTGTCCAACTCTTTGCGACCCCATGAATCGCAGGATGCCAGGCCTCCCTGTCCATCACCAACTCCCGTAGTTTACTCAAACTCATGTCCATCAAGTCGGTTATGCCATCCAGCCATCTCATCCTCTGTCGTCCCCTTCTCCTCCCGCCCTCAATCCTTCCCAACATCAGGGTCTTTTCCAATGAGTCAACTCTTCGCATCAGGTGGCCAAAGTATTGGAGTTTCAGCTTCATCATCAGTCCTTCCAGTGAACACCCAGGACTGATCTCCTTTAGGATGGACTGGTTGGATCTCCTTGCAGTCCAAGGGACTCTCAAGAGTCTTCTCCAACACCACAGTTCAAAAGCATCAATTCTTTGGCACTCAGCTTTCTTCACAGTCCAACTCTCATATATGACCACTGGAAAAACCATAGCCTTGACTAGATGGACTTTTGTTGACAAAGTAATGTCTCTGCTTTTTAATATGCAATCTAGGTTGGTCATAACTTTCCTTCCAAGGAGTAAGTGTCTTTTAATTTCATGGCTGCAATCACCATCTGCAGTGATTTTGGAACCCAAAAAAATAAAGTCTGACACTGTTTCCACTATTTCCCCATCTATTTCCCATGAAAAGACGGGACCAGATGCCATGATCTTAGTTTTCTGAATGTTGAGCTTTAAGCCAACTTTTTCACTCTCCTCTTTCACTTTCATCAAGAGGCTTTTTAGTTCCTCTTCACTTCTGCCATAAGGGTGGTGTCATCTGCATATCTGACGTTATTGATATTTCTCCTGGCAATCTTGATTCCAGCTTGTGCTTCTTCCAGCCCAGCATTTCTCATGATGTACTCTGCATGTAAATTAAAAAGGCAGGGTGACAATATACAGCCTTGACATACTCCTTTTCCTATTTGGAACCAGTCTGTTGTTCCACGTCCAGTTCTAACTGTTGCTTCTTGACCTGCATACAGGTTTCTCAAGAGACAGGTCAGGTGGTCTGGTATTCCCATCTCTTTCAGAATTTTCCACAGTTTATTGTGATCCACAGAGTCAAAGGCTTTGGCATAATCAATAAAGCAGAAATAGATGTTTTCCCGGAACTCTCTTATTTTTTCGATGATCCAGCAGATGTTGGCAATTTGATCTCTGGTTCCTCTGCCTTTTCTAAAATCAGCTTGAACATCTGGAAGTTCATGGTTCACATATTGCTGAAGCCTGGCTTGGAGAATTTTGAGCATTACTTTACTAGCCTGTGAGATGAGTGCAATTGTGTGGTAGTCTGAGCATTCTTTGGCATTGACTTTCTTTGGGATTAGAATGAAAACTGACCTTTTCCAGACCTGTGGCCACTGCTGAGTTTTCCAAATTTGCTGGCATATTGAGTGCAGCACTTTCACAGCATCATCTTTCAGGATTTGAAAATTTATACTCAGCCTTTATCATTTACTATTATTATCTGGTAAAGTATTCTTAATTTTCATATAGCATCCCATTATAGATATAGACCACAGTATATTCAATTTTCTACTTTGAATATTTAGGTTGTTTCTAAATTTTGTTGTTCTAAATTTATAATATCATAAATATCTTTGTATACACTTTCACATCCTCATATATACCAAATATCCTTGAATATATACCTTCTTGCACAGCTTTGGTAGGTTTTCTAGGACAAAGTATTTTAAATAAAATTTTTGGATCAAAAAGCAAATATATCATGAATTCTTTTAACAAATTTTATAAACTATAAACATCAAAAGGGGAATGTAAGTAAGATGGATACATAGTATGCATGGATAAGAGTATGCACATGATAGATTAGAGTACAACAATCAGAAGTAAGGAATCAGAATTATATACAGTACAGGGATGGATCATTTAAATGAAAGGTTGAATTTTTTTAAAAAAACAATATAAAAAGTTTAAACTTTGAAAAAAGAAAAAAACGAAAAAACAATAAAATGAGACATACAGCCCAATGCCATTTATAAAAATTATAAATTTATACACAGAAAACACTATGTATTTTCTAAAGATATAGAAATATTTAAAGATGTATGCTAACTACCTTAGAGTGGGTGCTTATGAAAGGATGCTAAATGAGTAGAGACAGGGAAATGAGTGGGACAAAGACAACAAAATAACCAATCAAGATACAGGTCTAGCCCTTGGGATGCCAGCATGAGAAGCACTGTTCTTCTCCTAAAGGTTGGGAAAGAGATAGGGGAGTAAAGGAAATCCAAATAAACTCAATTGGGCCAGTATAATCATAAGAGTTCCATGTAAACAAAAACTGTTGTAAGTACGATTATACAAAGTTAACATCATTTATTTTAAAAGGAGCCAAGAATATTTCACATATTTTAGAAAAAATCCAGTATTGATTTTTTTTTAAAAATCAAGAAAGTATAATCATTAGGATTATAGTCAATAATCTAAAGTAACTATATGACCAAATTGAGAATTTGATGATTTGTCTGAAATTACTAGGTCTATAACAGCCCAAGATTAATCTGAGTACAATACTGGCTATAAAAGACCCTGAAGATAACATTCCAAACCCTATAAATCCAGCACAGGGAATCTACACAAACTCAATTTTTAATTTACACATTTGTCATAGAACTCATGTTACAAAATATTTACCATAGACCAAGTCCTGTGAATGAAATAACATCTAAAACCACGGCATCACATAAACTTAGAAAACACAGCAGGAAAAAGTCACTTCTCAGTACCTCTTTATTGATATAGCACCCATATAAACACAGTCAAGGGTAGGGAGAAAAAATCTGAAGCACATTTCATCTTTGAAATGAACAAAGAGGAGGAAACTATTTTAGCATTTCATGCAATGGAGTTGAGCAAGAACTTTTAAAAAATCACTTCCCTTAGCATATTGGTCTATTCTTATTAAATAACAACTGAATCTGCCAATGATGCTTTACAATATAATAGATTCTCCAGGATGTCAATAAAAAAACAAACTGGATTGGAAGTGCAATTACATAGCTTTCTGGAATCTATAATAAATGATCTTGGTGGAAGAGGGATATCATTATTTTTCAAATGTACAAAACAATATAAGTTCAAGCTTTTTTCTGCTACTGAACTCAAAGTATACACCAAAGGATGCAAAATGAGCAACAATAATAAAATCAACAGTGACAGGTTAGCAGGCACAATTAACAGAGCAGACAATGGGAATAGCCTTCTCTAAAGACTGCAGTCCTGTGTAATGCAGATTTAATTTAGGTCACAGAAAATTCTACGAAGATCTGACAGCTTCTGCTTTGACTAGATGAAACTTGCTGCATACATCAGCATAAATAATTAGGTTCAACTGTACATTCACCAAGCAAAATAAAGTAACTTTCCTCAAGCTGGGGGAGGAAGCTATAGCTTTACCTCTACCTTGAATTGTAGAGATTTTCTGATTTATCCTAGAAACAGTGTTCTCTTTTAGAACTGATGATTATAGTTGTGTTGTTTGGGCGCTAAGTCGTGTCCAACTCTTTTGCTACATCATGGACTATATCTCACCAGGCTTCTCTGTCCATGGGATTACCCAAGCAAGAAAACTGAAGTGGGATGCCATCCCTTCTCCAGGGTATCTTTCTGACCCAGGGATCAAACCCCCATCTCCTGCAATGGCAGGTGGATTCTTTTCCACTGAGACCAGGGAAGCCCATAGTAAAGGAAACACACAACTTAAACAGAGTCCCCGAAGGGACTTTCACTGCAGGGTGTGCTGATTTTATCCAAGGTGAGGAAACTAAGATCCTACATTCTTCATTAAAAAACAAACAAAAAAGAGTCTCCAGAAAGAAATCTATAAAAGGTAAGATTTCCAATTAGCATGCATTTTAAATAATTAAGTCTTTCTGGCTTCTGTTGAGTATCTTTAACAGGGTAGCTGTGGAACATGATATCAATGATCTAATGTCATTTGTGTTTGAATTCTAAGAGCCTCCCACACACACATACCAAAAAAAAAAATTTTTTTTAGATTCAAGTCAGTAAACCTCTTGAGGGTTGAAAAATTTAATGCACAGGTCAGTACTGTCTGTTTATACTAATACAGGAAGCCAATATAAAATTATAACTGTTAACAAATTATTTAACATTAAATGACTCTTTAATTAAAGACATATTTTTTCCTACAGTAAAAATAAAATCCTATAAATTGCAAAGAAAATGCTGAGTTTTGAAACAAACAAGTTGATGAAATAGGTGTAATATATATAGTGTTGTTAATGTGAAATTTTAAAACTTATAAAAATCCCATAAAATATGACACACAAATACTTAGAAAACTATAAAAAGATGCTTAGATTTGAAAAATACCAAATTCATAAAACTAATTACTTCTGAGTCAGGGAGAGGAATGAGACTGTGAGGGATTCACAGGAGTCTCAATTACCATGATTCTATAATCTGTGTATTTATCGGCTAAAATGTTAACAGCTTATTTGGCAGGCAATATTTTATTTGCCATGGGTCTACAATAATGGTAGACCCATGACATTATGAATTTGTCAAAACCCATGAAGGTGTACAACATAAACAGTGAATCCTAATGCAAACTTTGGGCTTTAGTTTATAATAATCTATCAACATTGGTTCATTAACTGTAACAAATGCACCACTCACTATTCTGTTTCAACCTTAAATTAGTGTACTGCAGTTCTATTTCAGCACTAACCACTCAAAGTTAGTCTGGAATCCACAAACCAAAGGGCATTATCCCAAATATGATTGCACTTACTTTAGATGCCAGCCACTCTTCAGGGGTCTCCAGGCTATCTGCATTTCTAATCAACTTGTCACATACTCAGAGATTCCTATGATTGCCTCAGTTTGATAACTTGCCAAGACAACTGATGTAACTCAGGAAAGCATTATACTTATTATTATAGTTTTATTATAAATAATATACATAGGACAAGCTCTGAGATGGCCCTGAATGAAGGGCTTCCAAGTCCTCTCCCTATGAGTCAGACTCCCAACACATCACTGTCTTCACCAATCAACAATCTCCACTGAGCTTTGGTGTCCCTTCAGTCACTCAGTCGTGTCTGACTCTTTGCAACCCCATGGACTACAGCACGCCAGGCTTCCCTGTCTTTCACCAACTCCCAGAGCTTGCTCAAACTCATGTCCATTGAGTCGGTGATGGAATCCAACCATCTCATCCTCTGTCATTCCCTTCTCCTCCTGCCTTCAATCTTTCCCAGCATTAGGGTCTTTTCCACTGAGTCAGTTCTTCATATCAGGTGGCCAAAGTACTGGAGTTTCAGTTTCAACATCAGTCCTTCCAATGAATATTCAGGACTGATTTCCTTTAGAATTGATTGGATTGATCTCCTTGGAGTTCAAGGGACTCTCCAGAGTCTTCTCTAACACCACAGTTCAAAAGCATCAATTCTTCAGTGCTCAACTTTCTTTATGGTACAACTCTTACATCCTTACACGGCTACTGGAAAAACCATAGCTTTTAACTAGATGGACCTTTGTCAGCAAAGTAATGTCTCTGCTTTTTAATATGCTGTCTAGGTTGCACATAGCTTTTCTTCCAAGAAGCAAAGGTCTTAATTTCATGGCTGCAGTCATCATCTGCAGTGATTTTTGGAGTCCCCCAAAAATAGAGTCTGTCACTGTTTCCACTGTTTCCCCATCTATTTGCCATGAAGTGATAGGACTGGATGCCATGATCTTAGTTTTTTGAATGTTGAGTTTTAAACCAGCTTTTTCATTCTCCTCTTTAACTTTCATCAAGAGGTTCTTTAGTTCCTTTTTGCTTTCTGCCATAAGAATGGCATCATCTGCATAGTTGAGGTTACTGATATTTCTCCCGACAATCTTGATTCCAGCTTGTGCTTCATCCAGCCCAGCGTTTCTCATGATGTACTCCGCATATAAGTGAAATAAGCAAGATGACAATACAGCCTTAATGTACTCTTTTCCCAATTTGGAACCAGTCCATTGTTCTGTCTGGTTCTAACTGTTGCTTCTTGACCTGCATCCAGATTCCTCAGGAGGCAGGTAAGGTGGTCTGGTATTCCCATCTCTTGAAGACTTTTCTAAAGTTTGTTGTGATGCACACAGTTAAAGGCTTTTGCATAGTCAATTAAGCAGAAGTAGATATTTTTCTGGAATTCTCTTGCTTTTTCTATGATCCAACAGATGTTGGCAATTTGATCTCTGGTTCCTCTGCCTTTTCTAAATCCAGCTTGAACATCTGGAAGTTCTTGGTTCACGTACTATTGAAACCTGGCTTGGAGAATTTTGAGCATTACTTTGCTAGTGTGTGAGATGAGTGCAATTTTGTGGTAGTTTGAACATTCTTTGACATTCTTTCTTTGGGATTGGAATAAAAACTGTCCTTTTCCAGTTCTGTGGCCACTGCTGAGTTTTCCAAATTTGCTGGCATATTGAGTACAGCACTTTCACAGCATCATCTTTTAGGATTTGAAACTGGAATTCCATCATCTCCACTAAATTTGTACTGATGCTTCCTAAGGCCCACTTGACTTTGCATTCCAGGATGTCTGGCTCTAGTTGATTGATCACACCATGGTGGTTATCTGGGTCATGAAGATCTTTTTTGTATAGTTCTTCTGTGTATTCTTGCCACCTCTTCTTAACATCTTCTGCTTCTGTTAGGTCCATACCATTTCTGTCCTTTAGAGTGCCCATCTTGGTGTCAGATTGGCCCAAAGTCCCAGCCCTCTAATTATGTGGTTGATGTTTCTGGTGAGCAGGCCCCATCCTAAAGTCACCGAGAGGTACACCATGAACTGGCATATTAACATAACAAAAGCACATCTTATTCACTTAAAAACTAAGATAATACCCTCACTATGGGAGAATCTTCTCTTAATTTTTTAATAAAATATGAAAGCAGAGTTTAATGACACATACTTTTAGCTTCATAAGAGGCCAGTGGTATAACAGGAATGAAAGAAAGAGAATATTATTAAAGGACAACTTTCAAGGGGAGTACACTCCACAACTAGCTCAGATTGGAAATGATATCAAATAAGAGTTACCAGCCAAAACCCACTGGAAAAAAAAAAAAAAGAGAGGAATTGAAAAAAAAAAAAATAAATAAAGCTAAGCTATGATCTGTAAAAAAAAAAAAAAAAAAAAAAAATAAGAGTTACCAAAAAGAATCAAAAGAAACCAATGTCACATTTGCCAACATTGAGGCTTATGTCAATATAAAGCCCAGAACTGGCATATTGTTAATATAAAACCCATTTAAATCCATTTTTAAATGGATACATTGGTTACAGCACGTAACAATGGTTAAGGTCTATAATGATCAAATGGAATCCATACTGAATGAATTATGAGTAGAAGAATGAACTGGAAAGGAAACCAAGTTGTAGTCTTTATAAAACCTGCTCCTTTCCACAGAGTTAGATGAAGGAGCAAGGACTCAAAAACTGTGCCACAGACCAAAGCGTTGAGGGTTAAAAATTATATTTTATAGAATTGTCTCTTTCTTCACCAACATCAATAAATAAGTTACTAAATCTACCTTTTTGGCATAATAAAGTCATTTCAACAGAACTAAAAGTGCTACAGTTTCAATGTCAACTCTTCTGAAAATAAATGTTGCTGCCATGCCTCAGAATCCAAATTGCACCAGCAGGTCATTACTCTGTTCTATTCTGTTGACACATTTTAACTCATTTTATAAAGCAAGAATTTGTTTCTGTTCTAAAATCCTGGGGAAAAAAAAATGTTTATGGGAAGGCAATTTCATTTTGCTAGGTTGACAGTGACAGTCCCTTGGGGGAGAGGCCAACTCAAGCAGGACTGAAGCAGCTGTTAGGAGCCAATTTTCCTACCTGTTAATTGCTTTTGTGACTAGGCTGCACCAGCTTAGACACCCACCTGACAAGCAGTAGATAAATCGAAATAGTCATATCTCAGAGTTTGAAAATTAGAAGGCTTTCTCCTTTCTGAAATAATTTAACTAGGGAACAGAATAGCAAAGGAAGACAAAAACATCAAATATACAGAAACATTAATTGCAAAAAAAAAACACTAATTGCAAAAATAATTAGCACCTTCCTGATTACCAAAAAAAAAAGAGGAAAATGTTTTTAAAAATTTTTTATAAATAGCCAATAGAAAAAGCATTCATTTGGTCATTCAACAAATATTTACTGGAATAACTACTATGGCAGACACTGTTCTAGGTGCTGGGGATATACCATTAAACAAAACAGAATATCTATGTCCCCATCAGAGGAGATACACAAGAAATAAATATCAACTAGTCATTAGGTGCTAAGAAGAAAATAAAATCATTTAATAGTGTTAGAAAAACACTAATATTCAGTGAGTTGTTAAGGAAAACCTCTTTGAGGAAGGAACATTTAAGCTGAGACTTAAATGACAAGAAAGAAAAAGCCACATAAGTCTGGAGGAAAACCATTCCCCACAGCGGGATAACCACAGAAGTTCCTGAAGCTAGACTGACTTTATAGAACAGAAAAGAAGGCTGGTGTGACTAGAGTTTCATGAATAGGGTTAAGAATGGCAGCAGATAAGGTCTCCTCAAAATGCCACAGTCATTTCAAAGTCATCAGTTGGGAAGATAAAAATAAAACTGTGACCAATGATCTATTCATAGGAATTCTCTTTTGGACTAGTAATGACCACCCAGAAACTTTCAATACAAAAAGAAGAGAAACATGAGTTAAGGAACGTCCCAAGGGCAAAGGTTTTTCAATCAGAAAGGATCAACATCAGAGTCCTAGCTGAATCAGTGTTTCAATCACTGTAAGAGCAATAAGGCTCCAAGTAAGATCAATATCTAGTGCTGGCATGTTAAAACAGAACTCATAAATGAACTCTAGACAGAAATGAATGTTCCTGGACATGCTTTTCCTAATCCCTGCCAGATCTACTTATTTCAGATAGTTCAGAGAACTTTTTAAAATTTAAATATAAACAATGGATATGATAAAACATAACTCACCTAAAATAGAAATCTTAGAGAAATTTGCCATGGGTAATGCTCTTTCTAGAATCACAAATTAGGATTTTAAAAACAAAAACATTTCATAAGTAATTAAATCAACTGTTTTCCTTCTATAGAAAGCACAGATATAAGTTTACAAGCATCTATAATATTAAACAATGCTATGTCTTAAAAATAAAATACATCTATTAAAATAGAACTCATCTTATTTGAAGGACAAACTATATTTTCCAGCACTGAAGGATTCCCAGATAACACTGCACTGTTGTATAATGCCAACAAGACTTTTTGTAATGGTGCTATAATGTAAAAATTGCCAAATTATGTTTACTGCTATTGAATAGGCACATCTCTCTATAAAAGCATTTTGGTAAGGCTCTATTCATTTTGAGAAACAAGAATAGAAAAATAATGGAGATCAAAAGCTTGCTTTAGATGATGTACAAAACATCTTCACTAAGCCACATGCTAGTAAAAAAAAAAAACACTGGAATCAGAGACTGGAATCCCACCTCTAACACTAAACTGAACCTCAGTTTTCCTTATCAGTAAAATGAGAATATCACCTACTTTCACAGGATTGAGAGGAAGATTAAATGAAATGTAACAGAGGAAGATTAAAGGAATCCAGTCTTACAGAGTAATCACAATATCCATTAAACGAATAGGGACAAGCACATGTTAAAAAGAGAGAGAGAGAGAGAAAGATTATTATAAATTATAGGTTGTAAGTGATGAATACAATGTAAATAGTACTCCTCCAGATGAATATACTGGCCAAACTCTTGTGTTTTACCTATAAAGAAATAGAAGCTCAGGGACTTTGAATGACCAGCCCGAAGTTAAAAAGCAGGCAGAAAAGGGGCTAAAATCTTGCTTAACTACTAAAGGTGGCATATGCTTTATATAGCACTTTCACAAATCAGATCTAATTGACCTTCACTATGAGGCAGTTAGTCTGGCTTATGAGAAAATCCAAGGCACCAAAGTCAGCCAGTGAGTTAGTGATGGAACCATGTGTAAAACCTGAGACACTGAATATGGCTTCTCTTAAAACAGAGACTGAGTCTTTCTTACTCGTAACTTGACTAATAGAAAAAACTATGTGTTAGCTAGCAGTTACACTGTCGTATTCAGTTAATAACCATGTTTAAAGTCATACTACAGAGACATAAATGCTTCCATTCTCTACTTAACAGAATCAGCTTCTTAACACTAAAATACTCAAATAAAAGACAAGTTTTTGACATATTTCCCAAACTAAAATCTCAGTAGGTATTGGTCGAGTGCACAGTACCAAGAATTATTTTTATTCTGTTTGTTCATAGATTATTTAAACAAGACAGCTGCGTTAGTGAGTTACTGAATATTTTATCATAATCAAGCAGTACGTTGTTTCTATCATTAATGACTCCAATACTCACATTCTTAAAAATTACTTAAGCAATCCTATAAATTGTTCTTTATTTTATGTAAGATTTTGTAGTTAACCCTTAGGTCAATCAACTCTTGTACTTAAAGATGATTCACATCTGCAAAATAATCATGTTACAAATATTGCATTATTAGGCAGCTGAAGGGACAGACAGGCTGGGAAACTGATTAAAAGAGCTCACTGGAGATGAGACAATTGAAAATACAGCACCTAAATAACAATAACAAATCTGGTTGATATTCCAAATTCTTGCTTTTAAAAGGATCAAGCTTTGAAGGAAGATTTCTAGGTTTAAAAGAGGACCTGGCACAACAATGGAGGAGGTCAGAGTTCAGTTATCATTACGGTTTTCAGGTCACTTGTGCAAATAAGAACATGTTAGCTGGGTTCCAAACAGGTTTCTGCTCAAAACCACTTTCAAAGATGTGAAAATAAAGGAACATGTGCATAAAAGTAATTTCTGAGTTTTGCAACTAATAACTGGCAACACTACTTTTTGGGTGAGTGAGAGAAGAGAACCATTAAATTAATATACAAATGAGCAGCAATCACTCACACTATTTTCCCATGAATGTGAGAATACATAATTTGGGTGGGGATCAAGCACTTGAAATAGTTATGGCCAGAGACTACCATCAAATTAACTGCTTAGCTCAGTTCATAACATTTCACTTGGACCCATCAAGGATTGTTATCCAAAAGGCACAGCCTGAATGTAGAAGAGAAAGCCTTCTGATAAACTGAGATTGTGCTCACACCCTAAGGTATAATGCTTGTCTGTCTTCTGAGCATTTTTAAAACTACATTTGATAATAACACAATTTTGAATCCCTTTTACCTAGTGCTAATTTTATAGTATACTTTTTAGGTAGACAAACCATTAAGTAAATGTGTTAGAGATTCAACTGAAAAAACAAGGCCCCAGCTTATGAAAAAGCAACAGTACAGATAATACTGATTCCAATAGCTTTCTTAGCCAGAGACATAGCTAGGAATTGTGATCACGTGATTCAGAAAAATCATGCTGAAGCATCTTATGGATTAATACAGATAAATTCTGTACAGTCCACTTTGTTCTGCATTAAAATGATCTAAAATTGATCATTTGAAATTGACTGTTATGCAGTATGATCAATTATTGAAATACTCCATTTCTCAATCACCTTCATTATGCAGTTTACTGCAAACATAGTCCTCTAGAGCAATTCACAAAGTGTTCCACTAATTAGTCTTCATTCAGCACTTATTGTGTACTACACACTATTAGTACAGGAAAGAGCATGCTGAATCAAATTAGCTGCTGCCTTTAGAAGCAGAGGGCATGACTTACAGAAAAGCAAATACTACATAACGCAACCAGTGCTATAAAAGTAATGTGTACAAATCACAACAGAAATATAGAAGGGGAAGGACTTAACTCTTCCTCAGGAAGTGAAGAAAGGCTTGTCAGACTATACTTTAACAGAGACTTACAGGATGAGTAGGGACTTCCCAGGTGGCGCTAGTGGTAAAGAACCTGCCTGCCAATGCAGGAGACATAAGAGATGTGGGTTTGATCCTTGGGTTAGGAAGATCCCCTGGAGGAGAACATGGCAACCCGCTCCAGTATTGTTGCCTAGAGAATCCAATGGACAGAGGAGCCTGGTGGGCTACAGTCCTTAGGGTCGCAAAGAGCCAGACACAACTGAAGTGACTTAGCACAGGCGTCTGGCAAATATACTAGAGATTGTTCATGAGGAAAGGGGAGTAGGACAGACCTATAGCATATGTAAAGTTGCATAAGTAGAAAAGAGGACTTGTTTGTCAGGGCAACAACAGAGCTCACTAACAGTAAAAGTAAGCAACGACCAGAACAGGGCACTAATGATCTTCAACGATGTTGAAGCCATGTTAGTTTAGCCTTTATCTCAATAAAAGTGTGAAGCACTAAATAGTTTCAAGCAGGGATGTGATAATGATTTTTGTTTTAAAGAAATCCTCTGGCCATACAACAAAAGGAAGGAATAAACTTGGAGGCAATCAAGTCTAGTAGATTTATTAAAAGATCATTAAACTCCCTACTGTCTTTAGATCAAGGCAATAGGATTTGGCCCTCATGTGGCCACACACATCTTTCTCCATGTAATGAACAGAGAAAAGGGCCAAAAGGAAGTGTCACCTTACTGGGTCTCACCCTGACAGACTACTTTCTACTGACCTGGAATCCCAGAACTCCTAGCCCAAATGGCAGAGTCCATTTCCAGGACAGGTCCTCATGTAGGTATGTGCAACCCTAAACTAAGCACTAAGTTGCTTCTGTTGTGTCTGATTCTTTGTGACTCAATGGACTGCAGCCCACCAGGCTCCTCTGTCCATGGGAATCTCCAGGTAAGAATACTGGATAGGGTTGCTGTGTCCCCCTCCAGGGGATCTTCCCAACCCAGGGATCGAACCAGTGTCTCTTGTGTCTCTTACACTGGGCTCTTCATCACTAGAGCCACCTGGGAAGCCCACCCTAAGTCTGAAAGGTAGCCAAAGGGCAATTGCTATGGGAAGGTGGGGGCTGTAGAGAAAGCTTAGACTTTATCACAGTTTTGGTAAATACATATGTATGTATATTGATATATATTTACATATATATATCATATTTATAATATTAAACAGAAATAAACATTTACAAAATATTTTATATGGTAAAGTATATATTATAATATATAAATTATAAGTATATATAATGTATACAATATTTAACAATATTGTAAATATTATATGTAATATGGCAAATTTGCAGTTTCATAACATACTTCTGTATCAATGGATATTTGTGCCTAGAAATCTAAGTTCTTTTATGATACATACTCCTGACCTGAAATTTTAAATTTTTTAATGTTTTAGAGAAGATATGAAGTAATTCTTTGACAGAAAAAAAATATATCCCGCTTAAGATAGACATACTAAAGTCAGGATCAACTTACTAGAAAAGTCAAAGCAATGTGAAGATAGATAAGTCAACCACATATTGGATAAGAAGCTAGTGAAAAAAAAAAAAATCACTTAGTGAAGGATCAATGTGTGGGTAAAGGCAGATACTTTTTATCCACAAATGAGCTACTGTGCTGCACAGCTCTTCTCCTTATTGAACAGAGATGCATTGCCCTCACATTAAATAAAGAACTCAGTGAGCAATACACTGTAGCAAGCATCTGTTGGCTAACGACAAAACCATAGACCTTTAGAGGCCAACTTCCATCCAGCTGTAAGCACGGAAGAAACAAACACACATACTTCTTTTCAATACCAATCCCACTGGACAGCTACATGTAAAAGAATGAAATCAGAACATTTCCTAACACCATACACAAAAATAAATTTAAAATGGATTAAAGACCTAAATATAAGGCCAGGAACTATAAAGCTCTTAGAGGAAAACATAGGCAGAACACTGTTTGACATAAATTGCAGCAAGATCCTCTTTGACCCACCTCCTAGAGTAATGGAAATAAAAACAAAAATAAACAAACGGGGCCTAATTAAACTTAAAAGCTTTTCCACAGCAAAGGAAACTATAAACAAGATGAAAAGACAACCCTTAGAATGGAAGAAAATAATTGCAAATGAAGCAACTGACAAAGGATTAATCTCTAAAATATATAAGGAGCTCATGCAGCTCAATATCAGAAAAACAAATGACCCAATCAAAAAATTAGCAGAAGACCTAAACAGACATTTCTCCAAAGACATACAGATGCCCAATAGACACATGAAAAGATGCTTAACATCACTCATTATTAGAGAATGCAAATCAAAACTCACACTGGTCAGAATGGCCATCATCAAAAAATCTACAAACAATACATGCTGAAAAGGATGTGGAGAAAAGGGAACCCTCTTGTACTGCTGGTGGGAATGTACATTGATACAGCCATTGTTGAGAATAGTATGGAGAGTCCTTAAAATAAATAGGAATAAAACTATCATATGACCCAGCAATTCCAGAGAATACTGGGCATATACCCTGAGAAAACCAGAACTGAAAAAGACACAGGTACCCCAATGTTCACTGCAGCACTATTTACAATAGCTGGGACATGGAAGCAACCTAGATGTCCATCAACAGATGAACAGATTACATGGAATATTACTTTGCCATTAAATGGAATTAATTTGAGTCCGTTCTAATGAGGTGGATGAACCTAAAACCTGTTGCACAGAGTGAAATAAATCAGAAAGAGATAAACCAAATTTCGTATATTAATGCATGTATATGGAATCTAGAAAAATGGTACTGATGAACCATTTTCAGGGCAGGAATAGAGATGCAGACATAGAAAATGGACTTGTGGACACAGCAAGGGAAGGGGAGGGTGGGATAAAATGAGAGTAGCACTGAAGCATATATATTACCATATATAAAACAGAAAGCTAGCAGGAAGTTGCTATATAACACAGGGAGCTCAACCTGGTGCTCTGTGATAACCTAAAGAGGTTGGATGGGGTGAGAGGGAAGGGGATACATGTATACTTATAGCTAATTCATGCTGATGTTTGGAAGAAAGCAATACAATATTGCAAAGTAATTATCCTTCAATTAAAAATAAATGTGCATAATTAAAAAAATAAACAAATTTTTAAAAATCAGGCCCAAATAACTATGAAAAAGAAGCTTCTCAGCTTTCATGTCATTTTGCATCAAGGGCATTCCAAATATTAATTATATATACTAAAGAAGGCACTTAGTAAAGTTAACTCTAAACAAGCAGATATCAAAATATATAACTGAATTTTATTCTCATTCTACCTTTCTCTGTATCCATATCCATGGTAAGAAGAGTTGGCCTATAGAAAACACTAAATAAGACTGTAAACTAGGCAAAGTTTGTCTTCTGAAGCCATCACTTGCATTACCTTTTTTCCTGTATTTCACTTTTTCTTCCTAACATTTTTCATATTTTCTAGGATCTTGCTGTAACCATATCTCTGAGGTGTGCTTTGGCCTCCCATGCTCCAGTGTTGAATTTATTTTACCCATATTTTCCTCAGTGTCAGATGACCTGATAAAGAACACCTACAAACATCCATAACTCCTTTCCTATCGCCTCTCCTTCTGTCCAAGACTAATTCTTTCATGTAACCCCAAGACCACACCCTTTCTTGCCTTCTCAGAAATCTTTTAAATTTTGTAGTATTTAATTTTCTCTCTTCACTTTCTTAGTGTCTTTCCCTCATTACAAAAAGACATTTTTTTTATTCCTAAAAAACTATAAAACCTTTAGCTTAAAAGGTAAATAAAACTACTATATGGAACTTACCCTATGGTGTCCCCCTTTAGTCTTTGCCCTCAAGCAAATTCACTCCCTGGTCCACAGCAATATGTCTTCTGCTGACACCATTATATTAATCCCAGGATTCTTAACCTAGGGCTGTAGGGTCTGTGGATAGAATTCAGAAGACTCAAGAACTTGGGTGGCAAAATAAATCACTTCTTTATTTTCTACAACCTCTAAAATTACAAATATATACTTATTTACAAATTTACTAAATTACTATGAGCATTCCACTGTAAAATCCCATAGACGGAGAAGCTGTCCATACTGTAGGCTACGGACCATGGGGTTGCAAAGAGTTGGACACGACTGAGCGACTTCACTTCCACTGTATCTTGTGTAGTATGTTAAACAAGCACATATTACTCTACACAATTCATTTGATAATGGTTGCTATTGTTGTTGTTTAGTTGCTAAATTGTGTCCGACTCTTTTGTGACCCCATGGCCTGTATCCTGCCAGGTCGTCTGTCCATGGGATTTCCCAGGCCAAGAATATTGGAGTGATTAGCCATCCACTTCTCCAAGGATCTTCCCAATCCAGAAGTCAAACCCACACCTCCTGCGTTGGCAGATGGGTTCATTACCACTAAGCCACCAGGGAAGCTCTTGGTAATAATATGTTCATATAATTGCTTTCCTTCGTAATCCTACATATTTTATTTTATCCATCTGTGGCAACAGTATTTCCCGAACATACTACAAAAATATCTCCCATTTCACATGCTTTTCTATGATGTAAACATGCCACTTCCCTATAAAGAGGTAGAGCCTGGGACTTCCCTGGCTGCGCAGTGATTAAGACTCCTCGCTCCCACTGCACTGGGCACAGATTCAGGCCCTGGTTGGGGAACTAAGATTCCTCATGCTGTGCGGTGCAGCCAAAAAAAAAAAAATTTTTTTTTTTTTTTAAATAAAATGAAGATGTAGAGCCTAATTCCCTTCTTAAATCCAAGGTGGCACTTAACTTGTTTGCAACCAACAGAGTGTGGTGGAAATGACATTGAGAGGCTTCTAAGGCTAGGGAAGGAAAAGTAATGCAGGTTCTGGGTTATGTTTCGGGTGGTTGGTTAAACAGTGATAGTTACCAGAACAGAATTTGGTACCTGCAACTAGGTACAAAAACATAAAACATGTGATACTGGCTTCGAGATTTGGTGGTAGACACAACCTGGCAGGGCCCTAAGGATCTCATTAGCTAAAGCTTGATGAGCCTTGAGGGGGCTGTTGGAGAAGCCTTAAAGGAGAGTAAATAAAGTGCTCTCAGAAGCCAGAGGAAAGAAGAGAGATCCTTGTTACAAAGTGGCAGAAAATTTAGCAAAACTGTTGCCTGTGCTAAGTTAAAAAGCGGAGAATGTTGGTAATGAACTGTTCTAGCTAAGGTAATTTCCAAGCAGAAAGTTCAAAGTGTCAACTGGTTTCTTTTATATGTACACACAGTAGAAGGTACAGTTAGAAAGATAAGCTAAAGAAAGTATTCTGTTTTCAGGCAGAATTTAAGGAAATATAAAGGACCCAGCAAATTGCTGGATTCAAAAGTAAAATTATTTTCATCTAGTCTCACCCAGCAGAGAATGTTCAAAGTAAGAAAAGGTCTGAAGACAAAGATCAGAGGTTGCTGGGAGGAAAATCTGGTCTCCAGGAAGAGAGGAAGCCAAGGATGTTACTGAAAAAGCCTTTAACACCTGGTTTCTCCTTGATCTCCTTCCCAGTGCCTTTTTCTGTACTTGTCCACTAAAACCAGATATGCCCAAGGGTTTTGTCCTCAATGTCTTCAACTACTTCTGAAAATTTACTAACCCCCAAATCTCTCTCTATTGCAAGCCCCCACCTCTCTCCAAGAACTAGACAGATGTGTACATCTCTACCTGAATATCTCAGAGAAACCTCAAACTAAACTATTTCAACATCTTATCCATCCCTACCCCACAAGTTCTTCCTATACCTGGACATGCACTGGGAATAAAGAGTACTACCACCTAGTAAACTGCCTAACATAGGAGTCACCCCTGGTTTCTTCCTCTCCTTCACCCTGCCTCCATTCTCAGGCAACAGCTGATACTATCTGTTTTCAAGTTCTACAGATTCTACCTGCTAAACTTCTCTAAAGTCTACCCCTCTTCAGTTACATCCTGTCTGGACTACCTTTCAAACAGTATCTCCATGTCAATATATCTACCATACTATGCTCAAAATCATCTCCTTAAAATAAAAATATTAGTCAGGTTAATCTTCTGCTTAAGATCCTTCAAAGACCCCTATCAAAACCTTTTGACATAACTTACAAGTGTCTTTTGGTCCTGTTCTCCCCTACAAAATGCCTCACATACCATTTATTTCAATGATGCAAAATAAGGATCCACCATGATTATGAGTACATACTTCTCCCCATATGATACAACTCCTGTTATGAATTCTAAGTACTTCACTATGTGTTAATTGAATTCAGTAATTACAGAGCACCTACTTCATGGCAAATCTGGCAGGACCTATGCCAGGGCTAGGCATACAAAAACAAATAAGAAATAGGTCCTGCCTCTCCCCTGGAAGCACAGAAAAAGAAGGAAAATAAGTACAACACAGAAATTTATAATGGAAGATAGCATGATGTAGTAGACTAATCATGTGGAGTAGGCAGAGAGGTAGAGCAGGCAGTAAGAAAAACAACAGGATAAATATAGCGTATTTTCCTGGAGCAACAAATCCCTTTGATGTAAGTAACTTAAAATATTTTTATTAATATACTCCTTATAAGCAGAATACAAATTACATGAGAGATACAATTAAATACTTTAAAATTCATGGTCCATTTTAGGTAAGAATGACTATCCAGAGTTAGAATTTAAAGCAACAGACGGATAGCCACGTTAAGTCAGAGACCTTCTTAGAACTGAGCAACTCACACTACCTAAAGGACATTTTGGCTCTGCCGATCCAAAAAGCCAACTCTGGCTGGGGAAAAATTCAGTGAAACACGACTGGACGGTCAAAAAGATTCTGTTACAATCAGCCTATACCTCTATATAGCCTCTTTAGAGGGCTTCAGATATGGCAAGAAGGTCTGCAGACAACTGAGGAATCCTGATTGAAGTCAGGAGGAGAAGGGGAGAACAGAGGATGAGATGGTCAGATGGCATCACCGACTCGATGGACATGAGTTTGAGCAAGCTCCAGGAGTTGGTGATTGACAGGGAGGCCTGGTGTGCTGCAGTCCATGGGGTCACGAAGAGTCAGACATGACTGAGTGACTGAACTGAACTGAGGAATCCTGAACCTACTAACCTACTTGGTCAGATTAAAGTTACCTTAATTATGCAAAGGAAGCCTAAGAAGACCAAGAAAAGTTTATACTGGCTCCAGTTCCTGCTGAGATGCTGAGTCAGCAAAATCACTGCTGCTCTTTCAGGAGATCAGCCCTTAGGGAAGTCACACAGGAAAACGCGGAGAAGCCTATGAAGAACACCTGGGGTGACAAGGACCCGTTCTGAATTGCTATGTGTGGGATGATGGTTCTGGCCGGAGGCAAGAGGCAGCCCACCAAAGCCGTGGGATAACAAAACAGAAGAACTACTGAAGTTCAGTTTTTGCTTTTCTTGGGTCCCAACACCTATGTGCACACAACCTGGTCCCATCTGTGGGACAACCTCTGGTCTCTGGTCCTCAGGAAAATAGGAGCTGAGAAAAATAGGTGGATATACACTAATCTCCTCTGAATGTTTCTTCACATCACCCTCTCCTCCTACACAAACATCTTCCTCAAGAGAAAAAGGTAAAGAAATGACCCAAAGTTATACTATATGGTGTTAGGAGTCACTGACTCCAGCCCAAGAGTGCTTGGGGCTCTCTAACTCCTGCCCTGATATCATCAGGACGTAAACCCAATGCTCTCCTACGTAAGCATTGTCTGACATTGTAAAATACCAAGTACCAAAGAGTACATGTAAAACAAGATACTTTGGGCTGTTCGAGGTACCATTATAAAATACCACAGACATGAAGACTTCAACAGAAATACTTTCTTACAGTTCTGGAGGCTGGAGGTCTGTAACTAGGGTGCCAGCAGGGTCAGGCTCTGGTAAGATCTCTCTTTATGGCTTGCAGATAGCAGCAAGTCTTATATAAGTACTAACCTCACTGGAGCAAGGCCCCACCTACATGACCTCATCTAACGTCACTATCTTCCAAAGGCCCCATCTCCACAAATCACATATTGGGGGTCAGGGCTTCAACATACAGATTTGGAGCAGGGGGAATGATATACAAATATGCAGTCCATAACATCCTTTTTTTTTTAAAGGGGGAAATTTGATCCTAATATCATACCATACAAAAAATCAATGGCAAGAATTTAAACATCAAAAATAACTTTAAAAACCTTAGTGGAAAAGATGACTATCGTTTGATATCAATAAGGAAAGATTTCACTATATTAAGAACCGCTGTTCATTAAAAAATACCTTCAAGAAAGTAAAAATACAACTTATAAACTAGCATAAAGTATTCACAATACACACAACTTATAATGCACTATTATCACCAACACATAAAGCAGTAGCATACACATACAAACACATTCGGAACATTGCCCAAAAAAAATGAGCAAGAGACAATAAGGCATTTCACAGCAGAACACAAACATATAACCAAGACATGGACAAAAAACTGTTCATCACAATGGATTATAGATTTTCAAAGCAAGGCCCTGTGTCATGAAAAACAGTGAAAAGCTTTGAAATGGACAAAAAACAAATTAAAAAAAAAAACCTAGTGAGTGTTCCCTTGAACTCACATATTCATTACCTCCATCTTTCATTGCCTTTGAGAAATTTTTCAATTTGATAAAATGTAGAAAACTGATGATAATGTGAACTATTCTTGTGTACAACAGAGCAAATTAGTTGTGTCCAGTGGATTACAATTGATAATTGCCCAGGAGACAGACCAATTTTTGCACCTATTTGAAAATTTTATTTCAGCATTCCTTTACTACATATAAATGAGTAGTTCTGCAAATTTCCCTTTGAACTGATTTAAACATCTTACCAGTTTCCTCATTAGTGAGTTAAATAAAATACTTGACAAGTGCTCATTTTATATCTGTATGAGAGTTACAATTATACCTCTTTTTAAAAATCCTTTGTGACCTCAATTAAAATTCAACATCAACCACCATGATTTAAAACAAAGAAAAAAACATTTCAGCAAATGAGGAACAGAAAGGGCTATTCAATCCAAGGATAAAGTCATGGTGAATGACTGACAATTTTCTCTCTAAAATCAGGAACAAGCCAAGGATGTCTACTCTCATCACTTGAATTAAAAGTTGTACGGGAGGTTCTAGTGTGTAAAATAAGGCAAGGGAAAACTGACAGAATGAGAGGAAGAAGTAAAACTGTCTTTGATTATATACCTATCACAATTACATAGTAAAGCCTGGAAAATCTTTTTTTTTTTTTTTTTTTTTTTTTAGAGCCTGGAAAATCTTAAGGAAAAAAAAAAGCTACTTAACAAAGGTCAATATACAAAATTATATTTTATTTTTATATGCTAGTGGTGAATAACTCGAAACAAAACATTTAAAATGTCACTACAATAACAAAAAAATCAAAATAAAAGACTTATACACTGAAAACTAAAAGAAATACATAGCTCTTGAGAAATTAAAGATGATCTAAAAAAGTGGAATGAGATATCATGTTTATAAAGTGTTAAGATGTCTACTCACTTCAATTTGATCTGTGGAATAGTGTGAAGTAAACTCTATAAATTTTTTTCCAGAAAATGAAAAGCTGATCTTAAAACCTTAATTTCAGTGGATTTTAATATTTAAAGGAAAAACAAAGAGCCTAGAAGAGCCAAAACAAATTTTTAAGGAAAACAAAATTAGAGAACTTACTCTACTTGACTTCAAAAGTTAAAAACCTACTGTAATCAAAATAGCATGTTATCAACAAAAAGAAAAAAAATACATTTTTTTCCTTGACTTCTTTTCTATATATATACATGTATAGTCAACAGATTTTTGATGACAACAAAGTCATCAAAGCAATTCAATGAGGAAGAAGTCTCTTTAACAAATGGTACTGGGAAAACTGGTAATTCACATGTAAAAGAATGAAAGTAAACCCTAAACTAATACTAAATACAAAAGTTAACCTAAAATGGATCAAACATCAAACTGTAAGACCTGAAAGATATGCCTAAAAGTAAGACGTTTCTCTTAGGTGAAAACATAGTGCAAAAGCTTCACAACATTGGATTTGGCAATGATTTCTTGAATATGACACCAAAGGCTCAGGTAATAAAAGATAAAACAGACAAACTGGACTCCATGCAAAGTTTTAAATTTTGTACATTCAAAGACACTATTCATGGAATAAAAAGATAAGCCACAGAATGGAAGAAAATATTTGCAAATCACATATATGATAAGAGAATACTATCCAAAATATATAGAGAACTCCTAAAACTCAACAACAACAACAAAAAATAATTAACCCTACTCAAAAATGGGCAAAGGACTTAAATCAACATTTCCCCAAGAAGCTTTAAGATGGTCAATAAGCACAGGAAAAGATGCTCAGTGTCACTAATCATTCAGTTCAGTTCAGTCACTCAGTCGTGTCCAACTCTTTGCAACCCCATGAACCGCAGCACGCCAGGCCTTCCTGTCCATCACCAACTCCTGGAGCCTACCCAAACCCATGTCCATTGAGTCGCTGATGCCATCCAACCATCTTGTCCTCTGTTGTCCCCTTCTCCTCCTGCCCTCAATCTTCCCAGCATCAGGGTCTTTTCCAATGAGTCAGCTCTTCGCATCAGGTGGCCAAGTATTGCAGTTTCAGCTTCAAAAACAGTCCTTCCAATGAACACCCAGGATTGATCTCCTATAGGATGGACTGGTTGGATCTCCTTGCAGTCCAAGGGACTCTCAAGAGTCTTCTCCAACACCACAGTTCAAAAGCATCAATTCTTCGGTGCTCAGCTTTCTTTATAGTCCAACTCTCACATCCATACATGACTGCTGGAAAAACCATAGCCTTGACTAGACGGACCTTTGTTGGCAAAGTAATATCTCTGCTTTTTAATATGCTGTCTAGGTTGGTCATAACTTTCCTTCCAAGGAGTAAGCGTCTTTTAATTTCATGGCTGCAGTCACCATCTGCAGTGATTTTGGAGCCCCCAAAAATACTGTCAGCCACTGTTTCCACTGTTTCCCCATCTATTTCTCATGAAGTGATGGGACTGGATGCCATGATCTTAGTTTTCTGAATGTTGAGCTTTAAGCCAACTTTTTCACTCTCCTCCTTCACTTTCATCAAGAAGCTCTTTAGTTCCTCTTTACTTTCTGCCATAAGGGTGGTATCATTTTCATATCTGAGGTTATTGATATTTCTCCCAGCAATCTTGATTCTAGCTTGTGCTTCATCCAGCCCAGTGTTTCTCATGATGTACTCTGCATGAAAGTTAAATAAGCTGGGTGACAATATACAGCCTTGACGTACTCCTTTTCCTATTTGGAACCAGTCTGTTGTTGAACACCATGTCCAGTTCTAACTGTTGCTTCCTGACCTGCATACAGGTTTATCAAGAGGCAAGTCAGGTGGTCTGGTATTCCTACCTCTTTCAGAATTTTCCACAGTTTATTGTGATCCACACAGTCAAAGGCTTTGGCATAGTCAATAAAGCAGAAATAGATGTTTTTCTGGAACTCTCTTGCTTTTTTGATGATCCAGTCATTAGAGAAATGCAAATCCAAACCACAAAGTACCATCTCACACCCAACAGAATAGCTACTGTGAAAAAAACAGCAAACAATTTTAGGTAAAATGTGGAGAAACTGGAACCTTTGTGCGTTGTTCAGGGGAATCTCAAATGGTATCTCTGCTGTGGAAAACAATATGGTGATTCTTCAAAAATGAAAAAAATATAGAATTACCATATGATTCAGCAATTCCACTTCTGAATATAAACCCAAAAGAACTGAAAGCAGGATCACAAAGAGATATTGGTACACCAAAGTTCGAGGAGTACTTTTCATAATAGCAAAAACATGGAAGCAACTGAAGTATTTATTAACAGATGAATAAGCAAAATATGATATATACCTATAACAGAGTATTATTCAACTTTATAAAGGAAGCAAAAATATACTGCAATATGGATCAACCTCGAGGACATTATGCTAAGTGAAATAAGCCAGTCACAAAAAGACAAATTACTATATGATTCCACTTACATGAGGTACTTTGAGTAGTCAGAGTCATAAAGACAGAAAGCATTATCTTGGTTGCCTGGGAGGGAAAGGAAAATAGGGATTTGTTGTTTATTGTCTACAGAGTTTGCTTCACAAGATGTAAAGAGTTATGGGGGGACTCCCCTGGTGGTCCAGTAGTTGGGAATTCGTCTTGCAATGCAGGGGACATAGGTTCAATCCCTGGTCAGGGAACCAGGATCCCACATTCCATGGCACAGCTAAGCCCAAGGGCACTGTAACTACTAAGCCTGTGAACTACAACTAGAGAGTCTGCAACTAAGACCCAAGATAGACAAATAAATTAATTAATTTCTAAAAATTAAAAAAAAAAGTCATGGGGATAGATGGTGGTGATTGCTGTACAACACAAAAGCATTTAAAACCACTGAACTGTATACTTAAAAACTGTTAAGATGATAAATTTTATGTTATGTATACTGAACCACAAATTTTTTAAAAGACACTAAAAAGAGAGAATGGGAGGAAAGAATTTTGTGATGGTGAAAACAGATGATTCTGTAAAAAAAAAGGTCACAGAAATCAGAACAGTGGTTCACTGTGGTGAGGGAAAAGAATATCAAGGAAGAAGCCTGAGGAAACTGAAGCAGTAATAAAAAATATTCTACATTTTCATAGGGGTATGGATTATACCCCTATGAAATATATGTATTTGTCAAAACTCACTGAACTATATATTTAAGATCTGTATGTTTTATTGTAAAACTGAAAATTATACCTAATTTTTACAAGTTCTTTAAACAATCACAATTAATTCTATTTTAGATCATTCAGCTACCAAAATTTTAAAGTCTAAAAACACCAAGTATTGTAGAGATCATAAAACAACAGGATCTATTACACACTGATGGTAGAAGGATAAAATGGGGCAATCACTTTGGAAATAAATTTTGTATTATCCCTTTAACATTTAGTACCATATAACCCAGCAACTCCATTCATAATTACATAGTGCAGGAGAATCTCTTGCATATGAACTATTATAAGAGTCACGTATAGGAATGTTTCTTGCATCAGTGTTCAAATTAGCAAACACCTGAAGACTGAATTTTTTATCACTCAATCCCAGAAATAAATCATGTGATAACTAAGGTTATCAGGTTCAAACATTAAAGATGTCTTTATGTTTTAAAGACAACTAGTTTAAGTATGTATATATTATCACTTTGTTCAGTGTGTGTGCATACAGTATAAATCCAAAGTTAAGGCACAGAATTAAGGTACTATAATTTTTTTTAGCATATTAAAAAGCAGAGACATCACTTGGTCGATAAAGGTCCTTTGAGTCAAAGCTATGATTTTTCCAATAGTCATGTACAGATATGAGAGTTGGACTATAAAGAAAGTTGAGCTGATGCTTTTCAACTGTGCTGTTGGAGAAGACTCTTGAGAGTCCGCTGGATTGCAAGGAGATCAGACCAGTCAGTCCTAAAGGAAATCAACCCTGAATATTCACTGGAAGGACTGATGCTGAAGATGCAACTCCAATACTTTGGCTACCTGATGCAAAGAGCTGACTCATTGGAAAAGACCCTGATGATGGGAAAGGTTGAAGGCAAAAGGAGAAGGGGGGAGCAGAGGATGAGATGGCTGGATGGCATCACAAACTCAATGGACATGAGTTTGAGCAAACTCCAGGAGATAGTGAAGAACAGGAAGCCTGGCATACTGCAGTCCATGGGATTGCAAAGAGTCAGACACAACTGAGTGACTGAACAACAACAATGATTTTTTTTTTTTAAGGTAGAATTTATTCTTTGAACATGGCTTTTCTGGAAGTAAAGACTGGAACTTATCTAAATGCTGGTTACATCATTGACACTATATTCATACACAAAATATCCTGCAGCTGTGAACACGAAAGAAGTAGATCTAAGTATACAGAAAGATTTCCAAGATATGGAAATAAGTTGAAAAATCAAGAAGTAGAACTGTACATTTTCATGGATTAAAATGAATTCCATGAGATATTTTAAATTTTATATATATATTTGCAAAAACAATTTGAAAGCTAATAAACTACTAATGGTACTTTCTTCTGAAGAGAGGGACAGGGGATCTAAGGTGAAAGGAAGACTTACTTTTCACTGTAAATCCTTTGGTACTATCTGAATTTCTGACCATGTACCTGTTTATCAATTTATTTGGAGGGAAGGGAAAAAGAAGTTCTCAAAATACTGTGTATTCTGGCAAGCAACCTCTCCATGCCTCACAGGAGGGGAAGAGCCAAAATAATCTTGAATAAGAACAAAATAGAATTCAAAATAGGAGTATTGTGAATTCAATACTACAAAATCTACACTAATCAGACAATGTGGTATTAGCACAAGAGAAGATGCATAAATCAATGGAATTGATTTGAAAGTCCAGAAATAGCGTCCCAGGTAACACTAGTGGTAAAGAATATGCCTGCTAATGAAGGAGACACAAGAGACGCAGGTTTAACCCCTGGGTCCAGAAGATCCCCAGGTCCGGAAGTTCCCCTGGAGTAGGAAATAGCAAGCTGCTCAAGTATGCTTGCCTGGAAAAATTCCAAGGACAGAGGAGTCAGGTGGCCTACAGTCCATGGGGTCACAAAAAGTCAGTCACGACTAAACATCAGCATGAAATTCATTAAGGGCACCAAGCTAATTCAATGGCCTAGGACAAATGGCTATCTGAATGCAAAAGAATGAAGTTGAGCCTCTACTTCACATCACATATAAAAATTAACTCAAAATAAAACACAGATCTAAATTTAAGAACTAAAACATACAAATTGTGAAATTCTTTGGTCTAGTTCTGTGAAAAATACCGTTGGTAGCTTGATAGGGATTGCACTGAATCTATAGACTGCTTTGGGTAGAATAGCCATTTTGACAATATTAATTCTTCCAATCCATGAACACGGTATGTTTCTCCATCTGTTTGTGTCCTCTTTGATTTCTTTCATCAGTGTTTTATAGTTTTCTATGTATAGGTCCTTTGTTTCTTTAGGTAGATACACTCCTAAGTATTTTATTCTTTTTGTTGCAATGGTGAATGGTATTGTTTCCTTAATTTCTCTGTCTGTTTTTTCATTGTTAGTATATAGGAATGCAAGGGATTTCTGTGTGTTAATTTTATATCCTGCAACTTTACTATATTCATTGATTAGCTCTAGTAATTTTCTGGTAGAGTCTTTAGGGTTTTCTATGTAGAGGATCATGTCATCTGCAAACAGTGAGAGTTTTACTTCTTCTTTTCCTATCTGGATTCCTTTTACTTCTTTTTCTGCTCTGATTGCTGTGGCCAGAACTTCCAACACTATGTTGAATAGTAGTGGTGAGAGTGGGCACCCTTGTCTTGTTCCTGATTTCAGGGGAAATGCCTTCAATTTTTCGCCATTGAGGGTGATGTTTGCTGTGGGTTTGTCATATATAGCTTTTATTATGTTGAGGTATGTTCCTTCTATTCCTGCTTTTTGGAGAGTTTTAATCATAAATGAGTGTTGAATTTTGTCAAAGGCTTTCATTTGAACCAGTCCTAATGAGATGGATGAAGCTGGAGCCCATTATACAGAGTGAAGTAAGCCAGAAAGATAAAGAACATTATAGCATACTGACACATGTATATGGAATTTAGAAGGGTGATGACGATGACCCTATGTGCAGAACAGAGAAAGAGACACAGAAATACAGAACAGACTTTTGAACTTTGTGGGAGAATGTGAGGGTGGGATATTTCAAAAGAACAGCATGTATATTATCTATGGTGAAACAGATCACCAGCCCAGGTGGGATGCACGAGACAAGTGCTCCGGCCTGGTGCACGGGGAAGACCCAGAGGAATCGGGTGGAGAGGGAGGTGGGAGGGGGGATCGGGATTGGGAATACATGTAAATCCATGGCTGATTCATATCAATGTATGACAAAACCTACTGGAAAAAATATATATATATAATAATAATAAAAATAAATTAAAAAAAAAAAGAAAATTTAAAAAAAAATAAAATAAAAATTTATTCTTAAAAAAAAAAAAAAAAAAAAGAACTAAAACAGCAAAACTCATATTTGAAAGAAAATACGAATTAATCTCCATTACCATGGATTTCTTAGATAAAACACCAAAATCATAAGCAATAAAAGAAACAGATAAAAACAAAATCTTTGTGCTTCAAACAACAATATTGAGAAAGTGAAATGACAACTCACAGAAGGGGAGAAAATATTTGCAAATCATATATTTCATAAGTGACTTTATCCAGGATATATAAAGGACTCTTACAACCAAAGAATAACCTAATTTTTAAACGGGGAAAGGATTTGCATAGGCCTTTCTCAAAAAAAGATATACAAATGGCCATTAAGCACATGAAAAGATATTCAACATCATTAGCCATTAGGGAAATACAAATCAAAACCACAATGAGTAGTTTACAACCATTAGAATAACTGCAATTAAAAAAAAAAAAGAGGACAATAACAAATGTTGGTGATGATATGGCAAAACCAATCATACACTGCTGGTGGGAATGTAAAATGATACGGTCTCCTTGGAAAACTATTTGGCAGTTCCTCAAAATACTAGACATGGATTTACCAAATGACCCAACAATTCCACTGTTAGGTATATAACTGAGAGAAATGAAAACATGTACACACAAAAACTTATACACAACTGTTCATAGCAAAATATTCATAATAACCAAATGTAGAAACAATCTAAATGTTCACCAACTGATGAGCAGATAAGCAAAATATGGTATATACATATTGCAGAGTATAGCTCCTGACCAAGAAATCCACCTGTGACTTTTCTAACCCAGCCAAAAATTACTACAAAGGTCCCTCACATGGGAAAACCTGCCCTTCCCTCACCAGATTTGGTGCACAGCCAAAGCACTGCAGCCTCTGAAGAAAGTTGCGGCCAAGGATGCAGGCCCCCAGGTTGACCATGTTCATTAGCATATCTGCATCCCTAGCCCAGGTACATTCTTCCAGAATTTTCTTTAATCTGTGGCCTGCAGCTGAGGCCTTTCCTCAGGTGCCTCTTCTGCGATCTTCTCATTAGGAAGGAAACATTAGAGACACTTTTTCTCTATTCTGACTCAACACTCTTCCACTCTAGTCCTTCCATCTCAGCCTCCAAATAGCCCTGGGTCCATAAAACTGCAGGAACCTTTTCTTTAGCGCTCCCTCAGCTGTGAGAGGACTCCCCCCACCACTCCCCCACCCCCATACTGATTCTCCTGAGTGAGAGGACCTGTACTTTCTCAGGTGTAGCCTCTTGCTTATACTATCTCAGTAAGTGAATAAAGGCCAGACTGTCACTTTCATTTTGGAACGTTGTTTTTAATCAGCTACTCTTGACACTTGGAAGCTCAGTACTATCGCTACCCTCAACCCCATCTCTCCCTCTGTCTCTCTCTCTTAAGTCAGCTAAATCCCTGACACATACAATAGAATATTATTCAGCCATAAAAAGGAAAGAAGTACTGGTTCATGATGAGTGAACCGTGGATGAACCTTGAAAACTTTACGCTAGATGAAAGAAGTAAGTCACAAAAGACTACACATTGTACAATTTCATTTATATGAAATGTCCAGAATAGGCAGCTCTACAAAGAGAAAGTAGACTAGTAGCTGCCTGGGACTGAGTAGAGGGAGGAATGAGAAGTGACTGCTAATGAGTACTGATTTCTCTTTGGAGTAATGAACACATTCTAAAATTAGACTGAGATGATAGTTGCATAACTCTGTAAATTTAATTTAAAAACCACCAAATTTAAATAAACAAGTGAATTTTATGATATGTAAATTATTTCTCAGTAAAGCTGTTTTTTTTAAATGTTAGTTCCCAACATTCTCAGAGAACTAGTGAAGTGGAAAATGGATAAAAGCAGAATATACTGCTTTGTAAAGGAGTTTGTAAAATATCCTTTAAACAATGTAAAGGTACTGAAGGACTCTGAGTCATGGACTAACATGATGACATTTATCTTTTAGAAAAAGCACCCTTATAAGTGTGACAAGAATGGCTTAGGGCGGAGCTGGATTCAAGGTGGAAAGACCAGATGACAGACTTATAATGGTATATTTTAAAAAATCAAAAGAAGAAGATTTGAGCCAAGACACATAAGAAAAGGAAAAGGGCTATGATACTATTGTTGGAGTAGAACACCAGCTACAGAAATCAAACACTAACATACTAAAGGATATATCCTTATTCTACAAGCCCCCCCAAACAGTGGGAACTAAAGAAAATAATCAGCTCCAAGAGAACAGAGTGGTATAAAACTCTTAATAACAGAACTATTAAAACAGTTGCTAGATGTTATAATCTATTATTTAACTGATTAAAGGTTTGCCTTTAAGAATATCAGATTATAATGCCAATATCTTTCTCAAGTGTATGTCAGAGAACAGCTGTGTGAACTCCATCTTTGAGTATGAAAGACAAAGTAAAAATTCACACAAAACTATTTTAATCACTAGAAGCAGCTCCATTCATTTCAATCAAATGTCCTATGAATTAAAAGTAAGCATGCTATTTATGTAGCTTTATAATAAACAGTACTTGCTTCCTATTAAAACTCAGAGGAAAAGACATTAAATTTTTAACGCCTTAAATTTTTCAGAAACAGTTATTTCTCATTATAAATACATTTTAAAAGACAAGTGTATTCATAAAATATCTCACCTTGGGTTTTCAGAAAAATCCACAGAAAAATATTTATAGCATAAGTTCCAGTTTAGGCAGACACCTGAATTGAAAAAAAAGGAAAATGATATGGTCAATATGACTAAATCTGAGTAGGGAACTTAATTTTTTCAAAAGGAGAAATCTAACTTGACTGTTCAAATTTTATGTTCAAGTTGTTCTTTAGAAACCTGTAGACTGTCAAGGATATTAGTTCTGCTAAACTTTCTATTATCTATAATTATTTAACATTTTGACAACTCTTGAAATTAAAAAAAAAGTAGCAAAACATGTATTAACAAGGGGTGAAGGGAATCAATTCAAGAGGAATAATTTTCTTTTACCTGCTCAAGTTTTCAAAAGAAAAGGTATTTTCTAAAAGTCTGTACTCCCTATAAAATCACCATTATGACCTCCTATCCTCACAAAAATGACAGTACTCAAGATATCTGGAAATGAAAAAGTAAACCAACAGCATGCGTTTATAAAACTTAAGTAAAAGGGAAGAGTATATGAAACAAATGGCTAAGAAACTATGAAAACTCATCTATATTGGCCAAGGAAATCAAATTGAGATATCATTTTTCATCAATAAAACTAGAGTTGTTTTTAAAATAAGATGTTAGTTATTAGTGCTGTTCCAATTATCCTCCTTCTGAGACTCACAGTAGAATTGTACTTCACTGCCCTGTTTCATCTCTGTTTGGGCTATGTGACTTGCTTTAGCCACTAAAATGTACATAGACCTATGAGATACTATCAAGCATAAGTTTCAGGAACCAGTACACAATTGGAAGACCTACCCAAGTAACAAGATGGAGCTCTGATTAGGATGGGTCACTAAATGACTCCAAAGAGAGAAAGAGAAGACACTGTTGATATGTGTTAGACATGTAGCAGGAAGAAAAAATAAACTTTGTTGTATTAAACCACTGAGATTTGGAGGACTGTTACTATAGCATAATCTACCACTATACTGACAGCCACTAATGATAACATAATACAATTACATAATTATAATAATACAATGATGCAATATAATGGGCATCTTTGCACACTGTTTCTGGCAGTATAAATAGGTAAAATCTTCCCTGGAAAGCAATTTTGCAATGCACAAGAGCCTTAAAAAGTTAAAACCATTTGATCTAGTAACTTTTTCTTTTAGAACTCTGTCCTAAATAATAAAAAATCCAAACAAATATTTATATCATAGCACATTTATGACTGTAAAGAACTGGAAACAAATTAAATGTTCAAATGATTATTTAATAAGTTAAAATAAGCAATCATTAAAATTATGTATCATAAATGCTTAATGACTAGTAGAGGAAACTGTGTGAACTTTATTATCTGTTCAATTTTTCTGTATATGCAATTCTAGAACTGACACAACTAATCCATAGAGACAGAAAGCAGGCCAGTTGTTACAGTAGCCAACATTGTTGAAAGAACTAACTACAAAGGCATTTAAAAGAAACATTGATGGCAATATTCTATGTTTTGATTGTCGTGGTCACCATAGGGATACATACATTAGTTAGCACTCATCAAACTACACTGCATATTAATCATCTTACTAAAGTTGATTTTTAAAATAAAATTTAAAAATGCTTAATGACAGGCAAATGTTCATCTACTGAATAATTTGAATTATGTATAATGCATACATGTGCACAGAAAAAGACTAGAACTACCCACTCCAGGGTTCTTGCCTGGAGAATCCCAGGGATGGGGGAGCCTGATGGGCTGCCATTTTTGGGGTCGCACAGAGTCGGACACAACTAAAGCGACTTAGCAGCAGCAGCAGCAGCACATCAGTAGTACTTTACATAAAGATTATAGGTAATTCAAGTTTTTCCATATGTTTTGTACTCTCAAAATGCCCTAAGTAAGTATGTACTTTTATGTTTATGTTAATGGCATTTTATGGAGAACCAAAGTCTGAAACCTAGAATCAGTTTGAGGTTTTATTAATTTATCCATTCAGTATTGATTGTATGCTTCCATGTACAAACAGCAGTCTATATGGCGAGAGTTATGCTTCTGAACTTGAGTGCTGTTTTCCCAAGGTTCAGTTAGATGTGCCAATGAAAGTACAAGCATCAACAATCTGCAAGCCACATCTGTTTATCATCTTTACACCAGCAAATGACAGTTAGGTCATGACTATTTTTAAGAATTGTATGCATTAATGACTATTTATTTACCTAGTCTTTCTGAAAATAAGCTTAAAACTTCCATAATATTTAATATTGACATGTATTGGTTTGAATTCATGTATTTTTAATTATGTTTGTGTTTATGAATATTATAATGATTATATGCATTGATAAATATCATTAATTTTTTATTATTTAATCATTTATTTAAACAATTAAAAGCTTTTACAAATATAAAATCACTACAGTGTTTAAAATTATAACATGAATAATGGAAAAATATAAATGACACAGAAAGAGATAAATGTGTTAATGAAGATAGCATTAAACAAAAAGAACCAGGAGTATTAGGTTAATCAAATAGAAACTTACAATGATATAACTTATAAGCTATAACCAATAGGGAAGGATATAATAGGAAATATTTGTCACAGAGTGTGGCAATTCAAGATAGTGGGGACAAGAGTTAAACACGAAAAAGTGTACTGCCTTCTCATGTCAGAAAGATCTAAGATACCTACTCTATTAAAGGGAATACATATGAAGCAAAAAACTGGGGCAAACATAAAAGAGAGTCCGATTCAAAAGTGATTTTAAACCAATGGGCACAGGGATTAAATCATTATGTTTAGTTACAACTGTATAATATATTGCTTTCTCAAGTTCGATGTTTGGACTTATTATACGTTATATCCAAAAAATACTAAACTGTTCATAGCTTAAAATAAAATACAAATACTACATTATTTATACTAATATTCATTAAGAAGTGCTAAAGCAATGTGCGTTTATCAAGATACAGCTATTAAATATCAGAATAAAATAGTCTTAGACATCAAGGATGTAACACAAGAAATATCTGGGCATTAATCAAAAAATGAGTAAAATATTTGAGACATCAGTGAGCTTTCAAGGCACTTAGAAATGAAGGACATAATCTGAAACACAAAATCATCAAGATGCAAGAAAATGAATAAACAATTTTTGATGAGTACTGGCTTCCTGATCTTTAGCAACTATGTTATAACTGTGTGTGTGTGTGTGTGTATGTGTGTGTGTTAGTCACTCAGTAATGTACGACTCTATGCAACCCCATGGACTATAGTCCACTAGGCTCCTCTGTCCATGGAATTCTCCAGGCAAGAATACTGGAGTGGGTTGCCATTCCCTCCTCCTGGGGATCTTCCCGATCCAGGGATCGAACCCAAGTCTCTTGCATTGGAGGCAGACTCTACTGTTTGAGCCACTAGGGAAGCCCAAAATTATAAGTATTCAATAAAAATACAGGCAAATGGAAAAACCCTATCACCAAGCTGGTCTTGGTTTCTAAATTTTAGAAACCTTAAGGAATAATTGCCCCCAGTTAACAAAACCAAGGGCTAAACTATGGCCTGGCAACCAAATCCAGTCCATTCCTATTTTTATCTGGCCCCTGACAATGATTTTTACATTTTTAAGTAAGTTAAAAAAAACAAAAAAGGGAATATGCAATGGACACAGTATGTAGCCATAAAACTCAAAATATTTACTATCTCACCCTTTACAGAAAAAATTTTGCTAACCTCTGAACTAAACAATTCATAACCAGGTAAAACAGGTCACAGTGGCAGCTCTAATCCAAATTTCAAAGTGTGCCATGGTGTCACAGTATATTACAACTAGAAGGAAGCCCTAACATCATCTTTCATCCCCATCATGTTACAAAGGAAGTGCCCAGAAATTCCAGTCTTCCCGGCCTACCATCTCTTAAACTCAAGCACTTTACATCCCATCACAACACTGGCTTCCTTTTCTTCTGTGGAGTAATTTGAAAATAAGAGAGGTATCAGTTCAGTTCAGTTCAGTCGCTCAGTCGTGTCCAGCTCTTTGCGACCCCATAAATCGCGGCACACCAGGCCTCCCTGTCATCACCAACTCCCGGAGTCTGCCCAAACCCATGTCCATTGAGTCAGTGATGCCATCCAACCATCTCAAACTCTGGCATCCCCTTCTCCTCCTGCCCCCAATCCCTCCCAGCATCAGGGTCTTTTCCAATGAGTCAGCTCTTCACATCAGGTGGCCAAAGTATTGGAGTTTCAGCTTCATCATCAGTCCTTCCAATGAACACCCAGGACTGATCTCCTTTAGGATGGACTGGTTGGATCTCCTTGCAGTCCAAGGGACTCTCAAGAGTCTTCTCCAACACCATGGTTCAAAAGCATCAATTCTTCAGTGCTCAGTTTTCTTCACAGTCCAACTCTCACATCCATACATGACCACTGGAAAAACCATAGCCTTGACTAGACGGACCTTTTGTTGGCAAAGTAATGTCTCTGCTTTTTAATATGCAATCTAGGTTGGTCATAACTTTCCTTCCAAGGAGTTAAGCGTCTTTTAATTTCATGGCTGCAATCACCATCTGCAAAATCTGCAGTCTGCAAAAATCTGCAAAATCTGCAAAGATCTGCAAAATCATCTGCAGTGATTTTGGAGCCCAAAAAAATAAAGTCAGTCACTGTTTCTACTGTTTCTCTATTTCCCATGAAGTGATGGGACCAGATGCCATGATCTTAGTTTTCTGAATGTTGAGCTTTAAGCCAACTTTTTCACTCTCCTCTTTCACTTTCATCAAGAGGCTTTTTAGTTCCTCTTCACTTTCTGCCATAAGGGTGGAGTCATCTGCATATCTGAGGTTATTGATATTTCTCCCAGCAATCTTGATTCCAGCTTGTACTTCTTCCAGCCCAGTGTTTCTCATGATGTACTCTGCATATAAGTTAAATAAGCAGGGTGACAATATACAGCCTTGACGTACTCCTTTTCTTATTTGGAACCAGTCTGTTGTTCCATGTCCAGTTCTAACTGTTGCTTCCTGACCTGCATATAGGTTCTCAATACCAGACCACCTGACCTGCCTCTTGAGAAAGAGAGGTATATAGTAGAGTAAATATGCACTCATCCAACTCTCCACTGAGCCCTTCTAACAGTCAAATTGACCAAAATGAGCTACTGATGACCATAATTGACCAGCTCAGGATCAAGGGTCATTTCTATTTTCTCAGCTTCATCTCCTCCTACTATATTCACATATCCTCCATACCAAGCAAATAAACCTACTTAACATTCCTGAAAAAGTATCTTGTTCTTTTTGTCCTGAGGACCTTGGTTTACGCTATTTCCTTCTTGTGGAAAAATCCTCCCTTCTCCACCTATCCAAATTCCTACCATCTTTCATGGCCCAATTCAACATTCATGACACTTTCAAAAAGTTTATAATTCTATAGAAAACATAGGTCAGGTTCATACAAAAAAGTAAAAAATAAATATCCCCAAAATGTAACAAAATGTTACAGAAATTCCAAAGAATAAAATGTCAAGGGAAATGTTAGGTAAGGTTTTGGGAAAGCCTTTGAATAAGATGTTAAGGGATACAGACAGGAAAAGAGGGCATTAAAGGAAGTGGAAATGGAATGACCAAAGATACAAAAGGGGCAATTTGCTATGGCAAAGATTCTCACCATTTTTTTTGTTTCCCTAGATGTGGTTCTAGCCAAGTGATGGCATATACAATGTTCTTAATTTCTAAAGAAACTGAGCTACCCAAAAAATGAAATAAGTTACAAAAAATCACAGATGTAATACGCTGGTTAAGGTAATCAGCATTCAAAAAGTAGACAGTCTATACCTTCTTAAAGTTTTCCATTAGCCTTTGTAAACAACAACAAAAAATACAACATACCTGCTAAACCAAATATAAATTCTGTGGATGTAAGGTTGAATCTGTCATTTTCATAACATTAGGCACACCAAAAAAACTGAAAGTTTTCACTTTTTAATTATTTTAGCTTCCTTCTATTGAGTAATTTTATTCCATGGATAGCAAATTTTGAATAGCTCACTCCATACCTACGGTCTAGTAGATGCTATCTATATACTTTTTGAATTGATATTGGAATATAATATACATTTCACTGAAAATACTCATTCTACTTATTCAGAGTAATAGAAAGCAGAGAGAAAATAAGTAACATTGATTGACAATGCTACAAAAATGAAGCCATAAATAAACTATTACTTCAAAATCTTCCTTGAAGTAAATAATCTATTAATATCTACCAGTATCTCAAACCTGTATTATAGCCTTTGTTATAACACTACACACACACATCATCAAGACAGTCAATTTTGCTAAATACAGCTTAAGGGAGAAAAATCACATAATTTGATACCCAGAAAAACGCCAGTTGTTCACCTTTGTATTCTTCACAATTCCTAGCACATAGTGGTGCTTTCAAATCATTCATTGAGTTGAACAGTCATAGAGCAAATGTTTATTCTGCTGTCCATATAAGTTCATTATATTTCATAGGTATGAGTCATCAGCTCTGACAATAAAAGGAGAACTTACACCACTACAAATCCTTGACATATTTCAAGAGCTCTCAGAAATATGAAGAGATATCCATGGATATATTCCCTAAATTACACAAGTATAAGAAGATATACCCGTTCACTGTTGTAGGTTTGCTATATTTAGATGGCTCTTGAATTGAATTATTCAAGCATATACCAATACAGCATTGAAGGGGTCCACATACTTGCTCCTGACAGTCTGGAAACAAAAGCTCCTATTCAGATAAAAGATGACAGGCAATAGGAATCTGACAGGCCAGTAATTTACTTCCTTTTCTGCACATTGGAATTTGTAGGCCTCCACAGTCATTAAGCAAAATTAGTTTCATGATGTCAGCCAAAAAGCCTCATGGGCAACAGCTTTATGTCATTAAAAAAGCCACCATCCTCAATCTGTCTGAATTTGTGTTTGCTCATTAGAAGCCTCTCAGTGAATCAGCAGAAAAGGTTTTTCATTGTACTCTTGCTCTATCAATGCTTGGTGTAGCCCTGAAGTGTAACAAATTCCTATTCGTCCTTCTTTCCCTACGCCTAAAATAATTTAGATATAGTTGAAGAAGCTAAATATCAGTCTAGCAGTTCTTTACCAATAATGGAGCAATTTCAAAGGTACAAATGTGGCATACAAATATTTAACAAACTTAAGAATCAAGGGTCGGATAGAGACATCTTCATCTTCCATCTCTCCTACTTGTTAATGTCTGAATCTGTCATGCTCTCTCACACTCTGCCTTTGTAAGTGCTATTTTCCCCTCAGCTTGGTTGGAATCTCCTCCTTGAATCTGACTTTGGCAAATTTCTAGTCATCATAGAAGTCTTCTATGATGAAGAAGAACTAAAGAGCCTCTTGATGAACGTGAAAGAGGAGAGTGAAAAAGTTGGCTTAAAGCTCAACATTCAGAAAACTAAGATCATGGCATCCAGTCCCATCACTTCATGGGAAATAGATGGGGAAACAGTGGAAACAGTGGCTGACTTTATTTTTTTGGGCTCCAAAATCACTGCAGATGGTGACTGCAGCCATGAAATTAAAAGACGCTTAACTCCTTGGAAGGAAAGTTATGACCAACCTAGACAGCATATTAAAAAGCAGAGACATTACTTTGCCAACAAAAGTCCCATCTAGTCAAGGCTATGGTTTTTCCAGTGGTCATGTATGGATGTGAGAGTTGGACTGTAAAGAAAGCTGAGCACCGAAGAATTGATGCTTTTGAACTGTGGTGTTGGAGAAGACTCTTGAGAGTCCCTTGGACTGCAAGGAGATCCAACCAGTCCATCCTAAAGGAGATCAGTCCTGGGTGTTCATTGGAAGGACTGATGATGAAGCTGAAATTCCAATACCTTGGCCACCTGATGTGAAGAGCTGACTCATTGGAAAAGAGCCTGATGCTGGGAAAGATTGAGGGCAGGAGGAGAAGGGGACGACAGAGTTTGAGATGGTTGGATAGCATCACTGACTCAATGGACATGGGTTTGGGCAGACTCCGGGAGTTGGTGATGACAGGGAGGCCTGGCGTGCTGCGATTCATGGTGTTGCAAAGAATCGGACATGACTGAACAACTGAACTGAACTGAATAGAAGTCTTCACCACTTTTCCCCAAAAATTCAAGCAATCCTTCCCCTATGTACTGTCTACATATTTTCATTACATACTTCTCAAATTGGGTATTAACTTTTATTCTATAGTCAGAGACTGAAAACACCTTGGCAGAGCTAATATTCAGCTGGTTCACACCACTATAGCCTTAAGGGTTGTGCTGAAATACTTCTGTAACATGGTCTGGCAAACAGTCACTGCCCTAAACGTCACCAACTCTAAGATAATTGCTGATGGCCCAGTCTCCCTACTATCATCACCACCACCACCACTCCAACTCAGCAACAAAAGCAGCAAAGCCTGATACAGTGTAAAGAATGGAGGGGTCCTTCAAGACCCTGAGTCTAGTGGTATGGCCATCTTGATTGACTGATGCCTGTGTTGTAATGACTAATAAATACTCTTATCACTCCTGCTTCCTTGTACAAAGCTTTGTATCCAAAGCATACACTGTACGCTTTAACGAACTGTAAATTCTTTATTAAAATAATGAATTAATTAATAACCAGCTCTACTCAATGACCCAAGACTAATGGGTATGTCATCAAACTTATGAAGACAGTAATCAGATTGACAAGAAAAATCCAGGTCCTTAAGTATAAGATAGGAAAAGTTGTCAAGTCTGCCTATTTTCTATGATTGCTTTCAGCCACTGATAAAAATAAACAATTTGACAATGTGGGCAAAAATCTTCAATGTCATACTTTATAGTGCATATGATTTAAGGTTGTGTTCTTTTTTTTACGTTATTAAACAAAGTTCTTATAAAATGATACTCTCTATAAAAATACCACAAACAGTGATCACTGAATTATAATCAGTATCTTGAACAGGAAGACAGGTATCACTAAGGAAGAATGCAAGTAATTAATTCAAATGGAGAGGAAAAGGCAAGAATAAGAAAAGTCAGTTAATTATGAATCACATGTCTAATTACAGACTTTGCCAGGGGCTTCAGATACTTCTAATTAGTTTTACTTGGTATATTAATTATAAATAGAACACCATGAGAGAATTTTCTAATCACAGGAATTCACTGAGCATGTAAAATCAAATTTTAAGTTATCTTTCTAATTTAATAATTAAATATTCAATAATATATGACAATTACTTTGAAAGTCATCAATAAAATACACATCACATTAAAGTCAAGTTACTCAGAACACTATTAAGGTAGTAACAGAATCTTTAAAAAATCCACAAGGGAGATGTATAGCTGAAAGAAGGATGAATATGTAATTTTAATAAGAAATTTGAACTTTAAATACTGATACACCAATTATTTGAGGCCACTTACTTTCTAGTAGTAAAATCATCTTTCCGTCATACTATACGGAATTTCAGAGAACTATAAAATTTAATATTAAACATAATAATGGAGAGAATAATAACCACATTTTCTAAAAAAGAAGCTTAATTATCTAATTTCTACATTGTCCTATTAATCTAATGTCAATTTTTAGTAAAACAACACTGTTCTACATACACAACTGCTAATGAAAAATTCTAGAAAGTGACAAAATCTTAAACAAGAAGCATCATGTAATATTTAGAACAAATCAAGGAAGACCAGTCTGCCATTCAATTATTAAATTAAAAACAAGAAAGAGAAAACAAATACTAACTTTAATTTAATAAAAGCTTTTGAAGTCTTACTAATCCTAATTTGAAACAACCATGTAAATTATCTTGGATATTAGCACAACCATACGAACTCAAACAGCAAATGTACACAATGAATAGGTTAAGTAATAGTAACTGTAGCTACCACTTATGGAGTAACTATAAATAATGTATGAGACAGAATACAATGTGATTTATATAGATTGTTAATTTTCACAACCACATTGCAAGGCAGATAATCATCCCTACTTTACTAATGATGAATCTCTGCTAGAAATAATCTTGCCAAGGGTCAGCTAGTAAGTAGCAGAGTAAAGATTCAAACCACTATTCCACAGGCCCTGTGCTGGCCGCTATACCCCAGTGCCTGACCAGATGAACTCAATGAATTAAAGTAAATCAACTTAGCACTTAAATCCCATGGTATATTAGCTCTCCTAAATGGATGAAGTCAAGATTATGGACCACTATCCCAATAGATGCAACCACCAAAATACCTAAGGAAAATAATATAACTTTGTAATTATATTTCCAACCCTGATTTAGGAAATCAACAGTGTTTCCAGTGAGCTTAAGGGTTGTCACAAAATTCTGTTTTCATTAAACTCACTTTGATATAAATAAATAAATTAATAAAAATGAATTTTTAAAAAACTTACACTTAGATGCAGGATGCTGAAGGGGGAAAAATCAAGTAAGAGAATATAATTTTTACACCTTGAGAATCTTCTGTCAAGAAATTCTAGGACTTCCCTGGTGGTCCAGTGGTTAAGAATCTACCTGCCAATGAGGGAGACACAGGTTTGACTCCTGTGTCAAAGATCCCACATGCCATGGAACAGCTGAGCCCGTGCACCACAACTGCTGAAGCCTGCACTCTAGTGCTGCTAGTACTGAGCCTGCATACTCTGGAGACTGCGCTCCGCAGCAAGAGAAGCCACCTCCATGGGAAGCCCTCACACCGCAAGTAGAGAGTAGCCTCCGCTCGCAGCAACTAGAGAAAGTCCTCCAGCACAGCCAAAAATAAAATAAATATTTCAAAAGGCAGCTATTTTGCATATCTCTCTTCCCAAAAACTGACCCTAAATAAATTGATATGCATAAAGTTACTACATACCTAACAAATGCACATAACAAATGTCTGATGAACAGTAAATGGTTTTGCTAAATGAAGATGAAAAGTGAAAATGGGGAAGAAAAAGAAAACTAAGGGAAAAGAGCTGACTTGTCTCCCAAGTTCCTTCTCACATAAACAGTTCAGTTGCTCAGTCATGTCCAACTCTTTGCGACCCCATGGACTGCAGCATGCCAGGCTTCCCTGTCTATCACCAACTCCCGGAGCTTGCTCAAACTCATGTCCATCGAGTCAGTGATGCCATCCAACCATCTCATCCTCTATCATCCCCTTCTCCTTCTGCCTTCAATCTTTCCCAGCATCAGGGTCTTTTCCAATGAGTCAGCTCTTCACATCAGGTGGCCAAAGTATTGGAGCTTCAGCTTCAGCATCAGTTCTTCCAATGAATATTCAGGACTGATTTCCTTTAGGATTGACTGGTTTGATCTCCTTACAGGTACATAAACAGTACCTGCTGGTAAAGTTCTTTATTAAAAAACAAACCACCACAGAACACAACTTCCCTGAGAGAAATCTCATACTGTGCCCTAAGAAGTATCACCTACCTCCTTACATCCAAATGCCACCTTCCCTTATCCTGAACAGACCCCCTTTGGAAATATTTTCAATCCCTCTACATTCCAGAGCATACTCTTTAGGATCAACTTTTCTGTTTCTACTGGTTTTGTGAATCAAATATACTGTTTAATCAGCAAAATGAAAAATGTTAAAAGTTGTTTTTTTATAGAAGAACCCTGGTGCAACAAGAATACCTTATAGTATAATGCAATTTGAATTTTCTGAAAAGCATAAGGATCTTTCACAGAGATGAAGCCATCTGAAAAGTATTTTTCAAAAATCTTTGTTACATGAGTTACTTTCCTACCTTTTCATTTTAAAGAAATCACACCTTTAACAAAAACTGTATGATTTACTACTCTTTCATCTTGTTTGTGAATACCTAGAATAATCTCCCACATCTTATTTACCACCTGCTGACTCAAAAATCATCTTAGAGCCCAATTTCTTTACTTAACCTAATAAAACTTGCTGAGCTTGCACACAGAAAGACTGCACGTGGTATATTTTTCCTGGCACACCAATGCCTATAGTTGGACACGCTGAGACCAAGTGTGACCTCCTCTCCCCACTACACCAGACAGCTAGCCTATTACTTGAATATGCTACTATTTTACATATGAGTTTGAGAAGAAAATTTGCTTACCTGTCTTATTTCCTAAAACTACAAACTTCTAAGGATTGTACTGATCTTTTATAACACTATGCACATATCTCAGAAAAATCAAGCAAAAATTCTTAGATCCTATTACACTTTCAAAAAGATCAGCCACATAACAGTTTTAAGAAGCATCTCATTTCTTTAGCAAACTACAAAAGGTGATTTCCCTTTCTTTGATATGCACAGACAGTGCAAATTATAATCAAAGGCTAAATGAAATGGTTCTAAATGAAATTCTTGCTTCTTCCATAGAGTACAAAATCCAGGAATCTTGCTATTTCAAGCTATTATTTACCTTACAAACCACACTTAATAAGAGTTTAGTATATAGGGCTTAATTATAGTATGTTATTTGTTGCAGTTTAAAGTTATTAGAAAATAAAATCTTTCCTTCTGCTGACATTCTAAACTACATTTTTAACTCCATTGTGCATAAAAATTTGTAAGAATAACCTTTTATGTCTTAGGGGTTTTGGGCTGCTAATACCATTGCATACCTATTTGTTGAAATAAATCCTTTTAAAAATCACACTGCCAATTCTTCTTGGCCCTAGAAAAGAGACATGTCAAAAACTCAACTAGAAAGCAAATAAATCAAGAAACATTTGAAATGTTGTTAAATGATCCTGAAGACCAAATCTGGGTCAAACTACAAAAAGATCCTGGATCTCTGCTACCAAGGAGAATTCTGTTAATTCATTCACATACCAGTCATAGAAAAGAGGTCATCAACACGTCCTTAGCCAAGCAAAACATATTTGCTGAGATGGACTGTGTGCAAGTCAAAGGATTTTACTTTCCCCCCTTCATCTTTCCTTGATCTTCAAGAAACTACTGTAGGCCAGCTGAGACTGTCCTTTGTTGATCTGTTTCTAAAGGGATATAACTGCTTAACCAGGCCTTTCCCAAAAGTACTGCAGCCCTCTCCAGTGGGTTACAAGTTATATTAGCAATGAATTAACTGTGTTCAGTTAGAAAACTGGAAAGACGGAAAAGGCAGCCTGTAATACTGCTGAGAATCTGAAGTAATACACACACTTTCCCCCAAAGAAATAAAAGTAGCTGAGTATCCACGTATTTCAAATGGAACCTCAAAGATCTATGGGCATCCACAGTAAGGCCTTCCACAAGTAGCAAAAACTGTCCTTCTGACAGTTTCCGGAATTAGCATTCTCCATGGACTTCAAAATCATAAGAGAATGGGAGTCATACCTGAAGAGCACAACGAAGAAAAAAATGTAAAAGACTTCAAGTATTAAGGTAAGGAGAAATTAAACCATCTAGAAATAACATATATATCCCAAGATGTACATAACTTGATAAAAATAGCAGTTGTCAAACACCTTCACATAGACAGTTCTGTATCCTCTGGGAGGAATGGCAGATGAGAGAAGCTATTTCCTGACTGAACACACTAGGCCACAGTTCCCCATATCAAACATACGCAGATAAAGGGGTTACCTGTAAATACTCTGGACTGTATGTATAGAATGGAAACTGTTCACTGCCAACCCAAGGGCCCACTCAACTCTAGACACGCCAGCAGGGACCTCTGAGAGGGTTGGTTAGGTCTAGAACCTTCATAAAAGATTTAATTGGCTTTGAAACACGGTTTTAGAAACTCTTAGAAAGGGGAAAGGTTTCCATTTATCTCAGCCCACACCCAGGAGACAACAAAACAGAATGTTGGTCACAACAATGGGGCCTGTTTTAACCAACTATATGCAGATCTGTGTAAAATGCTAGTTTTTAATCCTCAGGTAGAACTACCACCCATCTAAAAACAAAATAGAACAACAACAAAAAAAAACCACCAGACTTTTCTTCCTCTACAATGACTCAATGAATTTCCTTGAGTGTGTATTTTATTTATGAGTTTGCTTGTTTAGGTTGTGCTAGGTGGCACGTGGGATCTTCCATCTTTCTGTAGCATGCGGGATGTCTAGTTGCATCATGTGAACTTTTAATTGTAGCATGTGGGATCTAGTTCCCTAACCAGGGATTGAACCCAGGCCCCCTGCTTTGGGAGCATGGAGTCTTAGCCACTGGACCACCAGGGAAGTCCCTCAGTGAATTTCTTTATTCCATTTCCTTGCCTGGCAAGTGAATAAACTCAGCTTTTATTTTGTTTGGCTTTGTTTTTTAGCCCTAGTGGCCTTTGCTTTATTTTTTGACACTCTGGTTTTTCAAGGGTAGGCCTTCCCTTTCCTCCAGCAAAAGCAAATCAGAACTGGCCTGGGAGTTAGTGCTGGTCAATGGCAGGGTCTGCCCTAGCCATCAGAAATACAGGCTGGGTAAGTTCATCAATCATCTGACTGATGGTTGCATCATGCCACTGGTGTACCTGAATCCTGCCAGTCAGTCAGAATCACCACTTCAGCAACACAATAATCCTGTGAGTACTAAGTGATAGTGCTGATAGGAGTTAGGACATAAGTGATAGGAGTTAGGACATAACTGATTCTTAAAGACAAATTTCCTTTATATCCCTGTTCTGTTTGTCATGTGTTGATACACAGTACAGATGTCAAAGAGATAAAAGAAAATTATTTTCTTTATAATTTTACGCATTTCGCTGCGCTGGGTCTTTGCTGCTACACAGGTTTTTCTCTACTTAGGGCAAGCGGGGGCTACTCTCTACTTGCAGTGCTTGAGCTTCCCACTGCAGTGGCTTCCTTGCTGGGAAGCATGGACTCTAGGGTGTGCAGCCTTCAGTATTTGCAGCTCCCAGGCTTGAGAGCAGAGGATCAGTAGTTGCAGCGCATGGCAAAGCTGTCTAGTGGCATGTGGGATCTTCCTGGACTAGGAATTAAATTCAAGTCTCCCACATTGGCAGGCAGATTCTTTACCACTGAGTCACCAGGGATGCCCCTCAACTATTATTCAGTAGCAGTTGTTTTTCTGTCAAAGACAGGCATTCCCCCTACTATTACAAATGACAAATGGATAGGGGTATTGCTGGAAACCCTGGAACACCATGTTCACCAACCTAAGACTATCTATCTTCAAATACACAAACTTCTTTGAGGGACTTCTGTATTAGGTAATTTTACATTGAAGGACATTTGTCAAATAAAAAAAAAAGTTTTATTTAAACAACACAAATTAAAAATACAATTTGTTTTATTAGGTCAGACTCCATTCCTCAGCACATCCTGAGCTTTCCTCTCCCCATTCACAGAGACTATTACAGAGATTCTATGGAACTCAAATAGACCAAAAAGAAAAAAAGTTGTGTAGATTTTTAAATTAAGGGAATAACATGATGAAAAGTCATGTTTTAAGGAGATTAAGGGAAGGAGAGGATAAGTTGGGAGATTCATAATGACATATACTTACTACTATATATAAAATAGATAATTAATAAGGACCTACTGTAGAGCACAGGGAATGCTACTGAATACTCTGTAAGGACCTATATGAGGAAAGAATCTAAAGAGTAGACATATGTATATGTATTAATATAACTGATGCACTTTGCTGTATACATGAAACTAATCTAACGCTGTAAATCAACTATACTCCAATCAAAGTTTTTTAAAAATGAAGATTAATAACATAGCAAAACAATCTGGGGCTGCAGTTGGAAGATAATAGGAACAAGCAGACCAACTCAACATGATATGCTAACTGGTCCACACAGAATGAGACAATGGTTGATAGAACAGTAAAGAAGAACTGAACCCGACATTACCAAAAAACTTCATCTTTCTATTACAAATTTAGTTCATCCTGGGAACAAGGTAGATGCAAGTTATTATTTTCTTTATTTGTCTGATAGAAGAAGGGGAACTTTAAGAGTTCACTTGTGAGGTCCTAAGATCTTCATTTTCTAACAAGGTTACAGAGTGCCTGAAATTCAACCACCAGGAAATCATCCTTTCCAATTACAACATCCTACGGCCCTGGCATTTTCTGCCAAAATGCCCTAGATGGAATAACTTCAGAATCACTCAGTTAGCCATTATTGATGGCAATTAGCTTGTTTGCTTGCTTTCTTTGTAAGCAACCACCTCTATCCCCACCCCTACCCACATAAAAAGAATCAGGGCAAAAACAAGGGTCCAAGAACCTAATTTTAATTGACCTGAATATGAGACCAAAAGAGATTAAATGCTTTGCCAAAATTAGTAGGGAAACCAGAATCGGAGACAAGAATTTTAAACTTCTAGTCTCAGAGCTTTAAGATAACCTTCATATTTTCTCTGCCCTTGGATACAATAAAAAATCTACAATTTTTTGTGAACCTCCTAATGTAATAACAACAGAAAAAGACAAACAGCGTTTTCAAACTAGACTCCACCCTCCTTTGTTGTTGTTGTTTTAACACATTAGTGGGTAAGAATGGTAATACACACAGCTAATAAATCAAAGAAGATATCAGTCTAAGCTTCCTTCAAGGACTCCTTGTCACAGTCAAGGTAAAGTTCTGATACTATTGCCTAGGAAATAAAGCCCTTAACATTTGAAGCCCAACAATCTTTTTCAACCTCATCCTTTACCACACTACTTTCCACTTCCTCGTTTACCACCATACCTACTGAATGAATACAGATTCCCAGTGTTCAACTATTCTCATACCTCCATCAGTTCAGTTCAGTTCAGTTGCTCAGTCATGTCTGACTCTCTGCGACCCCATGCATGGACTGCAGCACATCAGGCTTCCCTAACCAACTCACGAAGCTTGCCCAAACTCATGTCCATTGAACCGGTGATGTCATCCAACCATCTCATCCACTGTCATCTCCTTCTCCTCCTACCTTCAATCTTTCCCACCATCAGGGTCTTTTCTAATGAGTTGGGTCTTTTCTAATGAGTCAGCTCTTCGCATCAGGTGGCCAAAGTATTGGAGATTCAGCTTCAAAATCAGTCCTCCCAATGAATATTCAGGACTGATTTCCTTTAGGATCAACTGGTTGGATCTCCTTGAAGTCCAAGGGACTCTCAAGAGTCTTTTCCAACGCCACAATTCAAAAGCACCAATTCTTCGGCACTCAGTTTTCTTCATGGTCCAACTCTCACATCTATATATGACTGCTGGAAAACCCATAGCTTTGACTAGACGGACCTTTGTCAGCAAAGTAATGTCTCTGCTTTTTAATATGCTGTCTAGGGTTGCATAGCTTTTCTTCCAAGGAGCAGGCATCTTTTAATTTCATAGCCACAATCATTACCTGCAGTGATTTTGGAGCCCAAGAAAATAAAGTCTCTCACTGTTTCCATTGTTTCCCCATCTATTCACCTTGAAGTGATGGAACCAGATGCCATGATCTTAGTTTTTTGAATGTTGAGTTTTAAGCCAGCTTTTTCACTCTCCTCTTTCACCTTCGTCAAGAGGCTCTTTAGTTCCTCTTTGCTTTCTGTCGTAAGGGTGATGACATCTGCATATCTGAGGTTACTGATATTTCTCCCTGCATTCTTGATTCCAGCTTGTGCTTCCTCCAGCCCGGCATTTCGCATAATGTGCTCTGCATATAAGTTAAATAAGCAGGGTGACAATATACAGCCTTGACATACTCTTTTCCCAATTTGGAACCAGTCCATTATTCCCTGCCCAGTTCCAACTGTTGCTTCTTGATCTGCATACAGATTTCTCAGGAGGCAGGTAAGGTGATCTGGTATTCTCATTTCTTTAAGAATTGTCCAGTTTGTTGTTATCCACACAGTCAAAGGCTTTCGTGTAGTCAACGAAGCAGAAGTACATGTTTTTCTGGAATTCTCTTGCTTTTTCAATAATCCAACGGATGTTGGCAATTTGATCTCCGGTTCCTCTGCCTTTTCTAAATCCAGCTTGAACATCTGGAAATTCCAGTTCACGTACCGTTGAAGCCTAGCTTGGAGAATTTTGAGAGTTACTTTGCTAGTGTGTGAGATGAATGCAATTTTTCAGTACTGCAATCTTGTGGTAGTTTGAACTTCTTTGGCATTGCCTTTCTTTGGGATTGGAATGAAAACTGACCTTTTCCAGTCCTGTGGTCACTGCTGAGTTTTCCAAATTTGCTGGCATATTGAGTGAAGCACTTTCACAGCATCATCTTTTAGGATTTAAAATAGGTCAGCTGGAATTCCATCACCTCCACTAGCTTTGTTTGTAGTGATGCTTCCTAAGGTCCACTTGACATCACACTCCAGGATGTCTGGCTCTAGGTGAGTGATCACACCATCGTGGTTATCTGGGTCAGTAAGATCTTTTTTGTATAGATCTTCTGTGTCTTCTTGTCACGTCTTCTTAATATCTTCTGCTTCTGTTAGGTCCATACCTTTTCTGTCCTTAATTGTTCCCATCTTTGCATGAGATGTTCCCTTGGTATCTCTAACTTTTTTTGAAGAGATCTCTAGTCTTTCCCATTCTACTGTTTTCCTGTATTTCTTTGCATTGATCACTGAGGAAGGCTTTCTTATCTCTCCTTGCTATTCTTTGGGATTCTACATTCAGATGAATATATCTTTCCTTTTCTCCTTTGCCTTTTGCTTCTCTTTTCTCAGCTATTTGTAACGCCTCCTCAGACAACCATTTTGCCTTTTTGCATTTTTTTTTCTTGGGGATAAATTTAATCACTGCCTCCTGTACAATGTTACGAACCTCTGTCCCTAGTTCTTCAGGCACTCTATCAGATTTAATCTTTTGAATCTATTTGTCACTTCCACTGTATAATCCTAAGGGATTTGATTTAGATCATACCTGGATGGTCTAGTGGTTTTTCTTACTTTCTTCAATTTAAGTCTGAATTTGGCAATAAGGGGTTCATGATCTGAGCCACAGTCAGCTCCCGGTCTTGTTTCTGCTGACTGTATAGAGCTTCTCCATCTTCGGCTCCAAAGAATATAATCAATCTGATTTCAATATTGACCATCTGGCGATGTCCATGTGTAGAGTCGTCTCTTGTGTTGTTGGAAGAGGATGTTTGCTATGACCAGTGCATTCTCTGGGCAAAACTCTGTTAGCCTTTGCCCTGTTTCATTTTGTACTTCTTGCCTAAATGCCTGAGGGCATTCTACTTTTCTTCATAGAACACTTTTCCCCTGCCAGCGTGGCTACATAGAGTTTATGCTCTTAGAAATAATTTCTTGACATCTCTCCTTCTGGACCCTGAAACGCTTTCTTCCCCTAACCCACACCAAGTCTGAATTAGGCTTGCTCCTTTATGCACATCTCTACCAAACTTCTTAAGAGGTATTTCAATTCTCAAACTAGTGAATTAGTTTAGCACATTATATTAATAGGTACTAAAATAATTATTAATTCCCAGTTTTGTGTTCTTTCTGCAGAACAGGATTCAATTCACTCCATTACGATGTACAGCTGAGGTTTTCTCCCCTTCTTGTATTTTGGTTTGTTATCTAAGAATCCTCAGTATATTTCCTATTAACTCGACAGGTTTACACACATGTAGAATGTGGTAATTAGATTCTGGAAAGAGAATCCAACTGAAATTAAATACACATGGAAGCTTTCCCATATAAGGCTTGATGGGTCAATTTGACCAAAAACTGAACCTTTTATGAATATTCATAATTCTGCTATAAAAAGAACTTCACTTAAAATATTCTTTGTATCTATTTGGAAAATGCATTCCTACAATAGCTTCTGAATGATAAAAAAAAAATTGAAGTATGAAAGCAGTTTGTTTCATTATTTTAAATAGAGAGTGACACCCACGCTGCAACAGGAAATATCTGCCTTTGGAATAAACATCAGAGTTAAAACTCTCATCATCCAATTCCACGTTTCCTTGATGCTTTTAGAAAGGATATCTGTTAAAAGATACATCAAAAACTGATAACCATGCTCTTCAGAACCCTGTTCAAAACTTTTCTACTAGGGATTCAGACTAGGGCTGGCATGATATTCCAAAGTCAACAGTGTAAAACAGAAGCTTCAAACAAAACATCATCCAAAACTACACCCAGCTATAGGCTGACACTGGTGACAAACCCCAAGTTTGTTGCAACCCCATGTTCAAAATAGTTTTTATAATAATGCTAGGTGGAGGGCTTTTACCAAATCAACAGTTCTAATAAAAGCACAAAATGTGATCTAAGATAAAATACTTATTTGAGTGTCGCTTTTCTTTTCAGGATGACTTTGGCCAATCTAGTTAACTTATTCTGTCCACTTGAGTGCATGCTCAGTCACAAAGTCATGTCCAACTCTTGTGAACCCATGGACTGCAGCCTGCCGGGTTCCTCTGTCCATGGGATTTTCTAGGAAAGAACATAGGAGTGGGTTGCCATTTCCTCCTCCAGGGGATCTTTCTGACTCAGGGATTGAACCTGTCTCCTGTATCTCCTGCATTGGCAGGCAGATTCTTTACCACTGAGCCACCTGGGAAGTCCATATGCTATCTACTTATTAAGGTCTAAATGTAGTCTTTGTAAAATTACTATTATAAAATGTTTTCTAAGCCATTTGGTACACCTTAAGTCCATTACTCTTGTTCTAAAACAGAATTACTACTCACTGAAGGGAACATACTTAGAATTAAACATTGTAAAATACAGATCAAAAATAAAAATATTAGTCAACTTGAATCAGAAGGTTAAATTCTAACAAAATGATAAAGATATGTCAGTGAATTCATTCCAATTGTAATAACATGGGATTTCCTTTATTTACCTCAGGGGGATATGGAATGTAGCAAATAAATTAGGTACTCTAAAGATCAAAGTAAAAGAAAATACAACCTAACTAGACTTGAAATTGCATTCTGAAGGAAAAAAAAACAACCCAAGCTCATAAGGTATTATATTTTTGCCCTCTCCTTCACTATTCCCTGCTGCCAGATGCCTGTTTTAGAAGTTCTCGTGCAGAGAAAATAGCAACAAAGCCATTTTCCTTCCAAATGCAATCAAGTTTTGGCAAACTTGAGTCAGTATGTCAGTTAAAAATAGAAACTCAACCCAAAATGTGTTTGGCAAATATCTACCTACGTATTGAGTAGTTCTCTTCTCTTGAATGCTATTGAATTTTCCATTTATCATTTTTAAATAAAACTAAAAATCTGCACATGTAGCTGAACAAGTAATAGCTTCCAAATTAATAATACAGTATGCAAGGCTCTTTTATAAGCATTCACTGAGAACAAAATTATGCCATTTTGGAAAGAGAATTCCTGTGAGACCGGTCCTTAGTAGCTATGATATTTCAAAACACTGCTTTTATTTCTATATAAACACTATTGTGACTCCTTTATAAGTTGGCAGCCAACTTTGCCAAAAGCTTAAATAAACTGTTTTCATCAAATAAGTGTCTTCATTGGACCCTCCACCAGATCCATTCAGAGTATTAAAACAGGCCTACATAAATAAAGTTTTATTGAAAGTTATGTGTTGTCATGGCTACTTGTGATCTACAGAGTTGAACAGAGACATGAATTGTGACAGACAGCTTATGGCCCACAAAACCTAAAGTATTTACTGTCTAGCCCTTTGTAGAAAAAAAATCACCTCTACCAGAAATTTTTCAAAATAAACTGAATAAAATTCTCTCACCATTATCTCTGCAATTTACTTGTCTATGAGACGAAAGCAACACTGTACTTATAAGACGTCTTAAGTGCAACTGACTCTTTAATATTTATACTATGTGGAAACTCATTTGTATAAGATGCTGTTCTGAAATACTGAACCAGAGCAGAGTTGACTCAGCGACTCAGATGAAGCAAAATCTTCTCAGACTCAAAAGGCAAAACACAAAACGTCTACACCCAGCACCACCCTAATTACTATTACTCAGCATTAAGTATGGTATTGTTATAGGAAATTCAATAATGACAGAAGCAAATTTGTGTGCCATTGAAGGATTTTCAAGTGAAAAAAAATGGCTATATGTAGTTAAAACAAACACACTTTAAATTTTTGCAAACAGAATAAATGCTGTTAAATTTTCAATGATACTGTCTCACTGTAAAGCCATGTTTAAGTTTTCAAGTGAAAAACCCAAGAGCTAAACCCCAGATTAAAATGTCAGATACTTAGGTATTCAATAAATATCTGGTGAATAAAGAGAACATTATGTGAAGCTCAGGCTATTGCCTTCACTGCCATTATTTTTGTATGTTTCAATTTTCACTCTCCTCAGTTAAGGATCCAGACCTAGCAAAGAAAGTGAAGTCGCTCAGTCATGTCCAATGCTTTGCAACCCTGTGGACTATAGCCTACCAGGCTCCTCCATCCATGGGATCCTCCAGGCAAGAATACAGGAGTGGGTTGCCATTCTAACCCAGCCCTGACACTCCCCAAGACCACTGTCATAGGAAGACTATCTGGGACTGGGTACTGATACTGCCTCAGTCTGCAGAGGAGATGGACCAAAAAAAAAGCAAAACCCACCAAAAAACCCAAATCACACTGTATGAAAACTCTTCACAGAAAACCCTGAGGCCTGAAAAACACGTCATTTTTTCCTAGGGATAGAAGAGGCATTCAGATGCTACCTGGGCCTCTGGTCTCACCAAACTGCCTTCTGAAGTCAAAGTCCAGTGAGTAATAAACGGCATTTAGAATTTTCAAAAGACTGGGCTTAGAGCAGTATATTTAAATAAGGAAGGAGCCTAGGTTTTGGAATGAGTCAGAAAGACCCACTAGTTTCACAACTCTAGCAACTATTTCCTATGTGATGCAAGCTACTTAACCTCTCTGAGCCTCCATCTCTGCATGAGGATAACGATGGTGCTACTTTCATGGGATTATTATGATGATTAAAGCAGATATCATAGGAAGGCCTAACCTCTGGAATGTAAAAAATAATATACAATAGCAGCTAAACATATATAGGACCATAGGTCAGGCATATATTCCTCATAAAATCCATTAGGTAGGTACTATCATTAAACTTGCTCAAGGTCACAAAATGAGCAAGAGCCAGAGCCAGATGTCAGGCCAGGAAGTATGGCTCCAGTGTCCATGCTCTTAACTACCTCATTATATTGCAGATATTATTAGAATGAGCATTCCAGATATTCTAAATGATGGTTCTATGTAAAACAAAGTGTTTGAAGCCCTTCTATGTCAACATTTGAATTATAATAGATTTTTAGTTTGGGAACAATCCTGCTCCGTTGCTAAAATGCTGTTGGTAGCACAAAGCTAATACTATGGTCACAGCTCAGTTTCAGTAACTGTGCAGGTCACGTAACTTCAGTCGGGGGGGAGGGGGGAGGAGTTCCAAAACCCCAGAACATTTAGGCTGGCTTTGAGAGAATAGAAAAGGCAAAAATCAAACACCTCCTCTCCAAGAAATTACCTCAAAAGGGATTTGAATGGCACCACAAAAATTAAAGATTCAGTGCTAGAAGGGTCCTCAGTTTAATTCTTAAACTACAAAGTGGAAACCAAAGCCAAGAGAGAAGCATAGCTTTCCTCATGTCTACAGTTAGCCATCCTTCATGTCGGACCATCTGCAGGACCACTTTTCCATCATACCACTTTGTCTAGATTCCTACTGAACTCAGTGCCTAATTAATACCTCAACTGAAAAGTCATGTATAGTTTGTTGCACAATATAAGGATACTGGAAGTCAGTGGTGGGGAGAGTCTTTTACCAACAATGTTTAAAGAATCCTACCTGAATAAGATATAGTCAACTTGTTGACTCTGAACAAACTGCAGACACGCTGCTGCTGCTGCTGCTAAGTCACTTCAGTCGTGTCCGACTCTGTGCAACCCCATAGACGGCCCACCAGATTCCCCCATCCCTGGGATTCTCCAGGCAAGAACAGTGGAGTGGGTTGCCATTTCCTTCTCCAATGCATGAAAGTGAAAAGTGAAAGTGAAGTCTCTCAGTCATGTCTGACTCTTAGCGATCCCATGGACTGCAGCCTACCAGGCTCCTCCATCCATGGGATTTTCCAGGCATGAGTACTAACATATAAATTAGTAAACATTCCTAATGTACTTCTAAACCATTGCTATGTTCTCAACATAAGCTAAGCCGCCAACAAAAATTATCTTCTTCTTTTTAGTATTTCCAACGAGAAAACTGCCATTAAGTCCTGATGATATTCCTCGTAACCTATTCTACAAAGACACTGTCCCCTTAAATTAATAAATTATATTTTAAAAAATTCTTTCTTCTTGAGAACAAACACACATCAACACTTTTTTCAGTTTTTTAAATTAATTTTTATTGGAATAAAGTCATTTTACAAATTTGTGTTGGTTTCTGCTGTACAACAAAGTGAACTGGCCGTATGTATACATGCGTCTTCTCTTCCTTGGATTTCCTTCCAATTTAGGTCACCACAGAGCACTAAGTAAAGTTCCCTGTGCTACACAGTAGGTTCTCATTAATTGTCTATTTTACACATAGTATCAATAGTGTATATATGTAAATTCCAATCTCCTAATTCATCCCACTGGCCCTTCCCCTTGCTTGATGTCTATATGTCTGTGTCTCTATTTCTGCTTTGCAAATAAGATCATCTATGCCATTTTTCTAGATTCCACATCTATATGTTATTTTTTTTCTCTTTCTGACTTACTTCACACTGTATGACAGTCCATACATACATCAGTGCTTTTAAAATAAAATGGTCATATACTTTACCATCCTCTCAGATAACTGGATATTCATTGCTCAGGTGTAAATACACTTAGCTTTCTCCAAAAACAATTTTGTAAGGTAGAAATTCCCTCATGATAAGCTACACATACTTGTCTTCAAACATATCTTACCTTTGGTTTCTTGCAAAACAGATTACTTCGTTGTTCAAATTCAAAACAATAACATAAGGGAAGTGCCTTTATTACTGTTAGTAGCTGAAGTTTTCAACTCCTCTTATGCCACCTCTGACTAATGTCAATGCCTGTGGTCTCCTCCTCTAACAGAAATGAAACTTACAGTTCAAATGGGGAGCTACCTCTCCAGTGACATACTCCAGCAGCAAAACTTAAGATGAAACAACTAAGGCAAAAAAAAGAAACTATCCAAAAAGATGTCTTTCAAAAATTACTTGGAAAGCCTTATGGGAATCCTTGAAAATCAAAAAACAATTAATTTCACCGGGAAAAAATGAAAAATTCAACTAGTAGTGATTAAGAAAAAGGGACAAACTACACATTCCAAAGGAACAACTATGAGACTTGGGGCAAGATTCAAAGATGAGGATTGATGAATCAAAAGTGACCTCAGTATTTTGGTGCCAGAGAGGCTATGTAGACAAGCACTTCTCTGACAAACCCAGAAGCCAGAAAATAGCTTGTTGATGGGAAAGGAAGGTAAGGTCAGTTTATCCCCTGGAAGGGAATGTTAGCAAGTGGGTATATTTCATACAACTTAAGTATATGCAGCTGGAGATAAGAAATTGAAGATGCACAATTTGAGCCTCTTGCTGGGGTTTAAACACATAAAAATGTTAAATGAGGAAGGTGGGCCTCCTGAGTAAAAGCTAAAGCCTCAGAGTGACAGATATGACATGCTAACACAGAGCTAACGAAATTCACTTCTGAACCCTTAAGTGTATTACAAATACCTCCTCATATAGTTGCAGTAATCAGTGCTTACATCCTTGCCCCCTGTTTAAAACAAATTCCAAATAAAAGACAGAAGCTTCACATTGGGATCTCATTTCTAGAAAGATATAATTTAGTACTATGGCAACAAACTCCAGAATGTTTATCTGAATCTTCTCTCCCTGAATCAAAGAATGTTTGCAATTTGCCTTCTCTGAACCATATCTACATTAAACCCCCACTTAGCTCATATATCTGTATCTCGACACATCTTACATTGATCACCTTTCTCTTTTAAAAAGGATTTATTTACTTATTATTTACTGATTTTTAGCTGCACTGGGTCTTTGTTGCTGCATGAGGGCTTTCTCTAGTAGTGGCAAAAGGGGGCTACTCTCTAGTTGCAGAATGTGGGCTTCTCATTGTGGCGGCGACTCTTGTTGTGGAGTACAGACTCTAGGCACACAGGCTTCAGTAGTTGCAGCTCACAGGCTCTACAGTGCTGGCTCAGTAATTGTGGTGGATTGGCTTAGCTGCTCCAGGGCACGTGGGATCTTCCTGGACCAGGGATCAAACGCATGCCCCCTACATTGGCAGGTGGATTCTTAACCACCAGACCACCAGGCAAACCCTCACTTTTCTGTTAAATACACATAATATTTCTATCTCCACTTTCTCCTTTCCACTGATACTATTTTCACCCTCTGTTCTAGATCTATTTTGAAGTTAATTCTGAATCTCCAAGTTAAAAATGTGACACTATCAAAATAAAAAAATTCTCCATCAGACAAGATAACTGCCTTCTAAGTATTTCAATATGAAAAGTGCTTTAATGATGTTTTCTGCTTCCTATCTTTTATAATGATACACAATATCAACTTAACCTTCTTCACACTTTCTTTCCACCCATTTACTTTCTTTTACCTACTATTTTTATTTAGCCATACCATTTATAAGCTTCTGTAGGAGATATTTTGACCCTCATTTTTAAGATTCAAATTTCTACCTCTGGAGGAAAAAAAATAATTTGTGGACTGAATCAACTCTGCCTCACTAAATAGCTGTGCAATCTTAAGACAAACTGTTTAACCTTTTTGAGACCCCATTTTCTTATTTGTAAATGGGAGATAATATCACTCATCACACAGGGATGTTTTTCAAATTGAAGAAAAAGAAATGTAGCAAATCTAGGATGGTAAGTGGTAAACAACATTTAATAAACTGGTGCTTATACATAAAAAATGTGTTATGTTATTATCAAAGTAATTATCTCATAGGCCATTACAGAAATTTGCCACCAAAAGCACTGGATGTACTTCCTAATTCTGGCCTCAATTCAGGAACAAAATACAAATCACATTACTGCAATTTTAATGGCGAAGCCATCAAGTGGAGTGTGTAATGGAAATATGGGCTATGACATTTGGGCAGAAAGGAGCTGGAACACAGGACCAGGAAAGCTAACTCTCAGAGTTTACTGTGTTCTAGAATCCCTGTATGTATAGATATACCCTTGAGGGCAGTATAATCTTGACTGTAAAAGCAAGGCTACAGTACATGTCAAGCAGAGAGCTGCTACATTTCATTTAGTCTCCCAATTTCAAGCAGAAATGATTAGTGCAAGTGTGCATTTCACTGATGATTTGAAACATGGAACAATAACCACAGTGATGATGTTGATAGATACTAATTTTGCAATTAATATTTGAGACTTACTCCATACCAGTATGCACACTATGCTAAGTGTTTTCTATTCATCATTAACTCTCACAACAATCCTATGAGGTTGGATACTTTTATCCTATTCGACAAACAAAACTAACCAAAAAACCCTGAAGCCTAGCAGAGCTGAAATTCAGACCCAGGTAACAGTGAAAATTTCAAACATCCAGTAATATAAGTTATGTGCTGACAGTAAGATACTTAATATTTCAGCAGTCTGAGCTATTTGGGTATCTGTGTGGGAAGCAGAGCGTCATATTCACTCAACTGTATAAGCGAAAGCACGAGGGAGGTATAAAAAGGGTTACATCCCAGAGTAGCAATTCTGGAACTTTCAAATATTAAAAATCATGACATTGTCAAATTGAGCATGGCCTACTGTGGGGATAATTAGAGCTCTCTAGATCAAAGGTTCTGTTTTCCACCTTACACATGCTGGTGGATGAGGGTATCAGAAGCTGATGCTATGTGCCATCATTTGCTCAAGACACCACCATGGACCCCCACACATCCCCACACACCTCCACATGCCCCCACACACCTCCTCCTGCCCCCACACGCCCCCACACACCTCCTGAGTGAGATTCTCAGAACGTCAGCAGCACCTCTGTGCCTTCTCACCCTTTTCAGGAAAGCGCATTAGAATGAAAATGAGTCAAATTGGTATGAATTTTTCTTGGCATCAGATAAGTAAATATTAAAATTTATTGAATATTGGCACTATACACCAGGCTAAGTTCTAAGCCCTTTGCCTATATTAATCCTCAAATGACATTATGAATTAGGTACTATTTTATTCCCATTTTACAGATAAGGTAACTGAGACACAAAATAAGTAATTTGCTGAAGATTACACATAAGAGAAATGACAGTGCAAGATTCTAATAAGGAGATCTGGTTCCAGATCCTTAGTTCTTAAACACAAAAACAAATTGCTTCTCAGTTTTGCTAGGACATGACCAAGTAGACAGGTACGCTGGGTAATTCCAGAAACGCTGCACAACCAAGTTGATGGCACAATTGAAAAGATAACTTCTGCCTCTATGGATACACCCAAAAGGCTGGCTCCCTAATGTTTTCTACCAGGAATTTAGTTTAATGTCACAGGGACCTTGGATTCCAAGCCCACAGGCCCAGAAAAAAACGTCATTTAGAACCTCTCCCCTTATCCTTGGATAAGCTGAGCAATAGGAATTTTCTTAGTAGCCCAGCAAACGACATTGGTTATGAGGCAGCCCAGCCCTATAACACTATTGCTGGACCATAAGGAATGAACAAAGCTTCACAAAAAGAACAGGAACACAATCCCTTGCTCTGAAAAGCTCTATGCATTCAAGAGTCACTCAGTCTTCTGGGTAGGGTTCTTCACATACTATCCAGGCAGTATTCTAAGTGCTGGAATACACCTGTGAACAAGAGGTCTCACAATCATGGAGCTCATTTCCTAGTGTCACAGAAATATGGGTCTACATGGACCTATAAAGGTCAACTCCAAATACAAGAGGGAAAGGTGCTGGCACCATCCTAAATTCTCGGTGGAAAAAAAGATGTGAGGAAAAGATGTAAGGGGGCACTATTTACTCTGAATGGCAGGAATGCTGGAATCTTTTCAACTACAACTTAAGAAAACCAGGCCAAACTATTGCACTACTGCCAAAGCTGATGTCAACTTGAAATGAAAGCAATGTAGCTGGATGGCACTGTTTCTGCCTCAGGCTAGGAAAACAGTGCCCACCTACAAGTTCCTAAAGAGAGAAGAGGAAAGGACAAAGACATAGAAGCTTGGGTTGTTTATCTCTTTTTAGAACCTACTCGCAAAATAGAAAAAGGAAATCACTAGCAAAGAATCCTAAGTTCTGCTGTATCTTGACAATGTTAGTATCAGTGTTCAAACTAATACAAGGAAAAAGGATGACAAATGGCATCAAAGAAATTTAAGAAGAGGTCTTTTTCCAACAGCAGGTGGAAGCTGGGGCCAGATATGGTTCATAGTCCTTTGTCCAAACAGAGCAGATAATACACAAGAAATAGAGGGAGGAAGAATACCACACACATACTAAAAACTGGTTATTCACCTACAGGTTCTCCTTAAGTAAGAATGCCAGAAGGTGAGATATGACGAAGCATTAGATACTTTCATCCCCAGGCCTACAGATATCTCCATCTCAGAATGGCCAAACTGATGCCACTCACAAAAGCCTGTACAGCACGCACCTCTACATTGTACCTGCCATGCAACAGACACCCTCTCATTCTTGTGTTCTCCTCTGGGCGCGGAGATATGGGAAGGCAAAGATGGCACTTCATTTTGTATCCCAGCATTTAGCACCAGCCCCATTACAAAGCAGGCACTCAAAAACTTAGGAACTTTAGTTTTAGATTGCTAAAAACAGCAATCATCCTTAATATACAAATAATTAAAATAGAAACTACTGGTGGGAGACACACCAAAAACTACTCATCATGACTGTTCATTTTGAATGGTTTGGCCAAAGTCTACCTAAGTAAAACTAACTTAGGTAATAAGTTAGATAATGCTAGTCCACATGAAAAAACAGAAGCAATACTTATAAAAGAAAGTTAAGCATAGTAGGAGAGCAAAATAACTCAAATTGCTGGTAATTTACTAAAAAGCTTAAGTGCTCAGCATGCTAGATGTGTTAATACCAATTCAATTCAAGGCCAATCTCTGCAGCCCCAACTGCCTGGTTATTTTCAACTCATGGCTCAAAGACTGACATGCTTCATATATGTGGCATTTATGCACTCATTCACTCATTCATACATCTTCGTGTTTTATCATGCTAGACATACTGGGAGGTGCAGGGGATCTAACACTAAACAGGAAAACACAGGGCTCCTACCTTCATGGATGGGCTTTCTGGTCACATTCATCAATGAAGACGTGTATAGCTTAGATATAAGCTGCTTTTATCCATCCTGTCTCACTGCAGAAAAACTGTAATCTTTTTGTTCTTCTCAACTCCATGTGGGAACTCAGTGACGCAAGTGTAACTCAATTTCAATGACATTAAATCATGTACCTAACAGTATGACACAATCCGGGCATTTTTTAAAAGAAGTTGAAATAATACAACTATGGATTAATCAATTTTTGCTTCTTCTCACAATTCTGATTTTTAAAAAAAACTTAATATGTTCTGCATACATAGAAAACAAAAATAGAGAAATATAATGGTTTTCACCATTTGCAGATTAAAAGCTCTAAGCCTGTGCATAATGGGTCTATTCCAAGAGCACTATTTTTAATTTTTTAAAAAATGTAATAAACTTAAACTACCACTCAATGCAAGGAATACTGTGTAGCAGTTAAAGAATAACTCAAAACTATATGTACTGACATGAAAAAGATATTCCATATTGACATAGAGGACTGAACGCAGAACAATGTATGCGATATGTTAAAAATATAGAGACAAAATAAGACTGCACACACACACAGAATAAAAGATCTGGATATCAAACACTGCAGTGGTTACCCCTAGGTGGCAAATAAAGGGAGAGATATGCAGGAGAAATTTGGCTTGGTTTTCTATACATATTGCTGCATCACTTAATTTCTTCTGAGATATTATTCATCTATTGTTTAATTTTTAAAAATTTCTAAACTGTCTCTAAAACCAGATAAACATCCATTATTAGGTATTTTGTCCTTAACATTCCTACAGAAAGAAGCAATCTTGTTTGAACAGTCAGAATAAATAACATAGCATTTTTAGTATAATTTTTATTTTATGTTGGAATATAGTTGATTTTACAATGTTGTATTAGTTTCAGGTGTTCAGTAAAGCAATTTAGTTGTACATATACATATATTTCATTCTTTTCCCATATAGGTTATTACAGAATATTGAATAGAGTTCCCTGTGCTATATAGTAGGTTCCTGTTGATTATTTTATATACAGTAGTATGTATGTTAATCCTACCCTCCTAATTTATCCCTCCCCTCACTTTCCCTCTTTGCAACCATAAGGTTATTTTCTATGTCTGTGCATTTGCTTCTGTTTTGTAAATAAGTTCACTTGTATTGCCTTTAGATTTCACATATAAGTGATATTATATGATACCTTGAGTTACTTCACTTAACATGATAATCTCTAGGTCTATCCATGTTGCTGCAAATGGCATTATTTCATTCTTCTTTATGACTGAGTAATATTCCATTGTATATATGTACTGCATCTTTATCTATTCATCTGTTGACAGACATTTAGGTTGCTTCCATATCTTGGCCATTGTAAAGAGCATTACAATGAACACTGGGGCGCTATCTTTTCAAAGCATGGTTTTCTATAGCTATATACCCAGGAGTGGGATTGTTGGATCATATGGTGGCTCTGTTTTTAGTTTTTTAAGGAACCTCCATACTGTTCTCTGTAGTGGCTGTACCAATTTACATTGCCAGCAATGGTGTAGGAAGGTTCCCTTTTCTACATACACCCTCTCCAGCATTTATTGTTTGTAGACTTTTTAAAGATGACCATTCTGACTGGTGTGAAGTGATGCTTCATTGTAGATTTGATTTCTATTTCTTCACAAATTAGCAATGTTGAACATCTTTTCATGTGCTTTTTGGCCATCTGCATGTCTTCTTTGGAGAAATGTGAAATAACATTTAGACACAACAAAATACTTATATAATAAGAGGCAATAACTTGGAAAAATTAAACTCTAAAAGGAGTAGATCAGAGAAAGAAATCCTATACTATTTTCAAAATATTTGACGTTTGTCAAAATATTTGATGTATTTCAAAATATTCTAAGGCATTGGAACTAGGTTGTGCTTAGTCACTCAGTCATGTCCAACTCTTTGCAACCCCATGGACTGTAGCCTGCCAGGCTCCTTTGTCCATGGGGATTCTCCAGGCACGAATACTGGAGTGGGTTGCCATGCCCTCCTCCAGGGGTTCTTTCCAACCCAGGGACTGAATACAACTCTCCCTGCATTGCAGGCATATTCTTTACCATCAGAGCCAACAGGGAAGTCCATGAATACTGGAGTGGGTAGCCTATCCCTTCTCCAGGAGATCTTCCCGACCCAGGAATTGAACAGGCGTCTCATGCATAGAAGGTAGATTTTTCCCCAGCTAAAGTACCAGGGAAACCCAGAACTAGGTTAGACACTATAAAAACTGCTTTCATATATAACCTGTAATTCATTTATTATAAATGTGCTTTACAGATTAACAGTTCACAATATCCTCAAACTGAAAACTACTGTCTCCAAAATAATCACCTTATAAAAATGAGCATCTCTTTTTTCTTCCCTAGAGAAAAGTTTTGCTATATATACATACCATTTCTTTTCCTCTGAACAGTTCAATCTGCTGTCAATTCAAGCAGGAGCTCAACTGTAGCGCTTTAAACCCTAAGAATATATTGTTTTCTTACTCTTTCAATATCTTCTCAGAAATGACATCTAAGGACCAGAAATGGAAATATCACCATGAGAGTCAATCTGCTCTAGTCATAAGATAACTGTTAAGGGTTTGAAAAGAACTAGTTCATGAAACTAAAATCATTTTCCTTTTCTGCTTCTTTAAAAACTCAATGCAAAAGTTGTAGCTAATGGCTCAACTACATTCCCAAATCAGCTAGGAACATATTTTTTTTATTTTTCACAGATTATTATTCATTTGAACTCCCATCAGTCAGACACTAACATCAAAGAGCCAAAACTTAATGCAGAGCATATTGTCAAATGCATGAGCTACAATTTGGTATATACTAAATATGCTAGTTTACTGTTATTGGGAACTTCTGCTGATCTAGATTGGCATTTTTAAGGGCCTAATTAAAAAAAAAAACAACAACTATTCAGGACTAGATTACAACAAGCAGTCATGAAATGAACTTCTTATTTTAACCAAATATTGTTAGTATTTTCTAATCTAAGAATGATACATAAGAAATGAAATTAAAGAAAAAGGACAAGATTTCAACCCTCTTTCCCATGTGTCAGAGCACAGTACCAAAAAGTAAAATTTAGAATGGAATAGAAATAAGCAGAGAATTTTGCATATCAGAATTGCTTTAAAAATGCACATCTAGCCATCAGGGGAAAAAGATCAACAAGGGGAGAAAAGAAGCAAGTTATCTCTTCCCTGCCTTATACTGAGGCAAATCATTTCATTTAATCAACAGATCACTCATTTTTCATTTGGCCAAGTGTTCTACACTATTACTGCATATACCTTTTAATAATACCTACTATATTTCTTCTCACTAAAACTTTTAAATATTTACCATCATGTGAAGAAAAAGGGGGGAAAAAAATCAAGTATGATTAGGTTATGTTTCTGTTCCAAATATCCAAAGATACTCAAAGGTTTGAGGTGAAGGTAGAAGTGGGAGAATATAATAAAAACAGAAAAGTATGCCAACTACTTTCAGACAGTATCATTCAGCTCACAGTGTCCTAGTACACTGCCAACATTCAATTTCTCCCCTAAAGTTCCTCACTTACACCCAGGAAACAACAAGGCATATGTCACACTACACATGCTATCTCACAGGCAGCTTGCTTACTTCATTACTAATAGAAAAAAATGAATATACCCTAAAAATGAGAAATATTTCTAAAAATGGGGAAATGTACCCTAAAAATGGGAAATATCCACATTTTCAATTGCTACAGATGACAAAGTAAGTGTGCAGTTACAGAAAGTTATTTATATATTGCTACTTTGTTTCCAAAACAATTTTGGCATCCAATGAGCTTGCATTTGTGTCTCGATCAGGATGAGCTTTAAGATTGGGTACAGTAAAAAGTCATGTCTATCTCACAATAACAACAAAATTTCTAACTGCATATATACTATTAACAGATGTAAAGATGCTTAAGTGCTAGACCTTTTTTGGGGGGAGGGATGTGCTGGGTCTTCGTTGCTGTGCGGGCTTTTCTCTAGCTGTGGCAAGAGCGAGCTACTCTCTAACTGCAGTGTGTGGGCTTCTCACTGCAGTGGATTCCCTTGTTGCGGAGCACGGGCCCTAGGTGTGCGGACTTCAGTAGTTGCAGCTCCCAGGTTCTAGACAACAGACTCAGTAGCTGTGGCACCTGGGCTTAGTTGCTTCATAGCATGTGGGATCTTCGCAGACAGGGATCAAACCTGTGTCTCCTGCACTGGCAAGAGGATTCTTTACCCCTGAGCCATCAGGGAATCCCTAGAATTTAGACATATAGCTAATGTTTAAGATAAAATCTGATAAAATATTAATGGTAAGGAAAAATACAACCACAACAGGCAATCCTATCTATGGTTTGTACAAGGCAAATATTACTATACTTCTCACATTCCAGTAAACACCTTAAATAAGAAGAAATAATACAAACCAAATCCAGTAGTTTCCATTTGTAGGACTCTCAGTTTAGAAAGTTCTTGTAAATACATTCAACTTTTGTATTCAATATATAGCGTGTTAATTCAATATTTATTTATAAATGAATAAGGTATATCCCTTCAGGCTTCCTTCATCTAATTTGATAATAAAAATCAGATTGAGAAAAAAGAGCAGAATTATCTCCATTTTACAAAACAAAATAAAAGCTTATAGATGTTAAGGAATTTTTTCCCCATGATCACAAATTAAAAGCAAAGCATTTTCAATATTCTACTTTATACATTCAATTTATACCACTAGCCTCCTGATCATGCCACACCTTTCTTATCATGTCACAAATTCATTTTAGAAAGAAGAGAATGATTTTAATTGCTACTGTTCCTTAAAAATAATGATAAGGATTACGATAAATGTGTATATATGTGTGTGTACATAGATATATAAGTTACATGTCCATACATAATACATACATGTGTATATGTCTTTGTTAATGACTTCATAAAGGTTTTCTGTACATGATTAATAAAAATTTATTTCTCCTCAGGTCTTAAACTCTTGCAAACTCTTTGTTATCCAAAATCTTTAGTAGGAATTGATTTTATTGACTATCTGAGAATTAACTTCAAGTATTATACCTAGCAAACCTTTGGATGACTACAAATTTAACATTATTGTGTAACATGAGGGCTTCCCAAGTGGCACTAGTGGTAAACAGCCAGCCTACCAATGCAGGAGACTTAAGAGACAAAGGTTTGATCCCTGGGTTGGGAAGATCCCCTGGAAGTGGGCACAGCAACTCATTCCAGTACTCTTGCCAGGAGAATCCCATGGAGAGAGGAGTTTGGTGAGCTAATCAACAACATCACAAAGAGTCAGACACAACTGAAGCAACTTAGCATGTATAACATGAAGATCCATAAATACAAGAGTGTAATTTCATTGAGGCAAAGTTTTAAAATTTCTTGAGACACCAAAGTGAGTTCTCAACAGCCACAGTGCAACCCTGCTTTGCTGCTTTCTTCTCTTTAACCCCCTTGTAGAGTACTTGGAAAGTGCTATTTTATCACATCTTATGGAGAAAATTATATGCTCTAGGACTGTACTAATACTAGCCACATGTGGCTACAGAGCACTTGAAACACGGCTAGTCTGAACTGATGTGCCATAAGTGGAAAATATAAACTGGAATTTGAAGACATAGTAAGAAAAACAAGACTAAAACAGCTCAAAATTTTTTTATATTGGAGACTTAGGGACATGGGGAGAGGGGAGGAGAGGGTGAGATGTACTGAGAGAGTAACATGGAAACTTACATTACCATATGTAAAAGAGATAGCCAACGGGAATTTGCTGCATGGCTCAGGACACTCAAGCAGGGGCTCTGTATCAACCTAGAGGGGTGGGGTGGGGAGGGAGATGGGAGGGAGGTTCAAAAGGGAGGGGATATATGTAGGATTTTCTGATATGAGAAAATGTTATCAGAAAAAAAAGGATATAAAATTATAAAAGGCAGAGATGCTTCAAACACGCTTGTGAAGTTATTCAAATTTAGTTTAGCAATATGAAAAAGAGTAATACACCAATTCCTCTAAATGAAAAGAACCTCCTATAGAGCATGAATGTACTGTCTCAGTCAGTCTTAGCCCTACATGCTTCTCACAGCATGACCAGCTTACTGAACTGACTAATCTGATACATTAATGATATCTCTACAATAAACAGTATGACGTCAATTAGGTATTTTGAAAAGTAATACATGTACAACAAAGGAGGTGGGGTGAGGCAACAAATTATTAGTACCAGTTGTCCCTGGATGGTAGAGTAACATTTCCTCTTTTTCACTTATTCTATATTTTTCCAATTTTTTTCTACATTGAGGGTTGAAGGTGGAGGTGTAGGAAGATCCTAAACTCCCCTCCTCTGAAGAACACAACAAATCTACAGCTACAAATGGAATAATTCCAACAGAAAGGGACCTAAAAACTGGATAAACAGAACCGCCTCAACAAAGGATAAAAGAACAGCAAGAGATTGTGAAGACAGATAGAGACACCATCTCACCAAGGAAAAAACCCACACCCCAGACTCAGTGAATCACAATTGGGAGGGATCATCAAGGAACAAATCATTTCCCTCAGGAGCAAGAGATTCAAGCTCCATATCAAGCGAACCAACTCCTAGGTCCTACAAAGACCTGGCTTTGAAAATCAACAGAGAATATGCCCAGAAAAACTACAGAATAGAAAACATAGTCTTAAACGGCTCATGCATAAATTCACTAGACCTGAAAACCCGTGCAAAAACAATAAAGTCCATTGCCCATAGGTGAGGGAAATACATTTATTAATCTTGAATTCCTAGAAGAAGAGAGAAAGAAAAGAACCAAAAAAATTATTTGAAGAAAGAGTGACTGAAAATATCCCTAATCTGAGGAAAGAAATAGATATTCAGGTTCTACAAGGCCAGAGAGTTCCAAATAAGCTCAAGCCAAAGAGACACACACAAAGATCCATCACAATTAAAATGGCAAAAGTTAAGGATAGAGAGAGAATCCTACAAGCAGCAGGAGAAAAATAACTTGCTATGTATGAGGGAAATGCATAAGGTATTTAGCAGATTTTTCAGTAAAAACTTCCTTCAGCCAGAAAGGAAGTAGCATGACATATTCAAAGCGCTGAAAAGGAAAAATTTCCAACCAAAATTGTCTACCCAATAAGGTTATTATTCAGAATTGAAGGAGAGATCAAGGGTTTCCTAGATAAGCAAAAGCTAAAGGAACCATCATCACTAAACCAGCCCTAAAAGAAATATTTAAAAGACTTCTTTAAGCTGAAAAGAACTGGCAATAATCAATAATGAGAAAACACATGAAAGTAAAAATCTCACTGGAAAAGGCAAATACATAATAAAAGCGGTGAATCAATCACTTATAAAGCAAGCATGAAAGTTAAAAGACAAGTAGCAAGAGTAACTAAAACTTACAATCTTAATTAAGAGATGTATAAAATAAGATATAAAATGTATCATCAAAAGTATAAAACATCAGAGGGAAGGGGTAAAAAGATAAACTGGAACAAATTCCAAAGCCTTGCTAAAACTGGCTGCTACTTACATAGGATGTCATATGTGAACCTTACAGCAACCACAAGGAAAAAGCATATAGTACACACACAAAAGAACATGAAAAAGGAATAATATAACACTAAAGAAAACCACCAAAACACAAAAGAAGACAGAAGAGAAGAAAGGAACTAAGAAGAACTGCAAACACAACTACAGAACATTTAACAGAATGGCGATAAGTACATATCCATCAATAATTACTTTAAAAGTAAATGGACTAAATTTGTCAATCAAAAGACAAAGAGTGGCTGAACGGATGAGAAAACAAGACCCATCTGTATGTAGCCTACAAGAGTCACTTCAGAAGAAAAGACACATAGAGACCGAAAGTCAAGGGTTGAAAAAGACATTCCTTGGCTAACAGGAGTGAAAAGGAAGCTGGAGTAGCTATACTTTCTGACAAAATAGATTTTAAAACTAAGATTTCAAGAAAAGACAAAGAAGAGCATTACATAATAATGATGGGGTTAATTTAGCAAGAAGATACAACATTTATAAATATATATGCACATAACACAGAAGCACTATGATATATATAAAGTAAATATTAATGAACTTAGAAACTGAAGGCAATATAATTATACTAGAGAACTTAGCACTCTACTTACATCACTGCATAGACCATGCAGACAGAAAATCAATAAGAAAACAAAGAAACTAAATGATAAATTAAACCAGATAGATAACAGACATAGAACACTGCATCTAAAAGCAGAATACAAATTCTCAAAAGCACATGGGAACACTCTCCAGGACAGATCACATATCAGATCACAAACCAAATCTCACTAAATTCAAGAAGACTGAAATCATCTCAAGCACCTTCTCTGATTACAGTGCTATGAAACTAGAACACAATCACAAGAAAAAAAAAAAAAAATAGGGAAAAAACACAAACACATGGAGATTAAAGAACTCGCTACTGAACAACCAATGGGTCACAAAGGAATCAAAGAAGAAATAAAAAAATATCTAGAGATAAATGAAAACAGAAACCTGCCATATCAAAATCTATGGGATGCAGCAAAAGCAGTTCTAAGAGAAAAGTTCATAGCAATACAGATCTACCTCAAGAAACAAATCAACAACAAAATAAACAAACAATCTAACTTCACACCTGAAGGAACTAGAAAAAGAACAAATGCAGCTCAAAATCAGTGGAAGGAATGAAATAATAAAGATCAGTTTAGAAATAAATGAAATAATGAATTTAATGATCTTGTGTTCTTTGCCAATTTTTGTTGGTTGTATTATGGACAAATGCTATAAAGATTTACTGTACTGTTAATTGAAAATTTTCTTGAACAAAAAACATGCTTACCAAATGTTAAATAATCTAAGACAGAAAAAATGGCTGTGTAATTTACATAATTTATCAATATGACACTGAATTTGAAGAAGTGGAATTTGTAGCACCAAAGAAAGAAAAAGCTTATTTGTGATCTAGCAAGACATGTACAAGAATTTATGTTCAAGTGTCAATTCTTCATAATACAAATATCTACACATTTTCCAAATGAATCAATATACATAATTTAATTGTAATTGACAGGATTATGTAAATCATCCTCTAAATGTAAAGGAAAAGTTTGAAGAACACTAGTACTGAGTTGCCACAGTAATGTACTTAAATTGGACAGACAAGTTTTGAAACCAAAATGCTTTTGTTACAAAATGAAAAAGAAATATTCTTCTGTAAAAGTAGTTTTCTTACTTTGAATACAAATATTAAATAAAAATGATTTTGGTAATGGAAAAAAAGAAATAAATGAAATAGAATAAAAAATTTTAAATATCAATGAAACTAAAAAGTGGTTCTTAAAAAAGATAAGCAAAATCAACAAACCTTTTGCAAGACTAACCAAGAACTCAAGACAGAATTCAAATTAAATCAGAGATAAAAGAGAAGTTACAGCTGATACCACAAAATACAAAGGATCATAAGAGACTACTATGAACAACATCCACAAATTGGACAACTAGAAGAAAGGACAAATTCCTAGAAACATAACCTTCCAAGCATGAATCATAAAGAATTATAAAATCTGAATGGATCAGTTACTAACAAGAAGATTGTAACAGTAATCAAAATTCTCCCAACAAACAAAAGTCCAGGACCAGGCAGCTTCACTGGTGAACTCTATAAAACATTCAAAGAAGACTACCCTTCCCAAATTCCACCCAAACAAAACTGAATAGGAGGAAAACCTTCCAAACTCATTTTACAAAGCCAGCATTACTGTGATACCAAAACCAAAGACAACAATAATGTAAAAAAAGAAAGAAAAAAAAGAAAAGAAAATTAAAGGCCAGTATCCTTGATGAACATAGATGCAAAAACATGCAACAAAGTACTAGCAAACTGAATCCAACAATACATTAAAAGGATCCTATACCATGGTCAAGTGGGATTTAGTCTATGGATGCAAAGATGCTTGGACATTTACAAAATCAATCAACATGATACATTAACAAAATGAAGGATAAAGATCATATGATCATCTTAATAGATCTATTCGTGATAAAAAAACTATTAACATAGAGGGAATTTACTTCCACACAACAAAGGCCATATATGACAAAGCCACGGCTAACATCCTACTCAATGGTGAAAAGATGAAAGCTTCTCCTCTAAGGTCAGGAACAAGACAAGGATGCCTACCCTTGCCACTTTTATTCAACATGGTATTGGAAGTTTTTGTTATTCAGTCACTCAATCGTGTCTGACTCTTTGCAACCCTGTGGACTGCAGCACGCCAGGCTTCCCTGTCCTTCACCATCTCCTGGAGTTTGCTCAAACTCATGTTCACTGAGTCAGTGATGCCATCCACTCATCTCATTCTCTGTCGTCCCCTTCTCCTCCTGCCCTCAATCTTCCCCAGCATCACAGTCTTTTCTAAGGAGTCAGCTCTGTGCATCAGGTGGCCAAAGTCCTAGCTATAGCAATTAGGTAAGAAAAAGAAATAAAAAGTGGAAGTTCTAGCCACAGCAATTATGCAAGAAAAAGAAATAAAAGTCATCCAAAGTAGAAAGGAAGAAGTAAAACTATCATGATTTGGTAGATGACATGATACTACATACACAAAACCCTAAAGATTCCACTTAAAAACATGTAGAACTAATAAATAAGTTCCATAAAGTCAAAGGATACAAGATCAATATACAGAACTCTGTGACATTTCTATACACTAATAACAAATCATAAGAAAGAAAAACAAAGGAAACAATCTCATTTACAACAGAATCAAAAAGAATAAAATACCCAGAAATAAATTTAACCAAGGAGGTGAAACACCTGTACAATGAAAAATAGAAGACATGGAGAAAGAAACTGAAGAACACATACACACACACACACACACAGGAAAGATATTCTGTATACATAGATTTAAAGAAAAGATATCATTAAAATGTTCTTTTTAATCCTCCAAAGCAATCTACAAATTCAATATAATCCCTATCAAAATTTCAACAGCACATATCAGTGAACTAAAGCAAATAATTCTAAAATTTGTATGGAAACACAAAAAAATCACAAATAGTCAAACAACACTGAGAAAAAACAAAGCTGGAAATCTCATGCTCCTTGATTTCAAACTATGTTGCAAGGCTTTAGTAATCAAAACGGTATGGTACTGGCACAAAAACAGGCACACAGATCAACAGAACAGAAATAAGAAACCAGAAAAAAACTCACACATAGGGAAATTAATTTATGATAAGGGAGTAAAGAACATACAGTGGAGAAAGGATAGTCTCTTCAACAAACAGTATTGGGAAAACTGAACAGTCACATGCAAAAGAATGAAACAAGACCACTATCCTAGAGCAGACACAAAAGTTAACTCAAAACAGAATTAAAGGCTTGAATGTAAGACCTGAAACCATAAAATTCCTAGAAAAAAAGCAGCAACTTCATTGATACCAGTCTTAGCAATATTTTATGCGTTCTGACTCCAAAGGCAAAGGAAATAAAAGAAAAAATACACAAATGGGAATTCAACCTAAAAAGCTTCTGCTTCTAGGAAACCATCATCAAAACAAAAAGGAAACTTGCTGAATGGGCAAAGATATTTGCGAATCACATATTCAAAAAGAGGTTAATATCCAAAATATATATAAAGAACTCACACAAGAACAACAACAAACCAATAAAAACCTGATTTAAAAATGGCAGGAAGATCTGAATACATTTTTCCAAAGAAGACATACAGATGGCCAATAGGCACACAAAAAGATGTTCAACATCACTAACTGAGGAAAATGCAAATAAAAACCACAATCAGATATTATTTCACACCTGTTAAAATGGCTATCATTGAAAAGACAAGAAACAACAAATGTTGGACAGGATGTGGAGAAAAGGGAATCCTTGTACAAGGCTAGTGGGACTGTAAATTGGTGGACCCACTGTGGAAAACATTATGGAGATTTCTGGGAAAAAAAAAAAAACTTAATAATACTACCGTGTGACTCAGCTATCCCCTGCTCCAACAGACATAAAAACACTAATTGAAAAGATACATATATACACAGGCATGTACTGCTGTACACTTCACTGCGGTACTATTCACAGTAGCCAGTATACGGAAACAACTGTCCACTGATGAACAAAGAAGACACAGGATAAATATATATAAAATGGACTATTAACTCACCATGAAAAAAAATGGAATCCTGCCATTTGTGACAACATGGATAGACCACAAAGGTATTACACCAAGTGAAATAAGTTAGACAAAATAAGAAAAATACTATATGATTTCACTCATATGTGGAATCTAAGAAAACAAAAAAATGAACAAACAAAATAAAGCAAAACAAATTCAAAAATATAGAGAACAGAGGGGAAAGGGGTTAAGGGGTGGGTAAAGGAAGGGGGTGAAGGGAGTCAGCTGAATGGTAATGAAGGGAACTAGACTTGTGATGGTGATCACTCTGTAGTACATATAGATATCAAATTATAATGTTGTATATCTGAAACTGTTGTTCTTAAAAGCTAACTTTTTCTATCATAAAACTTAAAGATGTATAGTGTAATAGATAATACCAAACTTTACTTCAAATCTGAAGCCAAGAAAGAGAGAATTAGAGGGAAATCCATATAGTAGGATTGAGTTTCCTAGTCAGAGAGCTAGTTCATAAAAACCCAGACCATGCAGTCTTACAGGAGATAAGAGAAGAGAGGATTAACATTCATGCAGCTTTTTTTTTTGTTTTGCCTTTTACAAAAGATTATAAAACACCCTTTTCTAGATGATGAGTTTTTTTTTAATAGACTTTTGGAATGCAAAACTGACAACAGAACTACAAGTTGCATTTATAATAGAATTCAAATTTTATTTGCATGTTTAATAAACATATAGATGTTAAATAAAATCTAAGTCAATAATTAAAAGTTCAACTCTCTAAATTAGGAACTACCATATTTATAAGTTATTTCTAGACTGCTGATAGTATAATTTACATATTCACTGATGCTATCATTCCACAAGCTATATATGTAAGGAAAGGGGTATATAAGAAACAATGTAAACTTTGTCTTATTCTGTACAGAAGAAAAAGATCGTAAAACTACAGGATCCTCTTCTCTCCTTATTATTAACTTCCTCATTGAATCTGGAAACCAACAACCTCTTTTAACTTCAGGTCAGGACCATAGCTGAATTAAGAAATGGCAGTCCATCTAAAGTATTTAATTGTGTGGTTTAACATTGAGAATGCAGCCAGTCCTCAAAGGCAAAGGCTGAAAAACAGTCAAGGGATGTTGCCGCAAAAACAATTTTTCAAGTCAAAGAGAGAACTGACATCAGGAAAATACATTTTATTGCTTCTCCAATGCCTTAAATCTTTCACACAAACTCCCACAATTACTCCTACTTCATACCCAAATAAAATCTATAAAAATTGTTTCACACCTGGGAAGAAGGCAGTTTCTCAGCATTTGAAATATTCAACTCATTATTTCAAAATATTTAAGAGGTGCATCACGGCATCTTTTCTTGTAATAACAAAAGTAACTCAATCTCTTATGAAAATTATTGGCGGGGGTGGGGGGGAACCTAATTCTAAACTATGAAAAGTGCTCCTATCATATAAAGGATTTACAAGAAAATGGTTTTCCTGCTTCTCTACCATGGAGGCAGACACAGGGGCTTAAGAGGAAAACTTTTCTCAACTATAAGAAAACAAATAGTCTACTGAGTATGGATAAACTAATAAATAATATACTCTAAAGCTAAAACCTTTCATTAATTTTCAAATGTTATATTTCTACCATTCTTTATTTTATTCAAACACAAGACATTTACTACACCCCACGCATTATTTTAAACATTGCTCAATTATTAGCTCATGAACTCTCTGAGGTAGGTACTATCAATATTCCAATTTCACAGATGAGAACACTCAGGCATAGAGAGTAATTTCCCCAAAATGATTCAGTCTCAGGCAATCTGGGTCCAGAATCCATGTTCTTAACCACAATGCAATGTTGACTCTTAAATAAAAGTAATATGCTCATGAAAGCCCAGTGTCTTATAGTAAAATAGTTAATAAAAATCTGCTAAGCAAATTAAGAGGGGAAAATAGAGATAGCAAAAAGTAGAAAACCTATCATTCATAGTTTCAATACATTACTATAAGTTTATTTTCCATCAGTCTTCTTTTCTTGTTCAGAGTTTTTTTTGTTTGTTTTCCCTTTAGCTATCACTCAGCAAACATGATTTTCTAGAAAATGCAAAATTTTAAAATATGAGTCTCTCAACATTTTTAGAATAACAGTTAAAATTAATTGAACACTGTATATCAAACATGTGCTTGCTACATATTGTTATCTCACCTCACAATTCTATCAAGTAGTTATATGTATTATTCCCATTTTACAAATGAGGAAACTGAAGCACAGTTAAATCAACTTAAGATCCCATGGATAGTAATCAGTTGAGCCAAGATTCAAATTCAGGCAGCCTGATTCCTGAATAGAATTCTTGACTACTCGTGGAGGACAGGATTATGAATTACTTGAAAGATAAGGATCATGTTTTTAAGAGTAGTATTGTTTGTTTGAAAGTGAAAGTCTTAGTCAATCAGTCATGTTATGATTCTTTGTGACCCCATGGACTGTAGTCTGCCAGGCTCCTTTGTCCATGGAATTCTCCAGGCAAGAATATGGGAGTGAGTTGTCATTTCCTTCTCCAGGGGATTTTCCCAACCCAGGGATTGAACCTGAGTCTCCCACATTGCAGACAGATTCTTCATCATCTGAGCCATGCCCTCCTCCAGGGGATCTTCCCTACCCAGGGATGGAACCCTGGTCTCCTGCATTGCAGGCAGATTCTTTACTATCTGAGACACCAGGGAAGTCCATTGTTTGTTTGGCTTAGGCTAAAACGAGAATGTTAACATAGTTATTTTACTTTGTCCTAAGTCTGAATTATACAAATAAAGTTTTTAATATCTTAAGGTTACTTCAGCAAGCTAAATAACTCTTCATGTCTTAATATAAGAGTCAAGTATTTTATGTAATTCCTTCACTCAACAACCATCTGAGTATCCATTTCATGCTAGGCACTGTGCTAATAATAAGACTTAGTCTTTACACTCAAGGCAGAGTCTCTCCTCATTCAGCATATGAATACAATAAAGCTTTTCACAATTAATGAATACAACATACTGTACATACAAATGGTTAACAGCTTTGCCAACCATTCAGTGGCAGAACTGAGAATGGAATCCTGTGATCTTTTTGCCCCTTATGCTTATAAAGTATACCCCTCATTTCTCTTACAGGTCCTAGAGAGTGATTGAAAAACTACTACTCAGTAAGCACATCTGCCTGTCTTATACCATATCACCTTTTAATGGCTGGCAATGACACCTATCCATTTTTAGTGAAACGGAGCTAAAATTAAAATATTTTACTTAAACCTTGGTTTACTAAGTTACACATTTAAATTACTTTTAAAGTTCCATGATCACATTAGGATATGAATTTAATAAAATGACAGATGTGAGTGACTAAGAAATACCTGGAGTAACAGGTAAATTCGGCCTTAATGAGTACCGAATGAAGCAGGGCAAAGGCTAATAAGAGTTCTGCCAAAAGAATGCACTGGTCATAGCAAACACCCTCTTTCAACAACACCAGAGAAGACTCTGCACATGGATATCACCAGATGGTCAATATCAAAATCAGAATGATTATACTGTTTGCAGCAAAAGATGGAGAAGCCCTATACAGTCAGCAAAAACAAGACCTGGAGCTGACCATGGTTCAGATCATAAACTCCTTATTGCCAAATTCAGACTTAAATTGAAGAAAGTAGGGAAAACCACTAGATGATTCAGATATGACCTAAATCAAATCCCTTGTGTTTATAGTGGAAGTGATAAATAGATTCAAGGGATTAGATCTGATAGATAGAGTGCCTGAAGAACTATAGACAGAGGTTTGTGACACTGTACAGGATGCAGTGATCAAGACCATCCCCAAGAAAAAGAAATGCAAAAAGGCAAAATGGTTGTCTGAGGAGGCCTTACAAATAACTGTGAAAAGAAGAAAAGCAAAAGGCAAAGGAGAAAAGGAAAGATATACCCATCTGAATGCAGAGTTCCAAAGAATAGCAAGGAGAGATAAGAAAGCCTTCCTCGGCGATCAATGCAAACAAATAGAGGAAAACAACAGAATGGGAAAGACTAGAGATCTCAAGAAAACTAGAGATACCAAGGGAACATCTCATGCAAAGATGGGCACAATAAAGGACAGAAATTGTATGGACCTAACAGAAGCAGAAGATATTAAGATGTGGCAAGAATACACAGAAGATCTATACAAAAAAGATCTTCACAACCCAGATAATCATGATGATGTGATCACTCACCTAGAACCAGACATCCTGGAATGCGAAGTCAAGTGAGCCTTAGGAAGCATCACTACGAACAAAGCTAGTGGAGGTGATGGAATTCCAGTTGAGCTATTTCAAATCCTAAAAGATGATGCTGTGAAAGTGCTTCACTCAATATGCCAGCAAATTTGGAAAATTCAGCAGTGGCCACAGGACTGGAAAAGGTTAGTTTTCATTCTAATCCCAAAGAAAGGCAATGCAAAAGAATGTTCAAACTACTGCAAAATTGCACTCATCTCACATGTTAGCAAAGCAATGCTCAAAAAAGTCAGGCTTCAACAGTATGTGAACTGTGAACTTCCAGATGTTCAAGCTGAATTTAGAATATAGGCAGAGGAACCAGAAATCTGTTAGATCATTGAAAAAGCAAAACAGTTCCAGTAAAACATCTACTTCTACTTCAATGACTCCGTGTAAGCCTCTGACTGTGTGAATCACAACAAACTGGGGAAATTATTCAAGAGATGGGAATACCAGACCACCTGGCCTACCTCCTGAGAAATAGGTATTCAGGTAAAGAAGCAACTGGACATGTCCAGTGGACATGTCCAAGTGGTTTCAAATTGGGAAAGGAGTATGTGAAAGAAGTATATTGTCCTATTGCTGATTCATGTCAATGTATGACAAAACCCACTGAAAAAATAAATAAATTAAAAAAAAAAAAAAGAAGTATATTGTCACCCTTCTTATTTAACTTATAGGCAGAGTACATCATGAGAAATGCTGGGCTGGATGAAGCACAAGCTGGAATCAAGACTGCTGGGAGAAATATCAATAACCTCAGATATGCAGATGACACCACCCTTATGGAAGAAAGTGAAGAAGAACTAAAGAGCCTCTTGATGAAAGCTGAGTGCCAAACTATTGATGCTTTTGAACTGTGGTATTGGAGAAGACTCATGAGAGTCCCTTGGCCAGCATGGAGATCCAAGCAGTCCATCCTAAAGGAAATCAGGCCTGAACATTCATTGGAAGGACTGATGCTGAAGGTGAAACCCCAATACTCTGGCCACCTGATGTGAAGAACTGACTCATTGGAAAGGACCCTGATGCAGGGAAAGATTAAAGGAGGGAGGAGAAGGGGACGACAGAGGATGAGGTGGTTGGATGGCATCACCGAATCAATGGACATGAGTTTGAGTAACCTCTGTGAGTTTGTGATGGACAGAGAGGCTTGGCGTGCTGCAGTCCAGGGGTCGTAAAGAGTCAGACATGACTGAGCAATTGAACTGAACTGAACTGAACTGAAGACTATCCATGAAAGAAGCAGTCAAAAGTGTCACATGTTCACAGAAGATGAAGGCCACTTCTGCTTGATTTTACACTGAAACAAATTTTTAAACAGTCTTAAGTCTAATCCCATTGATTCTGAAAAGGTGGTAGAGAGATAAAAGTTAAAAAGTCAAGTGTAACAGAAACTCTCCTAACCAGTTCACTGGCCTAATTGATAGCAATGACTAAAGGCACAGTTACTAACCTGAGGCCTTATAATGGCAGGGGACCAAGAGCAGAAGCAACTTAGGAAACCAAGATCAACATAGAGAACAGATTCTCCTTTTTGATAATTGCTAGTGTGTGCACGAAACCTTGACAAGTTTCCTATCTGATACATATTTATATCAGTGCTTATATGTAGCTGGCACAAGCTTGAGTTCATTTTTTCTGATGCCTATGTCTTCTAACAAGCTTTTTTAGTATGTATTTGAACCATTATCTGGTATTTGCCTTCCACTGCTACTTTCTTTTTCAGTCTGTAATTTGTCTCATCCTAGATTATAAATTTATGGCTCAATGCTAACTCCTGAAACAGCTCAGTGCCTTGCAAATAATAGGTACTGAAAAAGTGTTTATTAATAATAGATATGAAATCCATCCTAGAGTCCCACCCCAATCCTTACCATTTTGTATAACTGTTCCTCCTCATCTCTCTGACTGGGATGCCTTGTGGTCAGTCCCTGAATCTCTTTTCTAGCCTCACTCAACTCCTCAGGTGATCTCACCTGTACTGATAATTCCTAAATGTAAACAACCTAGATCATCACCCTCCTCTGAACTACAGATTCATTTATTCAGTTGCTGACTTGACATCTCAATTAACATGTCTTTTGGACAACTCAAAAATGTAGCCAGTCTGGAACAGAACTCTTGAATTCTACCCAGAAACCTGCTCTGCTCATAGTCTTCCCGTCTCTGAAAATGACAACTCCACCCTTCCTGTTGCTTAAGCCAAAAACTTTAGAGTCATCCTTGATGTCTCTCTTTTCACATTCCACATCCATCAGCAAACCCTGTTGGATCAAAACATACCTAGTTAGAGTCAGAGTTATATTTTACATACAGAAATAGAGAAATATGTGTGGATACACAGATTAGTAAGCATACATATATTTCCTAGCTCTGTCCATAGAGAGCATCTAGCACAAGTGGTATCCCATTAACAACAAGCACACCTAGCATCCAGATCTTGACCTCAAAATACCATTCTCCAATCAAAGGAATCAGAGTTTTGTGAAAAGAAATGAGTCTAGGGCTGAGGCAGGAAAAATACAAGATAAGCCTGAAACATCTAGTAGTGCCAGAGAATAAAGAAGTCTAACATGTACACATACAAAGGACATATCAAAAGAACACAGAGGTCAATGTAAAAGAGCTCCCAATGGGGAAAGTTGGAATAATTTGGGCAACAAAAGAAACAATGATACCAAATGAATTATAACCCTAAGAATAAAGTATCCATGAATTAGAACTGATATGATTAGATAGATAGAAAGATAGAGAAGGAACAAACCTTCCTTACAGAAGAATCCCAATTAGTAAATGCAGTAACAATGAGGGAAAATAAACAGTACATTTAGAACATCATAGCAATAATTACTACAGGCAAGATTACTGGTGAATGCTAAAAGTAGCAGAAACAGGATACTGGCAAAGGCTCAATGTATTTCCCTCAAAATATTTACCAATTACTGTGGTGGTCTTAATATATGTCCATAAATTCTTTGATACATCTCCCTCCAGGAAGTAGAGTTTAATTCCCCTCCCCTTGAGTGTGCGCTGAATTTAATGACTTGTTTCTAATGACCAGTGTATGGAAGGGGAAAAATAATGACTTTCTAATGGAAAAATCTGGCAGAAACTACCTAAACTGATCGCCCAGTGATGCCATGTTGATAAGAAGGTGTAATAACAAGGGAACTCTACTCTGTGGTGTTCTTCCTCAAAACTCTATAACTAATCACGAGAAGATATCAGAAAATCTAAATTGAGGGTCATCCTATAAAAATACTTGACCAGTACTCTTTAAAAGTATCAAGGTCATAAAAGGTAAGTAAAGACCAAGAAACCCATGCATTAGAAGAGACAAAGGAGACTCGACAACTAAAAACAATGTAGTATCCTGGTTTGGATAATGCAATGGAAAAAGGATATTAGTGGAAAAACTGGTGAAACACAAAGTCTGCAGCTTGGCAGAAGCATTGTACCAATATTAACTTCTTAGCTTGACAAATGTACTGTGATTATGTAAGATGTTAATATTAGGAGGAAAAGGGTGAAGTATATATGACAATGATTCTTAATAGGAGCAATTTTGCCCCACAGGGGGCATTTGGCAATGTCCAAAAACATTTTTGATTGTTGCAACATGGGTATGGTACTGCCACCTATGGACAGAGGCCAGGGATGCTGTCTAACATCCTATATTGCACAACCCCCACAACAAAGGTTTATTTAGTCCAAAATGTCAATAATGCTGAGACATTAAGGAACTCTATGCATTATCTATGTAACTCCTCTATAGATCTAAACTTATTTCAAAATAAAAAAGTTAAAAATATATCCAAATCCAATCATTTCTTATCAATTTCCTAATGTAAGACACCATTAACTCTCAAATAGATTTTTAAAGAGAGCCTCCTAACTGATCTTGCTTTTTCACTTCTTTAGGCTGCTTTTAACACAGTAACTGGAGTAGAGTTTTTAAAGCATAAATCTGACCGTGTCATTTTGCTTAAAACCTGTAATGGTTTCTATCTCAAAAAGTAAACACTCAAGCCCTTCCAATGTTCTATAGGCTCTATGTAACCTGGATCCAGTTATTTCTTGAACTAAACCACTTTCTACTGTTCTATTCTATTCACTGTCTACGCTTCTATTCACTCCAGTCCAGGCACATTGGCTTCCTAGTGTTCTGAGAATACACGAATTACACTTCTGCCTCAGGGCCAATGCAAAAAACTGTTTCTTCCACCTAATGTGTCCCTTTACCTCCTTCTTAGATTCTTTGCTTACTCCTCACCAAGTCCTTCCCAGACATCCTTTTTAACAGTGCACATACCTATTGGCATACCTGTCCTGCTTGCCTACTCTACCACACTTATCCATCACCTTCTAATACTGTATAACAACAAGTTACTTATTTTGTTTAATGTCTGTCTTTCTCTCTCTCCAGAATGTAAAATCCATCAGTGCATGGACTTTTGTCCATTTGGTTCATTACTATAACCTCTGCACCTAGAACAATGTTCAGCACACTTAATGCTAAACAAACATTGGATAAATGAATGATACATCTCTGAAGTCCTAAATTTAATATCCCAGTGTTGCTATACCACTTTGCATCTTTACTGCATTTTCTCTCTTACTCCTCACTAGAGAGGACTACAGTTTGGAGAACAAAGAACAGGCTTTGGATCTTGGTTCTATCACTTGAGAGTGTGTCTCTAGACATGGGATTTTACCTTTCTAAATCCTCAGTTTCTTCATTCAAGAGGAATGACAAAGGGATGGATGTTAAAGTTAATAATGCTTCTGTTAGAATTAGAAACAAGGCATTAAAGTATATAACACATAGTAGTAGGTATGCCATAAACAAAAGCTAATATTTTTGCTCCCTCCTCACTAGCTCTTTGGCTTCTTTCACACTGACCTCTAGCTCCCAGTGTCTCCCAGTTGAATCACCTCTTCTATGATTTCTGCTCATGATCCAACCTGGACTCCACAGTTCACTCCAGTCACAGCCTTTTAACATCATTAATTCGCTCAGCCAACTGCCCTTCAGGTATCTCTACCAAGCAGGCATCTGCACAAAGCTGTGCATAACTGCATGGGCTCTCAAACTGAATCAACAGGGTTTGTACCCTAGTTGTTATCTTACAATCATGGAGAATAACAGTACCTACCTTTAGAGCTCTTGTGAGTTTCTTCGGTTATACCCAGAGTGATCAGTGCTGGAGAAAAATCAAACCATGCAAACTGGAATCCCTACAAATCTGAGGTCTAGAACCTCAAATGGGTCCTCTGTGCTGCCTAACAATTCTTTTTCATTATCCTAGTCATGTGTCTATTTCTCTCCCATTCCCTTGAAAGCTATTATATATTGATATGCTCTTTTTTTAAGAACCCCTATTTTATCATGCTCCCCCTCATTCTAAGCAGGTACTCAAAAATGTTAGAAGACACATCAACTCATTCTCCCTCCTGTCCCCATCATTTAGAAACTTATTTACACTGCCTCCAATTTCATCTCTTTTCTTCATGCTCAATGGAAAAGGAAAATCAAGGCCAACTTCTCTACCTATGCTTTGGATCCCATCCCTTACTATTGCTTCCCAATTCCTGGCACCATCAATCACCTCTGCCCCTCATCTCTCTCCTCCCCCCACCCCCGCTTCAATTTCTCCTCTCCATTGGTTCATTACAAGCCCAAATAAATACACCCCAAATCCTCCTATTTTAAAAAGGGGGGAGAGACAGTAAACTTTTCTAAAATCCCCTGTATCTACTTCACCTATACTATTTGTCCAGTCCTTTGTTGAAAACACTGTATCTCTTACAATTAGCTACATTTCTAGTTGTCATTGGCTCTTCAGCCCCCTCACCCAGAAAGCATTACAATGTAGCTACCTGCTCCAACTGAAGTAACAAATAACTTAATCATCAGGTCTCAGGGGCTTTTTTTCCCATTTTTATCTTACTTGGCCTTTGCATGGCAAGATACAGTATTCTCCACTCCTAGTCCTTGAAATACTCTTCTCCCTCAGCTTCCATGACAAATCTCTCATAGTTTCCTTTTTCAACTTTGGTCTATCTGGCATAGATGGTTGGCTTCTCTTAGTTGTCTGCCCCATTCAGTAGCTCACAACAGAAACGTGGGAATCATGTTAAATGGTCAATCTTGCTCAACTCTATAATCTGATTATTTACTCTGTCCTGTTGATAATACTTCCTAAACCTCTTACACATCCACCCCTCTTCTCTCTCTCTCTCATCATTTCTCACCAGGAATGGGTTCCTAACTGGTTCTGCTTCTAGTTTTGCCCTTCTCTAATCCAGCATTCACCTCACTGCCCAGAACACAAATGTGATTCTTAATAGCATGATTCCCTGACTCCCCCTGCCCCACTAAATCCTCACAGCCTTCAGAATAAAGTTAAAGCCCCTTAGCTTGGTTCATAAGGCATTCGGCGATTTGACTTCTTAACACTTTTTTCATCCCCTATTCTAAACCCTGTTGTCCACATGTGCCTATTGACTACTTTAACAAGGCTAGACCCAACTGAGATATGGTCTAAGTGTAAAATACATACCAGATTCTGAAAACCTAGTTTGAAAAAGAGAATGTCAAATATCTCAATAATACTTTTTATATTGATTACAGATTGAAATATTTTAAGATATATCAAATTAAATAAAATATATTATTAAGATTAATTTCACCTTTTACTTTTTAACCGGGTTAATAGAAAATTTTAAAATACATATATGAATTACATTTGTGACTTACATTATTATATTTTTACAGAACAGCACTGGTCTAGAATGTCCTTTCTCTTTTTCCGAACCAAGTTAACCCCTGTCTATTTCTGAAGATTAGCTGAGGTAACTCACTAAGATGCATTTCAGGATACTCCCCTCCTAAGACTCCCAAGTACCCGTCCTCCTCTGTGCTTCTATCCACAGGAATTCACTTACACCTGTTATATATCACTCCACATTATAATTATTGGTTATCAGCTATCTTCTTCTGCTAAACTATATGCTCCTTGCAAAAAGGCATATCATTCTACATATACTCAGGGATTTCCACCATGCCTACCACTTAAAAGGCACTCAAAATATTTGCTGAACAAATGTGAACTATCTATTCCTGGTCTGAAAGTTACTAGAATTTCTCCAAGAAAAACAAATCAGCAAAGAAGGAACCTAGATTTTTTCCAAGAGCTCCAGTAATGAAAGGATCAGAATGATGCTAGGAAGCAGGAATTACAGTAAAGAGAACAGTAGTAAGAAAATAAGGCTCATCATATACACCTCTTACAGTGAAAACAGAAATTTGCAGCAGTGATATGGAGCCTTGAACTCAACTTGGCATGCCAGGGGCCACAGTTTGGTTCCTAAATTACTCAAATAACCCATCCAACAAAAGAGTATGATTTGGCAGGTTTCAACACAAACAGCTAGAGCCCAGCACCTGTTCCACTTAAACAGAACATCATTACAGTTAAAAACAACAACAAATCTCTCTCATGAAGCAAATGCTAATCTCATGATGCTTCACCATGGAGCAATTTAGAAGAGTTATTATATGAAATGTGCCAAAGCATGAATTTATAGCTGATGCTTATTTGGCAAATATGGTTGGCACTGCTAGATGTTGAAAAACATGTATGCAAATAAGTAAATAAAAGTTTTTAAGCTCTCAGACTTAAATATTTACATTATCATAAATGTACAAAGATAAATGTTTATATGAGAACACATATAACACATCCCAGGAACACATTTTTAAACGTGATTGTCAGGAAAGGTTATGAAGTGGCATTATTTCTTTATGAGCCTCATGGTAGACTCTTAAAAATAAATTTTGACTGAATGTTAATGGGGTACAAAAATTATGGAGGAGGTTTCTCTGTACTATCACTGGGTAAAATGAATAGTCACAGTATCATAAGAGTTCAAAGCAATCTTATCTTTTCCTTTCACCAAAATACTTTTCTTCCCATCCTGGAGCACAGCCAAACATAAATGTCAAACCCTAAATGGAGGGTCAGAGGTGAAGAAGAGGACCACACATCAAAAAGGCTTAAAGAAAATACTTTGACATTTTTCCCACATTAATATAGTCATGTTACAGTCTCCAAAAATAAAGACATGATAAAATATTTCCCCCTCTTCCCCTCTGACAGTTATGGAAAGATGTTTGTTTTTTCACATAGTTTGTGAGTTGGTCATAGCCAAAACACATAGTAATCGTATGAATTCTGCTTCCATTGTTAACTGTTCATCTCTGGGCAGAGGCTACAACTCCCATCTCTGAAGCCAAGAAAATGTACCATACATGCCATTATAGTTTACTAAACGAGTCACCAAAGAGAAGCAGGCACTTCAGAAAGTAATTAAGGTAGTCAGTGAACTGAGCTATCTAGAAGTGCTCTGAGATTACAGGAGAAGCCATCATGAAGCAAGTATTCAAGATTGCTCATAGAAAGTTTTACCCCTGTGGGTAATTCTACACTGCAGAGAGCAATATAGGTTCTCCGACTATACACATTTCCACATCATTCCATTTATCAAGAAAAAAAAGAAAAGACGTTGTGGCTGAACAAAAGTCAAGAGCTAGGCCCCAACACAGAATCCTCAAGGCAATCCCAATTCAGATGAAGAGCTGATAACATACAGCTGACCTAAAATCAGACTTTCATACATAATCTTACCATATTTAACAGACACAGAAGAAAAATATATTGAGTTTTCTATAACAAGGTCAATAGAAATGAAATCATAGTTTTCCTTTAGCTCCCCTCTATCCCCTCAACACCAGCCTTCCAGTAACTCCATTCCATAGCTCTCCGATTCCTAAACGGAGATCTTAAAAACACAAACGGACTGCAAAAAAGTAACATTTAATGGTGGGAGGGCTCCTCTTTCCTGTTGCTCTCAGCAGTCTTTCATGTAATCAAAGGACCAAAAAAAAAAAAAGAGAGAGAGAGAAATCAAGCTCTCAGACGGATGGTGCAGGCGACTGGGAGAGGGTAGAAAAGGGGCTCAGACGGCAAGTCCTCATCGCGGGAGGAAAGAAAAGTTGCAAGAATGAGCGAATCAAAGGGCAAAGGAGATACAAGATTGACCTCACGAACCACTCAAAACCCCCAAATAACCACGCAAACCCGCACGTTATAGGGGTTCACAAGCCGCAGAGCGAAGTGAGCAGGCAAAGAGCCACCGGGTTTCGCCCTAGAGCTGTTGGCCAGGCTGCGCCGGATCCTCGGGTTTGGAGGTGGATGGGGATGTCCGTGCAGACTTCGCAGGAACGAGAGGCGTCCTTCCTGCCCTAGCCTCACCGCGTCCACCTCCTCCAGGCTTCACTTTCGCCAGCAGCCTTCCAGCTGCGCCCGGGGGCGTCCCCGCCGCCAGGTCCCAACTTTCCCTCCTCTGGGGGGCGCCGAGCCACCGGGGCCTCCGCTACCGCAGCCACCGAGGGAGGGGGCGGGAGCGGGGGCGGCAGGGGGCGCGAGGCGCCGGCGGGCCCCGAGGACGGCGGGGCGCTGGGGTGGCCGTGGCCGGAGAGCCCGCGCCCGGCCAGAGGCACAACCGCCTAAGCCCCCGCGGCGGCGCCACCCAGACCCTGCGCCGCCCCGCCCGGATTCCCCCAGGTCATCCCCCTTACCCGTCGGCGACCCTAGTCCCACAAGCCGGCGCGAGAGGACAGAAGGGATCGAAGGGGACGCGGACAACCCTGCCCCCGTTACCTGAGGGGCTCACACGCCGCCGCGGTGACCACCTTCGCCGACCGTCCCGTACCCTTCCTGGTGACCGCCGGCGCCGCCGCCGAGCAACTGACACTGACTAACAACAACTAACTAACTACTCGCCGCCGCCGAGTCCACCGCGCGCTCCCGGCCGCCCGCCGCCCGCCCGGCCCACCAGCCAGCCCGCCTCCTCCTAGCCTCGCGCGCCGCCTCTCCGCGCGCGCACTCGCCACCGCGCTCCTTGAGCGAACACGCGCGCGCGCGCACACGGGCCCTCTCCCAGTCCCTCAGCCCTGCGGGAGGAGTCACCGTGAAGCCCCACCTCTCGCGTTCCTACCTCCCGGGAAAGAGAAACAGAGCGCGCCTGATTGGCTGAGGGGGCGTGGCCAAAGGAAGAGGGAGGGACACCCAGGACCTTCGGCTGGCGTGAAGGGAAATTTCAGTTCAGTTACGTTTAAGCGGAAAAGGGGAACGAAGTATTGGCTCATTTGGTGCCTCAGCCCCCTAGGTCAGCCTACCGTCGAATACAGAATATGTGTCTTCAAGGACTCCAGCACATAGTAATCACCAATTTAAGCCCAATATTTCTGCAGGCCTTAATTTTAAAAACTACATCTCCCAGAAACCTCCGCGAAAATAAGTCTCACCTTACGTAATCACGTAGTCCTTCGCCGCCTTTGAACAAAATAATCCCTTCATTTTTCTGAAGGTATGGGGAATAATATTTCATTTTTCTCCTCACTGGAAAATTTTTAAGTGCAGCGATTAAAGAAGTTACCTATGGAAGGAAGTTAAGCAATTAGGTAAAGGGAAACAAAAGACATCAATAGAAAGTACTGCGGAGGAATTTCTGTCAAGCTGTGAGACGACGGAGTGAGAAGAGTGAAGGCGATTGAGAGGGGCTCAGGGAATTGTCCTGTGTGCCAGGGACTTTCTTTAGGCCTCGGGCCCCTGTCTACCCCTATCGTCAGCAGGTCAGTAAGCAAGGCGAGTTTGGGGATGGCCACAGTGGAGGTACCTTTCACCTCTTGAAGATCATCCCTCTTTTGCTGTTACAGGTTTGCCTCAGTTTGAGGCCGACTGAATGGGGGCGCCTCACTTCCGGTTGGGGGAGGGGAGGAAGGCCATCCTGGGGGAGGGGGGAACACAACTCACTTCCTGTGGGGGTAGGGTGATAGGTTGGGGTGTCCAACCCATTTCCCGTGCCGGCGAGGGCTTGAAAAGGTGATGCTTGGTGCAATATGCATAGACGGTATCTTAAAGCTTTGGGATTGTGTCATATGTGAAAAAAATTAGGTTATTCCACGAAGTTGTGCTGATCACCAGCCTCCAGTCAGAATTTATGTGAGTTTTGATTCCATGAGTAAGGTGAAAGTTTTCTCCCCAATAGAATTTTCTTAATGTATTCTTCAAAGAATTCGAAACCTCTTGTTAAAATTTTCCACTCATCTGTGCAAGATGACATACTTTCTGGCGTGACTCATGAATTGCCCACCCTGCTCCCCGACTCAAGTCCAACCTTGACTTAAAGTGGTATAGTGGTATTCTTTGCCTTGACGTGCCACAGGAACTCCATAGCTGTTCTTAAAAGAGGTTGTTTATTACAGGACTCGATATTTTACGTAAACTATGAAGCATTTTCACCTTACGATAATGAAAATATACCCAATTAACAGGTGTTACCTCAACTGATGTGATTGGTGTCTTAAATCCTTAGACCTGTTGATTTTAGGGTACAGGTTCGGCCCTGTGCCTGAAAACAACTTCCTCAGCTTTAAAAATCGATTTATTTAAATTACAAAGGGGGGAAATGTACTACAGTGTGACTTTCACAGATGTTACATGTAAGTTACATATAAGAATTTTTTAAAGCTGAGGAAGTTGTTTTCAGGCAGAGGACAGAACCTGTAAGAGACGTGGGTCCCATCCCTGAGTCAGGAAGATCCCCTGGAGTAGGAAATGGCAAACCACTCCAGTATTCTTGCCCAGGAAATCCCATGGACAGAGAAGTCTGGGCAGGTCAGAGTTCATGGGGTCGCAGAGAGCCCAACACACCTGAGCGATTGAGCATGCACATGCATGCACATGCACCCAGCACCGATTTTAAAATGGTGTCTACACTTTGTGGTTTTAAGGCATGGTGCAGGGATCCTGAAGTTCATCTCAGATTTTAAGTAGGGGGGGAAATTTGGCTCATAAAGGACAAAAAATATGTACCAGAACGTTCTATTTTCCTGTATTCTCAATGTTTTGTAAGAAACTACTTTTAAAGTAACAAACACTTAACAGTTTGACTTCTTGGCTTGTTTTCAAGTACCACAATACTTAGTAGGTGGTGAGGGTACTGAAAGGATCAATCTATTTGGTGATTATGAAATCTCAACAGCTTTAGTAATTTTAGAATATCTATCAAGTGAACTGTATGTCTTTCAAGAATATTGAAAAGAATAAGGGTTTTGTATTTTTTTCCATTAGGGTTCTCACCTAACCTACCCTCAGAATTTGCGATTGTTTTAATCCTAGTTCTTTTCAAAAGCTAGTTTGTTTAGAGTTTATTAGAAAATCTGATTTACACTAAAATGTTTAAACAACTGTAAAACTTAAATGTCACAATAAGGAAAAAGATATGTTTTGACCTTTTATAGACATAAAGACAAAAAAGCTAAGACCCAAAAATCAGTGAGTTATCTTTTCAAGGACTACAGAGTTTCTGCAAAAGCTGAAAAGACAGGACACATTTATGTCTGTGTTACTATTAATAAAAGGTTAGGAACATGTAGACTGCCTCAAGCAAGTATTAATTAATTGATTAGAAAAACGTGTTCATTATCTTGTTAGTGTATGATAGAAGAAAATATTATATGAGCCTCCTGACAAATTAAACTATTAAACTACAGCATTAAAAACTATTGAAGTGAGTAAAGCTTGTGGAATTAGATGAAATAGAGAAAAGATAAGTTAAAATATTGATTGAAATACAGTAGTAATGCCTTTAGGAAACTATCTTGGAAAGCAAATGACTTTTTAAAATTGGTCTTTATACCATTCCATGGAAGAAATGCAGTATAGTAGAAATAAGAAAAATTGTTGCAGCTGAGAGACTTGAGCAACTTGAAGAATTGTCCGTTCAGAAGAAAGCAATTTATAAAGCACATATCTGAAAGAAGATGTTTTGTGATAAGTGGCAGTTATTCACTGGTTCCATCAAAGAAGAAATATTAGAAAACCTTGTGAAAAATAGAGGGAAGTTCATGGAACCTGCTTTTATTCTCTTTAAGTGTTTTTGTAGAGCAGCTTGCTGTCTTCCAAAGACTTTTTTTTTCTTCTTACAGCTCTTTGTTGCAGTTTTCTTTTCATGTTCTAATAGAAACATATTATCAAAATTAGAAGAATAAAGACTTTTTTAAGTGTACTCTGTTGCTTCTTTAAGTAAATCAATTTCATTCCATTACTTGCCATCAAGAAAAAAGAGATTGTCCCTTTTTTCATAATATTTAGATTAGATAACCATTTTCTTTTTCAAAGAGCAGTCATTAGATATACTGCTTATAGCAGTTTGAAATAAAACAGTAGGTCAAAATTCTGGATTTTCTTTCACTGAAGTTTGATTATCCAGGAAGTGCTAGATGCTATCTCTAATGCAAAAGGATCTTTTCATTCTTTTGTCTATGTTTCTTTGTAAAATCATGCTCTTGTTTTACAACTATTGCTTTTTTGTATATTTGTTGTTTTGATAGTTGCTTATTTTTGCCATTGAGTTGAAAGGGAATATGCTAACAACATGAATGGTTCTTAGACCTGCTGTACTGCTGTCATCTCAGGGCCATCAAGAGTATTCAAATGAGAATACCCCTTACATGACCTTTCATTATTTCAAGAAAAGTTTATTGAGTGCTTACTATGTAATAGTCTCTGTTTTAGGAAGTTGAAATACATCAGTGAATACAGACAAATATCCACATTCTCTTGGAGTATCAATTCAGTTCAGTCACTCAGTCATGTCCGACTCTTTGCGACCCCATGAACCACAGCACGCCAGGCCTCCCTGTCCATCACCAACTCCCGGAGTCCACCCAAACCCATGTCCATTGAGTCGGTGATGCCATCCAACCATCTCATCCTCTGTCGTCCCCTTCTCCTCCTGTCCTCAATCTTTCCCAGCATCAGGGTCTTTTCCAGTGAGTCAGCTCTTCGCATCAGGTGGCCAAAGTATTGGAGTTTCAGCATCAGTCCTTCCAATGAACATTCAGGACTGATCTCCTTTGGATGGACTGGTTGGATCTCCTTGCAGTCCAAGGGACAAGAGTCTTCTCCAACACCACAGTTCAAAAGCATCAATTCTTCGGCGCTCAGCTTTCTCTATAGTCCAACTCTCACACCCGTACGTGACCACTGGAAAAACCATAGCCTTGACTAGACGGACCTTTGTTGACAAAATAATGTCTCTGCTTTTTAATATGCTGTCTAGGTTGGTCATAACTTTCCTTCCAAGGAGTGTCTTTTAATTTCATGGCTGCAGTCACCATCTGCAGTGATTTTGGAGCCCAGAAAAATAAAGTCAGCCACTGTTTCCACTGTTTCCCCATCTATTTGCCATGAAGTGATGGGACCAGATGCCATGATCTTAGTTTTCACTCTCCTCTTTCACTTTCATCAAGAGGCTCTTTAGTTCATCTTCACTTTCTTCCATAAGGGTGGTGTCATCTGCATAACTGAGGTTATTGATATTTCTCCCAGCAATCTTGATTCCAGCTTGTGCTTCCTCCAGCCCAGCGTTTCTCATGATGTACTTTACATATAAGTTAAATAAGCAGGGTAACAGTATTACAGCCTTGACGTACTCCTTTTCTTATTTGGAACCAGTCTGTTGTTCCATGTCCAGTTCTAACAGTTGCTTCCTGACCTGCATACAGGTTTCTCAAGAGGCAGGTATACTCCAAATCAAAACTGGAATTTTGCTCCCTTGATATTCCTAAATAAGTTCTGTAGTGTGGTCATTTTTCAAACTGAATCAAGAAACAGCCCTAAACTTGATCTCTTTTGGTCTTGATCTCTAAGCATTCTAAACCTAGTTTTTAATATTTCAGTTGAATTTTTCCCCAGACCATTAAAGTTCCTGTGTTAAATATTCAACCCTTTTCATCCATGCATGCATCACAACCCTACCATTCTAACCTCCTTTGGTGGTACAAACAAAAGTGAACCGTGGGGAAAGTAGGGGATCAGACAGGCCTGGGTTCAAAAGTGATGTCTGTATTTTACTAGCTGAGCTTCTTAATAGCTTGGTAACCTTGAACAATTTATTTAAGCTCTCTGAGCCTCACTTGCCATAAACCTAAATGGGGTTATTTGATGGATCAAGTATATTTTATGTAAATCACCTGACAGAATGCCTGTTGTTAGGAGCTTAAAAAAAAAAGTGAAAGTGCTTGTCACTCAGTCATGTCTAACTCTTTGTCACCCCATGGAATGTAGCCCACCAGGCTTCTCTGTTCATGCAATTCTCCAGGCAAGAATACTGGAGTGGGAAGCCATTCCCTTCTCCAGAGAATCTTCCTGACCCAGAGATTGAACCCAGGTCTCCTGCACTGCAGAGTCTTTATGTCTGAGCCACCAGACATGGGAAGCCTGTTAGGAGCTTAATGAATGCTATTATTTTACCCCCCAGTTTGCTTCATTATTCTAGCTATTGGGATATGCCTGCATGACTGTTGTAAGCTTTACATATTCCCAGAAGTATGGGGATGCGGTGCTAGGATTATTCAAATTCAGCCTTTCCCAATCTAAGTAATCTAAGCATGTCCACTTAGCTGTCAAGATTTTACTTTTTGTTCCTTACAGAAGAAATCACTAATTTCCATGATTTTAGATAATAAGCAGAATAGAAGAGTTTCTAGAAAAGGTTAAAGAATCACTAAAGTAATTTGAACTGTTAAAGGAAGACTTTTTGAATCAGTCTTCTAAACCTATTTAAATATTAAGCCTAATATTCAGGAGTCTTCTCTTGTTACCCATCTACACATTCCCAACTAAATTGGTCTCTGGGCGGGGGGGGGTGGGGGGGGAATGTATCTTGTACCCAACCTTTTCTATCTTGGTTCATGCTATTCATTCTCTGTGTGAAACACTTTGTCTTTTCCTAGGAAAATCCTTATCTATCTATCAGAATGCCACCTTCTTTGGCCCTTTCTCAAGTACCACCTTCAGCTTCAAAAATTATTTTATGATGTCTGTCCTCTAGTACTTCCATTTTCCCAACCATATGTGCTGTGTCTGTTGACCCTCCAGAGCATTTTGTACTTTGCTTGTGGCATTTAAAATCCAGTACTACTGATATTGTTGTGTATTTCTGTTGTTGTTATTGTCATATGTAGAGTTCATGAATGGTCATAAAAGTTTGCAGACTACACGATATTACTGTCTGTGTCTGCTGTCCTGCCTAGCCATTCACATCATCATAAGTATTCAGTAAATATTTGTGGAGTTGAATTGGCAATTGGGGTAGATGAAACTGATCAATAACTTTTGTCCACTACTTATACCCAGTGTTTTATATATATATATAAATAATCATATAGCATATGATGAGACCTATGGGAACTCAATTTAATTGGGAAGAACCCATCCTCAATTTAATTGGAAATTACTAAGTTTTCATTAATATGTACAGATTCTGAAGACTGAAGGTATTTCAGTGAAGGTGGGGTGGGGAGTCACTGTAGAGTCGCTTGCATTTTGAGAGATATCCCAGGCTGTCTGAACTCAGAATAGATTGAGATATCAGGAGATACTTACTGTGCAATTCCACAACTAGTTATATACCCAAGAGAACTAGAAATGGGTTCACATCTTTTCCCCAGATGTTCCTAGCAGCATTTATTTGTAAGAGCCAAAATATAGAAACAAAACCCAATGTTTATCAATTGATGAATAAATAAACAAAATGCAGGATAGTCATACAATGGAATATTATTCATCAATGAAAAGGAATGGAGCATTGGTACATGCTATAAAATGGATGAATCTTGAAAATATTACACTAAAGGGAAAGAAGCTAGACACAAAAAGCCACATGTGATTCCATTTATATGCAATGTCTAGAACCGGCAAAACCATAGAGACAGAAAGTTAATATATTAGTGTGCCAGGACCTGGGGGCTGAGGATGGAGAATGACTGCTAATGTGTATGGAGTTTCTTTGAGGGAATATTGAAAATGTTCTATGATGGTTGCACAACATAACCATGATACTAAAATACCTTGTGTACAAATATATTGGGCCAGCCTGAAAGTTGGTTCAGATTTTCCAGTAAGATGATACAGAAAAACCAGAATGAGCTTTTTTGGCAAACCCAATACTAAACCACTGAATTGTATACTGAAGGGGTGAATTTTATGGGATATGAATTATACCTTTAAAGAGAGGGATATACCTAAACTTGAAGATTCTGAATTTTTGGATGGGGCGAGAACAAGGAAGTAGTGAAAGTTGCTCAGTTGTGTCCAACTCATTGCAACCCCTCTGTCCGTGGAATTCTCCAGGCAAGACTACTGGAGTGGATAGCCATTCCCTTCTCCAGGGGGTCTTCCCAACCCAGGGATTGAACCTGGTTCTCCTGCATTGCAGTCAGATTCTTTACTTTCTGAGCCACTAGGGTTGTAAGGATGTGATAATTCTCACATTCTAGAGGGAAAAGTAAGTGTCTAGGTGCAGATCAGGTGAGGATGGATAGGTTTCTGGCTATCATGTTTCTTATGAAGCAGGCAGTGAGGTGAATGGTTAGACTCGAAGGGTATTGACAAGGGAGAATAGCATTTTAGGAACTTGAAGGAAGCTTCAGAATTTTTTCTTGATAGGGTCAAGGATGTGGTATGTGGTCATCCTGGTTTCAGTGTGAAGGTCAGCTTAGTTCAGAGGGTGAAAGTATCATAGGGAGTCTGATAGCAATCAACAATGAAGTTACTGGAGAAGATTGGAGAACAGAGACTAGACAGAAATATTAGATTTTATTCTAAAACTATCCCCATATGATGAAAAGTAGTTAAATCATAGTGGAAAGGAACCAAGGGCAATGATTTGGAGAAGTTAGTATATATGAAGATATTCATTTGAAGAAATGCTGGAGTACCTTTTATGTGCCAGGCACTATTAAATAAAACCATAGTTGTTTTCTTTATTGGAATTATTTTTTTAGAATAAGATGAGTGAAATTGTTCATTTTAAGAGTATGGGTATTTTATAGTTCTTGATACAATAGGCTGTATTATTTCTCTAAAAGGTTATACTAATTTTTTATATCACCAGTAATATACAAGTGTGTTGTCTTAACCACAATTTCACCAGCAAAAATTCTTGGCTAATTGGATAGGCATAAAATTATTCTTCTCTTTGATTATTGCTTCCATTATGGTGTTTCTGTATTATGGAATTGGCATCTGTGCGAGCATGAAGGAATTCAAAGCCTTTATATTTGCTCCCTCATCTGGAATAGCTTCCTTAAAGAATATGGATTTTTAAGGACCCTAGGAGTCAAACCAGCCCCTAATTTGAATCAGCCCAAAACTACTGTTACTCAGTGGTGTTCTTCTTATTTCTTAAATGGTATTCACATTTAGACTATATTTAGTCATAATTCCAATTCCCATTCAACTAACTTAATTCTCATAATTTGGTGTTTTAGGTATTAACTAACTTCATGTTGCATATGAGAAGATAGAGGCTAGTTCACTTGCCCAGGGTCACTTGACCTGTAAGTGAAAGAGACAGGATTTGAATGCAGCCAGTTATTATTCTCAAACTCTGTGATCTCTTAGAGTCACTACTAAAACTTACTGGGGGCTAATAGAAACTGGAAGTGAAATTTGAAACAGAACTTGGCCAATCAGGCACTTACATATGTATGTAATGAAGCAGTTAGCAGAAAAGGTTTTTTTTCTTTTTTACTTTTTTATTGGCCCTCAAAGAGGCCCAGAGTACCTTTTTAAATAATAACTTCGAAACTGATAACAAGGTTAGTGAGATACTCAAAAGCATAGTACATGATAGCAAAGAAAGGGAGATTTTTTTCATTTTTATTCAGTATAGTTTGCTCACTAGACAGATTTAGGATCAGGAATATAAAATGAGATGCCATGTTCAAATGCTCAGCTTTAATCAGGTAAAATAACCCAACATATAGATAAGGCAATTTAGGCCCAGAATTACATACTAAATACAGTGACACAATGGACCCTAGATCAGCCTCCTGCTTCCTAGTACACTTTGCTAAATTGAACCAAATAGAAACAATCATCTATGTGGTTGTTTTGTAATTTATAATTTTCATAATTTAATATGCTATCTTTAAAATAGATCATTTCTCTGTGTATTTTAAAACAATAATAATAAAGATCCACACACCAAATTACTAAATATTTAGTGATAGGTTAGAATAAGAAGTGATACTGAAGATCAAGTTGAACCCTAGTGTATCAGATATTCTATCTGTAAGTTATACCTGAACAGTGTTTATCTGTATCCCAGATGAGTATTTGGAATTTTCAACAAAGCCCAGCCCTTTTCGTCTATCCCTAATCCTTTAAGTGAAACTAATACCCCTGCTGCCCCCAAAATAGTATCCAGATACTCCACTTTCATTTCTTAGCCTCAAAATTTATATCTCCTTTCTCATGCCATCTCCACACTTCCTTCATTCCTGTACTTCATAACTTTAATTCCTATTCTCTTAACACAAACCTTGCATTTTTATTGCCAGTGATACCACAATTACTTCAGCTCTTTGCAAAAGCAATATAGCTATTGTGTCAGCAATAATAATATGTTCACAGTCTTGAGCCAAATTTCCACTGATAGAATTTTATACTGAGAAAATACTTCAAATAAAGAAAATAGTGAAAGGGACAAAATGTTAATGGCACTGATATCTATACTGTTTTTTAAAACTGGAAACCTTCTAGATATCCAAAAATAGAATAATAGTTAAGCAAATTATTACCTATTCATTCAATAGGCTATTAGACATTAGTTTTTCACAACAGCTTCTTTTAAAATGTATTAAAAGATGCTCTAAGAATGTTTATGCCAAAATAAAAAAAAGGAGAAATCAAGAAAAAATAGAAAATTTTATGTGACTCACATATTTCTGAAGCATTTGTATTTTCTGTGTCATAATAACTGACATTCATTGAGCAGATACTGGTGTCAGGCACAATACTAAAGCAATATTACAGAAGTATTGAGTAATTAGTAAGAAACCTACTCTAAAGTCAAATCCTAGCTCCATCACTTACTAGTATGTGATCTTAAAAAAGAAACTGGAGATAGTAACTATATCTACATTAAGTTATTAAATCTATATAAAGTGTCTGGCACACTGCATGCCCTCATTAAAGTGTTTTTGTTAGTAAACATTTTATAGACATTTTAATCTTCACATCCTCACAACATTTATGAGATGGTGTTATTTTCATTTACAAAAGAGAAAATTGAAACTCAGAATATTTAAATACTTTGGCCAAATAACTTGCCAAGGTCATACAACTAATAAGCAGTAGATTTTTGATTGGGAGCCCATGCTATGACTTCTCCTTGTGCTGAGGTTCTAGGTTGCTGCAGACTAATGCTTTTGCTGAGAACAACATGAGAAGACACATTTTTTAAAAAGAATAATGAAAACATCAGAGACCTACTGAGGCAGCCATCAAAGTCATGGCGCCAAGGGAACTTCAAAGAAGCATGCTTATGTTCTATGCTTCTCTTTTCCTGTTCAAGAATTTGTTTAATGTATAGTACAGAACAAGAACCTATGAAACTGAGCAGAGGATTCCTGCTATAAGCAAAGAAGCAAGTATTCTCATGGGGCTGAGTACATAAAAATTGGAGTTTAGTGATCCCCAGTGGCCAGGACTGAGAGGTCAAGATCCTAGTAGGGAAGGGAAGCATCTAGAAGTGATTTTGCTGAAGAGCAGAAGCTAAGCAAGCTAACCTCTAAAAAGAAAGAGTGAAGTTTTTTTTTATTTCATGATGTTGACAAGCAATCATTAAAATTCTGGTCCCTCCAAGGAAGAAAGGACCTGTAAAACAGCCAAGGCTCTCAAACAGTATTCCCTAGAGGACTATGGAGAAGGCAATGGCAACCCACTCCAGTACTCTTGCCTGGAAAATCCCATGGACGGAGGAGCCTGGTAGGCTGCAGTCCATGGGGTTGCTAGGAGTCGGAGACGACTGAGCGACTTCACTTTCACTTTTCACTTTCATGCATTGGAGAAGGAAATGGCAACCCACTCCAGTGTTCTTGCCTGGAGAATCCCAGGGCCGGGGGAGCCTGGTGAGCTGCCGTCTATGGGGTTGCACAGAGTTGGACATGACTGAAGTGACTTAGCAGCAGAGGACTACACCATCTATACATAATAGACATGAGTACAAAAATAACTAGAAATAAGGAAGAATATTTCATAATTATAGAAATGTGAGAATATAAATCTGTATATATCTAATTCTAGTAATATAGCTTCAAAAAATATTTTTTCAAGTGTACATGGGACTTTTAACAAAATGGATCATATGATAGACCATAGAGCAAGTCTTAACAAATCTCATCCAGACTGTTATCTGAACATAGTTCGATTAAGTAAGAAATGGATTATAAAATAGTAGCTAGCAAACTCCCCCCAAAATACATTTCTGAATGACCCACTAGATCAAAAAATAAAGCACAATTAGAACACATTCGCAACAGAATAGTAATGAAAATACAATATATCAAAATATATGTGAATGAGTCAAAGCTATACTTGATGGGAAAATTTATAGCCCTATATTAGAGGAGAAAAAAGTCAAAAACTAGTGATCTAAATATCATTTTCAGGAAATCCAGAAAAGAACAGCAAGTTAAACCCAAAGTAAGTAGAAGGGAATTATTAAAAAGTAGCAATTAATTAAACAGAAAACGAGTACACAATAGGAAATATCTGCAAAGCCAAGAGGTCGGTCCTTGAAAAGGTCAGTAAAATGTATAGACCTCTAGCAATACCGATCAAGAGAAGTACACACTCAATCTTAAATTCTTGATCTTTTTCTAATTCTACATCTCCAGTATCCCTATTTCTATAAATCTCATCTCCGTATATATCTTCTGATAGCTCAGTTGGACATCTTGGTATTATTCTTGAGAGCTCTTACTACCACACACGCACACCATGCAGACCACTACAAAATTCTCTTAACTCTACCTCCTAAATATATCAAATCCACTCTATATGCTACATCTTCACTGCCATGTCCTGTTTTAAGCCACCACCATGCTGTGGTAGACTGTTCCAGTGACTTCCCAACAGTAACTTCCTGTATTCATTCTTACTATTTGTCAGTCGATTCTTTACATAGAAGTTAAAATGAGGCTTTAAAAAGCATAAATATCGTATCATGCTGCTCCTTGGAATTCCTAAAAGCCTTGCTCTTACATTGGTGAAAACCCAAATGTTTAAGATAATCCCACATCTGTGCAAGATGTAGTCCCTGCTTGCTTACTTGCTGCTCTCTCCTGATCACATTATACTCCAGCCCCCTCTAGCCTTCTTTCACTTCTTCCAAAGCACCAAGTCCTAATTCCTCAATGTGGAATGTACCTACTTAACATTCAGTTCACACTTTACTTCTTCAGAGTGGTCCTCTGTCTAAGTGACATCTCCCACTGTTTTTCTATAGCATTCTGTTCTTTTCCTTCCTAGCAGTTTTCACAACTTAAAATTGTATTCATTGGTATATGTGCTTAATCTTTCACCTCACACCATAATTTTCATGAAAGCAGAGACTGTTCACTGTTGTAGTCCTGGTGTCTTAACTAAGTGCCTGGTATATATTACACATTTGATAAATACAAGATGAATGAGAAAAGATAGCATGCCACCTTAGGTAAACTCTATAGGTCAGGAACCGTTTCATAGGTGTGCCCTGTACCCTGGGAGCATGGAGGGATTATTTATTTTCTCTGGTTTAATCCTTTATTTCTTCAGAATTACTCTGTGAGAAAGGCACCATGTAATCATTGTAATGCCTGGAGACAGTTTCTGATGATCAGCCTGTCCTCTCAGTGATGTATATTTTATGTGCTAAGCTAAACTGGCAGTTGTGGGCAGATTTCATTTAAGCCCCCACAGAGGAATACACCTACCTGCATTTCTTAGGTCGGAGCTCTTGGAAACTTGGCAGAGTATTCTCAGTGGCAGTCTTGGCTAAATAACTTGTCTTCTTTTCTAGAATTCCTTTTTTTTTTTTTTTTTTTAAACATTAGAGCCCTACAAAGGAAAGGTGGTTTAATTGCATTTGCTTACTGCAGAGATTGACAACATTGTTTGTATAAAGGTTATTAGCTATTTTAGGCATGTAAGTATGCCATAATGCTGCCACAGTAAGTATATGACATGCCTTTTAATCACAATAAAGCAAAAATGACCACATTTCACAATATGAATGTCTTCATACATGTTTTATAAAATATACAGAGCAATTGTGATTTGCTATTACAGAGTATTCTACATTTTGTTAACTTGCATTTTTTTCCTTCATCTTAGACCTAATTTTTAATTAAAATTTTAATTGTTTTAAGCTAATTTCAGTAAAATGAGATGCTTAATTGTGTGTTTGATATACGATTGTAAGTCCAACAATTGTTTTTTCTTTTTTTTTTTAATATATTTATTTTTAAGAAGTCCAACAATTTGAAAGAACTTTTGGCCACTAGAATTTCTTGAAACATATGAAAAAAATGTTTGCTAGCAATTTTAGGCATAAATTTCATTTCGAAAGAAAATGTTTTATATACCTGAAACTAACTCAACACTGTTAGTCAACTATACTTTAGGTTTTTTTAAAAAAATGTTTCAGGGACTTTTATTTCTTAATGTATAGTAAATGAAGTATTCTTATTTATTTATAAGGTCTTGGTACCATACTTAGAATTCACCCATAAACTGAAAAAAGCGTGATGAATGTTTCTTATGCATTTTGGCAGGTTCAGGGTGAGGATGGGGAAAGGAGTAAAACAAGAAGAATGAGAATTCTGAGTGCCTGGTTTCTCACATCATCATATTATTATTGCTATTATTAATTCTGCCTTTAACAAACTGATTAATTCTTAATGCAATAATTTTTAAAAGCTTCATCTAGTTATTGATATTTGTGGATTTACTAGACATTCATAGCTGTTCTCAGGTCAATGAAATTGGGAGTTTATAAGTCATAAGAATGTATAAATGTTTGCTGACAGGTATAACTAAGTAAGTTTCTGAATTTCATAATCCTCTGGTTGCTATTGCAGGTTCTTTCTTGGGTTTTTGAAATGTAAATCACTGACTCTAGAGCTAGTGAAAGAATATGAGGAATATTGAAATTCTTTCTATAGTACTATAGCAGTGTACAAATATGGTGCATTATCGGTATAGAAGGGGTGAGGAGCCTTTAAGTACAGGGAACTCTGCCATATGTGAAAACAGTCTTCTCCAGCTAATTGCCAATTTAGAGACTATATTAAATAAATGTAATAGAGTAGTTTTTATGTTTATTTCTTGAAATGGGAAAGAGCAGCTTTATTTTGCCAGAAAGACAGTGTCAGCTATAGCCATTAATTTTCTGGCAAAACAAACTACTTGCAGAATTCTAATTGGCCAATTTCTTCTCCCCCGTGTTTAATTAAAATCTTTTTCTAGCAATACATGATACTGAAGACAGTGTATAGATTCCTTTACTATACCAAGAAAGACATGGGTCAACTATATCTTTCTAGCTGTCAGCCTTTACTAATTATTTACCTTCTTTTACTTGTTTAGCAGTCTTGTCTAAAAGCATTCTCAATGGTAAAGAGTAGGGTAGATATACTCTTTACAGTCTTTATCTTCTATGTCTGTGTCGCCATCCATAGAGTTGTATTCCATTCTATAGAGTTTAATGTTTACTTGGCTAAGCAAAACCTTATCACATTAGAAATTACAACTCAATTTCTGTTTGTAGCTTAATTTGATCATGTAGTAAAAATAATTCTGGTGCCTAGGATTGGAATTTATCTCTGTTTGTACCTTACCTTAGACTGATGCCCTATAGATAAATACTGTGCTTCCGGAGTGCTAGATTGAAGACTAAGGATGAATTGGAATAACTGCATCCTTGTTTTTAAACATTAGAAAATCTTTCACCAATGGTGAAACAGCAGTCATTTTTACATATCAAGAACAATATCCTGTTAGCTAACAATTGATCATCATCTAGTAGGAAGCTTGAGTTCAAAGATTTCAAATTCAGAACACTATTTTTCAAATAGGTTAAGTGTATTTAGGTTCAGTAGTGTGGCATTTTATGAACTGTTCTAGAAAGCAGTGAATACAGTGTAATGATTGAGCTTTTTACCTCCTGAGTATTAAATTGGTAACTAAATTGTTCTCTTTCTTTTTTTCAAACTGTGCGCTCTTAGCAGGTAGGGAAGGCAAAGGTAGGGAAGGTTTAACCTGGTGGGTCCAACTCTTGCCTGGGTTACGTGTTTTATCGTTTCAATACTTAATAAATGCACATAATAAGAAATAAATTGTAGCTGTAGCTCTGAACTTACTTTGCTATGACCTATAATAATCTGTTTACACTCTGCTCTCTCTTTCAAGCAAATCACATCACCCCAAACTTAGAACCTACTTTACTACAATTGTGTCAATAGTGTTCTCATGTTGAGGAGCCTAGAAAGAAGAAAAAATTTAACTGGCATTGTGGGATCTCAGTTGGTTTAACAGTTTCTCCTGCCTTACTTGGTAATGCATGTATAAAACTGGTGAATGGCATTTGCACTCCAAAGGTTTTGAGGTTGATTACAACAGAAATACATTGCAGGAAAAAACATAGATACTGTAATTTAAAGGGTTATAGGAGAGACTAGAAATTACTCTGATAACCTGTTAATTTTAAAACCTCAAGCATGTATTTAAATATAATACAATAGAAAATAATCTTCCTAGTTCAAAAATTAATAGAAAGCTCCATCATAAGTAGTTATGTATCTTGAGCATTAAATCTTATGATACTAATTTATTTCATCTCCTTTCTTTAAAACTGTGTTTATTTCCTGGACATAGGCTATTTGATCTACAGGAATACCTCAGAGATGCTGCAGGTTTGGTTCTAGACCAGCACAATATTATGATAATTGCAACAAAGCAAGGCACACAGATTTTTCAGTTTCCCAGTGCATATAAAAGTTATGTTTATTCTGTACTGTAGTCTGTTGACTAAAGTGTGCAATAATATTTTCTAAAAAAAATAATAATACCTTAATTTTAAAAGATTGCTAAAAAATGCCAACTATCATCTGAACCTTCAGCAAGTTATAATCTTTTTTGCAACAGTAACATCAGAGATCACAGATCACCATAACAGATATAATAATAATGGAAAAGCTTTAAATATTGCAAGAATTACCAGAATGTGACCCAGAGACACAAAATGAGCAAATACTGTTGGGAAAATGGCACTGGTAGACTTGCTTGACACAAGGTCAAACCACCAATTTGTAAAAAAAAAAAAAAAAAAAAATAGTATCTGCAAATTGCAATAAAGCAAAGTACAATAAAACAAAGTATGCCTGTACTTAAAAGAGAAAAGAAGGTCAGGGCTGCATTTTTTTAACTGAGCACTTGTTATCTATATGTTAGTCTTAATTGGCAAGTCAGCTGAATCTTATTCCCTCAAGGGATAAATTTGTAAGATGTTTCATGTGAGAACAAATAGAGGGTGCTAAAGATAAGAATTCAACATAGAGAAGACATTAGTTCTTTTAATATGTTCTTTTTAGTTATACTTTTTGTGTTCTAGTTCATTTAAACATATCAAGATTCCTTTTTCTGATTCCCAAACTAGTTTAAAGGTGGTCATTCACTATTATGGGACCAAGTTTTATTGTTTATTCTAATAATAAAATAACATATCTTTACTGCAAGACATTCAGACTTTGAGCATACAGACAAGCATAACTTTTATGCTTTTAAACAGAGAATTTTAAAAAGAAAAAAGTAAAAATCATCCAAAGACAGGTGGGTCGCCTCTTGAATGATTTTATACAAGGAATGATATGCATGATTAGATTTGTGTTTTAGAAAGATCACTGGCAGCTGTATGGAAACAGATTGGAGGCAGGAACAACAGGCAGGAGGTTGTTAAGAGTACTCAGGCCAAGAAAAATAAAGGCTTTCACCGAGACAGTAGTCATGAGAACATAGAAGAGGAGACGAGATCAACTAGGTTTTGGTAAGGGATTGAACATGGAAAGAAGGGCAAGGGAAATGCTGGAAAGGACGCCCAGGTTTTTGGGCTGAGTGACGAGTAGAGCACCCTCAACTGACATAGAAAACATAGGAGATGGAATAGACTTTGAGGAAAAGATTATGGATTCAGTTTTATATGTGTGAAGTGTGAGTTGTCTCTGGCACACCAAAGGAAGATAATCTTCTTTGCCATATAAGATACAGGCCTGAAATTTTAGAGTTGGTTGTAGATCTTATCAGTATAAGTGGTTATTAAAACACTGGGACTGAAAGAGACCACTAGGAAAACATACAGAGTGCGAGAGAAAGAAAGGGGCCAATATCTAAAGAAATGGATACAGAGACGGGGAAATAAAACAAGAGAGGTAAACAGGAAACAGTGGAAGAAGAATCATTTATAGTATCAAATGCCAGTTAGCAACAAAACAGATTGACTGTTAAAAGGTGTTCATTGAAATTAGCAGTTAGAGATAACTGGGTATCAGAGAATAGTCTGTAGAGTAAGTTAGGGATAGAAACAGATTACTGTGTATTTCAGTTGAGTGGGTAGTGGCAGTGGCTAGAATAATCTTTGTAGTTTGGTTATGAAGAAAAGGTAAATGAATGGGCAGTTGCTTAGAAGGGAAGATAGGAATTAATGAAGGGTTCTATTATGAGTTTTGTTTTTTCCTTTCTTAGGAATACACTATATTTATATCTGATGGAAAAAAGAACAGTCATTGTTGTAAAACAGGTTAAAATGATGGTAAGAGAACTGAAATACGTGAAGAACCTAGAAGGATATCCAGAGCATGGTGTCTTCCATGGAGAAGACACTTAGATAGAAAATTTACAACTCAAAGTGGTGCCAAGTGTTAGATGAATAAAAAGAGAAGGCCGGGAGCTCCAGAGGAGTTGAGAAAAGTTTGATAGTTTGACTCAAATGCTGAACTCATTGCATATCCTCCATTTAGTTTTCTACTTTATAAATCAGTGCATTATTTAGAAGTGTGTAGTATAAGCCTTCAGTTCATTATTGCTGCTGAGAATCTCTAGTTGTGTATAAGATTTCCCTGGTTCAGTCTGATAGTTGACCTTCACTGTCTTCAGGCATTTAATCTGTCCATGTTTCTGTGTTAGCTCCATAAAATCATCAATTTCATGGCACCATTTCTCTTGCAAAGCACAGCCATGCAAGAATTTCTCAGATTACAATAATTACTAAGCTTTCCTTCTCATTATTACTTCATATCCTGTCTCAGAAATTCCCCAGAATCATTAAATAAATACATTTTATCTTTACATAATTCATGTTGCAGATAATCTATCTATAGATAATCTTGAGTCTGGCTTTTACACAGTATGCAGAATCTTAGTTCCCCGACCAGGGATCACACCCATGGCCCATGCAGTGGAAGTGGAGTCAACCACTGGACCACTAGGGAGGTCCTTGACTGTTGTTCTAATCTGTGCAATAAAGAACAACACAGTAAGAAAATGAGGTTGTAATAGTAAAAGAGCAACCATTGATATGAAATGATTGTATAGGCAAAGTGTTAGTGTTTGGCTTTTTAAACAGAAGACCTGCATAGTATGAGTACTACTAGAAGTCTTGAGTGTGAGAAAAATCTCATTCTGGTTTTACATTTATCTCCTAAACTGACACTATAGAGGCTTTTCAATGCCTTAAAATATACAATTTATGAATTAATTGTCCAGTTGGTTATTTGAGGTTAGGAAGTACTTTTATGTTTGTTCATGAAGTCTGGTATGCTTTAGGCTTAACAGTGCTTTCATATATTCATCTTTATTCCAAATGGACAGATCAAAATAGTCACCACTGACTTGACTAATTTTTTTATCTAAGAAATACACTTCTCATCTTCCTAGTCTAAACATCTGATGGCAAACACTCTCCAAATCCAAGTGAGTTAGGCATCTTTCATGAGGAGCTGTTATATGTTAATATGTTAAGCATTGAGAGATAACTTTTTCTGCTCTCATGAGCACACAGATGTGGCCAGCTATACGCTGTAAATATTGATGTGATTTAAAATTCATATTTTGAGTAAAAAGCTACAAGTTGGTTATCTACTTAAGTTGATACACAACATTAGAATACTTTGGTTGAAAGAGTAAAGTTCAACAGAGGTGCAGCAAAAGAGGTAAATGAAAGGAATGTGGACAAGTAAAAATAGAGGTGTCCAGAATTTTTAGAGCTGAAAGGAATCTAAACAGTCATTAGATAAGCCTTGGAATAACTGCGTGCGTTTGTGCTCAATTGCTCCAGTCATGTCCCCATGGACTGTAGCCCGCCAGGCTCCTCAGTCCGTGAGATTCTCCAGGCAAGAATACTGGAGTGGGTTGACATGCCCTTTTCCAGGGGATCTTCCTGACCCAGGGATCAAACCTGCATCTCCTGCGCTGCAAGTGGATTCTTTACTGACTGAGCCACCATGGAATAACTGAGGGGATGTAATTTAGAAAAGGGAGCACACTTGTTCTATATATTCCTCAAAGAGTAGAATGAAAATCTAAGGATAGACACTTCTTGGGGACAAATTTGGAGTTCATTATTAAGAAAAATTTTCTAGTGGTCAGACTATTCAGAAATGGGAGTAGACATCCCCAGGAGAGATACTCAGGTTGGGAGCCAAGCCTTGGATGTGTGGTTGGATCCAGTGACCTTTATGAGATTTTCTAATCCTTGAATCCTTACCTAAACCAGTGAACAATGTTTCTCTTTTCTTTTAACTTTTTTAAACTACAGTATATACAGTAAGTGCACAAATCTTAAATGTACAAGTCAGTGAATGTTTATGTATATATGCACCTGTGAATATTTCCAATACTTCAGGAGGCTCTTTAGTCAGTACTGTCTCTCCCCCTGTTATAGATAATCACAACTATTCTGATTTCTGTCACCAGAGAATAGTTTTCCCTATACTTAAACATTACATAAATAGATTGACAGAATATTTACTTTTATGGGTCTGGCTTCTTTTGCTCATCATTATATCTATGAGGTTCATCCACGCTACATGTAGCAGTAGTTCCGTCAATGTAGTATTCCACTGATGTCACTGTAGAAATATGTTAGAATGTAACCAAGCCACTGTTGATGGACATGTTGCTGTCCAATCCACTGTTGATGGATTAGTTGCACTTTGAGATTGTTAATAATGCTGCTATGAACAGTCTTTGTGTGTCTTTTGGTAGACATCTGCACTTATCTTCAGGATATGTTACTAGGAATGGATTGCTGGTTCATAGAATAGGTTTATTTTAGCAGTTATTGCCAAGGAGTTTTCCAAAGTGACTGTGCACCTTTAAGCTCCCACTGGTGACATGGCAAGAATTTCAGTTCCTGCTCCTCCTTGCCAACACTGTGTATTGTCAGTATTTTTTATTTTAGTCATTAAATGTGTTGTAGTATTTCTTTTTCTATGATTATTGATCATTTGGATTGTCTCTTTTAGGAAGTGCTTTTTTTATCTTTAGCCTTTTTTTTTAAAAAAATTGAGTCATTTGTCTTTATCTTGCTGACTTGTTCTTTACACATTCTAAATATGAGTCTTTAGGAGATTGTGTGTGTTACAACTATAATTTCCTAGTCTGTGGTTTACTTTTTAACTCATGGACTTTGATGTACAGACATTCTTAATTTTAGCTCAGTTTATCATTTTTCTCTTTTGTGGTTAGTGCTTTTTGTTTCTTCTTCAAGAAGACTTTGCCTGTCCCAAGGTCATGAAGATATTTAGACTAATAATTCTTGAATTGTATACTAAATTAGACAATATTTAACTTTCATTTGTTCATATTCCCCCCAGAAAGAAATGTATAGAACTGTACTATTTTCTCCTGTAATTTAATTAACCTTTCAGCATTAGATGTAAGTAAGTAGATAATTATGATGGTATTAAATCTGAAATTTACTATCAGGATACTTGGTTATTGCTATGGTAACAATACAATCACAAAAATCTCAGTGGGTTTTTTTCTCAGTCATGATACTTGTCCAAAGTGTGTGGGGTAGGGGAGTTGGGGAGTGGGCAGCTCTGCTGTTTTTATACACTTTGGCATCCGGGTTGATGTAAACTCCAGTGCAGTATATACTTGCATGATCACTATAATAGGGGGAGGGCAACATGGAATATTGAATATTCGTTGGAAGGACTGATGCTGAAACTGGAGCTCCAATACTTTGGCCACCTGATGCAAAGAGCCAGTTCATTGGAAAAGACCCTGGTGCTGGGAAAGACTGCACCCTGGTGCAAGAGGAGAAGGGGGCAACAGAGGATAAGATGGTTGGATGGCATCACTGACTCAATGGACATGAGTTTGAGTAAACTCAGGAAGATAGTGAAGGACAGTGAAGCCTGATGTGCTGCAGTTCATGGGACAGAGTCAGACATGATTTGGTGACTGAACAATAACACCAGTAACATGGAGAATTGCTTTTGGACTCAAACTTTCTGCCTAGAAGTATCATGTGCCACTATGAGATGACCCTATGAGTTCCCGTCAGCCTTACCTAATTTCAGAGGTCATGAGGAAGTATAATCTTACTATGTTCCCGAAAGGAGAACTAAAAATATTTGTAAATAGCCGTAATATTGACTCTCACAGTTAACTTGGGCACATTACTTAACCTTTTTATGGATCAGTTTGTTCACTGTAAAATCAAAGCTAAGGATAGTAGCTACCTCGTGATAGTTGTGAGGATTAACTGGGGTAATACATGTAAACTCTTAGAATATTGCCTGATACTTAGTAAACACTGAGTATATGTTTGCTAGTATTACTGCTATCATTATTATTATTTTATTTATTTATTTTTGGCTCTGCTGGGTCTTCATTGCTGCCCAGGCTTTTCTCTAGTTGCAGTGCACAGGGGCTACTCTTTGTTGCAGTGTGCGGGCTTCTCATTGTGGTGGGCTTCTCATTGCGTGGAGATCTCACTGCAGACTTCTCTAGTTGCGGAGCACAAGCTCAATAGTTATTTTCATGGGCTTAGTTGCTCTGCAGCATGTGGGAACTTCCTGGACCAGGGATCAAACCCATGTCTCCTGCACTGGCAGGCAGACTCTACTGCTGAGCCACCTGGGAAGCCCTGTCATTGTTATTAGGCTCTCACGATGGGATGGATGGGTTTCCCTGGTAGCTCAGAGGGTAAAGCATCTGCCTGCAATGCAGGAGACCCAGGTTCGATCCCTCAGTCGGGAAGATTCCCTGGAGAAGGAAATGGCAACCCACTCCAGTATTCTTGCCTGGAGAATCCCATGGACGGAGGCACCTGGTAGGCTACAGTCCAAGGGGTTGCAAAGAGTCGGAAACAACTGAGCAACTTCACTTAATGGGATGGATACTACACACGCATGTGTGCTAAGTTGCTTCAGTCATGTCCAACTCTGTGTGACCCTGTGGACTGTAGCCTACCAGGCTCCTTTATCCATGGGATTCTCCAGGCAGGAGTACTGGAGTGGGTTGCCATTTCCTCTTCCAGGGGATCTTCCTGACCCAGGGATTGAACCCATGTCTCTTATGTCTCCTGGATTGGCAGGCAGGTTCTTTACCACTAGCACCACCTGGGACACCATACTGCCTGCTTTACTTTACATAGATTGATTCTTCAAATAACTCGCATTATAGCTACTATTACTATCCTCATTTACAGATGAGAAACCTTAGGTTCAGATATTAACTTACCCAGGTTCCAGAACTAAAAAATAAAAGGTGGGATTTAAATTTAGGCAATCTGATTTCAGAGCCTGCAGAATTAACCATGACTCCCTCACGGATAGCAAGTAAATATTAACAGAAGAATTCAGAAGTGCATCCTTTGCTTAGAGAACTCTGTGTTTATTTGTATACGTGTATATTCATGGTTATGAGTTTATACTGAACTTTCAATATATTTCTATTTTCTGTTAGTTTGTAAAATTGTTTCTAGTTCATATCATTTAATTAAAGGTACTGTTTCATTGTGTTCTGTTCATGGTTTGACATCTAGACAAATTTAGAATTGATCTTGTGCTTAAGATGAAGAAACTTAAGCCAGAATGGTTTAGTGATCCCAGAAGACACAGCTAGTTGGTGACATGCCTGAACTCAGAATCAGACTTCCTGATTTCAGTTGAGAGCTCTTCCTGATGCTTCAGATTACCTCCTTATAGTGTGTATAAGTTGATACAGCACATAATCCTTTATACAAAATCTGAGGTGCTTTGGTTCTTCCTCCCCCCAAATTCACGTGAATTTGTTGTAGAAAACGGAGATTGTGCTTCTTTCCTCATAGCTCACGTTGGTACATCTTGATTTTAAGTTACCAATTTTGTATTTTAAATATTCTAATGTTGCTAAACACCAAGAGTCAAATTAGATATTTGGAAAGGCTTTGTAATAAGAATTAATGCCTCCAGAGAAAATGCTTCCATGGAAAAACATTGTAATGATGAGCTTTTTCATGTCAGCCAGATTTGGAGTCAAATTTCTGAAGGAAAAGGGATGACAGTAGAATTAGAAATGAATCAAATATACCTTACTTGAGGTATATCTCAAGATACATTAGCAAGAAATAAAATGACTGTTTACTCATAAACAGCTTGTTACTTTTCCTGCCAGTGACATCATAATGTACATTTCTCAACTTCACATGTATTGTAGTTTGCAGAATTAAATCTTTTAAGGAAATGCCAAGCCATATTAAGTTGGTGGTCATGGTTTATTTTCCCATTATTAAATGAGACTTTTGTATGGTAATTGCAGTGTATTATCATGTAATTTTATCTGAAAGATTAACAGGATATAAATTGAGTTAACTGTATAGTTCTAGCCAAAAATAGGATTTACTTCTATTGCTATATAGTAGAAAAGGAGTAGAAAGTCAGCACTTCTGTTTCTCTCAATATCAGAAGTTGTCAGGTGTCCGTCAGGAAGGTGAACCTAACCTGTACTATGAGGTAATGCACTCATAGGGAAATATACTATTGTTTTGAAGAGAACACGATGCTTTTTCCTGGTCTCCCTCAGTTTTAAACATTCATTCTTGGATTAAGGTAAACATTGTTTTATAAAATTGAATGCAGAATATTAAATGAATTTTTTAATATAAAATGCAAAGTTTATAAACTGTGCTCTCATACTCTTCTTGCTAGACATTTTTACTCTTCTCTGCCCTGAAGCACTCATTCTCATTTGAGAGAAAGAATAAATATATCACTGGAAATTATCTCTAAGGCTCCCTTCAGCAATAAGCTAGTATATTTTCTGGAGAGGAGAATGGCAAGAGTCTGGTCAAAGGGAATTTTAGTTCATCGTTTGGTGAGTGAAGAATTTTATACAAATATACTACATTTATAAATATATTTATAAATATACTTTCTTTTTATAAAATATGTTCATAAAAAGAAAGTATATTGCATGTGAAATTGAAATTTAAGTTGAAAAGATCTGATATTTCATTGTACTTTCTTTTAAATAACACAACCATATTACTGAATATTGGGGAGTGAAAACAGATTGAAAAGTAATTACTCATAATTTTACCACCCTAATATTATTACTTTGAGCACTGAGTATGTTTTCTTCCAATCTTTTTTCTTATTTATCTGTTCTTTTGACATAACAATAACCTGTGTAATATACTTTATCATAAATATTTCATAATTAGCATATATCATAATTAGCAAAAATAGCTTTTAAATTTTATTATTTGCAGATAACATAATGTTTGATCCACACTGTATCTTTTTGAGTTAAACAGGGAAGGTATTATTAGCATCATTGCAAGCAGAAATCACATAATGCCTCTACTTGGTCCTGTAGTGGATTTCTGTTCTCCACAGAAGTACTTGCTAACACAGACAGGTGAATGAAGTTCAGTTCAGTTCAGTTACTCAGTCACGTCCAACTCTTTGCGACCCGATGGACTGCAGCACGCCAGGCCTTCCTGTCCCTCACCAACTCCCGGAGTCCACCCAAACCCATGTCCATTGAGGTGATGGCATCCAACCATCTCATCCTCTGTCTTCCCCTTCACCTCCCGCCTTCAGTCTTTCCCATCATCAAGGTCTTTTCAAATGAATTAGTTCTTCGCATCAGGTGGCCAAATATTGGAGTTTCAGCTTCAACATCACTCATTCCAAAGAACACCCAGGACTGATCTCCTTTAGGATGGACTGGTTGGATCTCCTTGCAGTCCAAGGGACTCTCAAGAGTCTTTTCCAACACCACAGTTCAAAAGCATCAATTCTTTGGTGCTCAGCTTTCTTCATAGTCCAACTCTCACATTCATACATAACCACTGGAAAAACCATAGCCTTGACTAGACGGACCATTGTTGACAAAGTAATGTCTCTGCTTTTTAATATGCTGTCTAGGTTGGTCATAACTTTCCTTCCAAGCAGTAAGCATCTTTTAATTTCATGGCTGCAGTCACCATCTGCAGTGATTTTGGAGCCCAGAAAAATAAAGCCAGCCACTGTTTCCACTGTTTCCCCATCTATTTGCCATGAAATGATGGGACTGGATGCCATGATCTTAGTTTTCTGAATGTTGAGCTTTAAGGCATCTTTTTCACTCTCCTCTTTCACTTTCATCAAGAGGCTCTTTAGTTCTTCTTCACTTTCTGCCATAAGAGTGGTGTCATCTGCTTATCTGAGGTTATTGATATTTCTCCCAGCAATCTTGATTCCAACTTGTGCTTCATCCAGCCCAGCGTTTCTCATGATGTACTCTGCATTTAAGTTAAATAAGCAGGGTGACAATATACAGCCTTGACGTACTCCTTTTCCTATTTGGAACCAGTCTGTTGTTCCATGTCCAGTTCTAACTGTTACTTCCTGACCTACATAAAGATTTCTCAAGAGGCAGGTCAGGTGGTCTGGTATTCCATCTCTTGCAGAATTTTCCACAGTTTATTGTGATCCATGCAGTCAAAGACTTTGGCATAGTCAATAAAACAGAAATAGATGTTTTTCTGGAACTCTTGCTTTATCGATGGTCCAGCAGATGTTGGCAATTTGATCTCTGGTTAATGTAGAAAGAAGAGCAAAACAAATTCTTATTCCCTGGACACAGTCCTGCCTTACTGGACTAAGTGAGCCTTGAACAGCAATAGGCAACTCTGGAAATACAAATTTTGTCAGATTTTAGTAAATACACACTCACTCAGACACTAAGAATCTGGAGGTGATTTGATTAGTCTGGTTACCCCTCAGAGTTACACCACTGCTAATATGTTTTAAATTTGTTTTTGTTTCACCTGGAAACAAAATCAGTAGCTTGTAAATGGGAAAGATAACATCTAAGCACTTGATTGGTAGCCTGAGAGCCTGGAGGCTTAGTGTATGAAGGGCGGAAACCTTTTCATATTGGGTAGAGTATTTTCAAATTAGGTAAAGTATTTAAAGGAAAAATGTTTCTGGGAAACTGCTCTTCTAGAGCTTTAAATGTGTCATTTGAATTCTGTGGCTACTTGATTTACTTTCTGAAGTCCTGAGCATTATCAGCTTTAGGATTCAGAAGCAAAACATAGCATAATATTTCAGAGTTTTAAGTTTTCCCTCTTTCATTTAAACTGTTCTGTTAAACTGCAATTATGCCTTTTTGTTTTCTAGGGAAAACTGAATTTCAAAAGGAAAATACAGCAAAATCTGAGTTTTAAATATTCTCTTTCAGTTAATTTGTCCTGTTAAACTGCAGTTGTGCCTATTTGTTTTGTGAGGAAAACCGTGAATTTTATTTTATTGTTCAAAGTGGTGAAGACCACTAACTGCTTTGACTCAAGGCAGTTCCTGGGGGTTTTTTGTTGTTGTTGTTGTTATTTTTGTCTTCACTTTTTGACTGAAGAAAATTTCCCTACTACCTAACCCTTCTGTTTTTCCTTTTAGGAATTCTTCCTAGAAGGAGAATTTAATTTGTATTAGATTAAACCGATCAAAATGAAGTTGATTCAAATGAACACTTTGATGGAATCTATTTCCTCTTATTATACTGTAGTTTTTATAAGTGATCTCTGACTTTCCTTTCATCTTTTACTTTTAGTATTCATCAGCTTTAAAAGAGTAAGAGGTGTGGAATTATTGACTGTAACAGAAAGGAGCATTCTTTCCATCTCTTTGCAGTGTTGTTTCACAGCTGCAACTTAGAGCTGAAGAAGCAGTGGAAAACATAACAAAATAAAGAAGCAATGTTCTTTGGACCAGTAAGGACCCTTGCCCTAGAAGTGTTAACTGCTGAATTTTTGTTTGGGTCAGTAGATCCTAAGGACTTTTGTTGCTTCTGCTTTCTCATATATAGCTTTCCTCAGATGCCAGGCTTGAATAATTTTGTTTTAGAGCTAGAAAGGAATACTATCTGTCTCCTTATTATGAGTCTGGATTCCAAACATGTAAGTACCCCAAGCTGAGTGATCCTTCTCAGGTTTTACTCAATTAGTAGTTTCTGTTTCCTTCAGATCTCAATTTTCAGTGAGTTCATTATAATTATCAGTGGTTATCTTAGCTGGTCATCCCATCTATTCAATTCATCTATATGTCTTCCCTGTTTTGTCATGTATTTAAATAAATAAATAACTTTACACACATCAGCTACTACAGCCTTTGCATTTTTTTTTCTTACCATTTGCCTTTCTGTGCCTCACTAGATTACAGACTGTGAAAGGACAAGTATTTCTTCTTGATCTTACTTACCTCTGTGTCTTTGGCACATAACACAGTGATATGTAACAAACTGTGAAAAGCACTGCTCTTCAGCTTTTTAAACACTCATTTCCCTCTTGATAAACATAAAATTCCTCTAATCTGATACACCCTCTATGAGGGTATCACCAAGAAGTGAGTGAAAATATATACATCATACGGCTTCCTAGATGGAGTATGCTTGTGCTGGCACTCCCCTCCCCTGTCTACGTCCCTCTCACCCCTCCTCTATCTCACATACACCTTGTACTTTCCATAGTACCCCAGTGTCCCAGGATATTGTTTGGGAAAGTACACTAAGGAAGTAGTACCAGGTTTTATTGGGTTACTTCAACTCTTAGTTCCAGCACTGGTCCAGAAGTTTCTTACTTGGGCAGTTACCTCTTTGTTTACTAATAATAAAAGCAGTGCTTGAATAGACTGTATAGGAAGGGCAACTTGGGACCATTAGGCACCAGGAAAAAAAAAATACATGGACTATGACCTTGAAAGGCAACACCCTCCTTGTAAAATAACAAATTTGCTTTGGCAGAGGAAAATTTTTTTTTTATTTTCTCTATATTATCAATATGCTTTAATCTGTGATACAAAACACTATGTCTAGATGTTTCAGGTTGTTTTCTTTTCACAACATATTTTGTGTCCTAATGGTAATACATCTCCATCAAGATTTCATTGAGGGGAAAAAAAAAAATATGTACAGGGATCAGATTATCTAGAAAGAAATCTAAACTGTGCCCGGTTTCTTTTGATGATCTCATGCTGATATTTTTTTAGAAAATATCTAACTCAAAAGTCTGAAAAACTTTTGCTTCAAAAAATCATAAACAACAGTAGAAAATTTATGTTTGTTTCTAACCCTGGCCTCTTCTTTCCACTTATCATTGTTGTCTGAAAACAGTGTCTCTAGACCAAGGAGAACAACAGACTGTAAAATTCTGTAAAGCATAGCTACACACCACTTGACACCAGGCACAATCTTAGTTACGTGGTAAAGATACTCAACAAATGCTTGCTGTTGAAATATGAATTCTATAAGCATTTACCTTAAGAAGAGGCTGGATTATTTCCTTTATGGCCCCCCCCAATTAATATATTGCCAGTATGTGTGCTGTGCTGAGTCATGTCTGATTCTTTTTGACACCATGGACTGTAGCCCGCCAGGCTCCCCTGTCCATGGGATTCTCCAGGCAAGAATACTGGAGTGGGTTGCCAATTCCTCCTCCAGGGGATCTTCCTGACCCAGGGATCAAACCCACATCTCCTGTATCTCCTACATGGCAGGCGGATTCTTTACTACTGAGCCATTGGAAAAGCCACCCTTTATCACTAAATAGGTTATAACGCTACAGCTGAAATAAATGCAGGGTACAGCAGATAGATTCTGTTCCTTATTCTGAACTGAGAAATTGGCTCTACCTTCAGTAGATATCAAGAATCTGACCACTTCTCATCACCTCCACTATCATCACTGTGATCCAGTCCACCATTTTTTAGATGGATTATTGCAACAGATTCCTAAGTGATCACCTTACTTCTATCCTTGATCCTCTTCAACTTTCATTCTATTCTCAAAACTGCAGCCATGGTAATCTTATTAAAAATGGTTGATTCCATCCCTTATCTGCTTAGAACTTTTTAGTGTCTTCGCCATCTCAGAGTAAGTGCCTTTCTTTACTATGAGTTACAATGCTGTATATGGTCTGATCCCCTATAGCAGTCAGCCTCATCTACAGTTTTTGCCCCTAGTTCAGGCCAGCCAGATTCACTGCCTCCTTCAGTCTTACCAAGTGTACACCTTTGCATGTGTTCCTCCTGCCTGGACCCCTCTGTCCTCACACACATACATAGCTCTCTCCTTCCTCTCCTTTAGGTCTTTCCCCTGAGATTACCTCAGTGAAGACTTTTCCTGGCCTCTATTTAAAATTCCAAAATCCTCTTCCCTTGAACTCTTCCTGGCCTCTTTCTTTGCTCTCTTTTTTTTACTTTGTACTTATCACTATGTAACATTTTTCATTTTACTTTATCTTGTTTTTTGTCTGTGTTCCACTATACTAAGCTCTGTAAGGATGGGAATTTTTGCCTGTTTTGCCTACTGCTGTATCCCCAGGACATATAAAGTGCCTAGAATGTTAGATACCAAAACAAAACAAAAAAAATACTTGTTCAATGAATGAATACTTGTTGAGTGAATAGTTTCTCTATTATTTAGTTCCTAGACTAGGAACTTTTTAAAAATTAATGATAGTCATAGTTATAAGAGCCTGGACTCAAGATTCTACGAATAGAGAGCCACATTTTCTGCCTACTCCATCCAATACCCAGCCTAACACACACCTGTATGTACTTATTTAACAACCCTGAGCCTCAAACTCTAATTATATCCCCCAACCTACCCATCCCCCAAAAGTAAGTATTTAATTACTCCCAAATTACCTGACCTTATCTCTTGCCCCCTCATCTCCCACATCAAAACCTATAGTTCTTATAGGTTTTGAACTATAGCTAGTTCTTAACTGAATTTCACTTAACTGAACCCCAGTTAACTGCCTGGTGGGATTAGCCAGTGTTCTTATTCCCTCTGTAAAACATATTGATTAATGCCCACAGCTTGCTGAGTGTTCTTAGTTAAATGTTCACAGCTGGCAGATGGTTTTATAGTAAGCCTTCATTCTTTCACTTGCCCCAGCTAAACTAACTGTGTGCATATAAAAATCAGTTGTATTTATTCCTCAGCGTCAGGGCTATCTTACAATAAACTGTATAATTAAATCAATTTTTAAATTAATGAATGTTATCTTTTAGAGCAGTTTTAGGTTCACAGCAAAATTAAGCAGAAAGTACAGAGTTCCCATATACTCCATGTCCCCATATGTGTACAACTTTCCCCACTCTCAACATCCCCTACCAGAGTGGTACCTATGTTATAGTCAATAACATTCAGTAACAGCCAGTTACAGTCAGTTACAGTTAATAACAGCCTGCATTGACACATAATCATTACCCAACTCCATAGTTTAGGTTTCACTCATGGTATTGCACCTTCTATGGGATTTGACAAATGTATGACATACATCTATCATTCTAATGTGTAGAATAGTTTCACAGCCCTAAAAATCCTCTGTGTTCTGCTTTTTCACTCCTGCCTCCCTCCAACCCCTCATCCTTTTTACTGTCTCCATAGTTTTACCTTATCCAGAATGTAGTGTGATTGGAATTATACACTATGTAGCCTTTTCATATTGACTTCTTTAACTTTGTATTATGCATTTAAGTTTTCTCCATGTCCTTTCTTGGCTTAGTAACATTTCTTTTTGGCACTGAATAATATTCCATTATCTAGGTGTACCACAGTTTATCAACCCACCTACTGAAGGATATCTTGGTGGTGTCCAAATTTTGACATTATGAATAAAGCTGCTGTAAACATCCACATGCAAGTTTTTTGTATGGAATAAGTTTTTAACTCCTTTAGGTAAATACCAAGGAACACAGTTGCCAGTAAGAGTATGAGTAGTTTTGTAAGAAACTACCAAATGGTTCCCCAAAGTGGCTGTACCATTTTCTTTCATTTCCACCAGCAATGAATTAGAGCTCCTGTTGTTCCATATCCTGGCCAGTATCTGGTGTTTGACAGTGGATTTTAACTGTTCTATAGATATGTAGTGGTATCTCATTTTCATTTTCAATCCCCTACTGACATATGATACTAAATATCTTTTCATATGCCACTTGCCATTTGTATAAAGGCACTTGGAGGAGTCTGTTCAGGTCTTTTGTTTATATTTTACTTGGGGTGCTCCTTTCCTTACTGTTGAATTTTAAGCGTTCTTTGTATATTTTGGATAAATTTCTTTATCAGGTGTATCTTCTGCAAATAGACTTCCTGAAGTCAATGGCTTGTCTTCTCATTCTTTTGACATTGTCTTTCACGGAGAAAAAGTTTTTTATTTTATAGTTTTGCATTTTACATTTAGGTTTATGATTCATTTTAAGTTAATACTTGTGAAGGGCATAAGGTCTGTGTCAAGTTTTGTTGTTGTTGTTTTGTGGGAGGAGGTTTGTATATGGAAGTCCATTGTTCCAGCACCATTTATTGAAAATACTATCTTTATTTCATTGTTTTGCTTTTGCTCTTTTGTCAAAGATCAGTTGACTATATACATTTATTTCTATCTAGGATTTCTATTCTGTTTCAGTAATTTGTCTTTTCTTTCACCAGTACACACTGTCTTGATTATTGTAGCTTAATAGGAAGTCTTGAAGTTGAGTGGTGTCAATCCTTCAACTTTGTTGTTCTCCTTCAATATTGACTTGGCTATTCTGAGTCTTTTGCCTCTCCATATAAACTTTAGAATCATTTTAATTTTATTCACAAAATTACTTGCTGAGATTTGTATTGGGATTGAGTAATCTGTAGCTCAAGCTGGGAAGAACTGACATCTTTACAATTTTGAGTCTTCCTATCATGAACATGGAATATTTTTCCATTTATTTAGTCCTTCTTTGGTATCTTTCATCTGAGTTTTGTAGTTTTCCTTATAGAGGTCTTGTAAAAATATTTTGTAAGATTTATACATAAGTACTTCATTTGGGAGGATGCTAATATAAATGGTAATATGTTTTTAATCTCAAGTTTCACTTATACATTGCTAGTATATAGAAAAGCAATTGAACTTAGTATACAATTGACCCTTGAACAACATGGGTCTTAGTAATGCTGATCCTCTACATAGGAGGAGACTAAACAACATGCTACTAAAAAACCAATCAGTCAATGAAGAAATCAAAGAGGAAATTCAAAAATACCTTGAGACAAAATAGATATACAACTTTCCAAAATCTATGGGACTCAGTAAAAGTATTTCTACTAGCAATTCAAGGTCTACCTCAAGAAATAAGAAAAGTCTCAAACAAACAACCTAAATCTCCACCTAGAAGAATTAGAAACAGAAGAACAAAGCCCAAAGTGAGTAGAAGGCAGGAAATAAGAAAAATCACAATAAAAATACCAGGAAGAAAAAAGAGAGAAAAGATCAATGAAACTATAATCTGACTTTTTGAAAAGATACAAATGATAAACCTTTAGCCAGACTCATTAAGGAAAAAAAAGAGGGGACCCAAGTCAACAAAATTAGAACTGAAAGAGGAAAAGTTACAACTGATAATACAGAAATACAAACAGCCATAGGAGAATACTAAGAACAATACAGTGAATACAGTGACAAACTGGACAACCTCAAAGAAATAGCTAGATTCTAAGACTGAATCAGGAAGAAGTAGAAAGTCTGAACAGACTGATTTCTGGTACTGAAATTGAATCAGTAATTAAAAACTCAACAAATAAAAGTCCAAGACCAGATGGCATCACAGGGGAATTCTATAAAACATCTAAAGAAGAGTTAATGTCTATCCATCTCAAACTGTTCCAGAAAGTTGAAAGGGAGGGAATACTCTCAAACTCATTCTACAAGGCCAGCATTGCCCTGATACTCAAGCCAGACAGAGATACTGCAAAAAAAGAAAGTTACAGGCCAATATTCCTGATGAACATAGATGGTAAAATCCTCAACAGAATATTAGCAAACTGAATTTAACAGTATGTAGAAATGACCATACACCATGATCAAGTGAGATTTATTCTAGGAATGCAGAAATGGTTCAGTATTTACAAACCAATCAGTATGTTTCCCCATATTAACAAAATGAAGGATGAAGATCACATGATCATCTCAAAATCTCAGTAAAAGCATTTAAAATTCATGATAAGAACTCTAAACAAAGTGGGTATGGAGGGAACATACCTCAACATAATAAAAGCCGTTTATGACAAACCCACAGCTAGTGTCATACTCAGTGGTGAAATGTTGAAAGCTTTTCCTCTAAGATCAGGAACAGACAAAGAGGCCCACTCTGGCCATTTCTAATTAATTTATATTGGAAGCCCCAGCCACAGCAATCAGACAAGAAAAAGAAAAGACATCCAGACTGTAAAAGAAGAAGTAAAACTGTCAATATTTGCAGATGATATGATGCAATATATAGAAAACCCTAACAACCCCACCAAAATAAAAAAAACCTATTAGGACTAATAAGTGAATTCAGTTAAGTGCAGGATACAGATACAGTATTAATATACAGAAATCTATTGTGTTTCTCTACACATTAGAGAAACGTGGTGGTTTCTCTAGATGGTTCAGACATTAAAGAAGCTGCCTGCAATGTGGGAGACCCAGGTTTGATCCCTGGATCAGGAAGGTCCTCTGGCTAAGGGAATGGCAACCCACTCCAGTATTCTTGCCTGGAGAATTCTATGGACAGAGGAGCCTGGCAGGCTACAGCCCATGGGGTTGCAGAGAGTCAGACATGACTGAGCAGCTAACAGTCATAAACTTCAGAAAGAAAAATCAAAAAGAATTGCTATTTATAATGAAATCAAAAGGAATAAAATATCTAGGAATAAATTTAACCAAAGAGGTGAAAGACTTGTATTCTTAAAACTATGAAATGTTTATAAAGGAAACTGAAGATAATACAAATAAATGGAAAGATACTCCATGTTCATGGTGATTTAGTCACTCCGTCCTGTCCAACTCTTTGTGACCTAATGGACTGTAGCCCACCAGGCTCCTCTGTCCATGGGATTTTCCAGGGCAGAATACTGGAGTGGGTTGCCATTTCCTTCTCCAGGGGATCTTCCCCCTCCCAGGGATTGAACCTGGATCTCCTGCATTGCAGGCAGACTCAACCCACTGAGCCACCAGGGATTGTTAAAATGACTATGCTACCCAAAACAGTCTACAGATTTAATGCAATTCCTATCAAAATACTGATGACATTTGTAACAGAACTAGAACAATAAAATTTATATTGAACAACAAAAAACCCTGAACAGCCAAAGCAGTCTTGAGAAAAAAGAACAAAGCTGGAGGATCATGTTGTCTGACTTCAGACTATACTACAAAACTTCAATAATCAAAGCAATGTGGTACTGGCACAGAAACAGACACATAGATCAATGGAACAAAATAGAGAGCCCACGAATAAACCCACACACATATGGACAGTTAGTCTGTGACAAGGGAGGCAAGAATGTATAATGGGGGAAAGACAGGCCCTTCAGTAAACTGGACAGCTACATGTAAAAGAATGAAATTAGAACATTCTTTCACAATGTGTACAAAAATAAATGGATTAAAGACCTAAATATAAGACCTGAAACTATAAACCTCCTAGAAGAAAACATAGGCAGTGGACTCTTTGACATTGGTCTTAGTGATGTTTTTTTGAATCTATCTCCTCATGCAAGGGAAACAAAAGTGGGAAACAAAAAATCAACAAGTGGAACCTAATCAAGCTTAAAAGCTTTTGCACAGGAAAGAAAACCATCAACAAAATAGAAGGCAACCTACTGAATAAATGGGAGAAGATATCTGCAGATGATATGTTTGATAAGGGATTAATATTCAAAATATATAAAGAACTCATACAACTCAATAAAAAAAAAAACCAGATAGCCAAATTTAAAAATGAACAGAGGACCTAAATAAGCATTTTTCCAGAGAAGATGTACAGATGGCCAACAGGCACATTGAAAAGATGTTCAACATCACTAGTCATCAGGGTAATGCAAATCAAAAACACAATGAGATATCATCTCACATTTGTCAGAAAGGCAAGACATAATATGTTGACAAGGATGTGGAGAAGAGAGAACCCTAGCCCACTGTTGGTGGGAATGTAAATTGGTATAGTCACTATAGAAAACAGTAATACAGGTTTCTCAAAAACTAAAAATAGAACTACCATACAAGAAACAAAACACTATTTGAAAAGATATGTGCACCCCAACAGTGCATATATTTAAAGAAAACAGTAACACTATTTGAAAAGATACATGCACCCCAACATTCATAGTAGCATTATTTACAATAGCCAGGATATGGAAGCATCCTAAATGTTCATCAAAAAATGAATGGATAAAGAAGATATGGTATATATATGAAGGAATATTATTCAGTCTTTTAAAAAAAATTGCCATTTGCAACAATATGGATGGACCTGGAGGGTGTTATGCTTAATAAAATAAGACAGAGAAAGACAAATACTGTATGTTTTCACTTATATGAGGAATTTTTAAAATAAATGAATATAACAAAACAGAAATATAATGACAAATACTGATAACAAACTAGTGTTACTCGAGGAGAGGAATGGGTGGGAAGGGCTAAAATAGGTGGAAGGGCTAAACTAGGCTGAGGGGACTAAGAGATAGATACAAACTACTAGGTATAAAATAAATAAGTTACAAGGATGTAATGTATGTTGCTTGAATGTTGCTGTTGTTCAGTGGCTTAATGTAATTTGTTACAATTTGTAACAAATAGCAATTTGTAATTGCTATTAAAATATCTTAAATTGGCACTGTTATATACATCAGGTTTTTTTGTTTTTTCAGTGAGTATTAATATTAGTACTAGAAGGGATTTTTTCATTTCCAAAGCCACAGTCAAAGTGTCAGCCCCAAGGTAATACTATTTTTGAAGCCTCCAGGTGGAATCCTTCTGTGGGTGAATCCCTTCTGCAAGAAAACATCTGCTTGATATACTTGTTTCTGTAAAATGAAGTGGAAAACCAAACTTGTATATTGCCTTGCCTTTGTGTGTATTTCTCTTCTTTCCCCTTCCAGAGCAGTATTCATTATACACCTTAAGTGCTTTGCATAGAATTTCCAAGTTCAGAATGACCCCTGTACTGGGACGTTATCAGGCACAGATGCTACACTGAAGGGCTTTTGGCCATCAGTGGCTTGGTAACTGTGATTCAGCTTGAATCACCCCCTCATGGACCATATGAAAGCAGATTCTTACAGGATTTCAGCCAATTCTCGGGAATCATTTTATTTTCCAACTTACTGGACTAGTTTAGAGGCCTTGGAGTTTCACTGGACTTTTTCCTCATTTCCTTCTTTTGTTGATTTTGGCCCCTTAACCTTCCACCCACTTTATTACTCACTCATTTCTTAGGGACCTGACTATTCTGTAACACTAGAGAAACTATATCTGAAACCATATGGGTTGAGTAAAACACACTTAAGAGGGAGGAAAAAAGCAACAACAAGAAATGTGTTCTCTGAACTTCCTTTGTTTATATGGTCTGTTTATGTGTTGTTAAGGTTGTGTTGTCCAGCTGCCTCCCCATATTTCAAAAATGACCGAAGATATCTGGGAAACATTCTAAGAGGATCACATTGGCATAGTCAATGAAAAGACACCTCAGGGACTTCCCTGGCGGTCTGGTGATTAAGAATTCAGGGGATGTGGGTTTGACCCCTGGTCAGACTAGGATCCCAAATGCCTCACGACTAAAAAACCAAACCAAAACATAAAACAGAAGCAGTAGTGTAACAAATTCAATAATGACTTTAGAAATGATCCACATTAAAAAAAAAAAAAAAAAAAAGATACTTCATTTGCCCCCCACCAGATAACGTGTCTTCTTCTTAGGTTTAGATAGGGCGTCAAGAGTTTCAGATGCGAAATCTTGAGGCTCTTGAGAAGTCCTTTACTTCTAAGGAGACTTTTAGAAAGAAGTCAGTTAAGTGAGTTCTTTTGAGGTTTGTGGATATATATCTGGTTATTTGAATGTTTGTGGTTTATAATTAGGCTGTATGGCATCTAATTGATTAATTTTCTTTTGGTAAAATGAATATTGGTATAAGGTGATGTTAGCAGCCCTTAAAGCCTGGGTTCTCATCTAGTCTGTGCATAATGTGAATTAAAACATAAGCGCACTTGTGTCAAGATTATCCTAGAATGAATGGAACTGTGCACTATTTGTTAGAGCCCCTTGTAAGCCCCCTTCTCCTGAAGGAATTGAAACGCATTAGCAAGATCCCTGTACATGGAACAAACTCCTTACTCTGTGGTTGAGTGGGAAGTTCCTCTCTGCCTTCCATGCTCTACCCACACTATAATGAGTGGTGAATATACAGAGATGCATTTTTTCACATTCAGCTATTTGTGGAATTTGGTCTGCTAAGTAACAAAGAAATGAAAACAAGAAAATAAGAATAAGAAATAAATCATCAGTGTTATCATTTTGGAAGTAAATTATTATATTGAACTTCAGAATATGGCATCGGTGTCATCAGCATTTTCTTCATGTTGCCACCTCAGTGGGGTGAATCTTCGCTCTGCCTGGGCTCTGTGCTTTCCTTATAATTGTTGTTTCACTAGGTCTCCTTAGGAGCAGCACCTGACCGAACTGCTGAGAGAGCTCCTGAGTGAGTTTTCATAACCGGCTTCTCATTCTCCCAGTTGATTAAGGCACTTTTTTTTCTTGAGTGGTTTGCAGTTCCACTTAAGTGGCTGTTTGGGGTCACTGTTGAGTGTTTTGTTTGAATATCACTTTCACGGTGAATGGGAGGCTTCTGCTTTCAGCTCTGTGGGGTGAAGCCCTTGGTGTTAAGCCTTGAAAGGGAAAAATCTTTCTTTGTAGCAATATGCTAAATGAAATTACTCTCTTTGTCACTTTGTCCTTTTATCCTTTCAGTCCGATAACCTCAAATTCTTGTGATTTATTTGCTTTCTTCAGTTAAGCTTAGTTATTTCCTGTGCCCAGGTGCATGCTATTTCCACTGCTGGTCATCATGGTGATGTGGAGCATATTTCTGACCTGGAAGTGTGGTTTCTATAATTTTGAACCACATCAGTATGCCTTCCATCCTCCACTTCCTTTGCATTATTTCCTTTTGGAAGGCTCAGTTTGTCACCATTTAATCTAAGGATGATTCATCTGGGACTGAGAACTCATAATGTTGTAATAACAATACCTTTCTTTGTATAATAATACTCAAAGCACTTACCATCTTAGCCTTTCTCTATTTATGAAGCACTTTCAGTTTAATCCTTCACAATAACCCCGTGGGTTAAGTCAGCAATTTGGTCTGTGTCTAAGATGGTGAAATTGTATCTCAAAGAGGTTGAATAGCTTGCTCAGGGTTGCAGTGCTTCTGAGTTTACTCTGCTTAATGATTTTTACAGCAAATACAGAATAGTTTTGAAGATATTCTGAATGAACAAAAAGGAATTTTCCAAACTGTGTCCCGATTTTTAAAATCTGATTTTACCCTGGTCAGTTGGTAAAGACCAGGGTTAAAAGCCTATTAACCATAAAGTTTAAATTGATGTGTCCAAGTCACGAAAATATTTAGGTCAGTTTCTCTTCTGCTGCTGATGTGATAAAGGTTAAGGAAGGCTGGCTCTTAAATATGTGCAACTTGAACTGGAAATAATTAAGTCATTTTTTTTTTTTTAATTCTCTCTTCCTTCCAGAGAGATGGAAACCTTGATGACTAGTTCCACTCTGCCTCCCCTTTTTGCAGATGAAGATGGCTCCAAGGAGAGTAATGATCTGGCTTCAACTGGGTAAGCAGCTGCTTTGGGACACTGGGCCTCTGCCTAGGCTTCAAAACAGATTCTGATAACGTATAAGGTGCTAAAGAGGTCGTCTTATATCATAAAAATAGAAGGTACATTTGTTATGCTTTGCCAAGAGAATGGGAGCTGTTGTAAACTGCTTTGATATCTGCATTCAGCCATCGTTTGCAGTGCTGGTTCCTGTGAACTGGAACGGCAGTACTGTGGGATCTAGGGAACAGGACTCCTGGCTACATAATCACCATTAAGGAAATACCTGCCACAGGGCTAGCTGCGAAAAGCAAACTCATTTTCTGTCTGAATTGCCACAAATATTAAAATAATTTTTTCCCCAAACATCAGATTTTTTTTAAGATCAGATTTTTAGTTATGGTTCTTTATTCAGGATGCCTAGGAGCTCTAGCTTACTTCTCTTTCTCCCAGCACGCACCACCCCCAACACCCCAACTCCTTTTTTTGGTATTTTTGGGCACATATATGAAGAAATATAGAAAAGGGCTAATAGCAATATTCCCTCTTCCAGTGACAGTCTCTGTTCCACTTGAATGTTTATCTTTTCTACTTAGATATTATTTGCCAAGGAAGAAATGTATTCACTAATAGATTGAAGTGCTAGCTAATCTCTAAGATGAATTATTTTAATATCCTTTATAGCTCTTTAAAAATAGACTACTCTTTATAATTCTGTTTCCTTCCCTGACATTCTTTACTCATTAATATCTGCCATCTGACTCTATTCAGATGAAACTGTTCTCCAAGACTTTGCTAAAAGCTGCCTACTTGCTGAATCCAGTTTGTACAGTAAAAATGTTCTGAGTGTCTGCTGTGTGTGCCAGGCACCATTCTAGCTGCTAAATACTAAGCAGAATAACCAAAACATACAAAAATTACAAAAATTCTAACCCCTATTCTATGGGGAAGTCAGACAATAGAAAGTATAAAGAAGTAAGCTGCATAATACATTGATAAGAACTATGGATTAAAAAATAAAGTCGGGAAGGGGAACAGGAAGGGCTTGGGGTGCTGTTTTAGATAAGATGGGCCAGAAGGGCTTTACAAGTGACTCGAATAAAAACCTGAAGAAAGTAAAGTAACTACCTACATTATGGGCAAAGATTATTCTAGGCAGAAGGAAGTAGTGAGTGGGAAAGCCTTGAGGTAGGAGTGTTTCTTCCTTTCAGAAACAGCTGAGAGGCCAGTATGACTAGAGCAGAGTATACCAGGGGGAGGGTATAGGCTTCTCAAACTTTAATGCACTTATGAATTGCCTAGACATCTTATTAAAATGCAAATGCTGAGTCAGAAAGTCTGAGTTAAAACCAGAGATTCTACATCCTATTAAGTTCCCAGATGATACCAGTGCCACTGGTGTGAGGCCGGTACTTTGAGTAGCAAGGGACTAGATCCTGTAGGTCCCTATGGGTCAGAGTAATCACTTTAACTGTCCCTCTGAGTGAGGTGCAAAAGTGTGAGGAGGTTTTGCACAAAATGATGTGATCTGACATTTTTAAATAGTATCCCTGTGGCTGATATATAGAGAAAAGAGTGAAGGGAGCAGGGACTGAAGCAGGAGACCAGTTTGGGTTCTAAAATAATTCGAGAGATGACTCAAAGGACTTCACTAGTGACAACAGTATTTTTGGCAGAGTAGTAGGGAAAAAAACCTCATTAGAGTGGGTTTCAAGGATTATAGGAATGGGGAGTGGTGAAAAGTATAGAATTCTAGATATATTTTGAAGATAAGCCAAACAGGATTTGCCTGAAAGACCAGATGAGATGTGAGAAAGGAGAAAAAAGCAGTCAAAGACAAGCTCCAAAATTTTGGCTTAAGCAACCTGAAGGGATGGAATAGCCATTACATTAGATGGCACACACTGAGCAAGTGGAGGAGGGAATGTTAGATTGGTTTTGGAGATTTTAAAATTGAAATGCTTATTAGATATCCAAGCAGAGATGTCAGATAGGCAGCTTGACACAGAGCTCTAAAGTTACAGGCTATCTAGATTGAAAAAAGAAACTTGGGAATTGATGAGCATATTACAGCTGACACTTAAGGCCGTGAAACTGGTTGAGATCATCAGATGAATGAGCACTGTGTAGGGAGAAAAGAGAAGAGACCTGACACTTGAACTTGGGGATATTCCAGCATTTACAAGTCAAGGAGAAGAGGAAGAGTCAGCAAAGAAGACTCAAGGGGGTACCTAAAAAGGTATTAGAAAAACCAGGGATGTGCAGGGTCCTGGGAAGCAGGTAAAAAATGTACTTCAAGGAAAAGGAAGAGATGAACTGTGTCAAATACTTCTGGAAGATCAGGTAAGATGAGATCTGAGAAATGACAATGGATTTAGCATGGAGGTCATTGGTGATCTTGACAAGAGTTGTAAACATTTATCTCCTTTGGGTTGGGTTTAAGATAGAATGAAGGGAGACAAATTAAAGTCAATAACTATAAACAGTTCTTCCCAATACAAACAACTAAAAGTCAGTAAGTGCCCCTCATCCTCTCATCCATGGTTTCACTTTCCATGGGTTCTGTTACCTGCCACGATCAGCCATAGTTGGAAAATACTAAATGGAAAATTTTAGAAATAAACAGTTCATAAGTTTTAAAGTGCCCACTATTCTGAATAGTATGATAAAATCTCACTGTCCCACCTGCCTGGGACGTGAATCATCACTTTGTCTGGTGTATCCCACCTGTTAAGTCACTTGGTGGTTGCCTCTCTTATCAGATTGATTATCACAGTATCTCAGTGCTTGTGTTCAAGTAACATTTATTTTACTTAATAATGGCTCCAAAGAGCAAAAGTAGTGGTGCCGTCAATTCAGATATGCCAAAGAGAAGCCGTAACGTGCTTTCTTTAAGTGAAAAGGTGAGAGTTCTTGACTTAATAAGGAAAGAAAAAAAAAAAATAATATGCTGAGGTTACAGAGATCTGTGTTAAGAATGAATCTTCTGTGAAATTGTGAAGAAGGAAAAAGAAATTTGTGCCATTTTTGCTATCAAGTATCAAACTGCAAGAGTTGTGGCCACAGTGCATGATAAGTGCTTAGTTAAGAAAGGCATTGAATTTGTGGGTGGAAGACATGAACAGAAAACAGGGTTCAGTATTATCTGCTCATCTACTGGGGATCTTGGAACGTATCACCCCTGGGTCGGGAGGCTTCTGTATAAACAGTTCCATAAAGGAAGGAGAAAAATGAAGTGGAATCAAGAAAGTTTTTTTTTCCCAGATAAGACTAATAATACTGTATTTGTTTGCTGATTAGGCTGATCAATTAGAGGAAAGAATTGGTGATGCCAGAGAGGGCAGAATTGCTGAAAACCTGGTTTTGAGTAGGCCAGTGGGTATGGGATCCAGGGCACAAATGGAAGGGTTGTTGGCTTTAGCTAAGAGCTTGGACAGTTCATTCATTGGAACTAAAGAGCCTTTTTTTTTTTTTCCCCCAGTCTGTATTCAATTTGTCATCTCTAAGCATTTGACACTTTTGACCACTACCTCTGATTCCTGTTCATTTCAGTCAAAGCATTCACAGGATGGGTACTTGTTCCCAAACCTAGTTTTCATATTTTACTAAAATAAGAATGTGCAAGAGTTAGTAACTTAAAATCTGATGGCACAGTTAAAATGAAGAATGACAGTGAAAGAAAAAGACATCGTACGATATCCAAAATGATTTAAATATTTGGAAAACAAAGCTGCCAAGATCAAACTGAATTTCTGATGGCAGCTCTTTTTCAGAGAACATGATTAGCATTGAGTTAATAATTTCTCTTATTTACCATTTTTCAAAGAACCTCAAAAATGTAGGATCCTCCTAGTTTAAATCTTCTATTTTCTCTGGAAAGGATCAGAAAAGTAAAATTTCTTCCCTCTCAAGGAGAGTCTGTATCTGCTTTCATTCATCTCTCAGCCCACTGTAATCTGGTTTTTATTCACATAACTCCACTAAAACTGGACTCCCTTCAAGTACAGGAGTACAGTTGAACTCCTTCAGATCTTCAAATTTAGCTGATATTTTTTAGCCTATCTTATGTGACATCTGCAACTTTTTGCTTGTGTAAAACCCCTTCTCAAAAGTCTTCTCACCTTGGCCTCTGTAACAGTTTTCTCTCGTCTCTTAGATCTCTTCATACCTTCCTTAGTCTTTCTCAGCTCGTGTAACACTTGATCTTAAAATATTGTTCCAACAGGGTTCTATCGTGGCTTTTCTTCCTACTATCTTTCTGGAGAAACACCTAACATTTCCCAATATTTCCATGAACTGATGCCTCCTGAAACGTCTCCTGCCTTTTCTTCACTTCCGTTCTCTCAGGACATGTGTCCAATTGTCTACAGGACAGCTCCACTTAATTATGCCAGGAATTACGTTTCAAGCTTATCATTTTCTGATCTGTCTTAACTTATCCGTCTTAATGTGTCTTACACACGTGTGTACACACACACTCTCCAGTTGTTACCTTGGTTAGTAGTACATTATCACCCAATCTAGAAACCTCAGAATTACCTTTGACTCTTCTTTTTCCCGCACTATTTATATTCATTCTATCATTTTGCCTCTTAATTATCCCTTAGCTTTTTCTCCCCTGTTCTCCCGCTTGCCGTGGTCTCTCACTTAGTCTTTCGCAGTAGCCTCCTGAAAAATTTCCCTTTCTCCTATTATACCCTGTTCTTTCTACCTGTAATAATATTGTTTACCTAGGGCTTTTCTGGTAATTCAAATGGTAAAGCATTCGCCTGCAATGCAGGGACCCAGGTTAGATTCCTGGGTTAGAAAGATCCCTTGGAGAAGGAAATGGCTACCCATTCCAGTATTCTTGCCTGGAGGATTCCATGGACAGAGGAGCCTGGTGGGCTATAGTCAACATTTACATGTTTACAATCCATTGTTTACCTAATGAATGCCTATTCATCTTTTAAGTCCTCCTCTGTAAAATCTTTCTTAACATTCTCTCCATGTATATAAAAGTCCTCATCCCCTCTACTGTACCTTGTGGCACATTTTATAGACCTCTGTTTCACTACTTGTATTGTAAGTATTTTCTGTAACCCTATAAAATATACATTCTTCCAGAATAATGACTGAATATCGCTCTCTTATACATCTTCCTCCACCTTCCCCACTACCTGCCCCAAACCCCAAACTCCCTAGCACATGGTGTTACCTTTATTTCCATTCCTTTATCTAAATGTTTAGTTAGGGTGTAACTCCATCTGAGATCCAACCATCATCTGTACCTTGAATCCACTTTTCAGAAAGATGAGGTTTGCTGACTCATCTGGAACAGAATGGTAGGAACAGAAAGTGTGTATCTCTGACTTATTAATGTTTATACCTGAATTTCTGAACTTGATAATATTGTTCTTAGATGATCTCATTGTCAACAAACACTATAATCCTACAGAAGGAATAGTCTGTGGAATGTACTGTAAGAGAAATTTCTTGTGCCCTTAAAGAACTGTCTCTTTTGTGATAGGGGGGCAAACTGCCTCCACAACTCCCATTCCTATTCTTTTCCATTAATAGTATTTTCCTTTTATCACATTGGAGGTACATGAAAAGTATCACATAAAAGTCAGCTGCATGCTCAGAGCTAAAATGTAAAGTCTCCATTGAGGAGAGAAGTAATCTGCGGGAGAAAGATTATAGTTGTTTTTAGTAGGAGACTTCTTCTTGGAACTGAGCTAGTCTAATCAAACACTGAAACCTTTTAAAAAGTGTTCTATAATTGCTATGGAGATATGGTTTATTTACATTTATACAGAATGAGGTGGGGAATTAATTCAAGGGCTGACATGTGATTTTCCTGGCAGTGAAATGTGTCTTGAACCTTGATAAGTAGGAGGTTTTGATGCTGCTGATACTAAACTTCTCCACTCTGACGATCATTCTGCAGGTTAACCCACCCAGAGGCTCCATATAGTAGTGGAGCCACATCATCCACCAATAATCCAGAATTTGTAGAGGATCTCTCCCAAGGTCAGCTGCTTCAGAATGAATCTTCAAATACAGCAGAAGGCAATGAACAGAGGCATGAAGATGAGGTGAGCTGAAGTATCTCCTCTTGTTACTGGTCTCTGAGGCTTCGTAAAGAAGCAGTCAGCAAGGGAGTTGATTGAGGTGTTCATCCTCTGGCCTTCCATTCTGAAGAATATTCTGTTTTATATTTCTTCTTTTACATAGAACCATATTAATGTTTTTAATGATATAGAGACAAGTAGACTCTTCTTTATCCCCTGCCAAGAAAATTTATACCTCATCAGATTAGATGCTCAAATACTGCATGAGTTGAATGATTAAATTAAATAAGTAATTAATGAGGAGTCTACATGCACTTACTCAAGACCACATACTGCTCACCTGCAGCATATATGCCCAAAGGGTCCACACGATTTGCCAGGTCATTCTCCCTCCCATAGAAGGCTGCTGCTGCTGCTGCTGCTGCTAAGTCACTTCAGTCATGTCCGACTCTGTGTGACCCCATAGATGGCAGCCCACCAGGCTCCCCCGTCCCTGGGATTCTCCAGGCAAGAACACTGGAGTGGGTTGCCATTTCCTTCTCCATTGCCTGAAAATGAAAAGTGAAAGTGAAGTCGCTCAGTTGTGTCTGACTCTTCGCAACCCCATGGACTGTAGCCTACCAGGCTCCTCCGTCCATGGGATTTTCCAGGCAAGAGTACTGGAGTGGGTTGCCATTGCCTTCTCCGCCCATAGAAGGCATCTTTTTCTAATTCACACAAGGGCAGTCGTGCCCTTGTTGGACTCCGAGTGTTCCTCACAAATGACTGATTACATTTTCTGTGTTTTAAGGTACTTTTTTTTTAAGCCATAGAAGAGTACCACCATTGATTTTTGTCTTTATTCTCATTTTGAAAAAGCTGATTCTTTCTACATTGGCATTCTTAAAGATTATGATGATGTGCTTGCTTCGGCAGCACATATACTAAGATTATGATGAATGCTTGTGTGTGTTGTATACTCAGTCACTTAGTCATGTCCAACTCTTTGCAGCCCCATGGACTGCAGCACCCCATACTCCTCTGTCCATGGGATTTTTCAAGCAAGAATACTGGAGTGGGTTGCCATTTCCTACCCCAGGGAATTTTCCTGACCCATGGATTGAACCTGGGTCTCTTGTATCTCCTACAGGTTGGCAGGCAGATTCACCTGAGAAGCCTCATGATGAATGCTTAAAGCTTCTTAAACATCTTAAATCCTTAGTAGCTTTAATGTTAAATGTTACTAGGGTTACAAAACAGAAACAACAACAACAAAAACTGTTACCAAATATATCATTTGCCCAGTGCTAAGTTATTATACCATTGTATATATATTTAAAGGAGTACGGTATGGTAATTGATATTTAGATATTTTCATCTCATTTTGATTATCTTTCTCTCCTCTGAAATAAAAATGCTTATATCCATAAACCTTTATTAACTGATAGGCTATATGTATTTGTAAAATTATGAAGCAAAAGTACCTTGTATCTTGTTTAAAAGGACAAAGAAAAAAGCTGTGGTAAACATTAGTGGTACTTAAACTTTGTGGGGGGGAGGTGGGGAGCAGTGGTTTCATCTTTTAATAACATATAAAACCTCTGATTTATAAAATAAACATCTTAAGAAATAAATCAAGCCAAATAACTAGTCTTCATTCTGGATATATTATAGTTGCTAAATTTTTCTAAGTCTTATATATTAATTTTAAATTCTATAGTGCTACCTGCTATGGGAAATAAACTGATCTTTGAATGATATCAGTGAGAAAGACCCTGATAATGATTTTAATCCCAGTGTTACAGCTTGTCTCTTCTTTTGTTGTCAAAAGTGCACATGACAGCATCTTGTTCTGATCTGCTATAGCAGTGTCGGCGGCCCTGGCACAGTGCTGTGTTTGTGCTGCCTCTCTCATCTAGAATATTCCCCTGGCAGGAGTCAGGCTTTGTTAAGTGCATATGAAGGCCAGAGTTTATTTATGTGATTGTGGTAGGGGTACCTTACCCTTTTGTTTTGTTTTTTTAATATTCACTTTTTTTTTTTTGGCTGTGCTGGGTCTTCACTGCTATGCTCAGGCTTTTCTCTAGTTGGCAGAGAGCAGGGGCTACTCTCTAGTTGCAGCTCATGGGCTTTTCATTGCAGTGGCTTCTCTTGTTGCAAGCACAGGCTCGGGGTACACAGGCTTCAGTAGTTGCAGCACATGGTCTCAGTAGTTGCAGCTCATAAATTCCAGAACACAGGCTCAGTAGCTGTGGCACATGGGCTGATCTTCCCAGACCAGAGATCAAACTGGTGTCCCCTGCGTTGCAAGGCGAATTCTTAACTACTGAGTCACCAGGAAAACCCCGGTACTCCTTATTCTTATCTGTTGGGATTAGTGCTAAAATGGCCCCTTAGTGAAACAGTGTGTAGCATGGTACATAAAAAGGTCTGCAGGTGAACCATCTGGAGTCCCTTCCTACAGACTGCATTGCAGTCTTTTGTTCCTATAACAGATCTGGAGAGCTTTGACTATGCGGGGCCTTAATGGTGAGAAAATGCACTTCTTAATCCTGTTTTGTTTGTCAGTGTTCATTGTTGCTTTACTGGGAAAATTTTTGTTGTTGTAATTTGATTTGGAGTTTTAATTTTGACTTGTTTTGCAGCAAAGAAGTAAACGAGGAGGTTGGTCCAAAGGAAGAAAGAGAAAGAAACCTCTTCGAGACAGCAATGCACCCAAATCCCCTCTTACAGGATATGTTCGGTTCATGAACGAGCGTCGAGAGCAGCTTCGAGCAAAGAGACCAGAAGTCCCATTTCCAGAAATTACAAGGATGTTAGGCAATGAATGGAGTAAACTTCCTCCGGAGGAAAAACAGGTAATTGTTCCTATTCCTGATCCTTTGCTTGGTTTTGATTCTGTCTCAAAAATAATTTTTGTCAGAAAAGCAAAGAGAATGGACTCTTGATGCTTCACTTTTGTCATGATACCTAGGAGACCAGAATAGCAGGGTCCTTCCTAGTCCTTTTATTTAGCACAGTAGTTTTTATGCTCTTCCACGGTCTGCTGTAGGCATGTGAGCAATCTCAACCAAAGCAGCTCCACTTTTATTTGCTTTATACGCTGAGTTCATGTAAGACTTATGTAAAAAATAGTTCAATATTAAGAAATCTATCAATATGATTTATCCTGCTGAATTAAATGAAAAGTCATGAGTTAAATGAGAATTTTGATAAAATTCTGCTGTTCACATAAGAATTTTAAGAAAAAGATTTAACTGTTTTAATAAACTTTTTAAACTGGAGTCCTGGTAAATTTATCCTACCATGGAAAATAAAGCAAGAACTATTTGAATTCTCTTCCCTCCAAGACAGAAATTAACCCTATTGCCAAACTGAAACAAATCCATTAGAGAGATTTGAGAGGAAGGGAGAAGGCAATGGCACCTCACTCCAGTACTCTTGCCTGGAAAATCCCATGGACAGAGGAGCCTGGTAGGCTGCAGTCCATGGGGTTGCGAAGAGTCGGACACGACTGAGCGACTTCACTTTCACTTTTCATCTTCATGCATTGGAGAAGGAAATGGCAACCCACTCCAGTGTTCTTGCCTGGAGAGTCCCAGGGATGGGGGAGCCTGGTGGGCTGCCGTCTATGGGGTTGCACAGAGTCGGACACGACTGAAGCAACTTAGCAGCAAGGACAAGATAGCCACAAACTGACTGAAATGCCACAAAAGTAATGTGATGGTAATGATGTTGAAGTGGTTTGGGGTTAAAAGTTCCCAGCATTCTCAGCATCTGAAGTATATCTGTAATTCTTTTTATGTCCTACACTCCTTAAAAAGGATTCCAAACAAATTAAACCAAATTGAAAAACACTCTTGGGAATTAACTGAATTCAAAAAAATTTCAAAGAGATCAGATTGAGTTGCAACTTGAAGCTCTGTGTTTGTGGTAGCAAGCTAATAGAAAACAGTGTACATCATCCATTGTTTCAGCTCTAATGTATAAAGGGCTAGACAGAGATCATGAGCTATACATAGTAATTACTCTTTTCTCTTTTTTAATTTTTTTATTTCAGAATTAATACATGCTCATTGTTTAAAGTTTTTCAGATAATGGAGTGATAACTAGTTAGGGCAAGTATTTGTTCTCAAATTTTTATTTGAAAATATTGATTTGAAAATACTCTCCTGGGCAAGATTGGGCATGTACTCTTTCTTTCTCTCTGTCTCTCACAATCACACACACAAACACACACAATTTTCTGAATTTTTTCATATAAGTTACATACATCATGGCCCCTTACCCTTAAATATTTCAGTGTGAATTTCCTTAGACACATTCTCTCACTTAACCACAGTTAGCAACCTCATAATTTTATATGAACACAATACTTCTATCTAACTTACCGTCTATATTCCAGTTCTGTCAGTTGACCTAACGTCATTCCTCTGTAACATTTCCCCCTCCAGTTCAGATTCCAGCCCAGGGGTCAGGTTCTGTGTTTAGCAGTCAAATCTCTAGATTCCTTTAATCCAGGATATTTCCACACCTTTCTTTGTCTCTTATGACATTGAAAAGAATACCATCTCTCTCTCTTCCTCCCCCTCCTTTTGTTTACTCTTAACAGAACATTCCTCATTTTATATTTGTCTGATGTTTCCTCATGATTAGATTGAGGTCATGCATTCTTGGTCAGAAAACTGCATAGATGGTGTTGGCCCTTCTCACAGTATCGCATATGCAGGCACACAATGTCATTTATTTCTTGTTGGTAATGTTAATTTTGCTCACTCAGTAAAGTTTTTCACTTTCTCTTATAATTAAGAAGCAGTCTGTGCAGAGACATTTTAAGAACATGCAAATAGTCTGTTCCATTTCAGAATTTTCCCTAGATTTAGCAGTCATTAATAACTTCTCCTTGATCTAATCTTTACCATGATGATTGCAAAATGATGATTTTCCAACTCTAGCACTCACTTCATATGTGCTGGTTGACCCTTGGCATTCTAAGCAAGAGCCCTCTTCCTCTCTCCATTTATGTATTTGTTTATTTGTTTACTATTGGTATAGGCATATGAATCTCTCTTTTTCCCAATGGTTTATAAATTATTACTAAGTAAATTTGATACTTAAATTGCCCCAGATTTGGCCAGGGTGTCCTCTATATCTGGCTTTTGTGTGGGACAAGGCCATTAACATAATTTCTGACTCTAGTTTGTGTTCATTTAGAAGCAGTATTTTTCTACTCTATTTCTTAAACCTAATTGATGAATGAAAAGTACAAGGCATTAAACAAAATTATCCTAGTAGATCAATGAACTTTGTTTAAATAATTAATAGCACAAGGCATATAGATACAGGCTCTCTCATAGTAGTCCATTTTAGGTCCATAGGATGAGGTCATTCTTTTTTATGTTCTTTGTGTCTCCTCTCTCCTGGCTCTTAAAAGGCGAATTGATGTATGAGATCATCCCCTCAGAATGGGTTGGGGATAAAGAAACAGAGTAATATTCCATCCTCTCCCCTGGGAAGATTTAAGTGTGCCTATGTGGTGTGTTGAGGACTCTAGTGGCCATGTATACTTCTATCTATAGGATTAGAGGAAGAGCCATAATCTTCTTGTGAATTTTTTATGAGAATGACCTCAATAGAACTTGTCTTCAGTGAGTTAAAAAAGGCAATAGTCTAAAAAGTCAAAATTGCCTTTTTCTTTTATAATTGAGAGAGATTTTTTTCACATGATTTTTTTTTTTTTTGTAATGCTCAAAAGTTTATTCCACTTTTACTTTTCTTTCCATGTTCTAATTATCTTTTGTTTTCTTCAAAGAGTTCTTTGGTATTGTACCTCAGTAAGATCTATTTCTTGAAAATAATTCCACATTTCTTTCCTAGCGCTACCTTGATGAGGCAGACAGAGATAAGGAGCGTTACATGAAGGAACTGGAGCAGTATCAGAAGACTGAGGCCTACAAGGTTTTCAGCAGGAAAACCCAGGATCGTCAGAAAGGCAAATCTCATAGGCAAGGTATCAGAACCAGAATCAAATATATTTGTAGTTTGTTTTGCATGATGGAGTGTCATAAAGCCTACTATTAGAGCAATAAAGATAAAAGATATGTTTCTATCATTTCTCTATTATACTAGATTCACTTAAAGCATCATTTTCAACATTTATTAAAATCACACTACTCTTGTTTAGAAATTTCAGTTGGGTTTCCATATCCAGGATCAACAGTTTGACTTGTACTCCAAGACCCCTTTTAGTTGCCTGTGCTGCTGCTTCTATTTCCACTGTAGGCATTTCTCTGCAATGCAGAAGACTCGGATTTGATCCCTGGGTTGGGAAAGTCCCCTGGAGAAGGGAATGGCAACCCACTCCAGTATTCTTGCCTACAGAATCCCATGGACAGAGGAGCCTGGCAGACTACACTCTATGGGGTTGCAAAGAGTCGGACACGACTGAGCAGCTACCACTTTCACTAACACCTCTAAACCTTTCATGTGATCCTTTCTCCCAGCTTCCAGTGGTAAATCTTTTTAATTCACTCATTCTTATTTGCATGTATTCAAAAAATGTGTTGAACACATCCTATTACATATCAGGATCTCACCTAGGCATAAAGGATGCAAAGGTAAACAAGATACAGAAGATCCTGGTCTTCATGGATCTTTTGTTTTCTGTAAAATTGTTCATCACACTGTTAAAGTATTGCTAAAGTTCCCCTTTTTCAGGGAACACTGCCAAAGAAAGAAGCCCCACTCATAACAGTCTGTCATTCCTTAGCTATTGCGTCTTCTCCACATTTGGGCATCTTGCCTGCTAAACTGTAATGTTGTGCAAACAGCCTTTGGCATGTGTTTCCTGTCCACTCTCCCACCCTGTTCTCCTTAAAGGTGAGGACTGTGTCTGCTGTTTTCTCTTCTGTCGAATTGCATAACCTATAAGACGGGGTTCCCTTTAACTCTTGTTGACTGATTAATAAAGCTATTAGAGAAAATATGATGTTTTGAGAACCCACATATACCAGCAGTTTCTGTATTTTGGCACGGTCATTTCCTTAAGTTTTTTTTAAATTTTGTTTTGTTTTTCAGCTTAATATTCTTGTTCTTTCATATTTTTAGATGCAGCCCGACAGGCCACTCATGATCATGAGGTAATTAACTTTCTGTCTCCATTGTGTGTATGTGTGTACATGTGATATATGTATATAATGATGATGCTGTTTGAAATGCTATTGGACTGTTTTTTAATGAATGGCAGAGCATTTTCTGTCCTGTAATTAGGATTGAGTTAGTTGCCTTTAGCTTAAGGATTCCTAGCATATGGCAGACACTTATGTCATGAGTCTGTTCTTGAACTAAAGCCCCTAACTCTAGTCCTTTCTTGTGGTCCAAGAATTTTACTGGCTTTAAATGCTGAAGATGGCTGGAATCTGGAGTGATGTATAGAAATGGGGACCAACTAAAAGCTATAACTTGACCATAGTTTATCATCACCAGATACTATATTCTAACTCTCAGAAAGTTGTTATTTAGGAAATCCAGCATTTAGTTAAAATGCACTATTCAGCTTACAGCATCTGCAGAGCACAAGTGACAATATCTTGATTTCTGTGCCTCCTTTCTTCCCTGGCACATATTTGTTTACCCGTCTTTCCGCCCTGCCCCCCCCCAATTTGGTTCAGTTTCAGCAATAGGATTTTGATCTATGTTCCCGTATAGGATTGAGGCCTATGTGTGTTGGCTGTGTTGCATAGAGAGCTTTAAATATATATTTAGCCTATGGTTAATATATGATTGTACAAAAATAAAATGTGTGGTATTTTCGTGCATGAAAATGTTCAGTGACTCCTCATTGCTTACCAAATCACATTCAAACTCAGCAACCAGGGTTTTCTGTAATTAAGTGCCAATTTCCCTTTCCAAATAACCTAACTCCTATATGTCTCTCTTTAAAGCTTTTTATTTTGTATTGGGGCATAGCTGAATAACAGTGTTGTGATGGTTTCAGGTGAACAGCGAAGGAGACTCAGCCCTACATACACAAGTGTCCTCCCCCAGACGCCCCTCCCCTCCAGGCTGCCACCACTGCCATATAGTAGTTCCTTGTTGGTTATCTGTTTTAAATATAGCAGTATGTACATGTCCATTCCACACTCCCAAACTGTCCATGTATATCTTACGTACTTAAAAAATACTAACTGTCCTCTAAGTGCCCCGTCCTTTCCTGCCTCATGCCTGTACTCATATTCTTCCTTTCATGAGCATACTTTCTTTCCCTCACTCTTTTTTTTTATCATCCTCTTGTATCATCCAATTTTGCCTCCAAATTCTAGTCATCCATCAAACCCTATTTCAAGTTCCATTTTCTGCTTCAAGCTTTTTCCTGTTTCCTCCAACTTCCCTTAAACCTCACGGCTCTCTATATGTCTTTTATGCACTTAGCTGGTCTGCCTAAGGTGCCAGAGTTACTCAAGTGCTTCTGTCATTAACACTTTTGGATTATAATCTCTTTGAAGGCATGTGTGGTCTAGTTTCCATTCTGTACCCATCCACATACCATCTAGCATTATGCTCTTGTATGGAGGAGTTCTTCCACAAATACTCATTTGTTTTTATACAAAACCCATTTGTTGAAATAACACTGGAAACTTACACAAAAAGAATTTTCTGATGCACTCTTTTGCATGCACTGGGTTTTTCACTAAATCAAGGAAATCACTTCTTCAAAATAATAACTTATTTATTGTGGAGTTGTAGTTCTCATACCTAATTTGGTATTGGTTACCTTCAAAATGTAAGAAAACTTTTAGATTCACAATTCAAGTAGATTGATCACCATCCATGAATTATAAAGTGAGAAGCATGGTAAATATGAACATTTTATTTTTCATATAAATCCTATATAAATGTAGTTATATATGACATCTCTGTGTTCCAATTAGGATGAAATTTTTTTTGCTTGAGAAACTGTATGTACACTATATGTTTTAACTCATAATTGAATTGTGTTATAAGTTTTCTATACTGCCAGATACTTGTATAATTACTCATTGCCCACCAATATCATAAATTTTCTAAACTTCTTTTTTTCCCTATTAAGCGTCCTTTATAGCTTCTGTATCCTTAATAGTTACAAAAGAGAGTACGGACAGTAAAATCTTAGATCTCACATTTTCTAGTCAATGACTGACTGACTCCTTTCATCAATATGGATTTTGCTGGCCAAACCATATGTGGCATTTTATGCCTCTAATAAAGTTAATAGTTGTAATAAGAAAAGATTTAGTAGACTTAGTCAGTCGCAGAAGCTGCTGCTGCTGATTTTAGAAATTAAGCATTTTAATAAAATATGTTATTTTAGTATGATAGGACTTTCTGCAGTATATGAAAAGGAATAAGTCTCTTTGTGATTTTCCTGTTTCAGGATTAGACACATGTAAAACCAAAGAAAAGGAGGGAGTAGGTGGAAAGCCAGTAGTAGTTTCTCAAATATGTATACACTAGGCTTTATAAACTTGTCTGGTGTATGCCCAGGTCAGGATAAAGCTCTCTTGGTAAGGTTATTGACTCAATTAATGTCACTCACTTTATCTGTTTTTTTTTTCATTGAATAACATCGTACTAAACCAGTTAATTTCAAAACAGTTGCAATTTGAAAAACTGGTTTGACAGTTTTTAAACACAGCCACACATAACCTCTTAGTATAATAAGAGTTAAGAAAAATAAGAAAGCACTATGAGTGGGAAAAGAAAAAAAGCCACAGAAGCCCCATGGAAAGGAACAACTGAATCAGACCTTAAGATGACTTAGGTTTTGTGGGGGCATTACATATATATACATATATATCTTTGGATAAAGTGGCCTGAACTGAGTTATGAGGAAGTTTATAAAAGAGCAAGTATCTTGCAACGTGCCTGAAACATCACATTTCTAAATACATGTTTATTTCCTTTTTCTTATCCTATTAGGAATAAAATGGCAAATGCCATAAAACAGTTTTCAAGCTCACATCAAAATTACTAAGACCTCAGAAATCCTCTCACCTGACCCCCTCATTTTGCCAGTGAGGAAAATGACTTGCCTAAGATAGGAGAGAATGTCCCAGAATCACTTACTGAATTGGTTAGAGGCAGAATTGTGAGTGAAACCCAGGCGTCTGTAGCCCAGGCTTATTAAGGTCTCTTGGCAGTGCCCTCCACACTATATGGAATAAACAGTGTTGCAAGTAAAAATGGTCCTGGCTGCCTGTGGTGTCAGCAAAATTTGTTGCCACTTGAGACAGAAATGATTTTATTTGTATATATTTAGTAAAGAAACTATTGTATTCCTTAATGGAACTTAGATTCCTAAGACGTTGTTACCAATGTAGATACTGGGGAGCCCTGTTAGAGCTCAGGAAATGCTGACCTGAAAGCCATTCAGACCATTCTGCATAGCCGTGGGGCACTTCAGCCTGGTACACAATATTGAGAGCATTCCTTAAAGTAAAGGGCACTTGAGAGAAGCATATCACTCCATGAGATTCTGGCCCTGAGCCTAGATCACAGCAAAATAGTTTCAGTTCAAAAGGCCTCTGTTCTCTTACCTTCCACTCAATATATAGAATGAAAACCAAAGTGAAGAGTATTCTTGCTCCTCTCAAATCAGAAGCCAGACTGCTAGACCCAGGAGTCAGCTAGTGTTACTCTCAAGAAAGTATCTAAATCTCATGTGAGGACTAAGATAGAAACAATAATTTTGTTTCTCCTTTAATTTATGAAAAATGACAAAATGACACTCAACCTGAACAAATTAGACCCTTTCAATGACGAGGTAATGAAATCCTTATGATTTTAATCCCTTGAGTGATCCTTGGAGCAGCTTAAGTATATCTGAGCCCCCAAGAGGATCCTCTCCAATGCCGAGTAATGTACTCAGTAATGGAAGAGTGCTGATGGTTTTTATGACGACTCTTCAGTTAAGTAGAATTTCTCTCTTGGCCTTTCAGAGACTGAACAGTTTCATTTAATTGCTGTGGTGTTTCTTATTTTGTACTCTTAAGAATCTGTACCAAGAGGCAGTGTGTTAATGCACTTATGTGGTGCTATCCTCTGCCCTTATGTAGTTAGCTTGGTCTGGACTGCTCTGGCAAGGAAGAAAACAGAATTACCTGTCTGAGCAGAATCTAAGCCTTGGAGAGGGCTCTTGGTACCATGGTAATGGGAGCCAGGCATCCCCACCGACCCATCTGACTGGCAGATATTCAGACCTATAGCTAAGTAAATTGATCTCACACGACTGAAACGACTTAGCAGCAGCAAGCCAGTACAGTTAAGTAAGAGACTGAACAGGATGGGATGATAAAATTATAAGCCTTTATCTAAAGTCATTTGTGGATTTATATCTGTTATATCTTATACAGTAACAGAGTTAAAGCATATGGTAAGCCAGCAGAGTTGAGAGAAAGCCACTGTGAGCTATATCTAAGATCTCTTCTGGAACCAGTCTTTCTTACCCATACATTAATTCTCTTTGAGATCCACCAAGAACTGGCTAGAGGCAGAGCTTTGCCTGTTGAAACTGGGGCCTTCAGTGATAATTCTGTTGTTTGTTTTTAAATCATTCTGGAAAACTTCACTTTCTTTCTTTAAGAGGTAGAAGGGCAAAAATTAAGTGCTCTGAAAGTTTCTTCAGGTAAATACATAGTTTTTCAGACTTCCAGCCTACTAGATGTCTCTCTTAATGAGCTGCCCTTGGCCGGCAGTTCACATAGCCCAACCCTCCATAACAAGGCAGGCACCGATACGAAAACAGGAGCCTGGCTGTCAGAGTTCCCTCATAGGCTGTTAACTGCTTAGCCTTTCTGCTGGGCACCAAATTATATTTGTGTTCAAAGATAAAAGACTAGTGGTGGCAAGAGTAGGAAATATACATTCTATCTCTGGCACTTAATGTGTTTTTACAGGAATGATTTCTAGACTTTTTAAACTATTCTTTATGTTATAAAGGTTTTGAAATCCTCAGATTTCACTAGCAATTTCTTCAGTACTCATTTCCCACTGTTTTCTTTACCATCTTATATTATGCAAGATTTTAAACACTGCCAAGACACTTACAATTTATGTTCTTAATGTTTTCAACTTTAAATTCATTGTAGAAATTGCTGCTAAAGCATTTTGAAATATTGACTTTATTCACAAGGATCATTGTGAATATGTTTTGCAGTGGTTTTGTGAGACTTATTTTTAATGGCTTATTGGTGAATTAATTTTAGGTTTATTATTTTTTCTCTCACATAATCCTTGGCATTCTCATATTTAGAGCCTAGTTATTACTGACTTTTTGGTTTTGTTTGTTTTTCCTGGGTCCGAAGAAAGTCTGAAAGATCCCGTTATAGGCTGCCCTTGTAAATAAGAAGAAGTAAAAGTAGACGTCCTAATGGAATACCATTATTATTGCTCGTGGCTGGCAAATCTCTGCTTAAAATTCTTATTGTCCACTCTGCAAAGTTAGATTGCATCATCCTATCTCTGAGAGCACTTTATATGCATAACCAAGAGAAGCAACAGAAAAATCACCCAGAAATTCTTTCTCTATACCTACCTCTTGGATGAAAAGTTATGACCAACCTAGAATTGTGGTGTTGGAGAAGACTCTTGACAGTCCCTTGAACAGCAAGGAGATCCAACCAGTCCATCCTAAAGTAAATCAGTCCTGAATATTCATTTGAAGGACTAATGCTGAAGTTCCAATACTTTGGCCACCTGATGTGAAGAACTGACTTATTTGAAAAGTCCCTGATGCTGGGAAAGATTGAAGGTGGGAGGAGAAGGGGACGACAGGGGATGAGATGGTTGGATGGCATCACCAACTTTATGGACATGAGTTTGAGCAAGCTCCAGGAGCTGGTGATAGACAGGGAGGCCTAGCATGCCGCAGTCCATGGGGTTTCAGAGTCAGACATGACTGAGCGACTAAGCTGAACTGAATGATACCGACCTCAGTCACTTTCTCCCTTGTACACTGTTGACTATTCAGAACACAGAGCTAAGAAATGGTTTCCAATATCTTTATTAGGGAAATTTATGTAGGTTTGTTTTAAGGTTTCATTGCACAGCAGTTGTCACCTGAGAGATCTGAATACTTAACATGCTTGAGCTCTGTGAAAGTTTGGTTCCAAAGGAAAGGTGAATACATTTTCTTCACAGTCTCACCTAGACTGACTGACTGCTGCTCATCTTACTATTTCTTTAAGGAAAACGTGACCATTGTGCCTTCGGGCACTACTATTTAATTTAGTTTAAGAATTAACTGTTTTGTTACTCTTGATTCACAGAAAGAAGCAGAAGTAAAGGAACGGTCTGTTTTTGACATCCCTATATTTACAGAGGAATTCCTGAACCACAGCAAAGGTGATTACCAAAGGATCGTATTGCGTTCCTCACATCTGTGACAGGGGATTTAGTTGTCAGGAGAAATTAATTGCTCAAAAGCAATGGTAGTGATACTCCCGACCCTGGGACTGGTCTGAAAGAAGAAAGTTGCTTCTATTTCACTCTCTATTAAAAATAGCTACTCAGAGACGAGTGAGGAAAGTTCAGCCAGTGTTGTCAAAGCAGCTTTAGTCTCTGAATCAGAGGAAATAAATATACATCACTAATTCAGTTGCTTTCAGGCTGTTAGCCAAGAACCCTTTGTACTAATGAAAGCTTGCATGGATATCCAAAATATAAAATAAATAAGCAAAGCTGACCCCACTGCAATAAAGCTTTGGACCCACAGCTGTGCTTGCCCAGTCTCCCAGGATCCCCCTGTGAAACCCCTCAGGCTTCTCATAGCACGGCTTTAAACAAACCAAACAGACAAACACTGGAAATTGCAGCTGTTCCTTGCAGTCTTAAGTATAGAATATGACCAGCTTTAAGAATTAAAATAACTCTGGAGAGCCAGGCGTTTTATTGCTGAAATTGCTATCAGAAAGGCCATAATGAGACTAGGGACAGGAGGAGGGGTAGCTAATTAGAGACAGCTAAGCAGAACTTCTAGAAGAGTCACTGGGACTCCTCAGAGACACTGTGTTACCTGTGTTTTGGGGGGCTTGCTTCCTCAGCTCGGGAGGCAGAGCTCCGTCAGCTTCGCAAATCCAACATGGAATTTGAGGAGAGGAACGCGGCCCTGCAAAAGCACGTGGAGAGCATGCGCACAGCGGTAGAGAAGCTGGAGGTGGACGTGATCCAGGAGCGCAGCCGCAACACCGTCTTACAGCAGCACTTGGAGACCCTGCGGCAGGTGCTGACCAGCAGCTTCGCCAGCATGCCCTTGCCTGGTAACATCATCCCCACCTGAGTCGTGTAAAGTGGTGGGGGCTGGGGAGGTGCTGCATATGCTGGCGTTGGTGTGGTGAGGCTGAAGTCTCCCTTCAAGGGGAAGACCAATAAACTCCGAGGTCGTTTCCTCAGAGTTTTCTGTAGGTAATGGAATAGAATCTCAGTATTGGTTAAAATCTGGAGGAGGGCATGGCAGCCCACTCCAGTACTCTTGCCTGGAGAATCCCCAGGACAGAGGAGCCTGGTGGGCTCTAGTCCGTCCAGTCGCAAAGAGTCAGACACAACTGAGCCATTAAGCACAGCACAGCCCATTGGTTAAAATCATCCAAAATTTCAGACTCTCTGCTCAGTTAAATTTTTCTTCAATTATATTTTAACATAATCTGCTTTCTACTAAGCTTAATTTGATTTTCAGAATAGTGGAAACTGTGTAATAAATCCTCAGTGGAGTGCTTTTCTTTTTTTAAATTGTGCTATAATTGATGTATAACATTGTGTTAATTTCCAGTGTACATCATAATGATTCTATATCTGTATATGCTGTGAAATGATCACCCAAGTCTAGTTACCATGTGCCCCCATGTGTGCATGCACGCCAAGTCACTTCAGGCGTGTCCTACTCTTTCCAACCCTGTGGGCTGTAGCCCTCCAAGCTCCTCTGTCCATGGGATTTCTCAGACAAGAATACTGGAGTGTGTTGCCACGCTCTCCTCCAGGGGATCTTCACAACCCAGGGATTGAACTCTTAGCTCTCCTGCATCAGTAGGTGGGTTCTTTGCTGCTAGTGCTACCTGGGAAGCCTATACCACCTTACAAAGTTGCAAACAAATTTTTCTTCTTGTGATGAGAACTTTTAAGATACACTTTCTTGGCAGCTTTCAAATACATGGTACAATACTATTGACCACAGTCACCATAAGGCACACTCCACCCCCATGACTTAATTTATTTCATAACAGGACGTTTTTATTTCTTGATCCCCTCTCCCATGTCACCTGTTCCCCCAGAGCACTTTTCCAGAGCATATAAATGTGCTGGCTTTGTGATATTGTCTTAATGGGAAGGAAAAGAAATACTAATATTTCTTATATATGTTTTCATGTTGAAAATAGTCACAGTAGATCTAAGAGAGTCCTTAACCTGTTTTATGCAACTACTCCTATATGCTGTGCAGCAATAGTAGTCCATCTGTTTATTTAGAGTATGTGGGTTAATTTCATTTCTTTGAGGTCTGAAAGTCTCTCTTCTGAAATTAAAATCTTCTCTGTGGAGCAGACCCCATTAGAGTCAAGTTTCTTTGCTGTGGAATCACTGATCTGTGTTACTATTGAACTGAATGGGGAAGCTTTTCTTACTTTCTCTTATCTCACTTCAGGAAGTGGAGAGACACCTACAGTGGACACTATCGACTCCTATATGAACAGACTGCACAGTATTATTTTAGCTAATCCCCAAGACAATGAAAACTTCATAGCTACAGTTCGAGAAGTTGTGAACAGGCTTGATCGTTAGGGAATGGTGAGTGCTCACTGACTTGATTCGTACATGCCAGCACATCATCAAAACTAAGATGGCATTAGACCTTATTAATACTATTAAAATCCTGGAATGACATTGAATAAGTGAGTTGGAGGCTTAAGATTCCTGTTGCTTGGTTGCTAAATGTAGTAAATAGTGTTGGAAAACTGAATCAAGATAATTTTTCCTCATGCATGCCTCCATGTGGCTTAATGGAAAGAGCATGATTTTTGTGGTTGGATCTCAATTCTAGCTTTGTCACTTATTAAGTTGTATTCTTAGGTATTAGTTTCCCAAAGGGTTTTGAAGGTTGAGTGAGAAACTTAAAGGAAATAACCCCACAAACAACACACTGGACAAAATAAGTATCACTTAATTGTTAAGCTTCCTTTTCCCTGTAAATTTAACGATAATTCACAATAGTCAGTGAGACATTGTATGTTTACAAGCCTATGTAAGTAAGCTTTTCATTTACCATTCAATATCAGAGTAACAGTTGTGTGTTAAATGTTAATGTGGACTAAACTTACAGTGAAACAGTTAATGCCTTGATTGAATATATTAAAAAATATATAAACTCTCAATAAGTGAAAGGAGAGAAACAAGAAAATAAACTTTTTAAAAATACATTCAACAAATGACTTGTAATATGTTTTACATCCTTTTAGAAGAGAAAAAATACATTTCCAAAGGGGTCCTGCCTTTATAAACTTTTTGGTACTCATGGTCAGTCATCAGTATCATTTCTTAAATGGAACTGGTTATTTTTTCACTCAGATTCCTAGAGATAGAGTACCCTTTAGTTTGTCATTCCACAATTGACAGCCCTTTGGTCTGTCAGTTAAATTGTTCCATCCCTGCAGACATACAAACTATGTGGAAATCTTAGGGTTGGACCATACAGTGAATGGCCATATATGGATGCTAAAACAAGAGTGGATGGCAAGATACACTCCTTAGCAAGGCTGGTCATGGATTTATATCTTTATTTATTTGTCTTGCAGGTAAATGAGCATACTCATATACATGTTCATATTCTAACATGGTCTGGGTCTTGAGCAACGTGTGCAAGAATCAATAAAACCTATAATTCTTTATCTAACGAGGTTGTGTCTGCCCGCAGAGACGAAAGCAGTCGTCTCTATCCTTCTTGGCCACGGGCTCCAATAGTAACTGTACAGGGCGATTCGTCATACTTTCGCCCAGTTGTGCTCTGATGGGAAAAGGATTACTGTCCTTCTAGTGTGTAGCCAGCTGGAACGGACCATACTTCTAAGAGATGACTAGACTCCCTACAGAATAAAGAAATGGCATTACTGCTGCTGTTTATGAAGGGAACAGCTTGTAAATCTAGGCCTGGGATTTTCAGGAGCTCGTCACCCTTCTCATTTTCACACAGGGTTTTCAATTAGCACTCTGGTAGGCTTGAAAAGAGAGGTGGGAGAAACAGTGTGGAGGACTGTGGAAGTACACAGTAACTGATAACATGGTGTCTCCTCACATAGGTATAGGGCAGTTGTTGTGAGTTTTGAGCCAAAAATGGTTTTCCATTTTGAGCATTTGGCCAGTAAGACTTTCCTAAAGCTTTACCCATCTTAAGGATATAAACTGTCATATCTGCTTTCTGAGGTGTCTTTGCAAACCTAGAACATTATCATTATCCTTGATTTTAACCTACAAATATTTTCCCTTAAAAGAAAGAGTAGCTGAAAATCTGAACGGTTTTGTTACTACAGATTCTTACAATCTAGCCACGTAAACATAACTGAGAATAGTTAGTTCTCCACACTCTCTGAAACTGTCAAATGAAACAGTTATAAAGACTGTGATTAATTCTAGCTTGGCCTCATTATACAAATATGTACAGACAACTAGGCCTGATGTCCCCAGCATTCATGGTGCAATTAATTACTCTGACATGGGCTTGGCAAAGTTTTCTTCCTTTGTCAGGAGCCAGTGAGTGAAAGGAAGCGAATGGTCTATGGTTTTAGAGGAGCATATTAGAGCTGGAAGGGGCCTTTAGGAATCCCATCATTGTACATACAAAGAAACTGAGTCCCAGAGAGGTGAGATGTCTTGCCTAAAAATACCTAAGTAGGCAAGTGCAGATTCTAGAACTAGAACTCGTGTATCTAAATGCAATTGAGTTTCTAGAACATTGATACAAGGAGGTAGGGATGGGTGTCAAGGAAGAGCACTAAAAAAATCTTAGAATGAAAGCAGTAAGATAAATGGGGGGTAATTAGGAAAAAATTACAATCCAGCAGTTATCATATAAAATTTTGTTCAGCCATTTTGTAATTATTTTTTATAGATATACAATGGAAGAATTACCCCAGCTGTCATCTTTCTTTGTGGCTAACTTATACTTAGAAAAAGTGGAGCTGAGAGGAAGCCATGGGGGTGATTTCACATGGAGAGGTGACTACTGTATATATCAAAAGCCATATGTTGCTTGATTTCAGTTGAATGAAATGATAGTTACCTGTTTGAGGATTGGAAAGAAAACAACTTTTTATGTGATTGCATTTTTATTGATGTAAGAATTTATTCATCTTATGCACATAGTACTTTCCTACACATGCAGGGAGCCTTAGATTTATACTTAAAGAAAGTTGGTTTGATTGACCAGGACCAAAGTACTCATTTTTCATCATCGAATTTGTCCCTGATACTTGGTTTTCTGTGTTTGGTTGGCAATTTTCCAACCTCCCCATTGTGGCTGAACTGGAGCAGGGCCACGTTTGTCATTGAAATGTCTAAAATGCCTCAGTGAAGTTGGCTGCTTGCAGCTTTGTGAGCTCCTTGGTTTACATAAACCCTGCCACTCACCTTAACCCTTTTGAAAATAGAGCATCGCAGTATTTTCACCAAAAATCTGAACCCTTTCTGATCTGTGCTTACCTTTTTGGTATCTTTTTTCATTTTTTTTCCTCCCAGTTCTACAGGTCTTAGAGCTCCAGGATGTTCTGTAAGTGGTTTTACTTGTTCAGAATGAGAAGCCATCCATGGATATTTGAGTTGAGTGGAGGCAGAGAGGGCGTACAGATTATTATGCTTGTGAAAGAACCGTCAGTTATGAGGTACATGCCTTCACCCCAGGAAGCCATGTGAGGGAGCAGCAAAAGGAACATGTATGTGAACTTCCTATGGAATTGTCCTTGTGAAGCTTTGACCGTGTGCAAGTCTTCAGTCTCCTATCATCTCTACTTCTGTTCAAGTGGGTCTGCGTATATTCTGCTGACTAAATACCCCTGAGAGAGGCACCTTTTGCAGCAGAAAGGAAGCCTTCTCATTGTTCTGCTTCATTCAGATTGGACTCTTTTACCAGTGGCTCTGTGGTTTTTATCAGTTTTCCTACCTAGCTGTCACTTCTTTTTTTAATGCTTTTGGGGGTTGATTTTTTTTATATTTTCTTCACCCCACCAAGTTAGATGTCTCCATTTTCTGACCTCTGGGCTTTGTTGCTCAGCAGGGCTCTGAAGGAGAGTTTCTCTCATTGGACAGGCCCAATCTTCTCCCATCATTGTCCTGCTGTGACTCCAAAGAAAGGAGCTTCTTGTTGATAGTGTCCTGTGGAGCGAGGCTGTGTCTCATACCCCGCACAGCGCACAGTGGGTGCCAGCCCTTGTCGTGGAGGCTTTGTGATTGCAGCCCTGAAGGGGAGCACTCTTTCCTCCCCTCTTGGTACTGCCTGCTGTTTTCTAAGCATCGCTCCTGCACGTACCCTGTGTCCTGGGCCCAGCAAGGCTCTTCTGTTCCCATCTGTTGGCAGTGACTTGTGGAATATTTTTGCTGAGGGAAAGGTCATTGGTAAACAGGACAGAACGAGAAAAGTCGTTTCTCACTTGGTATTGAAAAAGATCCTAAAGTTTCTTATAAGCAAAAACAGAGGAAATCCCTGTGTGCTTGAGGTGTACCGAGTCATGGATATGAGTGGCAGAAATGTCATCAGAATACTGCCAGCTGACAGAAGAGAACACGGAGGAATTCTCCATCCTTCGTCTTTCTTCTCTAATCATAACTGCAGAGTCTGTGTCAAAGGGACAGGCTTTCCTTCCTTCTCCCCTCTTCTGATTTAAAAAAAAAAAAAAAAACAGCAAAAGGGAAGAGAAGTTTCTGATTTTCACCTCAGGGTTTGGTTTTGTTGTATTATGTGTTGATGCTGTGGAGCACAAGGCTGGTGGTTGCAGCTGAGATCTTTGGAACCAAAGCAGGGCACGCTGAGCCCACTGTCCAGGCACCACGCCACCAAGGGCAGGTGGAAGTGTGGCCCCCTCACAGCATGCTCACAGGCCAGGGTGCAAGCCAGACACCCCCATCATGTTGCTGCACCCTCCTGTCTTCTCAGCATCTCCTCCCCTGATTTCTTTCTTAACCCAAAGGAAACAAAACAACAGCAAAAAAGCAACCTTGTTAGAAGTTCTTACATGAACACACATCAAATTTTCATGTAATGAAGCCCATACATATACCACCTTGGCCATCTTTTAGAATAACAGCCCATCATTATCTCTATAAACTTGCCAACTCACCTGCTCTTCTGTGTTTTCCTGCTCTGACTGGCCATTCCTGGCTCTTCTCTCAGACACCCTGCCTGCTCAGTCCAAGCTGGAATGCACTGTCTGTGGCAGAAGGACAGCCAAGCCAGTTCTGGAGTTTGTGTTGCCTTCTGCCAAATACTTTGTCTCCTTTCTTCCTCCTCATATTTCTCTCTGTCTCGCCTTTGTGTTAGTTTTGCACAGCATTATTAGCAGTGCTGTGCACCAGGAAAGGCTGTAATAGGTCCAGAGCTTCTCCTTAGTCTGGATAGATACCTGACACTGACTTGAGAGACATCCATTTTCGAGAATGCATGAGATCTCAAGAAAGCTGGCAGTTTGAAAGCATTTTCACAAAATAGCAACCTGCTTCTGACATGCTGGCCCTCCCAGCAGCTACACCTGACTCACTGGTGGCTGGAATTCAACTGACACAAAACAAGAAGGTTCCGTGAAGCAGGTCTGCCTTGCCTTCTCTCTCCTCTGTGCCCAGCCAGGAAGGGAGTGAGTGAGCTCAGAGGCTGACACAATACCTAATTCACATTTCCCAGTAAACTTGTATATATTATTGCACTAATATGTTCTTCTCAAGAAATAAGTTGTTGCCTATTCAGTGTTACAGGTTTCTTTCTTTTTATTAAAACACAAAGAGCAGCTGAGGAAAATGAGACAGATTCTGACATAATGAAATTTTAGAAGAAAAATGTGTACGTGTGTTTGAAACTGTTGAAATGCCAAGTTTTCTGTACAAGTGTTTTTGTAATTAAACTTTTAGATTTTGTTTTTTTTAAGAAGTCAATATGCTTGCTTGATGTTTGCCTCATTAAAAACTTTTCTATGTTGAATCCACTTGATTCAGTTTTACCTGCATTGCCTTCTTATCTTAAAGACTTTGTCAACTCTACATTAATCATTGTCTGTTACACTTTTAAAATGGTAACATTTCATTTTACTAATTGCTTATGCAAAATGTGTCTTAGCCTGTTTGAGGGTTCAATTCTCTTAATGTATGCTATAAGAATACAATGAATTATAATTCATTTTAATGTGGCAATAGTATTCTGGAGGCAACTTGAAAGAAGTCCCATGTTCTTAAAGTCAGGTGACTTCAGCCCCCTTGATAGGAGGCCTAAAGATAGTCTTCCTTTTGACTGAAGAGATAAATTTTCCTTAAATACTTGCTTTTAAAAGTAACCACTACTTCATTAGTCAAAATCTGTTTTAAAGGTAATTTGTCACCTACTTCCACCATGCTTTTAAAATTCTAGGGGTGAGCGCTCCTGGCTTCCAAAGCCTGCTGCCCTCCAAGTAGCTAGTTATGTGGCACTGGGCAAGACTTGCTTTGTTCCCAGTTTCCTCATCTGACATGCCTCAGCTCTCTTACACTTGTCAGAAAGACAGAGTTGGGTGATGTATTGACCGTACTTTGGCGGCTATGAAGAATCTTAAATGAATGCCAGAAATTATTGAGGCAACTCAGTTAGGGTCAGGCTTGACTATATTTACCAGAAACTCAAATCAGCAAAAGTTTAAATAAGACACATCTCTCTCACTGAAAAGTATTCCAAAGGTAGGCAATCCAAGACCAGTATAGGGGCTCCTGTCTGCACCACAAGAAGGTTCCTTTCTCAAGGTCACTTCATGGTCAAAAACAGCCACTTGACCGTCAGCCATCATTTGAAATTCCTGGCAGCTTAAAGGAAGAAAAAGGGCAAGGACAAAATGGGCAAACTCAGCTGAGTCAGCACCCTTTAAAGAGTCTTCCTGGAAACCACACAATGCTTCCAGAACAGTCATGTGACAACAGCTAGCTATGGGAGGCCAAGGAATGTCATCTTTCCTCAGACATTACTGCCTCCATTAATAGACAGGTTTTAGTTGGTAAGGAAGGAGAAAATAAATACCAAGTAGGCAACTGAGTTAATTACATGACTCATATGTGACTGTATGTATATGCATAGGCCAGCCCAGACTCTAAGGCCAGCTCTGCTCTGCTAGTGAGCAAGATGCATTATCCTGTCTTTGCCTCTTGGCCATCATGAATGACCATGGACTTCATTGGTACTTCCCCCCGCTTCAACAGCCAAAAAGCTGACAACCAGATTGAACCAGGGTAAGCATTTTCCTGTTGCCACCTTGGTTCATCCCTTACCTCTCAACAGCTGGTGGCCAGTCTTGTCTGGTAAAAGTCAACATAAACAGGTGGCAGTATTTCCTCCAGGTGTTTTGTTCCCTTTCTCTAACTGCTCAGCATCTGCTGGATTAAAACAACAACAGGATAATCTTTCCCTGCGGGTGGGGAGATTGAAGTATTGCTTGGCAGAAAAGCTCGTAGCTACTTCCTGTCCTCTAAATTTCCTGCCTTGCAACTGAGGGTTCCAAGTCAAGGACCTTGTCTTTGTTTTATTTATTTACATGTTGACACATAGCCAGTGCTTAAAAATATATTTTACAGTATCTATAGAAATAAACACTAGCTCATACCCTAGCTCACAAAAAAGATGTGGATTGAGAATTTAAAAGATTAAGTGAAAATGTTAATGTACTTCCTCTTACCCAGAAATCATTTCAGTTTAACCCTGGGGGAATGTGGTCCATAGGGAGGATCATCTGCCAGAAGCATAAATGTAAGTTCTTTTAGCCTAGAAAAATGCAGAAAAGAGGAGGAGCTGTGAGATAAGGATGGCATTGGGAAACTAAGAGCAGGGTCAATGCAAATTGCCCAGATAGAAGGACTTTTGTAAACCACTTGCAACTACTGGGATGGGAAGAAAATGCCTTAGATGTTTAGATAAGAATATATAAGACAGTGGGTATAGAAGTAGCCTTTTGTCTGAATCTCAAACACCAGAGCCAGTTCTTTATTTCTATGTTTTCCATTTCATGTCAGTTCACTATTTGGAACTACAAAAGTATTTATAAAATATGTTTCTGCCCTTGGCATGACAGTCCAATGGGAAGAACAGATATCTGCATAAATAGTTCTAACACAGGGCAGCCTGTAATTAAGAGTTTTAATGGTGGTAAATAATTTTTGGAGAGTGTATTGCTTGAATCTCACCTGACAAGAGCTGATTTTTCCATAATTGCAAGAGTTTGCAATGGGAAATAAATCTGAGTCTTGGGGGATCGGCATCTTAACTAATAAGGGCTTTATCTGAAATGTAAATGAAATATAAAGTCTATACTGATAACCATCAAAGTTTTCTAGCAGCAGTTGAGGTAACTGGAAGGTAAAAGTAGTTGGATTATTGTAATTTAGACAATAATACTTCTTCTAAGTATGCTTCTGACTCATTAACAGGTCATTAAATCAATAAGTTGATCAAAACCTTTTTTCATTAAAGTGAAGAGTACACTACATATAGTAAGGGTAAATATTATTTTATGAAACTTGTTTCTACTTTAGAGCAGACACATGTGATGGGTTACAATGTGAAATGTATTTCTTACTGTGGGGTCACAATAAAGATAGTCAATGATGGTTTCACTCCCTCTAAAATCGGATTGAACTGCTGGGTTCGAGTTTTGGCTCCATTTTTCTGCTTGTGTGACCCAAGGTGAGTTGCTTAAACTGGTCTGTGGCTCAGTCTGTAACACAGGGTATTTATAGTTTCTATTGTGTAAAGTTTGGGGGTGGGGTTGTTTTCCTTTGTTGGTTTGGTTTTGTTTTTTTTTGGCTGCACTGGACCTCCATTGAAGCACATGGGCTCTTCATTGTGGTGCATGAGTTTTCTCTAGTTGCGTGTGCACAAGCTTCTCTTGCTACAGTGGATAGGCTTTAGAGTGTGCAGGCTCTCTAGTTGAAGCGTGGGGGCTTAGTTGCCCTGCAGCATGTGGAGTCTTAGTTCCCTGACCAGGGATCGAAACCTGCATCCCCTGCTTTGGAAGATGTATTCTTAACCACTGGACCACCAAGGAAGTCCCTATAGTGTACAGTTTTCATGTGGATTAATCCATGTAAGATATTTAGTACCTGCCATAGAACAGACACCTAAATTTAGCTATTATAATTTATGAAGGACTCAAGGGGAAAGAAGAATTAGACACATACTATAAGTCAAGCACTCTGATCTAGTTTATATATATATATATAATTATATATATGATAAATGATATATATATATATCATTTAATTCATTTTTTGGAGTCACAAGGAGTCGGACACGACCAAGCACACACACACATTTAATTTGAACCACAACTTTTTAGAGTATGACCATTATACCATTTTCCAGGTAAATAAATTAAGGCTCAAAGCTGATAAGCAACTTGCACGTGTTACGACTGGGAAAAGGCAAAGAAAGAATTTATACCCAGGTCATTCTGACTCCACATTCCACTGTAGCCATACTATCTTAGAGATATTTAATGAGACTGACAGGAGATGGAGAGGTAGAGGGGCTCTGAAGTTGGTAGGCAAAAATGAGATTATATAGCATACAAATAATACCTTGTAAAATGTGATCAAAATTTTAATTGTATCATAAGTATAGCATGAAGTGTTCTATGAAAGTAAGTGACAAGATCTGATTTCTGTTTTTAAAGGCTCATCCTGGCTGCTATGAAGGGAATTATGAGGAGGCAAGAGAAGAATCAAAAAGGTCAGTTAGAAGGTTGGCGCAGGGATCCAGGTGACAGCAGCTTAGGCTAGCATGGAGGCAGTGGGGCTGCTGATGAATTCCGAATGTATTTTGGAAGTATAATGAACAGAAGTTGCTGAGGGGCTTCATGTGGAGAATGAAGGAAAAGGAATCAAGAATGACCCCTAGACTTCTGAAGGGTTTGAGCAACCAGGTGGTAGACAGGGGCCACTGTCTGAGATGGCATAGAGTTAAGGGTGAAGCATCATGGAGGAAAAGAATAAGAATTCTGTGTTTGGACTTGCTAAATTTGAGATTCAGCCACCAGATCAACCCCTGAGCAAGACACATTTCTCTGCTATTCGTTAAAAAGATTCCTTTCAGATCTTAAAAGCCTATGGTTCCGTAAGATTCTAACTTCAGGTCAGGGCTGCTAACATTCCATGCTCGGTGCCTGCACACACACATAGATCTGGTTACTCAAGCTGTTTGCTGAACTATGAACTTAAGGAATGGTCTTCTTTTTAATTTTTCAAGCTCCTTAGGAAAAGAATTTTTTAAACCATCCATCTGCATTTGTTTAAGATTGGCATAAAGCAGCTGAATGTTCTAGGATATGAAAATCATACCATAACCTGATGGTTAGAAAATCCTGGGCAAGTAATAGAAAGCGTCTGCTTGAAGGAGACTGTATGAAAATATATTTGGCATCAGTCAAAGAAGGGACATATGAGAAGACATCAGTGATACAGCCAAAAGGTTTATGGAATCAGCAAATGGGTTCCTGCTAGGGGTACTTCTGCTATCTTCAAGGATAGAAATTAACCAAAGGCAGCTGGGTCCAGGCAGTGACTGTAAGATGATAATCTTCTATTTTTCTTTGACTGGTGGATTTTTCAAGTGGACTTACATGTATCAAAAGAAGTTCCTTCTGCTCAAGATATGTTGCAGGCGGGATAGAAGGGGAGCTTGGGGGAGAATGGATACATGTATATGTATGACTGAGTCTCTTTGCTGTCCGCCTATCACAACGTTGTTGATACTGCAGTATAATATAAAAGGCTTTTTAAAAAGAAGTTCTTGTTTTGAAGGACAGACTAACGTGTTCATTATGGATTTTACTCATCCCTAAGGAGAATGAGTATTTTACATATATTCATTCATTCAAACATTTTCAAGCAAGTACTTACTATGTGTTTGGGGTATAAAAGTTGAGGACATCTCTTGCCTCAAGAAGTTCACAATATAACACAAAAGAAACACAGGATCTGATAAATTAGCAAATGTGCAGTGCTTAGTCACTCAGTCGTGTCTGATTCTTTGTGACCCTATGGACTGCAGCCCACCAGGCTCCTTTGTCCACAGGGATTCTCCAGGCAAAAATACTAGAATGGACTGCCATGCTCTCTTCCAGGGGATCTTCCCAAACCAGGGATCGAACCCAGGTCTCCCACATTGCAGACAGATTCTTTACTGACTGAGCCACCAGGGAAGCCCAAGGATACTGGAGTGGGTAGCCTATCAGGGGATCTTCCCAACCCAGGAATCAAACCAGGGTCTCCTGCATTACAGGCGGATTCTTTACCAGCTGAGCTACCAGGGAAGCCCAAATTATCAAACAGCTGTAAGCAAAGTGTTCCCAAAATTACAAAGGAATGATTCAGTGGTTGTGCTTAGTCAAAAGAGGGTTTTACCAGGGTAACATTTTGAGGTAGGCCTTAAAAAAAAAAAAATAGCTCTTTAAGAGAAGCTAAAAATAGATCTGGAGATATGAGTGTATTTTTGGTGTACTCCAGTGATTCAGCAGGACTGGAACACATGTTGTATCCAGAGTATTGATTTAAAAAATAAGTAAATGAAGATAGGAAGGTTTTTGGGAAGAATATGGCTGTAAATGGGCGTTGAGTGCCATATGAAGGAATTTAGCTTTTATGTTGCAGCCAGGGGGAAGGCATTAAGGCTGTTTTTGCAAGGTAGAGATGGGAAATGAAGAAAAACTAGACCAGAGGTTCTTAACATTTTTTCTGTCATGAACACTTTCCGCAGTCTGGTGAAGTCTGTGAAACCTTCTCAAAATAATGTTTTCAAGTGCAGAAAATAAAATGTATAGCTTTACCAAGAGGAAAATAACTATATAGAAAAATAACTATTGAAAAATAGTTATTGGAAAATAACTATATTGAAAAATATTATTATTAAATAATATTAATATGAAAAAGTTAATAGGAATATCTGTGTTTACTACTAAAGGATTAAATAACATAATCTAGCAACAGCTCTAATAACTACCATAATTTTAAATTAGTATTGATCATAAATGATATTTCAACATTTGCAACAACAGTAATGTGATGTAAAAGTATTTGTGATTCTCTTGGTGCCAAAGTCATAGGTCCTGCCAGTACTACTGAGGCTTGTGCCAACATTTATAATCAAAGAAAGTGCAAATTTCCAGTTAGAGGTTTCTGAAAATCAAGATGTAATTTTTTTCCCCGTCCAAGCTTGCAGTTCTGAGTCCTTGCCAGATTCCTGAATTCAAGACAGTATGGAGACAGACTGGTTATGCGACTGTCAAAAAACTCAGGTCAAAGACTTCCCTGGCAGCTCAATTGGTAAAGAATCCACCTGCCAATGCAAAAGACATGGGTTCGATCCTTGATCCGGAAAGATCCCACATGCTGAGGAGTAACTGAGTCGGTGCACCACAGCTATTGAGCCTGTGCTCTGGAGCCTGCGTGCCACAGCTCCTGAAGCCAGAGTGCCCTGGAGCCCGCGCTCTGCAACCAGAGAAACCTCCACAAGAAGCCCACGCACGGCCACTAGAGAATAGCCCCTGCTCACCACAACTAGAGAAAAAGCTTGAGCAGCAATGAAGACTCAGCACAGCAAAAAATAAATAAGTAAATAAAATTCTAAAGAAAAAAAAAAAAACTCAGGTCAAGAAGCAAGAAGAGCCTGTGTTGGGGGTGGTAAAGGAGCAGATAGTAGAAACATTTGGGAATCGGGCTTGGTTTCTGCCAACCCACAACGAGGAATCCGCTCAAGAAGGAATTTGGGGGTAACATGTGATCTGACCAGGCAGATTCACCAGGAAGGAAACATAAATCCTTAAGCAGTTATCCCTATTACAGTTGAGTTTCATTCATTTGTTCAACTGATATTGATTACCCTCTGTGGCAGAGTTGAGGAATACAGCCATACGGACACAGTTCTTGCTTTCATGGGGCTTTCTGTCTGGTGGAAGAAATGTGATGAACAAAGCTAAACAAATAGGCTATTACTATTTGGGATCAAATGCATGAAGAGTGGTGGGCTGAGAGCATCTGGGCAGGGAAGAGGGACCAAGACCTCTCCAAGGAAGTGACACTTAAGACCTGAAAAACCAGTAGGTTATAGGTAGAGTCGGGAAGAAAACATGATGGGCAGCCTTTTGTGTGTTTTAGAGGAACTGAGAATCAAGGGAGTGGGGCAGAGAGAACCAGAGGAAGAGTAGCAAGAAGCAGAGAGGAGCTAGGCCGCGGAAGGTCTTGTCGACCCATGGAAGGATCTTGGGTACGAAGTGCAGGGGAAATCCACTGAAGCTTTCAAAGAGGGAAATGATATAATCCAGCGTGTGGTTTTTGACAATTCTCCTGGCTGCTCTCTGAAGAGCAGGTTGTGGAAAGCAAGCACTGAATAGGGAGCTCAGCTGTGGCTGTGAGAGATGGTAGGAGCTCCGACAGAGGCTAAGGCAGAAAAGACCGAGGGGAGAAGAGGGTGGAACAAAGCTATTTAAACAGGAACAGCGATAGAGCGATAGGCTAGAGGTGAGAAGGAGGGAGGGAGAGAGCAGCTGTGGATGAATCTCGGGCTTCAAACCATTTATTGAGATGGGTGGCCTGGAGTAGGCGGGTTGTGGACAAGGGCAGGTGGGAGTGGCTAGAAGTCAGAAATCCTTGTGGGCATCTTCCTTTGCGACCTGAGAGAGTAGGTGTTACGTAAGCATCTATACTGACAATTCTAATGCTTAAGAGATAGGTCTGGAATTCTGGTGCCACTAAAGACCCCAAGGAGGCTTTTTGTGTTAAACTTTTCCTCGCTGATCCTGGCGCTGCTCTGCAGGCAAACATATCCCACCAATCTCTACCATCCTGGCTAAAAATGTCACTGCTGGATCCTTGGCCCTATTACCAACTTTAACTATTCTTTTGTCCTTGTCCTTGACACCAGAAATAGGATCTGGACCTAGCTGCAACTTTTCTGTTGGCCTAAATCAGGCAGTATCTTTTAAGATGTTCAGAGCATTTAACTTACATAGGTTTTTTTGCATGGAATTTCTGCAGGAGGAGCTTTGTATATGTAAATTTGGAAAGTGTTAGTCACTCAGTTTTGTCCCACTCTTTGAGACCTCATGAACTGTGCCCACCAGGTTCCTCTGCCCATGGAATGTTCCAGGCAAGAATACTGGAGTGGGTAGCCATTCCCTTCTCAGGGATCTTCCCAACCCAGGGATCGAACCTGGGTCTCCTGCATTGCGGGCAGATTCTTTACTGTCTGATCATTTAACTTGCATAGGTTTCTTGCGTGGGATTTCCACAAGGGGAGGTTTGCATCTGTAAAATGAAGTGAAAGTCGCTCAGTCATGTCCAACTCTTTGTGACCCCATGGACTATACAGTCCATAGAATTCTCCAGGCCAGAATACTGGAGTGGGTAGCTGTTCCCTTCTCCAGGGGATCTTCCCAACCCAGGGATCGAACCCAGGTCTCCTTCATTGCAAGCAGATTCTTTACCAGCTGAGCCATAAGGGAAGCCCAAGAATACTGGAGTGAGTAGCCTATTCCTTCACCAGTGGATCTTCCCAACCCAGGAATTGAACTGGGGCCTCCTGCATTGCAGGCAGATTCTTTACCAACTGAGCTATCAGGGAAGCTTGTATCTGTAAAGCAGATGCTGAACATCCTAGTGGCTTACTGTGAAATAATATTTGTTTATTGTGGCTGATTTTGTAGCAAATATGATTGGGATATTTACTCATTTCTTAGAACTGGATGAAAATAACAGGACAGACCAAGTGAAATGCAGCCACTAAACATGCTAACAACATGGGAGAAAGGGCTACAGATTATAGAAAATTGTGGATTGTGATCATGCAAAGAAGGAGCTTCACTGTAGCTTGAAAACCTGACCCATAGCTAAATGGGGCCAAGATTAATCATGTCTTGATCTTATACATAAGCCAAAGGATCTTTTCTAAAGATCATGCCTATTAAAGCAGTAAAGACTTTTCTGCAGGTTATACCATAATGAGCTCCAGGCATTTAATGAGAGAGACAAGTGCTATTGTTAAAAGTGGTAACCTTCAGCATCTAATGTGAAAATGAAACAGGGCTGCTTGCTCTGCCAAATGAGGAATTGCTCTCCAATTCAGTCCACAAGATGAAGAGGACTCTCACAATCTTAAATGCTCTGATGCAGGCAAATTTAAATCTTCTGGGAACGAGGGAAAGGCTTTGGTTGGTTTTGTTTTTATAATTAGGTAAGGATTTTACCTGCAAGGAGCAAGTCACTGACTCCAGGCTGCAGGCCCAGAAGCTTCTAAAGACGGTAAAATAAAACCAGCACCAAGGAACAAACCAGCCTAAGGGTCTCGATGCAGTTTCCCGAAAGACTCGGGAAGAACAGACAGCATTTTGAGTAGGGGAGACTTGGCTTCCATCTCTGTCACAATAGCTGTCTCAGATGAGGGTAACTGCCTGGCCAAAAAAAAAAAATATTACCAGCATGAAAGTGTCATCTCACCCTGAACCCCCAGAAATCTCCTGTCTAAGAATTTATGTTAAGCTGGATTCTCTCCTACATTGCTATGCAGTAGGAAATGCCAGGACGTGAGTTTGACCCTCGTCCCCCTCAGTGAGGCCCTCACTGACTGTCCCCACAGCAGACAGGATGCTACCTCACGTCCTGGAGCTCACTGCAGATTCCCGCCCCACTTGCTGCGTTCTGGCTTCCTCTTGCAATTCCCAAGAGACAGAGGGCAGCAGGGGCAAGAAGGGAAGGAACAGAGGCTGAAAACCTTTAGATGCCTGAGCCCCCAGCTGCTTTGCCTTGGTGGGTTGGCCTTTCTGGGCAGGAAGAGGGTGGGGGTGGGGGCGTCCTCAGCTGCTTCCAAAGGACCCTTTCTTAAAACTACCACAGCACAAAACAAGCCAGGTCATTGTGTTCCTGGATATAAATATTGATTCTCGGTGGTGTTAACATTCTGTTCATAAAAAGGATGTAACATATTTCTCCCACACCGTATTAGACTGATGTGCTGTTTGGCCAAGAGAAGTCTAGATTACTGGCTTCTGCAGGGGAAATGTGGACATTTAAATGCATGCAGCCCTCGGAAGTCTAGGGAGCCATCTTGGAATAGAAACCAGGTCCCTTCCTGGCTCCAGCCCTTCTCTCCCCTGTCCAGTTTCTCCTTTCCGGACTCTATGTTGCATACCAAATTGGCATTTCCAATCGCTTGTAACTTAGGAGAATGCTTTCTCAGAATTACATCTTGTTTTTCAAGAACCTGGAAATGTGGGCAATTGATCTCTTTGGGAGGGAGGCGTGGAAGGTCAAGGCCAAACATTTTTTGCTTTCTTCCCCTCAGGGGAAAGATCTGGGTGGTCCCCGCTCCTCTGTTTTCTTTTTCACCCCACGTGGGAGGGCAGGGCAAAGGCTTCAGACCAGAGGTGGTCCCTCGGAACATTCCACCCAGGCCTGACCAAGCCCCAGATTCAGAGGCGCTGGCCGCCTTGGCAAGACAAATTCCCCGCATTCCACAAGTGCTCTTGAGGGGGAAATAGCGCTAATGAGAAAGTGGAGTTCTGGATGTGTGTGCATGCTCACTCGGTGCCAGCGCGTCTCACAGCAGATCCCGGGCCAGCAGTATTTCGTAAGAGAGTGGTGGAGCCGGGTTCCAGATGCGGGAGCCGCAGCGACACATGTGCTGTCAGGAGAGCCAGCGCCCTCTGCTGTCCCGGCCCGGAAGCACCACGACGGTGGGGAAGAACCCGGGGCCCCCGGAAAGCGGGCGGCGGTCAGAATCCACCGCGGACCGCGGCGGGTGCGGAGTCCGCTGGCCGCTCCTTGCCGTCTAAACGTTGGGTCTGCGAGGGGCTGCACTCCTTCCGTCGAGCTGGCCCTCTTTACGTTTGGGGTTGAAAAAGAGCCAAAAATGGAGAGGATTTATAATAATAAAACCCATTTATAATAATAAAACCCCAGGCTCCAGCAGCATCCGCTGGTCCCATCCCTGAGAAGGTGAAGAACAGCGGGGCCGGCTCCTGTCCCCGAACCTGGCCACCAGGCCCGGGCCAGGCCAGATCAAGAGGGCGGCCGGCCCAGGAGGAGACCTTCCCGCTGCAGAGCAGCCCTGGGCCACTCCCTCGCCTGGGAATGCGGCTTCTGGAGGCCTTGCTGGCTCCAAGACTGCCAGCCGAGGGGAAGTTGTTACTGCTCCCACTCAGGCATGCTGGCATCTCCTAGGGGCTGGCACCTCAGAGAGACTGGCTCAGCTTACAAGCTAAGAGCGAGCTGCCGCCCCCTCTGCTCCTCCGCTTGCCAAGACAGCGGCTCAGCAGCGGCCCAGGGTCAGGCTTGTTGCTGCAGTGTGTGTGTGTGTGTGTGTGTGTGTGTGTGTGTGTGTGTGTGTGTGTGTGTGTGTGATGGTGAAAGTAGGGTGGAGATACTGCTGCAGTGTGTGTGTGTGTGTGTGTGTGTGTGTGTGTGTGTGATGGTGAAAGTAGGGTGGAGATACTGCTGCAGTGTGTGTGTGTGTGTGTGTGTGTGTGTGTGTGTGTGTGTGTGTGTGATGGTGAAAGGGTGGAGATACTCAGGTGGGGGTCAGAGGGAGGCTGGCAAATGGCACTGCTTGGACAACTTTGAAGTTTTGCAAAAAGGCACAAAACAATCACGTATTGTTTTTTGGCAGGTTTTTAATTTTTTTTTTTTTTTTTTTTGGTAAACGGATCTCCTCCCTGTTGGGAAAAGAAAAACCCAACCACCAAACAAACCCCTCACAACAATGCCCTTCTCTCTCTGGAACCAATTTCCAGACTGCACAGCAGTCCTGACAAGGTCAACAAGCTGGAGCGGTAAGCGGAAGATCTTTATCTATGTGGGAAATAGGAAAATCATTTGACTGATAAAAGGAAATACAATAAATAGCATCGAAATTCCTGGCTGCATTCCCTGGGGCCCCTCCTCTGCTGGAGAAAGTGCGCGGGGCAGGATACACGTGCTGCTCCAGCAGGTTTAAAAATAGCATGCAGCAAGCACACAGCCCTTTCTTACCTTCCAGAAAGACTTCATTACCGGATCCTCAGCCCCAAGCCTGCAGAGCTGCTGCTGGCGCTTTCTTCTCCCCGCACTGGGTTTTTCTTTTTTGGAAATGTTAAGGCAATGCCTGTGATACATTTTACTCACGGGCCAGCTCCTGCTCAGCTAGTTTCAATCTGGGCACGTCTCAAGCTCACGTTGAAAGTCCATTGTATTTAATGGGGTGTTAACTCTGTTTATTCTCTGGGACTTGGGCAGTAATTTTACACTCTGCAAAACTAGCAACTTGAAGTGGTGTGCCTCTCTTCCCATCCCCACCTGTGGGTCTCAGTCCCCAGGCACCTCTGGTCCTGTTTCCCACCTTCCCTCAGCTCAGGTGGCCATACATGACCTGGATGGAGCCAGGAAACCTGGGTTCACACCCACTGCAGCCACCCTTTAACATTGGTCTCTTGAATCGCTTGGAGACTCAGTTTTCTCATCTGTAAAATGGGGACTTTAATCAGCTGTCGACATACCACAATTCCAAAGTGGATAAACATTTGGGGGGAGGGTACCACAAAGACCCCTATTCTGTTATTCCACACCAGGCCACTTCTATATCACCTTGCAACATCTCCAGACCATCTCTCCACTAAAACCCAAGGTGGTTCACCGTGAAGCCTGCGGATAGGACTGGGTCTTCACTGTGCTACTCTGACCTTCTGATTCCATTCTTCCTTCTACCTCTCCAAATGGGCACTCTACTCTCAGGCAGCAGTTTTCTTCTCTCTCCTTTTATTCATTCACATTGCCTGGCCCTAAAAGGTGTGAATAAACAAAAGATGAGGTGGTCCCTTCTAGCTCTGAGTCTCTGGGTCTAGATCAAAATAACTGATGCACCTGTAGTTTCTAACAAACCAACGTTCTGTATGAGCTATGTCTTAAATTATTCCCACCTGATCTAAAAACTGGATTCTTAGGGACCTTCCAGAATCGCCACTGCTTAGATGCCATCTGGACCTTGGTCCTCTCTCTCCAGGAGCCAGGCTTTCCCCGCTGCATGTCAGCAGCTCAGATCTGAATCTCCAGGCCCCTCCTTGCTGGAGTTCCTGATCTCTATTTCCAGCTCCCTCAGGCCTTCTCCATCTGGTATTCTGTAGCATCTTCAAACTCAATTTGTCCAAAATTAAATAGTCTCCCCAAACCCACATTTTCTCCTGCATCTGCCAACTCAGTTAAGAACTCTACTGCCCACTCAAGCTAAAAAGCCTGTCATTCTCCATCCCTCTTCCTCATTCTTTACCTTGCTCCCTCGCTGTCCTCCTACACCCCTTCATTCACAGGAACCCCCCTCATTCAGCCATGGAACCTCCTATGAAGTGGTCCTTCTCACCGTCCCCAGGCCAAGTTTCTGTAAGGTACTCAGCGTTTGGCTCTCTTCTGAGCTCCCTCAATAGCTCATTGTTTTGTTTTTCTTCTTGATTAATTATTAATAATTCTACAATAGCTCTTCACTGGCCTTAGTCCCTCCTGCTGCCCATCTGTCCCCTCCCCAGCAGGCCCCCTTCTGTCCTGCCTACCACTATAAGAACAACCTTTCTAAAATGCAAGTCTGATCTTGCCAATATCACTCTATTATAAATTATCATTTTGGTAGTGGCTTTTATTTTATTATCTCATTTAAGCCTTGCAATAATTCCATATGATAAGCATTATCCTTGACCTGTTACATGTGAAACTGAGACTTGCTGGGTTAAAGGATGCAAGGTCACACAGCTGTCATACCTTGCAAACCAGGATTTGGTCTGTCTTATGTTGCAAAATCCATGTTGAAAACATATAAGGTAGTAGCTCCATGCCTGGCACACAGCAGATGAACCAATGTATTTTTCCTCCCATTTCTCCTTTTAACAGACTTCAGTCTCTTTAGCAAGGTGTGGAGGCCTATTCTGTCATGGCCAGCTTACTTTTCTGAGGCGTTCCCTGTCACTCCCTGTGATCCACCGTCACCAGCCCCATCAGGCCAGATCTGGCCACGTGTTGGTCCCCAAACTCTCCCTGTTCTTTCTGAACTCTGTCCCTTTGAAATTTTTCCCGCAGCTTGGCAAACCTTTTGTTCCTCCGTCTTCCCCATCTGTAAGGATCAGGTCAGCTGGAGCCCACTCTGCGATGCTTTTTCTGATCCCCAGACACAGAAGCGGCGGCTCCAACATTCCCCTTGCTGATACCGCTTGCCGTGGGCACTTTATTTGGGTGCTGATCGCATTGGAGTGTGGTTATTTGGGCCTGTCTCTCCCTACCTTTGAATCCCTGTGCCTGGCACCGTGCCTAGGACAGAGTGGGCACTCACGGAAAGTGTGTGCATTTAGTTCCATCCCTCATCCTTCCCTATGACTAATGCTTAATTTCGGTTGTTTTGCAAAGGTGAGAACGTTCCCAAAGAATGGTTTGCGTCACCTCCGTTCTCTCTGACTCCTACGCCCACCTCCTCCCTGATTGGCTCTTGTGAGGTCATCAGAGACCCCCACGTCACCAGGTCCCCAAACACTTTCTTGTCTTGTCCTCCCAAGCTTTCAGTAGCATTGGACACAGATGCCACTCCCCTCTTCAGTCACCCTCTCCTCCTGGCTTCTGGGCATCCCAGTCTGCTGTTTTCTTCCTGCCTCTCCAGGTTTTCCTGGTCCCCAGCCGACCTCTGAAATAGAACCACCTCAGCGCTCTGTCCTAAGCTGTGTTCTCTTCTCTCCCAACATTCCTTTCCCAAATGGGCTTGCCTGTTCCCAGAATGCAAAATACTATCTCCATATTCAGCTCTGAGCTCCAGAGTCAAATATTCAATAACCTCAGTGATTTAATTGAACCACTTAGAGGATTCTTAGGTATCTCAGACCCTCAGTTTTATCCCCCAAACCTTTCCTCCCTCAACGGGTCCCACCGCTTTCAGTGAAAGGCATAATTATGGGTCCTCTTCCTGGGATCTTGGGAGTCACTTATCTGGGAAGAAGGTGTCTTGGAAGAGGGATCCAGTTTCAGGAGGTCTGAATATTATGCTTTCCTATCTCTGACACAGGTTTGGAAAAACACCAGATTCTTTAACCTGGTATTCCGTGCCCAGCATCATGTGAGTACCATCCCCCACCCAGACTTTTCAGCCCCATCTTTTATCCTGCCCCTAGTTCAGAAATACCCTTCTGCAGAACAAGTTTCCTGACCTCTTGCTATGGTCTGAATGCTTGCTATATGGTGAAATCCCAACCCCCAATGTGATGGTATTTGAAAGAAAGGCCATTGGGAGGTGATTAGGTGTGAGGGAGGAGCCCTCAAGGATGGGGTCAGTGTCCTTATTAAAGGGATCCCAGAGAGCCAAGAGTTCTCTTGCCTCTTCACTGTGTGAGGACACAGCAAGAAGACACCATCTGTGAACAGGAAGTAGGCCCTCAACAGCCACTGAAGCCATCCTTTCCTTAATCTTGGGCTTCCCAGTCTTGAGAATAAACTTCTATAAGCCACCCAGTCTCTGATATTTTGCTGTAGCAGCCGGAACAGACTGAGATGAGTCAAGCCATCCCCCGTCCTTTAAATACACCTTACAAATGTGCACCTTTGCACTTACTGCTTTCTGTTCCTTTCCATCTAAATCCTCTGCCTTCAGGCCTTTCCAATCCAGCATCTTCTAGAATCTTCCATGTCTGCTCCACCCAATAATGTCTATCCTTCTCAAACCCCTCTAGTAACACAGAAAGTTGGTAACGCCCAAAGCCTCACACTGACTGTTGGCTTTCCTGTTGCTTGTGTCGTGTGTCTTTTCCAGATTGGGTGAAAGGTGAGGACTGGTGAGGTGTCTTGTTCATCATGTGCCACAGGGCCCAGCGCACTGCCCGGCAACATTACAAGTGGCTAGAACATAGGTGCTGAAACCCTCCTTGCCTGGTCTCACCTATCCTGACAGTCCCCTGTCTAAGTGTGATACAGAGCTATCCATTTTATTTGCTTAGGTATTCTCTATTTAAAATATGCAAATTGTATCCAGCTCCCTCCAGTTTATCTCCATGAGGTGCTGAGGACAGGCAGAGATGGATAAATTGCAAGAACAGCTTTAGGAGACTGCCTGGGCTTATGCAGCAGCAAAATGAAAAAGGCCCCGGGCTCCAATCTCAGCTCAGCCACTGACCATCAGGTTTTGCTGTTTCACCTCTCTTTCCTCAGTTTAATCATCTGTAAAATTGCTGAGCGATCACTGGGTATCTGCTTGAGCAGAGGAGTCCCAAAAACCCTTTCTAACTCCTCAACCTAAAAATCCCATTTTGCCTAAAAGCCCTCATTGTGGTGAGCATTCCCAAGCTCACCTCCCAGGAGAGGCGGGGCTGCCCACCAAAGCCCCTGCCTTGGGGACCAGCCCCCTTAAGGCTCTGTCCTCATTCTATTGAGTTACGCAACAACTCTGAGAGAAAGGCATTTTTAGGCTCCATTTGGCAGACCAGGAAATGAGACCCAGAGGAGGTTTGCCCAAGCCCAGCCAGCATGTCGCAGGACTCCAGGGCTGTCACTCACTCCACAGCCTGTGTGCGCGGGCCTTTCCAGGAGCATTCTCCATCAGTGATTCTCAGACTCCAATGTTTGAATCACCCGGGGATCTTGTGAAAACAGATCTTGATCCCATTACTCTGAGGGGCGGCCCCAGATTCTGTGTTTCTAACAAGCTCCCTGCTGCCTCTGAACCCCACTGTGAATCACCAGGTAGTACACAACCTGCGCAGCTGTACCTGGCAGCCCTGCCAAAATACAGCTCAAAAGCAGCAGAGCTGGTACTTCACTTTAGGTCTTTTGACTCAAAGTCCAGGGTAGTCTGTGAGCCAGGACTTGGTGAAAAGCCCCTCTACTCTGGGCCCAGGGGTCCCTGGAGAACTAGAGAAAGCTTGACAAGGAAAGACCCTAAAGAGGACCTCATCCCTGCCGTGCCAGTCAGGAGTCCTTGGCCGGGGCCCCTTGGAGCTGGCACAGGTAGATGTGTGTGGAGGTGGGGGCCCTGTGGGGACAAGGAGCAGCCAAGGGGCTGCATGCCTGGCCTCATGGGGATGTGGGGCCGGGAGGAGTGAGGACCAGCAGCCGTACTCCCAGTCTGCAGCTCCCAGGTTGGTGATGAGCAGGGCGTTCTTCAGTTCTCCGTGCAGGTGCTGAGAAGTGGGGATGATGCTCGCAAGCAGAGAATGGCGCTGAGCTGCAGCCTGGGAAGCCTGCATTCCTGGGATCCTCCCCGCCGCAGCCTAGCTGGCTCAGGGCCTGTTTCCACTTGCTGGGGAACAGCCGGACATTTTACAGGGACCCCTGTGCACATGGGGGCTCCTTCTGGCCTCTCCGGGGTAATTGCCTGAGAGGCACAGGTGCTCCCTGGGTCTGGAGTCTCAGCTGGGGCCACCATCGTGACATAATATCCTGGGGTGGGCTTTGTAAACTCTAGAGAGCTGTGCAAATGCCATGAGTGCTGGGGTGGAAGGTGGGTCTGCAGTGAGGTGCAGCTGGGGAGAACCTTAGAGGAACAAGGGTGAAAGAAGGGTCTCTAAGGAGAAACCAGGGAGGCCCTGGGGAAAACCGGCAGAAGAGAGCTCGGTGAACAGGCAGAGGAGAGGACAGAGGGAGCAGCCAATCTGCAGGTGGGTTAGTGCGTACTAAGTTGCTTCAGTCATGTCTGACTCTCTGTGACTCTGTGGACCATAGGTCACCAGGCTCCTCTGTCCATGGGGATTCTCCAGGCAAGAATCTGGAGTGGGTTGCCATGACCTACTCCAGGGGATCTTCCCGACCCAGGGATTGAACCTGCATCTCTTATGTCTCCTGCATTAGCAGGCGGGTTCTTTACCACTAGCGCCACCTGGGAAGCCCCTTGCAGGTGGGGGCCTGGGGCTGAACACTGCCCTGCCACTCACCAGCTTCAGGCACATATCTGCAATTCTGGGAGCCTCCTTTGCCTCATGTGTACATGGGGACCATGAAGCCACAGAGACTGGGACATGTCTCGGGTTATTGGGGGTGTACATGTTCGTAGCACAGTATATGTGGATTGATGCCAAGCCTTGGGTCATGTGTGGCAGCTTGCTGAGCACTGAGCAGGGGCTGTGAGCCCTGCCTGGCCTAGAGTCCTGCACTGGCCTTGGACAAATGCCTTTCACTTTCAGAACCTTGGTTCCCCATGTGCAGAGTGGGGAGGAGTAGGTGTGAATGGCCCTCAAGCATCCTTCTAGCCCTGGGCCTGAGCTCCAGATGGCTGCACGTTCTGGCCAGCAAGGCCTGAATTGGGCATCTATTCTGAGGCTTTGCCCTCTTCAACAAGGCTAAGCTGGCAGAGGTTTCCAGGACCAAGGTGAAGGGCCTCAGCCTCCACTGGGGCTGAATCCTGAAACCAGTGACCATTCAGAAGCATCTCTCCTCCAGGCAGGGTCCCACGGCTACCCAGTCACCAGATGCTGGGCTACAGGAGCAAGAGCCTGGCAGGGCTGTTTCTGGGAAGCCTGGTGAGTCCTGTGGGCATAGTCTCAAGGCTCCCCTTCACCATCCTGACTCCCACGTCCACAAGCGGGCCAACCAGAGAGACGTAGTGGCTTCTGCATCCAACTCAGAGCAGTCACACTGGAGAAAAAAGGATTAAGGACAGAAAAGAGGCTGATGTGGTCTGCCAGGCTCATTGGGATAGAAGGCACATCCACGGAGAGCACAGATGGGGATGTGGGAAATAAAACTCACCGGCCCAAACCTGGAGAATGGACTTAGAGGCATGAGGTGCAGCGGGAAGTGAGGCTTCAAGGACAGTGTTGCAGATGGGGTGTCTGGTGGGCAGGCACACCCAGAGTCGTTCCAATGGGTTCTTCATCCTCTCGGCACGCAAGTCCCTCCCCCAGCTCCTCATTGACCGAGTACAAAGGGTTAACAATCTTCCCAAATGTCTCCTGGATTTATTATTCTCCCCGAACACTTCTTCCCATTCTTATGTTTTGAATTTACCAATAGAAGGAGTCCGTGCCAAAATCCGAGACGTTCCACTCTCCTTTTGTCTGGACTTTCCCACGCAAGTACCCTAATGGCTATTATGTCAGCAGGCTGTCACTGTAGGCTAGCTGTCCTTGAATATGGACCACTTTAAGTTTTTATTTCTTACAGGGAGACCAAGGCACAGAGGCCGAACTTGCTCGAGGTTTCATGGGAGCAGGTACCAGATCTGTAATCAGCACTGTGTCTTCTCTCGGCCACTTAGTCTCTTCTAGAACAGGCCATCCAGATGCTATTTCAGACTGCAGTTGTTTCCATCTTCTGATTCTGCCTCCCTCCTGGGACAGCCCTTCTGAAATTGAAAGCCAGCGCCCCTGTCCCCCAGAGTCGGCCGACTGCTGGGAGAAACAGCCTGTTTCTTCAACCATGTTGTTCCCCACTAAGGTTGCTAGGTTTCAGGGGAAAAAATATTGCTTGATGAATACAGGACACCCAGTTAAATTTAAATCTCAGGTAAACAACGAATAACTTTTTAGTGTAAGTACATCCTATGCAATGTTGAGGACAAACTTATACTACAACTATCTTGTTTTTCTGAGATTCAGATTTAACTGAGTGTCTTGTATGTTATTTAGTAAACCTGCTTACCCACCTCCCAGGCCATCCTGGCCAACCCTCTCTGGTGGGGTGCTGGAGAAGTTTCAAGAACATCAAGGAGGGTCTCGCTTTTTTTCAGAGGGTGGCTTTGTTGGGCAGCCTCTAACCACTCTGCCCTGCCTGTGCCCTCACTGCCAGCAGGCTCCCCTCCCATAGGCCTGTGCGTGGTTTGTGTCAGAGTAGGGAGTATCCTTCTCTGTCGCAATTATGTTGATTATCTCTGCGCTCGGCTCAGGCTCCAGGCGTGTGCCTGTGCTCTTGATTCCCTGCTTGTTCTATTCATGACCACCACTCAGCCACTTTGCCTTTGGTTGCTGGGCACCTAGAACACAATTTATTCCTCTCTTCCCCCGCAAAGTGGGAGTTCTGGGAAGGGAGCCAAGGATTTGAGAAGGACCTCCGAAAGATGGAGTTCCCCGGGCCCGGCCCGCCTCCCTAAGGCTGGCCTCACACCTGTGGAATGGGCGTGCTCCTCTCCATGCCACAAACGGGGGCTCCCAGGCTCTCACAGACCTGCTCTGCTGAAGAAGGAAGTGACCGAAAATCCCAACCTTGACCCCAAAGAGTGTATGTTAAGTGCCTACTCTCTGCCAGTAGAAGGTTCAGTCAGCACCTCCATCCACTGCAGGGTTACAGAGAGGACAGGCCAGTGAGGAAAGGCCAGTGTCCTTTGCAAGGACAGAGGTGGCTGAACACACACATCACACACAACTTCCAGAAGCCAGTCATATGACAGACCTCTCCCAGATTCCTTCTGCACTGGGCCTGTGTTCCCCTGAGGCTTACTGAGTGAAGGATCTTTATGAAAGTGATTTAGCAGGAAGTTCTTGAGGAGAAATGCAGAGCAGAGGAATGGGGAAGTGGGACAGGGAAGCAAAGAGAAAGAAGCCGAACAAAAGTATTAATTTAGGGGAAGTTGCACAGAGTGTGACTTTGGCCGAATCCCCTGGGACAACCTCAGAGTTGTCCCAATCAGGGGCAAAGAGAGCTGGGGCGTTGATAATTCTGCATGGCCAGTCCTTGGGGGACACAAATTTCCAGGCACTTCCTGTTCGGGGTGGTTATAGGCAGAGTGTATTTTCTGTTGGGCAATCCTCCAACAGAGAGAGGGTGTGAAGGCCCAGGGGTGGGCGAAGGCAGGGGAAATATGGAGGGAAGGTTGGGGGAGATGTGGGGGGGGGGTCACGCGGGTGTAGGGGGTTTAAGTCAGGAGAACTGGGGAGAGGAAGGTTAGGGAGGGCTTCCCTTTGGACAGCCCACTCAAAGCTCACCTCCCAGTGTGTTTCCCTCGGAAAAAACCTACCCTAACATCTTGAGTAACCCTCAGCACTCTCACCCCACCCCTGGAATTCTCCAGTTCCAAAGCTATTACTGTAATAACAATAAGCCCATTGTGTACACTTCCTGACTAATCCCTTCCTTGTGGCCTGGAGGAGAGAGGGGCAGGCCCAGGGACTGAAGCCCGTCTTAGGCCAAGAATTAAGGCTGAGCAGTCTGGTGAGGTCAGGTGTGGGAAAGACCCTGGCTCACAGGCCAGGCCGTGCCATCCCACCCGCTCTAACGCAGTTGTTTTCCAGGTTCTGCTCCATCACAGCCAAGGTCTGCTTCTGACTGCGTGTGTTAGTTGTTCAGTCATGTCCAACTCTGCAACTCCAAGGACTGTGGACCACCACGCTCCTCTGTCCATGGGATTCTCCAGGCAAGAACAATGGAGTGGGTAGCCATTCTCTTCTCTAGGGGATCTTCCCGACTCAGAGATCTAACCCCGGCCTCCGGCATTACAGGCAGATTCTTTACCGTCTGAGTCACCAGCATTCCGACTAGAACTGCAGAAACCTAAGGGTACTCCCTGAGCATACACGGTGCCCAAGATCCCGTGCTAGGCCCTTGCATTCCTCATTTCATTTTCCCTCATGTCCAGCCCCACAATGTAGCTATTAGAGTATATTATTCAGATAAGGAATCCAAAGGTCACAGAGATTCAGCGGTTGATCGATTGGAATGTACAGGAATGCTGAGTGATGATGTCATGTCTAAATCCAGGCTCCTGGACCCCTCAGCTGAACATCAGTCTGCATCTCCAAGGTCCTGTCTCCAGGATCCACACTGGAGTCAGTAAGAGGTGGAGTGGCCAAGCTCGGGCTGGATGGGCCAGGCCCCGCGTGTGCCTTGGCACCAGCAAAGCAGGGCATGCCCCAGACGAGAAGTTTTGGAGAGATGATCCATTTTTGAAAAATCGTTGTAGAGTCATAGTGGAAGAACTCAGACCATGGCAGGACTTCTTACTCTCATTTTGTGATTTAGGATTAGCTTTATTTTAATTTACAATATGTAAGGGGGGGCGCATTTTATTCTTTTCTCTAGGCTCAGGTCCCATAAATAAAGGTCTTCATCTGACCCTGCATAGGTCTGGAGAAGATTCTTGAGAGTCCCTTGGACAGTAAGGAGATCAAACCAGTCAGTCCTAAAGGAAATCAACCCTGTATATTCATTGGAAGGACTGATGCTGAAGCTGAAGCTCCAATACTCTGGCCACCTGATGTGAAGCGCTGACTCATTGGAAAAGACCCTGATACTGGGACAGATTGAGGGAAGGAGGAGAAGGGGGTGACAGAGGATGAGATGGTTGGATGGCATCACCAATTCAATTGACATGAGTTTGAGCAGGGAGGAGCTGCTTCCTAGTCTCTATGGACCCTGAGTTAACTTACCAAAGACAAACTGTGCACCTCCCACCCACCAGGCCCTGCGCACCACGCCATGCAAGGGATACAGTTGTTTCTACTTCCTTACCTGGTGCTCTTGGAGACAACCACACACACTGATGTTCTTTGTAGACTGTAAAGTGCTGTGCACTCACTTCCCAGTTCCATAGGCCTCCCTCCTCTCCGCCTCTTCTGACAGGAAGCCACTCCAGGATCAGACAGGATCACATGATCACACCACCTTAGAACTGAATTGACCTCAGTCACTCCAGAGCCATAGGGGGTCATATTTTTCTAGGAGCGTTCCCTGGCTGGATTCCGATTGACTTCTTGCTTCTTTCTTGAGTGTGTGTTCCATACCTGCTCCCATCCGCCTGGCTTCCCACCTGGTTCCCATGCTCCCCTCTCTGGCCCCGAGTCAGTCTCCTTTCTGGTAGACTGTGGTTCTGCCAGCTTCTCCTTCTTGCCTGAAACTTCATTCCCTTGTATCACCCACAAGGGGACAGAACATGAGATTTGGAATCTAGGCCTCTTCATTTACTATCTGGGCAAGTCAGACAAGCAGTTTCCCTCCCCAAATCTCGGTTTCCTTATCTGTAAGATAGGGAGAATGGGTTGTTGGGATTATCTGAACAGAATAACATATGCAAGTTGCCTGACACATAACTAAACTTTAAAATATCTTTTGCCTTAGGACCTCTCTGGTGATCCAGTGGTTAAAAATCTGACTTCCAATGCAGGAGACATGGTCCAGATCCCTGGTCAGGAAACTAAGATCCCATGCGCCTAGCAGCAACTAAGCCCATATACCACAACCACCCAAAAGCCTGTGCTCCACAACAAGAGAAGCCCCCACAGTGAGAAGCCCCCACACCACAACAAAGAGTAGCCCCCACTCGCTGCAACTAGAGAACGCCTGCAAGCACATAGCAGTGAAGACCCAGGGCAGCCAAAAATGGTAAATAAATAAATTAAATACTTTTAAAATAAATAAATAAAAATATTTCTCCCCTTAACAAAATCTTGTTACTTCTTGCCTTTCTTCTATTTGTTCTATTAATGCTTATTGAGCACTTGCTTTCTACTAGAGACAATGTAGGGAAGACATAGTGCCAAATGCATGCATGCTCAGTCGCGTCTGACTCTTCACAACCCCATAGACGATAACCCACCAGGTTCTTCTGTTTGTAGAATTCCCCAGGCAAGAATACTGGAGTGGGTTGCCATGACCTGCTCCAGGAGATCTTCCTGATCCAGGGATGGCAGGTGGATTCTTTAACACTGAGCCACCTGGGAAGCCCAGGGAAGACATAATACCTGCCCTTAAGGACTGTAGAAGGGGTGAGAGAAAAATGAACAGAACCACATGCTCTGAATAGAGAGGAAGGTCCTTAGGCAGCTCTGAAAGTCTTACTGAGGAGGTGAGGCCCGGAGGGTCCTGGACAGTCAGGAATCTCTAGGTAAGGATGCGCTGGTAGCCAGGGGAGGTTTCCAAGTCAGCCAAGGAGGCTCAAGATTCAGGACATCTTCCAAGATTCTGTATCAATTCTGAGTCATAATTTTGTTTTATTTTTCTTTCAGGGCCCCCAAATTGTATAAGGTTCAGGCCTGCTTAAATGTGCCTCAGTCATCTGTTGGAAAGCCTGAGCTGCCTTTCTGGGGACTCTTGCCAGATTTTCCGTCATCCTCACCTTCTCTGCTTTCAGCACTCTTAGGGTGTTGCTCCCTCCCCTAGTCCCTGGCAGGACATCTCTGGGTGAACAGGGCAGGGCTTCTGCTCCCTGACTGGGTGGGGCTCTGTGACATCCAATGGACTGTGGTGAGTTCCCTGAGGGTGAGGGTTCTCCCCTTGCACCCTGAAGGCATTGCACGTGGTAGGTCTCAGGGAGCTCCCATGCCTACGGCCTCCCTGGACTGAGAGCCAGCCTGGGCATGAGTTGGCCTGGCTACCAAGAATAACTGAAGCCTAGTGGTGGGCCTGAGCAGAGCTTCTTTTGGACAGAGATGCATCCTCTTTCTCAGGCTTCCCAGGTGGCGCTAGTGGTAAAGATCCCACCTGCCAATATAGGAGATGCAGGTTCAATCCCTGGATCAGGAAGATCCCCTGAAGGAGGGGATGACAACCTGCTCTGGTATTCTTGCCTGGAGAATCCCATAGACAGAGCAGCCTTGCTGGCTAAAGTCCATAGGATCGCAAAGAGCTGGACGTGACTGAAGCCACTTAGCACGCATCCTCTCACCAGGTGGCTGTGTTAGTGGAAGCCTGGATACAATGGCAGGCAAAACCTTTTACATTCTGGTGGCTGCGATGAAAGAGAAACCTTTAAACAATTTGCACCTATAAAGTGACGCTTAAATGTGTGGGGGTGGGGGGCGGTGAATATAATGAAGAAGTTGTGCTCAGCTAAGAGCTTCTGTATCAATTATGAATCTCTTCCAGTTTCTAACCTGATCTCCCAGGACTGGCCCACTTGGTTCCCCTAGCTGGCTGGGGGAGGCCCAAGGCCCCAGCAACATGCTTGACCCTACCAGGTCCAGGGACTCTGGGTAGGGTTCAAGTGTTAGGTGGGCCCAGGGCAGCATTGCCACCTCCAGCAGCTGCCAGCATCCTTCCAGCCTTACAAGTGCAGAGCCAGAGCACACTGGGTCATCATGGTCTGGTGGGCATCTCTGCCCCAGGGGTCAGCCCAGGAGCCTCCCAGGAACAGTGACACACAGGTAAATTCACAGCCCTGGGGGTCATTAAAGGCAAGTCCCCGAGTTTTCAGCTAATTACATAGGTCAGAAATGCACAGAAGCTGTCCACCCGCTCGTTAAAACCCAGCACAGTCCTTACTCACTTGCTTACTTCCTTCCTGAATAATTGAATAATTCACTCAACAGGCCATTAGGGCCCCTACCTCTTTCCTGATACTTGTTGAAGGCAGCAGGGGGGTTGGGGTGAAGCAACCTTGAGTTGGCCAAGTGAAGTGGCAGTCACTGGCGTCAGGAGATTGGCTATACTCAGAGGGACTGAGCAATAGGTTAACATACTGAGGATGGTGGGAGGAAGATCTCTTGCTGTTGGAGAAGGAAGTTGCAAATATGAAAAGGGAAGAAGCTAGAATGACTCCGGTGGTGGATTAGAAATAGAGTTATTGATATGACTTATAGTTTTCAATATATGGATACAGAAATAAATATAAATGTAAGTACACACATACAAATATTCTCTAGCTCTGGTCACTGACAGGGCCTGGATACAGCAGCTCCACCCCCCACCCCCAACCAAGAGCAATGAGCAAACCTGGAACCCAGATATATTTCTAAATGCCATTCTCCACTAAAAGAAACCAGGGCTCCTTGGAGAAATGGCTGCTCCCAAGGGTGAGGCAGGGGAAGTAATTAAACAGCTGAAACATCTTACAGTTTCAGTTGGAAAGTACTCAAAGGATGATGGGGACATGTCAAAAGGAAATGAGATAATATCCAGAATATATAAAGAACTCCTACACTCAACAACAACAAAACAATCTAATTAAAATATAGGCAAACAACCTGAGTAGACTTGCTCCAAAGAAGATACACAAACGTCTAACAGGTACCTGAAAAGGTGCTCAGTGTCACCAATCATTAGGGAAATGCAAATCAAAACTACAATGAGATTCTGTCCCACTGGGATTAGGATGACTACTATGAAAAAACAAAAATAGCAAGTAGTGGCAAGAATGTAAAGAAATTGGAACACTTTTGGACTGTCCGTGTAGCTGTTATGGAACACAGCATGGTGATTCCTCAAAAAATTGAAAATAGAGTTACCATATGATCCAGAAATCTCACTTCTGGTATATACTCAAAAGCATTGAAAGAAGAGGACTCAAAGAAATATTTGTACACTTACATTCATAGCAACATTATTCACAATAGCCAAAAGGTGAAAGCAACTCAAATGTCCCATTGATGAGTGGATGGATAAACAAAATGTGGTCATATATATGGTGGGGTATTATTCAGCCTTAAAAAGGAAGGAAACTCTGACACATGCGATAGCATGGATGGACCTTAAAGACATGGTGTTAAGTGAAATAAGTCAGTCATAAAAGGACAAATACTATATTATTTCATTTATAAGAGGTGCCTAGAGTAGTCAGAATCAAAGAAATAGGAGAATGGTGGTTTCCAGGGGCTCAGAGAGTGGGAAAAAGGGAGTTACTGATTAATGAGGACAGAGTTTCAATTTTATAAGATGGAGTTTGGACTTCCCTGGTGGTCCAGGGGCTAAGAATCTGCCTGCCAATGCAGGGAACACTGGTTCAATCCCTGGTCCAGGAACTAAGATTCCAAATGCTGCAGGTCAACTAAGCCCATGAACCACAACTACTAAGCCCATGCTCTAGAGCCTGCAAGCTGCAGCTACTGAGCCCATGAGCCCTAGAGCCTGTGCTTCACAATAAGAGAAGCCACGGCAACGAGAAGCCTGCGCACCACAACTAGAGAAAGCTCGTGCAAGGCAGCATAGAGCCCGTGCACCCCAACAAAGACCCAGTGCAGCCAAAAACAAATACATTTTTAAAAAAGGAACAGCAATTTAAAATAAAAAGAGTTCTGGAGATGAGTGGTGATGATAGTGGAACAACAATGCAAATGCCCTTAATACCAAGGAATTTTACACTAAAATATCTAAGAGGATGCATTTTATTTTATGTGTATTTCACCACAATTTAAAAAAAATTTTAAATAATTTTAAAGGACACAGAAATCAATTTGAAGCACTCCAAATTCCCAGAGCTGGGACAATTTGAGCATCAAAATAAATACTGATACAGTCCATCAGACTGTATTCTTGTAAAGAAATAAATCAGTAAACAAATGGGGAGAAGAGAATCCTCCTCCTTAGAGCAGAATGCCAGCTAATAAATGTAGAGGGAATAATGGAATTAGAAAAACCAGATTTTGCAGCCATTGTAGAAACATTTGATGTGGGCAAGTCTCATCCATGGATATTAAATTTATCAGGTAAAATTATCATGAGGAACAGAATATTTACATAATCTCAAACTCTCTCTCCACAAAATATTTACTTGTTGTTCTTATTAGTTAATTTAGCAGTAGAGAAGCCTGGCAGATGCCATCTTAACCAAGTGTTAAAAGTTAATGTCCCCAGTAATGGGACAAATTGACCAGGAGCCACTCCTCAGGATACAGAGGGAAGAACACAGCATCACTTCTGTGACATTCCTGCCAAAGGTGAATAATATCAGATAAACTCACATTGAGAGACATTCTACAAAATAACCAGACTGTAATCTTCGCAAGTGTCAAAGTCATGAAAGTAAAGATTGAGGGACTGTCTCAGACTGAAAGAGGCAAAAGATACTCGATAACAAAATGCCATATGTGATCATGGACTGCACCTTTTTGATATAAAGGACAGTACTGGGATAATTGTTGAAACTGAATCTGTAGATTAGTTGGTAGTATTATAGTATCCTGATTTCCCTGGTTGTAATGTGGTTTTGTGAGAAAAATAAGCTCTCTTTCTTTTTCTTTCCTCCTTTCCTTCCTTCCTTCTTTCCCTCCACCCTCGTTCCCTCCCTCCCTTTCTTTTTTCCCCTCTCTCCTTTCCTCCCTCCCTCCCTCCTTTCTTTCTTCCTCTCTTTCTTTTTACCAATGTATCTACTCTGTGACCCACTTGTGAAAACATACTCAGCCGAATTACAGTAAATCCGCTACATACAAACAAGGTCCTTTCCAAGAACATGTTCGTTAAGTCTAATCTGTTCATAAGTGCAGCAAAGTTAGCCTAGGTACTCAACTAACAAAATCAGCTATATGCCACTATACTGTAATGGGGTTGTAATTCTTTTCACACAAATAATATATAAAAAGCAAACAAACACAAAAATAAAGAAGACATTTTTAATCTTACACTACAGTACCTTGAAAAGTACTGTAGGACGATACAGCAGCTGGCATGCAGGGTCTGGAATCAAGTGTACAGGCAAGAAGAGTTCCTGGATAGAGGGGCAAGAGGAGGTGGGAGATGCTAGAGTACTACTGAACTCTATCCAGTTGTTGTTGTTTAGACGCCGAGGTGCATCTGACTCTTGCGACCCCATGGACTGTAGCCCACCAGGCTCCTCTGTACATAGGATTTTCCAGGCTAGAATACTGGAGTGAGTTGCCATTTCCTTCTCTAGGGGATCTTCCCAGACCAGGGATCAAACTCTTGTCTTCTGCACTGACAGGTGGATTCTTTACTACTGGGCCACCAGGGAAGCCCACTCTATACAGTACTCACAGTAAAGTACACAAAAGCCCTACACTTTCAGAGGAGGCATGCACACAATAGCGGACACCAGACACGTGAACTAACTTACATGCTTGGACATGCAAACACACACTGACATCTTTGAAAGTTTGCAACTTGAAGGTTCGTATGTAGGAGACGTACTGGAAGTGTTTATGTCTACCAAATATTGTTCTCTATGTTCTATATGTAGAACAATATTTAAGTAGCTTTGTTTGTAATGGATCCTAATTAGAAATTACTTGTATAAGTCTAATCAGGGTGCCATAACAGAATACCATGGACTGGGTGACTTTCACAACAGAAATGTATTTTCTCACAGACCTGGAGGCTGGAAGTCCAGGATCAAGGTACCAGTGGGGTTGGTTTCTGAGGAGACCTCTCTCTTCAGCTTACAAACTGCCACCTTCTTGTTTTCACCTGGCCTTTCCTTTCCACTTCTTCTCCCTCTTCTTATAAGGACACCAGTCCTGTTGGATTAGGGCCCCACCCTGGTGATCTCTTTTAACCCTAATAACCTCCTTAAAGGTCCAATTTCCAAATAAAGTCACGTTGGTAGTTAGGGATTCAATTCATGAATTTTGGCAGGACTCAATTCATTCTAGAACAGTACCCAAATGCCCATTAACAGTGGAATGCATAAATAGCGGCATATTTATTCAGTGGAATACTGCATGGCAATGAGAATTAACTACTAATACACACAACAACATGGATGAGTTTCACAGACATAACATTGAGCAAACATTTCAGACAGAAAAGGATACATACTGTATGCTTTCATGTATATGAAAGTCAAAAACAGGCAAAGCTAATCTATGGTAAAGTTGTTTGAATAATATGGTAGGTTTGCCTCAAAAGAACATGAAGAGACTCCTGGGGTACTAAAATGTTCTGGGCCTCAGTCTGAGTAGTGATTACATGGCTGTTTACATATGTAAAAATCAATGAAGCTGAAACCATAGAAGCAACCCAAGTGTCCATTGACTGATGAATGGATAAGCAAATCACGGTTACACTTGTGGGGCAGTTTTATTCCACCTTAAAAAGGAAGGAAATTCTACAGTGTGCTCTAACGCTGATGAAACTTGAGGACATGCTAAGTGGAAAAAAAAGGACAAGTACCGTATGATTCCACTTTTATGAAGTTCCTAGAGTAGTCAAAAGCATAGTGATGGAAAGTAGATGGTGGTTGCCAGGGGCTAGGAGGACAGGGAAATGGAGAGTTATTGTTTGTTGTGCGTAGAGTTTCAGTTATACTTGATGAAAGAGTTATGGAGATGGGTGGTAGTGATGGTTATACAGCATTACAAATGTATTTAATACCAGAACTATATGCTTAAAATGCTTAATATAGTAATTTTTATGTATTTTATCACAATGAAAAAAATTGGAGAAAAAAAATCAGTCAGGCTGTAACATAAGATGTATACAGTTTACTATATAAAGATCATGTCTCTTACTTAAAAAAACTAAAAAAATATGGAGGGTAATGAGCTGAAATATGGCAAGAATGTATGGTATGGAGAGGAAATAGGGGAGAGCGTGGGAAAAGGCTGGAAAGAGACAGACCCTGGTTCTAGGCCCTTGTAGGGTTTGGATTTTTTTTCCTTATAAGGAGTTTAGATTTTTTCCCCAAGAGTAAGAAGCCATCAGAAAAGGTCTAAGCAGGAAGTGACATGGTCATGTTGTATTTTAAAGACCTTTCTGGCTGCAAAGGGCTCAGCAGACTTGACAGGCAGGAGGGGAGGCAGGAAGATCCATCCACATTAGCTCCTATGGTCCCAGCTAAGGATGACAGAGGCTTGGCCCAGGCAGGTTCCAGAATCATGAGAGTTGTTGATGAATTGTTAGTAGGATGAGAGAGACGCAGGAGTCCTGGAGATGCCCAGGGCGTTGCCTCAGGTGACTGGGTGGGCTATGATTCATCGTTTAGGACTGGGAGAGGTTTAGGGCACAGGGGAAAAGGATGTGAGTTCAATCATGATGTGCTGAGTTTGAGGTACCCATAGAACATCCAGGAGGCAGTGAGAAATAAAAGTTTGGAGCATACAAAGAGAACTGGCTCAAATGCCAATCCTAGGGACAGGTACACAAATGAGGAAAGTGGCTGTGAGTGGAATAAAGTGATGGAGACCAGGGGAAAATGGGGGAAGTAGTGTTTTTGGTGAAGGAGGAAGCTGCCAGCCAGAGCTCATGTAGAATAAAGATCCAGCAGTGCAGACCTACCAAGTGTTCAAGAAAAGGTGGGAATCAGGATTTTGAATATGAAATCTGCAGATTAAAAGGACATTTTTAATTGAAGTATACATACAGAAAAGCGCATGAATTCTAAGTGTACAACTTGAAAAATTATTATAAAGTGAATTCACTTATGCAAATCTGTTGATTTTCAAATGTTTAGCAACTAATTTAAACTTTTAAAAAATACCACAGCAAGGACTTCCCTGGTGGTCCAGTGGTTAAGATGCCTCTCTTACACTGCAGGGGGTGGGGTTTCGATACCTTGTCAGGGAAGTTCCACATGCCATGCAGTGTGGCCAAAAAAAAAAAAAAAAAGAAAAGAAAGATACTGTAGGCAAAACAGAACATATTTGCATGAACCTGGGGCTACCATTTTGGCAAATGAGGTGGAGGCTTCAGAAGGAACATGTAGCTGGTCTGTGGAGTCAAGGTTGTGGAAGAACCTGAAAGTGGAGAGCTAGAAGAGAGAGAGCTGGGATGGGGTTTGGGGAAGGCTGGGTCTCATTTAAAGATGTGAAGATAAGAGGAAGCTCCAAGGCCCTTGGGTTCCACGAGGTGACCAGCCATGGCTTAGAGATCTGTGGCCGGACCATCCAGGATGGGGCTTCAGAGAAGAGGTGGTTTCACACATAGACGGGGAAAGCCTAAAGTGCCATGGTCACTTAGGACTCCCTAGACATCACGGCAGAGTCTAAACACTGCTTAGGACAACAGATTAGAGAAATTGATGGTTCTCTGATTTCATTTTCTCTTTTGATAAAAAACAGATGACTTTCAGATGGTGGCAGAACAAACAGAAGCTTGAGTATGGACACAGCTGCATCATCGATGCTGTGAACTTTCCCAGCTCTTTCACTTACCATCCCTCCACTCATGACTCATTGTGGGGCCAACACCCAACTCCTTCCCCAAAGTCACTCACCATCCAGGGAGGGAGACAGATAAGAAAACAAACAACGCTGTGACCAGGGAGGGATGGGGCCCAAGAAGGCACGGATCTCAGTTTGAGGTTTTGTGAGGAGGTGAAGACCAGGTTGAGCATCAAACAGTGTCTTTAGAGGAAGAAGAGGAACAGGATGCGGGCATCCTAGGAAGAGGGGACAGTGTGAGCGAAGGCTCAGAGGTGTGAAACAGCTTGGTTGTGTGGGAAACCACAGGAGTCTGTAAAGGTTGTGAGTAAGGCTCTGAGTAAATGGAACTAAGGCAGGGCATTGGCAGGGGTGCTGCTATGGGACTGAGGCTGTCTCCCAAAGCCCGTCGGAAGGGCCATCTCACTTTCCCACCCCTCCTAGTCCTTTCTCCTCTGCTCTCCACTCAAGCCAGTCTTTAGACCTCAATTCCCTTCCCCATCGTCACTCTTTACCTCCATCCTAGAAAACCATGTTCCTTGAAGACCTGGTCCAGGCCACCTACCTGTCTGAATCCCCCACGAGGGCCCTGTATCCTTCCTCCCACCTTACCCAGCCCATCACTGAGGTGCTAATCACGGCTCACCCCGGGCCTCTGTTGCTAGGGTTCTAACCCTGTTGAGTGTCCGTCTTCCCTTCCAGCCATGACACACGCAGATGGAGTTTCACATCCTAGCACGGTGCTAGGCCCATAGCAGATTCATTTTTCCCCTACTATATAGGCTTTCTTTTTTTTTTAATTTATTTATTATAATTGGAGGATAATTACTTGACAATATTGTGATGGTTTTTGCCTTACATCAACCATAGCAGATATTTAAGAGCTTATTAAATGAGTTGCCAGAGAATCCAACCCTTTGAGTGAAATGACACCCAGTGTCTGCTATTTGAAGAGAGTGCTGAGAATATTGTTTCATAAACTCAGCAGTTGGAAGAATTATGTGGCAGCATTTTTTAAAAGCATAAAACACTGCAGAACATGCTCCCTTAGGGAGAGGACCCCAGCGACATCAAGAAGATTGTGTCTAACTTGAACACAATTTCCCTCTTCCTGTTGACGTCTTGTGTTGTGCTGTGAAAAGGCTGCAACCCTGCACCTTTGAGCAGGTGCACTCGGCTGGGGAGATCACCAGGGCAGCTCTTTGGGGAAGGGCATTTGGAGGGCCTGGGACTGTACCACAGGGACCGAGTAGGCACTAGGCCCAGACTCCCCTCCACACCAGACTTCTGGAGGAGGGAGTCACACACACCTTGCCTGGGGCATCATCACAGGGTCAGGCTGTGTGGACAGACTCACTGCATGGATAATTTAGCCTGCCCCAGACCTCAGTTTCTTCATCTGTGAAATAGGACTAATCCCTTTCTAATAGAGCTGTTACAAACAGTGAGATATTGAACATAGAACACTGAGCATGCTGACTGGCACTGGCTGATGGTTAACAAATATGTCCTTCTCCCACCCTCACAAACTCAGGGAGATGGTACAGGACAGGGAAGTCTGGCATGCTGCAGTCCATGAGGTCACAAAGAGTTGGAAATAACTGAACAATGAGTCAGTCATTGAGTGACTAAACAACAGATGAGTGACTGAACAACAACAAGTCTCACAAACACATAGTCTGGACCTGGCCTCTGGAATCATAGCTTTCTAAGGATCACAGGCTGAGTAGCTAATCACATCAAAGTTTGCACTGATATCAAGAGTTTTTCCTTTAGCAGGGCCTCTTGGTGCCAGAAAAGTCTTTGTCTTCCTAAGGAAGGGAGTTCAAATGGTCGAAGCAAGTTGGGGAGACTCTGCTGGCTCAGGGCCTTCTACAGGTGAGCATGTGTGATCACCTCTGATTATGTCACCCCATCCCCACCCCCTTAAAATCACCAGTAGCTCCCTGGCCTTTTTTTGCTATTGTTCAGTCATGTCTGACTCTCTGTGACTACATGGACTGCAGCACACCAGGCTTCTCTGTCCTCCACTATCTGCCAGTTGATTCAAATTCATGTCCACTGAGTCAGTGATGCCATCCTACGATTTCGTTCTCTGCTGCCTCATTTTCCTTTTGCCTTCAATTTTTCCGAGTATCAGGGTCTTTTCTAATAAGCTGGCTCATCTCATCAGGTGGTCAAAGGACTGGACCTTCAACTTCGGCATCAGTCCTTACAATGCATATTCAGGATTGATTTCCTTTAGGAGAGACTGGTTTGATCTCCTTGCAGATCTCCCTGGCTGTTACCCATGGGATAAGATCTCACCTCATCAGCCAGGTTTTCAAAGCCCTTGGTGATATATCCACCATCTGCCTTCATCATTCATCCCATGAACATGCCCAGGTCCCCAGCTCTATGTCTGCACTAAAGCTGTAACCTGGGCCTGAAACACCTTTCCTCCCTCTTAGCTGATCCCCATTAGCCATCCACCTTCTAGTTTTGGGATTTCCCTGGTGGCTTAGACAGTACAGCGTCTGCCTGCAATGCAGGAGACCCGGGTTCAATCCCTGGGTCGGGAAGATCCCCTGGAGCATGGCAACCCACTCCAGTACTCTTGCCTGGAAAATTCCATGGACTGAGGAGCCTGGTAGGCTACAGTCCATGGGGTCGCAAAGAGTCAGACATGACTGAACGACTTCACTTTCACTTTCTTTCACTTTTCTAGTTAAAGGCCATCTGGGCCTCTGCTGGAACGTACTTTTCCGTTGTTTGTGTCTGTATTTCAGCTTCCCCACAAGGCCCTCTGCATCTGCGGCAAGGACACACTTCAGAACCCCACTTAGGTGGGGTGCCATGCTCAATCCCTCCTTACAGAGGATGAGGGGCAGAGATTCTAAACTTAAGCCTGGCCCAGATTGGAACGTACAGGTGAGCTGAGGAGTAGAAGGGTGGGAACACACTCCCGTGGGCTCTCTGAGGGGATTCAGAGGACCTGCGTGGGGGATGTTCTGTTTTCTTCACTGACACAAAGGCACGTGGCAATTGCTTGCGTCTCTCTGTGGCCACTTTAAGTATGCAAAGATAACTTGTCTATTTCTCATCTGCTGCCACGCTCGGATGACCTCCTCTAGCACTGCACCAAAAAGCAGTTGTTTGCAAAGCGCCCCAGAGATGCTGCAGGCCGTCCCCAGGCCCCCAGCCCTGTGTCTGGAAACCAGCCTTCGATCCCAGGCAGTGGAGCCAGCCGAAGGCAAAGGGGTTCATGCCTTGCTCTTTCTGGTCTAGGCTCTCCGTTATAAAGAAGAAAGATGGAGGTGATCAGGGAAGCTTTCTGGTGGAGGAATCCACAAGATCCCACTGAAGGAAGAAAATGACCCAGGACAGGAGCAGGCATGGGACTGGCATGTGGGTGAGTGTATCTCTGTCTCACGTACAGCTGGTGCCTGGGGAGTAGGGAGCCAGGCTTGGGCGAACGTGGCCTGGAGACTCCACCACTTCTGAGGCCAGTTGGAGTCTGTCGCAAAAGCAGGACAACGGCCATTATTCCCATTGTACAGAGAAGAAAACTAAGGCTTAGATAAGTCAAGATCACACAACTCAGCCAATTAGGGTTGGCAGAGCCAGGTCTTCGGATTTCAAGGCCAGAGCCCCTTCATTATACCAGGCTGCTTTTCACAGAAGGCCAGTTTGGTGGTGATAAAGGGGAGACGTGCTCTTTGTTTGATGTTGGCGAGTGTGATATTGTGATTTATAATAAGTAATATATATTTAATCTTTGTCCTGTTCTTGGCACAGAGTTCTCCAATCCTTAGAATTTCCTAGGATGAGAGGAGAACAGGTGTTTTTTGTTATGTTATTGAAGTGACTTTAGGAAAGTGCCTGGGATCACAGAAGGATGGGGGTTGGTCACCAGAGGAAGCAACCACATGGAATTAGAGAGTTGGACATTTCAGTCCCATTCTCCATCCCATTGCCCTCTCCTATCCCCGACCTCCAGGGCTACAGATTAGGTTCAATCGCCAATGGCTAGAGATTTAACCAACTGGGCCTATGTCATGAAATCTCTATAAAACCCCAAAAGGACTGAATTTTGGGAGCTTCTGTATGGAGGGCGTGTAGAGGCATGGGGAGAGCAGCACTCACAGAACATGCTGGTTCTGCGCCCTCCCCCACATCACCTTACCCTTCCTATCTCTTCCATCTGGCTGTTCCTGAGTTAAACCTTTTCATTATAAACCAATAATCTAGTTAGTAAATGTTTTGGGGGCTTCCCTAGTGGCTCAGTAGGTAAAGGACCTGCCTGCAATGCAGGAGACACAGGAGACTCGGGTTCAATCCCTGGGTCAGGAAGATCTCCTGGAGGAGGGTATGGCAACCCACTCCAGTATTCTTGCCTGGAGAATCCCATGGACAGAGGAGCCTAGTGGGCTACAGTCCATGGGGTTGCAAAGAGTCTGCCGTGACTTAGGAACTGGACAGCACAAATGTTTTTCGAGCTCTGTAAGCTGCTCTAGAAAATTAATCAAACCAAGGAGGGGGCATTGGAACCTCCTCCAGTCTGTAGTCAGCAGGTCAGAAGCACTGAACTTGAGACTGGGTGGTGGGAGCAGTCTTGTAGGACTTAGCCCCTAACCCCCGGGGATCTGATGTTATCTCCAAGAGATAGTGTCAGAACTGAGTTGAATTATGGATGGCCCAGCTGGTGTCACAGAATTGCTTGGTGTGAGGAAGAAAACCCACATGTTAGTAGAACTGGGAGCAGAACTGAACAACTGGAACTCTTACACATGGCTGGTAGGAACATAAACTGGTACAGTGGCACTTTACAAAAGTGTTTAACAGCATCTGCTGAAGCTGAACATGTGCATACCTGATAACTCAGCAACTCTGCCACTGTGTTCCAGACACATTCTAGGCACTAGAATGTTCACAGCAGTCCTAGCCATAAAGCAAAAAGCAACCTGGAAATTCCCAAATGCCCATTAACAATATAATGGATAAACATATTCTAACATATTTATACAGTGCAATTCTAAACGGCAATACGAATAAACAAATGACACCTGCATAGAAACAGGTAGATAAATGTCACAAACATAATGCTAAGCAAAAGAAACAGATACCAAAGAGTAAACATTATGTGAGCCCACTTATATACAGCATTCAAACTGGGCAAAACTTAATCAAGTGAACCCCCACCGCCATCCTGGTAACCAGTACCCCAGAAGTCCCTAACTTCTGGGGAGGAAGATGGAGGGGGGTTCAGGGTGGGGGCACACATGTGCACCCATGGCTGATTCATGTTTATATATGGCAAAAACCGTCACAGTATTGTAAAGTAATTATCCTCCAATTAAAATAAATTAAATAATTTTAAAAAAGAAGTCCCAAACTTCTAACACCATTTTCAGTGTGTATGTTACTCTTCAGTAAGCAAGCAAACTTTTTAAAACTGAGGACAATCTCCATAAACTGATACAGAGTGATCCCCAGAAGTGATGTTAAATGAAAGACTCAAAGTCAAAAATATACCTATAGCATGTAAATTTTCATGACAGAAAGAAAGAGAAGTAAGAAATTTTATATGACTGATTTTTCAAAAAGAAATATAGGAGGGGTAAACTAATGAGATCAACTACCCTCAGAGGTTGGGTGGGAATGGGGTGGGAGGGCTATAAGTATTTCTCTCAGCATAACTTTTTGGACTAGAATTGACTTTTGGAACCATGTTAAAGCTTTATGTACTCAAATAATAATAATAACAGCAAAAACAGCAATAAAAGATGGGGAAAATTCCTAAAATGAAATACATACCAACAAACCTAACTGTATTTCAAATGAATAACATAACCATGCTGAAAGAGAAAAAAAGCATAATTTAAGAAAGTTTTGAACACAGTGTTTTGACTACATACTCACAGACAGTGCTTCCCTGGTGGCTCAGGCAGTAAAGAATCCGCCTGCAATTCAAGAGACCTGGGTCCGATCCCTGGGCTGGGAAGATCCCCTGGAGGAGGGCATGGCGACCCCTCCAGTATTCTTGCCTGGAGAATCCCCATGGACAGAGGAGCCTGGCAGGCTACAGCCCATGGGATTGCAAGGAGTTGGATACAACTGAGCGACTAAGCACAGGACAGGACAGCACAGCTCAGCCAGACAAAGGACGAAAACGGGCTGCAAAAATATCAGACTCAAGTTAGCAGTTTTGCTCTTCACAGTGGTTGTTGTTCAGTTGCTCAGTCGTGTCCGACTCTGCAACTCCACGGACTGCAGCACCCGAGGCCTCCCTGTCCTTCACCATCTCCTGGAGCTTGCTCAAAATCATGTCCATTGAGTCGGTGATGCCATCCAACCATCTCATCCTCTGTCATCCCCTTCTCCTCCTGCCTTCAATCTTTCCCAGCAGCAGGGTATTTTCCAATGAGTCGGCTCTTTGCAACAAGTGGCGAAAGTTTTAGAGCTTTAGCATCAGTCCTTCCAATGAATATTCAGGATTGATCTCATTTAGGATTGACTGGTTTGATCTCTGCAGTCCAAGGGACTCTCAAGAGTCTTCTCCAACACCACAGTTCAAAAGCATCAATTCTTTGGTGCTCAGCCTTCTTTATGCTCCAACTGTCACATCCATACGTGACTACTGGAAAAACCATAGCTTTGATTATATGAACCTTTGTTGGCAAAGTAATGTCTCTGCTCAGGTGATCAATTCTGAAGTGACTTTCTTTGTGTTCTAGGACTGAACAAATGAGTAAATGTGACGAAAGTCATGGATCTAGGTTTTTCACTGTTGGAGAAATGAATTACAAATATGGCAACAGGGAGGACAAGAAGGTTCCTCTAGGATGTAACAATATGAGCTCATGAGTTTATAAATAGATATTAAAATAGATATCAGTTCAGTTCCGTTCAGTTCAGTAGCTCAGTCATATCCGACTCTTTGTGACCCCATGGACTGCAGCATGCCAGGCCTCCCTGTCCATCACCAACTCCTGGAGTTTACTCAAACTCATGTCCATCGAGTTGATGATGCCATCCAACCATCTCATCCTCTGTCATCCCCTTCTGCTCGTGCCTTCAATCTTTCCCAGCATCAGGGTGTTTTCAAATGAGTCAGTTCTTGGCCTCAGATGGCCAAAGTATTGGAGTTTCAGCTTCAGCATCAGTCTTTCCAATGAATATTCAGGACTCATTTCCTTTAGGATGAACTGGTTGGATCTCCTTACTGTCCAAGGGACTCTCAAGAGTCTTCTCCAACACCTCAGTTCAAAAGCATCAATTCTTCAGCACTCAGCCTTCTTTATAGTCCAATTCACACATCCATACATGACTATTGGGAAAACCATAGCTTTGACTAGAATAGATATGGTTATGGATATTCTACCTCCTGGACCATTCTCTGCTAAAACAAACAAGGGCTCCTTGGCAGATGGCTGATTCCTGGGCAAGTACATGCTGAGTCTGAAAGTGATGAAATGCTCAGGAAAAAATTAGGAAATGTCAAAAGAACACAGGTGCCAGTTTGAAGGCGCTCCCAGCAGCCAAATCTGGGACCATGGAAGCATCAAAATAAATAGTAATAGGGAGGAATTATGACCCAGTGAATAAGAATTCATGAGTTGATACAAATATAATGTAATGAATATAAATAAATACATGGAGGGGGAAGCTCTTCCTTATAATAGCACTTGAACTAATAAATAAAGAAGAAATTATGGGATTAGGAAATCACATTTAGCCATCATCATAGTAATAATTGATTCAGGAAAGAATTATCAATGGACACTAAAATTAGTGTATGAAAAGTTTGATACACAGGATGTTCATAGTCTTCAGGTGATTCTCCCCAAAATACTTGTTAAATACAATTGGAAAAGTCATGATTCTATGGCAGTAGACCTTCCCTTAACCAGCGACCCAAGTTGGCATCACTAGGAATAGAACAAACAGACAACAGTTGCCTCCTGAGATGATGTGCTAAGAAGAACATAATGTCACTTCTGTGATAATCTTGCCAAAAATTAATAACCTGAATCTAATCATGAGGAAACACCAGACAAGCCCAAAGTGAAGAACATTCATTAAAATAACCAGCCTGTACTCTTCAGAAATGTCAAGCTCATGAAAGACAAAGAAAGGCTGAGGAATTATTCCAAATCAAATGAGCCTAAAAAGACATGACAACTAAATGCAACTGGTGATCTTGGATCCAATCCTGGATCAGAAAAAAAATTTTTTTAATAAAAGACCTTATTGGGACAAATAGCAAAATTTTAGTAAAAAGGTCTATGGATTAGGCAATATTCTATTAATGTTAATGTTCCAATTTTGATAACAGAAACAAGAAAATATCCTTGTTCTCGGGAACTATGCACTGAACTATTGGGAGGTAATATTCACAGCAGGCTTAACCAAAAGCTAGGAACAACCCTAATGTCCATCAACAATGGGTAAACTTTGGTGCTTTGATATAATGAAATACTACTGAGCCATTAGAAAACAATGAATTGCTGATACATGCAACTACATGGATGAATCTCAAAATGATTACGCAGCCTACTCTCAAATGGCTCAGAAAAAACCCATGTATGTGTATGAATGTGTGCATGTTCAGTCCCTTCATTGGTGTCTGACTCTTTGCAAACCTATGGACTGTAGCCCACCAGGCTCCTCTGTCCATGGGATTCTCCAGAGAAGAATACTCGAGCAGGTTGCCATGCCCTCCTCCAGGGGATCGTCTCGACCCAGGGATCAAACCACACCTCCTGTGCCTCCTGTAATGCAGGTGGATTCTTTACCGCTGAACCACAGGGAAGCCATACTTGTGTATACTTGTATATATATTGTAATTATAATAATATGTATATATACACACAGAGAGAATGGTGGGATAAATGTAAATGTTAGTTGTTAAAGAATATGGGTGAAGGATAAATGGGAGTTCTTTGGCTTGGTCTTACAACTTTGCTGTACATTTACAATTATTTCAAATAAAGATTTAACTGACTAAATGCTATTTGGCATGCTTATATTATTATTTACATATTTATTTATTGAGATAAAATCTTTATACAGCCTTAAGGGTACCATTGCACCCTTGACAGTTGTCCACATACATAACACCCACCACCCCAATCAAGATACAGAATGCTTCTGTCACATCACTCCAGAAAGTTCTCTCATGCCTCCTTCCTGTCACCCCCTCTTCCACCCTGAGGTAACCAGTCTTCTGATTTCTATCACCAAACCCATTATGGCTGTTCACATCAGTGGAATCATGCAGTATGTCCTCATTGGTGCCTGGCTGCTTTCAAACTCAGCGTAAAGACTCAGATTCATCCATGTGCTTACACGTATCAGCAGTTCATTCCTTTAGACAGCTGAGTAGTATTCCATTGTGTCAATGTACCACGGTCTATCCAAAGTTGATGGACATTGGGGTTGTTCTGAGTTTGGGGTTATTTCATTCATTGTTATGAATGACCCCACTATGGGTCTTCCTGCACAAGTCTTTGTGTGGATCTGTGTTTTCATGGCACTGACTGTCTCCCTCTGTGCTACCAACACTGTCTTGCCCTCACTCACATACATGGGTAGAAACATAACCTTGGGCTTTTAAGAACACCAGGAAAGGTTACTGATCCAAATTATCTCTCTCTCTCTCTTTAAAAAATTATCACTTTTGAGAATGCCTAAATTTCCATCAGTTGCTGTCTCTTCCTTTGAGGCTACTCTAGCTCCAGCTGGTCTGAAATTTTATTGGAAGAGAGTTTGCTAAACATTTTTCTTCTGACCAGGAAGGTCTCTGCATAGGGCTATGGAAAGTGGGTGAAGGGACTGAAGAGAAGCATCCCCCATGTCACCATTTTCTGGGAAGTGTGTATTTTCAGTGTATATGTTACTCTCGGACTGTGTCTTCCTCAGCAGTTCCTATCAGATACCCCACCCCTAGGCTAAACCATCAGGTCAATTTATGAACTTGGCATCCCAGACCTGTCCATCCCCAAACAGCCATCCTGGAAGGAGGGAAAGACACCAGTGTGGAATTTCCATATTCCTGACTGCAAGGGTCCCGGGAGGCCTGGATGCAGGGGGCGGGGGTGGGTAATGGGGAGTGAGGGATGTGTGTGCTGGCGAGAGGGAGCCTGCAGCCACGTGCAGGGATGCAACCGCTGGTCCTCATGGGAGCAAGCCTCTCTGCATCAGTGGAATAAGCCAATTTGTGCCCCCACCGCCTTCCTCCCAGGAAGGATTCAGCAGGCTTTGTGTAAGGGGATTAAGGCTTTAGCCTGCTCAGCAGGGAGAAGGGCTCTCAGCTCCAAGTTCTATGGCTGTGTGACTGTGCCACCCTGACTCCACGAGGCCTTGAGGGCTGCTGTGGGCCCTGACTCCAGGCAACAGGAACTTCAGCTAGAAATAGGAGTTGCAGCCCACAGCCTCCCTAGGGAGGGGAGTCCGAGTGCTCTGCACCTGTGTCCTATGAAAGTCCCAAGAAGGAGACTTTCAGGGGTCGCGGGAGGGGCGTGGGGGGGTGGAAACCGGCAGAAAGACACGCCCTGGAAAGATCTGAGCCCAGGTAGGAATGATGCTGGCAGAACTTCCCTGTGTGCTGGGCCTGGGCTGGGTGCTGAAGCAGATACCTTCTGCGTAGAGTCAGACCTGAACTTGGAGTTTGAAGGCTGGAGCCTGAACCTAAGGCTTCCCTCACCAACTCTGTGAAATGGGTGAGTCTGGTGTCCCCTGTGGTCAAATGGGAATGACTGTCCTCCATGACAGGATGGCTCAGGAGTGAGAATGCTGTCCACTTGAGGGACTTTGGCTGGGACTCTCCTACTCAGAAGGCTGCTTGTGAATGTCCTTTGGAGGGCCAGGGACGACCCGGGCAGTGACAAGTGGTGGGGGGTGGCAGAGGTGGGGGGCAGGACTGCAGGTTCTGTCTCTGCTTGGGAAGAAAGATGCCCCCACACCCTCTGCTCACCCAACCCCATCCCTGGGGGATATGTCCTGCAGGTCAGCTGACTTCCTATCCCCTTTCACTTCCTCTTCCACTTAATAGTAACCCGGCCAGAGGTCAGGCCCTGGGAGAAAAGCTGGGGGGAGGGGCAGAAGAAGACAGGGACAAATCGGTCCACACCCCACTGCTCTGCCCACCACCCAGCCTGCCCTGTGCTTCACAGGGCCTGCCAGAATCTCCTCAAGGCCTTGGGCTCAGAACCTTGGAGCCAGGACTCCCAACTCCATCTCTGTGTGGCTGGCCTGGGAAAGCCTCGGTCTCTTCATCTACACAACAGGGTGTGGACGGGGAGGCCTAGGTTAAATGCCCTCCTGATAGAGTCCCTCAGGCAGACCCCTCTATTCTCCCTTCTTAGCCAACTACCCTGTGCCAGCTTCTAGGATCAAACTCTGAGCATTCAGGAAGGACTTTAGAAAGCAGCTGATGTGCTGTACCCATTGCTCAGATGGGAACAGTGAGGCCCAGGGAGGGATTGGGCTTGCCCCATCCAGTGAGTCAGCACCAGGCTGACTCCATCTCCTGGTACAGAGTCTGTACCAGACTCCAAGTCTGTTCTCTTGACCCCTGACTCATAGTGGGAAACAGAGCATTTTCTGGGTCTGAGCAGGACCCAGGTGACTCCTCCCTCAGTGGTGGTGGGGGGGGGCCGGGGCGGGAGGGCGGGCAGGCTAGTCCAGACAGGTTCAGTGGGAATCTACTCTGGCCATAGCTGCCTTCTGTTGGGCTGCCTCAGGCTGGACCCAGGGCCTCAAGGTCCTAGGGACATTGCTTTCTGTTTATTTTCTGCCTGGCTTCTGCACGCATTGCGGTTTCCTCTTGGAAGGGCTGCAGTGGGAACTGTGGGGCCCGCTCTGGGGGGGCTGGGCTGCATCTGTGAGAAAGTTTGGGTTCTGCGGATGGCTTGCTGCCAGGACCCTAGTCCCTGAATTCCCAGCCCCAGTCCCTATGCTAAAGTCCTATGCTGTGGACGGTGGGCTCAGCTCCTCCACCTAGGCCAGTTTAGAGTAAGTGGAGGGCCAGATCCTCTGTGTGTGAGCCAGAGGGGTCTTCTAGTCCACACTCCTCACTTGCTCTTTCACAGATGAGGGAACCAAGGGCAGAGATGGGCAGGAACCCATCCAAGGCCCCTCCTAGCCCAGGGCAGAGCTGGGGCACGAACAGGGCTGCCTGGTTCCCAGCTCAGGGAGCCTTCCACGGGGCCTGAAAGCCCCTCATCCCTTTGGGCTTTGCTGGAGTGGAGTGGACACCCAGGGATGTCTGAGGCCCTGAGTTTCCCATGACATGTCTCTGGAAGGGGCCTGGCCCTCCTTCCCCACAGTACCCTGGCCACAGCCCAGACTCTAGGCAGAAGGAAGTTGGGAGGGGGCTGCCCCTGCTCTTGTTCTCTCTGGGGTCCCTGGGAACCTGACCCACCACTGAGAGGGCTGTGTTCCGGCCTGGGAACCAACTCTCGGATTTGAATTCCAACTCCCCTCTGCCCTGCCCACTGGCTTAGCAACTCTACCAAATTGTCCCAACCCCCTGCGCCTCAGTTTCCTTGTGTAAAGTGGACTTGTGACAGCCACCGCCTTACAAGGCTAACAATAGGAGCAGAAGTACTACGCGAACTGTAAGATGCTCCGAGCATGCGGGGGAGTTGAGGCCAACAGCCAAGGACCTGATTCCAAGCAGCAGCTGGGAACGGCCAAGGTCTCGTCTTGCCCAGACAAGCCTGCGGCGGGGCCCAGGTGAAGGTGCTGAGCTGTCTCTGGAGAATGCCTGCCCTCTCCAGGGAGTGTGCAGGCCTTGGGAAGAGAGCAGGATGGCCTGGCGAGTGGCTCCACTTTGTGAGATTCTTGCCCTCAGGGAGCCAAGTGCTCTGTGGGGGGAGCTGATAATTGAGCCATCTCTCAGGGAGCCGACCCTGATTTTTATTAATCTGCAGGACAAAGCAAGCAGAGCTGTCCTGCTGAGGAGACTGTGAGAAGGCAATGAGATGAAGGGGAAGTCATTTATCTTGCCAGCCTCTTCTGCTTGGGGGACTTTCCTGGCGTGTGACAGAAGTGGGAGCCAACATCGGAACCTTGGGCAGAGGGCTCCGTGGCTCCTCTCCCTCACATGTCTTTGCCCCTAGTCCCTCAACCACCTGCCTCTTTAATCCATTTAACACCTCTTCGTTGCCGTGTTTTTTTTTTTTTAAATACTTTTCTTCAGCTCAGGCCCCCTGGGGCCTCCTTGACAAATGAGAAACTCCCAGGGTCCCAGTCGTGACCGCCTTGGGCTTGGTGGTTCCCAGAGCTGGCTGGGCTGTTCCCCGGGAGGGGACGCGGCTTCAAGGTCAGGCTGACCTTGAAAGCTTCCCCTGCCTCCCCTGACGTGCCCCCACTCTCTAAGCTCAGTGAGCTCCATCACATTAAAAAGCTGTTAAAAGTGCCCATCTGGTTCGCTGCCTGCAAGGGCGGCTGGGCGATCGATGGTCGGGATGAGCCGGCAAGGGTCTGCCCTGGGGACCTGGTCCACGGGGCCGTCTGGCAGCCTCCATTCACCGATTCTCACTCGAGGGAGGGCAGGCAGTAGGAAGAAGACAAAATAATCAGGGTGGGGACGCTATGAGCTGTACTTGATGTGTATGTGAAAGGCGCCCCCTGGAGTTGCTCTGTGATCAGGCTTAACACAAACCCTGTGCCAGGCATTAGCCTAAGTGCTTTAAATAGATGAATTCATTTATCTTCCCAGCAATCTGCTGAAGAAAGACTATTATTAATTCCATTTTGCAGCTGGGAAAATGAGGCACAGAGAGGTTAAGTTATTTACTCAAGGTCACACAGCTGGTAAGTGACAAAGACGGGTGGGAAGCCAGGACGTCTGGTTCCAGAACTCACTGCAGCATCTGATGTTGGCTGGGCTGCTTCCGGGGAGGCAACAAGACCATACTCCCTAACACCCTCGCAGAAATCCTTTTTTAGCTGTGCTGCATCTTAGCTGCGGCATGGGGAATCTTAAGTATTGGCAAGTGAACTGTTACTTGTGGCATGCTGGATCTAGATCCCTGACCAGGGATCAAACCCGGCCCCCTGCACTGGGAACACAGAGTCTCAGCCACTGGGACCACCAGGGGGATTCCCCCTCATAGCAATCTTGAGAGAGAAGTATGACCATGCTCATATTACAAATAGAAGACTGGGGGCCCAGGAATGTTTAGACACTTCTCCAGGGTCACACAGCTAGTAAGCAGATGGGGAGACACTCAACCCAAGAACCCCCTGGTTTCAGCCTTACCGGCAGGGTGATATCCACTTCCCACTCTGCACACGCTGTCTTGCCTGGGCTGCAGGCAGCAGCCTCCTCTGGGCTGTAGCTGCCCTGTCTGGATTACTAGGGTAGCCTGAGCTGGGCCTCTGAAATCCAGGGCTGTGTGGCCACAGACAAGCCCTTTCCTGTCCTGGGCCTGCGTTTCCTCGGGCCCAGGGTCAGATAATCAAAAGGCCTGGTGGGTGGGTGGGGGAGTGTGAGGAGTATGCAGCATAGAGTGATATGCTGGGCTTTGGGTCCTTCATTAAATTCCAAACAAACCTAGCTGCAGCCTTCCACGGCGGGCTTCATGGGCCTCCAGAGCATTTTGTCTGCTGGCTAACGGTTTTTAGTACTCCTACAGGGCCTGGTAACAGCCAAGCCCTTGAGGGCTCGCACCTAGCCCCTCCTAGGCTGAGGAAGGCTCCCTGGGAGGCACCAACCTTCCTCTGCCACCCCAGCTGACCAGGCCCCCATGGGGACACATCACAAGCAGAGCTGGGGGAAGGGAAATGTTGAGAGGGGGCCCCCGGGGAGATGAGGGATCACGCCCCAACTCCCATTCTGCTCCCAGCTGGCTGCCACATGTGGCTGTCAAGAGCCCACAACTCCATCACTGGTGGAAATCTTCAGATTAACCCGTGAAGGCCCACCTTCCAATGACAATTTTAATGCCAAGGTCTAATGATATCTCTCGATCACCTTTCCCACCTCACTACTTCCCACTCATCCCCAGTTCACTCTGTCCCAGCCACACTGACCTCCCTGCTGTCTTCAGGTACATCAGGCCCACTGCCACCTCAGGGCCTTTGCACAGGTGACCATTCCTCTGCCATCCCCTTCCCTATGGTCCTCATGGTTGGCTCACTTCTTAAGCTGCTTCAGGTCTGTTCTTGATTTCTACCTTCTCACTAAGGCCTGTTCTGGCCACTGACTTCAAACTGCCTCCTCCTGGCCCTCCACACCCTCCTGACCCTGCTCTGTTGCATTCCACAGATTTATCACCTTCTGACACTTTGTAATTAACTTATTTAAATTGTTTTCCTCTTTGTCCTCCATTAAAATATAAGCTCCAAAAAGTCAGGGACTTTTGTTTGTCTTGATCAACATCAAATCCCTCCCCAGCACTTAATATCTAAATATAGTGTAGGCACTTAATGAACACTTGTGGAACAAATGAATGGATGAGTGTGTAGCTTACAGTACATCCCAAAGCAGGGTAACCATGTGTTCCTTTGTTTGGGGACCAGGAAACGAAGTGTTCTGACACTTAGGTTGGAGCCTCACCTCTGTCCTGTTGGCTGTGTAATCTTGAGCATGTGCCTCGACTCGGAGCCTCAGCTCACTAGGTGTCCTGGCCTCTCACAGGACTGCAGCTTCTGAAGAGATGGCTTCTAGGAGGGGCCTGACAGCCAGTACACCCATAGGTCCCCACCCTGCTGCTCTCCATCCCAGGCAGCCCCCCACATCCTGGCTATGTGACATCAATGCTAGACAGATCATCTGACTTCCCTGGGGCTCACTTTCTCCACTTCTAAAATGTAAGATGATGAAGACTGAGGTCCTTGAGCAGGTGCCATTGAACCTAGGATTTGGTGAGCTTTCTGCAAAGCTTCACTCTATTCAGTTGTTGCTAGATTAATGGGATGGAAAGGCCTTTACCATGGAGCACTGGGCCATCAGACGCCCCTCCCTAGCGAAAGGGGTACCACCAGAGTAGAGGACAACAGAGCCAGCAGGGACTTTGGAGGTCAATGGGTTGGCCGCTGACCCCACAGAGGAACAGGAGCTTGTCCAAGGCTGTGAAGACTCAGACTCGGCCCTTTCCTGAGCACCCGTAGGTTTCACCTCATGGGTGTCAGGCAGCCCTCGCAATCCTGTCCAAGGCTTGCCAAGGGTTGGGATACATGCACTTTCAGGTGTGTGTGCATCCTCTTCCTACATCTTATCCCCATCAGGTGAGAGTGTGTGGGGTGGGGTAGCAGGCAGACCCTGGGTGGAGAACTAATCTCCTGGTTTTAAACACTTGGGTTCTAGAATCCCTCTGATGAAAGCTATGATCATCTCCTGAAAGAGAAGCACATTTCCACATTCAGAAGATAGAACTACTATCCCCGTAAATGAGAATTTAGTCATCATCTGGTGGGGTTGCCCCCATGGTGGGGTTGGCCGTGGTCCCTGTTACTGGATTCCATGTGCCCACGCCGTCCAGCTGCATCATCAGATCTGTAGCACCAGCATCTCATGTAAAACGAGGAGGTCACTGCCACGATATCGGCCAGGAGTCCATCTTCAGCAGCGGAGCCCTGGAGGGCAGCACACAGCATCCTGGACATGCACGATCAGGTTAGGGTGGGGGAGATGGGAGAGGTGGTGAGAGCCGACCCCAGCCCTGCCTCTCTCAGGATCCCCTCGGGGCTCAGACATGTGGGGCTGCTGAGAAAGACTCAGGTGACAAGACAGGCTGGGGGAAGCAGAAAGAGTACAGTTTAAGAGAGGAGTCTCTAGGTCTGGTCCTTGAAAGCAAGGCAGGAAAAGGATCACTAACCCACTTCACAGATAAAGAAATTGAGGCTCAAAGTAGACACTGAGCACGCAGATCAAAAAAATGAAAAACCAGGACTTGAATCTGCTCTGACTGCCTCTAGAGTCCGTGTCTTGGCCCAATGGAAGGAACAGTTTCAACAATTTAACTTGACATGGAGCAGCTGTTATGTATAGAATCCTGTGTCAGACAACTTGGGAGGACACGGATCCAAGGGGAGCATAGAACCCACTAGAAACATCCAGGGAAGTACTACTAATAATAATAACTGAGGAATAATAATAGCTAACATTTTGGGAGCTATTATGCTAGGGGCCAGCATTAAGCCAAACAATTTTTATGAATTATGTCATTTAAGCTCTTGGATACTTCAAGGTATAAGTAGCACTGTGTCTGTTATTCTTGTTTGTTTTGGGGACCCAGAAGTGTGTACTCATTTTTGAGACGAGAGCCTCAGCGAGATTAGGCAGCTTGCCTTTGACAAAGGTGATATCTTGCTGAGGCTCTGTTTCTCGCTACCTGGATGTTGTCTGGAGCTGCGTGGACCCGGGCAGGTGTCACCTAGACACCTGGATCAAATTGGCTGGAGCAGGATGAAGTAGAAAGTTTGTGGGTAGGCATCACTCCTGGATTGTTCCAGAGGAATTGTATTCCATGTCCCCTCTCTGAGCCTCATTTTTCCCTTCTTTGGATCCTCTGACCTCTGATGTCCTTGAGTCTGAGACCTGAGCCGTTCTCCCGTTCCAGATGCTTTGAGGCTCGGTGAAGGGTTCGGGTCTCTGTGAGAGCAAAGAGTGACTTGCTGGAGGAGAGAATGGCTGCCAGGTTTGAGGTGGGGTGATGGGGGCAGGGGAAAGAGCATGGGCAAGAGCATAGGAGGAAATCCACTGGGAGGAACACACCTTCCTGCTTGGAGAGTGCTTGGAGAGTTTGGAGGGAGAAGGGCCAGGTCTCCTCCCAATACTACTCTCAACAAGCCCCAGGCCACCTTTCCAACCCGTGTCCGCCCAAAAGGCTAATTTAATATCAAATCAACCAAGACAGCAAAGAAAACAATGATAGGAGAAGAGGGGCCAGCATTCAGCCACATCGCTTTTTTCTGGACTCGAGTCTCTCCTTGGTGAAAAGAGGGAGTCTTCCTTCAGTCTTTTGGGGGGTATTCATGCCCGGCTGGCTCTGAATCTGGAGAGGTGAAGGTGGTCCCTCCGTTCCCTACCCCAGGTCTGTGATTGGTGGTGTCCCCTCCCCTTCCCTCCCCTTCCCCGCCTCTCCTCCCCTCCCACTCTTTTCACAGCCCCCAGCGTGCTGTGCAGTTATTAGTTTAGGTTCATTTAGAATCGGCTTAGCAACCCCACACCCCTGGAACCTGGAAGCTTAAAGCACAAGATGTCTGGCAAATGGAAATTCAATTGCTTTAATATAGAGACTATTTTGCTGCAGTCGAACTGGAGCCTCTTATTAAGAATCTGATGGAATTTCTAAACACAGAGAGAGGCCCCAAGGAGGGGGCAGCGCCCATCACACACCAACATTGCTCTTGACATATTTATGGTTCCAATAAAATCTCCCATCTGGTATATTTTAAAATAAAATTGAAAATTTATCACTATCCCTGAGTCGGTTTGTCGTTCTCCCCAGGAGGAGATAGCCAGCCTGAGATTACCAAAGCGGCGGTGGCAGCAGCAGCGAGCGGCAGGCGGGCAGAGAGGTTACCGGGCTCTGATTTAAATTTCAATATTTTCCCCATTACTGCTGTCTGGGCTGGGAAAATTACTAGAGGGAAGCAGGCCTTGTTCTTCTCCTGTTTCTCTGGACAACTGCTCAGCTCTCTCCCCGGGGCCCGCAGGTTTGGTTTGTTGTATCTCCTGGTTAGCAAGATCTGGATAAGCCTGGGAGACATGTGAAAACCCCTGGTTTTCTGGGATGATGGGTCTCCAGGCCTGTGAATAAGCATTGTCCTTATTCAATCCTCTGGAACCCAGGAGACAACTTTGCAAACTGCCAGATCATTGAAAAAGTCCTCTGTTTATTAGGGCTTAGAGATCAAGATCAGGGTTTAGACTCAAGTGGGGATCAAGGTTCAGTTTATAACCAGCATTAAGGTTTATCTAAATCTAAGATCAGAACTTAAAACTTATGTCAGGATCAAGGCTTGGTCGATAAGCGAGTTCCGGGCTCAGGCAGGGATCAAGGTTCAGTCTATTAACAAAGACACAGCTCAGATTTCCTCTTTATAGAAGTCAGTTCATATCTCTGAGCTTTAATTTATTTTTCAGTCAAATGGAGAGAGAAGAATTGCCCTACCTGCTTCCAGAGGCTACCTAGAGGAACAAATAAAACAAGAATATCTTTCATTTCTGTAACATATCACAGTCTATAAAAATGCCGGTACATACTTCATATCTTTGGTCCTTATAATAATCCCTACTTTAAAGACAAGAATATAGGCTGAGAGAAGTTAAGAAGCTTATCCAAGGTCACACAGCCTGTAAACACAGGCAGGAAAGAGGGATGGGAACCAGCTCTTCCAGACTCCAACTGGTTACTAGCATACAGAAACACAAAGAAGTAGTGGCAAGACTGCACTTGTCTACCCAGTCCTCATTTCCCCCTTTTGCTCTAGTAACAGCATTCTCTTCTGGGGGCCAATGTATCTACCTAAAAGACTACATGTCCTAGCTTCCCTTGCAGTCAGAAGTGGTCAATGAGGAATGAGAAGTGTTGAGTGGGACTCCTGGGAAAGTTCTATAATAGAGACATGGAAAGAGTATGCAGATTCCTCTCTTCCCTCCTCCTTGCTTCCTGCCTGGAATGTACACAAGGGAGCTCAGCAGCCATGTTGGACCACGAGGTGACGTGGAAGATAGACAGCAGTGCTGAGGAAGAAACCAACAAAGAGGAGGAGACCAGAACACTGATGACCTGGTGGAGCCACCATACCAACCCTGGACTGCCAGCCTCCAGGTATGGAGCAGTAAAAGACACAACTAATTTATTTAAGCCATTATGCTTGAGTCTCTGTTCAGTTCAGTTCAGTCGCTCAGTCGTATCCAACTCTGCGACCCCATGAATCACAGCACGCCAGGCCTCCCTGTCTATCATCAGCTCCCGGAGTTCACTCAAACTCATGCCCATCGAGTCGATGATGCCATCCAGCCATCTCATCCTCTGTTGTTATCCCCTTCTCCTCCTGCCCCCAATCCCTCCCAGCATCAGGGTCTTTTCCAATGAGTCAACTCTTCTCATGAGGTGGCCAAAGTATTGGAGTTTCAGCTTCACCATCAGTCCTTCCAATGAACACCCAGGACTGATCTCCTTTACGAGGGACTGGTTGGATCTCCTTGCAGTTCAGGGGACTCTCAAGAGTCTTCTCCAACACCACAGTTCAAAAGCATCAATTCTTTGGTGCTCAGCTTTCTTTATAGTCCAACTCTCACATCCATACATGACTACTGGAAAAACCATAGCTTTGACTAGACGGACCTTTGTTGGCAAAGTAATGTCTCTGCTTTTTAATATGTTATCTAGGTTGGTCATAACTTTCCTTCCAAGCAGTAAGCATCTTTTAATTTCATGGATGCAATCACCATCTGCAGTGATTTTGGAGCCCAGAAAAATAAAGTCTGACACTGTTTCCACTGTCTCCCCATCTATTTCCCATGAAGTGATGGGACCAGATGCCATGATCTTAGTTTTCTGAATGTTGAGCTTTAAGCCAACTTTTTCACTCTCCTTTTTCACTTTCATCAAGAGGCTTTTTAGTTCCTCTTCACTTTCTGCCTTAAGGGTGGTGTCATCTGCATATCTGAGGTTATTGCTGTTTCTCCCGGCAATCTTGATTCCAGCTTGTGCTTCTTCCAGCCCAGCATTTCTCAGGATGTACTCTACATATAATTTAAATAAGCAGGGTGACAATATACAGACTTGACATACCCCTTTTCCTATTTTGAATCAGTCTGTTGTTCCATGTCCAGTTCTAACTGTTGCTTCCTGACCTGCATATAGGTTTCTCAAGAGGCAGATCAGGTGGTCTGGTATTCCCATCTCTTTCAGAATTTCCCACAGTTTATGGTGATCCACACAGTCAAAGGCTTTGGCATAGTCAATAAAGCAGAAATAGATGTTTTTCTGGAACTCTCTTGCTTTTTCGATGATCCAGTGGATGTTGGCAATTTGATCTCTGGTTCCTCTGCCTTTTCTAAAACCAGCTTGAACATCTGGAAGTTCATGGTTCATGTATTGCTAAAGCCTGGCTTGGAGAATTTTGAGCATTACTTTACTAACATGTGAGATGAGTGCAATTGTGCGGTAGTTTGAACATTCTTTGGCATTGCCTTTCTTTGGGATTGGAATGAAAACTGACCTTTTCCAGACCTGTGGCCACTGCTGAGTTTTCCAAATTTGCTGGCATACTGAGTGCAGCACTTTCACAGCATCATCTTTCAGGATTTGAAATAGCTCAACTGGAATTCCATCACCTCCACTAGCTTCGTTAGTAGTGATGCTTCCTAAGGCCCACTTGACTTCACATTCCAGGATGTCTGGCTCTAGGTGAGTGATCACACCATTGTGATTATCTGGGTAGTGAAGATCTTTTTTGTACAGTTCTTCTGTGTATTCTTGCCACCTCTTTTTAATATCTTCTGCTTCTGTTAGGTTCATACCATTTCTGTCCTTTATCGAACCCATCTTTGCATGAAATGTTCCCTTGATATCTCTAATTTTCTTGAAGAGATCTCTAGTCTTTCCCATTCTGTTGTTTTCCTCTATTTCTCTGCACTGATCGCCAAGGAAGGCTTTCTTATCTCTCCTTGCTATTCTTGGAACTCTGCATTCAAATGGGAATATCTTTCCTTTTCTCCTTTGCTTTTCACTTTGAGTCTCTGTTACAGGCAGGCAAATGTAACTTTCAACTGATTCAAAGGTGTTACCCTGAAAAAGAGTGTGGTCAGGTAAACTTGAGAAATACCATGCTAAACAGAGACTTACTTGTATAATTTCCCAGAGCCTTTAAATCCTGCCCCGTTGCTTCCCAAGCTTGCTTTACATGGATCTCTTTTCCTGGTGCCACACTGTGTGTGTGGGTGCTGGGAGACCTTTCTTGATATCTGACAGGGACTGGAAAATGCCTCATCCAGTGCTCTCACTGTTAAAACAAATGAAGCCACTGGCCCCTTCTGACCCTTTCTTGAGCTTCAGCGAGCATTCCGATTTTGGCTTCTCAGTGTTTAAGGCAGGTAGGGCCAAGTGTGTGTGCGTGCTCAGTCTTTTCCGACTCTTTGCGACCCTATGGACTGTAGCCCGCCAATCTCCTCTGTCCATGGGGTTATCGCCGCAAGAATACTGGAGTGGGTTGCCATTTCCTTCTCCAGGGGATCTTCCCGACCCAGAGATTGAACCTGTGTCTCCAGCAGCTCCTGCATTGGCAGGCAGATTCTTTACCACTAGCGCCACCTAGGAAGCCCATAGGGCCATGCAGGGAAGGACTAATTTGGGGACAAAGCTATCTGAGCCTTCTGGAGCAAGAAAGTCTCCTTGCAGTAGCCGGAGCCTTCAGGGACTGGGGCTTGCCTCAAAGGTGAGGGGGCCGTTACAGAGAGGAGGACCCTGGGCATCCTTTACATCTTACATAGGGCACGGGTAGTCTGTCCCTCTTCCCACCCCAAGAGGGACACCCAAAGAGGGACATAGAGGGCATGGAGCATGGGAGGGACTCGTCCTGGCCACAGAAACAGCAACTGATGCCCTCTGCCCAACCTACCGCCAGCCCTTCAGTTTTCCAGAAAGCTCTGGCTGAGTCATGTACTTTGCTGCCGTAGCTGCGTCTCACTCCTCTGTGGGGGTCCCACGGCAGGCTGCAAGATCTTGACATGCCCTTTCATTGCCATTTTAAGAGACTCTTAACACAATAACAGTAATAGAGGCACCCACTGCCTGGCTTGGTAACTACTGCGCTCCTTGTTGGAGAACTGTTTACTGCTTTGCAAAGGGTGAGGTCTCCCACTACTTTTTAAATAAGTGTCCTCCTTGGAGAGCACGGCCACAACTGGGGCAGTTCATCAGCAGCCTGCGCCAAGGAGAGAGAGGCATGGAGCTCCAATGTGGCAGCCCAGGTGAAGGAAAGTGGTTGTGTGTGTGTGTAGGGGTGTGTGTGGGGGGGGGGGGGATGCAGCCAGAATCCCAGGCCAAGGATGCCTAAGGACTCGTGGTCCCCCTCCCTCTGTTCCGCTGTGGCCAAGTCCAGCACACTCCCCAGACCTCAGTCTCTCTGTCTGTGCAATGGGGGCAAGAGATCAGGCCTCTGAGAACTTGTCCAGGGCCAGATTTCTGAAGTTCTGCCTTTTAAAGGAGATTGCAGGGAATTGAGGGCAGAAGAGAAAGACAACTAGTTCCCTGTCTTGCTAGCAAACTCCTAAAGATCAGGAACCATGCCTGTTTCCTCTCTTTAGCTCAGAACCTGATTCTGGCATGGTGAGGTAGAAGAACCCATCCTAGCTAGAGGCGTGGACAGTTCTAGGGGAGGGTGGAGTGGATGGGAAGGGAGTGGCGTGTGGAGAAAAAATGGAAGCCTGGGGCTCCTTCTGAAGAAAATCCAATATCAAAACTTTAACAAGAGCCCCATAAACCAAGAAACAATTCTTGGACTCAGGAGGTGAAGGATCATTTAAATGGCAAATTCCCCTGTGCCTGCAAAGGCCTTGTTTATAGAATAAAGAGCTGAGAGTGCAGGTGGTCCCACACAGAAAACTGGAAGCTTTTCTGTTTCAACTCCCCAAAGATTCATCTGCAATGCAGATGAAGCATCTTAGAAACAAGGATGAAAACAGGGTTTGATTTTCACAAAGGCCAATTCAGAGGCACACTTCCTGTCCAGCCCAGCACACCAGCATCTGTGGGTGAGATAACCATCCCCTGCTGGCTAGGAGCCTGCCCAGGTCCTGCCAAGGTCAGGTGGGTCTACAGCCATGCCTACATGTAAACTTACACACACATACACTCTCTCATTTACTCGGGATCTACAGCAGACTCATTTTGGATTTGGTCTTTATATGAGGTCTATCCTCTGCCCAGATCTGGATCTAGAAAATTCATTTACTCTGCAGTTATTGAGTAAGGAGTAAGAGCCAGGAGTTGGGAATACCATGATGAATAAGATGCAGCTCCTCAAACTCACAGGTAAGGCAGAGAGACAAAGAGACCAACACTTTAGAGAACAGAGCACCACGGGAGCATAGTAGATGGGCATCTAGTACAAGCTTGGGAGGTCAGGGAGCACTTCGCGAAAGAGGTGACATCTTTAAGCAGCACTAACCAATGATAGCCACTGGCCACGTGTGACCTGTGTATTTCATTAACTTAAGGTTCATGCATATGAGCACAGTCATGTCTGACTCTTCACAACCTCATGGATTATAGCCCGCTAGGCTCCTCTGTCCATGGAATTTTCCAGGTAAGAATACTGGAGTGGGTTGTCATTTCCTACTCCAGGGGATCTTCCTAACCTGGGGACCAAAACTGGGTCTCTTTCATCTTCTGCATTAGCAAGTGGATTTTTTTATCACTGTACCAGCTGGGAAGCCCTAACTAAAGGTAAATACAATTTAAAAAATGTTTTCTCCTTAGCACTGGCCACGTTCAACTGGCTACTATATTGGACAGTGCAGAGACAGGATATTTTCATCCTCATGGAAAGTTCTGTTGGACAGCACTGTGAGGATAAACAGATCTTCCCCAGGTTAGGGCCATGGAGAGATATTTCAGTTCCAGGGAACAGCTTTGTAAAGGCCAGGAAGCATAATGCAGTGGGTCTAAGGGACTGGCACCCCAAGCACAGCTGTGAGGAGGAGGGCGGGTGGTGATGGCTGAAACTAGAGAGGAGGGAAAAATTCTAACAGCTGCTGAAGTCTGCATGTGTTGGCAAGGACCTGGGATTTGGTCCTGAACGTTTGGGAAGCCTTGGAAGAGTTTTCAGTGGGGAGTAGCAAGATCAGTTTTTCATGTTGGAAGAGCTTGCTTGGGGAGTGTACTGGAGGGGAGCAAACTTGGAGGCCAGAAATACTCAGGGAGGACACAGGTACCAGCATTCAGGTAAGAGTCCTGTGGAGAGAGTCGCTGGCCCGAGAGTTAAGCTGAGAGGACCTGGAGTTGGATTGGCTGAGGGTCCCAGGGAGAGGGGTTTCTGGCTTGAGGGACAGGTATCTGGGCTGCCCTTTGTGGGGGAGGAGGGAATCTGGGGGAGACCAGCTTGGGCTGTATTGAGTGTAAGGGAAAGTCGAGACCCTGTAATTGGTAGGTAGGTGAGGGCGCCTGGTCCTCTGGGGGAAAGCTGGAGCTGGAAATAAAAGGAGTGGTCGTCAGCAAAAAGACATGAATGCAGGTTCTGTTGGGGAGCAGAGGTCCCAGGAGCATCCTCAGAAGATGATGTTGGCGAGTTTGTGGCCAAGAGAAGAGAAGGAGCCAGAGAACCAGGGAAGAGCAAGGGAGACCAGATGCCCCTTTGGAGGAAACGTGTAGCTGTGGCTCCTTCCTCAGGATGTGGGAGCTGTAGCTGCCAGTCTAGGTGGGGTTTCTGGAGAAGACAAATCAGTAGCTGGACATTGAGAAGACCAGGCTCAGAGAGGAAGGGAACTCATGACAGCAATGACAGAGAGGCGATGGGGCAGCTTGTGTTTTCTGAAGATGGCCACACAATCTCCCCCACCCCACAGGCTCTTCTGCAGTGTGACCTGGCCACCTGTTCCTGGGGTCAGGGGTCTGTGTCCCTCCTCTTAAACCTAGGCAGGCTGGTGACTGCTCTGACCAATAGAATACAGCAGAAGTGGCTCTCTGGGACTTCTGAGGGTGAATTAAGATGCAATACAGCTGCCACTGTGTTTGCTGGGACATTCACTCTTGGAGCTCCAAGCTATTGTGTCAGAAGTCTTATTGGGACTGAGGCCACCGTGCTACGAAGATGCCCAGGCCATGTGAATAGTATCGATTGTCAGACATGTGAGATGCTGAGCCTCTGGATAATTCCAGACCCCAGATGTTGTCACCCCCAGCCACTGAGGCCCCAGACCACCCAGACCAGATACAAGCTGTCCCTTCCCTACCCGGTCTGAATGCCTGACCTACAGAATTCTTGAATGTAATGAAATAGTCAGAGGTTCACACCACTACATCTTGGGATGGTTTGTGATGCAACAGTAGTAGTAACAGGAACAGACAGGAAGCAAACAGGCCAGGATGTGGGGGTTTGGCAGGGACACAGGGAGTTGATTGGACTGCATGGTGGGCTGGGGCCTCCAATCTGGGGGAGGATTGTGCTTCACCCTGCAGGCAGGCTAGGGAGAGGAGGCAAGGTAGAGTGAGCAGGGGCTGATGCTGTGGAAGCTGGAGTTTGGAGATCAGATGTAAATGTCAGAGAGAGTTTTGGCCTGGGAGGTTACCCTAATGGTGGCATCAGAGAGGTCCTGGTGGGAGCAACTGTGAGAGGTGGGGAGGGCTTTGGAGTCTCACAGTTTTATGTTTAGTTCCCAGTGCTCTCACTAACCAGGTCTCTCTCAGCCTCAGTTTATTGATCTGGAAAATGGGAATATAAATTCCTCCATGGCACAGAGTAAAATGCAATGTAAATGTGACTTCTGTTTCTTTTCTCAATTTTTCTCCATTTATTTCTTATCTTAACAAGGAATGTTCACATGTGTATGCCCTGGTGGCTCAGTGGTAAAGAATCTGCCTGCAATGTAGGAGATGTGGGTTTGACCCCTGGGTCCAAAAGATTCTCTGGAGAAGGAGATGACAACCCACTCTGGTATTCTTGCCTGGGAAATCTCATGGACAGAGGAGCTTGGCGGGCTACTAAGTCCATGGGCATGCAAAGAGTCAGACATGACTGGGTGACTAAACAAAAAAAACCAGCAAATTTTAACAAGGAATGTTCACAAGTGTATAGACTCAACTGTTGATAAACACATTTAAGGGCAAGGTTATTTGCCTCATTTTACAAACACACAACATGAAGCCCCTAGAGGGGGAAGAGTATCCGAGAGCCTCAGAAGTCTGGAGCCTTCAGCTTGTACTTTTTCTGCAACTGTTCTTCCCCTGGATAGAGTCAGGGAGGAGGCGAGGGCAGGCTGGTGCCCCAGCAGGTCCCAGGGGCCCTGGGCAAGGCTGCCAGTGCTGTATTATGTATTCCTGCCCAACCCTGCTCCAGCCCCAGCCTCGGTGACTGCTTGAACTCTGGAGTCCCAGACAAACTGTAGCCCCAAGAGTGAAAGCAAGTGTGGGGAGATTACAAATATGGCAGTCCCAGCCCTCCCCACCCTGGCTTCCATCCCGAGTGCCTGCCTCCGGGTGGGTTGGGGTCAGAACAGCCACTGAGGCACCCCCACCAGGAGCCTCCACACACACCTGGGCCTCCTGGGGTCCTTGCTGCCGGGGCAACACTTACTCCAAGCCCTGGATGTGCCACCTGGACCCCAGCTCCTCTCTTCCTGCCACTCTCCTCTGCATCTGGTTTCATCTCTGAATGCCTTGCTGTTGTCCCTAGCAACCAAGCTCCTGGTCCCATCCTGGTCTTCCTTTCTCCCCTCTTTTCCTTCTCCTCTTTCTGCTTCCCCATTCTCATCCTTCTTCCCTCCCCCAACTGTGGGGACAGTGCCAAGGGCTGGAAGGCTCCCTTCAAAACCTGGGCCAGCTGAGCAATGCAGCCAATCCCCCTGGCCTTTCTGGGTTGCTAACTGACAGATGATCACATTCAGTACTCTCCGCCTGCTTGAGGGACTGGGTACTGAGACCCAAGGAGCCAGGGGATGTCCTGAGAAGACCCTCAGGCAGAACTCTCAGGGCACCCCAGGCACAGAGCTAACAATTATACAGAATAGAATACACTTAGGAGCCAAAGAGAATTTTTCCCTCTCAGAGCTGTTTGAGGTGGTGAGCTTCCCAGAGTTGGGGGCATGCAAGAAGAGGTTTCTCCCATGATGATGGTGAGGATATGGTGTAGGGCAGTGAGGGTCCTGCAACCGTGACTTTTGCCGGATTGAGAAGGAAGTCAGTGAGGTCCTGGCCCTTATCACCTCTCACTGTCCTTTTTATCCTCATTGTCTTTCCCCCAACCCCACAACCCTTTAGTAACAGGCCCACTCCCCCCATTCAGCCTTCCCAGAGGTTCCATCTCTCTCAGCTGGACCCTAGGGAGTGAGGACAGTACCAAAGTGAGGTTCTTGGGTGTATTATCCACCCACAGGTAAGCCCAGTGCTCAGCACATCTGTTCCAGAGTGGACACACGCAGTGCGCAGGGCAGTGTGCACACAGCCACCCCCACCCTCAGAGTCCCCAGATGTCCAGCCTCCCTTCCAGACTCCTCTGTTCGTACTCATGGCCCGATCCCTCATCACCTCCCCAGTGTCCTGCTGTAGCCTGTTTAACTTGGGCTCCAGCCTTGCCAAATTTGCTACCTACTCAGGGTCTTCTTAGTTTTCTCTCCCTTCCTGGAGGTGCTCTCATCTGCCTTTTACTCCAATTCTGCTCAGAGGTTGCCTCTTTCAGGAAGCCTGCCCTGATAGCCCAGACTTAACTCAATTCCTCTGCTAGGCTCCTGAGCGCTGTACTTGGCTATCTTACAGTTCTTTACCCCACTGAGTGGTCACCATCTTTCTCCTGAGTGCTCCTACCTCTCTCTGGGCGTTGGTTCCCCTCATCTGTAATGTGAGCAGAACAGGCTGGTGGTCTTGGAGGATCCTTCTGACTGGTGAGGGTGTGTAAGTCAGGGCTGTTAGAACAAGAGAGAGAATAGCCTGGGTCATCTTTGTCCACCTCTCCCCTCATTGTGTCCCCTCTGAGTTTCAGGCCCTGGGTGTGAGGGCAAAATCTTCCCTGTGTGGTCCTGGGTTAGTCCTGACCTTTTCTGAGGCCTCAGTTCCTCATCTGCTAAATGGGGAGAATAATCACAAAGACCCACATCTACAGGCTGCCATGAGGCCTGGGGTGCAGTTAGCAGACCAGACTTTTCCGTCTACGTCAGCCAGAACCCAGGCTGCCAAAGGGAAGAGCTCCGGCTCAGCTGCCTCCTACTTCTGGACAGCCCAGCCCTTGGGCTCAGGGGTCCCTGGGGCTCTGCTGCCCCCCAGTGGCCAGAGGCCCCTGGGCACTTGGAACCAGTGAGTTTCTGGCTAATACAATTGACCTCCGACCCAACCCAAGACAGAGGGAGACAGGAACTAAGGCCCAGAAGGTGGAAGAGTCTTGTTGGAGGGGTCACTCAGCAAGTCAGGGCAGCGTCTAGATCAGAACCTGGGCCTCCTGGCTCCCAGCACTTCCAAGTCCAGGGGTGGGGCTTGTCTTCTTGCGTCAGGCTGACCAAAGACGGAGCTGCCATCTCACTGACTCAATCTGCCTCAACTGGGGACCCTCAGGTGTGGTGGGCCCTGCCCTCTGAGAAGGATTCCCCATACTTACCCAGGGGTCATCCCTGACTGGGAGGGGGCTATATGACCGGCAGGGGTCTGCCTTAATCCCCTCCCTCTTGATTAATCAAATACTTAAAATAATGGCCTTGGTCATGATTGATGGACAGAGCATAGCTAATTACCCTGGAGATTAAAATGACTGTTTCTGTTTAAAAAGGCTGCAAATGAGTTAATTATTTCCTTTGCTCACCTCTCTAACCTCGTTACACTTCTAAATGAATAGCAATATTGATCTTGGAACTGATTTTGGTGTTACACCGCCCGAGCGGGTTTAATTAGGGTTTGAAAACGCTGCAGTGCCTCCTCCTTCTGACCGAGGAAATTAGCCTTGGGTTTTACTTACATTTCACAGCCTTGTCCTCGCAGACAGCAGGGCTAGAACACGGGCAGCCATGCCTGATGCCCGCAGCTCCCCCCCCATGTCTGGCTCCCAGCTCCCTCCCTACCCAGAGCAGCAGTACTGACCATCCTTTGCCTCTCCTCTCTCAGAATATGCAGCAGGAAGGTCACTGGGGCCAGCTCTTCTTTCTGGTCACAGTGGGGGTTTGGGGGCTCAGATATGACAGGGAAGAAGCCCAGCATCACATGGTGAGGCAGGGGCAGGTCTGGGACCAGAAACTGTCATGGATTCCTAGTCCTAGACCTTGACAGCTCCCTGACTAAATAAATATTTCTTCTCCAGATCCCTAAGGAGCCACTTGGTCCTCCACCTCCCTGCCTTGCAGCTCCCTCCTGCCTCTCCACTTCTAGGGCCGCGTGGAACAAAGGCCAGCCTGTATAAAGGTGGGAAACAATAGGAGGAGCAGGAGCAGGAGACAAGGTGCCCTATCGTGGTTGGTTACTATAGGCTCGACAGCCAGGAGGCTGGTGGGGAAAGGCAATGCTTCATTCAAGCCATGGGGGCATTAGGAGCCTGGCATCCATACCTGATCAGCCCAGAAAAATCCAGGAGCCAGGTCACACACCCAGCCTTATCAAATATGGAAAGGGAAGTGTATTTGAGAATGAGACTCCTGACTGAATCTGACCCCAGCCATACACTGAGTTCCAACCCTCAGAGGCCCAAGCTTGGAAACACTGCCTCGACCCTGGTCACCTGTAAAGCCACCACCTTGGTCGCTAACTGAGCCCTGACCCTCCTCACGTATTGAGCCCCAACCCTGGTCACACACTAAGCCCCAAATCTGGTCACACTAGCTGGACTCTGAAAACATACTGAGCCATGAGCCTCCTCACAGACGGAGCCCCCAACCTGGAGCTCCAACCCTGGTAAGAAATGGAGCCTCCACCCTCCTCAAACATGGAGCCCTGACCCTGGCCACACACTGAGCCCCAACCCTGGAAACAAACAGAGCCCGCCCCCCCCGCCCTCCTCACATGGAGTCCTTGACCATGGTTACGCACCAATCCCTAAATCTGGTCACACATAGAGCCTGACCATGGAAACATACTGAGCCCCAACCTTCTGCACACAGTGAGCCCAGATTCTCCTCAAACACAAGGCCTGGACCCTCATCACATGCTGAGCCCAGACCTTCCCCACACAAGGAGCTGTGATCCTGGTCACACACCGAGCCCTGAGGCTCCTCACAGTCAGAGCCCCAGCCCTCCTCACACCCAGAGTCCCGACCATAGTCATACACGGAGCCCTGACCTTGTCACACACGAAGCCCTGACCCTGGTGACACAGAAGGCCTGGACCTTCACACAAGGAGCTGCGGCCTTGGTCATACGCAGACCGTGGTTGGTCTGAGGGAGCAAGTTTACCGGTCTCTTCTTGTTCTTGTTGCCCCTTCTGTCCCCAAGGATGGGGGCGAAGGAGAGGGAGTTCAGTACTCCAAAAATGGCGGGCCTCTAGTAGTGAAAGCAAAATAAACCAGGTCCATTGTGCAGGCCCAGGAAAGCTCAGCTTTGTTGGAGTTCACGGCTTATGCGTGAATACTGGAAAATTTTGGTGGGACAGCTGAAGGAGTTGAAAGACCCAAAGTCACCTTCAAGGAGCCACTAGCAGCATTCTCACAGGAACCACTGTGCTTTCAGGAGCCTCAGAGGCCCCTGGAACTCTCCAGCTGCCACAGGACTCTCTGGGTCCTGAGGAACAGAGTGGCCTTTGAAAGGAGTTTCTTATCGTCCCAGCTGTGCTGCCATTTTCCATCTCACTGTGTCCTGGGACCCACTCAGCTCAACTTGGTCCACATCCCATCAGTTCAGTTCAGTTCAGTCGCTCAGTCGTGTCTGACTCTTTGCGACCCCATGAATCGCAGCACGCCAGGCCTCCCTGTTTATCACCAACACATCCCACAGACGGAACATTATGTCCCCTTGGTGCATCCAGTGTGGTTGATGGGTCCTTGACTCTAGAATCTGACTGCCTGGAATTCAAATCCTGGGGCTGCTCATCCCAGCTGTGTAGTTAGAGGCAAGTTACCTCACCTCTCTGGGCCTCAGTCTCCTCATCTATAAAATGGAGATGATAATAGCACTTACCCCCAATACTTCCACCACCTGATAGGAAGAGGTGACTCATTGGAAAAGACCCTGATGCTGGGAAAGATGGAGGGGCAGGAGGAGAAGGGGATGACAGAGGACAAGATGGTTGGATGGCATCACTGACTCAGTGGACATGAGTCTGAGCAAGCTCCTGGAGACGGTGAAGGACAGGGAAACCTGGCATGCTGCAGTCCACGGGGTCACAAAGAGTCAGACACAACTGAACAACACGTAGGGCAATGGTTGTGAGGATTAACATGAATTAATTCCTATTAAGTGCTTGGTCCCTGGCAGTGGATAGGCACTATATTGGGGTGGTTGTTGTGCTCATTTTGCCTGTTGGTGCATACTTGGCTGACACTGACAAGATCACAACACTCAAGGGAGGCCTGTATTCAGGCCCTGAGGGACCAGCACAGTTCTGTGACAACTGGTGGTTACTCTGTCCTGGGCATGGGTGACATAGGGAGTAAAATGCCGTAATCCTGCTCTCTGGGGGCTCCGCTGCCTCGGCAGAGACCATCCTAACACATGTGTGTGGGCTACGTTGGGGGAAAGAAGACCAGGTAAGCTTATTGGGGGATTGGTGGGTGTTTGTAACAAATACAATTTATTGAGCAACTATTGTGTACCAGGAGCTGTTCTGGGACTTTACAGACACTGTCTCATTTCAGTCTCACAAGAGGATCATATATAACTATGTAACACTTATCATCCCCATCTTATAGATAACTCTGAGGCTCCGAAAGGATGGGACTGGAGAAGCCTGAGGCTTTTCTGCACTAGAGAAAAGTGTGAGTGGAGGTGTGACCGAGCTCTGGCGACCTAGGGTCCAAGGGTACTGCCTGGCTGAGGGGCCCAAGAGGTGTCATAAGCGAGGGCCTTGAAGGCCAGGCTCAGAAACTCTGTTCAGTAAACACTCTGGATTGAACGAAGCAGTGTTCCAGCATAGGAGAGCAGGGGGAGGACCACCCGACCCCCAATACCCAGCTCTGAACACCACACTTCCCAGAGAGTTCTCTGGTGGGCGTGTGCCCAGGTGTGTACACGCTCAGCAGTGCTGGTTCAGGGCGAGGTAAACTCACTGGAAAAGACCCCGATGCTGGGAAAGATTGAAGGCACAAGGAGAAGGGGACAACAGAGGACGAGATGGTTGGATGGCATCCCCGACTCAATGGACACGAATTTGAGCAAGCTCCGGGAGATGGTGAAGGACAGGGAAGGTCGGTGTGCATCACAAAGAGTCGGACATGACTGGGCGACTGAATAACAGCTGCCCCCTTCAGGGTTCACACTTCCAGTTCCCAACCAGGATAGACCCAGGCAGGCCACACAGGGCTCAGGACAGAGCACACAGCTGGCTGGGAGGCTCAGCCCTGGCTCCGTGAGGGTGAGCAGGGTTGGCAGAGGGGGTGGAAGGGAGGTGCTGCTGGGGTGGAAATGAGTGACAGCTTCCTAGGAAAGGAGAGCTGCATGTTGGGCCGTGGATGGGCCTAGAGGCTTAGGAGGGCAGTGGTCTGTGGGGCTGGGGCCTCCCACTCAGCTCTCTCTCCTGGCCCCATGGAGTCTCCTCCCTACTGTGGACCCCAAACACCTCCACCTCAGACTGGGAGGAGAGGCTGGAGGCCGCCTGGCAGACCTTGGGAGCATGGGGCACCTGTCTCCACCCTGTCCCTCCTCTGCTGAACTTACCCTCCGCCCACCCCTACCCCAACCCCTGACACACAATTAGCTGCTCTTGTCTCTAATTGGTTCCTCTGGTACGCACAGGACAATTAGAATTTAAATTGCCTTTTACAACGGTCACAAAAACGTGATTGAAGAGAAATCTATTAGAGGGGCTGGGTTGCCCCTCCTTCTTGGCCTCCTAGAGCTGTTGGGGTGGAGGCCAGCTACCTGCCAGGGGCCCTATTGTTACCCCAAATCACTCCCAAAGCTCATAGACCCCTGCTCTGTGAAAGCAGGAACGGCAAGTCCCCTGCCTCATTTCTGCTCCTTCCCACAGCCCCTGTCCCCCACTGTGCAACCTTAAGTAAGCTACTCACCCCTGCAAATAGTGGCTTCATCTGTGAAATGGAGCCAGTACATTTTGCTTCCCAACCATGGGAGGCGCCACATGAAAAACACAAGACCTCCCTCCAGCTGTGGACTCCTTGAGTCTCTGATCCCATTTGTTTCTCTGCCTCTTCCTGGAGGCTGAATGTGGGCCCTTGTCCTCTGGCTCCTCCAGCCCGACTGTGGCCCAGGCCTGGCCTTGCTCCTCAGGCTGCCCTGGGGCTGGAGGCCGCCTGCCTCACTGGAGCCCAGGTCGGGACTCTGCCCATGCCTTCCTTTGGCTCCCTCAGCAGTTTACCCAGGGCTGGGCACATCGGGAGACAGTCTACCTGACAGATGGAGAAGTGGCTGAAAGAGAGCCCAGGTCCCTACCTGCAGGGGGCTCAGCCTCTGTTGGGGCAGGCAACAAGCCTGGGCAGCAGATGTGACCAGCCTGCACTGTGTTAGACCTGAGGAGGATTGCTGCGGGCCTCAACCTCCCATCCATGAGACAGGCATGGGGCTGCAAGGTCTCCGACAACCCTGCTGACTCAAGTTCTTGGGTTGACTTGGGATTGTTGGGGTTGGGGCCCAGGGCCAGAGAAAGCTGGACGGAGTGGCCTTAGCAGTATCAGGAAGTCATGTCAGGCCACCCCAGTCGTCTATATCAGCCTCGACAGGCCAAGCTTCTGAGCTTGGTGGGGGGTGGACAACAAGAGGCCAGCAGGGACTCGGCTTCGTGGAAGAAGGCCCTGACCCAACCCAACCAGATCTAAGAGGAGAACTGGTAGCCACCACAGCCCTAGCCCTTCCCTGTTTCTTCTACCCAAGCTGGGAGGACTGCCCCTAGAAAGCAAATGGTAGAGCCCATCCTGCCAGACTGGCTCCAGGAGGAAAGTAGGGCTGAGGCATGACTGCTTCCCCTGGCCTAGGTCTCCCTCCACTGAGAGGCAGCCCACCCAGCAGCTCCGTCAGACATAGAAGGGAGCGATGTTCACTGAGCACCAATGATCAGACAACCCTGGGCCGCAAATGTTGCAGAATTGATGCTTTTGAACTATGGTTCTGGAGAAGACTACTGAGCATCCCTTGGATAGCAAGGAGAGCAAACCAATCAGTCCTAAAGGAAATCAGTCCTGAATGTTCACTGGAAGGACTGATGCTAAAGCTGAAGCTCCAAAACTTTGGCCACCTAATGCAAAGAACTGACTCATTGGAAAAACACTGATGCTGGGAAAGATTGAGGGCAGGAGAAGATGGGTGACAGAGGATGAGATGGTTGGATGGCATCATCAGCTCAATGGACATGCATTTGAGCAAACTCTGGGATACAGTGAAGGACAGGGAAACCTGGTGTGCTGCAGTCCATGGGATTGCAAAGAGTCAGACATGACTTAGCGACTAAACAACAACCTTAGAGAATCCTCCAGCAGTCCTATATATCACCATTTCACAAGAGAGAAAACAGGCTCAGAGAAGTCAAGCACCTTGCCCAAGGTCACGTAGCTAAGGAACTGACAGGGCTGGAATTCAAACTCAGACTTGATTGGTTCCAATGTAGAAGGTCTGCACGGCCCAGCCCTGTGGCTGGTACTGGCTGTAAGGGATCTCATTCATCTGGGATTCAAACCAGCAGTAGAAACACCAGAGGATGTCCTGTGGCTCCTTGGGGTGAGCAGGGAACCCCGTAGGGAGTCTGTGTTGACTCAGGGGAGAGGAGCAAGGTATCAGTATTCCTGTTTTCTCTAGGTTGGCTCCCAAGGTCAGGTTCATCCTCATACCTCATTTAGAAGCAGGTGCAGAGCCACAAAGTACAGAGATTACCCAGGTAATCCAACCTGATTACCAGCCCTGGAGGAACTTCATTTGGATGCTAAAGGAGGCAGACCTGGGACCCAGGCCTGTGGCGCAGTCAATGAACGCCCTGCCCCCTGACCTGGTGTGGGCAGGAGATGCCCCCTAGGAGGCCCCTATTAAAGTGAAGAGGCATAGGCAGGCAAAGGGGTGGGGGGTGGGGGGTGGGGCACACAGGGGCCCTCAGAGCAGGTGGGGAAAGACTCCCCTGGATTCAGGGACGGGGAGTTGACAGAACCTGCCATCTGTACCCCTGCCCTGAAGACCCTCAGAGTTGTCCACTAGCAGGAGGGACTTTAAGAGTGGAGTGGGAGGCTGAGAGTGCCCAGAGAGAGGATGGAAGGGCTTCTGTCGCCTGCAGCACCCTTGCTGGAAGGGTTTCTTGCTCTGACCCCGGGTCTGGCCAGGGCTGGGGGTGGGGCTAGGCATTCAGTCAGTGCCTGAAACATAAGAAAGTCTCTCTGGGGCCATAAATCCCACGAGCCCAGGCAAGCAGGCCCACAAAGCTGTTGTGACAGCAGAGGTTAAATTAAGCGGCTGTCACGGAACCGGGCGGGGCTGGTTTCCTAAAAGGGGATTTATGGCCTCCCTGCCTCATTTGCTGCCCAGTCAGCCTGGGCCCCCCCACTCCCTGCCTGTCTGACAGAGGCCCGTTCTCAGAGCCCAGGAGCTCCTGCCACACGGGGGAGCCAGCACGGACCGCCATGCAATCTGGGGCCTCTAGGGCTGGGGCTCTGGGGCCACACCACTGCCTGCCTTATCCTCAGAAAAGGGGCCCAAGGCCCTGAGAGGGCATGAGGTCGTGTGAGTCCTGGCCCAGACTCTGACCGTCAGAGGACACACCCACACTGCCTCCCTCAGGATTCAGCTCAGCCCTGCTGCCTCTGAGACTTTGCTGGCTGCAGCTGAGCCCCTTACCTTGCTCTTTCCACCTGCCTTCTTCCTTGATCTCCTAGGCCACTCCTTCCAGGTCCTCCTCCTCTCCTGGAGTCTTTTATCAGTGAAGACAGAGCGGAAGCAGTGGGCTGGCCATGCCTTGCCTCCTTCTCACATACACATACCTGTACACACACACATGTTAATGTGTGTGTTGAGTAGCAGCATAAATGTGCCAACAGTTCAACTCATTGTAGGATAAAATACTGTGCTTGGAGCATTTCATCTGCAGAATCCCCTGAACTGGACGTTGTCAGATGCTGACAAGGGGAACAAATAGAACATCAATGATAACAATAAAGAAGCGATACACAAAACATAAAACATACAGGCCTGGAATCCCAAAGCATCCTCTGACCAACCTGTTCCTTGGAGTCGTCTGACCTTAGGACCACCCCCCCCCCAACCCCAGTTGCACAAGCGATCTCAGCCAATGAGGATCCAGAAGGGCCAACACGCCCCTCCTGGACACCACCTTGGGTTCACAACTAGTCTGTGGACAAGCCAGAGAGCCAGACCCATCTCCTCCCCTGGTGCTCCATTCCAGGGACCCTCCTAAGTCACATTTGTCATTGAAAAAGTGAATTGTGGATGGCCGATTACCACGCCTCAAATAATAAAATCAAACCCAGTTCATAGATGTCCCTGAGCAAAAGCATGTGGTAACTGGGAACTGTCACCCTTCTCAGGAGGGTCGTCTGCTTGGGCCAAACCTGCAGGGCAATAGCAGGGTCCCAGACAGCACCTGGGAACATCCATCAGAAGCAGCCCAATCCCCCTCTGCTCTAAAAGGGCTCCTACTGCCTTTACTCTGAGGCCTTGGTGGTGGTAGGGTGGGGGTGGTGGGGCGGGGGTGGGGTTGTCAGGTTTTTAGCTGGATTCTCTCCTGAAGGCCTAGGATGTCGGGAAGGCCAGGAAGGGTTCCTTCTCCTCAGCTTGGCCCCAGGACCCCAGGCCAAAGTTCCAGCCAGCCTTTCCAAACCTTTTTCCTTTACTCCTCATGTGTGCAAGTTTAAGGATTGCAGGTGTCATTTGTGACCTGAACTTTCCCACTTGCTATCCTTGGCTCAAGGCTCCAATGAAGCTGGAGCCTCAATCTCCATCTCCACCTTTTCTGATCCTCTCCAGCCCCTGAGGACTGCATCTGTACCCTGGAGAGGGTCTGGATTCAGAGATCCCGGTTTTCTCTTCAGTTAAAAGAAGGCTGGTCTGAGATGAGTACAAACAGATGAAACATCTGCCTGGCTGGATCCTCACTGGTCTGTGAAAAGGAAATAATATCCTTGTTCATCTCCCTGCCCCACCATCCCCCATGCTCTGTCCCTGTCCACTGTGGTTCTCGGGCCTTGAGGAGTCAGCATAGGAGGGCAGGGCAGCCTGGAGCAGAGGGGTGAACTGGAAGTGGGGGGTACGCTGCTGAGTCAGGACCAGCTGAGGAGCAAACCAGAGGAGGCAGAGTGAAACGGTCCGAGGGGGGCTCTCTCGGCCTTAAGGCTCATGAGTGGGGAGGGATTTGTAGGCAAAAGCGAGGAGGTACAGGCTCTGCAGTTTGTACCTGAAGGGCAGCCAGGGCTGCATGTGCATGTGGTGTGTGTGGTGTGTCTGTGTGTGTGTGTGCGAACAGCATGTGCTGACATGCATATATGAGCATGCACATGTGCCATGTGCATCTCTGTGTATCTGTGTGAGCCTGTACTTGTGTCTATATGCATGAGGCAAGTTTGTGTGGCCCTCGGGCCTGGACTGCATCCCAGGGGTCCCATCCTGAGCTGCCTGGGGTTCCATCCCGTTTCCTCCCCCTGCTCAGTGAGCTTCTAAGACTTTGTAAGGTTCGTCACCAGCCATTCGTTCACTGGCACCTGGCCCTGGCCTGCTTTGCCTGATTCACAGCAAGAAAACAGCAAAGCCTCATGCTGTGGGCAAAAGAGCCAGACCCTGACTTTGAGGGTCTCCCTGTCTTGGGGGCGGGAGGCCAGCAGATACTACATACACATTCATACACTCAAGCACGAGCTGGGGTCCAGTGGGGGTCTTGGGCAAGGGGCAGGTTCAGCCCTTGGGGCATGAGACCCCAAGGCCAGAGCATGCTGGGAACGTCCATTCAGATCAAGGGGCCAGGCAGAGGTGGAAGTCCTGGGCCCAGGACCGAGGCGGGGCAGAGCTGGGCAGATGCAGAGAGAAGGGAGATGGAGGAGCTCTGAGGAGAGAGCGGAGGAACGGGGGTGCGGGCGGTGGGGGAGAGATGCCGGAAGGGCCCTGGGGCAGTGAGGCCAAGGAGGAGGGGCTGCTGCCGGCCTGGCCAAGTTGGCTGATCTGGACATCAAAGCCCAGAGTGTGTTCTGAGGATGTTGGTCGCTCCCTCCCACGGAGAGACAGATGTCCCTTTGATGGTGAGAAGAAAGGATGTTGTACAGAGAGGGTGGAGGAGGGGCACGGGGAGAAAGAGTCTTCCCCTCCCTGTGGCCACGTCTCCTCCCTGTGGCCACCCAGGGAATGAGAGAGACCACACAGTGGCACATCCTCCATCTCCAGTGCCCTGGGAAGCCAACCCACCACTGGGGTCTTCACCTCTCCAGGGAATGGGCAGAGGTCCAGAGGGCAGGGTCTGATAACGAGTTGCTGCTTTTGCTGTTGTTCTTTTTCAATCACTAAGTTGTGTCTGACTCTTTGTGACCCCATGGACTGCAGCACACCAAGCTTCCCTGTCCTTCACTGTCTCCTTGAGTTTGCTCAAACTCATGTCCATTGAGTCAGTGATGCCGTCCAACCAAATAACGAGTTGACTACTGGCTACTTCCTGGCACCTTAAGCCCCAGGAAGTCTGAGTCGGAGTGGGCCAGTCTTGCAACGGAGGGACAGCTGTGTCCTGCGGGAGAAGGACAGGCTCTGGGCCACTTCACACCTCTCTGCAGCCACGTTAGTTAGACATCTCACCTGGGCCAATGTGTGTGTGCACACATGTCCATCGGTCATGAGAGGTTCTATGCTGTGTGCAAGGCCTGCCCCTCCAGCCCCAGCTGGCCACATTCCAAGAAGAGCTAGGCACACTCCCTTTACAGTCCCTGGACACTTCTGAGTCCCACCTCTGCTCTTGGCTCACTGTTTCCCAGCCTGGCATACTGTCTGCACCATCCTTAGGTCATAGGATGCCTTTGTAAGAAATAGCAGCAGGCGCCCTTCCTCCAGATGCTTTCTTGCCATCTGTTGGAACATTGTCATAAAGATACACATCAGTGATGGACTGGAGCTGCGAGGGGAGACCCTGAACACTCCCTGCCCTCCTCTTGGTGGCCCTGATCCACTACGTTCCTCCATGAGCCCCGGGGCACCCAGAGCTTGTGGTGCGGGGCAGGTCTTGATGAGAGCAGTGGTGGCCTTGCGCATCCCTTCTGAGAGCCAGGTTTGGCGAATTCCTCCTGAGAGAGCCAGCCTTCTCCCCTCCACCGTCACATCCCAGAGAGGGCACACTTTGGGGGGCAGCCCCATCTCCACCAGTGTCTGACGGGCCCTGCGTTACAGACGGCAAATGGATCACAGCTGGATCCAGGGTAGATTTCAGTCCGGTTGGGGATCATATCCTCCTGGCCAGCATCTATCCGAACGAGAGGGCTTGGCTCGTGGTCCCAGCTCTAGGACCATCAGGAAACATCTTCAATGCAGCAACTGGTTCTGAAGAACCCATGGCTTCTCTATGTGTGCTCAGTCACGTCTGACTCTTTGCCACCCTATGGGTTGCAATAGGCCAGGCTCCTCTGTCCATGGGATTTCCCAGGCAAGAAGATTGTAACCTGTTGCCATTTCCTCCTCCAGGGATCTCCCCAGCCCAGGGGTCAAACCCGTGTCTCCTGCCTCTCCTGCATTGACAGGTGGATTCTTTACCACTGAACCACCGTGGGTTCTCTACGGCCTCCTTAATCTAGATTCTTTGGAAAGGCCCCTTTAATATGGAGCACCAGCTCCCCCAATCATCCCACCCCACCAGCCTGTGGGTGTTTGCCGGTCACCATAAAGGGAATAACCTTCCTCTGCCCAGGCAAGACCATAAGCTTGGGCAGATTCTGGGGTTTCTCACCTGGACTCACAATCCTCTTACATTCTTTGCTCAACACCATAGCCTACAACCCCCTAACTTCCCACCAAGGGGATGCCCGCCACACCCTTCTGCCCACACCTCCCACAGGAAGGCACTTCCTGTGCCCAGGGTCTGGTCCTTATTGATGCCAAGGTGCTACTGGGTAGGTCTATAGGGACCTACAGACCTCTTAACCTCAGCTGTGCCCAGCCTTGGTACCGGCTCCTGGGACTCCTGGCTTTGTGCCATTAGCGCCTCCAGCCTCTGCCCACAGCCTCTCCCCTCCATGCTCATAAGGCTGAGCCATTCCAAAGACCCCTGGCTGCCCTCCCTCTTCCTCCTAGAAACAGATGCTTGCAGACTGCGGCGTCCACACCTGCTAACCAGACATGCCTGGACCCCCTGGGGCAGAAACACAGCAGTGCCTCTGCTGCTCACATCCATGGAGGTTCGCACCATCTACCACTTGGGCCCAGGCTCCGTCAGCAACCTGGTGGAAAAATCCAGTCAGCCCCAGCTGACTTGGCTCTGACCCCTTGAGAAGGAAAATGGGAAATAAAATGGAGGAGGGGGAGATACAGAAAAATAAATTTCCAAGCCTTGTATGTGACGGTGACATCCCAACAGTCGCTGTTGACGTGGAAAAATAAAAGTTGCTGGCTTGTTTTTTTGCCCTCTCTTTCTAAATGATTTGACGTTTTATTCCCCCCCCCCCACCCCACCATCAAACTCTCTATTCTCTGCTAATGGCAGAATAATAAAAAATTATACCTCATAGCGTGTGAGTGAGAGGCCAAGACGGGAGCCCAGGAGAGGGAGGAAGGAGAGGAAGAAAAAGGTTATTATAAATGTGTCAGCCTTGTTTATGGCCCTTTATCAGCGAGGGAGAGACGAGGAGGGAGAGACACCGTCAGCGCACACTTTAAAGCGGTCTGCCAGCTTGGTTGGGGAGTGTAAATAATTTTTATTTTCAGCTGCATTTAGATAGTTTAAAATATACACCCGCCAGCCAGCCGTTGTGGGGAGCCAGCCGTGCTGCTGGGGAGAAGCGGGGTGGGGGTGGCTTGCCTTTCAGCCCCTTTGATGGGCCCTTGCTTGACAATTAGGGCTTTCAGAAGCAAGTGTTCACTGATAAGGGCTCCCTTCCCAAGGAGCCAGCAGAGATAGTGAAGCCAGCCTCGGTGGCTGCCAAACTCCCCAGCTGGCTGGCTGGGGCCCATCTGACGGAGTAGGACTAGAGAAGCTCGCTCAGCCAGCCAGTGTCCTTCCCAAAAAGGTCAGCAAAGGCATAGGCTGCCTGGGTCAGCACCCCACCCTTCGGGCACCGCTGGACGCCACATCTGCATTGCAGGCTTGAGACCATGTAACTTCAGCCCTTCAGGTTTCATTCATGCTATTATTCACTGGTCAATATTTATTGAGCACCCACTGTATGCCAGGATCATAAGGGTTCAAGGGCAGGGGAACTTAAAGACCGTCTCATATAATTGGTCCTCTTATCCCTGCTCCCTCCCAGGAGCAGTCCATCATGACCTCTCATGCTACCCCACTGCATTCTGGGCTTGAAATGGGCTGTCCCAAGGCGGTGTGGTCCAGGGATTGAGAACTCTCACTCCATAACTGAGTCATGGCTGAGATCTTGGGCAGATGACTGCCAAGGGCTGAGCCTCCATTTCTCCTCCTGCAAAATGGGGATAATACTGGTACCAACCTCATATGGTTATGGAGATGGTGAGCATAAAGACTTTGCTGTCTGACACACAGGGAGCACACTCTAAAATGAAGAATGTCTCTCATCACTGGTTCTGCGTATTCAATCCCACCAAAACCCGCTAAATGTCCAGGGTGCTAGCATAGAGGCCAGGATTAAGGGGGTCTGTAAAGAACTGAGCTCTGTTTTTCAGAATCTCACGGGCCAGGCCAGACAGAGGGCCTGTGTGTGGGGAAGGCTCATCAGGACAGGCTCTGGCAGAAAGGTCCTAGAAGGAGGAATAGGATTGAAGTGGGGAGGAATAGGGAAGAGCCTGGCCTGGCTGGAGAGGAAGGGATGGTCAATGCCCTGATGGCCTGATGTCCTCCGCAAGCTCATTCCCAGGACCTCCCAGGTGGCGCTGGTGGTAAAGAACCTGCCTGCCCATGCAGGAGACATGAGAGACATATGTTCAATCCTTGGGTAGGGAAGATCCCCTGGAGGAGGGCATGGCAACCCACTCCAGTATTCTTGCCTAGAAAAATTCCATACAGAGGAGTCTGGAGGGCTACAGTCCATGGGGTTGCAAAGAGTCAGACACAGTGAAGTGACCACACACACACAGGCTGGTTCCTAAACCAGCTCTGAGAGGGGGGTTGGCACACATACCCAGTGAGAGTTGTATCCCAGGTATGTGGCCTGCACATTACTGTCCCCTGTGTCTTAGGGCTTCAGGTTTGTACTAGTCCTGGCATGAGGCCTGTTGGCCTGTCGGTTGAGAGGAAACCATAAACGTGAGAGAGGGATAGAGTGGAGAGGGGGCGGATGGGGGCTCTATACTTGCCTCTTACCTCTTGTCATCCCTTCAGTCAACCTTTACATGTCATAAACACACTACTGCCTGCTCAGAGCCTAGCGCTTAAAGCACTAAGAGCCCCAGAGGGAGAAAGATCTGTAAACAGGCAAGGACACACCAGCGTATGAAATGGTGGTCTATGGTGGTACAAAGGTGCGGAGAGGAGGTGGGCGTCTAGGAAGGAGCAGGAGAGATTGAGTGGGCTTCAGAAGTAGACGCAGGAGTTTTCCAAGCAGACTAGCGGTGAGGATGCTGCATGTAGAGGGTAGAGCATGAGCAAAGGCCTGAAAGCATGTATTGCAGCCGCATGGGTCACTGGGGAAAGTACAAAGTAATTATGAAGGCCTGGGTTTATGTTTCCCAAAAGTGTCCTGAGGAATATAAGTCCTGGGAGACTTTGATCAATGTTACTTGAAACAAGAGTTCCCCTGGTGGGTTATATTGGGAAATGTTAGACTAAACAATGAAGAGCACAGGGTGGAAGATAGATATACAAAAATCAGTTGTAGTCCTATACATAGCAGTGAAAAATGAAATTAAGAAAGCAGTTACATTTACAATAGCATCAAAAAGAATAGTATACTTAGGAATAAATTTAACCAAGAAGGTATGAGATTTGTACCCTCGAAACTACAAAATATTTCTGAAAGAAATTAAAGACTGAAGTAAACAGGAAGACATCCAATGTTCATGGATTGGAAGCCTTAATATTATTAAGGTTGCAGCACTCCTTAAATTGATGTACAGATTCAATAAATCCATATCAAAATCTCAGTTGGCTTTTTTTTTCCCTGCAGAAATTGGACCAACTGATCCTAAAATTTACATGAAAATGCAAAGGACTGCTGGTGGGAGTACAGAACAGTACAGCCACTTCGAAAGACAATTTGGCGGTTTCTTACAAAACTAAGCGTTGTCTCACCATACGATCCAGCAACTATGTTCCTTGGTATTTACCCTGAGGAGTTGAAAATTTATATCCACATGGAAACTTTCACACTAAGGTTTATGTCAGCTTTATTCATAATTGCCAAAAGTTGTAATCAACCAAGATGTCAGTCAGTAGGTAAGTGGATAAACAACCCATGGTACATTCAGATAATGGAATATTATTCAAGGCTAAAAACAAATGAGCTATCAAGCTATGAAAAGACATGGAGGAAATTAAAATGAATATTACTGAATGAAAGAAGCCAATCTAAAAAAGCTACATACTGTAAAACTCCAACTACATGACAATTGTTGTTGTTCAGTCACCCAGTCACGTCCGACTCTTTGTTACTTCATGGACTGCAGCATGCTGGGCCTCTCTGTCCCTCACTATCTCCCAAAATTTGCCCAAGTTCATGTCCATTGCATCAGTGATGCCATCCAGGCATCTCATCCTCTAATGCCCTCTTCTCCTTCTGCCCTCAATCTTTCCCAGCATCAGGGACTTTTGATGAGTCAGTCCTAATATGGCAATTAGGAAAAGGCGAAAATATGGAGACAACAGGGCTTCCCTGGTGGCTCAGGCAGTAATGAAGACACCTGCAATGTGGAAGACCTGGGTTTGATTCATTGGGTCGGGAAGATCTCCTGGAGGAGGGCATGGCAACCCACTCCACTCTTCTTGCCTGGAGAATCCCCATGAACAGAGGAGCCTGGCGGGCTGCAGTCCATGGGGTTGCCAAGAGTCACACCGAACGGCTAAGCACATGGAGACAACAACAAAAAGTATCAGTGAGTTTTAGTGGTTGGAGGGAGGAAGGGATGAGTAGGTGAAGCACAAAGGACTTCAGAGCAGTGAACTACTCTGTACGATACTATAATGGTAGATACAGGTCATTATACATTTATCTAAACCTATAGAATGTAAAACGCCAAGAGTAAGCCCTAATGTAAACTGCGGACTCTGGTTGGTAATGATGAATCAGTGTAGGTTCCTCAGTTGTCGCAAATGTACCTCTCTGGTGCGAGATGTTGATCACGGGGGGAGGCTGTGCATATGTGAAGGCAGGAGTTATATGGGAAATTTCTATTTTGCTGTGAATCTAAAACTGCTCTAAAATTGTCTGTTTAAATATGTCTATTTTCAAAATACAAGGGACCTAGAATAGCCAAAATAATCTTGAAAAAAACAAAGTTGGCAGACTCATACATCCCAATTTCAAAATTCACTATAAAGCTAGAGTAATCAATACTTTGTGGTACTGGCATAAGAACAGAAGTATAGATTAATGGAATAGAAATGAGAGTTCTAAAACAAAGCCCGACATTTGTAGTCAATAGATTTTCAACAAAGGAACCAAGACAACTCAATGGGGGAAATAATAGTCTTTTCAAGAAATGATCCTGGGACAACTGAATATCCATACACAAAAGAATGAAGTTGGACCCCTTCCTTGCACTATATATAAAAATTACTCAATACAGATTAAAGACCTTAATATAAGGCTTGAGATTGGGAAAGCCAGGCTGCTGGGGCTAGAGGCAGGGGAGTGGAATTACCACCTGGTCAGGTCCTGTTATAGAAGTCTTAGAAGACTTCTTAGTCTAAAGAAGTCTTAGAAGTCTATAGAAGTCTTAGAAGACTCAGAAGTCTTCTACAATAATCATTATTATTTATTTTGCCCTAGAATTCAGAGGTTGACAAATGTCAGTAACAGACCTTGTAGTGAATCCATAGAAACAGGAAGGGTCTGTAAATGTTCTCCATCTCTCTTCCAATTTATCTGCCTTGAAAGTTGGTGGGAGTAGACATTGGAACTTTTGGAGGGAACTTTGCAGTTACTAACACCCTCCTTGAAAAATGTGAGAACCCTACCACCATTTGGCATTTGCAGAAAATACCAGCCTGATGGAGCAGAGAGAAGGAGGTACAAAGGTGTCATCACAGAATTGCTTGTAACAGCCTCTTTGGTAGACCAATTACAAAAATGGCCCCAAATGCCCCATACTTTCCTGTATCCTTTTCCAATGTCACTTTGCAGCTCTTTCCAACAAGAGATGGAATTGATTTCTCAACCCCTAGAATCTGGACTGGCCTCTGACTAGATTTGGCCAATGGAATATGGTGGAAGTGACCATGTGTCAGTTCCAAGTGCTGGCCTCAGGAGCCTTGTATGCTCCCACTTGTTCTCTTGGACACCTGCTACCACCATTAGGACAAGTCTAGCCTAGTTTGCTGCAGGATGAGAGACCACATGGAGAGAAGAAAATCATCTCAGGCGAGGCCATCCTGGACCAGCCAGCCCCCAGGCGACCCTCCAGCTGACTGCAGATGCCCGAGTGGACTCTTAGGAATCAGCCTAGCCTGGCCCAGACCAGGGCTGCCCAGCTGACTCAGACTCATGGGCACAGCTAAGCTTTGGGGCTGTCAGGTGGCCATTATCTACAACACTGAAAAACAGATACAGCCCCAAACTGGAGGCCACCCAGATGCGCATTGATGCGAGGCTGGAAGCATAAATGGTGGTTCGGCCATACAATGGGACACCCTGTGGCCATTAAGAAATGAGGTCGATCCATACATACTGACCTGGATGATGTCCATGATATATTGGTGAGGGAAAAAAGCAAATGACTAGTCAATATTTATGCCATGACCCCATTTTAGTTTTTGTTTTTTTTTTTAAAGTCTGTGTGTAAAATACATAGATTCACCTAGGGAAAAATCAGCAGTGATACACAGCAAACTATTCATAAAGGTTGCCTCTAAGGGAGACAGGGAGGAGTTTTTTATTTTTGTTTTCTTTCTTGCATTTTTTTTTTAAGTGAAGATTACTTGGGGAAAAAAAAATACACACACACCAAAAGTTGGTGTTTTCAGTGACCGAGTTTGTTGAAACTGAGGCCCAGCTGTTTGTTGAAATTGAGGATTCTCCGGCTTCTCCTCTTCTGCCCTGACCCAAGCCCACCCCCTCCTCCAGCAAACCCACACCCCTGCATATCCCTCTGTCACTCAGTCACTCACCACGGACCCCCAACCCCCTTAGGTATTTACCTTCAGACAGGAGAGCAGGAAGATCCTTAGGGGATACAGAGGGAAACTCGGTACCACAGAGGTGGCTGGGACACAGGGGAGGCCTCTGAGGCAACAGCTGAGCTGAGGTAAGACACAGGTGTCCTGAGGGCCCGTCCACCTCAAGGAGCCTGGAGCAATCCCCAGCCCAGCCCAGACCTCTGCTGGCTCCCAGTTCCCTCAGAGGGAGCCTCGAGGATCAGGGACAAGCTTCATCCTTCTTAGGAGATGGAGGAAGGGCTGTGAGGGAGGGGAAAAGGGACAGCCCAAGAGAAGGAGGGATGGGTGGGGGTGGGCATGAGTGCCAGCCGCAGCCCAGAGCCTCCGGCAGGCAGCAGCCAGATAATAAGCAAGAATAATAGAGGAAAGAGAGCGAAATGTCACATAGGCTCTGGTGCCATTAGCCACCAGAGAAGGGAAATATCACATAATTAGGCCAGGCCTTTGTTTGCTTTTGTGCAGGGGGAATATGAGGGGGCCCTGGTTATTGGTGGGGGGCACTGTGCCTCTGGAGATGGATCTGTTTACCTGGGGTGCGGGGTGGGGCAAGGGGAAGTGGATTCTGGGAACCTCGGGCTTCCCACTCCCTGGTCCCTGAGCCTGACATTCTCAGGGGGTATTTGGAAGGGGGCCAGGGAAGGGATAAGACTGGTTCCACCTCGAAACTGAAACGTGGAGCTCAGAGGCTTCCTTGCTAAACTGTTTGCTGCTGTTTGTTTATATTTCCCTCGTTATTACCCAAGTCACAGAAACACCCGGGTAATAGCTGCAAAATTACACACTCGCAGCTAATTCGAGTACGACTCTTGGCATAGCAGCCACGTTTTAAGGAGAAATAAACAAGGCTTGAAATAAAAGTCGGCAGGAATACAAATCTGCAGCAACAAGGCCCACTCCCCCCCTTCCCAAGCAACAACTAGCACATATAGCCCTCTTTCCACACGTGCACATGCCTCTACCCAGGCCCAAGGACCCACAGGCCAGCCTTCCTCATTCCCTTCAGGATGACTTGAAGGGGCTCTTATCACTGCTCCCTCCACTCTAATCCAGGTCAGGCCAGGTCGTTTGTTCGTCAGACCCAGGCTCCTCCCCTGCCTGATTCCCTTCATTTGAGGGTGCCCACTCTCCTGCTTCCCTGGCTAAGGAGGTTCTAACCACCTGCTCACCATTTACTCATCCAACACATGTTTCTTGAGCATATACTTGTGCCAGGCATGGATGGTGCTCTAGTGGTGAGGAAATACAGACACAGTGTATGAGACAGATATTAGACAACTAAATGCATGAATAAGTGCATAATAATAGGCAGGGATAACTGCTCTAAAGGAAAAGCACAGTGTGCAATGGGAGTGGAGAAGAGAGACTTGCTTCAGATTGTGGGTTCAGGAAGGGTTTCTTTTAGGGAAAAGGAAAGGCCTGTTGGAATTGAGGCCCAGAGTTTTCTGAGTGCTGAGTGGGGAGGAGAGAATTCTAGGTGGAGGGAACAGCATGGGCAAAGGCCCTGAGGCAGGAAGCCAGTGTGGCTGGTGAGCAGGGAGCTGGGGAGATGTAATGTGAACTGGCCTGGACATAGGTGCCACAGGCCACCTTAGGGAGTTGGAAAGAGTTATAAGATTCTAACGTAAGAGAAATTGATCTTGCAATCTTGAAATATCTCCCTGCTTGGCTAGGGTGGGGGAGTAAGGTGGAAGGGTGGTTGTAGACTTCCTAGTAAGAGATGACCATGGCTTGAGAAGGGGCTGTGGCAATAAGGACAAAGAGGGAAGAAGGGGTTATGGGGATCCCAAAGGCAGACAGCACTTGAATTTCCAGGGGAAGGGAGAAGGAGTCAAAGAGAGCTGGTGGATGGAGTTCATTTCCCGAAATGGGGAGTCTGCAGGAAGCATGGGTCTGGGATGTGTGTCTGGGGTGCGTAGAGATAACACTCAAGACCACTGGGGAGCCAAGGTTGTTCATGGAGAGAGAAAAGTGAGGAGAGAAGGTGTGTGTGCACACGTGTGACTCTCAGCTCAGACTCTGACAGACTGTCCCTCCCCTCATCACTAATAACAAGAATAAAAGTTCCAACCACAATTTGTGGAGAGAATTAAACAAGAAGGAGTCTCAGCCCAGCTGCATCAGAGGCAGCCCCACTGTACCCTCTACCTCCCTTAGGATCTGCTCCAACCAAGTGTCCATGAGCCGGGAAATATGTTGGGAGAGGGAGTGTAGGAACCTGGGAGAATCCATGGAGCTCATCCAGAGATGAGAGAGGTGACAGGGGAAAGCAGGAGGGGAGAGAGGGAGAAGATGGTTGGCTGGGATGGGCGAGGAGGACAGAAAAGACAGAAGGCAGGCAGGGACAGGGCCGGGCAGCAAGGGGGCTCTATCTCTGCCAGGCAGGCCCAGGCTGCAGGAACTAATTAGCGCAGAATGATGTCCTAAGGAGGCACTCTGACTCTGGCTCACACCCACACACTCACACCATGGAGTGTAAGGGATTGTGAGCATATGACTGCTGGAGGCAATGTCACCAGGCCCCTCCCTTCCCTTTTCCCCCCTCTTCCTGAGAAAACTTGGGGGCAGGGCAGGGAACCCAAGCTGGGAGGTGGGAGACCCTGGTTTGCCAGAGTCCCCGACCCTGCCTGGTCTCTGGCCTCCCTGTGAGGGGTTGATGGAGGTCCTGTCTGGCCATTTAAGCCTCAGACCACCCTGGGCCCAACCCCAGTCCCCTGTGACTCCAAGTTCTGCTGTCCCTCACTGCTTGTCTGTGTGTGTGTGTGTGGTCCACATATTTTGCTTGTCCCCATGTGTACTTATAAAACATGCTTGCACACCTGTGTGCACATGTATGTGTGTGTCCAGGTGCATCAGTGTGAGGAAAGGGAGGGGATCCCAGCTGAAGTGGTGAGCGGCAGCATCCTGAGGCCTCGCTCAGCCTCCCTCCCTAGGGAATGGCCTCCTCCACCCCACTTCTGGGCCCTCGGGCCCTCGGTGCTTGTGCTCCTGCAGCGGGAATTGTACTCACTGCACCCCTGGGGCCTTCTCTGGGGCCTCGGATTGACTGAGAACTGCCCTGTAAGAGGCGGGAACTCTCCTCATTTTTGTCAGGCTGGCGGGCTCTGCTGGGGCAGAGGCCTGAGGGTCTAGGACCTGCTGGGGGGAGGCAGCTGGCCTGAGGCTGCCAAGGGAGCTCTGTGCTTCAGGAACACCTAGTTGGACTCAAGGGACACTGGACAAGGTCTGTCTCCAGCCTCCTTGACTCTGGGCAAAACTCTGGGAAGGAGAGGCTATAGCCAAGTGAACCCCCCACCCCACCCCACCCCATAGCCAAGGATACAAGGGTAAAGGAGATTTTGCCATACATTGTTGAATGAAGTTTGGCTTACAGGCCATAAATTGTCTAGGTTTGAGGTCCAGCCCTGCCACTGATGTGCCCTTTGACACTGGACAACACCCTCCTCTTGGGCCTCAGTTTGTGCATCCGTAAAATCAGTAGGGGTGGATGCTAGACGACTAGATGGCCCCTGAGGGCCTGTTCAGCTCCAATGCTTTATTGCATGACTGAGGCAAGCAACCCTTGGCCCCTGAAGACCAGCTCAGCGGAGTGAGTAGGGGGCAGGAAGTCCAGAGAGCACAGCCCCAGGACGCTTTCAGTCACAAGTGTGCTTGTACCACCCTGCATTGCTCACATCTGCAGTACAGAGAGCATCTCCCTAAACATTCAGGCTCATTTAAGAATTTCATCCTCACCTGAGCTCTGTGCCTTCTGGAACTGGCTGGCCCACAGGGTGACAGAAGCTGCACGATCACAAGCCCAGAGCTGATGGAGAAGCCCATGTGACAACTGGTTCTCCCCCTGCCCCCAACCAACTGCTCCTTGGGAGGTCCACGTTTGTACCTTCCGATCTTCTGTACTGGGCTTCCCTGGTGGCTCAGATGGTAGAGAATCCACCTGCAATACAGGAGACCCAAGTTCAATCCCTAGGTCAGGAAGATACCCTGGAGAAGGGAATGACTACACACACCAGTATTCTTGCCTGGAGAATTCTAAGGATAGAGGAGCCTGGAGGGCTACAGTCCATAGGGTCCCAAAGAGTTGGACATGACTGAGGAATTATCACTTTCATCTTCTTTACTGCATCTATTCAGGACTAGGGAGATAATGGCCCCAGGAGCAGCTTAACATTTTAATTTATAATTTTGAAAAAAAAATTCATGTGTTTCAAAAATAAAAAAGTAAAAGTTATAACATAGGGTAAACACCTTCCCTCCCTCTTGCTGCTCTGCAGGACTGGCTTTCAGTTTCCTGTGTGTGCTTTCAGGGTTTCATTTACTTTCAGAAGCAAATACAAACACAAGCATCTTCTGAATGGATGACTAAGAGATCCGGGGGCTTTCATGGAGTGACGAGAGCTGGGCCTCCCATCCCTGACCAGCCTCAGACCCGAGGATGTGACCATCCCAGGATGATAATCAATCAGACACTTTCAAATATTTATGAAACACTGATGGATTTTCTCAGTCTGGAGTTGTAGCTTTCATGGAATTGGGCTTTATTAGCCAGAAAGTCAATATTTTCCCTGGGCCACGGCCCAGCTGCATGTGTTCCTGTCATGCCCCTGGTCCTGTGAGTCTCACTGCTTCTGCCGTGTCAGCTTTTTGCCGGGGGCTCTCGACTTCCCTGCCGCTGGTAGGGAAGGACACACAAAGGCCAGGCCTCAGGAGTGAGCCTCTGTGCAGAGACCTACTCTGGGGCTTGTGTTGGACAAATCGTTTTCCCTCCCTGGGCCTCAGTTACCCTATCTGAAAGGCGAGAAGATTGGTCAGTTATTGAGCTTCATTGCTGCTTGGTGCTCAAGGGGACCCTGCCAGGTTCCCCAGACAGGGGCTCCCTAAGTGCAGAGCTAGGTCTTCTCTTCCTCCTTAATCTCTCCCAGTGTCTTCAGGCATAGGGCAAAGCTCAAGCTCGGGCTCTTTCCTTCTCAAAGTATGATAGACTCAAGGCTCCATTATTCTGCAAAGAGGATGTTTCCATGGGCTCTAAAGAAACCACAACTCTTGGGCCTCACCACAACTTGTCCTGGGTCCATGACGTCTTCCCTGCGTGGCTGGTGGGATCTGAGTCGGATCAGCGGTGAGGGATGGCCACAGAGCAGGGCTGACGGGAAGCTGTGAAAAGAGAGCTGATGTTTCTGTGACTCTGAGGTCAAAACCAGGGGCAGCAGAGAGAGCTAATGAGCTTGGCTGCGATGAGTGGGTGGGGGGAGCAGGACTGCTGGGCTGCCAGAGTGGAGCCAGGTAGGGGCCCATCTGGTGCCAGGGAAGCTAAGGCAAGGCCTGCTTACCCTGACCAGCCTGTGTGTGTGTGTTTTAATTTTACAGTCTTGTGTTAGTCGCTCAGTCATGTCTGACTTTTTTCGACCCCGTGGACTGTAGCCCACCAGGCTCCTCTGTCTATGGAATTTTTTAGGGAAGAATACTGGAGGGCTAGCCATTCCCTTCTCCAGGGAACCTTCCTGACCTAGGGATTGAACCTGGGTCTCCCGCATTGCAGGCAGGTTCTTTAGCATTACAGACAGATTCTTTACTTTCTGAGCCACCAGGGAAGCTGAAAGGGTTAGTTGCTCAGTCGTGTCCGACTTTTTGTGACCCCATGGGCTGCAGCCCGCGAGGTTCCTCTGTCCATGGAATTCTCCAGGCAAGAATACTGGAGTGGGTTGCCATTCCCTCCTCCAGGGAATCTTCCTGACCCAAGGATCGAACCCAAGTCTCCTACATTACAGGCAGATTCTTTACCATCTGAGCCACCCCAGATGCTCTTACAATCTTAAAAATATTTAAACATATATTCTAGTAATAGGAATACATGAATACATTTTTATCACAAAAACTCAAACAGTGTACAAGCATATCACAAAGGAGGCTTCTTTCCCTACAGAGCATCCTCCACTGTTTACCATTGTTAACAGTTTGACATGTAGCTTGCAGACTTTCCCTTACATGTTATATTTACACACAAAATACCTACATGTGCACAGATAAGAGGCTGTTTTACAACATAACTAGGATCCTACTAGATACATCTTGTCCTGGAATTTACTTTTTTCCCCATAAGCTTGGGAGATTACAACTGCTTCCAGGTTTTTCTTACAAAGGATGGGTCTTAGCTGACCTAACAACCCCTCTATATATGAGCATTCAGGTTGTTTCTGGTTTTTCACTATTACAAAGAGGGATGCTGGGAATATCCTTGATGATCCTGCTCTCTTGGCCTAGTTGAGACCTCCTCTCAGTCCCGAGGTACATGGGGCCCACTCAGCCAAAGGTAAATGTCTGATCCATGATGGCTCCTGAGTAGGAAGGGCCGAAGGCATGCTCCCTCTGCTGGGAGAAGCTGAATGCTGAGCCCAAGAACAGATGCCTGTAGGATGGCATTTCAGGCACTGAGATGGCAGTGGTGGGGTTAAGAATGCTGCCTGTTAAAGAATGCCACATCTCTTACTACCCATCCTCTCTGGTTCTCACCCAAGACAGCCCCAGAAGGGGAAACATGAAGATGCTGTAGGAGGAGACTGGAGTGGACAAGTCACTGATGGCTGCAAAGCAGAACGCCCAGAGGGGAGCGTGGGCTTGACTGGGACTTGATGAGCCCACCATTCTGTGTCACGAGCCAGAGTACGGAGCTGGGAGTTTGCTTTCTCTTGAATGTTTGCTATATGCGAGGCTCTGTGCTAGGAAATCTGGATGCTTGTTGCTGTTCAGTCACTAAGTCATGTCTGACTCTTTGCAACCCCATGGACTGCAGCACGCCAGGCTTCCCTGTCCTTCACTATCCCCCGGAGTTTGCTCACACTCATGTCCATTGAGTCAGTGATGCCATCCAACCATCTCATCTTCTGTCGCCTACTCCTCCTCCTGCCCTCAATCTTTCCCAGCATCAGGGTCTATTTTCCTTCAGTCCTGTGTGGTAGCATGGATTTCATTTACAGACACAGATACTGCAGGTGAGGTGGCTTGCCCCAGGCCACACAGTCACTTTCCCTGACTGCACAGCCCAAGTCCATCCATCTTCTCTGGCTGCCTCCCTTTGGCCTTTGGGCTTCCCCACCAGATGATGCCAGGTCTGGAGCCCCACAGGTCTCCGGCCACCTGGGCCTTGCAGGTAAGTGGTCAGTGGTGACAGATGGACCAGGGCCTCTCCTGGGAAAAGCAGGGTCACCACAGGGCTCGCACAAGCTGCCTGAGCTCATTCCATTGTGGCATCACATGGCTGAGAAGCAGACCCTAGAATCTGCACAGGCACTGGGGAGTCAGGCAGAGCTCAGGTTTGCTCAGGCTGTGGGTCCGCGGCTAGGTTTGGGGTCAAAGGGCAAGCAGCATGACTAGAGATTTGTTGGCTGGGGATGAAAAGCTAGGGCCTTCCTTACTTGTCCCTTCATATCTCTGTGTTAGGGCAGGATTTAGAGCTTTCTTCAGATTCTCAGAAGCATCTGTGGCTCCCAAAGAGGTTCGAACTTTGTGAATTAAGACACAGTCTCTACAGAGCACCTGGGGCAGAGGAAGGAGTCTGGGAGTCCTAGTTAGGATCCCATCTCTACCCTGACTCAGCGTCCCCATCTGTCTTACCCTGAGCTGGACCTGAGCATGCCCAAGGGCCTTCCTGACACCTCCAGCTGGACTCCCCTCTCCATCCCAGAGAAAGCAAAGCATTCTGGGAGGCTTAAGTAGGGATGGTCTTTGAGAATCCCTGGGCTCCAGGGTCAAAGAACTGGAGAGCTGGCTCATGCCTTTGGGAACAGGAGGTGAGGAGACAAATAAGAGAATACAAGGATAAATTTCTCTGTCTCTTTTTTTTCCTCCAGTGGTACTGGGCAGGGAGGGTGGGTCCAACATGAAGAACTGGGTATCTGTGTGTTGAGTGTTGGAAAAGCTTTTCAGGCTGGGGGCAGTGCCCAACTCTGTGCCTGACCGCAGTGGGATGTGCCCTGGTGGGAACAGAAGAGGGGAGCCCTGTCGCCCCCCCCTCAGAGAGCTCTTACCAGGCCTGGTAGATAAATTTCAGCCAGAGCCAGAGTTTGGACTCTGGGGCTTCAGGGGTTCTGGAAGCAGCCCAAGGCCTGGATCCATCAATGAATGAGGCCCTGACATTGGCAGATGGCTTTAGCATCACACAAGCAGGGCAGACTTCCTGGAGGAGAAGGGAGACTGCATTGAGCAGGTCTCCTAATCATGTGCCCTGGAGCCAGACATATCTGGGTAACCCTCTCACCTCATCGTTTATTGGATGTACAACCATGAACAATGGTTTGCCTTCCTGTGCCATAGTACCCTTATCTCTGAAATGGGAGTAATAATAAATTCTAACCCAGAGAGTTGTTGTGAGGATCCCAATTTCTTATAATGATGCCTGACACAAAGCAACTGTTCAACAAAGGTAAGTCATTTTGGGGATTATTTTCTCAATGTGATTAGAGGATAGGAAGAATATGAAAAGATGAAGATGCAGGCAGTCCAGGTGGCTGCCAGGGTGGGGCTAGGAAACCCAGGTCTGGAATAATCTCCAAGGAGGTTCTACCTCTCAGGGAATAAGGGGGCCCAGCACAGATTTACAAGCAGTGGGATCATCTAGTGCATCCCCACTGTGGGGACCAAACTTTGCCAGCTTCTAGCCCCAAGCTCTGTGATGATTGCCCGCATCCCAAAGACCCAGAGCACAAACAGTAGAATCTTAGTACTGTGACAGTTAAGAAAAATATTTAAAGTCTGAGGTGGGGTAGGAAGTAAATAGATGGCTGCCTACCTTGACCATGCACAAGCCAACTCTTCTGAGAGGTGGCGGGTGGGTGGATCAGACTATTGAGTCAATCAATAGCTTCTCAAGGGACAGGGCAGGTCCCTTTCCTAGTCTGGACCTCTGTTCCCTCATCAGTATAATGGGACTGGAGTGGTTGAACCAGGTGACCAGAAAGGCCCTGCCATCCATGGTTATCTCTGAGCTAACAGTCCAGGCCAGAAGCCAGATGCAGAGTGTAAGGTAGAAGGCCGACCCTGGGGGGGCTCTCCCAGAGGGGAAGTTGGCAGGAAGCTGGGATAAGGCAGATCCTGTCCCCTCCCTTCTTGCTGCCTGGCGAGTGACATCTCCTCCGCTCAGCTCCCTGAACGAGACTGAGGCTGACTGACTGAGAAGGCTCCAGAGCCAGGCTGTCAGCAAGTGCCCCCTGCCACCTTTGTGTGGCCAATTTGCATAAAATTTGCACATATCTGCATAATTTAGGAAGCAGCCAGCGCTCATCTTGGGCAGTCCAACTCGCTGTGATTTTATGAGCTTTGAAGTAGCCCTTTTTTCTCCTGCCCGCTTCCCCTTCTGCTTCCCTTTCCTCCGAGTCTGGGCTGTCAGATCCTGTTGCCTCTGCCCACTTTTCCAGGGCTGGAGGATGGGCCTCCCAGGCTGGCTTGGGTCTCCAGAGAGAGCCCCTCTGCAGCTGCTGAGTGTCGTTGTCTGTAAGCCTGACACTGGTTCCAGCCCAATCCTCCAAGAAACCTTCACAAAGAATGTTTAGGGATCCTGAAACAGCTCTAGGTCGTTCACAAAGAATAAGTCACTGCAAGGTAACCAAATCTTTTTTCCTGACAGGGCACTAGGACACAGGGTGCCTATAGGTGCCTACAAAGCTCTGCACCTGATGTTGGTGAGGCCAAGATGGTACCCTGAGGCTGGAATACAGGGCATGGTCTGCAACTGGCTGATCAAACAGTCGACCCTGACAGCTCATGGATTACTGACTCATGGATTGCTGTCAGCCCAGATGGATGTCACTACAACTGTGCCACAGGGCTCTGTCCCTCTCCTTTCAACATTTTTATTCTTGAATTAGTCAAGACTCTTTTGGATACAAATAATATTAACTCAGCTTTCCTGGTAGCTTAGCAGTTGAGAATCCACCTGGCAATGCAGGAGACACGAGCTCCATCCTGGGGTCAGGAAGATCCCTGGGAGAAGGAAATGGCAACCCATTCCAGTATTCTTGCTTGGGAAATCCCATGGACAGAGGAGCCTGACAGGCTGTAGTCCATGGGGTTGCAAAAGAGTCGAATATGATTTAGGAACTAAACAACAACAACATTAACTCAATTCCAACTGGTTAAGCAAAAGAAAAAAAAGAAAGAAAGAGAAGGAATTTATTGGCTAATGTAACCAAGAAATTCAGGGGTACGGACTTCAGGCATAGCTGGATCCAGAAGCTCAAATACTATCATGAGAAAATTGTTTCTCTCTCCTTGCTGTTGGCTTAAACTGGCCCTTTTGCTTTTAGAGCCCCTGGAAGCTCCAGTGCAATAGATACCATGCCAGCTCTAAGTTCAGGAGAATCAGAGTTTCTTCCTATCAGTTTTAATTAAAGTCTAGAATGCAGCCTTACTTGAGTCATGTGCCCAAGACTGAACTAAGCTCAGTGATCAGAAGCCTGTGACCCTCTCATTGGCCACAATAAGGTTACATGGGCAACTGGGGCTGGGGAAGGGTCAGCCTTACTCTAAGGATTGAGAGTGGGAAGGGGGATATGACCGTTTCCAGAAGGCACGTGGGGTCTTGGATAAGATTCCAACCAGGCAACTAGCATTTTCTATGGATAAGTCATTTTTGGCAACCTGACATACAGGAGCTGGAAATTGGGGAGGGAGAGGTTTGTGAAGACTCACTAGGACTGTGGATGTAAATTTCCTCACCTCTTTGAGCTTAGGAAGAACTTGGGCAGGATTTGAACCTAGCCCTACTGGTTCCTGGGTACTTGGTGGGGAAGCCATGACGCCCAGTGACGGCAGAGCCCTGAGTCACCCGGCCTCTGAAAAACAAAGACACGCACTTTATAGAGCAAAAGGGACAGCAGAGGCCATCTGGATAAGGAACAGGGAGGCACTGCTATCTAGCTCTGATAGAAAGTGGGTGGGATGATCCTGGACTTCCTTTCCACAAATGCTAATGGAGCCTTGGCCCTTTAAAGCTAAGGAGGCTTTGAGGTAGGGAGTAATTACAGACACAAGAAACCTCCATTTTAAGGCAGTCCCTCATCAACTGCACGCCGTTCATCCCATCCTGAGGCCAGAACTGCTGAGTCTGCCCTCCACCTCCGACCAGCTCAGCACTTTGCCTGTGCACTTGGGTCCCAGGGCTGCCCAGTCCAGGGTGGAGGCTGGAGCTCAGACCTGCATCTCTCAGCCCTGCCTACACATTGTGCTGCCCAGGCCATCGCAGTGGGGTGGATGCTGCCAGCTTTGCCTGTGGCCTGGCAGAGTTCAGCCTTCTCCTCACGGGGCCGCTGCCCCAGGGAAGGGCCAACAACTGCCAAGCACTCAAGAGGAGCCAGACCCTGGATTAAGTGCTTTTACTCATTTAATCCTCAACAACCCATGAGAAGGATATGGTTTATCACCATAAGCTTCCTCCTTGCTTTAGGATCAAGGAGCCTGAGATCCAGAGAAGCTAAAACCTTGCTCAAGGTGGTACATCCAGCAAACAGCAGTTGGATTTAAACCTCAAAGACCTGGGTTCTCTAGGTTGTGCTGTGTCCCTGCCTCTTTCTGTACCATCTGTACAATGGGCACACGATCACATGTGTCCCGTGCTGCCAGAGGTTAGGGAAGAACAAACCAGATTTTAGTTTATTTATTATATTATCTTTTTTTTTAATTGGAGTACAACTGGGCTTCCCTGGTGGCTCAGATGGTAAAGAATCTGCCTGCACTGTGGGACACCTGGGTTCGTTCGATCCGTGGGTTGGAAAGATCCCCTGGAGAAGGGAATGACTACCCACTCCAGTATTCTGGCCTGGAGAATTCCATGGACACAGGTGCCTGGTGGGCTACAGTCCATGGGGTTGCAAAGAGTCGGATAAAATTGAAGGACTTTCACTTCACTTTTCGTAATTGCTTTACAATGTTGTGTTAATTTCTGCTGTCCAGTGAAGTGAAGCAGCTGTATGTATACACACACCCCCTCCCTCTTGGACCTCCCGTCCCCCATCCCACCCCTCTAGGTCATCACAGAGCACCGGGCTGAGCTCCTTGTTCTATTCAGCTGCTTCCCGCCAGCTATCCATTTTACATATAGCATGTGTCAATCCCAGTCTCCCAATTCATCCTACCTACCCCTTCCCCCATGTCCACATGTCCACTCTCTATGTCTGTGTCTCTGTTCCTACCCTGCAAATAGGTTCATGCGTACCATCTTTCTAGATTCCACATATATGGATTAATATATGATTTTGTCTTTCTTTCTGACTTAACTTCAGTCTGTATAATAGGCTGTGGTTCCAGCCTTGTCTCTCCAAATGACCCAATTTTGTTCCCTTATATGGCTGAGTAATATTCCATTGTATATATGTACCACATCTTCTTTATCCATTCATCTGTCATTGGATGTCTAGGTTGTATCCATGTCCTGGTTATTGTAAATAGTGCTGCAAAGAATATTGGGGTACATGTGTCATTTTGAATTATAGTTTTCTCAGGGTATATGCCCAGTAAGGGGATTGCTGGGTCATATGGTAGTACTATTTTTCTTTTTTAAAGGAATCTCCATACTGTTATCCACAGTGGCTGTATGAATTTACATTCCCACCAGGAGTGCAAGAGGGTTTCCTTCCCCCCACAGCCTCTCCAGCATTTATTGTTTGTAGGTTTTCTTTGATGATTTCCATTCTGATCGGTGTGATGTTATACCTCATTATAGTTTTGATTTGCATTTCTCTAATAATTAGTGATGTTCGGCATCTTTTCAAGTGCCTGTTTGACATACAAACAAGACTTTAGAAGACAGGGCTTGAGAAGCACCCTTTTAAGACAGATCTTTGTCCTCACTACCAAGGCAGAAGAGGGGGAGCTGGGCGGGGGAGCAGGCGGCTGCAGCCCCAGGACAACTGCATGGAAGGAATGTGTGGAGGAAGATGGCATCAGCTGTGTCTACCACTGTGAAGAGGAAGCAGCGGGGGAGGAGAGTCAGGATGAGGCTTTAGGAGTGGAGACTGGGGTCTTAGCTGAGCAGTGAAGGTGGGCGGAGGGCAGCTGGCCAGGCCTCAGGGAACTGGCTCACACAAACCACTTGTAGAGGATTTTATCAGCAAGTGGAGGAAGGAAGAAGGAGGATGGGAACAGAGCTAGGAGAAGGCTTTTGATGCAGAGGAAACAGGGCATGCCTGGGTCAGAGCCAGGGCATCGGGAGGGAGACAACCTCCTCATCTCCCAGTTCCAGAGTCCCCTGCAGGACTGGTGTCATGCCCATTCTACAGAGGAAGAAACAGAGGCTCAGAGAAGCAAGACCACTGATGTGTCTCCCAGCTGGGGTGTTGGGACTGGAGTTCACACAGACAGCTGGAGGCTGCTCCCTACCTGCATACCTACTGCTATGACTTGGGATGCAGAGATGGATGCCTCGTTTTTGTACATTGTCATACTGTTTTCCAGAGCTTGCACATCGAGCCCACCTTTGGAAGTCTCAGCAGCTCCCAGCACAGGAGGGCAGACTACCAGGAATCATCAGAGCCTCACATGTGAACAGCATTCTCTCCCATAGTCCCTGCCTTTCCCCAGAGGAAGAGCCAGGCCCAGGTTCAGGAACTTTCAGTCACTGCTGTCTTCAAGATGACAAACTGCTTCCTGAGGTGGTGAACTCCCCATTCCTCAGGGTGTGCAAGCCGGAGCTGGCTGCTGTCTGGGCCTGGGCTATTACGGTTGAGATTGCTGCCCTGCATTAAGATATCCTGGCCCATCTCCAATGTCCTTCCCATCTCTTAGTTAGGGAAGTCCCATCCCTGATGGTGGAGTTTCTGGCAGCCAGATGACAGAAGTGTGGGTGTTGCTGGGCCCTCCCAGAGCCCCTCCAACTTCACTGTAGAGGCAGCTGCCTCCTCTGTTTCTGCATGTGCTTGTTTCTGGCTCAAGGGTCCCTGGACACAGGCTGGGCAGATCCCCATAGAAACAACTAATACACCTGTAGGTGCCCATGGCAGCAACCCAGAGCAAGAGAGGGAGAAGCCAGGGCCGGGGGCGGGGGGCTGGGGCAGCTGGGGCAGTGAGCCGGCCTCCCCCATTTGTGCCCCACAGCAGAGCCACGTGAGCTCATTTGTGAACTGCCTCATGTGGAGTGGGTCTCCCTGGGAAGCCACTAATCCCATCTCACGCCTCCTGTCTCCTGGGGGGCAGTTTCCGGAGGATCAGCACTCCCCGCAGGAGACATGTGGGGTGCTTCCTGACTTCACTGACGTTTCTGATTCCAGGCCTTCAGCGGCTGTGCAACTTTCCTTCCAAGTCCTCGGTTCCACAGATGCCAGCTTGCAGGGCCAACTGGTGGTTACCCGGCAACACAACAAATATTTGGGCCAGCCAGGCTGGTCCGTGCCCCCCATCCTGGGTTTAGTGAGACCTTAGAAGGCAGGCAACCCCATGGGCTTTGCCTATTTTTTTAAAATATCTGGGCACCAAGTAAAAATAACTCTGCTTGGCAAAGCCCTTTCTGCTGACCCCTTCTCCAGGGATTTCCATGTGGGGACCTGGGTGAATAGGTGGGGAGACTGGCAGAGATAAGGAAGGGATGGGTGAGAAGGCAGCAGGTAGCCATGGATAGAGGAAGCCAGGGCTTTGGGGCTGAGAAGGCCTGGGTTTAAATCTGGCTCCGGAAATGTTGGCAGGTGGGAAAGAGTGGACCCCTCCCCCTCAGATCTCCTTTGCTCCAGAGAGCTACCCATCTCAGTCCCTGGCCTACAGCAGCCCCACCTGATCTGACCTGGCTCAACCTGGCTCCGCCCAGTGGGTCTCATACTACACCCCCCTCAGGCACCCCATCTCTCTCTGGGATGCCTCATTGGTCCTCTTGGCCCCTCCCATTCAGCCTCCACCCAAGAGGCAGAGATTTACACTAAAATAATCATCTGATTCCCTCATTAGGTCCTGCTGAGAACCTCTCCCGAGAGCCCCTTAGCTGGTACCCACGCCCTACCCGGTTCCCCTGCCTCCTCCTCTTCCCTCCCCTGCAAACCTTCGGCTCTGGCCATTTGCCATTGTCTAAACCAGGCTTCCTTGGGCCTTCAGACCCTGGTTGGGGCTGGTCTTGGGCGCCACCCCACCCACCCTTCCCCACCTTCCGGGTGTCTGCCTTCTTGAGGATATAGAGACTGGATGAGCTCCCCTGGCATTCCTGCTCTGACGCCTGTCAGTACACTCTGAGCAGAGATTTCTTCTTTACTGACTCATCCTACACCATCTCTGCACCCTGACCACCCCCTGCCCCCACCGCCCAGCCCTGGTGCCGTCCACCCTACATGGGGCAGGGACTCGGTTGAACCAAGGCAGCGTCCTTGGGGCAGGCCCCTGTGGGCCCGTGAAGTGCACTTGTGCCCTAAAAAGAGACTTCCTTCCTCTGGTGGACACAACCCCACACGGAGCTGCTGGGCTTGATGAGTGGAACACAGGCTGGACTTCAGTCCTTCTTCCTCCCTACCCAGACACTGTGACCCCGAACTCGACTTTGTCCAGGCCCGCTCCCCCAGGGCTGGCACTGCCCCCAGCATAGAACTCAGAGGAAGCAGGCTGAGTTAAGCTGGAGCGGGCCTTGTCCCTCCCAGGGGGCCCCAGGTCTCCAGGCCTCTGCCCTGGGCTGGTCATGGCTCCCAGAGGTGGGTTATGTTCTCTCCTCTGTCATGGGTGCTTTCTGCTGTGTCTGCTGCAGGGAGGCTCTCCCCTCGGTGGGGCTCCCGATCCAGCATCTGGCCAGCATCTGCCTGGCACTCTGGCCATTTGTGTAGATGCTCATTCTCATATATCGAATCTATGGCATTCCTCTTCTTGTTGATATTGTACAAACAAAAACCACGGTTGTAACTGACAGGCTGGGTGTCCAGGATACGAAGGGAAATGTGAAGCTAGAGCGCAGGGCAGGGAGAGGCTGCCTGAGGCAGAGGGGCCTGCAGAGGGGCTGGGGCTCCCTCGGCCTCCCCCATCCCCATCTTTCCCTGTCACAGGCTGCACTTCCTTCCAGGCATTTTCTGAGGAGAGTCGGTGACCCTGGCTCATCTCTCTCTTGTGTGAGGAGCAGGTACCCCGCCCACTGGGTCCAGAAAAAGAGATAACAAGCCCCCCACTCACCCTCTCACACATCTGACGGGGAGTAGGACAACCCCACCATGGCTCCCACCACACCAGAGAGAAAGCCCACATCTCCACGTGACTTACCTTACTGCTTACTGATTCGGCTCCATCCCCTCTCTGACCTCACATTTTCCTCTCTCCCCCTCAACTCACTCTGCCTCCACTGTGCTGGGTCCTTTGATGCCCCTCCCCCTCGCCAGACATGCTCCCACCTCAGGGCCTTTGCACTCACTGTTCCCTGGATCTCATAGTCTCCTAGCTCAGGACCCACATGACTCACTCCCCCCACCTCCTTTGCCTCTCTATTCAAGGACCACCTTCTCCGCAAGGTCTTCCCTGACCACTTGCTTAAACCACAACCCCTCCCCAGAACCCCCAAGTTCCTGATTATTTTTCCCATAGCACCTATCATCATCGGAAATACAATTTATTTTTCTTTCTTATTTTGTTGGGTGCCAGTCTCCCCTCTTGGAGAAGGAAATGGAAACCCACTCCAGTATTCTTGCCTGGAGAATTCCAGGGACACAGGAGCCTGGTGGGCTGCAGTCATGGGGTCACAAAGAGTCAGACACAACTGAGTGACTAAGACTAGATTAGTCTCCTCTCTAGAATGTAACCCCCAAAAGGTCAGTCACTTTTCACCACTCCATCCCCGGTGCCTGTCAGAGGGTAAGTAGCATGAATGAGAGTTTGTAGAATGAACAAACGAGTGAATAGACAACAACAGCAGTAAGAAGGAGCAGCTGCCTTGAGTGGGCAACCTCTTGGGCTGACCTTTCGCATCCATTCTCTCCTTGAATTCTCCCAGCACCCCTCCACCTCCTAAGTGAGAGAACTGAGTCTCAGGAGGTTAAGACTCCCATGAGGTCACTCAGACAGCAGGTGACCAGGCAAGGCAAAGGTGGACCCTGCAGGCAGCGGCCACTACAGCAAGTAGGGGGCTGCCCCACACCTGCCATCTGGAAGCTTACTTGACTTCGGCCTTGGAATCCCAATGTCCCTGCAGACTCTGACATACCCAGCATTCCTTGGGCTGGGGAGGCAGGGTAGGGGAGAGGGTTTGTGAGCATCCATCTTCTGTCCCTTAAGCCTGTGGTGTGGTCCTCTCCTCTCTGCCTCAGGCTGGGGAGGAGGGGTAGGGGAGAGGGTATGTGAGCATCCATCTTCTGTCCCTGCAGCCTGTGGTGTAGACCCCTCCTTTCTGCCTGCCGCAAGGTCCCTTCATGGTCTCAGGCCATTGGACTGGCCCACATCAATGTTCCCCCTTGCAGCTTCCCACGAGCACTGAAAAGGCACAGCTTTTAATCTCCCTTCTGCCCCGCCTGCCTCCCGCCGGTCATTTCAGCGGCACATGAAATATATTCCAACTCAACCTCTTTCTAAATCTACTTGGCGCCCTCTCTTCTCATATTAGCACCCCCTCTCCTCCAGCCCCTCGTTCTCTGCCATCCTCTGCCATTGCCTCCTCCAGCAAAGCCCCCAGGGAATGTTGTATATGAAATTATTTTGTGAAATCCAATAAAAATTTTAATCAGGTCAACATCATTACAGGAAAAGGAAATGATGGATCTTCCCTGGTACAGAAAAAATGAAGAGAAGAAAAATATCCACCAAGCCACCCATACACCAATGCCTGCCCTTGTGTGTACTTGCAACCGTGTGTGTGCACCCCCACTGGTGTACGTGGCACCCTGTGCTCGCACACATGCGTGCATTCTCACGAGGCTTGTGTGCATCACTGGCAAGTCCTTGGCACCCTCTAGGCCTCAGTTTTCCCATCTGCACAATGGGGCCTTGATTACTGAACTCAAATCCCTACCAGCTGGGGAGCTCTGTAATCTGGTGCCTGCTCACAGCTATGCCCATGCACACCGCCTGGTGGAGGTGGCAGCCTCAGCCCACACTGCTGATAGATGCCATCTCAGAGCACAGAGAGTTGAGTCGAATACCCCAGCCTCCAGCTCCAGGCCCACTCCTAACATTTGTGGGGTCTGGGGCAGTGGTAAAAATGGAAGCCTGTGTACCATATGTCTAGATATTTACATTATAAATCAAGCTAACTGTTAAATAAAATGTGTTTTAGGTTCCTACCTTCACAAATACACCTTTAGGGAACCTGAAAGGCCAGGTTCAAATATAGAATTCTTGGGAGGAGCTGGCCCCCAGCCTCCAGCCCTGGCCTGCACCTTACTCTGCCCTCTGCCCCTGGCTCACATCTGTGGGGACAGACACCCCAGGCTGCAAGGCCTAGCTCTGTCTGCACCCCATGCCCTGATCACAGCCCCCTGGACTTGCCTCAGGCCTTAAGAGTGACCATCAGTGGCATGGTGCCCTCTTAGAAGGTGGGCATCCACGGAAGAAGCCCCTCATGATAGAAAGTTCAGGCCAGAGCACTCTAAGGTGCAAGGCCCCCAAGAGGAGCCCCTCTTACCTGGGTTGAGGGTGATGCTGACCCACCTCCCTGCCCTGAGGAAGAATATGTTAGGGGAAGCACACTGATTGAAACCGCCCACCCTGGCTAGGCATCATAGTAACTATTTGCATGAGTTGTTTTACAACAGGAGGTCCTGGTAAGAAACAGGGAACTAACAAGCCTCCACCAATCAGAAGAGTTCAGGAAAGGTCAAAAGGAGACACCACCTGTCCGACCACCTCCCAGAATCCTTCTCTCTGGCATCCATCTTGGCTGAACAAGGCGTGCACCACCAGGAAGGACTGAGTCAGAATGATTGGCTAAAGACAACCTGGAAACTAATTTCATCACCATAAAACCCGAGACTGCAAGCCATGTGACAGAGCTGTTCTCCTGGGTTCCCTTACCCTAGTGCTCTCTGCCCGGGTGCCCTTTCCCAATAAAATCTCTTACTTTGTCAGCACATGTGTTTCCTTGGACAATTCATAGTCGGAGTGTTAAACAAGAGCCCAGTTTCGGGCCCTGGAAGGGGTCCCCCTTCCTGCAACAAATGGACAGAGAAGCACGAGTCACTCCTTGCACCATGACAAGGCCGATGGCTTCAGCTGGCAGTCCACGCTACCCTTTCCCCACCCTTGTCTCTGGGGCTGGTCCACAGCATTTAAGGGTGCTTGCCAGGGAGGCCCCAGGCACACAGATATGCCCCAGAGTGGGTGGGAGTGTTCTCTGCACCTGCCCCACGAGTGTGGTGAGCATCCTCCCTCAGGGATGTGGGTGGGGACACGGAGGGGGAGGGACACCCCGCCGGGGGCACTCACCCTGGGGAGAGGTCAGGCTTTCTGAGGGGGAGGGTCAGCGCAGATGCACATGTGGGAGGAGCCCTGGGGGGAGGCACTTTCAGAGCCAAGGATGCCGCTAGCCGCCAGAAACTCTCAGAGTCTGTGAGTCTGGAAGACAAGTCCATTAACCCACTGCTGCCCATGGTCCCACCGCAAGGAGGGGAGTCTGGATTCATTTTCCCTCACCCATAAAACAGGGAAGTGACGCTGGCCACTCTGGGGTTTCTGAAATAATTACAGGGGGCTGCGTCTCTGATGGGGATAGGGTAGGAACAAAGGAGACCACCTGCCCCCCACCCCTCACCATTCTCTCTCTCCCTTCTCCAGCCCTGCCCCCAACCGGATCCAGGAAGCTGCTCTGCCCTTCTGACATTTACAGATGACTGTCCCTCCTCTCCTTCCTGCTGACATCTGAGCCTCCACCTGGGCCCGCCGGCTGGGTTGGGGGCAGGGCTGGGAGGGAAGCTGCTTAGCCTCTCCTCAGGGGTTCCCAGGGACAGGAATTTAGACCCCAGCCCTCCCCCAGGCCAATGGTGAGAGAGAGCCAGAAAGAGTGGGCGGAGGCTCCCCCTCCACGGAGCCTCTCTTCTCACCCAAGGCCTCTCTTCTCCTGGAACTCCTCCCATTGTCCCAGGCAGGAGACATTGACCCTTGCAGATCCACCAGAATTTCTCTCGCTTCTTGCCAGATGTTTATTCTGTAATCAGGGGCCTAGGGCCCACCTCCCCCTCTTCCCCGGCCTGGCCCTGTTGGGGAGTGAGAGGTGGATAATATCCCAGCTCCTTATCTTCACAGACTTCCCAGGTGGCGCTAGTGGTAAAGAACTTGCCTGTTAATGCAGGAGAGACAAGAGATGCGAGTTCGATGCCTGGGTAAAGAAGATTCCCTGGAGAAAGGCATGGCAACCCACTCCAGTCTTCTTGTCTGGAGACTCTCATGGACAGAGGAGCCTGGCGGGCTACAGCCCATGGGGTCACACAGAGTCGGGCACGACTGGAGCGACTTAGCACATACACCTCACAATAAGACATCACTGCAGTGTGCTTCATGCAGTCCCTGTCAAGTCCCCGGGTCCCCAGGCCGACTAGACTCCCCGATGCCCTCATCAGTCCCCAACACTGGCACTGATCTCCTCTGTTCCATCCCACTGCCCTTCTCTCTCTCCTCCCTTCCTGGGATCAGCTTGGACTCAAATGCCTGTCTCAATGACTGCTTCTGGGGAAACCAGCCTATGATAGTCATGGATGCAGTGAGTGCCAGCTGGGACTGGATCCCCAGGGCAGAAAGGACAAAAGCAAAGCTGGTGTTCTGATCTTACTCCTTACTGCAGGGCTCCCCACGTCCCCCAGGAGATAGTCTGTATTCCTGGGTGGGGGCTCCTCTGGCTTCCACATCCTCCTTGGCCACATCAGTGGGCTCTCGAGGCTTCCAGTTCCCTCCTCGGTTCTCCACTAGGCTGTGAGTCCTGGGAGGGCAGGGACTGGGACCTGGCACCAGTGTGGCACCCAGGAGATGCTCGGGACCAGCTCTTGAGGGTGTGAAGGTGCTAATCGTGCTCTGGGAGCTTGGGATAAGGGCTTAGTCACTTCCTGGAGGATTTGACTGGGATGGAGGGAACGCCTTCCCCAGTACCAGCCCAAGGAAGCTGCTTCCTGCAGGCTGCCATGAGAACATGTGAATCATGGAAACAATGATGTCTGGCCTACCGTGATTATTGGAGCATTTGTGCAATTCATCCTTTGCAATTTTGGGGAAGAGGCCCTTGTGCCAAAAGGAAGCTGCCTAGCTCCATAACGAGGCAATCTTGGGGTCTGCCAGGTCATACCTTCCAAGCGGCAGGAGGCTTGGGGAAGTGGACTCAGGTGTGGGAGCAGGCTGGGCGGGAAAGCATGTGGCCTGAAGGAGCTGCTAGGTGAGCAGGAAGAGCAGGAAGAGGCCGGGGCCAGGAGGGCCAGGGCCAGTCACCATGTAGCCTCCACATTGAGTCTGATTATCTTCAGGTGTAGAAGTGAAGATGCCAGGTATGTCCTATTATTAAGTCTGGTGTGACCCCAGGCTAAGGTCTTGATCACTCGAATATGAGGGGCCTGAATGAAATGCCTGGGCTTCCCAGGTGGTGCTGGTGGTAAAGAACCCACCTGTCAGTGCAGGAGACACAGGAGACACAGTTCAGTCCCTGGGTCTGGGAGATTCCCTGGGGGAGGACATGGCAACCCACTCCAGTTTTCTTGCCTGGAAAATTCCGTGGACAGAGGAACCTGGTAGGCTACAGTCCAGGGGGTCACAGAGAGTTGGACCCGACTTAGCAACTGAGCGCACAATAAAATACCATTTTGAAAGGAGCACAAAGTTTGAGGTGTGGCTTCAGATCCTGACTCTGCTACTTACTGGCTTGTGACCTGGACCTTAGTTTTCTCATCCGTAAAATGGGACTAGTGGACATTCCGTTCTCCTTTCCGTGGCTGGTGAAAGGATAAGAGTCCTTGTTTCATTTGACAAAGTTTACTGAGCCCTTTCTAGGAAATGAGGATACAACAGTGAACAAAATGCAAAAATTTCTGCCTTGGGAATTTCCCAACAGTGCAGTGGTTAAGGTTCTGTGCTTCAGCTTCAGGGGCTATGGGTTCTATCCCTGATCGGGTAACTAAGAAAAAAATGTCCCTTCCTTCATGAAGTTTGTGCTCTGAAGGGGGAGAGGCAGAAAAGGAGGGAACACAGTTGATAAACCAGATAATTAAGAAAAATAGACAGCCTGTGAGATACTGATAAATGCTAAGGAGAAAAATAAATCAGGAGAACAGAAAGTATCAGTGGCTGTGCCTGCAGTTTTGGGGTATCGGGGAAGACCATGCTGAGAAGGTGACGTCGGAGCAAGATTCGAAGGAGGTAAGGGAGGCGATCAGATAGATTCTGGGAAAAGGAAATCAGGCCTAGTGACGGGTAAGTGCTCAGGCTCTCAGGAGGTCATGTGGCCTAGGAGGCTGGGATGAAGGGAGCTCTTGGAGGGCTGGTTGGAGGATTCATGAGGGATCACCTCATCATGGTAGGGGCGTGGTAGTCTGTGTGTGGGCTAGAAAAGCATTTCCAGGCACAGAGTATTGCAGAGAGGAGTGAGTTAAGAACAAAGAGCAGAGATAACATGGCCACTGTAAGCACAGTGGGCCAACTGCCCAACAGACCCAGGAGAGCCTTCGGTTAGAACAGCAGGCCGGCTCAGGGGAGAGCCGACCCCTTTCATGGGTCAGTAGCCAATTTTTACAGTCTCAAGACAAAGAACATTCCTGCAGAAAGGTGGCATTAGGTGATGGGTTAGGGTGGGCCCGTGGGTGCTCAGTTGCTCACTATGGTCGGAGCTACTAGACTGCAACCCCCGGGCTGTAGCCCGCCAGCCTCCTTTGTCCATGGGATTTCCCAGGCAAGAACACTGGAGTGGGTTGCCATTTCCTCCTCCAGGGGGATCTTCCCCACTCAGGGATTGAACCCGCATCTCCTGTGTCTCCTGCATTGGTAGGTGGATTCTTTACCACTGAGCCACCTGGGAATACACACCTCTGGTGTGTATTTTTACCTAATATGGGGTCAGGGAGCTGGCCAGTAAGGGCCAGGGGGGCTCTTGGCAACGGTTACTATGGGGCTGAGTCAGTGCCAGAGACAGCCTTGGTTCTGGCTCCAGGTCTGTAGCCTTGGTACAGGCCTCGCACCTGCGACCTTGGTATGGGGCTCCATGGTAGGGACTTTGGCTTTTGCTTGGGTAAATTGGAAGGCTTCAGCGAGAGGAATGACAGGACCTGACATGTGTTTTAACAAATCCTGTTGTTGTGGGTGGGTCCCCTGGCTACTGAGGGCAAAAGAAACAAGAGTAGAAGCAGGGATTCCATCAGGAGACGGTTGAAATTGTCTTGGTCAGGGGCTCAGACCTGATGAACCTATGCAGAGGGACCCGGTGATGACTGGTGGGAGGGGGACACAGGACATGTCATAATGTCATCAAATCGTCACTGGATAAGAAGGCTATTCTACTTTCCGTTAGTTTCAAAAGCCTTCTGGAAACAGAGAAAGCCTTCAGGTGGTACTAATATGCCTTCAACCCCTCTAGCTTCTGGCAATCTCCTCCTTTTAAACCCAAAATGACAGGCCTCAGACTCAAGGACTCCTGCCTTTTCTATCTAGCTTTTTATTTTTTTTCATCATTTTCATTTGTATCATTTTCATGGCATTTGGTTTCACACTTACCTTCTGTTTATGAAAACTGAGACTGAATTTCCTCTTAAGTTACTAACAGAAAGGTTTCTTTTAAAATGAACTTATCCAAGTAAAATGTAAGTTGACCTAAAGAATATTAGGACAATAGCACAGATAGTATAAAAGTTCAGCAAAAGTGCTATGGTGAGCCTGAATGGCTGCAGCTGGGGAACCTCAGAGCTGAGGTAAAGAGCTAATTTCTAGCTGTGAACTGATGTGCTAAGGCCCCGGGATTCTGAGCAAAGCTTTGTACTTCCTGGTGTCTCCCAGACCTCTCCTGGCCCCCAAATCCCAACAGTGCTTCCACAGACCAGCCCTGCTCTCTCAACTCTTCTTCTACCATGCTCTGGTCAGGAAAGTGGAGCAAGGCCATGAGTTAAGAGCTGAGAGACAGGGTGCACTTGGGGCAGGGCGGAATCCTCACATTGTTCCTTGGCAAACCCCTCCAAGGAGAGACTGAGGGGAAGGCATTGGTGTGAGCCTCACTGGCCCTGAGGGAGGAGGTTGGGGAAGACTTCAATCACCATGCCTGTCACGCCCCCGAGCCAGTCGCCAACTCTCGCCTGTCCCCAGGGAGCTGAACCATCGTCACATTTTCTTAGCCTTCTCTTCAATCTCAACTTGCCCTTTCTCCACACGCGGCCTGTAGATCATCCTTAAAGGTTGGCAGCAACTGGATTGGAGAGAGGAAGGAGGGGAGCGGCCTGTGGGGACGCCTCCAGGAAGGCGGTTTATTTTGGCCCCAGTGCAGCTGTCTTGTGGCTCCAATAAAGAAGGATGGGTCTGCACCATCATACACTCGGCCTGGGGGCTGGCTGAAACCTGCTCACCCTGCCCAGAAAAGGTATGGTCCAGGCCAAGCCAGCTTAGTGGGGGACTGGTCATTTCAAGCCGTGTCATAGTCACACCTGACCGCACAGCCCATTTGTCCATTCTGCACACGGTGCCTGCTGTGCTCCCGTTCTGCTCACAGATTTAACTGCATATCCAGCATACTGAGCACCCCCTATGCTCTGAGCAAGATTCTGAGTGCTTCCATAGATAGCATCCTTTCCGAAAGCTCTTCTAGGATGTCAAGGCTGTTTTGGCATCTCCACTGGGGTTTTGGCTAAAGAAGCTCAAAGTGGCATGGCCAGTCCCCTCTGCCCACCTACTCTTGCTGTACCAGCTGCTATTCCTGAGTCCAGCCACCAGCTGCCCTCATGGGCAAAGCTGTGTTCAGGCTCTGGTCCTGGGTCCCCTGACCAAGTCTACCAGGGATGTCCATGTCCAAGCAGGACCAGAGGACACATCCAGCCTGTCCATCCATCTTTACTGAGCACGTAAGCCTCCCAGTCTGGAGAAGGCAATGGCACCCCACTCCAGTACTCTTGCCTGGAAAATCCCATGGATGGAGGAGCCTGGTAGGCTACAGTCCATGGGGTCGCTAAGAGTCGGACACAACTGAGCAACTTCACTTTCACTTTTCACTTTCATGCATTGGAAAAGGAAATGGCAACCCACTCCAGTATTCTTGCCTGGAGAATCCCAGGGACGGGGGAGCCTGGCGTGCTGCCGTCTACGGGGTCGCACAGAGTCGGACACGGCTGAAGCGACTTAGCAGCAGCAGCAGCAGCAAGCTTCCCAGTCACCTGCCCGGGTCCATTCCCTTCAGCTCTTCTCGGCCTGGGTGAGCTCCCTCCACACCTTTCCCTCCAGCCAGGACCCATTCTCGCCCTGGCTCTGCCACTGAATCACTACCTTAATTGAGGGTGTGGAGGTGGACGTTGGACAGACATGCCAGCCCAGAAGCCCCAGGGTTGGCTGGACTGGCCTCGCTTGCCTTCTCCTTCATCTAAACTCTCCCCTGGCCTCAGAAGCCCCGCCTCTCTAAACCCTCCTCTGGTGCTTCATCAGTTTGTAACACTCCCTGTTCCTCCGGAGCTGGGGCCATCTCAGCTGGTTAGGTCCCAGAGGGCTCCCTGCCGGGCTTCTTATCCAGCTTTTCAGGAGGACAAAACGGTCCCTTCATGGACCCAGAGCTAGATTTAGGAGCCTGGGTTGGTGGGGAGCAGAGGGTCAGAGAAGCTGTCTTGCCAGCCGTGTCCCCTTCTCTCTTAGGGAGTTGGGTGCCTGGGTTGCCAGTTTCTTCTGAGGCCCGACTGAAGGTCCCCACAACCCCTAAGGCCTCTCCCTCTGGGACAGCAGGGAGACGGTCTGTCCAGTTTCTGGGGTTCTCTGGAGCAGCCCTGCCTGGATAACAGGAATGGCGGGAAGAACCCCCAGGGCCTTCCTAAGGAACGAGGGTACCAAGGACCTAAGATCAGAGGCCAGGAGGGTAGGCAGTGGGAAGTAGGCTGGGGGTGGGGAGCCAGCCCAGCTGAAGGAAGTCTGGGAGCTGGGTTATGAGCAGGAGCAGAGCTTTACCAGAACATTCCAGATCCGCAGGGTCAAGGGTCCAGACATTTACAAAAGTGTGTGTTAAGGACACGTGAAAGAAAGAGGTCCCAGCAATGGTCCGTCTGGAGGAAAACTCTGGGATGGCACACCTGTGTGCTTGAGTGCCACGTCACTTCAGTCATGTCCGACTCTTGGTGACCCTATAGATTGTAGCCCACCAGGCTTCTCTGTCCATGGGGTTCTCCAGGCAAGAATACTGGAGTGGGTTGCCATCCCCTCCTCCAGGGGATCTTTCCGACCCAGGGGTCAAACCCGCACCTCTTACATGTCCTGCATTGGCAAGTGGTTTCTTTACCACTAGCGCCACCTGGGAAGCCTGGCATGGAGCAGGGCAAATTACCTCAGACAAATTCTGCCACACTTAGGGCAGGGTGAGGGTGGGGAGATAGACACAGGAAGCTCCTTAGTCCAACTCAGTTATGAGCTCTTCCAACAAGCCACTTCTAAGGGACCCATGTTCTTCTAGACTCTCATCCCAAGCATCTTTGCAACACCCAAACTGGAAGAATCTAAGATATACGACAATTCTAAGGAGTGAAAGATTCCAAGAACAGATTCCAAGAGTCCAGGGTATGGAGTCCCCCAACTTTGGAGGCCTCATTGATCCTTCCTCCCTGACATGTATCTGGGAACCATTCTCCCGGGCTCAAGTGAGAGGGTGGGGTGTTACCACAGATGCTTATGGTGCTGGCTTTGAACTCCTAACACCTCTGAAGACCAAGCACTGATTAGTCTGGACAATACAGCCTCTGCTTTCTCAGGCACAAGGCCACTGAACTGGGCCCGGCTTGCTGGAGACACGGCCATGGGCTGTCCTTTCTAAGGGAAACTATGGCCGTGGTGTACTTGCCATGGGGAATGAGGAGAGGCTCCACTGGGCAAGTGACGAGCCTCTTCAGGCCTGCTGAGGCGGAAGGGGCAGGAGAGAGGGGCTTGGCTCTAGGGAGCACCTACTTTCTGCAGGCTGGGCCTGGGGCTCTCCACCCCTCTGGGAGACAGGGCAGACTCTGGTTTAGCTCTCTTTTCTCCATCCCCGGGGAGACCCCCAGGTCTTGGAGTAGTAGCTGCTAAGAGAGGAGGGAGCCAAGGATGTAGCTGTGGCTGGAGTCTGGCTTCTCTTGCCTAGTAACACTCCTCCACCTCCCTGACCTTCCTGGACTCCCAAGGTCCGCTTGCCCAGGGTCTGACCCCTCTCTTTCCCCAGATAATCCCTAAAGAAGGGAGGATGCATTTGTTACCCAGTATTCCTCCCCGAGGTTTTTCTCCCACAGCTCCCCTTGCTTGAGTGAGCTCAAGGTGCCCTCAAAGCAGGAATCCCATCTTCCCTTTCTCATAGCATTTTTTTTTTTTTTTTGGCTGTGCTGCATGTTGCGTGGGATCTTAGTTCCCTGACCAGGGATCAAACCTGTGCCCCCTGCATTGGAAGCACAGAGCTTTAGCCACTGGACTGCCAGAAAAGTCCCTCTCATAGCATTTTAACAGGTCACAGGGTGTGACTGTCCAGGGCTGCACCATCTGGCCCAGGAGCCATCAGCCATATGTGGCCACTTCACCCTTGAGATGCAGCTGGTCTAAATTGAGTTGGGCTGTAAGCAGAAACTACATATCAGATTTCAGAAACTTGGAACCATAAAAGAATGTAAAATAGCTCAATAATTTGTAATACTGATTGCACATTGAAATGATAATACTTTAGACACATTGGGTTAAATATATTCTAAAATTCATTTCACCCAATTCTTGTTCTTTAATGTGGCTACTAGAAATTTTACATTTCATATGTGCCTTGACTATGGCTCGTGTTATATGTCTGTTGGCCAATGCCGGTCCAAGGACAGGTCTCTGGACATCCGTGAACACAGAGTAGTCTGTGCAAAGGACTGGGGGTTCCAAGGTGCTGAGTGTGTAAGGCCCAGAAGGAGCTTCAGCCTCTCACCGAAGAGCAAACTCTGGGCTTGTGGAACAGCTGTTTCGGCAGGTGTGGGGTCTGCCCAGGAGGGGCCCAGACGTCCTGCCGCTACTGGTGATGAGTCCATGCTCCTCAAGGAAGCTCTTAGCAGCCAGGTCCCAACATCAAGGCCCTTAGTGCTTAAGGCTCTGGAGCGAGCATTGTGGGTTCAAATCCTACCTCTGCCACGAATTAGCTGCTGACACTGAGGCTGTGTGCCTAGAGTTCCTCATCTTAAAATGGAGGCTGGGTTTCTTTCCCATGAACTTTTATTGAAGTATAGTATAGGCAAAAGGAGAAGAGGGCAGGAGAGGATGAGATGGTTGGATAACACCTCTGACTCAATGGACATGAACTTAGGGAGATAGTGAGGGATAGGGAGGCCTGGCGTGCTGCAGTCCATGGGATCACAGAGTCAGACACGACTTAGAAGTGAACAAAAACAACATAGTTGATTAACAATGTGTTGGTTTCAGGTGTAGAGCAAAATGAATCAGTTACACATATACATGTAGCCACTCCTTCTTAAGATTCTTTCCCCATGTGGGTCATTAGAAAGTATTGATTAGAGTTCCCTATGCTATATAGGAGGTTCTTATTATCATGGGACTGTTTTGAGGATGAAATGGGCTAATGCACATAAGGAAGTCAGGATAGTATCCAGCACATAGTAGGTGCTCAGCACACAGAAGCCAAGGGTGTCAGAGCCCGGGTCTGGGTCACTCAGAGGACAGAGGAGACAGGAGATGGGTGGCTGGGGCAGGCCAAGCTTGAGGCCCAGTTCTGCTAAGGCCTCCTATCCTCAGTCTCCCTGCTGTCAGGGGAGGGTAACCATGACCCTGATGGCCCAGGGTGGTGACAGAGGGCAGTGTGACGCACTCCCTTGCCCTTCAGATGTCCCACCATCTCTGCCAGAAAGCATGTGGGAAGGGTGCCAAGCGGCTGGGGAAGGTGACCTTGAGGCCTGGCAGGGTGGGAGCGGGCCAGTTGGTAAGGGGCTCACAGCTGGAGGACTCAGGAGCGTCAACTCCACCAGCCCCTCGGAAAGCCCGGTCTTAGCACCGCTGGAAATTCTTAAGCTGGGATTTCAGTTTAATTACATATTGATTAAATGGAACAAAGGCGCAGAGGCTCCAGGGACCAGGCTCAGTGAGTGCCTGATGGAATTTCAATCCTGCTTTGTTCCTGCCTCCCACTCTCTTAGAGACTCAGAGCGCTCTCCACTGAGGAGGCCTGGCCTTACATGAGCTCGTTGGGCATCAAAGCTCCTGCCATGACAGAGGGCAGCAGGTGGTCCTTGGCTACCCAGCACTTCCCCACCCTAGCTCCCAGCACTCCCATCTACCCACCACCCCTGAACCCAACTCAGGTCCGGAGAAGTCCTGTCCAAGGTCACACCCAAGGTCGGAGGAGGCAGATCCAGCATTTGAACCTGGGTCTCTCCCTAGAAGGTCCTGGTGACATGCGGACCCACTCTGCAGCCGGGCTCACCACAGCTCCGCATTGAGAGGTGCCCAAATACAGTCCTATTCAAGAACCACTCTCTGCAATTAGAGAAAGCCCACACACAGCGATGAAGACCCAGTACAGCCACAAATAAATAAATTATTCTTTAAAAAAGAGAAGAAGTATTTACTGAACACCTTCGGCATAGTCTTCCCATAGACACGGCATCTGGCTGGAGGCTTAGAGGACAAATAGCCAGACGAAGGTAGAGAGGCAAAGAATGGGAAAAGCATTCCAAGCCGAAGGAGCAGCCTGTGTGAGGACTAACAGGCAAAGGTAGCACTTTGGTGGGCCAGAGCAGGCTGGACCACAGAGTGTGGGGTAGGGCATGGTGGGATAAACTGGAGGTTTGAGCTGGACTCATCTCTCGAGGCCTATAGTAGATGACAGGGCTTGACAACACCTTCCCCATTCTTGCCCTGGCAATGCAGTTTGGGAGTCTGAACTCAGCTCAAGAGAATGGAGTCGTCATCCGATTTACTTACTAATGATTGGCTCTGGGAGGGCTGTGTGACCAGTTCTGGTCAATGAAGAGTTGAGACAAGGCCAATCTACTCCTAGACAGGTTTTGTGAGCCAGTGCATTTATTTATTGGAGAAGGAAATGGCAACCCACTCCAGTATTCTTACCTGGGAAATCTCATGGACAGAGGAGCCTAGTGGGCTAGTGGGTTACAGTCCATGGGATCGCAAGAGTCAGACACGACTGAGTAACTAAACCATCACATTTCTTTATGGTTTAAGTCAGTAATAGTTTGATATTTTGTCATTAATAGCAAAAAGCATATATTGGTATAAACCACCATAAGGACTCTGGACTTTACCTTAAGAGTGATGGGGAGAATGTTAACTCTGAAGAATGTTAACATGGAAATATTTTCTTTTTAAAAATATCACTCAGGGTACAAAGTCAAGAAGAGGGGGAAGAGTGAAATCGGAGAACCCAGCTGGGAGGAACAGGCTGTTTAGGGCGGCAATGAGCTTCCCATCAGCGTAGTGAGTGAGCAGGAGCTGGACTGCCATCTGTCGAGGGCAAGAGCTGGGCATGATGATATCTCTTAGTTCTTGTCTGCTGATAAGATTTGACAGTTCTGCAGACGGCCTCCTACTTCCTGCTTCCCTGAGAATTACAAGAGCCTTGGTGTGAGTAAAATTCCCAGACTTAGGAGCAGCCCAGTTACTCGAGGGACTCCTAACCTGCCCTTCCTCTCCTACTTCCCTGCTTTATTTTCCTCCATGGCACTTGTCACCTGTAAATATGTGGAGTATTTTCCTTATTTACTTAGTTCACTGTTTCTCCCGTAGAACTTCATGCTATCCAATCTGGTGGCCACATGTGGCTGTTCGATCACTTGAAATGCAGAGTCTAAATTGAGATATGCTATTAGTATAAACTACAGAACGGAGGTTGAAAGCTTAGTATGAAAAAGAATGTAGAGTGTCTAATCAATTAAACAAATATTGATCACATATTGAAATGATAACATTATGGATGTTGGTGTTGTTTACTGACTAAATCATGTCCCAACTCTTTTGTGACCCTATGGACTGTAGCCCACCAGGCTCCTCTGTCCATGGGATTCTCCAGGCAAGAATATTAGAGTGGGTTGCCATTTCCTTCTCCAGGGGATCTTCCCAATCCAGGGATCGAATCTGAGTGTCCTGCATTGCAGGCAGTTTCTTTACTACTGAACCACCAGGGAAGTCCGATATATAATGGGTATATTTGCTTAAATAACTATATTATTAAAATAAATTTCACCTGTTTCATTTTTCTTTTTAAAATCCAGCTACTAAAAGTTTTTACTTACTCATGTGGGGCACATTATTTTTCTGCTGGACAGGATTATACCAGACCAAGGACTGGCAAACTATGGCCCATGGGCCAAATTCAGCCAGTAACCTGTCTTTGTGTAGCTCATGAGCCAAGAATGTTACATTCTTAAAGGATTGTAAGAAAGCAAACAAAGACAAATATGCAACAGAGGCTGTATGTGGCCCACAAAGCATAAAATATTTACTTCTAGCCATTTACAGAAAATGTTTACACTAGACTATAAGACTGACACAGGCAGGAACTTCTATCAGCTTTGTTCTTCACTGTGTCCCCAATGCCTACAACAATAGGAACACTGCCTGGCACACGGTTGGTATTCAACAAGCATTTGATGAATGAATGAATGGATGAATGAATGAATGAATCGATATGTTGCCAAACCTTACATGACTGCCTTTTGTTCCTACCCTGGATGCTGCCTGCCAACTGGCCTGGCTGCCCCCAAGGGCAGAGATGTGCCTTTTCCTATATAACCTATTACACAGCTAAACATGGGGCCGTAGTTTGGGGGTGAGGGCAGGAAAGACACAGGCAGAGTAGCGCGCTGCTTCATCCCACCCTTGCAGAGGTCACACCACCCTGTCCACTCCTGCTGCCAAGAGCTTTGAGGGTGGGAGAGACAGGTGAGACTCACCCACCCCTTAAATCAAAGAAGTCCAGATCCCTCTAGGGACAAGCTCTTGCAGGAGAGAGGGGATCAGCCTTGGCCTGGGGCGGCTGGGGTTGGGGTTATGCCTTCTTCAGGGTTCAGTTCTTCTCCAAAGAGCCTGTCAGTGGCAGGCAAGGTGATCCAGAGCCCACAGAAGTAGGCCCAGCAGAAATGAGGTTCTGCCCGCCCCAAGCAGGATGCTGTGGCTTTGATAGATTAGAAACCAGAAACTGGCCATGAAAGGACTTTAATGCTTTAGATAAAACTGGGTTTGGATGGATTTGTTTTTGGCCCTTTTGTGCTTACCTTTTATATTCCTTATGATAAAATTGCCCCTGACCATCTCCACCCACCCAGCACGTGCGGTGAGAAAGGGGCAAGGATGTTGGTGGCTCTCCTTGCCCATATATAACCCAGATAGAAAAAAGAAAGCAGTGTGTGGCCCTTGCTGAGGCAACAGAGACAGTGACCTGATGTCCCCTAGAGATGCTCGAACCATTCCTCAGAGCTGGTAGGCTCGCTTGTGCGGAAAATAGCACTGTTTCATGGAAAGTGTGGACTTTGAAATCAGACCCACTTCCCAGCAGGGCATTGCTTCATTTTCCTGGGCCTCCGTTTCCCACTCTGTAGACTGGCTGATGGTGCCAGTTGTGGTGAGCGCCAGAGTAGGGGCTGAGCAGAGTGCCTGGCAAACAGAAGGCCCTCAGTGAACAGCAGTCATGACTGACCCTCCTCATTTAGGAGACAATTCCATCACCAGGAGCCCGAGCAGGGAACAGTTTAGACCGCTCCTACCTGCATGATGTGACCAAGAAGGCCTCTGGCCTGGAGAGGCCCTAGTACAGCTCATGTTGGAGCCAGGGGAGAGGAGGGGGTCACTAACTACCAGAGTGAGAACCGGTCTCTAGTCTGCAGACCTCCCACCCCCACCCTCTCTCCCACCCACCACCTTTGTCCAGGCTCAGAGCTCCTGGGATGTGGAAGTAAGAACTCGGCAGCTTCTGGCTTTCCTTCCTTCTCTCCCTCCCTCCTCCCTTTATTTGTTATTTGTTACATGGGCTGTAATTAAGAAGGGAAAATCTGTGAAAATTAAATGATTCTGAAGGGGCCGAATAGAGCCTGGCAGGGATGAGGGGTGGGGGGAAGGAATTGGAGGAAGGTTGTGCCCTGCCTGCTTCTTGAACACCCTTTGGAGAAAGGATGCTGGAGGAAGTACTGGGAGCCACCCTTTTTTGCCTCTTCTGGAAACCCAACTGAAGGTGTACAAAGCCCTGGGCCAGACAGAGCTGGACTAGGCCTTACTCAAGAGGATGGTAGCCTGGCGGAGGAGACAGACACCTACATAGATAACTACACTGCGGATGACAGCCAGATGACAGCCGGAACCTGCGCCCCTGTCCAGACCTCTGTTCTCTTCTTGACTTGGGAGGAACAAGCCCTCCAGGACAATGCCTCAGGGGAAAGTGGGGCTCCTTTTAAATTTATCCAAAATGTAACCTCCCTTTTGGGTGGTTCCTTTAGGTGGCCTCAGAGAGAGACCACCCAACGCAGCCTGGGGTGGGGATGGTCAGGTAAGTCTTCCCGGAGGCAGTAACATTGACACAGGGCTTTGAGGGCTGCTCAGGAGTTTAGCACCCTGGCACGGGGCTAGGGGGAAAGTAGAGTTGAATTTTTAGTCAGAGGGAGCAGCCTGTGTGAAGGCTGGTGACAGGTTGGTGTCCAGTGTGTGAAGGGAATAAGGGATGTGTGCCAGTTGTGTGTGAGCACATGCTTCCTTTGTGGCTCAGACAGTAAAGAATCTGCCTGCAATGCAGGAGACTAGGGTTTAATCTCTGGGTTGGGAAGATCCCCTGGAGAAGGGGATGACTACCAGTATTCTTGCCTGGAGAATCCCATGAGTGTGGCAGGCTACAGTCGACGGGGTCACAAAGAGTGAGACACAACTGAGTGACTCTCACACACACACACACACACACACAAATCGGGGCTGGAGGCAGGCGGGGAGGTCAGGCAGCCTCAAACGCTGTCCTCAGGAGCTTGGGAATCTTGGTCTGTGGATGACAGAAGTCATCTGAGGAGGCATCTATGCCCCAATTTACAGGTGAAGGTCGTGACTGAAGCGCTGAGATGTGAAGACCTTGCCCAGTGTCCCCAAACTGTGATCTGGACCTGGAGGGCCGGCGTCGACCTCTGCTTGCCTCTGATAACAGTGTTAATGACTCTAATTCACTTTAGTCCATTAACGAGTCTTTATTGAGCAGGAGCAGGCGCCAGGAGTGTGCGGGTGTGAGCTGCCACGTGGGCCCTAGAGCCCTGCTCCCAGAGAAGACAGCCATATGAGCCTCCCTAGACAGCCATCTAGAAGGCCAAGAAGTCTCCTCCTGCCCCCTGTCACCACCCTGGGGCTGCAATGATCCTCCTGGCCAATGAAGCCTCCATTCAGGGAGTGGATGGTAGACAAGGAGGCAGGCTATCACTGTAATTGCTTGTGACCTAGCCTCAGCCTGCTCCTTCTTAGGCGCCAGCCTAGACCTTAAGAATGTGGTGGGGGTGTGTGTGGTAGGACTGGGTCAGATGAGGCAAGGGTTTCTTCCCACCTGACAGAAGGGTATAGAAGCAGCCACAGTAGCACCCAGAGGAAGAAGGGAGTCATCCTGGCACCCAGAATGAGTCCCCTGGCCAGCTGCACCCTTCAGCTCCCACTGTGCGCTGGCAAGGGGAAAGGTGGGGCTATTGGTGGGCCCCCTGAAAGAGGTCTAGGAACTCAGGCTGGTGGCAGGGTCCTGGAGCACAGGAGGACCCTACCCTTCAGCTTAGCCTGTAATAGGAATGAATTATGCATATGCATGAGACCTCATGATTATGAATACTAGGAAGAAGCCTAAATGCTTCCAGGGGCTGGCTCAGCTAGGCTTGGGACAAGGCAGAGGTCTCTGATTTCCACCATCCCTGTAGAACTAGGGCTGTGGCGTATGTGGCTGACAGCTATCAGAACAGCTGGAGCAAGAACCCCAGGTCCTGTCTTTCCCTATGACGCAGAGCGAATCACTGCCCTGCCTTAGACCTCAGCTATCCCATCTGCAGAATGGGCACGCATGCTAAGTAGCTTCAGTCACGTCCGACTCTTTGCAGCCCTATGGACCTTAGCCCACCAGGCTCCTCTGCCCATGGGATTTTCCAGGCAAGAATACTGGAGTGGGTTGTCATTTCCTCCTCCAGGGGATCTTCCTGACTCAGGGATTGAACCGTCTCCTGCTTTGGCAGGCAAGTTCTTTGCCACTAGCGCCTCCTGGGAAGCCCTGCAGAGTGGGAATAAGTCTCAATTCAAATGCCTCCAAGAGTTGGGCTGAAGGTCAAATCCAAGGAATAGCCATCATGTGGATTGGATTCCCTTGGAAGTTTAAGAAGGGTCTTTAAGAGTCAGAAGTTGCTCAAGACTCTCAGTCAAGGTCCCAGAGAAGCAGTGCTGCATATTAACTCCTCTCACAGACTCGAAAACAGTGGCCCAGAAAAGTGGAGAGACTTGACCAAGATTACACTAGTAGGTTTCTAAGCCCTGTGGCCTTGCCATGGTCAACTTTAGGACCCTGAACAGGGCTGCTCTCCCCAGCCTAGGCACTTCTGCTGTTTCCTGTCACTCCATCAGGGCTTTCTGAGCCATTTGTTTTTATTGTCTGAATGTTGGGTGGCCTGCAAGAGGGGCTGGCGTCTGCCTGTGAGTATAAAACTGACAAGAGGCGCTGGCGGAGTGTGGAAACTGTCAGCAGAGCAGCCGCCTGTGAAATTAACATGATATCGAAAGCGTCAATGTTTATTTACTGGAAATATCTGGACAGGATGCAAAACAGGCCTGCAGCTGCTGCCTCAAGGGTGAGGATGAGGGTCACTCAGCTTGTCCCTTCTTGCCAGCTACTAGGCCCTGCTGGCAGAATCAGCTGACCCCCTGATTGAAACTCCCATCCTCTTCTTGACTTGCTGAGGAGCGCGCTCTCAGGGAGATGGTGTGGCTTTATTTAAGGTTATCCAAAAGTGATCTCCCTCCTGTCTCAGGATTCCAGAGATCGTGAGTCTTGGATCTGGTAAATGAGGGTGGGTCCTTGTTCCCACTGCAGCCCGCCCCAAGCCCCAGCTGATTGGGCCAGATTGAGGTCACCTGACTAAAATGTGGCCAATCACAGTGTGTCTCATGGGAATTTGAAATTGGGGCACAGAGATTAGGTTAGCTGCAGGGAACTGAGACTGGAGATTGTGTTGGCTCCAGGCAGGGGCTACCATCTCGGGGTGGGTGGTCAAGCTCAGCTAAGAGCATGCTGATGAGTGAGGGGAAAGCTTGGTTACTGGGAATGAGGAAGAGAAAGGAGCAGATACATGAAGGTGAACAGAGATGAGAGACCTCCTAGCTCCTGGTAGAGATAGACACAGACACGTGGTTTTCAGCTTAGGGTAGGGAAACCTGTCAGTTCATTGTGCATTTGTTTCTTCCCATTTCTCTGTAACCTGACATTCAAAGTATACTTTGGGGGGAAAGGGCAGAAATCTACTGAAACAGGCCCTAAGACGAGATTGAGCCTATGATTTGACATGACAAGAAACAGACCCTCAGATAAAGTGTGGAATTATCTAAGGCGGCGTGAAGGGGAGATCAGTAGTCCATAGCATGTGGTAGCAAAACTACTAACTATTATAGTTATTGGGGTCCAGACCTGAGAGCCAGGCTCAAGGGACCACAGAGAAAGGCAGAATCAAGAGCACTCCCTCTAGCTTGCCTCTGCGTCTCTTGGCATCCTCTGTGTGTTGGACATGTGGTTCTTGGTAGCTCCCAGGTTCATATTTCCGAGCCTCAACTCCAGAGAAAAACCAACATTGGCATTCTCTAGTTCTCAAATTCAAATATCCTAAGGAAGGGTTCTGATTAGCCACACTTGGGGCAAATGCCAAATTCTTGTCCACTCACACCAGCAAGGAGCTGTGGGTTGGTTACAGATTGGCCGAGCTTGTGTTGACACCCTCTGCAAAGCTGGGCCATGTCCAGGGGGTGAGTCCATAAGAAGACAGCAGTTCCTAGTCATACCACATGGTTGGGGGTGTAGGCACCTCACACAAAGCAGACAGAACAATTGAAATCCACTCCATTCTTTGAACACAGAAATCTGGGGCATCAGTGTTAGCGGAGGGGTCTGGAGAACCCCTCCTCCTATGGGCCTCGGTTCTTGGTAAGGACACAAAGAAGAATCTGAGGTCTTACCTATTGCAAGAAAGTTTATTGAAGCCAAGGAAAGAAAGAACAGAGAGAACACTTCAAGAGAGAGATGGGCCAGGCCAGGGGAGACAATGGCCCTTGGAGGGCCGGGGTACAGAGTTTTTAAGGCAAGGTTATTTGCATAATCCAGGGAGTCATTGATTGACAATTGCAAGTTATATAACAAGATGGTCTACTGTGCATGTCCTTCCCATAATTCAGTCTCAGATGTATGTATTCATGTAATATCTATGAGCAGTTAATGAGTCCATTGGCCACCAAAGTTTACTTTAGTACACGATAGTGTGAAGCGTGAGCATGTGCTATAGGGAGAGTCCTGCCAATTGGCCAGTGGGGAGTTCTTGCAGCACCCCAACTATTTTGGAGTACTGATGGGGGCACATTTGGGGTGAGGCTGGTAAATTGTTTGGTGGGATTAGGTGGCCATTGGATGTTTAGCTGAAGGGGCCACCTCTCACTGCTGTCTTCTAACTTCCTGCCTAACATCAGACCTGCTCCCATCACCTACTTCTCTCCAGAGGACACAGGTTGGCATCTATTGATGACTACTGTGCAGTGTGGGACTTCAGTCCCTTTTCTAGTTCCTTTCTCTAGTTCCCCTTCCGCTACAGGGAAGTTTTCATTGCACTTAAGCTGATGTCCATGCCCTCCCCCCACCATGATGACATGTCAGGAGCATGGATAGGTGGCAAAATACCATTCAGCCCAGTGTTCCCAACTTGACTGGTGACAAGAATCAGCAGAGCATCCCAGCACCATCCCAGACATTTGGATTCAGTATGGCTGGACCGGGCCTGGGAATCAGCATTCTGACCTTGTCTTATCTGGAGGATGACTTGGGAATCACTGATTTAGGCCACGCAGGGTAAATGTCTCACCTGGCCTAAAATGAGACCAAAGTAGAGGAATAGACGACACTCTGGTGTGGACCCACCCTGGGAAGTTTTGTACGCGGTGGTCCACACCCTGGCGGTACATTAGAGTCACCTGGGGAACTCGAGGATCCTATTACTCAGGAAGCACCCAGACCAGTGAAGTCAGGATCTCTGAGAGTAGGAAGTTTCTTTTTTTTTATTTTTTAAGTATTTACTTATTTATTTGGCTACACTGGGTCTTAGTTGTGGCTAATGGGATTTTCACTTTCACATGCAGTCTTCTCTCCAGCTGGATGTAGGCTCGAGAGCACATGGATTTAGTAGCCCCCATGGCATGTGGATTCTTAGTTACCCAACCAGGGATTGAACACGTGTCTTCTGCATTGGAAGGCAAATTCTTAACCACTGGGCCGCCAAGGAAGTCCCTGAGAGTGGGAGTTAAATAGCAGTTTAGTTGCTTTAAGTTTTTAAAGGTCCCCTGGTGATTTCACTGTGCAGCCAGGGTTGAGAACCGCACTGATCCAGAGAAAGTCACCATTTCACTGCACTCACACTCTTACTTACAGACCCCACCCAGCCCGTAGCCTAAAATAGGTGGCCTTCCATATCTTCTGGCCCTGCTTCAGCTGATTGGACCAAGGGTGGACACCGCATGTAATCCTGGCCCATCATAGTTTCTCTTGGGAATTTAGAATTGAAAGCAAAGGCTGAGTGAGTGGCCGTGGAGAGCTGAGGTTGCCCTCTTAAGGGAGCTGTGCTCAGTCAGACACCCCATGGTTGGGCAGCAGAGCAAGGAGCAGGTGACCTGAGCCACCGTGCATCCTGAGGCTGAACCCAGAGGAGAGAGAAGTGGTTTCCTGTGATGAATTTCCCTTACGGCAACTCCCTTGTTAGACTCCCTTATGGCAATCCTGATGACAACCCGCTTGTCAAAGAACATCTTTAAATGGACTTCTGTTCATTGCACTCAAATTGTTTTGGATACCCCAGCCCAAGAGCCCTCCACCCTCCTGCAGCCTCCATGGATCCACCCTGGAGGCCCAGGGAAGGGCAACAGCTGACTCCTACTGGGCACATGCCACAAGCAGGTACCTTCCGCAGGTTTTGTCTCCAAGCTTCCCAGCACCCCTGCAAAGTGGGAATGACTATCACCATTCTAAGGGGAAGTGCGGTGTTGTGCCCCAGGCTGCCTGACTGATTAGTGCGGAGAGGAGACATAAAGCTGGGTGTGCCAAACCACTTCCAATGCATCTTGCAGGAAGCCAGTTATGCAGAGCAGGGCAGAGTGGAGGTCTTGCTGCAATAAGGAGTGGGGGGCCGCTGCTTGCCCTCCGCCAGAGCGGGGGCAGAGCATGAGAGGAGGGGGGCTGACCATTTGAAAACAATCCCACTAGGGCTTAGGCCCTAAGTTACTATGGGAGACCTGAGGCCCAGGGACGCACCCGGGGCCCTCATGGCAGCTGGAGCTGTGACTATTCTCATCACCACTGTCACTGTGGTCGAACAGGCTGCAGAGGGCTTTGTGAACCAGCTCACTCCTACTCCATCCCGTGTGAGTCCTCATAAGGTCTGGTCCTTGCTGCTCTGATCACAATTTTTAAATATGTATTATTTGAGTGATTGGCTGGCTGGCGTCTGCTCCCCCATCAGATTCTAAGCTGGGCAGAAACTTTCCTCCGAACATTCCTGGTGCCTAGCCCAGTGCCCGGTGAGAGGAGGTGCTCAATGAATATGTTGAGAAGGAGGAAGAGAGAGAGTGCTCAACAGCAAGAATTATGACTCCATTTTCTAGATGGGGTGTGTGAAACCCAGAGAGGGGAAACCAAGTGGTCTGGATCAGACAGGAAGCAATGGATCTGGGCGAGGACCTGACCCAGAGCAGGGAGGGAGTCCCAAGAAGACACAGCAGAAGTGAGATTTCAGAATGGCTGTAGGCATGAACAATCCTGGACAAATGAGTGTGGGACAGATGCCAAGAAGGGCCCCATGGGACTCCTGGGCACAAGACCTTTTTGTCCCCCATTCTTTGTAGGCAAGACTCCAGCCGCTTCCATGACCTTCTCTGAGTTCCAAAGGGAAGAGCAGTTGCTAATCAAGCAAGGAGCAGCAACGAAACCACCTGAAGCAGAGGCTCATCAACATTAGGTGATAGACCATATAGGACCCCTGATGTTGTTCAGTTGCTCAGTCAGGTACAACTCTTTGTGACCCCATGGACTGCAGCATGCCCGGCTTCCCCATCCTTCACCATCTCCCGGAGTTTGCCTAAACTCATGTCCATTTGAGTGAGTCAGTGATGCCATCCAACCATCTCATCCTTTGTTGCTCCTCTTCCTCCTCTCAATCTTGCCCAGCATCCGGGTCTTTTCCATTGAGTTGGCTCTTCACATCAGGGGCCAAAGGATTGGAACTTCAGCCTCAGGATCAGTCCTTCCAACGAATATTCAGGACTGATTTCCTTTAGGATTGACTGGTTTAATCTCCTTGCAGTCCAAGGGACTCTCAAGAGTCTTCTCCAGCATCACAGTTCAAAAGCATCAATTCTTTGGCGCTCAGCCTTCTTTATGGTCCAACTCTCAGATCCATACATGACTACTGGAAAACCTGGGACCCTGCATACATCCTAATCCTGTTAGCAACCCCACCCTATTAAAACTGCAGAAGAAAGAAGAACGCAAGACTGTTACTGCCTTGATCCTTATCACATACTCCTGCTTGACTACATAACTTTTCCTGACTCACCAGGGAGAGGGGCACAGGTCTTGAGGTGTGAGTCTACTGTGTTCCCCCTTTGCCTGGCAAAGTAATAAAACCACTTTTTCCTTCTCCTCCATAATCTGTCTTTGTGTTCCTGTTTTGCATCGGTTCATAGAGAGCCAAGATTTTGGCAACAAGATATAAAAGTGATGGTGGGGTCCTGAGTGAAGCCCCTTCCTTTGACAGAGACCTCCCTGATGGGGAACCACCCCTTCCAGCAGGTGGAATGAGCAGCTCTCTTGGCAGCTCTCTCCAAGGCTGAGAACCACAGGCCCGACCCAGGGTGAGCAGGAGGTGGGTCACAAGCTGGAGAAGGTGAAAGCCCTGCAGAACCTCACTACAAGGCCCATTAGAAAACGTGCTTGTTTTGTTTTTGTTTTTTAATGTGGACCATTTTTAAAGTCTTTATTGAATTTGTTACAGTATTGCTTCTGTTTTTTAATGCTTTTTGGTTTTTTGGCTGCATGTGATACCTAAGATCCCCGACCAGGGATCAAACCTACAACCTCTGCACTGGAAGGTGAAGTCTTAATCACTGGACCACCAGGGAAGTACCTATCCTTGTTTTTAATGTTGCTAAACATAGAGAAAGAGGCAGAGAGTTGAGCTTGTCTATGCAATAGGGAAAGACAACTATGATTGGTTGTCACCATGGGCTCTTAATTTCTACTCTGATGGAACAAGTCTCCCGCTTGGGCAGGGCACCTGGTATTGGAGCTATGATTGGTTGTCACCATGGGCTCTTAATTTCTATACTGATGGAACAAGTCTCTATCTTGGGCAGGGAACCCGGTATTGGAATGGGTCTGGCTGTGTGTCAGGGACAAGCCCTGCATAGCTCACCACCTGTGAGTCTCCTGGTCCACAGCCCCATGCTTGTTCTGAATGTACTGAATGAAGGCTGGGGGCTGGAAGCTGAATTGAGAAGGTGCCAATATATATAACGGGGAGTCCATAAGAATAATAACAGTAGAAGTAAACACTGATTGGTCAGTTGCTCCGTGCCAGACACCATTTGAAGTGCTTTGCAGGCATGATCTAATTTAATCCTCACAAGTTACATGGGCAACCTGCCCAAAGGCACACAGCTGGTATGTGGCAGAGCCAAGATTTAGACCCAGGTCGTCTGGCTCCAGATCTCACACTCTTGACATCCTACACTTGCCACTGTGACCAGCCTTCACCTCTTGGAATGCTTTGTGTTTCAATGTGATTCAAATATTCAAGGTATGATTTTGCCTAATCCCAGGGCTGGCAGGCCCTAGGCCAGGGGATTGATTCAGAATTGGGAATTCAGCAATGGTGATGAGGAAAGCACTGTTTGGGGAAGTGACCTATACCATGAGCCAAAGGTTGCCAGGAAAAAAAAAGTGAGCACGTGTGTGTGTGTGTGTGTGTGTGTGTGTGCGCGCGCGCGTGCATACACAATAGGGGAAGGGTCAGGGGATAGGGAGCTTCTTAAGCAGAGGGAAGAACATTCGGGGAGGTCTGGAGGGGAAGGAACTTGGGCATTTCAGGAAAAGGAGGTCAATGCAAGCTCTTGGGAACCCTCTGGAGCGAGGAAACCATACTGGGTCCTAAAAGCTCCCCAAGAGTCTTTGAGTCAGGTCCCTTCACAAACCTCCCGGGCTGAGTCCCGGGAGGCACTTCTGGCCAGGATGCTGGCCTGCCGCTCCCATCCAGGTGGACGAGCACCACAGTGATTTATCTTGGGCTCAGTATCTGGGTGCCTCTGAGGAACCCCTACCATTTCTGCCCTCAGCCTAGTCGTGCCTTCTAACCCTGTAACGAAGAGGGCCCCGGGCACAAGGGTCCGAAGTGGGGCGTGGGGATAAAGGGAGGGTCCCTCGGCCAAGCTTCTCGAGGCCGGCCCCTCCCAGTCCTAAGCTGGTCGCCTAGGAGACAGCTCCCGGTGCGCTCTCATTGGCCGCCCCGGCTCTGAGGGTGGGAGCGAGGCTCTGGGCTGCTTTCCGCCCGCGCACGTGCGCGGGCTCACGTGTGTGGGCAGGGTGCGGGAGCCTTGAGCACCGAGCGGATCTGGGCGCCCTGTGATCCCAGGAAGGAGGGAAGCGGCAGGAGGGGGGCGTGGACCCTTGGGAGGACCCAGATGGTCAGAGCTTGGTTGGTGGAGGCTCAGCCAGGGTGCACCTGTGAGCTGCGGGAGGGGGCTGTCCTGTAGATCTGTGCTTTCGTGTGAGTGCTCGGGTGAGAGGAGCCAGTGTGGTACACCAGTGTGAACAGCTATTATCTGTACCAGAGTGTACACTGAGGGTACTTGCTTGCTTCAGGAGAAAGGCTTGTGTGTGGACACATAAATAGCTGCTTGTCTGTGTAGGAGAGTGTATGGGTTTGTATAAATGTGAGTTCTGCGGTGTGCACGTGTGCCCACTGGAGTGCGTGTATGTGTGTGCACGTGTGTAGCAGAGAAGTGTGCACCTCCCATACCCCAAATCTTTCCTCCATAGAGTGAGACGTGTCATGTCACTCTCATGCTCAAGCACCCACCATAGCTCCCTATTGCCCCATGGCACCCTACAGAACACCCACCTCAGCTTCCCCAACCCTTCACTCTCAAGTCTGCTCTCCCTCCCCCAGGGACACGGAGAGTCACCAGGATCGGGGGGTTCTGCCCCTGGTGCAGGGAAGGCTTCAAGGAAGGGCAGGTGTGAAGCGTTCAAAACAGATTTTCCTAAAACTGAGCCAGGGGGCCTGGAGCTGAGGGCCTTGGGACCCTCGAAAAGCTGGGACTTACCTTTTCTCTCCCCTGCTTGCTCTCTTTGCAGGAATGGTAACCTTCCCTTACGTCCCCCCTGCCTGTGGGACTTCGGACTCCACAGCTGTGGGCTGTTTACAGGTGCTATTCCTTCAGCTGCCTCCCCGCCCCATCCTCCCCTGCCTGCCAGTGGGTTTGGGAAACTTTCTTTTTTGGGGAGGAGGGCTGGGGGCCAGCTAGGACCTGGGAGCCCATCATGGCCTCTTTAGCCCTCTGCCTCACCTCAGAACAACCTCCCATCTAGCCCACCCTTCCAGCAGTCCTTTCTACCTCTGGGCAACTGCAGGAGCCCATCAAGCTTGCCGTGTCCCTCTCCCTTCCAGCTGCCCTGCAGGACAAAGGAAACAGCTGTTCTCTTGGCTCCTGGCCAGCCAGGTGCCAGCCAGTGGCCGACCAGGCAGCCCTGCCCGGCACTTCAGGTGGCAGAGACTTCCATCAGTCCTACTTCTATGGTCTGCCTGGACTCTCTGGCAGAGGGTCTTGTCCCACTCCTCCTGGGCTGTCCTGCCTAGACGAGCTCTGGGGGTCCATCTGGTCCAACCCTAGCTGTGCAGACAGGAAGGTGACACAGAGGGACAGGGGTGCACCCCAAGTGGCAAGAGATGGGCAGCCTCCCCAAAGAGGAGATAAGGGGATCTCCGGAGTATGTGTGGGGAATGGGTGCTCTGATGGCTGGGCCTCTGGGGGCTTTGGCTGTCCCAGCTCCAGACTGAGAGACACCTGAGGAAGGCTGGGGGACTGGGTAAGTGGGCCTGAGGTGGCCAGGGTTGGGGCAAGTGGAGGGGCCTGCAGGCCCCGTGGGCCTCTGTTCCAGGTGACTGCGCAGTCGGTATGGCGCATGGCCAGGGGGATTTATGGGCCCAGGCACAGGGCTCGGCAGTAAATGTCGTTGTGCTAGAGGGCTGTAACTCTGCTTTGCCTCAGCAGCAGTGTGGGGGCAGGGAAGTGAGACAGGGGACACTGCTGAGTTCTGGGGGGGAACCCTGAAGCTGGAAAGGAGTTGGGAGACTGAGCTGGTATTGTCCTCTCTCAGGCACTTGGGAGGGTCGGCCCAGGGAGTGGTGCAAGGTCACACTAAGCAGTGTCTTCCCCTCCCGGTGCTGGGCACTGGACAGAGCCCAGCAGACAGACACACAGAAAGCCTCACTCTGACCCGGCTCCATGCTGCCCGGGGCAGCCGCACACCCCTTCCAGCTGGGGCTGCTCCCTGCGCCCTTGGCGTGACCTGAAAGAGGCTCCAGAGCTGGCAGGCGATGGAAGGGATGAAGCTTTACTGTGCCTGTGTCTCTCCTCTTTACGACGCTGTATTTTTTAATGAGCTATGTAAATCTCTGCTGGTTGGAGAGCAAAGTTAGGGCCTCCAGCTGCCCCCCCCCTCCTCTGGGCTGGGTGCCCCCTGGGGCTGGCCTGACCTTGTGCTTCCCATGGGAAAGCTTTCTGGATGCTACAGTGGTTGCCACCCCCCAGTACAGCTGAGTCAGAGCTGGTGCTACCACTGACTCATTTTGTGACCTCGGACCTTGTCACTCCCCATCTCTGAACCTCAGTTTGCTCATCTGCAAAATGGGAGCACACACTGCGACTTGTGAGGTGCCACAAGGCGTCTTAGCTGTGCAACTCTGCACAATGGCTAAGTCTCTCTGAGACTCGTGTTTCTCATCATCAAACAGGGAGACAGTCATGCTGATCACTGCTCTGGGCTCAGCTCTGGACCCTGGGAGCGGAGGACTACTGAGAGCGTTGGCAGTCCTCTTGCCTGCCTGGCTTTCTCTTTCCTCTGCTTCCAGCTTTATCTCCAGCTTCTTTCCCCTCCTCTGTTCCCCCGGGGCATCCTGTCACTCGTCGCCAGAACTGGTTGTCTCCATGGCAGTGTGACTGACTGGGAGTGAGGGGGTAGGGACAGGGTGGAGCTGGTGGGAGATACAGGGACCTCCTGCTGGGGTCACATCCAGGGCATGACTTGGCACGGGGGGTGGGGTGTGAAGGAACTGGGAGAAGAGGGGGCTGGGGCTGAGACCCTGGGGCATCCCTCAGTCTCCATGGCCCTCAAGTCCACAGCCTAGCCTTCCCAGACCCAGAAATCACCTGGCCTGGGCTGGAGTATAGAATGAGCCATAATAGGTTTATGAGGAGGCTGTAAATCCCCTTACAGGCTAAGCAATCAGTTCCCTGAGGCAGTCAGAGCCAGGGCTTAGATACACGGCCACTGATCTCAGGCCACTGCCTTGTAGTCCCCAGTTGCAGGCAGGTACCAGGGCCAAATTACTGGGTCCTTAGAACAGGCTGCTGGGCCTTGTGTATCATGCTCTAATCTCAGGAGCCCACAGAGACGTCTGGTCGACTGGGAGGCAGGAGGGAGAACTGATCAGCAGAAGCTTTGATCGTGACCCCCACCCATGTACTCACCCACCTGTGCCAAGACACACTCTCCCTCACCAAATCATTCCCATCCCACCAAGGAAAGGGACTGGAGGAGGCGATGGGACTGTACCCACTTCACAGATGAGAAGCCTGAGTCTAGAGTGGCTCAAAGTAGAGACCAGTTTGGTGCTTTCTTTGGCCATGAAGTACTTGTGCCCTAAGTATGAATCCTGGCTTTGTCACCTATCTGGTGGGAAACCCCAGGACCGCTTTTCCTCCCTGAGACTCTGTTCTCATCTAAAAGGCAGTATACGGGAACATCCTTGTGGAAGGATAAAATAAGAAATGTGGGTAAAGTGTCTGACCTGGTGCCTGGCACAGGCCTTGAGAAACAACAGCTCTTACTATGATTGCTGTATTACCCCTGGTGTCCCCGCCACCTGCTTCTGTTTGAAAGGAAAATGCACCAGGGGCAGCAAACTTAGGCTCAAGTCCTGGCTCTTACTTACCAGCTGTAGATCCATCTATAGGTCTGTAGCCATCACTAAGCCCCCCGTGCTCAGTCTCTTCAGTCGTGTCTGACCCTTTGTGATCCTATGGACTGTGGCATGCCAGGCTCCTCTGTCCAAGGGATTCTCCATGGACACCGGAGTGGGTTGCCATGCCCTCCTCCAGGAGATCTTCCCGATCCAGCGATCCAGCATCTCCTGTGTCTCCTGCCTTGCTGAGCTACCAGGGAAGCCCCCTTAGTCCCCTGCTCCTGGGTAAACTTGTAGAGATCTGTGCACCAGTGAGCGGTTCCTGAAAGGGAAAAGGCACCTTTTTCCATGGAGGTTCCTGGGGAGGATGACTTCCATCGGTGGCTACCTGGACCCTTGCATCCAGCATGCCCTTTCACCATGTGACTTTGCAGCACCTCCCACCTAGAGCTGGGTCTAACCTCCCACCCCTCAATCTAGGTGGGCCTTGCCTTAACCAATGGAATGCAGTAAACTTGAAGCTGTGGGACTTCTGGCCTAGGCCTCAAGAGACCTGGCATCTTCCATTTAGCCCTCCTGGAGCGCTGAGCTACCATAAGGAAGTCCGGCTAGCCTACTGGAGAGACCGTGTGGAAAGAGAGAAGCCTGCCAGCCTCCGGTCCTCCTAGCCTCCCCAGCTGAGACAACAGACATGGCCAGAAACCACCCTGGACCTTTCAGCCCCAGTCAGGGTTTCTTAACTAACACCAGGCAGAGCAGAGATGAGCGGTCCTGACCAAACCTGCCCAGCTTATGAAGCTGGGAACAAATGAATGGTTGCTTAGTTTTGGAGAGCAACAACAGATAACTGATACAGTCCTTTAGGCTTTCTGTACTGTCTTTACCCAGACTCGGTCTGGATGAGGTGGAGCTCCCTGCATCAGTTGATTGGACAGGAGATGAGCACCTGACTCAGAGGCAGCTGATACATTGGCTGGCCGGTGACCAATCAGATTTTTTTCCTCTGGAGGCTATGAATGAAGAGATCAGAGATCCTAGCAAGGAATATTATGAAGGCAGCTGAAGCTGGATTTTGGAATGGGAGCTGAGGATGACTTTCAGCCCTGTGCAGGCTATCACGTCATCAGAGGACATCAAATGGGGGAGAGCTGCAGGAAAGCTGAGGAATGTGGAAGCAGGTTCTGTGAAGGCCCCAATAAATCACTTCACTCCAGTTGCTCTGCTCTGACCTTGCTCCTGGGACCTCACGACCCATGACTTCAGGTCCTGAGTTCAAGGCTCAAGGTCCCCTGGGACTCTTTAATAGCTGCCCAGGATCTATACTGCTCCTCTGGCCACTCTTTTTCTATCCTGGGCAATCAAGGGTGAGAGCTTAGAGTCTGCTACCGCCCTCCCCACATGGGGCCCTAAGCCTCCAGTGGCAAATCAGAGGATATGACCAGGTTTGGCTTCTACCCCAACCCCACTGGAGTTCCAGCTCTTTGGGATCCCCATCGTGTTCCCCACAGAGTAGTTCAACCACCACTTCTCTGCCTGTCCATAACGATATCATGCTGATAAAAGTGGTCACTATTGTACACCACACAGGTGCCACACCTGAGATGGTGTTTGAACCAAGGTCTGCCTGACTCCAAAGTCCATGCCCCAAACACCACTCTGCTGTGTGATTCTAGGCAGGTTATTTTCCATCTCTGAGGGGTACACTGGTGTTGGGGTTGGGGGGGAGCATAGCGTTTGCTGCTCCCTCTAATACTCCCCCTGCTCAATGCTATCCTTGGCCCAGTCCACTTGCTTGTCCAAGGGGAGGCTCCCAGTCTTATCACCCCTTCTCTTTATGGTCTGCTGTCTCCTGCTGGAAGCTGTCTCTGGCCTTGGTCTTCTGGGAAGCAGGCTAAACTCTCAGGATTCAGTATCTTGCCTTTTCCCCAGTAGCTTGGACCCAGGGTGAAACGTGAGCAGAGCAGCCAGTATCCTATAGGGCTTGATGAGGAAGGACCCTCTGAGCCCACAACCCCACTGGGCCTGAGGCAGACTGGGGCCATGCAGTGAGTGGTATCCATTCCTACTCTTTCTCTGTTGAAGGCTGTGAGGTTGGGGAGAAAGTAGCCCCTCCAGCCTGACATTCCGTGCTATTCCACCTTAAATCTCAGGATTTTCAGCAGTTGAGTTCAGTCTTCTTTAGGTGAAGGTCCCATGGCTAGGAAAGGGCCACACTAAACCTAGGCTGCCGAGCTCCCAGCATGGACTTTTCCCAGTGTCCCGGTTCTTTTGCTTGGGCCAACCCAGTCCCCCAACCCAGGGTGCTCACATTCCCCTGAACTGACTCTCTCCCCCATCTGAAAACAACCTCACAATTTTCCCATGTCCTGAATTTCCTCAGGGGTCCAGTTCCTTCCCAATAGCCAAGAAGACATTGGTCCTGCTCTTACCAGAACCTGGTGAGGCCCCAGGGATCCCGGAACCCCAGATGGGTTAACTAACAATCCCCTGGCTGCCTTCTGCATGTGGACAGTGTCTGTCAGTGCATCAGGTTTGGGGTGATGGAGAGCCTGTGCTCTGGTCTCTCTGGAGATGGATAGGGCTCCTGGGTTCTTGAGCCTCGTGTGAGACCACTAGCCTCTTGTTGCATAGATGCTGCCCACCATGTTCAACAACTCCTCTCCCTCCCCTTGGCCTCCCCAAAGTTGTCTCCTGCCAGATGGGGGTCCCCAGACCTGGTCCTGAGAAGCCCTGAGTCAGGCTAAGAAGTCTGTGGCTCTAGAACTTCCAACACTGGTCCTGTTACTGAGAAGTTGTGTGACTTTGGCTAAGTTCCCACCTTCTCTGGTCCTGGCTCATCAGCAGAGTTGGACTCAACAGTAATGATCATCTCCACCATTGGCAGTGGTTTTACTGAGTGCCAGGCACTACATAGGTGGCGCTAGTGGTAAAGAACCAAGCTGCCAATGCAGGAGAAGCAGGAGACCCAGGTTTGATCCCTAGGTTGGGAAGATCCCCTGGAGGAGGGCATGGAAACCCACTCTAATATTCTTGCCTGGAGAATCCTCATGGACAGAGGAGCCTGGCTGGCTAGAGTCCAAGGGGTCCCAAAGAGTTGGACACAACTGAAGCGACCTACCACAGCACAGGCACTACATCACTCAACAGATATACCTATGCTCCCTCATTTCACCTCCTAACGACCTGCATAAGATTGTCTCTATGCTACAGATGAGAAGACCAAGAGGCTCAGAGGGGTTAAGAAACAATCCAAACAGCTAGTAAATACTAGAATAGAACCTCACACTCAGACCTGACCCCAAACCTCAGAGTCTTATCATCACTAGTCTAGGCTGCCCCAGGTCCCCCAGGGACCAGCCACCTTTTCCACACCAAAGTCCTAGGATCTTAGAGAGAGAGAGGATCCTGTTTCTTCTCAGGAATAAAACCACAGTTCAGAGGGCTTGAGGCTTCCCCAGAGCCAGGGACAGACTAGGGTGGTGGTTGGGAGATGTGGACAAGTGTACAAAGACCGAACCAGCTGGGAGCCTGGAGCAGAGCCGGCTCTTGGGAATGTCTGCAAATTGAATGAATGAGTGACTGAGTGTTGACTCCATGCCAGACTCTGCTCATCCTGTCATCCGACCAGAAGCTTGGTTTAGAAGTTGCTAGGCATGCCGTTGTGCTTCCCTGCTGGCTCAGATCATAAAGAATCTGCCCGCAATGCAGGAGACCTGGGTTCAATCCCTGGGTTGGGAAGATGCCCTGGAGAAGGGAATGGCTACCCACTCCAGTATTCTTGCCTGGAGAATTCCATGGACAGAGGAGCCGGGCGGACCCTAGTCCATGGGGTCGTAAAGAGTCAGACACGGCTGAGCAACTTTCACCTTCACTTTCATCAGGCATGCTGCTACCTAGTTCATGCCAGCTTGGGTGGGGGGGTGTGAACCCCAGGAGGAGCTCTGACTGGAGGAGCTGCATTCTGGAAGTTTCTTGTTGCCAAAGGCTGACTTGTCTATTGCTTCCCCTCACCCCCAAGTTCAGCTAAGCCTGTGCCTGTGGGTTCCTTTCACTGGATTCTCCCCTAGTCCAAGGGTTAATGGGCAGCAGGGTCGCCCTGGGCCTACTGTGGGGCACAATCCATGGAGTACCTGAGGAGAAAGGGGAAACTTGGAGAGGCGAAGGCAATAATCTCCGAACCCAGGGCCCCTTCCTGTCCAGCAGAGGTGGGGGGTGAGCACGTGGTCTGCAGGAGGAGCTACTGCCCCAGCTTCTAGAGCCCATGCATTCCGGGAAAGTTACAAGGTGACCTGCCTGGCTTTTCACACTTCTGTCTCCCGGAACAGCCCTTTCCAGGGTTGAGTTTGGAGTGTCTCGGTTTGGTGTGAATGAACAGGGCGCTTGACTCTCCTGGTCAGCTCACATGCAGGTGGAGCCCAATCCCAAACTGGGAACCCTTCAAAGCCCAGGGTAAGCTCAGAGTAAAGCCTGGTGGAAGATGAGGTAAGACTTGGGTGGTGACCTGGGTCCAGGCAGTCCTCAGGACAGCTCCAGAACTGCCTTTCTCAGCCTCAAAGACTGGGTGCTCTACACGGGAAGTGGCATAAGCAGGCATTTGATAAATGCTTATGGAAAGAAGCCTTGGAAAGAGATGGTGTACCCAGTCCCTGGATAGGTCCAGGTCAGCTGCAAGGGGCTTCTGCCTGGGGGGACCCGACACCAAAGTGGGTGGAAGTGATGATGCTCATGGGCTTAGGACTCCCCTGGGGGTCTAGAGCCCCAGCCATCCAGGCAAAGCTTATGGTCACCACTGGGCAGCTGTCCTGGGCAAAGCCTCTGGAAGTCCATGGAGGTGGCCCACCCCTGGCCATACCCCCAACCCTGACCCCATGGAGATCCCTTAGGAGCCCTGCCCCCCACAGTGAGATAATAATGACCATAATGAGAACAGTCACCCACACATGTGCACAGCGCTTTACAGGTTACAAAGTGTTTCACATACATCATCTCATCAATTCCTCACAACAGCCCTGTGAGGTAGGCGGGGCCGGGAGTAGCGTTTCCATTTATACAGATGTGGAGGCTGAGGCCCAGAGAGGGTTGATGACCTTTTCGAGGCCACACAGCAAGTCGGCAGCAGAGCTGGGACCAGAGTTAGGCCTCGGCACCCGGCTCTCTCCACTGACTGTGCTGTCCTCCAGAGGACCCCAGCCCCTGTCCAGAGTCTCAGCCACACCCGAGCCAGGCCCCCCTGCCCCTGGCAGTAGTGCTGCCTGGCAGCTCAGCAGACAGGCCCTCATCCCCACTGGGCAGCCCTGTCCCCTCCACCCGCTCTCTGCAAACAGCCAGCCCAGAGCTGGGCGCAGACCCACCACCCAACCTGCTCCTGGGGACCGCCCTGGCAGGGTGGGCAGGCAGGCGGGTGGGGCTGGAACCTCCTTCCCTGTTTTCCTGAGTGATCCCTCCCCACAGGGGAAGAGAAGAGGAAGGAGGAAGAGGAGGAGGAGGAAGAGAAAAAAACAAGAAACTGAGTTGGAAGAGGGCCCTGGAGCAATCAGGACGTCAAAAGTTTGCATTCCGACTAGCTATAGGAAATAGCTTTTTTTTTTTTCTCTTTTTATTATTTCAAGTTTTCATAAAAATCCATAATTATTGAAACCCAAGTTACAGAGGAAGTTCGTAACTTTTTTTATTGAACTATTGACTGTGCCGCGTCAAGTTGGTTTGTCAGCTTCCGGCTCCAGTCTGTCAACGAGTGCCCCTGTGTAGGTGGGGTCCCCAGGCCTGGACTCCTCAGGTCCTGGTAGGAAGAGGGCAGGCGGTGAGGGCCGGCGGGGTCAGCAGGGGACGGGGTGGGAGGGAGAAAAAGTGTGTGTGCGGAGGGGTCGGGAGGAGGTGGGAAGGACTGGGGAGCCCGCGGAGGGCGGCCAGGCCCCTCCTCCTGCCCGGCGCACCCGGGGGTCCCTGCCCCCCGCCCCGTCCTCATATCATCTTCATGTTGAACTTGCGAGGCGCGTCGGCGGAGCTGATGCCTGCGTCCGATTTGCGGGGCACGTACTCAATCTCGATGTTGTGCTTCGTGTTGCCTTTGCCCCGGCTCCAGAGAAACAGCAGCACCAGACAGAAGAGGACGACGCCCAGGAAAGAGATGAAGCCCATGGTGGTGGCAATGATGAGGGTCTTGATGTCGAAGGGGAAAGGCACGGTGGCGCGGGTGCTGTTGGCCTCTCCCTCGCCCGGCTGGTTGGAGATGAAGGCGAAGGTCTTGTTGGGCTGATGGGGCCAATCCGGCGAGTAGCTGCGCACATGCAGGTGGGCAGGCATGGAGTCGTTGCCGCCCGCGTTGGCCGCTATGCACAGGTACGTGCCGTTGTCCTGTACCTGGGCGTAGCGCACCTCCAGCGTGCCGTCAGGGAAGACCGTGAGTCGCCCGTTGCTCTTGGCCGAGACCAGGTGCTTGCGGGGCGAGAGCCAGAGGATGGCGGGCGGCGGGTCGCCATCCGCCCGGCACACGAACTGCACCGTGTGGCCCTCGTCCACGAACACCTGCTGGGCCTTGCGGTCCCGGATGCGGGCGCGGCGGCAGGTGAAGTAATTGGGCAGGAGCACGTCGGGGAAGTCCTTGAACTCCTTGCCCTGGACGAACTCGGGCGTGGCACACGTGGGCTGCTGCCGGTTGAAGTTGAGCCGCCAGCGGCGCCGGAACACCCACAAGAGCCGGCAGTCGCAGGCCAGCGGGTTAGAGTCCAGGATGAGGGTCTCCAGATTGCCCACCGAGTGGAAGGCCGACTCCTCCAGCGTGGTCAGCTGGTTGCCGGAGACATTGAGCACGCGCAGGTAGTTGAGGCCGCGGAAGGCGTAGGGCTCCACCACGGCCAGCTGCCCGCCCACCAGCTGGATCTCCTGCAGCCTGAGCAGCTCATGCAACATGGAGCCCTCGATGGTGCTGATGGGGTTGTAGGAGAGGTTGAGGAAGCGGAGATAGACCAGGTGGCGCACGGCCAGGTAGGGCACAGCGGTCAGGTTGCAGTGTGTGATGGACAGGGACGTCAGGTTGAGGCCGTAGAGGCAGTTGGGAGTCATGGTGTCCAGGTAGGGCCAGTGCGAGATCTCTAAGACCTTGAGCCGGTACAGCCTCTTGAAGGAATAGTCCCGGATGGCATTGATGTTGAGGTGCCGCAGCCGCAGGACGATGAGACCGTGCAGGTGGGACAGCGCCTCGGTGGGGATGGAGGTCAGATTGCATTTCTCCAGCGTCAGCTGCTCCAGGCTATTGAGGCCGCTGAAGGCTCGGTGGGAGATGTAGACGAGGTCGTTGTCGCCGACCTCCAGCGACTTGAGGTTGTACAGGTCCTGGAACATGTAGTCCAGCAGGATGACGATCTTGTTCTCGCTGATGTCCAGCTTGGTCAGGTTACTGAGGCCGGTGAAGACGCCCAGGGGGATGAGCTTCAGGCGGTTGCTGCGGAGCCCCAGCGTCCGGAGGTTGAAGAGGTTGTTGAAGGCGCCGGGCTCCACGGCGCTCACGATGTTCTCGTTGAGCTCCAGCTCCTCCAGGTGCGGGAAGCTGGCAAACTCGTCCTGGTTGAGCGTTTTGATGCGGTTCTTGCCCAGGTCCAGCAGGCGGGTCTCGGTGGGGATGCCTTCCGGCACCGCCACGAAGCGCTTCCGGTGGCAGAGCACCGCGCGGTCCTGGGCGGAGCACTCGCAGCGGGGTGGGCAGCCAGTGGCCGAGCCTGACAGCACCGAGCCCAGCACCAGCAGGAGGATGGGCTGCCAGCAGGCCAGGAGGGGGCTGGGCATGCTCCTCGCGCCCCCCGCCAGCATCCTCTCGCTCACCTGCGGCCAGGAACAAGCACAGCACAGAGAAGGTGGTTAGAGGACAGTGATCGCTGGTCCCCCGCCCCGAGCCCTGCGTGCCCCTGTGCCCTCCTGCCCCGTCAAGATGTCCCTGACCCAGAGAGAGAGGCAGGGCTCCAGAGTGGCATATGACACCTGTCGGGATTGTCAACACAGTGAGGTCCAGATATCGAGGCCAGAGGAACTCCTGCCACCCCATGCTGTTTCCTCCTTGCTCCTTACCCTGCCTAGAGCCCTTCTAAAGGACTGTCCCACATCCCTGGGATCCAGTGGCTTCATGGATGGGGTGAGGTCACTTCTGGTGATCCTGGAATTGGCACCCTAGGCTGTATCCACCTCCTTTTCATTTTACATTTATAGGCAGTGGGACTCCCAGCATGCATCCCACCCCCCACCTGGCACCCTGCACTTCAGCTTCCCCTGGTGCTCATCAGGGATAAAGCTAGACCTGCTGAGCTGCCCTCGGGGCTCACAGAGGGGATCAAAGGGGCTCAAAGGCTGAGGCCTCTAGGAATGGCCAACAGAGCAGCACATCTGGGCCCCAGTTGTGAAAGGGCTTTTGAGGCTACTGGGGTCCACCCTCTCGGCCTTCAGCCTGAACATTCCCAGGCACAGAGACCATGGCCCCCTCCCTATCAACAATGAGCTGAGCCCGAAGCCAAGAACCCTGGGCAACCAGCATACCCAGTGGTTCCTGCCAGTGTCTGCGAGTCTGCTCCCCATGGGGTTTCTGGATCAGTGGAGGGCACCCCCTTCCAGAAAGCCAGGACCCAGCCCTGAGGCCTCCCCATGGAACCTCTGCAACTTTCACAGTCCTTCAGGTCCCCATGGCGACCCACCCAGGCAGGCTGCTGAGCTCAGGCTCCTGCTCCTCTTTCCTCCAGGAATGCCCCTCCCTCACGTGTGGAAACCCCATTTGCAAGGCCTAACTCAGAGTCCACTGCCCTGAGAAGCTTTTTCTGATGCCCAGTTGGAAGTGTACTTCCCTCCAAAGAACATCCACCCCCTTCAACCAGGCTTCATCTGTCTGTCTCTCCAGGTTCCAATCACTGTCTTCTGAGTACCAGGGTCCTGTCTAATGGGGGAGCAGTCAGACCCCCACAGCCCAGGATGGCACAGACAGCCCCACATTGTAGCACTGGGGATGGGAGGCTTCTTACAGCTGGGTCTAGAGGAATGTATAGGACTTGGGTGGTGGTGACTAGGGAGATCCGCTTGAGGACAGGCTGCAGGTGTCCCCACACACAATTGCTCTCTCCTCGTGGGTTCAGAGGCCACTTGCTCCCACTTCTGCCCAGAAGGCTCTTCTGTCCTCTATCTCTGTTCCACCCCATGGGAAATTGGCCCAGCAGAGTACTTAGGGGATTGGGAGGACTAGTATGGACTCCCTGAACAATAGAGGTTAGACCAGATGGTCTCTGGGGTCCAAGCTGAAGCCCTTTTGTTCGTGGGGTGAAGATCCATCCCACCCAGCCCACACCCGTGGCCCTGAGGGGGCCTCATTGCAGGAAGGGGGTGCTCAGGCCGGGAGGATCCCATCACCCTGCCCCAGCTCAGGGCCTTCTCCCATCCCTCCAAGCTCCTCCCCACACCTGTCCACAGCCTCCACTTCTAAAGCTACAGGTTTTGTCACCCACACTTCAACCCTTAAGGCAACTGGGGCTTGGAGAGGTCACGGCTGCCCAAGGGCACCCAGCCAGTCGAGGAGGTAGATTGGGGACCAAGGCTCTGGTCTGTCAGACTTCAGTGACACCACCCACTTCCCAGTGCTCCAGGGTCTCCCAGGACTGACAGGCACTCCTTGGTTGTTGATCGACTAAGTGACTGATTAACCAGAGAGGGTTCCTAGTGTCACTGACATGTTATGAAATCTGCAAAGTTTTGTTATTCTCAAGGGCTTTGTCCACCGCCTCCGCTTCCTTCATCCCCTCTCATTCTCCCTCTGGAGTTTTCTGTGGTTTGGCCTCCCCCACCCACTCCAATCAGGCCATTTTCCACAGTCACACACGCTCCAGTGACCCACCAGAAAAGCAAACATCCTGAGAGACGATCAATAAGTAATTGGGACGGCAGCTGGGGCTGGCGTGGTGTGAGCCTGGGGACCGGGAGAGGTAAATAGGACTTTTAGCACCCAGCTCAGGGGCTGGGCTGGTGGGTGGGGTGGGGGCTTCTGGAGAGGATGCCAAAGAATGAGAATTGGGGCAGTGAGTGCACAGCATATGTTGAGATGTTGGCAAGACCGTCACACAGACAAGAATCTGGCACTGAAGACCCCACCACCTTGTCTCAACCTACCCATCTCCCTCCTCTCCCACCATTCCCCCCAGTGAAGTCACCCAGGCATCCCAGTCTTATCCTGTGCATTCCTGCCTCTCAGCCAGCTCCTTTTGGAGATCTCTCCCAGCCTCACTGACCCAGAAGCCTTTGTGACATCCACCCCCAAAGGCCACCTCCTCCATGAAGCCATCCTTGATCTACTCAATCAGAAATCTCTTGCCCACAACTCTGAAGCACTTTACATTTATGAGTAATGACATTATGTAACTGGTGTATAACATCTCATTCTAAAAATGATTTGAGCCAATGGCCAGCAAAATGATGTTACAAGATGATAAGAAGATAAAGGAGACAAGCCAGTCAAGAAAGAATGCCACAAAATCCTGTGTAATGATAAAAGGTTGGAGCTTCCTAGTGACCTGGGCAAAGAGGGAAATATGCTCCAAAGCTTCAGCACTTGGCACCTCTCCTGTGTCTTATGTTTAATCCTGGGTCAAACCCTCATGGGGTTTATCCCACCTGCTAGACAGTGAAGTGCCTGTGGGCAGATGGTGAGTCTGCAGCCTCAGGTCAAGGTGTGGCACAGAAAAGAATCCACTGAATGTTCTCTGGAAGGAACTGTGTGTGCATGAAAGAGTTTCTGCAGGGGTTGAAGTCATTCTGATGAGGCTGACCCTGGAGCAGGTCCACTGAGCAAAGAGACACCTGGGGGATTCAAATACGTTGATAAAAGGCTGGTCAGTATTGCCTGGGTGGCAGGCCTGGCAGTTACACCCACAAAGGAATGGACAGTTACAGAAAGACACATCTTCCGAATTGCCTCTTCCTTCACATTTTATGTGCGACTGTCCTGGAAGATGAGGACATTGAGGCCTAGAGAGGCTAAGATGGCTTCGCACGCTGGCACAGCACACTGGGCCTGGTCTCCCCATCTAACACCCCCGTGGGGGTCCCTGTCATCAAGGGATGCTAGCAGGCTGGTGTCTGAGGGGTTCACCAAACCTGCTGAGTGAGCAACACGCTGCTCCCTCCTGCCCTGGCACCATCAATCCCACTGGTTACTCCTGCAGCGGCCCAGGAGAAGTGTTTTATACATTTTAATCAGTGTTTTATTTTGGATCCTTGCCCCCTGAAGGGCTTCCCACAAGGGCAAGAGTTTAAGAATTGGCCCAATAAATACAAAGGAAATGAACATGGAAGGCTGGCAGGTGGGCAGGCAGAGGAGAGCCGTGCCCGGGCCATGGCGCACAGAGCCCACAGCAGCCTCTGTGTCCTCCCAACCCAGAGCGGTGGGGGTGGCCACGCCGTCAGACCTGCACTGCAGAGGGCCAGCCTGCCACTCACGTCAGGGACAGATGTGGTCCGGCTCTCTTGCTCCCCACACCAGCCACTCCAGAGTGCCCTGGAGGACTCTTCCCCTCTCTGCGTTTTCCCCAGCTGTGCAGTATGGGGGTCGGGGGGTGAGGGGTGGATGCCAGGGTTCCCTCACAGACGTTGGATCTTCTCCAGCTAGAAAGTCAACAACATGTTCAAACCCATGTAGGGAATGAAAAGCAGTAGGGGCTCAGACCCCAAACTGCAGCTCTATAGGGGCTGGAAGGATCTATTTGAGGGTGGCATCCCTAGCTGGGGCCTCCCATTGAGGCTGTTCCCCTGGGGCTCCCCACTAGCTCAGCTGGTAAAGAATCCACCTGCAGTGCAGGAGACCCCAGCTTGATTCCTGTGTGGGGAAGATCCCCTGGAGGAGGGCATGGCAACCCACTCTAGTATTCTTGCCTGGAGAATCTGCATGGACAAAGGAGACTGGCAGGCTACAGTCCGTGGGGTCGCAAAGAGTCAGACACAAGTGAGCGACTAAGCACACATCCTGGGGCTCAGGGTTGGAGGGAACAGCTGATGGAGACTGAAGAGGCATGGGATGACCCATGGGTGGACCTGGAAAACCCCTGAGGTCAGGGGTCATTCTATCTCCTAAAGCAGCATCTGAGGCTCCTGGGGGTGTGGGCATGCCACTACCACACACGCAGCCCGACCCACGGAAACTGATCGGACGCCTGCACTTAGGGAACAGGTGGGACTAGCAGCTACAGGTCACCTGCTACGGGCCAGGTTTTAGGCTTTATCCACACCGTCTTAGAAACCCTCACCCAGCGTTCAAAGAGATTTTTCTTGTCCATTTTATAGATGAGAAAGGTGGAGGCTTCCAAAAGGGAATACATCTGACTCTGACTTGGCTCCAAAGCCAGGAGGCAGCAGAGCCTCCTGATCCTGTGAGTCAGGCTGCCTATGCCAAGAGTTATCATGAGTGAAACAGGACTTCTTTCAGACACACAGGCCAGGCCAGAGCCAGAGGAGAGGCGGGCCTGTCCCAGCAGAGCAAGGCTGAGGGAAGGCACTAGAACTTAGGTAGCTGCATGTAGGTATATCTGTGTCCATGTATCCATGTATTTAGTCAGTGGTGTCAGACCCTTTGCACCTCCATAGACTGTAGCCCGCCGGGCTCCTCTGTCCTCTCCTCTTGCATGGGATATCCCAGGCAAGAATACTGGAGTGGGGATCTTCCTGACCCAGGGATCGAATCTGGATCTCCTGCATTGCAGGTGGATTTTTTTTACCCGCTGACCCAATGGAGTACGACCTTGCCCCTTAAATTAGACAAAGCCCTTTCCCCAACTTTCAGAAAATAGTATGTTATACACACTGAATTTTTTCAGTGTTTCCGCACCGTACCATTCTCCTTTGCCTGCTGCCACTGTCTATGCTAGAATCTCGCCTAATTTGGGGTCGACTGCAGCACAGGAGGGAAGGTTCAGTTATTTTTGGTTTACGGTATCAATATTTCATGGTGTTCCCACTCAGTGTTCCTCAGGGACCGCAGGGAAATCCCCAGCACATGCAGCCGTGAGGTCCCTCGCCGTAGAGGTGCCCACTGCCTCCCCGGGATGCCTGGCCCCCTGGGCCCTCAGCCTGGCTGTGTGACCCGGGGGCAGCTGTGACGGGTTGCTCCCTCCCTGAGGAACGAGGCTGTTACATTTTGTCTTGTCCTGCCACCCTACATTCCTCAGGCTGGGTCTGCAGCAGGAGTGAGGGAGGAGGGAGACAGACCTGGGACAGGAGACAGGGCTTCAGAGAGTCTGCCTCGGGCCCCGCTCAGCTCTACTCCCCTTTCCTGCGTGCGTGCTAAGTTGTGTCCGACTCGGTGCAACTTCATGGACTGTAGCCCGCCAGGCTCCTCCGTCCACAGGATTGTCCAGGCAAGAGTACTGGAGTGGGTTGCCATGCACTCCTCCGGGGGATCTTCCCCACCTGGGGATCGAACCTGCGTCTCTTAACATCTGCAGCATTAGCAGGCAGTTTCTTTACCACTAGTGCCACCTGGTCAAATGTCCTGGGCCATGAGCACATCCTGTTCCCACCACCACACCTTGAGATGGGTCAGTTACTCAGAAAGGGACTTATGCTGGGTTACCAAAGGTTGGAGGCAGGGCAAGGTCTAGCTTCTTCGTGACTTGCCCTGTCCCCACATCTCTGCCTCTCTGAAGTCCCTTCTTTGCTTTCAGCTCCAGGACATAGAGTAGCTGGATCCATTTCATGAAATGATAGAGCACATTTGTGGCAAGCGCGCCCGTTCAGAGGCAGCCATGACCACGTGGCTGAAAGTAGGGTAATGTGGGGCTGGAGTGAGGCCCCTCTGGAAAGCCCCCGAGGGTCGCACCATGCTGGAGCCTTTTCCCACAGCAGAGGTAGACCATTTGCCTATGCCTGGAGGCATCCCGCTCAGCCTTCAGAATCCAGCCCAGGAGTGTTTCACCCCAAGCCGCTCAAGCCTGCAAGTCCCCAGGAAGAAGGGATCACCTCCGGCGGGGGAGGGAGGGGTCCCTCTGGATCTCGGGTGCCCCCCCACCAGGCCCTGCTGGTGTGCTGACCTCTGTCCCTTTCTCCCTCTGCTGGAGCTTCTGCTGCTCCCCCCCCCCCCCCCCGCCGACTTCTGGGTCCCCCAGATGGACAGTCCATAGTGCAGGGCTGAGGCCAATACAGCTCAGGAGAGCCAGGCCCAGCTTCAAGGGACAGAGGGCCTCCCGCCCCCACCACAGCTGCTGGGCCAGCTTCCCAGGACAGCTCCCAACTCCTGGTCTCGGCTCTTTATAGAGGCCTCAGGGAGGAGGTGTCAGGCTGAAACCCAGACACATTTCCACCGGCCAAGTCGGGGGCAGGAGGGGTGGCATTTTCAGCCAAGAGAACGATGAGGGCAAAGATGTGCAGGGTGGAGGCGACTGATGTCCTGGAAGCTTTGAGAGCATCTGGGGGCTCCTAATTGCTTCTCTCCTACCCCAAATCCTGACCCAGGTCCCTGGACTCCTTTTAAAGATCCTCCATTCGGCCTTTCCAAGGCTAATCCCTGCTGAGGTGTGAATGGCTGATAATGGCTTAAGGTGTGAGCTGCTAATGGGGGGAACTTGGTCTTCCCTGGCCAGTCTAATCCTCCAGGGCTCTGCTGAGAGCCGGGGGAGGGCAAGGGTTGCCTCCTGGCACAGGGGGGTGAGGACACAGGAAACCCTGAGAGGAGGGGTGAGCACCCAGGCTGAGCTCTGGCAGGAGAAATCGGGACCGACTGAGGCTAGCCAGCAGGCAGCTGAACCTCAGCTGTGCATCCGTCCATTTGTCTCCTCCCGGGCTGGTCAGCCCACCCTTTCCCTCTCCCTCTCCTCTTTCAGCTGCCACCCCCATGGGAGAGAAAAATCAACCTGAAAGAAAATTGAGGTCATGTCCTTTGTCGTGTATAATTCTTTATTTTCCTCTCGCTCTTGGTTCCAGCAAAGAGTTGCTGGGCCCCCAGGATGTGTGTGTGTGTGTGTGCAGGCAACTGTGTGTGGCCTGTGTGGGTGTCTGTGCTTGAAGTCCCTCCTCCCGCCACTGCCACCAGCCCCATCTCCCAGGTACACTTGGAAACTCCGTCCTCTCCCAAAGGCGTTCACATGGCCTCTCACCACAGCCGGGCTGGAGGGTGCTGCCTGCCCATTTGCTAGGGCAGCTGCCCCTGTGTGGCCCTGGGCAAACACTGTGCCACCTAAGGGAGGGACGCTCCTGCCCACCCCATCGCCTACCCCTCCAAGTACAGCCGGTCTCGAGAGCTGCCAGCCTTCCGGCCAGCTCGCAACCCCAGGCCATTTGCGGGATAAATTATGAATTTTAATTGTCAGAGCATCTTAGTGTTTAAAGGCTTCTATATATAGGCTCTGCCCTCCCGGAGCTGCTGGCTGGGTGGGGAGGAGCCCAGGGTGAGGCAGGGCCACTTCCGGGTGGGCAAATAGTCCTGGGCCCACAGGTCCCTAGCCGGGGCTCTGGCCAGGGCACCCTGCCCTACCGTGTGGTCGTGGGTGAGTCCTGGACCACTCTGGACTCTGCCTGTCCTTTCACAGGGTTGTTCTGAGGTGAGAGAGCTGGCCTGGGGGAGGCAGGAGGGAACCACTGATTCTGGGAAGCATCCGTGCTGTCTGCTGTGGGCCTGCCTGAGTGGACAGCACTCCTGGTTGGACCAGTGCTATCCCAGAATTGAGGAGGGGCAGGCAAGCACCCATGTGGCGGCCTGACGGGGCTCAAGGAAAGAGCAGCTCTGCTGCTGCTAAGTCACTTCAGTCATGTCCGACTCTGTGCAACCCCATAGACGGCAGCGCCAGGCTCCCCCGTCCCTGGGATTCTCCAGGCAAGAACACTGGAGTGGGTTGCCATTTCCTTCTCCAGCGCATGAAAGTGAAAAGCGAAAGTGAAGTTGCTCAGTCGTGTCTGACTCTTAGTGACCTCATGGACTGCTGCCCACCAGGCTCCTCCGTCCATGGGATTTCCAGGCAAGAGTATTGGAATGGGGTGCCATTGCCTTCTCTGAAAGAACAGCTCATGCACCCCCAAACCTCCCTTCCCATCTCTCTCCAGGCCTGGATGTCCACTCAGACCTTCAGGGACAGGAAGGTGCCCCAGAAGGCCTTGGGCCCCCTCCACCGCTCAGGCCAGGGGCCCCTTGGGAGGTGCTTAGCAGACATGCCCACCTCATCTCCCCTCAGTGCCGCCCTCCACCACTTTGTGGGGCACCCAGGGCCCTCTCCCAGTGCTCCAGTCTTGGAGGCTCGTCTACCTTGGAAACATCTCAGGCTGGAGCATTTCAGGCATTGGAGGTCTGAAAATCAGCCAGTCCCTCCCTGGGAGGGTCACCAGCCCTGGGTTTGAGAGAGTGGGGAGGTCACAGCCTGAGAAACCCAGAGTGGAGACAGGAGAGCTGGGGGAAGTGGTGGATCTAATTGTGGGGTCTGAAGGTCAGAGACCTCATAAAAATGATGATGATGATGATGATGGCGACTAGAAAAACCCTAATAGAGGGCTTTTGGTGTGCTGGGCATTATTCCAAGTACTTTACCTATGAAAATTAATTTCCCCTCACCGCAACCTGTTGAGATAGGTCCTGTTATTGTTCCCATTGTGCAGATGGAAAAGATAGAAGCACAAGGAAGTTGTGCAACTCGCTCAAGGTCACAAAGAGGTTCTGTAACTTGCTACAGGTCACAAAGTTAACATGATATCAACTCAAACATGAGCTTGTTTGCACTTCGCAACAATCCTATGAGGGTAGTATTATTATCCTCGTTTTAAAGATTAAATAACTGGGGCACAGAGAGGTGATGCCACTTGGCCCATTACAGTAAATGGCAAAGCTGGAATTAGGCCTGAGGTGCTTAGACCACAGGTGGTCCTGACCATTCTCATATGCTGCCTCTCTCCAAATCAGGTTCAGGGCTGCTGAGCTACACAGTCGCGCTCAAGTGGCTTTATGTCTTGGGGCCCTAAACTCCTCATTTAGAAAAGGGAAGGGCAGGGTTGAAACTGCTCTCACAGGGCTGGGGGCAGAGAATTCGAGGAGAAGGAAGGGAAGAGACATTTATATGCAGCACATCAATTAAATGCTTTGCAGATTGACCCACCAACCCTCACCACATACCTTATGATGGAAGGACCATTAGCCCCATTTTACTCATAAGGAAACTGAGGCGCCAGGACATTAATTCACCTGCCAAAGGTCTCTGAGCTTGTCTAACTCAAGAGGCACGATAACTCTACAGACCATCACTCAAGTGAGGAAACTGAGGCCTGAGAGCATCAGTGACTTGTCCAAGGTCCCACAGCACCTCGGGGTTGGGGTTAAGAGGCCCGGCCTCCTGACGGCAGCCACCTTCTCTCCCCAACACCCTAGCCTCTCCATTCATGGTGTGGCCAGGTCAGGGACAAATGAAGGTTTGCATTTATTCTGCCCTGGAAGAGACTTAAAAACAAACCCCCAGTACATCATAAACCAAGGTCCAATGAGGTATTTATAACATGGGACAGGCAAACTATAAATAAAAACCCTTGCCTTCTCTTGGCACTGACTGTTCAAAGCCCTCTCTGCTCAACTGAATCTTGGCCAACCTCTTGCCAAAGTCTATTTTCCCAACCCAGTATATATACTAATTTCAGTATCAAGTTCTGCCCAGTCACAACTGATGCCATCACCTGGCTGTGCGTTCATGAGAAGCCCAAACTTGGGAGGGCCCGGGCATCTCTGCAGATCTCTCAGGTTGCAAAGCAGAGGGTGCAAAGGGCCCAGAGCAGGCCCATAGGGTGGAGCCAAGACCCTGCGTGGAATCACAGAGGAGGTCCATTCAGTTCAGTGCATGCGCACTAAGTTGCTTCAATCACGTCCAACTCATTGTGACCCTATGGACTGTAGCCCACCAGGTTCCTCTGTCCATGGGGATTCTCCAGACAAGCACACTGGAGTGGGTTGCCATGCCCTCGTCCAGGGGATCTTCCCAACCCAGAAATCGAACCCCTGTCACCTGTGGATCCTGCATCGCAGGCGAATTCTCTACTGCTGAGCCTCTGGGGAAGCCCCATTCAGCTCAGTACAACAAATCAAATGGAAAATCAGAAGGTTCAGCCTGGAAGATGTGCCTTGGTAGATAATGAGTGAGCAGACTGTCATGAGAGGCATGCAAGCAGAGACTGTGGACCAGAGACACTGCAGGAAGTCTTCTCTGCTGGGCTCACAGCTCAGCAGCCCCTCTTGGCTCTGAGATACCCCCACCTTACACCCTAGGCCAGAGAGCTGACATGGCCAGGTCCCCAGCCTCATCTGCAGCCCCATGCTAGACCAGACAGAGAGAGCCTGCTGCCCGGGGCCCCACCCACTCCACTCCCGGAGCCATGAGCAGGTTCTCTGCAGAGGGAAGCGAGGAGGTGGTAGAGAGAGATTAATTCCCTGAAATGGGAAAAAATAGAAAAACACACACACACCACACACCCTAATAACATGTAATAAGAGGTTGGAGACGAGGAACAATGCCCTGGTAATGTCACCCTGGCGGCAATCAATTTGGGTGTCACATGAAATAGGCATAATTATTCCGCCAGCCCCGTCTCCCGTCTCTAACCAGCTCCAGGGGCCCGGGCCCAGGTGGGGAAAGCGGTGCGGAATCAATTGTTGGTGCACCAGGCTGGTAGAGGGAGCCGCTCCAAATTAGCTTGCCAGCCCCACGCGGCTCAGCCCCTGAGGGTGGGCAGGGGCTTGGGGGCCTTGCAAATGCCCAGGAGCCACCTTGTTCAGCCATCCCTCACTCGCTCAGTGGGCTGGGGCAATCAGGGAGGACTTCCCAAGGAGGTGGGAACGGAGGAACACACATACATGAGTTCATTCCTCGGGTCACCAAACTCTCACTGAGCACTCACCCAAGCCAAGCCCCACACCAGGTGCCAGGGGTTTATCAGGGGGCTCTGCATCGTTAAAATAATGAAGTAAACTCTGCCTCTACCTCTCAAGCTGGGACCACCCCTTCCCGTCCGGTGGGTGAACACAGTGCCGCTAGGATTCCTTTGGCTCTAAATCTGCAGGGACTTGAGTGCTCCCTGTTCCCCCTTCATTCTCACCCACTGGGGAGAACTTCCTGATTGTTCTTCCCCATCCCTGAGCTCGGGATTTGTATGGACAACATTTCAATACCTGGGGAAACTGAGGTGCAAAGGGGATGATTGCTTAGTGAGCATCCATTACTCACTGTGGTTGCCTATCTCAACCCCCATTTCATACACTAGAAACTGTGAATTTCAGAAATGCAAATCAAGGCCATAACATAAGATTGTTTTACACTCATTCAGTCAGTAAAATTCAAGATGTCTGGGACATCCCTGTAAGAAGGCCTGTGCTCTGCAACAAGAGAAGCCGCCACAGTGAAAAGCCCTTGCACCGCAACGAAGAGTAGCCCCCACTCACCACAACTAGAGAAAAGTCTGCACAAAAGCAATGAAGACCCAGTGCAGCCAAAAATAAATAAAAGATTTTTTAAAAGATGTCTGGCCATATTGAGTGTGGGTGAGTGTGGGGAATAATGGGGATACTCATCTCCTGCTGAGGGAGGCATTAATGGCCCAACCAATTTGGGAAGCACTGTGGCACATTTCCTAGTAAAGCTGACAGCGAACACGATGTATAGTCCAGCAATTCTGCTCCTAGCTGTGTGCCCCCAGAGATGCTCTGCATGTTGTCTCAGGGAAGGGACCAGAAAGTTCACCGTGGTGTTGTTTGTAAGAGCAAAAAGGGAAACAGCCCACATGCCCATTAATAGAAGGATAAACATTCTGAAGAATAAATACAAACAACAGAACATTATGTATCAGTGAAAATGAATGAACTACATCATTATTTGCAACAATATCGATGAAGCTTAGGCATACAATATTGAAGAAAAAAGCAAATTCCAGAGGACAGCACAGTTTCATGTTCCTTTTACAGAGTTCAAACATAACTAAGACGGAATAATTTCTCTATATTAAACTATGATTTTTAAAAGGCAAGAGAATACTAAAGAGATCATTTAGGGTAGTGGTTGCCAATGGATGAGCTGAGAAGAAACACATAGTAGATGTATATCGTTATTAAAATGTGAGTGTCCAGGTTGGGAGGAGGGTCATGATATTCATTATATTAGTAGTAGTAGTAGTAATACTAAATATGTTAACTAATTAACAGGCCATGCCTGGACCAGTGAGCAAAAGTCCCAGATCAGAAGTCAGGAAGAAGGCATTCGAGACTGAGCCCCATGCTTATAAGCTGGGGATTTGGGGGCAAGTCATTCTGCCTCTCTGGCTCTCCATTTTTTCTTAGCTATAAAATCAAATCTCTGTACCACTCTACAAGGCTAAGATAGAGAGTACATCACTGATACAAACTAGGAGTAACTAGCAGTTCTGGAGAATTTCCTATGTACTCTTCTAAATGCTTTGCATATATGAACACACTTAGTTTTCATAATGGCCCTCTGTTATCCTCACTTTATGGATAAGGAGGCCAAGGCCCAAAAGATTAAGTATTAATAACTTGCTCAGAGTCACAGAGGTAGGCAGTGGTAGAGCTGAGATTTGAACCCAGGCATCTGCTTCCAGGGACCAAACTCAACAGCTTCACTCACTAGAAAATGACATTGAAGGAACTGAACTCACACAGGAGAGGACTTTTGTGGGAACAGCTCTACTGGGTCCACGGAGCCCAAGGATAGTCATTCAACACATAATGGAAATGAACTTGCCTTCCCACACTCTTTCTACCAAAAAACCATCCCTGGTTCTAGAATCCTGCTCTTTATGTCTCTGCCAAATCTTCTATTCCCTCAAGAGATACCCAGCCCCTCTGTCTTCCTGGGGGACCCCTGACTGCTGCAGCCCCCCCAGGAACAAATCCCATCCTTCTCTAGGTACCTATGTGTGCTACTGAATACCCTGCTTGGGCCCTCCCCAATCCCTGCCTGGGGCATCCTTGGCATCACCTACCTCTGCCCATCCACTATAGGCTGAAGATACTGTGTCTCCTCCTGGCAGTTTTGGCCACCAGAACGAGCTGTTCCCTGGTGCCTCCCAGAATCATCCCTATCCCAGAGGCCAGGCAGGGGAGCCCTGGGGATGGGTACAGGATTGCCCGGAGTGTTCAAGGCAATCCATGGGGGCCATGGGAGGGTCTAGTCCGGAGCAGAGCAGGCATCCCAGCCAGGATGTGCAGAATCAATGTATGGATGAATTGGTACAATATTAGGTGCAAACCAGGTACTGTGGGTAACTGGGGGAAGAGGGTCAGTGATGGGGAGCAGTCAGGGAGGCTTCCTAGAGGAGGGGCCAGGAGAAGAGAAGACCTTCTAGGTAGAAATGCTGAAGCAAGCCAGGTGATGGGGGGATATCAAAGGGACTGGTGAGAATGGGACAGAGAGCCATCAGGAGGTAGCTGTCAGGAGGCAGGATGTCCCTGGGGCTGGAAGGCCACCAACCTTCCACAGAGTGCTACACACCGGAGAGCTAAACTAAGAGAGCCCAGCCAGCAAAACCAAGGCTCTGGCTCTGAAACCACCACCACCTACGGCCTCCCTGGCCCTTCTCTAGCCCCATAGGACCCACTTCTCAACCCTCCATCTGACACACTGCCTCACGCTTCCTCGGGACCCTGTGCAAATCACTGCACTGTCTCATTTCTCAGCAGAAATGCACTTCCCCACCCTCTAGACCCAGTCATCACCCGCTCACCATTTGCTTCAGTGGCACCCAGAAAGCAGACCAGATGAACCATCACTGGTACCAGGGATCCTGTCTGGCTTTATGCTGAACAATGATCCACCCTCACAAGACTTTTTTTTTTTTGTATCCCACTGGAATTTGGGTCTTAGAAAATAATATCTAGTTTAGGAAAAATGGGTGCTCAGAGAGAGGCAGGGGATGGAGAAACTGATCCTAGGATCAAAGACTACTGCAAGGGTAGGGTGGTCTCTCTATTGCCCTTGGCCCACAGCACCCAGCCATCCCCCCAAACCTGGCCCCTTGCATTGGGGACCCACTCTAACTCCAGGCATGGGGGAGTACCGCTGCCTTGACCAAGCCCTACCCAAAGCCCACCTCACACTTAAATTGGCAGGGAGTGGGAGAGGGGGGCAGAGACAACAAGAATATCACAAGGGGCCCGCCCTCGCCTTTGCTAAGCCTCCTTCCAGGAGGGGCCGCTGGGTGCTGCCCGGCGCCCCTATCTGGGTTCCGAGGAGTTCTTGGCCTCTCCCTCCTGCCCCCTAATCCCTGTCTCCCGCCTCAGGCCGTGGGGAGAAGGCAGGAAGAGCTGGCAAGCCGTCCGAGCAGACCAGGCGCTGGTGCCTTCCCAGAGGTGTGAGCACTCGGCCCCTCCTGGCCACACAAGGACAAAGGGTCTGGGAGCAGCTGACCCTCCCTTCCGGCACAGCACTCCTCGCTGGGTGTGGGGAAGCCTGGATGCCTGGGCTTATTGCTCCCTGGGCATGGGAGGCACCGGTGCTGAAGCCATCGGCATAATGACCAGCAGGGCTGAGCCAGAGCCACGGGCCAGGCAGGGCTGCGCACCCTCCGGCTCCGAGAGCAGAGGACTGAGGGAGGGCTGGTTGGCAGGGAAGGGGCTTGCCCAGATGGTACTGCCCCCACCTCAGGGCTTCCTGCCCTTCCACCCCTCCAGGGCAAAGCTGCTGCCAACCTCCCAGATGCCCCAACTCCCCCACCCCGACCCCAGGACCTCTGAGAACAAAGAGGAGATGCCGGTACAACCAGGGCTGGATGGAGCGGGGCTGAGACTCAGGGCAAGAGACAGGAGGGGACTGCCCACTGGGCCTGGCCCCACCCCTCCTCTACGTGGGATCCGCCTGGAGGTGCCAGGGGAGTAGGAAGCCCACAGCCCTCCTTACAGAGGTGGGGGGAGAGAAGGAGGCCCCTTCCTTCTCAGCCGGGTCCTACCTGCCACCAGCTGTGCTTCAGAATGAAAAGTGGGGCAGGGGGAAGTGAGAAGCTGGGGCTGAAGACAAAGGGGAGGCCCTTCAATGGTTCCTGGGTCCCCCTCAACCCCAACTCCCTCTCCTCCATTCCTGCAACCCCCGGTCTCCCCTCTCCTCCCCCTCACTGGGCAGGAGCTGAAAAGGGGCTGCTCCTAACCGTTAGGGGAGCCAGGTGGCGCCCAGCCCGGTACCCGGGAAGAAACCTGGTCCCCGACCTGCGTCCACCGGCATCCACAGGGGTGCCTGGAGCAGGCTCGGGCTGCCTGGGGGTGTCTGGGGTCTATGGGAAGAGGCAGCCACCCAATGCTGAGCAGGGGGCTTACCTTCCAGGACGCCCAGTGCTCAGGATGGGAGGGCGGCAGAGGACTAGCAGGACGGGGACCCCTCCCCAGCTCCGGGGTCCCAGCTAGCCAACCTGGAATTTGTTGCGGTGGGAGGAGCGGGAAAGCTTCATTTCTGAGGCTTCAGGGGGGCGGTCAGATCTGAGACCCCGAAGCGGGTCTGGGAGACGCCGGGGTGCCCCGCAGACCCAAGAGGGCACAGCCCGGGCCGACGGCGGCCCCCAGGGGCGCTCGTCGCGGGGCTGCCTACTCGGGGCTGGGCCTCGGCCGCCGGGCTCACCTGCATTTCGGGCGCGCCGTCCGTCCGTTCGGCTCGGTCGCCAATCGCATGTCTTCCTCGCCGGGCCCCAGCCCCTGCCCAGCCCCCTCCTCCGTCTCCTCCTCCTTGCCCGACACCTCCGCCCGGCAGTCCGCGCGCCCTCGCGGGGCTAGCCGTCCGTCTGTCTGCCCCACGCGGGAGGGAGCCAAGCCGGGGCCGGGCAAGGACCCGGGAGTGGGGTGGCTGGAGGCCGCGGCCCCCACGGGCGGAGGGGCGGGTGCGCTCAGAACGCGCGACACGGGCTCTACGAGTCTAGTTCTGCGCCCCGGGCCGGCCTGGAGCCGCCGCCGCCGCCGCCACCTCTGCCGCTGGGGCCGGGGTCGAGGCCGGGCGCGCTCCGCAGAGGGGCCGGGGCCAGGGCTGAGGCCGGCGGGCAGCGGCCGCGCATGCTGCTAGGAGCCCCGCGTCTGGAGAGGAGCCGGAGCGGCGCGGGTGGGGACTCCGCGCGCTCCGGGACCGGGACCACAACCCGCCGCCGCCGCCGCCTGCGCTGTCTCCGGCCGCCCGCTCCGGCTCCCGCGCCGGCTCCCGCCCGGGCTCCGCGCTCTGCCGCGGCGCGGGGAGGGAGCGCGAGCAGCGAGGAGCGAGCCAGGGCGGGAGGAGGGACCAAGGGAGGGAGGGAGAGAGCGAGCGGCGGGAGCCGGGCGGGGGAGGAGAAGGCGCGGCCGCAAAACCGAGGGAGGGGGGAGGTAAGGTGGGGAGCTCGGCTCCTTTCAGAGAAGGGGGCGGAGAGCGAGGAGGGCCCCGACCACCGCCCTGCTCGGATGGGGCAGCGAAACTGGCAAGGGGGCGCGAGCTAGGGACGCGTCAGCCTTGGGCGGGGGGACGAGGGGGCGGGTAGCGTCCCGGTGCTCCAGCCCAGCATACGGCCGCGCCCCTCCGGTCCGGGCCAGCGGGGCCCCGGGTAGTCCCATCTGCGGTCCTCTTGGGTGTGTGTGCGCACCCTCGCGTGTGGCTACTTGCGTGTACTTGGGAGCGCGTGAGTGTGTTCACACGTGTTCACTGGGGTCACTGCACACTCCATGGGGAACCGACACACGCACGTGAACCCGCAAGGTTCCCCCGGACCAGGGTTGTTTGGAGGACGGCGTGGGAAGGGTCAGGCCAGGAGCCTGCGCCTTATCCCCTCTTCTCGGAATTGTCTGCGCATCCCGGGAGAGCCTACATCCCGGCTGCCGGGAAGCTCCGGGGGACCCCGAAGAAGGCGCGCTAGCCCCGCGGTTCTACCCAGAGCTAGGTCTCGAGCCCTCTTTTGCAGCCTGGGTCCCCGCCCAGCCTGGCTTCCTGTCCAGCAGAGGGCAGCAGACCGCTGGGCCGCGGGCACTGCGCCCAGCGACCAGCAGAGGGCAACGCAGAGCCTCAGGCTGGTCTTGGCTGTCCCCCATACCGTTCCCCAAAGGTCCAGGGGATCCTGAGTTGAGGCATATCCTCGAATAGGCCCAAGGAATGGGACCTCTCCTCAAAGATCCAGGTCCTCTTTGACCGCAGATACAGAGAATCGGCTGGCGGAGGTGTCTAGGGAAAGCCTGTAGAGTGGGCTACGACCCTCGGGACCTCACCTCCTTCCCCATGGATTCTGACATTCACTGCAGTTACCTGGCTAGCATGGTGGGGCCACCAGTGTCCCCCTGCCCCCAGCACCATCTTGCTTCTCCACTGTTCAGCCTCACACACAGCCCAGAGAGTTGCACAGACCTGTTCTGGCTAAAGAGTTGGGGTACTTCTCAGGCTCACGGCCACACCACAGCTCTGAACAGTCCTGCCTGGAGAACAATCTGCTGTATTCCGTGTCCATCCGCATCCCAGGCCTAGGTGAAGCCCCTCCTAGCAAGTGAGGATGCTGTGCTATGCACTCTGCATTCATCCTCCAACAACCCTGGGAGGAGGCGCTGTGGTTCCCCCTGTGACATAAAGAAGGAAACCCAGGCTCAGAGAGGTTCTGTCATTTCCGTGCGGTCGAACAGCTAGTAAAGCCGGGAAAGGGAATCTGAATCGCCTTCCGGGGCTCGGAGTAAACCGGCAGGGGGCAGGCTCGGCAGAGGGACCTACAAAAGGCGGGAGGGAAAGAGAGGAGGCGACACAGGAGTCGCCTTCCCTTCAACCGCCCAGCAGACGACTCCCCGGTCCCTCGACTCTGTGCCGCCTGGACCCCCGTCCCAGGCTCCCCAGCTCCCCCACCCCGGCTGTTTGTGAGTTACCCGCGAGCTCCCGCCTCCCGCGCCGCCTCCTCCCACCAGCCCGACAGGAATAGACGCGCTCTAGCTCCTGCGTAAAGGCTCTGCCAGGCACCCGGCGGGCGCTCAGACCCGCTGCGGGGCGGGGGCGGGGGCGGGGGCTATTCCTGGTGCGGCGACTGACGCAGACACCGCGCGGCCAAGGCTTCTATCCGCCCCCGACTCACCTGCTCCCCGCCTCGGTGATCTCGACGGAGAAATGGGGGAGAGCCCACCGCTCCCGCCCCCACCTCCCAGGTGCTGGCTGAGGAAGTTAGTGTCCTGGGATGAGGTCTTCTGGGGCCCACAATTGTCCCTCTAAACCTTGGAGGTAACAGGGACGACGAAAGAGCTGTCTGTCTCCGAGAAACTGCCCCAGAGTCTTAGTTCTCCAAGTGAACAGTATCCAAGCCACTTCCCCCTCCGTTTCGCTAAAAGACCCCTCCCAGCACTGCTTATCTTATTTCACCAGTGGAAATGATGGGGAAGGGGAGGCCCTGGGGGGAAGTATTTAGAAAAAGACCTTTTTGAGAGTCTAACCTGGGCCTGATGAGAGTACACACCCCTGGCCTTATCATCAGAGACCCCATGGGGTAGGGGGACTGTCACTGGGAACAGATATCTTTCCATTCCTATCTTGTTGGGTGATCCCCAACACAGTCCTCTTAGGGACACCAAGACAAGGCAGAATGTGGATTAGGAAGGCCCAGTCCGAGACCCAGAGACCATGCCCCTGTAGCTTCAGCTGAAGTGTTCACCCACACCTCCGAGCCTTGGTCGTTACTGGTCCACCTGCTTGGCATGCCCTATCCCTGGTTCCCACCTGCATTACAAGACCAAACTAGACTGTTTGCTTCTACTCCTGTCTCTCCTCCTCAGACTGAAATGCCCTTAGAGGCAACAGTCCAGTCTCCTCCCTCTGTCCTCAGACTAGGACCTCCCAAGATCAGGCCTGAGACAGCACGTCTTACGGGTGGGCACACGGCAGATCTCAGCTCCAGGGTGAAAACTCAGCAAGTCCCAGTCAAGCAGGAATTGATGGCTGGAAGGAGTCCGCCTGCTGATGCCCGAGCGTTCCCAGCAAAGTGGAGAACCTGGGAATTTATCAGGGGACTCAGGAGGAGGGGCGGGGCCTCTAACATTTATAGAGCTCCTACTGTGAGCTAGGGTCTGAGCTGTACTTCATTTCAGTTCAAGATGGAGATTGCTATCCCCATTGTACAGATGAAAAAACTGAGGCTCTGGGAGGGCTAGTGACTTGTCCAGGTTTACTCTGTATAAGAAGTAGAGCTGGGCTTTGAAGCTTTGTGTGTGTGTGGTGTCAGAGCACACGCTCTGCTCTCCCCGCTCTGGGAAGCTGAGCAGACAGGACCGAGTCCCCCGTGGCACAGGCAGGAATGGATGGCACACATTGGCCTGCCAGCACGCCTGCTTTGTGCTTGTCCTGCCCACTTGCATCCCAGCAGCTCTCAGGGTTTTACGATGATGATTATTTCTGAAGGCACTTGAAATTAATGACAGCTCTAAAATGGCCAGGACAGTGAAGTCATTGCTGAGACCTCTAATTAGTAAGAAAAACAGAGACCAGGAGCCGGGGAGGCAGGTGGGGGCTGGGCAAGTGGCACGGGGCATGGAGCAGGGCGGGGGAAGTGGGTTGGAGCCAGCACCTAGCCGGAGGTCCCGGTGCAGCAGGTGGACCCCGTATCCCCTTTGAGGCCACAAATTTGATTCTGAGCACTCATTCATTTGCTGTGTCACCTTGGAGGGAGTCGCCACCCTCCCTGGGTTCACGTCTCCCCAATTATGCAATAAGGAGTTGGCCTGGGGGGTCTCTAAGTTTTGGTGGTTCTATGGGGAGAGTGGAATGAAGCTGTAAGAGGGGGCTCCTTGGAAGATGACCCTGAGTCCCTGGAAGGCTGAAGCCCAGAAGGTGGGGGCCCTGTAGCCTCCAGGAGCCACCTAGAAAGCCCTGCAAGTCTCTCATAGCCTCCCATGTTGGCATTGCCGAGGCTGCTGGTGTAATGAAGTCCTGAAGACTCAGGCTGGAGAGAAGTGGATCAGGAAGTGGCAGAAAATCCATAGGTCAGAGCCCTGTGCTGGTGCAGCTATGGAGGGGGTGAGGGATGGGGTGACACCTGAGGGGGCTACCTCTCTAGGAGGTAGGCCTGGAGCTGGGACCAGGGTTAAGACCTTCCTGCTCTCTCTTCAGCCCTTCCCTAAGAGCCACTCAGGGACTCCAGGGTCCCACCTAGGCATGTAACAGGGGGTCTGGCTGAGGTACCTAAAAGGGAAAGGACTTACTCAAGGTCACTTGTGCAGGTGCGCCCTAGCCCTCTGTCATGCCTGGGGTAGCTGGCACACAGGGGCTTATTTACACGGTGGCTGGCTCAGTTGGATGAGGAGATGTGCTGGCTGACGTGGAAGGACACCCTCCATGGGTAGAGGCTGAAGCCAAGACTCCAAGGGCAGGAATGTGAAAAGCCCACCCTCCCTTCCTTGGGGCATCCTCTTATTTATCATTAACAGCTTTCTTAGATCCTTAGACCTGAGACCCATTTCCTTGAATCCTTTCACCCACTCCCCTTCCAAGGCAGGGCTGTGTGGCCCCCTCCTTCCAGAAGCCTGCTCTGAGCCCCTCTGTCTCCTGCTCTGAGCTGGCCTTTGTATCCTTGGGCGCCTCTCTAAGCCTCAGTCCCGCCTCTGTAAGACTGGGCGGATCAGTAGGACCATTTCATGGGCTGGTGTGAGGATCTCATGACAATACACAGATGCCAAAATCCACAGATGCCCAAGTCCCTTACAGCCGGCCTTCTGAGTCTGTGGATGTGACCTGTGGATACGGAGGAATGAATGTACACCCTATACCTGCTGCTGGGCCTGGCACTCAGTAGGTGCTTGGTAAACTTAGGTACTTTTTATAGTTATTATACATACTGCTGTGGCTGCGCTTTGCCTCCTGACCCTGCAGCCCGTCCTCTGTAAAGACAAGGGTCTACCCTCCTCCTGACCCTTCAGCCCACCCTCTGTAAAGACTGGGGTCTACCCTAAGGTCCCTTTCACATTCCCATCAGGAGACGCCTGGGCCGAGTTCCTTATTCTCCAAGAATCAGGAACACCCTGAAGGCAGAGATTGATCTTGTGTCTCCTCCAGTTTCCTCAGAGAGCCCAAAGCCCAGATTCCAGAGAGTCTGGGTGTGCAAATTACACTCAACTGAAATCCATTCATCAGGAAGAAGCCATGAGTTCCTCTGGAGAAGGGGGCCAAGGCATGGAGGGGGGTGGGCATGGATACTCTTGAATCCCTAATTCTCATCTCCCCTCATCTCAGGGACCTCCATCACCCACTCCTCCTTTGGAAATGTTCCAGCATTGGTGACATTCAGTTATCTAGAAACAATATGGGCAGCAGCCTCCACTAGTTGGGATTGCACTGAGAATTGGGGAGGCCAGAGCCTCCCGGAGAGCCGACGGCAGAAGCCCACGGCAGAGTGAGGTCCTGGGGCTGCCCCTGCTCAGTCTGCTGAGCTTGGCGCCTGGCTGCTGCATCCATAATGACTGAGATGCAGGAAATCTGTCTGAGGCCAGTCAGTGAAGGGGCTCGTCAGTCCACCCTGAAGTCCCTCCAGGGGAATAACTCATGTTCCTGACCTTGAAGTTAGCTCTCCTTGAGAACACAGGGAAGCCGTGCACTCCATTAAACACACACACACACAAACACACACACGATATCCAAATGATTAAATTGAGAGCAAAAACAAAAAGCAAATATAAAAAGTAGTTTGTATAAAGGGACACTCCCTGGCTCTTTGGGAATCTAGGCTCCAGGCTTGGCAGAGCGACTTCTCCCAAGAGCCTGGGTTTGGCTGTCCCCGCGGATCATGTCAGGGGGAACTTGAGCTAATGTGTGTAAACAGACAGCACTATTAGCAAATCCATTTATTAAGCACTTGTCTTGAGTTCTGTTGTGCAGGAGACTTGTTTATTAACTTAAGTCGGAACCTGTTATTAACTTAAGCCAAAGGCAGCATGGCAGCTCGGAAGACATCCAGCCCCAGAGCCAGGCAGCCTTGAGTTCTGGTCCTGGCTCTGTCTCTAATTGCTGTGTGACCCTGGGCAAGTCACTTCGCTTCTCTGAGCCTCAGCTGCCCTGTGATAGGCAGCTCCTAATGTCCCCCAGTGGTCCCTGTATTCTGGTATTCCCCAGTCTTTGTACAATCTCCTCCCCTTGATTGTGGGCTGGACTAAAGGACCCACTTCTAGTGAACAGAATATGACCGAACGGATGGGATGTGACTTCTGAGATTAGGTTACAGAAAGTCTGTGGCTTCCATTTTGGGTACCCTCTCTCCACCACTTGCTTATTCACTATGACAAAGGCCAGCTGCCATGTTATAGCTGTCCTGCTGAGAAGTGTAAATGGAAAGAAACCGATGTCTCTAACCCAACACTCGAGGAGGGCCTGAGACTTACCAATAGCCACACAAGTAAGCTTGAAAGCAGACCCTCCCCAAGTCCAACCTTGAGATGACTGATGCTTTGGTGGACACTTTGACTGTATCCTTGTGAGAGACCTTGAGCCAGAGGTACCCAACTAAGGCTCACCTGGATTCCTGACCTACAGAAACTGTGAGGAAATAAGTATTTGTTGTTTTAAACCTCTATGTTTTGGAGTGATTTGTTATGCAGCAAGGGGAGATAACTAATACATGCTTCATCTGTCAAGTGGGCATACAAATTCCTTTCTCCCAATATGGCTGGGGGCATTGAGATAATGCAGGAAAAGTGCCTGCTGCCAGTCAAGGTGAAGAATGACACATCAACTAGGTGGTTATCTAATAAAGTTGAGGAGCTGCACATTCTATGACCCAACAATCCCCTCCTGGGTATACAGCCTGGAGAAGCACTTCCACGGAAGACAAGCACAAGAATGATCCCAAGGGTAGTGTTTGTAATAGTGAAAAATCAGGAATCCCCTAAAGCCCATTACAGGGAGAAGGCATGAACAGAGTGTGGTATACCATGTAGTGGAATACTATGCAGCATTCAAAATGGACAAGCTAGAGCCACACGTGTCAGTGTGGGTACTCTCACAAACACAATGTTGAGGAAAAAATCAAAGATGGTACCATTTATAGAAGGTTTAAAAACAAGCCCCAAACCCTGTAAATGATGTATGGATATCTATATATATTTTTAAAAGCATAAACACACACATAAGAATGATCAGCTCTGGCTCCAGGGGAGTGTTACCTCTAGGGAGAAAGGCAGGGGATGTGTAGTGTTGGCCTGAACCCCATACTGACCATTTACCATGAGCACAGTGGTTCTAAGTCACTCATTTAATCCTTTCCATAACCCCATGGGGTCCATTCTATTATTCTTTCATCTTACAGAGGGGAAAACTGAGGCACAAGGTCTTCAGGGAGATTTTCCTGGAGTCCAGTGGGACACCAGGACTTGGTTCCTCACTTTGTCACTAAACTGGGGGAGGCCACATTACCTCTCAGGCCTCAGTCTATTCTGTAGCATGGGAGAGACTTGCCCTCTGCCTCCCCCTTCCTAGGTGTGGATTGAGATGCTGGGAAAGTCTTGATTAATCAATCTGAAATATTTGCAGAGGCCGCCATGAACCAAGTCTGGGGCTGGCTAGGAGAGACTAAACACAAGGAGGTGTGGATAAGAGGGGGCTTCCCAGGTGGCACGGTGGTAAAGAACCCACCTGCCAATGCAGGAGATGCAGGTTCGATCCCTGGGTCAGGAAGATTCCCTGGAGTAGGAAATGGCAACCCACTCCAGTATCCTTGCCTGGAAAATTCCATGAGCAGAGGCCCCCTAGCAGACTACAGTCCATGGAGTTGCAGAGTCGGATGTGACTAAGCACACATGTATGCACATGGACAAAAGGAGGTGTGAATAATATGGTTCCATTCAACACAATTCAGTTCAGTTCAATTTTGCACAGACTTCATTCACAGACAGTTGTTGAAGTTAAGGAATATTGCTTGAGCACCTACAATATGCTGGGCCCTATATTAGGTGCTTTCCTAAATTAGCTCATATAAGCCTCAACCACAACCCAGGAACTATCATCCCCATATAATCAAGGAGGAAACAAAGTCGGCGCGGGGAGCGGATGAGCAACTTCCCCAGGTCACACAGCAGAACTGAGATTGTCAGGATTTGCCCTCCCTCCAACCTTGACCTGCCCTCTGTTTGGTGTTAGGGGCAATGATGGGAAGGGTCCAGGCTTCATTGCCCTCTGGGGATCCTGGCCCAGCCCAGGAAGGTCTGGAGAAGTTGGGAGGAGAGAGAGATGTGTGTGGCTGGAGCAATCAGGACAGGTTTCCTGGAGGGGAGGGAGGGGCAGTTGCTTCAATGGGCTCATTAATGATGAAGCAGGTGAAGACATTCATCCATCCATTCTCCCATTCATATCCTCAGTTAATGCTATGGCTTTCTCTGTGCACCAGAGCCCATGATCTGCACAAGAGGGCACAGCGCCATCTAGACCGAGGTGAGGGATGCATGGAGCATCGTGCACACACGAAGCAGGGGCTAGGGAGGAGGGATAGATAACCAGCAGGTGGTGATAGCTGAGCTGAAATCCAAAGAGTGAGTAAGGGGTCAACCAGCAGACAGAAGTTGGAGGATGGGACTCCAACAGAGAACACCAGGGACAAAGGCAGGGCCCTGGGATGGTGGGGAGAGACAGCGACCCCATGGAAGCCCCCAGTGACCAAGGCGGTTCCAGCTCAGCTGAGAAGGGGCTGGGGGGCTGAGGCCGCCACCATCTCTCTACCAGGTAGGGAGAGTGTCCACATGCTGGGTTCTCTAACCAACAGGGTCCCCATGCCAGCTCAGCGCTATTGGGCAGGCAGGGCCCCTCTCCAGAGGGAGAAAGCAGGCAAGTTCGAACCATAACGGCGCATGTAATTATGTGCAAAAATGAAGGAGAGCGTCTTAATAATTGATGGTGGGAGAGAGTACATATCAGCAGAGGAACCCGGCTGTATCGCCGTCCCGTCCCGTCTGGCTGGGACCCAGGGCAGTGCCTGGCCGCTAATATGCCCATAAATTATTGAAATTATAAAGAAGAAAGCAGGTGTCATGTCGCACCCATAAACAGCTTGTTAGCTAAGACTAACGAAGGGGCAGCCTGCTGCTTGGCATTGTGTGGGCTCCCCCCATGGCCTCCCTGATTGCAGAGGGAAGATGGATGAGGGTGGGTGTGGAGAGAGAGGTGGAGAGACTGGCCACCCCCTCCCTGCCCCCATCCAGCATCCCAACCCACTGTGGATTCAGGTGGTCCTGGGAAAGAGAAGAGGCCCACAGACATAAAGAGCCCCCAAATGGCCTGTGAACTCCCCTCACTGCAGTGTACAAGCAGAGGCTGGACCAAATGTCCAGAGGACACGAGGAGCCAGAAGAACTCCGAGGTCCTACCCAGTCTGATGCCCTGAGGCTGACTGGGGTTACTGGGAAGAACCGGATGCTGGGGCCAGACACGCAGGGTGCACATCACAGGAGAGCCACCCGCTGGCTGTGTGACCCTGGGCAAGTCACCCACCCTCTCTGAGCCACTTCCAATTCACCCTACCTGGGTCTAGCCACGCCTGTCTTGGAGGATTGTGGGGAGGATCCTAGGAGCATATGTATGTGATACTCTGGGTGCACATAGGACCTTGTGCATAGGACGCCCCCGCTACCTCCCTCGTCCACCCCCATCCTCACAGGGGCTTCTGATTAGATCAGGCCTAATGAGGCTTCCCTCTGCCAGGCTCTGTTTATGCTTCATTTAAGGCCTGCAGGACATTAGGAGGAAGAGACAGCTGAGGAGGGGAAAGGAGTCCGGCTGCCAGGGCTTGGCCACCCCAGGCTCCACCACACACAGGGCATCCCCACCTCAGGGAACAGAGGAAGAAGATGGGGGGTACTCCAGGGCCAGAGAGAGAGAGAGAGAGACCTTGGGGGAGTGGGAGGGTAGGAGGAAGGTTGGGAAGGCAAGCATTTTGGCTCCTGGAGGATAAAGAGCTTGAACTTCACTGTCTCTCAGGCTGGGAGGTCTGTGGTCTCTAGAATGCTTCCCTCCAGGGGGCGCAGGCAGTCAGTCTGAATGGGGCACTTGGGTGCCCACGCTGTGGTCAGCTCCGCTAAGGGCCACATAAGACAAGAGGGTTTCTTTTCTGGGCCTAGGGAGGGTGCCCAGGAGAGGCAGCCACATCCCCCTCCATAACCTGCCTGAGACCACACAGGGAGCCAAGGGCAGGCCTGACACCTGGGCTTGGCTTCCAGCAGCAGAAATACCCCCAGAGAGCATTCCTTCATCAGTGGTTTCCTTCTTCCAGAGGAAAGGAATCCTGAGAGTTTGCTTTGGGCTGGGCCTGTCCTCCAGGGGTCCCCTCTGCACCCCTTATCTTATCTGGTGCAGGACTGCTCTGTCCCACCATGGCCTGCTTTGCAAATGCACAGAGAGGCATCGTCACTGCCCAAGGCCACACAGCAAGTCAATGCTGATGCCTAGAGCCAGGCCCTCCTGCCTCTCCCCACACCTGCTGGGCTCAGCCCTGGAGGAAGTGGGAGGCTTGCACGGTCACACTGGGCGCTGGGCACTGTGTTGTGACAGTTGAGATGTGAATACCGACAGCCACTGTGGTGTGGGGTTCCCAGGAGCACTCCTCCTGCCTGAGGACTCCCAGACCCAGGCACCTGCTTATCTACCTACCACCTGCCCAGTGGGATGACAGCCAGGTGGCCTGGACAGAGAGGGATGGAGGCATTTTGGAGGGATGGCTCTTGGGGCTGACCATCAGCAATAGTCAGGTTACATGGAGGGGAAGAGAGGCTCGTGGAGGAAGGTTGGAGGGTGGACACACAGGGGGGACAAGAACCTCAGGTCCGTGGCACCTCCTCGGGTCTCTCCTGGCTACGTGAGCTGCACCCCCTTTCCTGCCCTCTTGAGTGTGCTGTCCACCAGTCATAGCACTGACATCAGGGAGGGTGGGCCCAGGGGAGGACGCACCCCAAGCTCCATGGTTGAGTGTTTCCACCCCGAGAGGAGCCACAGCTCTGGCCCAGAGGCAGCTAGGACCAGAGGAAGATCACAGGTAGGGATGTGAGAAACCCAGGCATCCTTTCTGAGAGCCTGGGCCACCCCCAGCAGGACCCCTGGGACTTTTGCCCTCCTATCTCCTCTCCCGCCAGTATGAAATTGGGCAAGGGGATGACATATCTGCAAACAGGGATATGGGTGAGTGTGATGAGTGGGAGAACCTTCTAGAACATGGAGCCCTCTGGGCAGAGCACTTAGGCAACTCCCTTCACCTGCTCCAAAGTATCGTGAGGATTAAATGACATAACCCATTCAGAGCCCCGGAATAGGACCCAGTGCCATGATCAGCCTTCAAGAGAGTTCACTGTTGTGATCATGAGTCTAGCTGGTGCGGCAATGTCTGCTCTGTGTGTGTATCCAGTTTTTTGTGCTATGGTTTTATCATTATTATTATTATAACAGTGTTGTATTGCAAATCTGTTCTGTTTGTATCACTGTTGAATGTGATGTGTCATTTTGGTTTTGTATGTCAGGGTTAAGTGACCTGAACAGGACTTTTCTGCAACTCCCCATTTTCAAAGCCCCATCAGTCCACAGATGGAAAACCCAAGTCCCCATTCAGGGTTTCCAGCTGTGCTGGAGAGGAGCAGAAATTGTGATCTACACCTAGATTGTGCCCACCCTCTCAATCCCCTCTCTGCCCATGTTGTCCTAGAAGCCCACCTCCCACAACTGGCTGACCGGAGCCTGAGGGCAGGTGAGTGAGGGGCATACCCCGGTTCCAGGAGTTCCAAGGGCAGACCTGAGTATCTGTCTGCCCCTTCTGGGCCTGCTACCTAATGTGGCATTTCTATAACCAGGGAAATGAAGGCGGCACTGATAGAAGTATGAATGACACCAGGGGAGCAAGAAAGAGCCTAGCACATGTGCCCTAGCACAGGAAATGGGCCCCAAAGCTGGGCTGAGGCCTGGATGACTTCTCACTGGTCACTCCCGAAGCTGCTGGACACAGTGCTGGATGGTAGTCTCAATTCCTTCAGCAACACGTACAGAGGGCACTACTGTGCCCATTTCACAGATGGGGAAACTGAGGCTCAGAGACAGGAAGTGACTTGTCCTAGTCAGTGGAGCCAGGAATAGCAGCCAGGTCTGGCCCTGCTGACAGTCACAGAGGTTTAGGAATGGAAGAAGAACACTCCAGTTGGAATCTTTTCTAAGGGGTAAATGATGTGGCTCAGGTGGCAGCCTCAGGTGGAGACATTTAGAAGGCCCCAGACAAAGGGGGGGGGGGCCCCCACACTGAACCAAAGCATGGGCTTATACACTCAGATGCAGTGTGTTCACACCACCTGCTGGGGTGTGAAAACCAGCCATAAATACCTGCATTGTCGTGGTGCTCATCAGGCAAGTGGGAAGAGAGGCCTGGTGTGCCCTCAGGAAATTTCCCAGTGAGTCACAGACTTGTGGACCCCCCTCTTGGCACACCCAGACACTCCTTGCATAAGCACATCCCCTGAAACCAGCTTGTCGGGGAGCCTCCTTCCTCCCCCCCACCCACTTCCCAACTCAGGGGACGGAGGGGTCCACAGTAGGGTGAGCGGAGGGCTGACCCCGAAGCCTGCTCTGTCTCACTGCCTCTCTGCCCAGAGGCAGCCCAAGCAGCAGGTGGAGGTGGCGCTCACCAGCACTCATCCCGCCAGTGCCCAGCTCTCTCTCCCCACCCTTGAACTTGGCAGGGATAGCTCCACATTTAGTTAACATGCTGGAGGAGTGTGTTCGGGTGGAGGGGTACCTGCACAGCTCATGGCTAAAGATAAATGCCAGCCAGCGTCTGAAGTGTGGGAAGCGCCGTGAACAAATACAGGCCTTCCCATCCCCCGGCAGGTTGGTCCCTCCAGCTGCCTCCCCGGCTTTGCCCACACCTGTGCTCACTACACAGCTTCCCGTCCCCCTGGAGAGCAGGCTCCAGACCCACTTTAGAAGGGCCAGCAGCCCTCCCTTAGCCATCAATTAGCTCTGGGAAATGGAGAGTGAACAGAAGAATAGTTCAACATCTTGCTGCTAATTCTCCCCTCGTGGCAGACATTAGCCTGTCCTCCTCAGTGGATCCCAGGAGCACAGGGTCCCAAAGGCCCCCCAGACACTTTCTCTGCTGCAGGAGCCAGGAGGCCCCAGAAGAGCCTCGGCATGGCTGGTACTCCCGTGAGAGTCTAGCGAATGCACGAGTGCCTGACCAAGCCTCAGTTTCCCCATCTACGGACTGGGATGGTACTGCCAAGCCTGCCTGCTTCATGGAGGGGCCAGTGACACGAGAAGGGCCTAGGGGGTGTGACGGGGCAGACACCCACCTCCTGGGGGGGCAAATGCACCTACAGCCCCCATAGTCAGTTAAGGCACAGCTGGCTCCTATCTCTGCTTTAGCTACATGTCAGGAAAGCGTGTGTGAACCAGGGACCCCACCCAAACACAAGGCCCCCACTGCTACCCCAGCACATGCAGTGTGCTAGCGGACCCAGGTGTGTACACGAAGGCACGCCCGCACCTCCACCCCTGGCATACATGCTGGCAAACTCTGGTTCTATCCCCAGAAGGGAGTCCTGCTTCCCAGCGCCCTGCTGTCATGGCAACCAAGAGAGCTGAGTCGGGGGCAGGGATGAGGAAACAGGAGCCTGGGCTGCAACTCACAATCCACTGAGAGGTCAAGGGCTCCTTCCCGCCTCTCACACCCCTCTCTCTCTCTCACCTCTCTCTCTCTCTCTCTCTCTCTCTCTCTCTCTCTCTCACCTCTCTCTCTCTCTCTCTCTCTCTCTCTCTCTCTCTCTCTCTCTCTCTCACCTCTCTCTCTCTCTCTCTCTCTCTCTGTGCTCCCAATACAGGTCACATAGCTCCGAGCACGTGGAGCCCAGGCAGGAACCCGCAGTTTCCCCCACACCCTGGTGGACCAGAGGAGAGCCCAGCGGGCCGTCTCTCCTGGAAACAGACCAGTAAAACCCACATTCAGGGCAGGGTCTGAGGGTCAGCCCCTGGCTCAGATATCTGCCCATGCCGAGCCTACCATGCATGACCCTTCTCCGTCTCCATCCCCGCCGCTTGCGGTTCCAGCATCAGGGGTCCTCCTGGGGTCTCTGATGCATCTCTGTCCTCAGGACTCTGATGCATCTCTGTCCTCAGGAGCACCCCAGAAAGGGCAGGGACTTTGACAGTCACAAGAGATGGGGCTGGGATTGGCTGGCAGCCAAGTAGGGTGTGCACCTCTAAATGAGGCCCAAAAGAGAGGCAGGCCCCACCACAGACGATGGAGGGAAATAGAAATGCCTAATACTTCCTGAGCATTTACTCTGTGTCAGGTAGCAGGGCCCTCCTGTAATCTAGGCACTCACTTATTTCCTACCCTCAACAGCTCCGTGAGGAAGGTGTTCCGAGAGTGTCTCCATCTTACAGGTGAGGACACAGAGGAACATAGACGCACAGTAATTTACCCAAGGTCTAGGGAAGGAAGTGGCACCCGGGCACGTTCCAGCATAGAGTGTGAAGATTGCGGAAGGCGCTCAGCTGGTTGCGTGTGTGGTGGGGGACCTAGAATTCATTTGTCTAACTGCCTATTTTACAGGTACTAATGCTGAAGCTGGGAGGAAGGTTTCTCTTGTAGCCTCCCTGGTGGGAGTCTAGGGCCAGGTGGGTGCCTGGCTGAGAATCAAGGCCCCTGGAGCCTCCCAGGCCTCTGCTATGCCCCCTGTGTTGTCTTGCCCACCACCCCCCGCCCAGAAGGCACAAGGAAGCCAGAGCTGAAAGGCTCCCAGTTCATCTGCCAGGGCACAAGCCAGTGGACAGGCAGACCCAGCTCACGAGAGGGTCTGACACAAGATGAGTAGTGATCAGAGCAGGAAGGGAGGAGAGAAGAACCCCAAGGAAGGGAGGAAATCCCAGGGGTCTCCCTGGAGGAGGCAGTCTTTCAGGAGCAGTAGGATCCTGGCCTTCAGAGAATAGGACAGACATTCTAGGAGGAAGGAACAGTAGGTGCAAAGGCATGAAGGTTGGACAGGGTGTACACAAGACCCATGGAGTAGCCACAACTGCCCAGAATGGGGTCAGAGTCAGAATATGGTCAGAAGCTGAGTAGGAGCCTGGGAATTCTTCTCCCAGGAGAAGTCCTGCCTCCTCAGCACTGAGGGCAATGTTTAACTCATTGATGAGATGTGTCCTTTTCTAAAAGGCCAAGGGGCCCAAGGGGCTCCCTGAAATTGAGCAGGAAGACTCACAGAAAAATCCCAGTGTTAAAGATCAGAGATGGCTTCTTCCACTAGAGCCTGTGCTGTGGCGACGGCAGCCTTGCTGAAGGACGTTCCAGGCAGCCTGAGACAGGCACTGGCCAAGCCTCGGTCCCCTCTCTGCTGCCATGACCCAGGCCCTCTCTCCTCTGTCTGTTTTGCCTACCATTCCCTTCCATCCCCCCTCCCTCCCTTCTTTCCTTGTGTCTTTCTATCATTGTTCCTTTATTTTATTTTCAGCCCTCAGCACTTTTCCTGAAAAAGAACAGCTGGGCTGCTGGAGTCACAGAGGAAATATTTTTTTGACTACTTTGCAGATTCCCCTTCTCTATGAAAACTGACGCCACCATTGCTAACTGACAGGTGGACGCTGAGATATTTATTTCCTTGTCTCCTTCTTTCCTCTCCCTCTCTGGGTTCTGTTCTGGGGTATCTGGGAAAGACAGGGCAGTCACACAGCAGTGGGAGGAGAAGAGTAGTAAGGGGTAGAACTTTGGCATCAGGTGGGCAACTGGGGCCCTCAGTAGCATCATTAAGCCCATTTTACAGATGAGGAGACTGAGTCCCAAGACCACCCAGATACAACAGTAATTACAGTACTAACACTAAACACAGAGCTGGCATTTAAGGCGCAACTGCTGCATGCCAGGTACTGTGGTAGGCCCTTCACATGCAATGAACCAATGAGGTAGATACATTACCAAGCCCATTTTACAGAGGGGAAAACTGAGGCTTGCAAGGAACTCACTAGCCTAAGGCCACAGAGCTGGACCAGTAGAGCAGAATATCCCCCATACAACCATGCCCATGTTCATTCTGCCAGGTGCGACCCCCTGCTGCCCTCCAGATGGCTGGTAATGGGAGAATCAAGATTTGAAAGCACATTTGTCTACATTCTCACTCCAAAGCTGGACTCTACTCCATGCTGATTGCTGTTGCCAAGAAAACATTAGACAGCAGTTCTAATCAGAGAATGACCTGGCCTGATCCTGACCCCAACCTGATTCCTGAGGCTAAGGGGTACGGACCTCCAGACCAAGCCTGGCTCAGCCTCTGACCTGCCTTCTCTGGACCTCAGAGACCCTGCTAAGCGGGGGAGACTGGACAGGCTGACTGGACTGCAACATAGGAACAGCGGCCGAGGCTCCCCAGGACCATGCTGAGCAGTGCATGCCTCCTTCCCAAGGGTCCTTTTGCTCATCCTGTTCTCCAAGGCTAGAGACCACAGGCAGGCCCCTGCTCCCCTGGGATTCTAACCTGCTCTCTGTGGCTAAAAGACTCAAGGAGGGGACAACAGGAACCCTGGCCTGGGCCTCAAACCTGCTGGTACACACCCCAGCAGCCACCCGAAATTGCACACACACACCCTGGTGCACCCCTGTAAGGCCAGGAGGCCTTCAGCTCTGCATGTGTTATTGTGGCCCTGATCTGTGTACCCTCAAGTCCAAACTTAGGGACAGTGCCTTTAAGACATATCCAAGGAATGACGATCAGTCCTGCAAGCTAAGAAAGGCTGTTTGGATCAGAGCTGGCAGTAATATAGGATAGCAGCCTGTGTTATCTGCAAACCCGCAGCCCTCCTTGGCCGTCCAACATAAATGTGTTTAAATAGCAACACAGATGTACATGTCAATGGGAATGTTCTAAGCTAACGTGTGGCTGGTATAAATGTTCATGACTTCAAAGTAAACATGATAGGTGGCGATGCTGTGTTCAATGTACACATTCAGTCTTTGGTAAGAGACAGGGCTTCGTGAAAAAAAATGTCTAGTTGATGTGAGATGCACGTGTGGGATCAATGGTAATGCATGTGTTCACATAGGTGGAAGATTAAGGCAGATGGGGCTGACTATCAGAGATGGAAATCATGGTAAGAAAGGGTGGTTCAGTGAGAGCAAAGCCCCAGGGGCATGATGTGGAAAGGAGAGAAGGATTCCAAGTGGCGACGAGGGTGCAGAGAGAGGCTGGGGGCAGTGGACTGTGGCTCTGGGGTCAGGGTGGAGAGCCTTCTCAGCTGGGGTCCAGGCGTGGCTGCGGAAGGTCTCCAGCGGGAAAACAGAAGCCAAGGGAGCCCGAGCGCACTGAGGGATGCTTAGAATCCTGTGTGCCCAGGTGGACCCTGGACCCGGCCTGGGCTCCCACAGCCTGCCCCTCAGAGAAGAGCCATTCCCAAGACTGCTCATGACCGGGAAAGCAAGACCCTACTAAAGGGAGAGTGGGGAGGATGAAAGGGGGGCATCCTTCCACCACCACCCAACTCTGTCATCCCAGGGGGTCAATGACAGAAAAATAAAACTAGAGTGTCAAAAAGCCTTAGTTCCAGCCCTAGTCAACCACCACGTGACACTGGTCAATGGAACTAAAATCCCAAGCCTCAGTCTTCTCATGTGAAAAATGGAGGGCAACAATTTATTTAAAATATCCAAAACAGACAAATCTACAAAGCCAGAAATTTGATTAGTTATTGGTGAGAGATAGGGGTGTTGAGGGGAGGAAATGAATTTGTGGTCTCTTTTGGGGGGGGCGGGTCAAAGATGTTCTAAATTTAGCTTGTGGTGATGATTGCCCAACTGTATGAAATACTAAAAGATATTTAATTGTATATTTTAAATAGGTGAATTTTATAATATATGAATTATGTCTCCATGGTGGCACAGTAGTAAAGAATACGCCTGCCAATGCAGGAGATGCAAGAGACATGGGTTCAATCCCTGGGTCAGGAAGATCCCCTGGAGAAGGAAACAGCAACCCAGTCCAGTATTTTTGCCTGGAAAAATCCCATGGACAGCAGAGCCTGGTAGACTATAGTCCATGGGGTGGCGAAGAGTTGAACATGACTGAACACACACACACACAAAGATAGTTTAAAATTGATTGCATAAATAAATAAATGGACAAATTATTTCTAAAAACAGTGTTATACATTGAAGATATTTTGTAATAAATATACTAAAGAAAAAGAAAAACAATGGAGAGTGTGATAATACCACCTGTGTGGTTCCCACATGAGATAGGATGTGAAAGGGCTTTGCAAACTGTGAAGTGATGGGCAATGTGAGGTGGAGGAGTCCTGGTCCCTAGGGCTTTGCTGTTGATTGACAAGCACCAGGGAGGCCAGTTTAATGTCTTCATGGTGTGTAAGCATGTGCATGGCATGTACATGCACGTGTGTTTGTATGTCTTTAAGACCTGAGGTTCTCTGAGACTCTGCCACGGAGTTTTGAAGTGAGGGGGAAGAGAAGGAAGTGAAATTTCAGGATAATCTTAAAAGCGAAAAAAAAAATTATTACGTGTCAAAAGGAGTGGAGAGGCTTAAATGGCTCCCAGGTGGGACACAGAATAAAACAGTCTTTGCTTTTATTTTTTGATTGTCTCCACGCAGGGAAGACAGGCAGAGGGTCGTCATAGCAACCCTGGGCATCCGGCAGGTGGCGGCCTGGACTCCGCAGGTTTGTCTGGGTTGAACAGGGTGAGTCAGCTCAGCAGACCCCTGGAGCTGAATCTGAAGGTGGAGAAGTCTCAGGATGGGGATGGGACGAGATGGGTGACTGAAGGCTTGCCAGGGCAGTAAGGGAATCCCATGTGGTAGTTACAGAGGGGAGAGGCCAGGCATGGCTAACAGATGATTGAACAAGGACTGGAATAAGTGTTAAAGGATCCACCCTGGGTGCTGGAATGAACAGGGCATGGTGTGAAGCTGATGGCTCTCCCAACCACCCCTGAGCCTGTGTTAATGGAGAAGTTATCATTTTAGAGGCTGTCTAGAGTGAATTTGGCTCCAAAGGTAAGGGTCAGACAAGAGAGAAATGGGGAGAAGAAAAATCCTGATTGGAGGGACTTCCCTGGTGGTCCAGTGGATAAGACTCTGAACTCCTAATGCAGGGTGCCTGGGTTCGACCCCTGGTTGGAGAACTAGATCCCACATACAGCAACTAAGACCCAGTGCAGCTAGGTAAATTTTTTTCATTAAAAATTAAAAAAAAAAAAATCCTGATTGGAAAAAAAAAGTAGCTATGGCAGATTCATGCATCTGGGTACATACAGAGGCCACTTTTAACGGAAATTTGAATTGGGGGAAAGAAAGAGTCTTACATTTGTGAAAAATAGCTGGGAGTTCACTGCCCCTTTCACTGTGTATTCCTAGCGCTGACATTCAAGAAATACTTTTTTGAATAAATGAATGAATGACAGAGGTCTGACTGAATGGTGTTCAGAACACTACATGGAAGCTCTAAGAAGGCAGTTGACACCTTCTCTCTGATCATTTGCAGGCTGGTATTGAAAGTTAAGCAGCAAAAGAAACCAAGCTGACCTAAAAATGCAAATGAGGAGATTGCTGGCCCAGGAAACCAAAGGAATCTGAGAATCACGTGGCCCGGGGCACACCCAGAGTGTCTGGCAACCCAACCGGGAAAAAGTGGTCACAGTTCCTTCTTAATGCCAAATGATAAAAACCCACATTTGTATCAAGTGGTGATTGGTAACAGTCCATTCCGACCAAGAAAGAACCACATTGTGCCAGGTGTTTGGGCTTCTTTAGGTCCTGCTTGGACTTAATAAACCACGATTCTGATACATGTGCCAACCTCACAGTCTGATGTCCCGGAAGTTACACTTGCCAAACAGCTTCAAATGAAGAGCAAACACATAGGCAGTGGGAAGCCTTTGATGGGTAAGTCACTCCAGCTAGTGGAAATGTAGATTCTGGGGCATGGTCAGGGCAGACCCCTTCACCCAGTGACTTTTGCTGCAGTCTTGTTTCAAAGGAAAGAGGCTTTGCAATAATTTGGGGCTTGGGATCTTTGGATCTCTGGGTTTGGTCAAGCCCTCAGGGACTCTCGACTGAAGGCTGAGCAAGGGTAGCCTTGGGAGAGAGTCCTTGGGAGACCAACAAGCCTCGAGAGACCTTTCAAGCCTGAGAAGTCAAGAAAAGCCTCAGAACAAGAAACCTAGAACCCATTTCCCATTCATGATGGAACCCTGCTCCCTCTACTCACCAAGGAACTGTTCCCCTGGTGAAGGCCCGCATGGCTTCTGAAAAGCAGGCACGTACATCATGGGGTCAAAGGGTATGAGCACACCTCACGGACCCACCAGCTTTGGCCAAAACTTGTGTTTTCTCTGTGAATCAGGGAATCAGTGGGAAAAAGCATCCTTCAAAAAGCCACTGTGAGGACTGAATAGGACAATGAATACTCCAGAGCTTCATTCACAGTAATATGAACCAAACAATTACTAGTACTTTTGTTGCTGTTATTGATTCACTGGGTAGAAGGGGGTCCCTTCCCACAGCCCCTGGAGATTCAGAAGCCTCTCTGGGCCTTCCAGCAGCATCCCAGCTCTGAACTATGAAATCTTGACTGACAGCTCTTCTGTCTTCCTGAACAGCCCCAACATCTCTTGCCTGTGGCAGCAGCTGGGGAAATTATGTGCGTGTTGCTAGAACATGGGGAAATCATGTTTCTCCATGCAAATGTATATTCCAGGTGACATCTGTCACTCACATCCACACCAAACGCACCCCACCTCTAAGCCATGTTCCTGCTGTTCTCCACCTAGAACCTGCTCCCGCTGAGTGGTTTGAGGTCCAGCTCCAATGCCTCCTTCATCAGGGAGTCCTCCTGGATTTCTCCCTGCCCAGCAGTGGTCAATGCCAGGATCTGGGAGGAGAGGACAAGAAATCAGGCTCAACCTATAGCCTGTCTGGTTTGTGCCATGACTGGTAACCAATGAGCCTCCCTGGAGGGAGTGTGCCTCTGTCACACCACCTGGTCTTTGCCCACTTACCTGCCTGTCTCTCCCTCTGACTGTGAGCTACTTACTGCAGGGGAGGGCAGAGTCTGACTTGCCCAGTGAAGACAGGGTGAGGAGAAGGGGAAGGAAAAGCCACCTCTTTCCCCAGTATAGAGGGAAATGCTGGTTGGTAAAGAAGCTCTCAGAAACCAGATGTCAGAGGTAGGGGTGGGGACCTAAGTCAATCCCTTCATTGACTGAGAGCCAAAATGAGAAAGGGACTTGCCTAAGGTCACACAGCCTCATGTGGCTGTGACTTATGTGACTTAGGACTCAAGCCCAAGTCCTAAGTCACTGTGTATGCCCACTGTCCCCTCCTTGCCCCAGGCCTTGGACTCTAGGGCCTCCATCCAGGAAGAGTGGCACCTTCCTGGGTAATGAGGGAAGGTGCTGAGTGAGGGGAGGGGTCCTTAGCTTGGTGGGCCACCCAGACCACCCCAGGCCTTCTCCATGTCAAATGCAACATTTGTTGAACAGAATTGAATTTACTGTTCGATTGTAGGAGATGTAATTTGATCTGGGTCTTATGAAGCCCTTAATAAAGTCAAGGGATTACTGCTATCTCCTGATTTTTTTTTTTTTTTTTTTAATGTGTTAAAAGAGGCACTTGTCAAGCGGTGCTCAGCTGGGAGTGAGGGAGTCTGTCTGCTTGTCCTGGATCTGCTGCCACCATGCCATACGCCCTGGAGCAGACACCCCTCTGCTCTGTCCCGGAAGCCAAGGCCTTCAACCTCAAGGCAGGGACTGTCCATCAGCCCTGATGACATCAGAGGAGATGGCCAGGAAAGGAAAGGGGGTTGGATTCCCTAGGAGTTGGAAGTGCAGAGGATGACAGCTAACACTGATTAGGTACCTTCTGTTTACCAGGGTCTCCATCCCCCTTAGCATGTTGTATACTCCTGGCATCCTTGTGGGGCAGGGTCATCAGAAAGGAATGTTTGCTAAGATCTCAGTTTTCTTCTTTCAGGCTCGTGGTAAGGCACTGGACTTCCCTGTTGCCTTTGAAGTCAGACAAGGCCATGTGACTTGCTTTGACCAATGAACTGTTAGTGGATATTACCCATGTGGCTTTAGAGGGAGCTTCAGAGCCAGTGCCCAAGCTGGGCCATGCCTCTTCCCATTGCTGTGGTATCATGGGCACATGTGTTGAAATGGGGAAAGCTCCTTCAGCCTGGGGTCCTGAGTGACAGTTAAGAATGGACCCTCTCGCCCCCAGTTGCAGTTGAGCAAGAAATGCATCTAAGATATTTTAAGTCTCTGAGATTTTTAAGGCTGTTTGTTATTGCAGCAAAACCTATCTAGTCTGACTGATACAGTGCTGCTCTGGACCAGTTTTCTAGAAGAGGCAACAGAGGCTTAGTGAGGTTCAGTAACTTGCTGGGGAACCAGAATGAGTAAGCAGTTCACTCAGTCTCTATATACCTGATCCAAGACCACACTCTTCCTAAGCTGGGGTTCTGTGTCTGCTGGCTAGGACTGGCTAGGACTGGCTAGGAATGGTCAGACTCCAGTCAGTGGGGATGGGGGCCCACTGCTTAGCATCCACGTCTCCTCATTTCCCACTCCACTGAGTGTAGTGTCCCTGTAACCCTTCTTAGTGGCCTGTTGGAAAGACCAGATTGGGATCTTTCAGTCTGTGAGGGCTGGTGGAGGTCAGAGGCGAGAAGTTTGGGGAGGTCATGGATATAGTCCAGAGTTAGGCAGACCTGGATTCTAATCCTGGTTCTGCTACCCTAGCTGGGCGAACTTGGGCAAGATACTCTCCTTCTCTGAGCCTCAGTCTTCTCAAGTGTCAAGTAGGAATAATGCTACTTCCCTAGATATTGTAAGAATGAAATGAGACTCAAAGATCTTGGCACATAGTAGGACCTGCTACTTGGGCTCTGTTATTACTGGAGGCAACATACAGGGGTAAGGCCTCTTCACTCTCTACCCCTGCCCTTCCTACCTCCTCAACAGGAATAAAGGCAGACTTCCCTGCTCTGATTTCTCTTGTTATTATTGTTTTGTTCAGTCTCTCACTTGTGTCTGACCCCATGGACTGCAGCACGCCAGGTTTCCCTGTCCTTCACTATCTCCCAGAGTTTGCTCAAAGTCATGTCTGTTGTCCTGTTTTCTCTAGACACATCCTAAAGGAAGCTTGCTCCATCATCTTACAGGGCCTTACTCAACCCCTGGGGGAGTGAAGGAGAGCTCTGTGACCACATGTATAGTCAAAGAGGAGAGATTTTCCCAGCATCACACATCAGAAGGTGCTGGTGGAGCCGGTGTCACTGTGCTGGCCTCCTTGTTCAGTAGCCCCATTTTTCAAAGGTCTGGAGGAGGCTTCCCAAGAAGGAAGCCTGGCTGCTCCAGACATGCCAGGCAGGGCTTCCAGGAAGAGGAGTTGGGGGAGAGCTGCAGATTCAGTGGAGGCAATGGTCCTACTTTAGAACTGCCCATGTGGCCTCGTTCTACCCCAGCCCCAAGCTCTTCTTCAAGTTGCCACCCCAGCCTCTTCTTTAAACGAGTCAATTCTAAAGGAAATCAACCCTGAATATTCATTGGAAGGACTGATGCTGAAGCTTCAATACTTTGGCTCCCTGATGCAAATAGGAAAATTTGAAGGCAAGAGGAGAAGGGAATGACAGAGGATGAGATGGTTGGATGGCATCACTGACTCAATGGACATGAGCATTGAGCAAACTCCAGAAGACAGTGAAGGACAGGGAAGCCTAGCATGCTGCAGTCCATGGGGTCGCAAAGAGTCAGACACAACTGGGTGGCTGAACAACAACACAGCCTCTTCCCGCCAGCTCACTCTTCTTGATCCAGAGAGCCCCTCTATACAGTGCTGCTTCTCCCCAGCATGGCCACATTGGGTCAGGCCTCTGCTCGAGGCAGGCCCTCCTCCAGGGTCAGGACCATATGAACTCATCCCTGTGTCCCCAGCAAACGCCAGGGATCACGTCCAGAATGACCACACCAGTGGCAGCTGCCTTTAGTCAGATCTGCTCTAGCCCCTGGGCTATATGCACATCACACAAATCCTACAGGGGAGGGATTATGAGCCCATTTTACAGAATGAGGAAACTGAGGCTCAAGAAGGCTCACTCGGCAGAAGTACTGCAGGCATGAAGAGATGGATCTGGATTCACAGCCAGGTCCCCAAAGCCTATATTCTTAACACACTCACCCTTCAATCCCTGACCAGATGGGTGGGTGGAAACCATCCTCTCCTTTCAGCTCCCCCAACCCTCCCAAGCCTCATTTCCCACCTCCTACCTCTGCACTGTTTCCTGTTCTCCAGGCAGCCCTCCACACCTGCCCGGGCAGTGTGGAGTCCACCACCACCCAACGAGTCTGTGATGCACTCAGGTTAGATGAATGCCTGCCCCTGACCAGGAGCGGGGCCCGAGTCTTCTGCCCGTGTCTGCCCCAGTGTCCCTGTCCACAGGGTGAAGGCTCAGCAGACAGGGATAAGGGTGAGAAGCCCAGAAAGGGCCAAAAAGTTGACCTGAAACCTCGAGCCGCGCACAGAGTTGCATGTTTTACGGACAAGGTTTACCCAAGGCCTGCACAGGGGGTCAGAGGGCATGCCAGGGCTGCTGTGGCCCAGGGACGAGCTCTGCAGGACACGGAACACTGATCAACCCTCTGCAGGAGCTTCCCACCCTCCTCCCGCTGCCTCTGTCTTACTCCATCTCTCCCTCCTTGCTTTCCCACCCCCTTCCCCTGCCCTTTTTCCCTTCCTAAAAAACACAGAAAAAAAAAAAAAAGGGATTCAGAAGCCTACACCGCCTGCAAAGTATGGTTCAGCCTCCCCAAAAGAGGAAATGCCAGCGTGCGGGTTCTCATGGCAACCCCAGCTCCTCCCCGCCCAGCCGCCCTGTGCCCATATGGTGAGATGCGCATGGCGCTGACTCAGCCGGGCCCTGGGGTCCCAGGCCTAGGCCCCAATGTGGTCATTGTTGGTTTATTCAGCTGCCTTGGCCACAATCTACCCTCCTGAGCAAACAAGACCACCTCCTACAGGGACTCTTTGGGGGTGCTAAGCCCTACCCAGGATGCAGACAGGTGGGGGCAATATTCAGGAGCTGCTTCGGCCCCGAGAATGGGAATTTTGTCATCTGATGCAGCCTTTGAATTCTGTTTTTCAGCCTTCAAGGCAGAACAGAGTGGGCTGGTCAAACAGGGTCAGAGGGAGCTCCCCTGCCTCCCCCTTTCCTCTGCCTTTGCTCTCCATGCCCTGGACGTTAGAATTTCCATGTCAGGTGTGGAGGGATGCAGGAAGCAGGATGACCTGGAGAGGGTTTCCTTGGTCCTGGCAGTCGTGCACCAGCTACTTGCCCCCACTCCATCCCAAGCCACAGCACGCCTGCTGGTCTCAGAGCTGTGGAATGAGGAATCAAGGCTTGGGCCCTTGCCATGGCTAAGCTGCCCCAGGGCACTGTCTGCTCATGTCTCTAACTGTTCCCCATGCCCAGAGCAGCTCCTACCAGCCTCCTGTGTGGACTCCTAGTTTTCCAGGCCAGTTGGCATTTTCATGGCTAATGAAACGGAAGCTAGTGCCAGGCAGGCTTGGGGACAGCAGGGCTGGCGGCTGAGAAGCAAACCTTCCAGGGCCTGGCACCCACGCTGCTTCCTTTTCCAGGGCCCTGCAGGACTAGACAAGCACAGTAGGGTGGCGCAGGGCTGTCCAGGTCCCTGGTACTGCCTGGATCCCCACCTGACTCAGAGCAGCTTCCCAGACCTCTGTCAGCCCCAGGTCACCTTCAAAGATCCACCCTGGGTGGGTGAGGTGTAGTGGGAGTCAAGTGGGGAACCCAGGCCCCAGACCTGAGGGGAGTGAAGGTTGGGACCCACTTAGTCTGGCTTCAGGTACATGGTTCCCTCTGCCACTGTGGGGCCATCCTCCCGGAAGCTCTAAACCCAAAACTTGCCTGTCTTGATCCTTCCTGTATCTTCTCATTTCTAATCCCCCTCCCCATGTCATACACATGTCTATGAGTGTCAGAGTCAGGACACCCAAAGGGGGTGTGCCTGACCCTTAGGTGCACATGGGTGGGGCCTAGAGAGGGTCAGAAACTGCACAAGTTCACAGAGCAAGTCTGAGGTCAAGTTAGCCCTGGAATAGGGCCCCTGCCTCCCTGCTCAGGGTCTCTTGGAATATCAAGCTGCTTTCTCTGATTCTCCCTGTCAGCTAATGGGAGGAAAGGGAGGAAGGATGGATGGATGGATGGATGGATGGGTGGGTGGATGGATGGATGGATGGATAGATGAGTAGATGGATGGGGGGGCTGTGGGGAGTCGGGAGCAGGGATCCAGGAACAGATGGGCTTTGAGGCTCCTCCGCAGGGGCTTGGGGGAGGGGGAGGAGGCCTAGAGAACCTGGAACTGTTACAAAGTTGCGAGTTAAAACATTCTTCACACTCCCGCCTCCTTTACTGTTCTGATGCACCAAGACGTGACAAAAATGTGTCAGATTTTTTAAAAACCACACACATACACAAATGCCAGTCCCCATCTCTGCCGCCCGCCCAAGCTTGGGCCATCTGTTCCCCGGGGGTGGGAGGGGAGTGGAGCTTGGCAGTCGGTGTCAGCATTCTGGTCACCCCCAACCCTGGGTCTGGACCAACGGCCTGGCCCAGAAATGGCCCTCCGGTAAGGGCAGGACGTCTAGGAAGGTGAGGGCTTGGACACTTGGCTCGTCCCCAGCTGTGCTGGCCCACCCTACTGCCAGAGCACTGTCACCTCTGTCCACCCTGGGGTCCAGTGCACGCACAGCCCCTCACTGAGCTGGGCACTGCCCCTCCTCTCCAATTTGCTGTGTTTGTGTGCACAAGGTCTGGGAACCCCCCTCATGGTGTATATAAGAAACCGAGGCCAGAGAGGAGGAGAAGCTTGCCCAGGTCTGAGTGCATCCCCTCATTCACTGAATGAATGTCTTCCAACAGAAGGGTGGTGAGGATAAGAAAACAGGTGGGCCTCGGGGCAACGGCTGGAGGGGAATCAGTGAGGTCAACCATCGTGATGTGTCTGGGACTGTCCTGGTTTTGGTACTAAAACTTCTGCATCCTGGAAATGTCTCGGTCCCAGGCAAACCGGGATGACTGGTCACCTGGTGGCCACTTTAAGATGGGCATACATGCGTGCGTGCATGCTCAGTCATGTCTGACTCTTTGTGACCCCATGGACTGGAGGTCCTCTGCCAGGCTCCTCTGTCCGTGGTATTTCCCAGGCAAGAATACTAGAGTAGGTTGTCATTTCCTTCTCCAGGGGATCTTCCCCACACAGAGATCAAACCTGTGTCTCATGCGTCTCTTGCAGTGGCAGGTGGATTCTTTACCTCTAGCGCCACCTGGGAAGCGCCGGGCACATATAAGCCAAGTCCAAACATGGGGACTCAGTGTGAGGGTCTGAGACCCTGAGAAAGAAGGAGCAGGTTCTAGGGGGTGGGGGAATAGGCCCTGGAAGGGAGTAGGGGTTTTACTTGGTCACAAAATCAAATTTTACTGTGGTCATAGAGTCAAATTACAGAGCAGTTGGTGCAAAGGTTATAGCCTGTACAGAATTTTTAAAAAATTCATCAAAGCAGACTTCCCTGATGGTCTGGTGGTTAAGAATCTGCCTGCCAATGCAGGGGACATGGGTTCAATCCCTGGTCCAGGAAGATCCCATGTGGTGGTGGGGAGGGCAACTAAGCCTGTGGACCTGATACCTGTGCTCCACAACAAGAGAGGCCACTGCAACGACAAGCCTGCGCACCTCAACGAGGAGTAGCTCCCAACTAGAGAACGCCTGCGTGCTGCAACGAAGACCCAGCGCAGCCAAAAATAAATAAATGTTTAAAAAATTCATCAAAGCTGGAGACACAGGCTCGGGTATGTGAAGCTGGCAGGGAGTAGATCTTGCCAGGCCTCTGAAGCTTCCCGAGGGAGTGGGGACTTTAGCCAAAGAGCATCAGGGAGCCACTGAAGGGAATGAAAAAGTGAAAAAATGTGTTAGTTGCTCAATCATGTCCAACTCTTTGTGACCCCATGGACTGTACCAGGTTTCTCTGTCCATGGAACTTTCCAGGCAGGAATACTGAAGTGGTTAGCTGTTCCCTTCTCCAGGGGATCTTCCCAACCCAGGGATCGAACTCAAGTCTCTTGCATTGCAAGGTGGATTCTTTACTGTCTGAGCCACCGCAGAAGAGTATAATGTGGGCTTACTGTGGTCAGATTTGCAAGCAAGAAACCCAAAGGCCACAGGTTAGTCAAGCCTGTGTGTAGGGCCCCAGAAGACCATCCATTGCTGTACCCACCCCCAAATGTAGGAGAGTCTGGTCATCCTTCAGGGCCCAGCCCAAACGCCACCTCCTCTGAGAAGTCTTCCCTGATTGCTGAGAGAAGCAGGGGCAATCATGCCCTACTCTGGTCTCCTCCACCCTGAGGATCCCCAAGTCTGGGTCCCAAGGGAGCCCTCATCACAGTGGCTATCCTGCCAGCTCCCACACTTTGTCACACTAGATCCTCAAAGCCATCTGAGCAGATCCATTTCCAGGTGTGGCCATGGAGGCTCAGAGAGGGGAAGTGGTTTGTCTAAGACCACACAGCATTTGATGGTTGGGGTCAGTTCGGAACCATGTCACATCTGTCTAAATTCAGAGTCCCTGGGGCCCTGCCCACAGCAGTGTTGTTGGTGGGGGTGGGGAGTGAGAAACAGAGGATGATCAGCTATCTTCCCCTGGAGGAACACATGAGTGGTCATCACCAGGGTAAGCTGGATAGAATGGGCTGTGGGGCGTAGTAGCTGGGTATACAGGAAAAGCTGGCCACGGCTGGGAGATTTATAATGGAAGTCTCCCAGATCAATTACTGAATTACCAGGCAATCTGACCTTGAAAGCTTGCAGGCAAGAAAGGCTGGAGTAAGGTGAGGAGATAGCCTGGGAGCAAGTGCTCAGCCTCCTCCAATAGGGGAGGGGGTGCCTGGGAGAAACAGGAGACCGCCTGGTAGAGAGGGAAAGGGGTAGGGACTGAAACGCCACCACCATCTCACATTCGTCTGTTGAAAGTGGTGAGGTCCCTGTCAGAATGCAATCAGCTCTCCTCGCCCCTCACTACAGAGTTCATCAGGGCATCCTTCTAGATAGGAGGGAGTCCTCACAGTAAGTTTCTCTTCTCAGAGCCTCTGTCCCCCCACCTACAGAGTGGGGATCCTGCCCCAGCTCCACTCACCTTACAGGGTTTGTCTGAAGCTCATGTTAAAGTCCAGCTTATAGATGAGCTCTGGGGCACGTGCAGCCTACAGTAGAGTCAAGGGTGCGGCCATGGGAGACGTGGAGGGGTTCAGAGACCATAGAGGACATTGCATTTGGCTTCTCAGGGGGCCCATGTGATGACCCTAGGCACCAAGGACCCTTCTAAGGGGTGCTCTGAGGTTCCTGGGGGAAGGCTGCCAACCCTGGAGCACCAGTCTCCCAGGTGTCTCCTGGGAGAACCCTGAGCCCCCAGGGAACAATAAAGACTCTCTTGCCCTTGCAAGGTGACCCCAGGTGAATGCCTGACACAGTTTGCAGTGCAAACAACTGGACTCTCTTCTGTGTACTGAGTGGGAGGTAATCCCTGTATAATGGGGATGCACTGGTACTTCTCTGTACAAATGGATGGGGGTTCGGAGGAGGGAGAGGTTTGCTCCCACTCCCTCATTCTTCTCCTGCCCCTCAACACTGTTCCCGTATCTTCCTACCAACAAGAAATTCCTTTGGGTCAGTAGATTAATTATTAATAAATGGCTTAATACTGCTTTTTAATACCCATGCAGTGTTAACAATAGTGCCTGACCCACAGTAAAAATTGAGGGTTAGTGATTGTTATTGCTATTATTATTAATATGATTACTATAATGCTCTTCTGTTCAAATCCAAATACCATAGGCAGGATAAACTGCTATCAATCACTCACACCTTAGTATGAATTAGTTAAAAAACCATCTTGCTTTCCTGCTCACCCGTCTAAAGTCAGCTTCTCTTGGGAAGGGGGTAAATTTGGAGCTTGTTGGAAGGGGGGCGCATAATAAGAAACACCTGGGCCTTGAGCATCAGCTTTCAAGGTGAAGATGCCCGGGTCTTCCGAGCCTGGCTAGGGGAAAAAAATTTGAGAGTGAGGGGTGAAAAGCCTTCAAGGGCTGAAGAGTCTGCCCCTAGTTCTCAACTAAACAGGACCTCTGGTCTGGGATCAGGGAAGGGGTACAGAGGAAGGGGTGAAATGCTGCCCAGAGCACAGGTCTCTTCCCAAGACAGGCATGGGGGGAGGATGGGGTGCTCTGAGCTGTGCCCAAGCTTGGCTGCCTGCTAACCACCACTCTGGGTACTGCAGGGGGATACTGGGGAGACGGGGATGGGTTTGGGGGGGGGTGATTACAGGCAAACAGAGTGGAAAATTAAGCCCTTCAGATGGCAAATGAGTTTAATAGAAATGAGATGGGCAAAGGCTGTGATGAGAATGGCAATGCTGGGCAAAGGTGAGCTGATTCTCAAGCAGGTCCAGTTAGGAAAGCTGAGGGTGGGGGAGGTGATCAGCTTCACCCCTTGCCCTGAAGGGTGGCCAGGCTGCAGGAGCCAGGGTGCACACCCCCACACTCACCCAGAACCAAGAAGGCATAGGGACCCACAGGTGGTGGGGTGAAGTTAAAACATGAGTGACTGTGGTCAAACTTGCAGAAGTTCTTGTCCTGCACAAGGCACCAACTGGGGAGTTAGTGTCCTAAAGACAAGTGTCTGCCTCTCTGAGGAGCTGATCCCAGCTCTGCCTCAAGGCATGAAGCAAAGCCTGCTTTGCTGAGAGTGTTAACCTGTGGGAGACCCCTCACCAGGAGCAGGTCTCTGTCCCCTATGGCAGGCACTGCCCCTCCTTATCCACAGGTCTTGGGAAGGCTTCCTTTGGGCCTCAGTGTGTGCCTCTTTGAAATGGGGATAACAGGACCCACCCCGCCAGGCCATACGAGGCTCCAAATGAGACACAGTGCAGGTCACTGTCCATTCCCAGCCGGGCCACCATCCCTGAGGGCAGAGTGGAGACAAGCCCTTCCCTGGCCCAGGGGCTTAGAAATTGTTTGCTAGGTGAGCTGGTGGTCACATCTTCACACCTCTCTAGATCCTGCACCCTCTTCCTGGCTGACTTCCCCACCCTCTGCTCCTTTCTTCCTCCTGCCCTTCCTGAAGCAGGCTCAGCAAGCTGGCACAGGGCAGCCCTCACCACACCCAGGCACAAGTCGGCCCTCTGCCTTCACTGGGCCTCAATTTCCACCTGTATATGCTGACCCAGAGGTTCCTGTAGACACTCCAAGGACTAATGGCTCTGGACAGGGAGAGGTTGTCCCAGATTCTGCCTCAGTCTTCATGGGTCATTTTGACCCGGGACACTGCACGCTGCCCAGCTCTCTTCCCAGCCCGATTCTGCTTGGGCCTCTGAATGGAGGTGAGAGGAGAAGGCTGCGGAGAACCAGGAGCTCCTTCCAGCACAATCACTAATAACCGGGCTGGCAGATTGAATTATACCTTTTCCAGTTCCTTACCCTATTGATCCAAGAGGACTCACATGTGTGAGCAGGCGTGTGCCCCTAGCCCGCGGGGCTCTGGAGGCTCCAGTGCACGCACTGAGTCAGTCAGCTTCGCAAACGGAGGGCATGCTGCCAGTTTGGGTCCTCCGGGAGGGAGCTGAGTTTGCCCCTAGCGCCCCAGCCCAAGGGGTCCCGAGCATGCACTTGCAGCTCGACCTGGCCGGGGCCACAGGGAGCAAGAGAAGGATGGGCTCTGGCGTGGTGAGAAAGGAAGAGAGACAGGGCTGGCTGGGGCCCTCAGGAATGAAGGAAGAGGAAACTCCTCTCACAGGTTTTCAAGGAGTGGGCAGGCTGTCCAGGAGCCTAGATGAGGCCACAGGAACCCCAGTCTGACAGAAAAAAAACCAGTCCTGCTCTGGGGCCCATCTGAAGAGGCTGTGCATGACCCTGCTCTCACCTCTATCTCTCAAACCCCCCTGCACCCCATCCTCGCTTCCCTGACCCTCCTTAACTCCTCTCACAGCCAGGCCAGTGTTTCCCTGAGTGCCCCTGCTTAGGAGTCTTCACTCCACAAGGGGCTGGTGAGTCAAGGGAGGCTGGCCACCCTCTTTGTGGTCTCAAACACAACCCCTGGAGCTCCTTCTAAAGATGATTGGTCTCTGGTTCCATATTTCAAAAGAGGTTCTAAGTCCATGAAGCAACTCCTGAGCTGTCCTGTGCACACATACCACACAGGTGTGAGTCAATACAACCACATCAGTGACCAGCATTTCAACAGCCAGCCCCCACATGGGACATGTGTGTGTATGTGCACTAAGTCACTTCAGTCATGTCTGACTCTTTCAAACCCCATGGACTGTAGGTTCATCTGTCCATGGGATTCTCCAAGCAAGAATACTGCATGCCATGCCCACCTACAGGGATCTTCCCGACCCAGGGATGGAACCCACATCTCTTATGTCTCCTGCATTGGCAGGCAGGTTCTTTAACACTAGCACCACCTGGGAAGCCCACGTGGGGCACATGTGTGCACTCTGAGAAAGACAAGCAGTGCAGCAGGCTCTGGGCCTGGAGGCTCTCGGATGAGCTGAAGCCCCAGCAGGCAGGCCGCGTGCTCTCTCTCCACACCTCATAGGTTAGGAACTGGCCTCAGCGGGAAGCTGGGGGTGGCTGGGGTCCCTCCTTCCACCTGATACTTTCAAGTGTCTCACCTGAGTATGCGTCACATCCGGAGGCTAAGGCTGACCCAGTGGCATTAGGAAGTCCTTCCTCCATCTAGCCTAAATCGAATCAATTGTCTATCCTTTCACTCAACAGACATTCTTGGGCAGGCACTGAGGACCCAGTGGTCATCCCTGGCAGAAGAAAGGAAAAATCTCCCAGGTCACCTGAGAACTGTGTGCTGGGGGCAGTAAGCAGGAAGTGGCCTTGGTGTCTCCAGGGGTGGACAGGGGAGAAGGTGTCCTGAGTCTCTGGGTGACTTAAACCACGGCAATTCCCCAGGATCCAGTTTTCCCAGCTGAAGAGGAAATCCCCCTCCATCCCTCTGCCCCTAGTCCCAAGAATGTCTCTCTGAGCTTAAAGGTCCTGTCTCAGACATGGACTAGCTGAGTCCATCCTGAAATGGCAGTAATATCCTTAGCCGTTTCTCTGTCCACTTTCTCTTGGAAACTCCTTTCTACCCCTGAGGCACCCTACTCAGACTCCAGATCCTGCAGATTGCCCCAAATTCTACCACTAGGGTCCCTCCTCTGTGTCAGGCATTCTTTACAAGGGGTTGCATGAGTCCTCAGTTGCATCTGACTCTGCGACACCCTGGACTGTAGCCTGCCAGGCTCCTCTGTCCATGGAATTCTCTATGCAAGAATCCATTGTGTGGTTGTCATTCCCTTCTCCAGGGGATTTTCCCAACCCAGGGATTGAACCCAAGTTTCTTGTGTCTCCTGCATTGGCAGGTGGATTCTTTACCACTAGTTACCTGGGAAGCCCCCTACATGGGGTTGCTATTAGACAAGCCCCAGCTCCAGCCAGCCCTCCCCGAACCACTCCTCCCCTCATCCCCAGAGCCCAGGGGCTGAAACTGGAGAGTCAGTGGGAGATGGGAGAGCTTCTGCCACCCTCCATGCAATCAGCAGAGGCTGGCAAAAATGAACTGTGAGTCCCGGGGCCTGGCCGGGGAAACACGGAGGTTAGAACATGAGGTCACCTGGCAGGGAGGCCCAGGGAAGGCCCACAGGGTATCTGGGGCAGGACTGAGACAGGCCTCGGCCTTCAGACCACAGTCTGAGTTTGCAGCGCTGAGCATCTGCTGGGGAAGGTGGGGAGATGCCACGGAGCTCTCCCTGGGAGACTGACCCAGATTTCTCTCCCTCTCGCTCAGCCACACAGGAACACCGGGTATGAGTGTGTGTGTGTGTGTGTGTGTGTGTGTGTGTGTGGTGTGTGTGTGTGTGGTATTCTCAGCTCTGGCAGGCGGAGGGGTGGGAAGGGAAGAAGCTTGTTGAAAGCTCTGGGAAATGAGAGAGAGAAATCCTCCCCAAATCCCTTGCTCTGTCACTAATAGCTAAAATATGCTCTTGACAACAAGGTGAAAGGCCCAGAAGACTCGGGCCTGACCTTGCCCCGGGGAGCTGCTGGCGCCCCAGGCCTGGCTGTTGAGGGAGAGCCCAGGCCTTGGGTGGTCAGAGCTGAGCCTCCACGCCACCCTCTGGCCTTCCTTTCTGGACGGTGTCCCACAGGTCCCACGGATGCTGCCCTGGAAGGCAGTGAGCTCCCCGTCATGGAGGCTGTGCAAGTGGCAGGGGGCAGGTACCTACCTGTCAGGAGCCCATGACAGGCACTTAGAGATGGGTGGGGAGGGGGCAAACACAAAAAAGAGCTGGATGGCCCCTCCCAGCCTGAGCTGTCCCCTTGATGGGACGCCTACCCACAGTGCCTATCCCCAAGGGATTGGACCCTAGCACCCGGGGGTGGGCCTTGTGAGGGTGAGGGCCTTGTGAGGGGGCGGGTTTTGTGAGGGGGAGGGCCTTGTGAGGGGGCGGGCCTTGTGAGGGGGAGGGCCTTGTGAAGGGGCAGGCCTCGTAAGGGGGAGGGCGCTGTGAAGGGGCAGGCCTTGTGAGGGGGAGGGCCTTGTGAGGGGGCGGGCCTTGTGAGGGGGAGGGCCTTGTGAAGGGGAGGGCCTTGTGAAGGGGCAGGCCTCGTGAGGGGGAGGGCGCTGTGAAGGGCAGGCCTCGTGAGGGGGAGGGCCTTGTGAGGGGGAGGGCGCTCTGAAGGGGCAGACCCCGTGAGGGGGAGGGCCTTGTGAGGGGGCGGGCCTTGTGAGGGGGAGGGCCTTGTGAAGGGGAGGGCCTTGTGAAGGGGCAGGCCTCGTGAGGGGGAGGGCGCTGTGATGGGGCAGGCCTCGTGAGGGGGAGGGCCTTGTGAAGGGGTGGGCCTTGTGAGGGGGCGGGCCTTGTGAGGGGGAGAGCCTTGTGAAGGGGCGGGCCTTGTGAGGGGGCGGGCCTCTTGAAGGGGCAGGCCTCGTGAGGGGGAGGGCCTTGTGAGGCGGAGGGCCTTGTGAAGGGGGAGGGCAGAGCTGCGCCCAGGCCCGCCCCAGACCCGGACCCGGTGGGTTGTGTAGCTTTCTGGCTCGGGAGTCAGGATGAGGGTCTTGCGGGGCTGCTGGTTGTGGCCGGGGGCTCTGGTGCACACATACAGAATTATCCTGCCGGGGTCACACTCCTTCAGACACACACACATGATATACACAGAGACCTGAGTGTAAACACAGAAGCAGGCTGTACACTCAAGCGTAAGCTGGTAAACCCGTGGACCTACCAGGGATATGTTTGGTTCCCTCCTGGCTATGCTAGGCCCCCTGAGGCCCGTGAGAGAAATTTTCCCCAGAGACTACTAGGGACTCAAGCTAAATCCTTGAAACCCTTCGCATGTTAAGACTCGAGATGTAGGCCTCCTCCTCGGCCACATTCTAGGCTCCCTGCCTGACCTCTGACCTCCACAGGCCCCGCACCACCTCCTCTCCAGCCAGGCCTTCTCTGTGCCAAACAAGGAGGCCACCCTGGCTCCATCCTGAACCCTGAGAGCTGGGGTGTCTGTCCTTGCCAAGAACCCCAATATCCCGCTGAAGCATGTTGTTGCTGTTCAGTCGCTCAGTTGTGTCCAAATCTTTGCCACCCTATAGATTGAAGCACTCCATCCTTCACCATCTCCCAGAGTTTGCTCAAACTCATGTTCATTAAGTCAGTGATGCTAAAGGGTGAGAGGAATGCTATGCTCACCTGCTGCTTGTGTGAGACCCTGGGCGTGGCCTGCCACTGTTGGGCCTCAGTCTCCCTTCTGCCCATTGGGACTGACCAGCCTGGAGGGGCTGTTGGGAGGACTGGAGATGTGCAAGGGTGGATGCCTCCATGGTCATGGGCACCCTCCAGGCCAGCCGCAGCCCAGAGCACCTAGTTCCTGAGCCCAAAGCAGCCTCCCAGCATGGTCAGGGGATCCTTTGTCCTCATACACATCATCCATCCCCTCACCACGCCTGTGTGCACCACCACCCCTGGATGTTGACCCGTCCACACCTCACCCTGCATCAGGAAGGAAAGGAGAAATGCTGAGCCTCCCTGAGGCTGGGACCATCTGCAGAAGCCCTGGCCTCTGTCCTCACATGCCCTGCCATACATCTCTCCAGCATCTGCAGGGGAGACAGCATGCACCCCTCCTTCCGACAGTGAGCCCTCCCCCGTCTCCACAGCCAGGCCCACCGGTATTTTGTAATTGAACTCCTCGCCTTTTCCTGAATCTGCCCTGCTCTCTCAGACTCACAGCCTCCACACAGGCTGTTCCTTTGCTGTGATGACCTTCCCTTTCTGTCAGTCTGAAAACGCTTCCCTCTCCTTAATGAATCTTTTCAAACACTTCCTCCTCTGTGCAGCCTTTGTGCCTTATTGTGTTTATACCCCCATGATGCTCTGGCACTGCCTCCATGGGGCAAGTTTCACCTTGCACTGGTCAGATGTGCCTAAGCTCTTGTCCTGACCAGGCTTTGGGCACCCCCAGGGCATGGCCGGGACCTGAACTCAGCATGCTTAAGGCCCTCCAAAGGGCCTGGCACTCAGTACCCAGGACCCAGCAAGTATTTACTGAATGAATGAATGGACAGTGCGAGCATGTGGACATCCTTGCCAAGGCCCAGCATAAGCTGAGACACAGCTTTGAAGGTCTCTTTCAAGGGGGATGGATTACTTTAGGGAGTCTTGCAGTCAGACACTGGTCCCTCATTCAGCAGACACCACCAGCAGGGCATACAGTGTAGGAAGCTCCATCCCCAGAGAGTGCACAGTGCCCTTGGGAGCACCAGAGAGCCTTGGAGGGAAACCATTTGCATGATGCAGAGTTCAGAAGAGTATGCTGTTGCCACCACTACTCTCATTTGCCAACTATGAGCACCTGCTGCAGAGCCAAGGCATCTATGGCCCCTACCTGCCCCAGGAGCTCACAAAGTAGAGATGCAGGTAGAGGAAATGACTTCATGGGCTAAAACTCGAAGCAGGAGAGGGTGGCTTGGGAGCCACACATCCTGGGTCACACTGTCCACCACTTAGCAATCCCGTGATCTTGGGCAACTAGCTTAATTGCCTTGCATCTCAGTTTTCCTCATCTGTAAAATGGGGATGCTACATGTATTTATTCCATAGGGTTTCTATGAGGATCAAATGCTTACAAGCTGCTTTTAACAGTGCCTGGAACAAATAAGTACCCAAGGAACAAGAACAGCCACTGTTATTTGTTTCATCATTAGTTAGATGGCAACCCACTCTGGTACTCTTGCCTGGAAAATCCCATGGACGGAGAAGCCTGGTAGGCTACAGTCCATGGGGTCGCAAAGAGTCTGACACAACTGAGCAACTTCACTTTCACTTTTCACTTTCATTAGTTAGGAGCAGCCCCAGACTAGGGCTTCCCAGGTAGCACAGTAACAAAGAATCTGCCTGCCAGTGCAGGAGACACACAACATGTGAGTTCAATCCCTGGGTCAGGAAGATCCCCTGGAATAGGAAATGGCAACTCACTCCAGTATTCTTGCCTGAAAAATGCCATGGGCAGAGGAGCCTGGTGCTCACCAGGCTCCATGGGGTCACAAGAGTCAGACACAACTGAGCATGCATGCAGACTAGGCATGCAGAGAATGGGCAGGCTGGCAGCAATAGAGTTGGAGAGATGTCTAGGGCTGAGGAAATCAATCTGTTCAGAGAATGTTTGGTGTGGCTTTCTCTGCTCAAGGAAGCAAAGGATCTAAAGAGATCTGGGCAGAGGGACCCTGAGGGAGGTAAAGAGGGGAAGGTGTCAGTGGATGGATAAGGAGGTTCCTAGAGGCCTGGGAGTCCTCATGTCAGCCCTTGTGTGACATACATAGATGAGAGGAAGTGTGCCAGGCCCTGCAGGAAGGGATGGTGCATGCCTTGCCTAGGAGGCTGGCATAAACAGGGAGATGCAGATCTGAGTGTGGCAAGGCTTGGGGTGGGAAGAGGTGGCATTCTTCCACCTGGAGAAGAAGGGCAGAGGGCTGAGGAGCTGCTCTCCCACCTCTGGCTACCTGGGAAGTCCTCCTGGAGGCTTCCTGAGCTGTGAAGACATCAGGCTGAACCTACAGGTAAAGGGTTCACATACAGGGAGGAGAAGCTAATGATCTTGCTTGAAGCCCAGGTTCACTGTTCAACTTCAGCCATGTCTTTTTACCTCTCTGGACCTCAGTTTCCTCATCTGCCAAATGGGTATAATTTCCCAGGGAGTGTAAGCCACTATATCCTCCTAGCCATCCTGGTAGGACAGGGAGGGGCGAGGGGCCATGGGGTGAAGGGGGCAACCTGGAAAGCGAACTCTCTTGGGATACATAGGATGAGGGGTACTCTAACAGGCTGTGCTCAAGGAGAAGAAGTGCCTGAGGAGGAGAGAAGAGCTGTTGACCTTCTGCTCAGCCTCTCTCTTCTCCTTCTCCCTACCTAAGACCCCCCTACACACACCATCAGCCATGTCAGTGTGACATTAACTGGCTGACATTAACAAGCCAGAGCTCCTCCACTTGCCTGCCAGATTGAGCCTCAGCCATGGAAGAATTGCTAATTACAGCCACAATAAGGAAATATCAATGATGGACATCAATATTATTGCCTCTTGTGTCCCTTCCTGTTGATTTGAGATGTCCAGGGCTGACAACATTGAATGATGACAGAGGGGAGGAGAACTCCACGTGGAGAAAGGAACACCCTCCAGTTTGATTCATTCATGAAACCAGGGCCCATTTCCTCTGAGCAAGGTCCCCTTTACCAAGGGCCAGGGCCAAAGCTGCAGGTAAAGAGTTCATACACAAGGAGAAGAAGCTAGTGATCTTGCTTGAAGCCTGGGTTCACCAAGCAACTTTAGGTATGTCCTTTTGCTTCTCCAGACCTCAGTTTCTTCATCTGCCAAATGGGTACAATAATTCTAATCCTGCCTACCTTGTGCAGTATGGAGGAGTGACTGAAGTGCAAAAGCAGGGCTTTAGAAAGGTGACCTTTGGTGCAAATACAGAGGCTTCATGGGCCAGAGGAGACAAGAGATGAGGGTTAGAGGCTCAGGGGCCTTAACAAAGAGACAGACGTGTCCCAGTTCAGTCAACTCTCAGAAGCAAAGGTGCTCCCCTGTGGCCCCACTCAGAACTCCAAATAAACAATAAACTCCAATAAACAAATAAACAATAAGTCAGAGAAAAGAGAGGCAAAGCTTGACTCACACGTGCAGCGCACCAGCTGCCACCTCTGAGCCCCTGAGCTTGGGAGGACTTCAAGGCTTTCAGTGTAAACCCAAGACCCTGAAGACTCCCAAGGCAGGTCACAGAGAGAAGTCACACACAGGGTGGACTTCCACCCACCAAGAGGGTCTCCTAGGCAGCCCACCTGGAATCAGAGTACAGGGCACAGCAGAGAAGCACCTTCAGGAACAATCCAGACAGTGGTGTGAAATGCACTGTCCGTGCCAGGGTGCATCTTACACACAGGTGTGTGTAAGTACACACACTCAGAACACACATGCATGACCAGGTTCACCAATGAATGTGCAGAGGCTAAACAGGCGAACACACCCCACGCACACCACAGACACACATGCACGCAGCCTGTCTTAGGCCCAACGCCAAGCTTCTTCCTAGTCCATGGAAACCTCTCCCTGTAGAGAAGGAAATAAAAAGCCCCATGCGGCCTTCCAGGCTCATGTGGCCTCTCAAGCTGTGGCCCAGCCAAGCAGCAGCGATTAGGTGGCTGGGAAGCAAAGCCCAGCATGGCCTGAATATTTCACGGGAGATTTTGCTTCACAGAAAATCCCTTCTTTGCTCCATGCATGTCAGGGTATAATTACCCATTAGGTAGTGGAGCAGAAACCTGGGAAGATGTATGTGCAGCTCTGAATCTGGGCCCCTCGCTCTGCCTTGCCTGCGGGCCTGGTCCAGCCTGATGGGGCCCAGCCCCGCTCTCACCCGCCCCTGAGGAATGCCATTTGGGACACAGGGTGTCCTGGCTCAGGGTCACCTCTGTCCTCGGTTCTCAGCCTCTGTCCCTAGCTCAGAAAGGGCCGAGGTCCCTCATCCTTTTGCCCATGCACTCCCCACCCCCAGCTCTTTCTGTAGGGGCTTAAGACCGTCTGGCTTATCTCACTCCCTCATCTTTCCCCTTCTCCTCTCAGTCCATCAAACTGTTTGCAGCTCCCTGAACAAACAGAAAAGACAGAAAGGAAAACAAAAACCGAGAAACAGAGAAGAATGAGAAAGAGAAGATACAGAGGAGGTACACACTAGAGGAAGAAGAGAGGGCACTTCAGCTGCTCCCTGGAGTTCTCATCCATCCCCCTAACCTCACTAAGGCTCACCCAACAGAGTGGAGAAAGGGGAGAGGGTATCAAAACTCTATCCTTTTGCTTCCCACAGGGAGCATTCTTCCCCACTCCTTTTCCCTAAAAAAAAAAAAAAAAAAGTCCACTCAGCTTAAATTAAACTCAGGTGGCTTCTCCTCCAGGAAGTCCTCCAGACTCCTCCCCAAGTAAGGAGGCTTCCCTGGTTCCTACAGCCCCCTGTGTCTCTCCATCACTGTTCTGTAGTCAAGGCCTGGAAGCTTAGATGCCTACAGGGACCAGAAAGGAAATGACAGTGAGTAAAGGGGTGTAAGTGATGCAGTCAGGGGCTGGGTTAAGATTTGAGAAGGGGAGAGCATGTGGCCTGCCTAAGGCATCAACACCAAGTCACTTTATGGCCCAGTGATTCCACTCCTGCGAGAAACCCAAGAAAATGGAAAACATGTTCCCACAAAGTCTGTGACACAAATGTCCACAGTGCCAGTATTCCTAATTGCCCCAAAGTGGAAATATCTAAATGTCCATGAGTGAATGAATAAGCAAAATATGGAATATCTGTAGACTGGAATATTATTGGGCCATAAAAAGGATTAAAATACTGACACAGGCTACAACATGGATCAACTGAAAACATTGTTATGGGCAAGAAGCTAGTCACAGAAAGCCATCTCTTGTATGATTCTATTTATATGAAATGTCCAGAATAGGCAAATCCATAGAGACAGACAGAAGCTTAGTGGTTGCCAGGGCCTGTGGGGTGGAGACAGGAGGAGTAACTGCTAATGGGTACAGGGTTTCCTTTTGGGGTGAGGAAGATGCTCCGGAATTAGACAGTGATGATGGTTGCATAATCTTGTGACTATACTAAAAAAGACTGAATTGTACACTTTAAAATGGTCAGTTTTATGGTACGCAAATTATACCTCAATGAGAAAAAAACAAATGGTTTAAAATGGAACAAAACATATCCATCAGCCACATCCCTGGCTGGGGCCTCCAGTTTTCAACTTCTAGTTTATACATCTGTCTCCTCTGCAAGAATGGGGAGTCAGCCCTACCTGAGGCCAGCCCCTCAGTGATCCCCAGAGCTGGCATCCCAGGGGCAGGCACTCGAGTCACAACAGTGACCACGGCAGCGTGTGAACGCAGGCCACATTTCATGTTTCACACAACCTCCCTCAGAGGGCCCTGGTCCAGTCACTCAGGCAAGGACCACTGAGGCCCAGGTTCAGGGTCAACTGAACTAGGGTCACACAGCAAGCCGGAGACAGGACTTCGAAGTCAGGCCTCCCAAGCTGGTGCAGGACCACCAGGGCCACTGGTAATCAGACTCTGGTGGACAGAGGAAGGTGAACACAAAAGCATGGGCAGCTCTGCCACTGCATCCTGCCTTGAGGCCCCCAGACTCCCCAGGCCTCAGATTCAAGTCTACCCCCCGGATCTGGCCACTGCGGTGAGCCCCCTGCCCCTGCTCCTCTGTCAGCACCCCCACCCCAGGAGCCCACAGTTACTTCCTACAAGTCCTAGGCATGGCCAGCACTGTGACCTAGACATCCAGCCCTCAGAGGCCTGGACACTGTAGGTTGCCAGGGGCAGAAGCTGAGCCTCTTGTCGAATGGCCTTCTGGTGTAGGATGACCAACGATCCCCGGACTGAGAAGTGCTAAACTGGACAGTCCTGTGCAAAACGGGACTGCTGGCCACAGTGCCTGGGAGGTCCATCTCCTTTCTCAGTCCCGGGGAGAGGGGTGGTCACAGAGCGTGGGGGCTCCTTTCTTCAGAAGACTTTCTCACCTTTCTCTTGCGCTCACCTTCTCCTCATTTTGGCCATCCTCCCTTCCAGAACTGTCCATCAGCAGAAAGGAGCCATCTCAGCTTCCCCTTCAGGTCCCTCAAGGGCAGCAGGTTCCGGCACTAGCCCCATGAGCCCTTGTGTTTGTGGAGACACCCTGGGGTCCACTGGGTGGATAAGAGGAGGGGCCGGGGTGAGGCCGTTTACTCCTCCTTCAGTCACAGCCTCCCTGTAAATTGTCAGCTCCCAGAGGGCAGGAACCTACGTCTTGTTCGGTTCACAGATGTGCCTAGTCTAGAAGACTAGGTGCCCCTTTGCTGAATGAACGACTGGGTCTATTTTCCAAGCCAGGCTACAGGAGGTTTGAACTGCTGAAGAAGGCTTCAGGTGGCCATGAAGGCCTCCTCCCTCTGACCCCTCATACCTCCCAGCCACCCCTTAACTTGCTGACAGGCCCCACCCCCGGCACCTCCCGAGACCGCCAGCCTTCACTCCCATAGCTCACTGTTCTGGAGGCTCTCTCAGGCCTGTTCTTGGGAACCAAGCTCGGTGAAGTCTAACTTCATCTCTACCTGCCCCCTCCAGTGAGGCTCCCTCCCCACCTGAGTCCTGGAGCACCTTAGGGAGGATGTGCAGGTGAGAAGGAGGGAAGAGCTGGGGAGGGACCCAACTGCAGGTTGCCCAGGACCTGGGTCATCCTCGAGATGCAAGGGTTTCCGGGTGTCTCAGGGTCTGTCTGCCAGCACCAGGGTGCGAGGTCAGGGCTGGCAGAGGAGAGGAGGGGAGGGGAGAGAAGGGACAAGAAGGGAGGAACCAGGAGGATGAGGGAGGAGCTGCTCTCAGCCCCGGAGTCCCAGGAAGGCCAAGTCAGAGTTCAACACAGTGATGAACGGGTGGGACAGCCGGTTACACGTAGATACAGATATCCCCCAAAGATGCAGATCACCGCCCTGCTGTTCTGAGTGAAGTCAAGAGGGAGAGACGGTCCTCCTAACCCTGTTCACACAGTGACCTTGAGCCTGGTCACACACTGGGCACCAACGCTGTTCACACAAGGAGCCCCAACCATCCTGCCACATGAAGCCCAGGCCCTGGTCCCACAACTCTCCTCACACTCTGAGCCCAAAGCCTGCTCACATGCCGAGCCTCGACCCCCCTCGCACACAGGGATCCCCCACCCTCTTCACACAAGGGGCACCAACCCTGGTCACACACCGAGCTTCGACCCTCCTCTCACACTGAACCCTGACATTCCTCAATGGAGAAGCTGGATGCTGGTCACAAATGGAGCCCTGACTCGGGCCACACACTGAACCTTGACTTTCCTCATGCGCAGAGTCCTGATCCTGGTCACTCAGGGATCCCCCACCCTCCTCACACAAGGAGGCTACTCCTGGTCACACGCCGAGCACGGACCCTCACTACAAGCTGGTCCCTGAGCCTCCTCACAATTGGAGCCCTGACCTTGATCACAAACTGAACTCTGACCCTGGTCACACTCCAAGCTGACTGTCATCACATGCTGAAGCCTCTACACAAACGGAGTCCCAACCCTCCTCACGCAAGGAGCACCAAGCCTGGTCACACCTGGAGCCCTGACACTAGTTACACATTGAGCCCCGAACCTCCTCACACATGGAGCCCTGACCCACAGGGCAGACTTACACTCAAAGATACGGAGGAGGTTGCAGCAGCATCAGCCTTTCACCTCCCCCATTCCTCAGGCCTGGGTGACAGACATGGTATCTGGGTGTCTGAGACAGATCCCAGCTCTGAGTGACTGTTGGCAGCTGGTGTCCAAGGTGGCTCATGGTGGCTGATTTCTTGACGTGCTCAAGACCAAGAGTGAGCAGGTGACAAGCTCCTCTGTGTCCAGGACACAGCATGTGTCTAGTAGACACCAGGTCCTCTAGGAGCCCCAGCCCCAGGCTTCCATGGCGAAGCTTCCATGGCGAAGCTGCCATGCCCATCCCTTCCCCTCCCAAGCCCAGCAGAGCTTGCTTCCTTGCTCCTCCCCATCCCTTCCCCTCTCCACAAGGATCCCTCCATTCCAGGAAAAAGCTGTGAATTTCTAGGTACCTGTCCCCTCTGCCTTCCCCCTTCCCCTCTCTTGGCCTTCCCCAACCCAGATACACATGGAACAGGCCCCCATTCAGTGTCCTCAGCTGACTGTCAGTTAATCCCTGCAGAGGTGTTAGCTGATAATTAAGACGTTAGCTGAGAACTTAACATGTGATTCCCTGCCAGGAGTATTTTGGTTTTAACAGGTTGCTCTTTGAAATGGGAAAACCTTCAAGACCCAGCCAAATGGCAGACGGGGGATGTTGGGGGGTGGGGGGGATGGATATTTTGTGCCTGGAGCCCTTCCAGCATTCCTGAAACCCACTCTGTCTCACCTCCCCTGTCACAGGGTGGACAGAACTCAGGCATCGGAGCTGCCTCCCAGGCTTTCTCCACCTCCTTAGAGTTGATGCCACTGGACACGTGATGAAACCTCTCTGAACCTCAGTCGCCTCATCTATAGATGGGTTTATAGAATACCAGCCTTGCAGAACTGTGACAGCACACAGGAGCACCTCCACCCTTCAGAGCTCCCATCATCCCCAACTTCCCTTCACTCTTCCTTCCACACCTCTCACCTCCTCACACTCTACCCCTAATCAATGGCCAAGTCTATTCTCTGAACCCCCTGCCATCTTTCCCCAGGCCATGATCAATGAAATCAAACAGCAAGGCCTGGACAGACATGAGATTGTGGGGACATTTGTCAGATGATGGGAAAGGAGCTTCAGAACAAGGAGAAAGAACAGCTCACTCAATAAACAGTGTCCAAACAACTGGCTAGTCATTTGGGGGAAAACTGCTTAGATAGCTTTCCTCAAACCACACCCATAGAAACATTCTGAACGAACCAGAAATTTAAATATTTTTAAATATTATGCGTGCTGCATGCTCAGTCGCTTCAGTCGTGACTGACTCTTTGCAACCCTGTGGACTGTAGCCCACCATGAGATCTCTGCCCATGAGATCCTCCAGGCAAGAATACTGCCACACCCTCCTCCAGGGGATCTTCCCAAGCCAGGGATCGAACACTCGTCTCTTATATCTCCTGCATTGGCAGGTGGGTTCTTTACCACTAGCGCCACCTGGGAAGTCCCTTAAATATCATAAAGAACTAGAAAACAACACAAGACAAATTTTCAAAATGTTTCAGTGGGTGATGCCAGAAACTGTAAAGGAAAATAGTGATGGACTTGACCACAGGACCATTTCAAACTTTTAAGGGGTTAAAAAAAAGCTCCATAAATTGAAATGACCAAAAACAGCCACCAAACTGTGAAAAAATTTTGCAACATATGGCAGTTAAAGGGTTAAATCTCTCATCCTCTTATAAATCAGTTTGCTCTTGCAGGTCAATAAGATGCATTTCACACACCCTCACTCCAAACAAGGAAGCCTGTGACCTCCCCACGGCTAATGCATGATCAATGCTCAGTCTGCATTGTACTCGACCTCATGCTTGAAACATGTCTTGCCCTTGGCTTCCAGGATAGTATACCTGGCTCTCTTCCACCTCACTCATTGCACCTTCTCAGTCATCTTTTCAGTGCCTCCTCAGCTCCCTCACTTCAGGCCAAAGGAGGCTCCAGGACTGGGTCTCCGATCCTTCTCTTTTGTACCTATGTGCTATTTAGTCGCTCAGTCGTGTCCTACTCTTTGCGACCCCATGGACTGCAGACTACCAGGCTTCTCTGCCATGGGGATTCTCCAAGCAGGAATACTGGAGTGGGTTTCCATGCCCCCCTCCAGGGGATCTTCCCAACCCAGGGATCAAAGCTGGTCTCCCACATTGCAGACGGATTCTTTACTATCTGAGCCACCAGGGAAGCCCAAGAATACTGGAGTGGGTAGTCTATTGCTTCTCCAGAGGATCTTCCCAACCCAAGAATCAAACCAGGGTCTCCTGCATTGCAGGTGGATTCTTTATCAGCTGAGGTACCAGGAAAGCCCTTTGCATCTATACTCACTCCATTCATGCTCTTATCCAGTTTCATAGCTTTATGCTGATGACCATGTATTTGTATCTCCAGTTCAGACCTGGGCCCTGAACTTCATCCTCATGTCCATTTCTACTTAGCTGTCTACTAGCATCTCACACTTGACCTGTCCACAGCCGGGGCCCACCTGGGCAGTCAAACCAAGCCCCACACTCGGCAAGGTCCCAGGCTTAGTTTAATGCTCTACTCTCAGCACTCTGAAATTCTTAATATTATTTTTTAAACAAAAGGCCATACATTTCATTTAGCTCTGGCTCCCACACATCATGTAGCCAGTCCCATCCATAGCCGAGCTCCTCTCCTCCCCTACATCAAACCCACTCTTCTCAATCCTCTGCTCTGCGGATGGCAGCCATCCCATCCTCCTCTCTACTTGGGCCAAAACCTTTGGAGTCATTGTGATGGATTGAATGTTTGTGTCTCCCAAAATTCATACGTTGGAACCCCAACTCCCAGTGTGATGGTGTTTGGAGGTGGGATGTGACGTGGGTTAGATGAGGTCATGAAGGTGGGGCCCTCAGGATGGGATTGGTAACCTTAAAGAAGAGGAAGAGACACCAGGGCTCAGTCTCTCCGTGTGCACACAAACACGTCACATGAGCACACAGTGAGATGGTAGTCATCTCCAAGCCAAGGAGAGGGCCCTCGCCAAGAACTGCGTCTGCCAGCACCTTGATCTTGGGCTTCCCAGTCTAAAGAAGTGTGAGAAATAAATGTGTGTTGTTTAAGCCACCCAGCCTATGGTATTTGGTTATGGCAGCTTAAAATGACTAAGACAGTAATCTTTGGCTCTCTCTCTCTCTCTCACATACACACACACACCACCTCATCCAATCTGCCAGCAAATCCTATTGGCTCTACCATTAACATGTACTCAGAATCTTGTCACTTCTCCCCACTTCCATCAAGACCCCCTAGTCCAAACCCCACCATCTCTTCCCTGGGTCATCACAACCATCTACCGCCTGATATGCCTGCTTCCATTCTGGCGCCCTTCAATAGCTGGAGTGATCTGGCTAAAATGAAATTCAGATTGTGTCATACCATTATTCAGAACCTTCCACGTCTCCCTGCTTTCCCCACTTCATTCTGAGGAAAAGCCCAGGCCTTAGGGTGCCCACAAGGCCCTGCGAGGTCTGGCTCTTGATCCCTCCCTGGTCCCACACTCCACTCTCTCCCTCCCTCGCCCTGTTCCAGCCACACTGGCCTTCTCCCTGAGCCCTGAACAGGCCAGGTCTACCCCTAACTCAGGGACCCAGACATCTGTGTGACTCATTCTCTCGCCTCCTACAGGTCTTTCCTTTACTGCCGTCTCCTAGCGAGGCCTTCTTGACTGCCATATCCAAGTATCCCAACACTTCTCATCCCCAACCTGCTCACTTTTCTTCTCATTAGCACTTAGCACTCACACACACACTAGATTTCACTTGATTATCTGTTTCTCCTTGGCTGTCTCTCCTTCACAAGAGCTTAAGTTCCATGGAGCAGGGATTTTGTTTTGTCAATTTCGTTCACTGTTAGGTCCCTAAACAAAACAGTATCCAACACGTGGTAGATGCTCAATTAATGCTTACTGAATAAAGGGACAGATGAATAGAAGAATGAGCTGAGGGTGTGACATGAATAGGCACTTGATAAACAGGCAAACAAATTGAAATGGCCAAAGAACACACACGAATATGCCCAATCTCATCAGTGATCAAAGAAATGTAAAATAAATCAGTTTTACCTACCAGGTTGGCAGGGGTTTAAGTGAGTGATAATGTCAGGTTGGCAAGGGTGAAGGGACAAGGCCTCTTGTATGTGACAAGTCAGCGCAACTTTCTGGAGGTGGACCTGGCCTGTGGGTCAAACCTGGAAATGTGCGTGCCCTCTGACCCAGGCAGTCCACTTCCAGAAACACCCCCAACACAAGTGCACACAGATGTAGGAACTGGGAGGTTCCCTGAGTGAAGTTTATAAATAACCAAACACCAGAAACAACCTAAATGGCCCCTGACAGGATTAATAATTGATAACATAACTTAAAGACTACCCATACAATGGGCGTAAAAGGAAGGGAAGAACACTGGAATGATCTATACAATAATATTAAGTGAGAAATCAAGTGACAGGACAGTATAACTAGTATGATAATTTTTCCTTTTAAAATATGTTTCTAAGCACATAGAAACAAGTCTGGAAGGATATGATATATGGAACTAGTTAGCAGTGGTTAGCCTTGTCAAGAAAGAGATTTTGGGAAGAGCGTGAACTGCATGCTTTAGATACTTCTACGGGGACTTCCCTGGCAGTCCAGTGGCTAAGACTTTGCCTTCCAATTCAGGGGATGTGGGTTTGATCCCTGGTCAGGGAGCTAAGATCCCCAGGCCTCATAGCCATAAAACAGAAAGAATACTGTAACAAATTCAATAACGACTTTAAAAATGGTCCACATAAAAAAAATCTTAAAAATAATCTATCTAAATTGTTAGATCAATAGGTAGATATAGGGAACATACTACCTTAATAGTTGGAAAAATGACTCCGCCTAAGGAGAAAACACATCCCTTGTCTCCCTAGTGCTGAAGGATGCAGAAATAGGACATTCTAAGCCCTCATTATCTGGCCTTGCTTCATCCCTGTTACCCCACCCACCTCCACCCCCACACCCCAGCACTCTGGGTTCCAAGCTCAGGAAACAATTTTCTATTCCTGGTTCCTCTCACAGCTCCACACCTGTCTCACAGCTCTGTTCACAGGCACAGAGGCCCAGCCGACCCCACCCAGTGACCTCCTCAGCCTGAATTCTGCTGTCAGAGAGCCAGAAGGGGGAAGACAAGGACCCCAAGAGCACCCTTCACAGCCAGCCCTGCAGCCTCTAGCGGGAACCCCAGGTCTCTGCCCCAGGGACGGCTTGCAGGACCTATTGACTGTGGCCTGAGCAGGCTTGACTGCCCCTGGCTCCAGGGCCCCCTCTGTAGGCCCTGGACACAGCTGCTCCGAGGGTGCCAACATGGGCCCAGCAAAGCGGGGACTGAACAGAGAAAGAGTGGGGCTGGGGTTTCAGCTCCCATTAACATCACCAGATTGAATCAATAGAATCACAGGTCCCATGCAATATTTGGGACATACTTATGCTGAAAAATGAGCTGTTGTCTTTCTGAAGTTCACATTGAGCTGGACATCCTGTATTTTTTCTGGCAAGCCTAGCTCCCACCGCATCCCAGCCCTTGACCCCAAGCAGAAAGCCTCCACTGGAGCGCCCAGGAGCAACCGAGAAATGTCCTCTCTTGGGCCCAACGCTGAGGGATTAAAAGTGAGCAGGGCTGTTCTTGGTGCCAGAAACAGCACCTCTGCCCTGGGGGTGTCCTGTAGACAGTGGGGACCTTCTGGAGTAAGAGCCCCCACTCACAGAAGCATACACACCAGGCGAGTGAAGATGGCAGCTCCGGCAGGGAAAAGCCAGTGATAGCAATGGATGAGAAGCCTCAGAGGCAAAAGCTCCCACCGCCAAAAGAACTTGGAAGGTGTGTACCACGAAGGATCCTTAACCAACTGCAGACAGCGATGTGTGGGAGCCACACGGGGGCCTCTCCGCGTCTCGGGGACGAGGCCTGGTGAGCAGGGGTTGCTGCTGAGGTAGCCCGCCTCTTGGAGTTCTGGGAACTCCTCCCCAGGAGGCCCTGCGGGGGCCTGGGGGCTTCAAATCCCACGCTGTGTGCCCCTCCATCGCTCTGACAGGGGCTCATCCACCCAGGGCTGGGGAGCCCTACTCTTAGAGTCCTCCCACCCAGTGCAGAGACATAACAAGGGAGAGCCCAGCTCCATCTCCCCCTACCTGGGTCAGACGGCGCCGGGAGGCAAACAGACAGGCCTCTGGGGGCCGGAGGAGCGGCAGGGGGAGCGGCAGCCCGTCCGTCTCGGTCCCAGCATGCACTGTGGGGAGGAGCAGGGAAGTGAGTGCTGACCAAGACTGGGCCTCTGCAACCCAGGGGGGTGCCCACCTCAGCATGGGACACCCCCCACCCGCCACCCCCGAGCAGATCCCGACCCTCTACCCCAGGGGCCTCAACGCTGCCTCCCACTTCCGGGAGGGGCCTTCTGCCACCAGTCTCCTTGGTATCTCCCGGCTCCCTTGAATAGCCCCCCAGGCCTGGCATTCCAGGCCCTGTCCAAACCCCTCGCTTCTCATCATCTCACACTATCTTCCATAGGTCAGGCCCACCTCTGGCAAGTTTTGTTCACCACACACACACATACACAGGCAGTTCTAACTCATTCTCTCTGAGGTTCCCTCTGCTACCCACCAAGCCTGTCCCCTGCCTCCTGGAAGCTTCACCTACATGTCTTCACCCCCAGCACCTCACCCCAGCATGGCTGGCCTCTGCCCCACCACTGCTCATGACACCCTCTGCCAGGACCCCCACTGCCCATACCAATCCTCCTGCCCCAGCTGCTGGGTCTCTGGCCGGCTGCCCTCTCCCTCCAGTAGGAGGCTCCTGACCCACACTCCCCTCATTTTCACCACTCCTCCTCACACACGATCCCATGTCCCGCCTTCCCCTCCTTTCTCCTCCCTGGACCACCCAACTCACACCAGTGTTTCAGTCACCCTCTGTCTATGCTCCCTAGGGGATTCCATCATGCCTGGAGGAGAGTCGAGGCCCTGACCTGTCTCCTGCAGTCTCCTCCCTCCCTCAGCTCCAGTTGCAAGGCCCGCCCTGCAGCACACCCCCCTCCAGCTCCACATAGGCCTGGCTCCTCCTCAGCCAGGTTCAGCTCAAGGCACCTCCTCAGACAGCCTTCCCTGACCACCCTGCACAGGAACCCCTCCTTCCCCGAGTCACACTACCCTGAGTGACTGACGTGTCATTCGGTGTTCCCTGTCTCAACAATCCCACGGCGAGCTTTATTTCCAGTCAGGTTAATTGAGGTATAATTTACTTGCAGTAAAATTTACCCTTTTTTAGATAACAAATTCTAGTGAGGATGTGGAGAAAAGGGAATCCTTGTGCAATGTTAGTGGGAATGGAAATTGGTGCAGTCACTATGGAAAACATTACGGAGGGTCCTCAAAAAATTAAAAATAGAACTACCATGTGATTCAGCAATTCCACTTCTGGGTATATAGCCAAAGGAAATGAAAACACCATCTCAAAAAGATAGATGCACTTCTGTGTTCACTGCAGCATTATTTATAGCAGCCAACATGTGGAAACAACATAAGTGTCCATCAGTGAATGAATGAATAAAGAAGATATGAGATATATACACATATATCTATGTAATAAAATTATTCAGTCATAGAAAATAAGGAAATCCATTTGTGACAACATGGATGGACCTTGAAGGCATTATGCTAAGTGAAATAACTCAAAGACAAATACTGTATTGCAGAATGTAAAAAAAATAGAAATAAAAAACTAAACTCTTAGAAAAAGAGATCAGACTTATGGTTACCAGAGCCAGAGGGTGGGTGGAGAAGGAATTGCAGGAAGATGGTCAAAAGGGCTTCCCAGGAGACTTAGGAGACTCTGGCTCGATCCCTGGGTTGGGAAGATCCCCTAGAGGAAATGGCGACCCACTCCAGTATTCTTGCCTGGAGAATCCCATGGACAGGGGAGCCTGGTGGGCTATAGTCCATGGGGTCGCACAAAGTCGGACACGCCTAAAGCAACTTAGCATGGCATAGCAGGGTCAAAAGGCACAAACGTCCAGTCACAAGATAAGTATGTGCCAGGGACAAGCACAACATGATGGCTGTGGTTAACAGTCTGTTATACACGAAAGTTATTAAGGAAGTAGATCCTAAGGGTTCTTATTACAAAAAGAAAACCTTTTTTCTTCTTTCTTTTCTTTCTATATATCTATATGAGATGATGGCTATTGGGTGGTAATCATTTCACAATATATGTAAATTAAACCATCATACCATACACCTTAAATGTATACAGTGATGTATATTGATTATTTCTAAATAAAACTGGGACAAACTTTACACTTTTTAGTGCACAGTTCTGAGCTTTGACAGCACGTAACCACTACTGCAATTAAGATAAAGAACAATTCTATTAACCGTCCATATCTGAAAATCTCCATGAGTTGTCCCCTTTGTAGTCAACTCCCCTTATCTCTGCCTCTCATAACCACTGATCTGTTTTCTGTCTCTGTAGTTTTGCCTTTTCCAGAATCTCATACAAATGGAATCATCCATATGTAACCTTCTGAGTCTGGCTTTGTTCATTTATCAAATAATGCATTTGAGATTTACCTGTGTTGTTTCTTGTATCAGAATTTCATTCTTTTTTTTTATTGCTGAGTAGTATTCAATTGTTTATCCATTCACCAGCTGAAGGACATTTGGATTTTTTCCAATTTGGGGTGATTATGAATAAAACCACTATAAAATATTCACATACAAGTTTTTCATGAACATAAGTTGCTATTTCTCTTGGGAAAATACCTAGCAGTAGGATTCCTGGGTTATACAGTAAGCATAGTTTTAACTTTATAAAAAATAGCCAGACTTTTTCCCACAGTAACTGTACCATTTTTCATTCCCACTGGCAACATATGAGAGTTTCAGTTACTCTGTACCCTCACCAGCACTTACTATTGTCAATTTTGTAAAAGTCAATGTTAGAGATAAGCAATGGTATCTCATTTTGGGGGGGGAGGTGGCTATCAAATCCAAGTTTATTGAGGGCATTTGTAGAATTGCTTTAACTCTCATTGTCATTTTGATTTGCATTTCCCTACTGATTCATGAAGATGAGTGATTTTTTTTTTAATGTACCTGACTTTTGTTTTAGTACCATCACTATCTGAAAGTACATCTTGACTTAATTATTTCTGTTTATTTTCCATTTCTCCCATCATATGTGAGAGCAGGGACCGTGAGAGCTGCTCCCCCAATATCTAGAACAGTACCTGGTAGTGGATAATGGTGATGATGTTGCACTTACAAGGTCCTGATCGTACACCCAGCACTATTCTGAGTGCTCGACAGATACTAACTCATTTAATCTTCACAAGAGCCCTAAGAGAGACAGGTGCTATCCCCACTTTAAAGAGGAGAAAACAGAGATAGACAGAAGTAACTAACCCAGAACTAACAAGGCGCTGAGCAGAGCTTCACTCTCAGGCAGCTGGAGTCATGATCAATACACTACATGGCCCATGGCAGCCACATTTGCTGAAGGAATGAAAATGTGGAAGAAGGACAACTTCACAACAAAGCCACCCAGTTTCTCTGGTATTTTGTTACATAGCCCAAAGACACGGGCTTCTAGATGCTACCTCCTGGATATTTCCCCTCCAAAGCGTGCCATAGACTGAATATCTGTGTCCCTTTCAAAATTCATAGTTGAACCCTAATCCCCAATGTGATGGTATTGGGAGGTGCAGCTTTGGGGAGGTGATTAGGTCTGAGAGTGAAGCCCTCATGAACAGGATTAGCGCCCTTACAGAAGAGACCCCCGAGAGCTCTCTCATCCCTTGTGCCATATGGGCACGCAGTGAGAAGAGGGCATCGATGAACCAGGAAGCCGGCCCTCACCACATGCTGAATCTGCCAGCACCTTGATCTTGGACTTCCAGCCTGCAGACTGTAAGACGTAAACCACAGTTGTTTATAAGCCACCCAGTTTCTCTGGTATTTTGTTACATAGCCCAAAGACACGGGCTTCTAGATGCTACCTCCTGGATATTTCCCCTCCAAAGCTGAATTCATTCTCACTCTCGATTCTACCTCTCCTCCTAAAAAATTTGTTTTATGTTGGTATTGCAAGCAACCAATAGGGACAAGCGGGGTGAGGTTGAGTCAAACCTGGAGCCTGGTGGTGAAGGGCCCAGGCCTGCCAGGGGGCTTATTCTTTTACGGGGACTCCTCCTCAAAGCTTTTCCCACCACTGCCTCCCACACACTCGGGGCCTCCCCAGCTGGAGAGAATGAACAGGAAGTCATGGCCTCGGCCGTTCAGAAACCCTTGCTCTGAGAACATCCCACAAAATCCTTTGTCCAGACTTCGCTTCTCACTGCTCACTGAATGTCTGGCATATTTCCTCCATGCCCTCCCCGCAACATGTTCCATTTCCTCAGCCCCTTTACAGGTAGTCGAGGCCATATGAGAAGTTCTAGCCAGTGGGCTGTGAACAAAAATGATGTGTCACCTCTGCCCCAATGCATTTAGGAGCCTGTGTGCATCTCTACCATTTTCCCTTCTTTGCCATTGTGGCCAAAGAAGGCCGTGAGTTCCAGGGGGCAGCTACCACATGGTGGAGCTTCAGCCTGGGTCCCCATGTGACTAAATGGACCAGCTTCTGCCACCGTCTCCACTTCCCATGTCGGTCCTGTAGTGTGAATTCATATGGTAAAAGAAGAAGGGAGCCTTGTCACATTTAATCAGGAGTCCCCAACCTCCAGGATCTAATGCCTGGTGATCTGAGTTGGAGCTGATGTAATAACAACAGAAAGAGAGTGCACAGTGAATGTAATGTGCTTGAATCATTCCCAAACCTTCCCCCACCCCAACCCTGGTAGAAAAATTGTTTTCCTTGAAAGTGGTCCCTGGTGTCAAAAAGGTTGGGGACTATGGCATTAAATCACTGAGAGTTCAGAGAGAGCTTATTAGTGCAGCACTTCACTACCCTCCCTACATCCCCACCAGCCACATGGGGGCATATGGTTTAAGAACATGTTTGGATGACTTTCTGGGTGACAGAACTAAGCTCCATTTGGGAGCCCCAAAATAACTAGGATTCCCGTGAGAGATAGAATGACTTCAGTTCCCAAGTTGACGGGTTCCCTGCATTTGCAAGGGAAAGGGGGGCAGTTCCAGGCCCTTCCACAGGATCCACTAGCAGGACAGTCCCCACCTGGAGAAGGGAGGTGGGAGCTGAGTCAGCTGGGAGCATCTTTATGATAGTGAGGGCCTTGGCCCACATTCGAGGACTTGAACTTGACTTTAGAACAAAGGCTGGTACATCTTGAGTTTTATCCCTGACTCAGGCCTGGGACAAGCTCCCAGAAAGGCCCCTGAACTCCAAGCTGGTTTGTCCTGGATGGACAATTTGGGGTGGGGAAGAGGGCAGGAAATCTCAACCAGGGCCTTGAAGCCACAAACAACAATGCGCCGCAGGTTTAATTGTAGGTTTATGTTTTGAACTTACTGGAACTCTACTTCGGCAATTATCACCTTAAACGGTGTGGACTCCTGTGGGACAACACAGGGAACAGGGGGAGGAGGCAGCCCTTCAAGAGGACAGCAGGAGGCCGGTAGAGGACCTGGGGGAAATCCCTTAGTTTATATGGGGTCCCTGTGACTTCTCGCCGCTTCCAAGAAGTAAGATTTGGCTGCCGTAAAATACTCCGCCTCTGCTACTCACACTCACCCCAAATTGGAACAATACAGCTTCTTTGAGGTCATTAAAAAGACTCTTCTTGAGAATGAGTGCTGGGTGCTGGTGTCAATACTTGAATGTGTGCATCCAAAGGCCTGTAGTTCTGAACTGACGCCAGGGTAAATGAAAACTGCAGCATTGCATGGCACCCTACTGAGGTACTGGGGTGGGCTGGGGGTGGGGACTTGGGTCAGAGGCAGGGGTGGGGTTGTTTAAAGTGAAGAAGCCCCTGGAGCAAAGGCAGGATCTGTGGAACCTGGGGACCCGGGGACCTGGGGACAGGGGCTTCCAAAGGAGCAGTCGTGAAGAATCCTCTCTTGGAGGCTTTGGGGTTGGGGGCCTGCAGTTTTTGGTGTAGCTGGTCTCTGGGAAAGACTGAAGCGAGTTTTGCCATCCTTTTGGTTAAGAATAAAAGGGTGTGACTGATACAATATAACTGAAAACTAAACCCTACAAAGAAACAGGCAATAACTGTTCCATTCTTTACCACAAGCATTTATTTACTTGGGGGCTTATTTTGATGATGAGAAATCCATAATGATAAGTTTGGTGATTTCGGTGAGCTTTTTGGCTTAGGAGAAAATTTAAATTGGGTGCAGACCCGAGGTTTTAACCCAGTTTGCATACCTTGCCCCCACCCTGATGACCACAGGGTTTGCTTAGACATACTAGCGGTAAGGAACCATGCCCAGAATTCACTGTGCTTTCTCCTTTTGTTTCCTGCAGGCAAGTTTCCTGACCAATGATGCTGAGAATTACTCATCCTGGGGTCAAGGCTCCAGCAACGGCTTGTGGTTAGAGTAGAGATTTGGCTGAGGTGAGGTCAGCTCAGACCCCTGGCTCAAAAGTACACTCGAACATCCCCACTCAGGGACGAAGGTGTTTTAGGCTTGGACGTTATGGTCTGGTACCCAGAGGCCCAGGCAATGTTGGGATGGATGCACTGGCTCATGGAAAATGCCTGACTAGAACTGCTTGGGGGAGGATTCCCTGAGAACAACATGAATCGTTTCCCCCTGAATGGTTTTTGCTGACTGACTGGGCTTTAATTCACTGTCTGCTAAGTGTCTGGGGGCTGAAAACAGAGGACAAAGTTTCAAAGGCAAATACTGAGAGATGTTCCTGTGGGGAATGGAGGGAGAGCTGGCACACAGCTGAGAGGTGGCATGCAGAGGGAGGATGGGGGGAAGGGAGGGGGTAAAGGGCACGGACATCCCCATCTCGTCCCCGTCACCACAGTCAGCCTCCCCGAGAGCTCAGACCTTGCTCTGCTAGGTGCTTCCCATTCGCTAACACATTCGATGCCCACCAGCACCCTAGGAGACGGGTACTGTCACTGTCTGCATTTCTTTTAGTAATTTAAAAAAACATTCATTTATCTGGCTGCACCAGGTCTTAGTTGCAGCATGTGGGGTCTTCAATCTTTGTTGTGACATGCGGTATCTTTAGCTGTAGCATGTGGGATCTAGTTCCCTGACCAGGGATCGAACCTAGGCCCCCCTGCATTGGGAGTATGGCGTCTTAGCCACTGGACACCAGAAAGTCCCGCTGCCTGCATCTTCAGGATGGGGAAATCAAGGCCCAGAGAAGGGCAGTAACTTGCCTTATTTGGAACAGGGCTAAGTTTCAAACCCAGGCAATCAGGCTGTAGCACTCATCCTAAGAATCCCTGATGAAGCTGGGTTGGCCAGGTTAGACATGAATGAAGGGCTCCTCAGTGCCACTGGCAGGAATTCTGTCTGTAGGTGGTCGGATCCAAGTTGTCCAAAAAATCCACTTTCTGCCACTAGCTCGTGACCTTGAGCGAGTTATTTACACTGAGACTGGTTCCTTACCTATAAAATGTACTTTATATGACAGTAGAGATTACAGAGCACATGTGAGTATGTGTGTGTTTCTCTGTGTCTGTGTGTATGTGTGTTGCCTTGTACAATTCTTGGTAGAGAATGAAAACGCCACGAAAAGCGGACATACCCCCCTACTCCCTGCCATGGAGCCAGAGCACAGATATGCCCATCTCTAGAACTTCCAAGCATGTACACGGGCATGTATGTACTCACGTGTACACATGTATACACATGTGTATACTCATGTGCACACATATCCCAGTCATGTATGTACTCATGTGCACATGTGTCCCTGCCAAGGTGAGCACTCATGTGCATGTGCACACATTTCCCTCCCTCTCCTGTCCTTAACTCAGGCTGGCGGCAGCATCAGCCACACGGTCTCCAGCCAAATACCCAGACATCACTCGTGAGTCCTTTCTTCCCTTCTCTCACCCTCACATTCCCTCGCCACAGTCAGCCAATGCCTGAATATTTCTAAATCGCATCTTCTCCCAGTTCTCCCTCACCCCGACTCCAGCCAGTGTGCAGTACCCCCTCCACCCACCCTCCACACAGTGGCAACCAGAATTACTTTCCCAGTCACAAATTTGACCTCACCCGTGCTCCACTTAAAACCCTCCCAGGAAGCCTAACCAAGCAGGATGCAAAACTTCTGAGTTTCACATAAAGCCCTAAAGAGAAGCCTGACAGAGTTGCCTGAATAAAGATCTAAAGCGTCTCTATGGCCAGAGATACCATAAACAAAGTTAAAAAGATAAATGGCAGACTAGGGGAAATATTTCCAACACACATAAAAGACAAAAGTTTTTAAATCCCTAATATACTAAAAGCTCCTTCATACCCATAAGAAAAAGGCAAAAAGAAAAGAAAAATAGGCAGCAGATATGAACAGTCAATTCACAGAGAAGAAAATACAAATGGCCAGTAACCACATGAAAAGTTGCTCAGCCTCGTTGGGGAGAAGGAAAGTGAGTGTTGAAACCACAGTGAGATGTTTTCCTGGACTGGTGAAAATTAAAAAGCTTGATAATGTTCAGTGCAGAGGGCGGCTGGGGAAATGGCTCCCCACAGATATCAAGGGTGGAAGCAAAAACTAGCCCAACCTTTTGGAAGAGCAATGTGACAGTACCTATTAAAATTTAATAAGCATACCCTGAGCCAGGGCAATTCCACACCTAGAAGCCTATCCTACAGAAAGGCTTACACGTGTCAGCCAAGATATATATACAAGGATGTTCACTGAAGCATTATTTGCAAGAGTGAAAAATTGAAGGCAACCTAAATATCCATCAACCCAGGCCTAGTTACATAAATTTCGTTGCAGCCAAACAATGGAATATTAGGCAACGATTAAAAAGAACACGGGGGATCTGTATTCCGTGACACTGACAGATGCCCACAGCACACTGGGAAATGAAAAATGGAAGTTGTAGAGTAATGTGCATAATGTGATTCATGCCTTTTCTTTTTTTAAAGATAACACACAATAAATATGTTTATAAAGGCACAGAAAAAGTTCTAGAAGGAAGCACACCAGATCAACAACTGTGGAACCTCCGCAGAAGGAGATTTAAGGGCAAAGGAGGAAATTTCTTAACAGGACGCACTTCTATATTGTTTCAGTTTTTATAGGAGCAGATATTGCTTTTGTGGTTAAGACGAGAAAAGAAAAAAAATACCCCATCCATAGCCCCTCAGTGGCTGTAAGTCAAAGTCCACACTGCCTAGGCGGCAGCTAAAGTCCAGGACACCGCCCTTGTGAGCTGCCAGCCCGGGGTCTCCCACACTCCCTTTCAATTCCCCAAACTAAGCCTTTGTCCCTACGGTTCCATCTGCCCGCAGTGTCCTTTCCTGCCTTCCACGCCTCATCTTTCAGGTGGTTCCTCACGTATCGTCACCTTCTGGAAACTCTCCTTGAACACTCCCCCCCACCCTGCAACAGTGACGGCCAGCATCCAGGGAGCACGTGTGTGTGTGTGTCGGGGTTGTGCTGTGTGCTTTACCCTGTACTGACCCCTTCAATCCTCGCAGCAATCCTAGGAAGGTCTGTCATCACCTTATTTAATGTATGAGGAATCTGAGGCACAGAGGGGTTACCCAACTTGCTCAAAGTCACACCAACAGCAATCAACAGAGCCAGTGCGTGGTGGTGCCAGGCAGAGCATGCGTGAAGCCTTCTGCCAGCACTCAGCACACAGGACCTATACCTTCCAGGCTCCCAGATTTGCCTAAGAGCCCCGAGTTGGTGGGTGGGTGAGGTGGGGGGTTGCCTTGTTCCTGCCCCCAGAACCTGGGTGGGTAAGCGTACACAGGGAGGTCTGCTGGGGTGACAAGCCAGCTCCCAACCTCAACCATCCAGGGCTGAAGGAAGCAGCTGGTCTCCCCAGTGGGCTGGGACCAGCTGACCCAGGGATGCTGGGGAATGGCACGGTTTGTGGAGGTGCAGCCCCTCCTGAGGCGAGGACCCAAGCTACTTCCTGCACACCTACTGTGTGCCGGGCCCTAGGGGTCACGGGCCAGGGAAGCCAGGGGCCAGGAGACTGCTCTGCCCTCCACGTGCTTTGAAGTCAGACACATGGAAGCCAGGAGCCAGAGAGGGGAACAGTGGGATGGTGCTAGGAGGAGCAGGAGCCTGGTTTCTGACCAGGACAAAGCAGATGGGGGTCTCCGTGAAGTGGCATCTGGGCCCAGGCCCAGAAGATGAAGGGGGATCTGGGCAGATGGAGTGGGGAAGGGGACTCCAGAGGGCTGGAACAGCTTAAGCAAGGGCTGGAGGGGGGCAAGTGAGGAGAACTCTGGGGAAGAGTCACTGGTTTTGGCTGGAAAACAAGATAAGTTGGGAAGCAGCCGTGGATGTGGGGGTGCGAGTTGCTGGGGCCCTTGGAGGGAGCAGCTGCCCACAGCAAGGAGGGGGCAATCAAGCACGTGGACTGCCCAGGACCGGAACCTGTCAGGCAAATCCACCTCTGCTGTCAGCTCAGGACAGTGGCCTAGTTCCCCACCTCGGTGCCCTCACCTATAGAAAATCATGCAACTTCCAGGACCGTTGAGAGAATTAAACAAGACGGTGGTTTGCAGCACCTTGAACCTCGGGAGGTGGTGGAACACGTCTGGTGGGGGCACCGTGCCGGAGGAGACAGAGGCAGCTCCCTGGGGGCATTGGCCTTTGCGATGAGAACTGGTGTGGGCATACGGCCCTCAAGGCACCCCAGCCCAGCAAAAGTACTCAAATACTAGCCTTGTGTTTAAAGTGTAATCTCCAGGCGATATGATTTCAGACTCTCTGCTTTCTTAAAGAGACGTGAGAGGCAGAGCCTCACAATGTTGAGCAGTCTCTACCCCTCTTAGGCCCTCAATCTCCCCATGTTGAGGGGTAGGTGACAGGTTGGGTGGTTTCTCTAGGCCTGGTTATTCAGAAGGGGCTGAGCCATGGAAGGAGGGAAATGGGCCAGAAGTGACTGTGGGGAGGTGTGGAAACCCAGAGAGGTGGGACCCAGAGAGGGGAGGGTGGGGGATGAAGGAAGCAGAAGACGCTTCTTCCTGGGCTAGTCTCCCAGCCAGCCAAGGGCCTCCTCACACCCCCTACTCCAAGGCCCGCAGCCCCCACCAGAGCCCAGGGCGTATTCGCTCAGTTGGGGGTGGAGAAGCTGGAAGAAGAGGAGCTCCACACTCCCGGGCCAAGTTCACTCCTGGGAACAATGGAAACAGCAGTGGGCGGGCTGGGAGGCAGGTAAGACCTGGAGGCAGGTGAGACCTGGGGTCGTGCCCTACTGGGCTACTTCAGGTTGAGTGCCACTAGGCAAGTCCCTGCATGGCTCCATGTCCTCTTCTATGAGATGAATAAATATGCTTTCCTTGTAAGTAACATTATTACCCTGGGGGCCAGCACACCAGCAACCTGCCTCCTGAACCTATGAGCCCTTTGGTTCACCAGGAGCTGAGCAGGGCCTGGGGGAGTCTCAGCCAGCTCTGGGAGTGAGGGAGAATCACTCACCCCCAGGCACCCCCAAGACCCCCATGGGTGCCATCCTCCTCATCGCCCACAGGGACCCTGTCTTAGCCTACCCACTGGCCCACCTACAGCACTGCCCCCACCCACCTGCTGCCAGAAGAACTCTCTAAGTGAGGCCCACCTCGACTCTGATCACTCGGCTGTAGCTGTTGGCTTGTCACTTCCCCCACCAGCCCCGTGGGCAGGAACTACATCTGATTCATCTTGGCCGTTGCAGAGTGTGGGGTCTGGCACGGGAGTCCTGCCCACAGGCAGCAGAGCTAGCAGTGGGGATGAACAAGCAGGACCATTCACCCCTCCCACCCCAGCACCTGTTGTTCTATTGAATATTCATGACAGTGCTGGGCTCCACGTGGGACTGGGGGAGATCTCAGTGTGGGACCACAATTCAGTCTGTCTGGGATCAGGGCTCAGTGGGGCTGGGGTCAAGGTTCAGTCTTCTGGGATCTGGGCTCACACTGCGGGGCTGGGGTCAGGGTTCAGTCTGTCCGGGATCAGGACTCAGTGGGGCTAGGGTCAAAGTTCGGTCTTCCGGGATCAGGGCTCCGTGTGGGGCTGGGGTTAGGGTTCAGTCTGTCCAGGATCAGGGCCCAGTGAGGGGCTGGGGTCAGGGTGCAGTGAAGGAAGTTTTCTGCCCTCTACCATGAAGGGCTCAGGACTTCTCCCAGCCTTACCCCCTGCTTTGAAAACAACTTCTCCTGCCCCTGGGGTGCTGGGGGCTGTCTTGAGTCCCCACTCTGCCCACGCTCTACCCAGGCAAGGCCTGACCTATGCTCAACTCCAGGCAGCCCTGGAGTGGAGGCAACCCATTCTCACTGTGGCCAGCCACCACCTGACTCCCACAGAAGGGGCTCAAGGTGGGAAGTGCTTCCTTGCATCCCTAACTGGCCTTCAGAAACACAGCAAGGACAGTCAGCCTTCTGGCCTGAATGTGTTCCCAAGCCAAGGAAAAGTGGTTTGTGGGTTAGCTCAGGTTTTTCTATTAGCCACCCCACTGTTCCCACTCTATTAGCCCAGATGATCCGGTGCCAGTGGAGGTAAATCTGGGTCTGGCTGAACAAGCAGGCAAAGGTGTTGGCTGGCACATGGCAACGAGATGTGCCATCCAAACAATTCCTCTTATCACAGCACCTGAAATCCTGCTTTGTGCTCCTTGATTTAAGTCAGTCTTGCTGACCCTCCTCTGAAACCTCCATCCTGAACAGTTTTTAGCTGGGCGTTGGGACTGCCAGATCTCCCGGCCCTGGGTGACTCAGGTCTAACTCAGGTCTGGCACTCACGGGGCTCAGAAATGGGAGCTGAATCAGAGACTGGCCTGAGTGGGCATCACAGAGTTGGGCAGGAGGCTGCCCCACCCCTCAGCACTCCCACCCATCCAGCCAAACCCTCCACTCCCTCTGCCTGCTACTCCCAAGCAGAGGGTCAAGTTGGTTTGCAGGAAAGACACATGGTTCTCATTTTAATTAATTAAAGAAAAATCTAATCACTGCATTAAACTTCTCATTACTCCACTTGAATACCCGTTAAGTAAATTTAATTACCAGAGGATTGGGTTTCCCAGCCTCTTTCATTAGCTTCTGATAAGATGGGGAGTTGGGAGGGAAGGGGATGGGAAGCAGAACAATGCCATTCTCAACCCACAGAGGGCAAGGTGGGCAGTGTACTGGGGCTACTGTGGTCAGGCTTTGGTGTCTCCCTGAGGACAGGCTTGGCCCTGGGCGTGGGGAGACGCTCCTCCCAACTACCTCTAGAAAGGAAAAGGCCTAGAATTTGGATACTGTCAGCGCTGAATGCTTCATTTACAGCCACTCTTGGTTATTTATACCCCACCTCCTTCTAAAAGAGTTTGAGGTTGCTAAGAACAGCACAAGCTGAAAAATAACAGAAGAAATCAGAACAAGGGAAAGATATGCGAGAAAAGAAGAGGAAGCCAAAGGCAAGGCTGCTGAGCAACTACATGCCCCAGCAACCCAAGCACTTATCAGAAAGGGGCCACAAACCAGCTGTGAGCTTCCTAGCAGCCAAGACAAAGAGAGCAACACATTTCAGCACTAAGGTCATAACCAACAGAGTATTCATAAGGAAATGCACACCAGACCTTGGTCTTTCCATCTATAAAAAGGGCAGAGCTTGCGCATGAACTAAAGGAAATGACCATTGGCGAAAGCAGTCAGCAAAAGTTTTCTAGAGCAGGAGGGATCTAAACTAGGCCTTGAAAAAGAGGATGGGGCAGACTCCATCTTTAGTAATCATTTATTATTTGCCTTCCCTAGTCAGAGGCATCTCCTTCCTGCCAGCAGGACTCTAAGCTTCCTTTGAGAAGCTCAAAAGAAGCTTCTCTCTCATTGCTGGTCACATGGTTGGGGAAGGACAGACCCTTACCCCAGTCCATCCTCATTTCCTGTGTATCCAATTAAAGGATCAGGATTATCTTAACCCTGCCAATAGGGCCCAAGAGATTTATAGTCACTTGGGACTATAAATCCCAAGTCCTAACTCCAGGACTTTTATTTGTTCTATCAGAAAAGCAGGCTTTATCTCTAGCCAAGACCCCAGATTTCAACCTGGTAGCCAGTAGCCCCAGAAATTGCTGACACATCTTAGGATTACATCATGTGAAAAGATACTAGGAGTGGAGCCATCACCAAAAAAAGAGAAGCAAAGAATTACAGACAGAAAATAGCTCCCAGTCACATTGTTGAAGCGACTGGATCAAGCCCTGCCTGAAGCCCAACTTACCCCCAGACACTTCAGTTTCATGAGTTGATAAACTCATTTTATTGGAATAAGATTTTTGTTACTTGAAACCAAAGGGATCCTCACAGACACAGTGTTCAGAAAGGTATCCTTCCAGTTCCAGAGATGGAGAAGGAGCCAGGGAATGGGCAGGTAGGGTGTGCCACCTACCGTGACTGCCACTGTGCCCCACTGAGTCCTGAAGCTTGAGGAGTTGCTTCGGTGCAGGCTGGGGTGAGGAATAGGCTGGGGAGTGGGTCCAGGAGCTGGGCAGGGACAGAGCCCCGAAATGCTGGCAGGAGGCAGGCTCAATGCAACCAGGACATGGCTGTGGAGTCCCTAGAAAAGAAGAAAAGCAAGAATGAGCAGTATGGTTCACATGGGGGACACAGGGGCACAGGGCATCAGGCAGACAGTGGTCACACCTTTCCCAAGGTGAGGCCAGAGTCTGCCAAGTCTGTCTTCACTTCCTCACCTCTTGTACGTCACTTACCCCTTTACTGCGCCCTCACCCAGAGTACCTCCAGGCTGCAGAAGAGCATCTGTAGGAGCCCTTCCCTCTGAAGAGAAGGGAGGATGGGGGAGGGGTGTGCAGGCATGGCTGGAATCCATGTGCTATTGTCAGACTGTATGTGCCTGGTGGCAGGCGGAGGGCAGGGGAGCGTCCCCCTCAGGACTGTGGACTCATTTCTCACAGTTCCTCTTCCAGTGAGTGTCCAGAACCGGGCCCAGGGCCTGAGGTAGCCAGAACAGGACAAAGGTGAGTGAGGCAGCTATCTTCTTTGATCACTGGTCTGGACTTCCAAGTGGCTTCCCTGGTGGTTCAGATGGTAAAGAATCTGCCTGCAATGCAGGAGACCCAGGTTCAATCCCTGGGTCAGGAAGATCCCCTGGAAAAGGGAATGGCAACTCACTCCAGTATTCTGTGGGTTTCCCAGGTAGCACTAGCGGTAAAGAACCCACCGGCCAATGCAGGAGACTTAAGAGACAAGGGTTCAATCCGTGGGTCGGGAAGATCCCCTGGAAGAGGGCATGGCAATCCACTCCAGTATTCTTGCCTGGAGTATCCCATGGACAGAGGAGTCTGGTGGGCTACAGTTCATGGGGTCACAATAAGTCAGACATTGCAAGTCTGATTGAAGAGTCAGATTGAAGCGACTTGGCACACTGGACTTCTAAAAGAATCCTAGAGAGGACAGTGCTCAACCCAAGGGAATGAATGGTGTTCCAGGCATGGGCAGAGAGCAATGTAGCACCTCTGAGTGCCTTCCCATCTTAAGAAGCAGGAAACTGTCTACTCTGCCTTCACACATACCTCCTTTGGGCACTGACCCAGCTTTGGGGGGCCACCCCTCAAGGGGGTGATAAACACAGTCTTCCCCAGCTTCTCTGAGGCCAAGTGGCACCTTTGGGGAGGGACAAAGGGTGGAGCTATTTCAGACTCAGGACATTGCCTGAGGTCCTGGCTGTTGGAAAGTCACTAAGCCTCTTTATCCCTTCATGAGTCCTCTGATCTAAGGGATACTGGCTTGCTTCTTGGCTCCGTAAAAAAGGCACAACGACCGAGATCCTGCGTCACAGAACACTCGGCTGACTGGGTCTCCAGAAACATCTCTAGATCAGTGCAGTGGAATTGAGCTTTCTGCAATGATGGGTGTGTTTGATACCTGTGCTGCCTGATAGGATAGCTGCTAGCCACATGTGGATGTTGAAATGAGGATAAAGACACTAAGAATCTGATTTTTTCTTTTCTTTTATTCATTTATATTTAAATCTAAATAGTCACATGTGGCTAGTTGCTACCATATTCGACAGTACAGCTCTGGACCAACCCTTGCCTAGCCTCTGGCCCCAGTGCTACGCGTGCTCAGTGGTGTTGGACTCTTTGTGACCCCATGGACTATAGCCCGCCCAGCTCTTCTGTCCATAGAATTTTCCAGGTAAGAATACAGGAGCAGGTTGCCATTTCCTAACCCAGGGGATCTTCCCAACCCAGGGGTAGAACCCGCGTCCCCGGCGGCTCCTGCATTGCAGGCAGATTCTTTCCCTCTGAGCCATTGAGAAAGCCCCCCTGGTCACAGTACCCAGAGAAAACTGAGGTCCAGAGAGGAGATAGGATTTGTCCAAGGTCACATAGAGAGTGGCAAAGGCAAAATCTATAACTTAACTCTTCAGACTCCTAGCCCCAACTCTCAAAAGCACCCACTGACCTTCCCATGTTGGGCTCATGTTCTCCCGTCCTGATCAGCACCATCACACACAGTGTCTTGCTATCCCATTAACCATGCTACTGCTCCCAGGACAGGGTATCAGGCCACCTTTGAAGGGATCATCTCTCCCAGCCACTGCTGTTGGCCAATCCCTCAGGCCCCTAGTCAAGCAGCCCCAAAGAACATTGCTGGGGAAATCATTCATCAGAGAGGAAGTGCCCTGGGCACAGAGCTGGTCACTGCAGGGTTATTAATAACAACAAAATGCTGGAAGCTGCCTAAACATCCCACAATACAGATGACGAAGTGCATCATGACACTGCTGTTTGATGGAATATTATACAACCATTAAAAGTGATAAACACAGAGACTTGTAGCAGCACAGAGCAATGTTCACCTAACAATATTGAACAAGAAAACGGAAAATGGATGAGGGTAGGGCAGGGTTGCAGTGGTTTACAGGGCTCTGTGCTCACTGAGCCCACTTATATCTGTTATCCCAGCCTGCACTGCAGCATAATGACATCCAGAGTTCATACCCATTCTAGAGATGGAGGAGCTGAGGCTTCAATAAGCCACCCACAGCCCTGGTGACATGGGGAGGGAGGGCTAGAATAGGGCTTGAACTCTTTGATTTCTGACTCTAAGGACAGACTTCCACAGCTGTTTCTTTGTGCCATGATGGGGATGTTAACTTTTGACCTCTCCTTTTTATGTATTAACTCATCTTATTTAACAGATACATTCTAAGTGACTTACAAACATGGGCTCATGTGATCTCTACAATAGCTGTAAGAGGGAGCAATTGATACTCTTTTTTTTTTTTTTTTTGATCAGGAAACTAGGGCACAGAGGTCAAGGGTCACTTCTACTTCCAACATGGTCTACAAGGTTTCAGTGTTGTCTTCACAGGAGAAGGGCAAGGTGACAGGGAGGGAAGAGCTGTTGACTCGGAGCAGTAGAAACACAGGCGTATGTGTGCAAGCACGTGTGTATGTGCATGTGTGTCCTCCCTTTCTAATTGCATGGAAATGCTTTTTTGTAGCAATTGAAAGAAAAAAGGAATAAAATATTGTATCAAAAATTCTTTACAAAACAAGCACAAACACAAAAATGAAAACTTATTCAAAATTAAAGCTACCAATACATCCAAGAGACTGTGAACGCAATCCAGCCCCTGGCAGCCAAGCTCATGTCTCTAGGCTTTCGTGCCAATTTCCTGACCCCGAACTCCTCCCTCCTGCCTGGGTGAGATCCTCACCTCAGAGGGCAGCGAGGAGCAGCCTTGTGTGCAGGTGGACTTCAATAAACACCTCCAGGAGCCCTCGGCACAACACAGCAGGCCAGCAGACAGACTTCAGAGCCCGAGCTGCCTGCGGCACTACTGTCGCTGGCCAGGGCTGACCTCAAAAGGCCAAGACATCCAGGCTTCTGCCTCCAGCCCCAGGCAGCTCCATCCACAAAGTGGAACAACCGAGCCACCCAAAAGGTAAAAGACCTCATTGGAGGTCACACTGCTACTGAACAGAGAAACATATGTGTGCACATGCCTATGCGTGCATACAAGCCACACGTACACGTGTCTCCCGTGTTTGCTAAGTCGCTTCAGTCGTGTCCTACTCTTTGCCACCCTGTGGACTGTAGCCTGCCAGGCTTCTCTGTCCATGGATTCTCCAGGCAAGAACACTGGAGTGGGTTGCCATGCTCTCTTCCAGGGCATTTTCCCCATCCAGGGATCGAACCCTTTTCTCTTAAGTCTCCTGCATTGGCAGACAGGTTCATTACCACTAGCGCCACCTGGGAAGCCCTGTGTGTCTCCCACGTGTGCGTATAATTAAAATATCAGGTGATACTCAGCTTATACACACACACAATGATGATTACATTACTAACTGCTACCATATCCACAGTTGTGTTTCTATTTCTCCTGTACATTTTTCTGTTATTTTTCATTCTGTCACCAAATACTTACGAGCACTTACTATGTACCAACTATATTATAGGTGCTAGAGATTAATTGGGGTGCCCCTCACAGGGATGGGGATACAGATGATAAACAAATAAAGAAACAAGATAGTTCCAAAGAGTGACAAGTGCAATGAAGATGAGCCTGGGCACGTGAAGGAGAGCGCCTGGGATGGGGCTCAAGGGTCCCTCGAGCGGGAGGATCTGAGGAGGCCTTTCTGCAGAGGCCACATCTGAATTTACACATGGACAATAAGAACTCAGTCAACCTAGAGCAACAGAAGCAGGGCAACGAACAGAGTGGGGAAGAAGACTGGTGTTTCTGAGGAGCCACAAGCCATTTGTCCCCTGGAATGAGATGGGCAGAGGTGGGGCAACTGTGGAAAGGAGGCCACAGAGGGAGGCTGGGCCCTGAAGGCCAAGGTAAAGCTTCGGTCTTCATCCCTAGTGCAATGAAGAGTCACCTCGGAAGTGCTGGGACGTCTTACTCGTTGTGAAAAGTTCCTTTGGGCTGCCGACTGGAGACTGGATTGAAGAGGAGCAGGCCCAGGAGCAGGGGACCCGTGGGCTGGCTCTGGCAGTTGCCCAAGACAGGGAGATGCGCCTTGGGCCAGGGTGAGGGAGGGACTAGACAGATTGAGGATATATGCTGTTGCAAACACAGCTCATCAGCAGTTGGTTGATGAGTTGGATGTGAGGAGGTGGGGGTAAGAAAAAGGAATCAAGGATGACTCCTAGATCTTCTACCATGGACACGAACTGCTTTTACCACCAGACCCCCCACGAAAAAATTTTAAATAACTGTTAAAAAATAACAGCAGATGAGCCATCATGAAGACCGCCACCCCCCACACACTGAGTCTCACACCCCCCAGGGTGCATCTTTCTTTTCAAGCCCCCGCTGTGTTCTCTGGTCCTGCATGTAGCACACAGGGCAGGAAAGAGATTGGGTCCCACCCTCAGGCTGGCAGGAGACAAGACTGTCCAAAAAGACAGGACAGAGAAGGACAGGGGAGGGTATAGAGGGGCTGGTTCAGAGCAGGCCCCCAGCACGTGCTTGTTAAAGAACATGCTGGCTGAACCTGAGAAGTTCTAGCATGGGGCGTGGGACTGGGGAGGCAGGGCGCAGCATCTGGGAAAAGCATGAGTTTGAAGGTGAGACCATCCAGGATTTGAGTCTCGGCTTCATCCTAGCTCACTATGGGACCCCGGGAAAGTTCCTTTGCTTCTCAAGGCTCAGATCCCACAATCCTCCCACTCAACGTTGTGATGAAGACTCAGTGAAGTGATAAATGTCAAGAACTGACATTTATAACTATTAGCACCTTTCCCCTTTTGTTTAAAAAAGGGCGAAAGAAGTCAGTTTAAGCTTAGACAGGCAAACTTACATCTATTCCAATCAAGATTCTGGAAGTGTTGCCGAGAATGCCAGGAAAGCCAATGGTAAGTGTCAGAATTTCATGACCAAAGAGTCTTGTGGGAAAACTGCATATCCTCTCTTGGCTGCTCAAAAGAGTGACACACACTCCAGCCAGCCACAAGTGAGGCCCTCGTACATCCTTGTCGATGAGACAGAAAACTATGGCCTGGGCTTCTCAGTGGTTAGCTATATAACCACATCCAAGAAAGTGGGAGAATGAGGCGGACTGGCCCCTGGGATGGAATCTCACTGGCATCAGCAGGGTTGGTCCTTGGCCCTTCCTGGAACAAACTTTTTTGGCAGAAACTAGAGACTAGGGTGTGGGCTTCCCCATTGGCTCACTTGGTAAAGAATCTGCCTGCAAGGCAGGAGACCTGGGTTTGATCCCAGGGTTGGGAAAATCCCCTGGAGAAGGGAATGACAACTCACTCCAGTATTCTTGCCTGGAGATTCCCATGGACAGAGGAGCCAGGCGGCCTACAGTCCAACTCACAAAGAGTCAGACACAACTAAGCGACTTTCAACTTCAGAGACTAGGATAGAACTTTGAAAGGAGGTCCAGCCTGGAAGGGTCAATTAGGGAGTCAGGATCCCCTGTCCAAAGACCTCCATTTACCCAGGAAGGGGCCAAAGTGTACAAGAGAGGGTGACTAGGCCCTGGCTGAGTTCTGTGAGTAGCTCTAAGAGTGGCCAGGGAGCTGTGGCCTCTGTGGATCCTGGTGGCACGCGAGGGCTGGGTAAGCCAATCACTCCAACTCTGGAGATGCTGCAGCCATACTTCATCCTCGATGTATCTGTCTAGATGATTTTGGATAAAGTGAGGTCTGTTCACAGGGGCTTGACAGGAAGAGGTGGGTCTGAACCCCATGTTCCCTGGGGAAGCCTTGAGGGCCTGGTCAGGACTTCAGGTCCCTGGCATTGGCATTTATGGGCCCAAAGAGCAGAGCTAGGCCCAGTGAGGGAAGATTCCAGGAAGAGAGACTGCTTTTCAGCATGAAGAGTAGTGAGCTCCCTGTCCCTGGGGGCATGCAAGCAGAGGTCTGGAGAATATATATGCTGGGTAGGGATTTGCACTAAATGTGGGGGTTGCTTTCAGCCATGGGGTTCTGTGAATCAGGACTAGATTATGTGGATCAAAGAGGGTGTTACAGAGAGTGAAGGGAAGGCAAGATAATGCCCAGAATAATAGTTGTTATTATTATTATTACTACATTATAGATCACCAACATTCCTATCTATTCTCTAACTCGATCTTCTGCCCATCCCAGAGGCACAAAGGATGATTAACCCCATTTAGCAGATGTGAAAACTGAGGCCCAGAGAGGGAATAAGACCAGCCTGAGGTCCAATAGCACATTAGCCCCACACCGAGGAGCCTTCCCCTCTGAATTCCAGTGGTCATCCCATCACTCCTGCTGCAGAGGAGGGAGCAGAAATCTGCCCTCCAACCAGGGCTCCTGTCCATTTGCCAAGACTCCCTATCCCTGAAGGTTAGAGGCTCTCTTTGTGCACCCCCACAAAAAACCTTGGAAGGGAGTCCCAGCCCAGAAGGTGTCTCCTCCCAGGTTACATGTGTCCTGCTCCCCGCCGCTTTCCTCTCATTCCCCTATGGTCCTGCCACAGCCCCTTAGGTTGGTTCCTTCAGACCAGATTGAGGACCAGACACCGGGCTTTGCCCAGGAAATGAACTCAAGGGGAAGGGTCCCTCCTGCTCAGCCTTATTCTTCACCTCACACCTACACAGGCAGCTTGAGACTGGGGAGAACTAGAGTCCACCTTACCAGGTATTCCACCAGAACACCTTCCCTTTTCCAAGGCAGAGGGTCAGAGAGAGGACATCTGGGCAGGAGACGTGACAGTGTCAGGGAGTGGGGAGACTGGGACCACCAAGGCAGGAGAGCTGCCACCTCCAGTACCACCCATGCCACATCATACATCGAACCCCAGGGTATTCCTGTGAGCCAAGGAGCAGCATCTCACTTTACAGGTGATGGAATGAAGGCTCAGAGAGATTAAGAATTTGCTCAAATTCAAAATACTAAATTGAACAGAAACAGCCTGTAAGTTCTAGAGCCAGGATTTGAATCCAGGACTGGCTGGTCCTAAATACCCTGTGCTTTCCCAGGCTCCCTGCTGCCTCCATAGAAGTGCAAGGAAACTCAAATAGGCAGCCTGGTGAGCAGATGAAAGGGGGGGCAGTGGGGGCAGAGAGAGAAGACAAGACAAAAAGACAAAAGACAGAGATCAGCTGGGACAGACAAACTGACAAGTGGACCCTGCAGGGGCCAGAAGGAGGCAACTACAGAAGCCCCCATCTTGATCAATGAAAGGCCCCCAAGTGCCACCCCCGCAGCCATCTGCTCCTCCAATTTAGCTACTAGTCTTCCCTAGGTCCTCCACAGGATGCCCGGGTCCAAGGAGCAGAAGAAACTTCCCGTCCTGGGAGTACCACATCAGTGAGGGTGTCAGGTCAGATCCCTGGGTCTGGGCAGAGAAAGGAGGTGGGCAGAGAAAGAAAGGAGCCAGTTCTGTCCCTGGGCAAGGCCCTCAGCCCAGCTTCTGTTTGCCCCTGCCAGGCTGGAGGGTCCAACGGCCCCAACAGCCCAGCAGGTACAGCATTCCTGCCAGCCCCACATGTCTGGGGGAGCATTCTGGGCTAGCCAGGTGTCCCCAAGTCCCGCTGGCAGCCGAGCACAATTGGTCTGTCCTCAGAGCATGCAGGGTTTAGCAACAGCCTCTCAACTGAATATTTAAGAAGAAAATTACCCCTCCTGCTTTTTTTTTGGTTTTTGTTTTTTTTTGTTAAGAGAGAGAGAAAGGGAGGGAGCAGGAAGCCAGCAAAGGAGGGAGAGGGAAGGAGGGTGGGAGAAACCTACCCCAGCATTGCAGTCAAGGTCACAGGCATCGTTGTGGGGCAGTCGCGGGCAAGGAGCCTTTAATCTGGGAGTTCAGGCCGAGGAAACTAAACGCTGGAAACCGGAGTACATTACTGCCCTGAATGATCTGTCGGCTTCTATTAGGCTAAATATCCCTGGATAATAGGGAATTATCCTCTGAAAAGGCAAACTGCCGGCCTCTCCAGGGAGGGGGGTGCGGTGGGAACCTCTCATCGTGAGGGCTCTCCCACGGTGATGGGGGGAGGAAAGAACAGGTCCAGCTAGGAAAGCCGCCCCCATCCCACACCCCCTTCCTGGGAAAGTCACAGTCACCAGCTATGCGAAGCTTTTGGCGGCTGCCAGCACCCCACCCCCTCCTCCCCAGACTCTCCCTCCACTAAGGAGTCTGAAAAGATGCTAGACACAGGGTCGAGGCCAGACAAAGCCTCCGTGACAGCAGGTGACTGTGGGCAAGTCCCTGAGCCCCTCTGAACCTCTGTTTCCCTGTCTGCTAGATGGAGTTAATAATACTCACCCAAAGGCTGTGCCAAAGGGAGGAGGAAGCTGGCGCCCAGCCTGGCACAAAGTGGGCACCCAGGACAATTCTGCTCATGCCGTTCTGCCCACTGGATGAAGAGGACCTCCTCTTCATCCCCTCCTCCTCACCGTCACTGGCCCCTGCAGGGCATCACCCCCTTTGCCCCATTCTGCCCACTATGAGGACCTCTTCATCCCCTCCTCATCCTCACTGGCCCCCACGGGGCACCACTTCCTCCGCCAGGAAACCCTCCCTGGCCCCCAACCTTGGGTATCTCCTATAGCCAGGACCCCACCTTCTGGGGTTCTGGGCTCTGCCAGCTGCCAGTGGTTGTTCACACATGGGACCTTCAGCTTCAGGGGTTCCCTCTGAACCAAACAGTATTTCCGCCTTCCCATCCTCCCCAAGCCCTCTCACCCGCACGACTGGCACTCAGGACTCCACTCAGACGTGCAGACTGGGGCTGGAGGAAGCCAGGATCAGGCATGGACTGGGTCCATGGAAGGGCGTCACTCGTGGAAACGCATTCGGCACCAGCGAAGCCACGCCAGGAAGCCAGAAATTTCAGAACACGAGTCTGCAATGGCAGCCAGACCATCTGCAGGCTGGCCAGGGCACAAGGCAGGGCTGGGCCAGGTCAGAGAAGCATAGCGGTGGGACTTAGTACTGGGTTCCTGGCACAGTACCGAGGCCCTGGAGGTGTTCAGGCCAGGAAGGGCCTCAGGGGTCAAGAGGGGCATGGCTGACCTGTGCGGGGAGAGGAGAGGGTCAAACGAGTAGCTGGGTGTGGAGCAGCGACATACCCAGCTGAGCATCATGGGTACTCATGTCCAAACAACACTGTCCAACTTTGTCAGACCAGTTCAGTTCAGTTCAGTCGCTCAGTCGTGTCCGACTCTTTGCGACCCCGTGGCCTGCAGCATGCCAGGCCTCCTTGTCCAACACCAACTCCCGGAGTTTACTCAAACTCATGTCCATTGAGTCGGTGACGCCATCCAACCATCTCTGTCATCCCCTTCTTCTCCTGCCTTCAATCTTTCTCAGCGTCCAACTTTGTAAAGTCTTTTAAGTCCACTAGTTACTTTGATCTGCATAGCCTTCAGGTGAGGGGACAGATTGTGTGTGAGTGCTAAGTCACAACTAACTCTTTGCAACCCTATGGACTGTACCCCGCCAGGCTCCTCTATCCATGGGATTCTCCAAACAAGAATACTGGAGTGGGTTGCCATGCTCTCCTCCAGGGGATCTTCCCAACCCAGGGATCGAACCCACGTCCCTTATGTCTCCTGCTTTGGCAGGCGGATTCTTTATCACTATCGCCACCTGGAAAGCCCGAGGGGACAGTTCAGGGATTACTTGTTAGCAGTTCCTTAGTTCATTCATTCAACAAGAACTTGCGGAATGCCTGCTTTGTTCCAGGCATTGTTCTGCCTCGCTCAACAGAGAGGAAACAGGCCCAGAAGTGCTGCCCAGGAAGTTCCATGGTCCCATGGAGCAGGTGGAAGTCCAGGCTGCTGTCAGCCCCCATTAGTGAGAGGGGCCATGGGGCCTCTGCTATAGCCCCAGAGACTGCAGGAGTGACCAGAGATGCCCATGGGCTGGGAGACCCAGAGAGCCTCCGGAGACAGGGAAGGAAGCGGGGCAGTGCCAGGCAGGAGCTATGGAAAGGGGAAGCCCAGTGATGGGTGAAGGGGGATCATGGGCAGGAGGGGCCTCAGTCTGGAGTGAAAGCACCTCTTCCTCCAAGGCAGGGGTGGGAAGCCAGAAGGTGTGAGGGGAAGGAGGGAAGTTCACGGTGGAGGGTGCTGAACTCCGTGGGTAAAGGCTGGGGACAGGGCAGCAGAGGCACAGGTGAGGAATGACCAGGCCATCAGCCCCACCCAAGGAGAGGAAGCAGCACGCAGGCAGGGCCAGAAGGTAGGGGTAGGGGGTCAGAGTGGGCCCATCCGGAGGACCTGGAGCCTGGCTGGGGCCTCTAAGATGTCTGAGCTCTAGAGGAGGGACAGACGGCAGGGAATCCCAGCAGGGAGAAGCAGGCCCCATGACCGCCCTAGTGGGTGCCCAACCCAGTAGCCTTAGGCTGCCCTGTGCCCCCAGGGGACTGAGAACCTCCCTGGGGTGTGGGCTCCCAAGGGCCCAACCATGGGAAAAGCCCAGAGCAGGCTACATGCCTCTGGATTCTCCCTGCCACTGAAGCGAGCCCCTGAGTCAGCTCAGGAATGGCTCTTCCCTCTCAGTTCTTTGAGCCAGCCCATCCACTCTGAGCAGTCGCCAGCAGGTTCCCCACTTCCCTGGGCGCTCCTCTCCTCATAGGTAAACTGAGGCAGACCTCACCTCTCAGTGGCCAGCCAGGTCAGGAGAGCACTGCCCAGTGCCCGGATGCACACACAGTAGGTGCGCACAGATGATTTGGCCCCTTCCTGTCCCTGGTAGCGGAGCCTCTTCTAGTCCGCACATAGCATCCGCAGTGCCTCGCACGCACTTTTGCTCAGTTCACTTTTACTGAACTTTACAGCTAACCAGCTGGTAGCGGTGGAAGGAGGTCAGAATTCTGCCCACTGGACGCAGTGGGGAAGGGGCTGAGAGAAATCAGGACATCGTGGGAGGACGTGGCGACACCCTGGGGAGCAGACGTGAGGACGCAGCAGAGGCCGAGGTTGCTGGGGCGGCAGAGGTCCCTGCTGTCGCCACACACATTAGCACTCCTTAATAATTCAGCAGGCAGGGGGGCCAGGGGAGGGGCAGTGAGGGCGGCGGGGATGGGGTTCACCCAAGTGGAGGGTCCCAGGGCAAGTGGGCCCACGGGGCCCCAGGCCTCCTCATGGCCCCCACAGCCTTGTGAGCTGCTCCTCCAACTCATCCTGCCCATTTCAGAAGCTACCTCACTGTGTGCCAGGCCTCACCCAACCAACCAAGAGCATTGGAGAGAAACTGACACAAGTCAGAGGGAAAGAAGAGCCACTTCTGGGAGGAGGGACAGAACCTGGAAGGCTTCACAGAGGAGGTGGCTTTTCAATTGCTCTGCATCTCACCTGGCTTTTCTGTGAAACAGGACTATATACTCCTCCTCCTCTTCTTACTACTACTATTGTAACTACTACTATTAATAATAATGCCTTAAGTATCTGGGGCGCTCACTTGGTGCTAGGCCCTGTGTGAACACTTTGTGCCCAGAGAAATTGAGCTGGAGCTGAAGCCAAGCCCTCCCCCTCCTAGCCTCCCTTTGGCTGGACCAGCTGGTGGAGGGTTGACTGAGGTCTGAGCCTTGGGCCAGCTGCAGCGAGGTCGGTAGGCAAGATGGGTGTCACTAGTAGCCAAGGTCTGCGAGTTGCCCCAGGTTGTCAGCATAACTCCAAGTGAGTGGGGTGGGGGAAGGGGGTGGGGGAGGGAAACTTCCAGAGCCAGGTCAGAGGCAGCAAGGTCAGAGGTTACACAATGACCATGGCAGCAGCTCATTTTGGCCCTCCCAGTGTTTAAAACGCTGGTGCTGAGTACGGCCTACACCTGTCCCTTCAGCCTACCCATCTCCCACAGGACCAATCTCACCCACATGCCAGCTTCCAGAAGTCCTCTGGCTCTCAAGAGGCAGGGTGGGGAAACCACAACTATGCTAGGCAGTAGGTATTATTGATCCCACATGATGAGAAAACAGGTTCCGAGAGATGATGTCCCCTGCCCAAGGTCACAGATGGGAATGGCCAAGCTGGTACTCATACCTGGGACTGTTTCCAACAAACAACGGGATGCCAAGGGCTAAAAAGCTCATGGGGCTGAAGTTGGAGGGTGTCTCAAGCACAATCAGTAGGCCTGGGAGAGGCCTTTGAGGGGTGAAGTCTTTCTGGCTCCCCTCCCAGTGGCTTCAAGCTGTCCACAACCAGGACTCAGATGGTCTGGCAGTTTGAGAAGATGAGGAACTAAGAGGCAGGGGATGGTGAAGGAGACCTCTCATGGTGGCTTCCAGCAGCTCTCTGCCTCACCCCAACCCTGCCTGAAAGCATCCATCTCCCTGGTGGCCTGATATTGCCAAAAGGGCTTGAGAAGGACTTTTTAATGAGGCTGAGGTAGGAGGCAAAGGGCGTGGTTAAGGAGAGATGAAACTCAGCCCAAAGATAGAACAAGACCACCTGTGGACTAAGGCTAGTAGCCGGGGATGGGAGGGGGTGGTCAGGAAGGCCCAAGGGAACAGGTCTCATGGTGCCTAGACTCCCACTATTAGAGCATAATTCCTCTGAGTTCCCAGAGGTGTTTGGTTTCCATAGACTTTGAACCAGGGAGAGACACCATCTAAGAATACCGGCAGTGGGTAGTAGGGCTCTGAGGTTCTGGCCCCACTCTTTTATTGACATACTGTGCTTCTTGGCACACGTATCTTTCCCGCTCTACTCCCCAGTTGCCCCATCTGTAAGATGCCCAGGCCTGAAGGCTGGGGGACACGGAAGGGGAGTGGAAACACCCTAGACAAGTAACCCCTTCCAATGCCCGTATCGACTAGACGCAGGCTCCATGCTCAACATAATCCTCTGTGGTCTACCTTTACCCTCTCAACAAGGCCATGCCATAGATATCGGCACTCCCATTGTCTAGGGGAGCACACTGAGGCTCACACAAGAGAAAGGACACTTCGAGCCTCCAGGAAGAGTTCAGACAGGCCCCACGAGTGCTGTTTTGTTCAGCACTCTGGACAGCTCCCAGCCACTGCCTTCCTGGCCACCACCCGGTCACCCCCACCTCTCACACACACACATACTCTTAGATATGCCTGCTTTTCCCAACTCCCTCATCCTATATAAACTTCACCTAGCTTTTCTTTACTGCTCCAGCTGCACTGAACTCTCCTGGGCTCCTGGCATGGCTGTGATCTGTGCACACAGCACTGGGACCTAGGTCAGTAGTTCTTGCTCCCTTTTACTTCTCTGACTTAAATCTCATTCTCTCAGCAGCAACCTGAGGGCAAGGAACTAACTCCCTCTCTCCTTTCTCTGCCACAGTCTGGGCACATAGAGGGGACTCGTGGAAATCCACTGGTTTTGGATCGGATGTGGGTGAGAATTGGCTGAATAACTCTAGGGTCATCATTTTACTTCATTCATTGAGTTTCAGAGTCCCCAGCTGGGAAAAGCGCTGATCCTGTCCATCTCACAAACCCACTGTGATTTACACAGAGAGTGCAGATAAGCCATGCAAGGAGCTGCTACCCCCATGACAGTGTGACTACCTGCTGACACCCCCTTAAATACCCTCCTAGGACCTCATTCAAGTTATGGACCACTTCTCCCCATTAAATATTCCAAATGATTCATAAATAGGTGGATTAATATCAGTGAGAAAAGTCTGGGGCTAGTAGATGGGTCAGAGAAGCCCAAAAGAACAGCTGGTACGGTGCTCAGAGTTCCACTATTAGAATTGATGCCTTTGTGGGCTCATGAGTGTTCAGTATCCACAGTGGCTTTGAGCCTGAAAGCAGAAACACCTAGGAATATTGACAGTGGAGGTGGGGTCTGGGGTTCTGGTCCCTCTTCTCTACTAACATACTATTACTTAGTACAAGTGTCTTCTCCTCTCTGGCCTGCAGCATGAAGTATCCAGGCATACAAGAGGTGAGGTGGCCCTCTCTGCACCACTTCCTGGAAGGACAAGAGGAAAATGCCTGTAGGAGTGATGTCAGAGGTGCTGGGAAGGACCCTCTAAAGCTCTCAAATCCAGGACTATGATGCCCAAATGCCTCCACTGGGATTGCCAAACTCCTTTATCCTCCAACAAAAACCAAAGTCAAACCCTTGGTCTTTAGGGGACCCAGCAGACAGATGCTACCCATTCCCAGGCCCAATGAGGGCAGGCCTGCCCGCATGCCTTGGACCTTGGAGAAGGGTCCCCTCATTTATCCTCAGGCCCAACTGACTTATCCAGGGAGCTCCAGCCTGAGGAAGGCTGAACTTATACCCCCAATCTAGATGGAAAAGAGAATAAGATTCTATGGGAGGCCTGGGTAGGAAGAGCTCTGCTGAGGCCCCTTCTCTGGACCAGGAAGGGATGCTGAGGGAAACGGAGGAAAGAACAAAGAGTTCTATCCTGGCTCTGCCACTTAACTAGCTGGCTGACCCCAGAAAGTTGCTTTACCTCTTTGAGTTCCACTTTTCTAATCTACAAAGTGGAGGAATAATCACACCATGTAGCATCCAGTAGTGGCAAGTTCTGGAGGAACCATGATCAGATTCCTGGCCAGGGTTTTGTATTTTTTCATATCAAAGAGTGGGTGACATCAGCTGTGGACACGTAAATAACATGCCCCATGGGGAAGATGAGCGCTGAGAGCTCAGAGGAAGTGTGGATAAGGTGGGTACCAAACCCACCCCAGCAGGGTTCTCCCTAGAGAATCAATCTGAGTCCTGACTCTGGACACACACTGGGTCCTAATCCTGGTTATGCTGAGCCTTGAACCAGTCACCAGCCACTGCAGGCAGTCACCATCAGAGACCAGTGTCATAGTTGGCTCTAGGGAGGGCTATCAGACTCCCATCTTCTTGTAGAAAAGCTGCTAATAATCTTCCATTGAATGAATTGGCTCATCCCCGGTGGGGAGGGGGGAGGAGCCTGTGGGCTCAGTGTGTGTCCCTGGCCTTTTGCCCCTCTGCTCACACCCTCCTCACCCTTTGCCCTATGCCACTGGCTTCGGTCTAAAGATGCACCCCCACATACCCCAGACCTGCTTCCATCACCCTGGCCATGTTTTCTAGGGCCCCTGACCAGTTTTGTCTCCTGACCACAGCCCCACAACCCAAGCCCTTGGTATGTTTTGCCACTCTGACCTCAGATGGTGGAGATCCTGTGATGCTTGTGGCAAAAGGCCCCTGGTCTTACCCACTCACTGGGCTCCCTGTCCCGGTGGGGAAGCTGAGGTCACTGGGGGTGAATGGCAACCCCAAGATTTCCATCCTGGACCAGCACTTTCTTTACCCGGCCCTCTGGCTGCCAAAGGGCTTCCCTTCTCTCAGTCCCCCCCCCCACCCAGCCATCAGAGGAGGGGCCCCAGCAGATGGGGGTCAGGCAAACCCCAAGTCCCCTACCACATCCAAGCGGGAAGCAGGAGGTGGCGAAGCATCACGGAGCCACCCTGTCCTGGGCTCCTCTGTCCTCAGAAAGCCCCAACTCGAGGCTAATTTTGGACATCTTCTCAGGCTGAACAGTTGAAGAACTTTTCCAGATCCTCCCTGGCATAATGGGGCCAAAGGGGTGAGTTGCCCCCACCCTTCCCAGGGCAGCTGAGGCCTCCTGGCCCACAACACTACAGTGTGACACTAGGTGGGAGTGTGCATCTGAACGCAGACCTGGCCCCGGGGGAAGACCAAGGTGGCAGTGCGGGGAGACGACCTGCCCACCCAGGCTGACTCATCCTTTTGGGTAAAGCACTGCCCTTCTCAAACTCAAGACTAGGCAAGGGTGGGGCCTGCTCTAGAGGTGGTGGCTCTGGGTTCCTATCCTGGCTCTGAGTACTACCAGCTGTGTGGCTTTCTGAGTTTCAGATCACTCATCTATAAAATGGGGATGATAAGATGCCAGTCACCGGGCTGGTACCACGACAATCCTGACATCCTTGCCATCTCCCTCAGGATGTCCCACAAACCCCTCATCCTTCATCTTCCTCCAAGTCTGCTCCCTCTAGGCTTATGCTAAAGCTTCTGTGAATGTCTCCACCATCGACCCAGCTGTGCATTCCAGAAACATGGGAGCCCCTGCGACTCCTCCCCAACTCCCACTCCATCCCAGCCAGCACGAGTGCTCAGCGTATCTCCAATCCAAACTCCTCTCTGCACCTCCATCCCAGACCAAGCCCATCACTGTCTGCTGGGCTGCCACCCTTTGCCCTTGTGCCTCTCCACTCTGCTCCCCATCTGCTGGCAGCCAGTAAATTAGATTATGTCCTTTTCCTGCTTAAAACCCTCCAACAGCTTCCACTTTCTCTTAGAACAAAACCTGCCCACCCTCCTGGCCATGGTCCACAGACTCCGCTGACCCACCCCTGCCCACCTGCCTTGACCTCCTCCAGCTTTCTTTCTCCTACCCCATAAGTTTCTTCCCAGCTTCTCAACACACCAAGGCCCCCCACCCCACCTCCCGCCAGCATGAAATGCTCTTCCCCGCTCCTTGCACACAGCCCCCTCCTCTTCTTCCATCCAATTATGGGATGAGACACCTCCTAAAGAAGCCCTCCCAGATTACCCTGTCTCAGGGAGCCTGGAGCCTTCCCCACCTTTGCATTCTCTATTATTCCCTTGTACCACTTGTCACAATTTGCAATTATACATCTATGTCTTTGTTTACTTGTTTATTATCTGTCCCCACCCCAACAAAAGCTGTGAGCTTCACAAGGGAAGGAGCCAGAGCTGACTTGCTCAGCCCTGTACACCCAGAGTCTGGGCCTAGTTAGATGCCCAATAAACAGGCATCTCCCCTGAGGTCCATCACCCCAGAGCTGATCAGAGAGTCCACCCTCCCAGCTTCCTCAGTCAGTTCCAAAAGCCATATCTGGAGTCTCAGAAGAGGACTTGGCAGGCACAGACACCCAGAAAGGCAGGATTCTGCCTCCCTGGCTAGTGCCCATGGCTGCAGCTATGCCAAGACACCATGCAGATCCCCTGCAGGGAACAGCGCAGTGAGGGGCAGAGCAGGGCAGGACCTGTGGCTGCTGAGACTGTGCCAGGGGCTGGGCATTCTCACAGCAAACCATCCCAGCGGGCAGCAAGCAGTGGGCGGGCATGTGCCCACATCTGATGCTTCAGGAAAGAGAGAGATGAAAAAATAATCCAAGCTCATCCCTCTGTCTGTGCCTTCTCAGTGTTGGGCTCTGGCAGGTCCCTGAGCCTGGCGCCACCCACAGCAGCCTCAGCCAGGTCAGCTCTCCGTGGGGCACACCCCCTGCAACAACCAGGCTCAGGACAACTTGACCTGGGTTCGAGGCGAGGAGTGGCCGTGTATGATTGGGTCTCACACACAGGGTTCTCAGAACTCAAATCATGGAATTGGATCGATATGACCTCTCCTAGAAGTGCTGGCAGGGCAGGGAGTAAACAGCATCTGTGCCCAGCATCTGGGGTCCAGGCATCTCCTTGACCCCTTCAACATCCTCCCACATGGGTCCTGCCCCAAATTCAGATTCCCGTCTTCCTGCCAGCAGGCCGTCCAGTCACACTTTTGCATCTTCCTTCTTCCTCATCTCTCTCTCCAGATCTCATCTTGATCAAGTCCCACTTCACACAGGAAGGCCTGGGCCCAGGAGCTCCTACAGAGGCAGCCCTCTGCTCCCATCACTGCTCCTGGAGGTGGAGGTCGGCACCCCTGGGAGACAGGGTGGAGACCCGGTGAGTAAGGTGGAGTGCCGGCAGAAAGCAGGGCCACGTGTGTGCTGCAAGTCCAGCTCCTCCTGCTCCTTAGCCAGTTGTGTGCTTCTGAAAGGAGAGGCAGAGGCAGGCAGGACCCCTGCCCCCAGGATACGCTGGTCTGATGAAGGAGACCTAGCTACAAGGTCCAACCCTCCTGTCATTCAATCACTGAGCAAACCTGCACGAGGCTCCAGGCACTGCTTGGGCACTGGGGGTACCAAAGTGAATAAACCCAGCTCTGTTCCCTGGGCAACTACTGGCAGAGAGGACCACACAGTAATACTCCTGCACGCTTGCCTATTCGGGGCCCCCGAGGTCCTGAGCGGCGCACCAGCGCGTGGAGGGAGCGCTCTGTGGTGGCAGTCCAGGACGCTGAGGGGGCCGCCTAGCCCAGCCTAGGAAGGCTTAGGGATCCTGGAGACAGATGCCCTGGAGGAGGGTGTCTGTGCTGAGATGCAGAGTGTGACAGAGGCTAGGCGAGGGGTGCAGGGAGGGTCTCCGGCAGCTGTCACTAAACCCCAGGAGCCCTGCCCTGCCACTCAGGAGCCTCCACACATAGGCTCTGCCTCCCCACTCCTGATCACCAGGCCTATGGGGGGAGGGAATTTGGTCTCTTCAAAGCTGTCCTAACACTGGCGCAGCAGCCCCCCTCCCCAGAGAGCCCCTGCGCCAGGCTCCACGGACGCCAGTGACATTTCCGCATGCTGCCATCTCCCAGCCGTGGCCCACCTAACTAGTCAGTGGGGACCAAGGCGGTCCCGGGAGACTCCCAGAAAGCTGAGAACTGAAAAGTTCAGGCTAGCACAAAAGCTCCATGGGGGCGGGCATCTCCAGTGAAGGGCACCCTGATGGCCTCTCCTCTCTTCCCACTGCAGCTCCTCCAACATGGTGCCGACCTCAGGGCAGGGTGAGGCTGCAGGAGTGGCCCAGGCTGGGCCCAAAGCTCTGGCCTGGGCACAGCTGGGAGGGGAGACCAGGAAAAGGGAAGAAAGCATCCCTGAAACCGCCCCCAAACGCACACACACACACCCCTGGACTGGAGGCGTATGAGAGAGGAGAGCCCCCGGCAACAGGACCACTGAGGGATGCAGCAGAGCCACTCTTTAGGTCAGCGGGGCGGCCACTCCATCTGGCATTAAGCAGAGGAGAGAGAGAGGCCCCCATGCAGCCTCCCATGGAGAGGGAAGCGGTGAGGATTCAGTCCCCACACACACCAATGCCAAGCCATCCACATGGGCAGCCATGCCTATCTCACCACACCCTTAGGCAGAAACCGTGTTGACCACTCTGCAGGTGAACAAATTTAGCTCAGAAAGGTCATGTGACTTGCCCACCGTCACACAGCCAGGAAGAGAGGGGCTTAAAATCAGGTCAGCATCAGCAGAAGGGGTTTTAGCCAGATACAGGAGAAATCCCCCAACGGCTGGAGAAAACTTCATCCCAGGAAGATTGTCCCAGGAAGGCTGGAGTGCCTTCTCAGGTGGCTGCTGGGGAGGACTGGGTGAATGGCTGAGGGCAGGGTCCTGCCCCGCTATTGACCCCAAGGGTCCCATTTCACTGTGATTCTCTTGGACCACCAGGCAAGTTCCATCAACCTCCTGGAGGCTAGGCTCGAGAAAAGCTGGGAAGCTCCTGAAAATGACTGGGGGAGGCTCTGAGCACAAGGCACCCATCCAAGGCTGCCTCCCCCAGCCCTGGCCACTCCGCAGCTCTGCTCCCTCCCGGGGAGGCTCTAATCCCCTGAGGCCACCAACGGAGACAAGGGTGCCCAGATCCCAGAAGAAAAGGGACCAGAAAGGATTAAATAGGGGAGAGGAAGAGCTCACCCCTAGTGGCCAAACCAGCCAGCGGTGAACCCTGTCGGGCGGTTTTGACAGTGCTGGGCACCAGCTCATCCAGAACCTCCTTCTTGTGCAACATAATTACAGTTCTCCCTGTGTAATGAGACGGTTTTTAAAGGCCATTCAAAAGAAATTTTCTATAATGAGGTGAAGGGGTTTATAGTATAATACATCAAGGTGGCTGGTAATTGGTGGGACCTGGGCTGTGTCCTGGAGTGGAGCAATGGGAGTTCCATGTCTAAAGACGAGGAGAGCAGGGGGAGGGATGCCAAACCCTGGGAGGTAAGATGGACACTTTGCCAGAAACGTGTCTGCAACACCAACAGGTGTCCTGGAAGAGCAGACAAGAGGCTGGGAGTCTGACAGAGCTGCAGCTGGACAAGGGAGAATCTCCAGGGTAGGGTCACAGAGATGGGTTCAGGAGAAGGAAAATGAAGGCCCTGTTTGAATTGTGTCCCAGATTCATGTCCACCTGGAACCTCAGAACATGGCTTTATCTGGAAACAGGGTTATTAGCCACTGCAGACATAATTAGCTAAGATGAGGTCACGCTGGATTACGGTAGTATCTTGTCCAATGACTGGTGTCTTTATGAAAGGAGGGAATTTTTGACACAGACGCACTAACAGGGAAGAATGCCCTGTGAAGACAGACATAGGACTGGAACGATTTTTCTACAAGCCAAGCAATGCCAAACAACCACCAAAAGCTGGTAGAGGCAAGAAATTTCCATCCCTAGAACCTCCAGAGGGAGCAGAGCCCTGCCAACACCTTGATATCAGACTTCTAGCCTCTAGAACTCAGAAAATAAGTTTCTGTTGTTTTAATCCACTGGGTTTGTGGTACTTTGTTATGGCAGCCCTAGGAAATTAATACAACGACCATTCTAATAACTGCAGCTATCCAGCAATTTAAAAGGTAGCCTCAAAAGGTGATGAGCACCCCGCCTCTAGAGGTGTGCAAGCAAAGCCAGGAGTGTCCCCATCTCCCCCTGCACTCTGAACAGATGCCGGGGCAGGTTCACACTTAGTCCCCCATCTGACCCCACTGTCTGAAGTCCAGAGTGCTGGAGGCAAGAGTTATTATTCCCACCCCCAGATTTGGAAACTGAGGCTGAGAGAGGGTAAACAACCTGCTCAAAAACACAAGATAGCAGTCAGTGCCAATGACAGGCCTGGAATCCCGGAATCCCCAACGCCAGTTCTGGGCTCTTTCAGGCTCATGACCCTGAGTCTTCCTTCTGTGCCTCCCCTGTCTCTAGATTCAGTTGCAGTTCAACATCCTGAAAGGCAGAGAAAAACCCATGGTCTCCCAGGACTCAGATGTTCCAGACTGAAAATGCAACACTGCTGAAACTCTGGCCCAACTCTAAACAGAGGCTTCCAAGCAACACTGGCTGCCCACTGCATACTGGTGCAGTCATCAGCCCCTCACAGCATCTGGCTCAAGGAGGCGCTACCCTGGCCCACAGACCCTTACTGAGCACCTACTACATGCAAAGCCCTTGGCACAGTGTGAGGTGGGAGTGAAAACCAGGGAAGGCAGGACATTGCATCCCCTTGGGGACCCAGAGTTCATGCGGGTCAGACCACCCAGCAAGATCTCACAGGGTGTCCCCAGACCAAGTGTGACCTCTGGGTGGACATCCTAGGCCCTCTCCTGGGGCCTCTGGAGAAGTCAGCTGAAGGATGGGGAGCGAGAGTGTGGTGTTCTCCAGCTCCTCCCAGGCTTCGAGCGCCGGCAGGCTGCACCGCATCCCCACCTGCGCCTGGCACTTGGCTTGGCTCCGTCACCCCAAGAGCTAGAGAGCGGCGCGGAGGCCCCCAGCTCTGGCACCAAATGGAGCGTGAGCACAGCCAAGCTCACCAGCCAGGGTGGCCCGCTCTAAATGCTGGCTAATTGGCGCTGCACGGCGGAGGCACGGAAGGAGTGGGCTTTGAAGTCACCTGGTGTGACTCGTCCAGCGGGAACAATGGGCCACCCAGCCCGGTGAAGAGTCTCGGCTCTTTCTAATTAGGTGTCGCTTTGAACACGGAGGCCTCAGATTAATGAGGTTTACGGTGCTCAGTTTCACGGCATGGCGGGCTGCCGCTGTTCTCTGATCGCAGTTTGATGCCAAAACCTTGTTCTCTAAATCAAAGCTTCTCCCAAAACTCTGCTTTCTGACGTGCCTCGAGTTTCTGCAGGGTGTCTCTGCCAGGGAGCTCAGAGCCTTCACCTCCATCGCATCACTCCTGGCGCTGGCTTCTGTTTTGCTGAAGAAGACTTCACAGGGCCGTGACACCTCCCACAGCCCGCCTGGGAGGGTGAAGGAGCGGCCGGGGCTAGCCCTGTTTTGCACCGCTGGCTGGCCCAGTGCACCCCCGGGGGGCCAAGAGCCCCCCTCCAGCCTGCAGGCCCCTCTGCCTCAGCTCTTGGCGGCTTCAGGCGTGCTGGGCCACAGAGAATCCACTGGCCAATTTCCCGCTGTTGGCATCTGTTCACAAGCCTCAGGGACATCTGGTTCACCAGTCTTGGAGAAGATTGAGATATTGTGGGAGCGGCCTGCAAGGCCTCACTCTCCCTCTTCTGCTCTAACAGAAGCCTCCTCCCCACCCCTGTTCTGGGCCTTTGCTCACAGCTCCTCTCCTCTCGCTCCCTGGGAAGGGCCCCTCTCTCTAAACTCATAGCACCCTTCAAATCCCAGCCCTGCCCCTTGCTCCTCCTTCACCACCACAGACACCAGACCTTTCTTTCCCCTTCTGAGATCCTCCAGCCCCACATCTGTCACCTGGAGCAAGCATTTCTTGCTGTGTATTCCATTGTTTAATGCTGCCTCTTTGGCTCATGATTTTGTCCTGCCTCCCCTGTGATGCTGTCCCCTTGGACAGGAACAGTGTCTATGTCACCTCAGTGTTCCCCCCACAGGAAAGACTGGCTGATAATACAGAGCCTACCCTCCCTGGGTGCTCCAGAATGCACCAAAAGGAAAGATGCCATCCTGCCTCAGTTTCCCCATCTGCCAAATGGGAACGAGGGCCTCACCCTGCTTCCTTCTAGGGCTGCCGGAGAATCCAGGCTGACCCTCACAGATCCATGTGTTTGGGGGACACAAGGCAGTGCAGTGGGTGGGCTACACCTGGAGCAGGGGGACGGGATCTGGCCGGGATGCTAGGGACCCCTGGGGACTGGACAAGCCAGTTTCTCGCCCTGAGCTTCAGTTTCCCTAAATATTAACAAAGGCAGCTCCAGGACTCACAGGATGCATGTATTCACTCACCCAATCCTCATGACCACCTGTGGAATATATACTGTTATTAGCTCCATTTCACAAGTGAAGCAAGGCTCAGAGAGGTTTAAAAAGCAGCTTATTGGTGGGAGGAGGCAGAAGGACTCAATTCTAGGCAGCATGCTAGCTCCTGAACCTGCCTTCTTCACCACTGCACTGACTTTCAAGGAGGCTTCAGCTAAGCTTCCACAGAACCCATCATTTCTGAACTTGCTTAACCTCTCAGGCCTCTGTTTCCCCATCTGAGGGATGGGTATACAATGACATTTATAGACGGCTTCTGCTAGGCCATCTATCTGCAGGCTGAAGTGCTCCCCACTCCTCTGAGCCCCTTCCAGACCTCAGCTCCAAACCTCTCCCACCTAGAACTTTCCTGCCCCTTGGATCCCTACCCTGTCGGACTACCTCCACCATCTCTTCCTTCCACCTTCCTGGCCACTTCTCCTCATCCACCGAGAGGCTCCCATCTTCCTCTGAGCCCTAGCCCTTGTCATCCTCTAGGTGACCTCCCCACGCTAGGGATGACCAACGCTGGGGTTCCCTGTTCCCAGACCTTCTGCCTCCAGTGACCTTTGGCCTCCACGTCCGCCAGCTCCCATCCTGGGCCACAGCCGGGCCCTTGTCTCCACCACAGCTTCCGGTCAAGCCTCCTTGCCCGGCCCACCTGTGCCTCTACTTAGCCCTCTTGCTACCACTTTCTCATCACCCTGAGATCTTCACACCTCCCTCTTTCTCTCACTGCTCTTCTGTCCTCACCCTCTTTGTCTAGTTTGAGTTCCATGATCCATCAGTATAATAAATCCCTCAAACGCATTGCCTGCCTCTCTCCTTTGGCAGTACTTTCATGAAACCCATATCTGGAGGAATCCAACTAGCACCTTCTGGGCACCTAACACTGAAAATTCAGATGAGCTTGGAGAAAATGAGCCTGCCATGCACACCATCCTCTCTGTGAGCTCAAACTCTCAAACCTCGAGTGGTCCCAGCACTGCCCAGCAGGCCCAGCTCGTGTCATGGGCTGGCTCACTTCCTGCCCTCCAACATGGCCATATCTGCCCTGTCATAAAGCACCAGATGTGAACTCCCTCCCTGTCCACTGCAGATTCCAGAAGCCCACTTTCTTCTGCTGGTATCCCCTCTTCCTGCCTGAGGAGGGGCCATGCTGCCTGTCAAAGGTCCACTGCTCCACTTGGACTCTCAACCCATCCCTTCTGGTCCCAGGAGTTTGGCTCCCACCACTACAATGTCTCCTGGCATCACCCGTCTTATCACCTATTGGATCCACCATCCTCCCCCATCAGCAGTCATGTTCTGCTATCTCTTGTCCTTTAAAAACCCCTTTCTTAATTATGCTGAGTTTTTAAAAAAATTCAATCTCAGATGATTCTATAGTGTATGATTCCATTTATATAACACTCACAAAGTAACAAAACTACTGAGATGGAGGATAAAGTAGTGGGAGCTGCAGGGGAGGGACCATCGGGAGGGGTGGGGTAGCCTAGGGAGCCTCCTGGTGATGGAACAGTCTAAATCTTGACTGTGATGGTGGTTACAAAACTACACATGCAATGCAATTACACATTGCATTGTAATGTGTAACATTACAATGTGTAACTAATCAGTTACACAATTAATGTGTAACTGATGTGCTCACGTATACACACACACACATACAACTGGGAAACCTGAATGAGATCTATGACTTGACCAGTGTCAGTGACTTGGTTTGATATTTGCTGTGTATTAGAGTTACACAGAACATTACCACTGAGGGCAGTCTGGTGGAGGGGTATCCGGGACTCACTTAGACATTCTTTGAATTTTCCTGTGACTCTCCCCCCTCCAGCCCCCACTCCATCCACTGCTTTTCCTCTCTTCACACCATTTCTAGGAAGAGCCAGCTATTCTTTCTCCCTTCTCTCTCCACTTATTATCTTCAACCTACTTGAAGTTGGATGTATTCACCCATTCATGACACTTCTCTCTTCCCATCCTGGCCTCCTTATTGTCAAAAGCAATAGTCTCTCTCTGCATCTTACCCACCCTCACAGCATCCTCAACCATGGCTGTTTTTATCCTTCTATTTGGAACCCTCTTGGCTTCTGGGGCTGCCCTCATGGCTCAGCTAGTAAAGAATTCACCTGCAATGCAGGAGACCTGCGTTCAATCCCTGGGTTGGGAAGATCCCCTGGAGAAGGGAAAGGCTACCCACTCTAGTATCCTGGCCTGGAGAATTCCATGGACTGTATAGTCCATGGGGTCGCAAAGAGTTGGACACAACTGAGTGACTTTCACTTGGCTTCTGAGATGCCACACCATCCTGGCTTTCCTTGCTTTCCCTGGGTGTGCCCTGTCAGCGTCCTATGCTGACTCTTTCACCTCCATCCACTCTCCATGCGGGTGAGCCTAGGCCCCAGACCTGGGTCCTCTCTCTCCACCATCCAGATGTCTTCCTTGGCAAGCTGTGCCTATGTCCACAACCACCACCTACAGCCACTGGTCCCCAGATCTCCATCCCTGCTCAGTCCTCTCCCTGATCTCCAGCCTTGTGAATCCAAACATCAGTGGACATTTCTGCTTCAGGAGGTAGTCAAAACGAAATTCCCATCTGACTCCCAATCTCAAACCTCATTTGGTCCTCCCCATCTCAGAAAATGGCCACAGTGGCTCAAGTCAGGAATCAAGGAAACCCCTTGCTTCCAACATGTCTTTCTCCCAGTTCTCTTTTCTTTCGTGGGGGGGAACACCACATGTTTTGTTGAATCTTAGTTCCCCAACCAGGGGTTGAACTGGGGTCCTTTGCAGTGAGAGTATGGAGTCCTTAACCACTGGACCAGGGAATTCTCCCAACTCTTAGTTCTGCCTCCAAGCTGAGTCTAAAATCATCTTCCTCTCTCCATCTCCATGGCTACCACCTTGGCCCAAGCCTCCATCACTTCTCTGCCTTACCCTCCTACAGCAGCCAGAAAGCTCTTTAAAAATCATAAATCAGATCTGTCAGTCCCCGGCTTAACCCATCAGGAGCTAGCTGGTCATCGCCCCTTGGAAAACATCACATTTCCTCTGCACAGCCAGGGTACCAGGCAAACACTCTCATGTAAGACCCCTCCCTCCAACCACACAGCCCCTTCTTCCACACTTGGGGCCTTCTACAGGGGCACCCTCACCTGAGAGGGGCCTGGGCCCCATCCCACAGGTGTCCCTATTCACCCCATCACTGCACCATCAGCGATTTCAGACCCCTGTGCACTTTATTTTGTTAGCATCGTTATTACCCGCCAGCCAGAGGGAGTTTGCGCATCAGTATCTGGCGCATAGTAGGCACTCAGTCATGCTTGTCAAGTGAATGAGGGAGAGCTCCCCGGTCTCTGCGCCCCCGGCAGCATCCTCTCTCCCCCGATGAGGCTGGCTCGCCTGTGCATGGGGGGAAGATGCACGTGCCTATAAATATCCACACGATCTGCTCTCCCCAAAACAGTAACTGACACCCCGATGACTCGACGACAGGATAATTCCCCCACATCTTGCTGGAAGCTGCTTCCAGCGGTAAAAGTTTACTGTTTTATGGCCCCAAGAAGACATCAGCTATATAATGGGCTAAAATTATAACCTAGTACACTCATCTGTTTAAATACTCTTGGAAACTGAACACCCCGGGCTGAGCACTATTCCGGGTTGCCAATGGGGGGCCTGGCTGTGTGGGCCACACCACGCCCAGGGCAGAGTATGAACCTGTTCTACAGGGTGACCGTGGTCACAGGTGGAAGGTGGCGGGGCCGGGTACATCTGGTATGCTGCAGGCACTCAGCGTAGGGCACTTCCCAGTACTTTCCCACGTCCATGGGACACCGGGAGGAAATGGCGGGGGACACCAGGCGGGGTGGGGCTCAAGGGTGCTGGGTGCACGAGGGATGACGCAGAGCGACTGGAGTTGGGCTGAGGCTGAACCCCGCGGTTAGAGGGAGCGGAACCCTGTGAAAAGGGCATGAACTGTCCTGAAAGGCAGTGACCTCCTGTCACCGCCTGCGTCCGGCGGAGTAGGACATTGTAGGGGGATGTTGTGGACCGACTGCCTTTCTCCAGTCTTGCAGCGCTGGAACTGGAGCCACAAGTGGAGTAGAGCTTCAGCATTAAACAGCCACCTACTCAAATCCCACCTCTGCCACAGTTTGGGTGACCCGGGGTGAGTCACATCTCAGGGCTCAGACGCAGTTTCCTCATCTCCACAGAGAGATAACATGTACAAGATGTCTGCAAGTAGTTGGTGCCTACTAAATGTTTGTCCTTCCCCTCCATGATTCCCTAGAATCAATGTGAGCACAGCCGTCTGGGCCCTGGGACTCTCCAAATATTCTTCCTGCCCTGGCCCAATAGATGCTCAGGTCCACCCATGTATCTGGACCCCTGGTATCTACCTGGACCCCAGCACTGGCACCACCTCCTCCAGGAAGCCACCCTAGGCTGCTTTGATAGGTGCTGGGCTCCTCCCCACTTGCAGGCTGTGGTGCACACTGGGTGTTGGAGGTGGGTGGGTCTGGGCACATATGCCTACTGCATCACTGGTATCTCATGGTCAGTGGGTTGGGGGAGGAGAGTGTACTCTGTGTGTGTGTGTGTGTGTTAAACAATTACGACAGCAAACATTTATCAATACACTGCATTTAACATATACCAGGCATTTTATAGGCAACTGACTTTTAATCTATACAACAAAATTATGAGGGAAGCACTATTTTATCTCAGTTTTACAGATTGGGGAACTGAAGCTCAGAGAGGTTCAGTGACCTATCCAAGGTCACACAGCACTAAATGACAAAGCCAGAATTGCATCCAGGCAGAGTCGGTGTGCCTAACCTCGGCCTGTACCATTCAACCTCGCAATGCAGATGTGGGTTCCCTGCTGTAGGTGCTTTCACAATTCCTGCAGAGGATCAGAAGTCATCCCAGGTGAACAGTGGTGGGGCCTCATGACCATGGAGGCCAGGACACTAACATAAATACTCACACACAGACTTCCACACAGATGCAGGCATTAGTGAACACGTGCACACTCATACACACAAAGGAGTGAAGAGCTATCCCTACCAACCCCACTGCCCAAAAGTCTCTCATCTCACCTCTCCCCAAGTCACCATGGGTGGGGCAGACATAGGGGAGACGCAGACACTGCCCACCCCTGGTGTCAAGTCTATCCTAGATGTTAAAATCAAATCCTGCTCGGTCCCTATGGTGAGATTTATTTATATTGGTGGAACCTGGAGGCTCAGAGAGGGTTGGACACTCTTTTTAGGTCACACAGCAAGTCAGGACAAAACTAGACTAGTGCTCAAGCCTAGAAAGCTCCCAACAAATGCTTTTTCATACCATCCCGGGGTTCCCTCCACAATCTCTGATTCCAGACATCTCTATTTCTGCTTGCTTTGAACAGGACAGAAATAATAGAAATGAAGAGAAGACAGAAGAGAAAGAGAGGAAACAGAGGCCAGAAGGAGACTTGGGAGAAGAGGAGAGGAGGGGAGCAGCAGCAAAGTCTGAGCAGTGAGCTGCAGGGGGCCAGGCTCAGCTCACCAGCCCTCCTCGCCCACCCGCCCGCCTGAAGCTGCCAGCTTCCGAGAGGAGTGCAGTGAGGCGGGGGTTAACTCTCTGCCGTGGAGCAGAAAATGAGGTTCCAGTTATTAGTTGATTTATTGCTCTGTCCTCAATCTGCGCTCAGGTCCTGGAAGGAAATGTTCCACTCGAAAGCATTAAGCGTCTTCAAAGAGCAGAGGCATTAAAAATTGAAATCATAAAATAGACACGTAAATACAGTGGAGGTGAGAGGGGGGCAGCCCCCTAGGCAGGCTGAGGTGGGGGGTGGCAGGCCCAGGTCCCAGCAGGCCTGTGGGGCTGCCACACTCAGGCAGGAGCCAACTGTGTCTACAGAGGCGAGCGGGGTGTTCCTGCCCAGAAGGGGCACCCCAGCATGGCTCACAGTGCCTGAGACCCCTCCATTAGCATACCTCGTCCTGGGTGGGGGCGGGGAAATCATCCTATCTTTGAAAACACATTCCCTCTTGGGAAGGGGACAGCCCAGGGGCCTGTCAGATAATAGGGTGAGAGACAGGAGAGGGGAGGCAGGACTGAGCTGATTTCTACCATAGCCAGTGTGTTGGCAAAGGCAGGGGCAGCCCTGGGAGGCTGGGGCCATCACAGCTCCTCTGGCACCAGCCTGCCCTGTGGGAAGGGAGCCCCAGCAGACAGGCCCCCAGTCCCAGGCCCTCCTCACTGTTGCTCAGACCCCACTGCACATCCGGAGTTTGGCTGGGCCATGTGGGGACCGGCCCACCCCCAGTCATGGCTGGGCCTCGGTGGGAGTGGCCACGGAGGGTCCCTGCTCTGTCCTCAGCCCATCTGGGCAGCAGAGTCACGGGCCAGGTTATACAGCCCATGCTCTCTCCACAGAAGGGCAAGGGGGCCAGAGAGCCGCCAGCAGGGTCTGAGCCCCACCTAGAAGGATAGCATCTCCAGTGTCCCCAGTGGGCCACCTCCCGACCCGGTCCACACACACGTGTCCACACGCGCCACTGGGGCAGATTCTGCCACTGAGAGCGTTTGTGATCCTGATCACAGAGGAATGGGAGGGGACCCTCGATGGCAGAAATCTGAGTTCTGGGCCGGGGTCCTCCACGGACGTGCTGTGTCACCCTGAGCCTGGCCTTGCTGTCTCTCAGCCTCGATTCCTCACCTCTGCTCTCCTGGCCCTATCTCACTCCCTTCCAGCTCAGCTTCCCTGGGAGTGAGAGACAGCTGTCTCCCCGACCTCCCCCTCTTCCTTCCCATCCTCGGTCCCTCCCTCACTTCATCTCTCATCCTTGCACATCGACAACCACCCCCCTCTCATTAGGGACCCTCCCCCTGCCCCTTACCCTCCAGCTCACCCTCCTTCCCAAACTCTCCCCACTCCCACCCACCAAGCCCAGGATGGGGGTCACCCCTCAGCTCACCCCTCAATTCTAGAACCACTCCTGGTCCAAGCACCTCTTTCCCCCACATGTAATTTTTCTTAATTGGAAGCTTGTCAATTATCCCTATGTTTTCCAGAGGAAATAAACAGCAATTAGAGAAATAAGTGGTGTTTTTATTCTCCAGGATACTCAGCAGCACGGGGCCCCCATCTTCCCTACTCTAATGGCCAGACCAGCCGCCTGCAAAGTCCACTCTCCTGCCCTCTCCCCGCATCTATCCCCACATGTGTGTGAGCAAAGGGCCTGCCACCGGGCCACCTGGCAGCAGGTCGCCTCTTGGAATCTGCGTGAAGAACCATAAATCGCTGAGAAAGGGCCTCTTTCCCCGTGCAACAGAAGGTTAGAGTGTTTAAAGAGAGCAGTGGAACTGTTTTTATTAATCAGAACTGCTATAAAGAAAGCATTTTAATTAACATAATTATCCCGATTGAGAAAAGCAGTCCTTACTCCATAGATACTTTTCAGACTAAAGATGCAAGCTGTCACAATCAGTCATAATTAAGTAAAGCGAGCCATTTTTTTTCTCTCGCTCCCTTCCCCTCTTGGGCAACCGCTCCTCCCTAGGTTAGATCTCAAAGTAGAGACAAGGCAGATGTCACGCCTTCCACGGGTTCATACTCTCACACCCCGGCTGCCTCTGGAGTTGCATTTCAGAGAGGGTGTGCCGCTGGTCAGTGGGCCCTGCACTATGACCCTCTCTCATGCCTGACCTCAGAAGGTTCTCCCCACCTCCCCGGGAAGGAAGGAGGCAGACCCATCTCCAAAGGCATCCACCTCAACCCCCTGCTGGGTGACAAGTCCTAGAGCACTGTTCCTCCCTGAGACTTGCAGGGACTTTCCTGGGCCAGCTGACCCAGAAGGAATAATGGAGGAGGACAGCCAGCCAGTGGGTACCCTGGACCATCACCCTGGTCCAAGCCACAAGCTGCTCCCACCTGGATGCTCAACCTTCACCTCCTACCTCTCTAATCTATACTTGACTCAAATTCAGGCCATTTTGCTACATAACAGGTAGAAATCTGTTCACACCACAAATCTAAGTGTATAACTTCCCTCATTCCAACTTAAACCCCTTCTTGGGGACTTCCCTGGTGGTCGGTGGCTAAGATTTCAAGCTCCCAATGAAGGGGGCCCGGGTTTGATTCCTGGTCAGGGAACTAGATCCTGCATGCCACAACAGAGAACTAAGATCTAAGACCCAGTGCTGCCAAATAAATAAACAATAAATATTTTTTTAAAAATCTTAAAAAAAAAAATCTTCATGGACCTCACAGAGGACTGGCCCAGCCCGCTTCAGCCACACCTCCCACCGTACCTCCCCAGTGTTCTCCACTGCACCCACACTGGGTGTTTCCTCATCCTTCTCAGTTCACATGCTATTCCCTCTGCTTGTTACCCTCATCCCTCCAGCCGCCACCGCCCACGCTCTCAGCTCTCCTGTTGATCCTGCAGTGCTTAGCTCATGTGTCACCCCCTCAGTGAAGCCCTCCTTGACCTCCAGACCTGATCCATCCCCTCTTAAATCCTCTCACAGCACTGCATACCCACCCCTTGCGAGTATGTGCAGTGTGCTAGTGTGCAGTGGCCTTACAACAGCGCTGCAATTCTTTATTTAGCTTTAGTTTCCTCCGTTCAACTATAAACTTCAGAAAGCAGCCAGCCAGACACTTTATTGTTTTGCTTTGTTTGACAGTACTCCTGTTTGTTCACTGTTGTGTCCCCACTGCCCATGATGGTGCTTGGTAGGTACTTAAGAAATACTCATGGAAGGAAAGAAGGAAGAGAAGGAGGAGGGAGGAGAAGAAAGTCCTGGCTCAGGGCAAGCTCCGGTAGACTGTCACAGCCTCTGTGTCAGATGAGGGCATTTCAAGGAAGAGGTGAGGACCGCTGAGGGCATTTCGAGGAGGTACGGGGTCATCCCACCAAACTATGAAATGTCCTACTTCCCTCATCCCATCTCAGCATCATTGCCGTGCTGCGCTGTGTGTTAGTCACTCAGTCGTGTCCAACTCTTTGTGACCCCATGGACTGCAGCCTGCCAGGCCCCTCTGTCCATGGGGATTCTCCAGGTAAGAATACCAGAGTGGGTTGCCACGCCCTCCTCCAGGGGATCTTCCCAACCCAGGATTGAACCCAGGTCTCCCTCATGGCAGGCGGATTCTTTACCATCTAAACCACCAGGGAAGCTCTTGAATACTGGAGTGGGTAGCCTGTCCCTTTTCCAGGGGAATCTTCCTGACCCAGGAATTGAACCGGGGTCTCCTACTTTGCGGGAGGATTCTTTACCAGTTGAGCTACCAGGGAAGCCCCTCAACATCATTACTCTCCCCATTTTACAGAACTGGACACTAAGGCCTCGAGAGGCAGGATCAAAGTTATGGTGAACCAGTGCAAGAGTCTGGGCCCGTCTCAGGCTCTGAGAATGTCTGTTTTGAGGTGGGACAACAAGGGAGGAGAGAGATACAGGAGTACCCACTGTGGGTACAGTATTCCCCTTGGGCTTGGGGGACTGAGAACTGCTAGGAGCACCTCTCAGGATGAGTGACCTTGGATTTCTCAGCCCATCTGAGCCTTAGCTTCTCCATCTGTGAAGTGGGCAGTCTGGAGCAGGTACCATCCTCTGCCTTCTACCCATGACCCCTACTCCCACTCACCTTACAGCTAGCACCACCAAAGCTTCAGACCCAGGGAGGGTGACGCTGGGAGCCTGCTGCTCCCCGCACCAACACCTGCAGTGAGACACGTGCACAGGTGACACCACGGGCATATTTTACCCAGACGTGCTGCCGTTTCCTCCCTGAAAAGGTGCTTATTTTTTAGTACCTCTTAAATAGGAGACGCAAAGTGTATTATCAGCGCTTTTTAAATGGCTTGTTAATGCCCCTGTAAAGCTCAGCACTGGCCAGAGGAAACAGCTCACTCCTGGCTCTGGTGTGGCCTGAACTCCCTTGCAGTCTGCGCTCTGAGTACCATCGGGTACTGAGCCCTGCGCTGGACTCTGGCATTGCCAGGAACTAGACAATTCCTGACAAAAATATGCCCAGATCCCTACTAGGGCCACAAGATTCAGTAATCCTTTGGGAATGGCTGGGAGCAGACTCGGGCCCTGCCTGGTGGAAAAAAGTGGAATGAGCACGGGCTTTGTAGTCAGGTGTCCTAGGTTCAAGTTCCTTCTGGGTCACTTACCAGCTGTGTGACCTAAATCCAGTTACCAAATCTCTCTGAGCCCCAAGTTTCCTCACCTATAAAATGGCAATGCTAACTCCTGCCTCAGGGCTTTTTTGAAGAGTGAATCAGGTAATAAAAACCAAGTGCCGACTTACATTAGATTTTCAAGGTGTGGTCATGGCTTCCCTGGTGGCTGAAATGGTAAGGAATCTGCCTGCAATGTGGGAGACCCGGGCTTGATTCCTGGGTCGAGAAGATACCCTGGAGAAAGGAACGGCTACCCACTCCAGTATTCTTGCCTGGAAAATCCCACGGACAGAGGAGCCTGGCAGGCTACAGTCCATGGGGTCGCAGAGTCAGACACGACTGAGTGACTAGCACTTTTACTTTCTTTCAATGGCATTATGGTTATGTTTTTTAAAGAGTCCTTACCTTTTAGAGATATACCCTGAAACATTTATGGATAAAATTATACGATGTCAAAATAACCCAGTGGTGGCGGGGAGTGGGTGGGTACAGAGGAAACCAGTCTGGTCCTGAGTCCACTCTCCCTGATGAGTATGTGGGGTTCAGTACCCTTCCACTTTCAGATAGGCTGACATTTTCACACCCAACCATCAAACAGGCATCCAGCCAGCACGTGTTCATTAAATCCAGGGGCATGCTCTCCCAGCCACTGAAGCCTTGGACCCCTTGCACAGCAAGGGCCAGCAAGACAACATAAAACACCAGGAAGGAGCGTGGGGTGGGGAGCTGAATCTTCACAGGGGTACCCCCAGAGGCTCCTGCCATCCACAGAAGGGGAGACAGGCAGGTGAGGGGCCCCAATAATCCAGGGACTTGGGATACCCTGGAAGTCAGGCAACCTCTGTTTAAGGGACCCAGGGACCACCACTTTCCCTCTCTGAGCTCCAGATTCCTATCATTATAAGGGGGTGGTAACACACCACCCCACTTGACCTGTCTGACCTGCCCAGGGTAGCAGGGGCCCGGCCTGAGGCAGGTGCTTAATCGCCCTTGGACTGACCCCCACTTTCAGCTACTGAAGCCTGGGGTGGGCAGGCCAACTTCCTACAGGCACAGGGATGCACACCTGATAAGAGCCATCCCGCTCTCAGGAAGTGCCCAGGGGTAATGTCATTTTGGAAACTACACTGTACCCAGCAAAGCCTCAGGAAATGGGGCTGAGATGACTCTAGGACTGGGGGGAAAAGGGAAAAGGCAATAGTAATGCAGTAGTCATGTACCTATGTGAGAGTTGGATCATAAAGAAGGCTGAGTGCTAAAGAATTGATGCTTTCAAGCTGTGGTGCTGGAGAAGACTCTTGAGAGTTCCTCGGACAGCAAGAAGAGCAAACCAGTCCATCCTAAAGGAAGTCAGTCCTGAATATTCATTGGAAGGACTGATGCTGAAGCTGAAGCTCCAATACTTCTGCCACCTGATGTGAAGAGCCGACTCACTGGAAAAGACGCTGATGCTGGGAAAGATTGAAAGCAGGAAGAGAAGGGGATGACAGAGGATGAGATGGTTGGATGGCATCAGCCACTCCACGGACATGAGTTTGAGAAAACTGGGAGGTTCTGAAGGACGGGGAAACCCGGCATGCTGCAGTCCACGGGGTGGCAAACAGTCCGACAGGACTTAGCGACTGCACAACACCAAGAGTAACAATAGCAGCAACAACAACAGGGCCTGACTACGGCACGGGGTCACAGGCTTCACCTGCACCTCTCCGACCGCCCCGCCCAGGTAGGCCGTACCATTCTCCCTCCTGGAGCGGAGGAAATCGAGGCGCGGAAGGAGATGTGACAGCGAGACAGGGCAGAGCCAAGCCCGAACCTGCCACCCAACGCCAAGGGCCAACAGGGCGAGAAGACGCTGGGGACACGCGATCACCCCAAGGGACCATCAGCGAAAAGTGCCCAGGCCGGGAGCCTGTGGCCCCACTGAAGCCAGCCCTCTCCAGGTCTCCGTCTCTTCACCTGTGACACGCGGGCAGGGAGACCCCAGCCCCACCTAGCGGGCACGAGGGGAAGGCGGCAGAGGTTGGAGAGGAGGCCGTATCTCGAAGGTTCCTGAGGGAGCCGAGGCGGCTGTGAGGTAAGTCGGGGCGCGGGGGCGGGAGGCGAGAGAACGAGACGGATCTCTCTCAGGCTCGGGCGCTGTGATATTTTCCCCGGGTTATATTTTTAGATGGACTACTTTCTGGCCCCTCCCCCTGCCTCAGTAGGAGGAAGAACACTGAAATAGCTGGGTGTGCGTGTCTGAGCGGCTATATATAGTGGGCACACACCCTCACCCAGGGCTTCTCCCACTCACTGCCCCCAGAGCAGGAGCCGGGCGGGGACAGTGCCCTCTCTTGCCCAGGGGCCACGGAGTCTGCTCGACTGCCCTGGCTCCCTCCAGGCACATCCCTCACCCCAATACATGCCTGTGCACACGTACACACAGCCAGACACACATCCTCAGTGACTGCCGGCTCGGACCTGTCTCAGGGGGTCGTTGGAGAAGGCCCAGAGCAACCGGCAAGCCCCCCTCCCCGGGAGGGTGGGTTGGGTGAGCAGAGTAAGGAGATGATTTCCAAAAACCTAATTGTAATTCTCTCGGCCTGGGGTTTGCTGGTCTACACACCGCCATCAGGTTCCTTTCTTGGACTTGTCAAATCTTCAGACTCTGTCACTTCAGCATCCTGAGCAGAAGATACATCTAAAGTCAAACACATTCCCCCAAACACGTCCATCTGAGTCCTCAAGTTCGGATGGGGAAACAGAGCTGAAACTCACCAGCCAGTCAGAGCCACTTGGAAGCTTCAAGCTTACCTCTCTGAACTCAGCTGCATCATCAGTGAAGTGGGGCTGAGGCAGGCTGGCTCACCACCTCATGGGCTACTGTGAAGAGTAAATGGAGTGAGGCACATGAAGCCACCATTCCATAATGAGAAAGCAGGCCATGAGCTTCCAAGGGCCGGAAGAAACCCACAGTCTCCCTTGGCCAGAGGCCCCAGTGGGCCAGGCCCCAGCCTCATGGCCAGGGACTGGTCCATTTCCACCCTACATTCTAGCCTGGCAGGTCTCCACCCCGCCCACAGCATATGCTTCCCAGATGGCACGTGGACCTGGTTACCACCTACCCTAGGAGAGCCTGAGATGGCATTCTGGCCTCCTCTCCGTCCTCCCACTGGTCACATAAGCCATAGTAGAGGGTCAAGGTGGGAGAATTCACCCTCATGGCCACCCCCTCCAGATGGTGGGGCTCCTCCTCGGTGTCTGAAGCTGGCTTGGGTGTACCCAATCCAGAGGCAGGCCTCACGGGACTTAACTGATTTTTTGTGTCAGGACCTAAGCAGGACAAAGAGCCCTGGATGGGGAATTCAGTGACTGGAGTCTGAGTCCTAGATCAGTCATGTGAGCTTGGGGGTATCAGATTCCCCATTTACACAGAGCAGGGAGTGGACTCCTGGTCTTTGGGAACCTTGGGATCACAGTCCACTCTGAGCACAACTGACTCCCCTTAGAGAGACTTACAGCCATCATCTTGCGGAACCCTCAAAATTCCCCTAAGGGAAGGAAACAATGGTCATTTTTCAGATAAAGAAACTGAGGCCCAGGGAGGGGAAAAGGCCTACCTGGGTCACACAGAAAGCTGGTGGCTCCATGGGCGGCCTTATCAGAGGTGGAGCCTGCGTCACCAAGCCTCGGAAAGCCAGGACACCTGGGATGCCTGTGCTGAACCACTGGCTAGCAGAATTCCCAACCATGTGCCAACGAGAAGCGGTGTGTGAGCCGGCTCCAGCATGGATGGCACTGCTATAATGTGTGTAAAAGCGCCCTGTCCCCTTCCTGTACCCATCCCCTAGTCGTTGTGCCCAGGTTCAGAACTTTATTCTTCTAGCTCTAAGATTCCATTTGGTTTGGTGGGTTTTTAGCCCAGAGCTTCCATTAGCTGAGGACCCAAGGTGAGAACCACCTCTTGTTTGCAAATGTGGGACTCTGCCTTCATCTAAGTCATCAGAAGATTGGGGCAGAATGAGGCCAAGGCCCTAAATGCCGCCCCCCCGCCCCGGGGACCTTCTTCCCACAAACCAATATCTGCTGTGGACCCCTTGTGTCACTGATCCTGTCCATTTCTCTTAAGTACACTGCACCCATATCTGTCCCATCACAGAGCCCCAGAATTCACCCAGAGGCCCCAGCAGCCCTGGAGATAGGTGGGGAAGAAGCCTGCATCCCTGTAGGGACCCACACCACCCCAGTGGGGCCATGGGTACCTGCCTTGCCTAACTGGGCCTGGGTACAGCAGAGCCCAAAGAGGGGAGGAGGAAGGACTCAGGGCCAGGGCAATAGCTATCCCCCAGGTAGAAAGGGCATGGGTCTGATGGACCTGGATACATAGATATTGCACAGGAAAGAATTAGCTTGCAGTTGCTTCATCCTGCATTAAGTTTCTGGATGGAAAGTAAGAGTGTTAGTTGCTCAGTCATATCCAACACTTTGTGACCCCACAGACCATAGCCCACCAGGCTCCTCTGTCCATGGGATTCTCCAGGCAAGAATACTGAAGGGGGTAGCCATTCCCTTCTCCAGGGGATCTTCCTGACACAAGGACTGAATCCAGGACTCCTGCATTTCAAGCGATTCTTTACCACCTGAGTCACCTGGATATCCACATGCAAAAAAAAAAAAAAAAGAGGTTGGACCCTTAAGGTACACCATATACAAAAATTAACTCAAAATGGATTAAAAATCTAAATGTAAGCCCTGAAACTATGAAACTCTAAGAGGAAAACAAGGGGAAAGCTGTATGACATTGGACCTGACAATGATTTCTTGACTAGAACACAAATGCACAGGCAACAGAAGCGAAAATAGACATATGCTGCTGCTGCTAAGTCGCTTGGGTCGTGTCCGACTCACTACAAACCCATAGACGGCAGCCCACCAGGCTCCCCCGTCCCTGGGATTCTCCAGGGAAGAACATTGGAATGGGTTGCCATTTCCTCCTCCAATGCATGAAAGGAAAAGTGAAAGTGAAGTTGCTCAGTCGTGTTCAACTCTTAGCGACCCCATGGACTGCAGCCTACAGGCTCCTCCATCCATGGGATTCTCCAGGCAAGAGTACTGGAGTGGGGTGCCATTGCCTTCTCCGAATAGACATATGAGGCTACATCAAATTTAAATACTTCTGCATGTCAAAGGAAACAAAGTAAAAGGGCAACCTACTGAATGGGAGAAAATGCTTGCATATCACACATCTGGTAAGGGGTTAATATCTAGACTACAGAATTCCCAGAACTCAACATCAAAAACCAAATAATCCAATCAAAAAGTGAGCAAAGGACTTGAATAGACATTTCTCCAAAGAAGATACACAAATGGGGGGTGGGGAATGAGGAGGCCCCTCAGACTGAGCCTCTTCAGAGATGACCCCTGGGGTCAAGGCTGTTTCTCCTCCCTCAGACCAGGCCCACTTCCCCTCTACCCCTGGCTGCCTCTCCCCATCCCAGTCCAGCCAGGCCTGGTGGTGATAGATTCTACCGCAGTGCAAGCATTTCAGGCAGCTGCCTTCTCCCACCACCAGCAGTATGATTGATGCTCAGCCTGTCAGGAGCCCATTCATCACAGCCACGCCACAGCCCCACAAGCCCAAGGCAGGTGGACTGCACTGGGGCCTGCCTGAGTCCTGACCCTCAGGGTCTTCTCAGCTTCCAGCCAGGCCAGAGACCAAAGCCTCATTGAGGGCCAGGGCCTGAGTGATGGCCACATCTGGAGTTGGGCTTTCTACAGCCCTCACCACCTCACTCCTGCCCCTTCCTTTTAGCCTCCAGGGAGGGACCTCCAGCAGTGGCTCTAGGGGATCAGACGGAGCTAATAGGAACTTACCTTGTCTACTCCCTCCCAGCTATGTGGCCTTGCAGGCCTCATCTTCTCTGAGGCCCTGTTTCTTCATGGGTAATATGAGTGTCACATTACTCCCTCATCAGCCCACCGGCTGGGTCAAATGCTTGGAATATAATGGAAGTGTAATAAATAATGGACCCCACCCCTTTCCCTTGAATCCAGAGTGCCTAAGTTCAAATCCCCATTTGGCCACTTATGAGTTGTGTTACACTGGGCAAGTTACTTAACCTTTCTGTTTTCATTTCTTCTTCTGTGAAACGGCCTCATGGGTTGTGGTGAGGATTAAATAAATAAAGATTTGTAAAATGCCTAGAACAGCGCCAGGCACATAGCGGGCACTTAGGAAGCATCACTGTGTTTGTAATTGGTGTGTTGTTGGTGTCCTATTTCACAGGCTGCTTCGTGGGCTGGACATGGCTGAGTATAAGCAAGATTCTGCAAACTGGAGATCCCATCCTCTGTGACTGCTGAACATCCCTTCCCTTTAGCCCTCCTTCCCTGCCCCACTTTATGGAGACTTCCATCCCTCAGGAGCCCAGGAAGCACTGGGAAGGTGGCAGGGAAGACTCTGTCCTGCCTCTGAGCAGCTCAGGAGCCACTGGCGAGGTGGGCATAGGGCAGCCCCAAAGGCTGAGCTGGGCTCAGGGCTGAGAGCCAGGAATCCAGGCACAGGGAACTGCGGCTGGTACTCAGGCAAGAAGGAAACACTGGAAGTTCTTGAGGCAGGCAGGCAGGCACAGGTGGCCTCAGACCCAGTGTGTCCATGATCTAATGTGCCCAGAGCCTTTTCTTCCTATTGCATCCTATTTTTCCTGCCCTGGATTACATCTCTTAGTATGCTTGGAAGCCTTCTCAAATATTTGATAGAATAAAGTGGGTATAAATATATAATAGGTAACATGTAAACTGGAAGAAAAAAACAAACAAACAGCTTTCTCCCACCACACCCACATCTCCTCCTCAGGTCATGGGGAACTCGGGGCCTGAAGTCTGGAGAAGGGGAGTTCGGGGGTGGGGACTGGGGGTGGAAGTTGTGGCAGGCTCCAGCCCTGCCCCTCCTGCCTCTGGTCTCTAGTTGCACACAGGAACTGGGAGGGTCCTGTTGTCCTAGAACATTCCACAGCCCTGCTAATAACAACATTGGCATCTATGACCAGAATTTGTTGAGTGCCTACTGTGTGAAAAGCCTCACTCTTGGTGCGCCCATGAGCACTCCAGCTTATCTGCCAACAGCTCTGCAAGGTGGGTGGTGCTATCACTCTCCCTTCTCCAGGTAAGAAAACTGAGGCACAGAGGGCTCAAGTAACATGTCGACAGTCACACAGCTGGTAAGTATTAGAGCGGGGATGCACACAGGCTTTCTGATGCCACAGCCCAGGTTCTTAACAATTACCCATACTAAAAAGGACATGTCACTGCAGCACTACTTACAATAGCCAGAACATAGAAGCAGCCTAAATGTCCATCGATAGAGGAATGGATAAAGATGTGGTGTATATATACAGTTGAATATTACTCAGCCAGAAAAAAAAAAAATGAAACTATGTCATTTGCAGAGATGTGGATGGGCCTCAAGTCTGTCATACATAGTGAAGTAAGTCAGAAAGAGAAAAACAAACATTATATATTAACACATATAGGTGGAATCTAGAAAAATGCTACAGATGATCTTATTTGCAAAGCTGAAGTAGAGACACAGACATAGAGAACAAATGTATAGACACCAAGGGGGAATGGTGGGATGAATTGGGAGATTGGGATTGACAGAGATACACGACTATGTGTAAAATAGGTAACTAATGAGAACCTACTGCATAGCACGGGGAGCTGTACTCAGTGCTCTGTGACCTAAATGGAAAGGAAATCCAAAAACAAGGGGATATATGCAGTGGTGTTGTTCAGTTGCTCAGTTGTGTCTGACTCTTTGTGACCCCGTGGACTGTATGCATATAGATCGCAGACATAAACCTTATAACCCCATGGATACGTGTATACATATGGCTGATTCACTTTGTTGTATAGCAGAAACAGTAAAGCAACTATACTCCAAAAAATATTTTAAAAATAAAATGGTATAAATAAATAACACAAAGGTTATGTGAGTTCCCTGGTGGCCTAGTGGTTACAATTCAGTGTTTTCACTGCCAAGGCCCAGGTTCAATCCCTGGTTGGGGAACTGAAATCCCACAAACCATGCGGTGGGGCAAAAAAAAAAAAAAAGGCTGAAAAAGGACATGAGACTGGGTGGGGTGCCGGGGGCTCAGCAAGACATCCCTGAGACCAAGAGTCCAGCCCCGGCCCCCCACCCACCCGTGCAGGGGCCGCCCCTGCCTCCCTGACTTTCTGTGTCTGCACCAAACCAGGCTGTCTCCTCCCCTCCAGCTGTGTTAACAGGCGTGAGCCTGGGGAGGGCGGCTAGGTTAGGATGCATTCACTCCATAAGTAGCAGGGCAGGAGGTGAGCAGGCACTGTGAGGTAGCAAGCTGGGGGACAAAGGCCTGACTTTTCACCAGAGTGGCCTGAGCCCCTCCTGAGCCTCAGCTTCCACATCTATAAGAACAGTCAGAACCTGCTGGCAGACTCGTTGAGGCGGTGCATATCAGAGGCCTCCCTGGAGCCTGGCCCACAGGGCTGGGCAGGATCCTGACTCCCTAAGCTTTACAGGACTGCCCACTGAGCAAAACCAGTGCTGGGCCCCACCAGGTCAGAATCCTACCCCACTACACCTTCTCTGCCTCAATTTCTTCAGCAGTAGAATGGGTATAATAGAATTATCACTAACCCATGCCTGGCATACAACATCTCAGCCAGTAATTATTTTTATTATCCTGGGGCCCCTCTAGTTCACGCTAGAAATCCCCTCTTCCTGGGTGGCAGATTGGACAGAGTCATGTGCAGAACAGGGTTAGGTGCCAGGCACCAGGCTCCAATGTGGAAGCCGCCCCCCAGATGCCAATTCCGCAGGAGGTGGCAGAGAGCCACCCAGCTGCCCCAGTCTCCCAGAAGCGTCCAGCCAAACAGGGAGGACATGGACACATAGTCACACATGCACACCCAGGGCCATGCATGACCACAGCCGAGAACAGCCAGAGCCTAGCACTACAACCCCACCGGTTCCTGGTGCCCTGCAGGCCCCCCAGGACATAGGATACAGTGGGATTCAATCCCACCTCTGCCTCTTCTATGACTTGGATCAACTCACCCTCCCTATATGGGCCTCCGTTTTGCATATGGAAACAGAGCTAGCGATAGCCCTCTTCTCTATGAGGGCTGAACGAGGTTACGTGTGTGAAAACTGCTAGGTGCCCGGCAGGTGGCATGTGCCAGTTCTTTCTCTTCCCCTCTCTCCTCCCTGCCTCCCACTTCCACCTGCCCCGCCTTTCAGGCCAGCCCCAGCATTACAGCTGCTGCCTTCCTGCACCCCATTTAAAGCAGCCTCTCTATCTCCTTGCAACTCGATGTCACCCCTCTGTGCCCCCCTCCACCCTGGCAGCTGAAAGCACCAATCACCAAAGCAGGGACAAGCTCCCTCGTACTCAGCAGTGCCCCCGGCAGCCTTCAGTAATTGATACCCAGAGGAGGACAGCAGAGCCGCCTTCCCACCACCACAACCGCAGGGGCCGGAGTACAGAGACCCAAATACCACTGGCTTCAGCCGCAGCTGGCTCAGCTGCCCACCCACCCGTAAGAGTAACCAGCCACCAATCCTGGCAATCATAGTAGCGCCATGGACGGGGCCCTTGCCACATGCCAGGCCGTGTTTAAAAGCTTCTCACACATCATCTTATCCAGCATCCCCATGAGGAAGTGCCTGTTGGGCCCATGGTACAGATGAGGAAACTGAAGAACAGAGAAATTAGGAAACTTGCTGAAAGTCACACAGCTCACAAATGGTGACAGTATGAACCCAGGTGATCTGGCTTCGAACTTGGGCTCTTAACTCTCTACTTTTCTGCTAAGTTTATCCCCAAGCATTATAGAAATGCCCACGACTGAAGGCCTGGTGGGGAGAGGGGAGAGGGCCATGGGGTCTCCCTTCTGTGCTGAGCTAACAGAGGTGAAAACCAAGGAAACAGAGACACTCTGACTTCTTAAAGCTGAAAATTACATCGCCAGGAATAGGATGTCAATCAGGGCACAGGCCTGACTCCCAGCCCCATCAGTCCCCTGTTTTAGAAATGAGGGCAGTCACAGCTTGGGTCCACATCTCAGACCCACACCAAAAGTCAAGCCAGTGAATTCTGGCAGGCGTAATGGAGAGGGGGTGGGTGTATGGCAAGCCCACCTATCCAGGCCGGAGCCTTTCCCTAGGCCTCCTGGGCTCTGCTGGGTGGACCCAGGCCCCTTCTGGAGTGGCCCTCACATTTCTGGTCCCCTCAGATGCCCACGTGTGGCTTCAAGTGGGGCAGAGCACTGACCAAGGCTGGCCACCACCCGTGCCCAGCCTTGAGCGCAGATGGAGCCTGTGCCCTGGTGTGACCCGCAGCTCCCCCTTCTGCCCCTGGACAGATGCTGCTGTAACCGTGGCTCCCAGATTTGCATAATGCCTCCCTGCCAGGCTCCCCGTGCCCCGCCCCCCCATGTGGGCGCTGTTCCAGCACAGGTTTCTTCTCTTCCAAAGGTTCCTCGGGCCATCCCAAGAGTCATAAATAATCAAACGTGCATCAGATGCCAGTTCCAGGTGTGCCAGATGACATCCCTTCAGACTTCTGCAGTCGCCCTGCGGATCTGAACCTGCCCCTTCCCAGTTCTACCCCTAAGCAGCATCCCTGTAGCTGAAGCCCATGTCTGAAACAAGCACCTGGCTTGCTCTCACTCAACCGAGTGGGGCTGGGACCCACTTGGCCAACCAGGGGATGGTGAACTGCAGAGAGCAGGTAAGGGCAGTGACTGTGGGGTAGCTTCTAAGAGGGGCACACTCTGAGCAGGGGGGCTTAGTGTGCAGACACAGAGGAGAGGAAAGAGGGGTGTGCCACAGAGAGGGAACCCCAGAGACCAGCCAAGTGGCTTCATCGTGCAGCCCTGCTGATTGTGGCCCCCTGGTCCAGAAGGGAGTTCAGCTCCCACACCACATGTCATGGTTTCTCTGGAGGGCAGACCCCAGCTCCTCAGGAACTGGACAGGAGGCATCATGGACAAGAGTGTGGCCTCCAACCATTCGTCTCCCCTTGGGAGGCCCCAAACAGGAAGGCAATATATGGAGTAGTTGGGAGTGATGTGCAGACTTTAGAACTTGGAGAGAGAACCTGAGGCAGATCCTATCTTGGCCAACAGGGCCCCATCCCCACCTCCCAGCCTCGGCATTTCCACCTCTAGGAAGGGAACAAACTGCTCCCACTCATGAGCTGTTGTTAAGATTAATGGGCTAATTAAAGTGTGAAAAAATGTTTCTTGTAGACTCAAAGAGGTGGCTAACCATGGCAAATTAATAACAATTAACACCCCTCCTCCAGGCAGTCTACCTGGACTGGGTTCACTGGGCAGTTTTCCCTCACAAGAATGGCAGGAAGTCTGTGCTGGCCTTTACAGGGGTGTCTGAGTTCTGCTCTGCTCCCCAGAGTCCTGCAGACTCTTCTCAACAACCAGACCCACCCCTTGCCTGACCCCAGGCTCTGTGCTCACAGAACTCAGTCCCTGAGGCAAAAATAACTGATGTGCCTTTTAATATCTCCTGAGCATCAACTGTGCTCTAGGCTCTGTAGCAAGCCTTCTCTGTACAGCACAATGCCCTGAAGGATGCGCTGTGAAGGTCCCCTTTCACAGATGGGGGAATGCAGAAGAGTCACAAAGACAAGGGGGAAGCCAGGACTCCAAATAGTTATCCCAGTGAACCCCCGCCTTGTGCGTGCAGCAAGGCTAGACTGTCAGATGAGGGTGGAGGACCAGGGAACCCTACCCTCAAGTCCCCCAGTGCTCCCCGCTGGCTGCTGCTATTACTGTGAAAAGCTTGGGGGGGATGGTGCCACCTCCCCCCCTTCACACTCCTCCGCTCCCTCCCTTGCGTGGAGGCGAGACTGACTCAGCAGACACCCTGGGGCCCCTGACGCCAAATTAGAGCCAGAGCCCTCCTAGAAATCATCCACTCAGCAAAGCCTCCTTGGAGCTGAAGTCCGAGAAGACACAAGAAACTGGGGGGAGGGGAGGGAAAGCGTCTGCCCTGCATGGAGACCTGCTGGGGCCTGTCCATGCAGCCCCTCATCAAACAGCATTCTCCAGGCCCCAGAATACTGTCCCCAAAATGCTTATTCATTGCAGAGCACAACCAGGCCCCCCAACCCTGAGCTCGACCACCCAGAGCACCCACAGCCTAACTCATGCCCTGGCTTATCCCTCACAGGCAGGCCCACAGCTCTGCCCCCTGCTCAGTGAGGGACCTCCAGGGTCCCCGAGCCCCACTCCTGACTAGTTCCTAGGCGAGCAGCTCCCAAACCCCAGCAGCTGCTCCCCAGCATTAGTGGGCCTCACCCCATCCGACCTAGGAACCACTCTCCTCTTTTCTTCCCTGAAAGCTGATCCCAAACCCCTTCTGCATTCTGCAACTCAGAAGCACCCCCAGGATCATGGCTGGAGGAGGGCAGGGGCTCCGGGAGATGGAAGAGGAGAAAGAAAGAAAGAAAAGATGGCAGAGAGGGCCAAGCAGAAGGAGACAAGGCCTCTGGAACCTGCCCCGCATACACTTCACCCTCCGGTCCTCTCCTCATCCACCACCCCAGATATCCACTGCTTACCTCTAGGGGGTGCAAGCAGGCTCAGGGACTCTTCAGAGGGACACCTGCAGAGAGACAGCAGAGAAGGGGTGAGAGCACAGTCAGATGGAGACCTGCAGACTCTTCACCCAGAGAACCCGTCTGGCGATCAACCCCACCAAGCCTCTGCCCCACAGCCCGGGACAGAGGGAGTAGGAGACTGGGCAGCCCAGGGGTGCCAGGCTCACTGCACAGAGTTAAGAATGCCCTTTTCCGTAAGTCAAGTACCCTGCTGCAGCTGGCTGGGGAGGGGCCTCAGGAGAGATGGAGTTATCCCAGAGGGTTCCTGCTGCAGGCCCAGAGCTCCACGTGGGCCCTGAGGGACGCGCACATATGCAGAGAGCAGCTGTCCCCTCCTACCTGTACCTGTGGGTTCTCTGGCCCCTGGACACACAGGATTGAGCCTCAGATTCTCCCTCCTGGGGTCAGATGTGGTGGCCAGAGGGAGCACCCAAGCTCTTTCTTTCACCTTTAAGTGGCACCTTGACCTGGTCATCTCAGCTTTGTCACCAGTTCACCCCATGACCCTGGGCAGACCCACTCCCCTCATTGGGCCTTGACTTCCCCATCAATACCAGTGGGTGAATCAGAGTTGCCTGGAGGGCTTGTGAAAACACAATGTGCTGGGCCCCACCTCCAGAGTTTCTGATTTCAGCAGGTCCAGGATGGGGCCCAAGAATCAGCGTTTCCAAGAAGCTCCCAGGCAATGCTGATGCTGCCATTTGGGGATCACACTTTGAGAACTGCTCGTCTAGTTGTGTCTGGCCTGCAAAGTGCATAGTCCACACCCTCAAGGAGTTTACAGGCTAACCGAGGAGACCACACATATGTGCACACACCACTGACTCAAGGAATGTGGAAATGTGGCTTATAGATCACAGAAGGAAATGTGGCTTATAGATCTACTAGGTTTGGGCTATGGGCCAGTGCAGTCAGGTAAGGCTTCCTGGAGGAGAGAAAGGCCTAATTTACCTTTCATTACATAATTGTAGTCTTATTCCTATATAAGTAATACAAGCATACCTTGCTTTATTGCACTTTATAGTTATTGTTTTTACAAATTAAAGGTTTATGCCAACCCTGCATTGAGTAAGTCTATCAGCACCATTTTTCCAACAGCATTTGCTTGCTTCATGCCTCTGTGTCACTTTTTGGTAATTTTGCAATAGTTGAAACCCTCCACTAGCAAAAAGATTATGACTCACTGAAGGCTCAGATGATGGTTAAAATTTTTTTAGCAATGAACAATTTTTTAATTAAGGTATGAACCTGGTTTTTTTCAGCCATAATGCTATTACTTAATAGACTGTAATATAGTGTAAACATAACTTTTATGTACACTGGGAGACCAAAAACTTCATGTGACTCACTTTACTGCAATATTCATTTTATTGTGGGGGTCTAGAACCAAACCCACAATATCTCTGAGGTGTGCCTGCACATGAAAGCATTCTCTTGTTAAAGAGCTTCAGATACAGATGTTGTTGTTGTTTAGTCGCTCAGTCATGTCCGACTCTTTGCCACCCCATGGACTGTAGCCCACCAGGTTCCTCTGTCCATGGGATTTTCCAGACAAGAATACTGGAGTGGGTTGCCATTTCCCTCTCTAGGGGATCTTCCCTACCCAGGGAGTGAACCCACATCTCCTGCATTGCAGGAGGATTCTTTACCACTGAGCCACCAAAGAAGCCCTTCAAATACAGATACCTATAGGGTAAACATATTCTACTCACAACCACATCTCCAGAGGTCCTGACTGCCCATCTGGTGTGAAACTTTCACTAAGCATTTGCACAGACATACAGAGAGGTGCACAAGTGTTTATATATAGAACAAACCCTCGGTTACACACCAGGCAGGAAAGTGTCTGTGCTGGTATATAATCAGGTTCCTCACTTAATAGATTTTGGAAAACTTTCCCTATCTATATATAAAGATAATAATAATCACTGCTTGTATTCACTGAGCACCTACTATGGGCCAGATACTGGGTTGAGCACTATATGTATTAACCCATTTAATTATCGTAACACTCCTCTCCCCAAGATGGGGGCTGCTGTTAGCCTAATTTGTAGAGGAGAAAACCAAACTGCAGAGTAACCTGCCCAAGAACGTCCAGCCCAGGGAGTGGCTGAGCACATGAACACCAGTGTCCACGCTCCAAACGGAGTCCCCCCATGCTCAGTGCTACATGGAGGAACTCCACTCAGGGACAAACGCTCACCTACTTAATCAGACCTCCCAGGATGAGTGCTTAGGGGGTTCCAATTTTTTATTTCCATTGCTAGGGAAAAGCCTGCCTCTTTGTACACATGCATTCCTAAAAAGTAGGTCAAAAGGTGTACACATCTTACTTTTTTCTTGCAGGGGGAGCACTTCTTAGTTCCCCAATCAGGGATCAAATCCACGCTCCCTGCAGTGGAAGTTGGAGTCTTAACCCTTGGACCACAGGGGTGAGATCTCAGGGTATACACATTTTAAATTTGGATACACTGCCAAATTGTCCTCCAAAAATGTCTATGCCAACGCCAGGCTGACTATTTCCCCAGGTGAATGCCTACTGAAGAACAATACCCATTTATTGAGTACGTTACTAGTTGCTAGATCCAGTAACAACTGGGTTGTCATTTCTATTTTGCAGATGTGGAATGGAGGCCCCGAGAGGTTAACTTTATCACCCAAGGTCACACATCTGATAAAGAACATATTGATTTTCTTTGATATTATGGAGGAAGAGAGAGAGGGAGGACAAAAGGGAGGGCGAGAGGGAGAGACGTTCCTCAACCCACATGACCCACATGCCCTTCCATCTTTCTGCTCCCATTTATAGCAAAGGTCTCGAGCAGTCCCTACTCAGCGTCTCAGCCTCTGCTCCCTCACTTCCAGCTCTTCCTCACTCCCTCTCCAGTTGTGCTTCCACTCCGTCACTCCACAAAACTGCTCTTCTCAAGGTTCCCAGAAACCTCCGTTTTGCCAAACCCAGCAGTCACCCTGATGGGGCTAACTGCTTCCTCCAACAGGAAACAATTTATCTCTGAGCTCCCAGGATTCAGCCTCTCCTGGTTGTGCTCCCAGGCTTTCCTCCCTTCTCACCCAGCCTGCCTCCAAACATCCAAGGCCCCAGGGCTGGCAGGGCACTCTGCTCTCTCCTGTCTAATTCCCTGCTCTCACCTGGTCTCTGTAGCTTTAAATCCAGCCACGCCCCCAATCTCTCTCCAGCCCCAGCTCTCTCCTGAGCACCAGCTGCATGTATCCACAGGCCTATTTGTCATCTCCACTTGCTCATCTAAGAGACCTGTCCAAAACAGAACTCTTAATTTTTATCCCCAAAATTACATCTCCCTCAAGCCTTGACTCCTCTCTGCCTCACCCCACACCCAAGCCATCAACACACCAGGTCAGTACAACCCCAGAAACACATCCCAAACCTACCTGCTTCCCCTGTTCCTCTGCTCTTGCCCTCATCAGCCCTTGCCTGGATAACTGCAGCAGCCTCCTGCCTCTCCGGGCTCCCTGATCCCACCCTGGTCCCAAACTATCACAGCAAGCACATAATGGTACAGACAGAATCCTTCGCTCTCCAGCCATGTGCAAGGGGTTTCCATGGCAGAGAATCAAGTCCAGACTGTTCAAAGTCTGCCCACCACGGCTCAGAATTCACCTTGAACCACAATCTGGCCCCCTCCCACACCAGCCAGTTTCGGGGACTCTGTCATTGCTGCTCCTTCTGCCCAGAATGCTATTTCCCCAGACCTTCTTATCATCCTGTTCAAATGGGACCTCCTCTATCTTCCCTGGTCACCCCCAGCCACCCCAACCTCTCCCATCTTTCATGGATTTTATCCCTGCTGCTGCTGTTTAGTCGCTTCAGTCATGTCTGACTCCTTGCAACCCCGTGGACTGCAGCCAGCCAGGCTCCTCTGTCCATGGGATTCTCCAGGCAAGAATACTGCAGTGGGTTGCCATGCCATCCTCCAGGGAATCTTCCCAACCCAGGGATCAAACCCAAATTTCCTGCATTGCAGGCAGATTCTTTACCGCTGAGCCTCCAGGGAAGCCCCAGACTTTATCCCTATCTGACATTATCTTGTTGATTTACTCCTTGTTGTTCATGCATCTCCTCATCATAAGATGAACCCAGTAAGGCAGGGAGGGACCATATGCATCTTACTCACCTCTGCATCCACCTCCTACCATGTGCGGTACTCGGCACATAGCACTCAGTAGATATCTGATGAATGAATGAATGAGTGGGCAGAGGCAGCTCTATCTGACTCCAAAGCCTGTACTTCTGTTTCCTACACAACCTGCTCCCATATGAAGCAGGAAGGAGCCAGAAGGCAGACCCGGCAGGGCAGGACCCTCTGAGCAAAGGCAGGGAGGTGGGCACAAAGCTGAGACAAAGCCAGCTGGAGTGGCGGATGCACGCGGGAGAGCAGCAGGGCCTGGGGCCTCCCTGGCATGCCAAGTCCAGCAGCCCCTGCCCCAGGGGGGAACTGGGGCCCTCACACCTGCCAACCTGTCCCATTCAGGAGGGAGCCTTGGGGGGCGGCCGGCAACTGAGCGCGACTGGCGGGGGGCCGGGATGGCTGCCAACAGCTGGCGCTGCTGCCAGGCAGCCAAGTAATCGTGTTAGCCAGCGGAAATTGGTCCAGGGAGTTTTTTTCCTTCGCCTCCCGTTTTCTTTCTCTTCTCTTCCCCCTCGGAGCTGCAAGACTCGGAAGATTGATCTTTGCCTGAAACGGAGGAGATAACTCGATATAATGAACTCCTCTGTCCCTCTTGCTGTTTGGAGCTTTTAAAAAATTTAAAAGGGCTGGGGACAAAAAAGCTCATCCTCAGAGTTCTCTGGGGCTGCTCATCCTCCCTTGGAAGCCCCCACCTCTGTTCATGCCCCTCTCCCAATTCTCCATCTGCCTCCTTCCCCCTTCTTTTTCCCTTGGGATGCCTTGATGGAACAAAGGTTAAAAATATCCCCTTTCTCTCGCAGGTTTTAAAAATAATTTCGTTGAGGTCAGGACTGGATCGGCCAATGGCCCTGCCTCCCACAGCCCCACCCCCATGGCTGTCCCCACTCCCCAGAGTCACCAGCCAGCCTGGGGGTGACAAGTTGGCGCAGACCCCCTCTTCTCAAAGCATTTCCAAAGGGAGCCGTGAGGCCTGGCCCGCCCACTGAGGCGCTGCCAGAGACTGACTTTTGTTCCAGCAAAGGGCTCTTTAAAGAGCCGCCTAAAGACGCACAAAAGAAGCCCAGCTCCAACTGGGACCCAGGTTTTGCCCCACCTCACTGGAGGTCCATGCCTCCCCATCCCTAGTCAACCCCACCCTCCTGCCTGGGACTCTTGGCTCTGTGCTGCAACATATGTCCACACAATCAATCAACATTTATTGAGCACCTACTCTGTGCGGAGCATTGGACTGGCAGCTGGGGACCCAAGGGACCACCAGTCCCTTCTGATTCCTGCCCTTGGTGGCCCAAAAGCCTGGTGGGCAATCAGAGGTCACACTGGTTGGGGCAGGGCGGGGCAGGGCGGGGGCACTCTGAGAGCATAGACAGAGGTCAGGGGAGGCTTGCCTGAGATAGCATCCTTAGAGCAGAAATCTAAGGACAAGTAGGAGACCACAGATCAGAGGGTGTGGGTGGAGGGTTCCAGGCATCATCGGGAGGGTCTGCTCTCAGACCCAAATGTGGGGTGGGCGGCTTCTTCCCTGGGCTCTCAACCTGCAAAGGGAGGCCAGATCCCATAATTCCTTACCTGACTTTCAAGTCCCTTTCTAGCCTGGACTCTGACCCCAAGACTCCCGTCATCTCCAGCCTCCTCCTTCAAGGGACAGCTCAAATGTTGCCTCATCGGCCCCTGGGCAGGAATTTCTACTCCCTCAGTCTCCTACACCAGTGCCTCCCCACCCTGCCTGGGGGATTCTACAGGCCCCCTGCTCACGTGGGTCATGCTGAGCAGTCTCTGTGTAGCCAGAGCCCCACACATAGCCAGCGGTGTGTGGCAAGTGGAAGGGAGCAACTGGGACACCATCAGAAGCTTCCGGCTCAGATCAGTGATGGCTGAAGGCATCAGAGAGAGCTTCCTGAAGAGGTGGGTCAGGGCTCTGAATAAAGAAGGATGTGGACAATAGAAGCCAGGGCCTGGGGGGTGGCAGGAATCCAGGGCAGCAGAGACAGAGCCGCTCAGGAAAAGCCCGAGGAGGCAGGCACCCCAAAGCCTAGGCTGATCACTAAGCTATGGCCCTTAAGAAGTCACAATGGAAAAGGGGAAACTGAGGCTCAGAGAGCAGCTGCTTCTACAAAGCAACAGAGGCAGGTAGGATGCTGTCCAAAGGTCCCTAAGCAGTCATTGTCCACCAGCACCCATTTCCAGTACTGTGCGTGCGAAGTTGCTTTAGTCATGTCCAACTCTTTGAGACTCTATGGGCTGTATCCCACCAGGCTCCTCTGGCCATGGGATCCTCCAGGCAAGACTACTGGAGTTCGTTGCCATTTCCTTCTTCAGGGGATCTTCTCAACCCAGGGATCGAACCCACGTCTCTTAAGTCTCCTGCATTGGCAGGCGGGTTCCTTACCACTAGCGCCACCTGAGATGCCTCCACCCCTATTAGAAGAGCTCACAGACCAGTAGGCAGGCAGGTACCACACCATGTGGCCTGTGGATGGGGGATGGGAGCCTGGAGAGTCCAAACCCGAGCGAGGGAGGGAAGAGAGAGCCAAAGTGGTTCTCTGAGATGTTTGCTGGGCCAAGAAAGGCACTTCAGGCAGCAGGTCATCCCAGGCGAGGGAAGACCCTCCAGCAGGTCTGTTTTCTTTGCCCCCACCCAGGGTTTCTGGCTTGGCCAGGCTCCTAGGAACACAGTGAGCCCACTCCAGTCTGAACCTTGAAAAAAACCATCCCCTTCCCCACCTACCATATTGCCCAGGGAGGCTGTTCTGGCCAGTCTCAGGCTTTCTGCCCTTCACGCTGGGGCCCTGAGGTCCCAGCCTCCTGAGCCCAGGGACACAGAAGAGGTGAAGAGCTCTTACCCAGGAAGGCCCCTGACACTGCCTGATCCTCTTGCAGCTCCCGGGCGGCCCTGGAAACCAAGCCTGGCCACCCAAGAGGGGCAGGCCACAGCTCCCACAGACGGTAGTGTGGCCAGCCTCTCTCCCCAGGGCCCACCACTGCCAGGAAGAAACGGAAAGGCCCAGCCTGACCTTGTGGTTCTGCAGGCAAGTGGCTTCCCGCCTCAGCTTCTCCAGCGCAGCCCCCTGGGCCTGTGGGCTCTGCGGGCATCAGGGCCGGCTGGAGGCACAGGAAGCTCCGTGTAACCAGCCCGGCCTGCTGCTAGGACCTGAAGCCTGGTCCCCACACAGACCAGGGAAGCCTCGCCCAGAACATCCAAACACAAGGCTTCCCAAGACCTCAGCTGAACCCAGAGAGGAGCAGGGCTGAGAGGAATCAGGGTTCAGACAGAGGGAGAGAGTCTGGTGGAAGGAGGGGCAGAGAGAGGCTCAGGCCATACTCAGTGGGCAAAGCCTGAATGCCAGGTGGAGGGAAATATTGGGCATCACCGTCTGTGTCCAGTAGCTCATGGGCTGATCCAAGCAGAGGAGTAGGGCTCAGCCAGTTACTGGCAAATGTGAGGCCAAAACAGAGGGGCCGCTCCAGGGATGCTGATTGACCTGTCTGAGCCTCCCAGGCCCAGCTCTGGTCAGGCCAGAAAACCTGCTGTTGGGCATGTATGGAGTTGAACATTTTTTCCTAAGCCTCTGAGGGGTGAGAAGGCCCAGACTGGTCCCCCCACCACGGTCTCCCGGCCATTCCAGCCAAAGTCACCCCTGCCCATCACTGTACCTTCTCCCCATGGCCTCTGGGGAGCAAAGTCACAGCAAACAGGGGCTTGAGGAGGCACCATGGAGTATGGGGCCGGGGCCTGACACAGCAGCTCACCTTCCCTCCCCTCCTAGCAGCCCTCCGAGGCGGGTGTGGGCATCCCCATTTCAGAGAGCAGAACAAGGCTGAGTCGAAGACATTGCATCTAGCTCCCAGTCCAACAATGAGAAACAACCAGGTGATGCGCAAAATCATAACTTTTATCCAGCCCGTCAGAGAACTGAGGTCACGAGGCAAGCAGGGGAACCAAACTGCAAAGGGTGACAGGCTGCTCCAAGGAGCATGAGACACACACACTCTGTTTCACCCCCGGCAGAGAGGGGAGGAAAGGACGCTGCCAATACAGCAGGAGAGCAGAAGACAGCTGCAGGTGGACGAAGTCTCAGGGGCTGAGTGTGGGTCAGTATATAACTAACCATGCAGATCCCATGGTCCCAGGCACAATGGGGGTTGGCCTTTGCCACCAGCCTGTTTTCATGGGCTCCCACAATACTCATGCGAAAGCGGGGAGCACACAGTAGGAGATGGAAGAAAGACCCCTCAGTGCACAGACGGGACACCCAGCCCACCTCTCCTTGTTGACCTGGCTGTCCCTGGAACTTCTCCAACCTCTGTGCCAGGCTCCCCAGCCAGCAGGGGTCTCTCTGGGGGATCTTGTCAAACCCTAATCCTCTCTGTGCTCCTTCTCACATCAATTGCATCCACAACCATCACCTTCACCTGGGCCCACAGGGTAGTGAGAGAGGGCCAGTGGGGAGCCAAGGAACTGGGGAGCAGACAGACAGCACCTCTCACATCTTCCCTGTGAAAGGGGGCACATGACCCCAATACCCCAAGGCAGAGTTGAGGGGCTGAAAGGGCATAGATGGCTGGGGGTGGGGCCAAGCTGAGGCTTCCTGGGTCAGGCCTGCACCCTGTGCCCTGCCTGAGGAGCCTCAGCCTAAAATGGGTTGGCAGGATCTGCTCCAATCCTTCTGCAGACAGGCTACTCTGGGCACAGAGTGGGGAGTGATTCTCTTTTCTTTCTCCCTTTAGATAGCCAAATTATAGTGCAATGTAAAAGCAGAGGCAAAGGCATCAACTTCAGGAGTTATTCTCTTTGTAATGACTAAGTGGGGAGGACAGAGGGAGGAAGGAGGGAGACTGAAGATTTGCGATTACTGCAGGTGGAGGGCAGAGTAGAAGGAAAAAAACCCAGGCCACTGCTGGGGGAGGGAAGCAGCAAGGCAGGGGGCCAGCTGGAGGGGGTGCTTCTGTGAGCCCAGGGGTTGGGGTCCTTACCTCCCAACCAAGCAGGAAAGGTGGGATCTGAGGAGCTCAGGTGGTGAGCATTGCAGGCTCCAGGAGCAGTTCGGGGCCCACCCTACTTTCATTTATGCAGCCAGACAATCAACAAGTATTTCTTGAGCACCTATTATGCACCAGGCCCTGAGGGTCCTCAGTGAGTACGATAGACAAGGTCCTTGAAAGGGAAGTGAATGTGTTGTAGACAGGCTGGTCCAACACCTCCAGGGAGGCCTAGACACTGGTTACACACCAGACACATCGGTGAGACACCAGGAAAGCCCAGAGTAGTGTTAAGAGCAGAGGTTTGGAATTAAACAGGCCTTGGTCTGAATCCTGGACCTTCATCATGAGCCATGTCCATGGGCAAGTCCCTCACTCTCTCTGAGCCTCAGTAACAAAAACAATAGCAGCTAACTTTTATTTAACAGTTACAGCGTACTCAGGTTTGTTCTATGACTTTACCTGCATGTGTGAATGTGTGCATACTCAGTCATTTCAGTCTGACTCTTTGTGACACGATAGACCGGTAACCCACCAGGCTCCTCTGTCCATGGGGATTCTTCATGCAAGAATACTGGTGTGGGTTGCCATGCCCTCCTCGAGGGGATCTTCCTAGGGATTGAACCTGCATCTCTTATGTCTCGTGCATTGGCAGGTGGGTTCTTTACCACTAGTGCCACCGGGGAAGCCCCTTTACATGTATAAACTCATTTCATCAGTACAATAACACTATGAAGTAGGTACTATCATTATCTCCCTTTTCTTGGAAGAAACCAAGACATAGAGAAGTTGTGGAGATAGTGTGTGAGTGGAGACCAGTGTAGGGTCACCTAATGGCTCCTGAGACATCTGAGGACATGAGTACCTGAGTTTGAAAGAGCAGATTATAAGAACTGAGTCAGGATAAGTCAGTCAGTAACACTGCCTGGGGGCCCTTCATAAGGAACATAGGTGTGAGTGAGGGACCTCCTCCACTTCGTGCCATGGTCTCCCATCCCTCACCCAACCCCAAGGCTGAAAGCACCTACTTGTCTCTCCACCTGTCCAATTCGTGCTCAGCTATTTTCTCAGGTCCAGAGCCAGTACTGCTACCGCCTCCAAGAAGCCAGCCCAGATTACCCAGCATCCTTTGGAGCACCTTGAACCTGCAGTCTAGTTGAGGACTAAAGCAGCCGTAGAGGGTAGAACTGCTCCTGGGCCATGAGGAAAGGGCCATCAGGTGTAGAAGCATGGCTGGTGGGGAGGTGAGCCCTGCCTGGAGGATAACAAGGCACCCTACCCTGCAGGAGACTCAGGCAAGACGCCACGCTCGTTGGCAGCAAAGCTAACGTGATGGATGACACCATTCAGTAAGAAATAAATCCCGAGACCCGCGCGCCAGGTGAACTGGGGGGTGTATCCGTCTTAGAGATGCTTAATGAATGTGCCAGCTGCAGTGGATGGCAGCACATACATCTGCCTCCCACCCCTCTCCAGCTCCTTGTGCTCTGGGACCACCCTCATCCCCAACCCTCAGGCTCAGCCCTTTCCCTAAGCTCTTCTGGAATCAGGGATGGAGGGTACAGGAAAGGTGCAGAGATTAGCTGGTCTGGACAAAAACTCCCATTGCACAGACTGGAAAACTGAGGCTCAGAGAGAGCAGCAACTTACCCGTCACATATGAAGCCAAATGCAGAAACTAGACTAGAACCCAGGCCTCCAGCCAAAGCCCACGTGGCCACTCCCTTAGACACTACTCTCCAGGGACCTCTCCAAACCCTCCCTGCCTTTAAGTTCTGCTGGGTTTCCCCCTATCCCCAGGCTCAGGGCTCCTCCAGAATACTAATCCTGGACCCTTCTGTTCCTCTGTTCCCCTCTCTAACCACGACAAAACGGCCACACCATGGCAGGCACCCAGGGCTCGTGGTCACTGCTGGTAGGACTGAGTCGTTCACAGTGAGTCCAAGTCGGAGAACAGGCAGGTCCTAAGGGTCCACATTCATGACCAGATAAGATCCATCCCTGGAGACTCCTCCCAAGCACCAGACCTTCGGTTCCCTCCCTGGGTTAATCACTCCTACTGTGCGCCTGTTAATTATCCTTGGACTGGTGACCCCTTACTTCCTAGAAGAGCAGAGGTCAACCTGGCCCTGGCTGCTGCAGAATGTCTGCCAATTCCCAGGCCGGGCTTTCACCAAACTGATAGGCAAGTATGCTCAGAACAAATCCCTCAATCAAATTAACAAGATGCTGACCTGCCATGAACAGAGCAGAGGGAACCTCGGGGAAGCGGGTAGGGGCAGAGAAGGGCCAGAGAACGAGCTGCATGCAACGACACAGGAACCAGGCAAGCCCCCACCCCAGCATCTTCCCGCAGCTGCCACCACGCCTGAAATGTCACCATTAAAGGGAAACATCGTTCCTTTGGGGTTCAGAGGCATAAAAGTCTCCTATTAAAGTGAAAATATCTTGGAGAGAAATCACACCCTCAGTCATTATCCACCTCCACGCGTCAGCGCAGGAAGTGGGCAGAAGGAGGGGGAAGCATGGGGGAACCTACTGTGTGCCTGGTGCCTGGGCCCCGAGACTCGGGGGCCCCGTGGCTGGTCAGAGGTCACTCAGCCTATGGGTGAGGGTTTGAACCCCAGCCAAGCAGAGCAAGGGTGTGAACCCAGAGCCAAGCTTCCTCCTCCCGCGTGATCCAGAGAGGGGCTGTGGTTGCATCCCTGAGCCTCCCCCTCGCAGGATGAGCTGCTGCCCACCACCATCAGCCCTGTGGGGCTTCAGGGCAGAGCTCCACTGGGCCCCTGGGGGTGCGAAAACCAGGAATCGAATCCTAGGACAGGCACTCTGAGCTCTCCTAATGAGGCAGTACTTTCCACAGTATCCTGCCCTCTGGACATCTCCTCCCCTCACCCCTGGGGTTACCAGTTTGCCACTGAGGAAAAGGAACTGTCCTTGGAATCAGATGACCCAAATGCTAATCATGTCTCTTAACCTTCCTGGGCCTCAGTCTCCCCATCCATAAAATGGAGCAAGTCACACCCTCCCTGCAACATCACTGGAGGGATTCCCTGGGAGAAGATCTGAAAGAAGCCCAGGCCCTAGGGGAGCCCCTCTGCCTCCACGTGGAGCCACCCACCTGGATTCCTGCAGAGCCCTGGAAGTCCTGGAACCCTGAAGTGGCTGCCTCTAAAGGAGGGCTCAGGCCCAGTGAACAGAGCCAGGAGGACTGAGACCCTGCCCCAGCCCCAGTCCAATTCCTGCAGTGGTCCTGGAGGAGAGTCTGTGCCCGCCATCACCTGCACGGCCCAGTACAGGGCTCTTCCGAGGCCCCTGCCTTTCCTGACCACAGGAAGCCCTGCCAGAAAACGGGCATGACACCAGCCCCTGGGCAGGGCTCCGGTGAGCACCCCCCACACCCCTGTCTCTCTCTGGGCAAGTCTCCCTGCAGCTCTTCCTCTCACCCAATTTCCCACACCTGGCCTCGGGGCCCAGAGGCAAAAAAAGGCTCAGTGACGGCTGCCGGCTGCAGCTGCACAGGGCCCGCAGCAGGGAAGGGTCTCTAACCTCTGACCTATGCCAGCCAGGCAGGGGTCCCTCCTCAGGAATGGCTCATCTTTGCCCCTTCCCACAGTCACTTCATAGGCCTCCTTGTTGCTGCCTAGTGAGGCCGCTTCAGCGCCTCTGAGGTCCTCCCACAAGACCACCATCAACCCACCCCACATCCCAGACCTCCCCGCCATCACCAAGGGGTCTTCTGAAAAAAGGGGCAGGACCCCAGCCACTTACTGGCTCCTGAGTTAGTCAATCACCTTCTCTCTGCCAATGAGTTGAGGGCTGTCTGGGAGCAGCCAGAGAGGTTGAAATACAGAAAAGTGACTAGCTTGGGGGCTGATGGTAAAGCATCTGCCTACAATGCAGGAGACCCGGGTTCAATCCCTGGGTCAGGAAGATCTCCTGGAGAAGGAAATGGCAACCCACTCCAGTACTCTTGCCCGGAAAATTCCATGGATGGAGAAGGAGGAGCCTGGCAGGCTACAGTCCGTGGGGTCGCAAAGAGTCGGACACGACTGAGCGACTTCACTTGGGGTTTGTTGAGAAGAGTAAGGAAGAGACGGGAACAAGCATTAAGCAAGCACCAAGCTGTGGGGCCGGCTTGCTCTATTTCATTTAATCCTCCAAGCAGCCCCTCGTATTATGCCCACTTTACAGATGGAGAAAGTGAGTCTCTCTGAGGTAAAGGTACATGGCTTAACTTTGATTTGAACCCAGATCTATTAATACCTGACTCACCATTGCTCCCAATCCCCACCCCAGGTGCTGATTTGACATCATCAGATGGACGAACAGCCCTGGTGACAGAGTTGGTGCCGTTTCCCAGATCCTCCTTGGAACAACCTTGCCAGTAACCCCTTCCTCTCTGTCCTTGGGGTCAACAGTCGGCCTGGCCAACCCAGGGTGGGAGGACTCCTGCTGCCTCCTGTGCGGCAACCTCCCTCTCCCCTCTCTCGGCAGCCTCCCTCCCCTCTCTCTGCAGTCTCACTGGCAAATGAGTAAGAAGAATAGAATTACAGTTGGGCTACACGAGACACAGAATTAGTGGGATTAAATAAAAATAGCTATTAAAAGTGCCTTATAATTAAATTCATTTTCCAATTATTTGTTTTACACACACACACACCCGCCCACACTCGTGCACACACGCACATTCTCCAGGCCGCAGCTCCACACCAAGTGGGTTTCAGGGCCCCAGCTGCCAACCAGCCTCCTCCTCACTGTTGCCTCTTCTTTGGAGTTCCGGGGCCTGCCTCTCTTCCTCACCCCCCTCCCTGGCCCTGCTTCCAGTCCATCCAAGGAAACTACCGCTTACCACTATTCCCACGTGCTGAGCCTACTATGAGCCAGGCACCTGACACCATTCGCCTCCTTTGTTCCATCCAAAGACATATTTTTCATTCAATAAATATCTGTTGAAAGCCAAGTACTTAACATGCACGATCTCACTTAATCCAAACAATGATACTCATTCCTTCATTAAACAAATATTAGTTGAACACCTACTACATGGTAGGATCGAGTAAGCGCTGGTAATACTTCAGCCAACAAGACCAGACCCTCTGTTCTTGTGGAGCCCATCCTGAAGAAAACCCAGAGCCAGACACCAGGCCAGGTGATGGGGAAAAGGCAGATGCCACCTGAGTCAGGCCAGGAGGAGGTTCGGTGGGATGGGGATGCACTGAGAGGGGAGATTCTTCCCACTGAGAGTTCCTTGAGGATGGGAGGGGGTCCCACCATCCTGTGTCCAGGGAAAGAGGTGGAGCACAGAGTGGGAACATCATTATGATTGTCAGCCTGAACTGACCTACCAGGTGTGAGCATGTCTCTGCCACTTCTCAAGCTATACTTTTAATGCTTTTAGGATTACCATTATTACTATGTTTACTGCTGTTATGGCTATCATCACACCTGTGGAGCTGATCAGTCATGAATATCTGAGAACTTAGAAAAAGCCTCATAGAGATGGGACAAATTACAAAACCTCTAATAGTGGAGGTGGTGAGGATGCCCTGGGAGGAGTACAGTGAAAGTCTATGTAAAGAGGGTCACACAGGGAAGGAAGATTTCCAGCTGATCCCTGGAGGGCTTCCTGGAGGAGGGAGCAATTCTTTTGGCCTCCCCATCCCAGGCCTCTCCCCTCTGCTCACTTGGTCTGATCTTTAACTCCTTTCCATGGGGCCATGGGAGGACCCTAGCCCCAAGTCTGAACTCTAAGTGTGTTGTTGCTATTTAGTTGCAAAGTCATGTTCCCTGAAACCCCATGGACTATAGCCTGCCAGGCTCCTTTGTCCATGGGATTTCCCAGGCAACAATATTGGAGTGGGTTGCCATTTCCTTCTCCAGGGGATCTTCCCGACCCAGGAATCGAACCCACATCTCCTGCATTGGCAGGCAGATTCTTCACCTCTGAGACACTGGGGAAGTCTGCTCTAATGGAGGGGGCACTTCAAAACCTTCAGCCTTTGAATCCAGCCAGTCAACCAGCCCCACTGTCTCCTAAGCCCTGGGAAAGGCACAAGAAGATCTTATCTTTTAAGAGATCAGATAGCTGGGGCGAGGGCACACATGTCCAGGATGAACAAGGTCTAAGACAACACCAAAGCAAGGGCATGGCCCCTAGCAGTGAACCATGAGGCCACCAAAACTTCCTAAGTCCCTGCTGTGCATCCAGTATTCTCCATCTTTTCCCTGAGGCTCTCTCACACCGCAGTGCGACCCTGGGTCCTTCTTCAGAGGAAGTGACTCAAAACCCAGAGAGGTCAGCAGTGACTTGCCCAAGGTCACAAGACTTGCAAGTGGCAGAGCTGGGGTTGGATGGACCCCAGATCCATCTGATCCAAGGCCTTTCCTTCCCCCACGCTCCCCTGACCAGGAAGGCCCTGCTGGGGGACCCGGAGGCCAAAGAGACAGTGTTCCTGGAAAGTGTCCTCTGTGTAGGCCCTGCCTGCCTGGCCCCTCTTGTCCTACCCTCTGTCCTCAAGGTGGACAGCCCACCCTCCTGGCCCCCTGCAGAACCCTCACACTCAGCCAGCCCCAGGAGCCCAACAGTAAAGGCTGTCCTCGAAGGAGGCAGCTGAGCTAATTAGCAGACTCTATCCTTTCCTCAGCGAGAACATTACTTCATTATCCGAAGCCAAACACAGCCCCACGGTGTCCGGCAAACACGCTCAGGCAGCTGGCAAAAGCAGCGCAAATCGATGGGCAGCAAGAGGCCCACTCTGGTCCAGCCTCCCCACAGGGCTCTGGGGCTCTGTCCCATCTTTCTGACAAATGCCGCGGAAGAGAAAGGCACTGGTGTCGGATGGAAAGGTTACAGCTGAGCAATAAGGCACAGAGACCCCACAGACAAGCCAGGCCTGTTGTCACTTCCAGATGAAATCGGCCAACCCCAGGTGAAGGTGGGGAGGACGAGGGAGGTGGGGGTGGGATGCTGGGAGCAGGCCAGGCTGCGGCACTGGGGAGCTGAATAGAAATCCCGTAGTGTCCATGGTGATGGACAGCCTTCCCTTGTGTCCACAGGGCAGAGACCAGCCCCTCAGTGGGGGCACAGCCTACTTTCTGAGACTCATCACTGCCCCCGCCCTACCCCATTTCATGGGCTCCTCACCCCCTCCCCCACACACACAGGTGGCCTCAGGCCGACCCCCTGTTCAGGGACCACGCTGTCTCCCCCTCTTTTCTGCCTCTCCAGCCTTGGTGCCATCTCTTTCAGGGTGCTTTCTGACCATTCCACCCTGCAGGGACCTGCTCTGCCTCGTGTCTAGAGCACTTTTCATAGGCCCCATAATCAGGCACCTGATTCTTTGCCTGCCATGCCCAGCTCTCATTGTTGTGGTTGGTGTTGGTGATTTGTGGGTCCTCTTGTGGAGAGAATAGAGATCCAGCTGCCTCCAGCTCTCCTCTGTCATTGAACTTACTAGAGACAGGCACAGAGTTACTGCTTGGTAAGTGTTTGTTGACTGAATACTGGGAAGACCTTCTAAAGCCTCTATGTGCTGCAACTGGGAACATTTGGAGACTTCAGAGACCAGTGTTGTAGTCAGCTCTCACGCTAAGCTTCTGTCTGCCCCTGGAGAAGTCACTGGCATCCTCTTGGCCTTAGTGCCCCGACCTGACAAAGCAGGTTTTTGTCAGAACAACCAGTGGGGTGAGTTGGGCTGGGAGGAGATGGTGGGCCCCAGGCTGAGTTGGGCGCTGTTTGTGGTGCTGAATCTGGGCGAGGCCCTCTCTGAAGCTGGTGGGTACAAAAACTGAATACAGCCAGAGAAACACAGGACTGGAGGTGGCAGTGGGGGGGGGGGGGGGTGGGGGGGTGTGTGAGGGGTTGGGGGGAAGAAGGAAGACACAGCTGAGAGACAATTTATTTGGCCTGCTGGTTCTGGGCATTGCCAGGGTCTGTCAGCATGGGGGCCACATGCTCAGGCTGGGGGGAGGAGGTTCAGCTTCAGCCCTTGGAGGACCAACTGTCTAGCCAAGGACCCAGAGTCACACTGAGAACACAGTCTGATGGAGGAGAGGCTGGAAGCACACACACCAAGTGTGCATGCAGCAGCACACTCATCACAGTCTGTGTGGACAATGCAAGCTTCACAGGCACAAAATTCCCAGCCCAGAGTGCCCTCCCAGGCACTGCTGCACTCGGCCCTCCAACGGCCAGGGAGGCACCGGGCACCCATTGTGGACCCATTTAAAAGAAGAGGCAAGTCAGGCTCGGCTCCTGGAGCCTTCTCACTTCCAGAGAGTGAGAGGCTACTGCTGGATCCCCTCCTCCTCCAACTGTGCCAGGCGCCTCTCTTCATGAGAGATGAGACAAAGAAGGCATTTGCTGCGGAAGAGCAGGCAGCAGGCCCGGAGCTGGGAGAGAACAAGCGAGCAGGGAGGGAGGGAGGCAGGGAGGGAGACAGGGAAAGGGGGAAGAAAGGAAGGAAAAGAGAAAGGGAGGGAGGGAGGGAAGGAAGATAGATTCCACTGCTGTTGAGGAGCAGATCTTGGCAGGGCTCTGTGCTGGCCCAGCCACCGTCCGCGTCGGAATAATTTCTCCGGCAGAAACTCCATAATTATGGGTAATAACAATCACTCTGATTTGCGTGTATTGAGCACCTTTCAGCCAGAGATATCCAAGTGCTTTGCCAACACTAATTAATTCATTAGGCACGCCCGCCTCCCCGGGACAGGGCGACATGACGCCCCACCCAGCGCAGCACAGCTGGCTCCGGTACTCAGCCGGTGGGTGGCAGTCCCAGCGGGGGCACATGTTGGGTATCCTGCGGGGAGAGGCTCTGAGCAGGAGGAGATGGAAGAGCAGCCCATCTGGCCCCGCATCCTGGCTCAGTTGCCCCCTCAGAGGTCAGATCCACACCCCGAGGCACAGCCTCCCTGCCCGCAGGCTATTAGAGGGCCAAGTGCACAGAGTGGGCGCAGTCCGTGGGAAACTCACAAGCTTCCAGGAAACAGGTTCTTCACCTGTAAGAAAGAGGCCCCGGGTCTCCAACTCCCAAGGTGACTGTGGAGCTCACAGCATGTAGGTGGAAAGAATTTAGACCTGAGCAGGGCTTGGCAAACAAAGGGTGCTCTTTCTCCCTCCATCAGCCTGCTCTATGGAAAATGGGACCAGCTGGCCACAGATGGATGTACAAACCCTCCCTACTGGCTGGGACCCTCCTAGGACTATACATGGGCACTCAGTCTCTATCAGAAGCAAAGAGATGCCCCTCACTCCAAGGGGCGCCCAGTCCTGCCCCAGTGCTCACCCCCCACCCCCAGTCCCACACTGGCCTTGGTGCCAGAGGCCCATGGATCTGACTGGGAAGGAAGCAGTTCCCTGAAGGCCAGGCTCAGAATCAGGGCCAAAAGAGAAGTCAAGGGTCAGCAGGCTGTAGCCCTGAAGCAAGGCACTCCCCAAACTCAATCAAGATCAAGCCAGATCAAGTCATCTCCTCCAGGTTCTGACAGTGCAGACAGGAAAACCAAGGCACAGAAAAGGAATACAAGCTTTGAAGTCCCACCTGGAATCGAAGCCTAGTTCTACCAATTCTTGAGCAAGTCACTACCCCTGAAACTCCATCTCCTTATCTGCAAGGTAAAATGGTAAAATACCCTTGGCTAACAATGCTGCCTACACTGAAGGTATTAATACTTAGCAAATGGAGTCAGTGTCATTAATTATACTGCAGTTATGTTGTCTATTTAACAGCATCCCTAAGGTCACAAAGGAAACTCCGTAACGGGATTCTTGGTTTCATGTCACAACTCTTTACAGAGCATCTACTATGTGCCAGGCACTCTGCCATCTACCTCTCCAGCTTCCTTCCTTTGTAAGCACCCTTTGCCCAGCTGGTTGGCTTCCTCCCTGGGGAGGCAAAGTCTCAACAACAAGGAACATGCAAGTCCCTATTCGTGCAGAAGAGCTAGGACAGACCACTCCCTCTTCTTGCTATTGGCCTCCCCCTGCCCAGCTGAGCCCACTTTCTTCCTTGATGGGTTCTGATCTCTTGTTGTTCAGTTTCTCAGTCATGTCTGACTCTTTGCTACCCCATGGACTGCAGTACACCAGGCTTCCCTGTCCTTCACCATCTCCCAGAGCTTGCTCAAACTCATGTCCATTGAGTTGATAATGCCATCCAACCATCTTGTCCTCTATCATCCCCTTCTCCTCCTGCCCTCAATCTTTCCCAGCATCAGGGTCTTTTCCAGTGAGGCGGCTCTTCACATCAGGTGGCCAAAGTATTGGAGCTTCAGCTTCAGCACCAGTCCTTCCAATGAATATGCAGGGTTGATTTCCTTTAGGATTGACTGGTTGGATCTTCTTGCAGTCCAAGGGACTCTCAAGAGTCTTCTCCAACACCACAGTTCAAAAGCATCAGTTTTCAGCACTCAGCCTCCTTTATGGTCCAACTCTCACATCTATACACGACTACTGGAAAAACCATAGCTTTGACTAGATGGATCTTTGTTGGCAAAATGATGTCTCTGCTTTTTAATATGCTATCTAGATTGGTCATAGCTTTTCTTCCAAGGAGCAAGCATCTTTTAATTTCATGGCTGCAGTCACCATCTGCAGTGATTTTGGAGCCCAAGAAAATAAAATCTGTCTGTTTCCCTTTTCTTCCCCATCTATTTGCCATGAAGTGATGGGACCAGATGCCATGATCTTAGTTTTTTGAATGCTGAGTTTTAAACCAGATTTTTCACTCTCTTCTTTCACTTTCATCAAGAGGCTCCTTATTTCCTCTTCACTTTCTGCCATTAGGGTGGTATCATCTGCATATCTAAGGTTATTGATATTTCTCCCAGCCATCTTGATTCTAGCTTGAGCTTCATCCAGCCCAGCACTTCATATGATATACTCTGCATATAAGTTAAATAAGCAGGGTGACAACATACGGTCTTGACATACTCCTTTCTCGATTTGGAACCAGTCTGTTGTTCCATGTCCGGTTCTAACTGTTGCTTCTTAACCTGCATACAGGTTTCTCAGGAGGCAGGTCAGGTGGCCTGGTATTCCCACCTCTTTAAGAATTTCCCACAGTTTGTTGTGATCCACACAATCAAAGGCTTTAGCATAGCCAATGAAGCAGATGTTTTTCCAGAATTCCCTTGCTTTTCTTATGATCCAATGGATGTTGGCAATTTGATCTCTGATTCCTTTGCCTTTTCTAAGTCAGGCTTATACATCTGGAAGTTCTAGGTTCACTTACTGTTGAAGCCTAGCTTGAAGGATTTTGAGCATGACCTTGCTAGCATGTGAAATGACTGCACTTGTGGGGTAGTTTGAACATTCTTTGGCATTGCCCTTCTTTGGGATTGGAGTGAAAACTGACATTTCCCAGTCCTGTGACCACTGCTGAGTTGTCCAAATTTGCTGGCATATTGAGTGCAGCACTTTAACAGCATCATCTTTTAGGATTTGAAATAGGTCAGCTGGAATTCCATCACCTCCACTAGCTTTGTTTGTAGTGATGCTTCCTAAGGCCCACTTGACTTCACACTCCAGGATGTCTGGCTCTAGGTGATCACACCATCTTGGTTATCTGGGTCATGAAGATCTTTTTTGTATAGTTCTTCTGTGCATTCTTGCCCCCTCTTCCTAATCTCTTCTGCTCCTGTTAGGTACATACTGTTTCTGTCCTTCATTGTGCCCATCTTTGCATGAAACATTTGCATTTCATGCCAAGATCTCTACAGGGAGACCCCCTCACATGGTGACAGAAGATGACCCCTCATGTGCAAAGAGAGCTTTACAGTTATAGAGCGCACAGTCCCACTGGGGGCTGTGAGGAGCTCAGACACTTGATACCCACATTTGCAGGCCCAGTCCCACATGTATAGAGCCCTAACAGTGATGCAGTCACACACAATCACACAAAATACATGGTGACACACAGCCATGTACACACACCCTCACACAGAGCTACACAATACATATACCAACACACAATGACAACCACACACCCATGGACACACACTACAAAGGGGAGGTCAAGCCAAGGCATTGCCCCAGGCTCAGCACAGCTGATTAGTGAGTCAGTGAACGTATGACCATTTCTCTCTATCTAGGCATCTGACTCGCTTTCCCCTCCCTCTTCTGCACATTTTGATCACAATCTTAAGAGCACTTGTGTCAACATGCTAACTTGAAAGACGATTGCAAAAGTACCACTCTAAGTGAATGTGCTCGAGCACTCCTCTACTTCCACCCACACATCTTCCCCACAGGGAACTGGATACCTCCACATGTGTGCATGGACACCCAGGGCTCCACTACCTCTCACACACACTCATCCAGGCTCACATATGCTGACCTCAGGGACACTTTGGAGCGCAGCCTGAGGAAATGGCCCCATTTCTGCTCTGCAGGTCTCCCCACACATCCCTGCAGCCCCTGCACTGTGCAGTGAGCCAGAAACCCCAGGAGCCCCACCATCCTTGAATCAGATGAGATGCTCAGGGCCCGGCTGCCTGCCTCCTTGGCCAAGCCACCCTCCCTTCCCCCTCCCCCACCAGTGTCCCTGTCTCAGGGTCACCTCCTCCAGGAGGCCTCCCAGGTTCCCAGGAATCATCTTGGTTTGATGTTTGAGATGATGTCTTTGAGAAGGGTCTTCTCAGGCAGTCTGCCCCAGGGTCTTGGCTCTGGGTTGACACAACAGGAGATCCAAGCCACCGGAACAAGAATGTTTGTGAACTACTCTTGTGGGATGGTAGGATGCTTCCCCTGGCTTGGGGTCCCAGCTTGCATCCCCAGAATGGGTTCATCAGGCATTGACTATGTGCGAGGGATTGACTCCAGGGACAAGGCATCACAGGGGAGGGTGGCCTAGTCATCCAGAACAAATCTGAGGTGGGGATGGGAGCACCCATTAGCATAGGCTGGGTCTCCATGGACCTTAGGGAGGTCACTTTCCATCTTGGTACCTCAGTTTCTTCATCCATCACTGGGGATATTGTGAAGACCAAGTCAAGGTGCTTATGATCTAAAACCGCCATGGAAGTGTGAGGGTCTTGGTGTTTTCCTGCAGGGTATCCTCAGGGAAGGCTTCTATTCCCCTGACCACACAGGGCCTTCAGTGGACCTTGAACCACAGGGAGGTCCATTCAAGTCTTCAGAGGAGAAGAAAGACTGGAGAGAGGATAAAGAGAGCCAGCAAGGGGTGAGAAGCTGCCCTAAGGGACAGAGAGAGGGATGATGAGGAGAAGAAGGGCAGCCATAGGTGTCTATGAGCAAGAGCTGCCTGGAAATGCCTAGAACCCCCCACCCTGGTACAGTCCTCAGGGCACAGGGCCCCTGGTAAGAAGCCCAACCTTCAGCTCGTTAGCCAAGACCTGCTCGTTAATCACCACGGGCCGCCTCTCCTTGCCTTGGCTGTGTCAGGCCATAATAATATATGAAGAACATTCATTTATTCACCAACTTCCCACTCAGGGAAAGATATATGACGTTGTAGGAATGGATTTATCCTGACACCCAGCTTTCAGCAAAGTGAGGCTAATTTAAACATTTAAGTCAACAGCTCACCCCTCCCGTTGTCTCCCAATTTCTTTTTTAATGGTGGGAGGTGAGGGGAGGGAGGTTGAAAATGCACAAGCCTGCATGGTTGGAAGATTAGAGGCGATGGAGGGAGAGGAAAGGGAATCTCGGCCAGCTTTCCCTCTGGCCTCTCTCCCACCACCCATCCTGGCCCCACCTCTGAAAAGAAAAAAAAACCAGGGCAACAAGTAGGTGTGGAGGAGCGAGCACTGAACTTGGGGTCCAGAGTCCTGCTCCATCTCTAACTCACTGCACCCTGATAAGCCCCTCTCCGTCTCCAGCCTCTATGCCCTTGTCTGTAGAGCAGGAGGTTGAACGAACTAGACTCTGCCCAGGTCATCTCCAGCTTCTGGAGCTGGGTTCCTTTGTCCTCGTCTGGGCATCTCCTAACCCCTGGGGTCCACCTGCACGCTCCTGGGAGACAGAGGGGAAGCAGGACTAGGCCCTGTCTAGAGATGCATCAGGAAGGGCCAAGACGGCTGCCGTGCTAGGGAGAGTCAGCTGAACCTAAGGGAGTTCAGGGCAGGCTGGACAGTCAGGGCGCACTTCATGGAAGAGGCAAGGCTTACATTCAGGACAAGGGAGAAGCCAGGTCTCCATCTGTTTAAGAGCACCGCCTCCAAGGGTAGGTGTGTATGTGTGCTAGGTCACTTCAGTCATGTCCAACTGTGGGACCCCATGGACTGTAACCCACCCAGATCCTCTATTCATGGGACTCTCCAGGCAAGAACACTGGAGTGGGTTGCCATGCCCTCCTCCAGGGGATCTTCCCAATCCAGGGATTGAACCTATGTCTCTGATGTCTCCTGCACTGGCAGGCAGGTTCTTTACCACTAGCACTACCTGGGAAGCCCCCGAGGCTAGATGCTTGGACTCAAATCACTCTTCCGTGGCCTTAGCAGGCTGCTGACCCTCTCAATGCCTCAGTTTTCTCATCTGAAACCTGATGATGAGAGTGCCTACCCTACAGCATACTTGAGAGGATCAGATGGGGCCACCATCCATGGGAAACCCCTGGAACCATGCTCGGCACAGAGGAATCACCGAAGCAACACCAGCATCACCATCATCAGGGATGGGCCAGGAAGAGAGGGGGAAATAGCTGGGTGAGGTCGGTCTGCCCCGAGTCTCCCCACTTCAGCCCAGGCCGGTCTGGGCCTGGTGTCCCAGGGTAGGGCTAGCTCCACTCAGCCCACCTGGAGCCCAGGAGGCCCCTGACCAAGGCAGCAAGATTTCTCTTTGCTCCAGGTAGAGACCAAACCACCCCACCCTCCATGATCAGGAACTAAATCCAGGGCCTTCTCTGAAGCCCTGGAAGGCAGTTAATAGCTGGGCAGTGGAGTAAGCAGCTGGGCAGCCAGGGGCGGGTGTGTGGCATGAGTAAATGCACTGCCCTCATCGTGTGCGTGTGTGTGCCTGTGTGTACAAGCACACACGTCGGCACACACTAACTTTCTCATAGTTCCCTCTCCCTTCACTGGCCTCTGACCTGAGGTTCCGAGCCACCAGCTCCCCCCAGAGAATTCTTGGACCTGAAAGTGGGCTGGTGTGGACACTACAAAGTCCCCGGCCAGATAGAAGGCTGGAGGGCGGCTGAGAAGGAGAACAGGGACCCTCAAAGCCTGCTATGGAAGGCTGGAGGGCGGCTGGGAAGGAGAACAGGGACCCTCAAAGCCTGCTAAACCCCCACTGCCAGAGCCCACTCGGCTCAAATGGGCCCGGGGGTTGTGGCCAAGTCTCAGTTTCCTCACCTGAAAAAAATAGAGCCAATTAACACCAACTAGTAAGATTAAGTGAGGTCATATGTTAAGGCGCCCAACCCTGGGCCTGGTACAGGCCCCCAACCCACATTTCGGGGGTGCTGGGAAAGCCAAGGGCAGCTTTCCTCTCACTCTGCTCCCCCCCAGAACAGGAGACCCCATTAGACAGTGACGGATGGGAGCCGGCGACTGGGGAAAAAGGTGTCAGCTTATGTGGGGGTGTCTGCCTCTCTGCAAGTCTCGCTCTAATTGAGTGTCCTATTAAAACACGCTGATTGGTAACACAGCCACTTTAATAAAAGAGTTCCTGTGTTATTTTTACAAGTCACCACTGAACAAACATGCCAAATCCTCCTCCCTGGCCACACCCGCAGGGAGCCTGACATCTGAACCATAAGCTCATAAGCGGGATGCCACTGCCCACCTGGTGTCATAAGTGGGATGCCACTGCTCAGCAGTGTCCACGCCCCCCAAGGCCTGGAGGGCGGCCACGCCCCAAAAAGTGACAACCAGAACCACCTCCCCCGCCCCCCCGGCCGGCCCCTGGCAGGCTTGAGTGACAATTTTAACAAGGCAGCATATTTTTCCTCCTCGAAAGGAAGCCTGGCGGTGACTCACGCCTGTTTCCCACAGCAGCCTACTTCTGTGTTGTCTTTGCTCAAACACACCTGACGGCTCCCTCCCCTGTAGGGGGTGGAGGGCACCCGGGGGTGGGGGAGGTGACATTTAACAGCCCAGGCTGGGTGTGGAAAGGTTCGAGGAGGCGGAGTGAGCCTCACCACTGAGGGTGAGCTCAGCCCCACCCAGCAACTCCAGCCCATTGGGCCTGGGTGCCCATCTATAAAAACAGAGGTTGGACCATACACAGGGGTTGCAAACTGGGCAACAGAATGCTTTGTTTGGACTGCTCAGTGGGTTTTAAAAGATTAGAGTCTGTTGCCAACTTTTATAAATCACATAGAAATCTGGATTTCTCGTTCTCTGAAAAATCTGATCTGGCCATCGACACCTTGCATTTCCATGTAGCAACAGCCAGCCTGCTTCGCTCACCATTCCCTGCCTGGCTCCTGCAACCTTTGTGAGACCCCTGGGCCTCCACTTCTGAGGTTCGGAATCTCTACATCTATATGAGCCCCCTGTACTCTGCCTGGGGCTGGAAGAAATGAGGCACAGAAGGAAAAAGGAGTTAACAGGACCCACAGCCAGACTCAGACTGGGGATACAATCCAGGAACACACAAACCTAGAATTTATTGTGAAAAGTTTTCTTTTGTGATGCTATTAATAAGTATCCATGGGTTAATTCACACCATTCTATGAAACCAGGCATTTGCTCTCGTGTATGGGACTGGATGGTGCTGGGACCTGCCACCCAACTGTGAGGGACCAGTCATGATAGCCCAGCGCAGACACAGGATCATCATGATCAAAGGCTAGAACGACTTGCTGATAGCACAGAAAGTAGGATGGACATTCTCTTTTTTTTTCAAATTTGGGAACATAAGAACCAGTTTAAAGGGTTCAGTTGTAATTGTGCAAATACACAGAATGAAATAAAAGGTTTTTTTCCACTATGGTTGTGCTCTTTCCACTTAAAAATGCCACTAATCTGGTCCAGGTCAGACACAGGACACTCCAGGTAAACAATCTGTCAAGGGAATTAGGGACTGGAAGGAGAGATTCCAACAGAAGGAGTTCTCAGGAGGAAGGGCACCGAGGGCTGGGGAAGCCAGGCAGTTTCCTGGCCTCAGGCATGAAATTAAGTCCCCTCATGGCTGCCTGTAGCCCCTATGCCCAAGAATTCCCCTAGGGGAGTGACGTCAGAGGAGATGACCCAAGGAATTCTTTGAGACCCTGTCACATGCTTCCATTCCTGGCCCATGGCTTCTTTGAGCCTCAGTTTTCCCATCTATAAAGTGGACATGAATGATGGAGTGAGGCTTGGCTGTGCAACGGTGTTCAGGCAACAGGCCTCTGCTTCCCTCTCCCTTGTTTTCCCAAGAAAGGGCCCACAAGCCAACTGCAACTCAGTTCTAGTCTGTGCTATGCTACTAACTCCTGGCTGTGTGACCCCAGGTCACAAGGCTGCCTCCCCACAGGGCTGCCAGCTCCCCGCAGGAGGATTGGGTCTGACTGTTCTCTGTCATCCCAGTACCAGCTTCAGGACCCTGCTTGGCACACAGTAGATGCTTAAGGAATGAATGGAGGACCAAAGGCCAGACCCTGACCTCTGGCCTCATGTCTTCCATCTGTAAAATGGAGCTTTACACCCTCTTGGGTAGTTTGAGCCCTAGAACTTGAAGAGCCAGTCCTGAAATCACCTGGGCAGCCTTTGCTGAAGCCAGAACAACCTGAGGCTTCCCGGTACTTGGGGGTGGAAGAGGACCCAAGGAGCCGGCAGGGCAGGCGCTGGGTGGTTCTTGTTGGGTGAAGGCAGAGCAGCTTGAGGGTCAGGTGAAAGGCAGTGACATGAGGACAGTGAGTGCAAGCCACTCTTTTAGGACCCTGGCTGTGGTGGTCAACCTTGAGGGGACATGGGCAATGGTATACACCAAGCACATCATATGCTCAAAGACCCAAGTGTAAGGCAAGGTACAGTCTCACAGTCCCAGAGAAGCAGGCCTTAAGCAAGGCTCCTCCAGGAAGCCTACCCTGATCACCTTCCTTTCCAGGTCAGGACCTCACTCCCCTCAGGCCCACATCAACTCCTGATGAGGCCGTCAGGGTCCAGATGGAGAGAGGTAAACTGCCCAAGGCTGCACAAGCTTCCCAGCCTCCTGTGTTTCCCAGGCAGGAGACCTCGACTGGAATCTTGGGAAGCAAGATCAGAGAGGGAGAGCACCTTGGGGAAGCCACACAGCAGATGAGGCTTCAACCACCAGGTCTTTGCCCAAGCAGGGCCCTCCACCCAAACTCAGGTCTCTTGTCTACTTGGTGAACACTTTCCCACTTCCCACTCAGTCCACATGTCCCCTCCTCCATGAAGCCTTCCCTTGACCCACCACCCAGGGGACACACCACTTTCACTGGTCCACCCACCTGCCAAGCGGCCCCTCCCACTCTATGTCTGCCCCAGGGGCCCTCCCTGTGACATCTACTCACAAGGCTGCCTCCCCACAGGGCTGCCAGCTCCCCGCGGGAGGATTGGGTCTGACTGTTCTCTGTTATCCCACTACCAGCTTCAGGACCCTGCTTGGCACACAGTAGGTGCTTAAGGAAGGAATGGAGGACCAAAGGTGAGAAGGCAGGAAAGAACTGCCCTGGAAAGAGAGGTGCCCGCCCACCCCCGCCCCCAGGCAGGCAAGGCAGGCATGCCCCGCCCCACCCCGCCCTCGCCCAGTTGGCAAAAGCTGCAGAATTAAGCACAAGTTATAATTAAGACGGGATGTTTGAAGAGAAACATAATCTCCGTTTCCGTGGGATCCGCGGGCACAACAGTAATTAACGTCTCATTAACATTCGCCTAATTAAGCAGTTTATGAAAGTGTATGGATTTGCATACTGCCACGCCAGGCAAAATTAACCCCTCAGGTCCTGGGTGGGGCTGGGAGGCAGAGAGTGCTGGGTGAGGCCTGGGGAGGAGGCGGGGTGGACTGCCTCCTGTCAGCAGAGGCTGGGGGAAGGGAGGGTCTTCACCTGCCCTCCTAGCCACTGCCCCCAGCCCCACCTCACACGCCCCTCCACCGGCCTGAGGGCAGGCCGGAAGGTCACTCCTCCCTTCCCACTCCCTGGGCCAACATCATCTTCTCAAAAAGGACCTTTTTAAAAAGGAAAAGTAGGTCATTGGTTTCCTAACCACCCCCCTACTATGGACCAACCCCAAGGGTCTTCCTGGGAGCCCACTGCTCAGCCAAGCTCCTAGGTCTCCACCCTTCCTTGAGGCTCTCTGCAGGGAACAGATCTTCCACCTAAGAAAACCTTTTTAGCTTCAGGTGCTATTACCTGCCTCACTCAGCACCCCCAGCTCCCTGAGGGCTATGAGAGTATCACCCCGTTTAATCCCAAAGAAGAGGGCCTCAGGGAGGTGTCAGTTCAGTTCAGTCGCTCAGTTGTGTCTGACTCTTTGGGACCTCATGCACTGCAGTACACCAGGCCTCCCTGTCCATCACCAACTCCCGGAGTTTACTCAAACTCATGTCCATGGAGTCAGTGATGCCATCCAACCATCTTATCCTCTGTCATCCACTTTTCTTCCTGCCTTCAATCTTTCCCAGAATAAGGGTCTTTTCCAATGAGTCAGTTCTTTACATCAGGTGGCCAAAGTATTAGAGTTTCAGCTTCAGCATCAGTCCTTCCAATGAATATTCAGGATGATTTCCTTTAGGATGGACTGGTTGGATCTCCTTGCAGTCCAAGGGACTCTCAAGAGTCTTCTCCAACAGCACAGTTCAAAAGCATCAATTCTTTGGCGCTCAGCTTTCTTTATGGTCCAGCTCTCACATCCATTCATGACTACTGGAAAACCCATAGCTTTGACTAGACAGACCTTTGTTGGCAAAGTAATGTCTCTGCTTTTTAATATGTTGTCTAGATTGGTCATAGCTTTTCTTCCAAGAAGCAAACGTCTTTTAATTTTCATGACTGCAGTCACCATCTGCAGTGATTTTGGAGTCCAAGAAAATAAAGTCTCTCACTGTTTCCATTTGCCATTCATTTGCCATGAAGTGATGGGACCAGATGCCATGATCTTAGGTTTTTGAATGTTGAGTTTTAAGCTGGCTTTTTCACTCCCCTCTTTCACTTTCATCAAGAGACTCTTCAGTTCCTCTTCACTTTCTGCCATAAGGGTGGTGTCATCTGCATATCTGAGGTTATTGATATTTCTCCTGGCTATTTTGATTCCAGCTTGTGCTTCATCCAGCCTGGCATTTCACATCATGTACTCTGCATATAAGTTAAAAAAGCAGGGAGGTGTAGACTAGACCCTGTCCAAGATCACAGTGCTGGCAGTGGCAGGCTCCTGGGCCCCAAACCCTTCCCACTTCTCCAGGGGCTCAATTGGGGTGGGGGGGGCACAAACACTCCCCACCAGCAATAACAACACAAACCACACTTTTGCAGCCCAGCCTTGGGAAAAGGCAGGCTGCTCCTTCTCGCCTCCTCTGGATACCTATTAACCAATCTCCCGCGGGCATCTTCAACTCCCAGCCCAGCCACCACAGCTGGAGTCACCTGTGATGTAGCCATGGCAGGAGGCCTTGGTTCTCCAAAGGAGACAAAGAAAGTAGGCTTTTAGGACGGTGTCAAAGATCAAGCAAAGTATTTCTCTCTGGAACACTAAGAAGCCTTGAGCACTGAACACATTTTGGTGTTCATTAATTCTTTTCTTCCTTTTTTTCTTTTTTTAAAATTTCTGGCCACACCGGGTAGCACATGAGACCTTAGTTCCCAGACCAGGGATCAAACCCGAACCCCCTGCATTGGAAGGCAGAGTCTTAAGCACTGGACCACCAGAGAAGCCCCAATGATTCTCTTACTCTTTGATCTCCACGCCCACTGCAATGATGTCCACCATTCAGGACATCTGTCAATTCTCTCCATTCTGAGGACAGATTCAACTTTTCCCAGTGAAAATTTAATTTAACAAGATTTATCATGATCTTTAAAAAAAAAAAAAAAAAAAAAGCTCATTCCCAACAAGCTATAAAAAGCCTAAGCCATAAAGGTGAGAGATTTGACTTTGTTACAATTTAAAGCGCCTGGGCAACCAAAGACATCACAGAGGGAAAAGACAAGCCAGAGACAGACCAGAGGAGTATGCCTGCAGTACATACAGCCAACAACAAAAAAAATTTTTCCAGGCTATGTAAAGAATTCTGCAAATCAATACGGAAAAAGACAAATTGCCCACTTTTTGTAAAAGCCAAAACATAGGAGTAGGCAACTGGCAGCTGAGGAGACCCAAAGGGCCAAACACATGACAAGACTTGCCTCAGGGCAGCGGAGTTCCCAGCAATGCCAAGTAAAAGGAGATACAACACTGTACCCGTTAAGTTGGTGGGCATCTAATAAGTGCCAAGTGTTGTTGGGGCTGTGAGACAACAGGGCTGCTTGAACATTGCTGGTGGAAGCAGATGTTGCTACAAGCATTTGGTGAAACACTGTGGTCTTATCTTGTAAAGCTGAAGTTGCATATAGCCTACCACCAAGCAATTCCACTTTAGGAAAAATACCCACACACATACATACCAGGAGGATGTATGATGCTCATGGCAGCCTTGTTTGAAAGAGTGAAAGGTCTTTTTGACCCCATAGACTGTAGCCCACCAGGCTCCTCTGTCCATGGAATTCTCCAGGCAAGAATACTGAAGTGGGTAGCCATTCCCATCTCCAGTGGATCTTCCCAACCCAGGGATCGAACCTGGGTCTCCTGCACTGCAGGCAGATTCTTTACCATCTGAGCCACCAGGGAAGCCCAGAGTGAAAGGGGCAATGCTCTAAATGTCTACCAGCAGGAGAATGGATCCACTGTGGGATGTACAGATTAACTACAGTAGGTTGAACACGTGCATTCACCGTCACTCCTTTCCAAAACCCCATTATAACAATAAAGGATCTTTTTTGTACCTAAATCCACAAGGACAAAGATTGGAAGAAGAGAAAACAGCAACATAATTTTGGAAGTTGGAAAACAGATGGGTGAGCAGTAATTGATTTGGCAGAGCTGAGAAAGTGAGTCCCCATCCTATTACCTGGCAGAACCCACCAAAGGCGCGGTAACTAGTGGCCCCAGGCAGCCCTGGGCACGGGAATGAAGGACTGCTTGGAAACAAGAGGCAGGGAGACCCCACGGAGCTCCCAGCTCTGCCCAGAGAAGACTGGGACACACCAGGCCATGGGGCTGGTGGCAGGGAACCCTTACTAAACACTGAAGGAGTAGGTGAAGTTTCTGTGCTGGATTTCAGGTCTCGACTCCAGCCTTCCTCCCTGACTCACTTCCAGGAGGCCCTGCCATCAGGGCTTCCAGTGAACCAGCACAGTGAAGCCACAGTTGGTGAGTCTGCCCCCACACGGGGGACACCAATCAGCCTTTATTGTCCCAGTGCTAAATAAGAGCTACCAAACAAGCATCATCAGACATTTGAACACCAGCTCCATCAGCTCAAGGACTTTTGACCATTTTGTTCAGGGAGAACAGAATGGAGCTGGTGCAGAGCAGTGACTCCATAAATTTTGCCAAGTGAATTAACTGAGGAAATCTCTAATAGGAAAGACCAAGTCCCAAACAAGTGAAAAAAAAAAACAGAGAGAGAGTAAAAGAAAGCCAATTTGAAGGAAATCAGCAATGCAGATAGAAGGAAACTTTAAAAAGAGAGAGAACTATTATTATCCTTAGAAATAAAATATCCACAAAACAAGAGTTGGATGCAACATATTTTAAAGAGAACATTCAGCAAATAAAAAAGAATCTTTGAAATTTAAAATTTATACAGCAGAAATAAAAAACTCTATTAGAGAACTTCCCTGGTGGTCCAGTGATTAAGAATCAACCTGTCAATGCAGGGGACACAGGTTTGATCCCTGATCTCCAGACCAAGATCCCACATGCAACAGGGAAACTAAGCCTGCACACCACAGCTCCTGGGCCCATGTGCCCTAGAGCTTGTGCTCGGCAGCGGGAGAAGACACAGCGATGAGGAACCCGTGCACAACTGGAGTAGCTCCCACCAGCCACAGCTAGAGAAAGCCCATGTGTAGCAACAGACTCCCAGCACAGCCAAAAATAAGTACATAAACAAATATTTTTTAAAGCTTCATTAAAAGGGTAGAATGATAACACAGAAGAGATCTCCCAGAAACAGGGACAGAAAGGTAAAGCAATGTGACCAAGGAAGGAAAAGATGAGGAAGTTAGGGGTCCCTCTGAGAAGCATAACATGTGGTTGGGTGGAGTTCCAGAAAGAGAGAACAGAGAAAACAGAGGCCAGGCATAAAGGAGTAAATCAAAAACTTTTCTAGAACTGAAGAACACAAGCTTCCAGCTTAAAACATCAGACCCTCACCAAGGCCCAGCACAGTGAGTTCCCAGAACATGGAGGGAAAGAGAAGGCCCTACAGGCTTCCAGAAAGAAAATCCCAGGTAGGATGCTCAGAATGGACGCCAGAGCAGCCATGGAACTCTCAACACCAGCACCACAAGCAACGTAAAAGCAACGACTTCAAAGGAAGGGCCCCCATTAAAATTCTGGAGATAAAGATCTCCATCTGGAGTTCTATACCCAGTCAGACTCTCAATCAAGATTTAGGCAGAAGAAGAGTTTTCAGATGGGCAAGGTCTCAAAACATACTTCCCACCCACCTTTTCTGGAAGCTATTGGAGGATGTGTTCACCAAAATGAGAAGGGAAGCAAGAGATCCAGTCCGAGAGAGGTGAAAGGAACCTGAATTATGGAGAAGGGCCATCCGGGTGTGCCTGAAGCACAACAGGCATCTAAATAAACCCAACTGGAGCAGGTCAGAAGGCTCAAGGAGAAATTTTTTCAAGAGGATGAAATTGATAGAGGACTTAACATGTTTTACTTATATTGAAAGGAGATTTACCCAACTGAGGGAGAGTTGGGAATTGAAAAAGTGGTAAGTATTTTAAAAAATAAAACCCTAATCCCTCCCACCCCTCCAACCCTGCAAGAAGATAGTTTTAAAACTCCAGGGAAAACAGAGCTGTCAAGAACGAAAAAGGAATCAGAGTATTCTGTGTGGCTCAGCTGGGAAGCTCAGCCAACCAAAAATGTGGTGACTGGGGTGGAAGCAGGGGGATGGTGGTCAAATGCAGCTAAATCCTCAGCTAGTAAAACTCACTAGGTGATGCCTGAAACTAAGGAACAGCCATACAAGCCATTATATAGAAGTGGGGGGTAAACACACAAACAATCCACAAAAGGGTTGAAAGAGTTTGCTCCAGAGGTATGGCAGATGGCTCGGGGAAGGGCCGAGGACTACAGGGTTTATGACAAAGTAATACATGTGGCCTCACCCGCTGTCAGTGGGGCCACCTCTGGCCCTGAACACCCCAACCCCTGCCCTAGCCTGTGATCATTCACTGCCCCGTGCACCCTACCTACCTGCACCCCAGCCTCCTGGACAGCTGCTGCCTCCATCCCTGCTGGATTCCAACACCTGTGCCCCCCACCCTCCCTCAAAGGGGCAGAAGCAGGTTCCCAGGGGGTACCCACTTCCTCCATCTCCTCCTCTTCTCCCTGGCTGGGGGCTCCCTGAGGGTGGGGGTCTGCCCAAGCCAGCAGTACACTGAGTTTTTCTTTCTACCTTTCATTTAACAAATAGTTGTTGAGCCCCTCTCTGTCCCAGGCTCTGGGGAAGGAGTTGTGAACAAGGCAGCAGCACATTAAACAGATAGAGCAATAAATACAAGTGGTGGGGAAAGCCATGAAGGAAGAGAACGGGTCTGTGGAAGGAGAACGCATGTCTTCATGCGGACAGTGAAGAGCAGGCTGGTCAGTGACAGGGACACAAGTGTCCTATGCAGAAGAAAGGAGGGAAGGACTAGGTGGGGGAAGGGGACTCTACCCCCATCCCACCTCCCCAATTCTGTCTCACCCCTCCTCCTTTGATCCCCACCCTGTTCCAGCCAAGACCAGGGCCAGACTTGTCAGAGGACAGCAGGAGAGAGAAATTCATGGCCCAGCCTTTTAATGGAAATTGATGCCCACCTCACCAGGGTGATCTACACCCTCAATTCATTCCTCACTCAGGTCAGATAAAGCACCGCAGCCAAGCAGGGAGGGCAAGGCAGCGGCATGTGGGCACCGGTTTCCTCTGCCAGAGAATTCTCTCTGCCGGCTATAGCCCCATCACCGCAGGTATGTTCCTGCCCTGTCCCTCCTCCACAAACCCTGCTTTCATCCAGGCCTCTCCTGCTCAAGATCCTTCCATAGCTCCAAGTGCTCTCAGGGACAATTTATGGTCTCTGATCCAGGCCAGGCTCAGGGCCACAGAGCTGAGCTAGGGGCTGATGACCACTCAGCATCATCCTGGCAGGAACAGAGGAAGCTGTCCATGGCAGAGCAGGGCTCAGAGAAAGGAGTCCCCTACTCCCCCAACCCCAGCTGCCATAAACTCAGCAAAGGCCTCCAGAGGGACCACGCTAAAGCCAGCCTTGGGATTAGCAGAAATCTGGCAAGAGCTCCAAGAGAGGCCAAAACCCCATGTGGCCCATTCCCACCTCCAGGGCTTCACTCTTGCTGGACCACTTGCCAAAGGGCCCACCCTCCCACCCTCCCTTCTACCCAGTTACCACTTCAAGTCCCTCTGAGGCTGCTCTTTCAAGGAGGCTTCTGTGACCTCTCGGGCTCCCCCATGACTTGGGCCTCTCTCCTTCCTCTTCCTAGCCCACAGCACGTGTTTTGGGAGATCTGTTGGCCAACAAAATGGCCAGGGTCAGCAAGCGGTTGAGGAGGGGTACGTACCTTCCCGTGGGAGAAATCCCTCTCCTACCTCACCATACCCCAGCTTGGACTGGACAATGTCAAAACCAACTACAGCCATGGAGGGAGGCAGGGGGATTGCCACCGAGGGAGAAAGAGGGAAGAGAGCCAGGTCCTCAGTCCCTTACCCAGCCCTGGTGGACAATGACCACACCTAACAGTGCTGGACCACTGTCGCCCACTTGCCTTGTGCTCCATCTCCACCTCACACCATGAGCAGAGATGGTCCCTGGGAAGAGGGGGCCAGGGAGGAGCTGAAATAGCTACCATCACCCAGCACCTCCTGTGTGCCAGGCACCTCACATAAAACCTGCCTTTCCTTACGTGCTCACTCAGCGCTAAATGTGCAACATATATGAGTTCATTTAATTCCAAGACCCTGATGGGCCCTATTTTCCAGGTGGAGACATTGAAGTCCACAGAGGTTAGTGATTTGTGCCCACAATCACACTCTGGTTAGTGGTGGAAATGGGATCTGGAGTCAATTATGTCAACCTGAGGAGCTGAGTTCCTCCCAGGGACCTTTTGAGATAGGGCTCTCTGGGCTGGAGGGACATGCAACTTGGGGCCTGCATCCCAGGAAGCAAGCAAGCCTTGGTGCTCCTCAGCTAGAGTAGGTGTGGACAGAGGGGCAGGTCATTGCTGCTCTCTATCACTCCCCATTGATGGGGAAATTGAGGCTCTCAGAAGTCACACACAGGATGGGTAGATTCGGTCTGACCTCAGACCCAGGAACTCTTCCCTAGGAACAAGTCATCCTCCTCACCTGGGCAGGAGGCAGCAGGCCCTTTCTGAGCCCCTAGACTGGCCAGGGACACAGGAGGCTGGAGTTCCCCATCTGGCCCAGCAGACTGCCTCCCAGGGCCAGAGAGAGCCCAGACACCCGCCAACTTCCAGCCCCTGCTTTGGCCAGTCAGGGGAGTGGGCCCTGAAGAAAGGACCTGGTCCCACCTTTAGGTTCCCAGGTGAGGACTGTGACCCTTCCCTGGGCTCAAGTCACCCAGAGAGCTGAACCCCATCCTACCCGCAATACAATACCTCTTCACCTGCAGGCACCTGGTGGGTGAGACAAGGTCAGAGAGAGGATGATGCCAAATATCATCACAGCCCTGGGGGAGGAGAAACCCCTCTTCCAGAGTTGGGCCAGGGGCTCCTAGGATCCCCTCCAACCTCTTGACAGTCAAGACCCTGGACCTCCAAAGGTCTGTGATTCCAAAATATGCTTCTGGAAACCTTACATCTGCCACCACTTTCGAGCACCAACTAATTACAACACCATGCCTACCTGCTCAGTTGCTCAGTTGTGTCCACCTCTTTGCTTCCCCTTGGACAGTAGCCCGCCAGGTTCCTCTGTCCATGGGATTCTCCAGCCAAGAATACTGTAGTGGGTTGCCATTTCCTCCTCCAGGGGATCTTTCTGACCCAGGGACTGAACTTGCGTCTCCTGCATTTCCTGCATCGCAGGCAGATTCTTTTTGGCTGTATTTACGCACCCCACCACCACCACCATCCCAGCAGGAGAAGGATTTTAACCCACTTTTTCCACTGGAAATGGGAACCTGTCCAAGGTCAGCAGTAATGAAAGGCAGGTGGGGTCAGACTCTGGGGCACTGAGTGCAGTCAAGGTGTAGTTAGCCCACAGTCCATGACTCCTTACAAATCCCACTGAGGCAGGAGGGGAAGGCAGGGGTCTGCAATAGATCCTCTGACCTAGAAAACAAAGAGTCATGATTTCTTAGCCCTGGGCTTCTCCACTGAGAGTTCTCAGAGGATACAAAGGAAGCCCCGACCCTGCTCTGCCCTCCAAGACCTTCTCCAGGCTCTAAAAACAAGAGCTAAAACCTCTGAGGAGGAGCTGAGGGGCTCAGTCTCAAGGCCCCAGAAGCTGGGCCAGGAGCCTGGGGTTGCAGCCCAAGAGGTACAAGGGGCTGGCAGGGAGCCCAGAAGGCGCTGCCACCCCTCTGCCTGCATGTGAGCAGGACACTGTTGGGCCCATGCCACAGATGCAGTAACTCAGAAAGGAAGATAATGGGCTCAACTCTGCATCCTGGTTACAGGGTGCCTGCTCCCATCCCAGCTCTGGCCTTGAAAAGCTGTGGAGGTTGGGCAGGCTGCCTGCCCTCCCTGGCCTTGAGTTTCTCACTGCGCAGTAAACTGGATCATCCTCTCCAGCCAGGTTCCAGGGTCTGGTGCTAGAATCCCCAGAGTAACCCTGTACTCCAATTCAGGGGCCACTGGAAAGATGGGCTGCCCACCTCCACTGTGGGCCCTGCCTCCAGACCTGCAAAGATCACCATTCAGGTAGCATCCTCTGTGCAGAAAAGAGGAGACTAGATCAGTGTGACCCCAGGTGCCCTGGGGCCAGGGCTGCCCAGTAGCCAGGAGGCTCTGCTGGCTTCTCCTACCTTCCCTCACTGTCCCTGGGAGTGACCTGGGCAGACAGTCCCACTCTGGCTGCACTCCCACACCCCCCCAGTCAGACAGCAAGATGGAGTAGTAACAGTATGGAGTTTGGTGTCAGACAGCCCAGGTTCAAAGGCCACCCACCAACCCTGAAATTCCAGAGCAGTTTGGGGCAAGTCTTTTAACTTCTCTCAACCTCCTTGTCCTGATCCATAAATGGAGCCCATAAGCACGCCCCTTGGAAGCAGGGACAGATTTCCTTTTCTTGGGCTCTAAAATCACTGTGGATGGTGACTGAAGTCAAGAAATTTGAAGACGACTGCTTCTTGGCAGGAAAGCTATGACAAACCTAGACAGTGTGTTAAAAGGCAAAGACATCACTTTGCCGACAAAGGTCCATATAGTCAAGGCTACGGTCTTTCCAGGAGTCAGGTACAGATGTGAGAGCTGGACAAAAAAGAAAGCAGAGCGCTGAAGAATTGATGCTTTCAAACTGTGGTGCTGGAGAAGACTCTTGAGAGTCCCTTGGAAAGCAAGGAGATCAAACCAGTCAATCTTAAAGGAAATCAACCCTGAATATTCTTTGGAAGGAGTGATGCTGAAGCTGAAGCTCCAATACTTCGGCCACCTGATATGAAGAGCCGACTCACTGGAAAAGACCCTGATGCTGGGAAAGATTGAGGGCAAGAGGAGAAGGGGGCAACAGGATGAAATGGTTGAATGACATCACCAATTCGACAGACATGAACTTGGGCAAGCTCAGAGAGATGAAGAGGGTCAAGGAAGCCTGGCGGGCTGCAGTCCATGGGGTTGCAAAGAGACACAACGTGGCGACTGGACAACAAAGCAGGCCCTAAAAGGAGGGGAGGCACGTGCACAGGGGAACCGGTGAGAGAATTGAGAGACTCGGCCCAGGCCTCCCTAAACAGTCAGCCTGCCCCAGGTCCTGCCAACCTGACACCTCGGCTTCCACTTCCAATGCCTAAAAGCCACGGATGAAGAGGAAAACCTGCCGTTTAAAATAAAGTGGAATTTGCCTCTCATTAAAATGAAGTTTGTCACTTCTATCATAAACTGTCCCTCTCAGCTGCAGAAAAGGTCCATTAACACATTATTTGTCCTTCTCCAAATGAGACGAGAGTGGGTAGGATTGAAAATCCCTGTGGACAGTTAAAAAAGCCAGAAAAGCCCTCTCCCCTACTACCTCCAGTTGCCCCCAAGAAGCCAAAAATCTCATTGTAATTATCTGTCTGGGAGCAGGGTAGGGGAGCGTCGTAGCACGGTTCGTTAAGGCGCTAATTAGCAGGAACCAGCTTTGACTGTAGGGGTTGGGGGCCAGAGGAGTGGGTTTCGGTCTCTCCCTCCCCTCCTGCTAGCCCCCAGCCTTGTACCCACCCAGTCTCACCGGGTTCCTGGGCACTTGCTCTCAGAGCCCAGGTCTCTGCAGTAACCCTTTTCCTGAGGCCTCAGCCTCCACATCTGAGCTATAGAGACTCATCCCTGTGACTGCTGAGGGCTCATGGAGCCCTGGACACCATCCCTGGGAGGCACTGGCACAGACAGAATGACAGAGCATGCAGCGGGCAGGCTGGTGGGGGCAAGGGGTTGCTTGGAGCTCTGAGCACTTCCAGTTCCGATGTTATAACAATGATGACCTATGTTTAATGAGCACCTACTACATGCAGGGCTTGACAGACTGGACTCTTAATCTTGGCACAAGAGCCCCACGAGGTCATCCTGCCCAATGTCCTTTACAGGTGAGGAGGCTAGTCACAACAAAGTTGAGTGACAGCTACTAGGTGAGATCTGAAAAGAGGCAGGCCAAACTGAGCCTGGTGCCCGCCCACCCACCACGCTTGGAGCCTGTGCGTCTCAGTCCCTGACTCCATGCAGGAAGGACGTGCAATTCTCCAGCACCTTCCAGTACAAATGGCCCTAGGAGACGGAACCACTGCTGTACCGTGATACACAGGGATAAAGGCACTTGTTTCAGGTCACGCAGATCAGGAGAATGAGGAGACTAAGAATATGGTCTCCTGCCCTGCACTCCCACTCCTGAGCATATATCCAGAGAAAAACGTGGTCCAAAGGGATTCATGCATCCCAGGGTTCATTGTAGCACTATTTACAGAAGCCAAGACATGGAAGCAATCTAAACATCCATCGGCAGAGGAATGGATAAAGATGTGATACAAATATACAATGGAATATTATTCAGTCATTAAAAAGAATGCCATTTGCTGCAACATGGGTGGACCGAGAGACTGTCATACTGAGTGAAGTAAGGCGGCAAAGAAAGAGAAATATCGCATGATATCACCTATATGCAGAATCTAAAAAGAAATTAAACAAATGAACTTATTTACAAAACAGAAACAGGCTCAAAGACTTAGAGAACAAACTTACGGTTACCAAGGGTGAAGGATGGGGAGAAGAGACACTTAAGGAGTTTGGCATCAACGTGTACACACTACTATATTTAAAATGGACAGCCAACAAGGACCTACAGTATAGCACATGGGCTCTGCTCAATTCTATGTGGCAGCCTGGATAGGAGGGGAGTTTGGGGAAATGGATACATGTATGTGTATGGCTGAGCCAGTTTGTTGTGCACCTGAAACTATCACAATACTGTTAATCAGCTATGCGTGCTAAGTCACTTCAGTCATGTCTGACTCATTGCAACCTTATGGACTGTAACCCCCCAGGCTCCTCTGTCCACAGGATTCTGCAGGCAAGAATACTGGAGTGGGATGCCATGCCCTCCTCCAGGGGATCTTCCCGACCCAGGAGTCGAACCAGAGTCTCTTGACTTCTCCCACATTGGCAGGCAGGTTCTTTACCACCAGCACCCCCTGGAAAGCCTTAATTGGCTATGCCTCTGCACTGTGTTGCTCAGTCATGTCCAACTCTTTGCCACCCCATAGCTATAGCCCACCAGGCTACTCTGTCCATGGGGATTCTCCAGGCAAGAATACAGGAGTGGGTTGCCATACCCTCCTCCAGGCAATCTTCCCAACCCAGGGATTGAACCCAGGTCCCCACATTGCAGGCGGATTCTTTACAGTCTGAGCCACCAGCAAAGCCCAAGAATACTGGAGTGGGTAGCCTATCCCTTCTCCAGGGGAACTTCCCGACCCAGGAATCGAACCAGGGTCTCCTGCATTGCAGGTGGATTCTTTACCAGCTGGGCTTCCAGTGAAGACCCTAGTACGCTATACTCCAATATAAAAGGTTTTTTAAAAAAAAAAAAGAATATGGGCTTCTGCCCCCACATCACAGTCCTGGAAACTCACTTGCGGCCGTGCGGCCCCCCCGAAGCCCTGCCCGGAGCACAGCTCCCCTCCATTACCCTCACCCAGGAACTTGCCTGAGGCACAGCTGCCCTCCCTGGGCTCAGAGACCCTGTCTGTCCTGCCTACACAGTTGTCTCCAGGCCCCACCAGCCCTCCCTTAAATTCTGAGAGCACCCATCGGGTCCCTGCCAGCCCTCAGGCACAATATCCCTGCTCAAACCCACACCTCCACAGCTCCAAGGGGGTCACTGGGTCATGAGCTCTGGGACCTCCTCCAACCCCACCCGGAGCTCCGCCCACCCGGAGCCACTCTGCTTACTGCCCCAGCAGGTCTTCTGAGGGCTGCAAGCTGGCCCACGCCCTTTCTTGAGGAGGATGGCCAAGAGGAGCTGGAGGCCATGGAGGTGCAGTCTAGGAGGTGATGAGAGTGTGCAGGGAGGGTGCCTCCATTTCCCAGAAAGGTTTCTTGGTTCCTCAAATGGGCAGGGAAGTGTGGTCCTTCACTCCCCCGAAACTATGGCCATGCCAAACAGGTCTTTCTGCCCTCCTGATGCCCACCCTGTCCCCAGCCAAGCCTTCCAGCCCCCTGCCCACCTTACCCAGGGCCTGCGGTCCCTCAAGCACCTTCCAGTTTAGATGGCACCTCAGAACCAAGGTGCAGCTGCTACGTGGTTCCATTCACACCCCCGTGGGTGCCAGAGATTGGGGGGCCTCCTGCAGGAGCCCAGCTCCAACCACCCTCACCTAGTGAACACATACATCCACGCACACACGCTCATACACACAGTCCCAGGAGCCAAAGGGTGAGCACCCACTACACACGCAGTCCATCTGCCACCCAGTTCAGGCCTCTGGTATTGGTAATGAGAGCGGCAGGCCAACAGGTCACGGGGCTGATGGCCACTCAGCAGCAGCAGATGAAAGGAAATTTCCTGACCCGGGCTGAGCCCTGACCCTGGTCACAAGGATCACCGATGGGTGCTCCTTGGATCCTAGCCTCCCCCTTGCCCTGGGTCCAGCTGTCTGCAGAGGAAAGTGGCCAAGAGGGGTTAGAGTCAGTGCCTGGCATCGGGCCCCAAGGTTCTTCCTCAGCAGCTCCCAGCCCACAGCCTCAATGCTCCTTGTCCCTGCCCAGAGAGGCCACGGGCTCCATCTGAAATCACAGAGCAAGTCAGGGACAAGCTGGCACTAGAACTCGGGCCTCCCATCACCTGGGCCTGGGACTTAGACGCAGTGCATGCTCTGAGAGAGGCAGAGCCACAGGCCCCGCAGTCATCTCAGGGGCCATCTTATCTCCTAGAAGCCAGGATGACTGTGCCTCGGGCCGAGAAGGGCAAGCCTCAAACCCACCCCTTTCTCCATCAGGATTTCCTTTTCTTCAGTCTCCTTGGCCATGGCCATTAAGCCCCTGCTTGCACGCTTCTGATGAGAGCAAACTCACTACCACCCAAAGTAGCCTGTCCACCTGAAGCTCTAATTGCTATCCCTCTCCCTGACCTGGCTCTCCATGGGGCAGTCTGTGGCCACTGCAGGTCAGGGTCTGAGGAAAAGGCTCTGGCCCCTCAGAGATTTCTGGACAGTAAGTGCAGCCCCTGAGCCTACCATCTTCCAGGTCCCAGTCCCTGCTTGCTTTCCACTTCCTGTTAGAGTCCCTGTGGGCCCAGGTGGAGACCCAGGCTGGAGCACCAATGGCTGGGTGGCTGAAGAGTAGCTCCTCACTCTCTCTGAAACAAGACAATTTAGGTAAATCCTTGGCCCCGGAAGCTCTGGCAGTGGAGATCCACCACACTCAGCCCTGAATAGGACCCTCCATACCAGGCACAACCGAGCCTCCCCAGTCATCTCCTCCTTCACACTAGACTCCCTGCTTCTTGTGATATGCCCTCCCACAGCCTGAGCCGAGGCTCTCGAGCACTCTGCCCTATGTCTGTGCCCCTGCAGGCCTAGAACAACCATTGTGTGGCTGGTCTTCTGAGTGCCCATTGCCAGAAAGTAAGGGAAGGCCCCTGACTCTGAAAATATCTCCCTGCCAGCTTAGCCTGGCTCTGAGGTTGGTGCTGGGCCAGAAGCCAGAGGCTGGAGGGTCTCCCCCAAACCCTGGGTAGCAGCAGTCACCCACTGTCCCCCTGGACACCCAGTTCCAAGCCCCCATCCCTCCATCAGCATCCCCGCCAAGCCTTTATCAGCACAGCCGGCTGTCCCCGAGCCCCAGGCTTACTGAGTTACAGTCCATCCATCCCTCCCAACGTCCTTGCCACTGCCACCACGGGCCCATATTATGGCACGCACATCTGTCAGCCTGTGGCCGCCACGACCGCCACTGTTTCCAGGGAGACAGTCTCCATTTATGACATTATCAAAAAGTCTGGCCCCTCCCTCCCCCTCCCAACCCTTACCCCTGCCTCCCTTTATGGGGATGAAGATTTTGGCTGTAAATATCACCACATGTCTTCTCTGTAGACTCTAACGGGGCCTGACTACGTAGGTGCTGCAGAGGAAGCCACAACCACAGCACGCAGCCTCCGCGTGCTAGTAGGTGCACTAAGGCCTCACTCTGGCTGCCCTGGCCACCCTCCCGGCTCCACCCAAGACCATCAGAGAGTACCCAGCTCACTGCTCATCCATGTACCCCCTGCTGCCATATAAGCCCTGAGGCAGAATCTGCTCACGGTGGAGGTGGGCTGGGGATGGGTCACCAACCCAGGGCTTTGGCTGCGAGGTGGGTAGAGAGCTAGCCCTGGGAAGCCCTCAGCTTGGAGGCCCCAACATAGCAGGCCCTTTACCCATCAGCTACCAAATCCTTCTCCCAGAAGCCCCGCAAGCAGCAGGTGTTAACAGGACAAAATCAAGCATCTAAAATCACACAGCTGGTCCACGGGGGAGCTGAGATTGGAAACCAGAACCGAGGACTGCAAAGCTCCTTCCACCACAGTCCTGACTCCTCCCACCCCCACCATAGCCTGAGGGTTAAAATCTGACATGTTCTAAGCATTTTACATGTTTACATGTATTAATAATAACTTAAGCCTCACAATGGTGGCTCAGACAGTAAAGAATCTGCCTGCAATGTAGGAGACCTGTATTTGATCTGGGTCAGGAAGATCCCCTGAAGAAGAGAATGGCAATCCACTCCAGTATTCTTGTCTGGAGAATTCTATGGACAGAGGAGCCTAGCAGTCTACAGTCCATGGGGCCACAAAGAGTTAGACAGGACTAAGTAACTAATTGGACTTGACTGAGTGACTAACACTTTCACTTTCAAGCCTCACAATGACCCTGTGAGGCCAGCACCACTAATATACCCATTTTTCAGACAGGACACTGAGGCATAGCCAAGGCCACATGGCTTACAGGTAGATGCATGCAAAGCCAGGCAGGCTGGCCCCAGAGCCCAGCTCTTAAGGCCTCTGCTCAGAGGAGTGATCTAGGCTAACCAGGTGAGGGGTGGCTCTCCACAACCTTGGAAAGACTCAGTCCCTTCCCTGCACCCTCCCCACGGAGATGGGCCTTGCCACCTTTCTCTGACATAACACTAGAGGAGTGAAGCCCAGGTGCTGGGTCTGACACATTGCAGGGATTCACCCCAGCCCTTCCCAACCCCCAGTCCAGTCTTAGTCCCAGAGGGATCATGAGGAGCAAATGTTCAAGATTTACTCAACTATCAAGGGCCGGGAAAGTGGTACATGGAAATATTATCATTATTATTGTCATTGTGATCATCACAGTGGAGATTTGATCCCATCACTGTGGGGTTTCTGACCTCACGCCCCATAGGGGCGGGGACACACAGGACCCTGGAACACTGAGGGTGCTTCACAGACTCTCTAGGCCTGTTACAACTGTATTCATTTCCAAGGGCTGCTGTCATCAATGACCACAAACTTGGTGACTGAGAAATTTATTCTCACACAGTGCTGGAGGTCAGAATTCTAAAACTAGTTTCACTGGGTCAAAGTGAAGGTGTCAGCAGGGCTGGTCCTCTCCGAAGGCTATAGGGGAGAATCCATACCTGGCCTCTTCCAGCTTCTGGGGCCACTGGCATTTCTTGGCTTGTGGCCACATCACTCCACTCTCTGCCTGTGTAGTCACACAGCCTTCCCCTCTCTGTAGTCAAACTTCCTTCTGCCTCCCCATTATAAGGACATTAGTGATTGCATTTGGGGCCCACCCACACAGTGCAGAATGATCTCTCCATCTGAAAATCCTTAATTTAATCACATATGCAAAGCTTTTTTTCCATATAAAATAACTTCCACAGGTTTTAGGGATTAGGTCATGGACATCTTTGGGAGCCATCATTTAGCCTAAAACAGTCACCAGTTACCAACTCAACACCCCTCCTAGACAATTAGCAGGTACATCAAACTTCACATGACCACAGCTGAGTGCTTTGTTTTACCCCAAGCCTGATCCTGCCCACGTCCCCGTTTCAAAAGTAGTTATACTCCCATCTGCTCAGCTGTTGAGGCCAAAAACCATGGGGTCAACTCTTTTTTTTTTTTTCTCTTTTTTTAATATTTATTTATTTGGCCACACTAGGTCTTAGTTGCAGCCCTCGGAATCTTTTATCTTGAATGTAGTATTCGGGATCTTTAGTTGCAGCATGTGGGATCTAGTTCCCTGACTGTGAATTGGCATTGGGAGCATAGAGTCCCAGCCACTGGACCACCAGGGAAGTCCCAACGCGGTCAACTCTTAATTCCTCCCTTTCTCTGCCCCAGAATAGCTGATCCACCATCTGCAAGTCTCACTGGATTTCCGTTCAAAATCGATCCAGGATCTGACCACTTCTCACCATTTGCACAGCTGCCACTAGGCTCAAGACACCGCCCATCTCTCCTGGATTACTGAAACAGCCTCCTCCCTGGGCACCTGCCTCCACAGTGTCCCCAACACAGCAGTGGGAGGGACCCCGAAAACCCAAGTCACACTGTCAAAATGCTGCAGGGGCTCCCGTCTCACTCAGAGCAAAAGCCTTACAACAGTCTGCAAGTTCTGACCCCATTTGCTCTCAGACATCAATTCCCATACCCCTCTCTCCCTCTCCTGCCTCTTCTGCCACTCAGGCTTCCTCCCTGAGAAGGGGCAGAGAAAGGGAGGAATTAAGAGTTGACCCCGTTGGGACTTCCCTGGTGGTCCAGTGGCTGGGACTCTATGCTCCCAATGCCAATTCACAGTCAGGGAACTAGATCCCACATGCTGCAACTAAAGATCCCTCTTACAGGCCAGGCAAGGGCTGGGGGTCCTTGTTCCCTCAGCCTTGAACGCTCTTCCCAAGTATCCACCCAGCTCCCTCACCTTCTTCAGGTCTTCACCAAAAATCATCTTCTCAATAGGGCACCCTCACCACTAACATTTCCTTTTTTCCTCCTCTCTGATTTGTTTTTCCCCCTTGACTTTATCACAATCTAACGTTTTGCTTTGCAGCTTGTTTAATGTCTGTCTCCTCTGCTAGAATGTAAGTTCTGTGGAGACAGCCTTCTAGGTCCTAAAAAGTGCCTGGACAAGTTCAGTTCAGTTCAGTCGCTCAGTCGCGTCCGACTCTTTCAACCCCATGGACTGCAGCACACCAGGCTTTCCTGTCTATCACCTACTCCCAGAGCTTGCTCAAACTCATGCCCGTCGAGTCAGTGATGCCATCCAACCATCTCATTCTCTGTCATCCACTTCTCTTCCTGCCTTCAATCTTTCCCAACATCAGGGTCTTTTCCAATGAGTCAGTTCTTCGCATCAGGTGTCCAAAGTATTGGAGACAAAGCAGGTGCTCAATAAATATTCATATCAATTCACTCCACAGACAATTATGGAGGCACTGGGGAGGTACCAGGACCAAGTGGTGAACAAGACACATCCCTTGACAAGGACCATCCAGGGTGTCAAATACAGTGACAGAGAAGCATAGAGTACCGTGGAAGTTCAGTTCAGTTCTATGAACTAGGAGTTCATTGGCCAGATGAGGAGACAGCGTTATTCCTGGCAAGATGAACAGCAGGTACAAAAACAAAGAACAAAAGATCTGTTGATGGAACAAGGGAGAAGGCAGGAAATAAGCCTAAGGTGTGAAACAAGGTCCAGGTCAAACAGCCATGGAGAGCAAGGCAAGGGAGTTGAACTTCTCCCTTTAAGCAGTGGCAAGGACTGCAGGGAAGGATATGGCAGGTATGGGGGTCTGGAGGCTCCGCTGCCGCAGATGTCTGGCAAGCCGCCTAGATGCGGGGAGAGGTTGGGGCACAGGGCCCACCAACCGGGCGCCAGGGGAAGGAGTAGGAAATTTCCTCAACTTGTGGCCTCAAGACACAGTGACATACTGGGGCCCCCAGTATGCCCAGAACTGTGCTGGGGGAAGACCTTGGGGAAAATTAAAGCCAACAGTTTACAACAGATGCTGGACTGTGAGCCAGGGGACAGGAGAGCAGGGTGGCATCACAGACTGAATTGTGTCCCCCAAAGTTCATGTGCTGAAACCCTAGCCCCCAGCATGAGTGTATTCGGAGTAAGGAAATAATTAAGGTTAGAGAAAGTCATGGAGTAAAGCCTTAATCCAATGCCTGGAGAATCCCATGGACTGTAGCCTGCCAGGCTCCTCTATCCATGGGATCACAAGAGTCGGATAGACTTAGCGACGAAACCACCACCACCTTAAAGGAAGAGACACAAGAAACCCCTCCCTCCCCATCTCTCCGCCTCTCCACGCCCCCTCCTCACTCCCTCTGCCTTATGAGCACGCAGTGAGAAGGTGGCCACTGCAAGCCAGGAAGAGAGGTCTCACCAGAACCTGACCATGCTGGCATCCTGATCTCAGACTTTCAGCCTCAGAACTAAAAGAAAACACATTTCTGTCGTTTAAGCCACCCAGTCTATATCATAGCTACCCAGTCTTTTGTTAGAATTGTCAAGCAGACTAAGACAAATAGCAAAGTCAAGGAGAGCTTCCTGGAGGAGACAAGGTTTGGGGCCATCCTAGGGCTTGAAGACAAGTCAGATCCTGGATGGCTGGACCTGGGGTCACACAGCAGACCCCAGCCAAGGCCCTGCTTCATCAGGCCTGCAAAGTCTCGGCAGCTTCTTTGGGGTTTCATTCCTCTGCTGAGGAGCAAAGAGATAGTTGTGGGATTGATGGAACTTTGCAGCTTCCATAAAGTATAACCAGACCCCTCAAGATGGGGTTAGGAGGTCAGAATATTAAGGTTCCTAAGCACCAGATCCCCGCATCCCTATTCTGCTCCCGTGAAAGGTAACTCAGCCTGGTCTGGGACAACCAGGAGTCAACATGCCAGGGCCCCCCTCCCCCAACTCAGGCTCCCACCCTATGGAGGCTGCCTACAAGTGGAGACCTGGGTGGGGCTCTGAATGACAGGATATGCAGAGAGAGAGAGAGAGAGAAGAGAGAGGTCTACAAATGAATATACATTTTTATAAGACATGTTTAATTAAAGTAGATTAAAATTAATTTGCTTTAAGAAAATTAGAAGTGCCCTAGAGGATTTCAGAAGCAGGACAAAGTCCCTGAATCCAGAGGCTCCACAGAAGGGCCTGGAAGTGGGGTAAGAAGGAGGGGCACTCACGTCTTTCCCTGGTGGTTCAGATGGTAAAGAATCTACCTGCCAATGCAGGGGACACAGGAGACATTGGTTCGATCCCTGGATCAGGAAGATCCCCTGGAGAAGGGAATGACAACCCACTCCAGCATTCTTGTCTGGAGAATCCCATGGACAGATAAGCCTGGTGGGTTACAGCCCATAGGGTTGCAAAGAGTCAGACACAACTCAGCGACTAACACTTCCTTTCTTACCCATTCTCTGCACAGGGAATCCTCAGAAGGATGTGCCTCCCACTTACACAGCATTCCGTACACCTCAAGATGTGGTCCGTGGAATAGCAGGTCCATTCAGCCCCATTATAACCAGGAGAAACTGAAACCCAGAAAGGGCAGTGACTTGCCCAAGGTCACACAGCACACCTGTGGCAGGGCTCAATGTGAAGCTGGTCCCTTCTGCCAGCCCTGGATGTTTTGTTCACACTCAGCACCTCAAAAGCCTCCCCAGCCCACACACAACCCCCCCCCCCCGACTGAGCTGCTGCCCCCCAGGATCCTCTCATCTGCAGGGCAGGAACTTTGGCTGAGTGACAGTCTGGCTCCTCTGAAGCCTGGCACAAGGAAGGTGGAAGGAAGCAGCCTGGGGGTTGAGGACAGGAGGCAGAAAGGGAAAGGACCTGAAATCAACAAGCGTTCCAGAATTTTAAGCAGTTTTTGGAGGAAAACGAGGAGCAGGTTCAGCTGTAGCAATTTGCTCCAGGGGAAAATTATGTTCCCATGCTCTATTATACAGAACAGAAGGAACATTTGGTGGGTTGAATACTCGTTAATTTATTTCTCTGTTTGTTAATGGGCCTGACGCACGCGCATGCTCATGTACACACACACACACCCCCAGGCATCAGCAGGAGATGGCGCCGGGCTCCCCGAGTTTTCCTGCCACCTTCCTTTGAAGTATCACTGGAATTCTTACACCCTCTTCTCAACGTGGATGCCAGGGGTCTAGAGGGAGGCGGTGTGCAGTTCAGAGACGGAGGTGAGGTAAGAGCCCCTCAGTTTCCTCATCTGAAAAATGGACTTGGCAATGGGATGATCCAATGTATTAGGTCAAAGCCTTTGACCTTGGAACAAGTGTAATAAGACACATGAAGTCATTTCGAGAGAGCGTCGAATCTAGAGACATGCAGGAGGTCCCAACAGAGCCCGAGGAAGTGATGCTCCAATGAATGGCTCCTTGACACCTCACACCCAGGAAGTCCAAATGAGGACCGTCTTGGCCCAGAATCCCGTCTCAGAAAACAAGGCCACTCAGGCCAAACTGACCTCCCCCAACCCAGACTCTCAGTCTTCCCACCGCAGGGCCCATCTCCAGCATCTCCCCACTCCACCCATTTCTCATCATCCAGAGGCCACTCTCCTCCCCGCTGTGACCCCATGGCTCTCCTCCAGATCCAGCACCAGTCTCCCCACGAGGCTCCCTGCTTTCCCCGCCACTGGCTCTAATCTATTCTCTCCCCATGGGGGCCAGAACGGAATCTGAAAAGCACACATCAGATCCTGTCACTCTCCTGCTTCAGCGCTCTCAGAGCTTCCCCCACCCCACAATCCCCATAGTTCTCCGAATAAAACCCGCCTCTGCTAGGGCCTCCCCTCTCCCTCCTTCCCCATCCACCAGCATGCTATCTTCCTCCTGGTCTTCAAACACATCCAGCTCCTTCCCGTCTCCAGGCCTTGGTCTAGTCGTTCAGCCACGCTACAATGCTGTTTCTTCTCAGACTTGAGATCACCTCTTCAGAAAGTCCTGCCTGGATCCCTTCCCCTCTAAAGTCACTCAGCCCACCCTAGCTGCTCCCTGTTTCATGGTCCAATTTCATCACAGTCTGGCGCTATTCAAATGATTTGAGGTTTGGGACTTAGCTGGTGGTCCAGTGGTTAAGAATCTACCTGCCAGTGCAGAGGACATGGGTTTGATCCCTGATCCTGGAAGATCCCACCTGCCGCAGGGAAACTAAACCTGTGTGCTACAACTACTGATCCGACACACCCTAGAGCCCATGCTCTGCAACAAGCGAAACCACTGCAATAAGAAGGCCGTGTGCTGCAATGGAGAGTAACCCCGCTCGCTGCAACTAGAGAAAGCCTGTGCCCAGCAACAAAGACCCAGCACAGCCAACACATAAATACATAAAATTTATTTTTTTAAAAAGAGAGAGGATTCCCTCTGCCTAACAACAAGTGATTTGAGGTTTGCTTCACTGCCACTCCCACAAGAATGGAAACTATCTGAGGGCAGGTGGAGTATGTGTAACTTCCCTCTATCTGCAGAACCTAGAAATAACACCCAGCGCTTAGGAAGTATTTTATAAACACATGAATGAATGGATAAATGAATGAATGAAGAGACAGGTAAGCTCTAAGCCAGAGGGGTTATTGAGAAGCAGGCCAGGGCTCCCTGATCCCAATGTCATCTGCCCCAGGCCCTGAAGGGTCTCAGCACCTCTTCCACTATGAAAAGGGAACAGGCGGGGATGAGGTTTGTGGAGCGGCACCTATGATCTGGGACCTTTTCTCTAAACAATTCCATGATGCAGTTACAGATCTGAGACTAAGGCTTGAGTCCTGGCCCTGCCACTCTGTGCATCTCACTTGACCTCTCTGAGCCTCAGTTTTCTCATCTGCATAATGGGGATAATAACAGGACCCATCTCCCAGGACTGTTCTGTGGGTGAATGAGATCTTGTTTTCAAAAATATGAGATAATGAAGACAATACAAAGACCCCATCTCTTGTAACTGAGGAAGCAGGAAAGGTTGTGGGAGTTGTCTGGGTCCCACACTGGAAAGTGGGAAGCTAGGACTAAATGCAAACTTGTGTGACTCAGAATCCAGGCTTGTGCCCATGTGCTGGTCAGCCCCGGGCTGGGAGTGGGGAGTGGCGCACAGGAGGCCTGTCTGCCATTTGTGCATCAGTGGTCATGTTCCCTTGTTCCCCAGGTGAAGTGACTTAGGCGCCCCCCCAACCCTGTTCCCGCAGGTTCAGCATAAAGATACTTTAGGAGGCGGGGAGCACTGGCCAAGGAGAACAACTCAGCTCCCACTTCCCCTCCCACCATGCCTAAGGCTAGGGAGCTGAGGAAGAGGCAGAGGCCCAAACCCTGGACAGGTAAACTGAGGCAGCCTAACAGCAAGTCTATACAGAGACTCCCCAGGGTGGTCTAAAGTGGAGGAATGGGCAGGTCTGAGACTCAGGAAGTCCGAGAAGAGGAGGTGGCCCCCACAGCAGGGGAGGAGGAATACCACTCAGCAAGCACACCCTTGTCCACCCCCCAACACACACACACACACACACACACACACACACATGCACACGCGCACCCCAGCCAAGAGCACAGAGCAGGGGGAGGCAGCAGGACTCCGAAGGCCCTGGGGTGGGGTATCTAAGGACAGATTCGGGGAGCACCCACTCCCACTCAGACTGGCTTCAGGGGTTGGAAGGTCATCAGTGAAGGTCTAGAGACCTAGAGGTGAGGCCGCACTGCTGAGATCCTGCTTAGGCCCAGCCAGTGAGGGACATGGCAGCCACAGCCAAGGTGCCTTCAGCTGGCGGCTCATGCACATTAAGAATTATTCCTCTCGCCAGCAAACAATTTGTTACAATATCCATCGCACGCTTTTCCCAGCTGGGTGCCCTCCCATACATCCTGGATTAATCCCAGAAGTCACTCCATTCATTGAGGACATGCCTGAGTGTGCCTCCTCTTTTATCAGGGAAATTTTTCATTGTTTTGAAGCACTCATAGGTTTTAATTTGGGGTTGAGATTTTAAAGCCTCCTTCAGTGGTGAAGACAAATGAGGCGGCTTGTGGCTGGAAAGTTTACCTCTGACCTCCAACCTGAAGGGGCCCAGCAGGGGCCAACAGATCCTCTAGAGGAGGGGAACACAGCACCTCCTCTCCAGGAGTCAGGGACTGCAGGCCTCAGTGCTGTGTGGCATTGAGACACAGCCTTGACCTCTCTGAGCCTCCCCAAGAGAGGCAAAGTCCAGGAAGACTGCATATTTGAGGGACCCTCTACTGAGCACACTCAGGAAAGCCTGGGAGATGCTCACCTTTCAATCCCACAGTCCTGGGGGCTAGTGGGGCCACATAAAAGGCTAAAAGTTGGGAGTTCAGATCTTAAATGACCTGGGACAGGTGAGTCATTATCCTCTCTGACTAGGATGAGCTCAGGGCCGCCCTAGGCTGCTATGCAAGCCCAAGTTCAGAGTGGGTCTCACTGAGGGCCTGGCATATGGGCATATAGTGGGTACTCGGTAAGTGACTCTCCTGGTTGGACCTTCCCGGCGGTCCAGCAGTTAAGACTCCAAGCTTCCAACACAAGGGGCGCAAGTTCAATCTCTGGTTGGCAAACTAAGATCCCACATGCTGCATGGTGCGGCCAAACTGAAAAAAAAAAAAAAAGAGTGACTCTCCTGGCCCTCCCAGCCCACCACAGATCCCTTCCACTTCTCCAGCTTTCAGTCTCTTGGCCCTCAAGAAATCAGACCCCCTGGTTCCTTAATCCAGGCTGCCTTCAGGGTGATGCCACCTCCAGCCAGAGCCTCTCCACAGGCCTTGCCAGTCTGGGTAGCTGCCACCAGCCTCCTCCCAGGCCTTGCACAAGGCTGCCATACTTTCCACCAGAGACTAGGGAGTCCTGTCTGTGCACAGTGAACCCATGCCCCTACTCACCCACAGGCACCATGCCAGCCTCTCTGCTGGGATCCAGGCTGCAGGCTTGCTGTCCCCCAGCCCTAAATCAGGACACAACTGTCCCACTCCCACTTCCTAGTCCCCCACCCCCACCAGGGGTCCAGGGCTGGGGCTTCTCTGGGCTCTGAGTGCAACCCCCCACCCTCCCAACCCCAACCCCAACCCCACTACCACCCCCTTCCTGGTTTTTGCTCACACTATTCCCAGCAGCCATGCCCTCTCTACATTCCTCCTTGCCCCGCCTCCTTCCCCAAATCCTCCTTAACACTAAGGTCCAGCCTCTTCCAGGAAGCCCTCCCTGACTTCTCCAGCCCTTATCTCCTTCTCTTTCCTAGACTCCCAGCATTTCTCCTCAGTCCCACTAACTTCATGCTGCTACCCAAAAGCAGGAACCGTGTCACCTAATCATTTGGGGGCCACCAAGCCCAGTACCACTGGGTACTCAGAAAAGATGGGATCACTAATGATTCAGAGAGAAGGGGGAAGAAGTCTCCCACTGATGAAGTAGACACCTCTGTGAAGAGCCATCATTATGCCCATTGTGCTGATGGAGAAACTGAGGTTAAGAGAACTGAAGCACTTACCCAAGCAGCAGGGCTGGGATGTGAAACAGCCCCACCAAATGGTGCTGTTAAGACACAGTCCAGGGAATTCCCTGGCAGCCCAGTGGTTGGGATACTGTGCTTTCACTTGGGGTTCAATTTCTGCCTGATCAGGGAAATAAGATCCCACAAGCTGCATGGCTCAGCCAAAAAAAAAAAAAAAAAATGACATGGTCCACAAATCCACATTCCACTGACATGACCCGCCAGCCCTGCAGTTCACACATGCTACCCCGTGTGACCCTCCATTCCACTGGAACCTGTGCCACCGGGAAGCACAGATAGCCCCGAGAGGCGGCGTCACTTCTCAAGGCCACACACACAGCCGCAGCACTGGCGCTCGAATCCGAAGTCTCTCAGTTCCCAACCTGGTCAGAGCGCCTGATCACGACTCCTGTGACAGGATCTGTAGATGACCCTGCCCACCCTGGTGCCTTCCCTCCCCAGGCTGTGGGGTGGCCCTCCCTGTCCCCAGCCTGCACATCACCTGCTCCCAATTATCAGCTGAAACCCGGCGCTCCGGGGAGCACCCGCACGGTCGGCTGGCCTTCTGGAGGGGCCTGGCTCTCACGGTTCTGGGTGTTGACACAGACAGCCTCGCCGCGATGGCTCCCGGAATGTAGGACACGTGGGGGGAGGGTAGGAAAGCAGGTGCAGGCTGGAAACCTTCCCGCCACCCTCCTCACCGCCTGGACTGCGGGCCCACCACGGAAGGGTCTCCTCAAATGACCTTGACAACTCCCGGAGGCAGACCCTGTGGGGCCTGGAGAAAAGGCCTGGACTGCCCATTGAGGGGAGAGGCTCGCCCTGTGTCTCCTCCAGCTCCTCTTAGCTCAGTCCCCTGGAAGGCCCCAGGGGCCATGGGAAGAGAAGCCTCTCTTAGCAAGAACCCCTTTCTGCATCTAGGGGTCACTTCACTACTCCCTCATCTGCAAGTGGGGCTCAGGTAATAGAAGCTTCCACATTCCAGACACTCAGGGAGGCTAGGGTGGCTTATCCCGGCAGGATCTGAGGAGGCAGCTCTCCTGGGCCACCCAGCAGACACTCAGCTCCAAGCAGGACAGACCCGGTCTCCCAGGAAATCAGCTGGGTAGCATTCAGTCCAGGGTCCAGGCTGGAAGGCAGGTGGACATGCCCACCCAACAGTTACAAAACCACACCCAGCACATCACCAGGGAGCCTAGGGTCTCAGAAGCCAAGAGGTACTGCCCCCTATGCAGACTGTCTGCTCCTGAGCACAAGCTCAGGCCATGTTCACGGTTACAAACTGTCATCACCACATCCCAGCCTCCTCCCAGTTCCATCCTGGCCTGAGAGACGATGACAGAGGGTTCCCATAGAAGGCACCAGGGTGTAGGGTTCAGGCAAGAGTCAGAGGGGCTTAAAGGCTAAAGGGGTGGAAGTAAGACAGTTCCCTGCTCTCTGCCTTCCCCATGCCAAACCCCCCCTCCACTGTTGAGCAGAAAGGAGATGCAGCCCACCCCATCACACACAACCATCATTCTCAAGGCTGTGGGCGCCCATCTCCGGTGTCCGCCACTCTCTTGTCTGCAGCTCAGGCTCCATTCTGTGTCTCTCCAAGCCCAGCTCAAGCACTTTTATTATTCAGAAGAGCCTCTTGATTGAAAAGGCCTCTGAGGCATCTCACAAATAAGAATCCTTTAATTGGGAAGTTGTTAACTTCTCAAAGAAGAATTTTAATTTTGCTTCCCCACCACCTCCTCTCCCCCGAAACCTATGAAAACTACGGACTAGAAACAAAGACAGACAAAGCCAAACACCCCGGGGCACCCCATCCCCAGCAGTGCCAGCATCCAAGGCGGCAGAGGCAGAAGTGGCAGCTGGCCCCTGCCAATTTGCACAGACACCACAGACCCCCACCTAAGAAGTATGAAGGCCTGTGTGAAGGCCTCGAGCCTTTCCCTTTGGGCGTGCCTGCTCCATCCCCCCATCACCACCCACAGAAAGGGTGGCAGATGGCTGAGGGGTTCAAGGGATGACAGGGCACCCAGACGGGGAGTTGACCAGAGCCTGACTCTTGATGCACATCTCCCCACCACCCTCTCTTCTATCCTCGGTCACACTGTCCTATAGTGGACGACTACACTTAACTGAGCATTTACTATGTGCCAGACGTTGCTCTAAGCCCTTACGTGCACCAACCAACTTAATCCACACAAAGTCAATGCTGTTACATTCCCTGTTTACTGAGGAAGAGACTGAGGCCTGAAAGCGTAAGGAAATGGCCTGAATTTACATCATTGGTGAGAGGCAGAGCTGGGACTGGATTCCAGGCAATCTGACCCCAGGGGGCATAATCGAAACGGCCACCTTCACCCGCCAGCCCCCCTCCATGGCCTGTGCGCTCCTTGAGGATCAGGGCCATGACTAGCTCATCTCTGGGTCCCCGGGACAACACAGACCCTTCCAAACAGCCGCACTTAGGAAACGTCTGCAATGTGAACAAGAAAATGAACAAAAGGAGTGGTTAAGAATCCGCCCTTCAGCTATGCCTGTGCGCAGCAACTAGAGAGGAGCCTGGGAGCTGCAAGCAAAGATCATCCCAGGAGCCACGCCCATGGGTCATCCGCCCAGCGTGTGAGCATTGCTGGGGTGAACACCTGTGCACAAGGAGGGGCAGGCTGGGAGGGGCCACCAGATGGGCCTAGAGGTCAGGGAGGCTTTCTGGAAGAGACACCTACCCCCAGCCTCCTTCGCCGGCTCTCCAAGGACATGGGTCACCTCCCACTCTCCACGTAGGCAGGGGCAGAAGGGAGGCCTGTGTGACCAGTAGCACTGATTCAGGAGTCAGTAAGTGTCCAAAGGTGGTGGGTGTGCCCCTCCTGCAAGGAGACCTGGGCAGGGCTGGCCACAGAGAGAGAGGCTTGATTTAAATGCCATCGACCCCACCAGAAGGCGAGAAGTCAAGGGCTATGGCATCTGAGACCCCCAGCTTCACCTGCCCTTCCCCTACCCCATCAACCCGCCCCCTCCCCTCAGGCCACAGGAGCGCTGGAGGAACAGGCAGGAGGAGGCAGGAGACAGGAAAGAAAGACCTGGGCTCCCTCCAGGGCTTGGCTGAGTCAAGTCTCAACTCCTCAGCAGGCCTCAAAGGCTCCCGGTGACCAGTCTAGCCCCCGTTCCTGGGCACCTCACTCCACAAATACTCCAAAGTCTCCACCTCTATACCGCTGCTTAGCCTGGGTCCTCCCTCCTCCCCCAAACCTTTTCCACCCATCACAGCTCCACATACATCATCTTGTTCACGCAGTATTATTTACGATGACACACCAAGGAAAACAATCAAACTCTACCACAGAGAATTGGTTAAACATGCAACGGCACACACGGGCTGGAACATTACGCTGCCATTAAAAATCACATTCCAGAACAGTATTTAATGGTGGGAAAATGATCTTGGCATAGTATTAAGTGCAAAAGGCAGGTTAGAAAACAGTAAGTACAGTTTGATCCCAATTATGATATAAATACATATTTTGTAAAAGACTGACGGGCAGAACACCCAAGTGCTCACATTTTCTATGGAGAACACGCAGGCTTCTTTATTTATCAGAAAAATAGAACATTTCAAATGAATCCTACAGCCTTCGAGGCTCAGCTCGGGCACCCATCCTCCAGGCCCCTCCGGCCCCCCAGCCAAGAAGGCGGCCTCCACTCTGCGTTAGTTCCCCGACTCCCTGCCCACTAATCTTCCAGTGCTCATGCAGTTGCCTGGGCAGCTTTGGGGGGGGGGGGGAGTGGGGGACAATGGAGGGGTCTGCGGTGCCCCCCAACGAGGGTAGGGGCAGGGGCCAGCCACCACCTCCCTGCCGCCACTGCACTCAGCCCTCCCATCACCCCAGGCTGCTTTGCAGAGAATCCTGACCACCTGCTCTCTCCCCATCTCCCAGCAGCAATTACAGGTTAAACTGGAGGGCTAATTAGCTGCTCATTCCACCCAGGGCTGACTGATTAGCAGGAATATCTTGATGGAGGTAACTGGACTCCAAAACGAGGAGGGCCCGGGAAGGAGATCCTGCTGTCTGCTCCCTGCCAAACCCTGCAGCTTCCTGAAGGGGAGGACAGCGTCAGCTGAGCCTTGGCTACATCACAACTGTCACCCAATCCTTCAGGAGAAGGGGCCTCTAGGTCTCCTTCCTCTGAAAAACTGGGTTAACATTCCAGCCCAGCCTGCTGCCCCCAGCCCTCCCCCAGCGCGCCTTCTGCTTAGCAGACCTTCTCATGGGTCACGGAGGCCTGTCAAGAACAAAGCATTAGCCCAGAAAAAGAGTGGAAGTCACTTGTTCAAGGTCACAGGCAAGTCTAGCGAGGCAACAACCCAGGTCCCCCCCTCCCCATCAACCCCCTCTTCGGGACTTGCTGTGGCTTCTCCACATTCCCTGTGTTCATACAGGACCAGAGTGGTGGGGCGGGGGGCTGTCACCTCCCACGTTCTGGGTGTCCTGCTCCTCATGATAGAGTCCAAGAGGCCATCTGCTCTGCTCACACGGAGAGCGCCAAGGTCACCTGGCTGCCAGTGCCTGTCACACACGCACACCTGGGGCTGAGCCGCCTCCAGCCTTGAAGGTGTCAGGACTCACACGTTTACTCTGGCTCGGAGCCCCGTGAAATTCCCCACGTCGGAGCCAGTGCCAGCCTCCTGACAGTTCCTTGGACCCTGACTGTCTCAGTCCACACGTTCCCACTCCCGCCTGACCTGGAGTCATGCACACATTTGATCAACAATGTGACAGGACCAAGGACAGAGCCCGTCAGCTCACCCCGCGAGACCTCCCACAGCACACGGGACCCGACAGCCGGCTCGTCCAGGAAACCGCGCGCTCAGAAGAACGCCCCAGGCTTCTGAGCGGGCGGCCGGTGCCCTGCCACAGCCCGGACTAGTGGGACGCCCAAGGCCGCAGCAACCCTCCTGGACTCGAGTTCAGGCCGAGGTGGGAGATGGGAACCCCCCAAGAAGGTGGGAGATGGGAACCCCCCGCGATGGCCTGCCCACAGCTGCTCCCTCGGGGACACCACATCCACCCTCCATGGCCCACCCGCACCTCCCAGCAGCCCAGAGCAGCCTCTTACCTCAGGTCAGGCGGGCTTGTAGGGGGTGCAGCTGGGAGGGGGACTGGCAATCTCTCTCTTTGCCTGTGGGCACGGGGGCCTCAGGGCCTGTGAGGGCAGGAGGCTGTGGGAGAAAAAGTCAAACCATCAGCCAGAGCGCAGGCAGCTCAGGACGGTTCTGGGGGGCAGTGGGGGGCCATGCACACAGAGGGTCTGATCCCACTAGGCTGGGCAATTAACATACATCTCACACACAGACTCTCTCTCCCTCTTGTTGACACACTCACATACACGCTCGCATGTGTTCTCACTCATTTGCACACTTGCACTTATACACACACACACACACACATGCTTTCACCTGTATATATAGCACGTAGTCTCTGAGACACTTACATATCACTGGCACTTACACCCACATGCACGCTCACTCACTGAAACTCACATACCCTCACAGGCCACCAGCGCGGGCAGTGGGGCTCTGGGAGTGGTCGGGTTCCTGGCAGCAGGCAGAGAGGCGGGTGTCTGGATACGCCTCCCCCGCCCACCAGCTCTGTGACCTGGGGAAAGTCAAGTCTCTGAGCCTCACTTCTCTCATCCATAAAATGGGGATACTGTCTCTCCAGCCAGGGCTGCTGGGAAGATAAAAGGAGACAAGAGATGGACAAACTGGGGCATGTAGATGCCCAGCCGATACCAGGGACTGCCTTCCTTCCCAGCCTGGCTCCAGGAGGCAGGCCTGGGTTGGTCTCTGAGAGTGGGTGCTGCAGAGCCCCAGGGGTGCCTCTCCCCGGGCCTGAGCCCTAGCTTCCTGGTTCCCAAGGTGCCCTCTCCCCCACTTCCTTCTCCTGCCTCTGCTGGTTTACTCCTTCACCAAACCTTCTCCCAGGGCAGCTCGGGCCCCAGTCCCCCCACCCTCCATGAGTGGGGACGGCACCAGGGGGTCATATCCCCTTGGCGAGGCCCCAAGACACAGGCCTGGGGCTGCAAGTCCGAGGAGAAAGGTCAGCTCCCAGCTGTCTCACTCGCTGCCTGCATGTCCCTGGGTCCGACTCTCTCTCCCAGCCTCAGTTTCCTCAACCTCTCAGCTGTTGTTCAGTCACTAAGACATATCCGACTCTGTGACCCCATGAACTGCAGCACGCCAGGCCTCCCTGTCCCTCACTATCTCCCAGAGTTTGCCCAAGTTCGTGTCCATTGAATTGGTGATGCTCTCTAACCATCTCATCCTCTAAGAGAAAGACCCAAGTCCCTTTCTGAGCTATTGCCAAGAGGTTCCAATCCAATCAGTGTTTCTCAAAGTGTGGGACACATGCCACAGGGGTGCATAAGGGGATTCTAGGTGATATGCAAACAATTTTATTTTCATAGGTGTTTATTTTTCCAATGACAAGCATATCACAGCTGTGATTTTACGGATGTGTGGCATGGGGAGCACTGGGTAATCCACCTTCAGATGTGAGTCAACACAAAGACAAAGATTAAGAAAATGCAAGTGCAGGTGGCACCCAGAGGTGGCTATAACTGCAATGGCGAAAGGGAAATGCAGACAGTCAGCATCTCACAGGGCCTGGCTGCCAGCAGACCTCATGAGGGTTAACAGTTCTCTTCTTCTCTGACAGGCCAGGTCAGCCTCCTCTTTTCCTCTTAATTCCCCGTATGGCACCATACAACACAGGCCTGGACCCCCAGGGAGACTCATAAGGCCTTCCAGACAGGATGGATAGAAGTGTGGATGAATGCATCTTGGAGGTGGTTGTCATAACGTGAGCAGAAAATGGCAAAGGCCTCTGAGTCCCTTCCAAAGTCAACATTCCACCAAGTCTAAGAAGCAAAAGTGGAATTTCTAGCTACATGGTAGATAAACATGGAGGAACACTCTAGAGGCAAGTCTTCTTGTTTCACAGGCTGCACACTTCTCCTCCAAGAAGGAGGCAGAGAAATGGGCACTGAGTAGGTTCCAGGGTCCACCCAGGCTTTCCCATCCTGACAACAGAACCACAGCAGTGTGAACCCAGTAAGAGAGGGCCTGCCTAGCTCCACAGTTCACCAGCCCCAAATTATACTCCCTGCTGCCAGCAGATCCCAAGGGTGCCTCCCAATGGCTGCTGACCCTGGAGGACAGGACCAGACATAGTGATGATAGCCCAGGTCAGAGGGGTGGCCAGAATCTGGGCCATTCCTCAGGCCTGGGTCCTCCAAGCCAGGCCTATCCAGGCAGGAGTACCCTGAGTGGCTGCCCAAGCTGGCTCCCAGTAGATTGGCACAAGTCAGCAAGGCCCAGGCCAGCCCGGGCAGCCCCGTCCCGGGCAGGCCTCCAGACCACCTGGCTGGCAGCCCTGAGCCCAGCTCCACCTGAGCTGGCTGGGCAAACCATGCCCACAGCTCTGCTCTGAGCACCTGGCTGCCACGTTCCACGATAATGAATGGGCCTCCCGCTCCCTTCTCCCCAAACCTTCCCGAAGCTCCCACTCTCCTCGGTGGCATCACAAGGAGTTGCTATGGAAATGGGACCACAGGCAGAGTGTGACAATGATTTGGGGCAGGGGAGGAGATGCAGTGGGAGCTGGGAGCTCTGCTGGACATGGGAGGCCAGGGGGGCTGCCTATGTGCCAAGTCCGAAAAACGACATGAGATCCCAGCTGCAGACCTCAGAGCCACGGTGGGTGATGGGGACCATGGCAGAGGTGGGGGGGGTGCTTCTGACCTGCCCTCCTGGCTTCTTGGCCCTTCAGTTGAGCCCAGGGAGCCCTGGGAATCATATACCTATGTGCTCAACAGAAGTAACACAAGCCCTTAGGAATGTGAGACTTTCACGGAAAGAGCTACTTCAGGATGCTGCCAAAGTAGCTTCAGTACTGTGGGGGACTGGAACCCAGTAAGTGCTCAGCAAACACTGTGATCAAAGAGAATGGTACTGGTATGTATATATACATGTATGTGTGTGTGTGTGTGTGCGTGAGTGCGTGTGTGTGTGTGTGTATAAGAGAGAGACAGACAGACAGAGACATGTGGCTATACTGGTCAACCCAGTCATAGAATCACAAAGTTTGAAAGGCCCACACCCATTGTACAGATGGGGAGACTGAGGCTCAGTGAGGGTCAGGGTCAACCCAGGAAGTCAGCGAAAAATTTAAGCCCAGAACCCAGGTCTCCTCTTTCCCAGACCTAACCGCTCTACCCAATATCCCTGGGTTTTCTCTCATTCATCCATTCATTCTACTTTTGCTGAGCAGTTACTTTGTGCTTGGTGACTGGGATATAGAGAGGTGAAGGACACTGTCCCTGCCTGCCAGAAGCTCAGCGAGGAGACAGGCAATCATGGTCAGAGGGAGAGGTTGGGACAGAGATCCAAGGGGCTGCAGGAGCCCAGGGAAGGTTATCGTGGGGATTTGAGTTGTGTGCTTCCGAGCCATGCATCAAAGAGACCTCCGGCTGTCCCCAGCTTGTCTCCCAACTGCTCCCTCAGTGCATGGCCCCCTACAGCTCCCACACAGAGGCCTCCAGTGTAGGACAGTAGTGAGCCCACCTGGGGCCCTTACCTCCAGGAGGTCATGGAGGTGTTCCCCATGAGCACATCTAATCCCCAGAAATGAGCAACCATGACAAAAGCACGTTGTTACACAGAAGGAGTTCAAAGAAAGCTGGTGTCCTGACTGCCCTCCTCCTGCCCCAGGCTCAGCCTCCTCTGGCATTGTTCACTCTTCCCTTGTTCATTCTTGCTTTCCTGGGCACCTTGCATGAGCTGGGCATAACACTGGGCCTGGGTGGAGCAGAGAACAGGTGAGCTCTAGACACCAACCATCACACTCGTAGATTTCAAGTCCCCATCTCTGTCAGCACACACAGATTGTCTACTGCAGTGGGGTTTTACAGAGAGGGCAAGAGAGGACACCTTCCAGAGCTCGGCTTGAAAGACCCACCAACTCCGCTGTGTCCCCCATGGGCCACGCCTCCCAGCAGCTGGTACACACTCCCACGATCAATTCCACACAAGTGGAAACCGAGACCCTGAGAGGTGGCCAGGTGGACCCCAGGTCGCTCAGTGCTGAGGAGGCAGGACATGGCAAGACCAGAGAGGACAGAAGGGAGGGGCCAGGTCCAGGGCTGCAGAAGGGGAGGAAGGAGGAGACATCGGGGAAGGCCTCCTGGTGGAGGAGGGATGGGGGTTAACTCAGAGCCTGCCCTCAGCCTCCCAACAGGAAAAGACTTTCTCCAGAAAGAGAGAGGAACGGACCAGGGGTTGTCCTGCCAGCCCATGTGACACGGGGCTGGGCTGGCAGGTGGAGGATGAGAGGGTCATGTTCCTTAATAGCCACCATCCTGTCCCAACCCACTGAGGGCTGCCATAGTGCCGTCTCCCATCCCAATTCCCTCTGCTCAGTGGGGAACCAGCTGGGGATGGAAAAACAGTAGAGACACAGAAATGGGGTGGGGGCAGACACACAAGGAAACGGAGATCTAAAGAAAGACAGAGCAACTGTAACTCCAATGCCAGAGGGCAGAGGGGAGACAGAGAGATGAAATGTATGGGAAGAAGGGGCTATCCCTCCCTTCCCCAGAGCCAGAGCTGCAGCTGCCAGGAGGAGCCTATAAACCAGGGCTTTGCAAAGACTTCTCAGCAATAAAATCCTTATTTGAAATGAAATCTTATGCAGTGGGGGAAGCCTTCCATGCCAGACATTAAATCCAGAAGCCATAAAGTGAAAAATTTGATAAATCCAACTACATAAACATGTAAAAACATCTGTACAGCAAACACACTATAAACCAAGTTAAAAGGCACTGGGAGAAAATATCACTAATATACAAAGAGCCCCTACAAATCAATAAGAAAAAAAGACAAAAGAAGAGAGAAATTGGCAGTGAATTAGAAACCCACAGAGGAAGAACTAAAATTGGCCAATAAACATATGAAAAGATATTCTGTCTCACTAGCAATCAGGGAAATGCAAATGCAAATGACATGATATCATTTTTTTGCCCATCAGACTGGGAAAAATTAAAATGATTGATAATATCCAGTGCTGGCAAGGATGTGGGGAAATGAGCACTCATGGACCAGCAAAGGGAGGAGGATTTGGCTCAACCTTTGGAAGGGTAATTTGGGAAGATTGAATAACATTTTAAACCCACACACCCTACAACCTAGAAATCTCACTTCTAGGAGCTTCTCCTACAGAATTGATAGCATAGGCACCCATATATAAATATTCAAGGATGCTCATAGCAGCCTTGCTGGTGAGAGTAAAAAAGAAATGGCCTAAATGTTTATCAGTAAGGGAATGTTTAAACAAAACACAGCACATCCATACTATGGAACACTCCGCAGCCACGCAGCCATTTGACAGAAGGAGGCACATCTATGTATAACAATATGAAAAAAAATCAAGCTGTACAATGCTATTTCAGAATGAGCCCATTTTTATAAATAGCAGATTGTTCGTTTATGCCCCAAAAGGCTGGAAGACAATATGCAGACAGTACAGGGATCACTTCTCAGGAGGGGCGCAAGGGGGCTTTCACGGTCTCCATTGCCTACAAATGTGTTGTAGAATTTTCAACAGAGTTCACATAATCCTTTAAATCCTGCTAAGACTCCAGTATAAAATGCAGACCTGAGCAGACTGGCTGTGGTTGAAAGGGGAGGGGCGTATGTAGCCCCACCCCCAGACCTCTGGTATGGGGTGGGAATAGGGCTACATGGGACCAGTTTGAGGACCTCAGCTGGAGAATGCGAGGCCCATACCTCCACTGCCCCAAACCAAGGCCAATGGGGAGCCCTCCCTGGCCAGATGGCACTCACTGGCAGCAAAGCTGTTTGCAATGAGGCCTCGGTGGCCGCTGGGCATCTCCAACCTGGACTTATTTCTCTGGGATGCAGTCACAGTCCATGGCTGTGCAGGAGGGGTCGAGGGGCCCTTGTGCCCAAGTCCCCCCCGCCCCCCGACCCAAGCCCTCTGCTGAGGACACAGCTCTGAGGCCAGCCTGGGGTAGGGTCCAGCATCTCTGCCCAGGGCAAGGGGGCCCAACAAGCAGTACAGACAGGTCATGCTAAAGCCAAGGCCACTGGCTCCTCAGCAGGACTCTGGCCCTCATGGGCTGGGGTGGGAGTTTCCCCTCGGTGACCAGAAAGCCCTGGAACATCATGATCTTGAAAACCCTAGGCTAAGGCACAGAGGAGCTCAGGGAGTGTGGGCAACATGGGAGGGGCCTTTGCAGGGACGTCCAGTGAGGGGCCTCTGAGGTCCAGCCCCGGGCTCTCACAGGGCTCTTGTGCTAGGGAAGGAGGGAGGGAACAAAGAGAAGACAAAGCAACAGGGAAGCTGCGGGGCTTCTCTCTGTGCCGAGAGAGGCTGGGCGAGCCTGTGCTACAAGTAGAGGGCACTGGTGTGTGCAGGTGCCTGGTGCTCAGAGACAGGGGCTTGTGTGGGTCTGCAGAGGTGAACTATGGAGAGGGTGTTGTGTATCGTTATGTCTCTATCTAGAGTCAGTGAGTGAGTGTGTGTGTGTGTGTGTGTGTGTGTTAGGGCATAAGAACAGCCAGTAGGCTCATGGAAAGGCCGGGGGGGGGAAAAGTGAAAAGTGAAAGTGTTAGTTACTCAGTCGTGTCTGACTCTTTGTGACCCCATGGACTGTATGTAGCCCACCAGGCTCCTCTGTCCATGGGATTCTCCAGGCAGGAATCCTGGAGAGGGTTGCCATTTCCTTCTCCAGGGGATATTCCTGACCCGGGGATTGAACCTGGCTCTCCTGCCTTGCAGGCAGACTCGTTACCAACTGAGCCACCAGGGAAGATGGAGAGGCCAGGAGCAGGTGGCAAATTCCGGAAACCCATCCCCAACTGGCCCTCAGCCTGACCCAGTGCCTCCCAATACTGTCCTCCCCTCCAGTCAGAGGAGCTGTCAAGGACCAAAGTTTGTGGGAAGAATGAGAGGGTTATCACAATGCTCAGCCCCCAGGCAAGCACAGGGTGGAATAGAAAGAGCGTGGCCTGGGGACTCAGCTACCTGGCTTCCCATCCTAGGGCAGTACCACGGGTCACATTAACCATGTCCCCTGGGAATCAATGACAGCAGAGATCCTCACCAGAGTCCCCACAGATGGGGAACTTAGGAGGCCTGTGAGCACGGAAACTGCATGAAACTCGATGTGAGTTTACACACATAGTGTGAGGTGGGGAGAGCATGTCTGTTTCAGGTCTGGGGCCATGGCTTTCATCAGATTCCCCAAGGGACCCACAGACCAAAAAGACTCAGAAGCATCAAGCAGGAAGGGAGCAAGGCTGGGCCTCCAGAGCACAGAGGTCTCAGGGGCTCAATGTCCGCCTGTCCATCCATGGCTGGCGGGGCAGTGCGGTTTGAAGGGCAGGGGCTAGGGCAGGTTCTGCAGATCCAGGCCCTAAGCAGGACACCACCCTGTCCGAGAGTCCCAGGGTGTAGAAGCTGGTTTGAGCAGGGATGAGAGTTGTCCAAGGTGAGCTCCCCTGGCAGGAGGGGAGCACAGGCTGATGGGGGAAGAGATCAGGGTGAGTGAGTGGTGACCCTGAGCCTTACTCTCAGACTCTCTGGGCCTCTGTGTAACCATCTTACCCTCCAAGCTATACAAGGTAGACCCTGGGAGTCCATTCTGAGCACATGAAAGGAAGGCCAAGCCATGCAAGGGTGAGGCTCGGGCTTAGCACTGAGTGTGTTATTCCATGCTATGTCACTTCAGTCGTGTCTGACTCTCTGTGACCCCGTGGACTGTAGCCCTCCAGGCTCCTCTGTCCATGGGATTCTCCAGGCAAGAATACCAGAGTGCGTTGCCATGTCCTCCTCCAGGGGATCTTCCTGACCCGGGAGTTGAACCCACGTCTCTTATGTCTCCTGCATTGGCAGGCAGGTTCTTTACCACTAGCGCCCCCTGGGAAGCAGCACTGAGTGTTCACTCCTGCATTTGGCAGTCTTCCCATCTGGTGTTGGCCTGAGCCCCTCTTCTCTCCTGCCCCGGCTGCCCCACACCGCTAACTAGGTCTGCAGAACCCAAGCCCTTCTTGGGCGTCACCACCTCCCATATGACAGTGACCCCAGAAAGGAGAGGAATAAGAGGTTTCATTACAGTCTTGGACTGGAGTCAAGGGAACCTAGGGGCTGCACAGAAGCCCTGAGCAGGGCTGGCAGGCTGGGGCATGTGAGTTCAGGGGAGCCCCCTGAACTGTCTCTGATCCCTCCAGGGCCCTCTCTCAGCCTGACATGGGGAAACCAAGGCACAGAGCAAGCCCTCTGTCCTGGGTAACACAGGGAGTTGGTGGCAGATCAGGGCCAGGATCCCAGGCCTCCTGCCCATGGCTGGGTTTACTCTGGGCACAAACGCAGCTCACCCCCCTCAGGGGACTCAGTGCCCATCTCAGCACCCCTACTCCTGCCAGAAAGAGGCAGCTGGCACTGGGGTACCAACACATTGAGTCACATGCAGGCCTGCAGGGCCCCTGGATTCAGACACCCTGAGTGTCTGTTTCCTCCTCTCTAAAACAGAGGTACAGGACTTCCCTGGTGGTCCACTGGTTAAGGATCTGCCTGCCAATGTAGGAGACACCAGTTCCATCCCTTTTTCTGGGAAGATTCCACATGCCACAGGGCATCTAAGCCCACGCACCACAACTACTGAAGCCCGAGCTCTAGAGCCCACGAACCACAACAAGAGAAGCCACAGCAATGAGAAGCCTGCTCACCACAACTAGAGAAGGCCCGCATGCAACAATGAAGATCCAGTTCAGCCAAAAATAAATAAACGAATAAAATAAAGCAGCTATTATTTTAAAAATAAATAAATAAGACAGGTGCAAAAACTCCTGTTGTGAGGATCAGCAGAACAACAGACTGCTTAGGGCATAACAGGAGCCCTTTCCACCACCCCCGCCCCCAGGCCTGGGCCTCAGTTTCCCCATCTCTAAATGGGAAGCTTGCTCTGAGTGATTTCCCAGGCCCTCGAGCCTCTGAAACTCCTGGGAAACTTGGCTGGGTGCCCAGCCCATGCCAGTGTCTGTGGAGAGACAGGCTGCAGAGGCAGAGACTAGGGCCTGCCCTCGTGGAGCTCCCTGCAAGCTAGGGAGTAACAAGTGTGGCTCTGGAGCAGAGGCTACTCAGCAGAACTGGGTGTGAAAGCACCCACGGCCGAGCTCCCAAACGCATAGCCACACTGCCACAGTCTCCACCTCTCCCCACTGCTTCATCCCCAGCCTGTCCCACTCATTACCTGCCTGTCCCCTTTAGGCACTAGGTTTATACCCTTGCTCCAGGGGCCATGAGAAGCTTGAATATAGAAAACTCAGTATGAGGCTTGGCAGTGACCAAGGAAGGCTTCCTAGAGGAGACAGGACAAAGAGGGTCAAGTTCTCACAGCGTGCGTGCACGCTCAGTCACTTCAGTCGTGTCTGACTCTTTGCGACCCCATGGACTGTAGCCTGCCAGGTTCCTCTGTCCATGAGGATTCTCCAGGCAAGAATACTGGAGAGGGTTGCCATGCCCTTTTCCAGGGGATCTTCTTGACCCAGGGATCGAACCCACGTCTCCTGTGTCTCCTGCACTACAGGCGGATTCCTTACCGCTGAGCCACCGGAGAAGCCCAGTTCTCACAGCAGGCCTCGAATATCCAGATGCGGAATCCAGACCCTAGGAACCACTGGAAGTTTCATACAGGTCCTCTTGGCCTGGGCAGAGATGCTGGATCCCACCCCAGGCTGGCCTCAGAGTTGTGACCCCTGAAGGGGATTCAAGGGGGTGGGGGGAACCTGGGCACCTTGTGCCCGCTGCCCCTTCTCCATAGCCGTGGACTATGACTCCATCCCAGAGAAATCAGTCCTGGTCTGAGAAGCCCAGGGGCCTCCGAGGCCTCATTGCCATCGGTGAGTGCCGTCTGGCCAGGGAGGGCTCCCCGACAGATTAAGAGCAGTGCCAGCCCGGACTCATTCATATTCCGGTCTGGCTGCCGGCTTCAATATGGCTGAGAGACGCGAGGGCAGAGGCAGCCCTCCGAGAATGCCCAGCGATGATTCTCTCCGATTCCAATTTATTTTCTATCATTAATGCTTTTGAAAAGCCCCACACGCTCTGCAAACAGGGAAGGAGCACAGGGCTGGGGAGGGGAGGAGAGGAGAGGGCTGGGGGCGGAGGAGGGCATGACAGAGGTGGTGCGGGCAGCAGGCTAGCGGCCCTGAGACCTAGGTTCAGATTTCCACCCTGTCTCCACCTGCCTGGACAAACCTGGCCTCTCCCGGGCCATGGGGAACAGCCCCCTGCTCTGCCCACTTTAGGGGACACTTTCCAAGATCTCCTGAGGGGTCAGAGGTGAATAGGCTTTATACACTGTGAAGGGCTGTACACCTTGAGGAACCGAAAGCAAAGCAAGCCTGACTGACCGTGGCAACAGAGGCCTATGAACTGGACCCCTGCCTCCCCACCTATACTGGGGGCCCCCACCCAAGAGTCCAGGAAAGGCCTTGACTGCCTCTCACCACAGCACAAGCAGAGACAACAAGCACCAGGATCTGGACACCCCCACCCCTCACCCCACTCCCGTCCCCTGCCTTTTCTGTCTCAGACTCACACTCCAGCCTCCCTTCCCCCACAGGCTCACCAAGGATCAGCCTCCCAACCAGCATCCCTCCTCCCCTACTACCACCCGCGTGGAGCCTGGGGTGGGGGTAGGGGATCATTCCCACATGCCCTCTGCTCAGAACCTTCCAAAGGTCCCCATCACCTAAGCCCAAACTCCCCACCTCCATGCAAAGCTCTCCCAGGCAATTCAGGCCCATCTGGGCAGCCCCAAGGCCTCCCTGGCCTGACCCCACCCTCAGCTCCATCATTGACCACCCCTGGTCTTTGCACATGCTATTTCCAGTCTGAAACTCCCTCCTCCTCAGCTCTGGTTCACCTGTCAAGTTCCTACCCCGTCTGCAAGATGCAGCCCAAGTTCTCCCCTGTGTAACTTTTCCCAACTCCCCTGGCCAGCCCTGCTCCGTGCTCCTAAGCGTGGTGTATCCACCTTCCACGACTCAGTAATACGGTCACTATGTGTGTTTGGCAGCTCCCCTCCATTCAGCAAGCCCTGGTGGCCAGGGGCTGTGTCTGATCCATCCAGCGCATTCCTAGTGCTTGGCAAAGTTCCTGGCTCACAGAGACCCACTGATCCAGTCAACTGGTCTTAACAGAGTACCTACTGGGCGTCAGACTCTGAGCTGGGTGCTGGGGATGCAGCAGCAAAGACAGAGACAACAAGAGTTGGTCCTTGCCCTCAAGCTCTTCCAGAGGATGTGCTCAGGGAATGTCTGTTGAATGGAAGAACATACGACCACCTTGTAAACAGAGAAACTGAGGCTCAGAGAGGCAAAATGCCCTGCCCAAGGGTACTTTTTCCTCCCTGCCCACATCTCTTTCTACTCTGTTTCTCCCCTAGAACTTTAGCAGCAGTGAGGAGGAATTTAAAACGTAAGGTTAGAGTCAAAAAGAAAAAAAAAAAAAAGGAAGACGAGAATGTAGTGGATTTTCCCCTCTTTCTCCATAATGTAAAGAAAATTGCTTTTGCCAACTATCACAGCTTAAAAGCAATTAGAGTTTTTTGGAGGGGACTCTGGGCACGAGCAGAAGAGACAAAGTGAGCGCCCCACACAGAATTTCTCCAGCATTCGAGCAAAATGGGGGTAGGGGGGTTGGGGGGAAGGGGATGTGTTAAAGCAGCAATTTCCAGCAGCAGAGATGGTGGAGATAAAATATTTACAGCCTCCAAGGGAGGGGCCTGGGAGGGCCAGAGACACCCCCACACACACACTCCTACTCCTCATTCTGGAGGCAGGAAAGGGGAGGATAAAGAACGGGAGACAAGGAAAGCCACCTCCCCACCGCTCCTGCACTGATGGACGCTTGAGACAAGGAGGGGAGAAGCCCCCAGATGCCCCGACTCTCTCACCACTCCCCCACCAGGCAGGACCCACAACCACCAATCATCCCCCAGCCATCAGAGATCCACCCCTCCAACCATCAGTCCTGGCTCTGCTCAAAATCTGGAGACCATCACCACTCCAGGCTGGCATTCGAGGCGTGCACAGCCAGGCCCCTCTCCAGACTCATCCCCAGATGCTCCCAACGGGGCACGTGGCCCTGACTGTTTTCTGACAAGCCTCGCTCGGTCCCACCTCCAGGTCTTACCCTGAGAAGGGAGTATAAGGAGTGGGCATGCCTCCCCTTGGGGGGAAGTAAGGCAGGTGTGAGGGTGCAGACCCAGAGCAGATGACAGAGCCAAGGACACACAGCTCTAGGCTGCACACTAGACTTCCAGAAATGCCTCTCCCACCCCAGCCTCTTCCCCACCTCTTCCCCTTGGCCTCTTGCCTCCAAACACAGAGCAGCCACCAGCAGCATCTTCCTGAATTCTAACTTCCTCCTTCCTAGTTGCAGCACAGACTCTCCTTGTGTGGCACACAAATGACACAGCCTCCACTAGAAGCAGATGTTCCTAGGTTTGAATGCCAACCCCTCCACTAACTGTGTGACCTTTCCCTGTCCCTCAATCTCTCTAAACCTCAGTTTTCTCATCTGTTAAATGGGAACAGTAGTAGTACTAGTTTCATGGGGTTGTTTTTAGGGTTAAATGAGATAATATATGTAAAGTACCTGGCACTATGACTAGTAGGTGTGCAGTGAACTCACCTCTGCCCAACTTCATACTCACTCCTCCAGGCCTCAGGTGGCCCATGCCCATGCACACAGGCTCCCATGCCACCTTGCCATCCCCTGGTAAAGGCTAAGAAGGCACACACCAGCTGGGTGCAGAGAGGGCAGGAGGCACTGGTGCGCTTTGCACACACACAGGGGCCTGATCCCTCCACACAGAGCCAGGGAGCCCTCGTTTTCTTGGCTTAGGAAGGATTCCTCCTTCCTAAGGATGGGGGAAGCTTCAGTCAGAACCCTGAGAACCTGCCCAGGCATGTGGAAGAGGTGACCAGAGGCTCAGCCTTCCCTCCATCCTGTGGCTATGGCCCAGCCCTCAGCCATCCTCACAGTCCTGCCTGACCCAGGGCCCAGAGAACAACAGTTAGTGGCAAAGCCCAGAGCAGAAACCAGGACTCAAAGACAGTGAGATCCAGCCAAGCTAGGTAGTTTTGGTCTCAAATCCCAGGCCCACCATTGACCAGCCAAGTGACCTCCCAGAGCCTCAGTTTTCTCATCTGTAAAATGGTGCCCATAATGGCCACTTTGCTGTGGTGAGCATTAAGCTCTTCCAGCACCCTGCCGAGGTTCCAGCACACAGTCAGCCAGCACGGGGACCTCTGCTGGTTCTATCCCACCTGCCCCCGGACTCTAGGCACAGTGCCATTCCTACCCCCCAGCACATGGAGAGCAGAGGGAAGGCCTGCCCTATTTCCTGTGACCCTTGCCAGCCCACTGCCCACCCAGCAGGTGGCTGAAGGACCAGTCAACAGATGGGCCAGTAGCCACGGCCAATCCTCCCTACCCTTCTCACAGCAGCAGAGGGCCATTCCCTGCCTCACTTCATCCCAGAGAGGTGGCGACATGCCCCAGGTTCACAGCCCACACAGCCACTTGGGGGAGGCCGGGTGTTCTCTCCATCCCCAACGGCAGAGAACACGCAGGCTTGATGTAGGGTCTGGCCGTGCACAGGGCTGTGGACAAGGAATCAGAAGGTGATTGACCTTTGTCTCTTGCTCTCCCTCCGATCACCTTCCTCCCAGGAGACTCTCCTGCTCACTGCTCCTACTTCTGTCCTCAAGAAATAAGCCCAACAGTAAGTGTGGCACGAACCAGGGCTCTCCTCATTGTGGGGGCAGAGATGGGAGGAAGCACAGGAAGCCTGTGTCAGCCCTGGACGGCTGAGCCTCAGGACACCCCGCTGAAGCCTCCTCCCCAACCTGCACATCCATGCTCCCCACTGGTAAATGACGAGGTGTGTGCGTGTGCGTGTGTGCGCGTGTGTATGTGCGTGTGCAGAAGGCAGGGCAGGTCCTAAGAACCTGGGGCTGACCCCAGGATGACTGACAGCCCTTCCCCAGCTGGGCCCACCTCTGCCCCTTTGAACCAGAGGGAGCACTGGTCTCTGAACCACAAGCCCATAAGGCCCAGCAGCAGGGGATTCTGGGACTGAGAAACCAGATTCCTGACTTATTGCCAAAGCTCCACAATGCTTTTCTTTTTCTTAACATTTATTTTTATACATATTTATTTATTTGATAGCATCAGGTTTGAGTTGCAGCATGCAGAATCTTCTATCTTCATTGCAGCATGCAAGATCTTTAGTTGCAGCATGTAGGATCTAGTTCCCTGACCAGAGATTAAATTCAGGCCCCCTGCATTGGGAGCTCCGAGTCTCAGCCACTGGACCACTGCAAGTACAAAAGCATTGTATTTGCAATGCTTTTCGATGTGACACTTGAGATGGGGTTGGTCACTCCCTGTGCCTCAGTTTCCCTAGCTAAGCCTAAAAGAATGAGATCATCTCCGAGGCTGCCATCTAGTTCCAATGTTCTCCAGTTCCATATCTGTGAGCCCTGTGACCCTCACAGAATCAAGAGGTGCTCACAAGTCACCAAGGGCGCTAAGGGCAGAAAAAGCATGTGTGGGTGCCAGAGGGCAGAATCACCCTGACCCCAAGGAGACAAGGAAGCCCAGGGAGACCTGCACCTGCCCTAGGCTGGCAGAGGACACCGGTCCTCCCTCCCCAAGGAGAAAACTGGGCCCAGGAGGGAGAGTGGAGACAGCTCCTCCATGGGGCTAGAGGCAGCCAAAGCCCTCCCTGCTTTCTGCACCTGCCCCGGCTCACCCCTCCGTGCCTGGCTTCTCATCTCTGTTCTGAGGCTACCAAAGACTCAGCCCAGCCCAGATCTCAGGCACAGCGCCCCCCCCACCTCCCCCACACACCCTCAGTTCTCCCAAAGCCCCTGGCTATCCAGGCTAGGCTCCTAAGCACCGCTCCCGAACTCCAGGCAGCCCTCCCCTTGCCGTCCCTCCTGCCATCCAAAGTGGCTGGTGCGGGCAGCCCTATGCCTTGTGCCAGCAGAGGCTCCCTTGGCCCTGCATGGCCAGAGCCTGATAACAGTCTCCTAAATTAAACAATAAACAAGAAGTTGTTTTAGATTTTCCTGACGCTGCAGTTCCTGATTAATCCCCATAGCAAACAAAAGGAAAAGAGCCCCGGCTATCCTAAAAGAGACTCACTTCCTGTTTCCAGGCGGAACCTCCAGCCTGAGCCAGAGGAACCACCCTAGAAGCATCCTACCGCACCCACCTGCCCAGCTCCAGGCCGTTTCCCACCTCCCCTCGCCCCCACAATCCTAGGCTGACACCTGTAGACAGCCTCCTAGAGCCCACTGCTCCTCCCCTCCCCCTCAGTGCTGTGTGACCGTGGACAGGCCAGCTTGTCTTTGAGGCCCAGTCTCCGCATCTCTCAAACATCCTCACCTCTCAAGGATAAAATGAATTATGTGACCACTTGAGGTGAGACAAGCATTTTCTTATATTTTTTGGAGATGGATGCTGAAATATTTAGGGGTGAAATGTCATGATGTCTATAATTTACTCTGAACTACTCCAGAAAGAAAAAGATAAAGCAAAATGTGGTAAAATGTCAACAACTGTTAAATCTAGGTGAGTGGGTATATGGGAGTTTGCTACACTACTCCCTCTATCTTTCTGTACCTTTGAAAATGTTCCTAACAAAAAGAAAAAAAAAAAAACAAAAAACAACGCATTGGTCACATGAGCCAGAACCCCACAAATAATGCCTCCTGCTCCTGGCAGGCCTGAAAGGCAGCTGGGTCTCTTAAGTAGGTTAAACATGCCCCCTGCCATCTCCTTTATGTGGTTTCCCTAGAAATCACTTTTGCACAAATTCCACTGAGTCCTAGCTCCACATTTAGAAGCCTGAGCACATTCAGAAGCCAGACACAGCACTTTAGTGAAGCAACTGTTTTCTTCTGACCAACCACCTTCCTCCCACCCACCACCTCCCTCCCACCCACTTCCTCCCTGTCCTTCTGCAAAATGACCCTGGATTGGAGTTCTTTTTTTTTAATATTCATTTTTACTTATTCATTTGGCTGCTCCGGGTCTTAGTTGCAGCATGTGGGATCTAGTTCCCTGACCAGGGATCGAACCCCAGGCCTTCTGCATTGGGAGCTCAGAGTCTTAACCACTGGACCACCAGGGAAGCCCCTGGATTAGAGATCTGGATGCTGGCTCCTTCCTCATATGGCCACTACCCTCTCTGAGCCTCAGGTTGCTGCTCCCCTGCCCCACTCCCATTAACCAGAAATAATGACAAGTCAGGGACTGCTGAGGCGTCTCATTCAAAGGCACAGTGTTACCCCCACAGAGACTGAAATTCCCACTTAGCTAATGGGAAAGCTGAGACCCAGGCCAGGAGAGACTGGAAGCAGAACACAGAAGGTGGGAACAAAGGGAGGTGAGAGTGAGCAAAAGCTCCCCCTCACCCCCTCCCTATCTCTCTACCCCAACCTTGACAGTGTGAATCTAAGTGAGGATCGCCAGCACCTCCCTTTCTCTTGTTCCTATTTACGAGCATCCTGGTCAGGAATAAATGACCATGATCGCAATCTCCCAGCCAGGCCCAGCTGACCCACACCAACGCTGGCCAGGCCCGCCTCCGCCGATCGATAATGGAAGAGTTATCAGTACCCCAAATAATCAATTGCTAATTGCTGGATGCCATGCAATTCATCGGGGAGAGTTATGTGTGGCCAGTGACTGGGCATCCCCGCCCTGGCCTGGTGGAGCCTCCCATGGGAGAGAAGGCCTCATCCGTAGTGAGTATCTCAGCAGAAAAGCCGCCAGTAACTCGGAGCTTCTCAAACAGATGTCCTGGGCCCAGCCAGAATCTCCAGACCCAGGAGGAGGAGGAAGAGGCAGTGGCCACAGAGGCTCTGAGGGATGGGCCACATGCCCTGGTCAGCCCATCTGGTCCCAGGCCCCTGGATCTGACAGGTACGCAGGATGAATAAGCCCAGCCCTTGCCACCAAGGCATTCCCAGGCCATGAGGAGAGACCAGCTGCCAGATATCGCAGGCCTTGCACACAGTAGGCCTCACACACAGTAGGTGGACAGCAAGTGTTTGCAAAACGTAAAGCAGATACAGTGCTCTGAGTTCTGAGGAAGGAGAAGCTGCTCCCAGCTCGGGGGACCAGGAGGGGTTTCTAAACACGGCATTTGGGCTGAGTGTTGAAAAGCGGGTGGGATCTATGGGCAGAGATGGAGGAAGGACTCAGGCAGAGGGGTCAGCAGAGCGAACCCCTGCAGGAAGGAAAGCCACAGCGCGTGAGAAGGGGAAAGTGAGTGGCATTGGGCTGGAGCCTAACTGCACAGAGGACTATGGAAGGAGATGGCTGGGTGCAGGGAGAACAGGACTCTGCAAAACACTGAGGGGTCCAGACACCAGTCTGAGTGAACAGGGAGCCCTTGGAGGATGCTGAGTGGGAGCGTGACAACCAGCATGTGCTTGGAAGGACCGTTAAATGCCACGGAGTCCACAGTTCCTGCCAGGTTCCACCCCACGAGGGCGGAGGCTAGTCTTACTCATCTCTGTCCCCAGAGCAGCCAGCACAGCCGGGCCCAGAGGAAGCACCCAACAAGAGAACCGCTGAGCGATCACAGGACCCGCAGATGTAGGACGGGGGACGCCTGGACTCGCAGCTGTGGAAAATGATGTTTGTATCAAAACATATATTTACAGTAGAGGCCCAAACACAGCCTTGGAGGCAGGCAGGGAGGGGATTATCTTCCACTTACAAAGAGGGACGCTGAGGCTCAAAGAGGGACACATAGTGTTCTGGCCAAGGTCACCCAGCTGGGGGAGCCCAGTGTTCTCCCCAGAAGAGAGCCCCGAAGGCTGAGCCCTGGTTGCCTGGGCAGGGTCTAAGGGAACCCAAGAGGTAAAGGCTCCCCCCGCCACGCTCCCTGAGACACACACCCATTCCCGCCGCTACCCCATGTTGGACAGACATTTCATTGGAGAAATGCCCCAATCACTGCCTCACTGAGCATCCCCCACAGTAACCCCAGCTGGGATTGACTGTCTGTCACCAGGGCAGCCTGTCCCTGCACCTGTATCAGAAACAGGGCTAGGCAGAGACTCTCTAGAATCCCCAAACTTGTTGGGGATTCTAGACAGACTTTGTTGAAGACAGACCCACTTCTCCCCAGCCTCCACTTCCCCGAAGTTTGGGACCCATATCATGGCAGCAAGAGTCCTGGACCAGGAGTCCAAAGACAAGGTCAAGGCCAACTCGCTATGAACCAGACTGGAGAATCACTTGCAGGTTTCTTCATCTGTGAAATGGGACGGTACTCTCTGCCTACTTTACAGCATGCCATGGAGACTAAATGAGGGGTGAAACATAAAAACTTACTTATAAAATTATAAATTGGGCTTCCTAGGTGGCATTAGTGGTAAAGAACCTGCTTGCCAATGTAGGATATGCAAGAGACATGGGTTTGATCCCTGGGTCAAGAAGAGCCTCTGAAATGGCAACCCACTCCAGTATTCTCACCTGGAAAATTCCATGGGCAGAGGAGCCTGGCGAGCCACAGTCCATGGGGTCACGAAGAGTCAGACAAGACTGAGCATGCATGCACCACATAAAATTATAAAGCAAATTTTTTCCTGAAAAATAAGGCTCCTCTTTACTTCAGCCTAGAGACTGAAACTCCAACAGAACTCACTTCCCTCTCCCAGCAGAGGGCAAAACATGACTGACACTTACTGAGATTCTTCAGTGTTTCAAGCTAGTACATGCTTTATATGTATTATTTCAAAGTATGCTAATGACACCCTGAGAAGGTAGGTTATCATTCTCACATAAGAGATTAGGAAACTGAGGCCAGAAAAGTGATTTACCTGAGCCCGTCCAGCTCAGAAGCGGCTGAGACAGAATTCAGACTCAGTTCCAGATGGTTCCCATGCCCAAGGCAAGCCCTTTTAATCACACCAGACTGATCTGAGGGGCCCATTTCCATACTCCAAAATCTCAAAGCTACAGAATCAGTGATCAGGGTAAGGCTGCATGTCACACCTGAGCTGCGGGTCACACATATATACTCCACTCAGACATGAGACCCCCAACATCAGAGGTGCTGTGCCACCCCACGGCCTGTGGACCAGCAGGGCCAGAGGAGTGGCATGGGGAATGGGGGTGGGGTGTCTGGCACAGCTGGTCCTGGGTTAATTGGATCAGTCCTGGGCATGGAGCCGCCTGTCCGGCTGCCCTGGCAGATGGGTGCTGAGACTGGGCCACCTGCCAAGGCTCAGCTTCCATGTCCAAACCAACCTGGACACTGAGGTTCCACTTTGGCCTCCTCCCGCCCTGACCCTGGGGGTGGGCAGCGCCCTCATAGATCCAGAAGGCCAGAGTGGCAGCCACTATCCCCCCCGGGTGGCGGGCTCCTCCCCTGATGTGGCCATTTGGCCGCATACTCTCCCTGATAGCTGGACGGTTGAAGCAAGTGTCTGAGGAGGCCCTCTGCAAAGGCCCCGAGGCCCCGGGCACCCCACCCATCCCTGCCCTGCAGGCCACAGGCACAGCCAGGAAAACCCCTGGCTGGAGCCCCTGCCCCCAACTTGCTTTATGACCTGGTGCGAGTCACTGCCCTTCAATGGGCCTCCAACTCTTCCTCTGTCAAACAGCAATGCTGACCAGCCCTCTACCGCTTCCCCTTGCATTCCACTTCCCAGGTCACTGACTTCCACCCAAATTCACTCCAGGTCTTCAGGGAGACAAACTTATCCATTTTACAAACATAAAAACTGAGGCCCAAGAAACTTCAGGGGAAGGGCCAGTAAGAAAGACCCATTTCTTGACACCAGGATGCCTGCCGACTCTGTAGGCCCGGGAGGTGGGAATGGTGACACCAGAGGCCCTGCCTCACCCTGATGGCCTGCATCACCCCACCCGACTCCCCACCCAGCCCGAATTTCTTCCTCCTCCATCAGAAGGGAAACCATGCAGAGTCCCCTGGCCATCCCAGCAAAGGCTGGCAAGGCGCCTGGCCCCCCTCTTGCCACCCCCCACCAGCCTGCACCCCTAAAGCAGCTCTAGGATGGCTGCCCTGACTCTGGCTCTCCCGGCCAACCACTCCCACGACCACCAGAGGGAGCGGTTTAAATTGCAAATCTGATCGCGTCCCTCCAGAACTTCACCCCTACAACCTCTGAATACGAAATCAGCCCACACTCCTCAGCTGGGCACTCAAGATCCTCCTCCGCCTTGTGCCAACCTGCTCTATGCCTGCTGTGCCCCTGTAGGAACCACTCCACTGCAAGCACGTTCCCCTCGTGCCTGGAGCCTCCCACCTCCAAGCCTTTGCTAACACTATGCCATCTGCCTGGAAAGCCCTCATTCGGTTGCATCCTCCATTCATTCACTTATCCAGCACATTTCCTGAGCATCCACTAAGTGTCAGAAATATTCGAACAGGTCAGCCCTTCTGGGTCCATCTGAAACAACCCATTGCCAGCCTCCCTCCCCCGTACCTCTCGGGGCCTGCCTTATACCCAGGGCTGTGGGTCCATGTCTGTGACTCCTTTCAGAGCTCATCCAGGGATGGGCCTAGGTGTGTCATAAGTACCCTCAGTATGAGCTCCCAGGCCTCAAAGCAAGAGAGGCCCCCAATATGAAGTGACCCCCAAGTGGACAGTTCCAGGCAGTGAAGAGCAAGGCCAAGCGAGACATGGTTTCTGAGAGCAGATATTGAGGCCCTGGAAGCCCACAAAAGAAATTCTGATTGACCAGGGTGGCCCCCAGTTCCCCCCAAAGGAGGCCTGAGTGGTCAGGGGTAACTTTACCCCCTCAAATTACCCCAAGGCCCAGGCCAATCAACAACTTCTCACTGCGTGCTTAGTCGTTCAATGTGTCTGACTCTTTATGGATTGTAGCCCACCAGGCTACTCTGTCCACGGGGATTCTCCAGGCAAAAATGCTGGAGTGAGTTGCCATGCCCTCCTCCAGGGGATCTTCCCAACCCAGGGATCAAACCCAGGTCTCCTCATTGCAGGTGTATTCTTTACCATCTGAACCACCAGGGAAACCCAAGAATACTGGAGTGGGTAGCCTATCCCTTCTCCAAGGGATCCTCCCGACCCAGGAATCGAATCAGGGTCACATTGCAGGCGGATTCTTTACCAGCTGAGCTACCAGGGAAGCCCACTTATCACTGAGTTTGTTATAATTTAAAACACAAACACAGCAGGGTCAGGGCTTGGCTGGACAAGGAAATTAAGGGGGCCACGCTGAGCAGGACTCGTTCCCAGTCAGGAGGTTTAGGGCAGGGAGTGGTCATCCTCCTAAAGGAGGCAGCCAGTGGGGGCTGGGAGCACCTGGCAGGGACTTTCACCCTGACCCCCAGATCAGGGGCCAAAGAGGTACCATGTTCTCTCTCTCTCTCTCTCTCCTTGGCTTGAGGCTCCATACAGAGGGCTCACCCTGCTGGAGTCAGTTGGGGACAGGGGATGGGGGTAGGGGTCAAAGAACCAGGGCAGAGTTCAAGCAGGTCTTGATGGCAGGGGTGGGGCCAAGCAGACAGTTGGCTATGTTCCAGCCACTTTGGTACCAACCAGAGCATCAGTCAGGCCAACATAAAGGAGCAAATGTCTAGAGCTCAGGGAGCCACAGGGGGACAAAGGGGTAAAGAGATGGGGGGCAAGGAGGTCAGGGGGCGGGGCAAGGACAGCTAAGGAAGACCGAGTCAGCTCAAGCTGGCAGAAAGGAAGGGGCAGAGGCCAAGAGAGGCTGCCCCAGAGTGAAGCCAGCAAAGCAGCTGAGGGAGCCTTCACAGAACCCAGTAGACCACCCCCACCACCCTGCCACTCCCACCCCCAGATGAGCTTTGGTCACTTCTGGGCAACAGCTCTCCCCATCTGAGGTCTTCAAGGGCCTGAGTGGCCCTGGGGATAAGTCCAGGGTATCATCAGGACTGGGCTGGGGAGAATGGGCACAGACACCTGCCTGGAGCTGAGAGCTCCTCTAGCTACCTGTGTCTCAGGTGGGCCACTTGGGAAGGAAGTGGTCCCCATAACCATCAGTCCCTATCCCCACCCCCAATGCACATTTAGACCTCTGTCTGAGGAGTCCATTCACCTGAGGGTGAGCTCTTTGGCCCATAAAGGGACTCCATGGGAGAGACCTCAGAATAGTAGGAAGGGTTCCAGGATCCAAGCAGGAGGACAATGACAGAACCTAGAGTGTCAGGCTGGCGCTCTGATCCCCAGAATGACACTGACATTCCAGTGCCAAGGATTATAGGTTTGCAAACCATCAAGCAGAGACCAGGCGGACTCTGGGGTCTGCCCAGATGAGGCTGGCATCAAACCAGGAGAATCAGGCTGAGAGCAGCTGTGCCTACCTCCTTGTCCATCTGAAGAGTGTGTTGGTCACAGCAGCAGGAGAGCTGCCCTGGGGAGACTCTCCAGCAGCAGATCCCCAGAGCCCTGCTGCCAGGTCAATAAAGAGGGCTTGAGGGCCCTCCCTGTGCCCTCCCACCTCAGCAAAGATCAGGGTTAAAGGATACCTTCACGGTGCAAGGGACTGACTGCCATTCCCCTGGCTCCATCTCTGCCTCAACATCCTCCTCTGAAACGGAGAGGAAACGTGCCCACAGCCCCTCCCTTCTCACAAGGCAGCAGAGAGATCACAGAGGGGCAGTGAAAGTGGAAGTAGGTCTAAGCCTGAAAACCGGTAGATATTACCATACCCCTTAGACTCAGGGAGATACAGACAGGACCAACATCACCACCCTCCACCCAGCATTGAGGCTGAGAACAAGACTTCTACCCCACGGGCTCACTCACTGAGTGCCAAGGAGCAGGGCACATGGACAAGGGGGGCTGAGAAACTCAGCTGCTCCATCCCAGAATCCCAAGCTGAAAGGAAAGATGGGGAGTAATCAGAGAAGGCTTCCTAGAGGAGGAAGAATCTGCTTGGAAGCAGGGAGAATTCACTAAAGTGGAGGGGCCTGCAGGGAGCCTGAACTCTTTCCCTGTCTTGGGCCTCTCCCTCCTGGGACACTGGCCTCCCGCACCTCTCAGGGCACCATCCTGGACTACCTGACCATCCTATCTTCTACTGAAGAGGCAGGGCTGGCACTGGGGGCAAAGCGGGTGGGGGGTAATTGGTAAGCCTCCTGAAGCTGTTAGCAGAGGACAGGAATGCCAGAGGAGACTCAATAAGATGGAGGTGAGGATGGGGGCACAGCACAATCACAACCTCATCACAGAGTGAGGCAGCAGGAGCATGATTCCAAGAAAATCAGGGGCTGGGTGGCACCAGGCTAGAGGCCTATCCCTAGGCTCTTGGGAGCTCTTTGGGGGCCAGGGCTGATGGGATGCACTTTCCTGGCAGTTCCCTCCTTCCAGCCGCCTGTCCCACGGAGCAGAAGGAACAGGGGCACACACACAGAGAGAGGCACGTCTCCCAACTCGCAAACCTCAAACCCGCGTCCTCAGCCTGGCTGCAAAGATGACCTAGCGGCCCTGAGGCCGGGAAGCTGTCGCCCCGCGGTCCCATCTGACCCTGGCAGGGTCACAGGAATCCAGCGCCCCGAACGCCTCCAGAGCACCGCCGCGGGGCTGAACCGGTGTCCCTGAGAGCCGGCGGCTGCACTGATAAAGTGGCTGTTTCCCCTTGACCCGCCCGGCGGCACGGCACGCGGCCCATTCCTCCCTCGCGTTCTCTCCGAGAAAGGCCGGAGTTCCACCATTAAAGCGCCTCCATCCTCTGCGCCCACACGCAAAGTTGCTCCAAGTCGCCGGGGTTCTGATGGCAGGTGATGGTTAGGCGGGGCCGCGCAGCGGGCGAGAGCGCGGTCACGAACCGGGGCGCTGAGCGCGCCCCCCTTCAGCTCCACGCGTGCACCCCCCTCACAACGGGCGCGCACCCAACACCCCACCCCCCACCCGCTGCCCCTGAGGCTCCCGCCCAATCAGAGGCCGCGCACGCGGCGCTGCCGGCGGGCAGACACCCCAGCTCCCCGGCCTGCGCCCCAGCGGCCCCGGCCCCGCCGCAGCATCCCTCCTGCCCAGCCACACTCACCGTCCCGGGCGCGCAGTCGGCGCGCAGCTCCGCTCCGGGGCCTCATTCCCCCGCTGGGCTCCTCTCTGGTTCCCGCTCCGGCTCGAGTTCCCGCTACGCAGGGCTCAGCTCTGAGATGGTGGCCGCGGCAACGAGCGAGGCAGGGAGGGCGTGTGCGCGAGTGTGTGTATGTGTGTGTGTGTATGTGTGTGTGTGTGCGCGCGCGCGGTGCGTGTGCGTGTGCACGGGAGGGCCCCGCGCTCCCCTGCGCGCCCCGCTCCTGCCTCCAGTCCTCCACACTGCGATGCCAGCAGAATCCCTAACGCGCGCTCCCAACTGCCTGGGCGCTCACACTCGTGCACACACGCGCACACCTGGGCGCGCACACACCTCCGCCGCCGCACAACCGGCTCCGCACTCCCGACTCTTGCCCTCCTGGGGCGCTCACAAAGGCCCCGGCCCGCCGGGAGCCCCCGGAGCGCGGCCCGCGGAGCCTACGGAGTGGCCCTGCAATCCTACCAGGCTGGCCCCGCCTTAGGTCCTCCGGTATTCCCGGAGGGGCTCCCTCAGGCGTCCCTGCTCCTTCACCCTGCCGGCCTGGCCGCGGCCGTGCTGTCCGCCTGATCCCCGGCCCCGGCGCCCGACTCCGGCTTCTGGCGCTCCCACCCAGAGGCGCGGGCTCCCTGCTCCTCGCCTGCGCCGCCGCCCGCAGCCGCGTGCTCTCCCGCTCCTTCCTTTCCCTCTTTTCTGTCGCTGCCTCTCTTTCTATCTCGTCTCCCTTCTCCCACCTGCACCCGCCCGGATCCCGGTCCTCCGTCTCTCCGGCTGCCTCTCCGTCTATCTTGCCGACGCCCTCTCCCGCGCCGCCGCCTCCTCTCCACCGGCCTGCGCTGCCCTCACATTCTCCGCATTACACTGGGGTGCCGCCCGCCACTCGCCGGGCCCAGGGTTCCGGCGCACAGTGGGCGGCGAGGGGACCCGCCGCGCCCGGGCCCCACCGCCCCCTCGGCTCTCCGCCGGCTCCGCGGCTCCGCGCTCCGGCCTGGCGGGCGGCGACGTCCCGCGCTAGCCTCGGCTGTCGCTGACAGCTCCCATCTCGCCCGGGCTTAAAGGGATAGCGCACCGGGCTCGACCTGCCCCACCCGGGGGCGCCGAGGAGGGCGGCCTCGTGCGCCGGCACAGTCCGGGGCGGTGGTGCAGCCGGGGCCGTGCGGGCGGCGCCCGGTCCGCCGAGGTTGAGCCCGGCCCTCCGGGGCTGGAGGTGAGTCAAGGAGACCGGCGGTCGGGCCGGACCGCGCCATCCAGGGGGCGCTCGGGGCTTGTTGGCGGCTAAGCCTAGGGGCACGCTGGAGGTGTGGGGCGGTGCAGGCTGGGCGCCCGGCACTGCGGGGCGGGGGGGGGCGGGGAGGGATCAGGCAAGCAGCTGTCCGGATCTGAGCACAGGGTGAGGACACCTGTCATGCTGAGAGAACAGGGCTCACAGGATGGCCTCCCACTCTTGGGCTGTGTGACCTTGGGCAAATGCCTGCCTCTTTCTGAACTCAGTTTACGCTTCCTTGGAAGGACATTGAGTTCCATCATCTCTGGGGCTCTGATTTGGTAGTATCAATAGTATCAATCCTGTAAGAGCAGGAAGTATGAAGGAACTTTACGGGGTGCAGGCGGTCCCGGAAAAGCTCCTGGAGGAGTTGACATTGAAGCTAGGTATTGAAGGATGAGTAGGAGTTGGCTGGGCAGAAAGAGCATCCCCTTTCAAGAAGATATGCAAAGACCTCGGTGTCGGAAGCAGGGAAAGATGCCAGGTATGATTCCTGGGTCGGGAAGATCCCCTGGAGAAGGGATAGGCTACCCATTCCAGTATTCTTGGGCTTCCCTGGTGGCTCAGCCGGTAAAGAATCCACCCGCAAGCCGGGAGACCTGGGTTTGACCCCTGGGTTGGGAAGATCCCCTGGAGGAGTGCATGGCAACCCACTCTGGTATTCTTGCTTGGAGAATCCCCAAAAACAGAGGAGCCTGGCAGGCTACAGTCCATGTGGTTATAAAGAGTCAGACAGGACTGGGTGGGGATAAGCACAGCACAGCATATTGGGGGGAGTTGGGGGAGGCAAAGAGAAACTATAATAGCCTTGGGTTGAGGACTTTCAACTTTGTTGAGGGGTAATAGTGGGGATGGCACGGTTTAGGGAGAAACCCTGCCCATCCTTCAGCCATCACAGATGGATGCATTGCTAAGGGCTCCCCAAATCCAGGAGCCTTTGAAGGAGACCTCCTCTTTCCTGTTCCTAAGCCCAGTCCCAACCTCTGCTCCCAATCTCTCCAGCCAGACGCAGCACAGCCTCCCCCTGCTGACCGGAGCTGGAAATGGAAGAAGCCCAGGCCTGGCTGTGGTGCTGTGAGTCCCGAAAGGGTCATACTTTAACACCTACCCACCAAGGTGCCCTGCAAAGACCCCAGACTTAGTTGTCAAGTCATACCCAGTGCCTGCCCCAGCCTCAGTGTCCTCTTCTGTACAATGGGAATAAAAATACTCAGCCACCAAGGAGGATGGCAAAGAATTCCTGAGGAATGACATGCAAGAATGACCCAGCATATGGGAAGCATTCAGCAAGTGTCCTTTTCCTTCCACACACCTGGCCTTGGCTCTGTGGACCATCCCCAAAGTGCTTGCTGTCTCCCTTTTCCCTCCTTCCCTGGCCATTTTCCTTCTGCCTTCCAACCAGACTTTCCGGAGGCCTCAAGGGAAATGAGCTCATGGCTGTTACCTGCTCTGGCTCAAGACACCTCCTGAGGAGTCTTCCCAGGGCTTCCCTAGGGAAGCCAACCAGAGACAAACAGCCTTTCCCCAGAGTCCCTGACATCCAAGCAGAGCAGCAGTCTACATCCCCTTCCATTTCTCCCACTCTCCTATGCTGGGAGCCACACAGCCTTTGTGTTTGTGCTTGAGAATTTATGTCCCCAGTTTTGCTGTGCAACATCAGATAAGTAGCACACCCTCTCTGAAGCTCAGTTTCTTTCCTAAGTATGGGGACAAGCTGGTGTGCCTGAAAGGGGCAGTGAACATAAGTCTAACTCATTTATTTTCCCTCAACAAATCCAGGCCATGTCCCTTTACCCAGGGATTCTTCAAAGAGGCAAACAGATACAAAAGACTCTTGGGACCCTCGGATGTCCTGCCCTTGTGCTAGTGACCAGGAGCTGTTACTGCCTCTGCCTCCCAGCAGACTTTACAGAAAGTCAAGGCATGAATATGAACAGACACATGGAGGAATCACTCCCCACTGCCACAGCATCAGAGTTTAGGGGCCAGGCCAGTGTGGGCAGCTCCAGGAAGACGCTTCTTCACGAGAAGCTAGGAACTAACTGCTTCCTGCCACAAGGGCTGAGTCAGTGCCCCTACTGATGTTTGCTCACAGCTCCTCTGCTGTTTTCAGCTGGGTCCACAGGCCAGTGGGGGAGACCTTGGCCGCTCCCCAGACCCAGTCACTAAGTCAGGTCTAGCTGGGGGCTAAGTGGCCTGCATGGAATCCCAGGAGACAGTGGGCATTTCCTGCCTGCCTTCTCAGTCAATAACTGGCTTCCTGGATCAGGCTGGAAAATAGGGTCACGAAGGGAGAAATGTACCACCCAGTCAGGCTTTCTCTTTGCTGTCTCTCATCCCACATCCCCACCTCCAAGTCTTTTCCCACCTGTCCTACCACCTCTTGGCTTCCACACATCCATCCACATCTCAAGTCCTTCCCTACCTAAACAGCTTCCCCTGAGTACTCCCTGGCATCTCTCTCCTCCTTTGTATCTTAACCTACTGTGTGTCAGGAGTTTTCATTCACTGGTTCATCTTTACACTAATTCTGGTGTTATCATTCTCATTTCAGAGAAGAGGAAGCTGAAGTTTAGTGTGCACTTCTAGGATTTGAACTGAGGGCCATTTTCTTCATTCTTTCCACAAACATTTGTTGAGGGCTTGCTCCATGCCAGGCTCTGGGTCAGGTGTAGGGAATACACATCAGAGGACCTAGAGTCTAGAGAAAGACAGAGAACACTTTACATTGCAAAGAAACATAAAATTACAACTAGGACAAGTGCCATGAAGCTCTGTGGAGCTATTTGGTTGAGGCACAGTCTGGTCTTGAGAGTCAGAAAAGGCTTCCTGCAGGATGTGACATTTGACCTAGTGCCAGGTTAGGTAGACATTAACTTGGAGCAGTCAGGGGCCCCAGAGAGAGGGAACAGCTTGTATAAAGGCCCTATGTGGAGAGGAAGGAGAGAAAGGCCATGTGGCCAGAGCATAAGGAGAGGGGATTGGAGATGGGGCTGCATGGGGCCAGGGCAGCAGGTTCCAGGGGACCCCACAAGGAGTTGAACATTTAGCCTGGTGGCTCTGGGCTGGCCCTGGAGGTTTGAAGCAGAGGACAGTGCCCATTCTTCCTCCAACTGCTCCCCAGTACACCACTCAGCGCCTTTGCACCCAGGGACCACTTCCACCCCTTTCTTCTGATGCCCCAGCCCTAGCACAACGTGGGACATACTGAGGGCTCAGACTTGCAGCTGAACTGACAACTTGGTGGGCCGGGCCAGGGAGAGACAGGAGACCCCAGCTCAGCCTTCACCCGGCCTCCAGCTGAATGACTTTGGTCAGCTTCCACCTCTCTCTGTCCCTCATAACTGTAAGACAAAGATTAGACTGATTCCTTTGCCATCTCTGGTTGATCCTGGGGCATAACCTGTAATAAGCGAATGGAAAAGACTCAACAGTCAAAATGATCCTGCCTGAGCCAGAGGATTCAAGGCCTAGAGCCCTGCAGGGGTATGGAGTAGGGTGCGGCTTGGGGCCTGCTGCTGGCCTAGTGCCATCCCATCTTGCCTCTCCTCCTGAGCTTACCTTCCCAATGAAGCACTCCAAGGTGCTCCTGCTCCCCTCCACCCCAGCATGGCCCATGCCCTCGCCCACTTCTCCCCCATCAGATGTTTGGGAGTCACTGTTGGCCTGTAAGAGCTGAATTGGATTCCTTGGGCATTTGGTTTTCCCATCTGTAAAAGGGTGTCATCCTGTCACCTCCTGTCTCCCTGGGAGGAGAGAGGATGAATAAACGGCTTCTTGGTGTAACCTCCACCTTCTGTATCAGGGGCACTGCTCCCTTGTCAAGTGTCCTCCGGGGACCTTGATGTCAACAGCACTGGGGGAAACAGACACACCAACTGACCTTTGATTTTTTTAAATATTTGTTTACTTATTCATTTTTGGCTAGATGGAGTCTCAGTTGTGGCACACAGTCTTCTCTCCAATTGTGGTGCACGTAGTTCAGTAGTTGTGGTTCTCGGGCTTAGCTGTCCCAGGACATGTGGGATCTTAGTTTCCTGACCAGGTATCAAACCCAAGTCCCCTGTGTTGAAAGGTAGATTCTTAACTACTGGACCACCAGGGAAGTCTCCCAGCTGACCTTTTAAAACCTCCCCCAGAAGACCATAGCCAGCTGCCCTCTCCAAGGACACCACATACCTCCCAATAGGAAGTCCAGGGAAGGGTGACTCTTGGGGTGCCCCCTTCCCTCTCCCATGGCTCCTTTGTGGGTCCAGACAACGGCTGGAGGGGGGTCCCTTCAGAACTTGCTCCCTCTCGGGGTAGCCATGCCCTTTGCCGTGTGGGAGGCTCGCTCCTCTGAGTTGTACTTGCTGCTCTGATTGGCCTTATCTTCTTAAGGGTCCATCCTAAGGATGCTGCCCCCAGGTCAGCAGCAGCCCAGGCCAGGTCAATTCACAGTTCTGTTCTATCAGCTTTTTCTACGATAATCACACCTACCTGTAAGTGAGGAAGCGCTTTCCTGTTCGCAAGTCTATCCCATGTGCCTTCTCCGCAAAGCCTCACTACAGCCCAGGAAGTAAGAATAAGGATTGGTCTCATTTTACGGATAAAGAGACTGAATCACAGGGTTATGACCAGTACAGACTTTGGGGACCTGCAGTCCATCACAGTCACATGGGGGGTGGGGGGGAAGTCAGGAAAGGAGGATGCCAAGGGCAGCAGGAGAGGTGGTTGTTGGAGATCTGAGTGGAGAGGTGACCCTGCCTATTACTGAGAGGTGGGACTGGAATTGCGGTTTGGGAGGCCAGTGAGGCAGGGGGAGTTTAAGGACCTGAGAGTATGCACAGTTCGGGGGACAGACTTACACTTCAGCTCCCACTCACAGAGGACGTGCTCTGTGCCAGGCCCTGAGGGGCCAGGTCCTCAGGGAATTCACAGGCTGTAGGCAGACAGGCACACCCACAGAGGAAGGCCAAGGTTCCGAGTTCTGGAGTGGTAGGTACTGTGCTGAGGTGGCTGGCAGGATCACAGACCCAAGAGTCAGGAGCCCACGTGGCCTGGTCCTGAGCCTCAGAAGAGATGAGGGGGTTTCCCACACTCACCTGGGCTGGTGTCTGTAGGATCAGGCTCTCCCAGGAAGGCTGTGGATTGGCTGCCCTTGAAGGGTGCTTAGGAATTCACTGGGTGGGGGAAGGGGGCCTGAGGAGGCGCGAGGGCAAGCAGAGGTCACCTCTGAGTCCTCAGCACCCATCAGCCTGGGCCTGGCTACTGCAGGCGTTTAGGGAGCATGTGCTGGCCAGTTGGAGGGTGTTTGAATGAAAGAAGGAAGCCAGGGAGGGAGAGTAGGAGGGAGGGAGAAAGGGAGTGAGGAAGTGCATGAGAACAGACAGAAAAATAAGAAAGAACCCACACTTTCAAGGAAGCGGCAGGAAAGCAGCTGGGGGACTGGAGGAAGGTGGCAGGACAGGGGATCAGAGCCAGGTCACAAAGGTCCTTGAATGTCATGGAGGGGGGAGGGGGTGGTGATCACTGTACTTCGAAGGATTTTAAGGTGAGGCAGATGATCAGATCTGAATTTGTGGACACTCCTTCCAGCTCCTGGGGGGAAGATAGATGGAGGGGTGAAACTGGAGGTCAGAGCCTGGAGAGGCAGCCAATGGGGTCCTCCAGGTGAGAGGATGGGATGGAATGGAAGGTAGATACTTAAGAATTCAAGAAGCAGGGCTTGGTGAGTGTCTGAGTGTGGAGGTGAGGAAAGGAGGGGCCCCCCCATGGCCTTTCGACAGAGTTTCCTATGAGCTGACCCCTGCCAGGCTTCACAACTTTGCTCCAGGGAACACTCACACCCACCTCCCTGAGGGTCTACACTGTGTAGGGGGCACCACAGTGCACGGCTTGAATCCCCTTCAGGCTGAAGCACTCCTCCGTGTTGCTGGGAGTGTTGAGGCTGGTTGGCCGGCCACAGATGAGCCCCTGCCCCTCAGCTGAAGAGAGAGGCTCCCTGCCCAGGGCCTTGCCCCTCCAGGGACAGCTGCGTCCAATGAGTGACCAAAAGTGAAAGTGTTAGTCACTCAATTGTGTCTGACTCTTTGAAACCCCATGAACTATATATAGCCCATGGGCTTCTCCAGGCAAGAATATTGGAGTGGGTTGCAATTTCCTTCTCCAGGGGATCTTCCTGACCCAGGGATCGAACCCAGGTCTCCTGCATTGTAGGCAGACTCTTTACCATCTGAGCCACCAGGGAAGACCAAGCCAGGGGATAAAGGCTCAACCCTCCTGTCCCAACTCAGGACGAGCCCACAAAGAGAGCTCAGGTCCAGACTCCCATTGCTCTGTGCTATGAATGCATCACAAACCGTCTCCCCACTCTGCCCCATCCTGCTTCCCTCACTCCCTCCCTGATGTAGGTCTCAATCCCAATAAATCTCCTGCATGCTAATCTTCCTCAATGTGCTGGTATTAACATCCACATTTCACCCCTAAGGAAATTTCAGCTCAGAGATCTTAAGTGATTTGCCCATGGTTGCAAAGCTGATAAGTGGCAGACCAGGGGCTGGCTAGGGAGGGAAGAGGCCAGGGACCCTGACTGGCTGAAGCAGAGAGACAGAGGGAGAGTCAGTCCCCAGGGAAGGCTGGTTCAGCCTGTAGACCAGACCTGGAACCAGGAGGGATTTATTCCATCTGCCTCCCTCTCCCCATTCCACAGATGGGGAAACTGAGATCAGAGAAGAGATAAGATTGCCCAGGTACATAACGTCAGTTAATGATGGCCCTAGGAGTGTTCCCTAGGGTTCTGCCTCCCAGACCAACACAGGCGTTTCCTTTGGTTTATTTATTTATTTATTGCTGGACTGGCTTTTCATTGCTGTGTGCAGGCTTTCTCTAGTTGTGGTCCAAGGGCTTCTCGTTATGATAGCTACTCTTGTTGTGGAACATGGGCTCTAGGCATGCAGGCTTCAGTAATTGTGGCTTGAGGGCTCTAGAGTGTGGGCTCAGAAGTTGTGGAACCTGGACTTAGTTGCTCCGCAGCGTGTGAGATATTCCCGGACCAGGAATCGAACTGGGTGTCCCCTGATTGGTAGGCGGATTCTTAACAACTGGACCACCAGGGAACTCCTGGGCATTTTCTTTGGACCAGACTGCTGTTCTCTTTCCACGTGGGGCCCCTTTTCCAAGCCCAGCAGCGGGTCTCAGGCTCAGAGACCTGTCAGGGTTGACCCTTACTCAATTCCCCCAAGGCTGGAAAGAGGTGGCTGTGGTTCCCCCCGGCTTGCAGAGACCTTTGCAGCAGCCTGAGCTGCCCAGCACTGGCGTGAAGTTGGGATGAACTGGGCTGAGCAAGGCTGGATCTGACTGGCACAGTAGAGCAAACAGATGAAACAGACGGGAAGGAAATCAATTTGAGTGTTTGATTAATTTTAATTTTTAATTTGCGCGGAGAGTAGCGCTCCCCATTTGGTATCGCATGCTCACTGTGAGCTGCTGGCTCTGGCCATGGCCGCCACTGCTGCGGCTCGATGTGCCCGGCGGCTCCCTGCCCTTCTGTCACATGAGCCAGTCTCTCACATGGCAGACTGGCTTTCTGCAAAGCAGAGAGGAAGGGGACCTCTGCCCCTTCTGCCCAGGAGAGACGGGTCTGCTAAGTCCCCTCTGTGCCAAGTGGGAGGAGCCAAAGCTACGCTCCCTCCTGGGAGGACGCCAGGCTGGCCACGCCTGCACAAAGTCACGGTGGATGAATGAACTCTCCGGCGTGGTGACAGTCCAGTCTGGGGGGCAAGGGAGATTCTGGGTGCACATCAGTTCACAGGTGCTAAGTAATTTCCCAGGCCACTTACATTTAAGAGCAACTATACCTGGAGTCGGATCTGTCATAAAACCAGGACAATCTCAGCTCTTGTGTTCTGAAACTTCGAGGGTCAAAGCTCTGCTCTTTGTTGATTTGGAATTTGACCATATGGAGAAAGTTGGTCTGAACTGGAAGAGACTGAATCCATCATACACACCCTCTAGCTCCTGGCCCTTTCTCCCCAACCCCCTCCCCACCAGGTCCTATACTCTGAGAGCATCAGCCTATGGGGTTGAGAACAGAGACCCTGGAAGAAGGCAGACATAGTTGGAATCCTGGCTCTGCCACTTTCTAGCTATGTGACCTTAGGCAAATCACATAATCTTTCTGAGCATAGCCTTCAAGGACACACCATTCAGTGGCCTCCTCCAGGAAGCCTTCCCTGATTAAAACTTCTGTCCTCACCACAACTATTCCAAGTGCTGGCCCTGCCCTAAACACGAGCCCTCTCTGACCTTCCCTTGACCCTCAGTAACTTTACTGTGTGCACTGCACACATTGCATGGGATGATGTGCTAAAGAGAAAGTGACTTTTGGTGTAGACATCCCTGCTCCAAATCCAAGCTCACCTCCATGCTGGCTGCTTAGGCCCATCTCTTGAGCATCTCAGATTCAGTGGATCCAAACTGAACTCACCAACCCTCCTCACACTCACCTTTGCCTCTTTTTCTTCCCCATCTCATTAAGCAATATCCCAGTCTAGGAGGTAGAACCCTAGGGAACACTCCTAGGGTCATCATTAACTGATGTTATGCGCCTGGGCAATCTTATCCCTTCTCTGATCTCAGTTTCCCCATCTGTGGAATGGGGAGAGGGAGGCAGATGGAATAAATCCCTCCTGGTTCCAGTGCTGGTCTACAGGCTGGACCAGCTTTCCCTGGGGATTGACTCTCCCTCCATCTCCCTGCTTCAGCCAGCCAGTGTCCCTGGTCTCTTCCCTCCCTAGTCAGCCCCTGATCTGCCACTTATCAGCTGTGCAACCATGGGCAAGTCACTTAACATCTCAAACCAGTGGGCAAGGATCCACTGAAACTCCTCCATCTGCCTCATTCCCTGCATCCTACCTGACCCAGGCCCTCTGTCCCCACCCTCCACTTCTGCCCTCTGATAGCGCAGGCAGAGGGAGAGGGACTCTCTGTTATATTTACTCCACTGCATGGCAGGGCTAGGGGAGCCTTCTGAGAACAGCCAGTGCTCCCCTCCATTCTACAAGATGAGGACCCTGAAACCCATAAAGAGACAAAGACCTGCCCTGGGCCTGATGATCAACTGCCCACAACAGAGCCATGGTGAGAAGTCCGGTGTCCTCTGCAGCCCAAGTGGGCGTTGCAGGGAGGTCATGGTCAGAGCCAGGCCCTGGGACAGTGGTAGAGGGGAACCTGAAGCCCCCCAAGTCCCAGCCCACCTACCCTCATACCCAAAACCCAGAGAGTCTGCAGAGGAGTGGTGAGGGCTGGGCTGTGTTCAAGTTCCCAGGCAGAATGAGTAACCCACAACTGAGAAGCTCACAAAAGCCACACATCATTCCATGATAACTCTACAGCCCAGCACCTTGCAGTCCTGCTTGGAAGCACCCACAGCAGCAAACAGAAAGAGGCCTCAGTTATGACTAGAGCCAGAGGCCATTCTCTGTGTCCCCCTCTCCCTACACCCAATTCTCATACTGCCTGGAATTCTATTAACCTTGCCTGGCTCAAATGCAAATTAATCTATTCTGGCTATTAGAAGAGTTGGTACAAGAATGGGTGAGAGGGCGTGAAGAGGAGTCATCCCAGTTAGAAGTCCCAGAGAGAGACCCCAGGGTAGACCAGGCTGACCCCTTTTATTGAGCACCTTCTGCACCTTCTGGGCACTGAGCTAAGGGCTTCACAAGCTTCCTTGATGCTCCAAGGCCCCCTCCCTGTTACCCAAGCATCATTCAACCCCTCCCAGCCTCAGTTTCCTCTCCTGTAAAATAAAATTAGTGTTAAGAGCTACCTCTAGAGCCTATTGAGTGATTAAATAGGAAAAAGTGTGTAAAGTGCTTCCTACATTGCTGGACACAAAATACATGCTAATTAAGTGCTAATTATAGATGAGATGACTTTTGTGATAAAGCCAAGAACCGATCCAGTTCATGTTCATGATTGTTAAATTTGAGCTGCTGGACTTGCTAGATGGTCCAGTAGTTGAGAATCAGCCTGCCAACACAGGGGGCATGGGTTTGATCCCTGGTCCGGGAAGATCCCACATGCCATGGGGCAACTAAGCCCATGCGCCACAATTACTGATCCCTGCTCTAGAGCCCGGGCCCCACAACAAGAGAAGCCACCATGAGGAGAAACAAGCAGAGAGTAGGCCTACAACTAAAAGCTCACGTGCAGCAACAAAGACCCAAAGCAGCCAAAAATAAATAAGTAAATAATTTTTTAAAAATCTGAGCTGCTAGTAAGACAAATGTTTCACCACTTGCTGCTGGAATGGGGTAGAGCTGGGGGTGGAGAGGGGATTCTTCCCAGGTCTATGCAACAAAGGAGCTGTCTAGAAACCCACAGCATTAATACTAAGACAAAGCATAGAGAAAGGATAAGGTCACAGGAAATGGACCACAGGAAGCCAGAACCCACTCTTATCTTTTAAAAAGCCTCCCTCTCTGAGGTTTGGCCCTAAGTGGGCTGACCCCAAAGGTCCCTGAGTCTTTTGGATTGGACCAAGCCAGGCAGTCAAGGAGAAGGAATGAGAACTTCATCCAGTGGGAGGGAGAGGGGAGTGGCAGAGACCCCAGTGAGACAGAGAAGTTATGAAGACAATCATGTGACAGCCACCGATACGCAGCCCTTAAAGCACTTGTGTTTGTCCTTTGCCCACATTTTCTCATCTCATCCTCTGAACAATCATGTCAAGGGTATCGTTATGCCCATACATAGAGGGGGCCCCAAGAGGCCAATAATGACTTGCCCTTTGAGCCTTGATCTTTCTGTTTTCTAAAGACCAGGCTTGGAACCATATGAAGAAGGATCAAGGAGGAAGCTAGTGCCAGGGTCCGGCTTCTTCTCTGGGTTCCAAAACCCCTGGTCCAGGGCAGTGGGGCCTTCCAGTTTCCAAACCAAGGCTTCCTCAGATAATCAACAGTTGAGAAGCCCAGAAAATGTCTGCCTCTTCCTAGTCTGACTCTGGAAGCAAGATAGAGATTACTATGGGAGGAACCTGGCCATGTACTGGAGGTTCTTGGAGCAGAGCTGGAGCAGAAATGCTTGAGGTTAAAAAATAATAATAACAGTTTACTGCACTAAGTACATACCAAGCACTGCTTTACATGATTTATGTATTATGTTTCATTCTACAGCACCCTTCAAAAGTGAAAGTGAAAGTGGCTCAGTGGTGTCCAACTTTTTGCTACCCCATGGACAATACAGTCCATGGAATTCTCCAGGCCAGAATACTGGAGTGGGTAGCCGTTCCCTTCTCCAAGCGATCAAACCCAGGTTTCCTGCATTGCAGGCAGATTCTTTACCAGCTGAGCCACCAGGGAAGCCCAAGAATACTGGAATGGGTAGCCTACTCCTTCTCCAGCAGCTCTTCCCAACCCAGGAATCAAACCAGGGTCACCCCTATTTCACAGATGAGGAAACTGACTGTTAGGTAATGCCTCCAAGTTCACACTAGCCAGAAGAGACCAAGCCAAGATTCAGTTTCAGGCAGTGAGGTTGCACAGGCCATGACTCTAACCATCTACCAAGCTGCCTATCTAAACAGCCAAGTACTGCCCCCAAAGCCCAGAGCAACCCAGAATAGTGTTGGGAGTAGGATTCAACTTACAGCACTCCTATTTGCACACGCTTTTTAGAGTGCAGAAAGTGAGGCACCTGTGTCTTTGCAGACTCAGCACAGAGAAGCCAGCTGGGCTGCCCCTGCTTTTGCTCTGTTCCAGAAGTCTGTTCCTGACTGCTCTGTTCCACAGGCAGTCAGGCTGCGTGGAAACATGAGGCCGCTGAATAACTTGGGCAAGCCCATGTTCCCAGGGCTCCAGGCCCCAGGTCCCACCCATGTGATGATTTCCCAGGATGAGCCACTTCTGAAAAGCCCAATTCGGCATTACACCCACCTCTGGGGAGTTTGGGGCACTCTCCAGGGTCCTGAAATAGCTCTCCTGCCTGTAAGCAGGGAGTCTGGAGACCCCAAAGCAGCTGATTTGGTTCTCTGGACATGTCCTTAAAAACAAGGAAGGTACATCAACATTTGCAACATGAACTATTACCCTAAGTGCACGTGGGGAGCTATTTCTTAGATTCATCACCACCATGACCAAGGACAATCCTTTTGTGAAATCAATGAATTGATGCTCCCTCCTCCCTGTGGGTGGCTCTGTTTCCATTTGAATTTTCAGGTAGAGGATGCGCCTAAATGAGATGGGCTGGTCTGTAGTCCTAGAACTGAGGTGAGTGCATCATGAGGTGTTCAGCCCAGGTGCTCAGTAAATGTCATCGGCTGCCATCATCACCACCATAATCCTCATTATCCCTCATCATCCCTGGGCAGACCCCTCTTCTGGGATAGCAACACACCCAGATGTATACCCCCAGTTTGTGGCTCCAGAAGCACATCTGGGGAGAAGGCAGTGGTCGCCATTGCTGTATGCAATGGCCAGATGACAGTCTTTAGAGGGAGGAGGAGGAAGGCCTTCCTTTCAGAGTCTGCTCAGATCTTCTCCATCCCAAAGTTCCCCCCTGGGGACCTGGAATATCATTGTCCTACCTGTGCTTTCAAGTTTAGACTGAGTAAGGCTCTGAGAGTGTCTCCCTCAGTCTCCCACCCACCATTCACAAGTCCTGATGGGGAAATCCCATGAAGTGACTCCAGGACCAACTGATTATAGGGCCATCTTCTCCCTCCATACCCTGCCTCTTTGGGCCCCCAGATTCCCCCATCTCAGTGGGAAACCAGGCAGCCAGATTCTAGTGATTGAAGAAAGCAGGGGCCCTCCTGTTTAAGGAAAGGACTCCATATACCCTGAAAAAACATAGTTCAAAAAGATACATACATCCCAAATTTCATTGCAGCACTATTTACAATAACCAGGACATAGAAGCAATCTAAATGTCCATCGACAGATGAATGGTTAAAGAAGATGTATTATTTACCTATATACAGTGGGATATTACTTAGCCATAAAAAGGAATGAAATTGGGTCACTTGTAGTGATGTGGATGAACCTAGAGTCTGTCATACAGAGCGAAGTAAGTCAAAAAGAGAAAAACAAATGTCATCTATTAACACACATGTATGGAATCTAGAAAAGTGGTTCAGATGAGCTTGTTTGCAGGGACAGAGATGCAGACACAGAAAGCAGATATGTGGACACAGAGCAGGAAGGGGAGGATGAGACAAATTGGGAAAATAATATTGACATACTTTCACTAGCATGTGTAAAATAGATAGATATGGAAACATGCTAGGTAGCATAGGGAGCTCAGCTCGGTGCTCTGTGATGACCAAAAGTGGTGGAAGGTGGGAGTGGGGCAGAGTTCAAGAGAGAGGGGGGATATATGTATACAAACAGCTGATTCACAATGTAGTAGAGCAGAAGCTAACACGACATTGCAAAGCAACTATACACCAATTAAAATAAATAAATAAATGGAAGGGGCCCACATGCTGGGGAAAGAGCTGCGTCCCCACGACAAGAGAAGAAGCTACACCTCTACCCTTTGCTCCCCACTCCTGCATTCTCCCAGTCACCCCAGCTTGGAAGGGGCAAGGTCTCAAGGCAGAGGCCCCTGACTCTTGTCATCACTTTCAATCCCAGTCAGCCAGGACCCTGTTACTCGATCTCCATTGCAGAGCAACCCTGCAGGCTCCACTGCTGGGCCTGAGAGCCCTCAACTCCTCTTTTCAGCAGACACTTATCAAATACCTACTGTGTGCCTGCCCTGTGCCAGGCAATTCTCTTACACTTGATCCCATGTGATCCTATGAGAACCCATAGGATCCTATGTGATCCCATGGAAATAGATGAGAAAACTGAGGCTTAGAGAGGCTAAGTCATTTCCCCAAGGTCACACAGCTGGGGAGCAGTGGGTCAGGAACACCAGACTGCCCCTTTTCCAGACTGATGAGAGTGGCTCTCCCAGCCCTGCTCCAGGTTGATCCACAGGGCTGACTACAGCACAAGCCTTAGAACAGGTGAGCTTCACTGAGGAGTCAGAGGAGAAAGCCCTGGCTAGCCTAGTTTACACCTGCTCTGGGAAAACTGCCCAGCTGGCTCCCTGGGCCTTGGAAGGATTCCCCGTGTGGGCGATGGTCAAGGTGATGGAGCAGGGAAAGTAGTCACATCCCAGACTGAATGCCTTGCTTGCTCCCCACTTGGAACTGCTGAATCTGAGAGGGTGGGAGGTGGGGCGCAGGGCAGGGTGTACACTAGGAGACCCAGGAGGCAGATGTGCCCTCCTCCCTCACCCAAATACAGCCCACTTGCCTCTCTGGACCACCGTGGAAGACACTTCTGAAATGCCAACATTTTCTGAAAGGGTTAGGGCTCTCTACCCCCAAGCGGTCAGGCAGGTAACCAGAAACAGACCTGCTGAGGAAGGGCCAGGGAAGCACAGGCTCTGCCTAAAAACCCCAACTACTCCATGTGGGCCTGCCGATTTTTCAAGAGAAGCCAAAAGTCAGACTTCCCTCAGAAGGCATCCATTGTTTAAATATTGGCCACTATTTCAATTTTTTACAGTACCCTGTGGGTCAAACATTTGCCATCTCTCGCTCATGCCCTTAGATGCTCCCACTGGCCAAGGCCCCAGTGGAGACCAGCACAGCCTTTCCAGAAGTTCAGAGTTCACAGAGTCCCTGCCCATCCCCCATCATCTGAGCCTCGGGGATCATGGTCCCCTTTTTACAGCTGTGGAAACTGAGGCTCAGAGGGACAGAGTCCTGGGGGAGGCCAGGCCCTGACCCCAGCCCAGGCCTCCTCACGCTGACCCCTCACTGTAGCCCAGGGAACACAGACAAGCTCCTTTAGGGGAAGGGACCTGAACTCCAGCCAGACAGAACTGGTCGGAACACAGATGAGGACAGCAGGCTGCTCTCAGGAGCCTGGGGCAAAGGAGGCACAGATTTTATCCGCCCCTCCACTCTCACTGGGCCTTTTGATTGAGATGCAGGAGCAGGGCCCCTGGGCCCAGAAGAGGTAAAACTGGGTGGCGAGAGGGAAAAAATGAGGGCTTGGATTGGATTTTCTCCATTTGGAGGCAATGTTAGCTCCACTGTGCACTGCTCTCATCATTATTTTTTATGCAGAAGTTGATACATTGGCTGGAGTGGGGACTAGGTGGGAACCGGGTTGAGGAGCCTGGACCCCCAGGGAGCTAGCCAGGTTTTTCAAGGAGAGATCACAGCAGGAGGCGGGATGGTGGGGAGAGGAGGTGAGAAAATCCACAAATCTGAGACAAGGAGGCACTGGTGTCCTTTCTCAGCTTTTTACACACATGCACACTTGTGCCCAAGACTTATGCGTGGAACCAGCACATGCACACATGTGTGTATATGGGCAGGTAGACATGCAAACATTCTCACACATGCCGCCAAGGCCTTTGCTTGCACTGTGCTCCCCACCTAGGATACTCTTGCCTTGTCTCTGAGTCCTCTTGTATCATTTCTTGGGCCGCCTCCTTTCCTAGTGTCTGGAGCCAGAAAGGGGTGTTTGGATTAGGCCAGGTGGTACTGGGCCCTGGGTGTGTGTGAGAGAGAAAGGAAGGGGATCCTAGGGCAGAGCGGAGCTCAGGGATGAGGACCGTGCCAGGGCTGGCAGTGGGGCTGGGAGGTGTCCCAACGCGGCCAGAAGGGAAGTACAGAGGCTGCCGGCAGGGCAGTGAGAAGGGTCCGCTGTTTGCAGAAAGGGACACCGAAGTTGGACCTGAAAATCTTCCTTCCGCGCCCCCGGTGGAAGTCTTCCAGGATCACCCCGGGCCGGGTGCCCTCGCCTCCCTTCTAGCTCCGAGAACCGTTATGGTGGGCTGAACCTACTGGATACTGCGCCCAAGAAATCTTAAATCCATCTTCCCTGAGCAGCTAACCTCCTCGAACAGCTCCAGACCTAGGACCGTACTTTTAAAACCCAAGCCCTTTGGCGGTGGGGAGGCAGCCTTCAGCACCTAGCAACGGAGAAACCAGACCGAGTGTGATTGGTCAGTTCCAGCTCAAAGGAGGGACGTCGTGAACCGATTGGGTGGCGATGCTTATAAAAGGGAGATGCCCCCGACCGCGAAGAAGCAAGTCCATGGGGCTCTGCTGTCCTGAGAGCCCCAGAACCAGAGAACCAGCAGGAAGGAGAAAGGACAGTGTGCAGTTCAGAATTCCCGCTCTTGCCAGGGCAGGTCAGAGAGGACCATTCCAGGGGGAGGTAGGTGTCCAGTTTCAGATCCTAACCTTGGTGTTCCAGGAAGATGGGCTCGATTCTCAGTCTGCTCATGGAGGCAGCACTACTGGCAATAAAACCGAAGTGTCTGGCACGCAAAGGGTTAAGCCTGAATTAACCAGAGCAGCCCCAGAAGCATTCCCTGGGGACTTCCCTGGCAGTCCAGTGGCCCAGTACAGGGGACAGGAGTTCAATCCCTGATCAGGGAACTAGACCCTGCATGCTCCAACTAAGAGCCCACCTGCCCCTTCCTCAGGTTTTCCTAGCAGTTGCAGAGCCTTGAGATTGCTACCCTGAAGAGTTCTCATGCCTCAACTGCACACCTCCAGGGAGCATTGCTCATGTTGTTTTCCGCTAATCGCATCCCCCTGGAGCCACAGACTGTAACGTGAATGGTGACCGCTAGAGCTGGGTGCCCCCTGGAGCTGGGTGCCCCCTGGACCCCGCTGGTGGCTCTGGGTGCTCAGTGCAGCCCAGCTGATGGTGGGCTCCAGAGGGAGGCTTTAGTCTCAGCTGAGCAGTCTCCCTCGTGGCGGTCATGGGTGGGGGCTGACTAAAGACTGCCAGCTTAGATGCCTGTACAAGAGAGTCCGGACCCTGCCAGCCCCGAACCTCTCTTCCCAGCCTTCTGCCCTCAGCAGCCACCAGCCATCTGGCTGGACAGGCCCTTGAATGGCATGTCTGCAGCACCCTGGTGGCAGCCAGGCAGTTGATAACTGAAAGATGCCCAGGGCAATATTTACATTTTCCAAAACCAGGCAAAGGGGGTTGTAATGTAACAATAAGGGGGGCATAGAGGCTGCTCCATATACTAGTGACACCATTTTAGGAGTACCCTCTGTGGGTCAGACACCATGTAGCAGTTCTGATTCTCACAAAAATCTTAAGAAAGAAATATAAATATTCCCATTTCACGTATGAGGAAGCTGAGGCTCCAAGAGGCTCAGGAACTTGCCAGGCCACACTGTATCTTAGCAGAACTGGATTGGAGGGTGTCCTGCCTGACACCAGGGCTTTCCACACGCCTCCTTCTAGCCCAGCCCCCAGTAACTTTCTGTCCTCAGGGGCTATAAAGGCAGCAGTAACTTAGGTCGGAAGTAGCTTTGACCAGTCCAGGGTGATGAGAGGCCTGCCCTTTAAGGGTCCCCTCCCTGAGGCTGTGGGCATCCTTTCCTGCAGCAGACAGGAGCTGCCTTTGTGCCGCATGCTTATGTGGCCACCTGTGCCTGTGACTGTATGTACTCGTGTGCTCTGGTCCCCAACAGGCTGGCCTCAAGTCTCACTCATTTACACAGTAGCATGGCCCCTGGGGAGTCACCTCCCAGCTCTGTCTCTTACCTGCTGTGTGACCATGTGCTGGGCTTAGTCACTCAGTCATGCCCGACTCTTTGTGACCCCATGGACTGTAACCCACCAGGCTCCTCTGTCCATGGGGATTCTCAAAGCAAGAATACTGGAGTGGGTTGCCATGCCCTCTTCCAGGGGATCTTCCCAACCCATGGATCAAACCTAGGTCTCCTGCATTGCAGGTGGATTCTTTACCATCTGAGCCACCAGGGAAGCCCAAGAATACTGGAGTGGGTAGCCTATCCCTTCTCCAGGGCATCTTCCTGACCCAGGAATTGAATTGCCTGCATTGCAGGCAGATTCTATGTGATCTTAGTGGGCTACTTAACCTCTCTGTGCATCTGAGTCCATCTGTACAGTGGGGATAATAATATCACCTTCTTCAGAGGTAAATGAGTCTAATGCAGTGCCTGGTGCATGGTGGATGCCATAAGGGTGTTAGCTAGTCTATTTTTCAGCAAAGGTTTACTGAGTGCCTCCTATGTGCCTCCTATGAGTCTGATGGGTGCTAGGACCACATACTGGTAAGTGGTAGGACCTGGTAGGTGCTAGGACCACCCCCAGCTGCCTGCTCAACACCTGCACCTGGGTGTCCACCATGCTCAGATAACACATCGCCCTCCTCCCCCACCAGGTCTGCCCTCTTTCTGGTTGCCCATCTAAGAACTTAGAACCCCCAGCTACCCAGTCACCCAAACCAGTAACCTAGAAGCCCCCTTGTCACCTTGCTCTCCATCACCCCCTCATTCAACTAAGTTCTATCAACTCTATCTCCTAAATCACCATGAATCCATCCCCTTCTCTGCAACCCACCAGACTCCCCTTCCCCCAGTAACAGTAATAGGTGCTATTGGTGCCTCACCCAGATCCCTTCCACCAGTGCATTACCCACCCCCATCCCCACCCCCACCCCCCACCCTCTGAGCACTGCTGTGGGTGCTGGCTGTCAACAGCTCACCGCTGTCCTTCTCTAGAGCATTGCCCTCAGCCAAGGGAGACCGACCTTATCAGGAAATGCTTGAAGGTTTACAACCCACAGCCAATGGCTGACAGACCCAGGAACAACAGCCCACCCCCCTGCCCCCAGCCCCTTTGCCTCCTGACAACTCTGATGTTATTCAAGCTCCAGGGCTCCCCTGGGATCAGGCAGAGAGCAGACTTCAGTTGACCCCTCATCCTTGCCTAGCTCCCTCCCCGTCCTATCCCACTCTCTGTGGACATCACTTGAAAGCACTCGTTTAATAAACCTCTACCCCTCAGATCTCCTTCTCCTGCTCTGCTTTTCAGGAACCCTATCTAAGAGACCATCTCCCTTGCTGGGTTAGTCACAGTGACATGTTCTGGCCCTGGAGGAAAACTTGAAGGACAGGTGGGGGCCTGGCTGGGGCAGGGGACAGTGGGGTCCTGAGGAGGGAAAGCAGATAAGCTCTGGTCCTCCCCACCCGTCCTGAATGGGCTGGCCTGAAGGAGTAGCCAGCACCCACCTGGCCTCCGAGACACTGTGATTAACTTTTGTGCCAGAAGGAGAATGGGGAACTGGGGCTTTCCCTCCTCCTTTTTTTCTTTTTACTTCTCTTTTGCTGTCTTCAAAAGCTGAGCCCAAGTTAATCAGATAAATTCTTCGCGAGTCGCACCAACCATTTTTCTAAGGTTCAGTCTCCCCAGAGCAACTCATAATTACTCCAGACTGAGACATTAAAGCAAAAGGGGAAAGAAGAGGGGGAGAAAAAGATGTTTTTAATTAAAAAATTAATTTTTCCAACAGACCCACGGATGGCTGCCTGGCTGTGGTGCTTCACTACCTCCGAGACAGTCCCCTTCCATCCGTCTTTCCTCATTAAATCTCGAGGAAGGGGAGGGGGGCCTGGAGAGGGCAGTCCCTCCCTGAACAAAGCCTTCTCTCCCTCCAGCTGAAGCATCCAACTCTCTGCCGCCCTGAACAGTAAGTGGTTGGACTGCAGGAATGTAGGTAAGAACAGAGATGCAGGGTGCGAACTTGGAGGCAGACAGACGCGGGCCCCTGTTCAGTCCCTAGGACATGTACAGCGTGGCAGCGCTCCCTGGCACCTCCCTCCTCAAGTAAGGTCCTTCGACCAGCAGCATTGACATCAGCTGTTAGAAACCAGAATCTTAGATCACCTGAATCCAAATCTGTGTTTTCATAAGCTCTCTGATGACTCATGTGCACACTACATTTTAAGAAACACTGAGGCTCTGAGCCTCAGTCAGCTCCTCTGGAAAATGGGGAGAATAAGGACCTCCGCCTTGCAGTTTAGTTTGCAAGGATTATGAAGGTGTAGAAGAAAACAGTTCATCAAACCATAAAGCAGAAACCTCAGAAAACATTCCCTGCTTATAACCCTGAGCCTTTTTGTTGTTAGGTGTCAAACCTCACATCTGGTAGCATTTCAGGAACTTGATTTGGTGAGCCAGAGGCCTTCCCACTCACTCAGGTACTTCATTCCCTGTATCTGGGGCCCAACCAGGAGTTTCTTAAAGCAACTAAAGAGTTTGTAATCAGGGAACTCTTGACCAGAGGAAATATAGTCACTCACTGTCTAAAGCATCATTTAGGTGCCTTCCCTGCTCACAGCAAGCTGGAAGCTACTGGGGGTGAGTAGGCTGGGGTGAGGGCAGCTCAAATCCCAATGTCACGAGGATGCAGGCACCCACTCCAGACAGACATCAATAGCCAGAGTCTCTGACTTTTATTAATTAAATTTTACTGGAGTATAGATTGTGCTTCCCTGGTGGCTCAGAAATGAAGAATCCTCCTGCAATGCAGGAACTGCAGAAGTAGTTTTGATCCCTGGGTCGGGAAGATCCCCTGGAGTAGGGCACGGCAACCCACTCCAGTATTCTTGCCTGGAGAATCCCATGGACGAAGGAGCCTGGCGGGCTGCAGTCCATGGGGTTGCAAGGAGTTGGACATGACTGCAACAGCTATCCACGCATGCCCTGGAGTATAGTTGCTTACAATGTTGTGTTAGTTCCTACTGTACAGCAGAGTGAGTCAGTTACACGTATATATGTGTGTGTGTGCATACATATATATATATTATATATATATATCCTCTTTTTCAGATTTCCTTCCCATTAAGGCCACCACAGAGCAGCCAGAGGGGTTCCGTGTGCTCTACAGTAGGTTCTCATTTGTTATCTATTTTATATGTAGTATCACCAGTGTATATATATTGATTTTTACTTTGTCATTCCCTGCTGGGGTCTTTTCTGAAGACATAATCCAAAGTGTGGCCAAAGCCTTGGGTCATCAGGTTACCTCTTAATTAAGAGCGACTGGAAATAACACTGAGGGAAAGACTGAGTAAATGGTAGTAAGGATCTTTGAAATATTTAAGAACTATTAACGACAAGAAGACGTGTTTATAATGTAATGTAGGATATAGAACAGCTATAAACATACCTGGGTTTTTTAAAATTGTTCATATGTTTGTGTGTGTGCAGGGGTGTGTGTCTAGGCTTCTGGCCAGACAATGCTATACTTCTGGTTTCCAAGGCCTCTGTAAGTCCAAGTCCCCTAAGCCGGGGGATCCTGTGAGCAAGGCTCTGCCCCAGTAGAAGAGGACTGAGGGAGGAAGAGAAAATAATAGAGGAGAAGGATTGGGACCATAGCAGACAGAGCCAGAGTTCAGGGCTCATCTCCAGCACCTGCAGAGTACTGCAGAGACCCAGAGAAGGAAATCAGAGAATGAGGCAGGCATGGACCACGCTGCAGGGGTGTGAGGAAAGGCTGAGGTTCCAAGATGGAGCTCACTCTAAGCCATGGGATGCAGGGCAGAGCAGCTTCTGGCCTGGATCCTGGAGCTGGGGCCAAACCTGCAGCATCAAGCCTGGAACTGACACCATGTCACAATATCCAAAGGTCTTTGTTGGCTACATTTAGGGAGAAGGTGCTAGAGTTATAGTAACAGTGGACCTTCAGTCAGGATGCTTCTCTAAACTTGTGCTCTGTGGGCCTACCACTAACTCCCTCTGCTTTTATGCAGAACTTTAACAGTGACAGAGTAAACTTAAACAGAAAAAAATAATAAAGAAAGTACAACACAGGGAAGCCAGAGGAAGCTGACCCAGCAAAGCCACATGCTGGTTTAGGGACGGGATTCGCAATACCTACAAGATCACCAAGGGATAAGAGCCTTAAGCAGGATATAAAGAGAAGGTAAAACCAACATTTTAGACAATAAGAAAAAAATAAGACCTGATTTTGCACTCAGGGCTTTGGGGGATTAAAGGAGCAACTACAAAACCAACAGTTGCAAGGAAAAATACAGAGAAAAACTGCCCCCTCAGGATGAGCTTATAGAGCAAAATTCAAAATGCATAAAGAACATTGATGCTAAAGCAAAATCAACAGTTAGAAGATGAACTTATTGCAGACAGAATAACTAATAGAATAATCTTTAAATGGCTTAACATTGTTACCAAACTGAACTTAGGTCCACTTGCCTGTAGCACAGTAAAGCCAATCTACTGACACTAGGTTGTGGTGAAGGAAAATTTGACATTTTTTGAAGAAGCCAATAAGGAGGTTGGGCAGCTGTGCTCAAAAGACCTGAACTCCTGGATGACTTTCAGGGAGGGGTTTTTTAAGACAGTGCAAGGGAGAGTCACAGGATATGTGATCTGCTCATGCACAATTCTCTGATTGCTTGATGGTGAGGTGACAGGATGATGTTTCTGGAATCTCAGTCATCATCCTTCTGGTTTCAATGGGCCTGGGGTATACATGCTGGTGGTCAGCGTGCAATTAACTTCTTCCACCTTGGGGGGTTTATTTGCAAAATAAATTAAAGATATGGCTCAGAATATTCATCTATAGCCCTGGGGAGGAACTAAAGACACTTGACTTTGTCTTGTGGCTTAACTATTATTACTTTTGTCTTGCTTGACTGCTTTCCTTTGCTTCTGCATTTTCTCGCTTTTCTGATTAAATTTTTCCTTTGAAACTCCATAAAGACCTAGGATGGGCATGTGTGCTAAGTAGCTTCAGTCACGTCCAACTCTTTGCGACCCTGTGGACTGTAGCCCTCCAGGCTCCTCTGTCCATGGGATTTTCTAGGCAAGAATACTGGAATGTGTTGCCGTTTCCTCCTCCAGGGGATCTCCCTGACCCAGGGATTGAACCAGCATGAATCTCCCAGGCAGGTTCTTTACCACCAGCGCCACCTGGGAAGTGCTTGAAGACCTAGGAACCTAAAGCTCTACTATAAACAAGAGGCAGGGGACACGATGAGGGAGGGGGTTTGTCCCTAAAAATGCCACCACACAGGGTCCTGCTCAGTTTCAAAAAAAGCCTGTTTAGAAACCTTTAAAAAAAGTTGAAGAAAAGACAGCATCTGCCAAAAGGAACAAAAATTAAACAAAAAGAAGCATAAATGTAACAAGAGTAGATAGACATGAAAAATAACCCATTGAAAATCTTAGAAGTGAAATGATATACTCATTGGGGGAAATCCCTCCAAACTTGGATAAATTCTAAACTACACATGGCCAAAGAGAAACTTAGTGAATTGGAAGCTGCTGCTGCTGCTAAGTCACTTCAATCCTGTCCGACTCTGTGCGACCCCATAGACGGCAGCCCACCAGGCTCCCCCGTCCCTGGGATTCTCCAGGCAAGAACACTGGAGTGGGTTGCCATTTCCTTCTCCAGTGCATGAAAGTGAAAAGTGAAAGTGAAGTCTCTCAGTCGTGTCCGACCCTTAGCGACCCCATGGACTGCAGCCTACCAGGCTCCTCCGTCCATGGGATTTTCCAGGCAAGAGGACTGGAGTGGGGTGCCATTGCCTGCTAGTACTAAGGAATTTAAGTAGAACACAGCATAGAAAGGTAAAGACATAAACAGTCCATTAAGAAAAATGGAAAGTACACTGAGCTGTTGTTCGGTCGCCAAGTCATGTCCCACTCTCTGTAACCCCATGGCCTGCAGCATGCCATTTATGGGGAGGGTCTAACAAATACCTAATAGGAGAAGAGAATCAAGGGATGGAAGAGAAGTAACAGTCAAAAATATAAAAACAGATTACTTCCTAAAATTAAAGGAAAAGATAAGTTCTCAGGGTGGAAGTAAACATGGAATGTCTGGCATCATAAATACAGCTATATCACAGCTAGACACATGCTAGTGCAGCTGCAGAACATCAAAAATAAGGATTAAAATGTAGAGGCTTCCAGAGAGAAAAGACCCTTCACCTATCAAAGTACTAACAGTAAGACACACAGACCTCTCATCAATAAGAGGCCAGAAATCCATGGGGCAAATGCTTCAAAGTACTAAGTATAAAAAAATGGAGGTTAAAATCCCATTTGCAGCTAAATAATCACTCAAGATTAAAACAAAATAAAACCTTTGTCAGACTTACAAAGACTAGAAAATTTATACCCAAGGACCTTCACTGAAATAAGTCCTAAAGGATGTACTTCAGCAAAATGATAAGTGAACCTAATGAAAAAGGTAGGGTGTAAAAACATAAGAATGAGTCCAGAAATTAGTGTATATATATATATATATATATATATACATATGCATGTACATATATACTAGGGTTTCCTGTGTGTAAGCACGCACACATACACACATATACACTAAATGAAATGTTGACCATAAAGGCTTCCCCAGTGGCTCAGCAGTAAAGAATCCACCTGTGATGCAGGAGACACAGGTTCGATCCCTGGGTTGGGAAGATCCCCTGAAGAAGGAAATGGCAGCCCACTCCAATATTCTTGCCTGGAGAATCCCATGGACAGAGGAGCTGGGCAAGTTACAGTCCATGGGGGTCGCAAAAAGAGTTGGACGTGACTGAGCGACTAAACAACAAAAATTGACCATAAAATGATAGTAATAATAGCTATAGTTATCTTTTTTTAAAAAAGACATAATATTTTAGACAATGAAATTGAGTACTTGTCCAGAGGATAATAAGGATACTGAATAACCTATGAACTTTGTTTTTAAAAAAATAAGTAAATATGTATATTGAAAATGTAAGAGTACCACTAAAGATTATAAATACAATTTATAGGTTGTGATATGCAACTAAAGCAATATTTAGAAGCAAATGTATAATCTTAAATGAATTTATTAAAACATGGAAAAATTTTAAACACCTTAAGTTCTTAAATTCAAAAACAGAGAAAAAAAAACAAAACAAAACAGTAAGTCCAAAGAAAGTAAAAGGAAGAAAACAATAAAGAAAAGATTTTTTTTAATTATTTTAATAGGAAACAAAAGCAACAGAGAGCTACAGCAGTCAAATTATTTTATCACATCTGCTCTGCAGAGTTACATCTTTACATGCTATAAAGACTTTCTAAATTTGTTTTTAAAAGTTATCACTTAGCTGTCTTAAAACTCAACATTCAAAAAACTAAGATCACGGCATCCGGTCCCATCACTTCATGGTGAACATATGGGGGAAAAGTAGGAACAGTGACAGATTTTATTTTCCTGGGCTCCAAAATCACTGCAGACAGTAACTGCAGCACGAAATTAAAAAACGCTTAGTCCTTGGAAGGAAAGCTATGACAAACCTAAACAGTGTATTAAAAAACAGAGACATCACTTTGACAACAAAGGTCTGTATAGTCAAAGCTTTTTTTCCAGTAGTCATGTATGGATGTGAGAATTGGCCCACAAAGAAGTCTGAGCACCAAAGAACTGATGCCTTCAAATTGTGGTCCTGGAGAAGACTCTTGAGAATCCCTTGGACTGCAAGGAAATCAAACCAGGCAATCCTAAAGGAAATCAACCCTGAATATTCATTGGAAGAACTGATGCTGAAATTGAAGCCCCAATACTTTGGCCACCTGATGTGAAGTGACTCATTGGAAAGGGCCCTGATGCTGAGAAAGATAGAGGGCAAGAGGAGAAGGGGGCAAAAGAGGATGAAATGGTTGGATGGCATCACTGACTCCATGAACATGAGTTTGAGCAAACTCCAGGAGATGGTGAAGGACAGGAAAGCCTGGCATGTTGCAGTCCATGGGGTGGCAAAGAGTTCGACATGACTAGGGGCCAAACAACAACATACAATTTGTTTTGGTAATCCCATTATATCTGATCTTTTTCTTTTCAGGTGGTTTGATGATGGACTTTAAATACAGGCCTGAATGTTTTGACCAGGGAGTGGGGGTAGAAATCTTTGCCAGATACTTTCAGGTTTCCTGCCTCATTTGCATCCTCTGAACACCCAGTGAAGTGGGGAGGGTGGGGCTGTCACTGAGGGTCAGAGAGGCAGAGACTGTGAACGGTGGTGAGTGGCACAGCCAGAAACAGAACCCATGTCCCAACCCCACTCCCACAACCCCAGTTTTTCCCATGTCTCCCCAAGTCACCTCCTAGTTGCAGGGGGACTGTGAAGTATCTTTCCTTGAAGCCTCCTTCCTGAGCCTGATTCAGACCAATCTTGTGCATATAACCTCATTCAAGATGCCAGAGGTGGGACTTCCCTGGTGGTCCAGTGATTAAGAACCTGCCTTCCAATGCAGGGGATATGGGTTCGAACCCTGGTTGGGGAACTAAAGTCTCACATGCCAGGGGGCAACTAAGCCTGATCTCTGCATTTAAAGAGATGCCCTAGTGCTACAAGGAAGACCCATCACAGCCAAAACAAAAAAATAAATAAATTTTTTAAAATATTTTTTTAAATAGTAAAAGAAAAAAAAAGATGCCAGAGATTAGAGAAAGCCAATGTCCCTGGGGAACACTGCCAAGCAGTCCAGGCTCCCCTCACTCTCCCTTGGGGAGAACAACAGATCTTAGAACAGGAGGCTATGTATCTGCAGAGCAGTCTCCAGCACCTGGTGTTTGAGGCTCACGTTTGCAGGCAGTGAGGAGCGGCTGCCTAACAAGACCAGAGCCAGTGTTTTCCAGGTGGGGAGAAAAAAAGCTCTTGTGAAAAAAATTATCATTCTTTGAATCTGCTTAAGATGGGGCCCAGCCGTTCTTTAGTTAATCTCTCCACATACTTAGAAAGAAAGTTAAATCACTGACGACTTCTCAGTAGAATGACTTGGCCCAATATTGTGGTTATAAAACTCTAGACTGGTGAATTTCCTCATCTGTGAAATGTCCTTCCCCAGAGAGCTTGCGGAGCACAGCAGACATGCAGCGATATGAGAGTGGGCACAGTTAGATCCAGCCTGAGATGGGGGCCAGAGCTGGGCTCTGGGTTCCCTGCCCAGCCTGCTCAGCCACCCCTCTCCCAGGGTGGGCCTCTACATGTTTATTGCATCAAGATGGCATCTGGTTCTCCCACAAGCTCTGACCTAATGGCTGGACTCCAAGACAACCTTGAGGCAAGTCACCAGCCACTCGCCTGGCGCTAGTACCGTGTTTCCCTGGAGGAGAAAGAAGGATGAACTCATTGCCCGGGATTCCTGTGGAGTGAAGGAAAGACAGAAATTAGCATGCCCACCCAATTCCGTCACACTGTCACGCTCTTGAAAGAAAATACTCTGCAATTTGCTTTGAAATCCTAAAGAAAGAAAAATACTAAGTCACAGAGTAGTCAAGGCTGAAAGGAACCTCAGACAACAACTGGCCCAACCCCCTGACTGTTCAGAGAAGGAAACTGAGGTCCAGGGTCACACAATGAGGATTCGGGGGGCCTGAGCCCGCAGCCCCCAGGGTCGGCCTCCATGGCCTGCTGCTCTCACCCCAAGGCCCTTGCAGCAAGGGGGGCCAAATCTCCACTGCCCGGAGGGGAAGCCTGAGGAGCAGGAGAGAGAGGGAAAGAAGGGGGAGGACAGAACACGGGGTGGCAGGAAGCAGCATGAATTTGCTCAGCCCAACTGTACTTGATCAATCGTCAGCAAGGCGTGCGGGAGCGGCTGCTGGAACCACAGCTCCCCGGAGCCCCATCACTCAGCGATATGGTAATAAAGTGGCCGGGGCTGGAAAAATGCTATGAGACTCCAGAGAGCTCAGTCTCATCCCACCGGATTATAACCCTGTTATCGACACCCCTGAGGCTTGTTCTGTCTCCTTCAGCACCAGCTCTGGAGATGAAAGCTCCAGCGGGATGCAGTCTGACCCAAGCATCCAGGGCTGGGAGCAAAAGGAGGTAGGTGGCAGGAAAGACTGACTCCTCCAGGGTCACACCTGCCATCAATGTCCCTTCTTCCTGAGCCCCAACTCCTGTGTCCACTGAGGCCTCCGTGGGGCACTGGGCTGTGCCGGAGGGGACAGAGGGAGGACAAACTGGGGTCAGGCTTGAGGGTCCTAGAGTGCTGGAGGCACAGTCCTCACCCGCCCAAAGGTTAGCAGATAACAGAGACTGTGCAGTTCAGCTGTTGATACTCAGAAGACAGACAGGGCCCTGGGGGTTTCCGAGGAAAAGACAAGCTTCCTGAGGGAGTTGCAGCTACATCGGGCTGGAAGGGTCGTAATTCTACTCCTGAACGAACCATCACCACGGGCTCCTGCAGACCACTACCCTCCTCCCCATCCACCCACACACGGGTCTGAGAGCATCCCGAACACCAGGTACTCACTGTCATCCTATGTAACTCTCCCCAGCATGGCAATACTTCCAGGAGAAACTCAAAATCCCACTGTGTCATAATAATATTCAGCCATGAACAGAAATGAAATTCTGATATGTGCTACAGCATGGGCGAATCTTGAAATCATTATGCCAAGTGAAAGAAGCCAGACACAAAAGGACAAATATTGTTTGATTCTACTTGTACGCGGTCCCTAGAATAGGCAAATTTGTAGAGACAGAAAGTAGAACCGTGGTTGTCAGGAGCTGGAAGTGGGGGAAAGGGGAGGGGAATTACTGCTCCATGGGGACAGAGTTTCTGTTTGGGAAGATGAATTTCTTGGAATGGATGTGGTGATGGTTGTACAACATTGCGAATGTACCTAATGCCAATAAATTGTACACTTGAAATGGTTGAAATGCCAAACTTCATGTTATACATGTATTTTACTACAACTTTTTAAAAATTCTTACCCCTGAAACTAATGTTATCTGTCAATTATACCTCAATTTTTAAAACACCCATCACACGCTGCTGTGCAAGGCGCCGCCACTTCACCCTAGTTTCGAGAGGGCGTGTCCCTAGAATGAGGGAAGAACCAGAGGCCTTGCTGCCAGCCCAGGGAGGCACATCGCTCATCCCCTGAATGACTTCTGTCATGGCCTCTGCAAACTGATGCTGCCTCCTTCAGGCACTATGCCCTGTCCTGTCTCTGCACCCTTCACACAGGCTGTTCCTTGGCTTGGAACTCCAGCCCCCGCTTCACTCTCTGGCTAATGCCAGCTGATTCTTCAAGGCACCACGGGTGTGCCACCCTCCCTGTGAATTCTCCCCCACCAGCCCCAGGCAAGAGTTACAGCAGTCCTCCTCTGGGCAACCATATCTCCTTGGATGCATGCATCAGGGAACCTCTGCCGCTGGGTTTGTGGGCCCACTGGGGCTTCCCAGCTTGCTCAGTGGTAAAGGATCCTCCTGCCCATGCAGGAGACAGAGGAGATGCAGGTTCGATCCCTGGGTCAGGAAGATCCCCTGGAGGAGGAAATGGCAACCCACTCCAGTGTTCCTGCCTGGGAAATCCCAAGGACAGGCTGCAGTCCATGCGGTCACAAAGAGTCAGACACAACTGAGCAACTGAGCAGAAGCAGGAAAATAATACCATTCTCTTAAAGTGCAGCTGGACAAGGCAGCCCAAGACAGCACAGCAAAGACTTCAGTGTTGCTTCCTGTGGGTATTCTTAATTAAAGCAACAACAACAAGCCACATCGCTGATCAGAGGCAGACTCTGGGTTACTTCCCCAGCATTTTCAGTTTGAATGTAAGCCATGGGTCAAAAGCGGTAGAGGCATTGCTAGGGTCAAGCTTATTATTAACTTCCCAAGAGAATGTAGTGATATTTTGGTCCACCAGCAATGGAGAATAGAATACAAAAGTAGAGAGGACTTAGAGAGAAATCAAAAGAGCAGCTAAAAGCTGGAGCTATCCATCTCTCTAGGAGAAATTTTTAGTGGCCCCCAACTAGAAGAACTTAAAACATGGATATTAGCTTAAAACTTTTATGATCTAAAAAAAAAAAACTTTTATGATCTATAAAAATGATACTCTACCAATCAAGATTTGATTTCCTATTCTATCCTGGGACAGAGGCTGCTGAATTTACTTAAATAAAATCACATTCGCTAGATGGATGGACAACAGATACATACATACCTAGACAGACAAAAATATGGAGACATAGAGCCATAGACATACATGTAAGTAAAAATACTTAGATTATTTGAATCCTTGTATTTACAAGAATTTACGATGTGACTTGTAAAGCAGCACATCTTATACGTCAGCAAGTCTAGAACTGTGTCTATGTCCTCAGTTTCCTCATCTAGACTGTGAACTCATTTTTTTCCATATTTATTTATTTATTATTTACTTGGCTGTGCTGGGTCTTATCTGGCTGTGTCATGGTAGCACGCGGGATCTTTAGTTGCAGCCTGCAAACTCTTAGTTGTGGCAGGCAGGATCTAGTTCCCCAACCAGGGATCGAACCCAGGCATCCTGCATTGGGAGCGTGGACTCTTGGCCGTTGGCCCACCAGGGAAGTCCCTAGACTGTGAACTCCTTGAGGATAGGTCTCTCTGTTTGTGGTCTCAGCGCAACAGTTTGGCGCATAAACCAAAATGAATAAATGTCTGCTTTGTAACTGAATGAGTTAGTCTCTGTTTCTCCAGCACCCAGCACAGGACATGATTCTCAGCCAAAGCCTAGTATGTATTGGGGGGAAAAAGGGAAGGAAGGACCTGACCACCGATATAATGTCCCCTGCTGTAGACTGACCAACCTCCTAACGTTAAGCGCTTGGAGAAGCAGAAGTATCGCTGCAGACAGAGAGCCAGGTGGCCCTGCTCACTAGTCTGCCCCCGTGGGGAAGACGGCAGGAAGGTGAGGAGGCCCAGCAGAGCTGCCTCCATACTGAGAGGCCAGACAGGCTCTGTGGGGTCTGTGGGGTCATGAAGGCTGAGGCAGGAGCTGCATGGAACTCTCCGTGAGCTGCAAACAGCTCAAAGTCCACAGTTTAGGATGATGAAATCCAAGCGAAATTTCAAGATGAGACTGTTCACTGTAGCAGTGTTTGTAATAGCAAAAAACAAACACAAATGAAAACTGAACAATCCAAATGCCCTTTGAAAGGAAAATGGGTACGTGGGGATAGAATCACTCTATGAAATACTAAACTGTAATAAAATGGGAGAAGTCACGGCTACATACAGTCGTATGAATAAATCTTAGCAACACTTAACAGTGTTGAGTGAAGAAGTAAATCTCAGAAGATGACATATAACATGATGGATGCCTTTCTATAAGGTTCACAACTAAAATCAAAAGCTTATTGTTCACTCATCCCAAGAAAAAAAATTTTCTATTTCTTTAATGTTGTAGCTATATGAGATGATGGAGGTTCACTAAACCTACTGTGGTCATCATTTCATGATGTGTGTAAATCAAATCATGTTCTACACCTTAAACTTACACAGTGCTGTATGTCAATTATCTCTCAATAAAAACAAAAGAACAATGAAAACATATTATTTCAGTATCCACAGGTATGTGATTGTGGTATCCAAGCTCCAAGCTCAACAAAACTTCCAATTTTCCCTCTTTGTAGGTACCTGCCCTCTTGAAATTAGGGAGAGCCATGGGAAGCTGTGACCAGTGAAATGTCACCAAAGTATTCAATGTCAATTTAGGGCAGAAACACTTAAGTATGGGTGCTTAGTTCTTACTCTCTTCCCCCACCAAAGCAAACCCCAGATCTTAGTGTTGAATAGCAACCTCATAGGTTGGTGGCTGCACCGTGTCTGGGGTCCATGTCTGCAATGTCCTTGGCTAATCTACATTGGCCATGTAGCATGAGTGAGAAATAAAATTTTGTTGAGTAAAGCTACTGAGATGAGGGATTATTTGTTACTGCAGCATAACCTGGTTCATCCTGACTGATACGATAATGAAATTACATTTAAAGTTAAGATAGTGTTAAACACAAAATTAAGCATTGTGACCACTCTCTGAGAGGGAGGCAGGGGAATTAGATAAGGGAGGAAGAGCACAAGATGAGTGCAAATATTGTTAAAGCTATAGATCTAAGGTTGAGTTTTGAGTTCACATCTGTTCACTATATTATTGTAAACAAAAATAGGTCATTGTAAGACTTCCCTGGTAATCCAGTGGCTAAGACTCCACATTCCCAGTGTAGGGAGCCTGGGTTCAATCCCTGGTCAGGGCACTAGATCTCACATGCCACAACTAAGAATTTCCATGCTGTAACTAAAAATCCCACATGCCCCAACTAAAGATTCCACATGCCATAATGAAGATTGAAGATCCCACGAGTGCAAACAAGACCCAGCATGCCAGATAAATAAATAAATATATTTTTTAAAAGAAAAGCTTTTTAAAAAAAATAGACCATTGTAAATAAACTGCTTAATTAAAGGGGCACTGTATGGGCCAATAAGGAGGGTGTCATAACCAGGGGTTGTGATTACCCAGCTCCGTGTATCTGAGGTCCATTTAAAACTGAAAAGAAAAGAGAGTATCACTCAGATATGAGCCAGAAACCCAACCACTGTACCTGCCAAAGGGTGCTTGCATTTCATCTTGTAGAATATGCGTTAGTCACTCAGTCGTGTCCGACTCTTTGCAACCCCATGGACTGTAGCCCGCCAGGCTTCTCTGTCCATGGAATTCTCTAGGCAAGAATACTGGAGTGGATTGCCATTCCGGTCTCCAGAGGAACTTCCCAACCCAGCGATCGAACCCCGGTCTCCTGCATCACAGGCAGATTCTTTACCGCACCTTGTAGCATAACAGCCAACAAAGTGTGGAAGGAGGGCAGGGAATGAGCTCAGGTGTGCGGTTTTTCCCCTAATTCCCTGAGGTCCAGGGCCTGAGATGTTACTCTCCACAACCCCTCCTCCAGACTCCCCCAAGGAAACTGTCAGGCCAGCTGCCTGGGGAGGTGGGAGACAGGAGCATCATAGAGCCCTTGTTTCTGCCAGCTCCTCAAAACCAGCCCAAAGCCTCATTTCAGTATATTTGCATGAAATGGTTTCATCCCAGAGTTGGCGCCTCCCTACCCCCATCCCCCACCCTGGAATGCCCGCAGGCCCCTGGACCAACCTCAGGCCCCCTTGGATGATGTCATATTTACCAGGAAGAATTTTTGCTTTTTCTGCACCCCAGATATCATAAATCTTACATAACTTTTTCTCCCTCAACCTCGATGCTAAATTCACTGCATTCTATGGGGAGTCACTGGGGAGTTTTCAGCCAGAGAGGGTGTGGTGGGATTTGCAACTTGAAAGCTGCTCTAGTTACCAGCGAGGGACAAGGGTAGAGGCAGGGGGACCACTGGGGGGAATAAACAAGGCATGGGAACCTGGGGCGGGGCCGAGGAGGCACAGCAGTCGGAGGCCCCTGGGCAGACCAAAGAGCCTCTCAGAGGGTGGAATCAAGAACTTGGCAGGGAGTCAGAGGGGCACAGCCTGACTCCATGGTCACTGGGGAAGACAAGGGAGGGTACCTGCCACCCACCTGCTCCCGACACCACTCGGGGTGCAGAGAGGGAGAGAAATGTCCTGGGAAACGCCTGCGTGGGGCTGTGGCCTCTGGAGGAGCCTGGGCTGGAAGTGGGGATGAAGCAGGGCCAGCCATTGCATATATTAATTTAACCAAAAAAAATCAAACATAAAGTCAGAATGCCTCAGTCACGTGTTATACGTGCGAGCTTCCGGGAGTTCACAGCCCTAGAAATTATGCTCCAACTTGAACAACTGGGTGCAGGTTTTTTCTGAAAAAGAGTCTGTATATTTTGTTGAATTCTCTAAAAAGCCTGTGACCTGGGAATACTAATGACCGTTTATGTAACACCATACTTCAGGCTCTACACTATATATATATTCGTTTAATCCTCACAGCAGCCCTGTGAGAGACAGGCTCTTGTCATCCCCATTTTACATATGTAGAGACTGAGGCACAAGGAGCCAAAGCAAGATGCTGGCGTTTGCTCACGTTACTGAGATTGGAGTCTCCAGTATGTCAGCCACTAACCTGGACCCGGTCTGGCTCAACTCCGAACCTGCCCAGATGGACCAGTCAGTCTCCAGGGCACAAAAGCCCCAGGTGCTGAGGACGGACAAAGCTGGGCAGCCAGGATGTGTGGACCTCCGTGCTCATAGCCCTTCTCAGGGTCAAGTTCAGAAGAAACAGGACAGCAGACCCTCGCTGTCATCCTGGCCTACGGCAGGGAAGGTGGTTTCATGCCACTGTCATCTCAGGAGCAGACATGGGGGAGGGAAGCCCTCCAACCATCGCAGAGGCCAGCCCAGCCTGATCAACCCCTTGCAGGGACAGGGACCCTCCTTCCTCGATAGCCAAGCCCTGTATCTCCCTGGCCTCTCCTTACGCTTCTGCCAGCAGCCCCACTAGCAGCTGAGGACAAGCACCAGGCTATCCACGCTTGGGGGGGCGGGGGAGGGAAAGTACCTCCAGCCTCACTTTCCCTGTCTCTCCTCCCTGTCGTCCAGCCCCAGCAGGGGTTGGCCCCTGGGGCTTGTCCTCTGAAGCCTTGTCCTGGAGCTAGCCCCACTCCCTTCTGGGAGTACATGAACCCCCCAGCCTTGCTGGAGGCCGCCCCCAGGGAACTGTGGCAGAGGCAGGGCCCAGAGCAGAGGCAGGGTGGGGCTGTCCCAGGAGGTGGTAAGGACCCTGCCCTAGGAGGCATGTGAGCAGAGGCTGGACACCACCCCCCCAATCATCTCTGAGAGGCATCTGGACCAGCAGTCACACCCAGATCTCCAGTTCTCCTGTTCTAGGGCCCCATGAGAGGCATGGTGACACTTACAGGATGTCACTAAAGCAGGTACAATGGGCTCCAGCCAGATGGACCTCAGAGCAGGGCTCTAGCTTCATTCCGCAGAGGGTCAGTGGCTTGTCCAAGGTGCCACAGCATCTTGAGGTGCCCTAGGGGAAGGGCACCTGGGGGCAGAGGGATGGGCTGGGAGGAGGGGCTGGTGACTTGAGTAGGATGAGGTGAGTGGCCTCCCGGAGGATGGAAGACATACACGAGGGTCCCTCAAGGTAGACAAAGACATCTCTGGGCAAAGCAGGAGATGGATGGAGTCAGACATCCTCATTGCAGGGAGAGGCGTGTCAGGGGGCACTTTGAGAATTTGAGCCCTAGGAGGAGAGGCCCCTGTTGACACCCCCCGTACCAACCCACCTAGGACAGACATCCTGGTGCCCCACCTCAGTCTGACAGTGGAGGGGAGGGGGTACTAGGTTATCTTAACAGCGTGGCAGTTGGGGTGGCAGGCCAGGGCCTCCCCACACCCACCCTCAGACAGGGGCCCTCAACTAAGAGTTCTCTCTGCCCCCCATCGTCTTCCCAGAGCAGGGCCCTGGCTCCCACCCACCCTCACCCTCCCCCCGCACCTCTGGACCCAGCACTCAGTGCCAACACAGGAGGGGTTGCCCCAGCCGCGGCTCCTGAGTAGATTTTCCTGGGTACCAGCATCAGGCGAGAGGGAATGAGCTATTTTTAGCGGACTCTCGGCAGCAGCGAGCAGTCTCAGAAGTGCCCGCGTGGTCGCCCCCACACTGCTCTCAGGTTTTAGCTCCTGCGGGCACTGATTCTTGCGCCCAGCACGCTCCGATTACCAGGGTGACCTGAGCAGCCGCTGTGCTTCTCCTCGTGAGCCGAGTCCACGGGCGGATGATGTGAGAGGAGCCGGGGTAGGCCTCCCACCACTGGCCCCACAGCACCGCCCCCGACCCCCTGTGGCCCCCTCAGGCGCCTGTCAACTTCCAGGAACGATGGGTGCTGAGGGTGGACTTCACTGGACCTTGCTGACTTGATTTGCATAGCATACCTCGTGCTTCCCAGAATGTGAGGACCACTCCAGGAGCCCATCCTGCCTCCGTCCTTTGCAGAAAGACATGCCGTGGAGGGGTTGGACATAGGTCACCCCAGTGAAGAGGAACTCATTTGAAAAGGACCCCCCTCTCCCCTTGACAGAGATCAGACACTGGAATGTTTTCAGTGAGGGTTCAGCAGGTACAGGAGTGAACCGATCTGCTTTGCATGTAAATGGTTCCTGCCATTCTTCAATTCCACAGACGGTTGGATGCACGCTGTGTTGATAGGTCTCCTCGGTTTTGTTTTGTGTTTTTTTAAGAGAACTTTAAAATTCAGAATCTGTTGTGGAATCTCCCAGGTTTTAAATATTGGCAACCAGGTCAAATTTTAAAAGAACACTGTGTGGTTTAAACAAAGCTCATTCAGGAACTACACCCGAGTCACAGGCCAGGAGATGGGAGCGGTGTTAACAGCGGGGCCAGCTTTCCAAGGCCTACCTTGCTCCGAGATGTCCGCACGGGAGGCCCTCCGTACCAAGGGGGAGCTGACCTCAGGACCCCAGATCTTTAAGGACAGGGTACCATCTTTCAGGGCCCATCCAGCACTTTTCAAACTGCAGTCCAGGGAGCCTAAATCTTAGAGCTGTTCAAAGATGTTCCTTATTTATGAGCAAACACTCTGGGAATCTCTGGCTTAAATAAAGCAAAACAGACTTCTTTACTACAGGACTTGTCTGAGCCTTTTACGTGCAACAAAATGCCTTGTGCATTTTGAGGGGCTGGAGCATAGGCAGAGCTTCTCAAAAGAGTTCCACACGGACCCCATTTTTAAGGCATACACATTAACTCCAGCAAGACACTGTTGTTGCGTGGAATGTGGGTCTAGAAGTAGGGCTCACCACACTAACTTAGGCAGTCCACAAACCAACATCCCAGGGTGGCTGCAGCCTGTGAAGGGGGTGGAGAGGGGCATCGGAGAAGCTGAGATCAGCAGGCAGTGGTCAGGAGTGTGGCTTTGTCCTCGGGACACGGAGCCACCAAAGGGTTGTAGGCAGACAGGGATGTGGTTGATGGAGTGCTCCCGTCGTGTGCAGACCAGACTGAAGAAGGGAGACTAGGCCAGAGGCAAGGAAGCTAGTGCAGAGGGGATGGGTCCCAGGGATGTTTTGCAAGTGGAACAAACGGTCAGGACTAGGTGGCTGAAAGTTGGAGAGTCCACCTGTCAATGCGGTAGATGCAAGAGACATCACTTCAATCCCTGGGTCAGGAAGATCCCCTGGAGAAGGAAATGGCAACCTGTGCCGGTATTCTTGCCTGGAGAATTCCATGGACAGAGGAGCCTGGTGGGCTACAGTCCACGGGGTCGCAAAGAGTTGGGACACTGCTGAGCATGTGTGTGCATGCGTGTGCACACACACACAGATGCCTGAAAGGCTATGGGGAGTGCAGGGGAGGGAGGAGGTGAAGGCAAGGCCAAGCGATAGGCTGAAAAGGCAGAGCCCAGACAGAGGCTCTGAGCCAAAGGAAGGGAGAAATTCAGAGCCCAGGCTGGAAATAGGTCCCCTTGCTGTGCCTTGCCCACCTCTTCAAGAAGCTGGGTTCAGGTAAACCTCAGCCACCCAGAGTTCCCATGGCAACCTGGAGACAAAATCAGCTGAGTACCTGGGCAAGCAGAAGGTGGAGAAGGGGTGGGGAGTGGGGGGCTGCTGACCTGATCAGTGTGCTGTGGGCTCCTGGGGTTCAGAACCGGCCACCCCTTCCCCCAGGCCAAGGGGTGGCCAGGAAATAAATGCTCCTACCCTCCAGGGCTCCTGATCTGACAGCCAAGTTAGGAGGGCCGTGTGGTTTCTTGAGGCTGCAGTAAACCCAGCCCTACTCTGGGTCCAGGCCTGTGTCCATCATCTCCCAACTGCCTTGGTCACTCCTCTGAGAGAGAAGGCAGGGCGACTCCCGTGACTGTGTCTCCTGCCACCCTCAGAGCCACAAGGCTAATTTTAGCCCTGACATCAGGCTATACCCAGGGTGTTGGGTGGAGAGGGCTGTGTGTCTGCCCAGTTCTAAATGCAGGCCCTGGGAGCCCAGCAGGAGGGCCTGATGGCTGGCCTTCCCTACCCGCAAACAAGCAAAGCAGCTCAGCTGAACAAGCCCTTCTGACACTCCCACCCCACCCCCACATCCCACACCCACCTCTCCACACCCTGGCCATGCCCTCAGCCCTCCAGGAGCTGACCTTGCCCACATTGGTGTCAACTCCCAAAGTCTGGACTCTCTTACCAACCAAGTTAGACTGGTTCGCAGTCAGCTCCCCGGCCCCCGCTCCCCCACGCAGAGCAGACAGGCTACACCATCTATGACAACAAAGATACGGTGCTTCCAGCAACCCCAGAACCACATGCTAAAATCCCAGTCTGTGGCTCAGATCAGATATCACCCCCTGCATGAGGTATCCCCACTCCTCAGTCAAAGCTGAGTTCTCCCTCCTCATACATCCCAAGCTCGTGTGGCTTGGACAGACTGTCTCCCACACGAGACTCTCAGCCCCTGAGAGCAGGGACTGAGTCTTGTTCCCCTCTGCCCGTACCCCTTCCCCCGTAAGCCCAGCATGGTGCTTGGCACACAGTAGGCATTGCTGGGTCCAGGTCAAGGAGGTCGAGGTGGGGGCTGCGAGTGTGACCTCTGAGCCAGAGGGGACAAGGTGGAGCCCAGCTCAGACACTAGCTTGCCCTGTGGTCATGGTCCCCTGTCCCCACTCCCACCCTGTTCTAAGGAAGACAGCCCCACTCCCAGGTCCATTCTGGGTCACTTGAAGCAGCTATGACCATTGAACCTCCGAGGCCACACCATGGGCCGACCATTGGCCTGGTGGGAAATGACTGGGCCAGACTGTCCCCCTAAGTGACTTGAACTGGGAACTTCCTCGCATCTTAGTCCATTCACAGCAGAGGCAGAAGCGAAGAGCATGTGCCTAGAGCAGCCAGGAGGTAGATCCAGAGCCTTGATGGGGAAGCAGGAGGTAAAGGTGAGGGGCAGGCAAGGAAGAGAAGGAACACACCTGTCCCAGGCTCAGCCTCAGCCCTCCCCCCGCAGGTGCCCCCACCTACCCGCTCAGTCCCCCCTGGCCCCGCCCCAACCCCTGCCCTGTGCCGAGGCCACTCTGCCTGGCAGGTTGGTGATGCTGTTTCTAGTGCCTGCAAGCCCCATCAACAGGCTCTGCACGCAGCCCGGGTGGTGGGTGACTGCCCAGCTCCCTCTTGCCTGGGGTGGGAGGGGGGCTCTCACTCAGGACAGGGAAGAAGAGGCTCGGGGACCCCAGCGCAGCCTGGAGAGCACTGTACCCTCCCAAGGAGGTCAGGGGCTTCTCTGCTGTCGGGAAGTGGGCTCCGAACACAGCTGTGGGCCCCCGCCCAAAGGAAGAGACACCCTCAGATGTGCAGGCTGCAGGGCTCAGTGTCTCCAAGTCCATGGTCCCACTCTGGGAGGAGAGACAGGGAGGGGCCCGGGACCTCCACCTGCCAGCCCACAGAGAAGGGTCCAGACTAGCCCCCATCAGGCAAGGCCTATGACGTCTCCAGGGGGCGCCAGAGAGCTCCCAGCCAGCAGTGGCCTCCGAGGCCCAAACCTGCCGCAAGTGCCCTGCTGTTTAGCTTCCTAGGCTGGGGGCCGGGGTCGTGCTGGGATGAGGCCAGAGACGAGGAGCCACCACTGGCCACAGAGTCCTCTCCCTGGGCTTCAGCTGCCCCTTGTGTGAGGGCAGGAACCAAGATGACCCCTCTGTCCCCCAGTCTGGACACTCTCCCAGGCAGGTTTGGAGCTTCTCCGAGTCCATCCAAGGGCTCCAGGGCTGGGCACACACCAGGCCTGGCAGAATGTGTCCCCTCCCTCCCCACAAGCCAGGCAATGCTGGAGGAGGGGAAGGCAGAGAGGCCCAGAGGCCCGGGATGGAGCCAGCCCAGGAATGACCACCCCCGCCGTGCCCCACACCCACCACGGGCGGCAATCCCCGAGGAGCCACTTCTGCAGGAGAAGGGGCCCAGGTGGCAGCTGGTGGTCATAAAGCCATCTCAAAAAAGGCTCCTAGCAGCCAAGCGTAAGTGCCTGGGCCACGGTGAGTAGTAGAGCCGGTAAATTACCACTGAGGGCTGCACACACACCCACTCTGTATTTATATCCGCCTTGGTGCCTGAAAATGGATATTTATGCATTTTCAATATTCAGGGCAAACGCTCCATCACTCAGAGCTGCATGGCTGCAGCACATTACCCCGGCCCCGCCGAGATATTCCTCTTCCACCTGACTTGCCAGCTCAGGAGCTTCCAGGTCGGGCCTGGACCCCAAGCCCTTGCAGAGCCCCCACCCCCATCTGCAGGCCTGTGTGCCCCAAGGGGGTGTGGAGGGAACAAAGGGCCTAGCCAGCCTCTCCTGCGAGCCCCGGGGCTCACTTTACAGACCAGCAGCCAAAGCTCAGAGAGGTTGGGTGGCCTGGGCAAGGTCACACAGCATCCCCTCTAAGCCAGGGTTACCGTCCCCAGGTCGAATGACTCCCGCGTCACCAAGGAAAGTGGCAGCATTGGGCTGTCTCTCCCGACCTCCCAACCTCTCTTTGCATCCTTTGCTTGAGGTCTGCCTCATCCTGGCTCTGATTTTCCCTAGATTCCACTCTGTGTCTCTGCGCCTGTCTGGCTGTCACCAGTTAGGTCTCAGTCTCTCTGGCATCTCTCTCTGACTCCTTTCTTCGTGTCTCCACCTCCGTCCCCTCTGGTCCCTGTGTCTCTCTGTGTCACCCACACCCACACCCCACGCACACCCCCTTTCTCTTCCTTGGAGCCTCTGTCTTTGTCCACCCCTGCCTCCCCGACTTTGTCTTGGGTCTGAGATCAGGGCAACAGGGCAGGGAGCTGTCCTGCTGTCCAGGAGGGGCCCCCTTGGGGAGCCATGTCTCCCCCACACTGGCCCTGTAAAGGGGAGCCCCACACCCCCTGAGCTGGAAGACCCACGGAGCAGAGTAGAGCTGTAGTGGGAGGCTCCGGAAGCGCAGATTGAGGCTCACTGGAAACAAGTGAGAGATGGGGTGCGTTCCCCATGTTGGGCTCCGCAAGGTTTCTGATCAGCCATCCGCTGTGACTTTAAAGGGCCCATCTAGTTTGTGACTGAGGTTGAGTGATGGGGTCCCTGGGCCCGCCCTTAGCTGAAAGGGTTAACGCATCTGCCTAGCCCCCCACCCCTCTCCACCTTCACCCCACCAGCTGCTCCTTTTCCTTTCTCCCTCTCTTTCTCTCTCCATCCATCCATCCCTTTCTCTCTCTGTCAGGAATGATAAGAATTAATTAAATGTGTCCTCAGCTCCTGTCTCCTCACTTCCCTCAGGGAATTTAACCAGTCCCAGCACCTCAGGCCTTGTTAGATTCCAAGAAAAAGAGAACCAATGGTGTATTCTGTTATATGTATGTGTGCACGTGGCTGTCCCTGCCCATAAACATGCACGCGGGGGCACGCGGTATGCTACTGAATGTTTCAGCGTGTCCGGTCTGCTGGTTCATCAACATGTACATGACTATGTACAGCTCCATATGCGCTCCTGAATCTAGAGACACATGTTGGGATGTTGGTGTGAATACACATACGAGTCTCTTGGTGTGGGCGTGGCATGTGAGCATCGTGTGTCTTCACATTTAGGTCCACTCTATTGAATCTATCCACTTGTACTGTGAGTCTGGGTAGACCTCTTAACCATGCAAGTCTGTTTGAAGGTAGACATACATGCCTCTGTATTCTGGGTGTGCCTGTGTGTGTGTGTGTGCACGCACACACACATATACCTATGTGTGCACATCTAATGGTATGCGTGCACTGGCGCATGAGCATGTCTGGGTGCACGTGGGCCGTGTGTGTGCAGTGTGCACACACCCACACACCCTGGCTGCCCTGCACACACATCTCCTTCCTGGCTGCCTGGGAGCCGGCAGCCTTGTCCCCGGCAAGAGCCACTGTGCCGCGTCTCAGGGGTGATGTCAGTGGCAGTAAGGGTGGCAGGAGCCCGAAGGTAGGAAGGTGGAAGTGGTGCAGGGGAAGGCACTCGCTAATGAGGCCACCTTCCTTGCCAGCCTGGGAGTTGCTGCCACTAATTAAGGCCTCAGTAAGCAGCTCCCCAGGGAAGGGCTGCTGACGGAGCCCTGCTCTCTCCCTCCCCCTGAGACCTCTTTCCCCACCTCCCAGCAGTCCTGAGATGCTACAGGAGCCCTGGGCACCAAGAAGGCAGACAGAGAGGAGGGCCAGTGCTTAGTCCACCAGGAGACCCAGGATGCCCACCTGCCTGCCATCAGTCTGCTGCCAGGAAGCCCACATTTCAGAGGACTCCTCTGTGTTAGGGCACGGTCACCAAAAGGCCTCTGGGAATCCAAATGTGCTCCTGGAGAAAGGAAAGTCTACACACCCTCACCCTCACAGACACCAAGCATGCCCCTGTAACATGAGCACTAGACTGGGAGTCAACTGGGTCGGCGGATAATCCCGGTGCTGTGTGACTTTAGGCAAGTTCCCATACCTCTCTGGGTCTTGGTTTCCTTGTCTGTAAAGCAGGGGAAGAAGACTTGCAATGCAGAGGACGCGGGTTCCTTGCAATGCAGGGGACATGGGTTTGATCCCTGGTCGGGACCCCACATGCCACAGGGCAACTCAGTCTGCACTGGGCAGCTCTGGTGCCCTAATGCCAGTACTGGAGAGTCCATGTGCCGCAAGGAAAACTCCCGCATGAGATCCGCATGCCACAGTGAGGATCCTGCATGCCCAAACTAAGACCAGACACAGCCAAATACATAAATATTTTTTTAAAAGAATGGTGAGACACAAGACTGTTTCAGATAGTACAGAGACGGGCATCTGCTATGTGTTTATTTTCATGTGTATATTCTCATGCGTATGTGTGTGTTTGTGTGTACTTAGCACATCAGACCCCTGATTTCACAAATATTGCTTAAGAGAAGGCAGTGAGCCAGTTTGAAGAAAAATGTTCAGTAAATGAGAAGAAAACCTGGCATCTGAGTGTGACAAAGTCCTGATGGAAGTTGACAAGTGACTGCAGCCCCAGGCCAGAGGGTCTCTGAGGCCCTTCCCTCTCCAAGAAGCGGTGGGTTCAGACCCCCCAGGCCCCCCAGAATGAGAAATACACAGACCGGGCCCTGGTTTCCACCTTGTCCTCATCAGCACCAAGATACACCATCACCAGGAGCGGCAGGAAAAGTTGCTATGAAGTAAGTGGGGTGGTCCTTCCTCCATATGACCTCAGAGGACACAGAAAGTGTCCACACGCATGACCCCTGGTGTGATTCAGCCCAGATCAGGCCAGGGCACAGGACTGACCCAGACTGAAGGCAGATGTGGCCGGGGTCTTGACAGAGATGGCTCAGGCTGGGCCTGGCATGTGTGGGGGATCAGCAGCCACACTTCCCATAGAGGCTAAGGGGAGGTGCTGAGCGCCCCTGGGCCAGTGAATAAGCTCTTCCACCTGTGCTGCCCAGGGGAGAGCCACCTGTCCCACGGCCCCAATGTCTCTGTCCTCCAAGTGGCCGGGTGTGAATCACAGGGATTTACAGCCCAGCCTCAAGTGGGATTTATGGGTCTGCCTCAAGCCTGGCCAGCGGGGAGTGGCCGCCCATCAGTCCCCGATTGCGGCTGATTGATGAGGATGTTTCCTGCCAAGAAAAATCCCCTCTGTGGCACGCAGCTGAGAGAAAGGCTCCAAGGCCCAGGGGCCAGCCCCTCACCCCACACCTGTCCCCAGTCTGGTCCCGTCTCCTGCACTTACAGCTCACACCTTCCCACGATCCCCCCAGCCCCACACACTGACACCCAAACGGTAGGTGCACCCAAGGGTCCCAGCTTCCAGGCCAGCATTCCACCTTTCCAGACCTGCCACTTGCTCATCCCTGGGAACAGTGCCCTTCAAATAAATCCATCCCAGGGCTCAAGGCTGGACATGCCAAGTTGCAGAAGGAATTTCTGAAGGAATCCAGAACACACACACACACACACACACACACACACACACACACACATACTTCACAGATGAAGAACCAAAAGTCCAGAGAGGGATGGGCCTTGCCCAGAGACACACAGCAGCGCAGTGGTGGGGCTGAGACCTGCGCCCACAAGACCCTGAATGAGTCAAGTCAGTGTCTGATCCCAGCTGATTGTCCTATAGCCTCTAGGATAGTTTTCATCTCTAGATAAGGGCTCCTCTTCTCCAGAGAATTCACAGACCTGAGTTTGAATTTCTGCTCTATCAGTTTCTATCTGAGAGTCACCATTTCTCTGTGCCTGATTCTTCACCTGAAAAGTGAGGTTCCAAAATAGTCCTGACCTCTTGGGGTCATTATGAGGTTCAAGTGATACAATATAGGTGAAGTCCCAGGGCAGAGCTGGATTCCTCTCTGGCAGTGCTCGATAGGTGTTGGAGATTGTCCTCCTTCATCCCTGTTGTCTCAAAAGGCCCCCTGCTCCCTGATTTGCTAGGGGTGGGGGTAGGGCAGTTTAGGGCAGGTGGAGCAGGAGGAAAAGGAGAGGGAACATGTAGGGCTGCAGAACAGGAGCGAGACCCCTTCCTGCTGAAGGAAATCCTGGAAGGCTGCCTGGAAGAGGTGACATCAAGCAGAGGATGCAGAGCTCTACCTCTCTTACTCTGAGGCTATCTGGGGACTTCCTGAACACCACAGGGCTAAGGGAAAGTACCCTGCCCTGAAAACCAATCCCAGCCCCAGACCAGCCCCAGCACAAATTGCTTCCTTGAGTGATCTGGGGGCAAGTCCCTCTCCTCTGTCAGTCAATCAGTCAGTCATGTCCGACTCTTTGCGACCCCATGAATCGCAGCACGCCAGGCCTCCCTGTCCGTCACCAACTCCCGGAGTCTACCCAACCCCACGCCCATCGAGTCGGTGATGCCATCCAGCCATCTCATCCTCTGTCGTCCCCTTCTCCTCCTGCCCCCAATCCCCCCCAGCATCAAGGTCTTTTCCAATGAGTCAACTCTTTGCATGAGGTGGCTGAAGTACTGGAGTTTCAGCTTCAGCATCCTCTCCTCTGTAGGCACCTGCAAAACAGGGCCAGGCAGGACCAGACCGCACTCTCTAGAAGGCATCTTCCAGTTCTGACCTTTAGATAAGCGCATCCAGCCCCATCCCATGCAGTACCCAAATCTTGCCACTGGGTGGCAGCAGGGAGCAAAGCCGGAGTCTGGCCTCCCCGTGGCTGCTGCTGACCAGTCCCTGCCAGCATCACCAGATGTTCTTTGCTTCCCCACGCCCTCAGCTGACTCTCCCACGAGCCAGAGCTGAGGGATCACCCACATCCAGACAAGCGCTTCTCCCCACAGCCCTGCAGAGCAGCCTGCATTCTCTACTTCTCAGATGAGAAAACCGAGGCCAGAAGAGGGAAGGACCTGTTCAAGGTCACACATCACGCATGACAGAGCCAGATCTCTAACACTTTTTCCCAGCCCCCAGCCCCCTAGCAGAGGCCATGTGAAGGGAGGATTGGAGTCAGGGAAGCTTGGGCTGAAATCCTGGTGCCCCCACCCCTAGCTGTGCATTATCACTAGACAGGCTCCCCACCCTGTCTGATCCTCAGCTTATGTAGATGTGTGGTGCCTGGCAAGAACTGAACACACAAAGCTACTTCTTTGTTTCCAGTATATCTGACACCCCACGAGAGCAGACACGTGTCTATCTGACTCACCTTGGCATCCCCAGAGCCTGGCGTGGGGAGGATGTTCAGAGAATAATAGCTACCCAGAGGCTCTCTCCCTCCTGGCCCTGTCTGGCACTCAGTATAAGGGTCTCCCCCTCCTCAAGTCCCCTCTACCCTCTGGGAGATCAGCCCTTTCCCTTCCCCCTCCCCTTGGCAGCCCACACCCACCCAGGCCCTGAAGCAATAGCCCCTGTCCCCCCACCTTTCCTCCCCACGTCTCTCAGCCCCCGCTGTTCTCCGTCCCTGCCTCTCCTTCGGTCCCTCTCTCCTGCTGAGTCCCTGCTCTGCACCGTACACTGTGTTTACAAGAAAACCATGACAGTTTTTTATTTCTCTCTTTTGTCTCCCATCCTCCCCTGAAGGGAAACGTGCTTCCACTCCCCTAGGAAAAAATGAAGGCTCCAGAGGAGAAACCGCAAACAAAGGACAGTAGGCCCCGTGGGTACCCCCCAGCCCCACCCACGGGCCACACGCACACGCGCGCCTACCCAATCCTCCTCTTGTGGGGGCCTCCAAGAGCGGCTCTGTTGTTTTGGGGGTAATTGAAAGTGTCGATCTTTATTCTAGAGGATAAACTAGGCAGAGAGACACGTGGAGCAAGAGGCAGACAGAGAGAAGAGAGCGGAGGGAGGCAGAAAGACACAGGGGAGAAGACCCAGATGGAAGAACATGGACTCGGCAAGGAGAGGAGAAGCCGGAAGGAACAGGTCGGCAACAGATTCTGCCTCCAGCGAACTTGGAGAGGCAGCTTCTGACCCCTCTGGGAAGCCAGGAGCATTTGTCCACCAACTAGCTTCCCGTCCCCACCCCAGCCAAGGACCAAGAACAGGAGGGGTGGGCGCAGGGAGAAGGGGTCTGACTTGTCTTGGTCAGTGAGGGCTCACCACCCAGATGACTGGAGGGCTGCTCCTCAGCCCCCCACCCTGGGCTGGGAATCACGCCCACGCCATCCTGAGCCCAGAGACCCTCCTGAGCTCCCTGCCTGCAGCCCACCCCACCCAAACTGCACCTGGGCATGTCGAGTGGCGGGGAGAGGGGGCTTCTCATGGTTTATCTGCTCTGATTCTCCGGGGCAGTGGACTGTGAGGGAGCCTGGGGAGAGGTGAGTATGTGTGTGAGATAAGGAGGTGCTTGGAGAGAGCAGGGTGTGGATAGTAAACATACATGTGTGTAGTGTGTGTGTGTCTGTGTGTCTGCGTGGGCTTGGTGTCGGGGCATGTGTGTGGAGTAGGGCGTGTGGTCTGAGCATGTGTGTGCATGCGTGTGCACGTGTGAGCAGTGCTGTAAGGAGCGTCTGTGCCTTGTCCCCACGCATGTGTGGGTAAAGGACAAGTGTTTGCACACAACCCCTACCTGTGAGGCTGTGAGCGGTGTGGCAGTGTGTTCCCACGAGCAGGGCCCCTCTTTGACTCCTGGCCCAGGGCCACCATCGCCCCAGCTCCTGGGAGCCAGAGTAACCTCTGGCCCTCAGGGTCCCTCCAGCAACAACAGAAGGATGGCCACCTACCCACTCCCCCACAACCTGGCCAGTGTCCAGGAGGGTCATGTGACTGAAGTTTTACAACCAAGCCCAGGCAGGGGTGACCCATGGAGGCCAGGGCTCCCCCTACCCCCAGGAGAGATGGGCAGAAGCTCTGGTAGGTGTCCTGCCATGCACGTGACCCTCACCACCTTCCTATGTCTGCCCACGCCTGAAGAGCACTGCTTCTCATCCTCCCACCCAGACACCCTCTGAACTCCTGGAAGGTGTGGCTGGGACTCTGAGGCACACTCAGAGCTTGGCACAGGGCAGGAGCTCAGCAAATGTTTGCTGAATGAGTGAACGATCGTGTCTGCGTGATCTGGGACCTAAGTACCTGAGGGTACAGGCTGAAGTCCTGCAAGGGTGGGACCAGGGCTTCCGGCCAGGTCAAGCATGGCTCCCAAGTTGTTCAGAAGGGGTGCAGTCAGCACCCAGACAGCCCCGAGAGGCCATGCCCACTGACCTTCTCCAGGTCATCTACCTAGTCACCACCACAGGGGAGGCAAGGCCAAGAGCTGGGGACTGCTTGGTCCAAAGGTCTGTCTCAAGCTAAATGACCCTCTCACTTCATGGGCTGAGGCACCAGGGAGGCCCCATTCATCTTCTCCGGAGGCCACAGCCCATTATTTGTGGGCCCATCTCTCTTTTGAACATCTTCATCCCCCTGGGGCTTCCCTGGCAGTCCACTGGTTAAGGCTCTGTGCTGCCAATGCAGGGGGCATGGGTTCACTCCCCTGGTCGGGGAACTAGGATCCTACATGCTGCATGGTGCAGCCAAAAAATAGAAGGGAAAAAACTACATGTGTCAAAGATTCATACTGAATCCTCCAGGCTGCTATCCTTCCTTGGGAACCACAAACCAAGGGTTAGTTCTAGCTCTGGGGCAAATACCCAGCCCTGGCCCATCCTTATCTGGTAGCATCTGGGGCCACTAGGCTGAAGGTCTGCCCCAGACCGAGCCACAGAGGTAAAAACTAACATTTAGTCCTAATATAATATAACATATTAAGACTATGTAAGTCCTAAAATAACTCACCCCAAACTGAGCCTGACTCTGCTTACCAAACCCAATCACACTCTGAGTCCTGACCCCGTCACACACTTAGCCCTGACCCTGATGACATACTGAGCCCTGATCCTGGTCACACACTGAGCCCTGACCTTGGTCATGAACTGAGCCTAGACCTTTATTTAGAGACAGGCCATTATCTTGTCATCTGGCCAAAGCTATTTCCCTGGCTCTGGGCCTCAGTTTTCTTCTTTTTTCTAATGGAGGGCCTTGGAATGACCTGATCATTAAATCAGAAAACCCCTACTCAGAGGCTGGCCTGTAGTTTCCCCGACCTGGTGACAGTGGAGAGCATCAGCCGCTGCCACCTGCCAGCCCCCGCCCCCAACCAACACATTCAGCCCAAGCATCACCAATTTTTGCAGCCACCATGATAAATGGCATTGTCGGCAAAACGACGTCTTTCTAATCTGCTGCAAGACAGATGGGTCCCCGAGCTCACTGGCTGTCTCTCAAGCCTGCCCAGACCAGACTTGTGAAGGAGTGGGGAGGATAGGACAGACACAATACCCCAGGCCTGCACACTGGGGTGGGAAGGGGAGGACATTTCAAGCCCAGAGTCAAGAATGACCCCAGTGGGGTTTTCTACAAACCCCCCTTTTTAAATATTCAGTTGTTTGTTTCTTTTTAATATTCCAAAGATAGTCTCTGCTCCTTTCTACCTAAAGTTAGTTCTTCAATACCATTTTCATTTTCAGTTAAAACCTGAATATTGGACTTCCCTAGTGGATCAGTGGTAAAGAATCCTCCTGCCAACGTAGGAGACGCGGGTTCGATCCCTGGTCCGGGAAGATCCCACATGCCGCAGAGCAACGAAGCCTGTGCACCACAACTATCGAGCCAGTACTCTAGGGTCCAAGAACCACGGCGTGAGCCCACATGCCGTGACTAATGAGCCCATGTGCCCTAGAACCCATGCTCCACAACAGCAGAAGCCACCGCAGTGAGCAGCCCGTGCACCGTGACGAGAGAGTAGCCCCCACTCACGGCAACTGGAGAAGAAAGCCCATGCAGCAGCAAAGACCCAGCACAGCCAAAAATGAATAAACAACATTTTAAAAATAAAGATAAAACTTGCATATTGCTCAAATTCGCAGGATGAGCCATCAGACACTGGTTCCTAGTGGCCCCTTCCTCCTGTCTCCCTCTGCTTCGGGGACAGGGGCTGCGGAGGAACTTGCCTCTGCCTGAGCCATCAGGTCTGGGGCAGATTCAGCCTCCCCTCTTGCTTCCCTAAGCCCCCCTCCCTCCACAGTTCCTGCTGCCCTTTTCTCACTTCCAGGGGCTGTAGAGCAGCAGGGCCAGTGCTCCCCACATCTCCTGTGGCCAGGGGAGATAGGAGAAGGGCTTGTCTTAGGGATGAGGGCAATCAGAACAGGGGATCTGGATACCAAGAATTAAAGAAGGACAAACACCAGCCCCCAAGACCCCAGCCTCCCCAGAGACCAGCAGGAGAGCGGGCACCAGGCAATTCAAAAGCTGCAAAGCCAGAAGGGGTGGGAGCTCTGAGCGCTGCCTGGACTCATGAGTGAGGCAACACTGCCCCCTACTGGTCAGTTCACAGCTCTCCCCTCTCCTCTGCTGCCAGACACTAGAGCTAAGACACTAGAGCTTAGACACTAGGGCTAAGTGGTTGGGGCGGGGACACACTGGTGACTCCAAAGACAGCATGTGACATACAGACCCTCCTCCCAGCAGCTCCCTTCCCCTTTCCTTCCCCCATACGCTGATCCCTAGCCTCCAGGTTCTGCCCATCTTGCCCAACCTGCTCTCACTGCCCAAGGAATTCTGAAAAGACCACATCTCCTCCAGCCCCAACACCCTGAGGACAAATCCTGAGTCCCCGTCAAGCTGCCCACCATCTGGTCTCATTGCAGGCCAGCCTCCAAGAGCCTAGATGCCCGCCCTCTGAGCCCGCCCTGGTTCCCTACTCTTGTACCCTTGGGTCCCACCTGTGTGCCATCCTCTTCATCTTTACCTCCACCAATGATATGCTCCATGCTACTCACAGTCTCTGCTCATTCCTGGGGTTCCTCCCCCAGGAAAACTGCCCTCCCCCCATCCCCAACCAGCATGGCCCCTCCTTCCTGTGCGCACACCCACTCACCCTGCTCCTCACTCCTCTCTCGGATGCTGGCCACCATCTGGGATCAGAATCAAACAATTCAGGGGCTGGATGGAACTTGGCCATCCCCTAGGTGCCTCCTCCCCGCTCACCGAGGCCCAGAGAGGTGTGTGAGCTGCACAAGGCCACACAGAACTCCAGGGGCAGATGCGGGGCCGGAACTCAGCTCCCCGGAGTCTCTACCCAGAGCTCCTTGGGGGACACAGAGCTGTCTCCCCTGATGAGCCACAGCAGAACATCTCCTGGACAAGGACCTCTCCTACACCTCCCAGTATCCCCAGCTCCTCACCCAGGGCGGGGCCCAAAGAAAGCAGCTGTGTTTGCAAAACCAAGGAATAAATAAATGAAAATATTTATCTAACGCCTTCTACGTGCTGGAGACAGCAGGCACCAGCTCTGCTACTTAAAACCTGAGTAAGTTGCTCAATTCGGTATAGAAAAATAACTTCTGGGGACAGGGTGGTGGGGGGGAGTGACCAGGTGGGGCCTCAGTCACGAACGTCGACGATCAGCGGGCATAGGTGGGCCGAATGCTTGATGCCCATGGTGAAAGCGGGAGGGCGGGGCTTGTGTACCATGACCTGCTGGACATTGTGGGAGCCGGGGCCAGGCCGAGGTGTGTGGTCCGCCAGGTAGCCAAAGCGCTTGGCCATGCTGTAGACGGGGCCGCGGTTCTGATAGACGGACGGCTCCGGCCGGGTGTATGCAGCTGGTCCGGGGCCTGTTGCCATATTCTTGTAGAACCAGTTCTTGTCCAAGTGGGCCAAGCTATAGCAAGGGGCAGCTTTGTTGGCAGGGAGGTTGGGCCCCAGCAGGAGTGGCATCTGGTACTGGTTGGGGCCCGGATTGGGGTCCATCACTCGGTATGGGCACCGGAAGCCAAAGGAGTACTCAGGAGCCCTGCGTTCCCCAGGCGGGTGGGTCTTCTCCAGGTGGTAATGGCAGGGCGCTGGGGTGGGGCTCAGACCTGAATGTAGGCGAATGAAGGGAAGGGGTCTCAGGGCCGGAACCAGGCTGAATCTCCTGGTGACCAACTAACGAGTCTAGGGAGGGGGCAAGGTCTTGGTGAGCCTGGTGTGACTTTACTATAACCACCTTAGCGTCGGGCGGGAACATCACCTCCCTGCATGCGGCTCTGGGACGAGGGTGGGGAAGGACTTCACCATCCTGGCATCAGGATTGTGACACTGTCTTCATAATATAAAAAGCCCGAGCATCATCAGAACGCCACCCTTGGCTGTCATTGTCCCTGTGACAGCACCAAGAAAACGTGCTGGAATCAGTAGTCTGTGAACTCATTAGCATAACGCGAGCCCTGTGATATTTTTACCATATCACCCTGCAACATACATGGAACATTGGCCTCCAGACATTAAGTACTGTGACCCAGACGCGGTGACATGGGTGTCTTGAAGTGACCTTGCACCGAGGTGCCAGCATCTGCAGACACATCTGGCGAAGGGAGTCATGACCCCTTTGCTCCTGCTTGTGCCCTAAGCGTGGACCCCCACCCTCCAACCTCCCAGCCCCCAATCTCCCACCCCCGACCTTCCTCTTCCGGCCCATCTTACGCAGATTAGAGATGTGCTCTGCCATGGGAACCTGAGGACAGCTGGCCATCCCAAACCGAGTTATCTTAGGATCCAAGAAATAGCAAGGCCCGGGGCTTCGTATGTCCATGATCCCTGCAAGGCAGCCAAGGAAAGGGCCGGTCACCCCAGAGGCCACCCCAGGGTGAGTCTGGCCTCTGCCTCCAGGCAAGACCCCCCTACCCCAGAAAAGGATGGAGGGTGCCTTCCTAATGCCTTGGGCTCTTGGGGATTTGGGGAGCCTTTATTTCCTCATCTGTAAAATGGATGTTTTAACACATGGCCTAACATTCTCTAAAACTTGTTCAGAGGAACAGATAAAGTAACAGCTGCCAGGGACTGGTGCCAAGGTGACAATAACAGGCATGTGTGTGTGTGTGTGTGTGAAGTCACTTCAGTTGTGTCCGACTCTTTGCGACCCCATGGACTGTAGCCCGCCAGGCTTCTCTGTCCATGGGATTCTCCAGGCAAGAATACTGGAGTGGGTTGCCACGCCCTCCTCCAGGGGATCTCCCCAACCCAGGGATCGAACCCATGTCTCCTGCGGCTCCTGCATTGCAGGTAGAATCTTTGCCGCTGAGCCACCAGGAAAGCCCATGGTGGCTATTATTAGAATGAAGAAAGACCCAACCCCAGAAAGGGCGGGGTTTCCCCTGCTGAGAAGGGTGTGTTACCCCAGCGAGGTGCCTGGATCTCAGACCCCCAGATACACACTGCTGCCTGCTCTCTCACCAGCCGTGGCCATCAGCCCCAGCTCTTCGCCGGCCCTCGGCTCCCTGCCTTCCAGGGGGTTCTAAGCTATCCGGGAGGCCCTGAGTCCACCACTCCCACCTCCTTCCCTCCACCCCATCCCTCAGTTATTCCTGCCCAGCTGCTTTGGCACGTGAACCCACAGCCGTCAGAACTGAAGGGCGCTGGCCAAGGACCAGTCAGAAAGGAGGCCTTGCCCGCTGGATGCAACAGGTCACTTCACAGCTCCCTCAGGAGGGCCAGCTGGGAGGTGCCTTCAGAGGGACGGGTAACTTGGCCCCCTGCCGACTTCCTTCTGGACCTAGCAGGCCACCTGGGTGTCCCACTCAGGACAGGCCTGGGCTCCCGGGGACCTGTGGCTACAGGTAATGACTCCTCCCCTTTCACACCGCCCCAAACATCCAATATTAATAACCCTACGCCCGTGGGGACAACGGGTGTGGCGAGCACTCACGCTTCTCCGAGTGCTGGGCATGCAGGGTATAGGCCGGCTCCTGGAACATGGAGACGTCATGGTCTATGTAGCCCGTGCAGGATGGCCGGAGGTACTTGGCAGGCCCCGGACCTGTGAGCACAGAGAGAGAAGCCCTCAGCCTGGGCCTGCCAGATCAGAGGCAGGGAAAGCCCTGAATACGGTATGCTTAAGACCACTGCAGGAACTTCCCTGGTGGGCCAGTGGCTAAGACTGCACTCCCAATGCAGGGGGCCTGGGTTCAATCCCTGGTCAGGGAGCTAGATCCCACATACTGCAACTAAGAGTTCACATGCAACGACTAAATACCTCATGAGCCACAACTAAGACCTGGTGCAGCCAAATAAATTAATATTAAAAAAAAAAAAAACAAGAACACTGGGGTCTTTGCTCCTCCTAATGTCACACTGCCACAAATCCCACTATCGAGCCGCTTCCTTTGGGGAAAATTAATGTTCCTAGATAAAATGCAATTTCTCTTGGACAGGCAATGCATAATAAGAAAAGTAATAGTTACAAGTAACTGAGAACTTATTCTGTGCCGAGCACTATGCTAAGCACTTTCTATGGGTTATCTCAGTTAAGCCTCTCAAGAACTCTGTGAGATACATATTCTTGTTTTTCCTATCTTATAAATGTTCAGCCTCTAACTGAAATAGAAATATCAATTCACACAAAGTCACACAAGCTGGTCTTATGAAAATTCTAAGACATCAGCCAACAGAGCCCAAACATTTAATCACATACTAAACAACCCCCACGTACAGCAAAAGCCAGTCATCAACAATGTAGTAAGAATTAGTTTGTCTGCTTTCAGTTGAGAGTAAGACTCAAGCGAAGTGAGGAAAGCTAATATGGACTAAAGATGCCATTGAATCCTTAGTCTTTTTCCAAAACTGGCCTCACTTCAAACCCCTTCCCACCACCCTCCCCAAATTCCCAGCAGTTAATTCTGCTTGTGGAGTTTAGCTTGGAAGTGCAGATCTTCTGTGGCTTTGAGAAGAGCCTGAAGGGGTTTTGTAAGAGGCAGGGCTGCAAGGTTAGGACACCTTCAGCCACTCTTCAGAGAGAGGAATGAGCGCAAGCCCAGGTCAGGGGTCTGCTCTCACCTTTGAGCATCGCCAGGACCACAGGGATCTGCTTTATCTCATGCCCTGAGGACACTGGCACCTTTTTCTCTGGCTGCTGCCCATAGAACACAGGGTTCTTGACGCCCTTGGACAGTTTCATGTCTGGGGCCAAGCGGAGGGGCAATAGCAGCTACTGAGAGACCTGCAGCAGCGGGCAAGGAGCTGGGCCTGGGTGAGACCTGTTCCGGGCACCCTTGCCCAAGCCCCTGTGTCTACTCTCTCTCTCCCCGACACCACAGGCGGCGTGAGGGCTGAGAAGGAAAGCAGTCCTCCTACTTGAGCAGCTGAAGCTGTCTGGGGTGCAGCCAGCTGCAGGGCCCCACAGGCAGGAGCTAAGGATGACATCACTGCAGAACTTGGATGTGAAACCCCAAGTGTTTATTTCCTCCAGTTGCCGTGGCGCCTGGACTGTGGCATAGAAATTCTACACTGGAAGCAAAGCTGTGGAACCCTGAGAACTCAACCCCACTGTCCCTGTTCCCAACCTGGCTAAGTAGCCTGAGGGGCCCCAGGACCCTGGATCAGAAAGCAGAAAGGGCAAAGTGGAGTGACAGACCCAGCTCTTCACTCTGGGTTTGTTGTTGTTCAGTTGCTCAGTTGTGTCTGACTCTTTGCAATCCCATGGGCTGCAGCACACAGGCTTCTCTGTTCTTTACTATCTCCCAGAGCTTGCTCAAACTCACGTCCATCAAGTCGGTGATCCCATTCAACCATCTCATCCTCTGTCGTCCCCTTCTCCTCTTGCCATCTATCTTTCCTAGCATCAGGGTCTTTTCCAATGAGTCAGCTCTTCACGTCAGATGGCCGAAGTATTGGAGCTTCAGCTTCAGCATCAGTCCTTCTAATGAATACTCAAGGGTTGATTTCCTTTAGGATTGACTCGTTTGATCTCCTTGCAGTCCAAGGGACTCTTACTCCTGGTGGGTGCCCTGGAGGTGGTGAAACAGTGGACAGGTCACGGGTGAGGGATTCTTGCTACCTGCCCAGCCCCCTGGAGTGGTGGTCTACTCTCCGCCCCTCCCACCTATCCCCCAGATTCTGGACATGCCCCCCACTTCTATCACAGTCTACTTTTTTCTCGGGAAAGTATCAGGCCAATTATTTCACCCTAAGGTGTGACTGTCTGATAACTTCTCAGATTCCTATCCCAGGGATGGTGTCTTTAGGGATCCATGTCTAGGAATATTTGACTGCTGCTGACATCTCGAGCAGGGAATGGGTGCAAATAAAGGAGGATGGAGGGTGGGGCTGAGGCCTCAAGAAGCTACTCCCTGGGGCTTTCCTGGTGGCTCAGTGATAAAGAATCCACCTGTCAATGCAGAAGATGGGGGTTTGATCTCTGGTCCGGGAAGATGCCACACACCTCAAAGCAACTAAGCCCAAGCACCGCAACTATTGAGCCTGTACCCTAGAGCATGGGAACGGTAACTATTGAGGCCACGCGTGCCACAGCTACTGAAGCCCACGCGCCCTAGAGCCTGTGCTGCACAGCAAGAGAAGCCACCGCAACGAGAAGCCCGAGCACTGCAACTACAGAGTGAGCCCCACTCGCTGCAACTAGAGAAAAGCTCGCGTGCTTCAATGCATGCATAGCCAAAAAATAAATAAAATTACTTTTTTAAAAAAGAAGAAGCTACTTCCTGTGCTTGTGGTCAAGAGCATCCCCTGAGTGGCGGGAGTGTAAGAGCAAACATTGAAGAATAGGGAAGATGTTTAGCTGCCAGGTGATTGATGGATGAGCCCCGGGGCTGAGGAAATGCTCCACACCCCCTCATCCCAAAAAAACAGGAGGCTCGGTGGCCCTGGGGCCTGCTTCACCTACCAGTTCACAGCTCAGACCAGGGATATGATCTAGAGTGGTTTCCATATTGGGCACAGATGACCACCGGCTTTACAGAGGGTGTCTGTCATAGCCCCGGTACACAGATAATACAGTTGAGGACTCGAAAGGGCCCAAGACTTGCCCAAAACTTCCCATCACATTAGTAGCAAAGACGGGACCAGAACACAAGCCCCAGAGCTCTCTTTGGATCACAGCCTCTGATCAAATGGAAACCAAACCATGCTCTGAACTCATTCCAACCAGCAGGCACAACGAGGACCCAGAGCAGACCAGCCAGGTACGCTGCATGCTTCAGCCCCCCACTTGTGGGGCTGAAGACTTGAAACAGAGGGCGGGGTGCCCACACCCAGCACAGCAATTCTTTCCTGTGTCTTTCTCATCACCCGAGGGGCAGCAAAGCCTTTGATTTCTGGAGGGGGAGGGCTGGGCAAGGCTGGGATTGGCCCAGCCTCAGCTGGCCTCGGGCCACGGGCGGTGCCGCCTCCTCACCCTCATCCTTGCCAGCTTTTCCTGCTGGAAGTTGCAGCCTGCTGGGCCCCAGTCCTGATGGTCCCCTCATACTAACAGGGGCCAGATGTTGGGCTGCGGCCTTCACCATCCTGGGCTGGTGGAGAGTGGTGGTCTCCAAATATCTCAGGCCCAAGGAGCCTTTCTGACCCCGCTACACACACTGTTGCTGTCTGCCATCCTTGTGCCTGGTTCTTTTAGGGAAACTGAGACACTCTCCACCCTGGAAGGTCACCCCATTTCCACTCCAAAGGCTCCCTTCCGTCCAACTTTAACTGAAACTTAGTTGACCCTGGAGAAAGCCCTCAGTTCTCTCCAAAGCTACTGCTCTGTTCCTCCGAGCCCAAGGTGGAGCGGGTCGCTGGTCCCCTGGGTATCCACCCAGGCAGTGTCGCCTCCCTGACCAGGGCATGGCTCCGTGAAGACCCCAGGATCCAGGTTGCCCCTCCTCATCTCTCAGAATTGCCATCTGTCCTGACTTACAAACCTGGCAGCCTTGACTCATGGTCTTCTTCCCCACCCCCAACTCCTGCCATTACCCTGATCACTTAGGCCTCCCCAGGGACCACTCACCACTCTGGGCCTCCCAGTTCCCAGACCTCCTTCTCCCAGAGTCTCCAAATGCCTTCTCTCCACTCCCTCCCAGCTACCCTCCCCAGCACATTCTGGGTTTCTCACCCTCCTCTCAGGAACACCATCCCCTGTTCTCACCATTCCACTTCTGCCTGCTATCACCAAGACTCCATCAGTGACCCAGCACCTCCCCCCGCTCCTCTTTCAGGCTGCCCACCTTGTCCAACACCTTTGCTGGTAAATCCCAGCCCTGAGTCACCACATCTGACCTGCCCTCCTGCAAGACCTGTTGGGAATAGACTCATGGTCCCCAGACCCTGGACTTGAGTCCATGCCACCCAGCCACCCACCTCCGTGCTGGTCAGCTTGCTCTCTCCCTCTCCCCAGAGATCATTTCAAACATGGTTTATTCCCCTCCTGGTACCTGGCCCTCCCTCCAGCCCCCTGCTCTGCATCTTGCTCACAGAGCGCACAGAGGCCGTCAGACTGACCTTGGACTCAAAGCCTCCTTCCCACAGTCAGAACCACCAGCTTCCACTGGCACCTGCTCCTGCTTCCCTCCTGGGGCTTAGGAGGGCCCACCAAGACCCTTTCCCATCTCCTCTGCATCTCAAGAATATTTCACTGTCCACTGCCATCCTCTCCTTTAACCCCTCACCTGGCCCTTCCCATCACACTCTATATACTTTGCATCTCTCCCATCTATTAAAAATCATCTAGCACAGGGGGCTATATTCAATATCCTATGATAAACCATAGCAGAAAAGAATATTTTTTTTGAAAAAAGAATGTCTATTTGTGTATAACTGTGTCACTTTGCTCTAAAGCAGAATTGGCACACATTGTAAATCAATCCCACTTGAATAAAAAAAATTTTTTTTTAATTACTGCTATAGACAAAAAGACAAATTTTTTATAGAAAAAAGATAATTAAAAAATTAAAAGTATCTCCCTGGTTGCACACACCTCTCCCCAGTCAGCTTCCCCTAAGAGGCGTTTTCCCTGCTGTCTCATTCTCACCTCCCTGTAACACTGACTCCCTACAAGCTGGCTTCAGGCCCATCCTCCACCTAAACTGTGACCCGCATGTGGAAGCTGCCGCCAATGGCCACTTCTCACCCTCATCAGATTGGCCTCTCAGGAGCACTGGGCCTCAATGACCCATCACTCCCTCCTTCTTGCAGCCCCTCTTCCTGGTTCCAAGATGTTCTGGTCTTCCTCCCATATCCCCATGGCCCCTTCACAATCCCTGGCTCTTCTTCTTTAACCTGACCTGTCAGTGCGGGCACACTCTCATTAATTACGAAGGGAAAAATGAGAAAATACAGGGAGAATCCTGGCAGGCATCACCTCAACCAAGTGTTGGAAGTTAACATCATCGACAATGGGACAAAATAGATGCTGTGTACCTCCCGAGAGGATGCACTGAGAAGGACACGAATCAAGACTTCCCTGGGGGTCCAGTGGCTCAGAATCCACACTCCCAATGCAAGGGGCCCGGGTTCCATCCCTGGTCAGGGAACTAGATGCCATGCGCCATAGCTAAGAGTTTGCGTGTCGCAACTAAAGATCCGTCATGCCACAACAAAAACCCGGCACAACCAAACAAACCATTTTTTAAAAAAGGACATAGGATCACTTCTGGGGTGCTCCCACCGAAGATACATAAACCTCATTCTACAAAGAAACCAGATAAACTCAAATCAACATTCATGTTACAAAATAACAGGTCTATACGTGCCCAAAATGACAATATCATGAAAGACAAAGAAATACTGAAGAGCTTTTCTACAATAATGGAAACTCAAGAAATAGGACAACTAAGTGTAATGTTAGAGCCAGGATTTTCTTTTGCCAGCAAGGATATTATTGGGGAATTGAAAGAACCAGAAAAAAGTCTGTGGCTAGTTAAAAGTAGAATACCAACCTTAATTTCCTGATTTGGGTCATTGCACTCTGGTTCGGAAAGAGAAGGTCCTTGTTCCCAGGAAATACACACTGAAGCATTTAAAGATAAGTAGCGTTATGTCTGTGACTTACTCCCAAAAAATTCTTATAGGCAAAAAATATGTCTATACATAGAAAATAATTTAAAATGTGATAAAATATTACCATTTGGGAAATCTTGGTGAAGAGTATGTGGGAAATATTTGTAATGGCCTTCCTACTTTTCTGTAAGTCTGAAATGATGTAAAAAAAAATTTTTTTTTTTTTTTAGAAAAAAATGTTGGCGTCTCAGAGTTCAGTCTTGGGAACTTCCTCTCCCTTTCCACCATTCTCCTCTCTCTGGGAACTCTCATCTCCTCTGTTGCTTCATTTCCATTATCTGTATTCCAACAATTCTCAAATATATATATCTCTGGCTCAGCCCTTCTTAGGAGTTTAAATCCATGTATCTGACAGCCTGCACAGTATCACTTGAGATTCTCAAAACATTTAAAAATTAACATGCCCAGAGTTCTTCTCATGAGATGCCCCTTGACCCCATTTACCTCGATGAATGATGCCATAACCCATCTAAGTATCCAAGCAAGAAATCTGGGCTTGTCCTGGACATCTCCCTTGTCCTTACTCCCCACATCCAATAATCATCAAGTCACTTACAGAGACGATGAGTTCCCAAACGCAGGGCTCCTGTCACTTACCCTTGTGCTTCAGTCCCCAACAAAGTGTCCTGACATATGGTGAGTGCTTAAGAAATGTTTGTGGAATAAATGAATGAGTCAATCCACTGATTGATCAAGAGAAAGGTCACTCCTCATGGGAACAGAGTCCTACTTTCTAAACCCAGACACAGGCCCAGTCTGGCTGACTAGACTACAATTTACATTCATGGAAGTTTGTATCAGTTATCTCTTGCTGTGTAACAAATTATCCTCAAAGCTTAAGAACATAAAAGAGTGATAAACATTTATCATCACACACAGTTTCTGTGGCTCTGGAGTTTAGAAGTGGCTTAACTGGATGGTTCTGGCTCCAGATTTCTCCAGAAGTGGCAGTCAGGAGCTACAGTCATCTGAAAGTATGGCTGGGGCTGGCATATACGCTTCCAAGATGGCTCACTCAGCTGAATGGGGAGTCGGTGCTGACCGTTGACAAAAGGCCTCAGCTCTTCTCCACAGGAGCTCTCTGCAGGTTGCTCACCTGTCCTCAGCTCATGGTGGCTAGCTTTCCCCAGAGCAAGTAATCAGAAGAGAACAAGGCAGAGGTCACCATGTCTTTTGTGACTTTGCCTGGAAATCATACTCCATCATTTCTGCAAAGCCCTGTTGGCCATTCCCTGGTAGCTCACAGGGCAAAGAATCCACCTACAATGCAAGAGACCTGGGTTCGATTCCTGGGTCGGGAAGATCCCTTGGAGAAGGGAATGGAAATCCACTCCAGTATTATCACCTGGAAAATCCCAAGGAGAGAGGAGCCTGGTGGGCTATACAGTCCAGGCGGTTGCAAAGAGTAGGACACCTTCAGTGGCCATTCAGGTCAGCCCTATTCAGTGTGGACACTGACTCCACAAGGTTGCGAGTGCCAGAAGATGAGGGCCATCTTGGAGGCTGGCTTTCACGGTGTTTTCACTGTACACGGACCCCTAGCTAACGGGACCAACAGGGGCTGAAATCCAAGCTATACACTCTTAGGTGAAGTGGGACACGCACTAAACCCCACACAGGCTGAAGACAGCCCTGTCAGCTCATTCCAACCACCTCTTGGTTGTGAGTTTTACCTCTCCTTCAAAGGATTCCTGGGAGATGTGCAGAGAACACAACCCTGGCATCAAGAGTTGCCCTCTTCATAACCAACAGGTGCTGCCCTTCAGTTCATAAAGCCCCTGCGCCTCCGTTGGTGGGCGCCATCCAAGCACCGCAGCAGTTCTAGTTTACAGACGAGGGTGAAGGTGCTGAGAGGTGAAGTGACTCGCCTGAGGCCACACAGAAAAGGCCTGGCAGGACAAGACCTCTGGCTCCTAACCCCACATTCTTTCCACTGCCCTGCCCAGCTGCCAGCTCAGACCATGTCTCCTAACACCCACTGAAGCCTCATCCCCGATCCTAAGCAGGTATTTCTCACCCTTCTTTTAGGAGCCCCACCCCAGCCCCCAAAAGGATCTGCCCCACACTAGACCCTGAGCAAATACGTTCACGAATATTTTCCATCCAAACGAAGACTCCCAGAGGCTCTCTCTGCAGCCAAGCTGAATATCCACAGATGGAGCAGAGCAGGGGTTAACAGCCTGAGCCAATATTTAGAAATAGCACAACCCCAGGAGGAGTCAGCTGCGGCCAGCTGGTCACAGCCACTGAAGCCACAAGCCTTTGTGGACGTGGTGTGGAAGATGAGTGCTGCTCCTGGGAACAGAGGCCCTGAGATCTGGGTCCCCGACCTCCCCCAACCCCCACCTCCCCAGGACAGCTTGGGCACGGGGAGAGCCTGCCCCTGGCCAAGAGAAACCCTGCCACAGGCCTCCCATCCACAGCCCACAGCCGGCTCCCAAGGGCAGCAAACATAACTTTTCAGCTCCTGAACTGTGTAATTGTTGGGAATAGCAGGCCCCACCCCTCCCGTCCTGGCTGTCTTGCGCTTGGAGGAGCCTCATGGATGCCTCCAGCCAGGAGCAGGAGCAAGGCCACTCCTAGCCTAGGCCCTGGGTCAGGGGCCCAGGCCTGGGGCCCACCACCATGGAGCTCCTGGCCATGTGACTTTGGGGTCACGGAATTGAGACCAAAAGCCCCAACTGCACAGTAGTGGCCTGGGTACTAGATCCTTCATGGTGGAAGGCCACTTCCCTGAGGTGAGGACCTGTGCAACGGGAGCTGAGGCTTTGCCCCACTAGGGCACAGCACCCGCCATTTACCCACAATCTGGCTTTGGCCACAGGCTCCCTGGGTGGGGCCCAGGCAGTCAGGGTACAAAACACAGAGGCACTCAGAGTGCCAGGCCCCACCCAAGGCATGGCACGGCCACAGCCACAGCCAGAGCGGGCACTCTTCATCCAAACGGCGTAAGCATGGGGGTGACCGGGAGGACCTGGCCCGCACGCCTGACTGAACTCTGCAGTGGAGAAGCCGGTGATGCGAGGGTCTGTCGTCTCTCCTCCCAGAAGCCCATCATTTGGAGAAACTGAGGCAGAATTTTGACTTCTCCTTCAGCCCTCAGCCGTGGGCATCCTTCCTCATTCTTCAAGTGTATCCTAGGTCTTCCCACCTCTTCCCCCATCCTGGGCACCCTGTCCTGTGCTTTGCTGGGAAGAAATCTACCGAGAGGACAGGAAGTATTGTCTCAACTCGTCGTGCCCCGGGGAGGTGGGGGGGGAAGCGGGGGGGCACTAGGAGAATACAGAGGGAGTCTGTGAAAAGGGAGTTCAGGGTGGGAAGGAAGGCAGGGAGGACTTCCTGGAGGACGGTGAGATATGGCCAGAGAGGCAGGGGCAGTCAGGGATGGTCACTAGGGACACCTGGTCAACCCAAGCCAGAGAAAGTCAGAAGGCAGAGGAAGAAGTTTGAGGATGCTCGGGAGGTCCTGATGGGCTCTACTCAAGATGTGGATGTGGGGGCCTTAGTGGGGGGCACGCTGAGGAGGCTGGCGGGGAGGGGGGACAATTGAGGAGCAGGCACTGCCCGACCATGGCCTTTGTTCTGAGATGATAAGAGGCGGTCAGGGATCAGTTTCAAGACAAAAGGCCTCAACTTTGCGCCAGTCTTCCTGATATGACGCCGCTCAGCACCAATCCGGGGCTCAAATCCCTGGCTACAGGCTGAACAAAGGCCCGGCAGGCTGGCTCCAGGGCCCCAGCATCCCTTTACTGCTAGAGCCTCAGTTTTCTCATCAGTGAAAAAGGAACACTGTCCCCCAACACACACTCTTCCCAAGGTTGTCAAGAGACCAGGTGGATGTTTTGTAAACTGAGAAGCCCGAGCAGGGAAGTCACAGTGGGTTATTACTGCCCTGCCAGTTGCCATTATTTTTCCAGGCCTGTGTTTCTCTCCTCAGCTAGCAACCAGGCAGGGGGAGGCTGCAAGCGAATCCCGACTTGAATCTAAGCTGTGGGTGGGAACTCCGTCTGGAGGCTCCACAGACAGACCAATAACTCCTGGTAGTTGTGGTAAATCTGAGTGGGTGGGGATGGGGAGGAGCTGCGAAAAGATGGGGAGGGGGAAGGATGGGCAGATGGGGTGGCTGGAAATCTCCACCCATATTTTTGATTCATAAAGAAGCAAAAGTCCTCTCCTCCTTTCTTTCTTTTCATTCCTAAGAAGAAACTCTTTTCCTCCAAATGTTGTCTTCTCAGCAGCCCCGGCAACTTGGGGCCCACACTTGGCCCCCACACTTGGCCAGTAATTAGTCCCTAACAAGGACCAGGTACCTTGCGGACTTGGAGAGAAGGAAAAACAAGGGACAAGTATGGAATTGATGGCTTTACTGCCACCAAGACCAGCTAAGCACAGCCCAGCCACCCCAGGCCTCCTAGGGTGAACTAGAGGGGAGTTGTTGGGTTTGCCAAAATTCCCCCAGAACAGCAGCAGCTGGCTTCTAAGTCAATCCCAGCATGCATTTATTGGGTACCTACTGTGTGCAGCTGCCTCTGGAAGTTACATGCAAACTGTGAGACCCAGGGAGGATGTACAGCAGGCCTACAGGGCAAGGAGGGATAAAAAGACAAGCATTCGTTGAGCACCTGCTGTATACCCTGGGCTAGGCACTTGAGGTACATTAAAGCCTTTAATCCTCACAAAGCCAATTTTACAAAGAAGGAAACCACAGAGACATGAAGTGATTTGCTCAAGTTGGACAGCTAAGCAGGAGAGCTGGGATTTGAACCCAGAGCCCCAGTTACCACTGTACTGTGGGCTTGGGGCCAAAGACCTGACTCTACCTCCTAGTAGCTGTGTTTAAGTTAAAGTGTTTATCACTCATTCATGCTCAGCTCTTTGTGATCCCATGGACTGTAGCCCACCAGGCTCCTCTGGCCATGGTATTCTCCAGGCAAGAATACTGGAGTGGGTTGCCATTCCCTTCTGTAGGGAATCCTCCCGACCCAGGAATGAAAACTGGGTCGCCTGCATTGCAAGCAGATTCTTTATCATCTGAGCCACCAGGGAAGCTGTGTAGACTTGCTCAAGTCCCTTAACCTCCCTCAGCCTCAGTTTCTTCATTTGCAGAACGGGGCACAATTTTGTTGCAAACTTTGAAGGGCCATACCCACACGTTAGGGGAGAGGTTGAGGAGAGAGTGAGTGGTGGGATGGGGTTGTGGGTGGGCTAAAGCAGGCAAGGGTAATAGATTCTGATGGAGGAAGGGAGGGGAGACACTCCAGGGGTGCTCTTCCACCCATTCGCTGGGCAAAGAAACCAAGACCAGGCGATGCCAATGCTGGGACTAGACAGAGGGCAAGCAGAGCCTCTTGACGCCAGAAGCTCTACAGTAAGATTGCCCTTTCTTCTGTTTGGGACAAGGCTGAGATTGTTGCCTGGGAAGGAGCCAAGGAGAGCAGGGCCCCAGCCTGAAACTGTTAGGTAGGTGATAAATCCAGGGCCAGATTTCTAGGAGGCCGCCCCAGAGGAAGTTGAAACACCAGATTCAGGAGGCCTTGGGTTCTGGTCCCATAAGACCAGGTACCTACTGTCCATCTGGGGGCCTCTCGAGAACCACTTCCAGCTCTGAGCCAGTCTCCTCCTCCATGAAAGGAGGGCAGGAGTGGTCGACAGCCACTTGGCAGGGTCCAGTTGAGGCAAATGATCCCATGGAGTTGAGGATCCCTCCTGCCTTGTGGGAGAATCTAAAACATCTCTCCTTTACCGACAGAGTCATTGAGGCAGAAAAGGTCAAAATGGCAATGCCAGTGGGCACTTCGCTGTACAGAACTTCAGGCTGGTGCTTCTCTGACCAAATGGCATCCTCAAGACACCTCAGAGGCAAAGCAGCCCCAAAGCAGTCCGTGGGGTGGAGGGCATCTGTCCTTCCTCCCAGACCTGGCGTGAGGACGCCCCGCACCCACAATCCTTGCAAGAGCAGAGGGCAGAGAAGCGAGGGGACCAGCCCAGCTCACATCTCCTCGCAAAGGAGTTCTCCCGGGAGTCCCGGGGAGTCCGGGCTCTTCTGGGATTTTGTTCCGAATCTCTAAGGTGGAGCCTGGGTCTGACCGAGCTGCAAGGATCTTCTCATCCTCGACGGGGAGGAGAACCAGCACGGGCCCTTTAAGACGGCTGGGGGTGGGGGGGCGGCCAGGAGAGCCCCGGCCTGAAACCGGAGCGCGGGTCGGCGCCTGCCCCGCCCCGGCGTTAAGTAGGCGGCGGGACGCCCGGGAGCCCCAGCCCGCGCCAGTTCTCTCAACTCAAAAGACTCCTGCGTCCAAGCTCCAGGCTCCAGACTCCGCTCCTCGCAAGTCCCCGCTGCCCAGCCCGCCGCCGCGATGCGCTGGGGTCCCCGGCTCCCGCTTCCAGCCCCCGCCCTGGCCCTGGCTCTGACCTTCGCTGTGTTGGTGGGACCAGCATCCACAGGTGAGTGAGGGGCCGGAGACCCCGACCCAGACTGGCGGGAGCGGTGGAGGGTTTCTTAGGCAGAGAAAAGGGACAGGAGGACCCAGAAGTGGCCCCCAGTCGGGGAAACAAGGGGGCTGCACTTCTGCTGTTCCCGGCTGGGGTCTCTGTGGGTACCACCCCACCCCCAGGGGAGGCAAGATCCCCAGCGACAGCTTGCTATCTGGGGGTCACGTCGGCTCTGGTTATCTGAGGCTGGCCCCTGGGTCGCTTGTCTAGGGCGTGGCTCTGTGCAGGATTGTCCTCTAGACCCAGAAGGGACGCCCCGGTGCCGCCTGGGCTCCCCATATCCAGCAGGCTCTCTGTGACCGAGTCGATGCCCAAAGGACACCCGGTGACAGGGAGTACCCAACTTCCGACACCCAGGCCAGGAACGGGGAGTGTGCAAGGTGGGCAATGCGGAGGAAGCCACCCTCCCCACCCCGTGTGGGGCCCCGAATTCACCCCAGCCTCCACCTCCTCCAGCATCCTTGGGTCTCCTCCAGCTGTGGCCCACTCTGCCGGGTGTGTTCTCTGTCTTCACCACCACCCCTTCCTCCCCTTCCTGTCTTCTCTCTCCTCACTGAGAAAGCCTAGCTGGTGACAGACAGGACCACCCACTCTTCAGCCTCCTAGAGGCAGGGCTGGCGCCCCTCAGACAGACAGCCCTGGGTGACCCCCTGCACACCTCCCTGACCCCCTGCACACCTCCCTGTCCCAGACATTGGTACTTGACTCCAGCAGAAATGGAATGCCGTCTGAGAGGTGCTAGGACATATCCAGTCTCTATTCCAATGCCAGAAATCCCACCATTATGGCATTCTTCCCTTGGTGAAGGCATGGTCTAGTTATGCCACAAGAACTGTGGCCTCAGGGTTCATCAGTCATTACTACCCATGTATGTATGAATCAGTGCTTCAGCCTACATCTTTCGGGACCATTCCCAAGAACAACTTTGAGCTGAAGAAGGGCCTGAGTCTCCCTTCCAAGGACCTAGGCCACACCCCTCTCCCCATCAGATGGGGAAGCCAGTTAAAACGGACAGTAATCACGCGGTACCCAAAAGGGAAATGAGTCAGGGGAGAGCCCCCCACTGGAATGAGGCAGAGCTGGATCCCCAGGCTCCCTGTTCCCATCCCCAGGAACCCCATCCTTCAAGGTCTCACAGGGTGGGTGATAGGCTAAGCCCCTAGAGAGATGGGAAGGGGGCATCTGAGCTGACTAGAGAGATGGGTGCACACCCAGCCCCCAGCCTCTAGCCAAAGGAGCAACTCCAGGACCCACTTCCTTGGGCTTCAACTGAGAGCCATTCCCAAATACCTTCCGAGCATCAACAATGTGCAGACATTGTGCTGGGCAGTCAGGAGTGCACAGAAATACAGATTGGACTTGGACTCATTCAGAAGGCAGGAAAGCACATTAAAACTCAAACAGCAATTGCTATCATGTCTGCAAAGATCCAGACGAAGAGTATGGTGAAGAGAAATTCGTAGGCAAGCTAGGACGGGACAGAGGGTGATCCTTGAGCTAAGCCTTGGAGGATGGGAAGGCCGTCAGTGAGCACAGGCTCTGAGATGGGTATGAGCGGAGATTAGGAGGCCAGTAGCCTGGCTGGAAGGCATGTATTTTTTAGCACAAGCCAGAAAGAGCCACTGGGGTGGGGCAGAGAAACCTGAAATGGCAAAATGCAGCTCACAGCCCAAGCCCTGCTGGCAGTAGGGAGCCAGCGCAGGTTTTAGAGAGGAGAGCAGCATGGTGCCAGTGGGGTTAAAAACATCAAGCAACCCCTTCCTATAGGAGGGATTTGGAAGTGGTGAGGGGATGGGGGAGCCAGTACCCTCTCCCCCTCCCAGTCTGAGCTCCCCTTCAGCAGCCCACCTCTGTCCCCAGGCTTAGCTCCCTGTCCTGGTCTCTGCAATAGGGGCAGCCCTTACCCGTGGAAGGTATCACTGCCACCCCTCTTGGACACCAAAAGCCTACCCCAAAAGCCTCTGAGTCTCAGGTACCAGAGTGAGGCACACTGGGATGCTTTCCCCGCACTCGTCAACATTCCAGAGCATCCAGGTCATGGGGCCTGAGAGTCAAGCACCTTTGGAGACCACCTGGGCCAACCTTCCAATTGTACACACAGGGAACCTGAGGGCCCAGGAGGGAAGCAAAGTGGTCTAACCCACATAGAAGCCCTGCTGCCCAGGAGGAACCCCCCAGTCCCACTTTGTGGGAGTTCCCCACCTGCATAGTCAGTGAGGCTTGGGCCCCTATGCCAGTGTGCATGATAAGTGTGGTGTCCATTCCCTTCTGAGCCTTATGGGAATCCCGGCAGAGCCACAAGCACTGGGGAGATTGAGTTGGAGCTGATGTGGTTCCAGTAGGGGGGTATAGCACAAGTGAAACCGGGAGGTCAGAGTGGGCACAGAGCATACAGGGCTAGTGGCTTCTGCACCTCTTCCCTGCCTACTGTAGCTGACTTTGAAAGGCAGAAGATGAGGGATGCAAGTGGGACTCAGGAGGGAGTGCCAGGCAGAGAGGGTTCTTGTATCATCTGGGTGGGGGCCCTGAACTGATGGGGGTGTCTTAGAGAGCAGGGCTAGCATGGGGGCAGGGGAGCATCAGAGCAAGGAATTGAGCCAGGGTAGGACTCCGTTGCCTCTAAGGATGGTCTGGGGGACCCTCTCTGACCGGAGACAGAGACAGCCTCTGAGTCTTGTGTATGTGTGTGTGTGTGTACGCTGGGGCTCCAGCCCTCTAGAGCCGGGCAAGGGCCAGTGCCCTCCGCCCAGCCCACCCGGACTCTGAAAGTGCTGTTCCAGAACCAAGTATAGCTGAGCCCCCCTTCCCAACACTCGCCCGCCTGCCTGCCCGGCCAAGACAAGAAGAGCCTTTCAGTGCTGCCCGCCTGGGGGGCCCAAGGAGGGGGCTGCGCCAGGTGGGCCAGGCGGCCAGCGAAGGGCGGGAGGGGAGTAGGGTTTGCAGAGCGCGCAGAGGAAGTGTATAGGGAACTGGGCGTGCTGCCCAGGAGGGGGCGGGTGGGGGGGGAATTGGAAACAGCCCTGATACACACACACATTGGTGCACACAGCTGTGGGCCCGAGAAACCGTGTACACAACCAGCTCCCAGACCTGGGCTGGGTGGAGCCTTCAGGGAAAGAGGTGAGGACAAGATGGGGGGGCAGGGCTGCTGAGCTGCGCTGGGGCTCAGTAAACAAGGGGGCCTTTGGGTCTGGGACTCGAGTCTCCTCCCTTCCAGGTCCCTCGGCTCTTTTACCACCTCTCCCCGACTCCCGTCCCATCCAGCTGCCCTTTTGCTTCTAACACGCCCTTTCCCAGTGTGTGCCCGGTACTATGGTACTATAGAGCCTTTGAGAGTTAAGACTCCTTCTCCAGGGACTTCCCCGGTGGTCCAGTGGTTAAGACTCTGCACTTGCAATGCAAAAAGCACAGGTTTGATCTCTGGTCGGGGAACTAAGATCCCACATGCTTGGAGATGAGACCAAGAAAATATAATAATAAAAGACTCCTTCTCCAGGTACAGGTTTAGAGTGTGTTTCAGAAGAACTGTAGTACCATTATTACTGAATTATGTGAGTAACTTTTGAATGAACTGAATTCATATGAACAATTTTGAACTTGGATTCTCCCTGGGGTAGGGTCTCGTGGCTCTTTCTACTTCTCAGAACGGTCTGTAACTCCCAACAGGGTCCATAACTCCAGAGAAAGCCCCTGAGTGGGCACTGGCCACGTTGTCCTGCAGCCTTATGGCAGCTCTGCAAGTCACGAAACATTCCCATTTACAGATATGGAAACTGAGACTCTGAGAACATCGGGGACTAGCCTCAGGCCACTCTTTGGGCACACGGGCTATGGTGTTCTCACTCACCCCAACAACAGTCACCTTTCCCAGCTCAGGCCAGGTGGGCCGCCCCCCACCAGGGGAGAGAGACAGGTCTTTAGCAGAAAGACAGTCCCCTGAGGACCCCGGATCTCTGTGTCCATCTCCGCAGACCCCTCCAGCAAGTGCCCCTCACCTTTTTAGACCCTCCCCACTTCCTCACGGCACAAGCAGATCCTCTTCAAAAATGCCTACCACCCCACCCCCAACTGCTGGGATGGCAAATGTGGCTTCAGATGCAGGGGAGTGCCCTGGGGCTGCCGTCACGGTGGCTTGGTGGCATGGCTCACCCATGTTCTGGACAGCGCCTCTCCTGTTGACCATTCCTGCCTCCCACTCAGCTCCTGCCCACACCCCTGCCGCTCCCAGCCTGCCAAAGAGCCAGCTCTGCCAGTGCTCATGGGTATCAGCCAGGCGTCCTACCACTGCTCAGGCTAAACTGTTTCAGTGTGTGTCTCTCGTGGCTTAAGTGTCCTGGTGGTCAGTGAGGTGGCCTCCCCTCCCAGACCTCACTGCAGAGACTCCCCAGCCCAGGCCAGCTGCCCCAAGTTGTTCATAGGGAAATCAGGACCCAGAGAGGGCCTGCTGTCTTCTCAGTCAGATAGCAAGTACTTAGCAGGGTGGGTGGTAGGCCTCTTGGCTCCTTGTCCTTGTATCCTGGTTTGGGTGTGGCCTTCCCCATATGGCCAGCAGCTCCCAGAGGGCGGACGTCCCCTCTGCTTTTCTCTGAGGTCACCACGATCTTGAGGAGCCCAGGACGGAGCCCACAAGGGGCATAGAGATCACTGAGCCAACAGAGATTTTCAGACTGTGTCCGAGGTGCTCCGGGACTTTACATTCCCATATCTGGGAATACAGGATGCTTGTGCCACCCTGATTCATCATAGCAGTCCCATGAACATGTGTTTATAGATGGAGGTTTTGTGTAAGATACAGTTTTGATAAAGCGTTCTGTGGCTTTGTAAAAAAAAAAAAAAAAAAAAACTAAAAAACTTGAAAACTAATTAATTGCTTTGAGTTAAAACATTCTGAGAGCAGGGGAGAGTCAGGTCAGATACAAGAGAGGACTTCCTGGCTTTCAAAGAATCCAAATCAAGATTATAGCACCCGCCATGGTTCCACCTGCCTGCAGGACCCAGGGCTTTGGCTGGGCCCTCTCTCTCCCCAGGAGATCAGCTGGGACCCACGTTCAAAGATTATGCTGTGTCCCATTGTCTGGATGGTGAACTAAACCATCAGATAACAATCAATAATCCCTGGGACCCTTCCACCACTGCCAATGCTGTTGCCTACAGCTGGTCTTCTCTCTTTTTCTCTCTGTCCTTCAAGGTTCAGCTCCAGCATCACCCCCTGCTTGGGATGCCTTTTCTAACCATTGATTATTGAGGGATACAGCCTGGTCTGCCACCCTTCTGGGGCCCTACCCTCCATCTCTGTGGGGTTACAGGCCTTTCCCCCCCCCCCACCCTCACCTGGCTGCTGCCCCTGTTCCATGACCTCCATCACTGTGACACCTAGTAGGTATGCGTGCATATGTGTGTGTGTGTGTGTGTGCATGGTTTCACACATGTGTGCACACACACACAGAGTACTTTCAACAGCCTGGCTAAGGGCCTAACAAGGAGAGTGTCCAGGCCCCGAGCCAGCAGCCTGGGGGAAGCCCCCAGCTCAGGACACAGCCCCCAGCTCCACCACCCAGCCAGGGCCCCTTAGCCTGGGCCATCCTGCTCTCTGGGAAGATCGAAGGGGCGGGGAGGAGGAGACCAACTTCCGTTCCCACCTAAGAGCAGCCCCTCCTCCCCATATTTCAGGAGGGGGCAGCTATAAATATCAGTGGGCCCAGGATGTTGATTCCCACGACACCAGCCCCTCCCTGCCGCTTCCCTGCATACAGCAACTGGGGCCCGCGCAGCTCTCCTACAGCTGGAGGCCAGCCAGGCCAGCCTCAGGCCCAGACACACACACACACACACACACATATGCTTCTCACCGTGGTGAGGGAAGGAACGAATCACCCTTTTTGGGCGTCTTGGAGCAGCTCAGAGTAAGCTTCCCTCCCGCCCGCCCCTCAGTCCTGACTCAGTCCCCACCTCTTCCTCCTCTGAATCCTCAGCTCTGCAGGGCTGGGGGAGGCAGGAGGCCAGGCTCACCTGGTCAAGAACACGGTGTTAGAGAGCTCAGAATTCAATTACCACCCAGCCACTCAATGCAAGTGACCAGGCCTTTCTGAGCCTCAGTTTTCTCTTCTCTAAAATGGGATAAATAATTCCTGCCTCTTGTGTGTTGAGGATTTGTCTGGAGTAAATGCTCAGTAGGTGCCTGCCCCTGAGGTTGCTGATATTCCATTATTACCATCTTCTTCTGGAGGGAGGCAGGCCCATCATTGGAGCAGGGTGGGAATGCGGGGTTCCTGCTTAGGAATCTTTGAGAAAGTTTCCAAAGCAGGAGATTGAATGAGGTGGCCCTAGGAGAGGGTCTGTCTGGGGCAAAGTGATGTGGAAAATGGGAGGCAGGCTCCCAGGGGAGCTGTCAAGCCAGCCTCTGCCTGCCAGCCAGCCTCTGCCTGCCAGCCAGCCCAGGACCCTTCAGAAAGGGTGGGGGGGCTACATCTGATTGACTCACTGGGCTGAGGTCCACACAGCCCTCCTGTATGAAGAGAAGCAGAACAGCCCCTCTGAGCCCCACCCCAAAGCCTAATGGCCCCTTGGATAGAAATGATTGAGCCAGGATGCAGCACAACCAATCTGTTGAATGAGTGACCAAATGACTCCTGTCCCAGGAGTAGATGGATGGGGATGGAGAGAAGGAGCAGGCATCAAGACCTTTATAGGATTAGAAGCCTGGAAGCTTGTCTTTTCCCTGCTCTCTCCCCACCCTTCACGGGCTCCTCTGACGGTAGGGGCTGGAGGCCAGGGCCCAGTGATGTGAGATGGTTCCCGAGGAGCTCCTGTGGGGCTATTACTGCCACTCAACAAGCAGCAGTGGCTGCATCTGTAGCAAGAGGATCTCGAATGAAGAACTGAGGATTCTCTCTGCCCTGCCTGGGCTGCTTGGACCCACCAGAGGTATAGGTGATGCCTGAATCTGTGGATATGTGAGATCAGAGTTGGTAGAGATGAGGGAAGGTCTCAGGAAATGGATGAAGACTGGGGTGAGCAGCCTAGGGGAGTGCCAACTGGACAGACTCTCTGGGTAAAGAGCCTTGGCCCCCACAAGCCATGATCCCAGTGTGGGGGCATCCTCTGCCTTCATCCCCTGAACAGACTGTTGGGCAAAGACTAGCCAGCTCCCCGGTAGTGTGCTAATAGAGTCCAGGCTCCTGTCCCCAGCTCAGGCTCCATCTCTGGGCATCTGGCCCTTATACTTCCAGACACTCATCTGGAGCCCAGCTGAGCCCCTCCAGGGAAAAGGTACTCAAACGGGGGCCTGCCCCTCCAACTGTTGACAGCCCTGGAATAGGAGAGATATTGCAAGGACTTGAGCCAGATGTGTGATGGCAGCCCTTGGGATAACTGGCCCTGCTGTGTGGCCTTGGGCAGACCTCTGTCCCTCTCTGGGTCTCTGGGTCAGATGTCCATTCTCCAAGGTCAGCTCTAAAATTCTGATCTGAAGCCTCTTGGGAGCAGGAGAAAGACCTCTGCTTCTATCCAGAGAGAGCCGGCTGCTTGTCTGGGTCCACACAGCAAGGCAGGCTGGGCTTAGAACAGGACCGAGAGGAGGCCCAGGCTGCCAGAGCTCCCTGGCATGGAGAAACCGTTTTTCTAAGTTGGCACAGAGCTCTGGGGTTCTCCTGGGATGAGAGCAACGGCTCCTCTCCACCCCCGGTTCCCATCTTCCAGCCCCCTGGCCCCAGCCCCACCCCACCAAAAATAAACCCAGACCACCCCATCCTGTACCAGCCAGACCCACCCAGCCCCTCCAGAGCCAGTTGAGTCATTGCTCAGAGCTGCTCCTTTTTTAACTGTCTGAGTCACCGGTTGTGGCTATAACTCCATGACACATGACCGGGACTATAGACACCCCCTAGCCCCCAACGGCCCAACCAAGGGAGGGGCCTGAATAGAAACTGGCGGCAGGTGTGAGCGCGAGCCACCGCCTCGGCTTGGAACCCCTCCAGGCCCAGGGAACTCCCCACCCAGCAAGTCAGAACCCAGACCTGTCCCCAGCAGTCCTGGAACAACCCCGCCCCCCTGTTCAGGACAGCCCTTCAGAGACCTTGGCGACAAAGCCCTTCATCAGCTCTGCCCCCACAGCTTTGCTTGCCTCCAGACGGACCCGGGGGCCTCCCAGCCTTAGACTGCCAGGCACACAGGGTCTGCAGCCCTGGGGGTGCTGGGAGTGGGCAGCGGTCTGGCCTTCTGGGGTACAGGCCCCAGAGATGCCTGACTCCTGCCCTTCCTCACCTGGATTCGATGCGCACTAACCAGTCTGCCCAGAGCACCGTGAAGACTCTCTGTGGGACAGAACCCCCACTTCAGCTCCTCCCCGCTCCCTCTGTCTCCCCTCTATTCACCATGTCAGCTGGGCCACCGCTCCACCCCCCACCCCCGCCTCTCCCCGTCTCTCCCCAAGGCCGTCTCTCCATCTCTTTCCCCACCGCTGCCCGGCCCTCTCTGGCTGCCCCATCTCTCTGGCCTGTTCTCTGTCCATCACCCAGTATCAGTGGCAGCCGGCACCCCCACCCTCCGCAGGCCCTTCTCCGCCTCCTAGGCTCCTAGACATCACACACCCTCACCTCCAGCCATTCCCACCACGGACTCTGGGCCCCTGGGACCCATGCTGCGAGAAAATTTCCATCACCCAAGCCCCCTCCTTCCCGCCCCAGAGCGCAGGCTACATCCTGTCCCAGGGAACGTTAGGATCCCTCAGACGTTTCCTTGGAGGCTCAGAAAGGGGGGCAGGGGGCCTGGGAATGGCTCCACCCCCGGCCCCTTCCTGAGCACGGGACTGCACAGCCTCAAACGCCATCCATCTCCTGTCTGTGGCTATGGCCTCCAGCTATAAATAGGGGCTCAGAGTCTATTTTCTTTCAAAACAAGCACCAGACTGTCACCACAGGCCCAGAAAAGCACTCTCCAGCTGGGGCAGTGCCCCACTGCGCCCCAGCCATTGTGTCCCGTCCCACGCCCACCCCACCCCAACCTGCAGGCACTGGGGCCCTGGAGGGCATAGGAGGACTGGAAGCAAGCCTGGAGGTAAGACAAATTGCAGGGGCAGAGCTGGGGCAAGCCTCTTAGGTGCAGCCCCTCCCGGCTGGGTCAGCCAGGGAACACGGCCCCCGCCTGCCCTGCCAGGCCTTCTCCTCCCTTTCTCGCCACCTCCCGTCCCCAGTCTTGTCCCAGAGGCTCACAGTGTTAACAGAGAGAGGTGATAGTCACACAACTCCTCAAGCCACGGTGGAGTCTCTTTGCACCCCAAATGCAGAGAAGGAGCTATGGGCTGCGGGGAAGGGTGGGGAGCCTGTCTTTCCTGAAGGAGCGTGAAGGCATTTCACAGGCAAAAGGGAAAGGAGAGCTTGCTGGGCAGAAAGCCCAGCCTGAGCAAAGGCCGGAGTGCAGACCTGTCAGGTGTGGAGGGAAAACAGCCAAGATCTGGTGAGGCTGGCACCTTTGGGTGTTTGGAGGAGTGAACAGGAGAGCCTGGCGGGGTGGGGACAGGGTCACCCAGCACCTTCAATGCCACACCAGAGGTCTGGGGCTTGGTGGGAGGCACTGGGGAGCCATAGAAGGCATCCAGGCAATCGAGGATGATGGAGCGACTCAGTTTAGGCTAACTGTGGCTGCGATTAACAAAGGGAGGCAGGAAATTCATTAAGCCAGGCGAGGGATGGTGACCATCTGTCTTGCGGAATGACACAGAGAAGCAAGATGGGAGACACATTTGAAGGACGATGCAGGGGCTGAATGGATGGGAAGTTCATTCAAGGTCAGGAGGAGGGAGAGGGTCAGAGCGACTTTCAGATTTCTGCCCAGCAGCGGGTGCCTGTGGGCCCGTCACTGGGTGGTGAGCAGGTTGGAAGATAGATGATGCTGAGTCTGGCTTGAACAAGTGGGCTTGGGTTTGGGGGGCTTCCCATGGGTGTTCCTGGTGTAAATGTCCAGGGGACATTGGCAGGCAGGCCCAAGCCCTGGAGACTTGGTGCTGGAGACAGAGCTAGGCGTACCAGAGCAAAGACGCAGTGCCCAAACCCCGGGAAGAAGTGGGGGGCTGAAGAGAGGGGGCCAGAGATGGGGCAGAGCTCAGTGGGTGCAGACAGGCTGGAGAGGTCTACAGAGCCGGCAGGTGAAGGTGCTAGACTCGGAACTATTCCAAGAGGAGTCAGGCCTGCCCAGCGGTGGGGCAGGGGGTGTCGGGCTGGGGATCTTGGTGGATCCTGGTTAGCACAGAGTTCCCCAGCCAGGTCACTGAGGTTTCCTGGTCCACCCTCTGAGGCCACACATTCCTGCAGGCACAGCACCAGTGCCAGGGACTTGCTTCTCAGCCTGTCTGCAGTCAGACAACAGTGCTGGTAGGAAAGCCTTCCTGCGGGCATGTCACCATCATTGTCCCTGCATCCCCTTGGGCGCCGACGTTTGCTCTGCTGGTGCATGTGTGTGGGCCTTCAGGATGGCAGATGCACTGACCTGTGGATACAGGCGCTGGGTCCTGTCCTCCAGAGCCTCCAGTCTAGCCAGGCCTGTGGCCACTCAGGCTGGAGGCGGCTCTGCTCTGCCTGCTGCAGAAATCACACCTCTCCACCAGCCACTCTCTGCTGGGCTGGGCTAGCCAGAGGCCAAGGGTGTGTGTATAGGTTGGTGGGTGATCCCTGATCCAAGCCTCTGCTTCCCCCAGTCTCCTGGATGTGAGACTTCTGTCTGTGGGGTCACCCCACTCCTCTATCATATATTTCAGGCGGGGGAACTGAGGCACAGATGGTGGTGGCTTCTCCGAGGCACTCGGCCTGTTGAGCACAATCTGAGCCAAATGGGTCCAGGCCTCTGTCCAAAGCCACAGTCACTGCTTCCAGTATCCCCATCCCAGCTTGCACACTCACTGTCTCCAAGATCTGCCTGCCAGGCTGGGGGAAGCCCTGAGACATCTCTCCGGCAGCCCTGCCCTCAGCGGTTTCTCAGCCCAGAATGATGGGGAGACTTGGAGATGAGCAACAGGCTTCCAGGCTCTGGCTTCTGGCCACGACAGGGGCTGGCCCACCAGAGAGCCCTGTCTCACCCCGGGCAGAGCCAACACCCCTGCCTCTCCACCCTCTTCTCTGACCTCCAAGACCCCAGTGGGCATGAGTAGCACTTATCACTGGTTTCTGGAACGTGCCTCCTTCAGCCAGCCTTGAAGAAGGTCCTTCCCTGGCCCTGCCGGCCCCAAGCCAGCCACACTGGGAAAGGCCGGCTGCCAAACCACCCATGGCAAGCAGATGCTCCCCCGCCCCGCTCACTCCCTCCCACCTCCACCCCCAGCCCTGAGAGAGGGAGCCCCCTAGGACAGGAAGGGAAGGGAAAAAGTGTGTCTTGCCCAGGCAGGGGGCCAGCTCTCACACCCTCCTCCCCCTGGGGCCAGAAGCAGATGCTGCACTTCCGATTCACAGACAGTGACTAACCCCATCCCCTCTGTGCTTCTGTGTGCACACACCCCTCCCTGAATCCACAGCACCCAGCTCTAGAGCTGCATGCACGGGGGCTTGAATCCCAGCCCTGCCGCAGCCCATCTTGACACCCTAACACAGACGACTGCCGTCTTCAAGCCTCAGTTTCCTCACCTGTAAAATGGGAGCAACCTCACAAGGACCCTGCTGGGGCCTGGGGGCTGCAGGCCCGATGCCAGGCAAGGGTCCTTCCCTCTCTTTCTTCTCAGCCAAGGTCCGCTGAGATGAGGATCCCACCTTGCTTCTGCGGCCAAGAAAGCCGGAGGGAAGGGGATGTAGAAAAGGGCATGGAAATCCACCCAGCTGCCCTAGAAGGAGGCAAATTACAAGGCAAGGAAAAGCCGCTGGGAATTGCTTCGCACTGCGGCCGCCCCACCCCAGGGAGCAGCAGAGGCTCCACAAAGACTTCTTTGAGGGCCCTGCTTCCTCCCCACCCCAACCCTCCAGCCTGGGTGGACTCTGGGCTGCTGCTTCCAGCAAAACCTCTCATTTTCCCTCCCACTTCCTCTGTGCCCCACGTGGCCCCAGGGTTGGGACACGTGACTGGGCGCCCAGGGCACCAGCCTTGCCCCTGTTGGTGCCTGTGGACCAAGCTCGGCATCTCCCACCCCCACCCATCCCCTGCTTCCTTTCCTGGGGTGCTCACCTTCCACAGGGGGTCCGTGAATTGGAAATGCTCCCCAGCATATGCCGCTCAGCACGGGTGGCCTCGGATGCTTGATTAAATGATAACCAAGGCCAATGACCAGGGTCGGAGATCAGCCAATAGCTAAGGAAACTATTATCCTGCCTTGGCCTTTTGGGCCTTGCAAGGAGCCAGAAAGGCAACTGAAGAGGTTAAGTACCCCGAGAGGGAGTCTTAGAGCTCGAAAGTTCTTAGAGTGAGGAAGGGCGGGGTCATCTTGACCCCATTGAGGTCTCCATAGTGTTGAGATGGGGAGGTGGGCAGGAGGACCTTCCCTCATAGACCTATGCTCTATGGAGACAGCTACTGTCTCCCAAGAAGGCTGCTTTTTTAACTCCCACGAAAGTGAAAGTGAAAGTTGCTCAGTCGTGCCCGACTGTTTGCAACCCCATGGACTGTAGCCTACCAGGCTCCTCTGTCCATGGAATTCTCCAGGCAAGAATACTGAAGCGGGTAGCCGTTCCCTTCTCCAGGGGATCTTCCCAACCCAGGGATTGAACCCAGGTCTCCCACATTGCAGGTGGATTCTTTACCCTCTGAGCCACCAGGGAAGCCACCACGGAAGTTGACTCCCATCATCTATTGTTGTTCCTACGGCTATGGCTTGCAGGCCAGGAGAGGTGCGGGTGGTTGGCGGGCCCCTGGGGTGGCCCTGGGTCAGTCCCTGGCCTGGAATCAGGGTAGCAGAGCCAGTGCCATGAGCACTGTGGGTCTGCAGGCGTGTGAGCATCTCCTAGGCGCCAGCCCCACAGGTGCTGAGCCATCTAGCCTTGGCTCTGTGACCCCAGTGTCATCACCATGCGCAGGCTACGCTGTCCTTTTGGTCTGACCTGAAGTCATCCCTCTAACTTTCCCCCTTGTTATCTTCAGTGGAAACAGCCTGGGTGGAAGGTCATAGCTCGGTTTGGGACGGCTGAGGCTGGGGGGACTGTGGGATGTGATGAGGGAAGGTCAGGCACCTGAGTAGGTGCGAGGACAGCTTCTCCCTCACCTGGGAGCCCTGGGAGCAGCTGTAGCCAGGGAGTCATGGTCCAGCATCCAGAGCCAGACTGGGTCCAAGGCACCGAATCCTCACCTGCCCACACTCACCTTGACCTGCCGTGATGCGTGGCGCTGACCCGCACTCACACACACTCATGCCCACACGCAGCCCACTGAGGTCGTTCGGGAGTCTACCGTGCTCTGTGGGGTCAAGTTCTCATCCCCACACTTTCGCTTTCCCAGCTCTGAAATGGGAGGGGGCGGTGGTGGGAACATCGGCCTCACTGGCAATCCTGGGGGCGGAAGCCCTGGTTCTGAATCAGAGGGAACTTTCCACCCCACCCCGGCCTCCCCAGAGGTTCCCTGGCTTGGGAACAGAGTGCTGGTGAAGAAAAAATGAGTCCCTTGGAGGCGCGAGGAGGGGATCAGGCATGAGGTCCAGAGAACCTGGGTGACAGGGCACAGCGCCCAGCCCATCCCTGGCATCACAGGCCCAGCTTTCAGCCCTCAGGTGGGCCACACACACCCCTCCCCGAGGGGAGACAGAGAGCCCTTCAGCCCTGCCTTGGCGCTCTCCGCAGCCCCTCAGACTCCCTCAGAGGGACTCTCCCAGCCTCACTGCTGCCTACCGAGGATCTGGTTAGAAACAGGATCTGTCACCCCTGGGGCCAAACCCCGAGAGGTCCTGGAGGAGAAGCCCAGCTTCACCCCAGAGTGGGACCCCTCCTCCCCCTGCTGGCTGGCAGATCTCCCCGCCTCCTCTCCCTCCCTGCTCCTGTCCCACATCCTGCCCGCTCTCTCTTGGTTTTTCTTCCTCCATCTCCTACTTCAGGTCTCCGTCTGGATTCCTGAATTCAGTCTTTGTGGAGGAGGGGGGTTCTTATTTTTTAAGCTCACTTTTCATACCTTTCTCAGGCTTTCTGTGTCTCTCGGCTTCGTTCCCCTTTTACATTCCCATGGCTACGTTATTATACTGGTGAATGAATGGTGAATGAATGAATGTATGGGTTCCCACTTTTCTCCCCGCCCACCTCTCACCTCCTGCTCCATCTCAGCATCACTAGCTGAATCTCCCCCACATCCACTGGTCCAGGTCTCCCACCACCCCACCCTTGACTACAGGGCCAGGCATTCCCCACCAGCCATCCTGCCCAGCAGCTCTGGGCTCCCAAACTTTCTCCCTTATAAAGTCAGGCGGCAGCAGACACCCAGGAATGCTGCTGCTGCCCATGACGCATGCCGGCTCCAGGGCCGCCTGGCTGCCTCCAGGCGACCAGGAATGTGATGGAAGCAGGGCACACAGAAATTGATTGCCCGAGGGTGGGTGGGGTGGGGTGCCCAGGCAGGCAGCGTTCTGACAGGTGGCAAGGCCCGGAGCTGCAGGCTTTCTGCTTCTGTCAAATTGCTTCTCCTCTGAAGCCTCAGTTTCTGTCTGGTAAATGGAAGCCAAGTGCCCTCCTCCAGGCAAGGGCCACAGAGAACCTTGATATTGTGCAACCATCACCAAGGGCTGGGGGGGTAGGTCTGGCTCTCTGGACTGTCCTAAGGCAAGGGTGGTACCCCCAGTTACAGCCGGGATGGGAAGGGGAAGAGGGGGCTCCGAAGACCAAGAGAGGGAGAGAAGTGGATGAGCAGAGGCAGAGACAAGGGGGTCGTGGGACAGAGACAGGGAGAGACAGACTTGGCCAACCCCAGGGGTTCTGAGGACCTGGAAGGAGCTGGGTCTACAGCAGCCCCAGGACTGGAAAGGTACCTTTGCTTGAGCCCCTGCCCCTGGCCAGCCTGGGGGGTGGTTGGGGAGCCCGTGAGAGACTGAGAGGCCAAAATCCTGCTCTCAGGCAGAGGGTTGAATGCTACGATGCAAGTAAGCCTCATGTTTGGGGTCCCCCAGGGACAGGGACCAGGTCCTCACTCATAAACATCCTAGGAGTGGCCCAGGGAGCCAGGAGATGCCAGCGTAACCCATGCTCTGCCAGAGGGTGGCTTGTTGGGGGACCTTGGCCTAGGCTTCACCTCCATGTGTGAGGAAGGGGTGCGGCGGGGATGGAGACAGACTCTTTCTGTGCCCTCGGCCCTCGTCTCAGGAAGAGGGATGGAGGCGCCCGCCCCGGACCCAGACAGCAGCGCCCTGTTCGTGGGCAGGAAGGGCGGGAAGCTGTGGGATGTTCCACCTTCAGCAAACCTCTCGGGCGGATGGGTGCCGGGCGGGAGGGGTGGCAGCCCTCCAGGAATACACTGCCCCTTTCATGGAGCCCAGAGCAGCCAAGTCACGGCAGGCGGGCACCGAGGGGCAGGACAGGCCTGGGCACAATCATTGCTCTGTCCTGGCAGCTCCCGGCCCACACGCGCACACATGCACAAACACACAGCCTTACGCAAACCCAAAACACACTCCCAGCAGCCACCCACACACTGGCACACACAGGCGAGTATACATCTCCGCAGCCCCGGACACCCGCCTGTGTACCTTCTTCCAGGCAGTGAAACCCGTACCTGGGGCGCTCCTCCTGCCCCTCCTGCTTGTCCCTCGGGCCCTCTGAGGCATCCTGATCCCCCCATGCCAAAAGTTTGGAGCTGCCCAAGCAGCCCACACCATTGACCTTCTGCACACTCACCTTTGAGAGCAGACCTCAGGCCAGAAAGGGACTTTCAGGACTAAGCCCTACAGACAGGAGTGGGAGAGAGAGTGGGAAGGGGTGCCCATTTTACAGAATGGTGACACTGAGGCCTGAATTGGGCTCCTTCTCGCCCAGAGGACAGCCCACATAGCTGCTGCAGGCCTAAACTGGTGTTTTGATGAATCATGGGTCTTCTTGACCCAGGAGAGTCAAGGCCAGGCCTCCAGGCTGTAATGAGGCCTCCTCTCTCCCCCTCACTGCCCTGGCATCCCTATCAGGCTGCCGAGCCTGGTGTGGCCCCTGCTGCTCTCCTCTCTACTCCTCTGTCTTCAACATTTCCAGAACCTGTACATCAGCCACTTGGCCTTGCTTCCCTCCGAGATTGCCCATTTCCCTCCCTCTCCTCTGCATAACCCTCACCTCCCCCAGGAAGCCCTCCAGGACTGATTCCTAGCTCATGCCGTCTTTATCCTGCCTGCCTTCTCCATTTGAAGGCCCTCTCCAGCTGCTCCCCCGGCCCACCTCTCAGGACAGGGACTCTTGGTTTTTACCACTGCCACCCATCAGAGACAGTTAGAGAGGCGGCAGAAGGAGACCAGGAGATGGGGGGAATGGCGCTGTCAGAGTTTCCAAAACCGCAGCCAGCAAGGCCTCAGAGGCCTCTGTTGGGGCGAGGGGGCTTCCCGGCCTGTGCGCTGCCGGCTGCACAAGGCAGCCTGTGTGAGCCCTTCCCGCGTGGCCCCACAGGAAACAGCACGGCCCAGCCCCTCAATGGGCCCATTCAGACCCCAGCTCTCTCTGGAAAGTTCCTCTGCTTCCTGACGCCCTCCCGCTCTGGCCTGGAGAACCGGACCAAACAGGCTGCCACTCCCCCGCGCCAGGAGGGCGCTGCAGGCAGGTGGTTCAATGGTTAGAGCCAGCCAGCTGCTTCACTTCCTGCCTGGTCCCCAGCTGGACCGCACCCTGGCAGGTTGACACCCACCTTTAGTGAAAGGGAGCGTGGGTGGGGGCCTGGGCTCACTCGCACACAGCTGGGAAGCAGAGGGGCCCCCAGCCAGTGCAAGTTAGGCCAGTGAAGGTTTAGCAACAGGCTCTCCGGGAGAGAGGGAGCCCTGATCGATGTGTTTTGCCTCTTCCTGTGGTATAAAGAAGCTCTCTGGGCAGCGTCACCTGGCTTACAAAATTCCTGAAAGTGTTACGGTCGTCTCTTGCCAGCCACTCTGAGCTTTGCCATGGTGGTGGCTCCATCCTACGGGGGGCCACCTGCCTCCGCTCCTTGCCTGTGGCTGCCCCCATCTTCGTGTGCTGCATTTTGTTCCTCAGAATCTGTGGTCTCGCAGATTAAACAGCCCTGTAGGCGCCTGCCAGCTGCCAGTTCCCTGGTCTGCCCCTCGCGGACGCCAAGGTGTGCTGGGTCCACCGAGCCGTGTCGACCTAGATGGCTTTGTGATTTTGCTTTGATTTCTTTAGCTTCCTAGAGAAGGCTCTGGTGTGGCTAGCAAGTGCTGGCAAGAGGGGATAAGTAGAAGGGATTTCAGCTCAGCCTGAAGGGGAGAGCTTCATCTTTCTTGGGCATCCCTCCATCTCTACAGGCTGTGTTGACTGCCTTTAGGGCACACGAGTCTGGGACTCCTCCAGTGGCTGATGCAGCTTCCTCAGGTGCAGGTTAGCTGGCTCAGGCCCCCTGGGGAACAGCGCATAGATGGCTGGTGTCAGATCATCCCTAATGAGGCCAACAGGCTTGACTGACTCACAGAGGATTTAAGAGAAGCCCAAGGAGGATGAATCATCTTTTTAACCCCCTCCTGTCTCCCCTTACCCCACCCCAGCCCTGGACATCAAGGGGGCAGAGTCAGTAATATATTTGGCACTAGTCTCCATGAAAGGAATGGACCAGAAATTGTGGCAGCAGTTTAGAGGCCAAGGGAAGCTCATTTGGAGAAACTTCCTGGAGGGGGTGACAACGTAAAAAGAGAAGGCGTCCCAGTGTAGGGCCTACACAGTGACCCTGGGAAACCCCAAATATGACCTCCTGTCGTGGGAGGCCCCATCAGACCGTCAGCCACTCCCAGGCCTTGCCTTCAGTCTGAGACCCAGGCTTGGAGAACTCAGCTGAACCCTGGCTTCCGGGCCACGGTGGAAATAATGGGGCCGGATCTGACAGCTCACCAGGGACCATTAATATCTAAGCAGCAGGAAGCAATACAGGGTGATGGAGGAAGCTTTGGCCCCTTTTGGGTCTGGCATCACACATGGTCTCCATCTGGGCTCAGAGCCTTTGCTCTCGGGTGGACTCACCGCCACCAGGGCTCAGCCTTGGCCAGCCAATCCAGGAGCTAAGCCAGATGGGCGCCTCGGAGAAGGAGTCTGATCAGGGGTCAGTTTGGGTAGCAGTGGTTCTCCTAGAGCTTCACTCCTGGGGGTTGTGGCCATCGGGCCCGTTGATTAGGCCAGTGATGGTTTCCCTTTGAGCCAGGAAGAAGCCAGACCCCGGATGCGGATTCCTCTAGGGCCCAGGGGAAGAGAGCCAGAGCTGGCAGAAGCCTCTGGCCCCAGAAACCCCCGAGGAGGAGACCTCGATGCTTGGGATTGCTGGGTCTGACCTCCTTCAGAGCCAGGGTCCGGGCTGGACATGAGGCGAGGCCATGCCTTCTGGTGCCAGGACCAGCAGAGGCCACGGGGGGCACCGTGGAGAACCGTGGGGGAGCCCTGGCCTGAAGCGCTGTCCCTACCGCCCAGCCGTCCGCCCTGAGGCACCTTTCCTCCTCCAGGCACAGGGCCGCACTTCATCACAGCTCTCTCTTGTCACACAGCCTCCTTCTTCGGAGAGAACCACCTGGAGGTGCCTGTGGCCACAGCTCTGACTGACATAGCCCTACAGCTGGAGTTTTCCACGGCCCAGCCTGAGGCCCTGCTTCTCCTGGCGGCAGGCCCGGCTGACTACCTGCTCCTGCAGCTCTACTCCGGGCGCCTGCAGGTCAGTGACGTCGCCCTACTGGACTCCTTCTCTAGCTTCCAGTGCACCCCCCACCCACCAACTGTGACCTTGTGCATGTCACTTTCACCTTGAGGCCTCCAGGGCCCCCCCGCCCCCACGGTGAGATGGACAGAAGTGTGAGCCCCCTCAGGAACCGGCTCTGCCCTTTTGCTCTCCAGCCACGCTTCTCACCAAGACCCCTCGCCGGCCCTCGGTGTTCTGAGCACCCTGACTGCTCTCCATTCTCTGCCATCCCATGGTCTCTTGCTCTTGGCAGGCCTTTGCTCACCACTCTGCCTGATGCAAGCTTCATTCATTCCCTGCACCTGCCTCACTCCAGCCTCTCCTTGAAGTCTCAGCATGGGCACCCCTTCCTCACCTGGGCGGATTCCCCTCTCCTGGGTCCCAGCACCCCTGTGCATTCCTCTGGCAAAGCCCTGGCCACCCTCTATCACTACTATGACAGTATCACCACTGTCTGTCGGTGATGGAACAGCCAGGAATGCTACTGCTGTTCAATCGCTAAGTCATGTCCAACTTTTTTGTGACTCCATGGATTGTAGCCTGCCAGGCTCCTCTGTCCATGAGATTCTCCAGGCAAGAATACTGGAGCAGGTAGCCATTTCCTTCTCCAGGGGATCTTCCTGACCCAGGGAACGAACCCGTGTCTCCTGCACTGGCAGGCGGATTCTTTACCACTGAGCCACCTGGGAAGCCCCACAGCTTCCTTAATTTTATTTCATCGTTCAAGTCACCACAAGTTTTATTCAAAAAGAGTCTTCTGGCCGTCTCTGGAGGCTTTCCCCTAACCATGAAGAGTTTGAGGACATGCAGTCTTAGTCCACCTTTGGGGGAGCCATCTGTTTCCACACTCCAGTGGGGAGAGGACTCTGGTCCCCAGTCCATCTGATGCCGCCATTGCCTCTCACTGCCACAAGGTGTCACTGTTGAACATGGCCTGGTACACCCTGGCACTGATGTTCTTTCTTCCTGCCAGGTCTATTGATGCCCCACTCCTAGAAAGGGGCTCCGTACACGGACTCCCAAGGCCATAAGTTCCTAGTGCTCTGCTCTTTCAGTTTCCATACTCTGCCGCCACCCATTCTACCATCTGGCTGTGGGAGCCCCGCACCAGGGCCAGTTCTGGGGTCAATGTCCTAGAGACAGAACCATGTCTCTCTTCTCTCCCCAAGGACCCCCACCTTGGACAAGTCAAAATACAGAGCGTGTGGTTGGGTGCCCCATCCCTGAACAGTGAGCCTGGCTGCCTCAGTGACTCCAGGGGGTTTTGCTCTACTTGGGGGACACAGCAGGGGATTCCCAGGTGCCCGTTATTCCAGGGGAGGAATCTTCTGTATTCCAAGGAGGTTTTTCTGGCACTTCTCACCCAGGGAAAGAAGGGAGACATTCTTTCAGCCTAAATCTCTAGGAAATCCTCTTGATTTCCCAGGCTGAATCTCTAGGAAAGCATCTTGCTTTATGACAGGTCTGGGTGGGCAGGGACCACATCTGATTCATCTGATTCACATCGAGGTCCCCTGAGCCCTTCTGGGCCTGGTTCAGAAATCACTCTGGGGAGGGTCTGGGGGATGAGTAAAGAGCTGGCAGGAAAGAGAAGGGAGTGGCTTGAGAAGCACTTGTTCTAGGCCCTCTGCTTCGGGGACCCCGAGTGTGGGAAGCCAGTTACGCTTTTACCGCAGAAGTGCTGGGTGCAATGTGCTTCCTTCCCTGCTGCTGTGTCTCCTCAGGTCCGACTTCTCCTGGGCCAGGAGGAGGTGAGGGTGCAGACCCCGGCAGAGGCGCTGCTGAGCGACTCTGTCCCCCACATCGTGGAGCTGACCGTGTCAGACAGCTGGGCCTTGCTGTCAGTCGATGGGCTCCTGAATGCCTCAGCCCCAGTCCAGAGGGCCCCCCTGGAGGTCCCCTATGGGCTCTTCCTGGGGGGCACGGGGAGCCTTGACCTGCCCTACCTGACGAGAGCCAGCCGACCCCTGCGGGGTTGCCTCCACACAGCCATCCTCAATGGCCGCAGCCTCCTCCGGCCGCTGACAGCGGATGTGCCTGAGGGCTGTGCCGAGGAGTTCTCTGCAGGTGATGATGTGGCCATGGGCTTCTCTGGGCCCTACTCGCTGGCCGCCTTCCCTGCCTGGGGCACTCGGGACGAAGGCACCCTAGAGTTTACACTCACCACACGGAGCCAGAAGGCGCCCCTGGCCTTCCAGGCTGGGGGCCGGCAGGGGGACTTCGTCTACGTGGACATATTTGAGGGCCACCTGCGGGCCGTGGTGGAGAAGGGCCAGGGCACTGTACTACTCCACAACAGCATGCCTGTGGCCGATGGGCAGCCCCACGAGGTCAGCATCCACGTGGATACTCACCGGCTGGAAATCTCCGTGGACCAGTACCCAACACGGACTTCCAACCGTGGGGTCCTCAGCTACCTGGAGCCACGAGGCAATCTCCTCCTCGGGGGGCTGGATGCCGAGGCCTCTCGCCACCTCCAGGAGCACCGCCTGGGCCTGGCTGTCAACGTCTCCCTCCTGGGCTGCATGGAGGATCTCAGCGTCAACGGTCAGAGGCAGGGGCTCCGGGAAGCCTTGCTGACCCGCAACATGGCAGCCGGCTGCAGGCTGGAGGAAGACGAGTACGAGGAAGACGCCTACGGCCCATACGAAGCTTTCTCCACCCTGGCGCCCGAGGTGTGGTCGGCCATGGAGCTGCCCGAGCCCTGCGTGCCAGAACCGGGGCTGCCTCCCGTCTTTGCCAATTTCACCCAGCTGCTGACCATCAGCCCGCTGGTGGTGGCTGAGGGAGGCACAGCCTGGCTGGAGTGGCGACATGTGCAGCCCACGCTGGACCTGAATGAGGCCGAGCTGCGCAAGTCCCAGGTACTGTTCAGCGTGAGCCGCGGGGCCCGCCACGGCGAGCTGGAGCTGGACATCCCAGGCGCCCAGGCGCGGAAGATGTTCACCCTCCTGGACGTGGTGAACCGCAAGGCCCGCTTTGTCCATGATGGCTCCGAGGACCCCTCCGACCAGCTGGTGCTCGAGGTGTCAGTGACGACCCGGGGGGCCGTGCCTTCCTGCCTTCGCAGGGGCCAAACATACATCCTGCCCATTCAGGTGAACCCTGTCAATGACCCACCTCGCGTCATCTTCCCGCACGGCAGCCTCATGGTGATCCTGGAACACACTCAGAAGCCCCTGGGGCCGGAGGTCTTCCAGGCCTACGACCCAGACTCTGTCTGCGAGGGCCTCACCTTCCAGCTCCTAGGTGCCCCCGCCGGCCTACCCGTGGAGCGCCGAGACCAGCCCGGGGAGCCAGCAACCGAGTTCTCCTGCCGGGAGCTGGAGGCAGGCAGCCTGGTCTACGTCCATCGCGGCGGGCCCGCCGCGGACCTGACATTCCGGGTCAGCGATGGGCTGCAAGCCAGCCCCCCAGTCACGCTGAAGGTGGTGGCCGTCAGGCCGGCCATTCAGGTCCTCCACAACACGGGGCTGCGCCTGGCCCAGGGCTCCGCTGCACCTGTCTTGCCCACCAACCTGTCGGTGCAGACCAATGCCGTGGGGCAGGATGTGAGTGTGCTGTTCCGAGTCACCGGGGCCCTGCGTTTGGGAGAGCTGCAGAAGCAGGGGGCAGGCGGGGCGGAGGGCACCGAGTGGCGATCTACACAGGCCTTCCACCAGCGGGACGTGGAGCAGGGCCGCGTCCGGTACCTGAGCACTGACCCCCAGCACCACGCCAAGGACACAGTGGAGAGCGTGGCCCTGGAGGTGCAGGTGGGCCAGGAGGCCCTGAGCAATCTGACCTTCCCAGTGACGGTCCAGAGAGCCACGGTGCGGCTGCTGCGGCTGGAACCACTGCATACCCAGAACACCCAGCAGGAGGCCCTCACCACAGCCCACCTGGAGGCCACCCTGGAGGAGGCAGGCCCGCACCCCACCACTTTCCTCTATGAGGTGGTGCAGGCCCCCAGGAAGGGCAATCTTCAGCTCCAGGGCACGCGGCTGTCAGACGGCCAGAGCTTCACCCAGGATGACCTGCGGGCCGGCCGGGTGACTTACGGGGCCACAGCTCGTGACTCAGAGGCAGTGGAGGATGCCTTCCGTTTCCGTGTCACGGCCCCGCCACACTTCTCCCCGCTGTACACCTTCCCCATCTACATCGGCGGTGATCCGGATGCCCCCGTCCTCACCAACGTCCTCCTCTCGGTGCCCGAGGGCGGGGAGGGTGTCCTCTCTGCTGACCACCTCTTCGTCAAGAGTCTCAACAGCGCCAGCTACCTCTATGAGGTCATGGAGCGACCCCGCCACGGCAGGTTGGTGTGGCGGGATGCACAGGACAAGGCCACCATGGTGACATCCTTCACCAACGAGGACCTGCTGCACGGCCGGCTGGTCTACCAGCACGACAACTCGGAGACCACGGAAGATGACATCCCCTTTGTGGCTACCCGCCAGGGCGAGGGCAGCAGTGACATGGCCTGGGAGGAGGTCCGGGGTGTCTTCCGCGTGGCCATCCAGCCCGTGAACGACCACGCTCCTGTGCAGACCATCAGCCGCGTCTTCCACGTGGCTCGCGGCGGGCAGCGGCTGCTGACCACAGACGACGTGGCCTTCAGCGACGCCGACTCCGGCTTTGCAGATGCTCAGCTGGTGCTGACCCGCAAGGACCTCCTCTTCGGCAGTATCGTGGCTGTGGACGAGCCCTCCCGGCCCATATACCGCTTTACCCAGGAGGATCTCAGGAACCGGCGGGTCCTTTTTGTGCACTCGGGGGCTGACCGCGGCTGGATCCAGCTGCAGGTGTCTGATGGGCAGCACCAGGCCACCGCGCTGCTCGAAGTGCAGGCCTCTGAGCCTTACCTCCGTGTGGCCAATGGCTCCGGCCTGGTGGTCCCTCAAGGAGGCCAGGGCACCATTGACACAGCTATGCTCCCCCTGGACACCAACCTAGATATCCGCAGTGGAGATGAGGTCCGCTACCAGGTCACATCCGGTCCACGCTGGGGGCAGCTGCTCCGGGCTGGCCAGCCGGTCACCAGCTTCACCCAGCAGGACCTGCTGGAGACAGCCATTCTCTACAGCCACAACGGCAGCCTCAGCCCCCGTGATACCCTCGCCTTCTCTGTGGAGGCAGGGCCTGTGCACACGGAAGCCACCCTGCAAGTGACCATTGCCATCGAGGGGCCAGTGGCCCCCCTGCACCTGGTCCGGCACAAGAAGATCTATGTCTTCCAGGGAGAGGCAGCTGAGATCAGAAGGGACCTACTGGAGGTAAAGGGCTGAGCAGGGGTCTGGGCCGGGTAAACGAGGCCCCTACCCCCAGCAGTCATGCCAGGCATGCTTGCTTGGATGGTTTGGGATGTAAGTGTGGTGGCTTCTGGGCCAGGTGTGTGTATGTGCCTTGGGTGTGTACCTGTGCATCTGCATGTTGTGTGCCTGAGGGTATCTGGGCATTGTTGTGTATGCACGGCTGCCTGTGGGTTGCATGTTCCTGCACATGTCACATGCACACATGAACACGCTGTGGCCAACATGCAGATTCCTGGGCTCTACCCAGACCACAGAGTCTGATGTGGAGCCTGAGCATCTGCATTCAAATAGGAGTAGGCTGTCTGGAGGGTTTTGACGGGTGCAGACTTTGAGGATTACAGGCCTTAGAGACAGGTTTGGCTTCCCCCACCCCCCCCTGGCCAGCTCCTGTGTCCTCAGTTCTTTTCCTGGACCTCAGACCAGGCCTTGAGGGCTGCTGGCCACCCAGGAACCTCACTGAGCAACCATAGGCCATCCAGTAGGTCCATTGCCTTGTTGTGTGACCTCACACCAGTCGCTTGCCCTCTCTGGGCCTTATTCTCCTACTGGGAATAAGCTGCCAACTTCTGAGCCTCTTGTGATTGTTGAACCTGTCAAGACTTCAGGGCAGATGGTGACTAAACATGTCTGGTGGCTGGAAGTCTTTGCCCAGGAGAAGGCAGCTTTGAAGAGCTAGGCTTTGAAAAGTCTGGGGTTTAACAGCAGAGAGCAGGGGGACAGTCTTCCAGGCAGAGGGGCAGAATCAGACATGTGAGCTTGGGGTGGTGTGTAGCCTGTTATGGCTGGGTCATCAGATGAGGGAGCACCTTCCATCCAGGCCCTGGACTGGACTCGGGTCTGCAAGCTCCATAGAGCCCCGTAGTGTAGAAATCCAGGTCGCTCAGAAGGACGGGGCGCCCTCTGGTGGCAGTAGCGTGGCATGGCGAGTCAGTGTGTATGTCCGTGTGTGACGTGTGTGTGTCTGGGTGCACACATTGGCGTGTGGTAAGACTGTGCGTCCGTGTCACTGAACCTGAGGCTGTGTGATTGTATACATTTCCACCAGAGTGTGTGTGTCTCAGAGGCCTCAACAGGCTCCCCCTGTGACCCCTCTGATAACCAGGCAGCCCAGGAGGCAGTGCCGCCGGCAGACATCGTGTTCTCGGTGAAGACCCCGCCGAGCGCCGGCTACCTGGTGATGCTGTCCCACGGCGCCGTGGCAGCCGAGCCGCCCAGCCTGGACCCCGTGCACCGTTTCTCCCAGGAGGCAGTGGATGCGGGCAGGGTCCTGTACCTGCACTCCCGCCCTGAGGTCTGGAGCGACACCTTCTCCCTGGATGTGTCCTCAGGCCTAGGTGCTCCCCTCGAGGGCGTCCGCGTGGAGCTGGAGGTGCTGCCCGCCGCCATCCCCCTGGAGGCACAGAACTTCAGTGTCCCGGAGGGCGGTGCCCGCACCCTGGCCCCGCCCCTGCTCCGCGTCGCTGGGCCCTACTTCCCCACGCTGCCGGCCCTCCACCTGCAGCTGCTGGAGCCGCCTCGGCACGGGGCCCTGCAGAGAGAGGAGGGGCCTCAAGACGGGAGCCTCAGCGCCTTCTCCTGGAGAGAGGTACGGTCAGGGAGGCCCAGGGTGCAGTCCAGCTCTGGGGGTCAAGTCTGGGGGTATGCAGGGAGAGGCGGCAGGAGCCCACATTTACAGGGCATCTCATCTCACCCTCCTTCACCGGCAGAGACAGATGAGTATCCCCATTTCCTTCATTCTTTCACTCTGGGAGAAATGACAGTCCCCATCGCCGCCCGCAGAAACAGAGGCTCTGAAGGAGTCAGTCTCCCGTGCCCAAAGGCAGGGCATGAAGGGTGCTGGGCCTGAGACCCACCAGGGGACTCAGGCCTGCTGGGGCCTGACCTCTGGCCCGGGGCCTGCTCACAGGTGGAACAGCAGCTGATCCGCTACGTGCATGATGGGAGCGAGACGCTGGCAGACAGTTTTGTCCTAGTGGCTAACGCCTCAGAGATGGACCGCCAGAGCCACCCCGTGGTCTTCACCATCACAATCCTGCCTGTCAACGACCAGCCCCCCATCCTCACCACAAACACAGGCCTGCAGGTGAGAGCGTTCTAGGGCCGCCTCCCACTGTCCCCGTCCCCACCAGAGAAGCCCAGCACGTAGCTCCCCTTCTGTGAGCCTCAGTATCCCCCTCTGTAAAATGGGGATCCTGCCCCATGATGCCCTAGGTTGTTGGGAGGAGAGAAGAGCTACCGCACCAAAAATAAAACACAGGTGTGAGGCTTTGTCACTTACAAGGGCAGCAGACAGCCTTGTGAATGGACATGCTTGATCCCGCTGCTCCCTGGACTCACCCTCATCAGGAAGCTTTTGCTCTGGCTCAGCACCAGGACTCCTGAAGAAAGCTGTTTCTAACCCTTAGGGGTGGACTCCAACTGCTCCCCACTCCCACCCCCAGCAAGTGCAGGCCGCAGCTTGACTCCCCAGTCCCCTGACTCTTACACTACTGCAGGGTGGTGCTGTCCCCATCCAGCAGAGGTGGAAGCTGAGGCCCAGACAGGTGACAGGACTTCTCCAGGGTCACAGTGGGAGTCACCGATGGAACGGAAAGAGTGTGGCTTGACCAGGGCCACACAGCAGGACAGCAGACGGGCAGGGCCCTGAATGCTGACCTCTAGGGTATAGCCTCTGGCTCAGCAGCAGCTATGGAAGGTTTCAGAAGAGGGCTGCTTTGGGCTGTCTGTGACATGAGAATCTTTGGTGTATAGGATGTGCCTGTGCGGAACAGCCTGGTGCGGGGGAGGCCCGCAGAGGTTAGGTTTCAGGCTGAGGGCTGCCCGGAGACCACAGTCAGATGGCGCTGTGTGCTGTTTCGCCACCAGGTGGTGCTGTCTACCGTGTTTGTGCCAGGAGCCCTGTGCTAAGGCCCGGTCTATACAATATGGCCCTCCTTCCAGAGCTCTGGCTGAGGTCAGCCTTGGGCTGGGAGAGGGAATCCCAGCGTGCTTGGTTTTCCAGGGAGCCCCTCCCCAGTACCGCTCATAAGTTGCTGATCCAATTGGACCCTCGGAACGTGATTCTGTCCTGCTGACAGGACGGAGGCTTGTGGGGTCTCCCCTTCACTCAGCCTGGGGAGGGGCTGCCTGCACCCAGGAAGCCTTTACCCACCTGCCTGGGGGCTGGTGATTGCACTGGGAACACCTGGGCCCCCATCAAGCACTGCAAGACAGTGGCCTGCCACCAGCCTCTCCAGCTCACCACGCCTCCCACCCCCTCCCTCACCTGGAAAGAGCGCCCATTTCTAAGTATCCTGATCCGATTCCCATCCCGTGCTCCTGCCCAGACTCACCATGGGGGGTCTGAAGGGAGACCCCTGCCCTGCTGGTGAACCACAGAGTCAGCACTATGGGTCAGGGTTGGGGGGTCTCTGCCAGGTGAAAGCTGGGGGCTTCCTGGGTTAGGGGTACATGAGCTGGTCTTGAGGGACAAGCTGGACTAGGGCGGATGGAGAGCTGGGAGCCTGGGCATGGGAACCTTGGGCCAACAGGGGAAAGTGAATGGGGTGGAGGGCCCCTTTGTGCGGGGGAGCCCCGTATGGCGGTACAGTTGGAGCCCTGACGATGCGCCCAGGCCAGGGAGGAATGAAGTGGGTGGGCTTGGTGGGAGCAGACCCCTCACAGGCCTGTATCCCCAGATGTGGGAGGAGACCACGGTGCCCATCCCAGCGGAGGCCCTTAGGGGCACAGACAGCGACTCCGGACCCGAGGACCTGGTCTACACCCTGGAGCGGCCCAGCAATGGACGGGTGGTGCTGAGTACAGCGCCGAGCACCGAGATCCACAGCTTCACCCAGGCCCAGCTTGACGGCGGACTTGTGCTGTTCTCACACAGAGGTGGGTGCCGGGAGGTGGGGGTGCCCCGAGGTTGGGTGCCCGCGTGGGCCGGCGAGGCTCAACTCCCCTCCCGTCCTAGGAGCTCTGGACGGAGGCTTCCGCTTCAGCCTGTCTGATGGCGAGCACAGCTCCGCGGGACACTTCTTCCGGGTGACGGCCCAGAAGCAGCTGCTCCTCTCCCTGGAGGGCAGCCGGACGCTGACCGTCTGCCCAGGTGGGCGAGCCACGCTAGGGCCCCTCTGCCTCCCCAGCGGCCGCGGGTCTGGCCCTGGCTCCTGGTCAGAGGCCGACAGTCCCCCTTGGCCTCTTGCAGGGTCCGTCCAGCCGCTCAGCAGCCAGAGCCTGAGAGCCAGTTCCAGTGCGGGCACTGACCCCCAACACCTGCTCTACCGGGTGTTGGGGGGCCCCCGGCTTGGCCGGCTCTTCCACACCCAGCAGGGCAGCACCGGGGAGGCCCTGGAGAACTTCACTCAGGCAGAGGTAAGGGCCGCTCTCTTCAGCCACTCAAGGCTTAGACTCCATCCAGTCTAAGGCCCACTCTCCCCCTGGACACACTTGACACGGGTCCCAGCTCCAGCCTCCCTGGGCCTGCCATGGTCCAGGCCCTGCATGCCCCATCTTCCAGAAGCTGCCAGGCTGGGGGGTGGGGGAGGGATGGGGCTTAGTGTTCCAGAGAAAGGAAGAAGGATGCAGGAGACCAGGGCTCTAGGGGCCCAGAGCAGGGATCGGATTCTCAGACTTGGCTTCCAGAAGAAACTGCACTTGGACCCTAGGGGACTAGGGCAAGAGTATACTGCATAGGGACACTAGACACCCCCAGTGGCTGGTGAGGGACAGTGCTTGGTTTGGGGGGGATAGAGTTTGGGATGAAGGCAGCTGGTGGGCTTGAGGGCAGAGATGTGTGCCCGGGGCTCAGGTGAAGAGCCAGAAAGAAGCAGAGTGGGTCCTGAAAGCAGACGAGTGGACACAAGCAGCTGAGTAAGTCGAGCTGGGGGTGAAGCTGCCAGCCATGCTTCAGGGCAGCTGCAGGACACAGCTGTCCCCGAGCAGAGGCCACCAGTGAAAGCTAGAACTCTCAACCATGGGAAGAGGCAGACCACCGGGCTGCTTCTGTGGGGGTTCCAGAGTGCTCTGTGCTACCTGGGCCAGTGGGGCCAGCAGCCATCATTTAAATTATGGTCCCTGTAAGCACAGGAGGCGCCCGGCATTCCAGGGCAGCCTTGGCTCTCCCTGAAGGCGGAGCATGGCGGTGGGGGGTGGGGATGGGGGCCTTCCAGGTGAGGGCAGGAAGGAACTTTAATGAGGGTGGGAAGAGGTTCTCAGGTCTCTCACATCACCGTCCCCCAGGCTCGTGTTCTCTGTGCTCCCAGCATCTGCTATGGCCCCCCTTCCCAGCCCCCCCCCCACAATTAAATATTCAGCAGGGCAGCTGTGCACCCTGAATCCCAGGATGCCCGGGGAGGGGGGTGGAGCAGGAGGAGGACTTCAGGCCCCTCCCCCACACCGTGGACTAGATTGAATGGCCACCAGGGGGCCAGGCTGGCAGCACCACCCAGGGAAGCTGGAGGAGGCTTTGAGGCAGACACACCCTCCCCTTGGTGAAAGGGGCAGGGCAGAACCGGGTGGGATCTGACAGTGCCTCGGTGGCACAGTACTCTGAGCTGGGGGGAGTGGAGAGGAGACAGGGGCCAGGTGTCTCCATTCTACAGATAAGGAAGCTGAGGCTTACAGAGGTCAAAGGACTTTATTCGGATCCCGTGGCTATTTGAAGCCATCCCGGGGCTATGCCTTCAGATTGCTAGTCCAAGATTCTTTCAGCAAAGGATGCTGCTGGTTCCCAGAAGCCAGGGACCCCTCCTCACCTCACCTGTGACTTGCCTCATCCCCAACCAGACAGCCCCCCCACCCACAAGTACCTCGTGTACCCAGACCTCCAGCTTCCCCCCTCTCAGCTCCCGAGGGTTTCTGTTTCCTTCCTGCTCATCGGTCAGCACCGGGCCAGAGGTCACAACTGGCAGTCCTTGTGGACCACAGCTGGCCCACAGATGTGTTTTATTTGGCTTGCACATGCATTTAATATTTTTAAATTAGTGGTCAAGATATAACCTTTGGGGTATTTCACCCACACACAACCTGATTTCCAGTTTCTTAAAAAGTTTGTGTTCCCCTCTCCTGGACAGCCTCTGAAGAGCACCTCCAGCTTAGACCAGCTCTGCTCCCCATCCTGACTCGGCAGGGTGCCCCACTTCACCACAACCCCGGTGCAATAGTGAGATGGAAGCCTAGAGCCTCCCACACACTGTGACCCCAGTCGGCTTCCTCCTCACTATTGCACAAGTCCTGTTTTTCCACGAGAAGGAAAATAGTTCCCTGTGTCTCCTAAAAGGGGAAAACAAAAGATAAGCCAAGAAGACACATTGGGATTAGAAGGGGAGGGAGTGGATTTCTTGATGGAAGTGGAGACTATTCCTTGGTGTTTAACAGCTGGCCCTAGAGAACAGCGGGCGTGGCTGGAGTGGAGAGGGAGGAGGTGAGGTCGCAGGTAACGGGTCACATCGGGTCTTTGAAACCTAAGGGTGCTGAGCCATTGCACTGTTTGAGCAAGACTGACAGAACCCAACTTACATTTTTAAAGGCTCACCCTGACTTCTGTGTTAGAACCCACCTGCGAATGCAGGAGACCTAAGAGATGCAGGTTCTATCCCTGGGTCAGAAAGATCCCCTCGAGGAGGGCCTGACAACCCACTCCTTACCTGGAGACTCCCCATGGACAGAGGAGCCTGGCGGGCTAGGCTCCATAGGGTTGCAAAGAGTCGGACACTACCGAAGTGACTTAGCATGCATGCGTGAGGGGCAGAGAGAGAGCCAGGACACAGTTAGGAGGCTCCGGCAATGATCCAGGCCAGAGATGACACTGTTAAGAGAGGAAGCGAGGAATCAGGGGTGACTCAGGCTCTGGGGACCCGAGCCACGGGAAGAACAGAGCCATGCCCTCCACAGTGGGAAGGCTGGGAGAGGCGGAGCAGGTCAGGGGTCGTCTCGGATATGCTGAGTTTGAGATGTCCCTCAGACATCCCAGTGGAGCTGCCCAGGAAGCAGGTGGCTATGAGCCTGGAGTTCAGGAGAGTGAAGCCCAGGGTTGGAGAGACAAATAAAGGGGTCGTCTCATGGCTGGCATCTGAGGATGTGAGACCCAGTGAGAGTACATGGGTAGTGCCTGTAGGCAGACTGTCAAGGCCAAACCACAGACATTGGGGGGAAGGGGCAGGACCAGCAGGAGAGTCTATGAAGAAGCAACTAGTAAGGCTGGAGGTCAACCAAGGGAGCAGAACCGCTTGGAAGCCATCGGGTAGGCTGGAGGAAGGAACACTCACTTGTGTCCAATGCTGCTGAGAACTGGCCTCTGGATTCAGTGACATGGAGGCCATGGTCCCCTTGGCAACAGCAGGAACCCAAGTCTGGGGGCAGTGTGCTCAAGACTGCATAGGGGAGAGTACAGACTATTCCTTCTGGCTTTTTGCTGCAAAGAGCCTAAAAGGTGGAAGAACAAATGTTGGTGTAAAAAGTAAAGTCAGGAGAGGTTTCTTCTTTAAGATGGACGGAAAGCATAGTTACCTAATGATGGGACTGATCCGTCTGGGGGGACGTTGATGCCGTGGGGAGAAGATGGGCATTGGTAGAAGTGGTGGCTTCAGTAGGGAGGAGGGACAGGGATTTCATGCAAAAGAGGACCGAGCTGCTGTGGACAGAGGCACAGATAGAGTACTGCTTTCCCAGGGGCTCCGAGAGATTAGGTGACTCGCCCAAGGTAGCAGAGCTGGGGTTTGACAGAGGCGTCCGGATCCAGAGCCTAGCTCTTCACTGTCACGTGACTGTTTTGTGGCGACCTGCTAAGCTGATGAAGGAGACATAGAGCGAGGCACACTGGGGAGAGCCTCGAGGGTGGCTGGGCTCTGGGGGTCTACCAGGGAGACCCCAGGGCCCAGTGCCAGCGCCAGCCTCCGAGGGGGTCCCAGGCCCTGCAGGATCCCATCCAACCAGTGGGGTGTCCCCGCAGGTGTATGCTGGGAACGTTCTGTTTGAGCACGAGATGCCCTCTGAGCCCTTCTGGGAGGCCCATGACACCCTGGAGCTCCAGCTGTCCTCACCCCCTGCCCCAGACATGGTCGCCACCCTTGCCGTGACCGTGACTTTCGAGGCTGCCTGTCCCCAGCGCCCCAGCCGCCTCTGGAGGAACAAAGGTGAACAGCATCATAGGCTGGCAAATTTGGGGGTGGGGGGCACAAGGCCAAAGGTCAGCAGCTCATGTCAGCTCTGAGGACCTGGTATATTACAGGGAGGATGGGCAGGTGGGGTCAGCAGGGGGATACGATCCCAGTCCTCCTGGGACCCTGAGGCCCAGGCTGGGTGCCTGGTCTCAGCGGGGAGAGACAACCGGGCCTTGAAGACTCTGGTCTGAAGGTCCATGGCTCTCCCTTTGGTGGACGGGACCTTCACAGCCTGTGTCCTGTCCCCAGGTCTCTGGGTCTCAGAAGGCCAGAGGGCAGAGATCACCACCGCGGCCCTCGACGCCGCCAACCTCCTGGCCAGCGTCCCATCGCCCCGACGCCTGGAGCATGACGTGCTCTTCCAGATCACGCAGTTCCCCACGCGGGGCCAGCTGTTGGTGTCCGAGGAGCCCCTCCACGCCGCGCGGCCCCACTTCCTGCAGTCTGAGCTGGCCGCAGGTCAGCTGGTGTACGCCCACGGCGGCGGGGGCACCCAGCAGGATGGCTTCCGCTTCCGCGCCCACCTCCAAGGGCCGGCGGGGACCTCCGTGGCGGGACCGCAGACCTCAGAGGCCTTCACCATCACGGTGCGCGATGTGAATGAGCGGCCGCCGCAGCCTCAGCCCTCCGTCCCGCTCCGGCTCACCCGAGGCTCCCGCAGCCCTGTCTCCCGGGCCCAGCTGAGCGTGGTGGACCCAGACTCCACTCCCGGGGAGATCGAGTATGAGGTGCAGCGGGCCCCCCACAACGGCTTCCTGAGCCTGGCGGGGGCCAGCCCGGGGCCGGTGACCCGCTTCACGCAGGCTGATGTGGATGCAGGACGCCTGGCGTTCGTGGCCAATGGGAGCAGCGTGGTGGGCGTGTTCCAGCTGAGTGTCTCCGACGGGGCCAGCCCCCCGCTGCTCATGTCCCTGGCCGTGGACGTCCTGCCCTCAGCCATTGAGGTGCAGCTGCGGGCGCCTCTGGAGGTGCCCCAAGCTTTAGGGCGCTCCTCCCTGAGCCGGCAGCAGCTCCGCGTGGTTTCCGATCGGGAGGAGCCAGACGCAGCCTACCGCCTCACCCGGGGGCCCCGGTATGGGCATCTGCTGGTGGGCGGGCAGCCTGCCACAGCCTTCAGCCAGCTCCAGGTAGACCAGGGAGACGTGGTCTTTGCCTTCACCAACTTCTCCTCCTCTCACGATCAGTTCAGCATCCTGGCGCTGGCCAGGGGTGCCAACGCATCCGCCACGGTGAACGTCACCGTGAGAGCTCTGCTGCACGTGTGGACAGGTGGGCCGTGGCCCCAGGGTGCCACCCTGCGCCTGGACCCCACTGTCTTAGATGCGGGAGAGCTGGCCAACCGCACGGGCAGTGTGCCGCGTTTCCGGCTCTTGGCAGGACCCCGGCACGGCCGCGTGGTTCGAGTGCCCCGGGCCAGGACAGAGCCTCGGGGAGGCCAGCTTGTGGAGCAGTTCACCCAGCAGGACCTTGAGGATGGCCGACTGGGGCTGGAGGTAGGCAGACCAGAGGGTAGCTCTCCCGGCCCCACGGGTGACAGTCTCATTCTGGAGCTGTGGGCAAGGGGTGTCCCTCCCGCTGTGGCCTCGCTGGACTTTGCCACGGAGCCTTTCAATGCAGCCCGGACCTACAGAGTGGCCCTGCTCAGTCTGCCTGAGGCTGCTCGGACCGAAACCGGGGAGCCAGAGAGCGGCACCCCCACGGGCGGGCCAAGCCCAGCGACCTCCAGCCCTGTGCCCCCCATGGCCAGCGGGGGCTTCCTGGGCTTCCTGGAGGCCAACATGTTCAGCGTCATCATCCCCATTTGCCTGGTCCTCCTGCTCCTGGCCCTCATCGTGCCTCTGCTCTTCTACCTCCGCAAACGCAACAAGACAGGCAAGCACAACGTCCAGGTGCTGACTGCCAAGCCCCGAAACGGCCTGGCCAGTGACGCCGAGACCTTCCGCAAGGTGGAGCCAGGCCAGGCCATCCCACTGACGGCGGTGCCTGGCCAGGGGTCCCCACCGGGGGGCCAGCCTGACCCCGAGCTGCTGCAGTTCTGCCGGACAGCCAACCCTGCCCTCAAGAACGGCCAGTACTGGGTGTGAGGCCTAGCCTGGGCCCAGATGCCGATTGGGCCAGGGACAGGCTTGCTTGGGCCCCGGCCCCATTGCTCCCATGCCCTGGTGCTGTCTGAGTCTCCCCAGGGCCAGAGAGTCCTGGAGACACCAGGGTGTGGAGGGTGCTGGGAAGCAGGCCCAGGGATCCAGGACCAAGTGGAGACAAGAGCTGGAACCTCCCCAGCTCACTTCCGGCCAAAGAACTGCAAGGGGCCGAGAACAGAGGCGGGCTCAGAGTCAGGTCCCTGCCCTGGAGCTAGTGTGGGTGATCAAAACCAGAGCCGCCTCCTAGATAAGCAGGACTCTGAGTCCTGGGTCTGTGACCTTGGGTAAGTCACACTTGACCCAGGCTGCTAAGAGGGCAAGGAGCAGAGAGGGATGGCGGGGCCAGATGGGGATTCCTGGATTTTCCATGCCATGCCAGGCCTGCCCTCATCTCTGCCCCAGGATGGGGAGGAAAACTTCCCCTGGTTTTTCAGGGAGATGCTATTCCCTGGGGCAGAGGGCAGGAGGAGAGGGTCCCCCCTACTCTCTCAAAAGCATAAGCAGTGGAATCATATATCCAGGGTGCCAGGTGGGTGGGTTGCTCTGGGATGGTTTTATTTAAGGGGGATTGCAAGGAAGCTCTTTAACATGGTGCTGAGCCAGCCCAGACTGATGGAGCCCCTGGGATAAGGGATGGAGAAAGGTCTGAGGCCAGCTCAGTCCCAAGGCCCCACCTTGATGGACTGATGGCTAGGCGAGAGTGGGTCTGTGGCCCTGGAGAGGGCTGGGCTGGGGAGCATACAGGTTCTCAAGCCCTGGACTGCTGCAATGCCTGTGCCCCTTGAGGACTGTGGGGTGGGTACTTGGGGGCACTGGGCTCTGTGAGGCCTGGATAAAAGGTGCTTCAGAGGTTCTGGACAGCTGTGTGTTGTTTGTCTGACTGTGTACTGGGGTCCCGTCCACACTAGCCTGCACTCCCCCAGGCCTGTCACCAGGATAGATGGGGCCTGAATTTCCACCTCCTGGAGCCTTTCAGATCTCTGCCTCCACCTGTGCGGGCAGGTGGGTCAGTCTTTGTGGGATGGGGCTTTGGTTTGGTAGAGATAACTAGGCCCTCTTCAAAGAGCTTGAAGAAAAGAAAAACAAAACCAAGAAACATTCAGAGCCCCAGCTGCAGATGTCTTAGCCTCAGTTTTGGGCTCCACAGCCCTATTTCTCTGTCCACCTCTCAAGAGGTTGGAACAGCAAAGATGGGGAGAGAGGGGGACTTGGGGATCCCAAGGCTGGGGCATGGGGCCAGGGACAGAGGGGGACTTGGGGATCCCAAGGCTGGGGCATGGGGCCAGGGACAGAGGGGGACTTGGGGATCCCAAGGCTGGGGCATGGGGCCAGGGACAGAGGGGGACTTGGCGATCCCAAGGCTGGGGCATGGGGAGAGGGATAGAGGGGGACTTGGGGATCCCAAGGCTGGGGCATGGGGAGAGGGATAGAAGGGGACCACCACAGGTGCCCCTGCTCGGTTCCCTGGAGATTTTCCCATGGAAGATTTCTGCTGGTCTCTGCCCTTCCAACAGGGTTTCCCTGGTGGCTCAAAGGTAAAGAACCCATCTGTCAGTGCAGGAGCCACGGGTTCAATCCCTGGGTGGGAAGATCCCCTGGAGTAAGAAATGGCACCCTGCTCCAGTATATTCTTGCTTAGGCAGTCCCATGGACAGAGGAGCCTGGCAGACTGCAGTCCATGGGGTCACAAAGAGTCGGACACAACCGAGGGACTGAACAACCAACCCTTCCAACGAGAGGACCAAGAGTGCTTCTTTTCAAAGGCAGAGCGAGCAGCAAATGTTCCAAAAAGTCGTCTGTCCCTGTAGCCAGAGATAGATCTGAGACAAAGCAGCCTCAGACGGTCTTTCATGAGTTGCTGACGAGCCACCACTCTCTGGTCCTTTCCCTTCAGAGGGTCTCCCAGGGTCGTGGGCAATGGAGACAGATTCTAGCTCCCAGAGAAGAGCCCAGGCCCTGGGAGCAGGTTGAAGTCCTCGGAAGAACAGCAGGAAAGTGGTCTGAGCTCTGGGGGGACGTGGGAGGCCGGGGGAGGGGGAAGGGGGAAGGGAGGGGCGTCTGGGACCTGAGCACAGCTGCATTGGGGGTGGGGGGCCCCAGCCAGCCTCTGGCAGCTCAGCAGCATCACCTCTCTGCTGTTTCCACATCTGTAGCATCTGAACCAGGAATTAGGGCAAGAGAGGAGATTCCCTCCCTCCCACGATTCTGTCCCTGGGCCACCCCTCCCCACGATGCCCTTCACATCTCAGCATCCAGCCTCCTAGGACTTCCCCCACTCTCAGAAGTCTTGGGAAGGAAACCTGGAATCCTGGTGGGTCACTGCAGGAAGGGCCCCCAGAGGACCCAGGGGGACTAATAGGGCAAGAGGCTTGTCTAGAGCCTCGCAGAGCAGGCAGCCATGCGTGCACGTTAAGTCACTTCATTCTTTCTGACTCTTCACGACCTTACGGACTGTAGCCCACCAGGCTCCTCTGTCCATGGGGATTTCCAGGCAAGAATTCTGGAGTGGGTTGCCATTTCCTACTCCAGGGGATCTTTCCAACCCAGAGTTCTAACCTGTGTCTCATGTCTCCTGCATTGGGTAGACGAAGAACCCTGAGCACAGCCAGTTCCTGTTGCCACATTGAAAGCCTCCCCTTCATGGAAGGTGGCCAGGACCCATAAGTGGCGGCTCTGCAGAGATCCCTCTGTACCCGGAGCTCAGAGTCCTGGCTCTGGCTTCCTTTTCAAGCCTGGCCTCTCCAATCCACCCCATGCCAGCCTCACCCAGGGGCCCTGCCAAGGGCGTCTCCATGCCACGCCCCACTCTCTGGTCAGCTTCTCTCTGGAGTTCAAGGCTGCATCCTCAGGGCCCTGATATCTAGGGCCAGCCTCCACCCAGAGCAGCCAGTTTCCCTGGGAGTGTAAGCTGAGATGAAGGTGACGGACCCGCCAGGCAGGATCTGGCTCGGCTCAGGTTCCCCCAAGAGGCCTGACGACACCCTCTCTGTTCACGTGGCCCAGCCTGCCCTGCCCCCAGCGAGCTGGCACAGGCCGATACTGCTCTTGCTCCTTCAAGCCTGGGCTGGACAGTGGGCTGGCACCCAGGCATTGTGCCAGCGTCTCTGCCAGGACCTGGGAGAGGGTCTTTGACTGGCACACCATCCTGAGCCCATTCTAAACACGGGTCCTCGGTTTATTAGGTAAATCCCTTGCAGATTTCAGATAAGCACCCCCAACTTAAGGAGGTTGCTACCCACTTTACAAAATAACTCACCATTCCTTCATTTAAGGAGCTGGTTCCTCCCAGGCACTGAGGATAGGCGCCAGCCTGTGTACAAGCACTCAGGAATGTCCGGGAGCCTCTGACCTTGTTACACACACACACACACACACACACACACACACAGTGTGGGCTTGTGCTCACAGCTGTGCACTTTCAGACCTTCAGAAACACAACACAGAGATACATACTTGCCTGTGTACCCCCTACACACACACACAAACATGCACTTATAAGTACCCAAACTCCAGAGTTGAGCGCCCCTTGCCTATGGTCCTCCCACGGTCCCAGGAGCTGGCCATGTGGTACCTGGGATATTCGGCCCATCACTAGGTCCAAACTCACTTCCGCACAGTGGGGAAGTGACCCCACTGTAGGAAAGATGATGGAAAGGGGTGTGGGGAGCAGGGTAGGGCTTGCCAGAGGGGCCCAGGTCCCCAGCTTGGAAGAAGCCTTGCCCACCACCCTCAGTGGTTTAGCCTCTTAGATGCTAAAAAAAAAGGGCCGGGGGCTTCCTTTGAGCCCCTCTCCTCATTCTGTGAGCTGGCCCTTTAAGTGGAGTTGCCGGGGCAGCTGTAGAACCCGCAGAGCTGGAACCATTGTCCTCCAATAGGAAGGAAGAGAAATGGTCTTCCTTCCCCACAACCAATCTCTCCTGACCAATGGGAACTGCCAAGGGTGTTAGCATCTTCCTCTGGGCCCTGAAGATTCCAGATCTTAAAGGGCTGGAGGTACCTGAGCAGCAACACCCCCTGACACATACACACACCACCAATTTCTCAGGTTGGGTCTGCTGTTCCTGGCTGGCACATGTGAGGGAGCCCTGACAAGTGACTGGAGCCAAGATGGGGCCAACCAGACGTGCTGGACTCCTCTCTCTACAGCCCCATCCTAGGTCCTCTCATAGTTAATGTCATGCCTGGGTAATCACCGCTGGGATTATTCAGGCACTGGCAAGGGTATTTGGTGCCAAAAATCCTGTGGGAGAAGCAAACAGAAATATACCCAGACCTTCCTGAAGAGCCCCAGACATGCCAGTGAGTAACTACCACACCGTGTGTGCCCTAACCCAGCGGCGTGAGCTGGCTGGTGGGAGGCCCTCCGGCTCTGGCTGCTTCCTTTCTCCTTACAGAGCGCTGGGTCTTTCCACACCAGGAGCAGCCACGCAGTGCTAAGGCCGAGCATGCCCAGCCCACCTACTGCTCACATGTGCATTCTCTGTGCAATGAGGTACAGTATTTAACTGATGGCTATTGTCGTCATAAAAGGTGCCAACTCCTCGGAGAGCCCCCTGTGGCCACCAGGATAACTGGTGGGTGGTACTGTGTTCCTTCACCCTTCTGATGTCCTGGGAGCCCCTAAAGACAGAAGCAGCCCTTGCTTAAATCAACCAGTGGCCCAGAAGTGACTTTTCTACCTTAACATGGCTCTCTGGGCCCCCAACCTAGAAACTGCCAGCTCAGCTAGCCCTTAGCCTGGAGCTACACCCAAGGCTTCCTTCTGAAGCTTTGTGAGGTCACAAAGGGCTCAGGTGTCAGTCCTGAAGTTGAAATTAGCTAGGCTGTCTAAGTCCTTGAAGCAGGGGTGAGGCTGGCAGGCAAGTCTGATCCAGCGAAGAGAGTCGGCAAGGAGTTGCCCACTCCCACCCTTACCTCCCAGCGACAGACAGGTCCCTGGCCAGTGCAGCAACTCTGTGCACCCCGCCATCTGCGATCCAGCCCGTCCTTCCCTCCCTGGCCCCTCCCCACCTGCAGAGGGAGGGACGAAGAAGGGAGGTGTCCAGCCAAGGTTACCAGTCAGTGCGTTGGGTCTCCTCCAGGGCAGAGCTCGGCAGTCAGAAGAGGGAAGAAGCCGCTGGCCCGCTACCTCCCAGCATGATCAGGAAGTGAGGCTGGGCCTCCCCAGAGCTCTCCATAGAAGGTGGAGAGGGTGGGGAGCAGGAGGGGCTGGACGGAGGCTTCCAAGCTAACTCTTCTGCCTCCCCTAAATAAACGCTGACTCTGACCTCCAGCCTGTGTGCTGCCCTGCTACTGGGACTGTCTCTGGAGCACCCAAGTCCCCTCCCCTCCCAGATCTCGGAGGTCCCCAGCCTGGGAGAAGGTCCCAGCCTTGCAGCCCTTCCCTGCAGGAGGTCTACACCTTGTAGGAAGCATAGTTCAACGCTGTGTGCTCCCTCGGGGCAGGGTCATGCCAGCCCAATGCGAGGCATGCAAAGATGGTCAGGAAACATCTATTGCAAGAATACAGCCCCTCCCCACAGACCCAAGAGGTCTCTCACCACCAGGCCCACCCAGACCTCTTTTCCCAGCTTCCCTCATCCCCCAGGAGAGCTGACGAGGCTCCCCACTGCTGCTCCGGCTCCTGCCTCCCCTCCCGAGCCCAGGCAGACCTCAGGTTTCTAAAGGGCAGGTTTGACTCTCTCCCTCCCAGACTCTTCTCTGTCCCTCCACACCCAAACCATGGCTCCCTCCCACCCAAAGACCTGAGGTCTGTCTGCTCAGAGTCTCATGGGCAGAACACTTGGACCAAGTTAAATGTGGAAGCCCACCAGAGAGAGAGTCAAAATGGATTACACAGGGCAGGAGGGGGAAACAAACTAGAACCCCTACCACTCAGGCTCCCCTGCTACTCCAGCCCCTTGCCAGAACCTTCCTGGCCCAGCTGGTCTAACCACTGCGGGACTGCCTGCATTCAGCTTGGGGGCTCAGAGTCCCAACCTTACAGGAATGCCTTGCCACAGTCACACAGCAACCCGCTGGCAGAGCTTGGCCTCCTCAAGTCTCCAAACCCCTCCAGACGCCAAGGATGCCTCTCCCAGCAGTGGGATTCCTGGTTCCCACAAAGGCAGCAGGGCAAGCACAGGTGGGCCAGGGCTGCCAGCCATGCTGACCGGGGCAGAGACCGCCAAGAACCAGAGAGCGGCAGGGGGAACCCTGTTGGGTCTTGTTGAGGAAGGTGGAGCCTGTTGTAAAGGGCTGTTGAGCAAGCAGGCAGGTGGGCGAGGCTGGCAGAGCCTGGGCACTCCTGGAAGGCGGTGACTCGGGGGAAAGGCCCCTTCTGAGTCAACCCGGCTAAAAGGTTGCCTTGAGAGGGTGGCACCTGCACAGATGGCTGGGGCAAGGTCTGAGGACTCCGAGAAGCTTCCAGACCTCAGGACCTTCGCCCTTCTGCCCCATCATCTGCCCTGAGGACCTCAGAATCTGGGGGCGGAATCCATGAACTGAAGGAGGGAGGGCAGAGGTGGAGACTGTGCCAGCCCAGTGAACTTGTACAAGTCCACCCACCTGTTTTAACTCGTGATGGGATCATTGACACCGGAGAGGATAGAGCCGCTGGGAGGAGCAGGCCATCTGCTTTCTGCCTAGAGCCCCGCTGCTTCGTTTCTGCCCCATCTCCTGTCCCTTCCAGCATCTGTGCAATGTGGCCAGCCAGAGGCCCAAGCCAGCTCCCGCTCCTCTGCCTGAGTTAGGACCTAGCAGAGCAACCGACCAAGGCTTTGTTTCAAAGGGTCATGGCTGTGGCAAAGCTCTTAGAAGAGCCCCGGACACGCAGTGAACACTCAGTACGTGTGTAAACAAACAGTCAATAAATGTTGACACTGTGATGAGTCGCAGTTGTAACAGCAGTTGTTGTTGAATTGCCTGGCATGGATCTGGCCTGCTGTAGGTGCTTCCAGGTTGGTGTTACTGTGATCTTTGTAATTTATCACAGCCGTCACAGTACCTGGTGCATAGTAGGTGCTGAACAAATGTTCAGTCTTCCTGGAAGGCCAGATGCATGCATCTCCCACCTGAAGAATATGGACGTGGGAGCATGTGCTTTGCTGAGCTTGGGCAAGGAGAGTGAGGTGTGCAGCAAGGGGCCAGGTTCTAGGTAGGAGAAGCCAGCAGCCCCACTCTGACCTCCCGCCTCCCCATTGAATCAGAGGACTTACCTGAGGTTAAGTCAGAGTATTAAGAGGGAGGAAGATGATGCAGAGCTTGAACGAGGAGGAGACGGGCCCTGGAGCCGACAGGGCTCTGGGGGCAGACTGAGAGACGCTCCTGTGGAAGCCAGGTCTGAGCAGAAGCAGCCCCCAAGAGTAAGCCTGGTGTTGGGCTGGAAGCACTCCTTCCCACTGCCCATGCCCCCAGGGTCCACCTCTTATGACGCAGAACCAGGGTAGGAAGTGGGGGACTCTGAGACCTGGACCAGAGCTCTGCACCCAGTCACCCCCAGTGTGAGTGGCCCTGTTTGCCCAATTACCCAGGAGTCACCCGAGGAGCCTGAAGAGTTGGTCAGGTTGGAACACCACCACCCTCACGTATGTACCCCACACTCCTCCCAGCCAAGCCAACAGGGCAGGGTGCAGTGCAGGGAGGGAAGGAGGCTGCCTGCTCGGCCGGCTAGGACGGCACAGCCTCCCGCTAACCAGAGAGGAGCAGGGAGGGGCTCTCTACTCTGGCCTTGAACCCAGCCCTCTAAAGTAGGGCGGGGTGGGGGTGGGGGCAGTGGATAGGATCTGATCCCTCCCACCCATTCATACCCACACTTTGCTTAGGAAGAGGGAACGACTCCCCAGAGCAAGTCACTGGCTCCTAGGGGGTGTGGGAGATGACATCAGCCGGGAAGCATGCATTCAGCCACCAGCTGCTGCGGCAACACACACGTGTGTGCACACACACACAATTTAAGGGACTGCCACATGCGGCCGTGCATGCAGACATGTGCAGATTGACTCCCTGACAGCAGCCGACCTGTGCAAACCAGAACCCACACACACCTTCTCCCCAGAGACCCGAGATACTGCCATGTAGACATTCTGGGTCACCAGCTATGAGCCAGGCACTGTGCTGGGCACAACAGAGTTACCCCAGGTCCTCTGAAGGCTGTCTTCTAATAAACAGATATATTTAACATCTAACTTGCAGAGGAGATTGTGTGATATCTTGAGTTTTTTGGAAGCAACAAATGTGGGGGAGTAAGATACTGGCCCAGGGTTGATAATTGTTGAAGCTCAGGTATGGACACACAGCGATCCATGATACTGTATTAGTTTCTCTATTTTGTATATGCTGGCAACTTTCCAAAATAAAAAGTTAAATACATGTACATATTTAATTGGCAATTGATAATAAGTAAAATGAAGAGGGGGGGAGGCAGGGTAAAGATACAAAGCACTAGAACTAAGAAGTCAAGGAAGGCTTCTCCAAGGAGGTGATGTTTTAAGCAAAGACCTGAATTAACTGAGGTTCAAACCACACAAACATTTGGGAGGAAGAACAATTATCAACCCTGGGCCAGTGTCTTACTCCCAGCATTCCTTGCTTCCAGCAAACTCTAGATATCACACAGTCTCCTCTACAAGTACTTAAAAGTGCCCAAGTTAGATGCTACATATAGCTTTTTTTTAGAAGGCAGAAAAAAGAACATTCCAGACAGAGGGGACCCACAAATGGAAAGGTCCTGAGGTATAACAAGCTTGAGAAATGGCAGTTCAGTAGGTCTGGAATTCTGTGACCAAAATACACGGGATTTTACAGTGAGATCACAGGGGCCTTGTGGCTGTAATAAGAGTTAGGAATCTCTCTTAAGAACAGCAGGATGCCCTGGAGGTCGAAAGCACGGGACAGATGTGATTTGATTTAGAATATGGTCTTAAAAACCACTCTGGAGACTCCTGTGATGATCCAGTAGTTAAAAATCTGCCTCCCAATGCAGGGGACGCGGGTTCAATCCCTGGTCAGGGAACTGAGATCCCACGAGCCGAGAGGCAACTAAGCCCATGAACTACAACTAGAGTAGTTGTAGTGGCCGCAAGGAAGTGCCCACATGTGGCAGGTACACATATATACGCCCAACACAGCCAAACAAATAAATATTAAAGAAAAAAGACACACAGTTCACTCTGGCTCCTGTTAGATCCTTGGGAGGAAGAGACAACAGAAGTGTTTGGAGACTACTACAGTAGTCTGGGCAAGCATGGGACTGGCCTGGGACTCATGGTGAGATGGATCCAATGTGGGGTCTCTTTTGAGGCACTTTGCTCATGGGTGGATGTAAAGCGAGAAAAAGAGAGAAGCTAAGCACGATTCCCTGAGAGCTCAGTTGGTAAAGAATCTACCTGCAATGCAGGAGACCCTGGTTCAATTCCTTGGTTGGGAAGATCCCCTGGAGATGGAAGAGGCTACCCACTCCAGTGTTCTTGGGCTTCTCCTGTGGCTTAGTTGGTAAAGAATCTGCCAGCAATGTGGGAGGCCTGGGTTCGATCCCTGGATTGGGAAGATCCCCTGGAGAAGGGAAAGGCTACCCACTCCAGTATTCTGGCCTAGAGAATTCCACAGACTGTATAGCCCATGGGGTCGCAAAGAGTCGAACACCAATGAGCAACTTTCATATTCACTTTCAAGCATGATTCCAAAGCAGGACCTGAGCTTGGAAGTGAGGGCTAGGGACACAGTGGGGAGGATGTGCAACCGGTTGGCTACAGGCAAAGAGCACCCCGGTGGGGACCTCACACCCAGCGTCAGCCCCCCAGCAAGCACACAGGGGGATGCACACACACTCTGGGACACCAGGCACAGAGCCTTCGCCCCACCCTGCCTGCCCCACCCGGCCCCACACAGAAGCCCCAGGACTGCAGCCCCCATGCTCTCCAGCTCAACCACAGCACCCACAGGGTCCCCAGTCCTAGCATTTCCTTACCAACCCTCACCACCGCCTCCCATGTCAGCCCCTCGAACAAGGAGGCTTCTGACTCACATTCTTCCTGGACACCAGAACCCAGCCCCCCCCCCCCCGCCCCGCCCCCAGCCTCATCTGTCCAGTTGCCTTCAGATCCTGCTCCCATACCCCAGCCTAAGGCAGGTTCTTTACCATCTAAGCCATCAGAGAAGCCCACAGAAAATGATCACTCAATAAATATTTGCTCAGCGCTCTCTGTGGGCCAAGCCCTCTGCCTTTCCACCTAACGCCTTGAAGGCGCATGGTCACCTCCACCAATCCCCACCACCTCCCCCGTGATTCCCTTCGATTCTAGCACTCCTGCACTCTCTCTGCCATAGGACAGTTGCCCACCCACCCCTGCCCACCAACCAGCCTGCCAGCCTTGGAAGGGCGCCTGGTGCCATGGGAAGGGCACGGCTGTGTCCAGGCAGAAGTCAGTCCTCCCTGCCACCAAGCAGCTGCACCGTCTCACGCAGGTGACTCTGCCTCTGAGTCTCCGTCTGCTGGAGAGGTCCAGAAGTGGTTCTCACCTTCCAGACCATGGTGAGCAAGGAGACAGTTTACGGGGGTACTGAGGCCAGTGCCCAGCACGGAGCAGCACGTGGCAGCCATTCAGTGGCCGCTGTTGTGCACTCGGGCCCAGCCCTGACATCCACCCACTGGGTGGCCTTAGAGAGCTCATCCAATCAGTTTTCTCACTCATGTAGTGGGGTAATGGTATTCCTGGTCCCACCTGTCTCTAGGGCTGCTCAGAGGCTGGTAATCCCAGCTGCTCCTTACTGGGCCCTTGGCTATGTGCAGGCACTGTCCTGCTGACGTGTTTGGCTCATAGACCCCCCCATAGCCATCTGGAATTCCTGTTATAAATGGAGAAGCGGAAGCATGGCAGCGTTGAGTAACATCCCAACGACAAGCAGGTGTAGAGTGGATTTGTACTCAGACTCAGCCACGCGGATCCTGCCTCTGAGCGGTGGAGGGAAAGGGGCTTCGTGTCTGGGGGGCAGCAGGGCTGTGTGCTGGAGCCTCATGCTACCCTCACCCAGAGCACTCCTTCCAATGGCAGCCAAGGGACTAAGCCCAGAAGAGGCCTCAGGTACCTCCAGGCACCAGCCAGCCCTCAGCTCCTACCTCAGGCATCAGCCATTTGCTTCCCCACCAGATGTAGCCCAGACCCTGGGTACCACTCACACCAGTCTGCTACTCTGCACCTCCCTCACTGGGCCCTATTTCCCGGTCTGTGAAATGATGTTGATTATCTCTTGCATATTGGGTGGTTGTGAAACACTGGCCATCCATTGTCCACCACGGTACCGCTTGCCCCGGGGGTGGTAGATGCCCCAGATGCTGGGAGATCCAGGCACAGTGGGGACTTGAATGCCTTTCCCAGGCAGAACCAGACCTCAGAAGACAAAGGGTTGCACAGGGTCTCTAAACAGCTTCCCAGAGCACCTGATGCTTGGATGTGCGGTGGAGGCTGTGGAAGGATGTTGCCAGCCCCTTGAGGTTCCCTGGTGGCTCAGAGGATAAAGCGTCTGCCTGCAATGCGGGAGACCCAGGTTCGATCCCTGGGTTGGGAAGATCCCCTGGAGAAGGAAATGGCAACCCACTCTAGTATTCTTGCCTGGAGAATCCCATGGACAGAAGAGCCTGGCGGGCTACAGTCCACGGGGTCGCAAAGAGCCAGACATGACTGAAACACTTCACTTTCACTTTCACTCTGAGGTTCCCTGAGGCCCAGAAGGCAAGAGGACACTTGAGGGAACCTGGAGTGCCCCAAACTGAAAAAGGGCCAGACCCATGGAGGCTTGAGGGTGGGATCAAAGGAGCAGGTGGTGGGAAGGCAGGAGACTCAGGAAGATGAGCCAAAGGTCCGGTGCTAACCTAGGACCATGGAGGGCACCCAGGCCCAGTGCCAGGGTCCAAGGGCTCTGCAAGACCCACAGCAATGTTTGTAGCCAGGTGGACAAAAAGTAGCAAAACACCAAAAAGCAAAAGAAAATAAAGACAAAATCAAAATGAATAAAATTTAATTAAATATCTACACGACAAGACACTGTCAAGTAATTAACTGAACCCAACTCAAGTAGCTATATATGAATGACCTTTAATGAGGAATGCAGGCAAAATTTCATATGAGTGATAGGATCAGGGATTCAGCATCTAAAATTCAAAGTGCCAGGGGTCTGCCTAGGGTCTTCAAATGTGCCAACCCCAAAACTTACATGCCTCCCTGAGGAAAGGAGGGTCCCAAGATTGATTTCAGATTACTTTTCTATTGGGTGGGTTAATGAGAAAGCAAAAGGGAAATTCAGGTCATTACAGAAAAATGAAATGATGTTCCTCGCACATGTTCATTTGTAAATGGAGACCCTGAGTCACTGCAGACCTCACTGTGCAATGCCGCCCTCAGCCTCTTCATCCCTGGGGGGCTGGCGGGAGTCACCCCACCCTCAAAGTCCCTGCACATTTCAGCAGTTAGTTTGCCAGCCTCCCATTCTTTCACACCTATGGAGCTAAGATCTGCCAACCCCTCTGGAGTTAATCAAGGTGACTTTAGGGAATGAGGCCAGAGAGCTGGGTTCAAGTCTAGCCCCACCCCTGACCCACTGTGTGATCCTAGCCAGGTCGCATCCTCTCTCGGGCCAAGCCTCAGTCTCTTTGTCTGTGAAATGGCATAACTGCCTACCAGGGCTGCCATGTGGACCAAGGAGAACGCAACTGTGTGAGACACTGCTTTTTAAACAGACTAGACTGCATTGGGGTTTGACTAACCAAACAAAACCAAAGGAAAAAAGCTCTGCCAAAGCCCGGAGCGGGGTTTCACAATCAGCCCTTCTGAGCTATATCTGGGGGAGGTGAATTTTTATGCTTCCTCATGGTCTTTTTGCCAAGGCCTCACCATCTCCTCTTGCCCCAAGCAGCAGAGAGAGGGATCAGAGCCGCAGTGGTGGGGAAGCAGGTTGGGGTGGGTTGGGGTGGGTGAGGGAGCCAAGCCGGCTTGGCTCCTGGAGGCCTGAGTCAGCGGGCGGGCAGGCAGGGCGGGCCCAGTCCTTGCAGGCTTGGGGAGGAGATGGTGCAGGAATGTTCCTCCCGCCCAGGCCTGGGACTTGCCCACCACATCCTGGCTCTTAGATGCGAGATGCCTGGAGCTTTGTTGAGTGGGTTCAGCCAGGGGCCTTCAGAGGCAGCCTGGCCCCAGGGACTGCCCAGGAGTGGCCAAGGCCAGGCCACAGAGCCTACTGGGAACTGGTCTCCGACCCCAGAGCATACCCCATCCCTGCTGGGTGATATAGCTAGGTTTCCCATCTGTGCAACGAGGAACTGAACTTGGTGGTGTCAGATAATGGAGGATCCGGACTAGTTCCCCCAGGAGGTGATGCAGGCCGAGTCTATGAGCATCTATGTGTATGACACCTTCGCTATGTGCATGTGTGACTTTGTGGCCATGCATGTCTTGGTGCGTGTGTGCCCCTGGGTGAGTCCTGTGTGCACAGGACTATGGTGGGGCTATGAGTGACAAAGTGGCTGAGACAGACAACATGCATGTAGGTGTGGGCAAGTGTGGACGTGGCTGGGAAGGTGTGACTGTGTGGCACTGTGGCTGGGAGTGCAGGTGTGTCAGCATGTGACCATGCATATGTGTGTGTGTGTGTGTGTGTGTGTGTGTGTGTAGCCAGGTGTGACCTGTGTGCCCATGGGCAGGTTGTGCGGCTCCATCTGCTTTGGGTTGGGCAACCGTGTCTGTGACCAGACCTGGCTCTGCTACAGCCGTGGCCCAGCAGTGGCCCCGTGATCCATGGCCCTCCTGTGCCCAGGAGGCAATAGGATGCGGGATCACAGAACCATCCCCATTCCCATATGAGGCCACAAAGCAGACTCCTTCCCTGGGCTGGGCCAAGACTGGGGCTCGGGGTCCCCTGGCCCCCACCTCCAGGTCCTGGTAGCTGCCCAGGGCAGAAAGAGAGGCCTTGTTTTCCACCCTCCTCCCAAGGGAGGAAACTGGAAGCTGCTGGGCCCAGCTCAGTCTGGAACATCTGCCTGGCGTGTGACTGAGGCCGGCCAGCAGGCCCAGCCACCACCAGACTGGTCCCCCATGCACATTGGTCCCCCAGCCCTTGCTGAAAGAGTCCGGCTAGCCTAGATCAATCTCAAATTCCCCAGCACCCCGACCCACACTGAGAGAAGGGCTGTGACATCCCCGCTTCCACTACACAGATGTCCATCCCAGCCTAGAGACCTCAGAGGCTTGGCCTGTCCTTCCCTTCCCTTACCTCACATCTCGATACTTTTCCTAGGTGCAGCCCCTCCTGAGAAACGTGTCAGACCAGACCCCCTCACCCTGAGGACAGAAGGTGTGGGAGGTGGTCCCTCCTCTCGAGAAACACAAGAGGTGACGCTATTCCCAGGGCAGGAAGCATGAACAGGGGACTCTCCAGGCACTGGTGTTAAGAGCATTCCCATCACTCAACACAGACGAGCCCTGGGAAGACCAACCCCTCACCCCCGCCTCTCCCCATGGTCAGAGAGCTCACTGCAGAAGGCGGCCTGGAGGTTGAAGCTGAGAAGAGGTTAAGGGTGGGAAGGTCCTCGGATGGGTTGGAAAATGAAAGGAGGGCAGGGAGAAGAGAGGGGAAAATTCCACAGAAAGTCCCAAATCTGACCTAATTTTGACCCAGGGCCAGGGGCCCATTCCAGAAGTTCCTCTGAGGACGCTCTGCTGGATCTGGGAGCCTTTACTGCCTCTACCCTGCTATACCTGCCGCCCCTTATTCCATCTCACTGCCGTGAGCTCCCGCAGCCCCCAGCACAGCCAAAGCCTCCCCTGATGCCCGGACCCCAGCAGCCCTCCCTCCACCCAGTCCCCACTGCCCCAAGAGGACCTTGACCTCCCAGCCCTCCTCTTTCCCGTGTGCAAACAGATTCTTGTCCATCCTGCCTAGGACACGCCCAAGGGCACAGCTGGGGGGTCCACCTCAGTTTCCAACCAGGAAGCCACTCAGGGCTGGGCACCCTGGACTGGACGGCCCGGGGAAGGACACAGGGTCTGAGTCCTACCCCCTCTCTTGGACTGGGCTTTCCTGGGGGCAAGGCTGTGATGTGGCCTCCTGGGGAGACTGAACCCCCTGTGGACTAGACTGTCCCTTCCTCATGTGACCCTCAGTCATGGATCACAGAGCGGCAGAGCCAAACCCCCGGCAGGACTCCACCCACTTGAGAAAAGAGGAGAGTGAGGTCTAGGAAGGGTCTGCGTTGAGCTGGGGTCCATGGCCACCCAGAGGTCCCCAGCTAGCCCCAACCACCTGCACTGCCCTCTCCCCACCAACTTTTGAGGTTCTGGGGTGAATGCTGTGCCCATCACGACCTCAGAATCTGGTCCAGCTGCTCCCAGGGACAACTAGAGCTCCATCCTTCCCTCCACCCTCATCCCCTCCAGGATCCAAATAAGGAGTCATACTTTTGTTATCATAATTGGAAAAGGTTTATCAAGAAAACAAGAAAGAATGAAGATTGAAGCAGCAGCAGCCAGAAATAGCCATGACCTCCCGGGAGGGCCAGCAGTGGCATCTGTCAGTTTCCGACCATACCCCGGCCTGGGGGGTGTGGGAAGAGCTCCCTCGAGGATGTAAACATGAGTGGGAGACAGCACAATCCCCCCAGGACCTGGATGGCATCACAGTGAGCCTGGTGACGGGCAGGTGGGCCCAGGATCCCTGGGGCGACGGGTAAGCTGGCCCCTGGGAGCCGGAGATCCAAGCCTGCCCGGAGTGTGAGAGCTATGGCTGGTGAACTCAAAGACCCAGTAACTTGTGGGTGTGCCCTCCAGGCTGGTACCACCAAAATCCTGCGGTCTGTGGCTTGTCTCAGCACCTTGAGCCCAGGGCAAAGATGCTGCATGGTCCCTAGCCAGGGAGTGAGGGGGCTCAGCTGGTGAAGGGGGAGTCAGGAGGGAATTGGCCTGCAGCCCCTCCTGCGGGGTGGCGGGGAGCAGGGCAGGGACAGGGGCATGGGAGCCAGGCAGATCCCTGCCCTCTATCACACCAAGGGGGCACCAAACAGATAAAGGAGAGGAGAAGAGGTGTTTCTATGCCTCCACAGCTTTGTCCAGGCTGTTCTTCTCTGAATGCCTTCCCGGTCCACTGTCCCCACTGTCTGGCAGGTTCTTGTCATCCTTCAAGACACACTGCTCCCACGTCACCTGCTCCATGGAGTCATCCCTGACCGGCAGAACGAGTGGTCCCTTCCACAAGCTTCCAGAAGCCCCTTCCTTACCATCGATCATTCTGTATTGCCCCTGCCTGCTTCTGTGTCTGACCCCCCACTTCAACTGGGGACAAGAGCAGGCGTGTCGCAGCCCTGGATGCCCAGTGTCTGACCTGGGGCCGCAGCAAGCCCGCATGTCTACCGAACAAATGAGGGGGAAGTGGCCAGGTGGGCATGCGCTAAAGGCTCCAGGGGAAGCTAAGACCCCGGCCTGGCCTCAAATGACTGACCAGCAGCCCAGGCCTGGGCCTGGAGGGCTCCTGGCCCTGTTCTCATCCCTGCTGTGCCCCCAACTCTAAGGGGTGGGGGACTCTCCCAGGGATATTCATGACTCCTCCAGAGGCCACCCCCAACTCCCCGCCCTCCAGGCACTGCTGGTGTGGGAAAGCCCCGGGGGCGGGGCGAGGGCCTGGGCCATGCGGTCAGAGGCTGTCATACATGCGCAGCGTCTTCTCCAGCTGCTGGCCGACCCGCTGGTAGAACAGGATCTGCTGGCGCAAGTAGTTCTGCATCATGTGCTTGAAGTCGAGCTCGCGGCGCTGGTGGAAGTGGTTCATCTCGGCCTGCAGGGCAAAGCCCACCACGCGGCAGCGCCGGCGGATGCCGTCAGCCTCCTCCTGCGCCATGCGGCCCTCGTCACTCATGCGCTGGCTCTCCTTCACCTTGGCGAAGGCGCCTGGCACGGACAGAGCGGAGGGCAAGGGCGGTTAGGGCTCCGGTCGCTCCCATTTGCTCCCTAACCCTGCCCTGAGACCCTTCGAGGGCAGACAGCACCCTCACCGGCTCAACTCGGGCCCCCCTCCTGGACTCCAGACCCATGGTCCAGCCACTTGATGTCTCCACCGGGATGTCCCCGAACCCTCACCTTCAGCATGTCCTAAGCCAGCTTCCCTCCAAACCTGAGGCACCGCCAGCAGCACACACCTGACCAGTCACAACCCTGCGAGCTGTACTGACTTCTACAACCAGGCTGTCCCCATCCACCAGAGGCCTCATCACCCCTCATGCTGGTTCCCCATTCAGCTCAGATATCACCTTCTCCAGGAAGCCTTCTGGGCGGTCCCAGTGCATCAGGTGTGTCTCCATGCTCTCAGGCGTCCTGGGCTTCCCTCTACCACAGCTCTTCCCTCTCTGTGGTTTTTCTGACTGCATCTCTCCAGGTATGAGCTCAATGTCTCTAGCACCTAGAACAAAGCCTAGCCCACGCAGATTCTGACACGTGTCTGCTAAACTAATTCAATCTCACTGGACTGCTACAACAGGCCCCCCCCCACGGGTCTCCCCACTTCAGTCCCAACCTCTGAGAGGTTCTCTACGGCACCTGACGAGCAGCCAAGCTGGTACCCATAGCTCCAGGTCTCCTCTGGCTTCCTTCTGGCCTGCAGAGCAAGGTCCCCCGTTCTCCTGGCCTGGGAGGCCCTCTGGGAGTTGACCCCTGCACCTGTTCTGCACTGACCCCATATTCATCAAACTCACCCTTTCTCTCCTACCTCCCTATCTCTGCCTCCTGGATCCTTATGCATAGTTCAAGGCTCTGATCAGGTGCCACTCCCACATGGAGCATCCTTCTCCCTGCCCCCAACACACTGCTGATTCTAAAACAGAGGCTGAAAGGCCACCTGGAGTTTTCCTCTGTGTGTATCTCACATATAAGCTCTGCTCCCTCCTCACCCCAGTCCCCAGGGGACTAGAGGAGGCCATTGTCATAACCAGGTGACAGATGGGGAGTCAGGGGATGAACCTGCAGAAGGGACCCAATTTGGAAGAACCTGAGTGAATCAACAAGCAGCTGGTGAAACGATTTCAGTTCTGAATTAATGGGCACTTGGCTGATGCTACGCTGAAGCCAGTGGGCAGTTGCTGAGCTGGGGAGGCAGTCTGCCTGTGCCTAGCAAGGCACTCCTCTCAGGGCTGTAGGGAATCCACCGTGTGAAGAAGAGTATGGAGGTGGGCAGGCTTGGCACAGAGGACAGCATGCTCCCGGAGCGCTTCAAAAGCACCCACTGCACATGAGCAACAGGCTTGTTTTTCATGCTTCCCACCTCCTCCTTAAGGGGGCCTCTCAGGGACCTTTGAAACACAGTCTGTTTACTCTCAAGTTGTTCAATGCATTCAGGACGCATTTACTGAGCATTTATTATGTGCTGGAAATAACTCTGCCCTTAGAGGGAGCAGTACCCGTGGAAGGTGGCAAGTGTATGGCTAATCAGCAAATAGCGCCATTTCGGGCAGGCCGAGTCACATTTGCAACACTTCCAGGACTGCTCACACAGCACCCAAAAGAACTCCGCAGTGCCCAGCTCCCAGCCCACTCAGTCCTTGCAGCACCTTCCTTGAACCACCTCTTCTTGCCTCTGGTTTCATCCTTATTGATTCATTCAGATTCTTCCAAATTGGGTCCCTTTCCCAGGTTGATCGCCCAGACCCGGGCAGAAGGAGAGGGATTGACCATGGGACCAAGATGAGACCCTCATGAGAGGCCTCAGAGCTGGAGCGGCCTTAGAGGACAGCTGTCCAGCCCCCACCCCCACGGCCACCTTCATCTCCACCACCATGCCAGTATTCTTCAGAGGAAACTCAGGCCCTGGTGGGAAAGGACTTGTCTAGGGGCTCCCAGCCTCCTTCCTGCCCACAAAGTGCGGGATATCTGGCCCCAAGGGAGCCCTGCAGAGCGGGGAGTGGACACCACTTCTAGTGCAGGGAGCCCAGGCCAGGTCCTCCAGGCACATACGTGAGACATCCAGACAATGGACTAGGGAATTTGAGAAGGTCCCAAGGGGTAGAAAGAACCAGAAGAAGAAAGGTAGAAAATAGCTGGACAAAGAAACTAGAGTTAGGCTTCTGCAAAGGGAACATACCAGCCTGGATTCCACCTTCCTGAGAAAGTCTGGGTGCGGTGGGGGTGGACCTGCATTTGAGAAGCTATTTAAGGCCTTAAACAGCCCATGGCCCTGGGCTTCCCTGGTAGCTCAAATGGTAAAAAATCCACCTGCAACTCGGGAGACCTAGGTTTGATCCCTGGGTTGGGAAGATCCCCTGGAGAAGGGAATGGTTACCCACTCCAGGACTCTTGCCTAGAGAATCCCACAGACAGGAGTCTGGTGGGTTACAAAGTCCATGGGGTCACAAAGTGTCAGACATGACTGAGCGACTAAGCACAAGCCCATGGCTCTAGAGGAAGGAAACTGAGGCCCAGATAATAGGAATGAATCTATTGCAATTGCTAGGTATCCACAGACAGGCAGGGAGCCAGGGATGGGGGGCAAAGGCTATGGGGGCCAGAGGAGGCCCCACCCTGCTCTCTGTCACCCTCCACCCTGTGACTCAGATGTGGGACTGGTACCAGCTAACACTAACGCACCCCAGAGACAAACTGGGAGTCAGGGTTTGGGCCAGTCCCCCCTCACCCCACCACATTCCACCTAGGACTCACCCTGAGAGCTGAGGACCCTGGGCACCTCCTGCCCTGGCAGTTGTCCTGTAGGCCGGATCCCAGAAACAGGGACGGGAAGGTTGGAGTTTCAGATCCCCAGGGTCTCAGGCATGTTCCCTAAACTCCCACCTGAATCCATCTTGTCCCTACCCTAGGTTGAGGGCAGGAGGTCTGGGTCCTAATCCACTGTGTCACCTCCAACAAGGACTGCAGGTTTCCCCACTGTCAAACAGGACAGGTTGGACTACATATGATGCTGCTGACAGCTGCTCAGGGCAATATAGCACTTTAGAGTTTCCACATCAGTAAAATGGGATAATGATGGTACCCGCCTTCTAGTTAGAGCAGAGGTTTAATTGAACTAATACGTTTAAAGCACTTGGGATGGAGCCTGACAAGATAAGAGCTCCAGATGCTATGTGTAGCTAGGTGCAAACTGCTTTTCACTCACAGCCAAGACCCAGCTGGTGGTGGCTTAGGGCCATATGATTCTTTGTTCATGGGAGCCTAGGAGGGGAGGCAGAAGGAAAGTTAGGTGATGGCCCAGAGCACAGAGGCTAAACCCACCTATTCCCCCAGGGTAGAACTTGGTCCTGCAAGGGCCACTTTGCCTTGGACAACCTGTAAGCACCATGACCCCTCCATGCATGCTGTGTGGTCCAGGGCCTGCCTCTAGTCCACAGAGGATGCCAGCTGAGTTGGTGAGAGAGTACTCAACTCCTTCCCTGGTCCTTCCCCTTCTGGCTTGTCTACCCCAGGCACCACCCCTCAGGGACCTCCCTGTCCCATCTGTCTGGCACAGTGGCAACAGCCTGGCTGTATAGTTAGAGACACTGGGGTTCCAATTCCTGCTCTGATGATCAGCCCCCCTCACTGCCCCTCATTTGAGAACAGAGGGACCCACACTGACCTCCGTGGTTTGTGACGAGTCTTAGGACAGAGTCCTGCCCTGGCTGGCTCTCAGGCAGGGGCCCTGGACAGTCACTGTTTCCCTTTGCTGTCCCAGGTTAACTATTATCAAGGCTCTCTTTTCCCCCCACAAGATTGCCCTGGTTTGGATGATAAATCACATGGTTACCCTTCTCCCTTTAGGAGAAACCCCTGAACTGAGCTCCAGGGACCAGGCTGGTAGCAGACCAGGCTGGTGGGCTTCAACTCTGCACCAAATGGGTTCCGTGGCCCATTTTCCTAAGCTTTCTCAGGGGAGGAAATTCAATCAGGGTCACCTCAAAGACAACAGTTGTCCAAATTCTGGTCTCCTAAACCCTACCAGGCCTCCTGTCTCCTTCCTTGCAAAGCCTCTCCCACATGCTCACGATGTTTTAGAGTGTATGAACAGGCTGACAGCATCCTGGGCACCCAGGCCCCAACTTTCCTGCTCCTCCCTCTGTGAAAGGTCTCTATCCACAGGGCCACCATGGGACCTCTTCTCTCCGCGGCAGGCTGTGGTTCCCCAAAGCCTGCCCGATTCTGTCTCAGCCAAATTCAAGCCCCACTCCCTAACCACTGTAGTACCTGCCCCACACAGGGCTGGGAGTGGTGGTACAGAGCCTAGAAAGTGGAAGAGTAAGCCCCAAAGCCCTTGGCTGAATGGGGAGGCGTCCTCTGGGTAAGGGAAGGTGGGTGCGGCCTCTGTCTGAGGTTGAATACATCACCCCCAGAGGACCACTGGCCCCTCATCTTAGCCTCCAGTGGAAACTCAGAAGTGGCCTCTCTCAGCTCTGTCCCCCCGATCCAGGGTCAGAAAGGCCAGACTGCCTTTACTCCCTCTTGCTCTAATGGGAGCCTGGGAGCCCTGAGTACAGGGTTGCCTTCCCACCCCCAGCTCTGCCCTGGGTGGAGGGTCCCCAGACACGCATGGCAGCAGCTGTTTCATCACTGTGCCCCTGCTCACCTTTCTCCTGCTGCCCACACAGGAACACGCCACCCGAGGAGCTGGTTGAACCAGTTTTCCCAGGCCCTAGTGCAGCAGTGAGCGTGGCTCTACTTCCGCACAAGGCAACACCTGCCCCAGTGGGCCAGCCGGCCCCAGCCACCACCCCTGCCCTGTCCCTGCCCAGAACTCAGAGCCGAAACTAAGGTATCACTCTGTCCTTGACCAGACCCTCCCCAGGACTCTCTCCCCCACCCCACTCCCTTGAAGGCCTGAGAGCTCACAGTGTCCAGTCTGTGTTACAGATTGAGGAACTAATGCCCAGAGAGGGGAAGGCACTGCCCAGGGACACACAGCAAATTGGGGGCAGAGCCAAGACCAGAACTCAGGTCATGTCTCCTGAAGCTGAAAGAAGGGAAGGAGGCAAAGAGGAATGTGGAGAAGAAAAAAAAAAAAAAAAGCAGAGAGAAGGAGGAAGAGACAGACAGTAAGGGGAGAAAAGAGTCTGGAAGCTGGAGAAGGTTTAGAAGTTAACCTCCTAAAGATGGTTGGATGGCATCACTGACTCAATGGACATGAATCTGAGCAAACTCTGGGAGATAGAGAAGGACAGGCAAGCCCGTTGTGCTGCAGTCCACAGGGTCGCAAAGAATCGGACACAACTTAGTGACTGAATAACAACAACAAAAGGAGAACAAGGCTGGTTTGCTACCAGCGACCAAGGTAGGGCGGTGATGTTTGCTGTTCCCCAGGCTCAGTGCAGAGCCGGCTTCCTGACCCCGCCCAGAGGAAAACTCTCCACCAAGCCAGGCCTGACCTCAGGGCTCAGGGGCCTGGGAGCCAGCCCCACGCCCTGCAGACGTTCTTCCTGAGTTACCAAGCAGCCCTGGGGAGGACCACACCTCCCTCCTGCCCTGCCTGTAGTCCGCAAGACTCAGCCACCTGCCGGGTCAGCTCCTGACTCAGTGCTCAGGCAAGAAGAGAAGCCAGGCTCAGGAAGCGGGAATCGGATGGACCACGTGGGCAGTGCCCTGGACCCCCGGTTTCTCCTTCAGCCCACTCCGGGTGCCCCTCGGTGACCCGGCTATGAGTCACTTCCCTGGCAGTTCCTTGACAGCCGCACGGTAACAGGGACCCATCCTGTCCCTCCCCTAGGGAGGAGACCGTGAGAACTGAACACACGGCTGAGCTTGGGAGGTGGCCAAAAAGCATGTGTCCTTGGGGAGGTGCAAAAGGAAGGGACAGTCCCAGCGAGGCCACGGACTCCTTGTGCAAGCCACCCTTCTGTGGACACAGCTCCTTCGTCTGCAGAATGGGGACAGCCACCCCTCCTGAACACAGATAGGGAGGAAACTCATAGATAGGATGTGCAGCCATGAGAACAGTCTCTGAAGTTGCAAAGGCAGGGAGGTGAGCTGGTGACAAGTGGGAAAATAGGCTACGCTCTGTGCTCTCGTTATCTGGGTCTGTGTCCATGTCCCCCATAAGCCTGTGGGCTCCTCAAGGGCAAGGCCTGGGCCCTGGTCAGCTCCATGTTCCCAGAACTCAACCTAATAACTTGAAGGACTCGATATATAATGAGTAAATGATACAGAAACAGAGAAAATGAATGAATGAATGAATGAGTGAGTGAATGAATGAACAGACAAGAAGGTAAACCGTGAACTCCATGAGGACAGGGACCAGACCTGCCCATAAATATCCTGTACCTAGAATAGCACCTGTCATCTGCTAGGTACTCAACACCCTTGCTGAATGAACGAATGAGACAGAGACCGAAAGACTAGCTGAGCTGCTCTGCCCCATCTAGGCCATCCTCACAGCCCCTGTGCCCTGCAGAGCGCAGACGCTGTCAGGGTCTCCAGCCCACACTGGCCCTTACCTTTCTGCAGGTGGATGATGTCGGGGAAGTTGGAGAGCAGGCCCTGGTAGAGAGACAGTGTGTCGAGCATCCGGAAGAGGTCATTCTTGGGCTGCTCGGCGAACATCTCACCAACCATTTCATAGGTTCGGCCCGTGTGAGAGATGGCGCTGTTGAGGGCCTCAGAGCTGAAGGGGGGGTCCATCTGGAAGGCGTGGCTGATGGCCTGGAAGGCATTGCCCAGCTTCTGGAATTCCTTGCGGAAGCCCCCCACATGCTTGCGCACCAGCTCCGAGGCCACCGTGCTGAGCTGCAGGACGCTGTCGTCCATCTTCTTGCTGAAGGCTTTGAAGGTGTCTACGCGGTCCTCCACGTCCTGCAGGTCCTGGTGCTCCGTAGGGATCTGGAAGGTGAGCAGGAAGCTGGCGCCCACCATCTCGTCCTTCTCGGCCCGGCGTTTGCCCATCTTCCACTGCTTGTCATCCAGGCAGCTGAGGAAATGCTGGAAACCCTCATACTGGGACAGCACAGGGTGGCTGGTCATGTGGTCCATCCAGAGGATAAGCCGCCGCTTCCGCTTCTCAATGAAGTCCTCCTCAAAGCGACCTGTGGCCTGCTTCTCCGGGAGGTGAGGCACTGAAATGACAGTGAATTTGTGCAACAGACGGTTGTAGAGCCAGTCGAAGTGTTTGTAGCGCCGGTAGACAGGTGAGCTGGCATGAGTGGGTGTGAGCTTGTAGGAGATGTAGCTTTTGATGCCCTTGAATTTGGTCTGTTTGGTGGGGTCCTCCACGGAGCAGGAAAACGGGTGGGGGTTGGCCTTCCACTGGGGGCCGCGAGGGCCCATTTCAATGGAGTATGTCTCAGCGATCTTGGCCATCATGGGCACGTCGCCCAGGATGAAGGCCTCCACACCAGAGCGCACGAAGCATGAGAAGCGGTTGAGGTTGCGCCCCACCACGCTGCCTCGCTTGGCAGAGGCCAGGCTGTCCTGCCGCTCCAGCGGCGGCTTGGGCCGGAAGGCCATGTGTTGGCTGGGGTAGGCACCAGGGTAGGAGAGGTTGAGCGGAGGGTGCCCGTTGGTGCCCAGCCCACCAGCCCGTGGCTCCTCCACCACCGTGCATCCATCATCCCAGTCATCCCAGTCATCGTCATCGTCCTCCTCGAAACTACCCTGGTTTGACAGGAAGCCACCACTCCTGGAAGTGTTGGAGCTGTCATACAAGCTCACCTGGGTGCTCAGAGAGCCTGCAGGGCTGCCGGAGTAGTCGGCATGGTTGGAGCCGGTGTCAGAACGGAGGATCTCCACATAAGAGGCAGGGAAGAGCCCGGTCTCCCCACGGCTGTTCTGGCCCTGCAGCCAGCCATCCAGCGAGGTCTCGCTGAAGATGACCAGGTCCTCGTCCTGCCAGATGCTGATCTCCTCCTTGTTCTCGCTGCGGAAGTCATAGAGGGCTCGCCCTTTGAGTGCCATGTCTGGGCCAGTGGTAGAGAACGATGAGGAGAGTCCTGTCCAGAACTGAGGACACTTGTTAGGGTGTCTGAGGATGCACGAGCAGCTCAAGGCCGGCCACAGCCCTCAGTCTCTCAGTCCTTACTGCGGGGTCTGAGCACCCACAGAGGGTATCCAGCCTTCCTCTCTTCAAAGCAATGTCCACGGCCCAGAATCGGCCCTACCAGGTCTGCTGGCACATGCCTGTGAGCGGGGAGGGCTCATGTCTTCCTCCCTTCCTTCCGCAGCCCCTGCACGGGAGAGTCTCTCCTCCTCCCACTCCTAGAAGAAAAGTCAAGTGACTAGGAGAAAACCAGCCCTGAGCAGGCAAAATTGGACACTCTCCGCTGAAACAATGTTCTAAAATAGAAGAGAATCACTGGGAAACCACCGTCCCAGAAACTCCGGCAGCTCTGGCTCCCAGCTCCTTCTGGCTCCTCCAGCCTGGGCCTCTGGAGGCTCTCACATTCCTCTGCAGATCTCCTTCCTCCTTCCTCCTCCTCTTCCTGGGCCACTGGGTTTTCAAAAATCCAGAAAATCCAAGAGGGGCAAGGAGAAAATCGGCAACCTCCTGAGTCGAATCCAGGGGTGGATGTGTCCGGCTTCACAACAAGCCAGGCCGGGAAAACAAGGACTGAGGCTTACACAACAGGCCGGCCAACTCTGCGACCCGGCGGCCCGGCCCGGCCCCCAGCCCCCAGCCGGCTCGGGTGCCCTCTCCCCGCCCCCAAGCGGCCAGCCTCCACCCGGGGGAAAGGAGGGGACGCGACGAGGCGCTCAGGCGACTCCTGGCCACTAGCTGAGTGGCCTCTTTTGTTTGCCTAATTCCTCAGCAGTTTCTGAGCCTGAAGATGACCCTGATCTGAGTCCAAGGACCCCCGTCCAAAGGTAATCCCCTTGGTAACCGGCCCCGGCGAGCCGGACGTAGACCCCTCACCCCTCGCGTGCACGCACACACTCAACAGGAGTTTGGAGAGTGAGCTCGGAGAGGTGATGGTGCGGCCGGCCGTCTGTCCAGCCGTCTGTCCGTCCGTCCTCTGCTCTGCCCTGCGGGATCCCGCCGGTGGGCGGCGGGCTGCGCCCCGAGCCCGCGTTCTTCTCTAGCGTTCGCGGCTCCTCGGCGCCGTCAGCGAGAAGCCAGATCCAAAACAACAGAAAAAAAGGCGATTCCGGGAGGTGGCGTCCCGAGGAAGGAGGGAATAGCCGGCGGGGGGACGGGGAGGGGGGTTGAGGGGTGGGGAGAGGGAGGGAAAAGGAAAGCAGGCTGGGGAATTGGACAAACTCCGCGGCACTTCCGTGCGTCCTGGCTGGCCAGGGACTGCCCGGCTCCGCCCTCCCGCTGGCCTGGGACGCAACAGCCCGGCTCCCGCCTACTCCTCTCTTTTCTCTTGTGGCGGGCGCCTTCGCTCACTCGCGGGGAGATCGGGATGCGAGAGCAAGGAGACGATCGATCGCGGACGAGAGGCAGCCTCCGGGGACAGCCCTAGGGCAGCCGCACCCCCGCAGCCTGTCCGCGCTCTCAGGGAGACACCTCTCGCCCCGAGGGGCTCAAGCGCCGCGCGGGGGAGCTCTCCAGCAGCCGCCTCGCCTCCCGGCCTCCGTCACCCTCTTGCCTTTTCCGTGACGCAAGTGAGGAAAACTCTGAAAGTTTGCAACGTGCGAGGCTACAAGGAGAGCGCCAGAGCCAGGACACGGGAGGAGGAGGAAGGGTGCGCGGAAACCCGCAGATCCCCGCTCCCGCTTCCCCGCCCCGCCAGCGCTCCGGCGGACGCGGCCGTGGCGCCGCCTGGGGATTGTTTTCTGGAGGGGGCCCCAGAGCCAGCGGTGCCCTCCTGGAAAAAGCTTGAACAGGCTGGAATAAGGGCTGCTACGGGTCCTCATACCCTAAACGGACAGGGCCAGGAGAACCCTTGTCCTGGGCGACTCGCTTCAGGAAGAAAGACAAGACTCTGCATCTGTAGTGACGGGGAACTAGAGTAGGCACGATCAGGTTCCGTCGTGCTTTGGGCGGCTGGCGGAGACCAGCGTCTTGTCTTTGCTAGCACCAAGAAGAAGAGGGGAATGGTCGGGTTGGGGCTCTGGGAGGAGGTAAAGGGGACTTGACCCTGGTCATTGATTCTGCCAGACATTGTGCTGGGCACTGGGGATCACGGTACCACACGGTAGTGGTGGTGCCTGCCCTGGAGAGTTTACAGTCTACCCTCTTGTCGTACAAGAAGAGCCCGCACATTGAAAGAGACCCTGATGCTGGGGAAGACTGAACGTGGGAGGGGAAGGGGGTGACATAGGATGAGACGGTTGGATGACATCACTGACTCCATGAACATGAGTTTGAGCAAACTCCAGTAGATAGTGAAGGACAGGGAAGCCTGGCATTCTGCAGTTGATGATGTACCAAAGAGTTGGACACGCCTGAGTGATCTAACAATAACAACTCTTGTCCTCTGTTCATTCATTCTGTCTTTGTCTCATTCATTTGATCCTGCACTCAAAGAAACATTAACTGAGTATTCTGTACCAGGCCTCCTGGGCTACAAAGACGAATAAGGCATTTTCCTCACCTACCGGAAGTTCAGATGGATCAGGAAAATAAAGCCATGTTCCCTGTGCAGTGTGGTCAGTGCCATGAAATGTGACTGGAAGGTCACCTATCCCAACCTGGGTTGAACAAAGATCAAGGAACGCTTCCCGGAGGAGGAGTGTCAACTACAAATTGGCACTTACCATCTACCTATAACTCTGTAAGGATTAAAGCATGTGCTGCTGCAGCACTGACCTTCAACATCCCTTAAGGAGTTCAGGGTGGAAAGCAGAAATGGGGTACTCTATGCTCAGGGAAAAACAGGTCTTCAGATAGATATTCTCGGGAGCTGTTATGAGCCCAATTCTTGTATCTCCTCATATTAAGAAAAGCACTAAAACTAAAATCCTTAATGCTGATTAACAGAAGCTTCATAAGACTAGCAGAGACTTCTACAAAAAATATTTGCTTGATTACAATGTACTCCCCCTTTACCAAAATTACATATATACTGTCCTCCCCGCGCCCCCCCCACCTCTGTGGAACAGCTTTTCAGAGCTATCTGAGGTGCTGTTTCCAAAGCTACAATCTGCATTTGCCCCCAGATAAAACTTAATTTGCAACTCTCATGTTGTGCAATTTTTTTAAGTCGACGGGAGGTACCCAAGATGAACAAAGGCTTCAGCCCCTACTCCCCTTCCTGGCTATGCCGTGAGCCTTGTCTACCTCCTCTAACTAGAACCTCCTTCCCCCTCATGCTCATACTTCCCACTTGTTGTAGATTAACTGGCACAAGGTGGTGCTGTAAAGGTGGGCACCTTGGGCTGTTGTTTTAGTTTTTTTCTTTTGGCGGCTTAGCATGCAGCATCTTAGTTCCCCAACCAGGAATAGAACCCATGCCCCCTGCAGTAGAAGCACAGAGCCCTAACCCCTAAACTGCCAGGGAATTCCCCACTTTGGGTTGTTTTGAAGGGTGTAATTTGCAGGCTTCTAGCTCCAAAAGGCAATTTCACTGGTTCAGTGAGTAGATCCAATGCCCCATGCAGAGCTGGCATTTGACCAGAATAAAGGTTTATGTGTAAACCCCAGAAGCCCAGGTATTACTTTGCAAAAAGAAATTCAACTGTCCAGACACACCTGAATTTATGCATCAATAGATCAAGGCAATTTGAGCTGCTCCCTGGGAAGCCCAGTTACCAGAAGTTTGGTTCAGTGAAACTGAGTGCCTCAGGATGGGAGGAACCAATGGTTCTCTCCGCCAAGAAACCTTAAGGTCTGGTCCCCTCAACCATAGGTGCAGCCTTGATTCTAAGGACTCAGTTCAGCCTAGGATCACCAGGACCAGAGCCTGAATATGTTTCCTACATATTCAGGGATGCTTTGGGGACACCCCTTTTCTATGATCTCTCTTGTGTTTGCAGAACCTCTCTCCAAACTTGGTTTAACAGAAGCAGCTACTCTCTTAGTGCTTGTTGAGTGCTAGACTGTTGTAAATGTTCTACCTTTATTAACTCACTTAATAAAATTGATGGGATTTCTACTCACCCTACTAGTTGCTGTTCAACTAGTTGTGTCCAACTCTTTGTGACCCCATGGACTGCAGCATGCCAGGCTTCCCTGTCCTTCACTGTCTCCCAGCATTTGCTCAAACTCATGTCCATTGAGTTGATGAAGCCACCCAACCATCTCATTCTCTGTCACTCCCTTCTCCTCCTGCCATCAATCTTTCCCAGCATCAGGGTCTTTTCCAATGAGTTGGCTCTTCGGATCAGGTGGCCAAAGCATTGGAGCTTCAGTATCAGTCCTTCCAGTGAATATTCAGGGTTAATTTCCTATAGGATTGACTGGTTTTATCTCCTCACTGTCCAAGGGACTCTCAAGAATCTTCTCCAACACCACAGTTTGAAAGTATCAGTTCTTCGGCGCTCAGCCTAACCCCTAGTCTAACCCTACCCCTCAGAGGGAGCCCCAGTCACCACCCTGATGGTCTTTAGTTGGTTCCCAAATGCTTCAGTCACATATTTATAATTTTATTTATTTATTTTGGTTGTGCTAGGTCTTTGTTGGTGCACGTAGGCTTTCTCTGGTTGCAACTAGTGGGGCTACTCTCTAGTTGTGGTGCACAAGCTTCTAGAGTGGTCGCAGTGGCCTCTCTTGCGGAGCACCTAGAGCACAGGCTTAACAGCTGTGGCACACGGGCTTAGTTGCTCCATGGCATGTGGGATCTTCCCAGATTAGGGATCAAACCCATAACTCCTGCATTGGCAGGTGGGTTCTTTACCACTGAGCCACCAGGGAAACCCAAGTCACATATTTATACACATTTACACCTTGGATTTATTTCTGTATCTGTTGAGGGAAGTGGTGGTTTCTGTCTCACAGTAGCCACCCTATTTTCAGGTTCTTGAGGAAAACTCACTCTTAAGCTTCACCGAGATTTCCAGAACCTATATCTTCTATTCCCAACTCTCTTCAAACCTATGGGTAACAGGACCCACAGTTACCACTCTCAGGCAACTGCACTAACCTTTGTGGTTTCCCCACACCCTGCCCATTCCTTTGGGAAATTTTTTATTAAATTATCCTCGTATTATTCTAATTGGAGTGTGTTCTCTCTTTCCTGCTGCGACCCTGACTCAGACACAGGAAACAGCATCAGTCCCCCATCCCAGCTTTCCTCCTTTAGGAAAGGAATCAGTAAGGGAGAACAATGGCTAGTGGTTTCCAGGCTGATTCTGCTGGTGGCTAGCATGGTAGACACACTGGACTTTTACTACAGAAATGCATTCAAGAGATGATGAAGGCCTGAGGTAATGGTTTGGAGAGAAGTAGATTTGGGATTTTATGGGGGTAGAACAGACTGGAATGACAACCAACAAGATGTCGATATTGAGGGAAGAGTCAATCCACACCTTTAAAAAATAGATTCTTGACTCCACTCCCCCCCCCCCCCGCACCCCACCTCTGGTGTTTTGTTTTTTTTTTTTTTGGCTGCATCAGGTCTTACTTGTGGCATGCAGGATCTTTGTTATGGCATGTTATGGGCTCCAGAGCGCAAGGGCTCTGAAGTTGCTGCTTACGGCCTTAGTTGCCCCGGGCACGTAAGATCTTAGTTCCCTGACCAGGGATCAAATTCATGCCCCCTGCATTGCAAGGCAGATTCTTAACTACTGGACCATCTAGCAAGTCCCTTATCTGCTCACCTTTGCAGCAAAGTCCTCAAAACAGCCATCTCTAACAGCTGTTTGCAACATTTTTCCTCCCTTTCTCTTCTTAAACCCCTCTAGCCATTCTTTCAATCTCACACTCCACTGAAACTCTTCTTGTCAGTCATCAGTGACCTAATGGTTATTCTCAGCCCTTCTCTTGTACTTAGGCTCTCTGTAGCATTTGACCAGGTTGATCACTCCTTCCCCCTGGATACACTTTCTTCGTTTGCACTGGCCAGCCATACTCTCCTGGTTTCCCTTCTACCACACTGGTTCATCCACTTCTCTCCAATAATTCTGTTGTTTATTTTTGGGAGGGGGAGAAGATAATTTTTATTTTACATCTTTTTTACAAATACATCGAAGAAGCATGCAATGCTACCAGCACTGGATGCAATCCTGGGCCACAGGTCTGCACACTCCTTTGCAACTGATCCTGTAACAGCAGAACCTTTCATCTTGCCTTTACTGTTTACTATGTGCTCAGTTGCTCAGTCGTGTCAGACTATTTGTGACCACATGAACTGTAGCCCGCCAAGCTCCTCTGTCCGTACACGGACAGGATACTGGAGTGGAATGCCATTTCCTCCTCCAGGGATTGTTTACTCTGACCCCTGCATTATCTTCAAAATAAAGAAACACACCATCTTTTCTCCAGTATAAGTTTCACTGTCAAATTACCATCGCTGGATGTACGTTCTTTCTCAGCTCTGATTTGCCTTTCTTGATTGTGGCCATCACCATGTCACCCACAACAGCAGCAGGAAGTCTGTTCAGTCATTCATTGATTGCCTTCACAGAGATGATATACAGATTTTTGGCTCCTGTGTGGTCAGCACAGTTGATCATGGCTCCAACCGGAAGACCCAAGGAAATCCAGAATTTCACACCTCGCTTCGACTTCTTGAATGCCGGAAAGGGACAAAAAGTCAATAATTCTTGACACCAGAGTGCCTACTAGTAGCGTGGTCCTCTTGTCTTTTTCTATTTTCACTTATTTGACAATTTCACCCAGACTCATGGCTTCAAACACCATCTTTCTGCCAATAATATCCCAAATTTTAAATCTTCAGCTCAGGCCTTTTTCTGGGCTGATACCAAACTGAGGGAACCCCCTGGTGGTCCGGTGGTTAGGACTTGATGCTTCTACTACAGGGGGCATAAGTTCTATCCCTGGTTGGGGAACTAAGATCCTACATGCCTCGAGGTTTGGCAAAAAACAAAAATAAAAAATAAAACACCAGACTTACATGTCGTTCTCCTTGCCATCTCCCTTTGCATGTCTAGTAGACATCTCCAACCCAACATGTCCAAAGCTGAATTTCTAATCTTGCCGCCCAAATCTGTTGTTTGGCAATCTCCCCCATCTCAGGCAGTAAGTACTTTCTGCCACTTGCTTCGGTCCAAAACTGGAGCGTTGACCTTTTGACCTTTGCCCTTTCTCCTTATTCTGGAACTCCTCTCTCACTGGCATCTCACAACTGCTTTCCTGGTCCCAGCTACCACCCTTCTCACCTACATCACCGTAATTTCCTAATGGCCTCTATGTTTCCACGTCTGCCTCCTGACAGTCTGTTCTCAACACAGCAGTCAGAGTGGTTCTTTTAAAACATAAGTTAGATGTCAGTTCTCAGTTCAAAACCCTCCAGTGTCCTCATCTCACTCAACCTAAAAACCAAAGACCTTAAGAGAGCCTGTGGAGCCTCTGTTATCTGAGCCCCCTTTCCTCACCTACTGGCCCACTCTGCTCTAGCCAAGATGGCTTTGTTATTCCTCTTCTGAGATGCCAGGCACATTTCTATCTTAAGGCATTTGCACTCACTGCTTCCTCTTCTTGAAATGCTCTTCCTCTAGATATCCACATGGCTAACCCACCAGGAAATATTACCTTCTCAGTAAGACCTACCTTGACATGCCCTGTTTAAAATTACAGCCCATCCTTACCCCAAGCTCTGTCTGGCTCAATTTTGTTTCATGACACTTATCACCTGCTAACAAATATAATTTACTTATTTATTATGTTTATTGTCTGGGGAGAGTCCTCCCACACACACCAAACAAAGGCTGAAGATGGAAGGGAGTGGGGCTGGGGGAATATGAAAGGTGGGGATGAAGTGCAAACTGGGAAAAGATATTTGCACACCATAGATAACTGGTTAAGGATTACTATCCAGAATATACAAATCACACCTTCAAATAAAGTAGAAAAAAAGCAAACAATCTGTATGTTTCCTGTTGCAGCTGCAACAAATTACCACACACTTAGTGGCTTACAACAACACAGATTTATTCTTTCACTGTGTTCGAGACCAGAAAACCAAACTGGATCTCACTGGGCTCAAATCAAGGTGTCAGCAAGGGCCATGTTCCTCCTGAAGGCTCTAGGCAAAAAAAAACATTTCTTTGCTTTTTCCCACTTCTGAAGGTTGCCCACACTCCTCTGCTCCTGGCTCCCAATCATCCTCAAAGTCAGAAATCACACCTGAGACTTCTGCATGCATCATCATATATCCCTGACTCTTCTGCCTCCCTCTTCACTTCTAAGGACATTTGTGATTAATGAGACTCAGTTAATCCAGGACAATGTCACTGTCTCAAGATCCTTAATTTAATCACATCCGCAAGATCCCTTTTCTCATATAAGGTAACATCACAGGCTCTGGGTGGACATCTTGGGGGGTGGGGGGGGGTCACTATTCTACCTACCCCACAAACCAACAGAAAAATACACAAAGAGGCATTCCACAGAGGAAGAAACATATATGAAACCTTTATTCATCAGGAAATGCAAATTAAAATCACAATGAAATACCATCACACACTCATCAGATTCACAAATATTTAAAAAGTCTACCAACCAAGCACTGTCAAGAATGAGGAGCAAAGGAAACTCTCATGTAGCGACAAAGGAATATAAATTGGTACAGCCCCTTTGGAAAACAATTTGAAAATAGCTAGTGAAGCTGAGCCGGAGAAGGCAACGGCACCCCACTCCAGCACTCTTGCCTGGAAAATCCCATGGACGGAGGAGCCTGGTAGGCTGCAGTCCATGGGGTCGCAAAGAGTCGGATAGGACTGAGCGACTTCACTCTCACTTTTCACTTTCATACATCGGAGAAGGAAATGGCAGCCCACTCCAGTGTTCTTGCCTGGAGAATCCCAGGGACGGCGGAGCCTGGTGGGCTGCCATCTATGGGGTCGCACAGAGTCGGACACGACTGAAGCGACTTAGCAGCAGCAGCAGTAAAGCTGAGCATGCACTTTACATGTTCACGTATCCTTTACAACTCAGTAATTAAACTTCAAGATGTATACTAGAAGCTACTGCATAGGTACAACAGGAAACCTACAGGAACATAGTCACTCCCAAAAAAAAAAAAAATCCAACAGGAGATGGATTAATAAATTGGATAGAACCAAACAATGGTTTTTCTAGTAGTCATATATGGATGTGAGAGTTGGACCATAAAGAAGGCTGAGCTCTGAAGAATTGATGCTTTCCAACTGTGATGTTGGAGAAGACTCTTGAGAGTCCCTTGGACTGCAAGGAGATCCAACCAGTCCATCCTAAAGGAAATCAACCCTGAATATTAATTGGAAGGACTGATGCTGAAGTTGAAGCTCCAATACTTTGGCCACCTGACTCAAAGAGCCGACTCATCAGGAAAGACGCTGATACTAAGAAAGATTGAAGGCAGGAGGAGAAGGGAACAACAGAGGATGAGATGACCGGATGGCATCATCAACTCAATGGACATGAGTTTAAGCAAACTCAAGAAGATAGTGAAGGACAGGGAAGCCTGGAGTGCTGCAGTCTGTGGGGTCGCAAAGAGTCAAACACAACTGAGCAAGTGAATAACAACAAAACAATGGAATATAATGCAGCAGTTTTTTTAAAAGCAACTGCAGCTATTTATAAAAAATTCCATATGTGATATCATCTAAGCAACACTTCTCAAATATCATGCATGCAAATTACCTGGGGATCTGGTTAAATGCAGATTCTGATTCTGTAAGTTCAGAATGGGGTCTGAAATTCTGCATTTTCAACAGCTCTCTGCTGATCCATGGGCTATGCTTCAAGTAAGAAAATTCTCAATATACTTAGGGATGCATAAAATGATAGAACTATTTTTCTTTTTAAATAAAAGGCAAAGATAAACACTAAATTCAGGACAACAGATATCTCTACCTCTGACTGGGACAGTGGTTGAATAGGTCCTGGTGATGCTTTCTTAAACTGGCTGTTGGGTCCACAAGTATTCTTTGTATCTCACATGTTACATATAGTATCGCCCATATCAAATATTGTATCTTTAAAAAAACAATGAAAAGCGTACAAAAATAAAATTATAGGCAAAGAAGCTAGGTGGCGTCATAGTCTTGGGTAAATAAAGAAGTTAGTCCTGTAGCGCTGCACTAAACTAAAACAGATATAATTTGCAGGAAAAGTGTTGTCTGTTCACTAAATACTCCAGAAATCCAACCTGCCAGGCTAATTCTTTTCAGCCCGGATTAAAGAGTAAGGATTTGTACTATCCAAGTTTTTCAAATTTAGTGGATTTTATGAATCACCTGGCATTCTTGTTAACAATACAGATTTCCAAGCGACTCCAGTGTAGATCCTGATTCTGGGCGTGCAGGAAGTAGCCTGGGAATCAGTACTGAATTCAAGCCCCAATTGGTAGGGTGAAAAAGCTCCGCCGCCTCGTAATGGACTTGTGGTTAGTAGGCTGTGGGGATACTCGATCAGCCCCTGTCGGCTCCGAGAGGCCCCTACTCGGTGAGAGGGCAGCCCCCCTACCCTCCCCCCGCCCCCCGCCACAGTTAGCACAGTAAATCCATATTAGCGCGGCGGTCACCCCTCTTTCCCGGAGCTATCCTCTTGGGCTCTTCTGGAAGAGGCTCTCCAGAGAGGCCCTGAATGACAGACACCTAAACAAGAGGAAATAATTACGGCACTAGGTAAATAATTCTCAGCAACTTAAAACCTCACAGACTCGCCTCGGAGGCCGCCTCTCCCACCCCCGGCCTCTCCGGGCGTTTCTTCCCTCCGCCTCCCTCAGAGAACGCGGAGAAGAAACGCGAGATACGAACACGGGGCGTGGCCTCATCCTGACCAATGGTAATGGGAGGCCTGGCCCTGAGTCTTCCTTTCATTGGCGCAGGGTCCCCAAGGCGGCCGGGTCTAGCCGTACTGAGGCGGAAGTCGCGCGACAGCCGGAATGCGCGCCGAGCCTCCGGACCGGCAGCGTTTGAGCCGCCATCATGGTGCGGAAGCTTAAGTTTCACGAGCAGAAGCTGCTGAAGCAGGTGGACTTCCTGAACTGGGAGGTCACAGATCACAACCTGCATGAGCTACGCGTGTTGCGGCGTTATCGGCTGCAGCGGCGCGAGGACTATACGCGCTACAACCAGCTGAGCCGTGCTGTGCGCGAGTTGGCCCGGCGCCTGCGCGATCTGCCGGAGCGTGACCCGTTTCGCGTGCGCTCCTCGGCCGCGCTGCTGGATAAGCTGTATGCGCTCGGCCTAGTGCCCACGCGGGGATCGCTGGAGCTCTGCGATTTCGTCACGGCCTCGTCCTTTTGCCGCCGCCGCCTGCCCACCGTGCTGCTTAAGCTGCGCATGGCTCAGCACCTCCAGGCCGCCGTGGCATTCGTGGAGCAGGGCCACGTGCGCGTGGGCCCCGACGTGGTCACAGACCCCGCCTTCCTTGTCACGCGAAGCATGGAGGACTTTGTCACCTGGGTTGACTCGTCCAAGATCAAGCGGCACGTGCTGGAGTACAATGAGGAGCGTGACGACTTCGATTTGGACGCCTAGCGGATCTCCCCTCGCCAAGACTGCATTTTATAGATGGTGAAGCTGAGACACGAGCTTGAGATTCTATGAAGGCGCGTCTCCGCAAGAGTGTATCAGCCAGTCGTCGGTTCTTAAGAACTTGCTTCCTCAGCTACAGGCCACGCGCGGAGCCAAAGGGTACGCCCTTTTCCACGAAATTTTCTTAGCCCCTGGACAATTGGTAATTCAGTGACTGCCGTAAGAAACAATGGGAAGCGGTTTTGTGCTGCACTGGGGAATTGTTATGTTCTTGTACCTGAAACATTGCGGTGTGAATGCAGGGACTTGGGATGGGGGAGGGCCTACCCTCGCCCCCAGCTTTCCTTTCATTTCCTTGTAACAGGAAGTGTGGTTTAATTTAACTCGAATCCTTGCTCTTGTTCGTGATTAAACTGTATATAGATGTCGTAGAGGTTGGTCTCAAGTTTTCATAAAATGGATGAGATTTTAGTGGTCAGAGTTCTTTCTCTTGTTTAAAGGAATGCTCTCCTAATGCCAATAAATGACCTACCTGCTTTTTAAGTGCAGATTTTTGTCTGGGTTTGTCACATAGGGTCGCATCTATAGGTCTCCCTGAATTCAGGAACCCACAGAAGAATAGTGATGGCAGTGAGCTGCCTGTGGGTGAGACCTGCCCTGGGTTCCACGTGTGGAGGCTGCAGGATGTTGTACAGCGCTGGGCAGATTTGTCAGTTTACTGATCCCTTCCTCAGAATGAGTGTTTTGGCAGAACTCTTCCCCACAGGACTTCCTGTTACTATTCCAGCCTCAGGAAATACCATATTAAAGGGCTGAAGTGTTTGCTTGCCTAAGGAAATAATCACCCTGTAGCTTGTCCATCTAGTGGTTAGACGTAGCCCAGGAGGATCTTGGAAAATTCTTAGGAATGGAGCCCTCAGGAGGCCCCAGGGCTGCCTGCCCAGAGCAGCGGCTCCACAGCTACTATCCATCACAGCCTGCCATCACTACCTGCCCAGCCTTTAATTTAGAGAAAGGTTAATTGCCCAATTAGAGTGGGTTTTATTGAGGGACACAAAGGATGAATTGGGAGTCAGGGAGCCTAGCCTGATGACAATTGAAGAACATGAAGGGAGAGGATCTGTTCTAATGCTGCCGGCTCACTGAAGGAAGACTACTTCTTTTACTCAGTACCACTACAAGGAAAATAATAGAATGCCAAGACCACTGGGTTGCTTTTACCTGTACCATCTCCATTTCCCCAGGTGTAAGGCAACATTTGGTGAAGAAACAAGAGAAGGTGACACTGGAGATGACAATAATAGCAGATGCTTCTACTGTATGTCAGACAATTAGTGCATTATGTATCTTAATCCATTTAATCCAACAATTCAATGATGTGGGGAGCCCAGTTATCTACTTTTCAAATAAGGGAACTGAGGCAGAGATGGGTCAAACTACCCCAGATTGCATAGCCAATTAAGTGGTGGAGCTGGAATGCTTCTAAAGAGTCATGCGGGACTTCCCTGGCAAGCCAGTGGTTAAGACTCTGTGCTTCCAATGCAGGGGGCGCTGGTTTGATCCCTGGTCGGGAACAAGGATGTCCCATGGCACAGGGCATGTCCAAACAGAAAAAAAAGTGCAAACATTGTCACAGCCAGCCCTTGGGAAACATCAGGGTTTAGAGAGAGTTCCTGAACCTGAGTATCCAAGCCAGCAGAGAAGCAGCAGCTCTAGACAACATGGTTGGTCCCCAACAGGGTGTAAAGGTTTGAATTGAACAAGGAGCACGCATTGAGTTGCCAAGGTTTGACTAACATTCATTGAGGTCCTGTCTGTATTAAGCCGCCATTTCTTTTCCTAACAACCCTTACAGGTAGGTGGTGGTATTTACACATTTTCAGTTTGGCAAACAAATTGGGAGAACTTGTCCAAAGCTGGGGTCGGGTCTAGGTTCATGCAGCTCCAAAGTCTGTATTCTTCTCAGTGCCATTCATTTAAGAGAAGAAGAAGAAAGAATCCCACTCCTCCAGTGTGGTGGCTGAGCAGAATCTCTTGTCCATTTGAGGAGTGTCCTCAGGGATCTTAGAATTAAGGATCTTATGGGGGAGAATTTGGTGGTTCTAGAAAGTGGAAACTGCCTGCAGCCCTCCAACTCTCACTAGACCCCACAGGGCAAGGCAGACTGGTCCCTTTGGTGTAGTTGAATCCTGCCCTTAGCACTCAAGCAGATACAACTTCAAAGTTCTCATGAAGGAAACTTGGTTTAGAAAGTTAGGAGTAAAATTCAAGATTCTTTAGAAAAGCTATTTCTTCTCTCTTCGGGGGGAAAGAGTGGAAAGAAATAACTTACCAGAACCTGTAACCAGAAACTTTGGGCTTAAAAAACAAACCAAAAAAAAAAAACCCCTGCAAGACAAGTGATTCAGAAGGCCACCAGGTCTGTGCCCAACTAGCTGTGTAATGATTATTTTACTTGGCCTCTATGTGCCTCCATTTTCCTTGTCACATATATGGTAATATAGAGTGGGGGGAAAGAATGGGAAATTATTATTTAATGGGTCCAGAGTTTCTGATTGGGGCAATGAAAAAAAATGGGAAATAGATAGTGGTAATGGTTGTACAACATTGCAAATATAATACCACTGAATTGTACACTTAAAAATGTCTAAAATGACAAATTTTGTTATACACACACACACCTGGAGAAGGAAATGGCAACCCACTCCAGTATTCTTGCCTGGGAAATCCCATGGACAGAGGAGCGTGGCAGGCTACAGTCCATAGGGTCATAAAGAGTCGGACACAACTTAGTGACTAAACCACCACCATATACATACCACAGTTTATAAAAATGAAAAGGGAGATGGGTAATAATAGTACTGACATTTAAAACTATAGAGAGGAATAAATGGCTTAATTCCTATAAAGCCCTGACAGAAGTTACTGGCATGTGAGCTGAGCTCCCATCCTCTTTCCCCAGGTCACAGAAGTACAGGGAGATAAGCATATTACACAAAAAAGCCTAATGGATTAAAAATTGTGCCCCTGGAGAAGGAAATGGCAACCCACTCCAGTATTCTTTCTTGGAGAATTCCATGGACAGAGGAGCCTGGAGGGCTACAGGCTGTGAAGTGGCAAAAGTCAGACAACTTAGTGACTAAGCAACAAATTTATGACTTGCCAGGCAACAAACGGATGCACCCAAAGGAACAACATCCCCCAACAGACTCAACAACAACTACAATATAAATTTTCTTATCTGTGACTTCTAGTTTGACAGAATGGCTCCAGATTAAACTTGTAAAAAGTTTAATTTTTCATGTTCTCTCTGCTGCCTTTGATTAGTCCTTACCTCTCTTCCCACTTACTTGCCTATATTTGGTGGGGCTTTGAAACATGTCTTTCTTAATACAATGACTTGGAGAAATTTCCAATGTAGTTCTTTCTTTTTGGAAAGAATAACATCTCACTGGTACATCAGGTCATTTTATCATCATATGGCTCTATTTTCCTGAGTTTCTCCAACTGACTGCTACTGCACCCTATGGCAACAGCGCCACAATCCAAACCTCTGGAAACTGACCAAGAATTTCGAATCAAGCATTCTAAGGAGGAAACTGAAACTTACAGAAAATATAATGGGCATTCTGTCTCTGATCTCAACCATAGAGAAGTAGAGAAGATTCTGTGGTAATTCAGTTGAGTTCAGTCACTCAGTCATATCCCACTCTTTGTGACCCCATGAACCGCAGCACGCCAGGCCTCCCTGTCCATCGCCAACTCCCGGAGCTTACTCAAACTCGTGTCCATCGAGTCAGTGATGCCATCCAACCATCTCATCCTCTGTTGTCCCCTTCTCCTCCTGCCCTCAATCTTTCCAAGCATCAGGGTCTTTTCAAGTGAGTCAGCTCTTCGCATCAGGTGGCCAAAATATTGGAGTTTCAGCTTCAACATCAGTCCTTCCAATGAACACCCAGGAATGATCTCCTTTAGGTTAGACTGGTTGGATCTCCTTGCAGTCCAAGGGACTCTCAAGAGTCTTCTCCAACACCACAGTCCAAAAGCATCAATTCTTTAGCGCTCAGCTTTCTTTACAGTCCAACTCTCACATCCATACATGACCACTGGAAAAATCATAGCCTTGACTAGACGGACCTTTGTTGGCAAAGTAATGTCTCTGCTTTTAAATATGCTATCCAGGTTGGTCATAACTTTCCTACCAAGGAGTAAGCATCTTTTAATTTCATGGCTGCAATCACCATCTGCAGTGATTTTGGAGCTCAAAAAAATAAAATCTGGCACTGTTTCCGCTGTTTCCCCATCTATTTCCCATTTAATCACAAATAAGCGTCCTCCCACCTCAGAGCCTTGTTTGTTCATCTGTGAAATGAAGATAATGTGACGATATCACAAAGCCCTCTAATGAGCTTGTGTGCCCAGATGGACTCTTGGGCAGGCCCCACTGTCAAGGGATGTCCAAGAGACTCTGGCTGGATCTGAAGAGTCAAAATGATAGGATTGGGACTTCCCTGGCAGCCCGGTGGTTAAGGCTTATGAGCTTCCAAACCAGGGGCCATGAGTTGGATCCCTGGTTGGGAAATTAAGATCCCACATATCCTGTGGCATAGCCAAAAAAAAAACAAAATTATAGAACCAAGCTGACCTGGGAACGTTGTGGATAAAGGCAGGTCCCAGGCTGTCATTCCACCTGAGGCCTTTGCACTTGATTTCGCATGTGAGCTATGTCAAGGTAAATATGTCTCTGACCACAGTAGTCAAGAGCAGCTGAGGGTTTGGGGGCTGTAGAAGCCAGAGGAGTAGCAACAAAAGGAAAGAAGAGCCCAGGCCTCAGTCTTTAAGTACTTAGGTCAGAGCTTTTGGCACTGCCCAGTTCTGTGCCTGCTTAGTCACATGCACCTCTGGTGTGAGGAATTTTTTTTTTTAAATTTATTTATTTTTAATCAAAGGATAATTGCTTCACATTATTGTGTTGGTTTGGTCTGGCCAATTTCTGTATCAGTTATCTATTGCCTCAATAACGGTGTATAACAAACCCAACCTGAAACTCAAGAGTTAAAAACAGTAGGCATTTATTTAGCTCATGAATTTGCAGGTCACCTGGCACTTCAGATCTTTGCTGGGCTCACTTAGATTTTGTGATTGAATGTGTATTGGATTAATGACTCTGCTGACTTTGACTATGCTGTCTCTTAAGTCTGGGGATAGGCTGGGTGGTTGTCAGCTGGTCTAGGATGCCTTGGCTGTGAAAACTGGCAACTTGGCTGAGATGCATTTGTCTCATCCCCCAGCAGCAGCAGTTAACTTGCATGGTATTTTAATATTAGTCTCAAGTTGCCTGTGGCTAGTGTGACTGCCCAAGAGTGTGGCTCAGGCATGATGGAAAATTAGCTGTGTCACCACCATGAGACCTAGGATGAGGCCTTGCATACAGTAGATGCTTAATAACTGCTTCAAATTTAGCCTCTTTGTAGTGACCAGCTGGGCTGGATCAAGGTGAGGCAAAGGAGGGACTTCCCTAGTGGTCTAGTGAGCTCCCAATGCAGGTTTGATCCCTGTTCGGGGAACTAAGATTCTGCATGCCTCACAACTCAGCCTTAAATGTGGGCTTCCCATGTGGCTCAGTGGTAAAGAAACCACTTGCCAAGCAGAAGACACAGGTTCGAACCCTAGGTTGGGAAAGTCCCCTTGAGAAATGGCAACCCACTCCAGTATTCTTGCCTGGAAATCCCATGGACAGAAGAGCCTGGCGGGCTATGGTCCATAGGGTCTAAAAGAGTTGGACACAACTTAGCAACTAAACAACAACAGGGAACTGTATCCTGCATCCTGCAACTAAGATCTGGTGCAGCCATATAAATATTTTTTTTAAAAAAAGGGGAGAAGGCACCCAGGGCACTTGCTAGACCCCAAAAATGAGCACCTGCTTAAATTTTGCACCCTTCATTTGTCTCTCCTTAGCTCCTGCCCTGGTGATAGGCATGGTGCTCTCAAAGCTCGTGAAAAATTAGTACAGAGAAGTCACAGTCCCTATCTGAAGAAGACAGAGGCTACAGTAAGCTAGCTGTTTACATCTCTGGACTCACTAGCAGCTGAGGGTTTGGGAGCTGAGCAAGCCAGAGGAGTATCTAACAGGCCTCACTCTGGGTCTCCCAGGGTCTGGTCATTCTGAACCATTATCACACCATTTGCCATAGCCACTTCCCACTGGCATTACGGTGTAGTAAAGAACTTAACTTAGGGGAATTCCATGGTGGTTCAGTGGCTAACACTCTGTGTTCCCAATGCCAGGGCCCTGGGTTCAATCCCTGGTCAGGAAACTAAATCCCACGAACCACAGCTAAGAGTTCTTATGCTGCAACTAAAATAAAAATAAAAAAAAAAAACCCACATGTCACAACGGGTAAAGATCCATCACAGTTAAAATAAACAAACAAATATTAAAAAAAAAAAAAGAATATAACTTTGCCCCAAAAGGTCATCACCCTTTCTTCTGGGAGGTAATCCCTAAACTTTTGGACCATCCTATCTGATAGGAATGTCTTTGCCTGGTGCCCTTGGCACAGATAACAGCAGTGTGAGTTAGGGTGGGGCTCTGAGCCACACCACGATGAAGGGTGGGAGTTTTGGAGCAATAGTTGGAGTCCCGAAGGGGCTGAAAACTGCCCCGAGGTGGACAGTTAGCCATTTATTTTTTAATTTATTTCTAATTGAAGGATAATTGCTTTACAATGTTGTGTTGATTTCTGTCATACCTCGACATGGATCAGCCATGGGTATACATATATCTCCTCCCTCTTGAACCTCCCTCCCACCTTCCACCCCTTCCCACCCCCTAGGTTGTCAGAGAGCACCAGTTTGAGCCCCCTGAGTCATATAGCAAATTCCAACTAGCCATCTATTCTGACAGTTTAACCATTTCTGTGTAACGGAGCCCCAGTAAAGACTCTGGCCTGGTGATCTTCTCTGGGGGGCAGCATTCTGTGCATATTGTCATCCATGGAAGCTAGCAGAAGAATGTTGTCCTGACCCCATAGGGAGAGGACAATGGAAAATCTTAGATCTGGGCTTCTTCCCTTGGGTTACTTTATGTTTATTTTTTTTATGGCTGTGCTGGATTTTCCCTGCTGCTCGAGGGCTTTCTCTAGTTGTGTTGAGAAAGGGCTACTCTCTAGTTGTGGTGTGCGGGCTTCTCATGGCTGTGGTTTCTCTTGTTTCAGAGCACCGGTTCTAGGGCATGCTGGCTTCAGTAGCTGCAGCTCGTAGGCTCTAGAGCATGGGCTTCAGTAGTTGTGGTGCATGGGCTTAGTTGTCTGAAGTATGTGGTATCTCTCCAGAGCCCAGATCAAATCCATGTCCCCTGCATTGGCAGGCAGACTCATCAACTGTGCCAACAAAGACGTCCCCTCCTGCCTGTTTTAAGTTAGGTCTTAAAAAAAAAAAAAAAAATAAGTTAGGTCTTTTTGGTTGAGCTGTAGTTCTTTTTTGTATTCTGGATATCAGCCTTTTGTCAGATATTTGATTTACAAAATTTTCTCTGTAGGTTGTCTATTCACTCTTGACAAGGTCCTTGTTTATTTTTGCTTTCTGGGTTTTTTTTTTTGGACATGCCATGCAGCTTTAGGGAATCTTAGTTCCCCAACCAGGATTGAACCTGGGCCCCTGGGAGTGGAAGCACAGAGTCCTAATCACTGGACTGCCAGGGAATTCCCCATAGTGTCTTTTGATGTACAGAAGTTTTTACTTTTGATGTAGTCCAATTTATCTACTTTTTTCTTCTGTTGCCTGTGCTTTCAGTGTCATAACCAAGAAACCACTGGCAAATTCAATGTCATAAAGATTTTCCCTTGTGGTTTCTTCTACAAGTTTTACAGTTTCATTTGTTTCAGTTTTGGTTCTTTTTTTTTTTTTTTTTCCAGTTCTAGTTATTAAGTTTTTAAAATATGTTTATTTATTTTGGCTGTGCTGAGTCTTCCTTGCTGCTCAAGCTTTTCTTTAGTTGTGGCAAGTAGGGGCTACTCTCTGGTTTCAGTGCGCAGACTTCTCACTGTGGCTTCTCTTGTTGGGGAGCACAGGCTCTAGAGCCTGCAGGCTTCAGTAACTGCGGCTCCCAGGTTCCATAGCACAGGCTCAATAGTTGTGGGCCACTGGCCCAGTTGCTCCGTGGCACGTGGGATTTTCCCAGATCAGGGATCGAACCCATGTCTCCTGTATTGACAGGTGAATTCTTTACCACTGAGCCACTATCAAAACCCCAGTCACTTATTTACACACATACGCACCTTGGATTTGCTTCCTGCTGGCTCCAAGTTCCATACACTTACGGCTTAGACTAATTCTCAACTTGAGCAGGCATCAGAATCACCCAGAGGGCTTGTGAAAACAGATGCTGCCCATTCCTTCTGAGTTTCTGATTTAAGAGGTCTGGAGTGGGCCTGAGAATTTGCTTTTTTTTTTTTTTTGGTCACGTCTCGAGGCTTGTGGGATCCTGGGCAGTGAAAGATTGGAGTTCTAACAGATTTCTCAGGTGGTCCGGTGGTTGGGAGTCTGCCTGCCAGTTTGATCCCCAGTCCGGGAAGATGCTAAAGTTCCAATACTTTAGCCACCTGATGCAAAGAGCCAACTCATTAGAAAAGACCCTGATGCTGGGAAAGACTGAAGGCAGGAGGAGAAGGGGACGAGAGTGATAGTCGGACATGACTGAGTGACTAAACTAGGAAGATTCCACATGCCTCGGGGCAACTAAGTCGGTGGGCTGCAACTACTGAGCCTGCGTGCCCTAAAGCCCAAGTTCTGCAACAAGAGAAGCCAACGCAATGAGAATAGCCCCTGCTTGCCACAACTTGCCGCTGCTCACAGCAATGAAGACACAGCACAGTCAATAAACAAACAACAACAAAAACAAATCAAAATAGAAAAAACAAACCTCAAGAGTCCTAACCACCAGCTGTTTGGTTGCTTAATTGTGTCTGACTCTTTGCGACCCCATGGACTGCAGCTCACCAGGCTTCCTTGTCCTTCACCACCTCCTAGAGCTTGCTCAGACTCATGTGCGTGGAGTCAGTGATGCCATCCAACCATCTCATCCTCTGTTGTCCTCTCCTCCTTCTGCCTTCCATCTTTTTCAGCATCAGGGTCTTTTCCAATGAGTCCCATCAGGTGGCCAAAGTACTGGAGCTTCAGCTTCAGCATCAGTCCTTCTAACAAACATTCAGGATTTATTTCCTTTAGGATTGACTGGTTTGATCTTGCAGAGGAAAGATTAGGACTTTGGAATCAGTGGGGCCTGGATTAAAATCCTCGCCCCATTGCTTTCTGGCTGTACATAACTTGGACAAGTTGTTTCAAGCCCTTTAATCTGGGTAAGCACTGTTGTCTGCAGGGAAGACATCCTCTTAGGCTAATCTGGGGTTGATTTATTTATGATGTAAGTAAATCAGTAAGGGGAAGATTATCTTTTTGCTGTTGTTTGGTTTTCTGGCTGCATCATGCAGCATGGAGAACTTCCCTTACCAGGGGTCAAACCCACACCCTTACCCCCTCCACAGTGGAAGCAAAATCTTTTTTTAAAAAATATATTTACTTATTTGGCTGTGCTGGGTCTTAGATGTGGCACTTGGGACCTTTAGCTGCAGCCTGTGTGATCTAGTACCCTGACCAGGGATCGAACTCAGGCCCCCTGCATTGGGAGCATGGAGTCTTAGCCACTGGACCACCAGGGAAGTCCTGGAGGCAGAGTCTTAACCACTGGACCACCAGGGAAGTTTGAGAAAGGTTATCTTATTAGAAGAAGTTAAATACAAACAAAACATTTTTGAGGACTTAGCCTGTGCCAGGTACTGTTCTAAAGACTTTACCTAGAATGACTCACTTAACTATAATAATCTTATGAGGTAGGTGCTATTAGCCACATTTTACAAAATGGGAAACTGAGGCATATGGGAGATGAAATAAACATGCAGGCCCCAGAGCCAGCAAGTAACTGAGTTAAAATTTAGACCCAAGCCATCCAACTCCAGAGCCTAAAACCTTAATCACTCTTACATGCTTCCTGCAACCCAGAGCTGAGCCCTAGGAACCATGCTGGGATGGAGAAGAGGTTTGCCATGTCCCAGAACTTTATAGTCTCCTATGACTGAGTTTCTGCATCCTGGCTCATCAGACCCCTCCCACTGATACACAACTTTGTCATGCTCTCAGTTCAACTTCTCCTTCCTGCCACAAACAGTTGAAAAGGTCCTCTCCTGCAGGTGTCTCCAAGTGGGCAGTGAGAAGCACTGGTCTTAAGATGGCGTAGGTGATGGCCTGAGTGAGTTATTTCAACTCCACAGTCTCAATTTCCCCTTCCAGGCCTTAAATAATATTGAATTACATAGGGGAAAGCAGTTCCCTTTTCAGTTTCAATAACTTCAAGGGGAAAGTCTTTGCTGGGGGCTAGACTTTTACACATGTATAATTCTTAGTGACGTCTTCCTTTTAAGAACAGTAAGCCCTCTTGGTTTCTTTTCTAGACTATATCCCCAGTCCAGCCCTTCCAATAATGTCCACGGCCACAACTTGAGTGCAAGTGCTGCTTACTGACCTCCTGACCTCCATGCTTGCTTGGCTGAATTCAGTTCTCTATCCAATAGCCAGTGTATTCTCTCTGCAGCTCAAATTTGGTTAGGTTACAGCTGTTTAAAAACCTTTGTAACGGAGGTAAAACCCGAACTCCTTTTGGCCCACAGGCCTGTGTCCCGCCTGCCTCTATGACTCCCTCTGTCTCCCTCTGCGTCCCCCTCCTGCTGGTTTTCTGTCTGTTGTTGTTCAGTCACCCAGTCGTATATGACTCTTGGCGACCCCATGGACTGCAGCACGCCAGGCCTCCCTGTCCCTCACCATCTCCCAAAGTTTGCCCTAGTTCAGGTCCATTGCATTGGTGATGCCATCCAGCCATCTCATCCTCTGACACCCTCTTCTCGAGCCCTCAATCTTTCCCAGCATCAGAGACTTTCCCAATGAGTAGGCTGTTCAAATCAGGTGACCAAAATACTGGTGCTTCAGCTTCAGCAGCATCAGTCCTTCCAACCAGTATTCAGGGTTGATTTCCCTTAAAGTTGATGACTGATTTGATCTCCTTGCTGTCCAAGGGACTTTCAGAAGTCTTCTCTAGCACCACAGTTCAAAGGCATTAATTCTTTGGTGTTCTGTCTTCTTTACAGTTCACCCCTTCATGGATTACTGCCTTGTCATGGCAAAGGGGCCTGCGTAACTCAATGAAGCTATGAGCCCTGCAGTGTAGCGCCACCCAAGACGGACGGGTCATAGCAGAGCATTCTGACAAAACATGATCCACTGGAGGAGGGAATGGCAAACTATCCTGTATACTTGCTGTGAGAACCTCATGAACTGTATAAAGGCTTTCTGTCTACCCTTCACACAAAGCCTCTCTTTGCACCCATGGTGGCCTTCCACTGGAAATGGTTGGTCTTCCTATCCTTGTGACTGGCTCCTTTTTTCATTATTTAGGTCTAGATTCAGATGTTACCTCCTGGGAGAGGAGTTTCCCAAACACTGTAGCTTCAGCAGCTCCACCCAACTCATTCTCTGCCCAGTCACCTGAGCTCCCTGGTACTGGTCTGCACTCAGCTATGGCATCTATTGTTTGTCTTTCCTACCACAGTTGGGCTGTAAGTTCCTGAAAGGCAGGCATCAACTCAGTCTTGGTAGTTTTAGTATCTCTTGGGCCTGGCACAGTACCTGACCAACAGCAGGCATTAAACACATATTTGTTAATTGAGTGAGAGAGACACTCAGGGCTCCTCTTTGGGAAAAGGGTGGACACCTTTCTGCCCTCAATCTCCTATTTTCAAGGTAGAGATTCTTCTGCCTGTAGGTGCTTACCAGATTTTGTGTGCTCAGTCACTTGGTCCTGTCTGACTCTTCTGCAGCCCCAAGGACAGTAACCTGCCATGTTCCTCTGTCCATGGGATTTCCCAGGCAAGAATGCTGGAGTAGGTTGCCATTTCCTTCTCCAGGGGATCTTCCCAACACAGGAATAGAACCCGAGTCTCTGGTCTCTCCTACATTGGCAGGTGGATTCTTTACCACTGCACCGCCTGGGAAACCCTACCAGATTTTAGGTGGTACACAAATTCCACTTTTTTTTTTTTTGGCCATGTGGCTCAGCACGCAGGATCTTAGTTCCCTGACTAGAGGTGGAACCAGAGTCTTAACTACTGGACTGCCAGCGAAATCCCCGATTTGGAACCAGTCTGTTGTTCCACATCCAGTTCTAACTGTTGCTTCCTGACCTGCAGACTTCTCAGGAGGCAGGTAAGGTGGTCTGGTATTCATTCTCATCTCTTGAAGAATTTTCCAATTTGTTGTGATCCACACAGTCAAAGGCTTTGGCATAGTCAATAAAGCAGAAATAGATGTTTTTATGGAACTCTCTTGCTTTTTCAATGATTCAACAGATGTTAGAAATTTGATCTCTGGTTCCTCTGCCTTTCTTAATCAAGCTTGAATATCTGGAAGTTCACGGTTCATGTACTGTTGAAGTCTGACTTGGAGAATTTTGAGCATTACTCTGCTAGCATGTGAGATGAGTGCAACTGTCCAGTAGTTTGAACAATCTTTGGCATTGCCTTTCTTTGGGATTGGAATGAAAACTGACCTTTTCCAGTCCTGCTGAGTTTTCCAAGTTTGCTGAGTGCAAATTTATTATATTTATTAAATATATCGAGTGCAGCAATTTCACAGCATCATCTTTTAGGATTTGAAATAGCTCAACTGGAACTCCATCTCCTCCACTAGCTTTGTTTGTGGTGATGCTTCCTAAGGCCCACTTGACTTTGAATTCCAGGATGTCTGGCTCTAGATGAATGATCATGAAGTGGTTATGGTTATCTGGGTCATGAAGATCTTTTTTGTATAGTTGTTCTATGTATTCTTGCCACCTCTTCTTAATATTTCTGATTCTGTTAGGCCCATACCATTTCTGTCCTTTATTGATAGACAGAGTGCCTGAAGAACCATGGGTGGAGGTTTGTGACATAGTACAGGAGGCAATGATCAAGACCATCCCCAAGGAAAAGAAATGCAAAAAGGCAAAATGGTTGTCTGAGGAGGCCTTACAAATACCTGAAAAAAGAAGTTAAAGGCAAAGGAGAAAAGGAAAGATATATCTATTTGAATGCAGAATTCCAAAGAATAGCAAGGAGAGATAAGAAAGCCTTCCTCAGTGAGCAATGCAAAGAAATAGAGGAAAACAATAGAATGGGAAAGACTAGGGATCTCAAGAAAATTAGAGATACCAAGGCAACATTTCATGCAAAGATGGGCACAATAAAAGTACTAGGCTTTTCTAAAAAGTAAACTAGTTTAAAGACATTAAATACAGGTGTATGTGGTCAACCTTGTGGAGTGCAAGAGGCTACAGTTATGGTATCATTGTTGCAGGTAGAGCATAGTTCCCCTTATGGTAAACTGGCCCCAGATGAGCCCCTGGGCTGAGTGTCATTTAGTTTGTGTTTTTCAGTGACATGGGAAGTTATTCAGCTGGTGTGAATGATGGACTGGAGCCATTCTCCTGGACCTCAGTGCATGAATTTGTCCATGTCAGTCTATTTTCCTCCAATGTATAGGGCTTTTATTTTCTGCGACCTCCGTGGTGGTGGGTAGAGAATGGTGGTTCTAAGACACAAAATACTTAATATCCTGGTGTCAAAGTCAGTCTCATAAATCACCTTTTATCTGCCGATGCACCAAATAACCTAGTGCACAGCCTAATCATTGCCAAGTTAAAGCTCACTTATATAAATTCTAAAATTTTTTTTTACAAAATTGGTCTTCCAGGACCCCTCTGCCCTTCCATCAATCTGACCTCCAAATGGATGGAATTGTGTACATAAAATATGCAACAAATCCACACCTTGGCATTCCTTGGACTCAAAATGTGCCAACACTTTTTCTGTAGTATAGTAATATTCAACTTCCCTGTAAGACAACCATGCCGCAAACTTAAATATTTGGCTCAAAAGCTGTGTGACTTCCACCAAGTTACTTAACCTCTCTGCGCTTCAGTCTGTACTTCCTTGTATTACTGTAAGATTAAATAAGATAATGCATGTGAAACACGGTATCCGCCTCAACGTAAGTATTCAATAAATGGCTATTCACATTTCTATTTTGCATCTCTGCGGTCCTAGTTTACAAAGGCCGCTGTCTAGTTTGATTAACTTTCTAAACCTCAGCTGCTTCCCTCTACCCTTAGCGCCAATTCAATCAATCATTCCTTCACCAGTACCTTGCCGTTTGCCGGAGGCAGAAATCAAACCAGGTCCCTACCATTGCCAAGCTCACAGCCGACTAACGGGCTGTAATCAAGGTTTCCAGTGTTCTAAGGAGGAAATGGGGAAGGGACGACTGTGAGACTTAGGGGTCCGCGGGGTGGGTGGGGAGGAGGCAGTCATTCAGGGCAACTTGCGTTGCCTGTATCGGGCACGGGAGTGGGAGCGGACTGCAGCTGGACCCTTAAGGACTGTGAGAATCTTGGGGAGGCGACAGGACACAGGCGCTGGAGGAACTTGAATGCCCGGCCACGAGATCGGAGTTCCTGTTGTTGGCCAAAGAAACCTGGAGCAGCTTGTGCCAAGGAGTGAGGCCTCGGTCCACCCAAGTCACCTTGCAGGCGGGTCACAACACAAAAGCAGAAGGAGGACCCCAAATTCGGGCGGACTGGAAAATACACGGCCGTTGCGGGCGGAAGTAGCCGCAAACCTGTGACCGAATCGCGGAGTAACTCCCAGGGTTCTCAACGGCTGGAGGAGCCGGAAACTACCCGCGCGAGGTGGGTGGGCCGGGCGGCGGTCAAGGGGGCGGGGCCGGCCCTCTCACGGCAGCTGATTGGTCGGCCCGGCGGTGGTGGAGGCTGCGCGTGAAATCGTCACCTCGGCCTGGTGAGTCCTGAGTTCGAGCTTGCGCCTCGCCGGCTCTGGCTTTGTCCCTAGGCTCCCGGCAGTGACTCCCTCGGGCCGGCTCCACGCTCCCGGCCTCCCGAGGCATGATCTGGAGGGGCCGAGCGAGGCCGGGGCCTCTCTTTGGGCGGGCTTCCACTCTCAAGTTCCCGGCTGTCGAGCCAGGACCCCTCGGGGATACTTTCGTGGGGGAGGGACGAGTCATGCACCCGGTCCATAGGGAAAAACAGTGCAGGGATGTGGTGGGGAGGACTGTCGAGTGGAACAGGTAGAGGCCCCCGAACTGAAGCCCAGTGGGAGACGCCGAGGAAGCCCAAATCCTGGGCTGGGGGATTCGACGCGGGGGTCCCCAGAGGGGGAGGGAAAGGAGGAAGAAGCCGTGGCGGGTAACACGCGGAGTCTGGAGCTCGGAGGAGAGGCCTGGGCTGGTCGGAAATTGAGAGTTAGAGGATGAATGCAGGTGTTGAGACCGCCAAGTCAAAACGCTTGAGTTATCTCCATTCGAAGAGTAGCTTGAAAGATCAGGAGCTAGCCAAGGACAGCCATAAAGCGTGGTACAGGGGAGCGGGGCGGGGGGGCCGAGCCGCCCCAGTATACAAGGCATCAGTTTTAAGGATTTTATACTTCTTGGCAGAGCATGAGCCCACACCACGATAAGGCATGATGAGGCCTAATAAATGTATTTTTGGTTTGGTCATTACTTCAGTAAACTGAAGTCATAATGAATATTTAAAAAATTTTATTATGGAAGTGTTCAGACTTACACAAAAGTATGGAAAAATACAGAAAATAGCATACAATTTAGAATCCTAAGTACTTACCACCTAGCCTCAAGCATGAATGGCCACCCCTAGTTGCATAACATGTATGTGTCAGGATGCCTCAAATCCATACTGATAACTTTTAAGTTTTTGGTTTTTTTCCATTCATGTTTAGTGGGTAAAGTTTCCATTTTGCAAGAGTAGAGAGTTCTGGAAATTGCTTGCATAACAGTGAATGTAATTAACACAACTGGATTGTACACTTAATGATGAAGTGGTAAACTTTTATGTCATGTGTTTTTAACCACACACACACAAAAGTTCCTTTCAAATTAGGAAAAAAAAAACAAAAACTAGGGAATTTTCTGGCTGTCCAGTGGTTAGGACTTGGTGCTTTCACGGTGGGGTTCCATCCCTGGTTGAGGAACTAAGATCCCACAAACCCTGCAGCAGGCATTAAAAAAAAACCAAAAAACAAAACCTAATGCTGTAAATTAAGAAATAAAATCTGAGTTCAAGTGTGCAATGGAAAATAACTCGTTGCCAAGTAGAGGCCCATAGAGTTGTGTTTTTAACTATGGAGGCTCTAAAATGAACCTGTTGGTTTTGATGCTGAGAGTGCTGGACCTGGCCTGGGGTGGAGTTAAGCACTAGTGATGCCCTCTGGTTTGTACTAGAACTTGAAGGGTTGGGCCAGCCCAGCTGTGTGAGTCAAATTTCTCCCAAATATTCCTGTTTTCTTACAGTCTGAGGCACACTTTTTGTTTCCTGGCCGTGGCAGCTTGTAGGATCTTAGTTCCCAGACCAGGGACTGAACCCTGGGCAGGGAAAGCACAGAGTCCTAACCTTTGACTACCAGGGAATTCCCTGAGGCACACATTTAATCCTTGGGTTAGCACCTGTGCAGGGCTTCTCGGGTGGCTCAGTAATAAAGAATACACCTGCCAAGCAGGAGACTCGGGTTCCATCCCTGGGTGGGGACGATCCCCTGGAGCAGGAAGTGGCAACCCACTCCAGTATTCTTGCCTGGGAAATCCCATGGACAGAGGAGCCTGATGGGCTACATACAGTCCATAGGGTTGCAAAGAGTCAGATTTGACTGAGCGACTAAACAGCAACAAGCTTCTGTACTGCCCCATGCTTTCATTCAGGGAAGGGTGAGTGAAGTGTGAAATCGTCTCTTTCCACTCCCATTCTTTAGGGTTGCCCTTGGTAGTCTGTCTCTAGTGTGACATCTACTCTCTGTCTCCCGAACGTGCCACAGTTAGTCCTTTACACTCTTAGAGAAGCTGGTGTTAACTGAACTGGGAGGTGGCCTTCCATATTCTAGTTCTTTTCCAAGTGAGTCCTCCATATGTGGCCTTGAAACCTTGCTTGTGCCTGCCCCAAACAAACATACAAAACAAACTACAGACCGAGAAAGTAACTGCAAGGTTTGGGTTTTTGGCTCCTTGTCTTCCTCCCGAGGCTTCAGAACCAGCACTTTTCCTGGAGCTTGATTTTCTTGATGTGAGTTGGCATTTTTTAGAAAACTAAACAGCCCATCAAACTTGCATCTGAAATTACTTTTAAAAAAATTGTCTTAAAAAGACAATTACATTAGTTATTGAAAAGCATTTTTAGAACTATTCAGGGAAAAACTCGATAGTTGATCACATCACTGAATTCCAATGGTAGTAAGAAGGAATTAGTGATAAGATCCCTGGTGAATGATGGCAAAGAGCAAAAATTAGATTCAGTCACCAGGTAGATTTGCTTAGTGATTGATGTTGAAGTTTATACATTCAGAACTATCAAAATGATCATTATTAAAATATCTGTGAGGAAAAAAGTTTTTGCTCATATGTAACTCACCCTTTGATTTCCTTTTTTCACTGATGGAAATAATTGTGATTTTGGATTAAGTGAGGTTTCTTAGAAATGTAGCCATCATGTTACATCATAACTGCCTATACCCAGGAGGTGATACAAAATGAATGAACCATTTTCTTATGTTTTCCTTTGTAGGGAAGATGGAAGAGCTGAGTCAAGCCCTGGCTGGTAGCTTTTCTGTGTCTCAAGATCTGAACAGCACAGCCGCCCCACACCCCCGCCTGTCCCAGTACAAGTCCAAGTACAGTTCCTTGGAGCAGAGTGAGCGGCGGCGCCAGTTACTGGAACTGCAGAAATTGTAAGAGATGTTTTAACTCCTTAGCTTCTCTCTGTAGGCTGGCAGCTGTGAACCACACAGGAGGCTCCGGGCTTGTCTTTACAGAACCCCCTTCAAAGTGGCCCCTTTGGAGATTGTTCTTGCTCACAAGGTCGGGAGGGATAAATCCCGGCAGAGGTAGACATCCTTGACATCCAGAGCTTGGGAAAAGGTGAGGAAGTAGGAAGAGACTGAAGTTTGAAAGCAAAAGCTCAACTATCTGGTTAACTTTTTCTTTTCTTTTTTCCTGGCAGCAGTACTGAGCTTTGCAGTTTAAGGACTTATGAAAGTCACGCCCAGACTTCCATTCCGCACATTCCCTGTGTGGCTTCTCCTGCACTCTGACTTCTGGCTTTGGTGTGGGCTTCCTGTCTTCCTTCAGCCCAGATGTTTCTGTGGAGCCCTTGGGAGTTCCAGACAAATAATTCCACAGGGAATCTGAGGAAATGTCTTCCATACACTTCAGTCTCAGTGCCAAGCTGAGCAAACAGGGAAAGAGAGTTTATAGGATAGCGAGTGTTTGAGGCTGGGCTGCTCTGAAGGCAAGGCCTGTCCTTTTATTCTCAGTGCAACACAGGCCTCTTCTGGGTAAGGAATTAAGGATTAGGAGAAACTGTCAACAGCTGCAGTTTGGATGCAGTCTCCATTTTTGCCCACTGCTTCATCGCTAGATGTGTATAGCAGAGATGGTTCCCTGTGGCTTCTGGGTTGCTTGCAGATTACATTCTCAGATCGCTCCTTCCCCATAACCTCCACAGTTAATTAATTGTGATTAATTAGTTTGGAATAGATAATACATTCATATGGTTCAAAATTCACAATACATAAAAGAGTACATGGTGAAAAATCTGTCTTCTAGACATCAAGTTCCTTTCTCTCTCTCACTCTTTTTTTTTGGTCACGCTGAGCGGCTTGCAGGGTCTTAGTTCCCCGACCAGGGATCGAACCTAGGCCCACAGTGGTGAACATGCCAAGTCCTAACCACTGGACTGCCAGGGAATTCCCCACATCATATGGTATACTTGTTACAGCTGATGAATAAATGTTGATACATTATTATTAGATTTCCTTAGCTCTTCTAAGTGGTCTTTTTTGAAAGTTAGGAGAGATGCATTGCTGTTCCTCAGAAAGCCCCAGAAGCTGTCCCTGTCTCAGACTTCTCACTGCATCCCAGTGTTTCCTCCTTGCAGTCCCTGAGAGCCTTCAGACTGATGTCTGCCAGGCAGAGAAGTGTCAGCTCTGTGCATGGAGATGGGTGTCTAGGGTGGAGTGGGAGGGAGTGGGATCAGCCACTGGCAAAACTTGAAAATTCCTTTAAATATTGTACTTTGCTTGTTCCTAGGAAACTCTGAAGAAAGCCGAGTGTGCTTAAACTGGGTTTCCTATTTAGGATCTGTGAGGAGGTGGTCACTAGTTAAGGCTTACAAAGGAAATTCTATCATCTCTTACTCCCACCACAATTTCCAAATTGCTCCTGAATTTAGAGACTTTGAATTACATCTGTCATATATGACTTTTTTTTTTCCTCCCAGAAAGCGGCTGGATTATGTGAACCATGCCAGAAGACTGGCTGAAGATGACTGGACGGGGATGGAGAGTGAAGAAGAAGAAGAAAAGAAAGATGATGAGGAAATGGAGGTTGACACTGGCAAGAAGTTACCAAAACGCTATGCTAATCAAGTGAGTGGTCCAGAGAAGATTAGGTGTAGCTGGTCCCGCTCCATTTACTGTGCAATCAGAGCTCTTTACTTAACCATGAACAGAGAGGAAGAGACAGGAAGAATAGGAACTGCATTGAAAGTGCTGATGGGCAGAGCATTTCTGAGATGAAGAGATGGCTTACAGCTCTGTGTGCTGCTGGGTGTCGCTGATGGAGTCTGGATAGTGGGTTTCAGAATCATCACCCCATGCTGTTAGCAAAGGCTTCTGACCTGTTGCCAGAAACCCCTGAGCTATTGATATGCTAGCTGATTCCATTCTTCGCTTTCTCTACTAGTCATTATACAGATGTTTTAGATTAGGCCTGCCCAGTCCAGCACTGTGCCCCACCCCACCTCCCAGGTTAGTAATCTTTCTCAAGTGGTAGACTAATATGCCAGTCTTGGATCTTTACATTCAGGTGGTTGGAGGTTGGAAGTATAGCTGCCCTTGAAGACTGGGAACTGCCCAGCACCTCCAGGCTAGCCAGCTGAGGTTGAGACCACTGTAACAGACCACTATATGAGACAACAGACCACTATAGCAAACTTCACTTAGTGCCCTGCTAATTCCAGAGAAGAAACCATTGTGGCTTGTGGTGCCATAGGGGAGGCAGGCCTGGAGACTGTCCAGTGCTCTGGGCAACCCAGCTATTGCAGAGGTAGGGCATGTATCTGAGTGGGGCCAGGGGTCTACCCTGCTACTGCATACTTCTCTCTGTGACCCAAGTGTCTTGTCACCTCAGCCTCCTCTCCTACTTGTAGAATATGGTTCCTGGGTACACACACTCCCATCCTCTTTCTCTGCCTCAAATATAGCACAGACAACATCTTCTGTGACAAAGTACAGTTGAGTTCTGTTGAGCAAGCCTTTGTGGATGCAGAATCTTAGTTCCCTGACCAGGGATCAAACCTGTGCAATGGAAGCATGAGTCTTAACCACTGGACCACTGGGCAAGTCCCCAGCAAACATTGTTGAAGGCCCTGTTCTTTGTTAAGCTAGGCTATGCTCAGAAAGTAGACATGGGCTGGAAATAGCCCGTGCACTCCTAGAGTAAGTGTAGAGTATGTTTTTTTCAGTAAGAAAGTGCTATTAACTTCCAGCAGGGAAGGAAGCAGGGTTTTGAAATCAGGAAAAGGTTAATGAAAGAGAAGACAGCTTTGAATCATGGGTAGGACAGGCAGAGGTACAGAGCATTTCAGGGTGTTTCAGGCAGCACAATAAGACTGAACAAGAGGCAGAGGTGGGAGAGGAATATATGATGTGGAGAGGAATATATGATGTGTTCAGGAGGGATGTACAGAGGGTGTGTGCGGATGGAGCAGTGTAGGGTTGGGGGAGGTATAGAGCAGAAATATGTACAGCGATTTAGACTCTGGCCTATACTGTGAGGAAGCACTAAGAATTTTTGAGCCAGGGGCAGAGGTGGGACTTCATGGGGGGACTCCCACATCAGTGTGTAGAAAGGCCTGGAAGAGAGAGACTGTGGTAGGGAGCTAGGTTTGCTAAAAGAGCTGATGGTGAGTTTACTGAGGGCATAAAAGTGTATCTGGCTTTTTTCATTTAGCAAAAGGATTCATGTATGTTGTAGCATGTGTTAGAACTTCATTCCTTTTCAAGTAATATTCTGTTGTATAGATATACCACATTTGTTTTTCCATCCATCAGTTGGTGGTTTGAATTGTTCCACTTTGGGGCTATTATGAATATCGCTGCTATGTATACTTGTTTACCATGTTTTTGTGAGGACATCCGTTTTCACTTCTCTTGGATATATACCTGGGAGTGGAGTCACTAGGTCATGTGATAACTCTGTGTTTAGCCTTTTGAGGAGCTGCCAGACTATTTTCCAAAGTGATTATACCATTTTACATTCCCACCAAGGATGTGTGAGAGCTCCTTTCTCCGCATATTTGCCAGTACCTGTTATGGTCCAGCGTTTAGAGTATAGCCATCCTAGTGGGTGTGAAGTGCTGTTCCACAGTTTTGATTTGCATTTCCCTAGTGACTAATGATGTTGAGCTTCTTTTCATGTGTTTATTAGCCAGTATCTTTGGAGAAATGTCTGTTCAAATTCTTCGCCCATATAAAAGTGGAATTATTTGTCTTCTGTTATTGAGTTGTAAGAGTTCTTTATAAGTTCTCTATGAGATACGTGATTTGCAAATATTTTCCATTATGTGGGTTGTCTTCACTTTCTTTATGATGTTTTTGGCAGCACAGAAGTTGTCCAGCTTGATGTAGTCTGAATTTATCTTTTGTTTCCTCATTTGTGCTTTTGATGTTGTATTACTACTGTTGTTTAAGGGATTGTTGATTATGCCTTGGGTTTAAGATTGATTAACGTAGAGGGAGGTGATGATATTATAAATAGGGCACAGAATGCAGAAGGGGAAGGGTGGGTGTTTCAGGAATGGGAAGTACTTGGGGTACAGAAGGCAGTGAATTCTGTTTTGGATATGCTGAGTTTAAGGTACAGAGAGGACCAGCAGAGAAAGAGATACCAAGTAGACAGCTGGAAATATGAAATTGGAGCAAAGGAAAGAAGTATGGAGATGAAAAAGAAGAGAATTAGGAGGCATCTTCTTTGGAATGACAAGTAAAGCTACAGAAGTAGATGAGATCCACCCCTAACGGGGGACAGCATCTAAGAGAAAAGAAAAGGGGGACCTAAAACAGCCCCCTGAAGATTATTTACATGTTTTAGGGGCATGTATGGAGGACTGTTTGGAGGAGAAACAGAAAAGTTGTGGGTCATGGAGCCAAGGGAGCATGTGTCAAGGAGGAGAATATGACTGGCAGCATCACACCAGGAGTGGAGGAAGGAGGGGGAGATGAGGGAATAGACATGCTCGGCTGCAGGGAGGTAAGGCACATCTGGGGGGTAGCAAATCGGGACTGAGGGTGTCAGAGTGGGTGGGAAGGCAGCGGCAGGAAATATGAAGTATTAATAGTTAGAGAAAGTGGAAGAGCTTAATAGAAATGTAGAGTATAAAGGTTTCATTTTTGCCTTGGATTTGAGGATTAGCGGTTGTGTATTTTGTGGCCTACAGGGAAGGAGAGTTGGGAGAGACGGTAGATTCAATGGGAGGGACTACCTGATAGGCCAAAGTCTTGGTATCAGTGGGAGGGACCAGTGATGAAGGGAAGAGCAGATCTTTTCAAATTCCTTTTACCACAGCCTTTTTTTTCTTTTTTAAGGTAGATTTCCTAACATCTTTTAGTGTAGTGTTTGGGTCAGTAGTTTGGGACTTGATCTAGTTTAGAGTATCTCAAGGTAAAGGATTTTATTCATCTCTGAGGTATAACCCCTAGAACATAATGGTGTGATAAAGGTAGGTGGGTGGACAAAGGAAGGAAGGAAAGAGGGTCGAATCCTCCAGTATAGGAAATGAGGTAGTAAGAATATATAAGGATGCAGATAAGGAAGGTGAGAAGTTCAGGGTGAACAGGAGATGAGTTGATTACTAAGAGCTAGTGAGGTGGAGGTCCCACTGTCACTGTTTTCTGTTTTCATTCTTTTACATGTATTTTCATTATAATATATACATGAAGTGAAAGTGTTAGTCACTCACTCGTGTCAAACTCTTTGCAACCCCGTGGACTGTAGCCCGCCAGGCTCCTCTGTCAGTGGAATTCTCCAGGCAAGAATACTGGAGCAGGTTGCCATTTCCTGTTCCAGGGGATCTTTCTGACCCGAGAATTGAACCTGGGTCTCCTGCCTTGCAGCAGATTCTTTACCATCTGAGCCACCAGGGAAGCCATATATATACATATACATATACACATATACATGTATACACATATATATATGTATATATACATATATACACATATGTACATATATACATATACATATATATGTATACATATATATGTACATATACATACATGTACATATATACATATGTGTATATATATATATATATATATAATTCTTTTCTTCTTAATATTTATTTATTTGCTGCATTGAGTTCTTAGTTGTGGCAGGCAGGATCTTTCGTTGCAGCTTGTGGGATCTTCCCTAACGAGGGATTGAACCTGGACCTCCTGCATTGGGAAGGAGAAGTCTTAGCCACTGAACCACCAGGGAAGTCCCAGGACATAAATTCTTTGTCACTGTAAACACAGGAGCAGCACAGCCCTGTTGACTGTTTTTTTGTTTTTTTTTTTAATTTGTGGAAAATTGCTTTACAGTCTTGTATTGGTTTCTGCCATACAACAACTCGAATCCTCATCATTTTATTTATATATATATATATATATATATATCTCCCCTCTCTCTTGAGCCTCCCTCCTACCCCCATTCCACGCCTTTAGATCATCACAGAGCAGCAGGTTGGGCTCCCTGTGTTAAATATTAATGGCAACTTCCCACCAGCTATTTGTTTTACACATGATAATGTATATATGTCAGTGCTGTCTCTCAATTCACCCCATCTTCACCTTTCCCTGTTCTGTCCACAAATCCACTCGGATCATCAGCCTTGTTCACTTTTAACACCATTTTTTGTGTTCCCAGTTAATGCTCTCAGAGTGGTTAATTGACGTCCCTTCAGATTTGGGGCAGGAATGGATTGTGGTCGTGTGCCCTGTTGGAAAAAGAGCCCTTATCGTGGCTTCCCAGGTGAGTAGCCACTCCCATGCCCGTGCCAGCATGCCCAGCCTGCAACTTGAGGGGTTCTCTGCACGCTCTGTGTTCCTTATCTGTCAGGCAGCTGTGCCTGCCCAGGGATTGAAACACTGTGCTGCGGGAGGAATTTGGTGAGAGCCATCCTTGGACTAATGGCACCCGTGCAGAATGTGGAAGCAAAAGGAGGAGGAGACCTTGATGCCTGATGTAACTGTCTCTCCCCACAGGGTTCTACCAGTGCCTACACCAAGAGCGGCTACTGTGTCAACAGGTTTTCTTCCCTTCTGCCAGGAGGCAACAGGCGAAACTCAACAACAGCGAAAGGTGCCCACATAACGTTGTCTGTTTATTAAGTTTTATAATCAGTAAGAGACAGTACTTGGTTACTTGCTTAGTTGTTTTAAAGACCCACTTTGAAAGAACACCTTTGGAACTGCACAAAGATACTGTCCTGCCCACTGGGCTCTCCTTCAAGGTCAGGCCTCCTCAGTTGCAGAATAGTTGCCACTTATGAGGCCTGCTGAATTAAACCCCTGAATTAAAGTCAGCGCACCTTTCCCATGGATTTCCGTCACAAGGTTACAGGTGCGGTTTTCTGGGGAGAGGTCCCTCAGAAGACCAAGTGTAACATACAGTAAGCTGTTGCCGGGGGCTTCCTGCCAAATGCCCTTATCTCCTTTATCTTTGTCCTCACCTTAGCTTCTCCCTCCCACCTGGGGCCAGCCGAGGAGACTAAAGGTTAAATAACTTGCCCGCGGTCATTCAGCAAGGAGTTGGCAGAGCTGGGCCTACACAGTTCTCTTGTCTCTAAGCTCCCTTGGTGCTTCCTGCTGTCCTCTGTCCTGAGCCCTGACCCCGCCATTGCTTTTTTTCACTCTGGCCTGAAATGGGCCCTCCCCTGCCCCCTGCCCTGCTATTTTAGTCCTCTGATCCCACCAGACTGTTCATATCCTATCTGTTCGTGAAGCATTTCCTGCTATTCAGTCCCCTTTTCCTGGAACTCTCATTTCTCTTAGTTTGTGCTATACAGTGCAGCTCTTGGTTTTTTCCTCTTCAATCACCTTATCTCAACTGGATTGTAACTTCCCTAAAGGCAGGGATGACTTACAGTCAATACTCCCCACAGAACTCAGTGCCTATGATAGAAACTCAAAAGTAACTGTCAACTAAAATGGAAGATTCAGTTCAGTTCAGTCGCTCAGTCGTGTCCGACTCTTTGCGACCCCATGAACCGCAGCACGCGAGGCCTCCCTTCCATCACCAACTCCTGGAGTCTACTCAAACCCATGTCCATCGAGTCAGTGATTCCATCCAACCATCTCATCCTCTGTCATCCCCTTCTCCTGCCCTCAATCTTTCCAGCATCACGGTCTTTTCAAATGAGTCAGCTCTTCGCATCAGGTGGCCAAAATATTGGAGTTTCAGCTTCAACATCAGTCCTTCCAATGAACACTCAGGACTGATCTTTAGGTTAGACTGGTTAGATCTCCTTGCAGTCCAAGGGACTCTTAAAAGACTTCTCCAACACCACAGTTCAAAAGCATCAATTCTTTGGTGCTCAGCTTTCTTTATAGTCCAACTCTCACATCCATACATGACCACTGGAAAAACCATAGCCTTGACTAGACGGACCTTTGTTGGCAAAGTAATGTCTCTGCTTTTTAATATGCTGTCTAGGTTGGTTATAACTTTCCTTCCAAGGAGTAAGCGTCTTTTAATTCCATGGCTACAATCACCACCTGCAGCAATCTTGGAGCCCAGAAAAATAAAGTCAGCCACTGTTTACACTGTTTCCCCATCTACTTGCCATGAAGTAATGGGACCGGATGCCATGATCTTAGTTTTCTGAATGTTGAGCTTTAAGCCAACTTTTTCACTCTCCTCTTTCACTTTCATCAAGAGGCTCTTTAGTTCTTCTTCATTTTCTGCCATAAGGGTGGTGTCATCTGCATATCTGAGGCTATTGATATTTCTTCCGGCAGTGTTGATTCCAGCTTGTGCTTCCTCCAGCCCAGCGTTTCTCATGATGTACTCTGCATAGAAGTTAAATAAGCAAGGTGACATTACTTGCTTTCAAGCTTGAGCTTCTCTTAAACCTTATCTAAAGGTTCACATGTGGCACGGCCTTGACCCCTCTTGTACTGTCACACCTCAGGCCACCTTTGGGCTATACCAGGCAGCCAGAAAAGGCTGTGAAGAACTTTGTCCCTTAGTGCTGGTGCTTGCTGTGATCACTGAGGGTTGTTGGATGCAGTTCCCAAGCCCTGAAGATGGGGCTCCCTCGATTATGGTGGAGGGAGCCCTGATGGGTACCCTGTACTGACTTTCTGCCCACAGACTACACCATTCTGGACTGCATTTACAATGAGGTGAACCAGACATACTACGTTCTGGATGTGATGTGCTGGCGGGGACACCCGTTTTATGACTGCCAGGTAAGGACTGATGCTCTCCTCATGTCTTCTCCTGCTTTCTCCTCCCTTCCCAGGAAAGTGGCTCAGCATGTGGGTTTAGTCCGTGACCAGCTTCTTGATGTTTACAGGATGTGGTATATCAAGAACATCATCTAATGTTCCTTGCATCTTTGAGTGTGTTTAAATTAGCTTCATTTCTAAAAAGAGGTAGGAGGAACTAAGGGAAGCATCACCATTCTCGAGGGGAGGAAAGAGAAGCAGAGTGGAGGGATAGGCTGGGACTTCGTGGAAGCTGTAGCCCTCCCCTCTCTCCAGAGTGGGAGGCTTGCTGGCAGGAAAGACTGTGGGTGGAGGGGATGCTGCCTAGTGCAGGCGGCACCAGGAAGAGAAGGTGGAATGTTAAGCACCATCAGATAGACTTCTGCCACCTCCACTCCTTACCAGCCACATCCTGACCCTGAATGTCAGAGCCTCCTTAGTATGACTATAAGGGCATGAACCCCTGAGGGGCTAGCTCTGGAAGCAGGTTTTCCAAGTGAGGAAATACACCCCCCACCCCCAATATTCTCCCCTCAAGTTTCACCTTCCCACAACATTTTTCTCAGATTGGTGATACTTACAAGTGACAAGCAGTCATCAAGAGAGAGGCCAGGTCACCCCGCAGGGTCCATCTCTACTCCCATGCTCCCCCAACCTTGTCCTGGTTTTATTTGTTGTTGTTTAGTCACCAGGTCATGTCCAGCTCTTTGCAACCCCATGGACTGTAGCCCACCAGGCTGCTTTGGAATTTTCCAAGCAAGCACACTGGAGTGGGTTGCCATTTCCTACTCCAGGGTACCTTCCCAACTCAGGGATCGTACCCACATCTCCTGCATTGGCAGGTGGCTTCTTTACCACTGAGCCACCTGGCAAGCTCTGTCCAGTTTTATAGTAGTGGGTTTTTAATGCTCCCTCTTAATTGGTAATAGTTTATCATTGTAGTTATCAATGTGTGGCCTTAGAAGGTTGTTCAAAATGCAAATTCTTCAACCTGTTGAATCAGAAACTATGGGGATGGGGCTTATGTTTTAACAAGCCTCCAAGTGATCCTCACGGAGGCCTAAGCATTCGAATCACAGGTTATCACCATAGGCTGCTTCTTTCCATAGCCATTACCCCAGCCTAGGTTTCCAAATCATGCCAGATGGTGGTAGTTCAGAATTTTAACATGCATCTAATTCAAAAAATAATAGCCAAGACCTGTATCACTAAGCACTTTGTGAGCATGATCTCACTGAATCCCTTACAACGACTCTAAAAGATAAGTATGTACTATTGTTTTTACTCCTGACTGTTTAGATATGAAAACTGAGAGCTGCAGATGTTAACTACCTTGCCCAAACACAGAGCCAAGCCCCAAACTCAGAATTCACAAATTCAGTCCAGAACCTATTTTTCTTTAATTCTGTTGAAGGGTATTTCGTAACATAAATTCACAATCTACAAATTTGATAACTAAAGCCACCTATATTTTGATAATATGAAGAAAAAAGACTGTGGTTTTTTTTTGTTTGTTTGTTTTGGGGGGGTTGAAAATTTGAAAAGAAAAAGAAAAGCCCCTAAATATCAACAGAAGGATATGTATCAGAAGTAGTAGTTTATGAGAAGTTACAACTACAAAGTAGTTCCTAACTCTCAGGTAAAGTAAGACAAAAGTTAATACAATGTGCTTTGGAGTTGTAGAGTCCTGGTCCTGTGGTAATGTTGTGTGCGCCTGGGTGAGTGATGTAATCTCTCTCAGCCTGAGTCATCACCTGTAAGATGGAGATAGTAATAATGCAGTTTGGAGAGGATGCTTGATGATTAATACGATTATGTGCATAAGGTCCTTAGCATAGAGCCTGAAACATGGTAGGCTTCAGTGATAAATGTTGGCATTACTACTATTAATAATCCTATTGGATTTAAGGAAAATATATCCAAAGATTTTATGATATCTTCCTGACCTTATAGCAGTGTTTTAACAGAATTGAGGGTAATGAGAGGAGGGCTTATGTTTTCATCAATCAGGTGACTATTTTTTTTCACAGTTTTATTGAAGTGTAACTGACATACAGCACTGTGTAAGTTTAAGGTGTACAGCACAATTATTTGATTTACATATATGGTACTGTAAGTTAACACCCATCACCTCATATAGATACCAAAAAAAAGAAAGAAATAGTTTTTCCTTGCCTTGAGAACTGTTAGGATCAACAACTTGCAACAGCTATCATATATACCAGACGGCAAAGTTAACCATAGTCATCGTGTTGTACTTTCAATGTCTAGTACTTATTTATCTTATAACTGGACATTTGTGCCTTTTGACCATCAAGCAGTTTTTAGAACGGAGTGTTTTTGTTCATAAAACAATATTTTGTTCGTGAAACAGTGAGCCTCATTTCATCTTTCCCTGTCTCTTTGGCAGACTGATTTCCGATTCTACTGGATGCATTCAAAGTTACCAGAGGAAGAAGGACTGGGAGAGAAAACCAAGCTCAATCCAGTAAGGCCTGGTGTTAGGACTGCAGAGTTCTTTCTGGGGATCAGTTTGGATTGCTCTGTTGTCTGAATTCAATCATTATGGATAAAATTATCTTTATTTTTTCTTTTTGAGGCAGCATGGCATAGTGGGAAAAGTATGCACTCAATAGTCATCCAGATTCCAGTTTTGGCTTTTAACAATTACTTGGTTAAGTTAATATCTTCACTTGGCTTTAATTTCTTTATCTGTTTAATAGGGTTAATAACACCTACCTTACAGAGCTGTTCTGTGAACCAAATGATATAAATGTGTATGTCTTTCTAGCATAATACTTAGGGTGAGCACTCAATGAATAGTGGTTGATAGAAAATGCTAATAACTTCTTTTATTAATAATGCTATATAGAATGCTAATATGGTGGTTCTCAAACTGTAGCTTGCATCCATAGCCACTGGAGGCTTGTTGAAATTCAAGCTCCTGGGCTTCACCCCCAGAGTTTCTGATTCAGTAGGTCTGAGGTAAAGCCTGAGAGTTTGCATTTCTAACAAGTTCCCCAGTGAAATTGGTACTGCTGGCCCATGGACCACACTTTGAGAACCCCTGCTTTTGTATCTGAGCTAAGAGTGACCTCATCTAGTGAGTTCCCTCTCTTTATAGAAGAGGATGCAGGTGCAGAGAGAGGGCGCTGCCTTCCCCAAGGTCCCACGGTCCAGGATGATAGCCCAAGTGTCTTTGCTATTTGCTCAGTGATTAAACACAGGATGGCTATTTTCATTGCATTTTATTTGTTAAGCTCTATAGACTGGCATTTGCTTGGGTTGCTTACAGCATTTTTAAAGGCAACTAGATAACCAATTACAGGACAGTAAATGGAGCCAGTACTTCTAGTGACGTTATCAATAAGGTCCAGGAAGAACATGGGTGCTGCTTCCTCTGAGATGCTGTTCTGTATGCTCTACCTGTACTGTCTCACTGTGTCTGCATGACAAGCTTATGCAGTGGATGCTTTTATTATCCCTTTTTATAGACAGGAAAATAGAGGCATATGGAGATTAAATGATTGACAGAGGTGCGCTTCAGACCCGAGCAATCTGACTGAGAGCTTGTCATAATCCTCATCACTTTGTTATGTTGCTTTAGTATAAAAATTTTTGCTGTTGTGGCATTTCACCAGCCCTTTGTTTGGGGCAGCTGTCATAGGGTTGGGAGAATAACAGAGTCCCCACACCTAGTACAGGGTGGTGGTTCACAGTCTTGATCATATGTTAAAATCAACAGGAGAACTTAAAAAACAAAAATGCTTGGGTCCCACCCCAGAGCAGTTCAGTCAGAATTTCAGGGTGAGGCCTGGGCATCAGTAATTTTTAAGAGTTTCCCAGATGGTTCTCCTGTAAAAAACAAGGTTGAGAATTCTATGCCTAGTAATTAGAGGACAGGTAGAGGGGGGCGGTTAGGGTGAGAGTAAAAATTTTCTTCTTTGATTCATTATTAGCTCTTCAACTGCTGGAACCAGTATTGTTTGTAACCTATACTCATTATTTGTTCTAATTCATGTTTCAGTTTAAATTTGTGGGACTGAAGAACTTCCCTTGTACCCCTGAGAGCCTGTGTAAAGTGCTGTCTATGGACTTCCCTTTTGAGGTAACAAAACCATTGTCTTTATTGCTCTGACGTGATGGTGGGACACAGGGAAACTTGGCTACCTGGAGTCTTAAGAGTGCCTCTGACTTTGCTGTGTCAGAGCATCAGAAAAAGGGCTGAAAGCTGACTCGCGGGAAAGGATGTGCTCATGACCCTTCAGAGTCAGATAAGTCAGAAGGCCAGAGCTGGAAGGGCCCTGAAAGGAAAGCTCATCTCACTCCCTCATTTTACAGATGGAGAAACTGAGGCCCAGAGAGAGGTGAGGGTTCCATTCCTGGGTCCTTGTGTCCTCTGCTACAAGCGTGAGAATCAGCCCCATGTTTGACTGCCACGGCTGATTATGCTGTAAAGGCGCTTCTGTGGCCAACAGACTGCAGGGCTTTGAACTCCTAACCCTTCCTTCCTCCGACCAGCAGATGGTCCCCAGGGACGGCAGTGCATGCTGAGCAGTGGCAGGGCAGCAGGGTGACTAACTTGTCCCCAGTTGCCCAGGACTTCCCGGGTTCTAGTGCTCAACACAAAGTCTCAGGTCCCCAGGGTCTGCTAAGCCCGGGGCAGCCTTTTGTCCTCCTCAGAATGTGCCAGTACCCTCTCCATAGACTTCCTTTGCCCATCGTACCCTTTAAAATTCTGCCTCGCCCACAAGTGTTTGCTTGAACTGAATATAATTTTGCTAAAAGAACCATAGCTTCCCGAATAAGGAAATAGCGAAGGCTGAGCTGCCTTCATTTCTGGGAGTCAATTAAGAAGGTGGTAAGAACACCATCTTTATTTATAACCCTTATGCCCCAGTGACAATAAATGCTTTTTAGAGATGAGTCACTGAATCACAGAAAAGAAAATATGGGACTGTGGGAGGTCTTCCCGTTGAGAAAAACTGAGTTTCCCAGAACGTAGCTCTCAAACAATTTAGGGGGAGGTTCAGGCAGCCAGAAATGCTGGCTGCTTGGCCGGCTGCTTCCCTTGCACTCAGCAGTCAGGCATCTTGGAGGGGCTTGTCCAGTTTCCCCGCTTTGTTCCCTGTGTGGAGCACATCCCCCACTACTGGGACCTCCAGGTGGTAGGAAGTACATGGAATCAGAGGAGAGAAGACCTGGGCTCAGGGTGGATTGCTACTTCATCCTCAGTGTGTTTGGGGGAGGCCCCGGAACTCCCGGAGCCAGAGCAGCCCCAGCTCTCAGACGCTTTCATGGTGGGTTAGAGAGTGAAATTGGGCTTCCCTGGTGGCTCAGATGGTAAAGAATCTCCCTGCAGTGCAGGAGACAGATTCCATCCCTGGGTCTGGAAGATCCCTTGGAGAAGGGAATGGCTACCCACTCCAGTATTCTTGCCTGGAACATTCCATGGACGGAGGAGCCTGGTGGGCTCTAGTCCATAGGGTCACAAAGAGTCGGACACAACTGAGTGACTAACACATACTTGAAGAGGGTGAAATAGTGGGTAGGAAAGCACCCTGTAAATGGGAAAGTACTTTGTATGTTTTTATATATTAAAATTTCATTTTCTAGGCCATTTCTTCATTTAGAGAAATGCATGTGTGAGAAATGAGGACTGTCTTTCATCTGGCAGTGACCCAGGAAAAAAGAATTGGACCATAGGAATTGTCACACTGTACATAGCTCTCCTGGAGACGTGGGCCCCAGAATCCCTTCTCATCCCAGGTTTCCTCTCTCGTAGGTGGATGGGCTTCTCTTCTACCACAAGCAGGCCCACTACAGCCCTGGAAGCACTCCTCTGGTGGGCTGGCTGCGCCCCTACATGGTGTCAGATGTTCTTGGCGTAGCTGTGCCAATCGGCCCACTGACCACCAAGCCAGAATATGCTGGCTACCAGCTCCAGCAGATTATTGAGCACAAGAAGAGCCAGAAGGAGGGCGTAATGGGGAAGCTCACACCCAGGGCCTCTGAGAATGGATGCTATGAGTTGGAGCACCTGTCTACCCCCACGCTGAAGAGCCCTCCCCAGAGCCCCAGCCACCCGGAGAGCCTCATGGAGAACTAGGCAGGGCAGCCTCCTCTGGGAGGCACAGGATGGTGGCTGGTCTCAGAGGAGGGCTGGGGAGGTGGCCGGTGACAAGAACAAAGTGCCTTCATTTTAAGGCAGAACTTCCAAATCCATTCCAGCTGGAAAGAGCTTGTCTTCTATCTGAAATGCTGGCTTTAACAGTAGGGGAAGGTTCCCACATTGGGTGGTCTTTGGATTTGAGCAGCAACTCCTGTGAAAATGTATCACAGATCCACAGTGTAAATATATGTCATTCTTAAGAAGTTATTTGTGGTTCTTAAACTTTAGACTGTCAGGAATCTCCCCCACCTCCACTCCTTCAGGCTACCTAAACCATGACTGTTCAAGTGTTGGCCCATTTCACTCTGTTTAGCACTTAAGCATTCTGCTGAGTTTCTGGTTGCTGCTGTTGGTAACGTCATTTTCTAAAAGGTCTTACCAGGAACTGCAGTTCTTGGTATTTGAATATGTTCCCTCTTCTGAGAAGACAAGTGTGATTTTCTCTGGTTTCGACACAGCCAGAGATAAAATGCAAATAGAGTTCATTCACTGCTTCCACCAACATTTGAACATCTTCCAGAAAATAAGCCTTGTGTTAGGTCCGGGGATGTAGAGTGGGTTATGGTGTGGAACAGGATTTCATCCCTACCCTTGAGCTCAGGATCCAGTGAGGAAATAAACCCACCAGCATCTAGATGGTGGGATGATGGCTTTAGTGCAAAAAGGGGGCAGGGGAGATTGGGAGGAGCAGAGGGAGGTTTCAGAGCTGGGCTGAGACTCAGAGGAGGGACAGAAATGTGCTCTGTGGACAAGGAGGGGGCAGTTTCTCACAGAAGCAGGAGTTTATGCAGTTGCACCCCTCAAGAGCTGAGCAGGACTTGCTCTGGGGCCTGAAGTTGGTTCAGCATGGCTCAAGGTTAAAGGGGGGCTGGGAGGCTGTGGTAAAGGAGGCTGGAAAGAGATGGGCCTGACTGTAAGTGGCCTGTGTGTATAAGGTGTGTTATACAGAGGTTTGGGGTTTTATATCATGGATGAAAGGGAACTGATGAAGTGCTTTGAGCAGGCAGGATCCACTTAGATTTGTGGACGGGAGCTCTGTGGCAGCTGTGGGGGTGGAAGGCGGCCTCTAACACCAACCAGTTAGATTCTGCTCTTTGTTCAGGAAATGTGTCCCATTTCCCATGGCCTCAATCTGCTCCCCATACTGCTTTCCACTTTTCTAGGACTTCTCTTAGTAGAAAAAAGGTCTTCACTATTCCACTCCAGTGTACTAGTATCCTGTGGAGAAAATTTCAGAAGGATCCAGGTCAGATCTTGTCTGACATGCAGTTGTTTCTTTGTGTTGGTCAATTCTGGGAACGGATCCGGGCAGAAGCTGTGGTTAAGCAGAGCCTAATTACACAAATTCAGCACCCCACTGGAACTAGCCTCAGTGTTGGGCTCTTAGAGGGCTGCTCAGGCTGACACTGTAAAATTGGAGAAGGAAGAAACCCCCTTCCGTACCCAGTAATGACCCAGCTGGCCACAGATTTAAGCATGCCTACATCAGTAAGCTGTTTCCTGAATTTAGGTCAATTCTGTAATAGGAACATCGTGTTCCTCTTGCCAAAAAGCATGTCGTAGGCTGCTTAGAGGTTTAGTCTCTGTTTAATGATCTTCTGAATGCTCTAGTTTGTGCTCTCAGCAGCCAACTGTATCATTTCAGGAGCTGTGCCTGCTAGTGTCAGTAGAGACTTGACCAGACTGCCCAAAAATAATCTGGTCTGGAAGGACTATTTCCCTCAAAGAGTGCTCTCTGGGGACAGATGCATGAATCAAAGAACAAATCAGCCAAACTTATCACCACGTACAACTTGATACTGTTGAATGGTACCTTGAAGGATGTTTCTCAGGGGTGTGCCCTCATGTTTTTAAATGAGCCAGTATGATTTATCAATCACTGAATAGACTGTGTCTCCTGGTCATATTTCTCTGTGAATTATGAGTTCACCTCCTGCCACCCATTTCAAAGACGGTTGTGTTGTCGGTTTCTGTGATTGGATATTAGTTATTTTGACATCTAACTCCAAACTTAGATTGTAGAGGAAATGGAGAAGAGAGAGGTGGGACTTAAGGACGTGGTGACTCGCTAGCTGTGAAATGAAAATGGACAGAAGGAGGAAACGGCAACCCGCTCCAGTGGACAGAGGAGCCTGGCATGCTACAGTCCGTGGGGTCGCAAAAGAGTCAGACATGACCAAGCGACTGAACAACAACAAAATGTGAATGAGTGTAAAAAATGTGAAGTATTGATTTGGGTGGTTTCCAGTTTTGGCAAATAGCAACAAATACCAAATCTGTGAAAAAGGAGGGCCGAGTAATTGTCTTGCCATAAATTATGCATAAAGACATTAAGAAAGAAAAAAAAAAAGAAATGGACAGGAATCATCAGAATGATTCTTAAGTTCCTAACTTGGGTGCCTATATGCTATTAACAAGGATAAGCATCTCAGGAAGAACATGACTGGGAGGGACTCCGGGGCGGAAAGATAATGAGCTCAGTTTGGGGCAAGCCGATTTTGAAATGACTGGGAGATTGACTCGGCAGTAGTTACGCCTTAATTCAAGTCTCCATCATTTCTCTCCTGCAGCGCTGCCAGCGTCTCTCACCTGGTTTCCCTGCCCCCAGTCTTCCCTGCCACCTCCCCCTCAGCTCTAATCTGTCTCTGTTGCAACAACTGGCAGAGTGACCCTTTGTAAAAATGCAAATCTGATCATGTTACTTCAAGGACTTCCCATGGCCTACAAGGCACGCATAAAGCTCCTTGACCTGCTGTGCGAGTTTCTTCATGACCTGGCCTTCGTGTATCTGTCTCGTCTCATGGAATACCTTGCCGCTTTTACTGCCTCCTTTCTAGCCATGCTGCTTAATGGTTTAGTACAAACACGTGTTTCATATTTCTCCCCTCGCCACCTCCCCCAACCAGCCCTCCTCTCTCTGATTTCATCCACTTGGTGAATATACCTACCCATCTGTGTATTTTTGGCTGCTCCAGGTCTTAGTTGCAGCACATGGGATCTTTTTAGTTGTGGCATACAAACTTAGTTGCAGCATGTGGGGTCTAGTTCCCTGACCAGGGATCAAACCCAGGCCTGTTGTGTTGGGAACATGAAGTCTTAGCCACTGGACCACCAGGGAAGTCCCTACCATCCACATGTTGAATAAACAGATACCTGTTTGGAACATTATCTCTGCAGGTGGAATTAGCCATTCTCATCTTTGTGCCATCCCCATTCCACTACATATCTATTTCCCAAAGTTAGGATAGTCTCCAAGACAGTCCTTTGATTTGATAATTCACCAGAAGGACTCAATACGCTCACTGAAAGCTGTTTTATTCCCCGTTAAAGTTTATCACAGTGAAATGAAACATATTAAGTCAACCAAGGGAAGAAATGAATGGAGTGGAAACTTCCAAACATGGATCTTGCCCACTGGTCTTCTCCCAGTAGCATCATGGACAGCTTTAAATTTCCTAGTAATTGTGTGACAAAACTCATGGCATATTGCCAACCAGAGAATCTCACCTGTACCTTGGCGTCTAAAGTTTGTTGTTGAACTTGGTCATATAGACCTGGTTGGCCGACCTCATTCTCCAGCTGTTCCTGAGGTCTGGCTGATTACGTGTCACATTGCTGGATTATCTGTTGAGGCAAAAGATGCCTGTGCAAACAAAGACATTATTGTTAGTCAAGACATTCCAAGGGCTTAGAGGTTGCTTCCCAGGAGCCAAGGGCAAAGGCCAGCCTCTCTTTGGGCAAGGTTGAATTATTTATGACAGACTTCCGCTATTAGATGGTAAGCACTTTGAGGTCAGGGACTTGGTTTTATTCATGTTTTGATTCCCGGTGCCTGGCACTTTGACTGGTACTTGCACCAATAAATGTTTGCTGAGTGAATGAAATGATGAGCTGGAATGAGAATGCAGTCTGGAGGGGGACCCCCTCCCCTCTCTCCTGCCCAGGGGAGTGACCCTGGAGAGAAGACTGAGAGGAGGTGTGTAGGCTGCTAACAGGTGGTTGGATATGCTGCAGACGTCTAAGAATAAGAACTATATTTAATTTGTGAATGTGATTAAAAGGAGAGCCATAAAAGGGGACATCCTGGGCAGTCCAGTGTTTAAGCCCTTTTACTGCAGAGGGTGCAAGTTCCTTGATCCCTGGTGGGGGAAACTAAGATCCTGCACTTGCCACCTGGTGTGGCCAAAAAAAAGGACAGCCACGAAAACTTTACACTACATACCTTGGAGGAGGGAAAGAAATGACCTTCCCAGCTATGGACTTCCTTTCTAACAGAGAAATCAATAAAAAGCTCAGCTGGTAAAGAATCCATCTGCAATACAGGAGACCCCAATTCAATTCCTGGGTCAGGAAGATCCACTGGAGAAGGGAGAGGCTACCCACTCCAGTATTCTTGGGCATCCCTTGTGGCTCAGCTGGTAAAGAATCCACCTGCAGTGTGGGAGACCTGGATTCGACCTTTGGGTTGGGAAGATCCCCTGGAGGAGGGAACGGCTACCAACTCCATTTTTAGGTTCCATGGGCTGTATAGTCCATGGGGTTGCAAAGAGTCAGACACCACTGAGTGACTTTCACTTACATAATATATATTTAATTTATTTCAGGCTGCACTGAGTCTTCATTGTTGCACTTGGGCTTTCTCTAGTTGTGGTGATCAGGGGTTACTCTTCATTGTGATCACAGGCTTCTCCCTGTGGTGGCTTCTCTTGTTGCAAAGCCTGGGCTCAGTAGTTGTAACTCCCAGGCTCTCGAGCACAGGTCAGTATTTGTGGCGCACAGGCTTAGTTGCTCCATGGCATGTGGGATCTTCCTGGACCAGGGATCAAATGTCCCCTCCATTGGCAGGTGGATTCTTAACTACTGGATCACCAGGGAAGCCCAAATGTGTCTTTTTGAATTATGATTTTCTCTGGGTATATGCCCAGTAGTGGGATTGCTGGGTCACATGATAGTAGTTCTATTTTTAGTTTTTGAAGGAACCTCCAAAGTGGCTGTACCAGTTTATATTCCTACCAACGGTATAGGAGGGTTCCCTTTTCTGCACACTTTTCCCAGCATTTATTGTTTGTAGATTTTTTTGATGATAGCCATTCTAATGGGTTTGAGATGACACCTTATGTACTTTTTAGCCATCTGTATGTCTTCTTTGGAGAAACGTCTATGTAGAGCTTCCATTCATTTTTAAAAATTGGGTGGTTCATTTTTTTGATATTGAGCTGCAAGAGCTGTTTGTATAATTTAGAGATTAATCCCTTGTCAGTTGCTTCATTTGCAAATATTTTCTCCTATTCTGAGGGTTGTCTCTGTGTTGTTGATGGTTTCCTTTGCTGTGTAAAAGTTTTAAAATTTAATTAGGTCCCATTTGCTTATTTTTATTTTTATTACTCAAGGAGGTGGATCAAAAAAGAAAGTGTCCTGCCTATGTTTTCCTCTTAGATTTTTATAGTATCTGGTCTTACATTTAGGACTTTAATTTTGAGTTTATTGAAATGGTTGAATGGCATCACTGACTCAATGCACATGAGTTTGAGCAAGCTCCGGGTGTTGGTGAACGACAGGAAAGCCTGGCATGCTGCAGTCCATGGGGTCACAAAGAGACATGACTGAGTGACTGAACTGAACTGAACTGAACTGAACTGAGTTTATTTTTGTGTATGGTGTCACAGAGTGTTCTAATTCATTCGTTCGCATGGAGTTGTCCAGTTTTCCCAGCACCACTGATTGATGAGACTGTATTTTCTCCAGTGTATATTCTTGTTGAGGCTGTTCTTAATCCACCTTCATTACTGCTAGCTTCCCAGCACTCACAGGCCCCTCTACACCTCGCCTCTGCCTTGTTATTAGATAGCAGACACTCTCCGGGAAGACGGAGCAGGAGGTAAGTCACAGTCAATCAGGGCCCAAGATCAAACCTCTCAGTACTTGGAGGGGGAAACAGAATTTAAAAATTAATCTGTTTCTTCTTTTGATGTAAAGATTGAGTGTAACAACAAAAGCCTAAGACAAAGTGGGACTCAAAAATCAGCTCATCTTACCGAAGCAACCAGTCATGCACTGGCTAAAAGCTCAAAGCTTATCAATCTTTTCTGCCCTAAATATGTGAAGGCATAAAACAAAAGATCATGCTTGCTTAAAAATATATGTTGAAAAAAAAAAAAATATGTTGGACTTCCCTGGTGGTCCACTGGTTAAGAATCCACCTGCCAATGCAGGTAACATGGATTTGACCCCTGGTCCAGGAAGATCCCACATGCCTTGGAACAACTAAGTCCGTGCACCACAACTACTGACTGTGCTCTGGAGCCTGGAAGCTGCAACTACCAAGCCCAATTGCTGAAAGTACTGAAGCTCGAAAACCTTAGAGCCCATGCTCCGCGTCAAAAGAAGCCACAGCAATGAGAAGCTTGTGTGCTACAATTAAGAGTAGCCCCTCTTCTGCAACTAAGAAAGGCCTGCCTGCAGCAACAAAGACCCAGTGCAACAATAAATAAATAAATCTTTAAAAAAAGACACATGCACCCCAATGTACATTGCAGCACTATTTCCAATAGCCAGGACATGAAAACAACATAAATGTCTATCAGAGGAATGAATAAAGATGTGGTACATATACATAATGGAATATTACTTAGCCGTAAAAAGGAATGAAATTTAGGTCATTTATAGAGACTGTCAAACACAGTGAAGCAAGTCAGAAAGAGAAAAACAAATACCATATGTTAATACATACATGTGGAATCTGAAAAAAATGGTATAGATGATCTTATTTACAAAGCAGAAATAGAGACATAGACATAGAGAACAAACATATGGATAGCAAGGGAGAAAAGGTGGATAGGATGAATTGGGAGATTTGGACTGACTGACATATATATATACTATTGATACTATGTATAAAATAGATAACTAATGAGAACCTACATATAACATAGGGAATATATGGAACCTATGTATAACACAGGGAACTCTACTCAATGCTTTGTGGTGACCTAAATGAGAGGGGAATCCCAAAAAGAGGGGATATATGTATGTGTATGGCTAATTCACTTTGCTGTAGAGCAGAAACTAACACAATATTGTAAAGCAACTATACTACTATACTCCAATAAAAATTAAAAAAAAAAAGATTAAGGGAAAAAAAGACAAACCTAAAGACTTAAAGCTACCATATGGTCCTGAAATCCCACTCCTAGACATATATAGAGAGAAAACCATAATTCAAAAAGATCCATGCACCCCAGTGTTCACTGCAGTGCTATTTACAATAGCCAGGACATGGAAGCAAGCTAAATGTCCACTGACAGAGTAATGGATAAAGATGTAGCACATATGTATAGTAGAATATTACTCAGCCTGAAAAAATGAAATAATACCATTTGCAGCAACATGGATGTACCTAGAGATTGCCAGGCTGAGTGAAGTAAGTCAGACAGAAAACGACAAATATCATATGATATTGCTTATAGGTGGAATCTAAAAAAAAAAAAAAGAGTTCAAATGAACTTATCTACAAAACACAAATAGAGTTACAGATGTAGAAAATATATGGTTACCAGGGGGTGAGGGTAGAGGGAAGGTACACTGAGAGATTGGGATTGACATGTATACACTACTATATATAAATATAGATAATTAATCAGGACCTACTGCTGCAGGGGACCTCAAACCCCAGGCCATGGACTGGTTGGTACCAGCCCATGGCCTGTTAGGAGCCAGGTTCCACAACAGGAGGTGAGCAGTGGGTAAAACTGAAACCATCTCCCCCACCCCTAGTCCATGGAAAATCTGTCTTTCACAAAACTGGTCCCTTTCCACAAAAAGGTTGGGGACTCCTGACCTACTGTATAGCACAGGAAACTATACAATACTCTGTAATGGCCTATAGTGGAAAAGAATCTAAGAAGAGTGGATATATGTATATGTATAACTGATTCACTTTGCTTTACATCTGAAACTAACACAACATTATAAATCAACTATAGTCCAATAATTATAAAAGAATGGCCCCAGGTAGCAAATATCTGAGGGAAGGGACAGAGTCCCCAAAAGCAGGATGTGTATATTTGTTTCTCATATCCATTTCACAAGATGGTGAGTATTTTGAAAAGTCGATTTTTTAAAATCTGCTTTGATGAGGCAGAAAAATGACCCCAGAGGCAGCCTTGGAAACTAGGAGATAGGCCTTGCTTTTGGACCCAGCCCAGGAGCATACTTCCCATCTTCAGGGACTATGTGGAACCGGAAGAGGCAAATTTTGAAACCTAAAGAGCTCTTCTGGCTGGGACTTTGCACAGACTATTAACATTTTTAGCAAACTTCCTCCATTCCTCCCTCCCAGTGGGTCGGCAGTCTTTCAAGTCTTCTGTCTCTTCCTATGTTTTTGCCCTTCAGGTTTTCTCTGCAGTCAGTCTGGGAAATAAAAGGTGGAACTCAAATATGTCAGTTCTGCTTCTCATTAGGAACTTTAACAAAAGTTTTTAAAAGGTAGGAAGTTGAAACTGGCTCAAATAAAGTTCTATCTATGGACCTTATCCATTCTTCTCTGGCCTCCCCACTAACACAAGTAAGTCAAAGAGAGTGAGAGTAAAGTAACTAATTGGTACCTTGCGCCTGTATTGAATATTTTCCCATGAGCAATTAAGTATCCAAGGTAACCAAACCTATCTGGTACTCTTTGGCAGGAAATGGACCTTGTTTAGGGCTTCCCTGGTGGCTCAGTGGTAAAGAACTTGCTTGCAAAGCAGAAGATGCATGAAACTCAGGTTCAATCCATGGGTTGGAAAGATCCCCTGGAGAAGGGCATGGCAACCCACTCCAGTATTCTTGCCTGGAGAATCCCATGGACAGAGGAGCCTGGTGGGCTTCAGTCCATAGGTTCACAAAGAGTCTGACTCAATTGAAGCAACTGAGCATGAATGCATGGACTTTGTTTGTGAAAAAGGATGGGTCCATTCTTTTAGCAAACTTTGATTGAGTACCAGCTTCTCTGAACTATATATTATGCCAGATTCTGAAGGGAGAGCAATGAATAAGACATTAAGGAACCCTCAAGGAATTCATGGTGCACTCAAGGAACTCATGGTACCTTCAAGGAACTCATGGTCTAGTGGGGGAAGCAGACAAATAAGCAAATAATTACAATTCAGACTGTTGGGTAAACTCTAGACAATGGGTATCAGATATAGTAGTAACATGGATGAGTAACCGATAAGTCTGTGATCTGGGAGTGGTAGATAGGGGTGTCGGATAAGAAAACTGTGATGAAGACAGATCATATTTTAGCTTAGAGAAAAAAAAATAGAAAAAAGCAGAGAATAGCAGTAGGTAAATAGCAGGCCCTAAAGTATTTGGTAATGGGGGAACTGTTATCTATACAAGATTTTTCACCTTCCTTACATAGCTTACTTTGACCATCCTAGCAATTATAGATTTGGCCTATGAATAAATGAGAACAAATTTTTACCCTAGACACTGGTTAGTAGTATGACCTTATTTTTTTTATGTTTTTGATGTGGACCATTTTTAAAATCTTTATTGAATTTGTTACAATATTGCTTCTGTTCTATGTTTTGGCTCTTTGGTCACAAGGCATGTGGAATCTTAGCTCCCTGACCAGGGACTGAACCCACTCTGCCTGTGTTGGAAGGCAAAGTCTTAACCACTGGACAGCCAGGGTAGTCCCTGGCCTTGCTTATTCTGTATCTGTCTTTTAGACATGTCTTTCATAGGCAGTAGATATTTTGGAGCAATATTTAAGAGAACCTTTAGATTTTAGAAGTGAAGGTATTATGGGGGAAACTTTACAAAATTCTAATCACAGCTTTGGAAATACTCTATTCCTAGACTCAAACAAATATTTTAAAAGGCAGGAGAAAATGGTAAGACAGAGGTTTCAGCATTAAGGTGGCTGTCTTATTGATTCAGTCATTCAACATATATTCATGAAGGACCTGCCTACTAGGTACTAGGCTCTAGGCACTGAGGATACCAGGACTAGCAAGACAGATGTGGCTCCTGCCTTCCTGGCTAAGCAAGCAGACACGAGGCCAGTGAACATGGAAACTTGTGCATAATTACTGACAGTGATCAGCTGTCTGATAAAGAATAAGAAGGTGCTAGGAGAGAGTAACAGGGAGCAGTTCAGAGAGTAGTCAAGATCTTGCTGAGGAAGTGACTTTTGAGCTGAGACCTTAAGGGTGAGTCAGATTAGTCTGGTGAAAGAGGTAGGAGGAAGGGGAGGGTAAGCTTTCTAGAGACAGACTTGAAACCTGTGCTTTCAAAGCAAAAAACAAATGTACAACCCCTAACACTCCTCTTCCTAACGTTCCCTCTTTGTAATTTATTTTCCACTTTCAGATTTCAGTTCATGTTAATTTAATAAAACTGATTTTTTTTCCTGTTGCCTATATTCTTTCAACCCTCTAGCCTTCCTTTTGAGGCCCTGCAGCCAAGTATTGAAAAATCCAAGCCTTTGTCAATACATATGGATCTATACACACACACACACACACACACACACACATATATATATATATATATATATATGTTTTTTTGAAGATCAAAACTTCAGCTACCTCATACTGTGATGGTGAGATTAGATGAATGAAAAGAACAGAGTCTGGCACTTGGTAAGGATACAACAAATGTGGTCTATTAGTTCAGTGTATGTGTGTATCATGATTTATTTACTGAGTATCTTATTGATAGGCCATTATATTGTTTCCAATCTTTTGTATTCCAAATCATTTTGCAGTTTCTAAGATTTGATTGAACAGGAAGACAGTATTACACTTGATTTTGTTAGTCCAAGCCTGCAGTTCAAGGCAAGCCTTTGTACTCTGATTCTCCAAAGATTTCCCACTAAGAGCAAATCCAGCCAGCTGCCTTGCACTGGTTCTGTTCCTTACATCTCTGCTCAGAAACTTCCAAACATTATCCTGTTTGGACTGTGATAGGCAACAGTTCCAGAGAACTGTTCCCTTACACACCCACACGCCCCCACACACAGCTGTGCTTCTGAAAACTGCTGAGCTCTCTCTCCTAGCTCACTCAGTTCAACCTCCCCCTTTTAAAATTTCTGTCACCAGATACCTGCATGAGGAGTCAGAATGCTAGGATTCAAGTTTGAGTTCAATACTAATTAATTAGCTGTGTTGCACTAACCCCTGGTATCCTGAGGGTCATTGGCAAAAACAAGTGTAAATAGTGGGTTGAGAAACTTCAATCTCTTATACATCCACTCGGTGATTTGTACTACTCAGGTCTGCCATTTCCTACTCCAGCTTAGTCCTAGAGCCATTTGCCTGCTTCGGGATAGCAACTATATTTAAGTTACTATTTAAAAAATTTTTTTTGGAAAAGGTTATACATCCATGTGCAAAATTTAAACACACACACAATGTTGTTAGAAGTCAAAATAGTGGTAACTGGAGTAGTGATCAGGCAGGGACATCGGAGGACTTTGACAAGTTGGAAATTTCTTGATCTGTGTACTGGTTACATGGGTGTGTTCAGTTTACAAAAATCATGCTGTACACATATTTTCACCTTTATGTATGTATATTATACATCAGTAAAAAGTTCTTTAAAAAAACTTAAAATGTCTAATTGACCATATAGGGGAAAGTATCCCTCTTCCCTTCTGTTCCCAAGAATCCCAGTTCCCCTCCTGGGAGACCACCACTGCTCTCTTTCTTGTATATCCCCTCAAACCTTTTCGGTATATAAATAAATTTACAAATACATATTCATTTCTTTCTTTATACAAGTGACAGCATGTTATACACACTATTTGGGTCTTGCTTTTTTCTCACTTAATAACATAGCTTACGATGTTCCATTCCTTACATGTGGAAGAGACCACTGTCTTGTTCATGGTTGTAACCCTAGGGCAGACTCAGTGCCTGGCATATAAAATACTTGTTAAATAGTCCTCCAGAGGACCAGCCGGTTACAATACTGAAACTAACTTCTTTATGGGGTAATGAACTCAACCTGGAGTCATCCTTACTGGTGCAAAGGACAAAGTAACCCCTCTGAGACAGAAACAAACCAGGGGTTTCTTCAATCAAAGGCAGCCTGAAGTTTGTATTGCAATGATGTAGAAATGAGGTGAGGACAGCGGTTACTTTTAACTTATTTTTAAAAAATATTTATTTACTTAGGCTGCCTTACATCTTCTTTGCAGCAGGCAGTCTTTCTCTAGCTGCCCCCAGAGGGGCCTACTCTCTAGTTGTGGCCTGAGGGCTTCACATTGTGGTGGCTTCTCTTATGGCAGAGCTCAGGCTCTAGGGCGGGTGGACTTCAGTAGTTGTTGCCTATGGGCTCAGATGCCTTGCAGCATGTGGGGTCTTAGTTCCCTGACCAAGTCTGGAGTCCAGTGTCTCCTGCATTGGACCACTGGGCCACCAGGGAAGTCCCACAAGAGGTTACTTTCTAAGTCCCAGAAGGAGCATCAGAACTCAGGGCATCTTCCTCTGTTGTCTGAGGACCCCTCCTGTTGGCCTCTGTGACCTCTCCAGCCGTCTACCCTTGGGACTAGCTGTGGCACTACTTGTTAACTGCATCCCATTCAGAGTATCTTTGGTCTGGAATGATGCAAAAACATGCTAGACCCAGTCCTGCCTTCCCAGGGCCCTCTCTACTCCCCAAACTGACTCCCAAGACCTTCCCCAAGCTCTTTGCTGCTCTCGCCTTCATGAAAATCAAATGCTTGCATACACTGTGTGATTCCTGAAAGGGGTTCAAAATTGAATGGTGTTTCTGTTGAAGCACTAAAATTAACCACGCGGGTGATGGATTACCGGATACCGGTGGCAAGGGGTAAGAGCGAGCTAGGGCCGCGAGCAGCTAGCTACTAGGGTCTGTTTCTTCTCCCTGCGGACCCTGGACTTCGTAAGCAACCTTTCCAGGGGTCTTCCAGTCAGCAAGGGACGTGGAAGTGGATGACGACTGTGAGCTCCTCACAAGGAACGGATGGCAGCAAGTAACCCCAGTCCAGGTGCCTATGGCAGCTAGTTTTCAAACATTTGTATTTTTCTTCCCCCTCCACGGAGCTTAACCTCACGAAACTCACACCCTTTTTCTTCCTTTTTTTCGCTCCGCGCGCTGCAGAAGTCCCCGCAGCCCCTCCCCCGCGCCGGTTCCTCTGGGTCCCCCCTCCCCGCGCCGGGCTCCCCCCGCCCCCGCCCCTCTCCGCGTCCCCCTCCTCGCGCTCCGCCGCCCCCGCCCCGGGCTCCTCTCTGTCTCCCCCTCCCGGACGGCGTCGGCGCTCGGCCGGGCCCTCCGCGTCGCCAGTTTGTGAATGAGACGCTCAGTTTCTCAATGGAGCTGCGGGGGGCTCGGGCGGGCGCAGTGCGGCCGCAGCGCAGGCAGTGAGCCGGGAGGGGGGCGCCTTCCCCTCGCTCCCTCCCTGTCTCCCTCCCTCCCGCCACCGCGGCTTTTGAGGAACGGGGCTGAGAGGCCGCGGCGCAGGTCGCAGGGCCCCGCATCCCCGAGGACGCCTCCGTCGCGTTCTGCTGGAGCCGGAGCGCCGCCGACGAAGCTGGACGCCGAGGAGGCCGGTGGCCTTCGGGATATTTTCCCCAAATCCCCGCGGTCCTTTGCTTTGGGTTTAGAAACTTCTTGATTTCCCATTTCCTTTTGTAAATCCCGATTAGCTCCTCGCCTGCACTATTTTTTTTTTTTTTTTTTCTTTTCCGGGAGAGGTGGGGGAGTGTGAGGAAAGGAACGAAGAAAATAAAAAAGGATTTCCGCCCAGAAGAGAGCGACAGTTCTGAGAGCTTTTTCTTAAGGAAACAGAAGCGGCGTTTGCGGCCGCCGCGGGCGCGGGGCCCCGCCGGCCCAGCCATGCGCGAGCCGGCCCCGGGCTGTTGAGGCGCGGGCACGCGGAAGCGGAGGCCCACCGCACCGGGCTCCCCGCGCTCCCGGGCGACTTCTGTCCGCCGGGCGGCGGCAGCGGCGGTGGGATGGAGCCCGCGACCGCGCCCCAGCCCGACATGGCGCCGGAGCTGACCCCGGAGGAGGAGCAGGTAAGCCGGGCTGCGGCCGCGGCGGTGGGTGTGTCCGGACCCCCGAGGCCTAGCCGGGCTGCGCTCTTCGCGGCCCCGGGTCCGCGATGGCCTCCAACCCCCCTCCCCCCGCGGCCGCGCCCCAGGCCGTCATCCCCCAAGCCAGGGGCGCCGCTGGCCGCTGCTTCTGCCCCCGGCCTCTTCAGTCTGCTGCTTACGGGCCGCGTATTGCCCCCTTATTCCGATGATGATTGCAGTTTCTCCAGTTGGGGGCCTCCCTTTTCCCTTACCAACATCCCCCGACGTTTTTAAGAACACCTATGTTGCCTCTGGCCCTTCCACCCCTAAACGTGTTTTGCTTCATCCCGTGAGGGTTTGTGGTTTTCTAAGGTCAGAGAAAACCCACTTTTGGGGGCCGGATTCCTTCGGGGACTGTCTCCCCTCCCCAGGACAGTGAGAAGTCCATAGATGCTCTAGATTTTCAGACGAGCCCCTCGGGCCTCTTAGAGGACTGTGGCCTACTTGGACATCATTCTGGAAGATCCAGGCCTTCTCAGGCACCCAGAGTCCCTGGCCTTGACCGTCCTGTTTAGCTTTCTCTGGCTGGGCGCATCCCTTCACCCCCACTTACCTACCCTCATCTCATCTCACTGTCTCCATCTTTCTGAAGTCTACATTGCGCCCTATTGTCCCTTAAAGCTTAAGTTCCCAGAAGGAAACGGTTTGCGGTGTCATTTGAGGGCCTCGGATAAGGAAAGAGCCCAGGGTCCTTATAACTTTCCCTCGCCCACATTACTGTTGGGGAGACATGGATCACTCCTCTGAGGACGGTAGTAAAATCTGCTAGCTGAGATTGGAACGCTAAAGTCTTTTTGCTCTTTCTTCCTTAGCACTGCCCACATCCATGGTCAGATATAACCATGCTCTGATTCTATGTTTAAAAACAAAACAAATAAACAGGAAAAAACCCTAAAAAAAAAAAAAAAAAAGATGAACCTTGCTGGTCACCATTTCATGCTTGCCAGGCCTTGTTTCCAAGGACCACATTTGGTAGTACAGTCTCTAGTGTGGAAACAGTCTGGTTTTACAAACTAATATTGGTTAGGCTTGTTTAAGACCAGGTTTTTAAAATGCCCTTGACTTTTCTCCTCATTTGTGGAGATGACTTTTTTAATATTTGGCTTCAGACCACAGGCTTGTCTTTTGACGCCTAGAGATAAAATCAGCATGAGGAAAAAAAAAAATTCTGCTGCTCTGTACAAGCAGTGGTAACATCCTGGTAACTGTAGTGTAATGCAAGCAGGTGGCCAAGGAGACCACCCTGCCAAAATTAGGGAAATACTATTTCAGCACTAAGATGCGATGTGTTTGGTTGATTTTAAATGGGCAGAACTCTTTCACTTCTTTTCTTTTTGTTAGTCAGATTTGAACTTTTTATATTTTCTGAGACTTGAGGGCATCAGTATTCCACTATGAAAATGCCATTTGGTTGCGAATTAAAAAATTTAAACTGAGAGAAGTAAATGTTAAAGTGTACATAGTATTGATAAAGAATTAACTTTATTCTCTACGTATATACAATGTGTATACATATATACAACTGTGTTTAAACTAGAAATAGTGTCGAATGAATGTGATGGAATTAACAAGGACTAGATGGAAATAGTAAAATGTACATATATTAAGATCAACAAGTTCTGTGGGTTTTTTAACCGTAACTTTTCCTACAAAACACCAAGTTTTCTACAGACACTTCAAAATGTTGAGACGTAAACATAAAAGCATAATTCCAATTGTGGTAATGCCAGATAAAATATCATATTTTAATTTAATATCACATGAGAGTACTCTTAACTGGTAAGATTACTTTAAAATATTGAAATTAAACAGCAGCAGATGCACTTTTGGCTTATCAAAGTAGTTATCATGGGAAGTAACACTTCATTCCATAATGCCCAATTGCTCAAACCACTTTTAGAACTCATTTGGAGTTGATGTCAAACTTTGTGTCAGAATCTTTGAAATATGTTTAGTGTTGGGAAAATCTTGCACATTTGAACATCCATCTGATTTTGGGAAATAGAAAAAAATTTTTTGGAATCCCTGTTTCATAGGGAAAGGAGGATATCAAACTGTTTAACACAGTTTCAGGTTCTTTATGAGGTGTGTAAACTGTCTTAAAGATGTTTTTGGAACAGATCCCTCTCAGATAGTACCTCTTTCTATACAGTCATGCAAATCATAACCCAAAAATTTTCTTGGATACTTTGCTCTCTTTCAGCTCCTGTATGTGTTGTACATCATCAGGTTTTCCTGACTATCTCTTGAATTCTTTGACTTCTTCCACCCTTACCACCACCATTATTGTCACCCTAGTTCAAGCTGCTGTCATATCCTGACAGAATTTTTGTTTTCTGCTTGATCCATCTGCATTCCTTAGCTCTTTTTCCAAAAAACACAGGCAAATCGCAAATCTGATTGCATCTTCTCTTCCCTGTGTGTGTGTTAGTCGCTCAGATGTGTCTGACTGTTTGTGACCCCAGTGAACTGTAGCCTACTAAGCTCCTCTCTCCAGGCAAGAATACTGGAGTAGGTAGCCATTCCTTTCTCTAGGGGGTCTTCCCGACACAGGGTTTGAACCTGGGTCTCCTGCACTGCAGGCAGATTCTTTATCATCTGAGCCACCAGGGAAGCTCAAAATTTAAGCATTTATAAAACCCTCAGTGGCTTTTCATAGCTCTTGGGATTGTTACAGCTCGTGAATGATTTGTTACAGCTCTTGAATGTGGTCTGCAATGCCTCAGCCCTTGTATGGTTTAGAGCCCTAGCTTATTCTCACAGTTCATCTTTGCTCCAGGAACACTGGCCTTTTGGTCCTGCATTCTTGCCTATTTCCTCCCGCTCCAAGGTCTTTGCACAAGTTGCTTTCCTCTGTCTAGAAATACCCTCCACTGTTAATTCCTTCTTCATCCTTCAGCTCATGGGAAGGAAGACCTTCCTTGTTCTCCTTAGCTCGGTTATATCTGTTATTGGCTCTCAGAGTACCATGTACTGTCCTCCACATCATTTGTCACAAGTTTACACTGTTTTTATGATTGTATGGGGCTTCCCAGGTGGCGCTAGTGGTAAAGAACCCTTCTGCTAATGCAAGAGATAAGAGATGCTGGTTTAGTCCCTGGATTGGGAAGATCCCCGGGAGGGGAGTATGGCAACCCACTCCAGTATTCTTGCCTGGAGAATCCCCATGACCAGAGGAGCCTGGTGGGCTACAGTCCATAGGGTTGCAAAGAGTCAGACACAACTGAAGCGACCTAGCATGCACATGATTGTATGATGGGAAGCTCAATGAGGCTTGAACTTTGTCTGGTTTTGCTCACCATTATATGAACATTGCTGAGTATGACTGACACTTAATGAACTGTTAGGAAATATAGTACTGGTGGAATGAAGAGTAGTTCTATATGTGATTTGTTTACAGACAGCATCATCTTTCCAAGTGGCTTATAAAAATAAGGGCATTGTTTATTTTTATATGTTTTGAAGGTCATCATTATTACTTAATAGTCTCATTTCCTATCTAGGCATGTTTTGAACTGATATTATACCCAGTCCTTTGTAACCTTGATGTTTCTTGCCTTTATGTTTTCAGTTCTCAGTATTATAAAGCCTACAATTGAGTTACAAGAAAAAGTATGCTTTGCCTTTAAGAAGTTTACATGAATAACAGCAGAGTAATAACAGTAACTGTTTCCTGTGCTCCTGCTCTGAGTCAGGCTCTGTGCTGGGCATTTCACATACAGTTAATCCTCATAAAATTGGAATTATTATCTCACTTTGCAAATGAGAAAACTCAGACGGAGAGAAGGAAATTGCCCAAATGGACATAGATGGCAAGTAATGGGGGCTTCCCTGGTGGTTTAGTGGTAAAAGATCCACCTGCAATGCAGGAGACTGGGATTGATCCCTCTCCTGGTCAGGAAGATCCCCTGGAGAAGGAAGTGGCAACCAACTCCAGTATTCTTGCCTGGGAATTCCTGTGGACAGAGGAACTTGACGGGCTGCAGTCCATGGGGTATCAAAAGAGTTGGACATGACGCAGAAACTAAACAACAACAGCAGCAAGCAAGTGATGGAGCCTTGATTTCCACTCAGCTCTAGATTATTCTGCCTCCACTGCAGATGTTCCCTCTGTTACACTCACTACATTACATCTTGTGAAGCAGTTAACCAGCTTAATAAGATGCCTACATGGATATGTAATCGCTAATTTTGGGTTTTGGTATTGATACATACATGCACATATATACATGTATTGATATGTGTTTGATTTTGAAGTTTTTTTTAAAATGAAGAGAGTTTTTTTTTTAATTTATTTGGCTGCACCAGGTCTTAGTTGCAGCACAAGAGATTGTTGATCTTCATTGTGGCATGCAGGATCTTTAGTTGTAGCATGTGGGATCTAGTTCCCTGACCAGGGATGGAACCTGAGCTCCTTGCATTGGGAGCTCAGAGTCTTAGCCACTGGACCACCGGAGAAATCCTTGATGCTTCTTAAAATATAGTATTAAAAATTCAGGGGCTTTCTTGGTGGTCCCATGGCTGGGACTCCATGCTCCCAGTGCTGGGGGCTCGAGTCCCTCCCTGGTCAGGGAGCTAGATCCCACATGTTGCAACTGAAGAGTGAAGATTTGGTGTGCTGCAAATAAGACCCTACACAGCCAAATAAATTAAAAAAAAATTGCAGACAGAAAAATTTGGAAAACCTTATTCAGACCTGTTTATTTCCAGCAGAAGCATATTGAACAGCCTGTGCAAGAAATTATGATGAAATTACTCTTGGAAAAAATTTGTTCCTTAAGATAGAGTTGGCAACTCTCCATTTTGAGGTGTGGTTACAATAAAAATTTACTTACTAAAATATTTTCTTTTTCTTTTGAATATGAGAAATAGCTATTCTTAGACCAAATATGAAGGATATTATTTCTCCAAACTATAAAAGCCAAGGTGTTTTTGTGTCAGGAATATATTCTTTTTTTTTGGATATGTGTGAATATAAAAGCCTTTCTTAATAGGCTGGCAAAACTGTAAATTTGCCAGTATGAAGGATAATTTCTGCATTTCAGAACTAATCTTCATCCTTATTATTGTAATTGTATTAGTTTTACTTTTCCAAAGCATGTACTCTCACATTTGTAACTTGACCTGAAGTTGGTAATTTTATCAGATATGCTAAATTATAATTAACTTGACTACCAGGGTTAGTTAAGAGTGTCTTACTCATCTGTTTTTTGTCCACATAACCTAGAGAAAGTGGGGTATCTTGGATTGCATCAATCTAGGATAAGTTATGAGGAAAACTTCCTCTTTGCGATAAACCTTAAAGATGTTTAACAAGGATTAGAAACCTATTTGATGGATTATCTAAGGAATCACAGCCTTTAGGGTTTTTTGGTTTTTCACAGATTTCCCAGTAATGACCAATAGATTAATTGTTTTCTAAAACACTTACACTCTTATTCATATTTTCATTTTAGTTGGTTCTAATAACCTACAGAATTCTTCTGTCACATTATAAATAATGCATGTTTTTTAAAGTTGTTGTAACAGATAATCTACTAATACTTATTTTCAAAGCTTCCAAAGAAGCTTTTTATTTTAGAGTTCATGTTGTTTAGAGCTTATTTATAAGGATTAATAAGCTAATGCATATAGAGAATAATGTATTACATAGTAAGTACTCCGTTACATTAGCCATTACATTCTCTGTCTTTGAATAGTGAAAGAGTTTAGAGCCAAGTTAGCTTAAACCAGTCCTAAGGGAGAAAAATATTCATATTTCACACTGAGGACCATCACTTAGCATGGATTCTTTTGAATGCCAGAAAATAGTTGTCTTGCAACTTCGTAGTGTAATTTTCAAAAAGCTATTCTGATTCTGTGCCATGATTTGTGTTCTTATAACAGGATTTTCTGAAATTAAAATTTTAACTGCCTTGCAGTGGACTTTGGAGATTTTTGGCATTTTTCCCAAGGGCAGGGGTTTTGTCCTGGTTCTTGTGGCCAAGAATTTCCCTTTTCCCACAGCCTCACATGTCCTGTGCTAAATGTCATCTGTCCCCCTGGAAGTAACCATACGTCAAGGACCAAATGATTCATAATGTTGAGTCCTTCCAGAAAGGGGAAGGAGAGGAGGGATAGATGAATTCTCATTCCTTTCCTTATTGCCAGTAGCTGAATATATTGTAATTAGCACTTAGGCAAGATCTCATTTGGATGTGAGAATTTTCTTTTTTTAAAACTTCTGAGTGTATCAAGGGTCTTGGGCTTTAGTTGTGAATGTTAAAGAGACCTGTAGGTTTTTTCCAAGGAACCTAGCCTCTATTACTTACTAATGAATTGAAAAGTAAGACAAACACTCTAAAAAGGAACTGAACTGTTTTACAGAGGTAAAAGTTAAAACTCATTGTAGGTCAATACAGCTGAATCTCATTTTATGACATGTATATCTTTTATTGTCTTGGAAAAGACATAGTAATGTTGGGATTCTCCAACTTTGTTATTTAAATATTCAGTTCAGTCGCTCAGTCGTGTCCGACTCTTTACGACCCCATGGACTGCAGCATGCCAGGCTTCCCTGTCCATCACCAACTCCTGGAGCTTGCTTAAACTCATGTCCATCGCGTTGGTGATGCCATGCAACCATCTCATCCTCTGTCATCCCATTCTCCTCCTGCCTTCAGTCTTTCCCAGCATCAGGGTCTTTTCCAATAAGTCCACATATTAAGACCCATTTTATAGCAGAATGGCTGATCCACTGCAGTGTCAATATTATACATCAGAGCCCCTAACTCTAGTTATTTATTCAGGTACTTGGATGTTCAGTGCAATTTCAGCCATTTCACACCTGTTTTATCATTCTGCCTTGATGTCTTAGAGACAGTTAGGGCTACTTTCTTTTTCCAAATCAATCATTATTACATTCCTGGTGTTCCCCCATATAACTCCACACTGGAATAGTCACTGTTTTTTATTCCTCTTCCTCTGGAGTAGGGGCAGATATTCCTAGAATAGGTAGTTTAGCTTGCACTGCTCAGTGTTGGAGGGTCTGTACTTACTGGAATGAACGCTTTAATATATGATTTTGAAAAGGCCTCATTAGAACCTAACTGAGATGGCTTGGGCCTGGGGGCTGGGAATAGGAGACAGAGAAGCTTCAGAGCCCATGGGAAGAGTTGTTTTATTAAGGATTGGTTATCTCTTAGGTCCAGACTATAAAACGATGAAACCAAAACAGTAGATTAGAGATGACTTTTTCTTTAGTTTCTGCTTCTGAGAGAAGCATTCCATTCTTTTCTCTGGGAAAGACAGTTTCTGTTATGTACTGGTTTCCTCTAAAATACCAGATCCATTCAAAACAAACATGCACACTTCTTGTCTTTTTATCCAGCATGGGTGGCACAGATCTAACTAGCCTAGTAGAATTATTATGAAACCAGAATTTATTCTCAGAATTGATGGGCAGATTCTAAAGAGAATCATCCATGACTTTAATCCTGAAGTGTTTGGGGATATTAATCCTTTAATTACTTTTTCATTGAACAAATGACTAATCTTTCTTTTTGCATTTACTTTTCTATACCTCGTTGTTACATGATAGACATCATTATTAAAATGCACCTATTTAAAATAATAAAATGCACCTATTTTGAAATAGGTTTTTTATATTCTCTACAATGATCATATGTTTCCTTTATCATTAAAATCAGTAACTTTCTGTAGAAAGTGATGCATGCACTATACAGGTTTGAGATTGTGTTACTCACTGGTGAGATCCCAGTATTTAAGATTAATGCAAATCTGGCTTTTTTTCTAAACAATATTTACAGGTGAAATCTGGGCCTTTGGAGAGTTGATGGCAATGAGTCTTAGGTAAACTTCAGGAATCCCTGGCTTCCTTTGTGGCTCCAGGCATTTTATCTAATACTTTATTTAATTTTATTTAACTCCCCTATGGGCTTCCCTTGTGGCTCAGATAGTAAAGAATTTGCCTGCAATGCAGGAGACCCGGGTTTGATCTCTGCGTCGGGAAGATCCCCTGGAGACAACCACTCTAGTGTTCTTGCTTGGAGAATGGAATGGACAGAGGAGCTTGGTGGGCTACAGTCCATGGGATCACAAGAGTCGGACATGACTGAGCAGCTATCACTTTAAATTCCCTTACAGTTACAAAATGCTTAGTAAATGTCTGTGATAATAGTATTCTTACCCTTTGTGCTATAGGAAATCATGTTTTTCAAATAAGAATAGGAGAAAAAATTAAGAATCTTACTTTGTAGCAATGAAATAGAAGATTTCTAGGTGGCCTAAGACTTCTAACAATTGCCGTGCGTGAATACTGTATCTCGAAGATGGTAGTGAGGCTGCCTGTGCTCATGTTATGCTATAGCAGTTAATGCACTATCCATTGCTTCGTTGGTTTATTTCCTCTCGGTTAATAGATTTCTTGTTTAGGTGCACTGATTATCATCTTTTTGTTTTTTCAAGATATAACTTTAAAAGGTCATCTGATGATCTAAAAATGACAAGTTTAGAGTACAAAGAATGATAGTTTATGTCATCTTTCATATCTTAGTTCAACAGCTTTTGTGAAAAAACTCCCATTCCATTGTTCATATCAGTGGTTCTCAACCAGGGTGATTTTGTTTATTTATTTCCAAACTTAAAACTTATTTTGTGTTGGGATATAGCCAATTATGGAGAAGGAAATGGCAACCCACTCCAGTATTCCTGCCTAGAAAATGCCATGGACAGAGAAACCCGGCGGGCTGCAGTCCATGGGGTCACAGAGAGTTGGACACGACTAAGGGGACACACACACACACACACACACACACACACACACGACTAAGGGGACACACACACACACACACACACACACACACACACACACAGCCAGTTAACATCGTTGTGGTAGTTTCAGGTGAACGGCAAAGGGACTCAGCCATATATATACATGTATCCACTCTCCCTTAAACCCCCTCCCATATTTTTAAATTTTTTTAAATTTAATTTTGGCTGCACTGGATCTTTGTTGCTGCAAGAGGTCTTTCTCTCATTGTGGCGCGAGGACTTCTCATTGCGGTGGCTTCTCTTGTTGCATGAGCATAGGCTGAAGGGCTCTCAGGCTTCCAGAGTTGGCTCTTGGGCTCTGGAGTGCAGGCTCAGCAGTCGTGGCACATGGGCTTAGTTACCCTGTGGCATGTAGAGTCTTCCCAGACCAGGGATCAAACCCATGTCCTTCGCATTGACAAACAGATTCTTAACCACTGGACCACCAGGGAAGTTTGTCAGTGACTAGAGATACATTTGATTGTCCCACCTGGGGATGCTACTGGGATCTAGTGGGCAGAGGCCAGTAATGCTGCCAATATAATGATGGGCATAGAGCCCACCACAACCAAAGGTGAACTGGCCCAAAATGTCGGTAGTGCCAAGGTTGAGAAACCCTAGTTTACATCTGAAGAATTTTGTAGTTCTTAGGAACAGAGTTACAAGTTCCTACTTTGTAGTTCAAGGCAGGTCTTTGGTTAACACAGTAAATAGTCAAATTCTGTGTCCCTAAATACTGGTTTCTGCAATTAACTTCACATACTGAAAAAACTCCAGTCTAGAACAGAATTATTTTGCAGCTTAACCATCACACAAGACAGAATGAGATATTTCCACAGCCTTTGCTGGGGTTTTCAGAGACGGGAGATTTTATGTGACTAGCAGAACACTACTTGAGTCCTGCCATGGGATGATAATGGGGAATTGTGATTTTTGCTTTCCCTTCCAAATATTTCTGTGTTGCTACTAAGTGTCTGTGTTCTTCCAGTGAGTGAGGTGATTATTATGTATCAACCTCTTTTCCTTTTCATGTTAATGTCTATGAAGAGAAAAGTTTTACAGATCATAAACAGAAATACAGTTTGCTCCTTCAGCAGTCATTTATTGTCTGTTGCTGTGTGCCAGGTTCTTGTTCAGCATGGATTGAGGGCTCTTTGTTCTGAAGGAATTGCCCTCCAGTTATTTGTGGGCAGGTCTTGAATTGTGGGGTATCTACGGAGGAGGAGGACCTCTTATCTACAGCGAGGGCAGACACTTAATCTTATACATTTTTAGTGTACATTGTGAGAGTTAAAAATATGTTTGCTGAAGAATGAGTGAAACTGTATATGTTGAAATTATTTATTCCTCACACACCCATGAAATGAGTATTGTTTTGTTTAGTATGATTATCTTTCTGATATAGGGATTAAGTTCAGAAGCTTTCAGCAATCCACCAGGGAGGCAACCTGAGGCTCACGCTCTCTGACTAAATGCAGTGCTGTCTCTAGTAAATGTCATCTGTGTTAATCAAGTGTTTCTGTGTATGACACAGTACATACATATATACCAGAAACAGCTCTTTCTTGGCCTTTGTATGTTAAATATTCTGGTTTCAACCATTTACAAATTTCTCTAGACATGTGACTCCATTGTTCCTAGCTGCCTGTACATTTATGAAAGAAATTATATGTTTTAAGGGGGTTAGTGAACTTGACGTTTCATATAAGTCTTTGGCTGTACCTCTCAGAATGTTGTAGGTCTGTTGTTTGCCTTTATAAAACTAGTGTTTAGTCTTGTCTATGTGGAGTTTAATCTTTCAGATACTATTATCAGCATCATGGGAAAGTATATATTGGTGTATTTGCCTACCAGTGATTAGGATGAGACTACAGCCTTTTAAATTGTTTTGTCCATGATCCCTTCAGTTCACCCACGTTTTTGTCTGTACTTAAGCTACTACTGGGGCTTCCCTGGTAGCTCAGCTGGTAAAGAATCCACTTGCAAGGCAGAAGACCCTGGTTTGATTCTTGGGTCGGGAAGATCCCTTGGAGAAGGGATAGGCTACCCACTCCAGTATTCTTGGGCTTCCCTGGTGGCCCAGATGGTAAAGAATCCGCTTGCAATGCAGGAGATCTGGGTTCGATCCCTGGGTTGGGAAGATCCCCTGGAGGAGGGCATGACAACTCACTCCAGTATTCTTACCTGGAGAATCCCCATGGACTGAGGAGCCGGTTGGGCTACAGTCCATGGGGTTGCAAAGAGTCAGATACGACTGAGCGACTTGCAAAGGGTCAGATACGACTGAGCGACTCAGCACAAGCACCAACTACGACCAGATTTCCCTTTCTAGCTCTTGCCAGGCGTTAAAGTTGAGGAAGAAATTTTTTCCAAAAAAAGGATTTCTTTCCCTTGGTTTTACTTTCTGTACGTAAAGGAAGAAAAACAGTTACTAAGAGAGAGACCTAAAACCTTGAATATAAAACATAAGCACAAGAAAACAGTTTTAGTTGGGAATGAGACAGTTTGTCTCATTGACTTTACCTCTTCTATGACAAGAAACCCGGAAGTGAAGAGAAAATGGTATTTCTGGCAAGGTTAGGGATATAGCTAGCAAGATTAAAATATACAGAAATTTCCAGCATACTTTTTTTTTTTAATCATTTTAGATTAGGATTCTGAATGTTTTAGAGAAACCATCTGATGTTTTTTCCTACTGAATTCTGGTGCACCATTTTGTTTATAGGAAATAAACTGCATTGTTATGGAATTAAATTAATAGTAATATTAAAAAATTTTGAAAACCATTCTTTTTTTTTTTTTAACCACCTAAAGCATCATTTTCTTTCATAGCTGATATCAGGCTAGGGAAGTGCTAGCTTTGGAGGTGATTTTTGTGAGAAAACTAGAAACAACTGGAAACTTGTGTTTTGAATAAAATTGCTAGGACCACTTGAACATGGAAACTAGTCAGAACCTCTGATTGTTGTCATGCTGTCCTTACAGTGCTAGAAGTATTGGTAAAAGCCCACATCAATCTTGTGATAATAATAGTGGCTAAGCACTAACTTGGGTGGCTATAATTATAAAAGAAAAAACACCAAAAGAGAGAGAGAGGAAGAAAGAAAGAAAATAAGTGTTGGCATTGCTGGTGGGAATGAAATATGGTATAGCTACTGTGAAAAACAATTTGGTGGTTTCTCAAAAGGTTAAACATAGAACTACAGGTGTGATGCAACAGTTTCATTTGTAGGTATGTATCTAATAGATTAAAAGCAGGCACTCAAATAGATACGTGTAGGTACAGTCATAGCAACATTATCCCCAATACCAAAAGGTAGAAGCAGCCTGACTATCCAATGATAAATGAATAGCTAAACAGAATGTAGTATATACATATATTGGAATATTATTCAGCTTTAAAAAGAAATGAGATTTTGATATATGCTATAATATGGATAGGTCTTAAAAACATTATGCTTACTGAAATAAGCCAGACACAGAAGTCAGATGTATGATTCCACTTGTATAAGGTACAAATTCATGAAGACAGCAGAATACCAGGGACTGGGAGGAGATGGAAAGGAATTATTGTTTGATGAGTATACAGGTTTTGTTGAGGGTTATGGAGAAGTTTTGGGACTAGATAGTGGTAACGTTTCACCCAACTTTGTGAAAGCATTTAATGCCAATGAATTGTATACTTACGAATGATAAAAAAAGTAAAAAATATTTTGTGTATTGTATCACAGTAAAAAAATAACAGTTAAGCACTATTCAAAGTGTTTTATGGGTCTTAATTCATTTAGTGAATAATGCAGCTGGTGAGTCAAAGGAAAGAGAATAGGTGTTACTTCCACTTCTCCTTGGCTCCTGATCTTAAGCCTAGAATCTCTTATATAAGTACCATTTATTGTTTATGGGTGTATCTGTGTTAATGATTTGTTAGAATGTGAATTGTCATCTGTTTAAACTCCTGAATATTTCACCTGTGAGATCCCAGTTCAGTTCTACTCTGTAGGAGAATAAGGACTTTTCTGTGAAGAACAAAGTTCTGAGTCTTACGGTATAAATGGACCCCCTATATATAGCATTCTCGTCTCCTCCCCCTGCCCCCCGCCCCATTCCCAGTACAGTTCTGGGAATGACTTGAAATATTGTTGATCTAGAGCCCTGGTTCTCAATGTGTAGGCTCCATATCAGCAACAGGCATGCCCTGGGAGCTTGTTAAAAGTGCAGATATTCAAGTCCTGTCCCAGACCTGCTGAGTCAGGAACTCCAGGGCTGAGGTCTCACAGTATGTATTCTAACAAGTCTCCAAACGCATGCTCAAGTTTGGGAACTGGTAGTCCAGAAAATAACTAATGTGCTGTTGTACTGGTTGTGGAATCATGTAGAACTGAGTTTAAACATTTAGGTTCACTTCGGGAACGGAAGATTTACAAATTGCTTACAAATTGCTCTGGAACTCTAGGTGTTGAATTTGTCTGAACTGGCTGAAAGCTGCAGGAATCATCTCATTCTGTACTAGAGCTGTGCTGTTCCAAAGACTAGCATTTACCATGATCTGATCCAAAGAAAGAGCAGAGCCTTACTACTTGAGAAGTAGAAAGGGAACCAGGATGTCTGCAAAACAAGGCATTGAGATACCTGACGTCCACTGCAGATGGCATTCCCTAGAGAGATGCTCAGCTTCCGAGGAAGCATTGACTGAAAGAAAACACAGGCTGTTCAGAGTCAGCCAGGAGAAACCCGCCAGCTTTGACAGGGCCAGTCCATAGGGAAGCTTGTGTTACTCCAGTGACCATTGCCCTGAGAATCTGAACCTAGGAGTTACCGGATTTTCCCGTCTGGGTCCCACACAGGAGCTGAGCCAGTTCTGTTTGGAGTTGAAAATGGGACATTGCAGTGAGGACGGCCAGACTGTAGGCAGCTTTTCCAGGCTTCGTTTTTTTGTAGCTTTGCAAATGGTCTCTTAGGTACAATAAGCTGATCTGCTTGTACTGTTTTATGAACATGAATAAGTTTGTCCTTTAGTTAGTGAGAGGCCTCCTTGGATTTGGAAATATTAATCCAACAAGTTTGAGATGTTTGGATGACTGACATTGCCTAATTTGCAGTCTCCCAGCCAGATGTATCTGTTTGAGGGAGTAGTGAAGCTCCAGGTCGTGGTCCCAGTTTCTTGAATGTGTGACAGTCAAGATTCAGTGACCTAAGGCTTGGCCGTAGGAAGAAAACTGGGTCAGTTAAATTTGGTGTCGATAAGCAACAGCTGGTCTAATATGCAGGCCAGGGCCAGGTTAGCCACAGGTCTGATGTGCTGAATCCTAAAGCGTTGGATTAGAAATTGTCAAGTCAGCCTAGTCAGATCCATGTGACATCGACAAAACTGAGCTTGAGGGATGTGAGAGAGGGTGAGGAGAGGGGGATGGAGATGAAGATGGGGGGAGGAGGTATATGGGGGTGGTGTGCTAGTTATTAGGGAATGGAAGCAGTTGAGAGGTAGCTTCATTGTGTGACGTGGGAGGGAATATAAAACCAAAAAAGAAGGAACTTGCTATTACATTTTCAAAGCGTCTCACCACTCTGATCTTTTCTTGGACTGATTTTGATTTGCCAGTGACCATCTTAAAAGTTTAGCATCAGAACTGAAGACAGTATTACAAATGATGTCTGATAGGCCCCCTTGTTTTGGGCACCATGCTTCTGTAATGTGCTCCAAATTCAAAACAATTTTTGGCAGTTTTAGTAAACTGCTGACTAATAGATTCAAGTCAACGAAGATTCCTAAGTCTTTTCTTATGAGCTTCTGTTAAATTTCATCTGGTACTTTTAAAATTTATTTTCTTGCCTTTATCCTTAATTTGTTAGATTTAATGTTCACTACCATTCCTTGAGCTTTAAGAGTCAAAAACTTTACAAATGTTACTTTTTCTTCCCTCTTAACCAATTCTGTGGGAGTGTTACTCCCATTTTATTTGTGTGTTTGATTTATTTTTATTTTTGGCTATACTGGGTCTTCATTGCTTCATTTGCAAGGGCTTTCTCTAGTTGCCACGAGCAGGGGCTTCTCTTGTTGTGGAGCGTGGGCTTCAGGCACGGGGGCTTCAGTAGTTGGTGCTGAGGGGCTATAGAGCGTGGGCTCTGTAGTTGTGATGCATAGGCTTAGTTGCTCCAGGGCATGTGGAACCTTCCAGACCAGGGATCGAATCCCTGTCTGGCAGGCGGATTCTTATCTGCTGTACCACCAGGGAGGTCTTATTACTCCCCTTTTAAAGGTATGGCGTCTTTAAGGCTCAAAGAAGTAACTTGCTTGCATTCTAAACACTAAGTGCTAGAACCTGGTATTCAAACCCTTGTCTGCCTGACCCCAAAGCTTCACTTTTGAGAACCATTCTAGCCCATTGTTCTATCCTGATTTGATCTTTTAGATCTGTCTTCTCTTTTACAATGTTTGTTGTCTAAGCTTAGCTCTCTTCTTACATGGTCAGCCTGACCCAATGCCCCTATCTAAGTCATTTATAGCAGTGGGACCAGGCCAGGGAGGGATGTAAAGCAAATCAAGGGACAGAGTGTGAGCTTTACAGTCAGACTTGGTTTTGGAATCTTGGTTGTATCATCAAGAGGAGTGTGAGTTGGCAAAGTTCTTAACTTGTCTGGGCCTCTGTTTCCTCCAACATAAAACGTCTCAATACCTGCCATTGGAAAAGTTGAATATAAACAACATGGATGCAGAGTGTTTGACTCATGGTCTAGCAAGCATACTGTAGGCTCTCAATAAACATTAGTCTGTCTCCCTTCTTTCAGAGAATCCTTTAGCATTTTTTTTTTTTTTTAATATCCTTTAAAATCTCCCACCTCAGGTCCCACTCATTTTTTTACAAATTGACTATCTTTGGGTATAATTGTTTATTGTTTCTCACAGGGTATATCATAAGCCCCACTGTGGCAGCACACTTGGCCGTAGAAAGAAGTGGTTAAGAACTGTACCATAAGTTCTGTGTGATTATGAGGAAGCAGCTTAATCCCTTTTTGCCGTAGTTTCATCATATGTAAAATGTAGGTAACTCTAGTAAAGAATTGTTATGAGAATTAAATGAGTTAATATATGTGAAATCCTTGAAACAATTTAATCTTTGCTACTATGAATATCTGCAAATTGCAGATAATAATGCCCACTTTGTAAGGTAATTAGTGAATTAAATAAGCAGTCAACTGCTTAACATTTAACATTTTTAAGTTTATTTATTTTTGGCTGTACTGGATCTTCGTTGCTGTGTGTGGGCTATCTGTAGTTGTTGCAAGTGGAGGCTACTCACTAGTTGCGACGCTCAGACTTCTTGTGGTGGCTTCTCCCGTTGCAGAGTACAGACTCTAGGCATGTGAGCTTCAGGATTTGTGGGCTCAGTAGTCGTTGTGCATGGGCTTATTATTTGCCCCTTGGCATGTGGAATCACCCCAGATTGGAGGTTGAACCCTGTCCCCTGCATTAGCACGCAGATTCTTAACCACCAGGGGAGTCCTGCTTAACATTTTGATTGGCAACTATATGGAAATTAATAGAAGGAAATCTTTCTGTCCACAAAGACAGCATGAAATGCTCATCAAATGCCTTGCTAAAAGTAGATCTGTTTTGTACATCAATGATTTTCAAACTTAATCACACAGAAAAATCATCTAGGATCTTGTTAACATGAGGATTCTGATTAAATGTGATGAGGCCTGTGGTCTACATTTCTGACTTCCTTGGTGATTCCACTACTACTTGTCTACAAGATGTCACTTTTGAGTATCACTGCTACATTAAAAGACTTGTTTTCAGTCAGTCATTTCTGGTGATCAGTATTCCCCTGCCTAAAAGTTCAAGGCCCACTTTATTTTTTTGGCCTCATCACTCAGCTTGTGGGATCTTAGTTTCCTGACCAGGGATGAAACCTGGGCCCCAGCAGTGAAAGCACTGAACCCTAACCAGTGGACCTCCAGGGAACTCCTCAAAGCCAACTGAAAAAATAAGAAAATGTTGGCCAGGGCTAGGTGTATGTGTATGTGAGAGAAAGATCAGTTGTGTAGTTCGCCAAGAATTGATGTAAAATTGTCAGGGACTGGTAACTTTTGTAGTCCTCAGTAGATACCCCATCTTGAAATTAGGGCTACGTTTGCTCATCCTCAGGCTTTGATGCTTTTTTCATCCTTTAAGTTCTATAGCAGATGTTCATCAGGCTCCCCTAGAATTCCAAGGATTGTCAGGTTTAGTAGGTCTGGAGGCTTGAACTGCTTTAGAATAATTAGGGGCTCTATTACTTTGAGCTTCAGCTCTTGCTTTCCACAGGCTTGTTCTTCCTCTCTTCAGGTTGGAGGTTGTAGTTGTTGATAGAGAAATGACAGAAAGAGGAGTTGATCTGGACAGTTGTCATAAAGCTCTTTCTGGTATCTTTTTAGTTTTATTAATGGACCTTGGCTCATTCTGGGCTATGACCTTCTTGGCACTTTTCCTTTAGGTCAGAACCACCATTCTTTTTAATCTTTTTTCCTGTGCCCTCTTCTTTGTCCATGTGTGTGTTGGTGGGAGTGCTTTTAACATCTCTACTCATTGGAGAATGCTGTGCAACCATACTACTGTGTTTTTTATTTTAGCTTTTCTTATTTTAAATTTGAATTGGTATAATTCACAACTAATTGCACAATTGATTGTCAGAATCTCACTTTTGAGAATTTCTTTAAAAAAATACTAGCAACTCTTTTCTCTGTAGAGTTTTAGGTTATAGATTTAATTTTGTGAAATCTATATCTTGAAAGCAAAGAGGAACTAAAGAGCCTCTTGATGAGGGTGAAAGGAGAGAGTGAAAAGCCAGCTTAAAACTCAACTTTCAAAAAACTAAGATTATGGCATCCAGTCCCATCACTTGATGGCAAATGGATGGGGAAAAAGTGGAAGCAGTGACAAATTTTTTTTTTTTTGACTCCAAAATCACTGCAGACAGTGACTGCAGCCACAAAATTAAAAGACGCTTGGTCCTTGGAAGAAAAGCTCTGACCAACCTAGACAGCATGTTAAAAAGCAGAGACATCACTTTGCCGACAAAGGTCCGTATAGTAAATGCTACGGTTTTTCCAGTAGTCATGGGCGCATGTGAGAGCTGGACCGAAAAGAAGGTTGAATGCCGAAGAATTGATGCTTCCAAACTGTGGTGCTGGAGAATACTCTTGAGAGTCTCTTGGACAGCAAGGAGATGAAAGTAGTCAATCGTAAAGGAAGTCAACCCTGAATATTCATTGGAAAGAATGATGCTAAAGCTGAAGCTCATCTACTTTGGTCACCTGATGTGAAGAGCTGACTCATTGGAAAAGACCCTGATGCTGGGAAAAATTGAGGGCAGAAGAGGGTGACAGAGGGTGAGATGGTTGGATGGCATCACCAACTCAGTGGACATGAATTTGAGCAAACTCCAGGGGATAGTGAAGGACAGGGAAGCCTGGAGTGCTGCAGTTCATGGGATTGCACAGAGTCAGACACAGCTTAGTGACTGAACAACCAACAACAGCAATGTCTTGAAAGCACTATAAAGCACAATGGATTTTTTTAAAAAGTGAACTTCTTAGAGTCAGAAAATGTGAATTCTGAGTCAGGTTCGTTTGGGGCTCTTGGGCATGTTACATAACGGTTGGAAATCTTAGTTTTCTCAACTGTAATATGAGGATAATGAGAGTACCCACCTCCTAAAGCCATTGAGAGGACTTCACAATCCCTGTAAAACTAAGTATCTGACTGGTGGTTAGAGCTCAGTACCCAATAAGTATTTGTTAGCAACTATTTTTGTTAATGGTCTGATGTTATTTACTGGTGTGTAGTAGGATTTACATAATGCCTTCTGAGAGCCCATTATTGGATCGTGTGAAGTAGGTGGGTGTTACCCTTTTTTGAATGAGGAAGTTTCGGCGTGAAGAGTTTTGACTGGTTTGAGGGCACATAGCTGTGGCAGAACTGGGTCTTTAATCCAGTATTACTGGTGCCACTTCTAGGACTTGTTCTCTTTACTGCATCCTTCTGATGGCTGGCTATCAAACTTTTTTTTTTCTGCTTCTTTTTTTATTGAAGTATAGTTGACATACAAGATTATATTATTTTCAGGTGTACAGCACAGTGATTTGACATTTATATTTATTACAAAAACACAGGAATTAGCCAGATGGAAGAGATGCATAGGGCAAGGTATGTGGAAAGGCATATGGAACTTCCATGTGCTCTCCAGGCCCAGGTGCACCACTCTCCCGAAATCTTCACCAGTCCAGAAGCTCCTTGGTTATCAAACTTTCAAAGATCACATGGTTACTTTCTCTTTGAGACCCCTTTAGTTTTGCTACTAGTTTATCTTCTTGGTCTGAATTAAATATGGTATAGTAGTACCCTCATCTTTTTAGAACAAAGCTGTCAGCAAGGTTTTATCAGATTTTCAACCTCCTACCCCTTTTTAAGATAAATTTGATACCTAGCCAGTGATAAAGAAGCTTGAAGATTTCTATCTCTAACATGATTATTACCATGCCAATTGAGGGATCTCAATCAGAAAAATAATCTATATTCTCCATCATTGAGCAGGCTGAAGGGTTCTCTAGCAGCTCTACCATGTCCATTACTCTTTGATTCTCATTCAAAAATTCTCTAGTGTGATTTACGAATTTCTACTGGGGAATATCATTTGGGACACATTGCCATCCCACTTTCCCCTTTAAGATTTGAATGAGAGGTCTTCCTCGGTGGCTCAGTGGTAAATGATCTGCCTGCTGATGCAGGGGACACAGGTTTGATCCCTGATCTGGGAAGATTCCATATGCCAAGGAACAACTAAGTCCATGTGCCACAACTGTTGAACTAATACTCTGGAGCCCAGGAGCCGCAACTCCTGAAGCCTGCACACCCTAGAGCCCATGCTCTGCAACAAGAGAAGCTGTCGCAATTAGAAGCCCATGCATTGGAGCTAAAGAGTAGCCCCAGCTCACTGCAACTAGAGAAAAGCCTATGTAGCAATAAAGACCCAGCACAGCCAAAAATAAATAAATTACATATATAAAAAAGATTTGAGTGAGATTTGCCCATCTATTGGCATATAGCATTCACAAATTCATTAAACTCAGATTTTCATGGGTAGGAACCATGTCTTACTTCATAAAATTTGTAAACTTTAACTTATTTTGGACATCTCTCTTATAGATGTCTTTTTTAAAAAAAATAATGAACCTCCTTTATTCCTTTGCATTTTCTCTTTTCTTCAGTCCTTTTTATTTTATTTATTTATTCTCTGGCTGCTCTGCATGGCTTGCAGCATCTCAATTCCCCACTGAAGGACTGAACTGCCTTCTGCAGTGGAAGCATGAGGTCCTAACCACTGAACCACCAGGAAGTTCCCTAGATGTCTTAAGATAGTGGCAATTTAATTTTCAGATATTTTCTTTTGTGACTTCATAGTTACCTCTCTCATTTCTTTTCTTTTGTCATTCCTGATATTCTTTGCCAGTTTTATCCAGGAATTTTTCTCATTCAGTTTTCAGTTTTAAACTCTCATAGTCAGATCAGTAAGTATTCAGATGAACATGTTCTTCCTACTCCCTGTCAACAACACTCTTTTAGCAAACCAAGAGCCCGTCATCATTCACATATTTGCTCATCAGAATGGTGCCATGCACTGTGCTTGGTGTTGCGTATGCATCTGTGAGCAGGGGAGACTTGGCCCTTGAACCTCCCCCAACTTACAGGCCAACAGGAGCAGGTAGACAATAGCTTCCATAATACTGTGTGCCTGGGTGGAAGACAGTGAAAACTTCCAGGATGTGGAAGTGGGATTTAGACAGACACATTAGAAAAGACCCTGATGATGGGAAAGATTGAAGGCGGGAGGAGAACGGGGTGACAGAGGATGAGATGGTTGGATGGCATCACTGACTCACTGGACATGAGTTTGAGCAAGCTCTGGGGGATGGTGATGGACAGGGAAGCCTGGTGTGCTGCAGTCCGTGGGGTCTCAAAGAGTCAGACATGACTGAGCAACTGAACAACAAACAACAAATAAATGGTGAATAGAAGTAAGCCAGGGTTGGGAGGAGGGAAAGGAGAAGAATGTTCCAGCAGGATCTGGCATATCTGATTTACTGATAGTCATTCACATCCTCCTTTCTTCTCTTATGTCTCAGCCAGCAATTGGAAGAAGAAATAATTGTTAGTAAGGGCCTCCCCCATCACCTGGGTACCACAAATCCTTTTGATTTTTTTTTCTCTAGAAATACATTCCAGGTTCTTCTGGTTGTGTAGTTCACCCTCTTATTAACCAGCTGGAATGGGTAGCAGCTGGCAGGCTGCCTTTGGGTTTGTCCTTATGGAAAGTGACAATTATGTACTCACCGCCACTCCCCACAACCCCTGTTTCCCCCTGGAAACATGGATGGCTTTGCTCTTGTTGATGGTGAGGAGCTTCCTGTTTATTCTCCAGATTTCTGTTTTGTTTTTTTTTTCCTGTGTTTCTTGCCTGTGTTATTTTCTTCTGCCCCTCAACCTCTGGACATGAATTTTTTCCTATGACAATTTAGAAATGTTTGCTTCCTTATTTTCTTGTTGAATTATTTCCTCCATTGTCTCTGGGAGTTCTTCATCCTCTTTGATAACTGTTGTCTGGAGAGTGGTATTTAAGCCTGAGAGGAGAGATGCCAGCTTGTGTTTAGTAAACATGCTTTTGGCAAAGGCCTCCATCAGAAAAGCGAATGTGGCACAATTCTGCAGTGCCTTGGAACATCCCGTTTAGTGCTTCTTGTTGTTCAGTCTCTAAGTTGTGTCCGACTTTTGCAACCATGGACTAGCACACTAGGCTTCTCTCTCCTCCACTATCTCTTGGAGTTTGCTCAAAGTCACGTCCATTGAGCTGGTGTTGCTATCTAGCCATCTCATTCTCTTTTACCCACTTCTCCTTTGCCTTCAGTCTTTCCTAGCATCAGAGTCTTTTTCAGTGAGTCGGCTCTTCTGTTTAGTGCTGAAGGTTCCAAAAAGCAGTTATAATCCTTTATCCCTTTGTAGAGCTCCCCAAATCTTCATTTGGTGGCATTGTGTTCAGATAACCTTATTATATATATTTTAGTTAAAGACTATATAAAATTAATATATTTTATTTTGGGGGTAGATAATGTAGTCACATGATTTAAACTTAAAAAGGTACAGAGGAGAATTTGGTAAATATCCTCCCTCTTGCCATATCCCTCAGCCACCTAGTTCTCCTCTGAGACAACCAGTGTTACCAGTTTATTATATATCCTTTCAGAGTAATTTTGTGCATAGACAAACACACGACATACTATATATGTCATAATATATATTTCAGGTAATGTCCCAACCAGTACTGGTCTGTGGCCTGTTAGGAACCAGGCCATATAGCAGGAGGTGAACACTTCCACAAAACTGATCCCTGGTGCCAAAAAGGTTGGGAACTGCTGATACAATATATATGCTGATGAGATGAATGATGTGTATCCAGTATTTCTCAAGGCCACTTAGTGGGTAGAGAGACTGTAGGATTTGAAAAGTTTTGAATTCAAGCCTCAAAACCTCAGCTATGCCATTTATTAGTTGAGTGACCTTGAACAGCTTGCTTAGGCTCTGTGTGCTTTGATTTCTTTATGTGGTTGAATATGATGTATTCCAGGCTTCCTGGGTGGTGCTACTGGTAAAGAACCTGCCTGCCAATGCAGGAGATGTAGGAGTTCAATCCCTGGGTCAGGAAGATCCCCTGGAGGAGGGCATGGCAACCTACTCCAATATTCTTGCCGGGAAAATCCCATGGGTGGAGGATCCTGGCAGGCTACCATCCATAGGGTCATAAAGAGTCAGACACAGCTGAAGCAGCTGAGCACACGCACATGACGTATGAACAGTTCCTTCTTTGCTGCATGTTAAATGCTTCTCAAGTGGTTGCTTCTTGCTGGACCACACTCTGGCCCATGTGAACAGGGAGGGGCAGTCTTGCTGTAAAAAATGAATGGATTGAATTGCCTTCTTTACTGTAATATGTGACCAATGCTGCTCTACTTATGAAGGGAACCATGAGCCAGGGGAGACAGAAAGAGCACTTTGAAAAGAATAGAACATTTTTAGTTCGTCGGGAATTGGTGAACAGCTATTCCTGGTCTAAGGCCTTCATGCTTGACTGTTGGAGTGCTGATAAGCCCTAGGACTTCACTTCTGCTGGTAGGAAGTTACTAATGTTGAGGAGCTTTTCATGTTTAATAACTCAATTAGCTCTGGTTCTTCAGTATTGCTTGAGCTTTGGACTCTTATGGGAAGCTTCGCTTGGTCAGCCCTACTTCAGGTTTCTTGCTATTCAGTTCCCATTGTGATGTTAATCCTTTAATAGCAATTAGTTATTATTCTTTTTGGTTCTTGCACAGTGCTTGATTAATAGATGGAAGAGTCTGAATTTCAGAACCAGCCCCATGTGGTTTTATCAGGAGGATGGTGTTAGGCCTTCTTTCATGGTTATCTGGACTCAGCATTTTTGATGAGATTTGTAGTCCTTTGAATTTGAGATTTCCTTGGTCTCTTAATGGGTGAAAGAAAGAGATTTTAAAATAATTAATTATTTTGGCCACCCCATGCAGCATATAGGATCTTAGTTTCCCAGCCAGGGATCGAACCCACATCCCCTGCATTACAAAGAGGATTCTTAACCGCTGAACCACCAGGGGAGTCCCAAGAAAGAGATTTTATATAGTTTATCCATGGATTCCAGAATAGAGACAACTGCTGATGTGGGGATATCGCTTTTTTTGGGGGGGGGATATCTTTAAAGTAAGAAAAGTTTCAGGACTTCCTGGTGGTCCATCAGTTAAGACTCTGTGCTTCCTGCAGGGGGCACGGGTTCAATCCCTGGTGGGAGAACTAAGATCCCGCATGCCATGGCCAAGAAAAAAAGTAAGAAAAAATTTGAATATCCACTGTGCAAGATTCTAAGTGGTTTTAAGTCACTGGTTGTGAGTTCCCAAATTACTGTTCTCCAGATTGCTATTAGTGATTTGTCTTTTATAACAAATTACATTTACTGTCTGTTCTCTGAAGGAGCTTTGTATTTAGTATATTGCTAGAGAAAACTGGGGAACCACTGAAAGGTATTTAAATATATGGACTTAAGAATTGCATGTCATGTTTTATAGGAAGTGTGAAATACAGAATTTCTTATAGCTAAGGCCCAAGGAATCAAAATTTAGAGACATTAAAATATCCCATAGTTTCTCTGACTTTTTGAAAGAAAACATTAAAAAATGAATGAAAGTGAAACTAATTTTTTAAAAAGTTTGATCCATTGAAATAGAGAAAATAAATAAGAACAATGAAGGAAAAGTGAGTAGAAATCAGACTTGAGTGTACTGTAAGTACTTAAAAAAGAAAGTGAAGCAGGTCTGATTGCAGGCACCACCGCTGTTGCCTTCTTGTATTTTTCAACTGCTGTAAGAATGATCCTAGAACTGACCCCAGTGGGAGGTAGACTAGGACTTGTTGTTCAGTCACTAAGTTGTGTCCGACTCTTTGTGACCCCATGGATTGTAGCACGCCAGGCTTCTCTGTCCTTTGCTATCTGCTTGAGTTTGCTCAAACTCATGTCCGTTGAGTCTATGATGCCATCCAAACATCTCGTCCTCTGTTGCTGTCTTTTCCTCCTGCCCTCAGTCTTTCGCAGCATCAGGGTCTTTTTCAGTGCGTCTGCACTTTGCATCATGTGGCCAAAGGATTAGAGCTTCAGCATCAGTTCTTCCAGTGAATAGTCAGGGTTGATTTCCTTTAGGACTGACTGATTTGATCTCCTTGCTGTCCCAGGGACTCTCAAGAGTCTTCTCCAGCACCACAGTTCAGAAGCGTCAACTCTTTGGCACTCAGTCTTCTTTATGGTCTAACTCCCACATCTGTACATACTGGAAAAATCATGGCTTTGGCTGTACGGACCTTTGTGAGCAAAGGGATATCTCTGCTTTTTAATACACTGTCTAGGTTTGTCATAGCTTTTCTTCCAAGGAGCAAGTGTCTTAATTTTGTGGCTGCAGTCACTGTCCAAAGTGAATTTGGAGCCCAATAAAATAAAATCTGTCACTGTTTCCACTTTTTGATAAATCACTGAGATGTTAACAGATTTTTACTTGGTTAATTGATCTGTGGTAAGTTCACTTTTTTATGGGAAAAAGTTATGTGTTTTTCTTTTTAAAAAATAAATGAAAAGGTCAGTTATTGCATTTACAATGAGGACCACTTATAGTTCAGAATGGCTGCACAGATTTGGTTTTCATTTCTAGCCATGGTTTTTTTTTTTTTTTTGGTTAGGAATTTTGGCAGGCTACCTGTTGGAGTATCTTTTTTTCATTTTAAGAAAGTTTTTGGTGGCAGTAATTATAGTATAATTTAAGTAACATTGGTAGTAATTTAAGTAAGCAAATAAAACTATTTTGGATTGATTTGAAATTCATATATATTTTTCTTTTTTTTTTTTTCTGAAAGAAAAGTATTAGCATGGAACAAAAGGATAAAAGGTGTTTGGTTCTGTGTTTTACAGATTGATGCCATGTTTGTGGTGTCTTAGTGTTTTCAACAGAAAACTGATGTACTTTGGGTATGTGGTGGTCCTTTGTGTGAACATTCCATAATTTATTCATTTCCTTATTTGTTATTGGTCCTTTAGGTTATTTCTAACATTTTGTCATTAGAAACAGTGCTGCAGTAAATAACCGTTTATCTAGTATTCATTGAAGCATTATTTCTAATGGCAAAATATTAGAAATAACTGTATGTATCTGTCTTTTACAATCATGTTTATATTTCTGTACAGTGGATTCCTGGAAGTGGTTATGTGGGTCATAAGGTTTACACATTTAAAACTATGCTAGATAAGTGCCAAATCGATTTTTTAAAAAGTGTTATAAATTATATAGTTGCCACATTGTGTGAAAGCATTCATTTCTTACATTCTCTCTCTTTTTCTTTTTTTGGCTGCCCTGTGTCACTTGCTGGGTCTTAGTTCCCTGACCAGGAATTGAACCCAGGTCCCCACAGTGAAAGCACCAAGTTCTAATCACTGGCCCACCAAGGAATTAAGGAATTCCCCTATATTCTTGTCAATACTATGTATGTCAGTTTTGTAAACTATCATCAGTTGATAGGAGATAATGGTATCCCTTTTTATTTATCTTTTAATATCTATAAATTTTATTTACTTTTTGACTAGGTTGGACTTCCCTGGTGGCTAGATGGTAAAGAATCTGCCTTCAACACAGGAGACCTGGGTTCAATCCAGATGTAGTTTAAAAGATGTGAAAGTTTATAGTTTACCCTATTTCCTAGTCTCAGTTCATTTCCTCTCCTCAGAGATGATCAATATTACCAGTTTTGTTTTTTTTTTCTGGTGTACTCTTCTACAAAACTTTATGCATGTGTGAACAAATTTGTATAATACACTTTTTCTATTAATTGACATATCACTTGTATCATATATACACAAGGATTATGTATACAAATTCTACATATACTTAAGATTATTTTTGGATTTTATTCTCTTCTTTAAAGTCCTGTCTTTATGAGTCAGGTTTCTCTCTTTTTTTTTTTTCCTAAGTATTATTTTAAAACTTTATTTATTTATTTATGATTGCGCTGGGTCTTTGTTGCCCTTGGGCTTTCTCTAGTTGAGGTGTGCTGGCTTCTCATTGTGGTGGTTTTCCTTGTTGTGGAGCACGAGTTCTAGGCTGTGAGCTTCAGTAGTTGCAGCACATGAGCTCAGCAATTGATCCCTCTATTCCTAGAGGGAATTTTGCTCAGTAAAAAAAAAATATATATAATGGGTGTTGAATTTTATACAGTGCATTTTCAGCATCTCTTGAGAAGGTTATATACTTTTTCTCCATTAGTATCTGTTTATATAGAAAATTGCTTTGGTAGATGTCCTTATGTTAAACTGTCTTTTCATTCCCGGGAAGAGTCTTCTTTGGTTATGATGTATTTGTTCTCTATTATATTGGTGTTTCTACAACAAGAGCGTTATCTGTACCATGAAGCTTTAATAGAATATGGCATAAAGACCATCTGAGTCTGTAGGTAATTGTGTATGTTTGTGTGTAGGGGATATTTGACAACTCTTGTTTTTTCATTCATATTTCTTTGATACTCAGTGGTCATTTTACTTCTAAAAGTGAATCTTAAAAGTTCCTTGGTTCTTCCTCCTCTGCCCTCTAAATGTTAATGTTGTTCAGAGTTCTGTTGTTCATTATTCTTTCATACATATTTATTAGATATTATTAGAGGTATTTATTTATGCCAGACACAGTGCTAGGAGCTAAGTGAATAAAAATAAATATGATCCTTGACTTCGGCTTCCCAGGTGGCTCAGTGGTAAAGAATCCACCTGCCAGTGCGGGAGCCACAGATGTGGGTTCCTTTCCTGGGTTGGGAAGATACCCTCAAGGGGAAATGGCAACCCACTGCAGTCTTCTTGCCTGGGAAATCTCATGGAAGAGGAGCCTGGTGGGCTACAGTCCATGGGATCCAAAGAGTTGGACACAACTGAGTGAGCACGAGCCTTGACTTAACAGAACTTCCCTCCCTACCGCGATTTCCCCTTCTATCTGGCTTCCCTGCTGCTGGCAGAGTCATTTTTAGCTGGGAGAGGAGAACTAAACTTATTTTATTCCTTCTCTTAAGGATCTCTGTTGAATCCTTCATGGGTATAGAATTATGGACCTTTCCTGTGTGGCTCAGCCTCCGTGTCAGCTCATCTTCTGCCAATCTCTGTCATATACACTCGGCATATGGCTACACTGTATCCCCCAGTAACCCCCATTCGTTCATGACTCAGCCTTTACACATTAAAAAAAAAATACTTGCTTTTCTTTTTTAAAAAATACTGTATTTTAAAAAAATATTTATTTTTATTTATCTGGCTGCACCAGGTGTTAGTTGCAACACATGGGATCTTTGATTTTTGTTGCAGCATTTGGGGTTTTTAGTCGCAGCATGCATATTCTTAGTTGTGGCATGTGGACTCTAGTTCCCTGACCAGGGATTGAACCTGGGCCCCCTGCATTGGGAGTGCAGTCTTAGCCTCTGAACCACCAGGGAAGTCCACTTTTACACATATTTTGTTTCCTCTAATGAGAATTCTTATCTCTTCCTGGCAAATTATTATTCATCCTACAAGGCATTCTTTTAAAAAGATTTATTTTTAATTTTCCTGAGAGTTCGAATCTTACAGTACTCTGTTCATAGATCTTGGAACTTAAACTGTATGATGCTGGCCTATTTATAGGTCTCCATGTTTAAATGATTGTAACCTGCTCAGAATGGTTCTTTTTCTCTCTGAGTTATGTCTGAACAGCTACTGTACTGCTTAGCACAAAGTGTGTGTGTGTGTGTGTGTGTGCACGCGCTTAGTCGCTCAATCATGTCCAACTATTGCGACTCATAGACTGTAGCCTGCCAGGCTCCACTGTCCATGGGATTCTCTAGGCAAGAATACTGGAGTGGGTTGCCATTTCCTTCTCCAGGGGTCTTCCCAACCCAGGAATCGAACCCAGGTCTCCTGCATTGCAGTCAGACTCTTCACTGACTGAGCTACGAGGGAAGCCCCTAGCACAAAGTAGTTCCTCAGCAAATACTTGTAAATGCTTGACTGACCACATGAGTGGATGCCTGAAAGCTCTGCTGTGCTGTTGCCTTGAAGGGAGATGCTGCTGCTACTAGTCATGGAGGGTTGCCAGGGAGGAAACAAGTCTCTGAACTAACACAGTGTATTCTTTCTTCTTCCCTCTCTCCAAGATGTGTGTGTGTTGGGGGGTGGGGGTGGAGTGAGGTGGTTGTAGGGACATAAACTTTAAAAAGTATATAATTATTAGAATTTTTCTGTTGATTTTAACTTTTAAATTATTAAATACATGAGAACAGCTGTGGAATCATGGGATTTTGATTGACCTTTTCCCTTTTTTTGCAGATTTTCTTTATTACATTATTTCATAACATGATAAAATCAGAAGTTGTTCTTAGAATTTTTTCCTTTCAAGATGCAGTAAAACCCTGTTTAAGGAAACACTGGCTCTTTTAAAATCACATTTTAAGAAAAGGCAAAATTTTCCTGATAAAATGAAAGTATTTGAGAGTAACCAGTAAATACTAATTCAAAGAGACTAGGTTTATTTCCATGTTTGACACAATAACAGAGGGCTAAAGGGAAGATAGTAGTTTTTAGTTTGAAAATTCAACAGACTTTACCTTGTTACATTAAAGCAAGCTAGTGTATTTTAGTTCAGATTCTGTTTCCTGGCAAATTTATATGGACTAAAGAGATTAACAGACATAACAAGATAATTCACAACGAAGGAAAGGTGGGAAGACAGGCAAAAGAAGGTAATTTACTAGTGCATCTGTCACTGAAATTAATGGGGAAATGGCATATTTGCCAAAATACAGAGGTAACCTCATATTTAGTGAAAGGCAGACACTGAGTCTTATATTGAATCACTTTTCTTATTTAGGTATTCAGTGCCTTTTCTTTTCTTTTTGGCTTCAGTGCATGTGTTTGCCCTGCACAAAGTTGTTCCTGTATTATGATGAGAAATACTCTCAAGTCAGTTTGATGCCGTTGAAAAGGATTTGTGCTCAGGATGGCAGTGTTAATCTCCAGAGCTGCCAGTGTAGGGACAAAAGCATTTAGAGTTGGGAGCAAGGGTATAAATACCTCTGGATCTGGCTTTTTCTATGTTGTCAGAGAGCCCTGAATGAGGATAAGTTGCTCCTTTCAAGACTTTTGTCTTGCAGTTGAACACGTATTGGAAATTTCCAATTTAAATTTATGCTTTTGGATAAAAAGGATTAGAAGGATTGAATTGCTGCAGGCTAAAGAGAGGCAACAGCGGTCACTTGATTTTGAGGAGTTCTATCTCTGTCGAAAGAAGTTTTAGTGTGAAAAGACTGGAGTAAGGAAAAAAAGGAGAATGAACATTCATTCAGAGACTACCTACCAAGTACCAGATACTGTGGTGAATGCTTCCTATCCATTGTCTTATTCAAGCCTTATCCTTTCATGAGGAAATAGAGACTCAGAGAGAAGTATATAGTTAAAGTAAGCTTTTTTTTTTTTTTTTTGGCTACACCAGGTCTTAATTGCAGTATGTGGGATCTAGCTCCCCAACCAAAGATTGAACCTAAGGCCCCTTGCACTGGGAACACGAAAGCCCAGTCACTGGACCACCAGGGAATTCCCCTACAATAAGCTTTGACTATGCTGAAACAAATCTTATATATATACTAAACAAGTTGATTGAGGAAGGTTATAAGTGGCAAGGTTAGTTTTTCTGCACATCAGTTCAGACTTTTTCCCAGAGGAAGACCAAGGCTGTTTGAACTGTGACCACTCCTTAGCCTCCAGATGTTAACAACTTGTGGTTACTCATAAGCCTAGATAGATTCAAACCATTGACCTTGAGCTGAAGTATTTTGTAAGCTGTGACTCACCTTTTACTTAGTTCATTCTTTCACCAGGAAATATACTGAGTATTAATTTCTGGAATTTCACTGATCCCTTCTGAAGAGTGTACTGCTCGTTAAAATATCTGCGTCTTGTTTTTCTGGTAACAAACAGAACCACAAATTGGTCTATCCTTAGTGGTTGTGCCAAATCCTTATTTAAACAGAGGGAGAGATCTGATTAACTATTTGGAGAGAAGCTGTTAAAGATCTGATTAACTGGAGAGAGGCTGTTGTTGAAAGGTCATCCTTTCTAGCTTCTATAAGACGTTCATCTCTTCCACCAGAGGAATAGGGATACCGGAGAGTGAATCCGAAGCTGAACATAACGGGTGGTGTATGTGTGTATTTGTATCTGTGAATACCACATCTCTGTTTATCGGACACTGGACTCTCTTCATGCAAGGCCTAGTCGGGCCAAATCTGGAGGAATTGTTCCCGTGCTTAAAGCCAAGAATAACATCCTGACCAGCAGGGAACAGAGGTCAGTTCAAGGCAGCAGCTCTTGGGAGCTACACGACATCAAGAACCTTGAAGGAACTTAGTTTAATAAGAAGGAAGCCAATATGTACCTTGAAGGAAGTGTGTGAAACCTGTATGTCTCTTGTTGTTGTTCAGTTAGTAAGTCATGTCTGACTCTTTGCGACTCTTCGAGTGAACTCCAGCATGCCAGGCCTCTCTGTCCATCACTATCTCCCGGAGTTTGCTCAAACCCATGTCCGTTGAGTTGGTGATGCCATCCAACAGTCTCATCCTCTGCCGTCCCCTTCTCCTCCTGCGCTTAGTCTTTCTCACCATCAGGGTCTTTTCCAATGAGTCAGCTCATTGGGATATGAGAAATAAAAAACAATCATCCTAACAGGTGGCGTTCATATCACCTCCTGGTCATCTAACTATATTTTCCCCTCCTACCTGGATATTGATTTGTCTGTTTATTGTTTTTATTAGAAAAGGAGGAAAAATATATTCTGTTTTTCTGGTGTTTTATTCTATAGGCAGCTTCAGAGATGCCCAGAAGTGCTGGCTTTAAAAGATGATACGTTAAACAAATAGCCTTTACAAAATCTCCTGGGACCTTCCGGTTTTCCCGAAGTTTTGTCTCTGGGATCTTTATGCTCCAGTTTCTCTTCCATCTTTCCTCATTCTGATGCTAACCACTCATCCCACAGAGGCAACTCCAACTGTTTTCTGGTGGAGCATTCTAAGTTTGTCCTGTTGTCTTCTCTGGGACTCATTTCTCTGGTCTGACTTCAAGTGGTTCTGGGCCAAAGTGACTGTAAAAGCTTTTCTTCATAGCCTTTATTTCTTGGCTCTTTCTATTTATGCACTTTGTCTGATTAGTTTTGCTGGTTTCCTCCTTTTCCAGCTGATGTGAGGTATATTGCCTCAGCTGCAGGGTTCTAAAGCTCGGATGCAGCCCCAGTCCTCTTAGATTTTGCTCCACTTTGTAAAGTGCCTTTTTCCTTTCCTAGAAATTGGGGCTGTGGTATGAGGTATTGCTGACTCTTCCGGGACTCTAGTTTGCTATTTGTTTAAACACATATGTAGCAATTTGGATTGTATTTGCAAGGTAGGACTTGTTGCCAAGACTCTGAATAGGTCATTGCTATTACCCTTTCTCCCCTGTTTTTGAACCGAAAAATTAGAGACCATGGTCACATAGTAGGTTAATCTTATGCCTCTTGAAGCAAACCTCATTTTTTAAATTTTTTTTATTTTTTCAGTGGGTTTTGTCATACATTGACATGAATCAGCAATAGATTTATACGTATGCCCCATCCCGATCCCCCCTCCCACCTCCCTCTCCACCCGATTCCTCTGGGTCTTCCCAGTGCACCAGGCTCGAGCACTTGTCTCATGCATCCCACCTGGGCTGGTGATCTGTTTCACTATGGATAATATACATGCTGCAAACCTCATTTTTGTATTCCTTATATGTAGCATAGCAGTTGGCATTTAGATATTAACAAATAGTTAAATACATAATAGTTTAATTAACACATCTTAACTGTGGGGTTGATTGATCAATTAAATTTCAGAATTCTCATCAAGTTGATCACATTTTGGAATCCATATGTGAGAGAAGTTTCTGGTTAGAAGGGACCAAGTAGCATTATAGAAAATGTTTAGCAATTTAGAATATGCATGCCAAAAAATCCTGATGTAAATCCTATTCTAAAATGAAGAAACAGAAGGGTGGTTTGGCTAGAGCAGAGACTGGTTAAAACATAAGGAGAAGTAGGGTGAGGGAGGATAAAAGGACATGGATTAAAAGACAGCAACAATTATGGAAGTAGGCATCTTGTCAGTTTGGGATTAAACCATGTAAATGAAAATTTCCCACCCTCCCCCCAGTAGCAGGTTCTCCACGTTCACACCCCTCCCTCAGAGCACTATCCAGAGGAGCTGTTAATGAGCCTCTGGCCACTAGTGTCCAGTTTTGAGGGCTGCTTTATGAAGCGCAGAGAGGTCCTGTGAGGTCAGTCAGTGCAAAGAGCAGTTGGCCTTTAGATTCGTTAAATTCGTCGTAATCGTTTTGCTGCCCTCAACAGTATTGCTAATTCCAAAGCCAAAACCATTTTCTAATTGTTTTACTGTGTGTGACCGGCTTACGGGACCAAAACAGCAGCTGAGAACTGCTTTACTGCCCTGTGCATTATGCAATAATCCTTCAGAGGGGCCCTTTACTTCTTTTTTAGCCTTTAAAAAAAGAAAACAAAACCAACAAAAAACAAACTCTGTTGTTTTTTTGCTTTGGGGCCAGTAATTTGCATCTTATTTGGGAACCTTCATTATTATTTCTTCATATATCCTTGCGCTAAGTAAGCCCTGCTCTGTGAACCTGGCTCTGACTTCTGGCCTCATTGAGTTGTATGAATTGTAATAATTTCTGATTTCAGATCGGTTTCCAACTTTTATTTTTTCTTGCTGTCTTGGGGTTCAAACTTGCTTGGGCTTGGAGAAAGTGTTTTTTTTTTTTTCTTGTTTATTTTTTTGTTTCTGTAAATATATTCTCTAATAATTATTCTTTATTTTCTTTGTCAAACAGGCCACCAAGCAGTTTCTTGAAGAGATTAACAAGTGGACAGTTCAGTACAACGTTTCCCCCCTCTCTTGGAATGTGGCCGTCAAATTCCTCATGGCCCGGAAGTTTGATGTGCTCCGCGCCATTGAGTTGTTTCACTCCTACAGAGTACGTAGCTCAGAGCTGGACCTGCTGTGTGGCACCTGGGCTCTCTATGTTGCTGGTGTCTCTGCCAGTCTGTACACATGGTGTTTCTCCCCACTCCCATAAAAAGAAAAAAGTGGAGCAGTATCCACGAGCCCTACCTTGAAGTCAGAAAATCCTTCTGAAGATATTCAGACTCTCCCTAAATAAATTTTTAAAAAAAGGAGAGGGGGATAAGAGGCACTGGGATTAGCTTATGAGTTTAAAACTAAAGCTCACTTACACCCATTTTATGGATCATCTTGTTCAATACTCATTTATTCAACAGGTATTTATTATATACCTACTATGTTCTAGGCGCAGAGATTACTGTTTAGAAAGAGAGAGTAAACAAATAATTACAGAAAAGCTATGATAGGGCAAAACTGTGTTCTGTGAAAAGCACAGTAAGGAGACTCGAGGAAGCTTTCCCAAAGGAAATGACTTCTAAAGTAAGAAGAGTGAGTAGGAATCGGACAGTGGGGGAGCATGGCAGAGAGAACAGCAAGTTCAGATGCCTGATGGCAAGAGGGAAATTGAGCTGAGCGGAAATGCTCAGTAGGGGTGGGGGTATGGCAGGAGATTGAGCAACAGAGGTAAACAAGGCCAGATCAGAGAGTATCTGCTTTTTTTTAAGGGCAGAGAAATTCATTGGCAGTATGAACAGCAAAATGTGTTGATCAAATATGCTTTCTGGAAAGATTTTTTCACTGTGCTTTAGAGGATGGATCAGAAGGGCTATAGCGGAGACAGATCCATTAGAAGGCTGCTGTACTTACTAGGAGAGAGATGATTGTCATGTCATTAAGCATAGTGTTAGCGGGAATAGAGAAAAAGTAGGTAGATTCCAGAAGTGAAATTGATAGAACAGAGTTACTTAAATTGGTGTGTGAGGAAAGGGGAGTAGTGGATTCCAGGTCTCTGACTTGGGCAACAGGGTGGTAAATGGTGGTGGGATTTACTAATTAAGAGACACTGAAGGGATTTTGGTATGTGGACAGAGTAGGCCATGAGTTCAATTTGGCCATGTTAAGGTTGAAGTGCCAGTGGGATAGCCAAATAGACATGTCCTTTAAGCAGTTGAGATATGAGTCTAGGGTTTGGGAAAGAAGGCTGGACTGGAAGTAGAGACTTCAGAGTGCCCAGAGTAGAATACTGCAGCTAAATATTGGAGCCATGAGAATGGGGGTGGGCATCTGGGGAGAGAGTGAGGAGTAGGGATGTGTGTAGAGCAGAACATCATTTCATACTTTTTGCTTTTTTCTCAGTATTGTATGTTAAAGTTAAATTTTCATGGTTTAAACAATGAGGTACCATTACACGCCAGTCAGGATGGCTGCTATCCAAAAGTCTACAAGCAATAAATGCTGGAGAGGGTGTGGAGAAAAGGGAACCCTCTTACACTGTTGGTGGGAATGCAAACTAGTACAGCCGCTATGGAAAACAGTGTGAAGATTTCTTAAAAAACTGGAAATAGAACTGCCATATGACCCAGCAATCCCACTTCTGGGCATACACACTGAGGAAACCAGATCCGAAAGAGACACGTGCACCCCAATGTTCATCGCAGCACTGTTTATAATAGCCAGGACATGGAAGCAACCTAGATGCCCATCAGCAGATGAATGGATAAGGAAGCTGTGGTACATATACACCATGGAATATTACTCAGCCGTTAAAAAGAATTCATTTGAATCAGTCCTAATGAGATGGATGAAACTGGAGCCCCTTATACAGAGTGAAGTAAGCCAGAAAGATAAAGAACATTACAGCATACTAACACGTATATATGGAATTTAGAAAGATGGTAATGATAACCCTATATGCAAAACAGAAAAAGAGACACAGAAATACAGAACAGACTTTTGAACTCTGTGGGAGAAGGTGAGGGTGGGATGTTTTGAAAGAACAGCATGTATATTATCAAGGGTGAAACAGATCACCAGCCCAGGTGGGATGCATGAGACAAGTGCTCCGGCCTGGTGCACTGGGAAGACCCGGAGGAATCGGGTGGAGAGGGAGGTGGGAGGGGGGATCGGGATGGGGAATACGTGTAAATCCATGGCTGATTCATATCAATGTATGACAAAACCCACTGAAATGTTGTGAAGTAATTAGCCTCCAACTAATAAAAAAAAAATAATAAAATAAAATGCCTTAAAAAAAAAAATTTTTTTTCATGGTTTAAGTAAGACATGCACTCTCCTGTGATTCCAGCATACATACTGTCTTCACCTGCTGCCTTGTCTCTGCAGGCATTTGAATTTGATTTTGGGATAAATTGGGGAAGAATGTGAACAGAGACCTAGTTTTGTATTCACCACAGTGTTCTTAACACTTAGCTCAGTGCCTGGCACATAATACTTGCTCTACAAATATTGACAGAGTGAATGCATGAGTCAGTGAGTGAAATGAGTGAATACATGAGTGATAGCCCACAAAAGAGTCTTAGGAGGAGTAGCTGAAGAAATAGAAGAACCAAGAGAGTATTTTTTTAAAAAATAAAAAACAGAGAATCTCTTAGGAAAAAGAGAATGTGAGTGGTCAACCTTATTAAAGGAGGACTGAAGATGCGCACTGGTCCTAGTCACTGGAGCAGGAGCTCTGGGTGGTATGGTTAGACTGGGAGGAAATGAGAATGTGATTGAATGAGTGTTGAGGGAGCTGAGGGTGAGCTTGAAGAATCTGACTGTGAAGATGAATTAAAATGAGGTCATGGCAATGGCACCCCACTCCAGTCCTCTTGCCTGGAAAATCCCATGGATGGAGGAGCCAGGTAGGCTGCAGTCCATGGGGTCGCTAAGAGTCGGACTCGACTGAGTGACTTCACTTTCACTTTTCACTTTCATGCATTGGAGAAGGAAATGGCAACCCACTCCAGTGTTCTTGCCTGGAGAATCCCATGGACGGGGGAGCCTGGTGGGCTGCCATTCTATGGGGGGTCAAACAGAGTCGGACACGGCTGGAGCGACTTAGCCGCAGCAGCAGCATGGTAGCTATTGTTGCAGAGGATACTAAGGGGGCGGGGGATGGCTCCTGTTTAAGACAGGAGAGGCCTAAGCCTGGATGAGGTGTTAAGATATGTGCTTCCAGACAGTTTAGGTGCATATTTTAGTATCAGTGCTGCTGCATGTTTAAGAAGTTTAGCTTTGCACTCTAATGATTGATATATATTGGTTGGTCTTCAGGGTTAGGCTTCTCACTGATTCAAAGGAGAGATCCTAAGCTCTGATGGGCTAGTAAGATAGCACTGGACAAGAATTCTGCTAACAGTTGGCCTAGAGGAAGGTTACTAAAGGAATTCCTGATTCAGTAAGCTGATTTCTAAAATCCCTTATCTCTGAGATTTGGTGGTTACATAAAGCTGTCATGAATATACAGTATTTTTATATTAATTTATCTTGTTTTATTTTTAGGAAACACGAAGGAAGGAGGGCATTGTGAAGCTGAAACCTCATGAGGAACCTCTCCGTTCTGAGATCCTTAGTGGAAAATTCACCATCTTAGTGAGTATTTATGAAACCCTCTTGTAACATTTCTTTATTTCCTTTTATAGCTATTACTCTCTTTGGACTTTGTTCCTAGATATCTTTTCCTGAATCTAGAGAGTCTTAATAGTGGGGAATAGATGCAAAACAGCTGTGAAGTTTGGCATAAAGTTAGTCTAGTAATAATTGAAATAATTGAAACTCAGTTGTATAGTAGTTTTAGAAAAGTTTCTTCATTGGTCCATTGAGGTCAGTCAAGACCTTTGGGAGGTGTATATGGTGTGTCAGAGCCCTGTCCTTCTTTATTTAACGTAAGTTCTCTCCACTTAGAGACCACAACCTTTCAGGTAAGTATCCAATGTACTTTTAAGGCAGAGCATGGAAACCATGGTTGTATTCTGTGGTTTTCTCCTGTTGCTTTTTCTTCGCTATCCTGCCTGGGAAATTAGCTAGGCAGCCAATATAGGCCATTATTTAATTTAATTTCTCTGTACTTAAAGAGTTAAGAGAATGTGGTTTTTTCCTACCATAGGAATATGATCCTGGGAGTGCTGAGAGTCAGACATGGGATGATTAAAAAGCTTTTTTCCTTTTCTGGAGCAATTGATGCAAGTCAGAGTAGTATTATTATCTGTGCTCTTTATGGTAAACCTTTGTCCAGGCTATAAGAAGCCTCAGTGATTTCTGTGATTTTTCTATTTGGTATCTAAATATTTCTTGTTTTGTTTGCTTTAGAATGTTCGGGACCCAACAGGAGCCTCTATCGCCCTCTTCACTGCCAGATTACATCATCCCCACAAGTCAGTCCAACATGTGGTACTTCAGGCACTGTTTTACTTGCTGGACAGAGCTGTGGATAGGTGAGCTTGAACATTATCTTTTGGGTGTTCTACATCCAGATGGGAAAGTGACAGTATTTGATTTGATTAAACTCAGCAGTGCATTCACCATGCTCCTAGGATGTGCCTTAGGCAGTGCTATGAATAGAAAACACTCCATGTCCTTAAGGGCCTGGCCTGTTTCCAGGTACTATCAAGATGATGGGTATTTTGCATCCTTACCTGCTTGGCTCTATTTCAGGGTAACAGAAGCTAAGAAAGCTAATTAACTAGCCATTCTTAGTGTACTGAGAATTACTTATTGAAAGAGTGTGAAGGTAAGATGACCTGTGCTGGTTCTTTATGACCATTTTCCCCTGGTTTTCAAAACCCTCTGGAGCCTCAGTTTCTTTATCTGTAAAAGTAGAATAATGCCAAGGATTTTGAGAATCAGCATTCAGGAGAGAGGAGTCCAAGAGCATAAGTTAAGCAGAATCATCTTTATAAATAAGTGTGCTGTGTGTTCAGTCGCTCAGTCGTATCTGATTCTTTGCAATCCCATGGACTGTAGTCCACCAGGCTCCTCTATAAGCCAAAAGAACCAGCTTGGGTCATGTCTCCATTCCTGCCCTTAGGTAAATAGTATTATTACTGTTCTATAGACAAAGAAACTTAGGCCCCAGGAAGTTTTGTGGCTTTTTTGCAGTCATCACATATTGATTGAACTAAGTCTAAGATCCTGGTTTCTTCCCTCTTAGTCAGAACTATCTGTACTCCTACTATGCTATTTTTCTCTTTTACATCCTTTTTTCCCTGGTGCTCACCATTTACAGTGTGTTATTGCTCCCAGTGTCGTTGACTGGTCCTCTGGGTTAGAAGTGATAAATCGAGGGCTGAACCTGGAGATCGTGAGAGGCAGCTATGCACTTCAGTCATACTTCTGTTCTTAGAGGATGGGGACAGCTGAAGGATTTTCTGAGGTGGGGCTCTGTGTCTCGTTCACTTGGCTGCTGCCTTGTTAATGTTACTTTCATTTACTTAGCTTCTGCTGGTGGTGTTCAGGGGGAGACACATCCAAACCTCACCCACAGCATTATTCTAAAAAAGAGAAGTTACTAAGGAGAAAGGATTTCTCAGTTCTTCTTTCTTATGATTGTTCTTCAGACATAATTTCTGGAATAGAATTCCCTTTGAAATGTTTCTTTACCTCAGGGGGTTGAGTGGAAGGCTCTTTTACCAGGAAATTTAGCATTGGCTTCCTCTTTGAGCAGCTTAGAGTCAGAGCTTTCATACAGGCATGACAGTGACCAAAGCTTGCTTTTTCCAGTGAGAGTATTGAATCCCATAGGAATACCACACAGGTAAACGCAATTAAAACTTTGTTCTCATGATCTCCATCACTTTCTTAAAAATCCTAGGTGACTCCTCATTTTTCAGAGGGTGCATGTAAGCTAAATAAATGTGAGCCCTTTTTTTCCCCTAAATGAAATATTCTACCAGTGAGTAGAAATTTTTGTTTTCCTTTGTTACCTTGAACCAGAATGGAAGAGGAGGAAACCCTTTCTCTTCACTAAATCTTGCCCTTCCATGAAGGCCCAATTTCTGTGCCTGGCTCCCTCACCCTTCCAACCAATCATAAAATTCTTTCTACTCTGACTTTAATAGCAGTTATTACTAATACCAATCATTTTGTATTTAATCATACATCCAGTCCAACTCTCACATCCATACATGACCACTGGAAAAACCATAGCCTTGACTAGACGGACCTTTGTTGGCAAAGTAATGTCTCTGCTTTTTAATATGCTATCTAGGTTGGTCATAACTTTCCTTCCAAGGAGTAAGCATCTTTTAATTTCATGGCTGCAATCACCATGTGCAGTGATTTTGGAGCCCAAGAAAATTAAGTCTGACACTGTTTCCACTGTTTCCCCATCTATTTGCCATGAAGTGATGGGACCAGATGCCATGATCTTAGTTTTCTGAATGTTGAGCTTTAAGCCAACTTTTTCACTCTCCTCTTTCACTTTCATCAAGAGGCTTTTTAGTTCCTCTTCAGTTTTTGAAGAAAGCTGAACACGAAGAATTGATGCTTTTGAACTGTGGTGTTGGAGAAGACGCTTGAGAGTCCCTTGGACTGCAAGGAGATCAACCAGTCCATCCTAAAGGAGATCAGTCCTGAGTGTTCATTGGAAGGACTGATGCTGAAGCTGAAACTCCAATACTTTGGCCACCTCATGTGAAAAGTTGACTCATTAGAAAAGACACTGATGCTGGGAGGGATTGGGGGCAGGAGGAGAAGGGGACGACAGAGGTTGAGATGGCCGGATGGCATCACCGACTCGATGGACGTGAGTTTGAGTAAACTCCAGGAGTTGGTGATGGACAGGGAGGCCTGGCATGCTGCGGTTCATGGGGTCACAAAGAATCGGATAAGACTGAGCGACTGAACTGAACCTTATGATATCATTTATCTCATGCTTTTCTTTTTTTTTTTTTTTTTTTTAACCTACCACTGGATGGTAAGCTCTAGGAGGACAGGAAACCTTCTTTTCAACATTATATGATGGAAAATTCCCAAATCCCTATGGTGGAGAGGAAATCGTATCATCAACTTTCACATGCCTGTCATTCATCTTCTTTCACAATGATCTGAAGCCAGTCTTGTTTTGTTGATAGTCCCTCACCCACCCTTTTACCTCTGATTATTTTGAAGCAAATGCCAGAGGTAGCGGTAGTCTTGTTGGTGTTGCCAGTTATATCCTAGTCCAGGAATCAATCTCAGTAGGGTAGGGAAGCAGTTGTCCTTAGGGAATTATTGTTGTTATTGAATGATAAACCTTATATTCTGTACCCAGGGAAGTAAAAATGCTACTGCATTTGTATTTCATATGCCTTCAAAGGATGAGCAGTTTTAGGTCTAGGAATATAGAATCTGCATCATTATGCACTATAACTTCTTTTATTAAATTCTGTTTCCTCTGGTGCTGATTTCTCCTTGTTTCAATCCCCCGCCACAGGCTGGAGCTGTGAGGGGGAAAACCTGTAATTCTTCTAGTTTGGTGTGGAGAGAAGGGAAATCTGTAGATGTGGGCAGTCTACTCAGTGCTGGGCCACTCATTTAACAGCATCTTTGATCTTGGTAAATTAGTCTCTCTAGGGTTGTGAAAGAATGAGACAAGATATAGCTCTCACTTTAACATGTGAGGGGCCATTTGAAATTAAGTCTGCGGTAGAAGCTTGGTTCTACTTCAGAGATTTTTGAAGTGCTACTTCATGGATAGGTGCTTCTGACTTGGATTCTGTTGAAAGGATGAAGTTATGGAGGTTTCCAGGAGGTAATGCCAGAAACAAAAAATAAGGATACAAAGTAACACTGAGATTCCTGATTTCAGGAATTTGTTTTGTGTCAAAAAGTTTTCTTGAATATAAATACATGTGAAAACTATTGCTATCATCTGTGAATAGTCCAATCAGATAATTTATTTCTAACAGTCATTTAGGTGTACAGATCAGAAGCAGGTAAAGATCGGGCTTGGTGGAAGAGTACAACTTTAGGAATTAAGGAGATTGGACCAAGTGATATTTTTTGTTCCTAACTTCCATCTGGGAATAGGCCCACCAGCTCTTTATCTACTTTTTAAGATGCCTCCCAAAGACCATTAGTAGGTTTTTCTCTTACTTCATTAAAGTCATAAGAGAAAAATATATCATCATTGAGTTTAGAATTTTGTTTACAGTTTTTCATAGGCCCACAGTGTTTTCTTAGTGATGGGCTTCGAGGCCACTGAATTACAATTCTGTGACCATTCATTATATTTGCAAGAACTGTGCTGTGGACTGTGGAGGGTAATGAGGGGAACAAAACATGTTTTTGCCCTCTAGGAGAGAATGAGATCGCTACACAAAATAGGAGTACATTAAGAGACGCTAGAAAAATCCACAGAAAGGTTTGTGGGGCTTCAAGGGGTGTGAACGACGGTAGTACATTTGGTGACAATTATCAGGGAGACCTTCATGGAAGAGGAAACTTTTTGAGTTAAACATAGTATGGTACAGAATTTGGATAGTCAGATTCAGAGATAAAGGAGAAAACAGTTCAAATTTTGATAACCTAGTTGCTCTGAAACATTCTCAGACTATGAGTTTAGTACTTCATGAATCTGGATAAATATGCCTCAATAAGTATAATTCCATTTCCAACATGTGGGTTTTTTCCTCCATATTGTCAAGGAGTTTTCCCCCAAGAACTGGGCATTTGGCAGTTCAACTCAACTCTGACACTATATACCTGGAGATAGCCTCAGATTAGACAAGTTAAGGGTTCAGTCCTAAAAGACTGTCCCTTCAGACATCAGTGGCAAGTCCAGGTTGTCATCTCTGCTTCTGATCATAGGTCAAAGGTTCCAGTGCCCCCTCCTTGGGTTTGATTAATTTGCTGGAGCAGTTTATAGAACTCAAACATTGTACTTAGTATGTTACCAGTTTATTATAAGAGGGTATAATTTAGGAACAGCCAAATGGAAGAGATGCATAGAGGGAAAGGTTTGGGGAAAGGGGCATGGAGCTTCCATGCCCTCTCTGAGAGGAAGTCGCTGAACCATGTCTGACTCTTTGTGACCCCATGGACTGTAGCCTACCAGGCTCCTCCGTCCATGGAATTCTCCAGGCAATAGTACTGGAGTGGGTTGCCATTTCCTTCTCCAGGGGATCTTCCCTACCCAGGGATCGAACCCAGGTCTCCTGCATTGCAGGCAGATGCTTTACTATCTGAGCCACCAGGGAAGCCCCTAGATGGAAGAGATGCATAGAGGTAAAGGTATAGGGAAAGGGGCATGGGGCTTCCATGCCCTCCCTGAGAGGGCTACATGTGTTCATCTGCGTGTGTTCATGTGTTCATCAACCTGGAAATTCTCCAAATCGTATCCTTTTGGCGTTTTATGAAGGCTTCATTCATTGCAAGGCATGATTGATTAAATCATTGGCCATTGGTGACTGAGTTCAGTCTCCAGCGCCAGTCCTCTTCCTGGGTGTGGGAGGGTGGGACTAGAAGTTCCAACCCTTTCTAATCACGTGGTTGGTTCCTCTGGCAAACAGCCTCCATCCTTAGATGTCCTAAGAGCATTCCAAGGGTCACCTCATTAATATAGCAATGGATACCTTCCTTGCTTTCCTAGGAAATTCTAAGTTATAGGAACTCTGCCAGGAAATAGGGTCAAAGTCCAAATATGTATATCTTATTATAAATTCTTTGTAAGGCTGGTGTTTAGGGAAGACAGTTATTTCGGTCCCATATGTGTCCCACACTCTCTGTGTTCTTTGTTTTTGACCCAGGTTTTCAATCTGCCTCATCCATCTTATTACTTATAAATATTTTTGTTCAATGATTGGTTTACAGCTTTGAAACTCAGAGGAATGGACTGGTGTTTATCTATGACATGTGCGGTTCTAATTATACCAACTTTGAGCTGGATCTTGGCAAGAAAGTCCTAAACTTGCTAAAGGTAAGGAAGGGCTGTGAGAGGACCCTTTCAACCCTCCTTCAATGGTTCCTTTTTTCTATTCTTTGTGAGATTTAGGAATGATGTAAACTTCAGAATTATGTTCAATGTAAAGGTCACCTATAAGTGATGACCAATATCTGCTTCCTCAGAATAAGAAACAGTCTTAAAAGTAAAGTGGGAAGAATTAAAATGCACAGGAACAATGAGTTGTAAAGGTGGGATGTCTCTTTTTCAGAGTTTTGTAGAATAAAAATTAATGAAGGCTAGGGATGGTCATTGTCTTGAGAAATGTAACCTAGCCAGTGATTTTCAGACTTTCTGTCTTAGTCTAATCAGAACCATGTTTTCCATTGTAATTTAGTTCACAAAAGTATATGTACACTAACTCTACACATACATATAAAGTTATATACAGAGATAGTTTCTTATTCTCTTATCTCAAACTCTTAGGTCCAGAGGTGTTATTTAATATTTTGAACTTTAAAAGATAATATGGTATGTATGTCACTCTAGTATCAAATATTTCTGCAATGAAATGTATTATTCATAATGAGTGGAGAAGAGCAAAGGTTATAAACAGCCTATGAAATTTCAGGTCAGAGTTTGCTGTCGCATGGATTTTTGCACCAGACTAACAATAGAAACCAGTGGTTTCAGAGATGTTTAGATTTCAGAATCCAAGAATATAGGTGTAAAGATCTTTGTGTGCAATTTATAAAACAAAATTAAAAATGTTTCATAAGACAGACTTTACCTTTACTTTACTCTGTATAGTCATTTTGATTATTCTGTTCTATATCATATTTTTAAAGTGTGAGTCATGACTTACTGAACTGATTTCAGGACCTGCTGCATGACAACCTGCAGTGGGAAAAACATTCACCCAGGAGTCTGTGTGGTCTTTGTTCTAGTACCTCACTTGGGAGTACTGTGGAACTGGATGTTTACAAGTGTTTGTTTACTACTACAGCTTTCTTTACAGCAGAAATTATATAAAAAGAATATTATACTGCATGTTGTTCACTGGGACTTGCATCTTTACACTCACACTGTGTTGCTAAAATTGCTAGTGTGGTTTGTAGCTGATATTCATTCCTTTTTAATTGATGGTTGAAGGATTCATGCCTTTTAATTCCTCATCCATTGGTGAATATACCATTTTGTTTATCCACTTCTATTGATGGCTCCTTGGGTGGTTTTCTGATTTTTGCTATTAATATTATGGACAGTGCTGCTGTGAACATTCTTATACATGTCTTCTGGTGCATGTGTGAAAGAATATCTCTAAGGCAGAATGTACATCTGTGCTTTATGTGCAAAGAGAGCATGTATGTTTGGACCGTTTTTCCCATTCCCGGTCTTCTCAGAACTAATTTCACCCTTTGGGGTTGATACCACCCCCACTGAAAATGCTCTAGAGTATACCTCTAGGAGTAGAGTTACTGGGTCATAAGGCCTGGGAAGATGCAGTTTTATAAGGTAGTGTTTAATTGTTTTTCAGAATGGTTGTGCCTACCTGCCATGTGTAAATTTTCCACATCCTCTCCAATACATGATAATGTCATACTTCTTATTTTCCCAATCAACAGGTATAAAATGGTATCTTGTGATATAACTCAAAATCTCTCTTATTAGTGAGATTAAGTATCTCTTCATGTATTTATTGGCCATTTATGTTTTCTTCTGCACAGTGCCTATTTATGACTTTTACCCATTTTCCTATCATCCATTTATGTAGTTGTTTATATATTAGTACTAATCTCTTTGTGTATATGTCAGGCTTCCCTGGTAGCTCAGAGGGTAAAGAATCTGCCTGCAATGCAGGATACCCAGGTTTAATCCCTGGGTCGGAAACATCCCCTGGACAAGGGCGTGACAACCCACTCCAGTATACTTGCCTGGAGAATCTCATGGATAGAGGAGCCTGGTGGACTACAGTCCATAGGGTCACAAAGAGTCAGACACAAGTGAGCAACTAACACACACACACACACTTGTATGTACGTACATACATACACATCTGTATACATACATACACATCTGTATACATATATATACTCAGTTTATAGCTTGCTTTTTCACTTTTTGTAGAGTCCTTTTGACTAACAAAAGTTCTTCATTTTAATATGGTTAAATGTGTCTGTGTTTAATTTCTGCTTAATACATTTTGCATCATAAGTCCTTCCCTATTCCAAAGTCAGAAAAATAATATTAAATATTTCTTTTTTACTGCTCTACCACTGGTTCCACCATGTGTATTAATTTTTTAATTAATTTTTTATTGTGATAAAATATACACTTATACACAATCTTGTGGTTACTGTTGTAACGATTTTGAGTGTACAGTTCAGTAGCATTAAGTAAATTCGCAATGCAACCCATTACCACTATCCATTTTCAAAACTGTTCATCATCCCACACAGAAACTCAGTGCTCACTAAACAGTATATCCCCACTCCACCCCACAGTCCCCGGTAACCTCTCTTCTACTTTCTGTCTCTATGAATTTGCCTATTTTAGGTCCTCATGTAAATGGAATCTTGCAATATTTGTCCTTTGTGTCTATTTTATTTCACTTAGCCTAATATTTTTAAGGTTCGTCTGTATTGTAGCATGTATCAGAATTTCATTCCTTCTGAAGGCTGAAATATTCTGTCATATGTATATACCGTGTGTTGTTAATCCATTCATCTGTCGAAGGACAGTTGGGTTGTTTCCATGTTTGGGCTATTGTGAATGCTGCTGCTGTGGACGTTGGTGTTACAGCATCTGTTTGAGTCCTTGCTTTCAATTCTTTGGTGTGTATGCCTACATGTGGAATTGTTAGATCATATGGTGATTCTACATTTAATTTTTTGAGGAGCTATTTTCTTTTAAAAGTTTAAAATTTTGTTTTTGTCATTTAAGACCTTAATCCATCTGGAGTTGATTTTAGAGTATGGTATGAGATGTAGGAATCTGACTTTTTTCCCATATGGATAGCTATTTTTTTTTTTTCCAGTTTTGCATACTAAATAGCCTCTCCACAACATAGGCCTTTTACTTGTCAGTTTTAACAGAGTCACAATAACTTGGTAAGTTAATATATCATAGACAATTTTAACTATCTAACCATCTTTCTGTATTATTCAGATTGTTTTCAGGTTTAAATAATGCTATTATGATTATTTTCGCTCTTTCTCTTAAATTATTTTAAGAAAATATTTCTTAGAGTTGGATTATTTGGCTAAAGATTATGAATATTCTTGTGTCTCTCTTTATACATCACTAGGTTACCCTCAATAAAAGTGGAAAAGAAATTTACATTGTCACCAACAAATAAGAGTATCTGTTTCCTTTAACTATCCCAGTAATGCATTCTATAATTTTTCTTCTTTTTTAAGTATAGAATTTTAAAATAATAGTATCCTTTTTTTGTTGTTTGAATTCCTTAAAAACATTATATCTTTTTCTTCAAATGTTCTTTTGCTGTTTGTATGTCCTCCTTTATTTGCTGCAAAATAATGAAAATACTGTAGATGTTTTGTTATATAAATTCAAACAGAATGAAATAAGTTTGGTTGCCTTAAAATCCATATATCTATATGTTCTCTTTAGTGACTTGTTGCTCATCATGAGGAATAGATAAAATTTTAAATGCAGTCCCCTACCATCCTCATTCTTATGAAAGTTATAAATAGAAGTTTATCTTTAATGCACAGTCTCACACTTTAGATTTCTATTCAGTGTGAATTAATTTCCAGTAGTTACTGTGGTGAGGATTTGGATGAAAATACGACACTATAATAAAAGTATAAATAATCTTTGACTTCCTAAGTTGCTCTGAATAGATTCTCCCCATCTTGGTAACTTTCTTAGGAGTAATCCTTGTTTTAAATTTTAAAATGTCATAACCTATTTTAGTTGCCATCATATGGATTCTTAACTATTGTTTTAGATGAACAATTTAAACCATACAGTGTGAAATTTATCTTTACTAGACAATGTAGAATTTGTCTAGCCCAAAGAATAAATGTTTATTTTTCTGATTATGAAATACTTGACTTGGACTTCCCTAGTGGTCCAGTGGTTAAGAGTCTGCCGGCCAGTGCAGGGGACACAGGTTCGATCCCTGGTTCAGAAGGATTCCACATGCTGTGGGGAAACTAAGCCTGTGCACCACGTCTCCTGAGTCAGCGCTCTAGATCCCGCGCTCCACAACTAGAGAGTAGCCCCTACTTGCTGCCACTAGAGAAAGCCCACATGCTGCAGCAAAGAAAGCCAAGTGCAGCCGAAAATAAATAAATGAGTGAGTTTAAAAAAGAGAGAAATATATGACTAAAAGTACATTAATTTTCAGAAAATTTATTAATGCTGACACTTAAAAAGTAATATTTGTTAACACTTACTGAATGTTTTGAATACAGTTCTAACTTCATGCTTTAAATTAATTAATCCTGATATCATTAATCCTCAATTAATCCTGATATCATTCCCGTGAGTTGTGATGGCTATTACTATCATTGTACCCATTTTGTAGATCTAGAAACTTAGGCCTAGAAAATACAAGAACTTGCTGAAGGTAATACAATTAATAAGTACAGCTGCTGCTGCTGCTAAGTTGCTTTAGTCATGTCTGACTCTGTGTGACCCCATAGACGGTAGCCCACCAGGCTCCCCCGTCCCTGGGATTCTCCAGGCAAGAACACTGGAGTGGGTTGCCATTTCCTTCTCCAATGCATGAAAGTGAAAAGTGAAAGTGAAGTCGCTCAGGTGTGTCCAACTCCCAGCGACCCCATGGACTGCAGCCCACCAGTCTCCGCCGTCCATGGGATTCTCCAGGCAAGAGTACTGGAGTAGGTTGCCATTTCCTTCTCCAGTAAGTACAGAGCTATTACTTATAATTCCACCCCTTGAAAATTATCAGTTTAAAGAACTTAGTGTATGTATGTCCAAGCTTTTAAAATGTGTACATGTGTATATAGGTATACATACATATGGGATGAGGATACTTTTTTTTTCTTTACAAGTATGGCATATTATATGCAGCAGTTGTAATTTGTCATTTTTTTACTTAACGGTGTATTTTTGTCATCTTTATATGTCAATACATACAGCTCTTAGCTCATTTTTTCGCTCACTTTTTTTAATGGTTGCACAGTTTTTGTTTTTTTCTGTGCTGGGTCTTCATTGCTGAGTGGGCTTTCTCTAGTTGCTGCAAGTGGGGGCTACTCTTTGTTGTGGCATGTGGGCTTCTCATTGCTGTGACTTCTCTTGTTGCAGAGCACAGGCTGTAGGGCCTGGGGGGCTTCGGTATTTGCCGCACACAGGCTCACTAGTTGCGACACCTAAGCTTAACTGCTCCCCAGAATGTGGGATCTTCCCAGACCAGGGATTGAACCCATGTCCCCCTTCATTGTCCAGCTTCCCAGGTGGTGCTAGTGGTAAAGAACCTGGTTGCTAATGCAGGAGACATAATGAGACATCAGTTCGATCCCTGGGTTGGAAAGATCCCCTGGACGAGGGCATGGCAACCCACTCCAGTATTCTTGCCTAGAGAATCTCATGGATTGAGGAGCCTGGTGGACTACAGTCCATGGGGTCGCAAAGAGTCAGACATGACTGAAGTGACTTAGCAGCACCGCTGCATTGTCAGGCAGATTCTTAGCCACTGGGAACACCAGAGAAGTCGCTTGCAAAAAGTGTTCCTGTTGTTGATATACCAAGCAGAAAAAATGTTTATTTTATTTTTTTGTGTTGTTATAAAGGCTTCAGTGAACATCGTTTTACATTTATTTTTGTATATTTGGTCAATTATTTCCTCAGGATAAATTTCTGTAAGCAGATATTTATGGTCAAAATGTAGGCACATTTAAAATTTGATAAATACTGCCAAATAGTCCTCTAAAAACTTAGTTCAGATTTGTACTCCCATCAACATCCTTGTTTTCTAGATTCTCATCATCATTTATTATTTGGATTTTAATCATATCCATATCTTTATTTGTTTTTTTTTATTACTGATGAACTTTAACTTATTTTCACGTTTAACATCAGTATTTCTTTAAAAAAATTTTTCTGCTTATATATTCTACCCACTTTTCTGTTGAAGTGTTTGTCTCATTGATTTGCAAGATTTGTTATTAAGAATATTAGAAATATTATTAAGTATGTGTTACCAGCATTTTTGCAGTTTATAATTTGTTCAACATGATGGTGTCTTGTCATAGTACTATGTTTTCTTAATTTTTCATTATAGTTTTACTATACTGTATTACATATTTTACATTTAATAATATGCACAGTACATAATATTATGGACAAAATAATTTGTTTTCAAATAGCTGTCTTGGTGACATTTGTTAACTAATACACTTTTTTCCCTACTTACTTCGGGTAACACCTTTATCTTATACTAAATTTTCATATGGTAAGTGTGTCTATTTCTGGACTCCCTGTTCTATTGATCTAGGCATCCAGACCAACATATTCACTTTTTTAATTTATTGTAGCCTTGTAATGAAGTTTAACATTTTATAGGATAAGCTTCCCTGTATTCTTTTATTTCTAAAAATTATTTTGACTATTTTTACACTTTTATTATTTTACATGCACTTTTGTGTGCTTTTATTTAAATTTTTACTGGTATATAACATGCATGCTAAAAACAAACATTATACCTTTTTTTAAATTATAAAAACAGAAAAAAAGGTAATTTAAGGAAAAGTCTCTAACCCTTCCTTCACACACCCCAGTGACATTCCACAGAGATAATCACTTTTTCAGAATTGTAAATCTGTTGAGAAAATGCTTTTAAAAAATCATCTTTTGATTAGATGAACATTAGAGTCATTCACTCAAGCTCTGGTAGATAAGACACTTTGGGATTTAATTTGGATATAGTGAATTAATTTAAGGAGAATTGACTTTCAGCCTCATCTTCACCTGTCCAGGAATGCTTTGTTTTATGGATTTTTTGAAGTCTTTTGTTATGTCTTTCAATAAAATTTAAAAACTACATGTCTTACATGTTTCTTACGATGTATATTCTCAGGCTTAAAAATGTGCATGTTTATATGTATAAACATAGTAAACTCCAGGGATAAATCATCTTTTTTGTAAGACCAGTATCATATAGGGAGAGAGATGGTGCTTTTTGTGTACAAATACTGTTATAAACCAGAGGCTTTTTTACCATTATACTTTTATGGTGATTATTATTTATAGGGTGGCTGATTTTCTCATATTTATCTTTCATATTTTAAAATGCTATTACAGTACTTTAAAATACTATTATATAGCTGGGAATAATTTCTTCCCAATAGAAGGACAGTATTACTCATTACCCCAGCGTATGAACAGGACTGGAATGTTGAGAAACTAAATGAAACAAAGAGCTGTGGCTTAAAAAGAAATAATTTTTAATTCTTATGCCTTCTGCAGATCAGGGTGTCTCCTTTCTTTTAGACCTCATTTGTCTTCATACCCAGGAGATCATATTGATTGACTGACTGAGTAAATATATAAATAGATAAGAGATGAGTGGAAAATGATTATAAACACACAGATATCAATATAAAGGAAAGATTATGAGAAATGTTTCATGTTCATTTTATTTTTGATCTAATTGTTCCTTAAAGTTTTAATAATTAGAACATAAGGATGCATACATGTATGCTGACAAGAACAGTTAGAGTAGTTTTGATCTATAAAGCTTGTATAGACAAGAACATAATATTACTACTTTTTTATTTATTTGCTTCACAAATAAGAGTTTCTTTGAAAATGTGGTGTACTGACAATAAAATTCATAGAGAACTCATGTGATCAGGGGAATATAATCACAGGAAAAAAAGGTAAGGAGGAACTCATCTGTTTCCTTTGAGATTCCTCTTTCAGATCTGCAGGGATACTTGAGAATCTTTAGGGTATATCTTACTTACTAATGTAACCAAAAGTTCTGAAGTCATTCTCAGTTGTTAGGTGGATCCAGATCAAATAACTCAAAGCCCATGCATTTCAGTGTGTGGATTCCAGCATACTCACCTATAAATCTTAGGTGTCCCAGGCTAACTTTTGCCCCCATCTCTGCATAATATGATTACTTTGAACGGTAAATCAGCTTTTAATTTCTTTTTTTGAACTTAATTGAACTGTAGTTGGTTTATAATGCTGTGTTTCAGGTGAACCGCAAAGTGAATCAGTTGTATGTTTTATATATAGTATTGTGTTTGTGTCAATCCCAATCTCCCAATTTATCCCTCCTCCACCCTTACCCCCTAGTAACCATAGGTTTATTTTCTTTCTTTTTTTTTTTTTAATCTAATCTATTTTATTTTTTATTTTTTTCATTTATCTTTTTTAGTTGGAGGCTAATTACTTTACAATATTGTGGTGGGTTTTGTTGTAAGTTTGTTTTCTATATCCATGGCTTTTCTTCTGTTTTGTGAATAAGTTCATTTGTACCCTTTTGTTTTTTTAATTCCACATATAAGTAATATATTTGTCTTTGTGTCTGACCACTCAGTATGAGAATCTCTTGGTCCATCCATGTTGCTCCTAATGGCATTATTTTGTTCTTTTTAATGGCTGAGTAATATTCCATTGTATATATGTACCGCATCTTTATCCATTCCTCTGTTGATGGACTTTTCAGTTGCTTTCGTTTCTTTCTTTTTAACTACTTTTTCTCTAGCCACTAAGTGAAATCTGAATTAGGCTGTAGACTCCCCCTGCTGGGTAAGAATGGTGAAAAGAGCAGAAAACCTAAGTTTTGGATTTAAACAATCAAAGGTCCCACTAGGCACTGTTGAAGTGCCCTAATTGGTGTCTTTAAATCCTTGTATGTGTTCTCCACAGGGCTTGCCTGGTGGCTCAGATGGTAAAGAATCTGCCTGCAATGCAGGAGACCCGGGTTTGATTCCTGGGTCAGGAAGATCCCCTGGAGAAGGGCATGGCAACCCCCTCCAGTATTTTTGCTGAGAGAATTGTATGGACAGAGGAGCCTGGCAGGCTGCAGTTCATGCGGTCACAAAGAGTCAGACACGACTGAGTGACTAACACACACACGTGTTCTCCACAGGGAGCTTTCCCAGCTCGTTTGAAGAAAGTGCTGATTGTGGGAGCACCCATATGGTTCCGAGTGCCGTATTCCATCATCAGCCTTCTTCTGAAGGATAAAGTTCGGGAGAGGGTAAGGCAAGCTAACTTTATTTTATTTGGAGGTGGGGTAGATACAGTTCCATCTCTGCTGTTGAAGCTTGCCAATTAATTCTCTACCTTCAAAAGCCTTCCTGGTTTGTTTCTCTTCCTGCTTCTGTTAGTGTGTTCACTTACATTTTCTGCTTTATTCTTTACTCAGCTCAGTACAGGTTGCCTTTTTGACTATACTACAAGTTCCTTGAAGTTTGGACCTGGGCATAATTTGGGCAGTTCCCCTCTATATAGTACTTTGCATGCAGCTAGTATCGAAGAAATGTGTCTCTTGAGTAACTTAGAGATAGCTACTACTTCCCAAATTTAGACTTGTACAGCTTCTGATATAATTACATCAATTGAGCTGGTATTTGATTTTGTTCAACTGGAAGTACCACTCAGTCTGTTGACCACCAGGGTGGTAAAGGAGAATCTCAGACTCTTTTTACTCCTGGCATTTTCTCTTAAAACAACTTGTTGCTTCCTAACTTCAAAAGTGTTGTCTAACATCATCTTAATTCTATTATCATTCCCAGAATATTCCATGACAGAAAGATTATGGTTTCAGTCATTCACTCATTCTTTTCTCACCCTTAGAAGAAAGGGTATAGGAAACATTGATATACTAGAATAAGATAATAATGTAAAATATTATCAGAGGATTTTTTTTTTTTTAATATGAGATCATATGAATACTAACAATACAGATCTTTGTAGCTGAGGCAACTTGGGTTGGAGGGAAAAAACTAAAGACACTTTGTTTTGTAGAAGCTTAGGGACTTAATGACCCCAGAGTAGGAGAGGTACTCTCCCAGGTGACTCTTTGAGAGGACTCCTTGGGCAAGTTCTTAAGGCTTGAATTTTATACAAGTGTATACATGCATGTGTAAGCTCAAAATATATTGAGCACCTTTACATTCCATGTTCTGAGCCCTGGGAATTAAAACTTGAGTGACATAGCCCTTACTCCTGTGGAGCTCATGGTTGTGAAAGGGGACAACACATGTTCAGAAGACTGTGACTCTACGAGAACACAGAGGAGAATATTGCCTCAGACAATCAGGGACGGCTTCACAGAAGAGGTGAGCTATAAGCTGGTCCTTGAGGAGGCCATAGAGAAAAAGAAGGCATTCTAGGAAGAAGCAGCAGCAAACATCCCATTCCACACAGATTTCAAAAAGAACCAACTAGGCTAATTTGGTCCAATATGGCTGTGTCCACTATGGCAGCAAAGAGAGGAATTGAGTATTATAGTTACTTCCCTAGCATTTTTCCTGGGCTTCCTTGCCTCTGGGTGACTGGTCTAGTCTTGCTTTCATTTAGAAATCTATTTTTGAGAACATCCATAGCAAGCTGTGAGTAAAGGACAAGCTAACAGGCTTAGAATTGGTTACCGTAGTATGGGGTTGACAAAAACAACCACTTCCTGTGCATTCTTAGTAGTCAAAAAGGCCAGGACCCACATGAGATGGAACTGGAAACCCTTGTATATAGTGTAAAGCCTTGGTTCTCTATACCTACCTTTATGTTTATAACAGGGCCCCTAATTCCAGGAATGAATTTGGTATACATTGTGGGAAATCAAACCTTTCCTGGGAAATTCTAGGATTTCAATGTTAAACAGATGAAATTGCATTTACGTCTTTTCTAAGTATACCAGGTGTTTCAAGCCAATCTTATCTCATTCTTCGAAGTACTTTGGTTCTTTACCTTCACTGTCTGTATGCCCTTCCCTCCCCACAGACTCACATGGTTCTCTCTGACCTTCTAGATTCAGATACTGAAGACGTCTGAGGTCACCCAGCACCTGCCCAGAGAGTGCCTCCCGGAAAACCTTGGTGGATATGTCAAAATTGACCTTGCCACTTGGAATTTCCAGTTTCTATCCCAGATGAATGGCCACCCAGACCCCTTCGATGAGATCATCCTGTTCTCCCTCCCTCCGGCCTTAGACTGGGACTCAGTGCATGTCCCAGACCCCCATGCCATGACCATCCAGGAGTTGATGGACTATGTTAGCACCAGGCAGAAGCGGGGGATATACGAGGAGTATGAAGACATCCGTCGTGAGAACCCAGTTGGTACTTTCCACTGTTCCATGTAAGTAGGGAAGGTTTGGGCCAGGAATAACGTTTCAAGATGCTTGTGACACGCGTTGGTACACCTTCCACACCTCACTTCTTAAGAGAGGCTCTTCCTTAGGTTAAGGAGCACCGCTTTCACCTAGAATCATGGTTTCTCTCATCCAGAAAGAGGCACCTCTTGGTGCTTGTTGCCGACAGCATATGCTATGAAGTTTCTGAACGTCTTTGGTAACAATGGAGAAACTGTGTACTAAAGGATGCATTTTTTGATGTTTTCCTGATATGCGAGTGCTTTTAGGGGAAAAAAAAATAGAGGCCCAAAAGTTAGGCTGTTGATTCTTGTTCTGAGTGTGATCTTTGGTCCTTGCTTTGGAGCAGCTTCTGCCTAGAGTGTTTATAGTATTATATTACTTTCTGAGGTGGAGTACTGGTTCATTTAAAATAACCCACAGTCAGTAAGAGAGAAGAGTTGCCTCTTATAAATTTAGCCTGTGGGATTTTCCTTCTACCTAAATTCTATAACTCATTTGTAACTACTTGATGACTATTGTTGGCAGTAGAGCACAGATCATTTCTCTTACTGCTGCTGTCCTTTATCTTAATATGTTTTCATTGGCTGCAGCAAAAACTTCTTTTCCTCCAAGTTTTGAGATCTGTTTGTTGAAAATTAAGGAAGCTGTCTCCAGTGGGTCTCAGGCTCAAGTTCCAGCTTAGCCAAAAATGTCCTCTGTGACTTAAGTTATTTCTCTACTTTATACCTCAGTTTTCCTGTTTGTAATATTTTATGTTAGACTCGCTGATATCCACTGATTATTTTATAGCTTAAGTGTTTTAGGAATCTGTGAGTACCTCTCTCCCCTTGTAATTCCTCTCTAGCTTAGTCAGTGTGCTGTAAAAAAAAGTATGCAAAGAGTGAGGAAAGAGAGAGAAGGAAAAGAAAGAGAAAAATAACGAGTTAGGAAACAGATAAGGAAGGTAAGAGAGAAGAAGCAATTGAGAAAAAAAAAATCAATAAGCAAAACCAGAATGCAAAGAAAAATCAGGGGAAAAAAGGGAGAGCAAGAGAAAGCAGAGCCTGTATCATGCAGGGAGAGTGTTCTTCCTTACCAGTTCTCGACCCCTGTATGTGTCCAGTCTTTTTCCCAGCCAGAGCAGAGGGTGCACCCTTGTTCTGGGAATTCTTGACCCTGCTCTGGTGCTTCTGCTGAGGGGTCCGTAAGGTGTCATTTCTACCATGGTTCCCCTTCACCACGTTCAAAAAGTGTGTTTGGATTGTCCCTTTGCATCATCCAAGTCAGCTATTGTTATAATCAGAGAATATATCCCAATCTTATGGAAGAATTCCCAATCTTGCCTCTTTATTTATTGAATGAATGAAAACGTCCTGCTTCAGGAGCTAGAAACCAGAATCCTCAACATCTTCAGGCCTGTGTCTTACACCCAGTTCCAGTAGAACTACTTACACAGAACAAACTGTTTTCCTTGGAATTCTAGGTTAAGAAGTAGGTATCAGAGTATTCACTGCGGTCCAGGATGCCCACGGACTGTGAGACTTTACCTTTTTTCCCCTCTACATCATTCTTTCAAAGGATTTTTTTAATTTGTTATTTTATGTAAAGGATTTTTTTATAAATAAAAGTTTAATTTTTATTATGAGAAAATTGTAGATTCAAAGATCATGTATACCCTTTCCACAGCTATCCCATGGTAACATCTTCCAGAAGCTTTGTATAGTATCACAGCCGGGATATTGATAAGTAAGTAAGTGAAAGTTGCTCAGTCGTGTTTGACTCTTTGCAACCCCTTGGACTATACAGTCCGTGGAATTCTCCAGGCCAGAATACTAGAGTGGGTAGCCGTTCCCTTCTCCAGGAGATCTTCCCAACCCAGGGATCAAACCCAGGTCTCCCATATTGCAGGTCCACCAATCTTATTCAGATTTCTGCAATTTTTGTTTGTGTTTGTGTATTTAGTTCTTTGCAATTTTTATCACTCAGGTAGGTTTGTATATACAAAATCACAGTCAAGATACAGAATTCCATAACCACATACCTCTCCATTCTATCCCTCCCCATCCCTACCCCTTTAACTACTAATCAGTTTTCCATTACTATAATTTTGTCATTTCAAAAATGTTTTATAGATGGAATCATACTGTATACAGACTTTTGGGATTGCCTTTTTTCACTCAGTATAATTCTCTGGAGTTTCACCCAAGTTGTTATTTGTATCAAGTTTGTTCCTTTTTATTGCCGAATAATATTCCATGATATGAATGAACCACAGGGTAAACTGTTAAGCAATTAACCACTTACCTGTTGAAGGACATCTGGGTTGTTTCCAGTTTCTAGCTATTATGAGTAAAGCTGCTGTGAACATTCATGTCTAGGTTTTGTGTAAAAATAAGTTTCTTTTGCTCTTGGATAAATGGCTAAGGGTAGAATTGCTAGGTTATATGTTAACTAAGTGTTTAGTTTTATAAAAAACTGTCCAGCTGTTTTCCAGAGTGGCTATATTCTTCTGCATTCCCCCCAGCAATATATGAATGGGCTGTTTCTTTTTTTTTAGTATGTATTATTTCTTTATTTGACTCTACTGGGTCTCTGAGCTTCATTGTGGATATGGGATTCTTAGTTGCAGCGTGTGGGCTTCAGCTCCCCGACCAGGGACCAAACCCAGGCCACCTGCGTTGGGAGCGTGGAGTCTTAGCTGCTGGATTACCAGGGAAGTCCCAGAATGGTCTGTTTTCTTTGCATCCTCACCAGTGTTCAGTGTTGTCACTTTTTTTAAATTTTAGCTGTTCTGATAAGTATGTAATGATATCCCTAAGTTAAAATTGTGGTCTTAATTTACATTTTTCTACTAGCTAATGTTATTGAACATCTTTTCATGTGCTTATTTGCCATCTGTATATCCTTTGTAAAAATGTCTTTTGCCCATTTTCTGTTTGGATTTTTTTTTTAAACTCTTGAGACTTGAGAGTTCTTTATGTTCTAGGTACTGATTCTTTGTTGGATGCATAGTTTGAAAATATTTTCTTCCAGTCTATAGCTTTTCTTTTCATCCTCTTCTGGTTCTCTTGTGAAGCAGAAGTTTATTTTGATGAAGTTCCTTTAATCATTTTTTTCTCTTATGGATCATGCTCTTGATGTCAAGCCTAAGAACACTTTGCCTTGCCTTAGAATACAAAGATTTTTCTACTTTTTTTCCCTAACATTTTTATAGTTTATGTTTTACATTTAATTTAAATCTGTGATCCATTTTGAATTAACTTTTTGTTCAAGGTTTAGTTTGGTGTTCAGATTTTTTCGCTATGGATATCTAATTGCTCCAGCACCATCGGTCGGAAAGAGTACTCCTTCTTCTGTTGAATTGTTCTTGGAACTTTGTAAAATATCAGCTGGGTTTATTTGTGTGGGAAGATTCCTCTAAGAGTATAACGTGACTAACAACTATTTCTTAACACCAAGAATTAATAACTGGCAGTTTTTAGTATTTTGTTGTATTTGCTTCATCTTTTTATATAAAAGAAAGAATTAATTGTAAAGTTGAAATCCCTTCTAATCCTCATCATCAGTTCTCACTCCTCAGAAGCAGTCACTAGTGTGAATGTGGTATGTTTCCTTCCAGATCATTATGTTTATACCCTTACATATACAGTCATACCCATAAATAATATAGAGCATTACTTTATGTGGGTGGTCTTTGTAATCTTTTTTTTTTGCTTTTAATCAATATATATGCAGATGAATTTTTCAGAACCAAATAATACCAAAGAAAAAAAGTAATGAATGACAAACAGCAGTCTCCTGCCTTACCCTCAGTTCCACTCCTGTTGTCATCCATTTTCAACTTTTGCAGTTGTTTATTTATTTCAGTTTGTTTCATCTCTTTCAGGTCTCCAGGAAACCTAGAGAAGAACCGCTACGGGGATGTACCCTGCCTGGACCAAACTAGGGTGAAGCTGACAAAACGAAGCGGCCACACTCAGGTAGAAAGATAAATGTCTTTCAGGAGCACTGGGGGAAATGTAAGCCTCTTCCAAAGTGAAGCTGACTAATACTGTGGTAGAAAGAACATGAATTCTAAGCCAGAGAGAGAAGGTTTGAGTTTTAGACTACATACTAGTCTGTTACCATGTGAAAGTCCTTTTATGCCCATCTCATAGTACTAGGTGGAAATTATGTGAAATACTTCATGTACATGCTGATAGCCCAAAGTCTGGTATATTACTGTAGGTACTCAATAAATTATTTCTCCTTTTACTCTTTAGTTATAAAGTCATAGACATGTCATCTACCTTACTGGTGAGGGTATATGCATCAATACCAGATGACTCATTATAAGTGACCTCTGATTTTTCCATCTAGAAGATCTGACAAAAATTTTAGACTAGTGTATGTGTGGGCTTCCCTGGTGGCTCAGATGGTAAAGAATCTGCCTACAATGTGGGAGACCTGTGTTCGACCCCTGGGTTGGGAAGATCCCCTGGAGGAGGGCTTGGCAACCCACTTCAGTATTGTTGCTTAGAGAATCCCTATGGACAGAGGAGCCTGGTGGGCTACAGTTCAAGGGGTCGCAAAGAGTTGGACATGACTAAGACTAAGCACAAAAGAGATGAATTGGTCAAATGCCTATATTATTTAGTATTGATTCAATCATATCTGTACATATTAAAAATCACATATATTTAGTAGGGTTATTTAGTGAAAATGTTATTCAGACTCTTCACCTACATCTTTAACATCTGTTTCTTTTTGTCCTTATTTGAGCTACTTTTTGAGTCAATCTAACACAGTTTTCCAGAGCACATCTTTTTATTTCCCTTTTTAAGTGTATTGTCACTGGAAAATTCATCCTAAATGAGAAAAAAATTTATAACATTAGCACAGTTTTTTCTTTTCTTTCATCCTGTATCTCATGCATCCTCTATAGCATAATCATTTACTTACTTCTTTTTAAAGTCCTCTTTAGTATGACTTGTTTACAGTGACATCCAAAACTTAAAATTTTGAGGTCAGCAATTAAATAGGTATTATATTTCTTCTTTTTTCCTTCTGATACAACAGTTCTGTCTGGTGACCTATACACATCAAAAACCAGCATTGATTGAGGTTCCTGTTCACAGTAAAGGAGTTTAAATAGTGCCCCTTAACATAACACACAGTATAAGGACTTGTTATATCCCTCCTCTTTTTTCTGGAGGATAATTCTTAGGAAAATCATTGCCTTATATTTGGGCATATATGATACATGAGTCAGGACCGTGGGATCATGGTTTTAATCTCGTTGACCCTACTGTTTCAGTCCATAAACTGAATTCATAACCCTGTTTAGAATCCTTACAGAGGGTTTTCCTGCAGTGGTATTAGCTGAGAGTCTGCCTGATTGAACGCAAATTCATCAGTATTACTGAGTTTTGTCTTAGTTGAATTGAGGCTCTAGAGTCAGAGATATCTGAATGTATCTGTCTTATTGACTGCTCTGTCTCCAAGACCTAGAACAGTGCCTGTCATGTATCAGACATTCAGTAAATTATTTGTGAGTGAATGAGTAAACCCCAGTGTACCAGGAGACTATTCTAGTCATCATGTAATTAATCTGAAGATCATCACTTCAGTTAATACTCCCTGTCCATACTACAAATGTTGGCAGAGGCTTTTTTCCACAGTAAGTGGAAGATTCAGGTTTGTTAGTGAATTATTCAGCAGATTTATATATACCTGGAATTATATTTCTATTGAACCTGGCCCATAACATAACATGTGTGCTGCTGTGGTTCTTCCTGCTATTTCAGTTTGCCCCCAAGTCTGCATTTTATCTCTGAGGTCATTTTCAGTTTTTAATATCTAATGATTCTTCTGAAATTGCTGGTTTTAATTCCCAGTGCTCTCAGAGACAAGGATGCTAAAAACTGGTATCCTTAGTTATAAAGAAATAAGTCTCCTTTAAAGAAGTTCCATTTCTTTTCAAAGCATGAGGGTAACTCCAAGTATGACAGCTTATATATTACTTATACAATAGCGTTGATTGACATGAACCAGCTAAATCATTTGTACTTTTCTGTGCCTTCTCACCTGGGCCCTTTAGGGTCCCATCTGAGTGCGCCAGGCAGAACAGAGGATGGGCTTTGGCTGACTGTGGGTGAGGCCTGGATTAAGAAGCCTGGTTGGGGTGAGTGAGACTTTTAGCTTGCTGGGTCCACTGCATATGTTCCATTAGCTTAGTGAAGGTGTCCAAATTGGGGTAGAGCACTAGTATTATAGTATGAGGTCACTACCAGTTGCTGTGGGAGAAGAAAAGAGCAGGAAACTCTTGAGTAAATAATCAGTGGGAGGATAAGTTGGTAGACTGACTATCTAATTTACATGCATCCAAATAACATGGATTTGACCATGAGATGGAGATGTTTTCTTTTTGCAGTTGAGCCATGCAGCTTGCATGATCTTAGTTCCCTGATCAGGGATAGAACCCGGCTCACATCAATGAAAGCCTTAGGTCCTAATCAGTGGGCCACCCAGGGAATTCCTCAGAGATGTTTTCTGAGGGTGGCTGCGGGGGTACTGACAGTTCAGACTGTCCTCCAAGTGTTGGAACCAGTGGCGAAAGGGTTGATGGGGAGTCGTTTTGATCTCTCTAGACTGGATTGGAGTATGGGTTTTCCCTAGTTTCCTATTGAAACATCTTTACTTTTGCCCTGTAACCCTTCATGTCCTCTAATATCCATCCATCCTAGCTGTGAGATACTCTCAACTAGCTATTTTGTGACTTGAGGCTGTAGCTGCATCTGTTTGGCTTTTTTATCAGCTTGGACTAAATAGTGTTGACAGAGATCTTGTGAGGAGGTAGAATAAAAACAATAAAAATTTAAGCCTATTTAATTTCCCTGATGGCTAATGATGTAAATAGACGGAGGACACTGGGAGATGGGAGAAGGCCTGCAGAAGAGAGTGCATCACAAGCTGTTCATTGAGATTCTGCTGAAGGTGTGTGGCTTTTGCTTTGTGTTAATTTAGGCAGTAACAGAGCCTGGGTGTTTGGCCCATGCTGTTGATGATCCTAGGTGTGAGGTGTAACTTTCTTCCTTCTCCAGTCACACTTTGCCTTTTGTGTCTCACCACATGGACAGGATGTTCCTGCTCAGGTTGGTTGGCTTGCCTCCGTTCTGGGTTTGGTTCTGAGCTGCAGTGCTGCAGTCCTAAGGGACTTTTTTTTTTTAATAGCAGCTTTACTGAGATATAATACACACACCATACGGTTCACTCTTTTTAAAGTGTACAAGTCATTGGTTTTTAATATATTCTCAGAGTTGTGCAACTATCACCACAATCAACTTTAGAACATTTTCATCACCTGAAAAAGAAACTTACCTTGATAGTCACTCCCTGTTCCCCAAGCACATCTACTCTTTGTGTATTCTTTTTGCCTTTTGTGGACATTTCACGTAGAGTCATACAATATATGACCCTTTGTGTCTGGTTTCTCTCACTTAGCACGTTTTCAAGGTTCATTCATATTGTAGTATGTATCAGTATTTCACTCTTTTTTATTGCTGAATAATATTCCACCGTGTGTTTGGAAATTCAGAAATCCACATTTTAAAAAATATTTATTTATTCATTTGTTTATTTTTGGTTGTGCTGGGTCTTTGTTGCTGTACTCAGGCTTTCTCTAGTTTCAGCAAGCAGGGGCTACTTTCTAGTTGCAGCACAAAGGCGTCTCATTGCAGTGGTTTCTCTTGTTGCGGAGCATGGGCTCAATAGTTGTGGCACATGGGCTTAGTTGTCCCATGGCATGTGGGAGCTTTCCAGACCAGGGATCGAACCCATGGTCCCCTACGTTGGCAGGTGAATTCTTAACCACTGGATCAAGAGGGAAATCCCTACACCACATTTTATTTATCCATTCCATTAGCTGATAAACAATTGAGTTGTTTCTGTTTTTTGGCTACTATGAATGATGCTGCTGTGAATATTTGTATATGAATTTTTTAATGTAGATCTGTGTTTTCATTTCCCTAGTGATTAGAATTGCCAGGTCATATGGTAGCTCTGTATTTAACCTTTTGAGGAAATGCCGGACTGTTTTCTAAAGTGACTGCACCATTTTATATTACCACTATTGATGTATGAGGATTCCAGTTTCTTCACATCTTTGCCAATATTTGTTGTTATCTTTTACCTGTAGCCATTCTAGTGGGTGTGAAGTGTTATCTCATTGTGGATTTGATTTGCATTTCTCTGATGACTAATGATACTGAGCAACTTTTCAGGTACACATTGGCTATTTGTATATTCTCTTGGAGAAATGGCTATTCTGTTTCTTTTCCCATTTTAAAATTGAGTTGTCTTCTTATTGTTTATTTGTGAGAATTCTTTATATAGTCTAGCTACAAATCCCTTATAAAATGTGTGCATTCTGTGGGTTGTTTTTTCACTTTCTTGATAGTGTCCTTTGAAGCACAAAAGTTTTCTATTTTGCTGTAGTTCGATTTATCTGTTTTTTTCTTTTGTTGCTTGTGCTTTTGATGTCATACTAAGGAGGCTTTGCCTAACCCAAGGTCACAAACATTTATTACTCTGTTTTCTTCTAAGAGTTTTATAGTTTTAGCTCTTACATTAGGTCTGCAATCCATTTGGAGTTAGGTTTTTTTTTTTTTTTGCTGTGCTGTATGGCCTGCAGAATCTTAATTCCTCGACCAGGGGTTGAACCAAGCCCACAGCAGTGAAAGCTCAGAGTTCTAACCACTGGACTGCCAGGAAATTCCCTGAAGTTAGGTTTTTGTGTATGATGTGAGAAGAGGGTAGGCTTGATTTTTCTGCATGTGGATATCCAGTTGCAATAACATCTGTGCAGGTGAGGTTTTGGATTGGTCCTTTCACTCCTTCACTGACAAGAAGAGAAAATCCATACCTTGAGTTTTATTTACCTAGTACATCATTTTCCTACCCAATTGGTATATTCCACACAACTGCAATGATATTTCCTTTTTATCATTAGACAGATTACATCAATGCCAGTTTCATGGATGGCTACAAGCAGAAGAATGCTTACATTGGTACACAAGGTAAGTTAGTCTGCCGTTCACAAATTAATTTTGTACCATCTACCTGTGATTGTTTGCACCAGGGGATAGCATAATTTTTAAAGGAAATGGTAACTTGAGGTGATGTTGCAGCCTCTAGATCTTGTGAAAGTGAAAGTCGCTCAGTCGTGTCCAACTCTTTGCGACCCCATGGACTATACAGTCCATGGAATTCTCTAGGCCAGAATACTGGAGTGGGTAGCCTTTCCCTTCTCTAGATCTTGGTCTTTCATAAAGATTGAGGGTTCTTGAAGAAGGCAGATGAGAGGTGTAGAGTTTCTTTACCAAATGTGTCTAGAAACTCATTGCATAGAGATAAACTAGAGATTTGAACACACAACATTACTACGAGTTTTTGGATTGAGTCTTAGTGTTGCCGACCTAGGGGAATGGACATCAGAATTGACTGGCTAGTGAGATTGTCTTTATGTCGAGTAGGACATAAAGGAATGGCGTGGACTTCCCAGAGATTGAATTCAGTCTGTGAATGGGTGTTGCTGGCTTAAGAGACTTTTGCTGGTCTGTGTACCCTTACAGAGTATACCAGCGGCCTCTAATATGGATAGTCTTTGCTAAGTCTGACAGTGAAGTATTGGGCTCTAGGAGGATTTCAGATGGAATTTCTATTAATGCTCATGTGGTCCCTAGTACTACTTTTAACTTGTTCTCTGCCATCTCAAGAATACCAGGTTTCCTTCAAAGAGGGTGGTAAGAAATCATAACATATGAGGATAAGAGAGGCCATCATATGGATTTAAGGCCCTTTGACCATTGTGGAGTATGACTAGCAAGAGATCTGGCCGGTACCTCCTTAACCAAGTGATCACACTTAGTATCACCAATAATGGAGAAACAGATATATGCCTCCTATCCTGACACAATGAGAACTACACAATGTAACCTTTGTTGTATGTTGTCAGTTTTTAAGTCTGAACCGGATCATGAGAAACAAACCTGAGAAATCCAGATTGTGGAACATGCTAAAGAACTGGCTTAGATTCTTTCAAGTTAATGCCATGGGGGAAAAAAAAGGGAGGGATTAAAGGAGACTAAAGAGTTGTTGATCTCCAAAGGCAGTGTGTCATCCATAACTCAATTTGGAAAAATAATTTTATTTATTTATTTATTTATTTTTTTATTAGTTGGAGGCCAATCACTTCACAACATTTCAGTGGGTTTTGTCATACATTGATATGAATCAGCCGGAAAAATAATTTTTAAGGACAAAATATTGGCACAGTTGGAGACTGTATATTAGATAGTATTATTGTATTAATGTTTAATTGCTGCAGTGTGATAATGATATTGTTCTATGGAGAATGTTCTTCTAAATACATGTTCAGGTATTTAGGAGTGCAATGTCATGTCTGAAACATATTTTTAAATAATAAAAAAGAAAATATGTGTTGTGTATATATAGAGAAGGCTTTGTAAAATAATAGGTAAAAATGATAGCCTTCAAGCTAAAGAATGTATGCACACATTGTGCTGTATTTTTTTTTTTTCAACTTTCTGTAGGTTTCAAATTTTTCAAAATAGAAATTGACGGAGAAGAAAAGGAAAAGGGCCTTTGGATTTTTGGTACATTGTTAATTGGTCTGATGGTCACAGGCTTATTTTTCCTTAGGGGGGACTACTACCTCCAGAAAGTGTCCTTTAAGACCTTAGGAAGAAATAAGAGAACTATCAGGAAAGATTTTTGGCAGGTATAGAATAGGATGTGATCTGCCTGGGAGTAAGGAGATGTCTTTGTTGAGGATGTCTGTGGCATGGGTGAGCTTCTGGAGGGTAAGGATCAGCTCTAGGGGCCTCAGAGTGCTCCAACCTCCTAGAGTTGTTAGTTATGCAGGAATTGGATCCTTTAGGCTGGCTCTGAAGGCCCTGTCTGGGAGAGGAAACTCATCCAGAAGTATGAAACAGATTTCTTGAGTTAAGCACTGATCACTTAGAAGGCATCAGCACTGTTAGGACTGGAAAATGGTTGGTTTGATTTATCTGGTTAACCTTCTTGTCTATATTCTGTATTCTGATTTTTATTCATAATAGTTCTACTGTTATTTATGAAAGTATCTATTTTAGATGTATTGGCTATATAATTGCCATCTAATTATTATAGAGACTCTGCAAGGAAGGTTTATAAATCCATGAACAAACTGAAGCCCAAAAAGGTTAAGTGACCTTGGATTACACAGCTAGTAAGTGACAGAGCCAGGATTTGCGCACATGTCTTCTTGATTCAAACAGAGAAGCCAGGTTAGTGGATTGTTTCACCCACGTCTGCATAAACTGCTGACTTTGTTTCCTTGAGATGTCTACTATTAAAGAATCTAATCTGGGGAAGCATAACTTTGCCTTCTAAGTGTCTCTCGTATGCTTCTGAGGAAACTGTGACCCTTCTCTGTCCAGCCTGAGTCTTGAGTGGTGTTGTCAGGTGCTCTGTGTGGCAACAGCAGCTTTGCCAGTGGTTTGAATGTGGAAAACAAAGTCTATGAGAGCTACTGTGATGTGATGCAGAACAGTGAGATGCGACCAAGGCTAAGAGTCAGAGGTAGGGAAAGGGTGCTTTTATTATCTTCTTGACATGCATGCTATAGTGATGTCATGTCCATTGTGGGAAAGGAAGATGAAAATCACTCATAACCCTGAGACTCAGAGAAAGTGCTGGCATTTTGCAGTATCTTCTAAATGTCATTCTGTGCATACAAATAGATGTGGACATATAAAATACCTAACAAAACAGGCATTTTCTAGAAATTATTTTTTTCTTTTGATAGTTATCTTGTGAATACCTTTCCATAGCAAAAATACAGATCTTACAGTATCATCGTTATGGACTGCTAAAATTTGGGGTATGCCATAATTTAACATCCTCTCTTATTAGACATTTAGCTTGTTTTCAAGACTTGACACGCTTCTGGCAGTGTCCCCTTCTGCACAGAGGGAATTCTAGTATCATAAAATGTTAGTGCTTCTTAAAAGACTTTAGCAAAAATGGCAGTGAAATTAGCAGACTTCCAGGACTAAATCAACCCGTGGCACTGCCCTGCTTCTCTGAAAACAAAGGCAGAAAAGGCCCTGGAAAAGTATAAGGAATTATCCTGAGCCATTACTCACTTGATTGAAAGGGAGTTATCGGCTCACAAGCATCTTCAAAGTTCCTGCTGAGTGCCCAGCCCTGTACAAGTTCTGACTCTAAAAGGGGAAGTTGATGACACGGCCCTTGCCCTCAGCACCACATTTGGCTGAGATGTGACTGCTTCTCACAAAGTAAAATGCCTGATGTAAGACCATGTACATCAAATGGTTAAGCTATTTTGATCCAGCTGTGCCATCAAGAACTGAGAGGAGAAGGAGCCCTACAAAGAATGTGGTGTTAAAAGAAAGATTTAGGGAAGAGGCAGTACTGGAGTGGAGAAGGACATGACAACCCACTCCAGTATTCTTGCCTGGAGAATCCCATGGACAGAGGAGCCTGGCGGGCTATAGTCCATAGGGTCGCACAGAGTCAGACACGACTGAAGCGACCTAGCATGCATGCATGCAGCACTTGAAAATAGGCAGCATGGTGATCATTTTGCAGTGTATAGGAATATTGAATCACCATCTTGTGCGCTGGGAGCTAACATAGTGTTGTAGGCCAATAATACTTCAAAACAAACAAACTCATAGGAAAAGAGATCATATTTGTGGTTATAGGGGCAGGGGTTGTGGGAGAGGGAAATTGGATGAAGATAGTCAGAAGGTACAAATTCAGTATAAGCTGAATAAGTACTGGGGATGCAATGTGCAGTGTGATAAATATAATTAACACTGTTGTGTGTTATACCTGAAAGTTAAGAAAATAAAACCTGAGTTCTCATGACGAGGAAAAAAGTGGTTTTTTTTTTTCTTTTTAAATTTTGTATCTATGTGAAATGATGGGTGTTCAGTAAACTTTCTGTGGTAATCATGTCATGATATACTTAAGTCAAATCATTATGCTTCCTATACCTTAAACTTACACAGTGCAGAATGCTGACTATATCTCAAAAAAACTAGAAGGGGGAAGAAAAAATGGGTAGAAGGTCAGTGGCAATAGAGCTGAAACAGAGAGCATGAACAAAGGAATAAAGGCAGAAGTGAGCATGTGTGTCTATGTTGTGATGAAGCAAAACTGGCAGGGGTATCCAGAATTAGACTGGAAGAGAAATTCGTATTGAGAAAAGTAAACCAAAATGATATTATAGGAACTTAGAGAAAAAAATGATGTAGTCCTTGTGACAGTGAATTTCGGTAGGAAGACAAAAAGATAGAAATAAAAAAATTCCAAAGACAAAAATAATCTAGGACTTGGTGGCTACTTCTGGGAGATGAAAGAAATGAGTGAGTCAGAGTTGGAATTTCCAACTTTTTGAAACTGAATGATTTAAGAATGCCAGTACTGTTAACAGAGTTGAGAAAGTATAGAGAGAAAGCTAACTTTGAAGGAGACTGGACTGCAGACATGCAGGGTCTGAGTATATCAGATGATGGCACATGGAAGGGGAATGGTTAGGTAGGCAGCTGGTGATTATAAGGCTTAGATGGGGTGAAAACAGCTGAAGACATGTACACAGTTGACACCGTCAGGCTGGATGTGGTAGCTGAGGCCCTGACAATGAGGCTGTAAGAGGCTATGCAACAGTGCTTCTTAAACGGTAGCCTACCTACAGCTTTATCTGGGAACTTTGTTCAAATGCAGAGTGTGCATTTCTGACACTTTCCCATATGATGCTGGTGCTGCTTGCCCAAGCCCCACCCTGAATAGCAGGGATGTTGTCAAAAAGGCAGTATCTGGGAAAAAACAGAAGAGCCTGAGGAGGAAAGAAGTGCTTCCCAGGGTTATGTTCCTTGTTTTATTCTTCCATTGTAGGCCCTTTGGAGAACACCTACCGAGATTTCTGGCTTATGGTATGGGAACAAAAAGTCTTGGTGATTGTCATGACCACTCGGTGAGTTCTTCCCTTTCCTACCGATTGCCCTTCTTTTCTACCCACCCCCCAACCCCAAAGCATGGGTGATTACAGAGGGGAGTTTAGCTGTTAGAAACAGGGAGGGTTAGGAAAGCCATGACAAAGAGTTTGAGATGTCTTAGCTTTTTCCTCAGCTGACCCAGAGCTCACAGAGCCAGGGTATGGTGGAAGTCGGTAGATCTAACTTGTTAGCGCTTTAATCCTTGGCTCTGGTGACCTTGTGCGAGGTACAGCCTATCCTTAGGTCCTGGCCTTAACTACTTACTAGAGGAAGCACTGGGAAACACATGGGGCAGGCCACTTCTAGCCTCCTTCCTACTTATAAAGGTCAGCTGTCTTCCTGGCTTCTGAATTACCAGTTCCCCTTAGTTCTCCCTTTCCTTGCTACTTTGGACCAGTTTTCTTCTGGTTCGTATTTGCACTTCGAGGAGAACTTGCCAAAAGGAGATGTAAAACATTTATAGGTCTGCAGGAAGCTCTTGATGAAAGGAATAGTTTTGAAATTTTGTTGTACGTATCTGCCAAAATTCAGGAACTACTATTTTGTTAGTATCATTATTATTATGATAATTATAACCCGTTTTGGATGAGGGGAAAAAATTCATGAGAATGTTTGCTCGGATCCCTTCCTCATGGCACTGTTACAAGCCACCTTTGACTTGGAGAGGAGGTAGTGGAGGAAGTGCCCCCTTGGGGTGCTTTGGAGCCACTGAAGAGAAGTGAGAGTGGACTTTAGGCCTTTACATAAACCTTCTGTTGGCATCCCAGGAACCATGCCTTTCCCAGTCCTCTACCAGCCAAGGGCTCTCACTGGGGAACAGAATGAACAGTAACTGAGGTACAGGGCAGAGAGCTCAGTCTGGCCCACCATATTTTCTCTACTGTCTTTGCCCACCCAGTATTTATGCCAGGTATGTGTGGAGTACCAAGAGGTATCAGGAAAGGGACCAAATGGATGTAACTGGTGCTCAGTAAATGTTTGCTTAATGGGTACATGAGGAAAATTTAGCTGTTGTCTAGAAAGAAGGTTTTCTTTTTCTGCCAAGAAGCAAGGGGATATATAGAAGCAGTGCAAGAGATGACATTTCTGCCTAAGGGTACAGCAGGTTCATGGGTGAGCAAGGTTACTGCTGTGGAGAAGAAGGATGGAGGCTTATTTTTCTCTGCATGTCTTCAGCTTTGAGGAGGGCGGCAGGAGAAAGTGTGGCCAATACTGGCCTTTAGAAAAAGACTCTCGGATCCGATTTGGCTTCCTCACCGTGACCAATCTAGGCGTGGAGAATATGACCCATTATAAGAAAACGACGCTAGAAATTCACAATACAGAGGTAAATTTTATTTTCTCACTCTCTTGAAACTGGGGGGAAAACCTTTACTATAAAGAAAATCTCCAAAGGGAATAGGCAAGATTCCAGAGAGCTTAGAAGTGGCTTCCATTCTTCTGGAAGCAGGATTGGGATATTCAGCTCAGAGCCAAAATAGCCATATTGTCTCAACACATAGTGGCATTACTTAGGAATGAAACTTTTTATAACATAAGAAATCTGGATCATTTAATATAGGAATTCTGCCCTCTCCAGACAGTTAATCTTCTCTTTGGGTTTGCAGAGAAGCAATTGTGGAGAAAGTTGAGAGTGTTAGCAGCCCTGATGGAGGGAACTCCAGAGGGCTGAGAATCTGGAAAAGCCAAAGGTAGTCAGGGGCACAGAGCAATGACCTCATGAACTTTTGCTTCTTTTTCTATCCAAGGAACGGCAGAAACGCCAGGTGACCCACTTTCAGTTCCTGAGCTGGCCAGATTATGGTGTCCCTTCCTCGGCAGCTTCCCTCATTGATTTCTTAAGAGCCGTCAGGAACCAGCAGAGGTTGGCCGTCAGCAGCATGGGAGCACGCGCCAAAGGGCAATGCCCTGAGCCACCCATTGTGGTCCATTGCAGTGCGGGCATTGGCCGGACAGGTAATGCACTGGATGCAGCTCTTGGAGCATCCAAAGGAGCTCGGGGTGGGGGAGGAATAACAAAGCTCTTAGTTGCCAGAATTTGAGTCTTTGATCTGTTAGTGGTGAATTGCCATGAAAAAAAGTTCCTCTTTAATGTCCTTTTAGTGCCCCTAGTGCTAGATATACTGGCCAGAATGTACAGTTCATGAGCCAGGTCCTCTAGGGGTTGATGCATTACGCACCCCTTCAACATGATTATCTTCTGGTCCCATCACAGTCACCTGGGTGTCCCAGCAGCTGATCTGGGCTGTTGCTCTCTTCCCATCCCCCTGCCTGGGAAGGTCTCCACCCTGGGCCATGCTCTCCATTCTGGAACCAGTTAGCAGCTTTTGCCTTAAGGGGATGAACATTGCAGGGACTGTTGGCCTTCTAGCTCAGAGGTTCCTTTGGGAGAACATCAGAAAGAATAGGTTTGTGTTAGGTCTCTGTGGAGAAGTTGTAGAGTCTGAAAACTGGGGCCCAGGTGTGGGAGTGCTGTCATTCACTGTGTCTGGGATTGAAGTAGAAGTCCTGCTTCCCACCTACTCATCCTGTTACCCTCAGAGATGTCCTGGGAGACAAGAGGGCTTCTCATTTCTCTGGCCTTCAGCACTCCCTGTGACTCCTCCTTGAGTCCTTTCAGGCCTAAGGCCAGCTGGCCACCTGCCATGAGGCACCTTGCCATTGGATTCATTCATCGAGTCCTGCCTGGGTTATTTGGTAGAGGGCGGAAAAGAGGAGAGGTAGATCAGGTGTGACCACTTCCTTCCTTCCTTCAGGTACCTTCTGCTCACTGGACATCTGCCTGGCACAGCTGGAGGAGCTTGGCACCCTTAATGTGTTCCAGACAGTGTCCCGCATGAGGACCCAGAGGGCCTTCAGCATCCAGACCCCTGAGCAGTACTATTTCTGCTACAAGGCAATCCTGGAGTTTGCAGAGAGGGAGGGCATGGTGCCCCCCAGCCACAACCTCCTGGCCATGGAGGGTCAGTAACTGTCCCACGAGCCTCCTGTCTGCTGGCCAGCCTTCCTTAAACTACCCTGGACACCGCTGAGCCTATAGGTTGCCATCAGTTACGCTGAAGCCATGGACCAGCCTCTTTCTTGTGTCTCCCGGCGCACGCGTGCACGCAAGGCAGCCTTTCCCTTTGGCTAGATAGATGTGGTGAAATTGCCACTAGAAAGGGCCAGCAGCAATGTGTTCTTAATTCCTAGCACCTGCTATCGAACTGTGCCTTATTAAAACCAAATTGTGGCTATCGATATTTGCCAGGGGCCCCGAGGTAAGTGGGGAAGGAACCTCCCTCCCCCCTTTCCCAATGCCATCTCCTTCTCAAGATCTCTTTCCATTCCTTCCCTTTGCTAGGATTTGATGGGGAGGTTTGGTGAGCACCCACCTCCTTCCCAGAGCTTGACCAAGTTACATATTCTAGAGAACGTCCTGAGTGCCAAGCACGTTTATACCTAGGGCGTGTATTCCAGTCTTTTCTGTCATTCTGTGTGTGTGCGTGTGTGTATGTGCACTTATGTGTATGAGTCCATATGTACGTGTGTATATAATATATATTGTATGTGATAATATGGTCGTATTCTATAAATACATATACACAGAGATACTCCTTTGTAGAAGTTCCTGGGGCTTCTTGTTGCAGTTCAGGACTCCTTGCTTCTTGGTTCTACTGTTTATCCTGGACTAGCTGGGGTTGGGGGATCATGTCTCCTGTTGTCAGACCAGAGTGGTGGAAGAGGAGGACACACACATCCACTCTCCATGCTCCTGCCACAGGCCCTCATCCTTACATAATGACTTCTCTCTCTCCAGGATGCTGCCTGTTGGAACCAGGAATACTGGTTTGTGGTGACACTGGTTTAATTCAGCGTGGATTGCCCTTATCTAATGAGTTTTCTCTGTTTACTTTGCCAATTTTGGGAGTAGACCTCCACTGTGATTCCAGACCATCTGTCCCCTCTCCCTCTTCCTCAGGGATTGGGATCTGGGCAGAGATGAATTCACTGAGCAGCAAGAGCCAAAAGCAATCGGTACGAAGTCTTAGAAGGAGAGAGAGGGAGCCCAGGTGTGAGAGAAAGGAAACTCCATACTCTGAGGCTCCCTCCCTGAAAGAATGAGCTGGGGCCCCTTTCTCTCTTGCTGGAAGGTTCTTTGTCTTATGCAGCTTGGCCCTGTCCACTCAGATGCCCATCTCTTTCCTGCCTACTAGCCTGCCAGACCCTGGAGCTCAAGCTTGGTGGGTTCTGTGTCAATAAAAAGCTTAACCCCTGTCTGGGTGAAACAGTCCCCTACACTTACTGTTTTCCCCATTTACCCTACCTGTCTCTGTCTGCTCCCAGCCTACCAAGCCCAGTATGCCAGGGATGGGGCCAAGAGTCCCCAGCATTCCACATTCCCAAGAAAACCCCAGGAGTCCCTAAAATTTTTCCCCTATCACAGATGAGGTTGGCAGTTGATCAGACCTCAATAATTTTATACTGTAATAAGCTCTTTGAATGTATATATTCTTATTTTTACAATCTTTTCATTTTGTATTTAATGTCAATGGACTGAGTCAGATTCAGAAAATAATTGTAATGTTCATATTCAATATCTTACAGCGATACAGTTTTGTATTTACATATAAATATACCGACGTGATCAAATCCTTTTAGCTTCATCAATTTAGTAGCAGTCTGGGGCTGGGAAGGTGAGGAGGGGCTCCAAGAGCTGGTCTGGGAGGGACGGGGAGGCAGGAAGCAACCCAAGACTTAGAGCCTTTCAGTTTTGAGAGCCGTCCACCTTGCCCCAGGCCATGGCCCAGCTCTGGGCAGACAAGGGGCACCAGCACCAGTTGACTGCTTGCCAAGTTCCAGTCTCCATGCTTGGTGATCCCCCTCCCCCCCATACTTCATTTAAACCTCACAGCAGTCCAGCGAGATACTCTCCCTCCTTTCTGTTTCTGTGCCGAAGAGGAAGGTAAAGTACCAAGGGTTACAGAGAGTGTTACAGTGAAGGTAAGGCTTATTAGCAAGTCCAGCTCTAGAACTGGAGCTGGAGCAAACAGTTGGTTTGCTCACAAAGCCTTTGACCTCTTTACAGTATGTTTTGTCTTTGGAAATTAGTTTTAAAATGTTATTTTCAAAGTATGGACAGTTCTTAGGTTCCAGCTAGTTGATTTTGAACCCCATGATGTATGTAGAAGACTAGAAGGGTTTCTGACAGAGCTGGTGACTGATTCTCCCAGATAGGACCTCCTGTTGTAGGTCCTCAAGTCTGCAGCATACCAGAGAGGTCATTCTCTCAGGGATACCCCATACATTTGGATATACTGGTACCTCTGTGGGAAGATCTTGAGTCATTTGCATCTCTCTCAGAGCAGAACCAGAAGCTTTGTCCATGTAGAACCACTCCCCATGCTGTATAGTTACTTCCTGTCGACCAGTGACACCTACCCAGTTAGAGCCATTCAGGCCTGGGGTGTTCTTAATAAAAGTGACAGCAGCAAACATTTACTGGTTGCTTAACCCTGTTCCAGGTACTTTTCAAAGTGCTTTCTAGGTATTATCTCATGCACCCTCAAACCAAACTTTTGAAGTTGATATTGACAGAAGAGACTTAACTGAGGCACAGGAAAATTAATCTGCCACAGCAAGAACTCAGACCTTTAAGGTTCCATCTCCTGATCTTCCAACAAAATCTCCTTGAGTTTCTTACCCTAATCAAGAGCTGAAGTATACAGCAAAAATTAAGCCAAACCTTTCTTTGGATGCAGGCAAGCATAATAGGTAAAGAGAGACACGTGAAATCTGGGAAATCAGAGTGGTTGGGGTTTGGTGAAATATGTGGGAAACAGAATTAATGATAAAAGATTTGAAGGAGATAGCCTTGAACTGTCACTTCTTTGAAGAGACTGTAGCCCAATTGCTGTGTAAACTCTGAAGTTACGCTTGAGTTCCTCATCGCACATCTGAGGTTATCACTTGCGAGGGCTCCATAAAAATGCAGTTTCCTGGGTCCTACCCAGTAGGTGATTGAGTGGCAGGATGAGCAAACTTGTTGAACTACTGTTCATGCCCCTGACATAAATCTGAGAGAAAAGGATCAATGGCTTTCCCCTGCTATAGTCTACTTGTAGCCCTTTACCGGTGAGATAATACTCAGTGTGAGCCTACCTGTGTTAGGTGTACAAGGAGGTAAAGACAGGGGAAGACACGAGAGGAGCCCTGAATCTGTCCAGAAGTCAAGGCTGTCACATATGGGATTTGGTGAACAAAGCCAGAAAACCCACAATCAAATGCTGGATTGCACCGTTGAGAACATACAATGAAGAAAGTGTTTAAGGGAGAGAGAGTACTGTACATAACTCAGGCTTTTGCTTCTGATTTGGTTGCTTTCCCCCCCCCAATTAATTTACTCCCTCTGGGCTTAGTCCCTTCATCCTGCCCATCTCTGTTAGCTAGGATGAAGATTCCTGAGGTGAAGGGTACCCCAGCATCCTCAGCATGGAAGGTTCACCTTTGTCATGTGCAGGTAAATGACAGAATGTGACTGGTTGTTAGGAGACCGGACTATTTAGCATCATACCTTGAGGAAGATGGGGCTCCTGCCTTATGATCTTCCCATCTCTAGAGACAATCAGACACATATGGAAATTCTCACAAGTCAGACCACTGCAGGGAGGTGGGCCGGGAAGTATGGCCAGGTAGAAAAGTCTTCCTAGAGTAACTGAGCTCTTCGGTAGTTTTGAGGTCTCACCACTCAACTCAAAGCAGGTTCTAGCTTTTATTAAAAAAAAAGGTGCTGTATTAAATGATCCTACTACAGGCCCTCCAACACTAAGGGTCTGGTTCTTTACTGGACAGTGCAAAATACCTATAAAGGAATCATCAGACCCTTCTCTGGTTGGGTCAGCTGCCACTTGCAATCCCCAGTTTTAGTTTATTTTCAAAGTCTCCTCTTTCAAGGTGCATCCACCTCCTTATAATCCCTCAGTTTCCTTCCCAAGGGGGCCAACCCATAGACCTTTAAGGTTTTTGTGTTAACTACATGTGGGACAGACTGGGTGACTCAGAGCCAAGCTACCAGAGCTCCCAACCAAGGTCTTAGGTTTGTCTCCAGCCTTGGTTACTACCAAGACTACTATCCACACACCATCATTAACTTACCAAGGACAAGAAGAGCTAAAAGATCCACCAGTTAGGGAATCAGATTTTGTCTTGGGAGTTACCCACTCTATAGTTACCATCACATAGACAGTTGTGAATTTCAAGTGTTTTAAGACTGCACTGCTTTTAACTGACCACAGAGAAAACAGCTCCACAGATAGAAATCTACCACTCTCAGAAACCTGTTGCAGTGTTTAGCCTTCTTTTACCTCTCACCATAGCTTTCATAAAATCTGTTTAAGCTAAGTCTGGTGTTCTGCAGTCTTAAATACTCTCTCTCTCTCTCTCTCTCTCTCTCTCTTTTTTTTTTTCTGGCTAAACCCAACATGGACAAAGCTAAGCCAGAAACCTAGAGTGTGAGGTGTGAGGTTGGATGAAAGGGGAAGACAATGATCCCTTCTTAACAACTTAGGGTAATAATATTATCCTCCTAACATGGTAATATGTTCCTGATAGTTTTGGGGACTAAGATGAAGGTGAAGGTAGGAAAGCAAGACAGTGAGTTGTGTAGAGAAAGTAGTCAAAAAAGACACAGCACCTTCTTCTCCACTAGGCTCACTTCTGCCCTTCCCCTCGCATCAGAACTTGGCTCGTTTCTAAGCTAATGTATCAATAGTTGTCTTAGCCTCGCGACTGGCCAGATGCACAGCTGAGTCCAGCTCACCCATTTCATCCTGTGAAGTCTGTTTTACTTCCTTGACCTTTAATGATACCTATTCTGTGGCCAGCAATGAGTGGACTACAGAGTAGGATGTTCAGAGCAGATGCTAGTCTGGAGATAGCAATTGGTGACTTAGTTTAGATAGAAGCTAGGAGCCTTGCAAGTGGGTGAGAACAAGAAGAATGAAGAGGGCAAGAAGAGAGGCGAGACCCTTGGGAGCTACCAATATTTAGGGGAGGGTGGAGAAAGAAAAGCCTGGGAAAGATTCTGATTACTAGGCAGAGGTAACCAAGGACAAGACCAGGCTGTCTTCTCACACACTGGTGAGAGATGGGGAGTGGCTGGGATGAATGACCAGGATTCAGAAATGGAACTTCACTAGTGATCCTGAGGCAGGAGGTGACAAGGAGGAGACATGAGTGGGAAGTGAAGGAATAGTGCTTCGGCTCCACTTCAACCAAAGCAAGGCCCAATTTTTACATGTTAGACCTTTGAGTAAGATTTCATTTAAACAAAAGAAACTGCTACCTTAAAAAAAAATCATCAACAGCAAATACGCCAAAGCAAACAGTTTGAAAGCATAAAGCAGAGTAAACTGAACATAGTGTTACATCTTTTTTCTAGATTTGGGCTGAAGTGTCCTAGAGAGGTAAACAGTGCCAAGCGAGGGCAAGACATTTCAAGGCACCGAAAAGCCATCTTAAAACCCAGTTTAAAAATTCCAAGTTTTCAAAGTCACCTAGAAACCAAAACATGGCATTGTTCAGTCGCTAAATCATGTCCGACTTTTGCGACCCCATGAACTGCACGTCAGGCTTCCCTGTCCTTCACTATCTCCCTAAGTTTGCTCAAACTCACATCCATTGAGTCAGGGATGCTCAAAATATGGCATATGTACAACCATATAAGCCATCTGGCTGCCAGAGAAATGCGGTTTCTAATTTATACAGTGGAATTTTGGGGTCCTTTAAGCCTATCCTGGTCTCCTCTCAAACTGGAACACCAGGGACTTTGAATGGCCAGGAAAAGAGGGAGTGTTGACAAAATAAAGGAAAAAAGGATCTGACAACCTTTGAGTGCTAGGCATACTTTATTTTTAATCTCACAATAACCAACTGCAGTAGGTATTCTTAGTTTGGTGGTGTTTAGTTGCTAAGTCGTGTTGGACTCATTGTGACTCAATGAGCCTGCCAGGCTCCTCCGTCCATGGGATTTCCCGGGCAAGCACACTCAAGTGGGTTGCTGTTTCCTTTTCCAGGGGATCTTCCCAACCTGGGAAGGGATGGAACCCAAGTCTCCTGCATTGCAGGCGGAATCTTTACCACGGAGCAATCAGGGAAGCCCTATTCTTAGTTTACAGATGAGGAAATTGAAAAGATTAATGACTTGCTAAAGACAGCCCAGCTAGGAAGTGGCTAAACTGGAATTCTGACCAATACCTTAAGCTTTTCCCCTTAAACCTATCAGACGCTTTGGGTTGGGAGTGGGAAGCAAGCCTTAGATGCCCCTCACCTGGATATTCCCAAACTGCCAATGGTCTTTAGCTGGCAGAAATTGTGTCAGCAGGGCCCCAGCACTGACATCTTTTTGGCAGAGCTACTAAAGTGCAGACCCTAAATATCTCTCAATCACCACCTACCATAAGCACCCTAAAAACTGTGATTGAGGGTGTGTGTGTGATGCCTAGGAGGCAGGGTGTCAGAAAATGTGACAGTTTTGAGTCTACGTATTGTGAGTTGAGGATGCGTGTATGTGATTGGGAGACAAATTGCTTCTTCAGAGAATTTTTTTTGAAAAGGGCCAGAAATCATTTGAAACTGGCACAAGCTGCTCTTGGAGTCAGGAAGGGAAGGAGTGTGGGACAAGAGGGGAGGCTGTTTCCCTCAGAAGTCCCAACTTGAATCACAGGTCCTAGTATGTCTAGAAATAGCACGTGGTAGAATGGACAAAGCTCAGGCAGACTCGATTTGGCAGCTTGGTTTGGGCAAGTCATTCTAGTACTGTGAGCCTCAGTTTGCTCAATTACAAATACAGTTCAACACAAAAGAGGACTCCTGGGAATCAGAACCTGGCTTCCCCCTGTGACTTCTCCAAGGAAGGCCTTCACACAGAGTCATTCACTCTTTCGTTCTCACTGATAATCAGAGTAGGGGTGAGGTGGGGGTGGATGCAACTGTTAATGAAGCTGGAGGGCCAGTGTCTCCAAATCAAACTTACTAATTTCTCAGAGTCTGGGAGTGACTGTGTTCTGCAGGGGTCAATGTACCGAGCCAGAAACAATCACAGGACCTCTTCCAAGGGGCCCCCTTGCCTGACTGCTGGGGACACTGGGGACTCAGGGGTGAATTAGTTACTGTCCTTGAAGAACTCAGTCTAGAGGGTGTTCAAGAGGGAATTCCCATCAGGGTGGTGCACTTAGGAGGGTAAGGAGTGTTCTCTGAGCAGGAGTAACTGTCCTAGTTTGCAGATGCTCCATAAGTAACCTCATTTACAGTACACCCACTGTAGTCGAGGCTTACAGTCAGATGCTTGGGCCTTTGGCCTCCACAGTAGTTTGGGACCTCACTAGGTGTATTAAAACACGTTTTTATCATCACATGTGATCTACATAATAGTATGGACTGCTCTGTGAACTTCTTGTACAGGACAGGAGGCTGAACCACAGGAAATAAGACGACCAAGTGGAAACCACGGGGCTCAACTTCCAGATAAATGTTCTTTCTGCTCTATTACTCTCCCTCATCTTACATTCACACAGTATCTGTTATGCTTTCACTTAGGGCAGAGCATATTGGGAAATAAAGCCCAAATCTGAGATAGGGCTCCAAACATCATGAGATCTCTGTTCTGATACAGAAAACCTTGGTCTTCAGTCTAAGGCTCCCCCAGGCTGGGAATGTACTTCAGCCTCCATGGCCTTGCCAGATGCTGGGCCTCCCACAGAATACACAACCTTCACCTCCTGGTTTTTCCTTCTTTACTCCCTTTCCTTCAGTAATTCCAACCAAGCTGCCACCCAGATTCTAGTCCCTACACCTGACCTACTTCCCTTCCCAAATCAGTGTTCCTTCCCACCTGCTCTCCTTAGTAGCAAACTTCCCTCCCCATTAGAGTCCCCCCATCCCCATGGACTCTGAGGGAGGGAAGGGTCCTTACAGACTATCTTTCTACTCCAATTTTTCACCCCTATTTTTGCAGAAGAGAAACAGGTCCAGAGGGAGGAAGGGACTTGCCTAAGGATATACTGCTAAATCACTGGCCATGCTACCCAGATTGCCGAACCACTAGCCTCAAGCTCTTCTACCTCTTCACACGCCAGCCACTGACAACTCCTTTCCCTCCATAACCCACAATGATCAGTCACCCAGTCCTCTTGAGTCTTTCTCAAACACATCGCCCCATTTTTATTCCTGCTTACCCATTGCCACTGCCCTAGTCAAATCTTCCTTACATCTCACCTGAATTGTTGGGACAGCCTAACTGGCAGCAGGCTACCCTATTCTGCCACAGGATTTAAAGGCCCTTCGCATTCTGACACCCCACCTCATCCACACTAGCTTCTTTTCCTGAATATCTCAACTGGTCTTTCTTGCTCACTCACTGTGTAACCTGGCCCCAGGGTCAGCTCTGTTGAGCACAGGGATGTGGGGTAGCCTCACCATCCCCCCACAAAAAAAAAAAAAAAAAAATCAAATGATCCAGGGGAGCATCTGAGTCAGAGTTTTGACTTTAGGGCTGCTGAAAATAGGAAGGGTTTCTGGATTGGGGGACCAGGAGAGACAAGAAACATCTTGGCTCCCCCCACCTACCCCTACCACCAGATGTACCTCTGTAGTCTTCAAACCGCTCATTACAACAGCCTTTCTGCCTCACCTTGCTGCTTGTAGGCACCCTTCTTTCAACCCACCCTCAGAATTCATCCAGCTGCTGGGATAGTCAGCATCTTAAATGGTAATTCTGGGCCTGTGGTCCTGTGACCCAGCATGCTGCTTGTACATTCTGCTATACAAGTCTTTAAGAATTTTAACAAGGTGGAAAAGTCTTCTTTGACTCCATCTTTGCAACTCTGGTTTTCATTACTATAGCCACACTTGAAGAAGCTTTTAATACTGCTTTGCATTTATCATTTTGTGTGCTTTGCTGAAAATGAGTTAGTTGCCCCTCCGTTTCTGCCTGAGTGACACCTCCTCCATGAAGTCTTCACCCAGTTTTCCTCAGCTATAAGAATCTCCCTGCTCTGAGCCTCTGGAGGTGTCTCTATATACATTTCCAAATTGCCTTAGCTCTTTCTGTATCCTCTCTTCAGCTAGGTCTGAAGCCCTAAGAGGGTACAGAGTGAGCATCTCATTCAGTTTCTGTAATGGCAAAAAGCAGCAGGTGCGGTATGAATGTGTCTGCCTCACCCCTGAAGGTGCTCAGGCAAGTGCCTGTTACCCCGAAGGCAGGACTTCCCGCTTACACCGCTCATTTTTTAGGCAGGCGCCGGACACGGTTAGGTTACACAGCCAGGGGAGTCGGGACATTCCAGTCAGTCGCTAGGGTATCCTTACCCGCCCCCTCTGCCCAGTTCCAAATGGGGTGTGTGTAAGAAGGATGTGGGGGCCGGGTAGCCCCAATAGCTCCTCCTCCAGGTTCACCCAGCGGATCTTCGAGTCCCAGGAGGTTTCCTTCCAGTCCAAGGGCCTCAAGTAACTCCAAGCGGCGGTGCGGTAGAGATGGGGCCCTCTGCCATGGTTGCGCCTCCCACTCACAGCTAGTTTAATTAATTTATTTCTATTTTTTGGAGGGAGGGGGCGTTCAATGAAGGGGAAGAGGTGGAGCAAGGGGAGGAGGCGGGCCCAAGATGACTGACGCGAGCACCGGGGAGCCAATGGCCCGTAGGGGGCGTTCCCCCCCATTCAGGACTCCTCGCCTGGCTCGGAAGGTATGTTAAACAGCTGCTTTTAATTTGGTCTCCCCAATCTCGGGCGTTTGGGGGGCTAGTTTGCCGGCCGGTCCCTTTGACCAGTCAGCCATGGTGCAGGCGCCGCGGGCCCTGGGACGGAGCTAGGGGAGGCTTGAAGTCCGGCGGCCGAGGGAGGCGAGGGGCAGGCCAGGAAGGAGAGCTCTTGGCGCCGCCCGCTCACCAGTGTGTGTTTCCAAGCCGGGCCGGATCCGCGGGGAGGGGGTCGGCCCGACCCGGGGTCGCCAGTGTACCGGCCGTGCTGCCTAGTTTATTTCACCGAGCGGTCGGTTTCGGTAGGTTTCGGTGGTGGGCTGGGTAAGGGGCCGGCAGGAGGAGATCCCTCACGCTCCTGGAATGCCTTAAAAAATTACTGTAAAGAAGAAAAATGGGGAGATTTCGTACACCGACTGGAACCGGGCCCGAGCTGCGGCGCGCGGGCTCGGCAGGGGGCGGCGGCCTGAGCTTAGCCGGCCGGGCCCACCAAACCGCCCGGAGTTGGTCGAGAGCTGGAGTTAGCGAGCGAGCCCAGGCCCGCAGCTTTCCCCGCTAACCACGCTGGGCGAGGGCGGCAGCCGCCCAAGGGTTTTGTTTCTGTCCGCAAACTTGTCGGAGGGGGCGGTGGGCGCGCTCAGAAGAGGCGCGGGCTCCTTGGGCCCGCGGTTGTTATGGACTCTGGGGGCGGGGGCAACGCCGGACTTGCGGGAGGGGCGGTCGCGGGCGGGGGAGGCCACCGGAAAGAGCCCCAGCGCCTCGGCAGTATACCCATGCGCCGGTCTGGGCTCTCCGAACTCCCGGGCCGTGGCAGGAGAGCCAGCGTTCGGCGCCGGAACCCGGCCCGGGGGTGTGGAAAACCTCCAGGAACTCGGCGGCTTCGACCCGCAGCCCCAGCTGATCCCTTTGCAAACATGGAGCTGCCTCCTTCCCCGCCCACCCCAAGGCGGCGACGGCGGCTCCTTTCCCCTCCCCCTGCCGTGCTGCTCGCCCGCGGAAGGGGCGGGGGCGGGGGCACCGGCGAGTGAGCGCGCCCACGATGGGGTAGCCTGAAAGGGGCAGTGAAGGTCGGAAACTGGGCAAACAGTCTCCACGCTCGGATCGGGAAAAGGAAATGCATCAGCGGGCGGGAGGGGCGCGGGGGGCGCGCCTGTCAGCCGGGATGGCGGCCGCGGGTTGGGGGGCGGGGCGCCGGCGCGAACCGCGGAGGTTGGGCGGGGCGACGCCAGGAGAGGAGGCGCAGGGGCCCGGCCCTTGGAGCGCCAGAATACCCCTGCTTCCACTCCTTGGCCTAGCCTGTTTACTATACTCCGGCGACGGCTTGTGCAACCGGCCTGGAGGCGAGCTGAGGGGCGGGGCCTTCCCTTCTCTCCTCCACCCGTCTCGGGCTTCTTCAGAGGGCCCGCCTTCTCTTGTTTTCCACTGGCTGGGCGAGGCTCCCTTTTTTCCTGCTCGGTTGTTGATTGGATGACATTCTTCCCAGCTCCGCCTATCGGAGGCCGGGCTGGAGTTTAAGTTGCTAGGATTTTTTTCCGTAAAGGGCGGAGGGAGGATTCCGGCGGCTTACGTGAGGCGCAAGGGTCCGCCCCTACTTCTGATTGGTGGAGTGGATAGTCCCGCCCCCTACGGGGGAGCGAGCTTGGAGGGGGAAGTCCACCCCTGTTCCCCGCCCCCTCCCCTAGCGTGTGTGTGCGCGCTCAGCACATGTGTAAGGCGCGCCTTGCTCCTTCGAACAGTCCTCCCGCCCGGAAGTCCTGGGCTTGGAGCCCTTGGCAAGGGGGGCGGGGAGAGCCGAGAAGGCACACGACGTTTCCTCCAAGGCTCGAGATCTGGTAGCCTTCGTTTTGAAGTTAGGGGTTGACGGTGTAGGGTGGCTTTGGGGGTCTTTGCTCTCGCGGTTCTGCAAGGGTTGGGAGGAGGGGGTGTGGTCTGTCCTTCCTCGCCAAGTACAAAAGTTTTGACCCTGCATCCTAGCTTTTCTCGCGACTCAACTACCCGGAGACTGCCGTAAACCTAAGCTTCAGAACGCTGCGGACGCTGCCAGTGTGTTTTCTTTCCCGCACAAGGCAGCCGCTGTCCTTACTAAGCTTTATCAAAACCTCTGAGCAACCTAGGATTGCCGTGGATGCCTTAGGCAATATCCAGGGCAGCTCATCCCCTGCTGACAGAGAAGTCGAGGGCGGCCCAATTCTGCTAGAGTTCCAAATGGTTCTTGATGTCCAGGTGGGAACGCCGTGTAGCACCCAGTGCAAGGAGCGGAGGAAGGCCCAGTTCTGCATATTTGCCGCTTCTTCGTAACCTCCTAGAGGTTTGGCCTGGGGGTCTCGTTTGTTTCGTCCGTGTGACTTATTTTTTGAGCTCTGTCCTGGGGCAGGGTTTGGCTCCCGGGGAGATTGTTCCCATCTGTCGGCTATTGATGAAGTTCACAGTTCGCTGCCTTGTCCTTCCGGTTTGGAGTCTGGCCCACCTGTTGCCAGCGCTCATTTCTTGTGGTCTCCGGCGGATTACGGAGGACGGACCAGGACCTGGGAGTGAGCTACCTGGGGCCTGCCTCTTGGATACGGACTCGGCTCTCTTAGGGGAGTATCCTTTATGCGGAAGAGAGCGGGAAAACTCTAGTCCCGCCCCCTCCTCTCCTGGCGCTCCGTGAGCGCCCCCCAAAGCAAGGCCAGCGTCAGTTCACCCTATTTAGTGAATAAATAAAAGCCACCTAGATATCGCTAGCACCTCGTCTGTGTTCAAGGCCATATTACCTACACAGAGAGGGCCTAGGAACTGTCATTAACACTCGCTGACCAAGGAGGAGGGAACAGCTGTTCTTATTCCGTTTCCAACTCTGGAACTTTTATCATTTCTCTGAAGTGTGGTGAAAGATTCATTTATGCCATGGCCTGTTTGGTCTCCTTTCTCAGTTCGTCGAGTCCAGATCTACCCTGGAGATCGCAATTGCCGTACTCTTCACGCTCCGCCTTTCAGAGGCTTGCCAGGGCGTTGGCTGTTAGGGCCCTGCCCTCATTTTGGTTATCTCCGCCCTCTTAGGACTGCATATTCAGGTTTAGGGAGTGTCGGTGTTAAAAGTATGCAGCCACCCCTAGCTGCGGGCTGAACAACCGCTGGAGCTATTCCTCGACTTTGATCTCCAGCCCTTAGTTCTGTATTCTACTTACTGAAAGGAGCTGTCGGCTGCTCCGCATATTTGTGTCTACAAGGAGGCAGTCTGCAGAAATGTAAATTGTAGAGAACTGAATGGGAAGGATGAGATTCTCTTTCTCTTTGTAAGGGGGGTCCTCCACGGTGGCAATGCTGCTGCCTCTCCCTTTCAGATCCCAAGGCATCGGATTCCCGCTGCTGCGCTCCGCATCACCTCCTGTTACAGGCCCTGGAACTCTCTGCGCTTCAGTCTCTAGTGTAAACATTCCACAAAAGGACTGCTAAGGTTCAGCCTCCTCGCGCAGGGCGGAGTCAGCTGCTTCCTAGACGGGCATTCTGACCAATAGTGGCTCCTACCGGCGCCGAGATAGCCAGTCTGATGGTTGGAGGCGGGGCCTGGCCCGGCAGTGCGTAGGAGGAGCCTGCTCACGGACATTTTACCCCACATCGGTTACTTACCTTCCTGGGGCAGCCGGAGAGCTAGGGGTAGCCTTCCAATCCGGTGACCGGCGAGGGCGGGAGCGGAGTTTTTGGGCCTGTAGCTGAGACGGCACGGGGCGGGACATGTAGAGTTCTCCAATGAGATGCGAAGAGCTTCCCTGCTTCCTCCAATAGTATTGTGGCTTGGGGGTGGGATTCAGCAATTCGTCTCCAATAGGCGGGGTTGAGTTAGGGAAGCTCCCCGCCAATAGGGGCGTGGAGAAGGTGAGCGGCTCCCCCCCCTCTCCCCTCCCAGCCGGAGGGAAGGGGCGGGCATCAGCAGGCAGAGCACAGCGATTGGCTGTATCTTTGACGGGCAGATAATACGGCCTGTGCGGAGCGAAGTTGAGTCTTCCCTCTGCGGGGCGGGCCGGGCGAGTGGGCGGGATTTCCCGGGTAACAGAGAAGCGGCCGCGGCGGTAGAGGCGGCGGAGACGGTTTCTCCATCTTCCCCCCCTCCCCTTCCCCCCTCGGAGTTTCCCTCCCTCCCTCCCTCCCTCCTTCCCAGTCTGGGCACTGGGGCCTGTGACCGCTCCGTTAGCGGAGGGGCGGCTGCCAGTCCGCTTTGGCGGGCCTGTGCCCCGCGCGGTTCTTGGGGCCTCCCTGCCCCAGAGGCTCACGCCGAGAGGGACACGCAGTGAGGAGCGGCCGAAGCAGCTTTGCGGTGAGAGCACGCTGGGCTGGGGTCGGGGCGGGGAGACTGGTGGCGGGTAACGCCGGAGCGAGGGTGTGTATTTGGGGGGGGGGGGCTGACCTCCTCGGCTTCCCGTAGAGCAGGAGGGCGGGAGGCGTGTGGATGTGTGAGGGGGGTGGGGGGCGGAGCGGGGTAGCTCTCGGTGCGGGAGGGGGAGGAGAGCGTAGTCCCGGTGCGCGCGGAGGGGGCGGGCTCTCGCGCCGCCGCTCAGGGGCGGGGCCGGCGCGCGCGTGCGATTGTGGAGAAAGGGGCGGGGCTGGGCCCTATGCTGAGTGTTCTTTGCCGCCGACCACCCCTCCAGTCCTCCCTGGTTGGGCGGGGCCTCGGCTGGGCGGCCTAGCACTGGCCTGCTGGGGTTGGGGGACGGGCTGGGGGTCTCCCGCCTGTGGCTTCGGGGCGCGGCAGGGAGGGGGCGTGAAATCTGCCTTCCTCCGCCTTCCTGGGATCCGGTTGGCCGGAGGGGCCGTACGGAGCGGCAGTGCCACTCCCCCTGACCGTCCTCCCCCTTTCCCGGGTTTCCGCCTCCTTGGCAAGCGAGGCGGGGCTCGGGAAAGCCCGCTGTCCTGTCTGGCTGAGAGTCGCGGCGCCTAGATCTGCCCCGCCCTACGTCTCCATAGGGTGGGAGGAGCCCCCAGACTGCGAACTGTGGAGGTGTCAGGACTTTCTCTTGTGGCTCGGCCAAGCCTTTTGCCTGGGGCCCGGGAGTCAGGTGCCAGAGCTGTTTGTTGTCCCTGCTTTACTCGGTGCAGCATGGATGGCACTGTGCAGCCTGGAGAGCGGGAGCGTGGTCCACTTCACGGCCCTCTTGGTTGCAATTCTTGGGCCGAGGTGCTCAAGGTCCTTTCGTTGCAGTCTGCGGTCGAGGGCTGCTCGTGCTGAGACCGTGCTTCCGCAGCGGTGCTGGTTGGGGGGAGGGGCGGAGAGTCATCAGAGACTAGAAATGTGGCCGGGGACAACCTTTCCCGGAGTTCCCTTGATGTTGGGTTACCGAGGCTGTATGGGGCGGGGCTTCCTCTAAGCCAATGGGATGGTGGGTAGGTAGTTAGACTTGGCCTGTTTCTTTGCCTTAGAACTTCAAATACAGTTAGCCAAGGAAAGGCTGAGAAAGCGTCTCTTCACAAGACTGAGATTTAGAAAAGGAAGTGTTGGATTTCCATTTTACTAAATGATTTTTATAAAAAATGGTGATAATAAAAACCTGAGACTTTGAATAAAATATTCCAGTTTCTCCAGCTCCTGCATTTTTTGAATGCCCTAATTGTACAGGTGGTCTGCTACCTAATTTCACAAATAAGTAAGTTGCAGTTTAGGTAACTTTAGGTGTTCTTGAAAAGTCTGGTTTTATGTAATTCTGTTAGAATATCTAGACCACTTTCTATTTATATTTATAAAGCATAATGTTCTTGCCCTATTTTATTAGAGAAGGGTGAATTTGAGGCTAGTGTATTGAGCCTTGTGTATGTGACTTGTTGCCCTGCAGTCTGTATTTGGAAATTGCCTTGGGACATTTCAAGGTTAATGAACCACTTTAACTGAGGGTTTTGCTCAGAGTTGAGACATTCTTTTTTTAAAAATTTATTTTAATTGGAGGCTAATTACTGTACAGTATTGTAGTGGGTTTTGCCATACATTGATATGAACCAGCCGTGGGTATACATGTGTCCCCCATCCTGAACCCCCCTTCCACATCCCTCCCCATCCCATCTCTCAGGGTCATCCCAGTGCACCGGCCCTGAGCGCCTGAGACATTCTCTTTTCTTAAGAGAAATTACTTGTGTTTTCGATACTTTTCATGAGAAAATAAACATGGGACAAATATGTTTATTTATTCCTTAATATCTTATCAAGCCCTCTGGCTAATTAGCTAAACTGAAGTTCACTTCTGGATTTGTGCTTTGCTCATTTGGGACTGAGAGCTTGGTGTTACTCATGTGAAGAGATTGTCCCACCTTCTTAGCTAAAGAAGTAGCAGTGGCAACAATAACTTTAATTTGGTTAGTGGTGACTGTAGTAGAACTGGTGTGGAGACAGGAAACCTGGGTATTTTTCCCTGTTTCTATAAACTGATAAAGTTGGTGAAAATAGTGGAGAATTTCCATTGAGGAAAGTTAGCACATAATTCCCACTATTTGTAGTGCTGTGTGCTGGGAAACATAGAAGACCTAATTCATGCCCTTGAAGACTGTGTGGTCTTTTGGTGAGCCAGGGTCAGAAGTCCCGCGTAGACTTTAAGAATTTAAGTAAGAGCTTAAATAATGCTGTATTAAGAAAGTTAATATCAAATATCAGTATCATATACTATAGTTTTGTCAAGACCCTAGATAGATTTGCATTTTGTAATTAAGGTTTCACCTAAAGAGTAAAAAAAAAAAAAACTTTTTTTTTTTTTTGGAAGGGGATATGTAGTAATTTCATAAGATTCCTGGCAAAACATAGTCCTGTTTACATCTTCCGTGCAAACAGACAAAATGCTGAAGAGCTTTGCCAGGCAGATGTTAATGGCTGTGAATTTTAGTTGGAATTAAAAGATTGTATCCATGGCATTCAGTAATCTAGTGCAGTGCTTTCAAAGGCTTTCTTACTCTTCTGGATAACTCTATCAATCAAGAATTTGTTAAGCTTTATTTTCTGTAGAGTCTTATAAAGATGATGTTAAATGCTTGTTCAAACTACACTTTGTCTCTCTTCTTGAGTAATAATAAGAACTTAACATTTACTGAGCCCTTTACTATGCCCCAGGCACTGACTTAAGTATTATACATTTATTAATGTTTAATGCTCACTACAGCTCTGTGTAGTAGGTGCTATGAAATCCATTTTAAAGATGAGGAAACAGTGGGAGAGAGAAGTTAGACATATGGTAAATGGCTAATCCAGAATCTGAACCCAGGCATTCTGGTTATAGAATCCAGGCTCTTAATGCCACACTCCAGCTGCCTCTGGTCTAAGGATAGTAAATGAAGAAGGAGTAGTGTGGAGGTGTTTTTTTTTTTTTTTCCTAGTTGTAGTAAAACATATAAAACTAACAATTTTATCTATTTTTAAATGTGTGATTCAGTGACATTAAGTGCATACACATTGTTGTGCAGTCATCACCTCCATCCACATTTCATCTATCCATATGATAGATGTTTGGTTGTTTCCACTTCTTGTCTAACTGGAATGGTATCTATTCCACTTCTTGTCTATGCTACTGTGAACATGATGGATAAATATCTCTTCAAGTACCTTCTTCGTATTCTTCTAGGTATATACGCGGAAGTGGAATTGCTAAGACATATGATAATTTTATGTTTAATTTTTGGAAGAAGCACCAATGTGCTTTTGAAGTCACATTTGAGGGGGAAGATTGAGCTTCAGATTCTGAAGGTTAAATGAGTCAACATGCATTGTTGACCACCTTTTTTAAGTTGAGGTGTAGTTGATGTACAGTATTATATAAATTTCAGGTGTACAACACAATGATTCACAATTTTTTTAAGGTTATTGAGCATCTTCTTAAATAGCTCTGGAATGACACAGGAAGAGTCTTTGTACCTGAAAAGTTTACATTCTTGAAAGGTAGATATACATGCAATGTGATTTTTACTACACGCCAGTATAGGTTGAATGTGTAAGAGTCAAGTACAGAGAGCTGTAAGGAATTCAGGGGAGAGCCCAGCTTTTGGTGGGAAGAGGAAGAAGGGACACTGAATAAGAAATAGGAGGGAGGAGTCTGAAATCAGAGCTGGTTTAAGGGAGTTGTTAGACATCTCTCAGAATAACCCAGAGAATGCTTTGGAGTATTAGAAAGGGTGGCGTTGTATTGAAAATGGCACATGGATTGTCTGTCTTCCAGAGTTTGTGAATCCTTTTCTCCTCAGTTGGCAGATGTGATTGCTTCCCCTGCTTAAGAAGGTAGTTAAGAAGCACAGGGAAGAAATTATGAACTTGGGGTAACTTTTTGTTACTCTGTTAAGATCAAGATATTTTATTAATATGGTCAAATGTTACTTCCTAAAACTTCTTTCCCTCCACCTACCTTCCTGTTTCTGTTACTTTAGTAAGTGAGTGGTCAAAGTAATATCTTAGGATTTTAATATTTTTCTTGTACAGTTTAAGTAATTAATTCCTGGTTTTTGTTTTTTGTTGAGATTAAGGTCAATAATGAGATGCATCCAGCAACATACTTGGGTGGTCTGAGTTCTGAATATTTCAAGGAGTTTTGCTTTTCTGACAGACATCTTTTTAAATTTGAATTTTAATTGTCTTTATACAATTATCTGTCCAGTTGTCTTTTAACAACACGTTAAAAACCTTTAACTTCTCTTCAGTTATGTAATTTTCTCTTGGGGTCTGTTTCTTCAAAAGGCAAGCCCTTCTCCCCCAAAGTCCCAAAAGATTTGCCCAGTGGGATTTGTTGTCAGATATAACCACATGCAGATTTTTGTCCTTGTGTATTTGCAGGACAGCAATCTGATACTGATTTTCCTCAGGGAGAGCTGCAACAGCAGCTCACAGTTCGTCTAGATTGGGACTGTATTTTCTCCATAGCTTCAGTGTCTAGGACAGTCCTGGCATACAATAGGTCATAGATCAGTAGTTTACAAACTGAACTCTAATGACATTTTATAGTTTGATAACTAGAGGACATCCTGGAGTATGAAGTCAAGTGGGCCTTAGGAAGCACTACTATGAACAAAGCTAGTGGAGGTGATGGAGTTCCAGCTGAGCTATTTCAAATCATAAAAATGATGCTGTTAAAGTGAGATGGTTGCATGACATCACTGACTCAATGGACATGAGTTTGAGTAAGCTTTGGGAGTTGGTGATGGATAGGGAAGCCTGGCATACTGCAGTCCGTGGGGTCGCAAAGATTTGGATACAACTGAGTGACTGAACTGAACTGAAAGTGCTGCACTCAATATGTCAATAAATTTGGAAAACTCAGCAGTGGCCACAGGACTGGAAAAGGTCAGTTTTCATTCCAGTCCCAAAGAATGTTCAAACTACTGCACAGTTGAGCACATTTCACATGCTAGCAAGGTAATGCTCAAAATACTTCAAGTTAGACTTCAACTGTACTTGAACCAGGAGGTTCCAGGTGTACAGGCTGGGTTTAGAAAAGACAGGGGAACTGGAGATCAAATTGCCAACATCTGTTGGATCATAGAGAAAGCTAGGGAATTCCAAACAAACATCTACTGCGTCATTGACTATGCTAAAGCCTTTGACTGGATCACAATAAACTGTGAAAAGTTCTTTTTTTTGTGGAAAATTCTTAAAGAGATGGGAATACCAGACCATCTTACCTTCCTCGTGAGAAACTTGTATTCAGGTCAGGAAGCAACGGTTAGAACCAGACATGGAACAATGAACCAGTTCAAAATTCTCAAAGGAGCACATCAAGGTTGTGTATTATCACCCTGCTTATTTAACTTGTATGCAGAGTACATCATGCAAGATACCAGACTGGAACACAGTCTGGAATCAAGATTGCCGGGGGAAATATCAATAACCTCAGGTATGCAGAAGACACCACCCTTATGGCAGAAAGCAAAGAGAAACTAAAGAGCCTCTTGATGAGGGTGAAAGAGGAGAGTGAAAAAGCTGGCTTAAAACTCAACATTCAAAAAATTAAGATTGTGGCATCCAGTCCCATCACTTCATGGCAAATAGATGGGGAGGAAAATGGAAATAGTGGCAGATTTATTTTCTTGGGCTCCAAAATCACTATGGATGGTGACTGCAGCCATGAAATTAAAAGACACTTGCTCCTTGGAAGAAAAGCTCTGACAAACCTAGACAGTGTATTAAAAAGCAGTGATGTCACTTTGCTGACAAAGGTCCATCTAGTCAAAGCTGTGATTTTTCCAGTAGTCATGTACAGATGTGAGAGCTGGACCATAAAGAAGGCTGAGCACCAAAGGATTGATCCTTTCGAATTGTGGTGCTAGAGAAGACTGAGAATCCCTTGGTTTGCAAAGAGATCAAACCAGTCAATCCTAAAGGAAATCAACCCTGAATATTCATTGAAAGAACTGAAGCTGAAGCTTCAATGCTTTGGCCACCTGATGCAAAGTGCCGAGTCATTGGAAAAAAACCTGATGCTGGGAAAGATAGAGGGCAAGAGAAGAAGGGGGTGACAGAGGATGAGATGGTTGGATGGCATCACTGACTTAATGGACATGAGTTTGAGTAGACTCTGGGAGATAGTGGAAGACAGGAAAGCCTAGCGTGCTGTGATCCATTGGATTGCAAAGAGTAAGCCACAGCTTAGCGACTAAACAACTAGAGGATACCTCTATTTAGTTGGCAGTTGGCTTCAAAATTAGTTAGGCTTTTATTGGTAGGAATTTCTAACTGATCCATCTCCTTTTTGCTCCTCCCTTTTGCTTCTGTTTTCCTCACCCACTCTTTTGTGTGAGTGCCTGCATGTTAGTTGGATTTACCGGCATCATGGTGCCGAATGTTTCCTCAGTCCTGTTGATATCCTCCAGGGCTAGGCTTGCTGACTTGCAGGCTGTTGAAGGATATACAGAGACACAGTCCCTTATTTTCAGCTCTGAAATACAAGTATTTTTGTTTGTTTGTTTGTTTCGGTAAGTTTGGAATTCAGAGGCACAACTTCCAAATTTTGGTAAGTTTGGAATTTGGTAATAAGGAATTCAGAGGCACAACCTGATCTAAGCTGTCCCACTTGGTGCTGAAATGTGAATGTGCTTGATTATGGAGAGCTACACTATGAACCATATGCCTTTCCAAAATCTAAGCAATACTGATAACTCAAATTTCTATCACTGGAAACCTCTCCTCTCTACTGTAGAGGAACAAATCCAGTTGCCCACTTCATACTTCCTCTTGGATAGCTAACAGGCATCTTTGACTTCTTTCTTATTCACAGCAAATAAGTACTGTTGGCTCTATATTAAAAAAAACTATCCAGAATTTGACCACTTAATTCTACCCTCTACCCCCAGCTACAGCAGTGAATGTCACTAACATCTCTCTTTCTAGCTTGGATTATTTCAGTAGCCCCTTAACTGTTCTCTCTGTTTTGTTACTGTCACTCTTCAGTCTGTTCTTAACATAGCAACCCAAGTGATTCCCTGCTTAAAACCCTCCAATGCCTTCCCATTTCAGTCTGAGTTTTTATTATGACCTATGAGAACAAACATGTACTCTCTACCTATTACCCCCCAACTCCATCACCTTTCTGACTTCATTTCCTATTAGTCTGTCTTTCCTCCATTCTGCTTCAAGTGCGTGGCTTTTTCCCTTTTCTTGGAAAACGCCAAGCACATATGTACATCAGAGTGCATTGCTGTCCCCTCTGCCTGTAATGCTGCTTCTACTGATCTTCACATGGCCAGCCCCTTACTTCATTAACTTCATTTCATAAGTTACCTTATTAGTGAGATATTCTTTGGTCATTATTACCTAAAATTTCAAAAATTCTCCTCTGCTTTTTCTTCTTAGCATGTGTCACTGTCTAATATTTTGAACACTGTTTATTATCTTGTTTATTTCTCCCACTAAAATGTGAACTTCTGGGACTTACTTCCCTGGTGGTCCAGTGCAGGGGGTCTAGGTTTGATCCCTTGTCAGGTAACTGTATCACGCGTGCCGCAGTGGATAGTTTGCATGCCACAACTAAGAATCCCGGCTGCTTCAAGTTAGACCTGATGCAGGCAAGTAAATAAATAAATATATTTTTTTAAACATGTAAACTTCCTGAGGAAGGAAAAGTTTGTTTTATTTTGTTTACATCTATATTCCTGGCTCCCAGAACAATGCGCGACACATAGTATGTGCTTACTAAATATTAGAGGATGCATACATGCGTGAATGAATGATTTGGTTTCCATCACAGCAAAACACTATCCTAAGCACAGTGGAGGATACAAAGATGTTTAAAGGTTTGTGTGCCCATGTCTGTGTGGGGCAGAAATATAGCTAATAGAATAGAGGGAATATGAGGTGAGTGGCACATCTGTCATCCACAGAACCACCTTGAGTTCTGTTCTCTATAAGACTTTCTTTAAAGCTGCAGCTAACATAACTTCTGTTATACTTAATCTGTAGTTTTACACTTGCCAGTTAATTTATAGAAAGCTTGTCACACGAAGTAAATGTTAATGTCCTTGAGAAGAGGGATACACAGTGATTTCCTGTTTTTAAATTCCTCTACTTTAATATTTAATTTTTTAAACTTTTCATTTTGAAATAATTTTATGCTTAAAAAACTTGAGAAAGTAATACAAAGAATTGCCATATAACCTCCACCCAGATCTCCCAAATGCATCTTACATAAAACTACAATACAGTGATCAAATCAGAAAGTGAATATTGATACAGTTGTTAGTATCTTTTGAATTGAACTAAGTACTTTCTTGTCCATTTTTTGTCTATAACATCAGTGTTAGTTAGACCCAATTTTAGTTTTTGAATTTCTTTTTTGAGCAGTATTAACTACCTGTGAAGATTTATATTTCATGACTTTATTCTTTATTAGAGGTCTTCAAAAGAATGGAAATTTACTTATTTTCTTTTTAATGAATAAACTGGTTCTAGCTTTTACCGTTTATACATCTGACCTCCATTGTAGGATCTTGATGATCTTAGTCATCCTATGTCTTGAAGCATTTTGGTCTTTCATCATCTTAGGAATTACTTTATTATTACTGATCAATTATTCCCAACCTAGATAGCGTATTAAAAAGCAGAGACATTACTTTGCCAGCAAAGGTCTGTCTAGTCAAGGCTGTGGTTTTTCCAGTGGTCATGTATGGATGTGAGAGTTGGACTGTGAAGAAAGCTGAGCGCCGAAGAATTGATGCTTTTGAACTATGGTGTTGGAGAAGACTCTTGAGAGTCCCTTGGACTGCAAGGAGATCCAACCAGTCCATCTTAAAGGAAATCAGTCCTGAATATTCATTGGAAGGACTGATGCTGAAGCTGAATCTCCAATACTTTGGCCCCCTGGTGGGAAGAGTTGACTCATTGGAAAAGACCCTGATGCTGGGAGGGATTGGGGGCAGGAGGAGAAGGGGATGACAGAGGATGAGATGGTTGGATGGCATCACCGACTTGATGGACATGAGTTTGAGTAAGCTCCGGGAGTTGGTGATGGACAGGGAGCCCTGGCATGCTGCGATTCATGGCGTTGCAAAGAGTTGGATACAACTGAGCAAGTGAACTGAACTGATGCTAAAAAAAACCCTGAAATAATAAGTGGAAGAATGATGAATTGCCTAGAAGGATGTGTTGTGTGCATGCGTGCCTACTCAGTTGTATCCAACTCTTTGCAACCCCATGTACTTCAGCCCACAAGGCTCCTCTGTCCATGGGATTTCCCAGGCAAGAATACTGGAGTGGGTTGCCACTTCCTACTCCAGGGGATCTTCCCTGATCCAGAGATAGAATCTGTATTTCTTTCATCTCCTGCATTGCAGGTGGATTCTTTACCACTATACCACCTAGGAAACCCTAGAAGGGTGATGCAGTAGTAAATTTTTAAGTCATCATTTCTTCGGTTTTCTTACTGCTTTGCCCAAAGCATTACAGCATCTTTCAAAAATGTATAAAAGAAGTTGGGGGAAAAAAAAAGAAAAAAGAAGTTGGGGGATGCCATCTGAAACATTATGTAAGATGTTACCAATTGAGTTATGAGTGAAGAGTAGATGACAGTTCTTTATGCTACTATTTTTATAGTTTTTTATAAGCTTTCATTCAACATATTTCATAACCTGTAATCTTTTATTTTCCTCCAGTAATGGCAAAGAGGAAAACTAACAGAGGAAGACATTTCACAGTTGTCAGAGGAACTATTAGATGAAAGTAATGGGCGTCCCTGGTGGCTTGGTGGTAAAGAATCCACCTGCCAATGCAGGAGATGTGGGTTCAATCCCTGGGTCGGGAAGATCCCCTGGAAAAGGAAATGGCAACTCCAGTATTCTTGCCTGGAAAATTCCATGGACAGAGGAGCCTGGTGGGCCACAGTCCATGGGGTCGCAAAAGAATTGAACATGACTTAGTGAATAAACAATAACAATGCAACAGATAGCGACACTCTTGGCTGTGATGGTGATGGTAGAACTGATTGCATAAGACAAGCTGATGACTTTGAGGCTTTAGAAGATAATATCCTAGATGAATTTTCTCAAACTGAAGAATTTATGAGTGGACAATATATTTCTGAGGGTAGGATACTGGCTGGAATATGATGTCCTCATCCAGGACTCATTCAACTAGAAGAACTTAGGAATGCAGCATTTTCAACAAGAGTGTAAACCATTACAATTTGCTAAAAGGATGTACAGTGGTATTCTGCTAAAACTTACTTGACACAGTTTGTAAATGGACAGATGCCCAGAGTTGTGTTTGATGATGTGAGGGCAAAAACCAATAAAAACCCCAAAGTAATAAGCTAGAACTTTACTTGAGATAAGTCTGTGCATGACAGTTGACGACTAGTCAGTTGCATTTTAAAGGATATTGCTTATTTTGGTTATATGTATCTTCAAAGTCAGGGAGATCGTGGAATAAAAATTTGGATTTGCAGCTTAAATTCTCACTAAAATTTCTAATAAAGATGTTTCTAGCTCAAATGTTTAATGATAAGTTTTTCTGGCATACTGGGGTTAAAGGTGAATCACATGTTGTAAAGAAAGCAGCGTTACCATCTGCACATACAAGATGATTATCCTGAATCACCTTTTTAAAAATTGTTGTCACACTGTAGTATGACATAACTTCATCAAAGCTCACAAAAGGTATATATCAAATGGGATTGTCATTATATTAATCCAGGTTTCTCAGCCTTGGCCCTATTAGTATTTTGGACTGAATCATTCTCTGTTGTGGGGGACTGTCCTGTACACTGCAGTGAGTGTGGTAACATCCCCGGTCTCCATTCATGAGATGCCAGTAGCACCCCTCTTCTGGAATTGTGACAACAGAAAATGTCTTCTAACATTGCCAGATGCACCCTGGAGGGGGGCAAAATCTCCCCAGGTTGGAGGACTGCCTCTTCGGAAAAATATGAAACTACTTTTGAGGGGAGGCTTGGGTATCATATCTTGTGGTATTTTGAGGAAAATGGGTTGTTAATTTTGTTGAGCAATTATTCTAGGTAATGTGGGAAATCTAAATGGATTGACTTTTTCATTCTGGAAACATTTTTCTTTTTTTTCACTTTCTAGCAGATTTAAATCCAGAAGTGGATTTTTGGACAGATTTTGAAGTAGACTGTGACAGGAGTTTTACAGGGTTGAAGTAATTATAGTCACTTGTGCTTTGACAACAATTTTTTTACTTTTGAAGAGAAGCTTTCCATTTTTTCAAGAGTATTCATTGAAATAAAACTGACCAGGACACTTTTTATGTGATTTCACGTGATGTAGTAAGAGAGAATAATTTCAGATTTTTCTTTTACTATATAAATAAAAGATCTTTAAAGTGTGCCTAATTCAAGATAATACCAACACAAAAGCAAGAGGCACTAAAGGGTCAGCCATAAGTTAAATGCATTTCATAAAGAAAGTTGTGTGTTAAAACCCTCCATAATAAGGTGATATGTTTCATGCACACTATTACTTTGAGCTTATCTTGACTGAAAAAATTCTATTGTTTCCATTTAAGCCAATGTGTGAAATTTAATCTAAATTAAAAGATTCTTTAAAGTTGGATTTTTCCATTTGGATTTTAGTAATTATGGAGAAGTTTCTGGATTTCTCAGAGGCCAACACTTTATTGTGGTTAAAGACATTTAGTTTGTAAAACTAGAAAATTAGTTTTTATTTTTCTTGTCCTGATTGGGTTAGTTTTTACCCTGCCCTTCTGTCTGAAATGTGTCCCATTCGCTCCTCAGTTGTTCTGTCCTACTCCAGAAGACTCTCCTGCAATGTCAGAATTATCCTGCTTTACTTACTTTATTTGGGAATTATGATTACTTTGCCTGATGATTTGGAGCTATTCCCACTTTTTATTAAAATAAATGACCTGATGACTTTTTGGTGTTCTGTGCTATTGTTTGTTCACATTATGCTTTCTTTACTAGTTTCTATCCCTCAGAGTGCTTTTTTTTTTTTTTTTTTTTGCTTTTTCTGCCTTCTTAGATTAGAGTTTTGATAACAGGGTAACCTCCAAATCTGAAACAGTTGGAGACCATAGTCAGAGATGAAAATCATGTCAACTGAATCGGGGCTTGAAAGTAGTTTTCTAACTCTTGCGGCTCCATCATCTGGCGTTCAAATACTTTATGGTTTCGAATTATACTGTACCTCTCTCTAAGGAGGATGCTCTGGTCTGTCCAGTATTTCTACTCCAGATATATCATGTATTCCAAGGAGAAAGAATATCTACCCTTTTGTTCCTTTAACCAGCCATGTGACCTTGAATAAGTCACTTAATTTCTTGGAGCATCAGTTTCCTTCCAGATAGAAGGTTTCTGAGTGTGCTCAGCCGACAGGAGTGTTGTGAGGAGCTGGTGGCAATCAGATCGCAGGACTTGGCTGTTGTGGAGCAGGGAATGTCCCTTTCAGTGCTGGGGCCCCCACCCTGAGCACAGGGCTTGGCACTCGGGAACTCTTTGTAGGATAGATAAATACAAAAATTTTATACAGCTATTTACTGCCTATAAGTCCAAGGTACTATAATATTTTAATTCATCGTGTATACTCCCATACCCTAATTCATTCCTAATTTTCAAAATATAACTACCTTCTCCGTATAGGATCTTTCTCAGTGTACACATTTCTACTCCCTTCCCAGTTGATAGTGCTTGTTTGTATCACTTGTGAACTAGTTTGTATTATTAGCTTTTCCTCCCACGATTTGATATAATTTTATAGTTGACACCCACATACACACACTACCTGGATTTTACTGTTTCCATTTTTACAGTACTTATTTTATTATATATCCACCTTTCCATTCCATCATCTGTTAATCCAAACTAATTTCTTGGTGATATTCTAAGTACATTTCAGACATTGGTACACTCTTTTGGGGGGGGCCCTTGGCAGTGAAAGTGCAGTGTCCTAATCATTGGACCTCCAGGGAATTCTCTATACTTTTATCTAAGTGCTTGAGCATGCATCTCCTTATCTAGAGTTCAATACTTGTTTCTAGAATTTGCACACAATGAAATGCAGAAATATTAAAAGAGTACGTTGTGTATGTGTTGAGAGCATACTGTATATATTCTGTAGCTCATTTTTTTCACTATTCTGCCTTTCCCTGTAGATGAACCCTAATCCTTCTAATTACTACATAGTTTTCTAAATATGGATGGATTCAGTTTACTTAGCTATTGATAGATGTTTAAAATTTTCATACTTTGCTGCAGTAAATATACTTAGCAGATATATAGGATAGAGACCTAGAAGTGGAATTGTTAGGTAGTTAAAGGGTATGCACATTTTCAGTTTGATTTAAAAATTTAATAAAAGCTTGGAAGTTGCCAACCAAATAGTCTTTCCCAATTAGCACCAGTAGTGTCTCCTTGTACTCTCACCTACACTGAATGTCATCATTCTCTTTTTAATTTTTGCTAGTTCCTTTGGGTAATCATTTTTACATTACTAGTGAGGCTGTATATGATCTTTCCAGCTAGCTGGGATTCCGTGACCAGGGATCGAACCCACCCCCACCATCCACCCACATTGGGAGCATGGAGTCTTAATTAACCATTGGACCATCAGGAAAGTCCCTCCAACTAGCTTTCAAACTTTTCTAGGGCAAGGGTTGAAATCTTCTACCACCTTCATATCTAAATATTTGCTAAATGAATGAATGAGTGCTGCCAGAGCATTCCTGCTGTTGGGTAAGGCTGAAGAAAGGATGAATAAGGTAAGTGTGTGAGAAGTTAAAGAAAGCAGAAGTTGCTCAACGTGTGTGTGTGTGAAATTAGTAAAGGAACTCTTTTTTCCTGTTGTTTGTCTTCTCTTCTGTGTGAGGTAGGATAGTGAGGTGGTTAAGAATCCAGGCTCTGGAAGCAGGTTTCGTGGATTCATAGCTGTGCAACATTGGGCAGTTTACTTAATCTTTGTGTTTCAGTTTCCTTATTTGTAAAATAGAGAATAGTAGCACCTTGCTTACAGGGTTGTTGAATGGATTAAATTATTCCTGGTAAATTGTGCAGAATAGTGCTGGACACTCAATATATGCTGCTGTTATGTTAATTATTATCGTTCCCTTCTGCATATGCAGTATTTGAGCATCTGTGATGAGTGTCTGGAAGGTGAGAAATGCAGACAAAGTTGAAAAGGACTCTTATCTTGAAGAAGCTTACAGACTTCAGGCTTCTTTAGGGGAGTGGAAAAACATTTTGATAACCTGGATCATAGGGTGGGATTGCAAGGATATAATTGGTGAGTTAAATTGTCCCCACAATCAGTGAGAAAGAATTTCGAAGGCTAACTTAAGGAATTTGGAATTTTTTTTTTTTTTGGCTGCACTGTGTGACCTGTGGGATTTTAGTTCCCCAACCAGGGATTGAACCCAGGCCCCTCAGCAGTGAGCATGCCTTATCCTAACTACTGGACCACCAGGGAAATCCTGGATTGATGGATTTACAACTGGATTGGATTTGCATTTGAGGCCAACCATTTTAAAAGCAGTGTAGACTGGATGGGAGGGAGGCTGGAAGGTGTTGGTAATGAAGGATGATAAGGTTCCAAAATGAGGAGTTGCCTGTATGACTAGGGGAGAAACATTTGATTTGAGAATCATTTAGGGAATAGAATTAAGAGTGGTAATTGTTCAAGAAGTAAAGGGCGGTTCACAGAAAATACAGGCCTCGGGCAGCCTCTTCAGTGTCATAGAGATGGTCTGGAAGGCAAACTCCAGAGGCAAATGCAGTTAACTACTTTATAGAATCACACTTTATGAAGGAAATGATATTTTAATAGCTAAAAGATAGGACATGATCTCAGAATAAAGCATAGTTCTCTAATACTTAACCTTTGGAAAACTCACTGCAGCCTCCTCCCCCTTCTTTTTCATCTTGCTATAGACTTGTCCGTAGACCAGCATTTGGGAATAGCTTCCCATGTGGGGTGGTGGTAAAGAAGCTGCCTGCCAGTGCAGGTGACTCAGGTTCAATTTCTGAGTCAGAAGGGGCCTCTGAAGAAGGAAATGACAACCCCCTCCAGTATTCTTGCCTGGAGAATTCCATGGACAGAAGGGAGCTAGGCGGGCTACAGTTCATGGGATGGCAAAGAGTTGGACACGACTAGCATGCATGCACACAGAGTAGTCTAATTACATCCTTTTGCAAATAAGAAAACAGGACCAAAGTTACATAGCTTCAAGTCAGTTCAGACTAGAATCCAGGTCTTCACAGGTACTCTAGTCTTTTTTCCTTAGTCTGTGCCGTGATCTTCTGATCTAAATTTGGTTTTCCATTTATGAGGTATCGACTGGCTTTTGGTTCCAGCGATTAATCTCAGGTGTGTTTAAGCATCTAGGTTCCATGCCAATAGAACCCAAGATCAAGCTATGATCTAGATCATGGGTTTACATAGAAGTAGCAGCCAAGAAGTCTTTAAGACTTTTCACTCTGTTCATTTATTAGACTTACTCCCAAATAGGTTGAGATTGAGTGTTCATAGTCAGTTGACTGGCAGTTCTTAAGTATAAATAGCATGTGTAAATCTATATTTCTAACTTCTTAATATGTCTGAAAAATTTTGAAATATTGCGCTAAATATGCTACTTCATACTAGAAAAGCCTAGGAAGACATAATCAGTTAAGACATTCTAAATTATTTCCCCTCGGCAGCCATCAGCAGTTTGTTTTCAACTCCAGTTAACTGAATTCAACATATTATCATATAAATTTGGGAGACAGTCCTTTGATCTAAATTTATAGTCAATAGTAACTTCCTGGCAATTTAGTGGTTAAGACTCCACGCTTCCTATGCAGGGGGCTTGGGTTCAATCCCTGGTAGGGGGACTAAGATCTCGTATCCCTCACAGCAAAAAATATAGTATAATCTGCAGAAAGATTAATTATGGCTTGAGATTTACAGAAAGATAATATTGAAAATGGCTGGCTTGCAGATGAAACAGTTGTGCTCCAGTGTCAGAGTCTAACTTAGGTTTGTGAGAGTGTGAGAACAACCCAAGATGCTCTTTCAGGGCTGAGCACCCGAGTGACAGGCATGCTGAAGATGATGGCGAGGCTGGAGAAGAGGTGAAGCAGCCTCGAGGAGTCCTTGTGGGGATTGCTTCCCCTCAGGGCATGCACATTCCCAGGAAATGAGAGAGATTTGGGTGTGTTTAGAAAGTAGGTAACCCACTTCCCCCCAATTTAAAAAAAAAATCTTGCTTTAGGTGGAAAGGGAGTGGCTTGTGAAGTCTGTTACTGTACTTTTAATCTTCTCACCACAGCAGTGGTATCTTTCTTAAGCTACTTTTTGTGACCAGAAAAGTGGTAGGGCTTGGCCCCATTTTGTCTTTGGCTGACTAGAGCTCTCTTTCTTATTGATATGCTTGTATTAATGATACCAACGTTGGAAGAGCTCCGAAAAGACCTATCTGGATTCCTGGCCAGAGTGTTACTAGACTTTGTGTGCTGCGGGAAAGGAAGTATTCCCGTACAGGGGGATTATTAAACTTGGGGGTTCTGCAATCACTTTAGGATTTGAGAGTATAAGGAGAAAACTTATTAATGATCAGTTTCAACCTTATTTTATTTTTGAAGAAATAAGTTTACATGGAAGGAGGAGCTTATTGGGATGTACATAGTTTTTTAAATTGGCAAGTTTACAACCATTGTCTTACTACTGGCTTAGTATTCTTTCTATGATACCATTTAATTGTTGAAACATTTCATACTTTAAAAATTAGACCACAATTATAGTACTAGCTTTTGAGAGGAGTTAGGAAGAAACACTTGAATGTTTTTATAGCCAGTGAATAATATAATTAATATTAGGGATGATGGCACTTGAGAAAACCAGAGAGTAAAGAAAGGTGTATTTGTGTGTTTCTAAATTGGAGGCTATTTTTCAACTTTGCAGTATCAAGGTAATTCAAACTGGGTTATTATTTACATTTTTGTCTCTCAGTTATGATAATCTGTCCACTGTTGGGAGTGTGTGGTCCCCCATGCACTTAAACTACCCAGTGATCATCTCCAGATGCAGTAGATAGTCATTGACTCCAGGAGTTGAACTTTTGGGTACCTGGTTGTGAACGTTACATTGGAGTGTGAACTGGTTTGCATGTTGTTGCTTTTGGTTTCTGCAGGTTTTGTAGTGCATCCCTGAGCATGAGCGCAGAATGAAGCGACGTTTGGATGACCAGGAGTCACCGGTGTATGCGGCCCAGCAGCGTCGGATTCCTGGTAGTGCAGAGGCTTTTCCTCACCAGCACCGGGTGCTTGCCCCTGCCCCTCCCGTGTATGAAGCGGTGTCTGAGACCATGCAGTCAGCCACAGGGATTCAGTACTCTGTGACTCCCAGTTATCAGGTAAGCTGGAGCCCAGCAAGGGACTGGGGTGAAGGAAGAACACTGGTGATTCATCCAGTTGCAGAGTTTTTATTAAATGTTCAGGTATTAAAAATCTATTTATGGGATATATGTAAGGTATTAAAAGTAATGTAAACAATGTACACTTGTGTATTTACCACACACATTTTTTTAGAGTGTTGTTGTAACCTTTGAAGTTCATTGTGTCTTTCCCTGGTCCCTTTTGCTTTCCTATCCCTTTAGAGGTAGCCACTAATCTAAACTGTACTTATTGTTTCCATGACTTCCCTTAGTGTTCTAAAGTCTTTCTTCTCACTGGTTGAAGTGTAGTTGGCTGACGGTGCTGTGTTGGTTTCTGCTGTACAGCTCAGTGAACCAGTTGTGTGTGTACATGCATCCACGCTTTAGCTTCTTTCCCCACGCAGGCCAGTACAGAGTATTGACTAGAATTCCCTGTGTTATATGAAACCATTTTATTTATACATACAGACAATAAAATTGTTTAGTTTGGGTATTTTTGAACTTGTATCTAAAGTAAAAATGTATATTTTCGTCTTGGATTCATTTTTTTTTAACCCATTCAGTGTGGTTCCTAAGACTTACCCATTTTCATATATGTGACCAATTAAGTAGAATTTTCACTCGGTTATGAATTACATGAATATATTCAATTAATTTATCCATTCTTCTGTTGATAGAGTATCAAGCTGTTTCCAGACTTTTCCTGTTAGACAGGAGCTGCCGTGAGTGTTCGCAGATTTTCCTAGTACAGTAGTACTCACAGTGGCAATCCCTGGCAAGATAAGCTTGCACCAGACTATGAGTCGGTGCACTACATATTTTATCAAGAAGGTTTTGCTATGGAAATAAAAAAAGGCAGTGGAATAAAGCAGTGTATTTATTAGTGAAGTAGTTGGTTTGCATTCTGGTGCAAGCTGCTTATTTTTTCAGACCATTCTGCAGGTCTGCTTATTTAACTTCTATGCAGAGTACATCTTGAGAATTGCTGGGCTGTAGGAAGCACTAGCTGGAATCAAGATTGCTGGGAGAAATATCAATAACCTCAGATATGCAGATGATACCACCCTTATGGCAGAAAATGAAGAAGAACTAACGAGCCTCTTGATGAAAGTGAAAGAGGAGAGTGAAAAAGTTGGCTTAAAGCTCAACATTCAGAAAACTAAGATCATGGCATCCGGTCCCATCACTTCATGGCAAATAGATGGGGAAACAGTGGAAACAGTGGCCGACTTTATTTTTTTGGACTCCAAAATCACTGCAGATGGTGATTGCAACCATGAAATTAAAAAGTGCTTGCTCCTTGGAAGGAAAGTTATGACCAACCTAGACAGCGTATTAAAAAGCAAAGACATTACTTTGCCAACAAAGGTCCGTCTAGTCAAGGCTATGGTTTTTCTAGTAGTCATGTATGGATGTGAGAGTTGGACTATAAAGAAAGCCAAGCACCGAAGAATTGATGCTTTTGAACTGTGGTGTTGGAGAAGAGTCTTGAGAGTCCTCTGCACTGCAAGGAGATCCAACAAGTCCATCCTAAAGGAGATCAGTCCTGGGTATTCATTGGAAGGACTGATACTGAAGCTGAAACTCCAATACTTAGGCCACCTGATGTGAAGAGCTGACTCATTTGAAAAGACCATGATGCTGGGAAAGATTGAGGGCAGGAGGAGAAGGGGACAACAAAGGATGAGATGGTTGGATGGCATCACCGACTCAATGGACATGGGTTTGGGTACACTCTGGCAGTTGGTGATGGACAGGGAGGCCTGGCGTGCTGCAGTTCATGGGGTCGCAAAGATTAGGACACGACTGAGCGACTGAATTGAACTGAACTGCAGGTCTGAGGACATAGTAGGAAGCTTGAGTGTCTAGGAGAGGGTTTGCTGGGCCATAGGATACATACATCTTCACCTTTAGCAGGTAACGTCAAATTGTTTTTCAGAGCTGTCCCAGTTTATTTCTGTTTCCTCCAGCACTGTATATTCCTGTCATTGCATATCCTGATCAACACTGATCATTCATCTCTTTTCTGTTCACTCTTTTTTGCAAAAATATAAGAAATTTATGTTTTTCCCTTTTTAATTATGAAAGTAAATGTCATCGTTTAAAAAAAAAAGGATATAATGTGACTTCTTCCTCTGAACCCTCAGACTTAACCCCATTGGGTGCATTTCTCGGGTATTCAGAGTTTTCTCTGCATATGCAGGCATGTTTATTTACTTTTCTAATTATCTAGATGCACTTCTCTCTTTACATAATTTAGGCCATACAGTGTATACTGTTCTTTCTTTTCACTTAATATGTAGTGGACAACTTTGCACTTGAATATATGTATGCTGCTGCTGCTGCTGCTAAGTTGCTTCAGTCGTGTCTGACTCTGTGCGACCCCGTAGACGGCAGCCCATCAGGCTCCGCTGTCCCTGGGATTCTCCAGGCAAGAATACTGGAGTGGGTTGCCATTTCCTTCTCCAGAATATATGTATGGATCCAAGTAATTAAAAATATATATATATTTATTTACTCATCTGCTCCAGGTCTTAGTTGCAGCATGCGGGATCTTTAGTTGTGGCATGTGAACTCTTAGTTGTGGCATGTGGGATCTAGTTCTCTGAGCAGAGATTGAGCCCGGGCCCCCTGCACTGGGAGCTTGGTGTCTTAGCCACTGGACCACCAGTATACATCCCAAGTAATTTTTAAAGAAATCATTGCATATATAATATTCCATTCCAGGTCAGTCAGAACCATAACTTATGTAACTAGTCTAGAGAGGCACAGGTTGGGCTGGCACAGGAGTTCCCTGGCAGTCTGGTGGTTAGAATTCTGGGTTTTCACTGCTGTGGCACGGGTTCAGTCCCTGGTCAAGGAGCTTAGCCCCTGCAAGCCATGTGGTGCAGCCAGAAAAAATAAAGTAAAAATGAAAAAATAAAAAGGTTTGACTGGTACTGGTAATATAAATTGGTTTAATCTTCCTTGAGAGCGATTTGATAGTTTGTATCAGAGTTGTTATTTTTTACCTAGCAATTCCATATCTAGGAATTATAAGAAAACAGTCAAGAAAGAGGGAAACCTGGATGAAGTAGGAAATGGTAATTCTTTAGGTGTCACTCCCCCACTGGAGCCCGCCTTGAAGCAAAATAGTGCCTTCCTATGGGGCCAGGTAGGGCAGTCAGAGGACTGCTACAGATCAGATCGCTAGATTAGGACTTGGAGGAAAGAAGAGTAGTGTGTTTTCCTTGGCTGATTACTTTTGTCTGAACTAGTTCACGACTTTCTCCTACACCTGGGATAATTACATTTATTCCTATACTAGAAAGTATAACGTGCTCTTATAAAACCAGCCGTCACAAATATTTGTAAATGCTAGTTAAGTCTTACAAAAACCCGTTCAGTATATGCATGTTGTAATATAAAAAGCTCAGAAACATATAACTCTTCTTACAAGTATTAGAACTTTTCGAATCATCTAAATAGTTTCTTTTTACTCCTAATGTTTATTGTTTCTGTGGATTTGTAAATAGTTGCTCTATTTCCCACCTTCTGCTCTGCCCAGGGTAGTCTTTGTAAATCTGTGGGGACTTGGGGAAAAAAACATTCTTAAGTTGTAGTACTTAGTTTACATTGTTTTAAAGTGTCATGTTATTTAGTCGCCTTACCTTGGAGATGTGGCATATCAGGTGTATTGTCCTTAGTTGTTTTCTGTAGTGATTAAAGTTCTGAAATAGGAACATTTTTAAAGCTTTGGAAATTTTATATAACACTTTTTGCAATAGAGATAGAAGGAAATGGGCTTGTACTTTTATTTTAACCCTAAACTTTTAAGAGGACAAAAGGGAATAGATAAGAAATATGTTTCATGTTAGACCACCGACAGAAAATTTAAAAGTTTTTTATTTTAAAAGTAGCAAGTAAGGGGAATTCCCTGAGTTCTAGTCCAGTGGCTCGAGACTTGGAGCTTTCACTCCAGGAACAAATAATAATATACAGAATAAATAAAACAAAATAAAAATATTCTCTAACCCTACCGTCATAAAATAAAATGGTCACATTTTACTATATATTTGTTGTCTAGGATTTAAAATTTTATTGTATTTTTTTCTGAATGTTAATTTTTTTTATTCTAGTATAGTTGATTTGCAATGTTGTGTTAGTTTCAGATGTACAGCACAATGTATGTGTGTGTGTGTGTATAGGATTCTTTTCCATTACAGCTTATTACCAGATCCTGAGTATAGTTCCCTGTGCTATACAGTAGGTCTTTGTTGGTTATCTGATTTATATATAGTATGTGTATATGTTAATTCCAAACTCCTGATTTATCCTTAGTGTATTATATATACTGCTTTGTGTAATAGGCTTTAAAAAATTATCTAAAAGTTTAAATCCATATGCAACACATGAATACATTCAGTTTATGGATTGTGAACATTTTTAAGTGTTAAAATATTTGCCTGCCTATCAGTGCTATTCAAACTGTGGTCCACAGATGGTTGATACGAATACTTTCATACTAGTCTGTAATGAGATAAGAACAGAAATGGAGTGTTTAGAAACTTCTTTAGCAATTGGACATTGTAATTTTATGTCTGTAAAACCTTGTAATAAAAAATAGGGGCTTATGTATTTTTATCTCACATTATATATAGTAATTCATTTTTATTGTATTTCATAAAAGTAGTAGTCCATGAAGGATCAGAACTTAAGAAACAAGAAAAACTGGTCCTTCGCCACAGATAGTTTATACCGAGCTATATAATTTTTAATAGCTGTAGAATTCTGCTATAAGATGGGTGGGCTCTAATTTATTTCACCAATTCTCTTTTGTGGGAAATTTGGGTTTCTGGTAATCTTTTCAGTGTGTGTGTTCTTTGGAGGTGTTTGGGGAAGAATGCACAAGCCTTGAAGCTTCTCATCAGTGTTTTGTCTGTTCTAGGTTTCAGCAGTGCCGCAGAGCTCTAGCAGTCATGGGCCCGCCATCGCAGCGGTGCATAGCAGCCATCATCACCCCACAGCCGTGCAGCCCCATGGAGGCCAGGTGGTCCAGAGTCACGCTCATCCAGCTCCACCAGTTGCACCAGTGCAGGGACAGCAGCAGTTTCAGAGACTCAAGGTGGTATTCCGCCCCTTCCGTTTCTCTCTTAGCAGGCATCATTGACTTCAGCTTGTTACTAGTGGTGTTACAGCTGTTTACAGTAGGCTGGGGGGTGAAGGACAAGAAATCTTATTTTGTTTTTGTTTTGAAACCTATTTAGATTTCCTGTCTTAGCACCTTGTGCCTGATCCAGAGAATACATTCAAGAGATGTTTTTGGAATGAATGTGTGGTGTTCAAACGTTCCAGGATTGAGGAGCTATTTTCATATGAAATAAAGTCCATTTTTTGGATGCCTGCTTTTGAACTCTTTAGTTCTTAGCATGGAATAAGGTTTTATTAACATACACATGGTTGACTATAGTCCTGTATGGTAAATGGACCCAAGTATTATGGTTTAATCTTCTTATTCTTTATGACTAGCTGAATTGGCTAGCATCATCAAGTCCATCCTCAGTAAATCACATGCTCCTTTCAGGAAACCTTTATGAAGTTTGGGAAAGGCTATCGTTGTGAGTAAAAAGTCAGTGTTTTCATCTGATCTACTGAGTGTATGCTGTAGGTTTTCAACACTTTGAAATTCATGCATCCGTGGAGAAATGAAACTTTCATTTCCAGCTAACCTTCTCTCTCTGTTTAGTTGAGTGTTACTTTTCCAAATGTGTGATTATGTTAGTAAGTTTTCCAGATTTCTTTTTTCCCCCTAGTTTTTATATAAAATTTGAAATCAAGTGCAAGAAGTATAAAACTGAAGACCTATAAAGAGATAAGATGTTGTATCTTTATTTGGTCATACAATTGTAATTATATCAAGTAGCTTGCAAGTAGGAATGAACAATGTATCCTTAAAGGACACATCTGTGTGTAGCAGATATTTCATCTCTTTTTTTGGTACTTAATCTAGTTCTCCCTGACTCCTGCCCTCATTGTTTGGGCTGTCAAGAACTTTTTAACATTGGCCTAAAGAAATTAAATGTTACGTAAATAAAAGCACACCAAAGCTAGAGGGATTTTGTACAATTTACTCTGTATATTAGCTTAAGTAATTACGAGTTGACTACGCATAAACATAGTCCTAAAGAGAGTAGAAATTATTTGGGCCTGAAACTTTACTCTGGGCTCTGTGTTTGGGAAAATATTTGTAAGCTATATCAATGTTTTCCTTAAAACATTTTTACTCTCTGTTTGTAGAGTGGTGACTGTATACCAAAATGTATTATTGTTACAAACTTAGCACTTCACCGAGTCCTGAAAAAAATTTTTAAGTTGGTTTGGTGTGACTAAATTCCATATTAATACTGTATTTAGCAATTGATGCCTTAATGTTGCAAAAGCACTTATAACTTACTTATTAAACTAACAAAAAATATACATTTATTTCTATATCCTTTTTCCAGTCAGCCGTGTCAAAGCATGGCACCTATTTTATTCTCCTTCCTCACTTGGCTACAAGTATACAGAGTGCTTTGTATGCTTTATAGGTGCTGTCAAGGAAGCAAGAAAGGGCTTTAGAGTTGGGGTTATAGAGTGAGTCACAGGTTGAGTTAGGTTTTCTTGTTCTGTTCTCTTGGTTACAAGCTCTTGAATGTGATTCCTGGACATAATAACTTGTTGAATTTCCTTTCTAACAAGGAGAGGTAAAATGGTTTCTTGTGCCTCCATGTAATTTCATTTAATTTTCTCACATCGCTTGCCATTTTTGGATCAGTCTTAAAATGTTTTACAAGCATTTGAACCAACTTCAATAAACCATTTATATTCTATAATAAGGAAGTGTTCAGTGAGAACTCTTAGCTTATTTCATGCATCGACATTGTCTATACTTCTTTGTCTTTGGCAGATTAATGACAAGGAAGATTTGAATAATTATTTGTTGAATGCCAGCGGCGTACATATTTAGCAAGTTCTGTTTATAGTTATTTGCTTGTCTCCCCAACAACGTCGTGAACTCCAGGAGGTTGGGAACCTTACTAATAAATGCCTGTTGAAGTGATCCAGGAAGATGCATCAGCAGACTCTTAAGACCCGCCCCACATGCCTCCTTAAACCTGTAGCTTTCAAATGATTCCTTCCAAGTTGTGTTCTTCTAAGTAATGATTTCTAGAACTGTATACATGCTTTGATAAAAGAGTTGTACTATACTAATTTTTAAACAGTGGTTCATTATGACCTGTACCTTTTTCTTCCAGACACACAGACATCACGTATACTTTGCTTCTTCAGGTTTCAGCACTTTTTCTCTTTGTGTATTTATTGTATTACACGGTAGAGTGCTTGTTTTTGTTTCTTATTTTTTGTATGTTTATTTTTGATAACTCTTCTGTTGTGACTGTGAATACGATTCTTAAATATCTTCCAAAATCTTTCCCTTCTGCAAACTTACTGAGTTTTAGGTTCCATCAGTTTGGTCACTAATGAAACATTTCAATATGGAAAATTCTGAATATTGAATTTCAACAAAAATTGTCATGTTATTTATAAAGTACCAAAAGACCAACCTCCAGTGAGTTGGTATCGACCAGGTATACACACAGTGCTCTGGCAACACAAATGCTCTTGTTAACCATGGCTATAGTGGAAGTTTGGGCAACTCTTGAGCTACTACTCTTTAATGGCTTATTTGATCATAAAGATTCTGTTTCTAACATGTCACAAGAGTAGTGCTTGTCAAATCAGATGTTTACTTGTGAAACTTTCCTAAACTTGCTGTTATATAGAATTAAAAATAATCCCACAGTATGTAGGATACACCTAGTGGGCAGTTCCCTTAGATATCTCCTGAGTAACTAAAACTCAAGTTGTCCTAGATCACACTTGTAACTTTCTGGCCCTTCAAACTTATTCCTCTTTGTGAATGCCCACATGGTGTATAATTTAGTGAATGCCTCCTCTGCCTTATCTTCCATGTACAGTCAGCCAGCCCCCAAACCCTGTCACTTCTATCTCCTAAAAAGCTTTTGAGTCTGTCCAGTTCTCTCTTTGTTTGGTCAGTACTGTAATTTATGCCACTCCTGTTCACACATGAGTTAACCTTATAGCATGACTGGTTTTCCTACCTTCTTTTCATCATCTGTTTTTCCTGCACCAACTCGTTCTCAGTACTGTAGCCAAATTGATACACTAAAGTGCAGATGATAAAAATCTCAATTGCTTTCTAGATCTAAAAATCTAGATCCTTTTAGGGTCTAGATCTTGCATCGTCTCCTGTGTTATCTATCATCACTCTTCCTACCACCACTTCTTCTTTTCACCACAGATCCTCTAGCCAAACTAAACTGTTTTCACATTTCCATATATACCAGATGGTGTTGCGTCTGCAGTTTAGCCCATGCTGCTTCCTCTGACTTTCTTCATGGGTCTTCATTTTTGCTAACTTGTACTCATCCACAGGACTCAGTTTAGACACCATTTCTTTAGGAAGCCCTCTGGTATGTCCCCACAGGTTGGTTGGTTGGTTTATTTTCTTGTGTGTGGAGGGGTTCCCTTCCCATGTGCTCTCTGGGCATTTGGTGATTGCCCACTTTCCCACTGTGTTATTATTCCCAACTGGATGTGGAATGAACTTCTGTACAGCAGGGCATACCGTGGCTTATTTATCATTAATTCCTTAGGACCTCACATTGGGCCTGGCCTAGCATGTTGTTGCTTCTTAGTAAATATTTGTGAAATGAATAAGTGAATGACGTATGGATGTGATTATTCTTCACTAATAATTCTATGCAGAACTATTCAAAGCAAGGTTACAGATTTTATGAGTTAATTTTTATTTTAAGCTTGAGTTATATTACTGGTACCCATGTTAATTTTTAGTGTTTTTAATGTATGTTTACTATATGTTTCTATTTCATTTAATATGCTGATTTTATTTAGGTATAAATCAGTCTTTTAGAAGTAATTCTTGGCTGGCTTTTCTCTTAATAACCTTGAGATTTGTTCCTGCCTCAGGTGGAGGATGCACTCTCCTACCTTGACCAAGTGAAGCTGCAGTTTGGTAGTCAGCCTCAGGTCTACAATGACTTCCTTGACATCATGAAGGAGTTTAAATCTCAGAGGTAAAAGATACATGTAGTTGTACTTGAGAATTTTGCTTGTTATTTTGGTTCTGGAAGGAGGATATAGCTTATTCTCATTTGCTGAACGATAAAGGGCTCTTTGGAGGGGGTTGTGCTTTTATTTCCATGGGTCATGTTTTTGTTTTATATATTGTTATATAAAAATTGAAGGCCCAACACCTTTATTTTCTGCATATTGATACATTTTTCTTAGTACTTAATCTCAGTCAGGGAAGTAAACTGGTAATGATTAGGCTACTTGCTTTTTGGATTAACTTAAGATACCCTAATATTCTGGCATGGTTCACTATTATAAAAGAGTAACTCATCTGAACAATGTATATAGATACACGATAACTTATACTGGTGTATCAGGGGTTGGATCTTGCATGGGAATTGGAGTTGAAGACTTACTGCCTAAGTATTTGCTTCATGGGACTGTTAGCATACTTGAATGTCTATTCTAACCAAGCCTCTTTGGTTATGAAGATAAATGGCTTTGAATTTCAGAGGTCTTTGGGTGTGGTTAATTTTGTAATATTCAGGTTGATTTTTATTTTCCTATATAGAGAACCTAGTGGAATGTGAATTTTGTCTTGCCAGGGTGCTTTGTCAAGCTTGCAACTTTAATATTTGTGTTTTTTTTTTTTTTTTTTTTAAATCAGCATCGACACTCCAGGAGTGATTAGTCGTGTGTCCCAGCTGTTCAAAGGCCACCCTGACCTAATCATGGGCTTCAATACCTTCTTGCCCCCTGGCTACAAGATTGAGGTGCAAACCAATGACATGGTGAATGTGACAACTCCTGGCCAGGTTCATCAGATCCCAACCCATGGCATCCAGCCCCAGCCTCAGCCACCACCCCAACATCCTTCCCAGCCTTCAGCCCAGTCAGCCCCAGCACCTGCCCAGCCAGCTCCTCAGCCCCCACCTGCCAAAGTCAGCAAGGTGAGCACTTGGAAAACTCTGCACCATGTGAAATGCATCCCTAGAAAGCACCCTCCTTTGACATTTTCCCTTCGTATATAAGGCTTAGATAGATAACACAAGTTAAAGTTTCATCAGAGAAGATGCAAGTCACATTCCTATAAAGTGGCTCACATTTACACACCACATAGTTATATATCTGTTTAGGTCTGTACATCAGCAACCTGCATGGACTCTCTTGCCCCCAACTTCTGCTGTTTGAACCCATGAGCATCCCAAGAAGTGACAGCTTTGTGTAATAGTACTTTGATAACACAGGCAGAAACGGTCAGCTTATGATCAGATTACACTGTTTTCTGTGTGGTCATCATTTTACAAAAGTTACTCTGTTTACCAGATTAGGCCATATCAAGCTAAGCAGAAGATCTTGATGATGATGATGATGATGAGGTGTTCTTAGTACAGAACTCTACTGATACAGTAGCCATGAGTCACATATGGCTATATTTAAATTTAAATTAATTAAAATAAATTTAGTTTTTCAGTTGCACCAGCTACATTTCAAGCGCTCACTGGTTTCATGTGGCTAGTGGCTATTGTGCAGAATAATGCAAATAAAGAACATTTCCATCACCTCAGAGAGTCTGCTGGGCAGAGCTGGTTTAGAAGACTTTTTTATGTGGCATTAACTGCAGCAATTGAATTGTCTTTTTTGACATTAAAGATCTATGTAGAATAAGGTTTTTTTCCTATTCTGTTTGCACCTGTTAAGCAAGGAAGCTTAAAAATTGCGTATTAAAATTCTTCCCTGTAATTGGAGACGTCGCCCACTTTTAAGATTGTGTTTAGAAAATTTAAGGCTGGAATTTTTGTATTAGAATGTGTGAACCCTCTGCTCTTGCCACCCCTGCTCAGTGTGATTTGAGCTGGGCTAAGATGGCCTAGCCAGAGTGAATAAAGTATATATGTTAATCAGACACCTTGTTTCTCTTTACTTTGAACTTTCTTTCCTGTGTTAAACCATCTGTATTCCTGAGGAGAATAAAGACTTTTTTCTTTTTAGCCTTCCCAACTACAAGCACATACTCCAGCCAGTCAGCAGACTCCCCCACTCCCACCATACGCGTCCCCACGTTCTCCACCTGTCCAGCCTCATACACCAGTGACAATCTCGTTGGGAACAGCCCCGCCCTTGCAGAACAATCAGCCTGTGGAGTTTAACCATGCCATCAACTATGTTAATAAGATCAAGAACAGGTTCCAGGGCCAACCAGACATCTACAAAGCGTTCCTGGAGATTTTGCACACATATCAGGTAAGACAGTTGCCCTTTCAGCCTGTCTTAACCAGGTTGCCTTCTGGGGACAACTAGTCTGAGAAGAACTAGTTATTGTGGACACAGTTGTGTCCACTAATTCTTACTGGTAGTTAATCAGTTAGAAATTGTGATGTGTGTTTGTAAAGCCAGTTTGATTTACCTGACTTTAATTGCCTTATAGCAGCCAGTTAGGACTTTTAAAGTCACTGCTCTGTGAAACAGTGCTATTTATCTGGAAGTTTAAAGAATGATTTGTGTAATATAGTTAAAGTACAATAGAAGGAGAAATTTCTCTAATATTTTGTGTTTTATCAGTCGGTAGTGATCCCCTGAGCATTCACATATACTGCCCTGGTTTTCAAAAGGAATTGTCAGCCACCATCTTCCACTTCTTTCTCAACTTCAAAGCTTGAAGCCAAAAACAGGTGCTAAGAACATAGACTTTCCTCTTAACTGCAATCCAAATAGATAACATACAAAGCCCCTACCAGGCTTCTCAGAAAGTGTGCAAAAGCAGGTCATTCAAAACAGTGCCCCTTTAATATGATCTCTTCCCATTTGCAATTTCCTATCAGAAAGAGCAGCGAAATGCCAAGGAAGCTGGAGGAAACTACACTCCAGCGTTGACTGAGCAGGAGGTGTATGCCCAGGTGGCTCGTCTTTTTAAAAATCAGGAAGATCTGTTGTCAGAATTTGGACAGTTCCTACCAGATGCCAACAGCTCTGTGGTAAGTTATGTAGAGGAACTACACAATTGAGAATGGTTGTGAGAAGTTAGGAAGCTGGAATCAGAAGGATACTCTTTCGAAATAACTTGCTTTGATAAGAGCACTCATCTCTTTCATGTGTTCTTAATTAGCTTTTAAGCAAAACAACTGCTGAGAAGGTCGATTCCGTGAGAAATGACCACGGAGGCACGGTGAAGAAACCTCAGCTGAACAACAAGCCGCAGAGGCCCAGCCAGAATGGCTGCCAGATTCGCAGGCACTCTGGAACGGGGGCCACCCCTCCAGTGAAGGTGAGGAGGTCGCAACTGCTCATTGTGACTTTCAGGAACGGTAGTAGCAGACAGTGCACAAGGCTGACGCTTGGATCCTGGATATTTGAAGTTGGTTGGTGTGTGTCACAGAAACTCAGTGCAAATCTTTTTATCTGGCTTTGAGAAGGAATGTTAGACTACTAATTGCTCCGATTACTTTTGAGTTCTTACAGGTTTTCTTTATAGTTTCTCCCTTCTTTGCTGTTAGCTCTCATCTGTTTCTTTGTTTCTTGCCAAGGGTTTCTGAGACTTAATTTTTCCTACCTTGTACTAAGAAAGAAGCTGATTAAATTGATAATTGTTTCAAAATAAGTCAGTGCTCTCTGAGGTCCTCTTGTGAGTAAAGTGCAAATGCTTTGTGGGATCTCCTTGGTCTAGAGGCCTATCCTGCCCAAGGGTCTTTGTTGGGTTGCCAGATCTTATCTGCATCATCTTAATCTCCAAGGAAGGATCTTGGGGGGGTGCAGCAGAGGGTGGTCTTAAACTCCTGTTAGTGACTTATCATGGTGCTCCGTGTTAGGGTAAACACTGATGCAGAGAGCTGAGCCCACTCTCACCCTCGTTGATGTGGGGCAGCAGTGCTAGGGAGTGGGCTCTGTGTATGTACTGAATATTGTTTCAGTGAATTCTGAAGCTGTATATGATGTTGAAGAGATAGACGTGTCTTCAGAATTTAAAGAGTAACAAAAACTAGTGGAATATCTTATGGGAAGAAGTGACTGGTAAATAAGCAAATAACCACTAAGACTGACCTGTAAGGTGTTGATACTTTGGAAGGACTGTTGAAATATTTTTCAATGTTTGTAATGGTTTCTCGTTTTGAAAGCCAGCTGAGCATAGTAATCGTGTATGTTTCTTTACTTTAGTAAGGAATTTTAGTAATACGAATAGCAAGAATCAGGTCAGCAGATAGTCGCCAATCTTGGTCTCCTCCCACACTTGATTACGCGCAGGTGGAAATCCTATATTGGGAGGTTAGGATTCCCTGTCTGCCTTTTCCTTAGGCAGTATAGGCAGAGGCTGTGACTCCTAAGAGAATGCAGTCCATAGTGGCAAAGGTAAATGTGCTGCTTTTCCCAGAATGTGCATTTCTTCACAGGCATTTGAGAGGTGATTTCTTTATAGTAAATTATCTGCCTGGAGTTATATATGATCTATTCATTTGCTTTAAAAGAGCAAGCTTAAATTGGTCTGAGTGGATATTACTGACAAGGTAGTTATTCCTTCTGTTAGGAAAATAAACTTTTTTTTCATGATTTTTTCAGTTGAGCCATTTAAAGGTAAGGGTTAAAGATTGATTACTGTGTATTCCAGATATTTTTATAGCCTCTTCTGCCTCCACAGCTAGGAAAATAAAACAATAGCATTTGGTTTCTAATAAAGTTACTTTTAGCCCATGGAAAAAAGTAAGGATATTAATTCTAACATCACAGTAATGCTGTGACCATTTATGGAAAGAGTTCTTGGCAAGTAGAATGACCTGTGAACCTCTGGGGGGAAATGACAGGCAATCTGAAAAATAGGGAAGATGAGTGGAAATCTTTTTAAGATGTAAAGCAAGTTAGTGACTTGAATTCTCTGATTTGTTGCAAATTATTAATCAGTGGTGGTCAGTGATGGAACCTTAGAACAGAGATGATAATAAAACTCAGGGGATTCCCTGGCAATTCAGTGGTTAGGATTCGGCCTTCTCACTGCCAGAAGCCCAGATTCAATCTCTGTTCGGGGAACAAAGATCCCACTACGGGGCATGGCCAAAAAAGCAAAAACAGAAAAGAACATAAAGCCCAGTGAAACCCTCTCTTTGACTCTTACATGTTTATATTTTTCCTTTTTTTACAGAAGAAACCCAAATTGCTCAGCCTCAAAGATTCTTCTATGGCAGATGCCAGCAAGCATGGTGTAGGAACAGAATCATTATTTTTTGATAAGGTGAGTAATAAATGAATTGGATTTGATTGAACCCGTGTCTCTCATGTCTCCTGCGTTGGCAGGTGGGTTGTTTACCACTAGCTCCACCTGGGAAGCCCTGCATCACTTTGAAAGACAATGCATTAAATTGGAAGACTCCTAATATTGGCTACTAGTGCCCAAAGAAAATCACCTTGTCCCCAAGAAGATTTTGTTTTAGAGGCATCAAGCTGGTTAGGACTTTGTACTTTCTAACGTAGATTTCAAATTGTAGTTCTTTGCCATCTTTGAGAACTGTTAGCACAACTAGAGAAATGGTAGCACTGTTTGCTCTAATTTTGTGAAATAGTTTGCAGCAAAATATAGCAGTTTGCCTTGTGGAAAAAAGCTTTACAAGAAATGCTTGATATTACTCTAAAACTATTGCGTTCCTATTGTAGATACCCAGGTGTATATAGTGAGGCATGTCAGTACACCAATTGTTGAGGACTTAAAATGACTTGTAACCTTCTCATTACTTGTGAAACTTATTGTGGTATTAAATATTGGTTCATGGGAATTCTGATTTAATTGTATGTTGTCAAAACTCCCCAGGTGATTTTTTTTTTAAGTTTTGGTTGTGCTGGGTCTTTGTTTTCATAAGGGCTTTTCTTTAATTATGAGCAGGGACTACTCTTTAGTTGCGATGCATGGGCTTCTCATTGCCGTGGCTTCTCTTGTTTTGGAGCACTAGCCCCAGAGTGCGTGGGCTCAGTAGTTGTGGCCCACAGGCTTAGTTTCTCTGAGGCATGTGGGATCTTCCCAGACTATGGATCGAACCATGTTTCCTGCACTGGCAGGCCGATTCTTTACCACTGAGCCACCAGGAAAGTCCTGCACCTCTGGGTTTTTGCAAAAGGGCAGATGATTTAGCATCTCCATGATTGGTGCCTCCTGAGTCCATGGCTCTGATCTGAACCATTTCTGAGGGCTGCCTGGGCACTTGGTGCTTTTGAGGCAAATGTAAAAGTCCAGGTCACAGCCAAAAGATGGCAAGGAAAGGGTGAGGGAGGGGGACTGAACAAGTTAATTTTTATAATAGTGATGGTGTTCGTTGTTATTGTTTTAAGGTATTATTTCTTAGACACACTAAAAAAAGTCTGGAGTTCGCTTGATAATTCAGGGAAATGATTAGTGTTGTGGGTTATTAAAATTATCAGCACTGTAAAGAAAGGAGAAATGGAGAAAGGAAACAGATCAAGTCAGAGGACAAAAGTACCTTATTTTAAAAGGTTATTAGAATTACCAGAGTTTGAAAAGAGTGTTGAAAAGAGTCTGTAAACATGCATTAGGAGAAGCAACAAAAACTTGGGCAACACTCATATGGTTCAGAGAGTCCGGCTTGTGAGAAGTAAATGTCTTATTTACTCCAGGATCTCTTTTTTTCAGAGTTTTTATTATAGGCATTTTTAAATATGTGAGATTAAAGAGAATGGTACAATGGCACCGCATGGACCCGTCGTCCAGCCTCAGCAGGTCTCAGCTCCTAGCTGGTGTGCTTGTTTCACGTGCACTCTCACCTACCCCAGGTTATTTGGAGACAAGTCTCAGATAATATATTGTTTCACCCATAAGTATTTTACTAAGTTTTCTTTCTTTTTTTAATATTTGTTTATTTGGCTGCGCCTGGTCTTAGTTGTGGCACATGGGATCTAGCTCCCTGATCAGGAATCGAACCTGGTCTTCCTTCATTGGGAGCGCAGAGTCTTAGCCACTGGACCACCAGGAAAGTCCCTAAGTTTCCTTTTTAAATGACTCCTTTTTTCAAACATAAAAATTAATACATCTAAAAAAGCCAAAATTGGTTCTTAATATCGTCAGATAACAGTTCAAGTTTCCCTAGGCTTTTAAAAGCGATCCAGGATCTCTTGATTTCTCACTTAATTATTTTTCTTTCGGTTGTCTCCATAAGGTCCGAAAGGCTCTGCGGAGTGCAGAGGCCTATGAAAATTTCCTGCGCTGTCTTGTTATCTTTAACCAGGAGGTGATCTCTCGGGCAGAGCTTGTTCAGTTAGTCTCTCCATTCCTGGGGTAAGTGGAATCAGGAGTTTGGCCCTGATGCATGATATGGAGGTGAAATAAAAGTTTGTGGGAGTATATGATAGACAAAATTAATTTGATTGTGGTGGGTCAGTTGACTCATAAAATGTTAGTGCTAAGAGAGTCCTCTGCAAAGTCTTCTAGTTCAACTTTGGAAATGAAAAAATTGGCAGACGGCGCGCTGGCCAAGACTAGTGGTCTCCTGATCCCCTGACCAATGTTGGATGTTTTACATAGACCAGTCTCTTCCAGGGTTCTAGAATCTTGACTTTGACAACCAAAGAATTATCTGAACTTTGAAACAATATTCTTGATTAGAAGGATGGCTGGTTCTTGCCTTTTTTCGGTACAGTTCTTGCGTCACTGCCTTAACTGATCTTAGAGCACTCTGTAAGAAAAGGAGAAGCCAGGTATTTAAAAGCAGTACTTCTTAGGTAAGAAGTGATAATTGTCATTGGGATTTGTCCAGAGATAGCAGAGTTCTGACTACATCAAACAGTGGTAGTCACACCTCAGCGTTACTGCATAATGCTTCTACTTGCTCACCAGTTTTTGGTTTGATTCTTTAGGAAATTCCCAGAATTGTTTAATTGGTTTAAAAACTTCCTGGGCTATAAGGAGTCTGTACATCTGGAAACCTTTCCAAAGGAACGGGCCACAGAGGGCATTGCCATGGAGATAGATTATGCCTCTTGTAAACGGTTGGGCTCCAGCTATCGAGCCCTACCAAAGAGTTACCAGCAGCCCAAATGTACGGGACGGACTCCTCTCTGTAAAGAGGTAAGGCCTTCCAGGGAAGGTATCAGCCCTGAGTCCTCAGCTTCCTCCAGAAGGGAGTAGTACCTGGAATTGGAGGATGCATACAAATGAGGAAATCAAAATCCTTTTCTGTCTTTTTTCAAAAGAAAATGTTTTGTACTTATATTGAGAACCTTTTTTTAACTATCTTTTTAAACTTGCTACAGGTGAAACTTGTAATGTTAACTGTTTCTTCCCTCCCCTAAAGTTTTCTTTTTTAATTGAGAAAGCTTAATCACCAGAAAACTTTGTTACATTGTTGTTTCAATTTATTTTCTTTTACCCAAAGGTTTTAAATGATACCTGGGTTTCCTTCCCCTCCTGGTCTGAGGACTCCACCTTTGTTAGTTCCAAGAAAACTCAGTATGAAGAACATATCTATCGTTGTGAAGATGAACGTTTTGAGGTACAAGCTCCTTTATCATTTGAAGTTTGGGGAAATGAGAGATTCGGAAAGACAGGATATCTTAAATACCAACCTGAGAGGACTGGCTTTTAAGACCAAAGAGCAAGAGGCTCATTTTCTTCTGTGGTAAATGCTTGTTGTATTTACCATGTTTTATAACTTTGTCAGATATGTTAGTAATATTTTCATGACAAATGTAACTTATCTAGGCCACTTTAGCCCTTTTAACTGAAATTAAAATATAAATAATGGGATTTTTACTCCATTTGCTGAATAATACTCCTTTGAATTTTTAATGACATTTTAAAGGTTATTGTGTCCTACGTAGTATTTAAAATCAGTATCTTAAGACCTAGTGGGCTTTCTTACAGCTATTTTAAATTACTTATCTTAAAGTGTATATTATTTTTAGCAGGTTATCTTACTAACATGGTTAGCAAACCAGTGCTCCTGTGAGAACTGGAACTCTTCTGTCATATTTCTGGTGTTGATTTGTCTCCTTTTGAAAGAAAGTTGAGTTAGGGACTTCATTTTAAAGTAGTTGGGAAGGGAAGAGCTAGAGAGAAGAAATGGGCTGGTCGAGAGCCCTGACACCAGGAGTGGGAATTACTGGAAACAGACTCAGTTCCCAGTGTCTGGTTTGCTGATATCAACAAAAAGGGAATGTTAAATGTGTCTAGAGAAGGAAAATTACATGCCTTCTTTTTAACATATTTATTATATAAAACCGACTGTCCCTGCTCTTCCTATGGATGGGAGATGTTTTGCTCCTTTTTTAACCCATACTGATTTAGCCCTCTGCCAGTTATCCCCCTTCACACTTGCTTCCTCTGCTTCTGGCATGTTTTGAATGAAGAGCCACATGTTGGTTGGTCCGCTGGGCCCCAGTGTTTATTAGGAGCTTCAACCATTTGCAGAAAACTCAGCCATGACAGATGTTAACTTCTATGGAAAGTTTTATCAAGCTGAAGAAAGCATTTCTTTTTTTTAACCTATGTTTAGTCAGTTTCAATGATGTGTTAGCAGAGATTGACGCCTGTTTTTGACAGGATATTCTTATTCTCAACTAGTATGCCTGCAGAGGAGAGGCATCAGCCTCATTTCCTGCTTGTTATTGCAGTAGTGAAGATGAAAGAAATGTGTTTATGTATGCACATGTACGTGCTGAGGATTGGATGGGATAGACTAATTTGAATCCTTTGTACATCAGGATTGGTTAATATTCCTGCAATACAGTCAACCCCTAAATCCCATTGACTTGAAAAAGACAGATTTATTTCCTCGTCATACTGCATGCGCATTGATGTTAAGCCGAAGATTCCGTTCATCAGAATTGCTTGGGGACCTGGGCTGGCAGAGTGCCACCATCATGAACAGTGCCAGTGACTATAGGGGAAGAGCTCAGATGGATCTTGCACCCTTAAATGTTCTAGCCTAGAAGTAATGGATGTTACTTTGACTCACCTGTTAACAGCTCATAGGCCAGAACTAGTTACATGGCCCTAGCTAATCTCAAGGCAGCCAGGAAGTCCAAGCCATCATTTATCATCAGTGGGGAAAGGGGGCATTAAAATTTTTGACAAAATGAATACCATAGTCCTCAAACTAGAAAATTAGGAAACACTTAAACAGAGTCATAGACCCTTGAGACTGCTCATTTTCTTTATTCTCTGTTTCTCATCTAGAAAATTTTGTGTTAAGCTTTGGAAAAAAGTTAACTCAAGGTTGCTAGTCATGTCTTTAACCAGGTTAGGGAATATTCAGTGAGAATCTAAATGGTTACGCACAGATACAACATTGAAGCCCTCAAGAAATGCTCTTATTGTTAGTAGATGTGGAACAAGACATTGAACATTTAAACATTTTAAGTTACTCTGAAAAACTTTACTCATGAGATTGATTTACTATCTTGAATGGTCTTTTTGGGATTTGGTGATAGTGATTGTTATTGTTTGTAACAGATCTGAGTAATTCACAAAAGTTCAGGGAAAAGTGCCAGTAAGGTTGCCTCCTCTTAGGTCCCTCTGGCGTGGGGGCCAGTAGTCCTCAATAACTCCACATTGGTGGTGCTAGAAGTATTAACTACTACTTTGTTGTTGTTGTTCTGTTGCTAAGACGACTCTTTGCGACCCCGTGGACTGCAGCACATCAGGCTTCCCTGTCCTTCACTTATCTCCCTGAATTTGCTCAAATTCATGTCCGTTGAGTCGGTGATGCCATCCAACCATCTCATTCTCTGTTGCCCCCTTTCTCCTGCTCTCAATGTTTCCTAGCATCAGAGTCTTTTCCAGTGAGTCACCTCTTCGCATCAGGTAGCCAAAGTTTTAGAGCTTCAGTTTCATCATCAGTCCTTTCAATGAGTATTCAGGGTTTGGATGTTTGCTGTGTATCTGGTATTGTGCTGAATCCTTTATGTGGGTTGTATTGTTAAATCCAGAACACAACCTTGTGAGAATAGGTGGTGGTATTCTGTTTTACTGATAAGCTAACAGTTTTATTTGGCCATGGTATGGCAGAGCCCAGATTCAAATCCAGAAAGTTTGACTTCCACCTTCTACTCCGGACAGCTATTCTGTTCTGGTTTGGGTCCTGAGCATCCTTTGTCTTTTTTTTTTCTTTGTAGCTTGATGTAGTTTTAGAGACCAATCTGGCAACTATCCGGGTTCTGGAAGCAATACAGAAGAAACTTTCCCGCTTGTCTGCTGAAGAACAAGCCAAATTTCGCTTGGACAACACCCTCGGGGGCACATCGGAAGTCATCCACCGAAAAGCACTCCAAAGGATATATGCTGACAAAGCAGCTGACATCATTGATGGTCTGAGGAAGAACCCTTCCATTGCTGTCCCAATTGTCCTTAAAAGGTACCTGAGTGCACATGCCCTTCATGTTTTAGTGTGCTTTTCAACAGATTTAGTGTCCCATTAAAAAAGGTTCTCCTTTTCGGCCCAGTTATTCCATGAGACCTCCACTTCTTCCCAACCTCGGCTGTAGGAAGTCAGGTAAATAGTGTGGGATAGTGGAGCTTCTTGATGGGGTTCTGTGTCACCAACAGCAGAGAACAAACCTTTCCAGTCCACACTGGAATGCTCTGTGTGTTTAGGGGGATATTTTAAAATAGAGAACAAAGAAGAAAACAGCCACCCACGTTCTTGCCACTTAGTACTAACTGATGTTCACATCTTTTGTTTTTTAATAAGAAAAATCACTTTGTCTCTATAAAATTGATATGTTACTTAAAAAGCCCTAGCGTCCCATAAAAGTCCAAGAATGTCTTCTTTCTCTTAACCAACCTTCAAACCAAGGTATAGAGGGGCCATTGAACCCACCTAAATAAGGCTGTAGGTATCAAGGAGGAGGCTAGGGCTGAGCCCCAGGCTCCTCGAAGTCCGTGGCGTTCTGTGCTCTACTATAAATCTGGTCCTCCCTCTGTATCACCTGGTGAAAACTTATCCACTGCACAGTTGTCCCCAGTCTTCCTCTCAAGAGCTGGCAGAAGGTGTTTGTCTTCCTGCCAGTGGCATTTAACTTTTGTCTTCAAGGTGGAGGATATCCTTCAGTTCTAGTGCTGGTTTTGATTTTATTCTCCTCTCTTCCAGAGGATCAGAGTCAGTTGTTTTCTTTGGAACTTCCAACCTCAGTCCAGAGGAGCATTGTTATACAAGTTCTCTGCTCTTGGACATTTGCATTTACATTAGCATAATAAACATTCTCAGAAGTCCTATAGTAAAGAAACTTGTTTCACTTTGTTTTAGCTGGCCAAGGAAGAGAATCTACTTTTCTAGGGTATTCTGTGGAATGTTGTTTGAGAAATAACTGTTCTTAGCAAGATTTCTGACTTTGGAATAAATTACTTCCCCATAGTAAGTCCTGAATGAGTAGTTTTCTCATGTATCAGAGATTGACTAGTTTGAATAAATTTACCCCAAAGTTGCCAACAGATTTGACAGATCTGCTATACCTTTTGACCTTTGAAATAAAGTAAACCTGAAATATTTCTTACTTCTAAATCCTTGTGAGATGAGGTGCTGTTATCCCCTTTTTACGGATAAGGAAGCAGTCTTACGTGGCTAGTGTGGCAGAGTCAGGATTCCAGTCTGCTATTCTAATATGACTCCTTGCCTTAAAACTCCCTCCTCTGGACTCCCGTGTCTTTCTTTTTCTACCCTCTACCCTGCTAGGTTGAAGATGAAAGAGGAAGAATGGCGAGAAGCTCAGAGAGGCTTTAACAAGGTGTGGAGAGAGCAAAATGAGAAATACTACTTGAAATCTCTGGACCACCAAGGCATCAACTTTAAACAAAATGACACCAAGGTCCTAAGGTCCAAGAGCTTACTCAACGAGATTGAGAGTATCTATGATGAGGTGAGTTGGGGGTCTCAACATTTGTGAGAAGTCTCCAGTATATGTTTAGCATAGCTTTGACTCCTGCAAATTATCTTTGTTATATGAGCATGAGACCCTCCAAGGTTTGTTGATTGTTGCTTCGTAGGATAGACTTCTATTCCCAGTTCTTCTACCATTTTAAATCTAAGGCTCACTAAGCTGTTTTACTGGTTTTCCAGTTTTCCATCCTGGTTATAGTTCGTGCCCACTGCCACCCTCTTCCACTTTTCTCCATATTTCCTTCCAGCAGTACCTTATATTCCTTCTTGTAGCCTATCTCAACTTTCCACAACTTAAAATACTATCTTCAATCCCCACACTCTTTCTTTCTTTGTTTTTGACTATGCTGTGTGGCTTGTGGGATTTAAGTTCCCCCACCAGGGACTGAACCCAGGCCTTTGGCACCGAGAGCGTGGAGTGTTAACCACTGGACTGCCGGAGAATCGCCCCCAGACTTTTTCTTTTTTTTTTGAAATTCAAAAACATTTATTATACATATCACAATGGAATATTACTCAGTTATAAAAAGGAATGCATTTGAGTCAGTTCTGAGTCTAGGTTCATTCATCTTAGAGCCTATTATACAGAGTGAAGTGTGTCAGAAAGAGAGAGACAAATACTGTATATTAACACATGTGTATGGAATATAGAAAGATGGCACTGACGATCTTACATGCAGTGCAGCAAAGGTGACATAGATGTAAAGAACAGACTTTTGGACTCAGTGGGAAAAGGAGAGAATGTGATGATTTGAGAAAATAACATTAAAACATATATGCTGCTACTACTGCTGCTAAGTCGCTCCAGTCGTGTCTGACTCTGTGCAACCCCATAGACGGCAGCCCACCAGGCTCCTCTGTCCCTGGGATTCTCCAGGCAAGAATACTGGAGTGGGTTGCCATTTCCTTCTCCACCCCCAGACTTTTTCTAATCCTTGTTTATTCGGCATCCTTCAGGATTATGTAAAGTACTGGGAGCTAGGATACAGAGATGAATAAGAAATTAATCCTTCTTTCTTTGAGCTCACAGTCTTAGGGGATGGATAGAAACAAATAGAGTATGATTGAGAATTTCTAGAAGTGGTGTGATCTTGAATTTTAAACTTTATTATGAAAATATCAAGCATGCATGAAAAGGGAGAGAAGAGTAAAATGAACTGACATAAATTTAATTTCCTCTCTGTCTTGCCAGTTTTGTTATATCTGCCACCTTCCTCACTCCCAGAAGTATTTTATTTTATTTATTTATTTTTCCCAGAAGTATTTTAAAGGAAATTTAAACCTCATATCGTATCCTCCATAAGTACTAATGTAAAATTTTAGAAGATGGTCCCCTTTCTTTCCTATTGTCTTTTAAAAGTCTCAGTGTCTGGGAGGTGCCAGTCATGGTACCTCCAGTCATTTTGGTATCAAACCACATCTTGCACATTATCTTTTTGTTTCTGGAAGTTTTCGATTGGAAAACAGTGGCCATTATGGTTAATAGAACGTACTACGGGCGTAATCTCGGAGGTCTGATTGTTGCTTTTGTAGCTGTCACATAATACTTTGTCTGTCTCTCTCTCCTGGTAGAGGCAAGAGCAGGCTACAGAAGAAAATGCTGGTGTACCTGTTGGCCCACACCTTTCACTTGCCTATGAAGACAAACAGATACTGGAAGATGCTGCTGCTCTGATTATCCACCACGTGAAGAGGCAGACAGGCATTCAGAAGGAAGACAAATATAAAATCAAGCAAATCATGCATCATTTTATTCCAGATCTGCTCTTTGCTCAGAGAGGTGATCTCTCAGATGTGGAGGAAGAGGAAGAAGAAGAGATGGATGTAGATGAAGCCACAGGGGCGGCTAAGAAGCACAATGGTGTTGGGGGCAGTCCCCCTAAGTCCAAGCTACTGTTTAGTAACACAGCAGCTCAGAAGTTAAGAGGGATGGATGAAGTGTACAACCTCTTCTATGTTAATAATAACTGGTATATCTTTATGCGGCTGCACCAGATACTCTGCTTGAGGCTGCTGCGGATCTGTTCCCAAGCTGAACGGCAAATTGAAGAAGAAAACCGAGAAAGAGAGTGGGAACGGGAAGTGCTGGGCATCAAGCGAGACAAGAGTGACAGCCCTGCCATCCAGCTGCGTCTCAAAGAACCTAGTGAGTGCTAGGGTTGTGGTCTGCAGAAGGTGTGAGAGCTCGGGGATGCAGGACCTAGTTAGACTCAGGACTGCTTTCTTTTATGTTAATGCGTAGAGCAAGGCAGTCCTTAGAGGCTGGCTGGGTTCAAATCCTAGCACTGCAATTTATTGGTTGTGTGACCTTACTTAAACTCTCTGAACCTGTTTATCTGTAAACTGGAGGTGCTACTTGTTATCTTGTGGGGCTGCTGGGAGAATTGGGGGAAATACGCAAAGCACCCTGTGCCTTTCTTAGATCATAAATCCTTAGTAGCTGGTACTGCGGACACCAAGGAAGTGGGTGTCAGTTACTGTCGTCAGTTTCCCAAATGGAAGGTCTCTCTTTGAAAGGACAGAGAATGACTGAAGCATCATAGTTGGTTCCACTCCATGACAGAACAACTGTCCGTGCCTTAGACAATTGCAAAAAAGGAGATGGGGACTCAGGAGATGGTTTGAGACAGCAGAACAGGAATGAAGATAGAAAACTCAGAAAAAGGAAAATAAGTGAAGGTTAAGGAAGCCTCCACATGCTGTATGTGATTCTGTGCTGCTTGCTTCTAGATCTCCCTTCAGGTTGTAAGTTAGGTACTTAAACTGTTAGCCAAAGCTCTTCTGTGAAACCTTGTGTGTTCTTTAGGAAATAACCCCTTTTTGGAGTGAATTATCTCTTTTTTTTTTAAACTGTTAGTAATGTAAGAAGCCCATGTGAAGCCCTGGCCATCTATCTATTGGAGAGCTGATGACCTTGGAAATTAATTCTAAAAGCCTTTATCTGGATTAATCCTAGCTTGAGAGAGAGATATTTTAGACTTCAGTGTGGTGATTCCCTCTGCTTGGGTAGAAATGAGAAAGATGACCTGATCTTGGCTTGACTATTGATTTAACCTGATTTTTGAGGCTAACAGTTCATTCTTCAGTAATAATGCCAAGCCTCCACTGATCATGGCTCACGTGGTTTACACCAGTAGAACTCATAGCTTTACACTGATGTGAGAGCATTTTTCACAGTAATAGCACAGCCCATGTCTCTGCTGTGGATCTGAACAAGGTAATGTTCTGTCAGGAAACTCAAGCCAGTTGCTTCTCTTAAATAGTAGTTGTCCTGTTTTGCCTGTCTTGAATGAATCTGTCACACTTCAAATAAATGGAAATGGACTCAACTTTTGCTCTCAGAGCGTTTCTCCCCCCGTACAAACTTTACAAAGAGGTAGCTAAATGTCAAAGACAAAGAGTTCTCTTTGTAATTTTTTCTCATTGTAGTGAACTTTTTGTTGAAATACAACACATATACAGAATTGAGTAACTCAGTGATTTTTACAAAGCAAGTACGCCTGTGTAACCAGCACCCAGATCAGGAAACAACATAACCAGTAGCCCTCTTGCACTGCTGTCTGAATTGCCAGCACTGGAGATGAGATTTGCCAGTTTTTCAGCTTCATGTAAATAGGTCTTATTTTAGTAAGCTAAAGGTGGAGTCCTTTCACCTTTCCTTGTGCACTCTATTAGTTGCCAAATGTCTCTGTAACAACTGATAAGGTTTCTCTCTGGTGGTTGTGGTGATTCATATGCAGCAAGTATAGATCATTTGATGTAATTTGTGAAGTACAATGTTGGGAATCCACTTTTAAACAAAAGGACTTTGACAAATGCAGATACTTCATTATTCATAAAGGATTTAATCTGCCCTCCTAGTTTCCTGTTCCTGAGAGGTTTCTCAGTGCTAGTGTTTGGTTCTGTCTGCCTTTTCTCTTCAGCCCTTTATGCTTCGTTGAAATAGCTGTTTGAGCAAGCGACCCATGTGGGGGATACTCCCTTTGCAGGCTCCTCTCCTAGCAGGGAGCTGACAGCTTTTTGAAGAAACTTCTTCCCTGGAATATTTTGCTTTCCTGTCATGCATTGCCAGGCCATACTGTAAATAAGTGTTTTGGTCAGTCAGAGGGTTAGAAGCTGCTGTTGAAATTGCAGCGTCACTCTCCTTTGATAGACAGTGCTGGGGTTGTGGCCACCTGTCAGATCTCATCTGTCTGCAGCAGACTGAATACTGAGGGTTTGTTCTGTCCAGTGCTTTTCAGGCCAGCTGTGGGATTTGCCCTGCCTTCTCTTCCATCTTTTCTTAGCAGGGTAAGGCCTCACCTCTCCCCTCTTTCCCACAGTGGATGTTGATGTAGAAGATTATTACCCAGCTTTCCTGGACATGGTGCGGAGCCTGCTGGATGGCAACATAGACTCGTCCCAGTATGAAGATTCGCTGAGAGAGATGTTCACCATTCATGCCTACATTGCCTTTACCATGGACAAACTCATCCAGAGCATTGTCAGACAGGTGAGGGTGTGGTGCGGGCGAGGGTTGGGGAGGGAGACAGTCCTCATCTGCAGGTGGGTCAGGAAAGAGACGGGGCAAGTTTTCTTTGGGGAAGGGGCAGGCAGTTTTCTCATGTGATAATGTTAACAAACACGTGGTTCTGTAGAGGGGAGGGAGAGGTTAATGTGATGTCGCGTTTCTCCTGTTAACGGAATGGAAGGGCTTCAGCCCTGTGATCGACTGCTTTGCTCAGTGTGCCCTGGGAGGAGGAAACTACCTCAGCCGTGAGGTTTTGCCCCCAGCTCCCGTCCTACCTTCACAGCTCCTATGTCACGTACCCAGTGTGAGCTGTTTCCTCTTCTCTGAAAAGTGGAAGTGTTAGTCACTCAGTCCTGTCTGACCCCATGGACTGTGGCCTGCCAGGCTCCTCTGTCCGTGGAATTCTCCAGGCAAGAATACTGGAGTGGGTTGCCATTTCCTTCTCCAGGGGATTTCCTGACGCAGGGATCGAAACCCGGTCTCCTGCATTGCAGGTGGATTTTTTTTACTGTCTGAATAGGTGTTGGTAATTCTATGGACTTTCCTCATTTAACATTTGAAGTTCTTTTTACAGGAAGGGTTTTGTGTAACATCTTTTATAATACTCTGTCTACCTCACTATCTGAGACTCCCCTCTGAGTTAGGTTTGTAGTTGGTTTTGTGGTTTATTCTTGGGGTACCCTGGGAGTTTGTAGATATGTTGTTCTTTACAACAATGATAATTTTAAAGCAAATAACATGTAATAGGTTTCCATTCCTTTGCCTTTTGTTCTGAGTTCTCAAAGGTATCAGTCTGTTGTTAGTGCTCTTTTTTCTTTAATTAGTGAATTTATTTATTTTTGGTTGCAATGGGTCTTTGTTGCTGCACATGAGCTTTCTTTCGTTATGGCAAGCGAGGGGGCTGCTATTCATTGCGGTGATCAGGCTTCTCTTGTTGCAGAGCACGCACTCTAGGGCACAAGGGCTTAGTTGCTCTGAGGCACATGGAATCTTCCCGGACCAGGGATTGAACCTGTGTCACCTGTGTTGGCAGGCAGATTCCTATTCACTGCCCCACCAGGGAAGTCCCACTTTTTTCTTTTAAAGTGGAAAGTGCCTTCCTTAGGTAAAATCACAAAGGAATCCTTTGTGAGGTACTCTTGCTTTTGTCTTGAGTTTAGAAGGATGTGTGGCTTTGCACCCCTCTCGGAGGATCTACTCAAAGTCAAGGAATAACTGAATCTTGGCATCTTAACAAAAATTGTTAGGGAGGGAGCTGCAAGTTGAAGCAGTTATTAGGCCTTCCCTTAAGGGGTCTTTATGTTGAAAGACAGAAATCTTTACATGGATGTAATCAGCTATGGTCATAATTTTTGAGAGACTAATGCCTATTAATGTTCCCTAAATTTATATAAAAGAGTCCACTTACCATAGCATGTGCTTATGTTCTGTTCACAAGTTTGCTGTTGCTGTAGCTAGAAGTAAAGTCTTTCATACTATCAGCTCAACTTTAAAAATCCAATACTGCCAGCTTTTTTTTTTTGTAGGCCCACAGTTGGTTTTTTAAACAATAGATTAGTGATTAGTCCATTTACTAGAAGCACCTGGTGATGATTTTGAGTCAGTAATAAGTAAGGTCCAGTCTTTTTTTTATGGAGACAGATTGTATCTGGAAATCCAAATCTAGTGTTTTAAAAACGTACATTTAAGCTTCTCAGCTTAGCTCCTGAATTGGAGGCATAACATTTCTCCTTAAATCCTTTGCTGTTCTCCCAGAGTTCATTATTGACTGGAGGTGGAATATACATTGCAGGGTCAAACCATTTATTTAGCTTACTTTTCCAGACTAGTTTAATACGGGTTTGCTCAAGAATACAGTAGGCAGTCTCACAAATGTCTAGTGTGGGGCTGAAAGTATGGCCAGACCAGGTAGGGACTAGCCTGGGAAGGTTAACTCTCTGGCATGCCTCTCTTCTGGACATCTCCCCCATCCTCATGCTTCTCTCTGCAGATGAACATCCAGCCCCCTGAGTGTTTTCAGTGCTGATATTACCAACCTTTCCAATCCAGGTGCTCCTCTGTAAAATGTCTGTCTACCAGACACACTCATTGTGTCATTTCAGTTTAGTAGGAGAGAGAATCTGACAAGCCTAGCATTGGGTTGGGAGTTGCCTAGTTGTGCCTAGATTTATAATGCTACCCTTTCCAAAGACTGGGTGGGGCCAGAAATCCAAGAAGAGGGTGTGGAAGGAGTCGGTGACCTTTACCAGGAAAGTATAAAGATGTATCTACATAGTAGAGACCATGCTTTGTATACTTTTTTTTTTACACTGCTTTTTTCTCTTAAACACTGTGTTTTAAGCTTTCCACTGTATTTTCAAGTTATAAGCATTATTTTAACAGTCACATTAAAAGCTGTTGTATGGCCTAATTGTAATTTAACCATTTCCAATTGCTGGCCTTTCTACCACCCATCAGGTCACTCACCGTCTGACCTTACATTTTGTCCATTTATCTACAAATACACATACTTGTCATTTAAGATTTTTTCAAATGTTAAAAATAAGTAGTTGTCATAGTTACTAGTGCTTCAAAAAGAGTGTATCTTCCTAAAAATAGAATGGCTTAGCGGTTATGAGAATTTTAAAGTAAAATAGATAAATTGTTATTGCAATTAACGTTTTGCTTTCTTCTTTATCTGTTTTTCACATCCTGTGGTGTTTTAAGGGGTAAAATTTCATTTGAAGGAGTTTATTTTATGATAGATGATATCGTCATGACCTATAAGAATGGAATCTCGGAAGGGTTCAACTTGCTAGTCATCAGAGAGTTTAATAAGATAGTCACAGAAGTTACCATTAGTCCATCATGACTGACATGTATTGAAAATGAGTTCATTTGCATAAAATTTACATACTATGCTTTTATTGTCAGATGTGGAAAAATAGGGAGTGTGTTAGAAAGAATATTGGCCTGGGGTCCAGAAACTTGAATATTCGTTCTTACTCAGCTCCTTCAGCTGAGTGCCAGTGACAGATTAATTCAGCAACAGCTTCTTCAATGCCTATTGAATTTCACTTTGTACCAGGGCTTTGAGTATAGGAATGGATCCTGTTTTCATGGTTCTCTAAGTTCCCTCTCCTCACCTTAGCACACAGGTGTAAATTTGTCTAAAATGTAAATTTTTCTTATATATAACAGGGCACCCCTGTCCAGACTGCTTCCCAGGGTAGTGGTGTGGATCAAATGAGAATATGTGTGAAAGCAAATTATAAATGGTAAAGAAGTGCCATAAAGGTTAGCAAGCCATAGAAATTTTCTTTCATGTAAAAAGTTTTTTTAAGTACCTTAGAACTTTAAATGGCTTCCCTGGTGGTTCAGTTGGTAAAGAATCTGTCTGCAATGCGGCAGACCCAGGTTCAGTCCCTGGGTGGGGAAGATCCCCCTGGAGAAGGAAATGACAACCCACTCTAGTATTCTTGCATGGAGAACTCCATGGACAGAGGAGCCTGGTGGGCTCCAGTCCATGGGGTCACAAAGAGTCAGACACGACCGAGTGACCAGTGCTAGAACTTTAAATAAGTAGCACATTAACCTGAGTTACCCATGGTTTTGCTCTTAAATATATATGAACATTTTACTCGTGGACCAATGATATGGTTGAAGATTTTGTCTTGGTTATTCTCTAAGATAATAAGATAGTGATTTTATATGATTAATTTTCTAAAGTTTTCAACAACAAAAAAAACCCTTTTTTTAACTGAATGATTGGAATCACCAAAGGAAGGCTGAGTGTATGACGGGTAAAACTGTATTTTTGGTTCCTGATGACTTGCCTTTGCTTGATTCCAGCTGCAGCATATCGTGAGTGATGAGATCTGTGTACAAGTGACTGACCTGTACCTGGCAGAAAACAATAATGGGGCCACAGGAGGCCAGCTGAACACACAGACTTCAAGGAGCCTCCTGGAGTCAACATATCAGCGGAAAGCTGAGCAGCTCATGTCAGATGAAAATTGCTTTAAGGTGAGAGTTACTCATTTAGTCAGGGAACATGCTGATGACAGTGTAAACTGTTGGGACTCTACCAAGTCTTGTAGGCAGTCTGTTTCTTGCCTTTAAAAAAAAAATCAGTTCTTATATATGATTTTCATTTTCTCTGAACTTTTTTTTTTTTTGGTATTAAATGCTTTGTGAATATTGTTTAAAAATGTAATCCATAGTCATTGTAGAAAAGATAGGAAATGTAGAGAAAAGAAAAACTAGTTGTCTACAGTTTTCCCCAGAAATAATTTTTGATGGCATTTCTAAACTTTTCTGTGTTTGTATATATTCTGAAAGAGATTATACTGGGCAAAGCATTCTGTGTAACTTATTTTGCTCAATTAGCAACACCTCTGGGTCTTGAGCATCTTTTTATGACTGTTCAGTATTTTATAGAAAATTATGCCTGTCTATTTGGACATTTAGGTTGCTTCCAGTTTTCCACCATTATAATAGCTAATTAGAAAAGCAAATAGCTGGAAACTGGGAACAATCTAGATGTCCAACCCTTAATGGGAATGGTTAATGGCAGCCTATTGTGTGACTGCTAGATGGCATATTTTGCAGCTCTTTAAAAGTTAATTATATGTTAATAAAAATAATGAAGCAAATAAAAGGACACAAAATGATGTGTGTTACTATTGCAGCTGTGTAATATGTATAGTTGAACAAAGCCTGTATGTATTAATGTAAGGACAGGTTTAGGTGGCCCAGAGTATGGTTTGTAGTTGGCCAAGGAGAGAGAGCTAAGCCAAACAAAAGTTTAACCTCAGTGAGCATGTCCCGTGTACTTTAATGATCTGACCCTCAAACTGTTTGCTTAGCTGTGTGTGCTTCTACTTTCAGCCTACTGTAGGCTTATTTTAGAATCAAAGACCTGGAAACGCGTTTTCTAGTTCAGTCACAGGTTGTGATGCTCTACTACCTGAGGACTTTCCCACTACAGAGGAGAGTTCCTAAGCTTTTCATAGTTTTAAATCTATACATGTTTATCTTGAGTTTAATGTGTGCTTATTTCATGGTGACAGAATTACCACCCCCACCTACAGTGAGTTAATAGATTGTGTGGTGAGGGCCTATGAAGGAATGGGTAGGCTCACCCTGCAGATAACACATTGGTCAGAATAGCAGAGGGGACAGAAGGTTTGGTAACCAGGAATAGTGGGTCATCACAGTGACCTTTTTCTTTAAAATGTTTTACGTAGAGAATGAAAGTCCATAGTATAAGCATTAAGCTAAGCATAAGTAGCCCTTCAAATCCCCTACCCAGTCCCACCTCCAGCCTCCTCTCCCTTCATTTTTTTCTAGGCATATTCTCTAGTGCTTTTTAAAAATTAGGCATGTTTAACTCTCCGTATAACCACTCAAACCCTTTTCTATGCACTTACATATACATATGTGTTTATGTAGAAATAAATTTTTTGAATTAAACTATGTACTTTACATCTTGCTTTTTTCCACTTAATATGTCTTAGAATTTGCTCTATTTTGGTTTATATAGACATAGCTCGTGTTTTTTAGCTGCTGTGTCATACTTAATACTATGAATGTACCATAGTTTTTTGTGGTTTGTTTGTTTTTTTAGGATATTAGCTCCCTTACCACGGCTCAAACTTGAGCCCCCAACAGTGAAAGCACAGAGTCCTAACCACTGGACCACCAGGGAGTTTCCTGTGCCGTAGTGTGTGTGTGTTTTTAATACCATTCCCCTATGGGTGAACGTTTTAAGCTATTTCCGTTTTTACTATCTCAAATAGTGCTTCATTGAACAGCATTTACAATTTATATTCTTGTGTGCATGTGGTAGTGTTAAGGGTAGAGACATAGAAATGAAATTACTGGGTTAAAAGGGTCAGGTATGCATATTTTAGGGCTTCCCAGGTGGTGCAGTGGTAAGTGAAGTGAAAATCCCTCAGGTGCGTCCGACTCTTTGGACTATACAGTTCATAGAATTCTCTAGGCCAGAATACTAGGCTACCGGAGTGGGTAACCTATCCCTTCTCCAGGAGATCTTCCCAACTCGGGAATCAAACCAGGGTCTCATGCATTGCAGGCGGATTCTTTCCCAACTGAGCTCTCAGGGAAGCCTGGTGCAGTGGTGAAGAATCCGCCCAACAGTGCAGAAGCTGCAGGAGACAGGTTTAGTTCCTGGGTTGGGAAGATTCCCTGGAGGAAGAAATGGCAACTGATTCCAGTATTCTTTCCTGAAAAATTCCATGGACAGAAGAGCCTAGTGGGCTTCACTCTACTGGGTCGCAAAGAGTCAGACACAACTGAGCATGCACGCCCATGCATGTTTTAAAATTTAAACTTTCTCATTTCTCTCCCAAAGTGACAGGGTATACCAGTATGTACTTTGATAAGAGCATTTATTTCTCCATAACACTTAGTATTATCAAGCTCATTTTTGACAATTAGATGATTAGAAAAATATTTTAATTTATATTTCCCTGTTTCCTACTGTCACCCATTTTTCATCTTCTGTGTATTGCGTACTCGCATTCGCATCCTTCAGTGTTTCTGGGGGAGCAGGATTGTAGTTCTTTTTATGTACTTTTTCAAATATTTTTGTTATGAGTTATTTGTTTGATTTTCTTTGTCATGATTTCTCTGAAATTGGTTGGTCTTCCCCTTTGTCATGTTTCTCAGGGCCCAGCTAGGTGTCACTTCAGTGAAGTGGAATCTTTCTCAATTCACTGAGCAGGGAATAGCATATTGCTCATGTTTCTAGAATAGTACCTTTGTAGTTATTTTGTTGTAATGTAAATATAGCTGTTTGTATGTATTCCTTTTCCTTTATTGAATTAAGCTCCTCCAGGCAAGAAACTGGGGCTTCCCAGTGGCTCAGCTGGTAAAGCACCAACCTGCCAATGCAGGGGATGTAAGAAACGCACATTCGATCCCTGGGTTGGAAAGATCCCCTGGAGGAGGGCATGGCACCCCACTCCAATATTCTTTCCTGGAGAATTCCACGGACAGAGGAGCCTGGTGGGCTACAGTCCATGGGGTCGCAAGAGTCAGCACAATTGACTGCACATGCGCACATGCATGCACACACAAGCAAGAAACCATGCTCTCTTCTGAGTGTACCCCTGACAGATAAATGACAAACATTCAGTGACTTGACTTTGTGTTAGTTGAATGAAGCAAAAGAGGTATGTAGAAAAAGGAGAGGAGGGTTGTGTCCAAATGGCAGAGGATCTTCATAGCCATAGTAAGGACGAGGTGTGAATTTTGCTGTGGTTGAGCAGTGAGGCATTTTTAAGGACTAAATAGCCCACTGGATTGGAGCTTTCAGGAAGATCAGTTTAGTAGCACTGAGTAAGGAGAAGGGGAGGAATCGAGGCATATTTCCAACTTGAGGCAGTTACCAAATTGGGGTGATGGATGTGGGCAGTCTAATAATACAGCTAGTCAAGGCGTGGAGTGGTTGCAGAGGTCAGAGTCGGGGTGAGCACATGGTAAAAGACCTAGCGAGGTACGTGTCAGACGGGTGAGGAGCCTCGGGTGACAGCGAGGTCAGCTTTAGGCGTGCAGAGGACGCTCTGCTCAGTATTGCTTTGAAGGGTGGCTTCCTTACAGCCATAGGACAGATCTTAACACTCTAGGTCATTCATCCTAAATTCCAGGAGGTTTTAGCAAACTCCTCGGAACAGGTGTTTTCAAATCTATTTTGAAAGTAACTATGTTTGTGTTTATATGTGTGTGTGTAATATTCCTGTCATTTTTAAAAATTTCTTAGCTAATAGGAGTTTTTAAAGGCTGCTCTAGAAGAACTGTGAACCAGAACTGGTTTCTGGTTCTGTTTGCTTATTGACTAGCTATGTGGCCTTGAGAAATCAGAACTCTGAATTTTAGGTTTTTCCCTATGTAAAATGAAGAATGTTGAAATAAATGATTCTCAAGCTTTCTTTAATCTCTGATTGTTTACCATGTAATTCTGATAGTGATGTTTTTTACTTTTTAAATTTTTTTTTCAGTTATTTTTGTTAGTTGGGAGGCTAATTTCTTTACAATTAATTTTAACTTTTTTGAATTATGAAAGTATGATAACACATTTACAGGAAGCTTGGAAAATACAGAACAAGGTTACATATAGTTCCACTATATATTATAATTATTTTTTAAGTAGATAAGTTCAGTTGTCAAACTCTCAAAAATTAGTAGAATGAGTATACAGAGAAGTAGAAGGATATAGTAAACCTGAAAAGCACTGTGAACCAATTCAACATAATTAAAATTTATACAATTTTCACGTAGTAGGATACAAATTCTATTCAAGTTCCCACAGACTGTAATCTTGGAGACACTGAAGTATATCCAGGGACATAAAACAAGGTGCAAAGCTTTGATGGTCTAAAGGCAGTGAAAGCATAGAGTCTGTTCTCTTATCACTGTGGAGTTAGGTAAGAGATCAATCTGATAGTGATTTATCTGCAGCAGTTCCTCAGGATAAGGGCATTGAGAGTCCTGGGATTCCCAACGGGGAGCTCTGTGTGCCATCACCACTTGATACTTCTTTTGTGCAAAACATGACTTGGTTTTGCCCCTATCAGTGTATTGCTTTTAAATATGAATTTTAAAAAAAAATCACACAAATAATATTAACAAAACTCAGAATTTCAAATATCATTGGTTTCATTGCAACAGATCACTTCTTAATTTGTGTTCCTTACCCCATGGTATGTGTGATTTCTTGGGTAGTCTTTATTGTGGTGAAAATGTGACTGCTGCTCTCTGATGTTTTCCACTTCAATTTGGTTTGGGAAGTTTCTTTTAAAAAAAAAAAAAAAATACAAAACAGCACTGTAGACTTGTTTACATCTTTGCATCAAGTCCCATAGATGAGATTATCAAGTGAAATGGCATTGACATTTTATGGTTCTGACTTTTGAGCACTCTTTCTGATATTGATTACTGTTTTAGCTAATTCAAGAAGTATGAAACATGAAATGTCAGCAAGAAGCTCTTACATTTCATTTTGCTGGTAGCAAGATGAACAACCTTTGCCTTTTAATCACCTCTTAAGCTTTTGAGTATCTTTCTCATCTCTTCAACTGGAGCAAAATTTTTTTTACAACTCTGTTGCCTCCCCCCACCTCTCAACCCTTGAGAATCTAATTACAGCTTTGGAGATGGTCTTTGGTTTACACTCAGGTTTCTTATTTGCAGCTTATGTTCATTCAGAGCCAAGGCCAGGTTCAACTGACCATTGAGCTTCTGGACACAGAAGAGGAGAACTCGGATGACCCTGTAGAAGCAGAGGTATGGATGAACATACTGCAGAAACTGTGCTGAGAGTGTGTTGTGCTGAGTCTGCATAGGAACTGTCTACTAGAAGCCCAGCCAGCGTTAGCCTGTTTAAGGGTCAAGACCTGATGCTTAAAGTATAGGTCATGTCAGCCATGTCTTCAGCTGCCTAGTGGAGACTGCCTAGTGGTAGATATTTAGAGTTAATGGCAGTCTCATCTAGCGTTCAGTAAAGCCCTCTCCTCAGAGGAAATCTCATGGTTGGCAGCTTTGTTTTTCTCCTAAAGCATAAGAAACAACAATGAGGTGCCCTCTGCCCAGTATCATCTTGATTCTTTCTGTCATGTTTACTTTCTATTGGGATAGATGGAGCCAGGAGTTCAACCCCACAGAGTAGATAGAGGGTGAGTTGGTTATCACAGCTGGGTCTAGCAGATAATATTAATGAGAGAGGCAAGCATCGTGTATGACATTGACGGCATATGGAGGGGAGGAGACTGTTGTTTTGTGGGAACAAATGGTTCAAATGGAACAAATGGTTGCCGAATCTTTAATTTTTTTTTAAAAAAAGGTTCCAGAAATTCAGATTTTGATGTGAAAGGTACTGACTTTCAGACATTTGCCACTATACATTTTGTTCTTTAACAGAACCCTCTGTGGGGAAATAAAACTTGTCAGTGAGCTACCTTCTAACCATTTATGACTTCTGATAACTCTAAAGTATCTCAGAGAAGCTTTAAGTTTTGCATTCTCACAGCTTTTTTTAAGCTGTTTTTCAGTACCACTTAGCAAGCATGTCATTATGGGAAGAGATTTTTTTTTTTAATCTTGAAATTTTAAGTATTTCAGACATTTCAGTCAGAATTTGCTAACCCACCTGTTGAGGTTGGAGTTCAGTTTTTGGTTCCTTCCCCATACCCATGTTGTGTTTACAATTCTAGCGCTGGTCAGACTACGTGGAGCGATACATGAATTCTGATACTACCTCTCCTGAGCTTCGTGAGCACCTGGCACGGAAGCCAGTGTTTCTCCCACGGTGAGTGAACCGTGTCCTGTGGCGGCAACAGGACACTTCTGCGTGTCCAGGAACAAGGGGTTAGCTCACTTTCAGGGTCTTGGTTTTCATTTTATCTATGGTTCTGTTTACCGAAGACAGTAATTTGAGGTTTGTGTGGCTTTTACACCATGCTCTCACCTGGAGCGTATGCCCAAGCATCAGGGAGGTGAGAATTTTAAGAATCAGTAATAACTTCCCTTTAGGAATATGTGTCAGAGTCTCCAGGGTTTGATGATTCACTGGGAGGACTCACAGGATGCAGTCATACCCACAGTGATGATTTACCATAATGAAAGGATACACAGCTAAATCAGCAAAGTCAGAAGGTACCTGTGACAAAAATCAGAGGAAGGCAGGTGCAAGCTTCTGGAGAGTCTGTGGCTTCCATCGGAGTCACAAGGACAAATTACAGTATGTTTGAAATGCTGCCTGTCAGAGAAGCTTGCTGGAGACTTGGTGCTGTGAGTTTTTTTTTATTGGTTGCTAGTCCTGTGGGTACCCTCTGCCTAACTTGTACCAAAATTCTTGACTTCCAGAAGGAAAGCAGGTTTTCAGCTTTCCATTTACTTTGTACAAGTGAGGCACTCGTAGCGTTTAGAGAATGGTGGAAACTTTCCCACGATCCACAGTCCCAGAACCCACCCAGGGGACAGCCTTGTAAGCAAGATTTCCAAAGGATGGCAGTCTTAGGCTGGCTGTGTTACTCTTAGCAGAATTTTTGAAATTTCCTCCCTGTATATGGGGAAATTGTGTATGTTGGACGACCTCTATATGAAGATGAAAACAAAGTTTCAGAAGTAGAAAACAGGTTTTGCTATAGTTGAGCGGCTTTCTTCCCTTCCCAAAGTTTGGGAATTGAAATCTCATGTCTTACATTCCCAGAAAGGTATTATCATAGTGTGATTAGACTCTTTCCTGATTGGAACATGGAAAGAGGTGTGAACAGAAGGACGCTGCCAGCTTCTTCTACTCATTGAGTCATTTAGCAGACTTCAAGCAGCTGCTCTGTGCCAGGCCCCTTTCTCAACAAAACAGATTTAGTCTCCATGCTTATGAAACAGTACGAATAAACATAAGATTGTATATTTCTCACCAGATTGGCAAAATTCTTAAAAGATTTGTAAACTGTATTTTAGCAGGTGTGGGAACGAGGGGAGCGACCTTCACATACTTTAAGGGGAAATATTGATACAATCATTTTGAGGTCAGAGCAATTAAAATTCAGAAGACTTTACCCTGGACCTTTGGTTTTTAATAATTTGCCTTATAGTTATTATTACAGCTGGGGTTATTTTTCAGTCTTTTTCTTTGAAACCCTTAAATTCTTAAGAGAGTGAATACCCCCCAAAGCTCTTAGTAATATTTATCACATTTAGAAATTAAAACTGCAAAATATTTATGAATTCATTAAAAAAAAAAACACTAGATGCATTCCATGTTATTATCATAAATAGTGTTTTAATGAAATACTACTTCAAATTAGTGAAAAGAGTGGCATTGCTCTACATTTTTGTGAATCTGTTTCATGTCTGGCTTAGTATAACAACTGGATTCTCATAGCTGCTCCTATATTCAGTCTGTTTGTTGCACTGTTTTGTTTGATTGTACTATGTGAAGAAAATCTGGCTAGAAAAGGAAGTATTTTCATATCCTTTCAGATAATTGTAGATATTTGATATGACAACAAAACTCTCCAAGTAGTAGTTTCTTAAAGGTTAGTTGCAGTATCAATGAAAATATCAACGAGCTTATCAAAATCCATTGGCTTATCTTATACTTTGAATTTTTTCTTGCATGGTTTTATAACTTCATACAGTCAGTTATTTGGAAAATGTGAATTCACTGAGGTATGCAGACCTACCAAATGTTGACATGTTTTCTTTTTACAATATTGCCACCCCTACCTCCATACCACCCCTGAAAAAAGCCACATTTACTAATATTGCCGTTGACTTCATCAGTCACATCTTTAAGTAGTGGGAAGTTGTCACTTGTCATGCTGGCCAGTACCAGTTTATCAAAATTCGTAATTTTACTTGAAATCTTAAATTTTATCTTTAACAACAAATACATTCAGTTGTTTTTCCTTGAGGTACTAGGCTCTGTTGTTCATTTTTGAGAATATATCTGCCAAACATCCCAGACTGGCTAGTCAGCTATTCTTTCGGGTAAAAAGTGTGAACATTTGCAGTTCAAGTGGTCCTCAAGTGCTTTCCTTCATGAGTCCATTGTACTTTAGCACACAGAGGTGCTTTATATGTAGTTCCATTTCATCACCCAGCATATTAAAAAGATGTGAAATAAGGGGCTTTAATGTCATAAGAAATGTTACTGCTTCACAAGCACATTCTTAAGTCAGACCAGCTTTCCTTTTTGTTTAACTGCTGGTGTGTGGCCAGAGAAGAGTACAAGGATACCTGAGGAGGTTGGTGCCACCATCAGCTTTTTTTTAATCACCATTATTTTTATACCGCGAATGCTAATGTTAGTGCTTTGTATTTTGTTTTGTTTTTTTAGAAAGAAAGACAATGTTTTAGTATTATGAAAATAGTTTTGATCTCACAACTTCCTCAAAAAGGTCCTGGACCCTCTGACAGTCCTTGGACCAAAGAACTGCTGTCCTACGGAAATGTACATGAACAAAGATATTCACTGAAGCAGTTTTTAATAGCAAAGTATAGGAAACAATAGAATTGTCAAGCTGACAACCTTTCTCTGCTTGTTGTTGAGAGGATTAAGCTCTAAATACCTGCCAAGGCATCCACTGATGTGAATTATCTTTTTTCATATGTAGAATGGCACTGATTACCGTCTTTGAGAGAAACTGAAAAAATAGACATTTGAATAATTTTTTGTGCTCTGTGGTTCAGGTGAAGAGCCCTGATTGATTCCTGTTAAGGAAATGTTAAATTAAGACATATTTCTCTATAGCAGTTAAAAGAGAATGACACAAATCTATGTTTAATGAAATGAAAAAAAAAATCTTTATGGCATTAAGTGAAAAATTGAGAGAGACCTAGAAGATTTTAAGCCAAAACTGCTAATAGCGGGACTTCCTTGGTGGTCCAGTGGTTAAGAATCCACCTGCCAATGCAGGGAACAGTAGTTCGATCCATGGTCCAGGAAGATCCCACATGCCAAGGGGCAACTAAGCCCATGTGCCACCAATACTGAGCCCATGCTCCACAGCAAAAGAAGCCCCCACAATGAGAAGCCGGCGCACCACAACTAGAGAGCAGACCCCACTGGCTGCAACTAGAGAAAGCCCACGTGGAGTAACGAAGACCTAGCACAGCCAAAAATAAATAGATTTTAAAAAACCCAAACTGCCAACAGTGGCTACCCCTGCCAAGGCAAGTGGGATTTTCAGAATTGGGGGTAGTTGGCAATTTCTACTTTTTAGTCCATGTATCTCTGCAGTTGAAAAAAGATTTTTTTAACAATGAAACCATTGAACATTTTTTTAAATGTATGTAGTTGTGATCAGCTTCATGAAGGCGTATAATAAGGAAAAATTGGGGGGCAGTCATAGGAATCTGCATCTGGAGGAACTCTTACGCTGCAGGGCTTTGCTGCTTTATAGGAATCTGCGGCGGATCCGGAAGTGTCAGCGTGGTCGAGAGCAGCAGGAAAAGGAAGGGAAGGAAGGAAACAGCAAGAAGACCATGGAGAATGCAGACAGCCTGGATAAACTGGAGTGTAGATTCAAGCTGAATTCCTACAAGATGGTATATGTGATCAAGTCAGAGGACTACATGTATCGGAGGACCGCCTTGCTGCGGGCTCATCAGGTGAGAACCAGTATTTGGAATTTTTCCACACGTCTCCCTCCTTAGCCAATACCGGGATGCTGTAACAAAGTACCACAGATTGTGTAACTTAACATCAAAAACTTATTATCTTAACACTTGTAGAGGCTGGAAGTCCAAAGTTGAAGTGTTGGCAGAGTTGCTTTGAAACTTCTGAGGACTGTGAGGGAAAATCTCTTGCCTTTCCTAGCCTCTGATGGTTTTCCAGCAATCACCGGCATTGCGGGGCTTGCATATTTCTGCCTTCATTTTTACATGGTATTCTCCCTAAGTGCACGTCTGTCCAAATTTCCCCCTTTTTAAAGAACGCCAGCCATACTGGATTATGGGTCCACCCTCTGACAGTATGAGCTCATCTTAACTAATTGTGTCTGCAACAACCTTATTTCCAAATAAGGTCACATTCTGAGGAGTGGAAGTTAGGATTTCCACTTGTGAATTTGTCGGGGGACAACTTAGTAACAGCTGGTGGCACCTTCTAGTGAAGCTACTCCCAGCATTCACATTTCCGATAGTATTGCTTGTGTGAATCCTGTCTGTGTTCACATGTGAAAGTCCTAGTGCTGTTATGTACCAGGTATTGTGCCAGGCCCCGAGACTACAGCCAGCCACGAGATAGAGCATGTAAGGTAGTGTGATGATGTGCATTTCCAAGGAAAGAATCGAGGTGAGGTGATCAGGGGTGACTGGCACACGGGGCCCTGCTTTTGTTGGGAAGACCTCTCTAAGGAGGTGATCCTGAGGCCTGTACAATGACGAGGATCCAGCCTGGTGCAGAGTTGGGTTAGTACTTTTTAGGCAAAGGAAACAAGCAAGTGCAAGGCTAGGAGGGAGGAAAGGACTTCACGTGTTCAAAAAACTAACATCAGTTGTGGGGGACTTGCTTAGTGATCCAGTAGTTGAGGCTACACACTTCCAATGCAGGGGGTGCAAGTTCGGTCTCTGGTCAGGGAACTAGAATCCCAAATGCCACATGGCAGGGCCTTTAAAAAATAAACATCATTGTGTTTTGAGCCATAGGGAAAGTGGGATGCATGAAGTTGGAAAGGTGGGCAGAGGCCACATTACTTATTCTCACAGGCTGTGGTTTGGATTTTGAGATACATTGAGACTTTGTTGACCAAGATGTAGACTGATGGGAGTGAGTGAGCGCACCAAGTTGGACGGGCAGAGACCACTCAAAAGACTGCTCTAATCCATATGAGATATGATAACTGCCCAGACTACCAGGGTTGTAGAGGGATTTTAATTAGATTGGAGGGACTTCCCTGGTGGTCCAGTGGTTAAGACCCTGGAGCTTCCAATGCAAGAGGCCTGGGTTTGATCCCTGGTCAGGGAGCTAGGATCCCATATGCCATGCTGTGTGCCAAAAAAGGATTGGAGATATAATTGTCAGGATGTGCTAATGATTGGATGTGGGGAGGTTAAGAGAAAGGAGAACATTAAGGATGATACCTGGTGGGTTTTGTTTTTTGATTTTGTTTCTTTGCTTATTTTGCTTGAGTAACTGGGAAGCTTAGGGGTACGTCTGTTAACAGGAAAGGGTTATTACCAGGTTTGGGAGGCAGATCAAAGGACTACAGAACATTCAAGTGGGAAGCACAGGGTGGGCAATTTAATCTACTTCTCTCTCAGTGCTATATGTTATATGTCTGCATGTCTGATTCAAATGATGTAGGGAGCTGGGAAACACCTAATTCATCTTTGTATCACCTTCCCTTCCTTGCTTATGGGCACCAACAAGTATGTTGGAGGTAGGAACAAAAAACCTCCACTGAAGATCTGCTGTGCCCAACAATCTGCTGGACAGAGTGGGATAATAGCAGGAAGGGATAGTGGGTTTTAAACCCTTTGCCTTGCACTGTGACAGAAATGACCAACAGCCTCAGCTCATTGTCTCACTCAGGGTACATTAGAATCGGCTGAGTTGCTGGTTTATAAATACAGATTGATGGAAACAAGAAACTCTGTACACGTTTTTTCCAAGACCTTCTTCCCCAACACGCCGCCACATGGTGATGCTGCAGACTAAAATTGAGAAGCACTGAGCTAATTCTGACCAGACCTTGGGTTGGCATTTCTCTGGGGGCTTTATGATCTGCAACTTGAGCCCACATCTTTCTTCTGCTACTTTAGAAGAAAATTGGATTTTGTATTTGAAGGGTTTTTTAGTCCTAGTTCATGGGTGGTTTCTTCTTTGTTCTATCTTGCAGTCCCATGAGCGTGTAAGCAAGCGGCTACATCAGAGGTTCCAGGCCTGGGTAGATAAATGGACCAAGGAGCATGTGCCCCGTGAAATGGCAGCGGAGACCAGCAAGTGGCTTATGGGTGAGGGGCTGGAGGGCCTGGTGCCCTGCACCACCACCTGTGACACAGAGACCCTGCACTTCGTGAGCATTAACAAGTACCGTGTCAAATATGGCACAGTGTTCAAAACCCCATAACTGCAAAGCCAGAGCAGATAACTGGAGGGGGGTGGTGTGTGTGGGGGGGCGCGTGTACTCGCACACACTGAAGAAATAAGGAAGATGCCTTTCAAGCCTCACTGGGCCTCTCGGGGACATGGCCACCTGATCTGTGCGTGGCTGGTGCAACCTGGCACCAAGTGGGCTACATACAAGGAACGTGTGATCCCTTACAAAGCCGGAGTTGGAACTTTTCCCAGGGGTTTTGGGTATTAGCCTGCCCTGGAGGGGAGGAAACCCACGCAAGCACAGGGACACGCAGCTTGCACACACCAGCAGAGTGGAGACTGGAGCCTCCTGGGGCGACCTTCGGTGAGGGAACCAGATGCTGTTCACACCTGGACTGGATGGGCAAGCATCGACTGACAGACCCGAGAAGAGTCATCGCTTAGATGGATTGTAACTCTGATGGTCACTGCTCCTTTCCTCTTCCCCCCAAAAAGGAAAAAAAAAAAAAAACTGGATTGGATTTTTTTTTCCTGGTCACTTGAGCACATCTAGATCACCCATTAGGTTTTCTCTGGGACCTGCAGTTTGGCTTTGGGATTGATCATCTTGTGGATTTGATTCCTGATGAATACCTTGCTGCCCACCCTTTCTTCTCTCCTCTGGTTCTCAGCCTCAACAAGTTCAAATCAGTCGTCCTTTTTAGCTCCCGTGGAACTGTTTTGTACCTGCTTCTTTACTAGTCTACCCTAGTGCCATCCACCAGCTTTACTCACACACACACACACACACACACACAAACACAATTTTAACTTGGTTTTTCTTTTTTTTTTTTTTTGTAAATAATGTACATACTGTCAATTTTTTATTAAAAGAAATATGCTTTGATGTGCTAGCATAACTGCTCTAGCTTCTTGTGTACCATAGTTCTATGTGGCTTCAGATTTAGTACCTATGAACAGATGTACAAGACATTTATTACACTTTTTACCAAAGGGAGTTACCGTTGTAGTACTTTTGTGTAAAACTTGTCTTCCTTCTTGCCCCAACTTTTTTTTTTTTTTTGTAAATAAATAAAGCTTGGTTCTTACTTAAGGAATAAACTCTCAACACAAGTCCCTTGTCCTCACCAGAGAATACTGTGAAGCAGGGATTTGGGCTTTGGTTCCTTATATACATACAGTACAAAAACAGGATTTTGCTTTAAATAGTTAGCAGTCAGTTGTGCTTGTCCCAAATCAAAATATCTCACATTTTTAAAATAGTTATTCATTCTTTTGGTACATATTATACCCCCTTACTTCAGCTGTTCGGAAATATTTTACATATGGGTATGTTGTGCAGCTGTATAGTTTGTGCTTCTCTATTTTTTCTTAACCTTTATTGGAAATGGGAGTGAACAGCTTAAATACCAAACTAGTGTTTGAAAGAAGTGTGTACACAGTGTGTGATATAAATGGGGTTAGGAGGGAGAAGACTTGATACATTAGCAACTGCAAATGGAATATATACATATATATACATATTTTAATTACGTAAATTTAAAGCAGCAGATATTTAAACATGAGTGATTAGGATTTTTATATGTGGGCAGCCTGGCTTTTCTGAACAAACACCAACTGAGCATCTCCCAGGACTTTGGTGAATTTTTCTCCAGCAACCATTACTCTAGTCAAAGTAAACAACAGTGTTCCTGTGTGGTTTTGTTTGCTTTTTAATTAAAAATCCCTAATATCACCACCACAAAACCACAAATTTTTTTGCTCTGGACTTTCCTTACGAATGGTAAGGTTATCTGATTTTTAGACTTTTTTGTTGAGGGCGGCAGTGGAGGGACAGGACAGTTAGAGGAGACTCAGCTCACGTGTGTGAGGTGGCAGCAAAGGCTGTGGGAGGAGATTCTGGTGAAGCTGCAGCACCGCCTCACTTGGAAGGTGGAGTGATACTGATGGGTTGGGTAGGATCTTCAGGTTTTCCACCAGTAACTCAACCCATCCCCATCTGCTTGCTTAAGAAAGATCCTGTTGACTTGGAGTTAATAGGGGGAACTGACTGAACGTGACCCAGGCAGCCCCAGCTATTGCTGTGTCTGCAGAGGGTTATGTCCAGAGCAGCTGCCTGCAGGTTAGGCTAGGGTTTCAGGACCAATCCTACTAGTGCAACCAAAAGAAGGGAGCTTCACCTACAGCCAGGATTTACAAACAGCATTTTTATGTCTCCTGCCTTCTGACATCTGAGCTCCAAGCTCAGCTCAGCCTATCTTACAGCAGCAAGTTATATTTTAAGTCATGTTTGGTATTCTGTACTTAAGTCACCTTTCCCTACCATTTGCATTTGAAATGTTGTAAACTTGGTCAGTATTTCTATTAAAACATCAGGGGTCCGTTATGTTGTGTATATACTTTTCTTCTTAATGATTTTATAGAGGAAGATTTCATCCCATTCCCAGGAGGGAGGTGGGGGAAAGCTGCCAATAGACTACCAGAGTAACATGAGGATGAAATTGGAGGTGTTTCTGGTATTATGGCTTCTCTGAACTCATCAGTCCCTATAGAGAAATGCATTATTCTGTTAGGCTCATAAATTCTATGTCTGATCTGCCGTCTCAAAGTCTTAAGTTTCTGGCAATGGGCAGCGATTAGCCATATACATAAAATAGAACACGTAGTAGAGGGAGCTGAGGTTACTGGGATATAAAGCACTCCCTATTTAACACACGTCCGCCGAATGGCTTGAAAGCGCCGGTCCCTGGCGCCACCTTAAGCAGACACAGGACCATAGGCAAGGAGGTTCCTCTTGTAGTTTCTGAGACTTAAGTGACCTGGATCTGCAGCAACCCAAGCTCCCACCAGTCGCGCCTTCGGTCTGTCTCTGTCCTAGGCTTTTCTCAGAATCGAAACGTCAGACTTCCTATTTTACTTAAGGACTATGCCCAGTGGCGACCAGCTTGGACCGAGATAAGAGTAAAGCCTCAGAAGCGCAGCTTTTAGCTTTCAGCTCGCTGCTCAAAGTTCGCAGCAGCGGGGCTTCCCTGAGCCGCTGGTGTTCCACGGAAAGTTGCCCGGGCCTGGAAGGCGCCTTTTAGGCGCCGGAACCTTTGGTTCCAGGCCGAGGACCGCGCCGGCAGCGCCTGGGGCCTTCCGGGGAGAGGAGAGAGGAGCGAGCGCGAGGCGATGGCGGCGGCGGCGCCGGCCCTGAAGCACTGGCGCACTACTCTGGAGCGGGTGGAGAAATTCGTGTCGCCGCTCTACTTTACCGATTGTAATCTCCGCGGCAGGTGTGGCCCCCTCGCCCAGGGCACCCGCCGGCCGCATCCACGCGTCTTCCCTTCCGGGGGGAAACCCAAGCTTCGGCCACGTGGGCCGAGGGACAAAGTGTCCGCCTCAGATAGTGCTGGGGCCCGGGAGGAGGGAGTGGGGAGAGACTGTGTCGTGGGGCAGCCCTCCCGGCGGTGGATGGAGGGAACGCGCATCCCCACCCGCCGGCTGGCCCACGAGCGCGCGCCACCTGCCCCTCCCGCCCAGGCTCTTCGGAGACAGCTGCCCAGTGGCCGAGCTCTCCAGCTTCTTGACGCCCGAAAGACTTCCCTACGAGGAGGCAGTCCAGCAGGACTTCCGCCCCGCGCAGGTCGGCGACAGCTTCGGACCCACGTGGGTAACGCTCCAGAGAGGGCGGAGCCCCTGGGCCCCGCCTTCCAGCTTGTTTGACTCCCCTATAAGCCTCCATTGTCGGCTTTCTGCCCTAGACAGTCACTTGGGGCAGAGCAGCACCCTCTGCTGGAGATAGCTCCCTGGTTCCTCAAGCCTTCATGGAAGAATTTTCTCTTCCCCACTACTCCCCACGAGCTTCCCTGTGGCTCAGATGTTAAAGAATCCGTCTGCAATGCGAGAGACTTGGATTCGATCCCTGGGTTGGGAAGATCCCCTAGAGAAGGGAACGGCAACCCACTCCAGTATTCTTGCCTGGAGAATTCCACAGACAGAGGGCGGGCTACAGTCCATGGGGTCACACAGAGTCGGACACGACTGAGTGACTTCCACTTCACTTCTTCCTGCTCAGTGACATCCCTTGGGAAGGGCACTCTAGGACAGATCACAGACCGCTGACTCTCTGCCTCCTTCTCTCACCTTGCTGCACACCCCATTGCTTCTTTCTTGTGGATCAAAGCTGAATATCTTGTGGTGCTGCAGATTCTGGCAGAAAGTCTCAAGCCTTTGCTGACCCTTAATCATAGGAAGTATGTCGAAAGGACAGGGCTTTGACCCCTAGGCTCATCTTAGTGGTTCTGTTGCAGATGGTGGACCTGTTGGTTCCGCGTAGAGCTGACCATCCCAGAGGCATGGGTGGGTCAGGAAGTTCACCTTCGCTGGGAAAGTGATGGAGAAGGCCTGGTGTGGCGTGATGGGGAACCTGTCCAGGTGAGGAGCCCTGCCCTGGGTCAGGTATGGCCACATTTCAGCCCTGGTCTCTGGCGAAACGACAGCTGAGTGGCTATGCCTGCAGGGTGGTATCAGGATTTCAGGACTGGATGAGTTTTTGCTTAGGCCCCTGTGTAACTGTTCCTTCTTACATTTAAGCAGATCACTTAAGGTCTCAACATAATAAGGTCTCTTAGCTAATTAATGCCAAGCCAACTCTGCCACTGACTGGTCACCCTCCCATTCTAGAATGAAACTAGTTACTAATCAAATACAATAATATGTACAGCAGATGGACTTATTAAGCCTTTACTAGATGCTAGGTGCCAGACTAGTGGCTTTGCAGACTATATCACTTTTTATTTTTAATTTTTAATAAACTAGTTTTTATTATATGTAATATATGCTTATGGCAGCTGGGGAGGAGGACTTTGAAACAGTTCTGGATAGTATAAAGTTTACAAAGTCCTCTTTACCTGAAATAATGGGTCTCTCCCTACCACCTCACCCCCAGTTCCTCAGATAGAGCCACTATTAAGTACCTTGTTTATGCATCCAACTTTATCAGGTTTAACCTTTATAATCCTATGTGATAGGTTTTTATGGCCAGTGGCTCAGACAGTAAAGAATCTGCCTGCAGTGCAGGAGACCTGGGTTCGATCCCTGAGTCAGGAAGATCACCAGAGAAGGGAAGCTACCCACTCCAGTATTCTTGCTTGGAGAATTCCATGGACAGAGGAGCCTGGCGGGCTACAGTCCATGGAATTGCAGAGTCAAACACCACTAAGCGACTAACACTTTCACTTTTCACAGACAGAAACAGATATGTAGAGGTTAGCACACTTGCTTGGGTTCACACAGCTTCCATTTCAGTTTGACTAATCCTCAGTCTCCGGTTAGGACTGTTACCCCTCCCTTCCTCCCTCCCTTCCTTGGCTCAGTGGGTGTCTCCTGAGTGCCGTCTCTGCACAGGTCCCTGTGCTAAGCACTGGGATATAGTGGAGAATGAAGCAAACCTTTCCCTGACCTCATAGCATTTCCCTTCAGATGCTTATTCGGTGTACAGAGGCCATCAGAAGCCACCAAGGACCTGACACCTACCTAAGACCCCACAAGACCAGTGGCTTTTCTGCTGGTCAACAGGCGCCATTTGGTGGTCATGGTGCTGACTGCCGTAGGGGGTGAGGGGCACTTGCTACCAGAGGTCCCTGATTTGTCAGTCTTGGCCTTGGGAGAGAGGAGCTAGTGCTAGAGGTCCAGTAGAGGGGCCTGGCCCCCTTCAGCTTATACTTCACCAGAACCGTCCACAAGCCTCAGGCCCTGTGTCTTTCACTCCACTCCCCACCAGGGTTTGACCAAAGAGGGAGAGAAAACCAGCTACATTCTGACTGACAAGCTGGGGGAGAAAGACCCCCGCAGGTGAGTGAGTCCCTGGACTGTGGCTGACCAGTGCTGTAGGGGAAGGGGGCACCAGAGGGTGAGGAGGCGCCAAGCTCCAGAGTGATCTCAGAAACACACCAACTTTCAATACCACCATCTTCAACCCTCATAGTTTGTTTTTAAAAAGCAGGATTTTTCTGACCAAAAAGATAGCATTTTAGTTCCTACATTAAATGCAGAAAAGCACTAAGAAGTAAATATTAGTAATTCCTATTACCCCGTCACCTAGAGATATCCATTATTAACAGCTCAGCGTTGTTCCCAGGAATTTTTTCAGAGGTGGCATTTATTAGTTGAGGTGGTATTTCTTTGATATTTTGCATCCTGATTTTTTAAAATTCCATATTGTAACATGTGCATTTTATGACACCATCAAAAAACTCTGCTTAGATGTTATATTTTATTATATTTAGTATTTATTAAACATTGTGTATGTGATGTTTCCAGACATGGGGACTATGATGGTGAATGATGTGATCTTTGACAGCAAGGGAGACTTACATATACAATTACAAAACTGATGAGGGCTCTGAAAGAAAGCACTCTGAATGGGAGAAATCTGTTCTAGACTAAGGAGAGCACTAGGGGAAGAGTCCCAGAAGGCTTCCCGAAGGAAGTCATGTTTGCTCTCTGAAGATTGAGCAGAACAGCACCACAGCCTATCACACTGCTCCGAACAATGGCCCGCATCTGTTGGCTGACAGATCGTTGCTCTGAAACCTGGACCTGGGAGATCCAAACATGTTTTTAATGTGCAAAGAGGGTTCTGAGACCCAGGCAGTGCTTTGTATAGACAGCTTTGGAAACAGAAGTCTAAACAACATAATTCACACAGTTCCAAACTTGGCTACTTATCCTCCCCAGCCGAGGCAGAATGTGGGTTTAGTCTGTTGTTTCCACCATGACCCTCTGTCAAACGTACCTGACATAACTGTGAGATCCTCTGGGTGGTAGATCCTGCGGGCACATGAGGAGGGGTCTGTCAGATGCCTCCTTGGTCCTCCCTGCCCAAGGCCCAGAGTCCTCTGCCAGTCCCTTGGCCTGAGGCTGCCTCCCCACATTTGTAGCCTGACCCTCTATGTGGAAGTAGCCTGCAATGGGCTCCTGGGGGCCGGAAAGGGATCCATGATCGCAGCCCCTGATCCAGAGAAGATGTTCCAGGTGAGCCGGGCTGAGCTGGCCGTGTTCCACCGGGATGTCTACAAGCTCCTTGTGGACCTGGAGCTCCTGCTGGGCATCGCCAAGGTACTCAACACCCCCACCCCACCTGTATACTCCCTCGAGCCCTGTTTCAGGCAGGCTGTTTCTTGGGTCAGATAGCTGGGGCTCCAGGAATCCAGAATAGAGAGAGTTTTGTGCCTGCCTGAGTGTTGGGAGGACTTCCCTGTGTAAAGGGGAAGAGGGAGACAGTGCTGAGCAGGGGGACCAGCAGGAGCTCAGGGTTGGTGGTAGGGAGGAACTCTGCTGAGAACCCCGGGGAGATCAACTGGGGTCTAATTTTGGAGCTTCTGCTTGCTTGAGATGGGGATTAAGTGGCAGAACCCTGCTGCAGGGCCTCGGGGAGGACAACCAGCGCAGCTTCCAGGCCCTATACACTGCCAACCAGATGGTGAACGTATGTGACCCTGCCCAGCCTGAGACCTTCCCAGTGGCCCAGGCCCTGGCCTCCAAGTTTTTTGGCCAACGTGGGGGTGAAAGCCAGCATACCATCCACGCCATGGGGCACTGCCACATTGACACAGGTAGGGCAGCAGTTGGCCGGGTTGGCTCGGCATGGGGGGTCAGGAGTGGTCTTGAAGACCTTGTTGCACCCTGGAAGCACTTCAAGTTCTTGGACCTCAGTTTTTCCCATGTGTAAAGTGGGGAAAGGGGAATGGACTGTAGCTTTTGCTAAAGGTGGCTTCATTTATTCTTTCAGCAAAATCTGATGTCCTTGATGGCATCATGCTAGATATTGGGGGAAGGGGGTAGGATTATTGAGGCTGATGATCACAAAATAGGCAGAGACAGTTGCTGCCATGATGGAGGGAAGTATGGGGAGATGGGGAGCCCAAAAGAGGCACTTAACCCAGCTGGGTCTGGCAGATTCAAGAAGGGCTTCTTAGAGGAGGTGACCTTTGAACAGAATGAGGATGAGTAAGAATTTGACAAGGGTGCCCGAATCCTCAGGAGTGATGTGTGGAAGTAGTTGAGATGGGGACGCAAGCATGGGGGGAGGCTTCCTGGGGTGGATCAGGAGTTCATTTCGGAACCTGATGAGTCTGCAGTGTCTGAGGCTTACAGGAAATGACATTTTAAACGAACTTCCCAAGGTATTGATTCTGATGCAGCTGAAGTTTCTGAGCCAAAGAACCGGGGCTTTCTCTGCTGTGCCAAAGCATGGGATGTGGCGTTCTGAGCCTGGTAAAGAAGGAACTGAGGAGGCCTAGAGGTTATGAGAGGCAGCAGTGCCTCAGGCAGGACAGCTGGCCCAGGCGGGTCCATCCAGGGAAGCGGTGCCCTCTGTTCCCGGATGTCTTCCGTGTGTGTAGGGGAGGGGCCACCCCTGCTGCTTCCTAAAGGATCCTCTCTAAACCGCAGAATAAGGCCAATCCAGGGACTGGGGTCCCCACTTCCTGACTATAAAACTGCCCCGCTAGCCCCAGCCATGTAAAAGTGACAGCTCAGGAGAGATGCCACAGGACTCAGCAGGGAATGGGATGGGATGGGAGGAAGGCTACGGTGACCCTCTGGTGGCCAAGGAGGGGCCTGGTTGGGTGCTAGGGGACAGTGGTGCGGCTGGAGGTCTGTGAGGGTCTGACTGCTCTCCTCTATCTCCACCCTCCTCCCCGCCTAGCCTGGCTCTGGCCCTTCAAGGAGACCGTGCGGAAATGTGCCCGGAGCTGGGTGACAGTCGTTCAGCTCATGGAGCGGAACCCCGAGTTCATCTTTGCCTGCTCCCAGGTCAGAGGGACGGCTGTGTGAGTGGTACCTGGACCCCAGGGGGTGCTAGTGTGGGGTTCCCAGGGCTTCGCAGCCCACCTACTGAGCCCCAGGTGCTCAGCCCTGGGTGGGGTTCATGTTGCTCCTGGCCAGCCCCCACCCCATCTGCCCCACAGGCACAGCAGCTCGAGTGGGTGAGGAGCTACTACCCTGGCCTGCATGCCCGGCTCCAGGAGTTCGCCTGCCGTGGGCAGTTTGTGCCCGTGGGGGGCACCTGGGTGGAAATGGTGAGTGCCTTCTGCAGCCCCTCAGCCTCAGGCCTTACCATCAAGTATTCTGCCCTCGGCTGTGCTGGTGACTTTCTGCAGGTCCTTTATGCCCTCTTATCAGTCCCTGGAATCCTAGGGTTCAGGACTCCCAGGGGGTGGGGGTCTCAAGCACTGTGATGGGCCATCTGTGTGACCCGGCCCCGGATACCTCCTGTCTGGCAGACAGATGGTTAGGCTGAAGTGAGGAGATGGACACTTCCGGGGCACTGGCTTTCCCCAGTGTCAGAGCCCTGGCTTCTCCGGATGGGGTGGTTGCCTGAGTCCCTGCCCGTCTTGTCTGGTGCTAACCCCAGCGGCCCCCTTTTTCCCTCATGGCCAGGATGGGAACCTTCCCAGTGGAGAGTCCATGGTGAGGCAGTTCCTGCAGGGTCAGAACTTCTTCCGTCAGGAGTTTGGGAAGATGTGCTCGGAGGTAGGCGGGGAGCTGCTACACCGGCAGGCAGAGGGGGCCGGAGCTTGCCCTTGAGTGAGGAGGGGCTGCGACTGGGCTGCTCTGCCGAGCTCCTGGGTCCCCATGCCCCAGAGGCCTTCTCCCTGCAGTTCTGGCTGCCAGACACATTCGGCTACTCTGCGCAGCTGCCCCAGATCATGCGTAGCTGTGGTATCAAGCGCTTCCTCACCCAAAAGCTGAGCTGGAACTTGGTGAACTCCTTCCCGGTGAGCAGGCCCAGGGGGCCAGGCTTGGAGCGGGCCTGGGTCCCTCCTGGCCTGAACATCTCGTCCAGGCTTATTGAGGGGTCCTGGACAAACCACCCAGCCCCCACCCAGGGAAGACATGCCTCTCCCAGGGTCACACAACAGGAGGGGCAGGTGAGGGAGGCCCGGCTCTGCCTCAGCCCTGACTCTGGCCTCACTCTTCCACCTGTCTCCCTGCCTGTAGCACCATACCTTTTTCTGGGAGGGGCTGGATGGCTCCCAGGTGCTGGCCCACTTCCCGCCTGGTGACTCCTATGGGATGCAGGGCAGTGTGGAGGAGGTGAGAGGCATCTCGTGGCCAAGGTTGGGAAGGGAGGCAGGCTGGAGGGGGCCGGTCATCCAGCCTAAGCTGACCAGTGTGGACCTGCCCCCACCTGTCCAGGTGCTGAAGACGGTGGCCAAAAACCGGGACAAGGGACGGACCAACCACAGTGCCTTCCTCTTTGGCTTTGGGGATGGAGGTGGCGGCCCCACCCAGACCATGGTGGACCGCTTGAAGCGGCTGTGCAATACCGATGGGCTGCCCAGGTCAGGCCTGGATTCACTCCACCCCACCCTCTGCCCTTGCCCTGAGCCCTGCCTCTGCTCAAACATTGGACCCAGTGCCTCCCCTCAACCTTGTTCCCTCCGATCTCAGACCATGGGGCACTTCCCAACTTCTACCCTGGAGGTGGGGTAGGAGAAAAGCCAAAGGTGGAAAGGAGCTTAAAGCCACTGAAACAGAACTCTCCTGGGGGGGGTGTCCAGACCTGGCCTTGTCTGGACAGGGAGTCTTCTGGGGGTGGCTCCATTCTGTTGGGGCTGGACATCTTGTCACACTTGCATGGAGGAAGGGTGAGTCACATGGCCCAGGCTGGGAAACCCAGGTTTGCAGTCTCCCTCAGGGTGCAGCTGTCTTCTCCGGAGCGACTCTTCTCGGCGCTGGAGGGCCACTCGGAGCAGCTGTGCACCTGGGTTGGGGAGCTCTTCCTGGAGCTACACAACGGCACATACACCACGCATGCCCAGGTCAGGAACTGGCTGCTGAACCAGCGAAAGGGGGGTGCCCTCGAGTGGCCCAGACCTGGGGGAAGAGGCTTGTGTTCCATGGAAGAGCTGAGAGGAATGTTTAAGAGCTGGGTGCTCAGGAGCCTGGAGGTGGCAGGACTCAGCATCTCTTAGCGGGGAGGGTCTTGGGCAGAGGGGAGAGGAGGCAGGCTTTTGGGGCAAATAACACACAAGGCTTCATCCAGGAGTTCCTGGAGAGCATCAGGGGTTCTGAGCAAGAGAAGGCTTTGGCAGGGGGGCCCTGGGATGCTTGCCCAGGCTCTAGACTGAGTCCCCCTCCCTTGGGCTCAGATCAAGAAGGGGAACCGGGAGTGTGAGCGGATCCTGCACGACGTGGAGCTGCTCAGCAGCCTGGCCTTGGCCCGCAGTGCCCAGTTCCTCTACCCGGCTGCCCTGCTGCAGGATCTCTGGAGGTCGGCACATCTTCTGCCACCTGCTAACCTCACCTAGACGCCTCTGTGGCTGCCCCAGCCTCCCAGCCTCCCATCCTTCTCAGCCCTGCCCTTGGCCCCCGCAGACTCCTGCTCCTGACCCAGTTCCATGATGTGGTGACTGGGAGCTGCATCCAGCTGGTGGCAGAGGAAGCCATATGTCACTACGAAGGTGAGGCTGATAACATTTCCACAGCTTTCCAGCACCCAGTGCAGCGCCCAGAGTGTCCCCCATGGGACATTCAGGGGTCACCCCGACCGCCTGCCCACCCATAACCAACCAGTCTCTCCCCAGACATCCGTTCCCATGGCAACACACTGCTCAGCGCTGCAGCTGCAGCCCTGTGTGCTGGGGAGCCAGGTCCCGAGGGCCTTCTCATTGTCAACACGCTGCCCTGGAAGCGCACCGAAGTTTTGGCCCTGCCCCGGTCTGGCGGGGCCCACTCCTTAGGTATGAGCTGGGGAGAAGGGTGTCTACTGTGGCAGGAGAGATCAAGGCCAAATTGAGAGTCAGGGACATTCGCCTAGGGGTCTCTGCCCCAGGGTGCCCCAGGCTAGAGAGGAGGAGTAGTATTTACCCCCTCCACCCCACCCTACCCTGCCCCAAGTATGGTTCCTGAAAGGTCAAGGAGGCTGCCCTGACGCCCAGCCTCCTCCCCAGCCCTGGTCACTGTCCCCAGCATGGGCTTTGCTCCTGCTCCCACCCCCACCTCACTGCAGCCCCTGCTGCCCCAGCAGCCTGTGTTCGTAGTGCAAGAGGTGAGTGCTGGCACGTGGCGGTGGGGCAGGGGCTGTCCTGGGCTGTCCCTAACAACGTGGAAGTTCTGAGCTCCCCAATCTGGAGCAAGTGGCGAGGCAGGGCTGAGGCTGGAGGTCGGGTGGGCTGTTGGTTGCGGGAAGCCCCTGCAGACCTAGCCTCAAGGCCCCCTCCCACCAAGACTGACAGTTCTGTGACTCTGGACAACGGCATCATCCGAGTGAGGCTGGACCCAACTGGCCGCCTGACATCCCTGGTGCTGGTGGCCTCTGGCAGGTGCTCACCCCTTGCCCTCTCCCAGTGCCTGGCAGGTGTACCCCAGACCTCTCGTTCCCTCTGTCCCCTGGCCACAGCTGACCACAGTAGCCCACGAGTGGCTCTGGACTGGGACCCACACATGGAGCAGGGCTTACTCACCCTACTCTCCACCCCACCCACCTCAAACAGCTGGGAGACCAAGGTCATTCAGTTATAAAGTATTGATGTCCATGTCTTTCCAGGGAGGCCGTTGCTGAGGGTGCCATAGGGAACCAGTTTGTGCTGTTTGACGATGTCCCCCTGTACTGGGATGCATGGGACGTCATGGACTACCACCTAGAAACACGGTGAGGGGTGGGCAGGACTCAGGGTAGTGGTAGTGGGAATATGAACAAGTGTACTGGGCCCACTGTGCCAGGCTGTCCTGGCTCAGCGCTTCTCCCCCCTATTCCACAGGAAGCCAGTGCTGGGCCAGGCAGGGACCCTGGCAGTGGGCACTGAGGGTGGTGTGCGGGGCAGTGCCTGGTTCCTGCTGCAGATCAGCCCTAATAGTCGGCTCAGCCAGGAGGTTGTGTTGGATGTTGGCTGCCCCTATGTCCGCTTCCACACTGAGGTAGCAGGGGGCAGGGTGGTGGGTATCTTCCCTGGGTGTGGCTGGTGAGGAGGGGCCAGCCCCTTGTCCCCCACCCCCGACAGGTGCACTGGCACGAGGCCCACAAGTTCCTGAAGGTGGAGTTCCCTGCCCGTGTGCGCAGCCCCCAGGCCACCTATGAGGTCCAGTTTGGACATCTGCAGCGGCCCACCCACTACAACACCTCTTGGGACTGGGCTCGATTTGAGGTCTGCCATGGGGTGGTGTGGGGTGGAAGGTTTGGCTCCTCCCCGGCTGGGGAACGACTCGTTGTGTGGTATGGGGTGAGGAGGAACATGATGGTTCCTGGCATGTATGCCAGGCATTGTGCCAAACGCTTTATGTTCAGTTTGATATTCATGCCCATTTGATGGGGTAAGGATTCTTAATCCACCTTTCCCAGATGAGGGACTGAGGCTTAGACAGATGCTATGTGGTGTGCCTAGGGCCTCCCGAGATGAGAGCTGGAATTCAATCAGTCGTGAGGTCCCAAAGCATCCCTCAGCCTAGGACAGGGAGCTCTGGAGCACATGGAGGAGGGGGGCCACCAGGCGGGTCTCTGATCTGCGCTGCAGGTGTGGGCCCACCGCTGGATGGATCTGTCAGAGCACGGCTTTGGGCTGGCTCTGCTCAATGACTGCAAGTATGGCGCATCAGTACGGGGCAACGTCCTCAGCCTCTCGCTGTGAGTGGGGTGCCCCCCAGGGACTGCTATGGGGTCCCGGTCTTGCCAGGACAGAACTGCAGCAGCTCCGGCCTGTCCTTTCCCACCCTCCTCACCGCAGCTTGCGAGCGCCTAAGTCCCCTGATGCCACCGTGGACATGGGACGCCACGAGTTCACCTACGCGCTGATGCCGCACAAGGGTGAGTGCTGTGCCCCATACTCCTCTGCCCTTCTCGGCCTCCGCTGCCCCAACGGTAAGTGGGGAAAACGCCCGTAGTCCCGCGCCCTGACCCCATGTTCCACCACACGTCCCTTTTCCGGTCTGCGCCCAGGCTCATTCCAGGACGCTGGCGTCATCCCCGCTGCTTACAGCCTCAACTTCCCGCTGCTGGCGCTGCCGGCCCCGGGCCCGGCGCCCGCCGCTGCCTGGAGCGCCTTCTCAGTGTCCTCGCCCGCGGTCGTGCTGGAGACTGTCAAGCAGGCAAGGGGCGGGGGCAGGGCGGGGCAGGGGCGCGTTCGGGGCGGGGCCTGCCATAGACCCCGCCCACCACCACACCTCCCTCTGCAGGCGGAGACCAGCCCCCAGGGCCGCACACTCCTGCTGCGGCTGTATGAGGCCCATGGCAGTCACACTGACTGCTGGCTGCACACGTCCCTGCCGGTTCAGGAGGCCGTCCTGTGAGTGGGGGTGCAGGGTAGCAGTGGGGGTCTTGCCCTCGCGGGGCCCTCATTGTCACCTCCTGTTCTCCAGCTGTGACCTCCTGGAGCGCCGCGACCCTACTGGCCCCCTACTCCTCCGGGACAACCGCCTGAAGCTCACCTTTACTCCCTTCCAAGTGCAGTCCCTGTTGCTCGTTCTGCAGCCCCCACCGAACTGAGTTCCTGAGGGTGGGGTTTTGTTTGTGGAAGGCTTTGGCAGCGCCTCAGTTCTGCCTCCTGAGCCTGAAGCAAGGGTCAGTTACCTCTTGAACAATAAACCCTTGGCTCAGGACCCTGCTGGTAGCCCCTGCTCAGTCCCCTCAGGGCCCATCCTTAGGCTTTGAGGGGACAGTTTTTACCCCAGGCATTTGGGGGCAGGGGCAAGACCTAAGGTTATCTGTGCATGCAGCGCCTGGATTGCAGCCCCCATGAGAGAGACCCGGGATATTGGTGATCATAAGCTGACTGAAAGACCATGATGCAAGACGGTGTTCTGGGACTTCATGGTAGTCCAGCGGTTAAGACTATGTGCTTCCAATGCAGGAGGCGTGGGTTCAACCCCTGGTCAGGGAACTTAGATCCCACATGGGGAAAAAAAAAAGAAGCACTTCCCCCTGTACCCACAGATAGAGGGCTTGGGGCTGAGGAGAAGGCCTGGTGGGTGGGTTCTGACTGACCCTGACTAGGAGGGAAGCATTGACTAGTCTGGACTAGGCTAGGGGAGCAGCCACAGGCCCTGAGGAGTCCTGGACTGGAGGAGCTGTAGAGTCTGGGCTAGCTGGGCAGGGGGCCTCTGCACCACCTGTGAGGGGCCGTCCCTGCAGAGGCCGTGACCTCCTGTCCTCAGGACTGGGCAGCAGGCCCTTCACATTCAGCCTTCGCAGACCTGCAGTCAGCCCAAGAAGTGCCAAGAAGTTCAAGTTTATGCATTTACTAAAAATTAGCATTTTTCACATAGGCTTAAAAAATGAGGATAGTGGGGTACAATTAAAAACGTAATTGTGTAGGGAATGGCCATAGGGTTGGAGCATCCAGTTCCCTGCAACTTCTAGGAAGCCACACAGGCCCAGATCCAGGGTGCCAGGAGGAGGGGTGGATACAAGCAAGAAGAGCCTCTTGCTAGGAGGCTAAGGTCCCCTCAGGCTCCAAGGATGGGGTGTCAGCCTTGGTCTTTCGGGTTCTGCGGCGGCCTGGGGAAGGACAGGTGAGATGGCAGTCCCTGGCCGAGGACTCCCCAAGAGCCCCCCTCCCGCCTTTGTCCACGTATTCCTCCCACCCACACTGCCATCCCTTCTTCTCCTGGGGCGCTCGCTGTGGTGGTCCGTCCCTCCCCAGAGGAAGTTGCTGAGGAAAGCCCACCTGAGGGTGCTGGTTGCCGCCTCCTCTTCCCTGTGTCAGGGACTGGGGGGGCTTCTGGGTCCTGGTGGAGGCTGGTCCCCTCGGGCACCTGGGCTGTAGTCTGTTTAGGAAGGCCTCTCTGTGCCCTTCGTGTCCTTGAAGGAGCCTTGTTTGGAGATGGAGGGTCCTGGGTGGAGAAGACAGGTCCCCGAGGAGCCCAGCAGGTCAGGTGGGTGAGGACCCACCTTTGCCCTCCATTGTCAAGGAAAGGAGCTGCCTGAGAGCCTGGCCTGGGAGGTGTGGCTGGACTAGGAGAGAGCGCAGGGACAGGGAGGAGCAGGGAGCCATACCTCTGCTCTGTCCTCAGGACCCTGCTGTGCTCCCTGGGACTTCTTCTTGCGGGACTTGCCCCCTGCAGGACATTGATGCTGATGGGCTTGGAGGGTCTTGTGGCCTCGGCCCCCTTTGTCTAGACTCCCACGCTCCCACTCTGGAGTGACTGCCAGGGTCGGAGCAGGGGACTGGGATGGAGAAGGGTGCTCTGGCCCTTGCACAACTAGTTCTCTCTGCTCTTGTTACAGTAGGAGTTTACCTTTGGGTGCCAGGGGTCCAGGATCCCCCTAAAATGGAATCAGGAGAATTCAGGAGTCAGCCTGGCAGGGGTAGTTTCCTTGGAGAGGCAGAATCATACCTGTCCTTCTAGATCAGTGAAGCCGTTCCCCAAGGAAGCCTGACTGTCCCTTCCCCACCCCCCAGGTCAGCACCAGCAGCAAGGTCCCCCTGCTTTGGGGCTGCGCCACTAGTGGGGACCCTAGGACTCAGAGAAGGGGCGGAGCATAGCACAGGGAAGGCTTAGACCCTCAGGACCAGTGTGACCCCAGGTCTTTCCATCCCACCAGCTTCCTTGGGTCTCTGCCTGTACAAGCATTAGAGCCCAAACCTGGAACCAGATGGTGCGGCCATGCCGGTCCCGCAGGGAGCTCATGCCTGGTGCACTGTAACACCGCAGCCAGGCTCGGAAGGCAGCAAAGTCCTCCTCCCCGCTCTCCGACCCGTAGCCTTTGCCCCCTGTGGGACAGAGGAACCAGGCGGAGATCAGAGGGCTGACTTAGGCTGGGAGGAGGGGGAGCCTAGTTAGACCTGGCTCAGACATCAGCTTCAAAGCTGATGGACCGAGTCAGGGGGCCAAGGCTCTCCCTCCTCCAGCTGTGTGACCTCAAGCTGGTGTCTTCCCCACTCTGGGCCATGGATTTCCCATCCTGAAGTCGGATTAAGAATCCTTGCCCTGCCTGCCTCATGGGCAGCTCAGGAGACATAGACACCCAACAAGTGAAGATCTGTGAAGGAGGTGTAGTCCATTTAGAAACGACTAGGTCGACAAACTTCCATTCTCCAGGTAGGGAACCAGGCCCAGAGAGGGGCAGGAACTGTCCTGGGTTACGTGATATGCCAAAGCAGAGTTAGCCAGCCATCTTTGCCTCCTAGGCCTCACCCAGCTGGACCACTTCCTTGGGCACCGAGTGGCACAGCTCCAGCAGGTCGGGGTTCTGCAGCTTGGCCCTGATCTTCTGGCTCAGGGTCAGCTCCGGGCTCTGGAGAAGGGGCAGGGGTAGGACCTGGATGTCAGCATGAAGCAAGGCTGCTCAGAAGGCAGTTGATCCCTCAAGGAACAGGCCCCTTCTGGGCTTGGCAGGACACGGACAGTTCATCAGCAGCCCCTATCACCTCCCACACGCACACACACACACACACACATTGTAGACACAGGCTGGAACTGAGAAAGGGACCTGCTCGAGCTGAGCCGCAGACACCTGACCCAGCCCCGACCCTTGTCTGCCTGCCTGACAGGTGCAGGCGCATCCCTCCTGGCACCCTCACCGGCCTGCGCTGCTGCAGGGCCTCCAGAACTGTGCGGGCCTTCTCGAAGGGGGGGATCCTCAGCCTGCAGGGAGGTGGAGAGGGGTGCTAAGCAGAGGGGAACGTGAGCATACCCAGCCACCCCTGCCCTCATGCCCAAGGCCTGCCTGCTGACCGGTAGAGGATCTCCGCCCGCAGATAGTTGCCAATGCCATTAAAGAACCTCTGGTCCAGCAGGGCCTCACAGATGGGCCGGTCAAAGGCCTTGTCTGCTAGGTTTCGTAACACATTCTCCCTGGAGGGACACAGCCCGGGCACATAAGACCCATTCTGTCTGCCTGTTCCCCCCCGCCCCGCGCCTCCCTGCCTCTCAATGGGGTAGGGGAGAGGAGCTGGGGGAAGAAATTTCTGGGTACAAGGGAAGGAAACAAGAAGTCCCAATTTCCCATTATCCTAGCCTCCGTGGTATTTGGCAGCAGGAACCTCCATTTTCTGTTAAATGGGAACAACAATGTGGGATTTCAGTTCATTACAAAAGGTTAAAAATGCCAATCTAAAGGAACATGCTCAAAACACTTGAATCTATGTATGTGATTTGCATGTCACCAGAGTGGCTCAGATTCAAGATACTTTTGGGAACAAGGTGATCACAGGACCTCAGGTGGGCCTGCAGTCTGGAACTCCCTGTCTAGGACTTCCAGTTGCTTAGACATGAAGATTTGACATTGGTGGGGTCAGCTCTTTTCAAGATGCTGAATGTCTTTCAGGAAGCTGGCACTGGCTCTGTTTAGCAGGAGTGAAGGGGGGCAAGTCCTGGCTGGTGAATGCCCCCAGCACCCCCATGGGTCTCTCCTCGCCACCATGAAGAGGAAATGAATCTTGCTCCTTTGAGAAAAGGGTCATGACGAGACTGACTCAGTGATGGGCATGAGAAGCAAATGATATAGGGGCCAGAAGACAGTTTGGGGGTAAAAGTAAAGTGGAAGGTCAGTCTGGGTGGTCAGCTCCCAGAGGGAGGCATATCCCCACAGGCTTTGCAGCTGGAGGACCAAACAAGCCAAAATGCCCATCACGTGAGAAAAACTTCAGAACCGGCTGGCAAAGAGTTAACTTGTGGCCTGACCCCCTAAGAAAGGTGAAGTGGGAGAAATCTAAGACAACACAGATACTTCCCTGGGGGTGCACTTGGGGTCATGCCTGGGAAGGCCAGGAGTCTGCTGCCTTCTGTGGGCCAGAGATGCCCTGACCCACCCCAATGGGCAGCCGAAGGCATGCCTTCCCCAAGAAAGGATTTGTCAAGTCCCACTCCATGCCTTCCTGTTTGAGTCTTGTCAGAATGCTTGTACTTTAGAGCTTTGCACTTCCCTGGTAGCTCAGCTGGTAAAGAATTCACCTGCAATGGAGGAGACCTCAGTTTGATTCCTGGGTTGGGAAGATCCCCTGGAGAAGGGAACAGCTACCCACTCCAGTATTCTTGCTTGGAGAATTCCATGGACAGAGGAGCATGGTGGGCCCCAGTCCATGGGGTCACAGAGTCAGACATGACTGAGTGACTTTCACTTCATTTTCACTTTCCCTTCCCCCTGCCCTACCTGAAATAGCTCTGTGGGAGCAGGGACCACATCCCTCTTGATCACTGCTGAACCCTCAACACTTAGAACTGGCCTGGCACCAAGCAGAGACACATGCATATTTTATCTTTAGAGGAAAAGAAGTGGCTGACACTGGGCCATCTTATGTGACCTGCATCCCACCCCACGTGGGCTCTTACCCCGCCTCAGGCAGAAGACAGGCAGAGAGACCAGGGGAGACAGACCAGTGGGCTGGCATGATGTGGGAGACCACAACCTGATTCAGAAGCCATGTCATTAGTGGTCCTCTCCCCACCGCCTTGAAGCAGTTCCTTCCTGTTCAGCCTCCCTTCTTGGGTTGTTAAAGCCTCTCTACTTTTCTTAGCCTTGTGCGGGCACCAAGCAGTGTGGGATGCTGATGAGAGCCCCAGCTCTGACACAATCGGCCATGTCCTCCACCTCTTGCCCCCACCTCCTCTTACAGGTTTTGGGTTTCCACATCCATTAGCTCAGGGAGTTGTCCCCAGAAAAGGACACTGCCTTGGTCTACAGATGAAAGGACTGAAGCCCAGAGGGGCTGGAACTCGCTTCTCATTGGCCAACAAGGACTAACGAGCCACGTCTGGAGCCCGGACTGTATTTCTCACACCTGGTGCTGGCCCTACCTGAACTGCTCGTACTCCAGCAAGACACACGGCCCGCGGCCTGGCTGCCACTCGCCCCCGAGGTCCCAGCGGCCGAATCGGCGGATGTCCACAAAGCAGAGGGCAAGTCGGGGGCCAGGTGGAGCTGTGTAAAAGCGCAGGTGGGCGTGGGGTGGCAGCGCATCGCTGGGCACCAGCTGGAAGGAGCCAGTCATGCCAAAGCGGAAGACAAGGGCCAGTGGCTCCCGTGGGGGCTGGGCCCCAGGCAGAGGGCTCAGGGTCAGGCGCAGCTCCTTGCCGCGGGCCAATGCCGAGATGCCGTAGGCACTGCTCTCAAAGGGCACCTCAGGGTTGCGACTGACGGGTGACTTCTCCACACACCCACCAAACACCAGCTCCCTGCAAGCCTCGTTCACAAACTGGCTGGCCAGATGCAGCTCAGGGCCCTCGGGCATTCTGTGGGAGGGGCGGCCAGGCCCTGTGGGGAGGATGACAGCAGGTTGGGCCAGGTGTGCATCCAGTGAGGTGACAATATCACTCCCAGTTTTCAAAGGAGAACCCAGAGGATCAGAGGAGGGCATGGTCAATGGGAATTGGCAGGAAATCAGCTGGCTTGGCCACAGCCCCTGCTCTGTCCCTCCCCCGCCCCACCCCCTCCCCATTCCTGAAAATGCTGAGAAAGCCCAGGACACTGGAGAGCTCTGACTAGGGAAACATGACTGCCTAGTTCATTAACACCTTCCATGGGTTTCCAGGAACACTTTCTGATTTTAGAATAAAGTCCATATCCTTCCTGGGCCCAGGCTGTCATCTCATTTCCTCCCTTGTGCGCCAAACCCCTTGCTCCAAGCACACAGCTCTCCCTGCCCCCCACCCCCATCCCCGGCCCTTGCCGTCCCCCTCGGTCTAGAAACATTTAAGAGAGGCCCCTCCTGACCGCTGTATCGGAGGCAGCATCCTCCATTCCCTGACCCCCTTCATGGCACTCCCAGAGCCTGAAATTATTAGCTCCTGTCTACCTCTGGCTCCACTCCCACCCCAGAATGGGATCTGTGCACGCTCATCTCCCCAAGAATCAGGCAACACCTCCGTTGCCACAATGATTGAGGGAATGAGCCTGGAAGATAAGAGCTGGGATAACGGTGGCTCACAGGCTCTGCCGGCAGACAAGGTGGAGGAACCTGCCCATCACCCACTGGTCAGGACCGAGGCCGAGGCCAAGTAAGAGGGAATGTAGTTGTCTTCAGGTACATTAGAGCTAGAGTCAGGGACACACGACTTTGAGGGAGAAGGATGGGGCGCCAGGAAGGGCTCCCGAAGCTCCAGGCCATGGTCCAGGGGGACATAGGAAATGCCCGGGTCAGCGTCTCGGGCCAAGAGGGGTGTCCCCCTTCCTCACCCTCATCGGTTCCCATCTGGCCGAGGCTGGGAGTTTGCCAATTTCCTCAAGCCAGTGTCTGGAGATCCGAGGCCAAGGTAGGTGTTGGGCAGGGGAAAGCATTTGGCCAGGGCGGACTCCTTTGCCCTCCCCACCCGCAACCTCGGCGCCGCTCCGGGCCTGGCACCCGAAAGGGTTCGTTTTGCGGGAAAAGGTGAACTTCCAGGTTCCTAATTTCGCGAGGGGCGGACATTCAATGTCTCGCCTCCTACCCATCCCCCTCTTCCAGCTCCCGCTGCCTGCCCTCGGTTAACCCTGGCTCCCTTCCTCCCCAAGGCCCCCATTCCAGTCCTCTTCTCAGTTCTGCTGCACACACACACAAACCCCGTCCCCCGTCCCGCCGCAGGCTACCTGCGCCCAGCGCCGCTCCCGCAAGCCTGCAGCCACCAAGAGGTTAATGCTGGAGGCGGAGCGGCGCCTAAGAGCATGCTGGGAGCTGCGGGCGCTGCTGGGAAGTGTAGTTCCTCTTGTAGGTGGTAAAGCCTGTACGGGGTGGAGTTCCAGAGTAGGGGGCCCTGGGGTGTGGGAAAGGCTTCGGTCAGTCACCTGGCTGGGAGGTGGCGGAAGAACCTGGTTCCCGCTGCCTGGCGCCGGCGGGTTCCGGGGTCAGGTGTGAGGTCCTGGGTTGCAGCCGACTCTGTCTGTGAGAAGCCCCGCGGCTAAGTCCAGGACCTGGTGGGCAATCCCAGCGGTAAACAGCAGCAACTTCCCGAAACAGAGATGCTTGCAGCTGGGCGCAGGGCGCGAACAGGTGCGCGATCAGTGCAGGCTCTGGGGACCCGGTGGTGGCCTTACGTTTCAGCGCTAGTCAGACAGAACACATAAACACCGTCACCGCGGGTGGTAGAGTGCAGCCCGGCAACCAAAAGCAGGGGCGGAGAAGCGGAACCTACTTCCGATGTGGGGAAAGGTCTCTCTGTGGTGACATTTAGGCTGAAACCTCAGAAGGAGTCATCCGGAGAAGAGAGGGGACCAGTCTATAGGGCAGGTGGAAGGAACTGCTAGGGGGGTGGTTAGGGGGAGTGCTGAGAGGGGAGGACCGATACACGAGCCAGTCCCCTCCAACCTCTGGAGGCCTCCATAAGGAGCTGACATTTCATTCTAAGTGCTGAGAGGGGAGGACCGATACACGAGCCAGTCCCCTCCAACCTCTGGAGGCCTCCATAAGGAGCTGGCATTTCATTCTCAGTGCAGCAGGCTCGGTGCCTGACCCACAGCCGATTCTCCCCCTTCATACTACTTCTCCTTCCTCTCCCTTCATCTATCGTGTATCTTGCCAAAAGTACTTTAAAGTAAATTAAACAATGCATGCAGGGATGCTAAGTCACTTAAGTTGTGTCCGACTCTGTGTGACCCTATGGACTGTAGCCTGCCAGGCTCCTCTGTCCATGGGATTCTCCAGATAAGAATATTGGAGTGGGTTGCTGTACCCTTCTTCAGGGATTCCCAACCCAGGGACAGAACCTGCCTCTCTTATATCTCCTGCATTGGCCGGCGGGTTCTTTACTACTAGCGCCACTTGGGAAACTCATTAGATAGTGAGTGAGTGACTTGTCTGTACCAGAGCTGTGCTATATAATACAGTAGCCACTGAAGTGAAGTGAAGTCGCCCAGTCGTGGACTGTAGCCTACCAGGCTCCTCAGTCCATGGAATTCTCCAAGCAAGAATACTGGAGTGGGTTGCCATTTCCTTCTCCAGGGGATCTTCCCAACCCCAGGGATGGAACCCAGGTCTCCCACATTGCAGGCAGCTGCTTTAACCTCTGAGCCACCAGGGAGCCCTCATTAGATAATACTTTTTACCAAACCTAGTAAAGTTAACAATAACTTTAAAAAAAATATGTCTTTATTTATTTGGCTGCAGGGAGTCTTAGTTGTGGCATGTGACTCTTTAGTTGCAGCATTCGGGATCTAATTCCCTGATCTAGTTCCCTCATCAGGTATGGAACCCAGGCCCCCCGCTGCATTTGGGAGCACAGAGTCTTAGCCTCTGGACCACCAGAAAAGTCCCCAACATAATGTCTTAATATTATCTAATACATCCCACGTTCAAATTTCCCTAGTTGTCCTCAAAATGTTTTTTATAGCTAGTTTGTTCAAAGCAGAGACCAAACGAGGATTATATGTCTGTTCAATCACTTCCAATCTAGATGGAACCACCCTTCCCACCTCCTACCCACCTCACTTGCCTTTTTTTTGGTCTTCATGATACTTACCTTTCTGAAGAGTTCTTTGAGATGCCCCATCAACATTCTGGATTTGTTTGCTGTTTCCTTGGGTGTTGTTAACTTGTTCCTCTGTCTCTAGTTCTCCCTGCACCCCAGAAATTAGATCTAAAGGCTTGGAAGTGGAAGTGAAAGTCACTCAATCATGTCTAAATCTTTGCGATCCCATGGACTGTCCATGGAATTCTCCAGGCCAGAATACTGGAGTAGGTAGCCTTTTCCTTCTCCAAGGGATCTTCTCAACCCAGAGATTGAACCCAGGTCTCCCGCATTGCAGGCAGATTCTTTACCAGCTAAGCCACAAGGAAAACCCAAGAATACTGGAGTAGGTAGCCTATCCCCCTCCAGGGGATCTTCCCAACCCAGGAATCAAACCGGGGTCTCCTGCATTGCAGGTGGATTCTTTACCAACTGAGCTATCAAGGAAGCCCCAGTATCTCCTAGATGCTGTTCTGTACTCCAAATTGCATGACACCAGGAGACACCCAGCCTCTGGTTGTCTCACTTTAGTGGGGATGAAATTGATCACCGGTGAGGCTGTGACAGCCAGACTTCCGTGTTGTAAAGGTATGTTTCATACCCTGGGACCACTGAGTAATCTATGGGTGGTTTCTGTTTCCTTAGTTCTGTTTGTTTAATGAAGTTATACAGTAAAATTCATCCATTTTAGAGTGTGAGGGCTTTTTTGTTGTTGTCTCTCTCTTTTTTTTTTTTTTGGCCATGACAAGGCATGCTGGATCTTAGTTCCCCAACCAGGGATCAAACCTGTGCCCCCTGCATTGGAAGTATAGAGCCCTAACCACTGGACCGCCAGGGAAGTCCCTAGAGTGTGACTTTTGACAAATTCATACACTTAATCATCACCACCATCAAGAGATAATACATTTCTATCACCCCCCACCCCAAAATTTGCCCATGCATTTTTAGTCAATATTTACACTGTACCTGTTGACAACCACTGATCTGTTTTCTACCCATATAGTTTTTGCCAACGTCATACACAGGCATATCTTGTTTTACTGCACTCCACTTTATTGCACATCACAGAAAATTGCATTTTTTCTAAACATATTGAAGGTCTGTGGCAATCCTGCTTTGTCAAGATGATGGTTAGCATTTTTTGGCAATGAAGAATTTTTAAAATTTATTTTATAAAATATTATTGGTTTACAATGTTGCATTAGTTTCTGCTGCATAGTAAAATGATTCAGTTATATATTTACATATATTATTTTTCATATTCTTTTCCATTGTGGTTTATTACAGGATATTGAATATTTTCCTGTGCCATACAGTAGGCCCTTGTTTACTCATTCTGTATATGATGGTTTGCACCTGCCAATCCCAAACTCCCAATCCATCTTCCCCACCACCCCCAGCAATAAAGTATTTTTTAATTACAAAAGAGTTTTCACAATGTACAAAAAAGCTTGTACATTGCTTTGAAACACAATGTAGTAGTAGTGTAGTTGCTTGTCATGTCCAACTCTTTGCGACCCCAGGGACTATAGCCGATCAGGCTTCTCTGTCCATGGAATTCTTTGGGATCCTCCAGGCAAGAATACTGGAGTTTCTCCAGGGGGTCTTCCGGACCCAGGGATTGAACCCAGGTCTCCTGCATTGCAGGCATATTCTTCACCACCTGAGCCACCAGGGAAGCCCTTAAACACAATGTATTGCACACTTAATAAACTACAGTAAGGTGTAAACAAGCTTTTCTATGCACTGGGAAACCAAAAAGTTCATGTGACTTGCTTTATGGCCATCCTCGCTGTGCTGCAGTGTTCTGGAACTGAATCTGCAGTATCTCCAAGGTGTGCCTGTACACAGAATCTCTAGTATGTAGCCTTTGTGTTTGCTTTTGTCCTCATAGCATAATGCATTTGAGATCCATCTATGTTGTGATGCTTATCAGTCCTTCTTATTGCTGAGTAGTGTTCCACTGTGTAGACATACCAGCACGTTTATCCCCTTACCAGCTGAGGGACACTGAGTTGATTACGTGAGGTTATTCTTTAGCACCATGCAAATACCCAATTTCACATCACATCAGCCTTTCACCTAACGGCTTTCTTATCACTGATGATTCTTGCCTCAATCAAGTACTTAATCGGGAGTTACAAAATGGTGATTTTCTAATGCTGTCATTCCCTCTACATTAACTTGAATTCTTCTGTAAAGAAGAGCTTTATTTCATTGATTAGGGTTATTCTGAAATACTAAAAAGACAGGATAAATTCTGAAACACTTCTCTTCAATTATCAATTTTTAGACTAAGAATTTGGTGCAATAAAGTCCAATGGTGACAAATTAGGGTTGATTTTTTACGGGGAGGGGGTTTATCCTTTATGGACTCATGGATTTTTTTAATTTTCAATAGCTAAATCTGTTCCCTGCCAAATCTTTATCTTTTCCCCCACTTATTGAAAGAGTACTGTTTTAGTCTTTAGGGCTATACAAACAGGTAAATACAATTCCTGTCCTTAAGAAAGACTGGTAAAAGGCAAGTGAGTAAATACAAAATTGCTATGCTGTGCTACAACAGCAACGAGAGGAGATTCTGTGATGACACAGAAGAGGGAATGCTACCTGGGTAACCAAGCTTCTATTATGAATTTGATGAGACTTGGGATTTTTTTTGTGACTGCCATTTAATTTGCATTTTATTCCCTGTTTTTTTGCTTTCGTCTTCTTTTTCTTGCCCTTATATGGGCTACTTGAACATCTTTTAGAATTCCAGTTTGACTTAACTATATTGAGTGCATTACATTGTATATAGCCTTTGAAGTGGTTGCTGTAGGTATTACTCTATACATATATTCTACGTGTGTATATACTTGTCACAGTTCACTGATATTGACATTTTATCAATTTGAGTAAAGTGTAGAAACCTTATCTCCTTTTTCCCTCACTAGTTTATAACAACCTTAAATATCTCCTTTACATACATTGAGAACCACATCTAACAGTATATTTTGCTTCAAATATATTGAACATATTTCAGAATACTCAAGAGAAGGAAAGTCTACTGCATCCATGTTTTTATTCTTTCCATTATTCTTCATTCCTAATGTTTCAAGATTTCTTCTATCATGTTCTTTCTGTTTAGAGATCCTCCTTTAGACTTAAAAATGTTTTTAATTTTATACTGGAATATAGTTGATTTACAATGTTGTGTTAGTTTCAGGTATGCCGCAAAGTGATTCAGTTTTATATATATACATACACATATATACACATATACATATACACATATATACACATATACATATGTGTATATATATATATATCTCCATTCTTTTTCAGATTCTTTTCCAATATAGGTTATTACAGAGTATTGAATGGAGTTCCCTATGCTATACAGTAGGTCCTTGTTGACTATTTATTTTATATAGTAGTGTTTATATGGTAATCCCAACCTCTTAATCTATCCCTGCCTCCTAGCCTTTCCCCTTCGGTAACCAAAAGTGTATTTTCTATGTTTGTGAATCTGTTTCTGTTTTGTAAATAAGTTCATTTGTACCACTTTTTTTAGATTCTGCATATAAGTAATATCATATGACACTTGTCTTTCTTTGTCTGACTTACTTCATTTAGTATAATAATATCTAGGTCCATCCATGTTGCTGCAAATGGCATTATTTCCCTTTTTATGGCTGAGTAATATTCCACTGTGTATATATACCACATCTTCTTTATCCATTCATCTGTTGATGGACATTTAGGTTGCTTACTATCTTGGCTATTGTAAATAGTGCTGCCTTGTACACTGGAATGCATGTATATTTTCAAATCATGCTTCCTTCCAGATATATACCCAGGAATGGGATTACTGGATCATATTGTAGCCCTGTTTTTAATTTTAAAAAGAGATTCCATGCTGTTCTCCATAGTGTTTGTACCAATTTACTTTCCCACCAACAGTGCATGAGGGTTCCTTTTTCTTTTTTGTTTGCATTTATTGTTTATAGACTTTTTGATGGTGGCCATTCTGACTACCTCATTGTAGTTTTGATTTGCATTTCTCTAATAATTAGCAATGTTGAGCATAGCTTTCCATGTGGTTTTTGGCCATCTGTATGTCTTTGGGAAAATGTCTGTTTAGATCTTTTGCCCATTTTTTGATTCGGTTGTTTATTTGCTATTGAGCTGCATGAGTTGTTTATGTATTTTGGAGATTCATCCCTGTTGGTCACATCATTTGCAAATATTTTCTCTTGTCTTTTTATTTATGGTTTCCTTTTAGCCTTTTTAATTTTATATTAGATTTGCTAGTGACAATTTTATTAGTTATTCCTCATCTGCAAATGTCTTGATCTCCCCCTTTACTCTTTAAAATGTCTTACAATTTTGTCATTTTTAAAAATTGAAATATAGTTAATTTATATTATATTAGTTTCAGGTGTGCAACATAGTGAGTCAATATTTTTATAGTTATATTCCACTTAAAGTTATTATAAGATATTGACTATATACTCTGTGCTGTACATGTGTCCCTGAAGCTTATTTATTTTACACATAAAATAAAGAGGTTTGTACCTCTTAATCCCCTACTCCTGTCTTATTCCTCCCCTCTTCTGTCTTCCCACTGGTAACTGTTAGTTTATTCTCTATATCTATGGATCTGTTTGTTTTCTTCTATTCATTCATTTCTTGGATTCTACATGTAAGTGATATCATACGCTATTTTGTCTTTCTCTGATTTATTTTACTAAGCATAATACTCTCCTAGGTCCATCTATATTTTTGTACAAAGCAAAATTTCATTATTTTTTATGGATGAGTGATATGTATAATATATTATGAACATTGGAGTGCGTGTATCTCTTTGAATTAGTGTCTTTATTTCCTGCAGATAAATACCCAGAAGTCGGATTGCTGGGTTATATGATAGTTCTATTGCTTTTTTTTTTTTGCTATTTTTTTTGAGGAAACTCAATATAGCTTCCACAGTGGCTGTACCAACTTATATTCCCACCAACAATGAACAAGGGTTCCCTTTTCTCCACATCCTTGCCAACATTTGTTATTTGTAGTCTTTTTGGTGATAGCCATTCCGACAGGTGGGAGGTGATATCTCATTGCGGTTGTGATTTGCATTTCTTTAATAATTAGCGATGCTGAGCATCTTTTCTTTGCCAGTTGGCCATTCCTATGTCTTCTTTGGAAAAATGATTATTCAAGTTTTCTGCCCATTTTTCAATCGGGTTGTTTCCTTTTTTGATATTGAGTTCTGTGGGCTATTTATATATTTTGGATATTAATCCCTTACCAGTCATATCATTTGCAATTATTTTCTCCCATTCTGTACACCTTTTTGTCACAGTTTCCTTTGCTATGCCAAAGCTCTTAAGTTTAACTACATGCCATTTGTTTATTTTTGCTTTTGTTTCCTTTGCCTTAGGAAGAAAAAAAATCCCTCCCCCCAAATTGCTACAATTTATGTCAGAGTATTCTGCCTATGTTTTCTTCAAGTTTTATCATATCTGGTCTTACATTTAGGTCTTTAATCCATTTTAATTTTTTTTATGGTATGAGAAATGTTCTAATTTCATTCTTTTACTCGCCCTTTACTCTTAAATATATATATTTCTTTGGCTGTGCTAGGTCTTACTTGCAGCACGCAGGATCTTTAGTTGTCCCATGTGGGATCTTTAGCTGGGGCATGTAGGATCTTTAATTTTTATTATTTATCTATTTTTGGCTGTGCTGGGTCTTCATTGCTGCATGGGCTTTCTTTTTAGTGTGCAGGCTTCTCATTGCAGTGGCTTCTCTTGTTGTGGAGCATGGGCTCTAGATGGTGGACTTCAGTAGTTGCAACTTGTGGACACAGTAATTGTGACACACAGGCCCAATTTTCCTGCAACATGTGGGAACTTCCTGGACCTGGAATCAAACCCATGTCCCCTGCATTGGCAGGTGGACTCTCAACTACTGGACCACCAGGGAAGTCCCCATGTGGGATCTTTAGTTGTATCATGTGAACTCTTAGCTGCAGCACGTGGGGTCTAGTTTCCTGACCAGGGATGGAACTCGGGGCCCCTTGCTTTGGGAGTGTGGAGTCTTAGCCACTGGACCCCCAGGGAAGTCCCTTGTCCTTTACTCTTGAGGTGACTTTCTCTGAATATAGAATTCTGGGTTGACACTTCTTTCAGGGCCTGAAACGTGTTGTGTTTGTTGTCTTTGGCCTCTGTGGTTTCTGATGAGATATTCAGTCATTCGAATTGTTTTCCACCTATATGTAAGGTGTCATCTCTGTCTTGCTGCTTTCGGGATTTTTTTTCTTTTCTTTAGTTCTCATAAGTTTGATTATGATGTCTCTTGACATAAATTTCTTTAGATTCAACCTATGTGAAGTTCATTCAGCTTCTTGACTCTATACATTTGTGTCCTTTGCCATATTCTGGAAAAGTTTTGGTCATTATTTCTTTGAGTATTTCTCTGTTCTACCCTCCTTCTCCATATCTTCTGGGACTCTGACACCACACGTACTAGATCTTTTGTTAACAGTCCTACAGGTCCTTGAGGCTCTATTTTATTTATTTTTTTGTTCTTGTTGTTTTCCAAGTTATCTTCCCTCTGTTGTTTAGACTGGGTAATTTCTACTGGTTTATCTTCAAATCCACTGATTCTTTCTTCTGTTGTTAAGTTCACCCATTGAGATTTTTACTTGGGCTATTGTAGTTTTCAGTTCCAAAATGTTTATCTTGTTCTTTATAGCTTCTATTTCTCTGCTGAGACTTGAGGCATTTCTAGGATGGCTGCTTTAAAATCCTTAGCATAGACTTGTAACATCTGAGACATTCTAGTGTTGGCATTTGTCTTTTTTCATTTGAGTTGAAATTTTGTCAGTTCTTGGTACAATGATTTTTAAAAATTGAATTCTAAATATTTTTGGTATTATGAGACTGGATCGTCTTTAAATCTTCTCTTTTAGCAGGCCTTCTCTGACATGGGGCTAGTTGGGGAAGGGCTATGCCACCTCCTGCGAGCTGGGGTAGGGTGTAAGCTCCTATTCAGCCTTTGTAGGCAGGGGTGGAAGGGGGGCTGCGGTTCTGCAGGGTGTGGCTGGAGGACAGCCCTTACTGTCTCTAACTTTTCTGTGCTGCTGGACTGTCCTTTTCCTCGTCCACTGCTTAGAGAAAGCAGGCTTCTGTTGGGGCTTCCTTTGTGTGTTGGTGTTTCTAGGCGGTAAGCTTCTCCATTCCTCAGCTTGGGATACATGAAACAAAAAGAAAATCTAAGGAGTTTTTTGCTGTATTGTTCTTCAGGTCTTGAGGATCCTAGCCAGTCTGCCTTCTCATCACCTTTTGTAGTCTCATGCTTGTTTTATAAAAAAAGTCCAAGGTTTCTAGCCGCACTTAGGAGGAGGAACAGAGAAGAGCCCATCTGTTCCATTTCTCCAGAAGCCAGGAGGGGAGTCAGGCCTTATCTCTTTAAATTGTCCCATCTTTAGCCAGTGGGTCAAGCTTGCGCCTGTTGACATGACTCATTTTTGACAGTTTCCTTGGACCCTGAGACTTCCCTGGTGGCTCAGATGGTAAAAGCATCTGCCTACAGTGTGGGAGAAACCAGGTCTGATCCCTGGGTCAGGAAGATCCCCTGGAGAAGGAAATGGCACCCCACTCCAGTACTCTTGCCTGGAAAATTCCATGGACGGAGGAGCCTACAGTCCATGGGGTCGCAAAGAGTCGGACACGACTGAGTGACTTCACTTTCACTTTTGGACCCTGAGATGTTCTAGGCTCCCCCTGTGCTCTCCCTGCCCCAGACCCAGGATCAGTCTCTTCTACAAGCAGCCCTGGATGGCCTAAGACAGTCCTGGGAAGCCCTTTATCTTAGTCTGTTCAGGCTGTGATAACAAAATACCATGGATTAGGTGACGTAAACAATAGACATATATTTCTCACAGTTCCAGAGACTGGGAAGTCCACATTCAAGTCAGAGTCAGTTCTTGGTGAGGGCTCTTTCCTGCTTTGTTGGACAGCTGTCTTCTTGCTATGTTCTTATATGGCCTTTCCTCAGTACATGTTTGTAGGGAGAGAGTCTGTCTTCTTTTATAAGAACACTAATTCCATCATGCAGGTCTCATGACTTCCTCTGAAGTCCCCAAAGGTCCCACCTCCTAAAACCATCTCACTGGGGTTGGGGCTTGGACATAGGAATTTAGGGGTGGGCTCACAATCATGCAGCCCATATCCCATTCCTCTTGCCAACGAGTGGTTCAGGCACGGGCCTTCTCTCTTCCTAGAGAAGATGACAGGGAGTCACGGGCTCCCTCCTTTCTCTACTTGGGGCATCTGGTGTTGGGGCCACTTACTTGCTGCCAGCTTCAAGACAAGGCCAGCACAGACAGGGCAGAGCCAAGAGCATCCCAGGACTGGGAGCTGGATCCCTGCTTCTCCTGTCTACAGACAAGCTGTCCTGTTTTGGTCCTCATTCTGCCTCACCCCTGACCTGCCTCAGTCAGCAGCTGAGAAAAGAAAATGTACCATAGGTCAGTGTATCACTGTCTGTCACGAAAACCTCTGATCTGAACCCTAAAGAAATCATGCACACACTGCTTTACACTTTTTACATTTCTGTTTATTGTTCCTTCTCAGGAAAACCACTGATAAGTGCCTTTCACGGGGGAGGGAAGGCAATGCTGGAAGTGTTCTTAGGAGCCCAGGCTGGATTCTCAGGTGGTAACCTAGGAAGCCAGAGACCCAGGAGACCAGGCCCTCAGGGTCCTGGAGTTGGGGATGCCCCCTAATGAGAAGTTCAAGGGCAGCTCCACATGGGGCCCTGTGCTTTTCTTCTCATCCCAGGTTGTTCATCAGGGCCTGGGCCTGCTTTAACTCTGCAGAGGGGAGAGGCGGGCAGGCAGGCGGCAGTTAGGCGGGATCTCAGGGTGCCCCTTACCCTCCTGATACAGCTGAGCCTCACCTGCCAGGAGGACCTGGAACTTGTCTGCTGAGAGGGACATGGCGACAGGCTGGGTCGGGGCACCTGGGGCAGCTGCAACCTCCAGCCGCAGGTGTACCAAAGGCTCCTCCACAGCACGCAACAGGCTAGAGCTCAGGGTGTAGTCCACCCGCCAGCCCACGCCAACCAGCCTGTTCACTGTGAGACCAAGAGGGGCTTGAGGTCACAGGCCAGGGAGCCAGGCGACCCGAGCCCTCACCCTGGCTCAGCCCTGAACCCTCCAGAGCTCTGTGGCCTTTGAGAGGCTCTCATCCCTCTGACCCAGGAACTCAGAGATTACCCAGAGCAGGTCTCAGAGGAGAGAAACTGGCTGGAGCCAGGAATCCCAGCCATGTGACTGCTTGACGTGATGTGGTTAAGTATCCTTTCTGAGGACAAACACCTCCCAAGCCACAGGCACCTTCCAGAATGGAGCCCAGCCCCCACCCGGGCCCACCCTGCACTCACCCCGCAAGCTGCAGGCCCGCAGGCGCTCCTGCAGGGGGCTCTGCTTCTCCTCGTAGCAGCGACAGAGGCTGGCCGCGTGCTCTGGGGACGAAAGGAGGTCCCCTGAGCGAGCAGGTGGGGGCTCGGGCTTAGGTGGCTCAGAGCGTAGGTCTCAGGCTCCTGGCCCAGAGAAGGCAAGGTGCGTCCCAGGGTCACACAGCCTGACCTCTGCCCAGCACCCCTCGGCCCAGAGGTCACCCGCCTGTAGGTGTTCCCCATACCTTTGGGCAGCCCCAGCTGCTGCAGCTCGCTGGACAAGGACTCGCCATCCACGCTGTGCTTGGCCGCACTGGAGAGAATGAAACTCAGCACCGCCACCGTGGCCTTCACATCGCCTGACTCTGGGGGGAGCCGTGGGTGGAGTGGGGGTGTCACTGTGGCCCCAAACACCTCCTTGTGGCCCCACTATCTTCAGCTCAGAGTCCCCAGGCCTCCTAAAGCCACGAGCACTGCCACTGCGCCACCGGGAGCTGGTGGAGGCCCTGGGGTGGCAGTGGCTTTCCTTCCTTATCTCCTCCGCCGAGGCAAGCGGGTCAGAGCAGGCCGGGAGGAGGGGCCCCTGTGCCAGGCCCCAGGCCGAGTACCCAGGGTCACCCAAAGGTCTGTGGAGCCAGTGGGGTGCTCACCAAACCTGGCGTCCGCAGTGAGCTTCAGGATCTTCTCGTACTGTGAAGAAAGGAGGCCCTCAGGGCGGGGCTGGTCCCCTGCTCACCAGCCCCCTGGCCTGGACCCTGTGGTAAGGACACGAGGTATCCAGGGAGGGTGGGAGCTGATCACCCACCCCCCTCAGTCTGGTGCACTTTCAGGGCAGTGGGGTCCCCGGGTCATGGGGCCACGGGGGGCAGGGGCCTGTACTCACGTCAAGCCCATCTCCCAGAAGGTCCTTCAGCACCTGGCCACACAGCAGCCTCAGCTTCACAGAGGACTGGAGGGGGAAGCCTTGTATCAGCCGGACTGACCCACCTTACACAGGCACGCTGACGGCCTGGCTCAGAAAGGGCTGGCCGCATGATCAGTCACACAGCGTGTGAGAATGGCCCAAGAGGGCTGAGGTCCCAACTCAAGAGTGACCTCACCACCGTCCACGCCCCCCGCAAGAGCCCCCAGCTGCAATCCCTCCCTGCCCCCACCCCCAAGATCCCCTGCACTCAACAATCTTGGCCAGCGTGCTGATCTCTGCCAGGACCCAGTCAGGACAGTCCAGGTCACCACAGAATCGGAACCTCTGCAAGAGAGTGAGGTAGGTGGTCAGGCTGGAGGGCAGGCCGACACATGCCCAGGTGTCTCCTGAGCTACTGCTTCTCCGGCTTCCTGCTCCCTGTCCAAGATGGACGAGCTCTGGCCACTTGTTCTCCCCTAGTACCAGGCTGTTTAGAGAACACTCTCCCTGATTCTTCCTGCCACCAAACCTTGTTCTGATGCGTGTCCCAGGCATTCACCTGCTCTGCGGACAAGCCTGGGTGCCTGCTCTGTGGGAGAACCCACTGTAAGCGCTTGGGGGTGCCACATGGAACACATGACCCTCTCCCCTCCTCCTCTTTCCCTCTCCAGCTCCAGCTACACTGGCCTCCCTGTTGCTTCTGCTGCAAATTAAACGTGGCTTGCTCTCTCGTTTCACTCAGGTCTCTGCCCAAATGACACCTCTTCTGATGGGCTTTCTCTCACTATTTGCTTTCTTAAATAGCCCCTCACAGAAGGCAATTTGGGAAGGTCAGCAAATGTATTCATTATCTTGATCGTGATAATGTTTTCATGAGCATACACATCAAAACTTATTGAACCATACATTTACACATGTATGATTTATGTTAATTTTATCTCAAAGAAGCCATTTAAACAGTTCTTCACCATCATGTTCTAGCTCCTTCTCTTGTTTTTGATCTCCACAGCGTTTATCACACCACATATCACATTTTATTATTTATTCAAGGTCTGTCTTCTGTTAGAATGCAAACCCACCCAGTCAACCACATATTGATAATATCCTCCACCTGCCTGATCCACTGTCCTTTGCCCTGTTTCTGAAGCAAAGCTCTAGTGCACGCAATGTACATGTTCATCTCTCCACGCCTCCACCTGCATTGCTTACAGATATTTCAGATTGTCTCCACAAACTGGAGACACCGTGAATCCACGTTCTCCTGATTCTGTCGGGCCCTTAAGGCAGCCCCATTAACTCCATGTCTTCCACTTTGCCCCACTCTTCACCTTATCAGTCACTTCAGACATGCTCCATGACCCTTCCACCTCCAAACCTTTCTGGCCTGCCACCCCCTTGATCACACGTGACCCCAGTGAAGTCCTCTAGCCATGGTCACAAATGACTTTTGTCACTAAACCTAGTCTTCCTCTTCCTTAGTTCATCAACAACAGCGGACACAAACCTATCCTTCTTGAAGCCACACACTCTTCTAGATTTCTCCCTCTGGCCTGGCCTCTGTCTCATTTGCTGGTCCACCCCTCCTGAACCGCAGCCCCCAAATGGTGATCTCTGCAGACTGCCTGCTGTCATTACTCTGAGGCAAGGCACTGGGACTGCTGGTGAGGTGGTGGGGTGTTAAGCAAAGTCTGGGGCTTCTTTCCCTACTTCAGGGATTTTTAATAGTTTTGTGGCAAGGACTCATCAGGCATCTGGTGAAGTCTACAGGCCTCTCTCAAAACAATGTTTTCAAATGAATAAAGTACACAGGAAAAACTACATAGTAAAAGACACTAATTAAAAGTTATCAAAATAGGTAGTTCCCTGGTGGCCTAGTGGTTAGGATCCTGGGCTTTCACTGCTGTGGCCCTCGGTTCAATCCCTGATCGGGGAACAGAGATCCCTCAAGCCACATGGTGTGGCGGGGGAAAAAAAGTTATCAAAATATTCAAAACCAATTGGTGATGTGACACATGTTTCAATTCAAGTGATGACAGTAATTTGGAAATGAGCATAAATATGTAAATAATCCCAACAGCTGTGACATGAAAATATCTGATTTCCATTAGTGACAAAGTCAGAGGTGCTGCTAATAATACTGAGGTCTGTTGTCAACAATCATAACTGGAGGAAATATTAAATTTCAGTTTGAAGTTAATGAAAGTTGAGATATAGTATTTTTCCTAAGTTCATGGGCCCCTGACTTCTACCCATTGGACTATTTTATCATCTCTGGACTTTCTCTGACTTCTACCATCTCTATATTATTTACATTTCTACTATAAGAATGTGTTCTTTGTGTAACTTCTCCCATCCAAGTACTAACCAGGCCCGACCCTGCTTAGCTTCCGAGATCAGACGAGATCGGGCGCGTTCAGGGTGGTATGGCCGTAGACGCCTTGTGTAAGTTCTTAAAATACCGGCATTTCTCTAGGTTCTGTCCTAGGCCCTCTCTTCTGAACTCACACTGAGACAGATCATCTTTCTGCAGATGACTCCCAAATTTATAACTGCCATCGTATTGTAGATTCTCTTCTGAGCTCCATACCCTAAATTCCATACTGTCTCCTACCCAGGTGCACCTGGCAGCTTAGAGGCCTCACTCAGCATGTATCACAGTGACTGGTTCTCTTCCCTCTGAAACCTGCCCCGCCACCACTGAGCACCAGCACCTGGGAACCAAGCCCAGCTCCCTCCCTCCCCCTTCTCCCTCAAGCATTTAGCCTCTGAGCCCCGCTGATCTCCTCCACCTCTATCTCCACGCTCTCTCAAGTCACTACCATCTCCTGGGTGGGGGAGTGTCTGCTGCCCCAGGCTCTTCCTCCTTTCCCTGCCGTCCTTTCTTAAAAGTCCAAACTCCTCTGAAGACCCAGCAAGCTGTGGTCTTTGCTTATCAGTCGTTCACTAGCCTCTAGTTTCTACTCTTCCAGGTGATGAAATGTATTCATTCCTAGGGTTCCGAGCTCTCACTTATCTTAAGTCTTTGAATGCTGTCCCCTATCTGAAGATACAGCCTCCCACCAGCCCTCTTCCATGCCTCCCAATTCCTGATACACTAGCTGCTTTCTTTCTGCCCCAGCAAGCTTTCTTCCCGGCTCCCAGGCCCTCAGGTGATGTCATTCTTGGGAAGCCTTCAGGCATTATGCACAAGGTGAGTTTAGTCCCTCCCGGCTCAGGTCTTAATTATGACTGCCCATTCAAGCCTCCAACTCTGCCCTTCCCCCCTGCAGCCCAAGTCCTAATGCCTGGCACAGTGCCTGATATACAGAGACACTCACAATCTGTTAAAGGAATCAATGAATGTCTAAGTTGAGAAGTTTCCACCCCGTATACACTCCTTTGTGCCTCTGGGAAGAGCAAGGGGATTTCCTAACAGTGCAGAAGACTGAGCCAAATTGTCAGGAAGTGTTTCTCCAAGTTCCACAGGAAGGCTGGGAGGTGGGCGCCTTCGGAACGTCCTACTCGGGCAGAGAAAGGCCTGGAGAGACAAGCCCCAGCTCCTGCCCCTGGGAGTTTGGGCCCTTCCTTCCAGTCAAGACACTCCAAGCCTGCCGTCCCGCCCTGCTGGAGGAGGACGGAGCGAGGCTTTTCTTTACCAGACCCTCGGCTTTAACGACCGCACCCAAGTGTCTGCTCCGCGGCCCGGGCAGATTCCCCATTTCCTCGCATCCAGCGCCCCACCCTTCCCGCAGCAGCGGCGGGGGGATTTGGGGGTTCCTACCGCCCGCCCCCAGCAACCACAGCCTCGTATCAACCCTCATCCCTCACCATTGCTCCAGGAAGCCCGCGCCCAGGACTTTCACCTTCCTGTCGCGCCGGGTCAGCTGATGCAGCGGTCACGTGGCGCTGGGGCGGGGCTTCCTCGGATCACGAGTCGCCCAACCCCGAGTTGCTGGAGCGAGACACGGGGTCCCTTTGTCAGTCCCCAGAACCTTTCTTCGGAAAGGACCAGCGCCAACCCCCAGGTTAACTGAAAGCAGAACCAAAGCAGCAGGAAGAGGGAGTGGAAGCCGTTTAATTTGTTCTCTTTAAGGCAGGGGAGGTCTTCCTTTCTGCAGTCGTATTCAGGTCGTTTCCGTGTTTTGCATCAGTAAACAGCGCCCTTACTATACAGGTGTGAAGTGAAGTCTCTCAGTCGTGTTCGACTCTTTGCGACCCCGTGGACTGTAGCCTACCAGGCTTCTCCGTCAATGGGATTCTCCAGGCAAGAATACTGGAGTGGGTTACCATTTCCTTCTCCAGGGAATCTTCCCAACCCAGGGATCGAACCTGGGTCTCCTGCATTGGAGGCAGACGCTTTAACCTCTGAGCCATCAGGGAATCCCTAACAGGTGTGGGTTGTGACAACAGATAAAATTTTAAAACCTTACTGGAATAGAATGCCCATACAGGAAATTGTACATAGTACAAATACAGAGCTTAATGAATTCGTAAACCGTACGCCCCATGTAACCGACACCCAAATAAGGAAACATTACCAGGACCCCAGATACTGCCTTCAAGTGCCTGGTAGTGCCTGGGTATTTTATTTCATTTTGATGAATCCCTTTAGTTGCATAGCAAAAAGCCTGTAACAGTTGATATGCTCAGAATGCTTTTGCAGCTTCACCAACATCAGCTGTTTATTTTAATTTTTCTCAATCTAGTGGGAGAGAAAAAAGGTTGCTTTAAATTGTATTAGTCTGCTTACTGGTGAGCTTGAAGTAGTGAATAGGCCAGGAAAACTGTTTCCAGTATTCGCTTAAATAGATAAAAACAAACAAAAGAGAGCAACAACAAAAATACACTAGAGTATAAACTAATGACCAAAAAAGAAATTGAACAGTTTGATTTCTCTCTTTAGTTCCATGCCTCTCACCTATACAGTAGACCCTGATGGTTTTATTGTTGCAGACTTTCAAGCTTTCAAAGGACAGATAGAGCCCATGACAATTAAACCACTCCATAAATACAAAGAGATAGAAAGTTAATTTTTGCTAAAATTGATCACACTTAAAAAGATCTTTTTAAAAATCAATTTCAGTACAATGAAATCAATAGTGTTGCAATATACCATATCAAAATTTTTTTTCTGTAAAGAGGACAAGAATAGTTCCAAAAGAAGAAATGAATTGATGCATTTAGGAAATCATTATTTAACAAAAGAAAAAATTAGTAATAGGTGAAAACTGCCCTAAGTTGATAGGGTATTTGAAAGACAAAACAGCAAACATCAAACAGACAATTTATTTAAATTTGGCAATAAGGCAAAGGCAGGTGGCATGTCCTTTTAATGTCATACTGGAGCATTGTCTCACAGATTTGTTTCACAAATAAAGATTATTTGACTATTTAGACCAGTAGTTATCAAAGTTTTAGAGTGTTTAAGAATCACCTGCTGGGCTTGTTACAACAGTACTAGGCTCCACCCCCAGAATTTCTGTAATTAATTAGCTCTGGAATGAGACCTGAAAATTTGCATTTCCAACAGGTTCCCTGGTCTACTGAGAAATCCAGTTTGGGGACTATACTTTGAAAGCCACTAATGTAGGAAAATGTATCTGAGAAATTATATGTTAACTCATGATTTTCTGTCTATTAGAAAAGATAACCCCAAAGATTACAATTTCATTGCCCCATATGTAATTATCAGGTTTTTGTCTCTCAGCACACACTTTGAAATGCCTCTGCCTGTGCACTAGAAATATTTCTCAACACAGACATAGAGAACAGACTTAAGGACACGAGGGTGGGGGAGGAAGGAGAGGGTGAGATGTGTGGAGACAGTAACATGGAAACTTACATTACCGTATGTAAAATAAATTAGCCAATGGGAATTTTCTGTACGACTCAGGAAACTCAGACAGGAACTCTGTATCAACCAAGAGGGGTAGGGTGGGGAGGGAGATGGGAAGGAGGTTCAGAGGGAGGGGAAATATGTATCCCTATGACTGATTCATGTTGATGTATGGCGGAAACCAACAAAATTCTGTAAAGTAATTATCCTTCAATTAAAAAAAAAACAAAACTTCTCAAAATGTTCCTTGGGGACTTTCCCGGTGATCCAATGTTTAAGACTCTGTGCTGCCAATGCAGGGGGCATGGGTTGGATCCCTGGTTGGGAACTGAAGTCCCACATGCCGCGTGGCCAAAAGATTTTTTAAAAAGTTCTTTGAATTAGCTTTACCATCTTACTGTTCCCTCATTAATTAAATATTTGACATGCTTCCCTCCACTTGTATGAAAGTCTTGTTTTTCACTTTTTTGCAAATTAAACTTTGATACAGTATACTCATATACTAGCCCTGGACAGGAGTATGTAGATACTATATTTTAATACTAGATGTATTCCCCTTAAAGTCAGGAGCAGTAATGCACTCTCATTATGACCCAACATTATCCTAGAGGTGCTATGGCCTGGGCTTCTCAACTGGGGTGATTTCGCCTTCTGAGGGGATATTTGATAATGTCTGGAGATATTTTTAATTGTCATAACTATAGAATTCTGGCATCCAGAGGACAGAGGGCAGGAACACTGCTAAACAGCCTGCAAGGCATGAGATAGTCCCCAGTAACAAAGAAAAGACGGCCAGGTGGCTAGGGGAGGATGCTGGAACATTGCGTATAGACCAGGCTCTCCAGACCCACCTGGGGCAGTGGAGTCAGAGGCCCACAGGTGAGCACCTGCTCATCCCAGCCCCACACACCCCACAGGTGGAGAGAAGAAGGCTTCATAAGGAGGTGGAGGCAAGCAGACAAGCGTGGATCTAATCTGTCTGCCTGAGAGAAAGCCCCAGGTCAGCAGTGGGAGGGTCAGCCCGCATTCCTGAGCAAGTAGGGGATGGTCCTGGCCAGAACTCTGGAACTCTGGCTAGTTGAAGACCCCCGCCTTTTGCCCCACAGACCATCATGGGAGTCCTGTCCAGCCTCTGGCCACGAGGTGATTCTTTGACTTCTAACGCCGAGGCTCACCTTGCCTTTCTCGCTCACCTGCCACTCTCATGAGCCCCGCATTGAAGGTGAGTGTCTCTCTGAGGTGGTCTGAGGGGCTAGGGGTGCAGGCCCAGGGTCAGTGGCTCGGGCTGGATCGGGGGCCAGTCTCAGACCCATCTCTGTGCACCTTCACCCTCAGCCGGGCCTCCTGCCCCGCACACAGCCACCGCTGGGAGCCAGGGGGTCCCCCACACTGAGGCTGCCCACTCCCTTGCAGCCCCACAGCAGCTCCGCACTCCCTCTCCAAGTCCCACACAAGCCCCGTGTCCATCCAGTCTGCTTCTCCTGACCTCAGAAACACTGGGCTTTGTACCCCCTACTCCTCACACCAGGTTCTCTGCCCAGGACACTGCTGAAAGGGGAACTGGTTGCACCTGCTGGAGAAAGGCCTTAGGAAATCTGCTTCTTTAGGATTAGTTCCACCTTCATTCATTCACTTACCAAATACTCTTTTTCTCTATGCCAGGCTCTAGGGTGATAGGTCGAGCAGGGTGCATGCCCTAAAGAGTTCCCCTCTTTAGAGACAGGCGGACTCTCAGGCTTCAGTGTGTGGGCGCCCAGGATTGGGAAGGGGAGGGCCTCACCCACAAGAGGTGATGGTGGGTGTGAATATGGAGGGCGTGGGGGCAACCACAGGCCAAGGGTGTCCAGGCAGAGCTCAGCTTGTGCAACTGGGGTGGGGACAGGCGCTGCTCTGTCTGGAAGGCCTCCTGACCTTGCCAACAGTTGGCCCTGGCTGGATCACAGGTAAAGGCTTCATGTTGACTTTTTTGTGCTCAGTCGTTCAGTCGTGCCTAACTCTGTATGACCCCATGGACCGTAGCTCACCAGGCTCCTCTGTCCATGGAATTTTCCAGGCAAGAATACTGGAGTGGGGTCCCATTTCCAATTCCAGGGGATCTTCCTGACCCAGGGATCAAACCCACTTCTCTGTGTCTCCTGCATTGGCAGGGGGATTCTTCACCATGAGTGCCACCTGGGAAGTAATATTTAGTACATTCGAATTACATAACTAAACATGATAATTTTAACAAAAAAATCACAAAATACAGGACTTCTGTGGTGGTCCAGTGGTTAAGACTCCACACTACCAATGCAGGGGGCACATGTTTGATTCCTGGTCAGGAAACTAAGATCCCATATGCCATGTGGTGCGGCCAAAAGATTTTTTAAAAAATTCTAAAATACAGAGAAGTTAAACAAAAATCTGTAAACCCTTTCTTTCCCCCACAAAAGTGCTCTAATAGCCCGTTCCAACTTTTCCCCACACATGTGTAACTGTGACCTAAGAAGAAATATACATTTGGTCTTTACCATGGGTTCCTGACACAGAGCTCCTAAATCCCTTGATGTTTCCTGGGCAGTAGCAGATTCTTTTGCTCTAATGAGGTGACTCTGGGTGGAGTCCTGGATAGCTTCAGAGTGGCATCTGGTCACCAGGAAGACCGGGCCATGATTAGAAACTTGGATGGAACTTCCCCCAGTGGCTAAGACTCTGCACTCCCCAATACAGGAAGCCCAGGTTCGATCCCTGGTCAAGGAACTAGATCCCACATGCTACAGCTGAGAGTTCGCCTGCCACAACTGACACCCAAGTGCAGCCAAGTAAATTAATTTTTTAAAAAGAGAAGCTTGGAGAGGGGCTGCTGAGTGAATTAACCGTTGATTATGCCTTTGTGATGAAGCCTCCATAATGATCTGTGAACCAAAGGGCTTCCAGGTTGGTGTGCTGGGAGGTGGCACACCCCAACTCCACTGGGACAGAAGCTCCCGTCCTTGGAACTTTCCAGGCCTTGCCCAACGTGTCTCTTCATCTTACTGTTTAACTGTATCCTTTATCATGTTCTTTATTATATAGCAAATTGGTGAGCATAAGTGTTTGCCTAACTTCTGTGAACCATTATGACAAATTATTTCACCTGAGGAGGCAATTGTGAGAACCCTGATTTGTAGCCAACCTGGACTTACTGGGGGTGGTGGGGGCAACTCTTTGGGATTGGTGTATGGGGTAAGGGGAAATCTTGGGGACTGAGCCCTTCTCCTGCGTGATTTGATGCTATCCGCAGGTAGATAGTGTCAGAACAGGATTGTAGGACTTTCAGCCAGAGAGTGGCTTGGTGAGGGGAGAAAACCACACTTTTGATGTCGGGGTATTCAGTGTGTGGAGGAATAGTTTTTCCTTTTACTCGCTATAAATATGAACTTTATGAAACAGTATACCATAGTCTATTTTGGAATCCAAGTTTTCACCCAGCAGTGACTAGTGGCAGGCTTTGAACAGACTAGGAATTGTGCGGGCCTTGCCCTGGGTTCCAGCAGGGATAAGAGCGCTATAACAGGAGTCTGGCCATGCTGCTGGGTGACCTTGGGTAAGCCTCTACCATCCTCAGAGCCTCCATTTTCTTGGTCAGATTAAAAGTGTGGGTAGTACAAGGTCAGTGTCTGAAAGGCAGAACTCTGTGTAAAGCTGGGCAGGCTGTGCACTGCACATTTTTAGGGGGAGAAGGGGGGGTATTCTTGTCATAATATGTGCGAAGGGAGCCCCCAGAGCTGAGGAATAAATGGGCCCTGCCCAAAGTGTGGTGTGTTAACCTGTTGGTACACAAGATGATATTAGGTGGTATGCAAATGCATTCCTTCTTACAGTTACTTTCTATTTGTAGTAAATGATACTGACTTTCCACTTGAAAAGCTTGTTAAACCACAATTTTGTTTGTTTTGGCCTTGCTGTGTGGCTTGAGGGATCTTAGTTCCCCAACAAGGGATTGAACCCTGGGCCCTCAGTAGTAAGAGCACTGAGTCCTAACCTCTGGTGTGTGTGCTGAGCCCCTTCCATCGTGTCCAACTCTTTGCGACCCCATGGACCATAGCCCACCAGGCTCCTCTGTCCATGGGCTTCTCCGGGCAAGAATACTGGAGTGGGTTGCCATGCCCTCCTCCAGGGGATCTTCCCAACCCAGGGATTGAACCCAAGTCTCTTACATCTCCTGCATTGGAAGGCAGGTTCTTTACCACTAGTGCCACCTGGGAAGCTCCATAACTGCTGGACCACCAGGGAATTTCCTCCCCAGAGTTTCTGATCAGTAGATCAGAGGTGGAGCCTGATGATTTGAATTTCGAGCAAGTTCCCAAGTGATGCTTTGCTGCTGGTTCAGGGACCACACTTTGAGAACCACTTACCAAATTGTTTTCTTTTTAATACAGTTGTTTAGCTTTTAAAAATGAGTACATGTTCAACATCACTAACCGTTAAGGAAATGCAAATTCAGACCATGGTAAGAGAACACGACATACTTACTAGAACAACTGAACTAAAACGAGGGGAACTGAAAAGTAGTGACCATATAAATACAAATAAAACTCTGTCATATGCGTCTGGTGGAAATATAATGTTGTCCAAACATTCTGGAAAACAGTTTGGCAGTTTCTTTTAAAAACTAAACATACATCTTAATATGACCTAGCAATTGTACTCCTGGGCATTTATCCCAGAAAGATAGAAACTTACATCTACACAAAAATCTATATGAGTGTTCATGGCAGATTTATTTGTAAAAGCCCCAAGCTGGAAACAGCCAAATATCCCTCAAATGATGGCTAAGAAAAGTGTTTTACAACCATATTACAAACTACTATTATTCACCTTAAAAATAAAAGTTATTTTACTAGCAGAAAATATGTTTCTTTGGAAATGGCAAAGGAACTGAAATTCTGGATAAGCAAGCTACATCAAAAGGCATAACCAAGTCCAACAAAGAAAGAAGAGAAATGTCATTTTATAGAGAAAGAGGAGAAGTTGAGAGGATTTGTTTTGAATGAAAGTCCACTGGAGAAAAATGGGGGTTCAGGGTTGATGATGGTTTTCTGCTGGCTGTTTCTGAGGTAGTAAATTTCTTGTAGAAGATGCAATGTATATCTTTCCCATTGGGGTCAAATTTACCCAAGTTCTGTAATTGACCCAGAGTGATACTGGGCAACAGCTCCCTCTTCTGGCTTCTAGACTCCATTTTAGTGAGGTTTGCAGGCTCAGTTGCTCAGCTCAGCTCAGTTCAGTTCAGTCGCTCAGTCGTGTCTGACCCTTTGCGACACCATGAAGCGCAGCATGCCAAGCCTCCCTGTCCATCACCAACTCCCAGAGTCCACTCAAACCCATGTCCATCGAGTTGGTGATGCCATCCAACCATCTCATCCTCTGTCGTCCCCTTCTCCTCCTGCCCCCAATCCCTCCCAGCATCAGGGTCTTTTCCAAGGAGTCAACTCTTGGCATGAGGTGGCCAAAGTATTGGAGTTTCAGCTTCAACATCAGTCCTTCCAATGAACACCCAGGACTGATCTCCTTTAGGATGGACTGGTTGGATCTCCTTGCAGTCCAGGGGACTCTCAAGAGTCTTCTCCAACACCACGGTTCAAAAGCATCAATTCTGTGCTTAGCTTTCTTTATAGTCCAACTCTCACATCCATACATGACCACTGGAAAAACCATAGCCTTAACTAGATGGACCTTTGTTGGCAAAGTAATGTCTCTGCTTTTTAATATGCTATCTAGGTTGGTCATAATTTTCCTTCCAAGGAGTAAGTGTCTTTTAATTTCATAGCTGCAATCACCATCTGCAGTGATTTTGGAGCCCAGAAAAAAAAAAAAAAAAAAAGCCACTGTTTCCCCATCTATTTCCCATGAAGTGATGGGACCAGATGCCGTGATCTTAGTTTTCTGAATGTTGAGCTTTAAGCCAACTTTTTCACTCTCCTCTTTCACTTTTATCAAGAGGCTCTTCAGTTTGTCTTCACTTTCTGCCATAAGGGTGCTGTCATCTCCAAAACTGAGGTTATTGATATTTCTCCTGGCAATCTTGATTCCAGCTTGTGCTTCCTCTGATTGTGGCTTGGGTCATGAATTCCTTTTTGCCAAATTCAGACTGAAATTGAAGAAAGTGGAGAAAACCACTAGACCATTCAGGTATAACCTAAATCAAATCCCTTATTACTATACAGTGGAAGTGAGAAATAGATTTAAGAGACTAGATCTGATAGAGTGCCTGATGAACTATGGACAGAGGTTCGTGACATTGTACAGGAGAAAGGATTCAAGACCATCCCCAAGAAAAATACAAAAAAGCAAAATGGCTGTCTGAGGAGGCCTTACAAATAGCTGTGAAAAGAAGGGAAGTGAAAAGCAAAGGAGAAAAGGAAAGATATACCTATTTGAATGCAGAGTTCCAAAGAATAGTAAGGAGAGATAAGAAAGCCTTCCTCAGTGATCAATGCAAAGAAATAGAGGAAAACAATAGAAAAGGAAAGACTAGAGATGTCTTCAAGAAAATTAGAGCTACAAAGGGAACATTTCATGCAAAGATGGGCTCAATAAAGGGCAGAAATGGTAGGGACCTAACAGAAGCAGAAGATATTAAGAAGTGGCAAGAATACACAGAAGAACTGTACAAAAAAGATCTTCACGACTCAGATAATCACGATGGTGTGATCACTCACCTAGAGCCAGACATCCTGGAATGTGAAGTCAGGTGAGCCTTAGGAACCATCACTACCAACAAAGCTAGTGGAGGTGATGGAATTCCAGTTGAGCTATTTCAAATCCTGAAAGATAACGCTGTGAAAGAGCTGCACTCAATATGCCAGTAAATATGGAAAACTCAGGAGTGGCCACAGGACTGGAAAAGGTCAGTTTTCATTCCAGTGCCAAAGAATGCTCAAACTACTGCACAATTGCACTCATTTCACATGCTAGTAAAGTAATGCTCAAAATTCTCCAAGCCAGGCTTCAGCAATACGTGAACTGTGAACTTCCAGAAGTTCAAGCTGATTTTAGAAACGGCAGAGGAACCAGAGACCAAATTGCCAACATCCATTCAATCATCAAAAAAGCAAGAGAGTTCCAGAAAAACATCTATTTCTGCTTTATTGACTATGCCAAAGCCTTTGACTGTGTAGATCACAATAAACTGTGGAAAATTCTGAAGGAGATGGGAATACCAGACCACCTGACCGGTCTCTTGAGAAACCTGTATGCAGGTCAGGAAGCAACAGTTAGAACTGGACATGGAACAACAGACTGGTTCCAAATAGGAAAAAGAGTATGTCAAGGCTGTATATTGTCACTCTGCTTATTTAACTTATGTGCAGAGTACATCATGAGAAACGCTGGGCTGGAGGAAGCACAAACTAGAGTCAAGACTGCCGGGAGTTGCTCAGTCATGTCCAATTCTTTGCAACTCTGTGGACTGTAGCCTGTTAGGCTCTTGTATTCATGGAATTTTCCAGGCAAGAATACTGGAGTGGGTTGCTGTTTCCTCCTCCAGGGGATCTTCCTGACCCAGGGATCGAACCCACATCCCTCCCACTTCCTACATTGACAGATGGCTTCTTACCACTGCACCACCTGGAAATCCCTTTTTTACACTATTCAGCAGTAAAAAGGGACAAGCTACTGGTATATGCAACAACATGGTTGGGTCTCAAGGGTATTGTTCTGAATAGGAGAAAAGAGAGCCAATCTCAAAAAGTCACATCACATATGTTTTTATATAACAGTCTTGAAATGACAGAATTATAGAGGTGGAAAAAAGATCAGTGGCTGCCAGGGGACAGGGATGGTGGGAGAGGAGAGATAAAGTGTGACTATAAAGGATTGGCAGAGGAGCTTTTTATAGTGGTGGAGTAGTTCTGAATCTTGATCATAGGTGGTTACATGAATCTATATGGGATAAAATGATAGAACTATACCTTTGACATTGTTTGGATATTGTATTATATGTAATCGCTGGAGGACACAGTGAAGGGTACTCAGAACCTCTCTGCACTATCTTTGAAATCTTTGAATCTATAATGATTTCAAATGAGTTTTTAAAAAATGAAAAAGGATTTGTCATGGTCTCTGTGTGGATTGGAGACGCAAGGCAGAATGAGAGCCGACTGGAGTTTATTAGAGCTGGAGATGCTGTTAGAACAGTGTGTTGGCTCAATGGAGAGCCCTTTTGCAGGCTAGAAGCCAATTCTTATGGCCTCAAGACAGAAAAATCATGCTGGAAGGGTGGCAGTAGGTGATTAGTTATGATGCTATAGGGGGGATATTATGTTTAATGTGGAGTCAGGGAGCTGGCTGGTTTAGATCAGAAGGCTCATGGCAGTAGTTGCTATGTTGTTGGTCAGTCGCTAAGTCATGTCCAACTCTTTGCCACTGAGAGGGTAACAGGCAGGAAGGCCAGGGGTCTCCAAATGGAGGAAATAGGCTGCAAGTGTCAGACATTTTTTATTTCTCCCTTAAGCAGCAGGAGGAAACAAACTACAAGTGTCAGATTTTTTTCTCTTAAATTTCTTTGTTGCCATGACGACACCTGGTTCCACCCGAACTTAACTTTTCTCAAAACTTGAGCTAACCAATGGGTTTTTCTTTTGGAAATGTTTTTCTTAAGCTCTGTTAATGAAACTATGTATTTGCTTTGGAATTTGCTTTTCTTCAAAATGGTTCTACCTAAGACTAACTTTTTTTCTTTTCTCAAACCTTGGGCTGATAATAGCTCAACAAACCAGTATTCATATCAATTGTTTCATGGCTGGGGGATGACACATCTTGTACCATCCTATCTCAAAAATGCAAGTTGTGGGAGAGGGGCCTGGTGAACCTCCCTCAGCCTCGAGGTGTGTCTCTTATCTGATTGATAGCTTCCTAACAGACAGAAAACATCCGGCTAAAGACTAGCAAGGGGGCACTCTTTCTGCCCGCTTCTGATGTCTATGTCGGAAGCTTTCTCTATTGCCGGGGTCCAGCCCCAGCAGGATCCAGGGGTACTCTCAGGATGAACGGCATTGGCAAGTGAGAGAGAGAGAGAGAGACCAGACCCGGGTGTGCAGCAGAGTCAGGCAGCGTTTTATTTTTCACCGTAGCTTTTATACTCTAAGTTAGTACATTTCTAAGGGGAGGTGAAAGATAAGTATATAAAGTTTAGTTTAACATTATGTCAGTTTTGTCCTTCACGAAACCAGGGTGTTTTCTTTGTTCATGAGAGTCTTCTTTCATAGTGGATCTTTGTACATTATCTTCTGGCCTTGGGGCCTATTAACATTTTATGACCTAGGAGAAGGCAAAACTGTTTTCTGTAGTCTATTCTTTATTGTTCTATTTTGCCTTGACTTTAGCAGAAAACAGAAAAGTTGCAGTCTCATGGTACAGCAGGTTGCAACATAATAGAAATATAATCCTGTTAACGCAAATGTCAGCCTTTTTTGCAAAAGTTCTCAGCTAAATTTATCTAAAAAGTTTGCAAAGACTCTGTGGTTCTGGTGAGGCAGCCTGTTTTAGCACTCTTGATTAAAATTAGCAATTATCTTATTGTTTCCACACTAGGGCTAAACTCTTATTTTTCTAAATCCTTAACTATATTAACAACAGTTTTTACTGCACAACCTCAGCACAATAACAGCAATCAAACATTGATCCAATAACCACTTTTAGAATAATATTTTTTGTGTTTTCCAATAGGGCTTTCTCACCCCCCGAAGGGCTCTGTGCCTATCAGGGCCTTTTGTGATCAGGTTCTTTATGCTGTTTTATGATTAAGGTGTTGTGAGCAGTCATGCGCATTAGTACGCATTTGCCAAACAAGCCAGACTGCCAGCAAAAGGGTTTTTTACTTGAAACATTTCCTTCATCCCTGGCCCCTTCATACGGAACCAGCATTTATTAATTAGGGTTCTATGTTGGTCTTTATTTAGTGAAAGAGGAGCAGGAGAGCTCTCAGCAGGCAACACAAAGATCCGCAACAGGACGAACAAGGACAACAGCAAGAGGGGGAGGATACAGGGTTGGGTAGAGGCCGGGGTCAACCTGGAGGGTCCCTTGTAGCCTGAACAGCCTTGCGTTTCAGGTCTTCTCCTCATGACCTTGTCATGGGTAGGATCTCCCATAATGGCTCCCAGCACTCTATCTCTTTTATACTTGAATAAAACTTTATTACACAAAAGCTCTGTGCGATCAAGCCTTGTCACTGGCCCTGTATTGAATTCCTCTCCTCCGGAGGCCAAGAATCCCGGAGGCGTCTTTCAGGCTCAACAACAACCTTTCATCTTGGGGGCTCGCCCGGGGTTCTTCAGGACAAGTTAAGGACGCTTCGAGCTCTAGTCCTTTGTTCTCCTGGCAAACATGTTTTCTGCTGTATTTTACTAACTCTACGGTGTGCTTGTGTGTGTGATCAATTAAAAGAGACACAAATGTGAACCAAGGGCTGTGTCCTAATCTGCGATTCTGAGGTGACCTCATATAGCTTATGGCAGAAACCGTGTCAGGGGATTATACCGACCTGCTAATGTCAAGAGGCACCCAATGTCTCCTTCAGGGAACGGCCAGAGATGGACGAAATGTGTGGGCCAAACTCTCCTTTCGTGCTCAAACTTTCTGGTCTCTTTGACCATTTCATAACTTCTGGGAATTAGAACGAACTACTAAGCTACTCTGTTGGATTATAGACTTTCAAGGGACTTGTGATCTATGCTGTTACTGTGTACTCTTACTTAGGTCCCAAATTTAGACTGGTAATCAGGAAGCGCCTAGCCTCACTAGGAGTTGAAAGTTCAGAAGCCAGATGGAGCTCTAGCTCCAAGAGCATCTCTCAGGTTAAAGGTTACTCAGGAAGTACAGTGGGCTTCTTCCTTTGGTAACGCTAGCTCTTAGTGGACCAGAGGAGACTCTCCAGTGGCTTTTGTCCCAACTCTGTAGATATTCTTTCCGTGGAATCTGTAGGAATACTGGTGTAGTGATGCTCAGAAGGAACATATTGGTTTCATGTTTGTACCCATCTTAATGTGGTCAGAAATATATTCAGGGTCGTGCAGAAGCACTCAGGAGATGAATGTTTCCCCCAGTGGTCTTAGCTTGGGAGGCATTCCAGAAGGTTACTCTGATTGCACCCTGGGTGGCATCAGAGGCACGCAAGGTTTTAATGGTGAGGAGCTGGACATTAGTCTGGAATGCCATCAGGTCCCCCTGGTGCATCTCCACCCCGCCTTGGTGGTAGAGCTGGGAGGGACGAGTAAGATGCTTGTGCCGGTAAGGGACAGACTAAGTTCGAGCAGGGAAGGAAAGCTTCAGTATAAGGTCTGTCTATACCCCCATCTAGAGCAGGGAGGGACGCCTCTGGTAGAAAGATGGCGCCGATTGCTTTTTTCCCTCTCTTACAGATGGGAGCTAACAATTCCAGCCTCATGCCTTTGAACTGTATTCTGAAAAACTGGGATAGATTTGATCCCCAGGGCTTAAAGAAGACATGCCTGATCTTCCTATGTGATACCATGGCCATGGTATCCATTGGAGGATGGCGAACGGTGACCGGTTGGAGGGTCTCTTAATTTTAATAGCATTTTACAATTAGAGTGGTTCTGTAGAAAACATGGGAAATGGGTAGAAGTAACATATGTGCTGCCCTTTTTCTTTCTGCAAGGCATGCCAGATTTATTTCCTCAGGTATAGATTTGGGCATGAAACCTTCAGCTCCCTTCTGTCCTCCTACTTTGCCCCCATATCTGGGGCTCCAAACTGAAAGTCAGGGAACCCCCCCCCCCCCGCCAGAAGGGTTGCCTTGATCTCAGTAAAAATCCAAACTGAGATTCAGAGTGCCCAAGTAGAGGGCCAAACAACCCCTGTCTCAGCACGACCTCAGACTACTCTGGTTTCAATAGAAATCCAGGCAATCGAAGTAAGAGAAGCTCAGACAGCAAAAACTAAGGGTGATTAAAAACAGGGTGAGATGGAGGACAGGAGACAAAGAGATAAAGAAAAACAGGTTTCTCCGATCTATCCCTGGGATCATATGCGCCAAACAGCCAGAGAGGCTGGGTAACAGCCACACAAGCTGTTGCCTCTTCATGAAGCATCCACTGGGAGGGGAAAAAAAAAATCTGACACTTGTAGTTTGTTTCCTCCTGCTGCTTAAGGGAGAGATTAAAAAAATGTCTGACACGTGTAGCCTGTTTCCTCCTTTGGAGACCCCTAGCCTTCCTGCCTGTTACCCTCTCACCATCCCATGGACTGCAGCACACCAGGCTTCCCTGTCCCTCACTATCTCCTGGAGCTTGCTCAGACTCATGGCTATTGAGTCAAAGATGTCATCAACCATTTTTCCTCTTGTCACCCCCTTCTCTTGTCCTCAATCTTTCCCAGCATCAGGGTCTTTTCCAATGAGTTGGCTCTTCTCATCAGGTGGCCAAAGTAGTAGAGCTTCAGCATCAGTCCTTTCAGTGAATATTCAGGGTTGATTTCCTTTAGGCTTGACTGGTTTGATCTTCTTGCTGGGACTCTCAAGTGTCTTCACCAGTACCGCAGTTTGAAAGCATCAATTCTTCAGTACTCAGCCTTTTTTATGGTCCAGCTCTCACATCTGCACATGACTAGTGGAATGTAGTTGCTATGGGACTTGGTTAATTCCAGAGATTTTTGTTTAAATCCTGTCTTCTAATTGTCACATCTCAGCCATCTGTGAGTCTGCTTGTGTTGAATGGTTTTTCTCTTAATTTTAGGATACATTTTCTTGCTGCTTCATATATTTAGTAAATATTTTTCTATATGCTGGACTTTGAACATACACTGTAGAGATTTGGCTTGTGTTATCTCACTCTAAATATGTTGAGTTTTGTTCTGGTCAGCAGTTAAATTACTAATGAATTAACTTGACCGTGTATGTCATGGCTTGGCTTTAGGTTTTGTTAGGGTGTGTCTTTTCCTATTTTGTCCTTGTTCCTAGGGAATCTTCCTTACTCCCAAAGCATAGCCTTCAAGTCTCTCATGTCAGTTTATGGGAATGTCCTTCCTTGATACTTTCAGAAAGTAGTTATATGATCTCCACTTAATTTACTGTAGCAAATGTCATGTTCGGAATTCAAGGAGTCATTCTAGCAGGATGTTGGAGCTCCAGATGTTGTTGACAGATATTAAATTCACGGGAGAGTGCTCCCAGGTAAATAAATTCTCATGTCTTCTCTTATACTTCCTCTCCCAGATTCTTCCAGTACATAATAGCTCCTGCAACTCTTTTGGTAAATAAATGGTTTCATCCAGAGCAGGACTGTACGTTTGATCTTGGACCATGATGAGGACTAACTCTAGGTATTGGTCTGGTGGCAGTGCGGGGCAGCAATGAAGAGGGGACACATTATCATTCTGCAAGGGAAGATTCTACCTCGGGGAAGTTCTTTGCCTAGTCTGCAGGCAGCAGGAGGCTGCTTTGCTTACTAAGGTTTGAGATGAAGGGTTTTTTATAGCCTAGCCTCCAGGGAAAACTGGAGGTTCAAGTTTCTTGGGTGAATCCATTCAAATTTTCCCATAGCAGTAATCTGAATCCCATTACTTTTCTATCAGGGACCCTGTCTTTAGGACAGGAGATCAATTGTGGTTGATCCTACAGCCTCCTTTGCAGTTCTGCCACCCTTATGATTCAATTACGTGTCTGATTTTCTAGCTATTCTACTCTCCAGGGGCGAGAGAACAGGGTTTTGAGGAGCCACCATACCATTTTCCACAGTGGCTGTACCACTTTACATTCCCACCCACAGTGCACAAGGACCCCAACTTCTTCACATCCTAAAAGGGAACTCTCCTAGATTGTCAGTGGAAACTGTAAATTAGTGCAGCCACTATGGGAAACAGTATGGAGTTTGCTAAAAACAAACAAACAAACAAAAAAACTAAAAGAAGAGTTGCCATATGATCCATCAGCCCCACTCCTGGGCGTATATCCAGAAAAAAAATTAACTTGAAAAGATGCATGCCCCCCCTCCCCCCGAGAGTTCACAGCAGCACTATTTGCAATAGCCAAGACATGGAAGCAACCTAAATGTTCATCAACAGATGAACAGGTAAAGAAGATGTGGTATATACATGTGATAGAATACTACTCATCCATAAAAGAGAAATAATGCCATTTGCAACAACATGGATGGACTAGAGGTTTTCATAGTAAGTGAAGTAAGTCAGAAAGAGAAAGAAAAATGTCATATGATATTATTTACAGTGGAATCTAAAATATGATACAAATGAACTTATTTACAAAACAGAAACAGGTTCATAAACATAGAAAGCAAACTTGCGGCTACCAGAGCAGGGAAAGGTGGGTAGGGATAAATTAGGAGTTGGGATTAGCGGATACAAATGACCATATATAAAATAGATAAACAATAGGATAGCACAGGGAACTATATTCAGTATCCTGTAATAAGCCATAATGGAAAAGAATATATATGTATATATAACTGAATTACTTTGCTGTACATCAGAAACTAACACAACTTTGTAAATCTACTTCAGTTAAAAAAAAAAATTCTCCACATCCTTGCCCATGCTTGCTGTATTTGGGGTTTTGTTTGTTTGTTTTTTAACAACAGCCACCCTAATGGGTGTGAGTTAGTTATCTTATTATAGTTTTGATATGTGTTTCACTAATGATTAGTGAGGTTGAGTATCTTTCATATGTTTGTTGGCCAATTGTATATGTTCTTTGGAGAAATTTCTATTCAGTTCCTTTGCCTATTTCTGAATCTGGTTTTTGTTGAGTTTGGGGAGTTTTCTATATATTCTGGATATTAATCCCTTATCAGATAAATGATTTGCAAATGTTTTCTCCCATTCTGTGGCTTTTGCATTTTTACTCCATGGATAGTGTCTTCTGATACTTTAAATTTTCGTGAATTTCAACTTGCCTATTTTTTATTTTTTTAAACTTGTACCATTGGTGTCATATCTAAGAAATCATTGTCAAATCCAGTGCTGTGACACTTCTATGTTGTCTTTAAGAATTTATTGCACTAGGTCTTAGATTTATGTCTTTAATCTATTTTTAACTATTTTTATATGGTGTTAGATAAGTATCTAACTTCATTTGTTTGTATATGGATATCTAATTTTCTCAGCACCATTTGTTGAAAAGACAATCCTTTCCCCATTGAGTAATCTTGGCACCCTTTAAAAAATCATTTTATCATGCAAGGGTTTATTTCTGGGTTTTCTTTTCCATTTGAGTAGTCTAAATGTCTGTCTTTATGCCAGTGCTACCCTGTTTTGATTACTGTAGCTTTATAGTAGATTTTGAAATCAGAGTGTGAGTATTCCAACTTTGTTCTTCTTTTTAAAGATTGTTTTTGTTATTTGGGGCCCCTTGAGATTCCATATGAATTTTAGGATGGGATTTTCTATCTCTCAAAAAATGTCATTGAAACTTTTAATAGGGATTGCATTGAATCTATAGATCACTTTGGGTAGTATTGACATTATAACAATATGAAGTCTTCCAATCCATAAATATGGAATGTGTTTTTATTTATATCTCTGTAATTTCTTTCAACAATGTTTTGTATGTTTTACTGTATAAATCTTTCACCTTCTTGGTTAAATCAATTTCTAAGTATTTTATTCTTTTCAATGCCACTGTAAATGGGATTGCTTTTATGATTTTCTTTTCAGATTACTCATTGCATATAGAAATGCAACTGATTTTGTTCATTGACTTAGTATCCTTCTACTTTGCTGAATTCATTTATTCGTTCTACCAGATTTTTTGTGGAATCTTTATGATTTTAAACTTATAAGCTTATCTAGAAATAGATATAATGATACTGCTTTCTTTCCAACTTGGATGCCTTTTCTTTTTTTCTTTCTTTCTTTTGCATTAAAAAAAAAAATGTCCTGGCTGTGCTGCCTGGGATGGGGGATCTTAGTTCTCTGGGCAGGGGTTGAAACTGTACCCCTTGTGGTGGAAGCTCAGAGTCTTAACCACTGGACTGCCAGGGAAGTCCTTTCATTTCTTTTTCTTGCTAAACTGCTCTGCCTAGAACTTCTAGTACTATGTTGAATAGAAGTAGTGAAAGTGGTCATCCTTGCCTTTCTATTCCCATTTTGTTGAGTGTTTTTATTATGAAAGCATGTTTGAACTTTGTCAAATTTTTTTTTTCATCAATGAAAATGATTGTGTGGTTTTTCTCCCTTCATTCTGTTGATGTGGCTTAATGATTGATTTTTCATATGTTGAATCATCCTTGACTTCCATGAATAAACCCTATGGGGTCTTGGTGTATCATTCTTTCAATATGCTACTGAATTCTATTTTGTTGTGAATTTTTGCATCAATGTTCATAAGCAATTCCACTTCTGGGTCTGTGGTTTTCTAATAGTGTCTTTTTTATCAGGGTAATGCTGGCCTCAGAATAAGTTAGGAAATATCCCTCCTGTTCAATTTTTTTTTTTTAATTTGAGGAAGATTGGTATTAGTTCTTTATACATTTGGGAACTTTCACCAGTGAGTCCATTAGGTCCAGGGCTTTTCTTTGTTAATAGACTTTTGATTCCTTATTCAATCCCCTTACTATTTGTAGACCTGCTCAGATTTTTAAGTTTCTTAATGATTTAATCTTGGTAGATTTTGTGTTTTAGGAAATTTTCCATTTCATCTAGGTTATCCAATTTATTGGCATACAATTGTCCACAGTACCTTTATAACCCTTCTTATTTCTGTAGAGTTAGTAATGTCACCACTTTCATTTCTAATTTTAGTAATCTGAGTCTTTTTTTTTTCTTAGTCTGCTAGCTAAATTTTTGTCAATTTTGTTGATTATTTTGAGGAATCAATTTTTTTGGTTTCACTGATTTTTCTGTATTGCTTTTCTAATCTGTATTAGCTATTTCCACTTCATCTTTATTTTTATTTTCTTTTCCTTCTGTTCCTTTCTTCTGTTTAGTTTGTTTTTCTAGTTTCTTACATTGTAAAGTTAGGTTATTGATTTGAGATCATTATTGTTTTGTTTGGTTTGTTTGATCTCTTTTTTGGCCATGCTGCATGTGGGATTATAATTCCCTGACCAGAGATCAAACACTCGGCCCCTATCCTGGAAGCCTGGAGTCTTAACTACTGGACCTCCAGAGAAGTCTCCCTCTTTGTTTTCTAATGTAAGCAATTATAGCTATAAATTCCCCCCTTTGTATCCATTTTTGCTGAGTCCCATAAGTGTTGGTTATTGTTTTTTCTTAATATGTATATTTTATTGAAGTATAGTTGACTTACAAAGTTTCAGGTGCATAGCATAGTGATTCAGTTATATATATATACACACATATATTATTTTTCAAATTGTTTTCCATTATAGGTTATTACAAAATCTTGGCTGTTTTTCCCTGTGCTATACAGTAAACCTTTGTTGCTTGTTGCATATCTATTTTTAAAATTAGAAATCTATCGTGATAAGTGTGGGTTATTGTGTTTTCATATTCATTTGACTCTGAGTATTTTCTAAAAAATTAGAATGGAATGGAAAACCTTCTGATTTCTTCTTTGATCTGTTGCTTGCTTAAAAGTGTATTGTTTAATTTCTACAATTTTGTGAATTTTCCAGTTTTCTTTATATTTTTGATTTCTAACTTCATCCCATTTTTGGTCAGACAAGATACACTGTATGATATCTTTTAGAGCCTAATGAGACTTAATTTTTGGCCTAGCATGTGATCTATCCTGGAAAATATCTCATATGCACTTGAAAAGAATGTGTATGCTGTTGTTGGGTGGGGTGTTCAGTTATAACAGGTTGAACACTGGGTTGGTTTATTATGTTGTTTAAACGCTTGATTTCTTTACTTATCCTCTGTCTGGTTGTTCTATTACTGAGAGAGAGGTATTGAAGTCTCCAACTGTTATTGTAGAACTGTCTATTTTGCCCTTTAGTTCTGACAGTTTTGCTTCGCATATTTGACTTGTCATTAGGTGCATAAATTTTATAATTGTTATATATTTTTATGTATTGAACATTTTATTAATATATAATGTTGTTCTTTGTCTCTTGTAAACTGCTTGATTTAAAGTCTATTTTGTCTGATATTAGTATAGCCAGTCTTGCTCTCTTTTGTTTACTATTCACAGGGAATATCTTTTTCCATCCTTTCACTTTCAACGTGTTTGTGTCTTTGATTCTCAAGTGAGTCTCTTATAGACAGTGTATAGTTGGGCCATGTATTTTTTCCCTTCTTCCATCCTGTCTTCTGACTGGAGAACTGAATCTACTTACATTTGAAGTAATTACTGCTAAGGAGGGACTGGCTTCTGTCACTGTGTTATTTGTTTTCTACATGTTTTTTGTCTCTCGTTTCATGCATTCCTGTCTTTTGTTTTTCAGTCAACTTTTTCTGTAGTGAAATGTTTAAATTCCTTTCTCGTTTTCTTTTGTGTATATTCTTTAGCTATTTTCTTTTAACTACTGTGGGGATTATATTTAACATCTTAAAGTTATAACACTCTAACTTAAATTTATACAAGTTTAACCTCAATAATCTGGAATCAAGAAAAGATTGTTGGGAGAAATACCAATAACCTCAGATATGCAGATGACACCACCCTCATGGCAGAAAGTGAAGAACTAAAGAGCCTCTTGAGGAGAGTGAAAAAGTTGGCTCAAAACTCAACATTCAGAAAACTAAGATCATGGCATCCAATCCCATCACTTCATGGCAAATAGATGGGGAGACAGTGGCAGACTTTATTTTTGGGGGCTCCAAAATCACTGCAGATGATGATTGCAGCCATAAAATTAAAGGACACTTACTCCTTGGAAGGAAAGTTATGACCAACCTAGACAGCATATTAAAAAGCAGAGACATTACTTTGCCAACAAAGGTCCGTCTAGTCAAAGCTATGGATTTTCCAGTAGTCACGTATGGATGTGAGAGTTGGACTATAAAGAAAGCTGAGTGCTGAAAAATTGATGCTTTTGAACTGTGGTGCTGGAGAAGACTCTTGAGAGTCCCTTGGACTGCGAGGAGATCCAACCAGTCCATCCTAAAGGAGATCAGTCCTGGGTGTTCATTGGAAGGACTGATGTTGAAGCTGGAACTCCAAAACTCTGGCCACCTGATTTGAAGAGCTGACTCATTTGTAAAGACACTGATGCTAGGAAAGATTGAAGGCAGGAGGAGAAGGGGAAGACAGAGGATGAGATGGTTGGATGGCATCACCGACTCAGTGGACATGAGTTTAGGCAAACTCTGGGAGTTGGTGATGGCCAGGGAGGCCTGGCATGCTGCGGTTCATGGGGTTGCAGAGAGTCGGACACGACTGAGTGACTAAATTGAACTGAACCTCAATAACATGCAGAATCTCTGTTATTTTACAGTTCTGTCCTAACTCTTTTAGTTTTTGTCACAAAATGAATCTGTATACATAGCATTGTTGTTGTTGTTCAGTCATTCAGTCGTGTCTGACTCTTTGTGACCCCATGGACTGTAGCATGCCAGGCTTCCCTGTCCTTCACTATCTCCTGGAGTTTGCTCAAACTCATGTCCATTGAGTCAGTGATGCCCTCCAACCATCTTGTCCTCTGTTGTCCTTCTCTTCCTGCCTTCAATCTTTCCCAGCATCAGGGTCTTCTTTAATGAGTCAACTCTTCACATCAGGTGGCCAAAGTATTGGAGCCTCAGCATCAGTCTTTCCAATGAATATTCAGGATTGATTGCCTTTAGGATTGACTCGTTTGATCTCCTTGCAGTCCAAGGGACTCCCAAAAGCCTTCTCCAGCATCACAGTTCAAAAGAATCAATCCTTTGGTGCTCAGCCCCTAAGCAAAAAGCTAATAATTCTCTTAAATGTATTAGTCTCTTAAACCATGTAGAAAACAAAAAGTATAGCTGCAAACCACTGTTACAATAATACTAGGTTTTATAATTGCCTATATATTTACTTATGGGCTTCCCAGGTAGCTCAGATAGTAAAGAATCCACCTGCAATGCAGGAGACCTGGGTTCGATCTCTGGGTCAGGAAGAGTCCCTGGAGAAGGCAATGACAACCCACTCCAGTATTCTTGCCTGGGAAATCCTATGGACAGAGGAGCCCGGCAGGGTACAGTCCATGGGGTTGCAAGAGTCAGACACAACTTAGCGACTAAACCACCACCACCATGTATTTACTTACATTGTGATCTTTATTTGCATGGCTTTGAGTTACTGTCTAGTTTCCTTTCATTTCACCTTGCAGGACTCTCTTGAGCATTTCTTGATCAGGTCAGGTCTAGTGGTCACAAACTCCCTCTGCTTTTGTTTATCTGGGAATGTCTTGATTTCTTGCCTCCCCCTCCATTGTTTTCCTTTCTTGTTTTTGCTGTACTGTGCAGCTTACAGGATTTCAATTCCCTAACCAGGGACTGAACCCAGACTGTCCTAGTGAAAGCCTGGGATCCTAACCATTAGGCTACCAGGGGACTTCCTCTCCCTCCCTTTTTAAGTACCATTTTTGTGGACATAGGACTTTTCATTGACAGTTTGCCTTTTTCTTTGAGTATAACAGCCCACTGTCTTCTTTGGTTCCAAATCTTCTGAAGAGAAATCTGTGGATAAGCTTTTGGAGGATCCCATGTTGATAATTATTAAAGATGTGTAATGGGATTATTGTATTATTTTCTTCTATATAGGTAGAAAATTTTCATTAAAGCAGGGTAAAAATATTTACTTAGATGCACATGTGCGTTAATTTGTAAACAAATCTTTCTCTTCATCTACCTATCTAATCTTTATTCCCTATTGCATATCTGACCTCTGCCTGAAAGTACCTCTTATGCCTGCTAGTGACAAATTCAGTTTTTATATATCTACAAGTATCTTCTGTTGAGTCCTGCACCAAGGCTGCAGAAGCGGAGCTCAGAACCGAGGTCACCTCTGAAGCTGACTGAGCCCCTTTGTAACCATTGCCAAAAGCCCCCTGATCATCACCAGCAGGCTTCCTGATCCATATTAGGCAAAAATGCCCACCCCAGTGCTCACCCTATAGCAACCTAACCAATTACCTAATGCCAATGTCCCATCAGGAATTTTCTTTGCCTTGAGGCTATAAAAATTGGCTACTAACCCACAAAAATGGTTGGCTTTCCCGGGTCTGTCAGGAGGTTGGCATGCTGTGCTAGTAGCTCCTTTGTTATCTCTGCTCCTTGCTCTTAATAAACTCACTCCCTTCGGAAATACTTTGTGTCTGCAAATTCTTTTCCAACCTGTGCTCAGACTGCTTCAATATCTTCTTTCCTTGTCTCCTTTTCTGACATACGTTTTTGCTATGTCTTGAACTTGACACTGCAGCCATTTTCTTTTAGCTCATTGAAGGCCATTGATGGTCTTCTGTTTCCAGCTGTTTCTGTTGAGAAGTCAGCTTTCAACCTAATTCTTGCTCCTTTGAAGGCAAGTTGACTTTTCCTCTCAAATTCTGTTAAGATTAAAAGAATTGTCTTTGGTTTTCTGATATTTTACCATAATGTAGCTAGGAGTATAATTAATTTTATTTATCTTGCTTGGAATTTATAAAGCTTCATTATTTAAAAAAAATCCTGTCATTTTTTAAAATACTGCTTCAACCTCATAATCTCTTTCCCCTCTTTGACTCTAATTGAAGGCATATTTGATTTACTTAGTGTAGCCTCCATATCTCCTATTCTGTCTTCCACATGTTTTATTCTTTAGTCTGCATGTTTAATTCAGAATATTTTCTTCTGACCTATCTACAAACTCACTAATTCTCTCTTTGGTTTTGTCTAATTGACTGTGAAAACCATTAATTATTGTACTTAGAGTTTTTTCTAACCTGCTGTGCCTTCTTTTTTTTTTCTTATAGTTTGGTAGTTTTAAAGTTGTTCTCAGTCTGGAACATAGTAAGCATGGCTATTTTTTAGTCTGTGTCTGATAATTCCAATATCTGGTCTCTCTGGGGGTGTTTATTTTTTCTTCTCTCTCTCTCTCTCTCTTAAATAACCAATCCTGACTGGCTTATTTTGTTGGAAGAGAACAGAGAATTAACAATATGAAGACAGTTGGTTCTTATTTTAGAGAGACAGCAATGAGCAGTCCTGAAGAGAGATTTTAGTTCCCTGCCCAGGAATTGGACCTGAGTAGCCTGGATGAAAATCAGGACTTCTAGTCACTAGACACCAGAGGCTAGAAGCTGGAAGCAAAGTTGCCCTGGCTCTTAGCCCCACTGAAAGCAAAAATATTTCAAGGAGGCAAAAACTGTAATAGGTACAAAGTTTATTATTAGAGACAGAGCACAGTGGAAGAGCACACAGAGAAAGTTTGTTTATTTAAGACAGAAGCTGGGCAGAAGTACACACCTAGAGAGGAAGGGTATGGGTGTCCTTCCTAATGCGAAAGAGTGCAGTAAAGGGGTGATTTAAATCCCTTATATAGGACAGTTCTTCAAGGTTTTTGTTTATCTTTGACCATTCTTTTTCTTTTCCTACCCTTGACCTGTTCTAGGATTCTCCCCAACATGCATGCACAACATTTTGCTAATATGATCCCACCGCAGAAGGCTGTGGGGATATTATTATTATGGGGGTACACTTATTACGGGGTGGTGTCCCCTCCATTTTTGACACCCAAGGAGTCTCCCTGTGCATATGCAGACAGGGAAGTTTTCCTTGACCTCAGGAGTGGTCATCTTATCTCTACTTCAACAAAGTTCAGCTTCTGCCACTAGCCTTGTCCTTGGACTGTCTGGGTGAGAACAAAGCTTCAATTTTACTCCACTTGACAAATACCAGCTCTCCAGCCTAGGGGCGCATCTATTTCCTACCTCAGTATCTGAGGTTAGGAAAAACATCCTCCCCTCCCTATACATGCCCACTGGCACGAGTGAAAAATAACCAACTGTGAAGGAGCAGTTGAGACAGTGACTGGGAGTCAGGGGAAAGAGACACGGAACTCCAGGGCAGCAGAAGAGACCAAGCATGTGCTGGGAGGGCCCAGAGGCAGTAGCTCCATGAATAACACGAGTACACATCTCTGTGTCCTCCACATAGATCTGTATAAATATTTAAAGGTAAGTTGGCACTCCCCACCTGCCCTCTCTCCCTTCTGCTTCATGTGGGTTACTGCAATCCTGGCTCCTTTTTCCACATGAGGGTGAAAGGATGGGGGATTCTAGTACATCATCCCTAAGCTTCAATCAGATCCATATCCATCAGTTTCTGAATCTTCTGTGCCATGACAATATTCTTGAATATTCCCCTTAGTGCCTCCTGCATTGGCAGGCGGGTTCTTTACCACTAGCGCAGCCTAAATGTACTTCTTTAATGTTGTTGAAGCACTGTTGTTCAGTCACTCAGTCGTGTCCAGCTCTTTGCGACCCCATGGACTGCAGCACACCAGACTTCCCTGTCCTTCACCATGTCCCAGAGCCTGCTCAAACTCATGTCCATTGAGTCAGTGATGTCATCCAACCATCTCATCCTCTGTCGTCCCCTTCTCCTCCTGCCTTCAATCTTTCCCAGCATCAGGGTCTTTTCTAATGAGTCAGCTCTTCACATCAGCTGGCCAAAGTATTGGAGCTTCAGCTTCAGCATCAGTACTTCCAATGAATATTCAGTGTTGATTGAAGCATAGTTAATTTAAAATGCTGTGTTAACTTCTTATGTACAATAAAGTGACTCAGTTATACATATGTTACCAACCAGAGTTCTTGGTCTCCTTAATCAACAGAAATTGATCAGAGGCCAGACAAAAAATTCAGGCAAGGCTTTACTGGGGCCCCTGCTATAGCAGGGAGGAGCAAGAACAAGTAACAGATTCCCTTGCTTTCTCACTCACTGGGGAGTGGGCAAGCTGGTTCCTTATATGAGGTGAGGGTAGGGGTGTGTCCAAGGGTGGCTTAGGTGGTTTACCCACCCTTTAGGTGGTGTTGTGTGCAGGGGGCATGCACAGTACCCTGCTTTTGCTCCTGAGCCCCTATGTTTTCCCCCAGCTCTTCAGAATTGGCAGTTGGTCTTTTTGTGTCTTGTCCAGAATTTGCCCCAACAGGGCATGCAAACTTGCTAAAAATAAGTTATTTTTAGTCCCTTATAGTTTCCTTGTATCTTGTTGCTCTAGGAGATGTTTGTTCAGGTGCAAGCATTGTAGCACTTCAGCAAAGGGTCCCAGGTCTTAGATCTATCTCACATATGTGTGTGTGTGTGTGTATATTCTTTTCATATGCTTTTCCATTATGGTTTGTCACAGGATATTGAATATAGTTCCCTGTATGATACAGTAGGACCTTGTTGTTAATCCATCTTATATATTAGAATTTGCCTCTGCTAACCCAAACTGCCAATCCTTTCCTCACCTACCTTCCTCTTGGCAACCAAAAATCTGTACTCTGTATCTGTGAGTCTGTTTTTGTTTCACAGATATGTTGATTTATATCGTATATTAGATTCCACATATTGTTTTTGTTCAATTGCTCAGTCATGTCCAACTCTTTGCAAACCCATGGACTGCAGCATACCAGACTTCCCTGTCCTTCCCTATCTCCCAGAGCTTGCTCAAACTTATGTCCATTGAGTCAGTGATGCCATCCAACCATCTCATCCTCTGTCGTCCCCTTCTCCTTCTGCCTTCAATCTTTCCCAGCATCAGCGTTTTTTTCTAATGAGTTGGCTCTTCACATCAGGTGTCCAAAGTATTGGAGCCTCAGCTTCCGCATCAGTCCCTTTAATGAATATTCAGGATTTATTTCCTTTAGGATTGACTGGTTTGATCTCCTTATAGTCCAAGGGACTCTCAACAGTCTTCTCTAGCACCCCAGTTCAAAAGCATCAATTCTTCAGCACTCAGCCTATTTATGGTTCAACTCTTACATCCATACATGACTACTGGAAAAACCATCACTTTGACTATATGGACCTTTGTTGGCAAAGTAATATCTCTGCTTTTAAATATGCTGTCTAGGTTTGTCATAACTTTTCTTCCAAGGAGCATGTAAGTGATATCATATGGTATTTGTCTTTCTCTTTCTGACTTACTTTGCTTAGTATGATCATCTGTAGGTCCATCCATGTTGCTGTAAATGGCATTTTTTGATGACTGATTAAAATTTCATTATATGTATGTAATATATACATATACACACACACACATATATACCACATCTTTATCTATTCATCTGTTGATGGACATTTAGGTTGTCTCCATGTCTTGGCTATTGTGAACAGTTCTGCTTATGAACATAGGGGTGTGTCTATCCTTTTTTTTTGGACATGCTGTGTGGCATGTGAGGTTGTAGTTCCCTGACTAGAGATCAAACCCGTACCCCCTGCAGTGGAAGCATGGAGTCCTCACCACTGGACCACCAGGGAATTCCTATGCATGTATCTTTTCTAATTATAGTTTTGTCAGGGTACATGCCCAGGAGTGGGATTGCTGGGTCATATGGCAACTCTTTTGTTTTGTTTTGTTTTGAGGCACCTCCATAGTGTTTCCCACTGTGAATTGTGGCTGCACCACCTTACATTCCTAGAGGCACTTCTGTGTCTGTTCCAGGATGATGCAGGGTCACCTGTTATCTGCTGCACCTTAAGGTGGCCGTGACCCCTCACTTCACACCTTCATGCTGTCGTGTCAGTTGTCCTGGACCATCATGTATCATTGGTAACCATCTATCACCTCCTTTACAATTGAAGTCCAGGTTTGGTGCCTTCTGGTTGGACATTTGTGACCTGTGGGTAGTCTTTCATCACTTTAAGGGCAACCACTTTCCATGGAAAACCCTTGATGAAGGTTGGTTCTGGCTGAAGACAGTCTTCACAGTTCTTGAGTGCCACCTAAAACCACAGGAGTTTGCTATAGCAGGCTGGATCACTGTACAATTTGTACACTGTACAATCACTGTACAATTTGGCATCATTTGAGTTCTGTTTGATGGATTCTGTCTAAATGCTTCCTGGGCTGGGGAGAGTCCCTGTCCTGAAAATATTCACTGCCGTTGTTCTTCTCTAAAGCCAACTCAGAGCTTATGGAGGCTCTTGCTCCTTCAGGATTTTCTCTTTCTGTTGACACTCTTGTTTTAATTGGAGTGTAATTGCTTTACAATGTGTGTTAGTTTCTGCTGTACAACACTATGAATCAGCTGTATGTTTACATATATCCCCTCCCACCAGAGCCTCCCTCCCACCCCACTCCCCATTCCACCTGTCTAGATCATCACAGAGCCCCAAGCTGAGTCGTATTGACATATATGCCCTACAATGTGTAAACTAGCGAGCAGGAAGCTGCTGGGTAGCAGAGGGAGCTCAGTTAAGTGCTCCGTTGGCATTTTTGGAGCACACTTAGGATTCAGCGCTCTGCTGGAGACTTGTTGTGAAAATGGATGGTGTCCTGATACTTCTCTTCTTTGAAATGAGTTGCCAATTCGAGCATAAGCTCTGGCCATCTGTTGATAGTCCTTCTGGCCCACTTTAGTGGTCTCACAAAGCTCCCGGCATTCACCGGAGTCACCCTTTGCAAAGAACATGGCTGCTTGATTGGTCACGTAAATCATGTTGGTGGAGTCCAGGCCCGTGGCTCTGTCATGGAGCTTCAAGGCTGTGTCAAAACCTTTCTCCTTATCAGCCCCTGGTTCTTTATCTTTCAGTGACTGCTGCTTCCAGGCACTTCCAGTGTCCAGCTTCCAGGACAGATTGAGGGTATTGAAAGGGTTCATGCATTTCTTCTCTGCCAACCAAGCCTCCATGATCTGTAAACCTTCTTTGAGCTGAGGAATGTTTGCGTTATGTGAATGTTTGCCTTATGCTTTAAACCCTCCTCAGAGGTTTGCTTGGCTTCTTCAAATTCGTTTGAGAACTCAAGAGCCTCTAGTTTTCATGAATAGTCCTTGCCCCAATCAGGCTTGAAGTTGAGAGTTTTGCAGCCATCCTCTGAGGGGGTTTCTATTGTCTGCTGCTTTCATTAATTCTTGGTTCATGTTTTCTTGTCTCCTTCTGGGCCTAGTTGCCTTAGCTGTGTGCCAAACATTTTGAAAACATTAGCTTGTAAAATGTTTTGAGGATTAAGATAATGTTATCTTCCACCAGAGACAATTCCATTTTCCTATCCCAGTGCCTGAATTCATGAGCAATTCAAGATCACTTTAATCCAATTTTATGAATTGAGACTGAAAACTGGGCTGCAGTTTATGTGAGATTTGGCTTACTTCCAGATCACCCTTACTCCAAGGGTACAGCCGTCCAGTGTTCCAAACCAATGGTCTATGGGTTTATAAGAACATATGCAGGGACTTCCCTGGTGGTCCAGTGGCTAAGACTCTGAGCTCCCAGTGCAGGAGGCCCAGGTTCGACCCCTGGTCAGGGAGCTAGATCCCACATGCTACAACTAAGACCCAGAGCAGCCAAATAAATAAATAAATTGAAAAAAAAAAAAAAGAACATATGCAAACCTTACCCCAAACTTTGGCAGGTCCTGGACTTCAACTTTTGTCTCTATAGTAACCTAGAAGCTCTTCAAAGTACTGATCAGCTTCTCAGCTACCTTTTTAGGATCGACAAACACCCCCATGGGAAATGCAGCTCCGAATGCTGAACCTTTTTTGTCTCCTCCTTGTATCTTGGTCTAGGAATTCTTTACTGTTGTGTTGACTCTCTGATGCCTTCATGCAGATTTCTATTTCTCTGCAGCCAGCATTTTTATTAAAGGTAGACATTGTGCTGGTTTTCTAATTTTTTCCTTGGTTAATGGGATTCCCTTGTGGTTCAGCCAGTAAAGAATCCGCCTGCAATGTGGGAGACCTGGGTTCAATCCCTGGGTTTGGAAGATCACCTGGAGAAGAGAAAGGCTACCCACTCCAATATTCTGGACTGTATAGTCCATGGGATCTCAGAGTCGGACACGGCTGAGCAACTTTCATTTCACTTCAATGGGCAGTTCATAGTACCTACTCCTTGAGTCAGGAGCAAAAGCATGGAGTTGGAAATGTACCTGGAAAGAATGAGTGTTCCCATTTAGCCCAAGTGGAGGGTGCTTGTTGGGGAGACATAGAGAAGTATGAAGAAAGCAAAATCATGAAGGGCTGAGAGTGCCTAAAAGTGTGGGTTGCCTGGAAGGGATGTGTGCCCCCAAAGACTGCCCACTGCTCCCACTGAGTGAGCTCTGTTCATGTCAGCTGAGTCGGGTGCTGCCAAGTCAGAGAAGGGAGGCCAGGCATAGTTTCTATCCAATACAGGTGTAAAGTCAGGGCTAGGGCAATGAAAAATAGAAAACCCCAAATAACAGTGGCTTGAATAACACAGATATCTATTTCCCTCTCATACCAAACAAGTTTGGAGGTGGATAATCCACAACTGGTCAGGTGACTTCAAGGATGTCTAGGACCTTCCTGTTTGCTTCACCATCTTGCATTTACAGTCTCTACTTCATGGTTCAAGAGTTTGAGTTTCACATTTCAGTCAGCAAGAAGGAGAATGACAAAGAGTAACACCTTTTCCTTTTGGGGACATCCCTCATGGTGCTCTGCAGTCCATGGGGTTGCAAAGAGTTGGACTAAGCAACTGAACTGAATGGAAATCATAGTGCTCTTATCCTATTGGCCAGAACCAGATCACATGGTCACACCTACTACAAGAGAGGCTGAGATATGTAGTCTTTATTCTGGACCACCGCATGCCCAGCTAAGAATAAGGGATAGTTGGGAACTTCCCTGGCAGTCCAGTGGTTAAGACTCTGGCTTCCAATGAGGGGATGAAGGTTCAATCCCTGGTTGGGGAGCTAAGATCCCACATGCCATGCAGTATGACCAAAAAAGAAGAAAAAGAAGAAGGGATAGTATTAGTAATGAAAAATAGGAGGAGAAGTATTCGGGGACAACTAGTGGTCTGTGCCAGTGCCCTCCCCTTTCCTATCCTGTCCAGGCCCTCTCCTCCAGGAAGCCTTCCCTGACATCTCCAACACTTACTAAGCCCCACTTCCTCTGCTGCACAGCTCAGAGTCTGACCACTGTAAGGAAATTCTGAATAAGGAAAAAAATTACTAGATGTTTCCAATGGAAACTATGCACTGTTTTGATTAAAACCATTCTTCTGAAACTGTGTGTGTGTGCGTGTGTATGTTTTAAACATTTTTTTACAATCTCACATTGAGGATGACTGATAGCAATGCAAAATAATTGTTTATAATCAAGCAAATAAGAAAAAGTTTTACAAGTATTTATAAATCTACTTAAACATTTCTTTATTCCATATAAATTAAGGCTTCTTTGAATTCTCCTCTGAACTGGTCGTAATGTCTGCCTGGTTCCCTCATTAATACTGAATTAAACACAATCTTTAACATTTTTCCATCTGTATGAGAGCCATGATTTTCCTTTCATTCAACTTTCAACACCACACACAGCCTGACTTGGTAAGCGGGGGAATCCAGGCAGAGGTTCCAGCAGGAGAGAGGCCAGTCTGGGTAGAAAAACCCAGGAAAAATGGCATTAGGTGTCAGACCCCTGACCTTCCTTAGAGGATGCACCTTTGGAGATAAAGAGCAGGTCTGGGACCAGGTTTTCTACATGGGCACTGTTATTTCCTAGGGCAAAAGGACAGGTAGCAGGTGAGGCAAGCATGGGAGAGGCAGGCCAGAGGCAGGAAGGCAGTCAGTTGGCCTGATTCAGCTGGGATTTCTACTTGTCACTTGCTCCTGACAGGGGCTCACAGAGTGATTCTGACCCTGTCAACATGCTTGGAATAGGTGGGTTGACATCCTGGGTACCTGAGTGATGCAGTGATGGGCAGGGCTGTAAACCAAGACCCTGGGGGAGCCTGGGCTGGGTCCCAGAGGGAGCTGGGGAAGTTGAGGCTCTGGAAAGTGGCTGGACGGTGGGGAGGGGTCTGCCCTCCCTCCTGTGCGTGAACTGAGTTAGCTGTAGAGCTTTGCTAAGGCTGCTCTCTTGGCCTGGACACCGTCCCTGGAAGCACAATGAAGTGGAAGGTGCCACTTCTCTCATACCGCCTCTCCTGTGCCTTCCCAGAGCTAGCACGTGGCCACCTCAGCAGCCATGGGCAGGGGTGGGAGTGGAGAGGGGCATGGGCTGGAGCTGGGCTGGGGAGTGGGCCAGGACGAAAGTCAGCCAGGCAGGCGAGCCAGAGGCTCATGGAGAATTGAGAATTCAGCAGAGGATGCAGGGGGCCCAGCCTTCTCCCACCCTTCTCCCTGTTCCTCCCGTTAGCCTCCTGTTCTGTTCTGGTCAAGTGGCCAGAGCTCTCAGGCCATCATAGCAGCCCTTCTCTGAAGAGCAAAGTAACAGGGGATTAAGGTCTGGATGGGCAGGCACCTGCCAAAGGGCACATGAGTCATGCAAGCTGGTCCCCACCCCACCCTTAGTCCTCAACTAGGGGATTGGGAACCCAGAAGAGACAGCCAGGAAGGGGAGGACCAGCTTCACACCCACCTTTGAAGCCAGAGAAGCCTTGCCTCCGGAAGGTACACAGGCAAAGCTGAGCATCCGCTGGCCGCACTGCCGGTGTGTCTAGGCAAATGTCTGCCTGGTCAGTCCTGGGATGACCCGTCCTGTTTCTCCTCTTGGGTTCCCCCTCTTGCTCACTGCTGTACAGATCTCCAGGACTCTCTAGGTCTCCACACACCCTCTCTTTTGGTGCTGGACTAGCATCATGGGATGACCCCCAGGAAGCCACTGCCCCCAGTGATCACAGAGAGAGGGCTCCCCTCTGTACTCAGCTGTGTTAGGGAGCAGGACATGGGGAGGGTGCAGAGCTCTTAGACGGAACAGCAGACTACATAACCGGGCTAGACTATGGTCCGCTCAGGGCTGTGGAGCTGGGAGGAGGAGGAGGGGAGGTCCTGATGGAGGGGCCTGAGCTGGCCCACGAGAAGAGGAATATTACCCAGCCCTTGGCTCCAGATCCTGCCCCAGAGGTTGTGAATCTTCTCAAAGTTCTTTTTTTGAAATCCTTGAGCTGGGGCTGATTCCCACTCAGTTTATTTCAAGGATGAAGACAAGTTATTTCAGGTGTTGGGATGGCCTTCCTGTTGGAATGCAGGGAAAGAGCAGAGACAGCCCAGGTCTAGCCCAGCTCTAGTGCAAGTTCCAGCACCGATGCTGATGCATATTGAGCCCCATCCCTGTGCATATCCTAAACCCTGATTCTAAACATAGCCCTGAGCCCTGATCTCTAGTTCTTGATTGAGCTTTCTCTGTGAGATTGTTCTCGATCAGCAGGGGCTTAACGGGGAGAGAGAGCATGTCCTCATCTCCCACCTCTGGATCCTGAGCCCAGAGCCCTTGCCCAGTGCTGCGGAGTGCTCCTCAGGCGCATTTCTGTCCCTCACCCCTCTCCTGTCCCTGGGAGCTCCTGTTTTGACCATCACTGCTAAGCCAGCCTCTGTGCTGAGAGAGTCTAGTGCAGCCTGGCCTGGGGTGTGAGTGGCCTTCACTCTTGGACTGGAGCCATCAGAAACCAAACCTTCCTGGTCCTAAGGGTGCCTGGGAAGGGGGCGGCCCTGCCCGTCTAGGCGGAGGTTGGGGTTGCTGCACTCACCATCTCCTTTGTGGAACACTGACATCTCCCAAGACAGAGGCTTCCTGGCATCACCAGGTAAGACCTGGGCATCTTGGGTGCACAGGCAAGGGAGATGGAATGGGGGTGCCAGAGTGGGTTGCCTGGCCTGGAGGATGGGGGTCATGGGCCAGAATTTAGACCTGTGGAAGGGCAGGTGGGAGAATGGGGGCCATGAAACTAGGCCTGGAGGCAGGAGTTGTCAAAGAACAAAGCCTGCACTTAGGAGGACATCCACCCCAAAGCCTGGGGGGCCTGGACCCTTAACCTCCTCACGCAGAAGGGGTTGGGTGCAGATGGCTGTCTCTGGGTATGTGGACACAGTAGCTTGGGTTTACAAAGCAGTTGAGCTGTGGTTGAACGGCAGGAAAAGGGCTGGGCTGGGGCGTTTGTCTGATTCTGGGATGATATATGTGTTAGGGTGGTGTTGGGTCATGGGGGAATTTTTCCCTTAGAAAGGGGAAGGGGTGCATTCAGTTAGGAGTTGCTGGTTGGTGGCTAGCGGCAGGCAAGGAGGGCAGGAGTTTCTGATCTAATTTCCTGCTGTGAAGGGTTCTAGGGATTACCTCCCCTTGAGGGGTTTTCTGCAGCCTACCTGTCCTGAGTGACCTGGGAAGGATCTTGGACCCCCCTGGAGGTCACACACAAGCCAGGAGCCTGGTAGGAGAGGCTTTGAAAGAGCTGAGAACCTCCTATGGCTGCCAGGTGTAGGGAGAGGTGTGGAGCATGGTCCAAGCCCCAAGCCTAACTGGCTCCCACGAACGCACCAGACCCCTGCCCTTCCTGCCTCAGTAGCTCAAAGCTTCTTAGGGCCACCCTCTTCCTTCTCCTCCTGTGTCTTCAGGGGCGAGGGGAGGAAGGAGGGAGTGAAAGGAAAGCAGGACTGACCACAGCAAGGACCAGTAGGAGGCTCTGGGTCTGCCCAGAATGCTGGGTCTGCAGGGGAACCTGGGGAGAACCCTTGACCTAAAGCCCACCCACCTCCACATCCAACATCCCCAGTCCAGGCCTCTGGCCAGGATTCCATGTGGGCCCAGTGTAGGGGGCATGATGGGGACTATTCTCTGATCTGCTCTCCTCCAGACTCCCCTCCTAGCCTGATGGGGTGGGAGCTGGGGCAGGGAACGGGCATCACTGCCCTCCGCTAAGTCCCATCCCACCTGGACACCTGCAGGGCTCCCACCACAGTTACCACCTCCACCGTCATCACAAATCTGCCATGACTGCCACTGTCGTCACAGCCACCCCCACCCCCAGCACCACTAACACCCCTCCTACCCCTACCCAGATCATTGCCACCGCTGAGACCCTCACCACCTCCATGAAGACCACCCCACCCCTAGACTGGACAGAACTTTTCACTCTTCAATAGATGTTCAAGCCTATAACCTCTCAGGCTGTGGCGCTGGCACACACAGTCCCCATTCAACAGAGCCTGCCGCCCAAGGGGAAAAGGGCTTTGCTGGAGGACACGGGGACTCGCGCCTGAGCTGCAGGGCAGGGCTGTGGAAAGAGGCCAGGCAGACACAGCTCAGGGCATAGCTGGAGGCTTCGGCTGACCAGAGCTCACGGCTGGGCAGTACTTCTTTCCTGAAGGGAGACCTGGAGGGAATCTTCCACCTGCCTCCTCCCGTCTGGTTCTGGGCTTGGCAGCCTAAGCAGGAGCTCTCAGCATGGCTGGGCAGTGGCTTCCATCTGCTGGGATTCTCCTGGCTGGTAAGTGGGGGTGTGGCCCCTGGGGGGCCCATACCAGAGCCCACTGGCTTGCTTCGGGGACTCCCTTGGCTCCCACGTCAGGGCTGGCCTTCCTTATCTTCATGTCAACCTGGCTTTGTCAGCTCAGAGGATCCTGAGACAGAGCCATGATCCCCTCCTCGGTCCCCCAGGCTTGGGTCTTCCCAAGGGCACTCAGTGTCACTCACGGGGGAACCTGGCATTGGGCTGGCCCCAAGGGGCTCAGTGCACCCTTGCAGCCAGAGGTAGCATTATGGCTTTCCGAAATGGGGCCCTCCCCATCCCTCACCCCTTTCAGCCCTCAAGCATCCTGGGTTCTGGAAATGTGATGAGGTGACTGGCTCGTTCCCTTGTTGGAGGCTGAACAGCACTTGCCAGCCCCCTCCAGCATCCTGGGTCTCACCAGAAAGGACTTCCCTTGGGACAGGGTCCTGCTACGGGGTGGAAGAAAAGAGTGGGACCCTTGAGGTATACCCTCTTACCCTCACAGTCCCCCTTGCTGGTGGCAGGGCAGGGTTGCCCTGTCTCTGGTGGGCTTGGATCAGAGAGGGGAGATTTCTCTGGAGGTACACCAGTGGTTCGGGGCAGAGCCGGGGCCAGGGTTTGGGTCTCCTCGGGTCCCCTAAAGGAGGGAGGTGGCAGAGAGGGCAGGCACCTGAGACTGTGGGCCAGTTCCCAGCCCACTGAGTGGCTGATAGAAAAGGCCTCTCCTGGTTTGCAGCTGCCCTGGTGGTCTTGGCTCCTGCCTTGCCCCTTCCTCCGGCTCATGAAGACCTGGGCCCATCTCCCTGGACCTCTGGCACATCTGCTTTGCGAGCTGGCAGCAAGAAGATACTCCTCCCATCATTAAACTGCTTGGTGCCAGTTCCTGCAGGGGTCTCTCCCTCAGCCGAGAAGTCAGGGGAGGCTCCTGGCAGGAGGGCAAGAAGCCTTTTCCCTGAGGCCCGTGGGGACCAGCAAGGTCTCCTAGGTGTCCTCCTGGACTTGCAGCTCCTCCCGAACCAGCCTGCCCCTTTGGGACCCTCTGGCGCCCCAAGAGGGGCCACACACAGACCAGCTCCATCCGCAGTGGCTGAGCCTGCAGCCCACAGCACCCCCAAGTCCCGGCCAGTGTCCCATGTGGCTGCACCTGGAGATGGAGAGGAGATCTTGGTCCCTGGGTCTCCAGAGAGGGCTGTCACATCACCACTGCAGGCTTCTCCCCAACTGCAGTCCCAGCCCGTGAGCAGGCACCTCTTCAACCCCAAGGTCTGGACACCGTCTGCATCAGGGGCCAGCAACTTCAGGCCAGGGAACACCCCACTTCTGATGTTGGCTCCAAGGGTCCCAGAGAAGGCTGTGTCCTCAGCACCCCAGGGCCCACTTGCATTTCCATCGATCAGTCATGTGTTGGCTGCCACAGAGCTGCTTCCTCCTGTAGCAACAGTGCAGTCAGTGCTGGACACGGCCTCTGCAGCCCTCACTGTGGTCTCAGGCTCCCCCAGAAATGGTCTGGCGTCCGGTTGGGCCTGGGTCCTTCAGTGTCGCCATTGCTCTCAACAGTACCCTCTTCACAGTTGTCATCAGCATTACCACCACGATCATACCCACTCACATCCCCATCACCCACATTGACATCACTGTCACCCATCGTGGGCCCAGGTGCCCCCTTCACCGCCAGAACCAGAACCTCCCAGGACGCTTCTGCATCTGTGCTCCCCCACACAAGCACAGGCCGTCTCTTCAATGTTTCCAGATTTCCACCTGCCCAGCCACTTCCGGCAGTTACAGGGATGGCTGCCCTTCAGCGGACAGTCCAGCCTAGGCCATTGGTCCCTGCTAGCCCAGCCTCCGTGGCCACCCTCTCCCTCAGATGTGCCCTTGGCCTTCCTGCTGGCTGCCCCAGAGTCCCTGGAGGTGTGGCCTCCCCCCAGTTGTCTTCCCTGTCTCGTCCCCGCCAGACTGTCTCATGGCAGGACTCGAGATCCTCCTCCCCACGACCCAGCCGTGTGACTCACTTTGTGACCTTCAGGATCACCAACGAAGCCTCGGTGGTAGCACTTGGGAACCCTGCCTCCCCAGAGCACCAGCTGCTGAAGGACAGCATCCGACATCAGGTGCGGGCTTCTTCCTTCGTCTGCTCAGGAGTGCTGACCCCAGCCCACCCCACCCCACCCTCCTCTGAGCACACACTGTCTCCACTCTGTGTTTTGGCTCCTGCTATTCCTCCACTCTGGGCCACCTCGCACCCTCCACTACCCTGGCCCTTGGAGGGGACTCCCCCTGCGACTCAGACCCTGGCCCCACGGAGCCAGAGTCTCCCTCTGTCGGCTCCCTTCCCCACACTGTCCCCTCCCAGCTTGCCTGTCCCTGTGAACCACAGCTCCCTGGGGGCGGCCGGGCCCAGGGTGGGGTGCCCACGGGGGCTCTGGAAGTATGGAGTGAGTGAAACCCGCCCTGGGCTTCTCGTCGGTGTGGGGAGGAGCATGTGGGGTGCACGGTGGGAGCCCAAGAGGTAGAAAGCTGACCCTATCCTGTGAGTGGCTCCAGCAGGATGGGGGAGCCAGGCAGAGACTCTTGCAGAGACTGGGTGTGGGAAACTCTTACAGGATAAGCGGAAGACTGGTTTAGATAGCTGGGGTCAGGGGGTTGCCCAGAAAACACCTTTCTGAGGAGGAGAATTTTACCTGGGATGGACAGAAGGCTAAGCCAGATGGAATGAGCAAGTGTTTCCTAGACAGAGGAAACGACATGTGTGAGGACTCTGAGGTGGAAAGGTGGGTAGAGGCTGAGGTCCAGGGTCATGGGTGAGAGGGGCTGTCTGGAAAAGGCTCGAGGCCTGGGCTGGGTGTGGGGGAGAATTAGGAGGAGGGGAGAATTAGGAGGAGGGGCTGCCGCCTGCAGGGTGGTGGCTGCGGGCATACAGGCTAATTGGATTGGAGAGCCATTTTGAATAAAACTGCAGAGAAGGAAAGGCCTGGGAAGGCCGTGTGTTTGCTGGATAGCTGAGGGCACCCTGCGGTTCTCAGTAGAGGGTGGTTGGCAGGGGGTCTCTGGCAGCCACGCAGGGAAGGCTTGGGTGGCCCCGGGCAGTCCAGGTGGACATTGAGGCCATTGCAGGGCCCAGATCAGAGATAATGAGGGTGAGCTGACGCTGTGGAGAAGTGGGGGGCTGTGAAGACCCTCACCTGGCTCTGTCTGTCCCCAGCTCGAGTCCCTCTATCATGAGGCCTTCTCCAGCTTTGAAGGCGTCGGTGTCCTGCAATTCAGGTGAGCGAGCGAGTCTCTTAGGGTCCGCCACCCGTCTGCCAGCCAGTCTGCGCCTTCTCAGGCCACAAGTTTACTCGGCCAGGCTGCCCTGCCCCACCCAGTTCCACCACAGTACCTTGGGGGCCAGAAAAACCCTCAGTGGGCAGGCAGGAGGCCCACATCTGGTTGTGCCTCTGGCTGTGTGAGCTTAGAGGACCTCCTGCCTGCTCTGAGCTCCAATTCCAGCTGCAGGATTGGGGCAGGGGTACTAGATTTTGCCTGAACCTGGCAGAGGACTTCCCTGGGGTGAAGAGCCCTTAAATTACATGTGCCTGTGTACTAAATCACTTCAGTCACGTCCGGCTCTTTGCGACCCTGTGGACTGTAACTCACCAGGCTCCTCTGTCCATGGGATTCTCCAGGCAATAATACTGGAGTGGGTTGCCATGCCCTCCTCCAGAGGATCTTCCCAACCCAGAGACTGAACCCACGTCTCTTACATTTACCTGCATTGGCAGGTGGGTTATCACTAGCGCCACATGGGAAATTAAATGACATGTAAGCAGGTACAAATTCTCTGGGGTGGGGGGTTTGGGCTCTCTGGTTCTGAGCCTCTGAGGATGCAGCGGGAGTCCTAAAGCCAGATTTGGTCAGCAGATGCCAGTCCTGAAATCTTATAGAAAAGGTTGAGAAAGTCCAAATCATCACAGCCCCATATGAGCTGTGAGCTCAGTGTGGACCTTGATGGAAGCTTGATTATACCTAGTGATGGGAAGTTCACCACCACTATCTTTCCTTGACCCAGGTTGGTTAGAAAGTTTCCCCTCTGAACTGAAATCGGTCTCAGGATTCCCTGCCCTGGGTCTGAACAGAGGCTTTGTCTTCCCAAACCCAGTAGGGCACAGCACAAAATGGGTACTCTGGGGAAGGATGAAGGAAGTCTGGGTCCTGAGGCTGCTTGTTTTCAGATCTTTCCCCACAAACTCCTTCAACCCCATGCTCAGGCCAGGCTGCCTCCTTGGGACTTGGCCATGTGGCCAACCTCCCACAGGTTTACAGGGATTCCTCAGGCCTGTCACCTCCCTCTCTCCCGACCCCCTGCTCCTTATGATACCACCAAAGAGATTTTTCCTCAGTCTGGCTCAGGCTGACTTCCTGCTTGCTCACAGCAGCCATCTCCCTGGGCGGGATTCCCAGTGTTCCCATCAGAGCCACTTTGTTGGGCTGTCCAAGAGGACTGGCTTTCCCAAGCACCTGCTGTGTGCTCTTCTGGCTGCAGCATTAGTCCCCACACAGCCCTACAGAAAGGGATCATTATCCCAATTTTAGCTAGGAGCTCAGCTGAGGCCCAGAGGGGTGATGTCACATAGCGACCCACTCCACAGTTCCCTCCTTCCTCAGGACCCTGGTCCTCTGCACCAGCCAGGTCCTGATCCGATCCCCAGGGTTCTCCCCATCCCCACTGGGCCCCTGGTAAGGAGGGGTCTGTCCACAGGCCCGACTCCACGGCTGTGAACGCCTCCCTTGTGTTTGGGGGCCACGTCCCGGGCCCCTCTGCCCGTGAAGTCCTCTGGACCCTGCACCGCTCAGTGAAGGCCGCAGGGCGGATGCTGGGGAACCTGTCCTTGGATGAGAGCAGCCTCGTCTCGGATGGTGAGTCTCTGCCTGTCCCTCTTCCCCCACCCCCTACCTTAGTGCCCATGGACAGCTAGGGATGCTCCCTAGAGGGGTGCACCCCCTGTCCCAGCCATGAGGCATGGGGTGGTGGATCAGGAGGCTCCCAGGGCCTCCTGAACTCCCAGCCGTGGCTCTCAGGGTCCAACCTGACTGACCTGGCCCTGGAGACCCTCAGCATCCATCTCACAGCCATGGAGCCCTTCCATCCCCTGCTCCTCCTGCCCGGCTCTGCCCCCTTTGTCCTGCTGGAAAAGAAGATCCTCCCACAGGTGAGGTGGCCTCTGGCCTGCCCTCCAAGGCCTGGGACTCACTTTGCCTTCCTTGACTGCAGGCCTCTGTGGCTTGGGGGTGAAGGGTGGGGTGGCACCCAGCCTTGGCCCTGTGAGGGGAGGCAGGCATGAAGGGCACACAGCCCTACTCATTGGGCCCCTATTTGAGGGCTGATCTTCTGCCTTAGCATGGGGAGATTGTCTGGGGCAGGAAACAGCTCATCCCAGGGGGCTGTGGTCAGGCTCTGAAATCAGACACCCCTACCCAGGGCCAGCACCCGGGTGAGTGAGGGAGGCACCCAGGACGCAAGGTTTAAGGAGCTGCTCAGTCACCTCACCCCAGTTACCCCTCCCCACCCCACGCTGGGTCTTAGAGCTCTGGGCCCACTCTGAGTTCCAGGACCTCCCACAGGTCACGGCCATGGTGGCAGAATTCTATTCAGCACATCCCCAGGAGGGGCCCCTGCTCCTCTTCAGGTGGGTGGGGCTCTCCTCCTGCAGCCCAGCCTGCCCTCCTCCTCTCCCGGGGGCTGCCCTGGGGCAGAGGGGGCTGTGAGCCAGGCCATGGGCTCAGGGGCCACCAGGGGAGGGCTTTGTCCCAGGTAGCCCCAGCTGGCCCTGTAAAGCCCTGAGCCTGAGGATGTGCTGGGGTGGGAGGCTGGATGACTGCTTCTAGAAACATGTGCTGACCGAGCCTGTAACCCTTGCACACCCCCCTTGTACTTGTCCTAGTAATGCGGACCAGTGGGTGGGCATTTACATCGAATACAAGTTCCAGACCCCCATAGGTACCCACCTCCCTGGCTTGGCCAATCACCTGGCCCAGAACATAATGGATCCGGCTGTCCAGAAATCCAGCATCATGGCCAACGGTGAGTCAGGGCTGGGATCCCTGGGTGTCCTTGGCCGGCAGCCTCTTCATCTCTCTGGGTCCCAGTGTTCCTCCTTTGGCAAATGGACAGAATTTCATCTCAGTCACACTTACTCTTATTCTGGGGCCACAGAGAATCAGATGTGGGACCTTAGATGGGGAGCTGGATAGATAGGCTCTGTGGGCCATGGTGTCTGTCATAACTACTTGACTGCTCCCTTATAGAGGGAAGGCAGCCACAGACGTCACAGAGACAGATGGGTGTGGCTGTGTGCCAGTATGACTAGATGGGTATGGAAACTTGTATGTCACATAATTATGCCACAGGATACCATCCTTTTGATGTTTTTCAACTATCTGAAAAATGTAAAAGTATTTTTAGCTCGTGGGCTAAGGCAGCAGGGTTGGACTGAGCCTCAGACTAGATTTGGCCAACTGTTGGCTGAGAGTATAGAGGTTGGGGTGTGCAGCCCAGGGCTCCTGAGAGAGGGGCGCAGGCTAATGCCCACCTCCTCGCCCATCTAGGGGAGAAAGCAGAGCTGGTGCTTTGCGAAGTGTGGCTGCAGATCCTGGACCAACCCTTCGCCGAGGCCCTGAAGGACAAAACCAGCCCTCAGTCCCAGAGACTTCGGGGGCAACTGACAAGATGGGTGAAGTGGGGAGGGGGAGGGAAGAGCTGGAGGCCTCAGGGAGGGGCCCCACCAAGGCTGCAGTAAGGCCGTGACCCTCTTCGTCCTCCCTGCTCCCCAGCTGACCACCGTCCTCAGGCCTCTGCAGACCTTCGGCCAAGTGGTGGTGGAGAAGTTCCAGTAGGTCCTCGGCAGCTCTGGGTGACCTGGGGCCCAGGGCTGGGCTCTGTGGGTGGGGTCAGGGGCTCAGAGAAACAGCCTTCCTGAGGCCCCCAGGCTCTCTGGCCTCCTGACACTGGTGGTGGTCCTCTGGCTAGGCCTGATCCACTGACTGCCAGGGTGACAGCCACCTTCTTCAGTCCCACGCCGGCCCAAGCCCTCGTGCAGGGCTGCGTGCTCCAGGGTCTGCGAGCCCTGCGGGAAACCGAGGGCCTCTCTGTGCAGATGGTCATCCCAGACCTCGGTCAGTGCCTCGCTCCCTATCTCCTATCCACCTGCCTCCTCCTTCAGGCCTTTTGCCTCGCTGCCCCTGGTTGCCCTGACTCTGCGGCCTGCTGCCCCCTCCTCCCCTCCCTTCTTCCTGCTGCCCCCCCCCCCCACCCAGCTCTTTAGGGTCCAAGCCCGGCCTCCTCTTCCTGGGAGCCCTCCAAGGTGGCCCCAGCTTCAGAGCTCTGTCTTTGTAGCACTTCTGGGCAAGGACCCCTCACTCGGGACTTCTCTGCAGGCCTGGCTGTGCCTTCTCGGGGTCTGTGGTCTAGAAGAATGGGGACCCACCCCAGCCACCTCCCTGCTTTGTTCTGCAGCTTCAGGTCAGCCTGACACCTTCATCCCCTGCTATGCTGTGGCTCTCATCATCCTGGGTCTCCTGTTTCTTGTGCTCACCTTGGTCCTGGTGAGTGTCTGTCTGGGCCAACGGTGCCTTCCTGAGAGACAGGCTGGACCCTTGACCCTCTGAATCAAGCTGAGGGCTCATTTCCCACCTGAACCCACCCAAGAGAGCGGAGGGTCTTCCAGCTGGAAAGCTTGGCCTGACCCCACCCTTCCTGCTCCAGGTGTGGAAGCGGAAGACCTGCTTTGGGATATCCAGCCACACGCGGTAAGGCACAGGGGTCAGTCCCTCTGGGGTGTTTACTCTGGGTGAGGTCTGCCCCCCAGCCGCCAAGGCTTTATGCAGACATTTTCCAGTGGGTGTTGACAGAGCGGTACAATCACTGTGCCCTAAAAGTTTACCCCCTTTCTCACGGGGGCTGATCCCGGGGTGGTCAAACAGAATCCTCTAAATGGGCTCCACTTACCCTCAGAAATGCTGCAGTGGGTAGGTGGACAGAGACAGAACTTGGGGCCCCATGTGGCCAGGAGAGCTGGGACAGGGAAAGAGATCTGGCGGGGGCGGGGGGTGGTGGTTGCCTCCACCACTGGAGCACCAGGCAGTGACTCCTCCTCAGCCTGGGAGAAGTGGGGACCCCAGGGCTGTAGACACAGAGGAGGGCAGGGAGCACCATGCTGGGGTACCTTGTGATTCCTGGCTCCTGGCTTTTGTCCTTTCCTCCACCCCCAGGTGCCCCTTCCTGCTGTTGCTCCTCTAGTGAAACCAAATTCCAGACCTCTCCTGCCCCAACCTGCTCCCAGCCTTCCAGAGTCAGCGCTCAGCCCTGAGAAGCAGAGCCAGAGCAGAAAGGCCCCAGCCTGAGGTCCCCACAGCATGGGGGGGCTTCCTCCCTTCCAGCTCAGCCGAGGACTAGACTCCGAGGGAACGACAGAGGTGGGCTGGGGGGAACAGCCCCTCACCACCCACACCAGGGAGACCAGCGCACGTTAGCCACAGCAGCCGCCTCCACTAAAGGTCTGGGAAAACGCTTGAGGTCACCAACATACTCAGGTCAAGCCCTGTGGAGCGGAAGATGGCAATACGGAGGCTGCAGAAGACGCGGGAAGGGGAACAGGCCCAGCTTCCTCATGCCTGGCCTGACGCGGTAGTGGGGCTAGAGGAATTACTGGCCTCAAGACAAACTCTGGTTGTTCAGGGTATGGAAAATTAAATAAGAGGAGCAATGAGAATTTGGTGTAAGAGACTGCTTTTGTTTCTAGGCAGTCATCTGATAGGAGGACATGGGAGAGGTTTGGAGTAGAGGAGGGGGAGGTGGGGAAGAAGACTGACAGGGTCAAGGGTGGGGATGGGGATTCCTGGGGGCAAAGTGTGGACCCAGCCTCACCTCCACCTTAGGGCCGGCCACCCTCAGACCAAAGGGCTTTGGGGGCTGGTGGCCAAGGTGAGGCCTGGTTGCGACTCAGCAAACCAGAGCACTGGGTGTGCACCAGGGACGGTTGGAGCCGTGGGGCAGGCCCGGTGCAGAGACCAGACTGCCGGGCTGGGGAGACCTAGGAGGGAAGCCAAGCTAACAGCCCCTCTGAGACCTGAGGACAGGGCTGTGAAGGCAGCTTTCCTGGAGGACACCACGTAGGTGAAGACCATGGCTCACACAGCTCAAGCGGCTCCTGGGCCCCCTGGGACGTGAGAAGTTTGGTAGCACAGGGGGATGGCCTTTTAAAGGCTTTACAATATTGCTTCTGTTTCATGTTTGTGTTTTGGCCAGGAGGCAAGTGAGATCTTAGCTTTGAGACCAGGGATTGAACCCACACCCTCTTCACTGGAAGGTGGATTCTTAACCACTGGACCAGGGAAGTCCCTGTGGTCTTTGAAACCATTACCTAGAATGGAAGGGGACTACAGCTTGGTCTGACCTGAAAGGCTCCCTCTATCTACAGAAGAGCCAGCAGGCCCAGTGAGAGGACCCAGGAGCCTAGGGCCCAGACCATGGGATTACCCGGCTGAAGACAGCAACTGACATCAAGATGCCAGCGAAGGTCAACAGGAAGGTCACCACACAGTCAACTGTAGTTGGCAGCTACAGCTACTCGGGACCCCACGTGGCCAGGAGATTCCTCTGCACTTCTGGAATATGCAATCATTCATTCATACCCCTGAAGGGCCCCTACCCTCCAAGGCCCTACCCCTTGGTACCCAGAAAACCAGCACCCATCTTGTGTCAGCCCCGTTTCTCTACAACTTTTGGCTCAAGGGCCAGAGCAGGCCAGGGACTAGGAACAGGCCCTGGTAGATGCTCCTCTGACAGTCAGGATACCTAAAACATCCCTGCTAATGGTTTTCTCTTAAAAAATATTTATTTGGCAGTGCTGGGTCTTAGTTATGGCATGCGGAATTCTAGTTCCCCATCCAGGGATTGAAGTTGGGCCCCCTGCTTTGGGAGCGAGGATTCTTAGCCACTGGAATAGGGAAGTCTCTTATTCCTGTTAGTGTTTTTCTTAAGGAGGGAGGGTAATGCCAGCCTTGTTCTCCCAAGCTGCTGCCCTTACCATGAAAGTCATTTTAGGGACAAAGGAGAGAAGAGGGTGAGATAAGCAGGAATGAGCCTGAGGGCCAAGGTTGGTGGTAAAGTCTAGTCTCCCTGATCTTCAGGTTTTGGTTGCCTGGCCCTCCACAAACCAGGCTGCTGAGTGTCATGTGAGGCCTTGTATGAAGGTAGAGTTCAGACACACCCAGTGACTTCTGTGAGTTTGAGAGAGAGGGTACAGGGAAGGGAAACCACACGTGGGGACCTAGCCTGGTCTCTCTGGAGGTAAGGTGACAACACCTGCAGCATATAAGGAGAAAGGGGCTACCTGGCAAGGTGAGCCAGCCAGGTGGACGCCAGGCTGGGCAGACATCACCAGGGTCTGCCGGAGGGCGGAAGGGCCTGGCAAGCCAGCTCCCTGACACAGACAATCCAGTCTTTCCTAAGCCAGTCTTCCCTGTGGGCCTGATGGTGTCTGCAAGGCACTTCCCACCATCATACAGACTTGTTTCTCAGCAACTCTGGAGCTGCACCACCCCATCCTCCAGCTAATAGAGGCTCAGAGGTGACTGTGCAATGCTCCCTTGATCACTCCACCGGCCACCTCCAGGACTCAGTTCCTTCTAACAACCTAGCATTCACCAAGTACCTGTGACAAAGGTGCTACCATCCCCACATCACAGCTGAGGAAAGGGAGACAGAAAGGTCACAGTCACAGGGCTGGGCTCAGAACCCAGGCTCCCAACTCCAGAGCCTGCGTTCTTGACCACGTGCCTGTGGCAGAGGTGGGGCTAGCATCTGCACCAGAAAGTCGAAAATTCTGCTGCCCACCCAGGGGCAGGGCCTGCAGCCCCAGGTTTGTGGAGGTGGCAGGGCAGGAAACAAGGCAGCCCACTGGGCCAGGGCTTCTCCAGGGCCTGCAGGCCAGGGAAAGTGCTGTCAGCTGAAACCCCCCCACCCTGCAACATGCACTGGGAACCTTGAATCAGCACCTGCTGGAGGCCATGGAAGGGGCTCATCTCCCATTGCACCTGCAGGAGTGGGAGGCAGGCAGGGATGGGCACTCTGTCTCCAAGGAAAGCATGACCCCCTGGCTACTCCAAGGCCAGGCCCAGGACTACCAAGGTGGCTGTGTCTCTGGTGAGGGGCTGGTAGACACGAGATGCAATGTCCATGAGGGTCAAGGACAGATGAGGCAATAGGCAAGGCAGTTATGTTCAGTGAGAGCCTGGAGGGGCCAGAAGTAGACAAAGGTCAGCTAGGTCCAGGCCTGGCCCCTTGAGGGACAGCAGACTGGGGGAGGGGTGTCACTCACCAGCCACAGTGAGGGAGCTCAGGTCCACAAGCAATTGGCCAAGGTCATCAGCACCTGGGGACTATGCACCAGGCCTGGCTCTGGGCTCGGGCTTCTGCTGGCCTGAAGTAGGGAGGGTGGCATGCATGCATGCCAAGTCATTTCAGTCGTGTCCAACTCTTTGCGACCCCATGGACTGTAGACCGCCAGGCTCCTCTGTCCATGGGATTCTCCAGGCAAGAATACTGGAGGACTGCCATGTCCTCCTCCAGGGGATCTTCCCGACCCAGGGATTGAACCCATGTCTCTTGTGTTGCCAGGCAGGTTCTTTACCACTATTGCCACCTGAGAAGCCCGGGGCTGGTGGTGGGGGCGGGGTGGGGCTTGCCCAAAAGAGACTACAGGGGCCACGAGCTTAAACGACTTTCTTCCTGGGACATCTTGTCCACATAAGTCAGACCTTATCCTATAGCCACCCTCAGCCTATAGCCAAGTTGAGGCTTGACAAACAAATGTCAGTGCTGCAGGGAGGGGGCCTAACCTCACCTGAGACATCCAGCAAAGCTGTGTCTTGCATCTGCCAAGAAGATTCATCAACAACAGAAAGACCTTCAGGGCCCAGGGCCCAAGTCCTTCTAAGTCCAGGGCCCAAGAACTATGGGCTAGATGTCCACGCAAGGGCTGGAAGGTGGCAAGGCGACAGCCCCAAGGCTCCAGCAGGGAGCTGCAGTGACCAGAGCCAGTCTTGGTGGGGCAGCCCTGGGGATGGCTATGCCCTGGGTCCCTCAGGGTTAGGAGATGGGACAACCAGGGGAGGGGTTCAAGGACCTCTAGGGAGGCAGACTTAGGGTCCTGGGTATACCTGGATTAGGAAGCAAGTGAGGGTATCTTGCCCAAGGCCAGGTAAGAACCAGGGGGCTTCCCTGGTGGCTCAGATGGTAAAGAATCTGCCTATAATGCAGGAGACTGGGGTTAGATCCCTGGATCAGGAAGATCCCCTGGATAAGGAAATGGCTACCCACTCCAGTACTCTTGTCTGGAGAATTCCATGGTCAGGGGAGCCTGGTGGTCTACAGTCCATGGGGTCGCAAAGAGTTGGACATGACTGAGCGACTAACACTTTCATTTTTCACTTTTCTCAACTAAGAACGAGATGCTGCAGCCCAGATGCCATCTCTCCTGGAACAGGAGATGAGCTGGCAGGAAAGCCAACCCATCTCCTCCCTCCCTCTCCTAACCAGATGTGAAGGGAGACGAGAGGCTTTCGCAGGGCCTGTCCTGCCCTGCTGCTCTAGCACCTGGCAGGGGGTGGGGACAGAAAGTGCAGCTGAGTGAGAAGGAAGTCCAAGGTCTCACTCTGCCCCTGGACAAGCTGCTTGCTATCTCTGGAGCCAGGGGACTCATAGAGGAAGGGCCAGTTTTGGCAGTCCTGATCCCGGAACCCAGAACTACCCCTTGAGAGGACAGCCTATGGAGCCTTGTCCTCCTGATTCTGCCCCCAGGCCCTGGGATCAGCGTCCTCCCAGCTCAGAGGCTGTGGAGATGGAGGGTCTGCACCTGCTTTTGGCTTGCTCTGTGGGCTTGAGTTGGCTTTCATTCTGAGCAGGGTTAACAAGGTGACAGGCAGCTTGACGGGCTCCAGGTGCTCCCAGGTATACTCTGAAGGGCACCACACATCAGAGTATTAAGACAGTGAATAGGGGCCCTAGGCCATTCTGGATCAATACTCTAGCTTTGTTTTGCCACGGAGACTCTAACCGGGGAAAACCCCTGCTGTCATAAGAGGATGTCGATACTGCCTTGGAAGGCAAACAAAGGCAACCTCAGCTCGCAGCAGGCCCGAGACCAAAGGAGGCAGGGTTCTGGGCTGTTCTAGAAGGTGAGGCTGGGGCAGATGAGGGACTTACCCTGAGGGGATCACAGCCATCTGGGCCCTAGTTTCGACTCTCACATGCCATCCCTTAAAACCCAGCCCTAACATGAACACCTACAGAAAGCTGTACTGTGAGGAGGCAGGAAGTGGAGGATGACCCTTGGGGAAAAGGTTCGTAGGGCTAGGGGAAGGTTTGAGCTGGGCCACGGGGCAGTCAGAAGGGTAGGTGACAGGCATCCTCACCGGGTCAGCCAGGGAACCCAGGAGGGACAAAAGTGTGATAGCGGCATGTTCCAGGAGAGAGTGGGCAGCACTTCCCCTATGCACACCACTGGGGCTGAGCGAGGCCAGGCCCATGCTCCAGGGGCCGCAGGTACACATGCGCTGGCCCACCTTGGCTGCCACGGTTCTAGGAAGTTCTGAGGTGGCAGGCAGAGTCTGCCCCCAGCCTCTACCAACACTCACTCTGGCTGCAGGGAGCCAATGTGGCAAGGACTCTGCCGGTGGGCTAGCCAGGAGTGGAGGCCAGGCTCCTCCCCAGCCTGGAAGGGGCTTTAGAGACAGTCAGGGCCCCAAGCCTAGGCTTAGCAGCCTACCCAACACATGGAGCTGAGAAGACATACTAGAAACAGACTGGATTTTAGGAGGCCGGCAAGGAGGACAGGACAGAGGAGAGGGAGGCCTCGAAGCGTGGACTCCACTGGGCATGACCACCAGGGAAGGACTGGGCTCGATTCTGTCATTAAGAGCTGGGGTCATGGACGATCTATCCACCTCGCTGCCTCGGCTGGCCTTTGAGGAGGAAAGGAGGGATAATTGCCTCTCACATGGAACCCAGGACAAAACAAAGCATCAGTACCACGTGGGTAGGGAGAGAAAGGCCAGGGGCAGCAATGTGTGTTTGGGGCCGGGCAGGAGAAAACTGCCTTCTTTGAGGGCCAAGGAAAAAGGAAAATGAATTCCCAGACATTCAGCCTCAGGCCCTTTACCAGCCACCCCCTAAGCAGGCTTCTCCTTGCTCAGCCCATAACTTAGGTGGCACTATTCTTCCTGTCAGGATGACTTCCAGGCTGAGCCGGGGGTGGGGTTGGGGGATGAGCAGTGTGTAGATGATGTGCATGGAAGTGGAGAAGGGCATGGGAGCCTTGGTGGCCAGGCCCTGGGCACAGGCAGGCCACGCTGTAACAACCTGCCATGTGTGACCTCCAACTCTGAGGTACTCACATTCCAGGCCAGGACTGGAGCCAGACCCCCTCAGGGCCAGGGACGGAGTGGAATGGGACACAGGCCACCCAACCATTACCAGGGCTTTGGGCCTGCTGGTCGGCTGGAAAGACAGAGGGACTCTAATCGAGGGAAGGACTGAGCCTGGACTGCTCAGACCTGCCTGTAGGACAGGGGCGGTCCCACAAGTCCGACCAGAGGGGACTTGTAGTCCCCCCAAAGCACCCAGCCCTTCACACCCATGTGGGCGACATAAAAAGAGGGACAGAAATACCAGGCACTCCCCGTAGCTGGCTACGGCCTCCTGCGGTGGTCTCCAGGACCCCTGAATGAGTCGAGCTGGGGGCCCCAGCAGCCAAGGCAGGAGGACAGTTGGGTCCTCAGGACTGAGCCCCTCTGCCCAGGGCACACCCACTGCCTGGCTCAACCCTGAGAGCCAGGGCCTGGTGCCGGTAGGCTCTGCTTGAGGGTGATGTCCTGGGGGTCATTACACCTCTACGCCCGGGGGCTCCAGTGTCCAGGTTGTGGATGGGCCAGCAAAAAGGAGGAGGCTGTGGGTCTGGACTGGTCTGAGGCCCTGGTGTGGGTCCCCCAGCCACGGAGCCAATGGCGAAGGGGGGAGGGGGAAGGGGGACTGGGCTCTGCCTCACTGAAGTCAGTGGCATCAAGCTCCAGAAGGGTCCCTGGGAGGAAGACCAGCATGAGAGGAAGTATTGCAGAAGCCTCAGGGTGGGCCCAGCCGGAGGTTCGGACCCACATCAGGGAGGTCAGCCTGGGGGCCACAAGGAAACAGGGAGACCTGCTGGAGCTGCATGGATAGCACGCCGGATGCAGAATGTGGCATCAGCCGAACAGGCAGCGGTCTCCTTGAGGCAGGCCAGGGACCATTTGCTGCAGTGCTGCAAGGCATACACCCAGACACATATCTCCTTGTGCAGTTGGGGGCAAATTCTGGATGAGATAGAAAGAGACCAAAAAGACCAACTGCCTCTTCTGAAGAATCGGGAACAAAAGTAGAATACTGTGCATGCCGTCTGCACACAGCACCCCCTAAGGGGTGGGCAAACCACCTAAGCCACCCCACCCCTCCGACCCAACCCCTGAACACACCTCTACCCTCACCCCATATAAGTAACCTGCTCGCCCCCACCACCACCATCCTGAGAGCAAGCAAGCAAGGAAAACTCTTACTTGTTCTGGCTCCTCCCTGCTGCAGCAGGGGCCCTAATAATGTCTTGCCTGAATTTCCTGTCTGGCCTCTGATCAATTTCTATTGATTAAGGAGGCCAAGAATCCCCATCGGCACCGTCCCCACCAGTCCTGAGGAGGGCTGGAGGAAACTAGGCTGCCAGGGGCTGGGGCCAGGGATATCCAGCCCAGGAGAGGGGCCTGAGCTACCTCCAGTTGGGGCAGCATCAGGTCCAGAGAGGCTCCAAGCTGGACAACTGGCAAGGGCTGGGGAACCAGACGCTGGGGGCCTGAGACACCCATTGGGCCAGAAGGCGGTGTTGGGGAAGCAGCAGGCAGAGCTGGTGGGGACCAGGTGTAGTGGTTGGGACTCGTGCCACCTGCGGGGCTTAGCAATGCCAGGGTGCTGGTAGACAGGGCTGGGAAGACAGGCCCCCTGGCAGCTGGTGTCTGTGTGCCCTCAGAGCCAGCAGGTGGCAAGCTGAGAGGTGGCAGGGAAGTCTGGTCAGGGTGGCCCTGGCTCTCCCACATTGAGGAGGCGCCAAGTTTTGCAGAAAGGCGGGCAGGTCCCAGGGTTGTTGGGGGACCCAGGCCTCTGTAAGCAGGGGCTTTCATCACCACTCATGGTGGATGGGAGCCCAGGCCTCATTGAGGACCCTTCAGAAGGAGGGCCAAGCCCTCAGCAGGCAAGAGGCTGGTGGAAGCTTTTAGATTTTCTGCTGTGGGGCCCCAAGTCAAACCCCAGTCCCTCTGACAGTGGGGCTTGGGGAAGGGAGAATTAGTAGGGTTTGAGGAGAAGAAGCTGCCACTCTTGGAATTCCAGGCTGTGAACCATCAGGAGGAGAGGGGACTGTCCCAGCCTCACTACCCCTACGTGCGAAGGACAGGGGCTTGTTGATGATTTTATCTGGGGGCTGGTGGAAAGAGGAGCAGGGGCCCCCTGCCAGGCCTGGCAGTCATTGGAGGGGTCTCGTGTCTCTACTGCCCTGAGAAGGCACAGGGGTCTGGGAATGGGGCCCCTGGAAGACAGAGGCAGGGGTGCAGGAAGCGGAGTGACCAGTGCAGGCTGAGGCCAGGGCAGGGTGAGGGGGCCAGACAGGGGGCTAGCTTCATCAATGCACAAGCCTCTGAGTGGGCAGCAGCTAGAACGCCCATGGTTGGGGTCCCCAAGGAGCCCCCCACCTGCCTGCCAACCTCAGTCCAGCCAGGCGAGAGAGAGGAAGGCCCTGCGGCCCCTCCCCTGCCCTGGGGGCTGGAGGCCAGCCCTGGACTGGGCTGGGCACCCCCTTGGGGAGTACGAGGGGTGGGCGCTAGGGAAGCTGCCCAGGCAGAGGTCCGGAGGGCACAGAAGACAGCAGCCAGCAGCAGGGCCCAGTGCCCACTGGCCAGAGCGCCCCCGCCGCCTTTCCCACACCCAGCCACACTCACCCCCGGCTTCCTCAGCTGGGGCCGGGCCTACAGGGAAGCAGGCAGGGTTGGGGGGTGGCCCCAGGGGCTGAGGCGACCACTCCCACCTCTAGAGGGGCCTGCGGGGTTAGCAGAGGCATGTTCCGTCAGGTGGGAGTGAGCCCTGCTCCATTTCCCCTGCAGGGACCAAGGGAGAACAGCCCCTTCCCTCCAACCCCTCAGTAACAACAAGCCGGGGAGGAAGCTGGGGAGGAAGCTGGGGAGGAAGCCGTGGAGGCTTCGTACTCCTCAACCCCCCACAGCCCCACTCTCCTCCTCACCCATGACACCCTACAGAGCTGCCCCCTCACTCACCTCCTTGAAGGCTTAACTCCAGGCCGCAAAACTAGTGGGTCGGGACCCTCGGCCATTTGTACTGAGCTGTGGAGCAGGTGGGGCAGTCGGGGGCAGGGCCTCAAGCAAAGCAAAGGCTCACCTGAGCACCTGTCTCCTTTTATTAAAGTAAAAGAAAGAGGCCACACGTGTCGCCTAGTGAGGCCACCTGGGCGGAGAGAAGCCAGGCCAGGGCAGGTCTGGGCCCGGCCAACAGAGGGCGGAGCAGAACCGGGTACAGAACATTCTCTGCCTCCCCACTGGCCCCGAACCTTCAGGACTGGACACGGCCCCTGGTCTGCTCTAGGTCTGGACACAGCGCCTGACTTGATGAGACCATCAGCAAGTTCCTGGACCACTTTCCCCACCTGTAACCCAGAAGGAGTAGTAGTCTGTGTTACTGGAAATGATTCCTGACTTGGTGTCCCCTTGAGAGTTCAATTAAAACCTAGATTCCAGGGCTCTGCCTAAGACCCTTTTCCATGGGGCCCAAGAGAGCATTTGCCAGGTGATTGCTTGAAAAGTCCTGCCTGGTTGCAGCCCAGCCCAGGAGACTTAGCCGGTTGCAGGGGAACTATGGGGTCAGAAGAGCCACTTGGATGGAACCACAGTGGAGTGGGCCCTGTTCATCTCCTCAAGGGGTCCGGGCAGCCACCACACTCGCTTCCACACCCCACCCTGGCTTCCTTGCCCTCAGCTCTTAGCCGTCAATATTCCTATCAAAGAACGGAACCGGCTTTGTGAACAACTGTGACAAGTGGTAGCGCTGCCTCCTGGACAGGCCTGGGGTAGAGGTTTGGACCATCCCCACCACTTAGGCTGGGGCTCCTTGGAACACTGTCCTCCCTTAACAGGCCCCTCAGGCCAGGGCTAGGTCTCTCCCCTCAAGCCGGGCTCCCAGGGCAGAGTTGTCCCAAGAAATGCAGCCACCCCCACCCCCGCTCCAGCTCTGCTCCGCCCTTACCCCCGCCTCTGGGGCCCCAGGTGGACGGATGGACTCGGGTGCGGAGTCCTGTCCCCGGGGCCTCAGTTCCTGCCCTGTAATGGCTGGCAGGATGTGCACTCTGGCAGGTAACAGGGGACGCTGTAGGTGTACAAGGCACGCAGGAAAGGAGGGACAGACAGAGGGGGGAAAGGAAGGAGGGAAAAGAAAATAAGAAAGTAAAGAAGCAAGAATCAGAGCCAAATCCACCAAGGCACTGGCAATTGTGGACGAAGCCCAAGGTGTTCAGTGCAGTCCTGTCTCTCCCTCTAGTAGCCCCGAGTGATTCAGACTCTCCGCTCTTCACCTTCCTATAAACAACACGAACCACACCCCAGCTCTTCAGGTTGCAGGACTGAATGAGCTGCCAGCAGGTTGGATTGAGCCGTAACCAGGCCCCACCTTCTCCACCTTGCTCCCACACTACAGCCACACTTCTAATCCTTCCCAGATACATTACCCCTGAGCCTCCGCACGTGGTCTTCCTCAGGCCACACCTGGCACCTTTCACCCGAATCTTCCTACATGGCTTCCAGGCAGGAAGCATCTCGTCTGGAACCCAAGGACCCCTTCTCACTGAGCCCCCACCACGCCACCCCATTAGGCCCCTCCTGAGCTTCCACACCACCCTTCCCCCAGGTTCTGCCCTACAGTCACGTGTCAGAGTTGCCTGTTTCCTGGGTAGCTCAGTTGATTAGAGCGTGGTGCAATTAATGTGAGGTTGTGGGTTCAATTCCTGCACAGTCCACAGAGGCAACTCACATTTTGGGTTTCCCTGATGGCCCATACAGTGAAGAATCCACCTGCAATGCAGAAGACCTGGGTTTGATCTTTGCATCAGGAAGATCCCCTGAAGAAGGGAATGGCGACCCACTCCAGTATTCTTGGCTGGAGAATTTCATGGACAGAGGAGCCTGGCAAGCTACACCATCCATGGGGTCAAAAAGAGTTGTACATGGCTGAACACATACTTCCCTTTCCCCATCAAAGGCCAGGGCACTCCTCAGGCCTGTATGGTTAGGAGTACAGGAGGCAACGGGTCTACACAATAGTGTAGCTGAGCTCAGAGAAAACCCACAGATATTAGGGTTGATGCTGGTAGGTGTGACCAGCCTTCATGGACTGGCTATACCCAGATGGATGGTTAGGAAGCAACCTCGGCAGCCCTGAGAACAAACCTGTAGGAATACAGGCCAGCAGAGGCAAGGTGTCTGAAGGGAACCTAAGTCCAGCTAAGATGTGAGAGGGGCTGTCCCAGGGGTGGGGTGGGGGGGATGGGGACAGCTCTGTCCCACTTAGAACTTGGCAGGCATGTCCTTGGTCCTGGGAGAGGGGTATGCAATGGTGTCTGGTGACCAGCATTTCTCGATGGGACGTGGGTCATAGACTAGCAACCCCCAGGACAAACATGGCCAGAGCTAGCGGGCAGAGGGTGCTGGAGAGCCTCGGCACATGTGGGCTGGGAGCAGAGAGCTGCAGACTCTGAATGAAGGGCGAGGGACCTGGTGACGACACATGGAACCAACGTATGATCCACACCCCTTACCTCATTAAGACAAAGTCAAGCCTCAGGTCCAAAAACAACCCAAATATTTTTAATGTTTAATGGCCTGTCTCCAGGGCCCACAGCCTTATTACAAACCTTAACTAGGCCAGGGGCCCAACTTGCCAGCCTCTGGCTCAGTTCAGCACTCTGCAAGGAGCTAAGCCACAGCAGGCCTGGCTGATGGAGCCCTGGTGTGGGGAGGGCCAAAATCCTTAGTTGACATCTTCGGAGACATCCAGGGCTGAGCTGTCACTCAGCCTGTCCCTTTTAGTCCCTGAGTCCCTGTAGCTGCTTGGCTTCCTGCAAACACACAACTTCCTTGGGAAAATGCACCAGGTCACGGCAGCAGCACAGGGAAGTCACTGGGTCAGTTCATCACAGGCCAGGGCTTCCCAGGGGTGAAAGCAGCAGGCTCAGGACAAGGATGCCAGCCCCGGGCTGTATCCCTGTACCCCTGTGGAAGGGGAGGGGCTCCCTCAGGGAGCTCCAGACTGGGGGGGTTAGGGTCAAACTCCAAACGCTGGGGCTGCAGCTCTAAGCTTTCCTCGGAAACGACTCTAGAAAGTGTGTGAGCCACGTACACTAGACAAGGGGCCACTCTAAGATGACACACACAGACTCTCTAGAGGAAGGCCCCAGCCGAGATCCTGTCTCCTGTCCTGGGGCAGGAAGCAGAGAGCAAACCATGACGGGTGTGTGTCGGGCATCACTCCACAACAACCATATGAGGTAGGCCGTGTTGTGCTATTTTACAAATGGAGAACCGTGGGCACAAGAGGGGCAGTGGCCTGCCCGGTTACACAGCAAGGAACAGGAGCCAGGAGTCAAGCCCAAGTCTGTTGTGCTCCAAGGCCCACATGTTTTCTCTAATAGGAAATATCCTTTCTGATAAACACCCTCAAGTTAAAAGTTCAGGGGCTCTCAGCCCAGCCTGGGGTGAGGGGCGGGGAGCAGGGTAAGAGCTGGAAAAACCGCAAGGCCGTGTCCACTCCTGGCCCTCAGTAGCTGGAACGGCAGAAGCGGGGCTTAGAGCGATCCACAGATCTCCAAACAGCAGTGGTGACCCAAGGTTACAGCTGGTGGCTCTGGCTGCCCAACAGCTGCGGGCGTGGTGCGGTCCGGTCTGGTCCCGAGGCCTTGTGGCCCCAAGTGGGCAGTGCCAGGCCATTGAGCCAGGCAGATTCGAGCAGGCTGCGGAAGCGTGCCTTCACCGTGGGGCCGGGCAAGCTGGCACCAGCAGCAGGGGTGGGGGCGGCCCCTGGGGATCCCCCCACAGCGGTCGCCTCTGCTTTTTCTGGGCCAGGGGTTGATGGCTTCCTCCCTGGCTTTTTGGCTTTGGGGGCAGCCGACTTCCAAGTCAGGTCTAGGCTCCCTGGCTCCTCTCTGGCCACGGTGGATTCCGAAGAGGGCACTGATCCAGGCTCGGTGTTAAAGTCACCTGGAAAATGAACATACTGTCAGGCTGTAGACCCCGAACACACTCAGGTCCCATCTTTGGGCCCCCAAAACCAGCTAAAACAGTGGTTCTGCTGTCCCAGGTGAGGGCAGCCCTGGTAAGGTCACAGACATCACGACCCTTCCCAGCATGTGCCCACTGGCCAGACTGTCCAGCCCATCAAGCCAAAAGGGCGGGCTTCTCCTCAGGTGAGGCAAGCACTCTGTCTGATGAGGGCCCCCCACCAGGGCCTGTCTGGGCACAAAGACGAGAGGAAAGGGGCTCAACAGGCCAGAAACCACTGGTCTGATCTAAAGGCTCACTAAACAGCTATGAAAACTGAGGAACAGAGGGAGCCCTGCCACATCACCCCCAGAGCATTGCCTGAGGGGAGTGGGGGGAGGAAGGGGTGGAGGGGTGGGAGGGGGCTCCTGCTTGGAAGGCAGGCTGTCAGGGGAGCCCTGTCTAAGGACACCTCTGAGGAGCAGCTCCACAAAGATACGGGAGGGTGGAGACTGGGGCCCCAAAACACAGCCAGAGGCAGGAAGCTGGGCCCCACTCTCGCAGGCTCGGTCAGAATAGGAGGGAACTGTGATAGGCCTGGACCCCACTGCCCAGCAGGCAGCGCAGGAAAAACGGACCTGCCCCTCTGTGGGCCCCAGAGAGCCCAAATGTAGAAATAAGACTGGCTGGGGGACTTGTGAGTGAGGCATTGACACCCACCTTCATTCCTTTTCATCCAAGAATAGAATACTTGTATTTGCATGTTTTTTGCACCCCATTAGGGCAAATGACTCAATTTCTTAAGTGTTCAGTGATCAGCAATGCTCCTCACTCAGACCCTGAAGCTTCACATCTACACCTTGTTGCCTCAGGTCTCCTCTCTATGGAGCCAGGACCAGATGAAAGTCCAGGGGAAGGCTGCCAGGATGGGAAGGGGACAGCAAAGAGTTTCTGCGGAGACAGAGCCAGGGGCCTGGAGGATGGAAGGTCAGGTGGGTGGCGGACTACAGAGGAGGCCTCGGCCTTCAATGCCAGATGTCCTGAAGCAGGACAGGTAGCGACGGACACCACTTGGCGCCATCACCAAAGCCCTGGCTAAGTGTGATGATAATGGTCCACCCATGCGGCACTGCAGCCCCTCCTGAGAGCAAGGTCCAGCTACCTGATCTGATGCAGAAGACACCCTCAGACACCAGAAGGTCACATGGGAACACACCATGCACAGACTTCATGCGGCAGGATAAACCAAACCCCAAAACAACACTCCGACTTACAGGCAACTCCAGTGTCTACTTGGGAGGACCGGGGAACCACTCGCCGAGTGCTGGGTGAGTACAGAGCTGCTCGCTGAGCCGGGACAGACTGGGGTGGGAAGCAAACTCAGACAGATGCTCAGGAGGGGGGCTGGAAGGAGTTTAAGGGTCGGGAGAGACCCCAGGTGCATTAAGCCCAGCAAGCAGTCAGGGACTTGGGGCTTGAGCTCAGAAGTGGGGAGGTGGGGCAGGACACACACAAGGGAAATGACCTCAGACAGAACACAGGGCCTGGTCAGAGCCCCAGGAACACCAGAGGAGAAACTTGCACCAAAGATGGAAAAGGCCCAACAGAGGGAGTGAGGGCGCAGGGATCCGGGAGGGAAGACCACGTTTCCCTGGGGGCAGAGCAGTTGGCAAGCTGACATGCTCAGGGGCTTGCAGAGGAGGCCGTGAAGGTGCTCGTTGACACTAGGGGTGAAGAGGGGTCGGCCCCCCCACCCCCCAGAAAGCCAGCCCCTGCCTTTCCCCCCTACTAGGCACAAGTCCTTCCCAGAGGCCCAGGAATCCCTCAGCCCCCAGCGAGGACCACTCACACAGCCCACACACCTGTCACTCGCTCACACAGCTCCGGCGGCTACGGGGGTGGCCCCATGCTCACCCAGCTGGCGGCGGACGCAGTCCCGCCACTGCAGGCCCAGCAGGTCCGGGTAGATGTCGGGCAGCTGGCGCAGCGCCAGCAGCTTCAGCATGCGCGAGGTGCAGCCATGCAGGGCACGCTCCCGCAGGGCCCGCTCCTCCGACAGCGTGGTGGGCCGCAGCTCCACGCGGTGCTCCTGCAGCACGTGGTCCACGGAGGCGGGCGGCAGCCGCGGGAACAGCCGCTCCTTCACCAGGTGGATGGGCACGAAGATGGCCCCGGCCCGCACCACGTGGGGGAAAGGGCACTGCTGCGTGCACACGAAGCTCTGCAGCTGCGATAGCAGCTTGCCCAGCAGCCCCTGCACGCCCTGGCAGTCCTGCCACGCTGCCCGGCCCCAGGGCCCAGAAGTCTCAAGCCACTCGCGCAGCTTTTCAGGTGGGGAGTGGGCCACGGAGCCCGAGATGGCGTCACACAAAGATGCATGCAGTCCTGCGAAGTGCTGCTCTGAGGAGTCGGCCGTGGCAGGGGTTGAAGCTGGCGAGGGGCCAGCAACCGGAGCGGGAGCCAGAGCCGGAGCAGGAGCAGGCGACGGAGCTGGGGCAGGCGCGGAGGCGGGGGAGGCCATGGCTACAGCTGGAGGGCTGGGCAGTGTCAGGCCGAAGCAGGCCATGGGCAAGGGCTGGGTGAGCATCTGTAGTCCAGGGGGCACAGGGGTGGGGGTGGGGGTGGGCGCGGGCGGGGCCGGGGCAGGGGCCAAGCTGGGTGCGGCGGGGACCGTAGTTGCAGGCAAGGGTGCTGGTCGGATGATCTTGAACTTTCGGAACATGAAGGCCACCGAGCTGTGGAAGTTGGTCCTGGGGGTGGCCTCTGTGGTCACTGGCACCCCAGGTGGTTCTGGTGCCTCTGTGACTGCCTTTTGCAGGCCCCGTGGATCAGAGACTGTGTCCCCCACACCTGGCACGTTGGAGACGGTGTTCCCTGTAGCTGGCACATCCACGGATGCAGTGGGCTTGGCACGTCCCACGGGATGAGGGACCTTGGTGGGGGGGACCTTGGTGGGGGAGGCCTCGGCGGCAGTCTTCTTCACACTCAAGTCCAGAGCTACCTCCTCCTTAAGTGAGGGGTGCTCACTGGAGGGGGCTTCCTGGGCAGGCAGGGACCTCCCACAGTCTTTGTCGTGGCTCTCATTGGGGGCTGGGGCCGGTTCAGGCTCAGCTGGGGCCTCAGGTGCCGGCACGTCCAGGTAGTCACGGTAGGGGGCCAGGCTGAAGACGTTGTCGATGACCGGCATGGGTGGAGAGCTGGGGGGCAGTGAGCCCTCGTTCTGTGGCAGAGACTGGCGCTCCTGGGCACAGGGTGGGAGTGGCGGTGGGGTGCGCGGAACTGGACTATCTCCGATGACAATGGGTGCCCCGGGGTGCTCATCGAGCCGGGGCTGGGGCTGGGGCTGGGGCTGCTCCTTCCTGCAGCTAGGCAGCCACATCTTCTCCTCAGCTTCCTGCACGGGCTTCTCTGCAGGCCTCGTGGGCTCTGAGCACGGTCGGCTGGCAGGCAGAGGCTGGCATGCCCGCTGGAAGGCCCCGGGCTTTGGCAAGGCCTGCACACTGTTCTGGGAAGGTGGCGTCCCTCCAAGCCCTGGGGATGCTCCATAGAGAGAGAGGTCCTCCCGGGCATAAGGAAAGCCCAACGTTTGGGGGGCAAAGTCCAGTGGGCAGCGTGGGGTGAGAGGTGGCTCCAGCTTGAGGCCTGGCGAGGGTGCCGGGAGGGGTGCGGAGGGGTAGGCGTAAGTGTCCAGCCCCACCGGGGGCATATAGGGTGTCTGAACAGCCTGCTGCCTCAGGTAGGGGCTGTTTAGCCCACCAGCCGGGTACCCGGCCCCCTTGTGGGCTCCCAGTGGCTGCAGTGGGAGCACCGAGCCATAGCCGCCCGGCTTCTCTGGGTGGCGACAGGCTGGCGGGCAAGGCACGGGCTGTGTGGGGTGGGGCAGCGGATAGTGCGGGGGCACTGCGTCCTGGCAGGCTGGTCCTAGGGGTTGGGCCAGCTGGGTCCAAGGACTCGGGGGGCCCTCGGACAATGCCTGCTTGGGGTCCCCAGAGTAAGGACTCGCATACTTGGAGGCCAGGAAGCCTGTGCCATGGAGGGTCCGGTACTTCTCCAAGAAGGCCTGGCAGGGGGAGAAGCTCACCGAGGAGTCTTTGTCAGATGCCCCAGCTGGCACCCCACGCAAGAAAGTGCCATCCAGGAACTGGCCCTTGCCAGAGGCTGGGGGCAGAGAACAAGATGGGTCCACCGGTGGTAACAAGGATCCAGTCACCAGTGTCCAGTCAACATCCAGAGGCTTCTTCGGTGCCCCCTCTCCCAGGCAAGTCGAGAGCCCGTAACACAGGGGGCTGCGGTAGACAGGTTTGGGCGCTGCCAGTGGGGGACCTGGATAGGAGTGAGACTGGGGACCAAAGGGCAGGAGCTCAACCGGGCCAGAGTCCTGCACCTTCTCAGAGCTTTCTGTGGGCGGGCGGTAGAGCAGGCAGCTGGTCAGAAGGTTGTTTGCTCGGAGTGGGGGTCCTGCCATGCTGGTAGGGTACAAGGGTGGGTATGGGGTCCAAGATGCCAATCGCTCAGACCCTGTCTTAGGAGGAGCCCCCATGGGGCAGGAGAAGTAGGCACCCTTGTAGCTGCAGGGGTCCTGGTTACCAGCAGAGTGGGGCAGGCTGTGGCCGGGCCCAGAGTCTGCCTCTAGGCGGGGCAGCTTCCCATACATCACAGGCCCCAGGGTCCCCAGGGGCCGCTTCTCCGCCATCACTGTGAAAGCTTCAAGCCCTCCAGGGCCCCAGCTACTCAAATGCTGACCTGGGAGAGAGAAGAAGAGAGGCAGGGGCTGTCAAAAAAACAGGCCACAGACAAGCAACAGAGAACTGCTGTTCTTGCTGGCTCACTGCCATGCCTAAGAACTTGGCACTTAGTAGATGCTAAGTACAATCATGTATGGATACTAAGTACACCCATTCATGTATGGATTTATATGTGCTAAGTACATCCATTTATGTATGGATGAATGAATGCATATATAAGCCAACTTTGTTTCTAAAGCTGTAAAACCCTTTGCTTAAAGAATTCTTACACAGCAGCTCTACTATACCCCCACCCCCACTCCAGGAGTCCCTTCAGTTCAGCTTTACTCCACATGACTCCCAAGACCCCTTCTGAAGTTTCAGACTCTGGGGAGCACAGTCTGAGGATCACTTTGCTTGGCTACTCCTCCTGCTCCTACTTCCATCTATATATAGATGAGGAGTCCTGTTCATCCCAAAGTCATTGATGGAAGAGATGGGATGAGAAGCAGGTTTCCTACTCCTCACTACAAGCTCTTAAGTCTCAGATGCCACAGTGACTTCCAGATTCCTACAGCAGCCAAGGTGTGGAATCAGGCATTGTCTACAAATCCAGATTTCCTGTGACACTCTCGATCTCATTTTCTGACCTGTCAGTCTTATTGAAAAATGGCAGAGCCAGACCTGGAACCAAGTCCCTAGGCCCAGAAGGACACATACTGGCTTGGTTTTAGACAGTAGTAGTCCCCAGGAGAGGTGGCCCCCGGGGAACCTTTGGTGTAACCCCCACCCTCACCCTAGAACGAACCCCAGCAGGAGAGCAAAGACTGTCCAGCAGATGGCGCTGTGGCACCAACAGGAAGCTCCCACAAAAGTGCAGGAGAGCAGAGCCTGTGTCCACCCCAGCCCCCAAGCTGCAGTTGTCCCAAGGCTCATGGGGGCAACACAGGACCATGGAGCAGGTGGGGAGGCGAGAGGCTGTCAATGTCCAGGGAGGGAGCTTTCACGGGTCACAAAGTGCTAGTTGGCAATGACCCCCTTGTACTGAAGGAAAAACTGAGTGCCTGAGAAAGACTCTAAAGTCCCCAAGCAAGGCCAAGCAAGGCCAAGCAAGGACTGGGACCAAGGCCCAGAGGTCAATGTGGATTTCCTCAAGGCAGCAGGTACCCCGTGGCCCAGGAGAGGTCATCTGAGGTCAGTCTGCTAGAACCACACTGACCTGCTTCTACCTCCCCCAGTGCCCTGTTCCCCGAAACCCTCAGGTGGCTTAGGAAGGATGAATCAGCTCAATCTTGCTATGATTAGGCCATGGGCCAGGTGTCACAGGTTTCTGTCACCAAGCCAAGACCAATCTCCACCCACCCCCCCCCCCACCCCTGCAGCTCTCTCCCTTCAGCTGGTGACCAATGACACCCATAGGCTCAGAGTTAGATTGGCACATTTTGAAAATGTGCCAAGAAAAGTCAAGGGTATTATGGGGGCCAGTGACCACCCTTATTCCAGCCTAAGTGCCACCAAGGAAGCCAGGCAACACTCACAGTTGTCTCACCTCCTGGCCAGAATCCAACCTCAGACCAGCCTGAAGAAGTGGATGCTCCCAAGAAGACAGGAAGGGGCATCGGGGCAACAATACCGATGGCAGTGCCCTACAACAGGCGGCTGCATCCCAAGGGGAAAGCCTCCCACCCCAGTGCACAGCGGCTTTGCAAGAAGTGGTTGTATGGTTTGGGGGGGAGTTGAGACCCCTGCCCTTGGGGAGCTCTGGGTTAATTAAGTGTGGGCTCTAGTCTCACTTCCCCCATACACTCCTTGGGACCGTCTCCATACCCACCCCCAGCCCCAAGAGCCATTCTCTCCTGGGCTCTGCCCATTGTGTGCCCTTTGCCCTGGGGACTTCCTGTGACACCCCTGGGACTCATCCAATAAAGGTGAGGCCACTTGGGACCCCCAAGTCTGTGGGGGAGATATGAGGGCTCCAGGGAAGCAGCAGAGGGCTATGAAGGGTATGGGGGTAACACGACCTCCTGCTACTAAGAGGTAGAGAGCCCAGCACACACTCCCTCAAGCAAGGCCCTTCTCCACACTAAGCCCAAATGTAGGTGCCTCCTTCCCTCACACACTCGAAGAGGCAAGCAATTGTTTGGAGAAGGGCAGGTCTCCAGGGAGCAGGGCCACATCACCCTTGGGGCCACCAAGCGTCTTCCTGACTAAGGTTGGAGCTGGGCTGGGAGGACCATTCTCAAGCAGCGCCCGGGAGAGGAGCCCACCGCCGCCGTGCCATCCCTGCCCTAAACAGCAGGGGGCGCAAACAGCTCCCTGGCCCAGTTCCAACGCCTAAGGGGTCTTGGGGTAGACATTGGGCAAGACCAGGAAGAAGAGAGCGATCCTGCCCAGCTGTGGCCAGCGCCTCTGAAAGGCTGAATCGGCTCTCCTTCCCGTGTTCTCACACCTCCCCCGGCTGAGGTTTTGGGCCCTGCCTACGCTACAACCGCATCTAGGGGCAGCCCAGGCTCTAGCGGTGGGGGAAGGGTGGCGGGATCCGCTCCACCCCCCTGTCCTCTACCTGCCTCGCCCTGAACTCCAGTGCCTGCGGCCCTCAACCGACCTGGCTTTGGGGCTGCCGCTGCACCCGGCCCCGGCGGCTTCCGGGTGTCCCCATGCCCTGCCCGGCAGCGCTGGGGCGCACGTGCACCCCAGCAGGCCGATACACAGGCCGCCACCCATGCAAACCCGTGCCTGCAAGTACGTGCCTGGCCCGTATCTGCACACACGCCCCTCCAGAACTGCGTTCTCCCCTCGCTCGGGGCCCCGCACACGTGCACGCAGGCAGGCCGGCGCACCGGGCCCCACGGACCGACATCTAAAAACTGGCGGGAGGGCCGGGGCAGGGGGCGGCCCGGCAGCAGAGTTCGGGCAGCCACCGCCTCGGGGCGATCCCGCCAGCCTGGGCTGCGGCCAGAGGGTGAGTCAAGACTTAGCGAGGAAACCGCAGGGCCGTCCCGTCCCAGCAGGGCGCGTCCAGGGCCCCAAGGCGTCTCAGTGCCAGCCGCCCCCCAGGCCAGGCCCCCGCCGCCCCCTCATCTCCGCCCGGGCCGTCCACGTGAGCCGGGCCCCGCAGGAGGCCCGAGGGCTCGGCCTTAGCTCCTCTTCTCCAGCCCCGCGCCGGATCCGTCACCCGGCCTCCAGAGCGCTACCAGGCCCCCGGCGCCTCGAAATCCAGGGAAAGTCGGGGCAGCGGCGCGACCCCTGCCCGCAGCCCGCCCGCCGGGGGCCCCACTCCGCGGCAAGTAGGAGCCACGCCACCTCGGCCCAGGCCCAGCTCGCTCCATCCCCGGACCGGCCGGTAGGGGCGCCCTGGGGCAGCGCCACCCGCCCCTTCCCCACGCGCCGCCCGCAAACTCGGCCCAAGTTTCCGCGCCCGCCGAGTGGGCGAGCTCCTACCTGCAGGGCACCCGGCTTCCCGCTGCTGCTGCCCGGCACAGCGGCCGCATCCTCCAGCGCCGCTGAGGACGCGCGTCCTGGTCCGGCCGGGCCCTGCGCGGGAAGTCGCGGTGAGCACCGAGCCCGGAGCCACCCTCCTCGCTGCTGTTCGCGCCGCCGCCGGGCGCCGTCTGCGGTCCCGGGCGGGGCGGGCTGGGGGCGGAGCGGAGGCGGGGCGGCCCGCTCAGCAGGGGCAGAGCCGGGCCGCGCCTCTGGGAGCTTGTGCTCCCCTGAGCCCCGGGGTGCAGAGGGCCTGCCTCTGCCAGCCCTCCGGGGACCGGGCCACCGGCGCTACGGACACTCTGTACCCGCCGCTCTCCGCGAAGCCATTGCCCGGCGCGCCCATCACACTCCTCCGTTAGACCCTTCATTCATTGCCACTATTTAGCTCTGTGAACTTGTGCCCGCCACTTGACCTGCTGAGCTTTAGTTTCCTCATTTCGGTAAAACTGGGATTAAATTATATCATAATGGTGGTGTCGTAAGGCTTAGAAGTGTTGGTATTAAATATGTGACTCTCTTGGCTAGTACAGTTGCGTTAGGAGGCTGGAGAAGGGCTCCTTAGTCTGTCCCCTCATTCTCGGTTGCAGCTGGTGAGGGCAAATTCCTACAAACCTATCTCAATTACGGTTAGGCCCCATACCTTCTGAGGAAGGGGTGATTTCCCCATCCCTAAAGAGAACTAGGGCTTCCCTGGTGGCTCAGATGATAAAGAATTTGCCTGTAATGTGAAGACCTGGGTTTTGATCCCTGGGTCAGGAAGATTCCCTGGAGAAGGAACTGGCAACCCACTCCAGTATTCTGGCTTGGAGAATCCCATGGACAGAGGAGCCTGGCGGGCTGTAGCCCATACGGTTGTAAAGAGTCGGACATGAGTTGGCAAACGAACACATGCAAAGTGAACCAGGTATAAGGATGCTGGGAGGTTCACTAAGAGGCTTCAGTGAGTCCACTTGTCCTTTAGAACAAATTTCCTTCAGTGAAACAGGTCTGTGCATGTGTGGCCTGGAAGGTCAGATGGGGTGGACCTTTCCCAGCCAGGATTGGGCTGTTACCTAGAGAGGAGCTGGAGGGGTGGAAGGGCTGCCTCTCTGGGCCATCTCATGTTAGATGAGAAGCCCCTTGGTGCAGTGCTAATGCCTTCTCTGATTTTAGTATGTGTGCTGCCGAAGCAAGCACCTGCTGCCTTCTCTGAAAAACCTGGTCCCTTGCATTTCCTGCGCTGCCCTAGGACTGGGGACAGGTGTGTGCCGTGGAGGAGGGAGGGACCAGGTGGACATGCCAAAGGTCAAAGCACGATCATGGGGCAAAATCACCCAGGTCACCTGCTTAGATCCCAAAGTTCAGGCCTGCCTGAGTCAGAGGGCAGAGCAGGCCTAGGACTGCAGGTTCCAAGAGTAAGGATGACGCTTGAGCCACTGGAGCTGGGCAGCAGGGACTGGGCACAACAGGGAGGAAGAGGAAGTAAAGGTCACCCGGGGGCAGCAGAAAGGGTGCCACTCAGTTAAGAGCTGGAGGATCCTTAGGAATTGAGTTTGGAGAGAGCTGGGAAGCAGGGACTCAAAGAAGGTTGGGACTTTCCCAAAGTCACGCAGCAGGTTGGGATCAGGAAAGTGCATTTGTGTGTTGACAGCCAGGGGTCATGGCCAAGTCTCAGCTCACAGGCTGTACTTCCCCACTCTTGCTCCTCACCAACTCTGCCCTCCCCTCTAAGACACCCACTTCCCCGTCTCTGCCCTGTAATTAGGGGTTGGGTGGAGGGCAGTGTTCTCAGCATTCAGGTTCTAGTCTCAGGACTGTCAAGTTGTCTGCTCAGCTGACAAGGTGTTCTCTCCAATCTCTCTGAGCATGAGCAGGGCCCACCCAGGCCAGGATAAGGCTGATGAGACCCAACAGGGTCAGTTAAGATTCTACAGTCCCAGCCCCACTGAGGCTTGTCTTAATCCAGAGACACTTCACAAAGTGTCTTCACTTAATTAACTTAATTATCTTGTCCATTCCTTTTCAGCATCACTTAGATGTTACCTTTGTAACTTTCTGAACCTCAGTTTCCTTATCTGCAAAATGGGAACCATGAAACCTGCCTCACAGACCAAAGTGAGTGTTGTACAAAATCAGTGTGGGAAGTTGCTGGTAAACCCTAAAATGTTTGTAGGGTGTCAGCTGACCATGAGCTCCTGAAGGCATGACCTTGCCCTCTTCTTCTCTACCCTGAGGGTCATGTGCAGAGCCTGTAGAGAGAGATGCCTATCAAGCTTTTGTTGGATGAAAGAAAGTAACCAGTACAAGGTGGCTGCCTTGGGAACCCCCCTCCCTCCCACTGCCCTGTGTGATTCTTAGCCTGTGGTCTTGGAGAGGAGAAATGGTTTTGCCGTTGGAACAGTGTGAGCCAAAGCAGAGAAGAGAATACTGCCCTTATGTGGGGTTCCTGGCTGGAGGCACAGTAGAATATAAAAGCCTGGAAGGGAGGACATTCCTCCCCACCCTACCCACAACACACACACACCCTGGGGCTGCATAGACTCCAAAGGCAGATTCTCCTCCTCCACCTCACCCTCAGTTCAATCAGTCAGTTCAATTAAGTTGCTCAGTCGTGTCCGACTCTTTGTGACCCCATGAATCACAGCACGTCAGGCCTCCCTGTCCATCACCAATTCCCGGAGTTTACTCAAACTCATGTCCATCGAGTCAGTGATGCCATCCAACCATCTCATCTTCTGTTGTCCCCTTCTCCTCTTGTCCCCGATACCTCCTAGCATCAGGGTCTTTTCCAATGAGTCAGCTCTTTGCATGAGGTGGCCAAAGTACTGGAGTTTCAGCTTCAGCATCAGTCCTTCCAGTGAACACCCAGGACTGATCTCCTTTAGGATGGACAGGTTGGATCTCCTTGTAGTCCAAGGGACTCTCAAGAGTCTTCTCCAGCACCGCTGTTCAAAAGCACCACCCCACCCTAAACACTGATTACTCCTCCTGGCTCCCTGGGAAGGCAAGGTCAGCCTCCTGAACCTCAGCTTGTTACCTACACATGGTTATTAACAACAATGTCACTCACTATAATGAGGCCACACCTGCTATTTACAAATCTCCTTCCTTCCTCACAGGAGCTCCATCTATAAGCAGAGAGACAGAGCAATGTTGTGTCTTTCTCCAAGACACACAGCAACATGCTCCCCAGTCCTTTCAGACCTAGCTATAGACGTTGCCTCCTTCAGGGAGACCCCCAGATTGCTATTAAAGTGCTCTGTCCTCTACACTTCCTCATGCTTCCCCTCCTTCCACCCAGCAGAGGAACAGCTAGCTCCGTGCTGGTGGTGTTACTGAGTCCAAGCTTGCTCTGCTCCCTGAAAGACAGGCCAATGAATCGGAGATGAGGTGCTGAGGCAAGGAATATGACTTTATTTGGAAAGCTGGCTGATGGAAATGATGGTGGACTAATGTCTCAAAATAACCATCTTATTGGGGTCTGGATGCCAGGTTCTTTTATAGATCAGAGGTGGGGGAGGTGAGGAAACAAAGGCTGTTAATCGTGTAAATATCTCTTAGAATGGCAAGCTTCAGAATGGCAAGCTTCAGAAAAGGAATGTGTTCATTTCTTCCTTCCTGCCATCCACAGGTGTACAGGGTCCTGAATAGAGGCACTTTGGTTTATTGGTCAGGCCAAGGGGCAGGGTTCTCTGAGGCAGGCCACTATGTATGATTATAGTAACAAAAGCAATGAAAGGCAAGTCAATGAAACAGTTCCAACGTGGAGTCAGAATCAGCTTTTCCCTACAACAGTGGGTGAGTAAGGCAAGAAGGCAAGGAGTTCACACTCCTTGAATGTGGCCCTGTGCCATACATCACATGATAGATGTGATCTCACTTAAATCTTACAACAAGCATATGAGGCAGGAGTGTGAAAAACAAGCAAACTGAGGTGTGACCTGCTGGCCTGTGTCACCTTAGGCAGGCCCCTTAACCTCTGAGTTTGCTCATCAGTCAAATGGTCATGATTAGAACATGTCACAGAGTGCCTGCCGATCCAAGGAGTTCACAGCTGGTTTTTTATAATAAATTCTTAACCAGTGGTAGCTCTGGAAGGGGAGGGGGAAGCGGCTTGCCCACAGAGAGAAAAAAATGGAGGAGCTGGGACTTTCCCTGCCAACCCCAGACTGTGTGACCCTGAACCCTTCTGAGAGAAGGCTTGGACACAGCTGGTGGTCAGGAAGCCTCTGCCACCCAAGTGCACAGAGTCTGAGGAGAGCCCTGTCCCAGTGGATGCTGACCTGGGTGCCAGGCATCTCAGGGGGTCGGGACTGGATAGGACCTGGGGTGGGGCAGATTCATAGGATCTGATCAGCGTGTGGTGAGCCACTTCCCAAAACTGTGCTGGTAAGCCAGAGTTTCCTTCTGCATGGGGGGCCGGGTTGGGGGAGGAGGGCAGAACTTGTTATTCTGCCTGGGTAAGCAAGGAGTGGGGAGTCCCTACAAACTCTGGAGGAGCCTGAACGCCTCTCCAGAGGAAATCAGAGTCTCTCAGAGGGGGATCCCAAAGATCAAGAATAAAGGGACGGCCTTTCACTAGGCCACTCTGAAGACCATGTACTGAGGTGGGGGTGGGGTGGGGGAAGCCCTCTGATTAATTGACAGCCAGGATGGATGGACTGTCCTTCCTCTCCTTCCTTCCACTGTTAAGGACCCCCAGGCTTTGTGCTGAGTAGGACCCCGGTGCTGTTTTCCTGTCAGTGAGAGAGATGGCTGTAAAACAGACCATGGCATTCCAGCATGATGTGTGCTTGTGTGGGGTAGGGGCTGCTGTGGCCCAAGAAGCCCGAGAAATAGGGTACTGGGCCTTGAATCAGGAAGGGCCCCCTATCTGACTGTGCCAAAGCCAAGCCACTTGTGGTTGGGGTGGGGGTGGGTGGGGGTCTGGCTAGGTGCTGGAAGCAGTGGGAAACATTCCCTCCCTAACTCCAGGAAAGTGATTCTAATGCCTACATCTGACCCTGTGACTACACCACTGGGAAGCCATGGCTCCCCAGTGCCCTCAGGGTCCAATTTTCCACTCTGGCTTCTGCCTGTCTCCTGACTGACCCTCTCCAGCTGGCCTGCCACTGCAGCTCCCAGAGTCCAAGTTCCTTGCCAGGTGACCTGCATGCTTTGGAAGATTCTCTCCCTGGACCTTGGCTGCCTGTCTAGCTCTTTTTTTTTTTTTTTTTTTTTTGCTAACTCCTGTTGGCCTTCAAGGCTCAGCTCAGGTCCCTTCCTCCAAGAAGCCTTCCAGAGCTTCAGGCTCAGTCTGGTCACCTCTTCTGAGGCCTCTTACCATTCTGAATTCAAGTCCATGCTGAGCCACTCAACTGGCTGCTTGCAAGCCGGGCTCCCCTGCTAACCTGGGGACAGACCTTGTCCCCAGCAGAGCCTAGGTCTACCTGAGAGCTGGGACTCCAGTGCCCAGCACAAGGCTAAGTCAAGCCATGGTCATGGAGTGAAGGGTTCATGGCAAAGCGGGACTCTGCACATCTGAAAGGGAAGAAAGGCAGCAAAAGCTCCCCAGGCCCAGAGGTGAGAGCCTAAGAGGAGCCTTTGCTGCAAAGGCTCCCCTGCATGCCCTCCTCCACCTCTCAGGACCAGCGTCAGCCCACTGGTCAACATGGGGAAACGGAGGAGCTGAGTTCAGGTCTCCTGAAGGCCTGTCCAGTCTGAACACTGGCTTCCTTCTTGTTCCGCCTCCCACCCCCAGACCAAGGAGGGAGAAACACCTGGCTAAGCTCCACCTGGATGCCTGCAACCCCTTCCTTGGAGGACCCCAACCTGAAGCTGGGGTTGTGAGGAGCAGAGAAGAGCCCCTGAGAGACAGCGAGAGGCTGACGCACTTCCCCCTTGCTGTTGCAGGAGGCTGTTCCCCTCCTCACCGGAGCCTGGACTCCTGCCAGCCTCTCTAATCACCTCCTTTCCTTTCCCCATCCAGGGCCTCTCTCTGGGGATCCCCTCCCCTGGCCTCCATGCCCTGGGCAGAACAGCACAGCTGTTTCCAGGCTGGTAGTTTGGGCCTGAACGAGCTGTACCCACAACCCTGACTCCTGCCCAGCGCTCGCCTCACCTCGGTCAGGCTTTGGCCTCCATAGGGAATTACCTTCCCCAGCTCCCCAGTTCAAAGGTCTTGGGAGACTGCCAACCCAGTTCCTCCTGGCCCTGCCTGGGCCCACTGCTGGAGCACCCTCTTGTCCTACTGTGGGCAGGCCAGGTGGACTGTCCATCGAAGCCTTCCTAAGGCCGGCTGGGGCAGTGGGGTTTGGGCTGGGCGGTTGGCACTGTGCCCTCGTTAATGGCCCACTGGGGTTTCCATCACTTAGGGCTGGTTACCAGGCAACTGCATCCAAGGGCTCGGCTCTGGCTTCGGGCTGGCACAGCTATTGCTGCCGAGTGGGGAGCCATGCAGTCAGGCCAGTTGAGGCCAGGGTCCCTTCAGGAGGCTTCATGTGCCTGGGAGGAGAGGGGGTGATGCCTCAGATCTGCAGCCTCAGAAACTCCTGATTGTTTTCTCAGCTTAGACCCACAGCCCTGCCCCATTACAGGGGTCTCCAGGGTCTCCCACACAAACACCCATACTCAGGTTTCCGGGAGGCTGAGTGGGAGCAGAGAGGGGCACTTTCCCTCTTTTAGGGACTGAGGGTACTACCCTGTGGCCTGAGGTGGGGACACGAGGAGTCTGTTTTCCCAGGTTACAGGGTTTGGGCTTTGCCTTTAAATCCCGCCCTGCCTCTCAGTGGTAGTGTGACCCTGGACATGTTGATTGCCTGAGACTCAGTTGCCTCAATGTAGAAGACACAGGTTCGATGCCTGGGTTGGGAACATCCCCTGGAGAAGGAAATAGCAACCCACCCCAGTATTCTTGCCTGGGCAATTCCAGGGACAGAGGAGCAGGGCAGGTTACAGTCCGTGGGGTCACAAAAGAGTCAGACGTGTAGAATGGGATTGTATCCCTTGGCTCACGAGGCAGTGCCCAGTTTATAATGTGCTCCAATAGCGCCCGGCACACAGCCTCCTCTCCCTCCGCACCTGCTCATCCCCTTCCTCCAAGCCCCGCCATGCCCTCAGTTGCAAGCGTCCTGCATTCCTAGGAGGCAAGTATCACAGATGCTGACAGCCCACACGTGGGTCACCCAGTATTGCTTGGTGACCCCAGAATGTGCCATCTTCATGTCCAAGAATAGCTTTGTGCCCTGCCCTTGCCCCTTTCTTGCCCTACTCCTGCGGAGTTGGTTTTTCTTTTTTTTAATCTAAAACTCATTGAGCCTTAATTATGTCCTAGGCACTGATTTAAATTTATCAGCTCTATAAATATTAAGGACTTCCCTGGTGACTCAGTGGTAAAGAACCCACCTGCCAAGGTAGAAGACTCAGGTTCGATGCCTGGGTTAGGAAGATCCCCTGGAGAAGAAAATGGCAACCCACCCCAGTATTCTTGCCTGGGAGGTTCCACGGACAGAGGAACGGGGCAGGTACAGTCCATGGGGTCACAAGAGAGTCAGACATGACTTAGCAACTAAACAATAATAATAAATATTAATGTGATCAACTGATGTAATCCATTTAATGGGTTAAGTCACTTAATTCATTTATTATATTAATCCACTTAATGGATTACAGAAGGTAAGTGGAGGTGGACCTACAGGAGCTGTGCAGGGATGGGAACCCAGGCATGCTTCCCTCCCGTACGAGGGTCGCTCCAGCTGTGCTGCTGGGTTGGGTGCCAGTCCTGCCTCCTGCCACAGAGCCAGCCTGGCTGCTGTCACCATGGGCAGGTCAGAGTTTTAGGAAGAGCAGTGATGGCTAATTAAAACTTTGGCTCCGGGAGGCCCCCTTGAGATAGGGATTGCCTCAGTCAGCTCTCTTGAGGAGGTCCCCTAATTGGACCCCTGAGCCCTAGTAATGATGCAAACTCACCAGGCCGAGGGTAACAGACAGGGAGGGAGGGGAAAGGGGGAAGGAAACAGGTTGGCAGAAAAAATAATAACAACCCCCCGCCCCATTGTGAGGGGAGGAACTCAAGAGTCTACAGACTGTCTCTTAGTTGCTGTGAACTTTGGATGGGTTGCTTGATCTCGCTGAGCCTCCAGTTCCTCCTTGAAAAGTGCAGACAATAGAAACTCCAGCCCTGGAGGGTTACTGTGAGAAGATAAGCTTGGAAAGTACCTAATGTGGTGCCTGGCTCAGAAGTGGGGACTTGGAAAATTGGAATAATTGTCATCGTGTTATTAAACCTATATTCCTACCAGTGGCCTTTCATGCCCACTATCTCACTGACTTCTGAGAGCATCCTAGGAGGAAGCAGAAGTGGGGACAAGCATTCACCTGAGGGATGTTTAGCCTCCCAGCTTTCTTTCCTGATTACCTGACCTGGCTCCTGGGCCCCCTGAGGGAACGGTGTGGAGGAGCCAGGGCTGCAGGTCAAGCAGAAGGTCACAGAGCTGTCTGGGATGCAGATGGAACCAGAGCCTGCAGAGCAGAGAGGACTTAACTAGGCAGAAAGGAGCAGAGAGAGTATGCTTTGCGGGCTGGTGGTGGTGGGAGGGTTGGGGACAGCTTTATAAAGGCCTGGAGACCAGACAGAATGCAGAGTGTGGTCAGGAGCCACGGGGCATCAATGTGTCTAGAGCTGCCATGGGCTGAGACACCTAGGCTGATGTGAATGACAGTCAAATACTGTTCTACTGAGGCCTGGGTTCTGGCCCTAGGTGAACAAAGACCTTCTAACTCCAGGGTGCTGAGAATTACTGTGTCAGAAAGGTGGGCTGTGAAGAGAATCCTTAAAAGTCGCATCAAGATGGCCATACTAACTCCCCCCGCCCTCTGGGCGTCAATCTCATCCCTTATCTGTGAGCCTCCTTCATTTCAGAGCACAAATCCAACTCCCTGGGCTCTCCAGGCCACACAGGTCTGTTCTTGAGGGACAGGGCCCAGGCCAAGGTCCAGAAAGAGTCAGGGCTGGCATGAGCCCCAGACCCCTTCGCGATGACCCAGCTCAGTGACTTCACCTCAAGGGGCCCCAGCCCCACACCTGCCACCCCAAACTGTTTACCATAGACTGGGACTTGAGCCCATGTGCATGGGACTCAAACCCAGCCAAAATCCACAGTACCTGGTTTCAGGACCTAATGAAGCTCAGATTCTTGATGTCTCATGGAAGAAAGAATTCAGTGAGAGAGAAAGTGATAAGTAAGAAGGGGTTTATTCAGATTCAGAGAGAAGCATATTCCACAGACAGAGTGTGGGCCATTGCAGAGGGCGAGTGCAGCCGCCAAATATGGCGTGGTTAGTTTTTATAGGCTGGGTAATTTCATATTCTATGACAAGTGTGTTCTCTTGGCAAAACTCTTAGTCTTTGCCCTGCTTCATTCTGTACTCCAAGGCCAAATTTGCCTGTTACTCCAGGTGTTTCTTGACTTCCTACTTTTGCATTCCAGTCCCCTATAATGAAGAGGACATCTTTTTGGGGTGTTAGAACCATTCAACTTCAGCTTCTTCAGTGTTACTGGCCGGGGCATAGACTTGGATTACCATGATGTTGAATTGTTTGCCTTGGAGATCATTCTGTCGCTTCTGAGATTGCATCCAAGTACTGCGTTTTGGACTCTTTTGTTGACTATGATGGCTACTCCATTTCTTCTAAGGGATTCCTACCCACAATGGTAGATATAATGGTCATCTGAGACAAAGAGCCTCTTGATGAAAGTGAAAGAGGAGAGTGAAAAACTTGGCTTAAAGCTCAACATTCAGAAAACTAAGATCATGGCATCCGGTCCCATTACCTCATGGCAAATAGATGGAGAAACAGTGGCTGACTTTATTTTGGGGGGCTCCAAAATCACTGCAGATGGTGATTGCAGCCATGAAATTAAAAGACACTTACTCCTTGGAAGAAAAGTTATGACCAACCTAGACAGCATATTAAAAAGCAGAGCCATTACTTTGCCAACAAAGGTCTGTCTAGTCAAAGCTATGGTTTTTCCAGTGGTCATGTATGGTTGTGAGAGTTGGACTATAAAGAAAGCTGAGCACAGAATTGATGCTTTTGAACTGTGCTGTTGGAGAAGACTCTTGAGAGTCCCTTGGACTGCAAGGAGATCCAACCAGTCCATCCTAAAGGAGATCAGCCCCGAGTGTTCATTGGAAGGACTGATGTTGAAGCTGAAACTCCAATACTTTAGCCACCTGTTGCAAAGAGCTGACTCATTTGAAGAGACCCTGATGCTGGGAAAGACTGAGGTCATGAGGAGAAGGGGACGACAGAGGTTGGATGGCATCACCGACTCAATGGACATGGGTTTGGATGGACTCCGGGAGTTGGTGATGGACAGGGAGGCCTGGCATGCTGCTGTTCATGGGGTCGCAGAGTCGGACACAACTGAGTGACTGAACTGAACTGAATTTCATATGCTAATGAGTGGGAGGATTATTCCATCTATTTTGAGGAAAGAGTGGAGATTTCCAAGATTTGGGTCATGCCCACTCCTTGGTCTTTTGACAGTGCCTTGGAACTGTCATGGCACCTCTGGGTGTGTCATTTCACTTGCTGACTGAGGATCAAGGTCTAGTCTTGTCTGCCATCTTGGTCCCATTTGATTCCAATTGGTTTATTTGTGTCCTTGGGCTAAAACATTCTTTTAGAAGTTTGTGCCCTGTCCCCTTCTCTCCTGTTACACCAGGACAGGGGTGATCTTCCTCCTCCTCCAGTCTCCCTGGAGCACAGCACTCTGCCCCCCAGTGCTCAGGAAAAGATCCATTCCAACATGTGTGGCCTCAGAGCACAAGTCTTCTTGTGGAGAGAAAGCCAGGGCCAGGGCTGGGGTGTGGAGGAGACCAGGATGCGTCACAAGACAGCTGGCCAGGGCTGGTAAATCAACAATTCCTGAGCAAACACAGCCAACTCTGGCCCCGGGCCTCCTCCTCACCCTCTGTGGGCAGCCCCCTCCCCTGGGCAGTTCCTCCCTCCTGTCAGCCAGGCCATCTGTAGCTCACTCAGCTCCAATTAGCTCAGTAATTAGCACCTCATCAGGCCTGTCTGCCTTTGAACAGCACCCCTGGGAAGGGGTTTGAGGAGGTCCCCATGACCTCAGGGCCCAGGGCTGGGGCAGGTTCAGGCAGGCCCAGGGGCCAGGCTGCAAGGCCCATCAGTCTCCCTGCACCCAGAGGTGCCCCCAGCCGATGTGGGCTTCCCAGCACAGGGCGGTGGAACCATCTGAAGAACCCCTCTGGGATTGGAATAGGGGACTGGGAGCCTTGTCCTCCCAGGACAAGGCTTCTCCCAGTGATCCCTGGGACCCTTCTCAGCGCCCACACACACCTTCTCACCAGCTCTACTTATTTAGGGACCCCTGGCTGGCTGGGATATCAGGGTGATAGGCAGGGAAAGTTAAGAGGACAGCTGATTCCCCACGGGAAGGGGGCAAGGGAGCCAAGGGTGGGGTGGGGACGGCTTGTGGCTGGTAGGGTCAGAAAGGCCCCACTGTAGGAGACAAAAGGAAGTGGCGTGATGTGAGAGGTTGTCAGGGTGTGTGAGGCCGCAGCACAGTGGAGAGTCTCTGGGGTCAGGGCCAGGCTGAGATGTCCCCTGACTGAGCTCAGTTTCCACGTCTTTAACAATGGGAGAGTCACAGGAACAGCCCTCAGGTTCCAGAGAGAATCACAGGATGTGAGGTATGGGGTGAGCCATAGGGCTATGGAGGAGGCAGGCAGGCAGGCAAGTGGCGTGGGGGACCCAGGCCATGGGGCAGGAGATGAGTGTCACAGCTTTTGTCTCCATCTCCCAGACTCAGAGCAGCACTGACCCAGGGAGAGAGGTCTTGACAGGGATGGGGGTCCCACCAGGTACTCTCAGGCTTAGGGGAGGATGTGAGGGAGGGCATATCAGGCCCAGGTAACCAACCAGTTTGGACGGTGCAGGGGACACAGACAGGCAGGAAGTCAGCCTCACCCCAAGCCAAAACCCACAGACCGGGGTGGCTTGGGGCTGATACCGGGCTGTGGTCAGCCCTGAGACTGGAGCCCTAGCAGCCGGAAAGGCAAATACAGAGCAACTGGGGGAGGATACTTGGCAGGCGCATGGTCTGCCCCTGCAATGAGTCTCCAGTTCAGTTCAGAAATGTCCCACTGCTTTGAAACTGCTGCCTCACTGTTCTGGTGCCAAAACTCCCCATCAGTGCCTCCTTCCTGGGGATAAGCATGGCTTTCTTAAGGATGCTCGGGTGGGAAAAAAAAAAGCCACCAGCCACTTAACCCCGTCCCAAATCCCAACTTGCCACTCGTGGCTGTGGGACCTCAGGCAAGGAGGCCCTTCACCTTGCTGAGCTACAGGGTCTTTGACTGTTGAACTGATGCTCCTGCCCCAGCTGAGGCTCAAGTGCCCAGTATTCTCGGGTGCTTGATCGGGCCCGGCAGGCAGTAAGCACTTAGGGAGCCTGTGTTCCCCCTCCTTCCTCAGGCCAGTTCCTGAGAAGGCCTTGGGACCCTGAGAAAGTGCAGGGTCCAGGTCTGCTTTCCCTTCTCTAGAAAGGAGAAGTCCTGTGAGTCATGGTGGGAAGGCCAGAAAGCCAAAACCACCACCCCCATCCCTCCTTCCTCCAGAGGCTCCCTGCTGGAGGGGAGGGCCAGGCAGACCCTTCCAATAAAGTCCCTTGCTCTCAAGCCTCCAGTTCCCAGCCCATCTTCATCCCCTCTCCAGTTCCAGCTCCATCCTCATTCCTGTCCCAAGTCTGAGGAAACAACCAGGAAACATACCAGGGTGATCCTAGTAGGGCAAAAGGCCTTGCAGGGGGGTTGTTCAGTTAAGGCCAAGGGACTCAGAACCCCCCATGGCTCCTGGCCTCCAGGGGGCAATCCGGGGTTCCCACTGCCCCTGGCCGGGTCCTCCTTACCCACGATGATCTTCTGAATGCACCCTCAAGTCCACAAGGGCATCCTCTGACCTGCACCACGGGCGCTGATGGTGGAGGGCAGAAGTATGAGGCTCTGGTCAGCCTGTGCCCTGCCTGTGACCATGGCCCCAGTTTTCCCTAGAAGGGGCAGCGTAAAGCCTTGAGCACCAAGGGCAAATGTGAAGGCATTTGGGGGGCAACTGTTCCCACTACTCAGCTCTACTGAGGGGGCGGTGGGAGGCAGCAGGGGAAGCTGGTGAACCCAGGAAGAGGATCTGGCTTGGATGTGAAAGAACTGGTCCGCTCCCTGGGCCCATCTGACCACAGCCTGTGTCTGCCCTCCACGAACAGTCTGCTTCAGTCCTCAGTCAGAGCCAGCCCAGAACCGGGGCCACTTCTCATCCACTCCTGCAACCCCTTCAGTCCCACGCACTCCTGTGGACTTTGAGGGGCCCTCTGACTGGCTGACTCCAAGATGCCAGTCAGGGCGGGTGGAGTGCTAACCACCACCCCACCCCCAGGGCTATGGCTGGGAGCCAGTCCCTGGGGAGCCAGGACCATCACTGTGATCTGATACATTTCTACCAGGGTGCGGGGCTATTCACCCCTGACAAGTCGAGACAGGCCTCAGAGTAGACCGAGGGCCCTCCCTAAGCTTAAGAATGTGCTCCCGGGGCCAGGGCACTGAAGGTCAGAGGCCCACACTCTGGGCTGGAGGTACCCCGTCCTCAGCTCACATCCTGCCTGTGCTGCTTCTTAGCTGTGTTGCCTTAGGAGAGTCACTTTACCTCCCTGAAGCACAGCTTCTGTGGGTATAAAATTAGGATAACTGCCCACCCACCTTGTGAGGCAATCAGGCAGACTAGGTGACAGTGTGGATGTGAGGAACCCAGAGTGAGCTGGAGGTGAATCCAAGGGGTGGGGGTGGGGGGGCACCGAGCTGGGCTGTGCAGCCGGGGGTGCACATGCAATTGGGGGTCTGGCCTGGGACAGCAAGAGTGCCCCCTCTCCACCGTACAGGCCTGCCCCCTCCCTAGCCCTCACTCAGCCAGACCTATTCCCACCTCTACCCCTCCCCATTTCCTGTCCAATCTCCTGCCCACCCTGCTGCCTGTGGACTCTGTCCAGGGCTGTTGACTCTTCTCATAACAAGGACAACATCGGTCTAGAGCCTTACAGTTCGTGGAGCTCAGTGGACTGGAGTGGACAGCAGTCGCTAGGGCTGTGGGCTAGTAGGCCAGTTGTGCAGGTGGGTGCAGGTGGGTCCCAGGTGAAGGGACCTACTCAAGCTCTCACTGCCAGGGAGCAACAGAAGCAGACCCCAAGCCGGGTTTCCTCACTCCCAGCCCTGTGCTCCTGCCAGCATGCCTGGAATGGAGCCTTCCCGGCCAGGCCAGACTCACAGGAGCTTGGAGGACCAGGAGCAGACGTTGCAACCACTCAGAAGCACAGCCGCACACGAATGGACACACCTTGGAACATGGAACATCGTTGGAACACACCTTGGAACATTCATTCTTTTCCCCATTCATTTATACATTCATTGGCTCACTCACTTGTTCTTTTTTTTTTTTTTTTTTAAGGCTGACCCCACGCAGCATGCAGGAATATTAGTTCCCTGACCAGGGATCGAACCTATATCCCCTGCAGTGGAAGCACGGAATCCTAACCACTGGCCTGCCAGGGAATTCCCCCTTTGTTCTGTGTCCTGCACTCTGCCAGGCCTGTTATGCCAAGGTATGCATGGCCTCTGTGTGTGTCCACAGGACCCACTAGTCACTCAGGATCCTGAAAGCCCCCTAGCCTGGGATAAGGAAGTGTGGATAGGGTGGGTGTTGGGGTGGGGATGTCCACGGCCCTCTACTCTGATTTTGTTCCCCTGACTCCATGCCCACCCTCCCCCATCCCCAGCCCTGCCCCTGCACTCACTGCTTTGGGGGTTACACTGAGTTCCTCCACCAGACTAGCAAAGGCGAGTTTGCATCCTGGCTGCACCCCAGGCAAGCTTTGTGAGCTCAGGTCAGTCACTGAACACAGTTGGCTGGTTTTCTCATCTCTGAAACGGGACTCTTACACCTTTCTTCCTTTCTTATAGTGGAAGCAAATGAAAAGCACAGCCCTCACTGGCTCCCCTTTTCCCACTTGAAGCCCAGGCTGCTGCCTCCCCATCCATACCAAACTGGAAGGCCTGTACCGTATAGACAGGGGTTGGGTCGCCTGACTCTCAGTTTTCTCTGTAATTTAGGAGTAAAAATACTCAATGGTATGTTGTGAGACTAAATTAGAAAATCAATGTATCTGGTGCACAGGTTCATTATAAACAATACGAATGGATAAATAAAAACAAACCCTCGAGTCTGCTCTAACTTCAAAAGGAAACCAAACTCTGATCAGAAAACGCAGATGCTGTGTGGCTCGTAGTATATCCCTTGGGACTCCCATCATGGGCCCCATTTCTGTCTTTGACATCCCACAGGCTGGACGCACTTGTGGAGGCAGGCTGCCCAGAGGAGGTGGGCCTACGGCAGCCCCAGAAAGAGGCAGGAGGCGGAATTAGGAGTTAGGATGAGGCCCTATGGGCCTTTCTCTGACTCAGGATGGTCTAGAGCAGCAGCCTAGAACCCTGCACTGTGTGAGGGACCCAGGCGGTTGCTGCCGGAGAGGCCTCAAGTCTTCAGCTTTCAGCAGAGGCTCCACACAGGGCTGCTGCCAGCCCACACAGTCTGGGGAAAGGCACCACTCTGGGCAGACAGAGCCCTATGCCAGGGCACCAGACACGGGACGCAGAGCGTGTGCTGGACTTCAGGGGCTGGGCATCCTTACACACTGCCCAACCTGCAACTGGCAGGGACCAGTGACCTCCCCAGTAACTCTGAGGCTGGCAGAGCAGCTTCTCTTTCTCCACGCAGCAGCTCGCCCTGTGCCCATCGCCTCCAGGCCCACTCCTCCCCAAGCTGGATCCCGACACCCACTCCAACCCCTTAGCTCCTCAGCACTGTCGGGCACAGAGCAGCATCAGTGTTGGGTTTCCACCAAAGGTCAGGAGGATGGAGAGGAACATCACAGCTACGCACTGCAGGCAACGAAACGGTGGCCACCTTGTTTTAAAACCCATCAGCTGTTTCCTGTCCTGCCACACCTGACTCAGGCCACAGCTTGCAGACATCTTCTAGGGTTTCCCCAACCCTTGTCTGAAATTCTTGTTCTCTCACCCTCATTTGTAGCAATTTAGCCTCCCGCCCCCATCCCACCCCCACCCCAGCAAACCAGCTATGTCTCTGCATTTCTGAGCCCGCCCAGGCAGCTTGCTAAACTAAGGGCACCTATCAGCCCAGGCCTCGCAACCTTCAGCTGCAATGTCTCTCTTAACAAGCTACACCCGTTCACAGACAGCGCTTTCCTGCCCACCCACGTAGAGAAATGGACAAGGAAGGATAGGAAGATTTATTCCTCTGGGATTTATTTCTTCTTCTCCATGAGTTTGGTCACTTTTCTACCTCATTTTTAATATGTGAAAGGTGATCTCAGGTTTTAGATGGTGATCACGTGTTACAGGTTTATCATAAACTGGTTAGCAAAGGAAGCAGTCAAGGAAAACAAAACACAATAGATTCCTCCCGTATGGGGGGAGAAGCTGTGTAATGAAGTGATTTGCAGCACAAACACAAAGCCAGACAGCCTAGTTTTGATCCAAGTTTTCCCCATTTCTAGCTCTGTGACCTTGAGCAAGTTGATTTAACGTTTCTGTGCCTCGGTTTCCTCACCCATGAACAATGGATAATAACAGTACAGACGTCATAGGGTTGTTGTTATGCCTGAAATCCAACTGAATTCAAATTAATTAATATGTGTAAGCCACTAGCACAGTGCCTGGCACACAATAAACATGGTAAGAGTGGTAGCTATTATTACTATGAGCAAGTTTATATAGGAGAAGAAAAAGGAATGTTAGATAAGGTTGTTTAACTATGTACAGGTCTGGTTAGCTTTACAGGGCTGTAAAGCTGTCACATTCGTATCAGCTGCATGGGTTAAACCTGGGTCATACCAACTAGGACAGCCCTCAATTGACCAGGTGTGGGCTGTTAATCAGAAATAACCAGCTGCAGAAGTGGTGTGGGGTTTTGTATGTGTATGTATGCATCTGGGTTATCTTTCTTTCTCAGACATCAACCTGTACCCCTTTGATGATCAGGCACATCTTTTAATCAAACAGAGCCTGGGGAACAGGAGGTGACAGAGAGGATGAGAGAGCTGGGGAACCTGTTGCAACACTGCGAGGGAGGGCTTATAGAGAGAGGGCTTTGCTGCCACTAATTGATGGGCAGGAGGTACTATGTAGTGAGACTGGGGAATGGGCAGCTGAAAGGCTCCTCTGTGGTCCTGGCTATGGGAATAGCTCTCAAGGGCCAGCCATGGTTTCTGGCCACGGGCCACACTGTCTTCTGAACCCTTGGCCTGTGTGGAGCTCCCTCCCTGAGTTCCCAGAGCCCTGGCAGGCCCCAGGTTCCTCTGCCCAGCCTTCTGCTGGCCTGAGTGTCCTGTGGAGGAGGGGAGGCAGGACTGCAGGAGGACCCAGCCAGGCTGAGCTGGGAGCCAAGAGGGGCTTGGCAACTTCTTGAGGACTGGCACAGTGCCTCTGCCTTCTCCAACCCCCCTCTGCCTTGCCCCAGGGAGCTGCTCAAGACCTGACTGAGCATTCAGTTAATAAAGCCGTGTTGATGTTGCCTGGTAAAAGTAAACCCAAAGACACAAGGTCACCTGACATTTAGTAGTTCTGGCCAATAGAAATATAATACCAGCCACATGTTTTTAAAAAATTTTCTAGTGGACATGAAAAGAGAAGAAAACAGGTGAAATTAATTTGAAAATTTTATTTAACCCAATTTATCCAAAACATTATTTTATATGTAATCAATACATGAAATTTTTAATGACATTTTAAAATTATTCATGACATTCTTTTACTTCAAGCTAAGTCTTTGAAATCCTGTATTTTACACTCTTGCACGTATTCATGCCAACTAGCCCCTGCAGGAGAGGAAAAAAAGTTTCCTCTTCCCTCCCAGGTTCAGTTGCAGAGGCCAGAGAATTAAATTGACAAAGAACAGATTAACAGAAGAAAAAAGTGTATTTCTTATGCATTCGGGAGCCAACAAAGGAAGTAGCTGGCTCATTAAATGATTAAAGGTTTACAAACCTAACTGAGGGAAAAATCGAGGGGAAATAATGGCTTCTATGGGGAAAAAAAAACAGATTTCTTCAGGAATGATAAATGGGTTTTTAGGCGAACCATTATAAGAAAGTTTGTGGTAATAATTGTCCATACAAGTATGAATGGTCTCCTGTCTTCTTTAGGGCCGTGATACTCCCCTGGAGAGGGGATTTATGGTAGCCTCATTTCCCAGAAGCTGCTGCTTTTCCTCAGATAAGGGAAGCTCCCAGGAGACTTTTCCTGCATCTGTTGAATCTCAAATATCCTCAGCTTAAAAGGATCTTCATGCCAACTCTGTGGTTCCAAGTGGGTCCCCACACTGTATTTAAAGTGCTCAACAGCCACAAGTGGCTAGTGGTTACCTTATTGGAGAGCGCAGGTGCAGAATCACCAAAGCATGGAGTCCCCGGACCCGACACCTCCTGGGGCTCGACGGGGCCAGCGTCCCTTCTGCGGCCTCCCTGACCTGTTCTGGCCCATGTAGTGTCTGCCAGAGGCGGGGGCCCACTGCCTCCTCGGGCGCCTGAGGCTCAACTCAGGCTCCGACGTGCAAGCTGTAGATATTGCGCCGCAACACCTTTTTCAGAGCGCAAACCCGCTGTGGGGGGGGGGGCGGGTAGGTCTTCCTTCGACCCAGAGGGTCGTCTTCCCGCCGCAAATCGGGAGAGGGGAGATGCTAGGATACTACAAAGTCATCTTTTTGTTCTGCGCGACTCACGGTCACCCAGGCCCCTCGGAGGGGAGGGCCTGCGTTCTGGGACACCTGGCTTTTTGCGAGCTACACCGCCCGAGGAGAAAGCCCGGCTCTGGCCGCAGCCATTTCTTTCGCCCCGGGCTCAGGGCGCACCTCTCCTTCCCCTAGTTGTTTCGCACAGAACCCTCACGCAGCCCCCTGGTTTCACAGGTGGGGAAACTGAGGTGCAGTTCCTCTGCGGCCACGCCATAGCCCCTTCCCTCCAGCTGAATCGGTTTCCACGAAGTCCCAGGGGCCGCCCGAGAAAACCTGGAGGCCTTCCTGCCCTGAGGAGCCTGGGGAGCGAGACGCCTCGCCGACTCTCCGCTCCTCGGACACAGGCGGCGGGCGGGCGGGCGAGGGCCGCGGGGACCAGGCGGCCGGGGCTTGAAGCACCAGGGGACCGTGATGTAACTCGGCGCCGGGCTTGCACGAGAAGCCCCAGGCGCCGCCGCAGCTTGTTTACCGAGTCGAGAGTTTACCAGGGGCGGAGTCCTAGACGCCTGGGCCCCGCCCCCGGTGCGCCCCGCCCCTTGGAGCCCCAACACTGGTCGCTGAGAGCGCGCGACTCTGTCCTTCGTGGGATCCCAAGAGTCCAGAGCCGCGAAACAGAGCTCCAGTGGATTGGTCTTGTTTCAGTTTTAGATGTTTGAAGACCTAACGCGGTGCCCAGGGGTGACTATGATCAGTTCAGCCCCCAAAGCAACTCAAATAGTGATAAAACGAAGTAAAAAGCTGGAGCTTGCACCTTCAAGGCGAGGTCCCGCCTTTCTGAACGTACTAGCGTCTCCCCTGCAGTGGTGGTGGTTGTTAAGTCGCTCAGTGTCCGACTCTTTGCAACCCCATGGACTGCAGTACGCCAGGCTTCCCTGTCCTTCGCCATCTCCCGGAGCTTGCTCAAACTCACATCCAACCATCTCATCCTCTGTCACCCCCTTCTTCCCCCACCTTCAATCTTTCGTAGCATCAGGGTCTTTTCCAATGAGTCAGTTCTTCGCATCAGGTGGCCAAAGTTTTGGCGCTTCAGCTACCTGCAGTGGTATCAAGTCCCTGAATCTGTCTAGGTGTCGGTTTTCTCATCTGTACTATGGGAAACGGGCTTCTCTACGATGCATTTCCACAACAGTCTCTGATTCTAGGCATTATGGGGAGCACTTATCTGGACCTTCCAAAATTGGCCTCCAGGGAAAAAAAAACCTTCAGTATTTCCCAAGGGTCCTTCCTAGTCTTGCTGCCATGGAGATAGAGTTTGCTCTTGATTGGGAAAAGTCATTAATACCCTGGAGGATTGAAGGGCAGAGCTGTCGGGGTCTGACACTCAAGGTGGCCTCCAACTTCTCTATCTGCAGCCCCTCCCAGCTCCATGCCTGGGCCTGGTTCACGGGGGCGCCAGTGGAGGAGAGCAAGAGTGCCTGTGTGCCCAGCACCCACCCCAGCCGAGCTCTCAGGCTAGGCTCAGGCCTCCTACCCTCGGAGGAGCGGCAGAAGGCAAGACACTGTATGGTTGGATGACAGTAAGTCTGGATGGAGCCCAAGGCTTGGACAGTGCTGATGCCAACAAGAACTCCAGCAGCTGTGACCTGTGCCCACAGCCAAGGTTTTTCCACCCAGAGCCTCAGTGCCCTGGTGGGGCAGGCAAACTGAGTCCAGATGAGGCAACTGAGGCTCAGAGAGAACAGGGTAGCCCCAGATCACCCTGTGAGTTGGTAACAGAGTTGCAACTAGGCCCCAAGCCCCTGTTTTACTCCCACTTCTGAGAAGGACTCAGACCCCTCATGCTTTCACTCCTGAGAGGGCAAGAGCCCTGTGAGCAGCAAGCATTCCTGGAGGGCTTTCTGGACTGGAGGCCCCATCTAAGCTAGGTAGGGCAAGAGGGTCAAGATTTGCCGAGGGTGTAAGGCAGGAAGGGCCCCCTGACCTGGGAGGTAAGAAGAGAGGGGAGGTTCCCCAGGGGAGAGAGCAGCCTTTGGGAGCTGTAAGAAGCAAGGGTACAGGAGCTCTGGCCAGATATGAGAGACTAGAAAATAATACTCCAGGCCAGTGAGGTTCAAGGGCACTTCTTGAGTAGGAGGGCAGTAGACCAGATGCAGGAGACTGTTGGTATTGGGGGTAAGCTTTCCCATCCTACCTCCACTTTAAGCTCTCCCATTTCCCAGCCCTTGGGCATGTTCTCTTCCCTCAGTGGGCCTCAGTTTTCTCATCTGTAAAGCGGGGGTCATCTCCCTGTTCTGCTCACGGCTGAGAAGGTGCTTTGTGATTGGGCTTGACATATTTGAGGGTATAAGGGACTCAAATATAAGCGTGACAATGCAAATGGGATCAGTGAGGACCTCTCTGAGGGGCTTCTCCCTCTCCTGGAGTCCCTGGCTCCAGAAGAAGAGCCTCCATATACCTGCTTTCCTGAACCCTGCCAGAGTGTCTGGGAGGCCTCTGGGCTTAGCAAATATTTGTGCCTCTGATCTGGTCAGTGGCTGCTGGAACATTCTGTCCTGCTGCCCGTTCATCTAGGCCTCTGCCTCAGGCTGTGAGGATCCAGGAAGAGGACAGAAGTGTAGGGCTTGAGACTTATGGGTCCCTCTCCGACTCCCCTCTTGCCTTTCCTCCTGAGCCCCTCATCTCAGTTTATTGTTGAAGTTCAGAACCCTGTGCTGGACACAGGGGACCTGTGGCTCTAAAGAACCTCTCCTAAGAGCTCGGACCTTGGGCCCAATGTGAGCTCAGTAGCTGTCCTGCTGTGTGGTCTTGGGTGAATCCATCACCTCTCTGAACTTGTCACTTCATCCCTGAAATGGTGGTGAAATGGTCTGGGCACTTAGTAAGCTGTTTTTTTTTTTTTTTTTTTTGCCCCTAGCTTTCCTTCCGAGGCTCTGCACTGTCCCCCTAGAAGTTTGGGCCTGCCTAGCATAGCCGATAAAAATAACAAGAGGAAGAAGTTTCCAGCGTTATTGAGTGCTCTGTGCAATGGTGTACTGGTAAATATTTAACAACCAGTTCTTAAAAAAAAAACTGTCTTGGTTTGCAGCATTTGCCTGATTTCTGTCTTGTTAATATTATCACCAGGGCCCTTTCAAGTTTCTAACATGACATCACTGGATGTGGAGTGGGCAGCCAGTGAGAGCTGGCTCCAGCACAACCCTGCATACATGATTGGCTATGTAATCCACCAGGCTCAGCGCAAAATGAAATGGCAGGGTCCTTTGCTCAGAAAGCAGGGGAAAAGCTAAAACATTTTCCTTCTTCCTGTGATTTCTCTCTCAATCCATCATATGCTCCTTTTATTTAATTAATGTCACACTCCTTCCAGCATGTGGATACTCACAGGAGATGTGCAGACCCTCACAAATGCGTAGTAGGATAGGCAAATCTCAAGACTTGGTACACCCATGTGGGATCCAGTGATGACCAGGTTACCTCTCCTGTCAGCCACCAGGTAGATGCTCCAGGGAGTCAAGTCAAGCATCTAACCTTTCCACAGGACTACAGTCCCATCCATGTCCCAAACCTCCAAGCCAGGATGTGCTCAGCATCTATATGGGAGTGGGAAAAAGGCTTGCCCTGGCCAGGTCACCCTGCTGAACGCACCACATTGCTGCCTGTCTAGAGAAGGACGGCCAGTGGTAACAGGGTGGGGAGAAGGCCAGGTGAAGCCAGGTGAACCAGAGAATGACAACACATTCCAAAGAGACAGGAAGGTGGCAGGATGCAAGACCATGTGTGAGCAGGAGGCCCCAAGTGCATGGCACTGGCCCCATTACCCCACTGACCTTCCCTTATAAGACACAACTTCAAAGATAAAATTATGAAGAATTTCAAGATGCTGATCAACTCCAGGGCATTAAACCGAACTTGGTGCCCTTCTGAGTGCAGCGTCCTGGGGCCTGCCCTGGCCTCAGGCCCATGAAGCCAGCTCTGACCGTGTGTGTCAGCCACCTGAGAGAGGGACAGCCCGACAGGCTCCTCCGTGAGGAACTTCCAGACTCAAGTCAGACATACCTGCGGATCCTGGGCCAAAGAGAGGCCAAGGAGACCCACAAACCCTCCCTACTCAGAGAGAAATCTCTCCTCTTTCACAGAAAGCATTCACAGGGCATTGCAAATTTGGCAAAAACTTCTTCAACAACAGCAAAAATACATTCTATTTATGGAACATTTATCATCAAGGATTTGCAAGTCTCATATTTGCACTGTGCCACTTTTCCTTTTATTGTACTTTATAAAAATTCATCTTTGGGGGACTTCCCTGTGATCTAGTGGCTAAGACTCTGTGCTCCAATGCAGGGTTGGTTGGTTGGTTTGTTTTTAAATTTTATTTATGTGTTTCTTTTTAGCTGTGCTAGATCTTCCTTGCTGCAAGGGCTTTTCTCTAATTGTGGTGAGCAGGGGCTACTCTCTAGTTATGGTGCTTGGGCTTCTCATTGCAGTGGCTTCTCTTGTTGCTGAGCACAGGCTCTAGGGTACGTGGGCTTCAGTAGTTGTGGCATGTGGACTCACTAGTTGTGGCTTTGGGGATCGAGAGCACAAGCTCAGTAGTTGTGGTGCACGGGCGTAGTTGTTCTGCAGCACGTGGGATCTTCCCGGATCAGGGATCAAGCCCGTGTCTCCCACACTGACAGGTGGATTCTTTACTACTGAGCCACCAGGGAAGCCCCAATGCAGGGTTTGATCCCTGGTCATGGAACTAGATCCCACATGCCACACTAAGAGTGCATATGTTGCAAATAAGATCAAAGATCCCACATGCTGCAACTAAGACCTATGGCAGCCAAATAAGTAAGTAGCTATATATACATGTGTATATCTATATATATATATATATATATTTTTTATCTATATATATTTAAAATGCTTCTTTTGCTTCCAATCAAGTGAAAGAGGGGAATTCCCTGGTGGTCCAATGGTTAGGACTCAGCGTCTTCATTGCAGTAGCCTGGGCTTCAACCTCTGCAGAGTCGGGGACCTAAGATCTCACAAGCCGAGCTGTGAGACCAAAAAAAAAAAAGATAACACTTTCAAACATCCAATCCATGGCCTATGTGCAAAACATACAATTGGCTGCATTCATTTGTCTATAGAGCATCCACAACTCTAAAAGATTTCTCTATACTGTTATTTGTCCTGGGGATTAAAGCCAAATATTGACTCAGTTTTAGCAACTTTAGAGCAGCAGCTTCTTAGCTTAAAAAAATATTTCAACTTGTCAAGAATGGTTGCTTGTTCCCTTAAAGGGAGTGACTGTGGTATCCCAGGCATCTACTTCCTGATGATGAGAATTTTGAAGGGACACTTTTCACACCACACCACACCAGCCTCAGACCAGGGTGGTATGGGTTTCATTTCTCAGGAGTAGCCAGATGCTCAGGCATGCTGGAAGGTGCACCTCACCAGAGAAGAGAGCCAGAAAGTGAGGGCAAAGGGCAAGAGGACCCCACAGCTCTGTCCAAGTGATACCCCATCTCTGGGGGTCCAGGCTCAGCCCATGAGCTCTCAGGCCATGCTACACTGAGGAAGGGGAAGGGGGCTTCGCTGTTCCAGGTGAGCCCTCATCTGGACACACAAGTAAGCAGACAGGAAGCCACACAGAAACCTTAGCCTGAAGTGCATTGCGGTGCGTTGGTCCTACACCACTCTATAGCATATTGAGAAAACCTGATTAAGGAACAAAGACCGTCCCTCTAGCATGTTCTTTGATTGACCTCCTCATAGAAATTCAAGCCGTGTTTGAGCCTAACCCAGGCCCCTCTTAACCCTTTGTTGCTCTTGGGCAAGGTCTAGAACACATCTGAGCCTCAGTTTCTCCATCTGCAAAATGGAAAAGTGAGGTATATCTTCAAGGTTGTGGTCAGAATTAAACAAGATGCATGTGTAATGTGTGTGTATTTATGTTTATATGCCAGACACAAAACTGGTGCTATAGTAACCAATGGCAATAGGGGTGGGTGGCTATTATTATTATTATTAGCAATCAAATAGTAAAGACAAGGTCTGATTCACTTCTGGGTTCCTGGTGCACCATAGGTGGTACTGGGTGACGTGAATTCAACTATGGGGCCTTGACTGGGTTCTTGGGGGTGCGGCCACAGGCAGCAGAAGGGAGAGGTGTGAGTGAACTGTGCTGGGCCCCTGGCAGCCCTTCCCCTCTAAGAAGCACTCAGAAATGGAGTAAGGAGGCCTATGGGGGAAAGGTCACCATCAACCAGCTCCATCCCATGGACATGATGGGATGTCCCTCTGTTTCCATGATGGACATGGGATGAAACTGTGTCCATCTGCAGTGAATGTATTACACTAATTTCACTGGCTTCAAAGTAACTTTGTAACCCAACCCTAACAGCATCTTGGGGTACAAACCTTAGGTGCTTGCTCAGATTCTCCCAAGAATCTGCTTTATTCCACCTTTCCCAGCCTTATCTTTTCTCTACCCTTGCTACCATGGGCTTACACCTCCCCAATTAACACCTTAATCCTTGCATTAAGCTCTGTTTTTTCAGAGAACCCATGATAAGATGGACAGCATTTCCAAATTCTTCGTATTTATTATAGGATTATGCAACGTCTACAATCCCCCATATAGAACTATTCCATTTTTTCAGATAAAAGGTTTCTTTATTACTTTAGTTCAGATGGTAAGGAATCTGCCTGCAATGCAGGATACCCAGGTTCCATCCCTGGGGCAGGAAGATCCCCTGGAGGAGGAAATTGTAACCCATTCCAGTATTCTTGCCTGGGAAAATCCCATGGACAGAGGAGCCTGGTGGGCTACAGTCCATGGGGTTGCAAAGAGTCAGACACCACTGAGTGTGTTATATTATAGGAGCTTGTTATATTATAGGGTTATTCAACATAAAAGAACTCCATATAGAAATATTCCACCTTTTCAGATAAAGGTCTCTATTAATACGTACTACACACATACACATTCCTTTGGAGCAAGAGTAAAAGAACCATGGTGCTTTAAGCTCCAGGTGGATGCCAGTGGTGATCAACTTGCTGGTATAGATGTGGTCTCTCTCATCAACAATGGTGAGGGTCTAGAATGCCGTTCTGCACTGGATCTCCAGTGAAGCTCTTCATAGTAATACACAGAGCCTCTTGCCAGAGATTTGCCTTTTATTTCAAACATTTTTTTTTTCATTACTGATAAATAAGAGGATGGTGGTAAGAAAGTTCTGGGTCTTTATATTTTGCAGTGGGGAACTCTCTTTTTGTAATTGGTTCCTTTGTGGAGAATCTTCCCACATTAACAACAAATTCTCTAACACCACCTGGGTGCCTAACAACTCAATTCTTATACTGTCTGCCTGGTGTGAGTGTCACATCCTAAAAGTTGAAGGGCTCAGTCCCATAAGATTGACCCTATTTCAGATGCCAGTTGCAAATGGGGTGCCTGGGGCATACATACTTCTGCTGGGCTGACTACAAATTCTTGGGCTCCCACAACGCCCCATTCCCAAGATCAATAATTAGCTAGAATGACTCACAGAACTGAGGTTTATTTTACAGGCTCAAACAAACAACCAGAGGGAAGACACGTATAAAGCAAGACATGGAGGATGAGACAGAAGCTTCCAGGCCGTCTCCAGGCGTGTTGCCCTACCAGTACCTTGGAGGTTCTCTGAACCTCACTGGGTAAGAGTTTGTACAATCCAATTTCCAGGGCCCCTTCCCCTTCCTGGAGGTCCAAATGAGGTGGGTGGAGTGGAAAATTCCCAGCCCCCATCACATATTTGGCCTTTCTGGTGACCATCCTGAAACTATCTAGAGGCCCCACAGAGCCACCACATTAACATGAATTAACATAATCAAAGGAGCTTGTTACAAATAATAAAAGGCAATGCTATCACTCGGGAAATTCCAAGGGTTTGTCATGAAGTTGTGTCCAATTTTTTAAGGCCCCATGGACTCTAGCCTGCTAGGCTCTGCTGTCCATGGAATTTCCCAGGAAAGAATACTAGAGTAAGTTGCCATTTCTTACTCCAAGGGATCTTCCTGACCCAGGGATTGGACCCAGGGATCAAACCCATGTCTCTTGCATCTCCTGCATTGGCAGGAGGATTCTTTACCACTAGTGCCACCTGGGAAGCCCCTTAGAAGCTCTATGATAAGAATAAATTAATATATCCAAACCTCCAAGTCACAGCATAGCAATAGCACAGTGGAAGTTTTAGATTCTTTTAGTGCAATTATAGCATACCTGTGAAGTTGCTCAGTCATGTTCGACTCTGCAATCCCATGGACTGTAGCCTACCAGGCTCCTCCGTTCATGGAATTTTCCAGGCAAGATTACTAGAGGGGATTGCCATGTCCTTCTCCAGGGGATCTTCCCAACCCAGGGATCAAACCCAGGTCTCCTGCATTGCAGGCAGACGCTTTACCCTCTGGGCCACCAGGGAAGCCCTAAATTAATATATAGATATATTTAAATTTAAATAAGCATATGTATCTATAATTATATTTAAATAATAAACATATAATTTAGAGATATATTACATGTGCATTATATGTAAAATATTATTTCACATGTAAAATATATACTGTAGTATAAGTACTATATGAAGTACATAATATTTTTAATCATACCACAGTTCCCTTAAGGGCATTGCCATTCCCTTTCTTCACTATGATTGGCTACATGCAAATTTAAGTGTGGCTCTTGACAGGAGAGCTGGACTGTAAAGAAGGCAGAATGCCAAAGAACTGATGCCTTTGACCTGTGGTGCTGGAGAAGACTCCTGAAAGTCCCTTGGATAGCAAGGAGATCAAACCAGTCAATCTTAAGGGAAATCAAACTTGAACAATCACTGAAAGAACTGATGCTGCTCCAGCATTCTGGTCATCTGATGCAAACAGACAACTATTTGGAAAAGTCCCTGATCCTGGGAAAGATCAAGGGCAGAAGGAGAAGAGGGCATCAGAGCATGAGATGCCTGGATGGCATCACCAATGCAATGAACTTGAACTTGGGCAAACTCCGGGAGATGCTGAGGGACAGAGAGGCCTGGTGGGCTGCAGTTCATGTGGTTGCAAAGATTCAGACACGACTGGGCGACTGGACAACAACAACAACAATATGACAGGATTAGTGCATAAATGCTGCTTCTGCAACCCCATCACATTTGGCTGTAGGTCTGATAGATATGCAAATCAGGCAGCCTTCATATGTTGATGCTGATAAGATGTGGTCACCGTCTCCCTGGGACTTGGGAGTCATAATTCCTGCAGTCATATATAGTGCACTGTAGATGCAGTATAAAAAAGTATACATATAGAAAAAGTCATTGGGAGGATTAAATTAGGTAACACATCTTCAGTCAGTTCAGTCGCTCAGTCATATCCAACTCTTTGCAATCCCATGGACTGCAGCATGCCAGGCTTCCTTGTCCATCATCAACTCCCAGAGCTTGCTCAAATTCATGTCCATCGAGTTAGTGATGCCATCCAACCATCTCATCCTCTGTCTTCCCCTTCTCCTCCTGCCTTCAGTCTTTCCCAGCACAAGGGTCTTTTCTGATGAGTCAGTTCTTCCCATCAGGTGACCAAAGTATTGGAGCCTCAGCTTCAACATTAGTCCTTCCAATGAATATTCAAGACTGATTTCCTTTAGGCTTGACTGGTTTGATCTCCTTGCTGTCCAAGGGACTCTCAGGAGTTTTCTCCAACACCACAGTTCAAAAGTATCAGTTCTTTGGTGCTCAGTCTTTTTTACGGTTAAACTCTCACATCTGTAGATGACTACTGGAAAAATCATAGCTTTGACTATAGGGACCTTTGTCAACAAAGCAATGTCTCTGCTTTTTGACATGCTGTCTAGGTTTGTCATAGTTTTTCTTGCAAGGAGCAAGTGTCTTTTAATTTCATGGCTGCAGTCACCATCTGCAGTGATTTTGGAGCCCAAGAAAATAATGTCTGTCACTGTTTCCATTGTTTCCCCATCTGTTTGCCATGAAGTAACAGGACCAGATGCCACAATCTTAGTTTTTTGAATGTTGAGTTTTAAGCCAGTTTTTTCACTCTACTCTTTCACTTTCATCAAGAGGCTCTTTAGATCCTCTTCACTTTCTGCCATAAGGGTGGTGTCATCTGCATACCTGAGATTATTGATATTTCTCCTGGCAATCTTGATTCCAGCTTGTGCTTCATCTGGTTCAGCATTTCATATGATGTACTCTGCATAGAAGTTAAATAAGGAAAGTGACAATATACAGCCTTGATGTACTCCTTTCCCAATTTGGAACCAGTCCATTGTTCCATGTCCAGTTCTAATTTTTGCTTCTTGATCTGCATACAGATTTCTCAGGAGGCAGGTAAGGTGGTCTGGTATTCCCATCTCTTTTAAGAATTTTCCACAGTTTGTTGTGATCCACACAGTCAAAGGCTTTAGCATAGTCAATGAAGCAGCAGGTTTTTTTTTTTTTTAATTCTCTTCCTCAGGACTAAGCTGCAGCCCACACCTCTCCTACCTGGGGCAATGGAGTGGCTGCAGGCTACACTAGGGAACTTCATCCACTGGTGAATAACACTGAGATGGGGGAGGAGGACCTGCTGCAGGGCTGCAAAAGTCCCCAGGCTGTTCCTCTACCAGTGAGGCTGACCCCTTTCCCTGCCTTCCCTATGAGGTCAAGTTCCCCAGGATAGAAAACTGGAGGGAATTTTTCTATCATCTAATGGATGTTGGCAATTTGATCTCTGGTTCCTCTGCCTTTTCTAAATCCAGCTTGTACATCTGGAAGTTCTCAGTTCACTTACTGTTGAAGGCTATCTTGAAGGATTTTGAGCATTACCTTGCTAGCATATGAAATGAATGCAACTGTATAGTAGTCTGAACATTCTTTGCAAGTATATAACACAGCATTATTAACTATAATCATCATACTATACTTTAGGTCCCCAATATTTATTCATCTTATGCATGGAAGTTTGTACTCTTTGACTATTATCTGCTCATCCCACCACCATTCCACCCTGCTGCCCCAACCCCTAGCAACCACCACTTTACTCTGTTTCTAGCAGTTCAACTTTAGATTCCACACTTAAGTGATATCACATTGTATTTTTCTTCTGTTATCTCATTTAGCATAATGTCCTCAAGGTCTATCTATCTCATTTAGCACAATGTCCTCAAGGTCTATCCTGTCACAAATGGCAGGATTTTCTTTTGTCTCATAGCTAAATAATATTTCATGGTGTGTTTACACATATACCACATCTTCTTCATCCATTCATCTGTTGACAGATAGATTAGGTTATTATCATGTCTTGGCTATTGTGTATAACACTGCAGAAAACCTAGGGCTATAGCTGTCTGTTTAAGTTCTCACTTTCATTTCCTTTGCCAAGATGTGGAATTGCTGGATCATATGGTAGTTCTGTTTTTAACTTGATGGGGAACCTCTAGACTGTTTTCCATAATGACAGCACCAATGTACATTCCCAAGAACAGTGTAGAGAATTCCCTTTTCTCCATATCCTCACCAACACTTGTTATTTCTTTATTTAAAAATTATTTATTTTTAATTGAAGGATAATGGTTTTACAATATTGCATTGGTTTCTGACATACGTCAACATAAGTCAGTCATTTGTACACATGACTGCCATTCTAACAGGTGTGAAGTGGTATCTCACTGTGATTTGTATTTGCATTTTCCTGAAGATCAATGATGTCCAAGCACCTTCTTGTGTACCTTTTGGCCATCTGTATGTCTCCTTTGGGAAAATGTCTACTCAGTTCTTCTGTTCATTTTTAAATTGGATCTTTTTTTTTTCTTTTTGCTATTGAGTTGTATGAGTTCTTTGGATATTAACCCGTTATTGGATATTATATACCATCTTAACAGGGGAAGAGGAGAAAGAGCACTTAAGGGAAAACAAACAGCTTTTAGGAAAGATAAATGGGCTCTTAGGAGAATAGATGGGAGAAGTGAGAGTATTGTGATAAGATCTGTTTAGGTGAATTCTGGTCCCTGTCTCAGGTGACTGGAGTCCATCTTCTCTGCTTGTGAAACTCCCAGGAGGGAATTTATGGCATTGGAATTCTTTGGGGAGGCTCTGCTTTTAGGCAGATAAGGGAAAGTTCAGAGAAAGGCCTCTTCCTGCATCTGTTGTTTCTCAAATATCTTCAACTCAAAATAATTCTTAGGACACAATGGTAGATTTGGTACCCCTTCACTCATTACAGAGATGGGAAATGTAAGCCCAGGCTGGAGGGCACCTGTCAGTTTTCTAGACAACTTCCAGATTGTTCTTCCAGGCTGAGGCTGGGGCCTCTGCTCCTTATCAGAGCTTCCTCAGGACTAAGCTGCAGCCCACACCTCTCCTACCTGGGGCAATGGAGTGGCTGCAGGCTACACTAGGGAACTTCATCCACTGGTGAATAACACTGAGATGGGGGAGGAGGACCTGCTGCAGGGCTGCAAAAGTCCCCAGGCTGTTCCTCTACCAGTGAGGCTGACCCCTTTCCCTGCCTTCCCTATGAGGTCAAGTTCCCCAGGATAGAAAACTGGCTGGGTCCCCCTCCGCAGAGCTGCACAAACCAGTGATGTACTAAGCACATTTGATTCATGATGGACCATTCTTTAACACTTCCCTCCTCTCTGTGATTACACAGAAAGGATCATGAAATGAAATGGATGCATTCTGTAATGAACTAACATTTGCATTTATCAAACAAAAATATTATGCCTTATGTGTGTGAGCATGCTAAGTCACTTCAATCATGTCCGACTCTTTGCAACCCCATGACCTGTAACCAGCCAGGCTCCTCTGTCCATGGAATTCTCCAAGCAAGAATACAGGAGTGGGTTGCCATTTCCTTCTCTAGGGGATCTTCCTGACCCAGGGATCGAACCCACCTATCTTGCATCTCCTGCATTATGTTATTTACCACTAGTACCACCTGGGAAGCCCATTATACCTCCTACTTGACTCTAATTTCACAAATAAAACCTCCAAGCTGTCACACAGAGTGGCAGAATCAAAGGGCATCAAGTTCCATTGCTTTGTCTTTACAGTCACTGTGCTGTCCTTGCTGATTCAGAGTGGTAGTAGGTTTACTTGCTCAGTCGTGTCCGGCTCTGTGACCCCATGGACTGTAGCCTGCCAGGCTCCTCTGTCCTTGGGATTCTCCAGGCAAGAATACTGGAGTGGGTTGCCCTTCCCTTCTCCAGGGGATCTTCCCACCCCAAGCATTGAACCTGGGTCTCCTGCATTGCAGGCAGATTCTTAACGGTCCGAGCTAGCAGGGAAGCCCTGCTGATTCAGAAGCCACTGTTTAAACACAGGACTGTGTGCCATCAGGACTAGAGATGAGGCGAGCCAGTGAGGAATGACAAAGGAAATGTGCTGGGAGCTTGGCAGGTATGTGTAACAGGGAATTCTCTGAGTGAGCTTCTCAGTAGAACAAAAATGAAAGTGAGAGTTGCTCAGTCATGTCCTACTCTTTGCGACCCCGTGGACTATACATACAGTCTGTGGAATTCTCCAGGCCAGAATACTGGAGTGGGTAGCCTTTCCCTTTTCCAGGGGATCTTTCCAACCCAGGGATCAAGCCCAGGTCTCCCACATTGCAGGCGGATTCTTTTACCAACTGAGCCACAGTTCAGTTCAGTTCAGTCGCTCAGTTGTGTCCAACTCTTTGCAACCCCATGGACTGCAGCACGCCAGGCCTCCCTGTCCATCACCAACTCCAGGAGTTTACTCAAACTCATGACCATTGAGTTGGTGATGCCATCCAACCATCTCATCCTCTGTCGTCCCCTTCTCCTCCTGCCTTCAATCTTTCCCAGCATCAGGGTATTTTCAAATGAGTCAGCTCTTCTCATCAGGTGGCCAAAGTATTGGAGTTTCAGCTACATCAATCCTTCCAGTGAACATTCAGAACTGATTTCCTTTAGGATGGACTGGTTGGATCTCCTTGCAGTCCAAGGGCCTCTCAAGAGTCTTCCTCAATGCCACAGTTCAAAAGCATCAATTCTTCGGTGCTCAGCTTTCCTTATAGTCCAACTCTCACATCCATACATGACTACTGGAAAAACCATAGCCTTGACTAGATGGACTTTTGTTGGCAAAGTAATATCTCTGCTTTTTAATATACTGTCTAGGTTGGTCATAACTTTTCTTCCAAGGAGCAAGCATCTTTTAATTTCATGGCTGCAGTCACCATCTGCAGTGATTTTGGAGCCCCAAAAAATAAAGTCTGCCACTGTTTCCACTGTTTCTCCAACCACTTGCCATGAAGTGATGGGACTGGATGCCATGATCTTTGTTTTCTGAATGTTGAGCTTTAAGCCAAGGGGAGGCCCAAGAATTTTGTTCAGTAGAACAAAACACTTATTAATGAATATGCAGTAAAAGGTGCTAATTTGAAGCTTAATTGTAGCTCAGTCGGTAAAGAATCTGCCTGCAGTGCAGGAAACCTTGGTTCAATCCCTGGGTCGGAAAGATCCTCTGGAGAAGGAAATGGCAACCCACTCCAGTACTGTTGCCTGGAGAATCTCATGGACAGAAGAACCTGGTGGGCTGCAGTTCATGGGGTCGCAAAGAGTCAGGCACGACTGGGCGACTAACACTTACTTATTACAAAAAATTCAACAGTAACTGAAACAATTATTTAAAACTTCAATCAATAAAAGACTTTCAGAAGTATTTTATCACTGACAGAGTTTAGAACTGCCAGCACATGGCAAGAATAAAAGGCAGATAGACTTTATTCTGTTACTGTTTTAAAATTCTCTACATACACCCCTTGCATTGCCTACACTTGGAGTATATGGCTCCACCATCCTGACCTTTGTACATCACTAGCACAAGCTGTCCCACCCTCATGACCACCCTCAGGCCTATCACCGGTCACCCCTGAGCCGTAGGCTGACTGATCACATTACTGGGATGGTAGGCCCCGAGGCCAAGACTGCTTTTAACTTTCTCTGGCCTCCAAGACTTCCCCCTTCCCTAGACCTCAATTCACTTGAAACAAGCTCTTAGCGAAACTTGAGGCTGCAAGCGGGAAGGAACTTCTCCTGGGGGCGAAGCTGAGGGCAGGACCCTGACCCAGCTCCCAGCCCCTTTGGTGATGGCTCAGCCCCAGCTTGGCTTCCCTGTGATGGTCAGGCAGGAGGAAGGGGAAGAGAGGCCCTGGAACTGGCTTGGGCACTGCAGGGTTGATTTTCATCTCATCTGAATGGGCCCCTGCATGTCACACCCAGAGCAGCTCCGCTTATAGGCTCCCAGGGCTCTGGAGGATCCCTTCTGGCACCCGCCACTTCCCCTGTGCAGCGTCACTGAGCCCCATTCCCTACCAGCGCCATCCAGGACACAGCCTCACCTTCCTGAGCCTGGCTGTGAAGCAGTAAAAGATGCTAATTTGGCAGCAGCACGGGAGGGGCAAGGGAGGGGCAAGATCTCTTGGTCCATCCCTAGACACTCCACCTGAGCAACAGGTCTGGCTCTTGAGAAGGGAAGCCATCACTCACCTGAATCCAAGAAGCACTGAACACAGGTGGCCTGTGGATGTCAGTCCTGCTTTCATCTGGTTGTGAGAGTGAGTTGAGTCAGGTGACAGGAGCTGGGGCAAAAGCAGAGCTGGGAGAGGAAGCTAAAGACCAACTACTGATGCCCAGAGGAGAAGCCTGTCCTGAGAGGGGGATATCCAGGCAATGCCCATCCCTCTAGCCCCCAGCTTTTGCTCAGACAGGTCAGCTGGATTTGGGGAAGAGATACCCTTCCTGGCCATGCTCCCTGAGAAGAGTCTGGTCCCAGCACCCGGGACCCTTCTTGGGGGCCTTCAGAAAACCATTACAACTCTGCTAATGAGCTATGCTCTACTTGCACTTCTCCAGTGACAGAAAGCTCATTAGCTCCCCCAAAGCTTGATCACAGCCCCTAGAGAAACCTCACAGGGCCTGCTGGGCCTTTCAGACAACTGTAAATCAGGAAAGGGAGGGAATGTAGAAAAAAGGGTGGAGCAGACAAGAAACAGTAGTGCAGTCTTGGGGCAGGGTCCTGGTTCTACCTCAAGGGATACACAGAACAACATATTTGAGCTCTTTTCCAGAACTAAAGCCCCCAACAAATGAAAGATGTTAACCCTCCTTCATTCCAGAGAAGCTCATCAGGAGACCACCTGAGGCCAGATTAAAGCAGCTTTAATCTGTGAGGCTTTACACACACCCTAATCCTTATCAGCAACCCCACCCTTGAACCATTACTATAAAACTCCTTACTATAAAAATCTTCCAGTGTTGGGACACACAGTTTTTGAGGGCATGGAGTGCATTGCTGTCCCCTTTGCCTGGCAAAGCAATAAAGCTATTCTTTTCTACTTCACTCAAGACTCTGTCTCTGAAATTTGATTCGGCACTGGTACACAGAGGTCACGTTTTTGGCATCATTAGCTCTGCTGAGAAAAGGTTCTTCTTGTTGACCTGAACTTCTCTCCCTGGAACTCACCCCATTGGCTGACATGGCCCCAGACAAAATAGAAAACTTTTCCCTTTTTCCCTTCTAGGTTCTTGGCTGTGTTAATCATTAAATTGACATAGGGTAGATTAATAAGAGAAAAACAAAATTTCATACATATGGGAGACCCACAAAATATGAGAAATGGAATATTTCCTATTGTATCAGTAAAACAAGGATGTCACAGTCATGCAATTGCAGCCACCATGAATGGTAAGCTGGTGAGGCCCAAGGGAACTCAGGAAGGAAAGAATGTCTGCCATCTAGCAGCCATCAAGCTGCAGCCACTCCCTATGGCGAGCCCCAAGGAAACTCAGGATGTGAAAACACAGGATACTGCCCCAGATAACTGAGGTGCAGATCAAAGAAATAGTTTCAGTGAGCCTGGACTCTTGCATTTTCCCATACATAGAAATGCACTAAATTCCGTAACTTGGGGTATCTGGTTTTCTTTAATTTACAAAAAACTTTTGATGTTCTGACTACCTGTCCCTTGTTACAAAACTTCTATATAACCTGGCTCCTCTCCACTCCCCACCCCACCTCCTAGGAGCAGTTCTATCAGGGTTACTTGAGATGCTGGCTCTCAGGCTAAAGTCCTAAAATTTTCTACTGAATAAAGCATAACTCTCAATTTTTAGGGCTTTCCTGGTGACTCAGTGGTAAAGAATTTGCCAACCAATACAGGAGACACAGGTTCAGTCCCTGGTTCGGGAAGATTCCCTGGAGAAGGAAATGGCAACTTACTCCAGTATTCTAGCCTGGGTAATCCCATGGACAGAGGAGCCTGGTGGGCTACAGTCCATAGGGTCACAAGCGAGTCAGACACAATTTAGTGACTAAACAAGAACAACTCAAATTTTAGATTGTATGTATTTTTTCAGTCAACAAATATGAGGCTCCCAAGGGCAGTCAGCAATAACTGAGGTTTATATACATACCATTCCAAGCTAAGGAGAAGAGGGTAGTGGTCAGGGGCTTCAAAGGGAAGGGAGAAAATTCATAGGAAGATGGGAACAGCAGATGTTTGGTAAAGAAATGCTTGTCATGCCCTGCAAATAAATCTTCCTGATATGAAAAGTTATCTCTTCTTGGTTCAGGCCCCTCTCTAAATTCCCTTAGGCCATTGTGAGGGGAGATAAAAAGCTCTTACTGAGCCTACCGAGGGGGCCCCCATTGTGTTTAGTTCTAAGTAATCCACAGGTGACAGCGGCACTTTCTGGGGTGGCATATCCCCCTCTGGTCACTGGCAAAGGTGTGTGTGTGTGGGGGGGGTTATGGTGCCTGCCACTATTTCTGATTTATGATCAGTTCCCTCCAGCCCCCCCAGGCCACTACCTTCTCAGCCAGTCTCTAAAGTCTGCTCTGTTTTTGTTTTTTTTTATTACCTTATTCCCTCTGGGAGGCATAAGTCACTAGAGAGCAAGACAAGGCTAGAGGCCTGCCTATCTCATACATATCATGTCAGAAGCCTCCTGGGTTCCGCAGCCCTGGGGGAGAAATATGGGAGGCAGGGTGTTTGGGATCACTTCACACTCTGGGAGGTGAGGCTCAGAACCACGAGTCAACTCTTGTCTTTGTTTTCACCTTTCCCAAAGAGAAGTGAGGAAACACCTTCAGAAAACAATGTCCTGCCAGCCAGTTGCCACTGGTGGTGTTTGCCCAGTGAGCTCAGGACTCCCAGACATGCAGGGAATGCAGAAGACCCAGCCTGGAATAATCTGGGGGCACCTCCATGCACACATGTACACACCTCCCAGAGCTGGCTCAGCACCACCCCACACAGGAGGATGCTCACCCTGCACTTGCTTTATCCCTCATCCTGCCCACGTGGGCCTGTGGACCACCTCCACCCAACCACTGAAAGAGGTCAGTGAGCAGGGGCACACTCTCCTCTAGCTAGATTTAAAAAACACTCCTTTGGGATTTTTTTGGCCATGCTGTGTGACTTGAGAGATCTTAGTTTCCCAAGCAGGGATCAAACGTGGGCCACAGCACTGAAAGTGTGAAAGCGCCAAGTCCTAACCACTAGACCACCAGGGAATTCCCAAGAAAACACACCCTGAAGCCACAAACAGTGACCCAGGCACAGAGGGGTTTCAGGTTCTGGGTGAGCTTTGAAAGCAGGAGGGGTGTCCAAAGGGTCAGGCAGGATAAAGTTCTCTGCAGAGTGAGGAACAGGCAGGGCTCAGAGAGGGGGGAAGTTTGGCCAGGGCCTGAGAGCTTCTGAGGGCTAGGCATGGAGATGGGGGCACATGCCTGTCACCACCACCGCCTGCAACACAGTGGATCTTTACTGCCTTGTCTCCTGGTCTCGCAGCAGTCACGTTTCTACAGCTAACCTATCAGAGACCTGGAGTTTAAACCTCCTGCTTCAGCCTAGCCTTCCCTAGAGTCTTTTAGACCTCTCTGGGAAGGGCCAGGTAGTCCCCAGGATGGGTTGTGGTGAAGGTCAAGTTCAGTTTCAGGGTGCTGAGTTTCACATCAGCATTTTGCCCCCACTCACCGGCCTGCTTGGTTCCCTCTGAAGGCAGATCGCTCCAAGTATCCTTCAATGTGGTTTTCAGTTCCTGGGGTGGTGTGGGGGGTTCCCCTCTGATTCTTGATCCTGATATTGATCTCACAGTGCCACCAACCTCAGACCCCTTCTTCCCTCTTCCAGCCGCCCCTCCAAGAGGGGTTGGGGGCAGACTCAGGATTAACAGCTTTTAGGGCACATTTGGTAAGATTTGACTTCAGATCCTGGGGGCCTGAACACCCCCAGCAGGGGCTCCAGTAAGGCAAGTGAGGCATCTCGTGGGCAAAAGTTCAGGAGGCTCTCATTCTCAGGATCTTGCAAGGACAGGGTCAGCACCTAACAGTGAGTGTCTCTTCAAAACATTCTCTGACATAAACTGTACTAATGTATTCTTAGGTCAGTCTCCCAGGCAATAGAAATAAAAACAAAAATAAACAAATGAGACCTAATCAAGCTTACAAGCTTTTGTAGAGTGAAGAAGACTATTTAAAAAATGAAAAGACAACCTACGAATGGGAGAAAATAATTGCAGATGATGCAACCAACAAGGGCTTAATCTCCAAAATATACAAACACCCCATACAACTCAACAACAAAAATACAAACAATCCAATCAAAAAATGGGCAGAAGAACTTAATAGTTATTTTTCCAAAGAAGACGTATAGATGGCCAGTGGGCATGTAAAAGATACTCACCATCACTAATTATTAGAGAACTGTAAATCAAAACTACACTGAGGTAGCCCCTCACAGTGGTCAGAATGGCCATCATTAAAAAGTCTACAAATAACAAATGCTGGAAAACGCGTGGAGAAAAGGGAACCCTCTTACATGGTTGGTGGGAATGTAAGTTGACGCAGCCACTATGGAAAACAGCATGGAGGTTCCTCAGAAAACTAAAAATAGAATTACCATATGTCAACTGAAAAAATACACACAACCTAAAAGTTGAGAGCTATGTTTTCTTTGGCAGAAAATTTTAGGACTCAAGCCCAGGAGGCAGTATCTCAAGTAACCCTGAGAGAACTGCCCTGAGGAGGTGGGGAGGGATGAGCCAGGTAATGTAGAAATTTTGCAACAAAGGGCAGGTAGTCTGAATGTTAAAAAGTTTTTTGTAAATTAAAGAAAAACCAGATATTCCAGGTTAAAGAATTTAGTGCTTTTCTATGTATGGGAAGATGCAAGAGTCTGGGCTCACTAAAATAATTCCTTTGATATGCACCTCAGCTATCTGGGGCCAGTATCCTGTGTTTTTCACATTCTGAGCTTCCTTAGGGCTCACTGTAGGGAGTGGCTGCACTTTGATGACTGCTAGATGGCAGGTATTTAATCCCTCCTGAGTTCCCTCACAGCTCACCAGCTCACTGTCAGTGGTGGCTGCAATTGCTGATTACTGTGGTATTCTTTGTTTACTTACATGGCAGGAGATATTCCATGTTTTCATGTATGATTCAGCAGTCTCACTCCTGGGAATATACCAGATAAAACTATAATTCAAAAAGATACATGCACCCCTTTGTGCATAGCAGCACTAATCACAATAGCCAGGATACAGAAACAATCTAAATGTTCATCGACAGATAGAGAGATAGAGATGCAGTACATATATACAATGGAATATTACTCGGCCATAAAAAAGGAACAAAATTATGCCATTTGCAGCAATGGATGGACTGAGAGATTCTCATACTAAGTCAGAAAAAGAAAGACAAATATCATGTGATATCACTTACATGGGGAATCTAAAATATGACGTGAATGAACCTATCTACAAAACAGACTCACAGACATAGAGAACAGACTTGTGGTTGCCAAGGTGGAAGGGGGTGAGAGAGGGATGGACTGGGAGTTTGGGGTTTGTAGATGCAAACTATCACATTTAGCATAGGAAATAACAAGGTCATACTGTATAACACAGGGAACTATATTCAATCTCCCGGAATATACCATAGTGGAAAAGAATACATTAAATATGTGTGTATAGCTGGTTTACTTTGCATAGCAGAAATTAGCACAACATTGTAAACCAACTTTACCTCAATTGAAAAAAAAAAAAAAAGAGGCAGGGGGGAATTCCCTGAGGGTCCAGTGGTTGGGACTCCATGATTTTACTGCCAAAGGCCGGGCTTTGATCCCTGGTAGGGGAACTAAGATCCCAAAAGTCACGTGATGCAGCCAAACAAAGAATGAAAGAATGAGTGCCTCTTTAATATTTCTGCTGTGGTCACTTTGGGGCCTTGATTTAGTCCCAGCCTAATTCTGGGGAGAAGAATTGGGGAACCTAGTCGTCCTGCAGGCAGACATGGAGGAGCAGAGCTCCCGGCAGCCAAAACCCAGGAGTTCCAGGCTGGCTCCAAAAGGAGAGAGAAGCCACCAGGCAAACACAGGCAAAATGCTATGCAAATCAGCCTTTTGGAGGTTTGCATGGGGCTGAGGGTGGGAGGTCAAGGGAAGGAGAACCGGTAGCCAGACTGTAGAAAGGGCACATGGGTGGCTGCTGCACCCATTGCACAAGAAGTCCCAAATCACCACAAACCCCCAACAGACCAGGACTTAATAAAGCACAACTCACTGAGATAGTCGGTTGCCACATTAGGTCTATTCCAGTAAATGGAAAAGGCACCTTAATATATGTCATCTACCCAGTGAAGGCAGGTGTGGCGACAGGTGTTTGTGGGGAGGAGCAGAGTGGGGCAAAGCAGACAGAACACACAGACTCTTCACAGAGACTGACTCTGCTTACTGTACCATCACTCCAAGTGTCCCAGCCAGGCCCTCTTCAGGCCAACCCAGGCCCCTATTCCAAGAAGTTCTCCACTGAAAGAATCTCCTGCCTTGGGTTCACACTGTAACTAGGCAGGACCCTGCAGGGCCTTCCCAGGACAGACCTCACTCCCAAACTCTCTGCTGTAGCTCCTCTCTGAAGTACCCAGATAATAGTATCTTGTGCGTATTTCCTTAGTTTTTCAGATGCTAAAACCCACCACCAAATGGAAGAAATTAACTACTTAATGATCCTGAGCACGGAGCCCCCAGGCCTACTGGCACCAAAGGACTGATAATGTTAATCACTGTTACCTCAACATCAACCAGAGAATTGTGCAGGAGCTAAGTGAATACCCTGGTAGGCCTCTCCCTCACTTGGCCATTAAAAATGGATCGCTGAAAAACCCTTTGGGGAGTTCTGGGAGTTTTTTGAGCACAAACCACCATGTTTCCTTGCATGGCTTTGCAATAAACCTTTCTCTGCTTCAAACTTCGACATTTTGGTTCAGCTTATTTGACCTTTGTGTCGGGCACACAAACTCGTGCTCAGTAACAACCCCATCATTGGCTTAGCCTGTGGGATAGTGGGGGACCACACTGGGAGAAGATAAAGACGAGGAGATGTGCTCGCCTCTTTGTTTCCCTGACCTAAAGTGCTGGCGAGTAGTGTCAGCACAACTGGGAGAGGCATTCTGGCCCCCTGAACCTCACTCCCCATGGGAACCCCTCCTAGACTTACCCTCCCCTCACTCCTCAAGACTTACTGCATCCCAGGAAAGAGGGGCCCCGCTGGGTATGGCTTGGGAGCTCTAGAGTAGTTCTGTTGATTGCTGTTACTGTCCTGCCGCCTCCATCAGACCATGTCATTCCAATCAGACGTGATGTCATGGATGTCTCATTATCCATTAACAGCCCTCTCAGAGCAGCCCTGGGAGAGCAGGGCTGTTTCTGCCATGGATCCCTCTTAGGTTGAACCCTCTTCCCCTGCCTGTGGGGCCCCACAGAGGACCTTGTGAAGATACCCTACCCACACTCTCTCCTTAGTCAAAGCCTTGTTCCCCAGTTCTCGAGAGATCTCTGAGGCAAGAAGAGGGCAGGGTTACAGACAAGTGGCCCAGTGGCCCAGAAACCACCAGTCACGTATGGAGCTGTACACTGAGTGCAAATCTTCCTCCCAGGGAAGCTGTATTTATTGCAGAAAGGGGGGGGGGGGGAGTGGAACAAAACAGAACTTGACTTGCTAAGCAAGTGCAAAATCCGCACAACACTGGAGCTGATCTTGTTATACAGGGCATGGAAAGCAGACTCTTCAATAATTGGCTGACTTTCAGAAGCCCGGCTGTTTGTAGATTGGCTGACTTTCAACATTAAAGCTTAGGAATTGGTTGTCTTTCAGAAACGGGCTTGCCGGGGAATAAGGCTGTTACTGATTGGCTGGTTCTCAGAAGCGTGGTCCCTGGAACGAGGCCGCCACTGATTGGCTGGCCCTGAGGGTACTGACGTAAGACTGTCTGTGGTTACTTCCGCCAGGTTTAAAACGAACCTGTTCGTGGCTAAGAGCTTGGCCCCGGAAGTATTTTCCTTTCTTGAATTTAGAGAATGGAAAGTTTTTTCACCTTCCCCATGTACCTGACTTCTTTCCTCTCTGATCAGCTGAGCACTGATGATCTATGCCCCAACTTTGTCCAGAGGTTAGTCTCCCCAGGCCTGGTCATTCATTGCTTCAACACTTCTTTCTCGGGAAGAACACAGTGGGAACCAGAGCTCTAGAAAATAGACCATCCCTTCCCTCCTGGGGCTGGATACACCCTCCTGAGCCCAGAGCTGGGCACCCAGCGAGTGTTTCAATATTTGTTGAGGGGAGGCATGGCCGGGTCTATCTCGCATGCCTCCGGGCCAGGCAGAGGAGACTTTGTGGCTCGGTTTTTGGGCTCCACTAGAGACTAATTCAGGGCTTCCCAGGTGGCACTAGTGGTAAAGAACCCGTCTGCCAATGCAGAAGATATAAGAGACACAGGTTTGATCTCTGGGTGGGGAAGATCCCCTGGAGGGGGCATGGTAACCCTCTCCAGTATTCTTGCTTGGAGAATCCCATGGACACAGGAGTCTGACGGGCTACCGTCCATAGGGTTTCACAGAGTCAGACACGACTGAAGCGACTTAGCATGCATGCATGCAGAGACTGATCAGATGGAGCCCAGAGCAGCTGGCTGAGAACTCAGCTATTGGAGGAGAGAGGAGCCCTGGGGAAGTTGGGGAAGTTTAGAGAACAGCACAGCACTGCCGGTCTCAGGCTCAGATAACCAGTGGCTTGGGCATTGGTCCCAGAGCAAGAAGAGGACTGCCTTTAAAGACAGCAGAAGCCCAGAAGGTGCGTCTGTGAAACCTCCATCCATTGCAGGGAGTCAGGTGGGCACCAATGGCTTCTCTCCATCATACTATTTATAGACTCTGCCTTGTTCCAAAGAAGATTGGTTTCTAAGCATTAAAAAGATTGGAATCAGGACATCCCTGGTGGTCCAGTGGTTAAGACTCTGTGCTTCCCCTGCAGGAGGTATGGGTTCCATCCCTGGTGGGGGAACTAGGATCCCACATGCCACTTGCACAGTTAGAAAAAAAAACTGGCAACTTTGGGATCTGTCAGTCTTCCTCATTAGACATCCCCTGCATAAGTGGATGAGTGAATGAATGAATGAAAGGCTGTAAGGGGATTTCATGGAGGCAGAACTGGTATTAGCCATACCCTTCTTTTCTTTGCTCCTGTGAAATCTAGCCTCAGCACATGCCATTCCCCCTGGTCATAGTTTACCAGTTCCCCATATCTGGGTCCTCATATGCTGGGTCCATCATGACCCAGCAGGGCCCTACTCCTCCTTGGGTGGTATTTTTGTCCTCATTCTGACCCTACACCTCCCAGCCCTGGAGAGTTGAGGGTATTCTAATGTTCTGGATTAGTTGGTCTTAACTCCTCTAGAAAATGGTAGAGTACTTTTGGGGAAAAACAAAATACATTAATTTGGGTCCTAGGGAAAAACAGATTTCTGTTTGGCTTTGGTCGCGGTTGGTTTTGGCCTTTGGCCACTGGTCAGGAGAGCAAGAGGGCGGGGAAGATTGTCTTGGCCCCAAAGCAAGAGAAGTGTGTTGAAGCCCAGCTCTGGCCAGAATCACATAAGGAATGGGGCCAGTCCTTTGCTGGACTGTTTATGTCAACACACGTTTACTGAGCACCTGCCGTGTACTAAGTACGATGCGGGGCTCATGTAGACTCTGTCCCAGACCTCAGGGGGTTCAGAGACTTGTGAGGAAACAAAGCAAGTAGGTCTTTCAGGGGAGAGTGATCGGAGAGTGAGCAGAGCGGCTGTCTGAGGCCTCAGACTCAGCTTAGAGTGAGAGATGACATTAGCAGGGTGTTGTGGAAGCAGGACGGGCTACATAATCTGCATGGCCCCTTGCAGAATGAAAACGCAAGGCCATTTGCTCAGATTTTGAGATAGCAAAGGCAGAGCGTGAAACCAAGCACTGGGCCCTTCTCAGCACAGAGCCTGTGTGACCACACAGATCTCACACCCACAAAGCAGGCTTTGCTTAGAGGAGGAGATGGCTGGGCTGTGTCTGCAGTGTGAGTGTGGGCGTGGGGGGGGGAGGGGATGGGGATTCAGGGCAAGCAAAGGTGCTATGCAGGCTCTGAGACAGCCATGTGTGTGCAAGGACCTGGCAGCTCTGTGGAATTCCCAGAGCCTTATTTCCTTAGATCTGAGTCTCAATACCTATCCAGGAGCTGATGCAACCCAGACAAGCTTTTCACAGGCCTAAGAGATCATGTCAGGCTGCCAGGCATTCTTTCTTGTCAGAGGGTAGGTCTGGGAATGCGAGGCCACCATCATTTTAATCTGACTTTATAGCCTTCCTACTCATTGGGAGTTGGGTTTATTGTTTGTTTTGTTTTTTTGGCCACTCTCTGCAGCTTGTGGGATCCTAGTTCCCTGACCAGGGATTGAACCCAGGCCCTCGGTAGCAAAAGCACAGATCCCAACCACCAGGCCACCAGGGAATTTGCCTCATTGGGAGTTAAAACATCCTTTCTTAAGAAATAAAAAAAGCTGCTTTCTGTAATGTATTTGGCAAATAAATAAACAATACAAAAGTAAAGCGAGAAGCCTACATTGGTTGGTTGGTTTGTTTTTTTTAAAGTGGTTGCTCTGTGAACTCCCCAAATCTAGGTTCCATGAGGCTCACCCTCATGATGTCGTATGTCCCTGGAGAAACCATGGGTGACACCCAGCCAGCCTTGGTGAGTGTCCAGGTGGGCGAGGGGCAGACAAGTTCCAGGAGTTGGGACTCAGGAAGGACTGACTGGAAGGGAAAGCTCCTGCCCCTCCAGCTCCCTAGTCTCTGCCGGGTGAGGCACCCAGGAGCTGCTGAGGGCAGCTTTGAAACCCAGCAGGGAGATAGCAGGAGACGGAGAAACCAAAGCTTCCCCTGATAACCCACCAGGAAGCCAACACAGAACAAAACAGAGCGATAAGGGGCAGACTGTCTTTCTCAAGGACAAATGGTTTTAAAAGACACTCCTTGGGGTGAACATCGGGTTTAAGGACTGGGCAGCTGATAAAGAGATCCCTTGGTGGGGAGCTAAAGAGATAAATGAGTCTCCGCCAGCTGGTTTGGTGACCTCCCACAGGACTGGGCTCCTGGATGGATGGCAGCTGGACGCCTCCAGCCCTCTGACTTCCAGCATCATCCCCCACGGTCAAGGCTGGGTTCTTCTATTTCAGGCTTCCTGGGCCTCCCCATTTAGTCTAAAGTGGGTACAGTTTTGTTTGGTTTTTAAATAAAGGTAGGTAGACCACATATCTAAGAAATGCTCTATCAAGTGTCTTTGAGCCAAGGAGGGCCTTGCCCTTGGCTGCTGCTGGGGTATCTGTACCTTGTGACTTACTGTCTGCGAGCCTGTGTGTTCTCATGGGCAACAAAGACAACGAGCCTAGTGGGGCAGGGCTGGGGGAGGATCAAGAGAGAGCAGATAGAGCTTCCCTGGTGGCTCAGTGGTAAAGAATCTGCCTGCCAATGCAGGGGACATGGGTTCGATCCCTGATCCGGGAAGATCCCACATGCTGCAGGACAACCAAGCCCCTGCACCATAACTATTGAACCTGTGCTCCAGAGCCCAAGAACCACAGCTACTGAGGCCCCGTGCAGCAACTACTGAAACCTATGCGCCCTGGAGCCCATGTTCCGCAACAAGAGAAGCCTCTGCAACGAGAAGCCTGTGCACTACAACGAATAGTCCCCGCTCTCCACAGCTAGAAAAAGCCCTTACAGCAACAAAAACCCAGTACAGCCAAAATAAATACATACATACATAAATAAAATTGTATATATAAGACCTGGCACAGCCAAATTAATAATTAAAAAAAAAAAAAAAAAGAAAGAAAAGAAATGGCAGATATAAAGTACTCATCCAGTACTGTCCTTGGGTTCTGTGCTTCAGAAGGCCTCACTCTGGTCCTGCCCTGCCTGTTTCCAGCCCCACTGGGACCAAGAGTAGAGCCCATGCCCCATTTTGGACCACACTCTGGGTCCCCAGCCTTCAGACCTCCAGCCCATTTTCCAGACCTGAGCTGGTTTCTGCCCACCTTATCTCCCCTAGGGCAGCAAGGATGGGTATTTCTAAGCCCAAGGGCTGGCCAATGGTGCCTGTTGTGCGGGGGGCGGGGACCCAGGGAGCATGTAGAGTTTGAACAGAGGTTCTGGGGTGCTGAGGCCACTCATGGTGCAGGATGGAGCCTGGAATAGAATGTATTCCAATCACTATTGTGTAACCAACCACCCCAAAACTTTGTGGTATGAAACAAGAACAGTATCTCTCATGGTTCTGGAGTTTGATTGGACTCAGCTGGACTGTTCTCTCTTGGAGTCTTTTGTGTGGAGTTTTCATTCCAATCTCAAAGACAGGTGATGCCAAAGAATGTTCAAACTACCGCACAATTGCGATCATATCACATGCTAGCAATGTAATGCTCAAAACCCTTCAGCAGTACATGAACTGGGAACTTCCAGATGTACAAGCTGGGTTTAGAAAAGGCAGAGGAACCAGAGATCAAATTGCCAACACCTGTCAGATCATAGAAAAAGCAAGGGAATTCCGGAAAAACATCTACTTCTGCTTCATTGACTACACTCAAGCCTTTGACTGTGTGGATCACAACAAACTGTGGAAAATTCTTAAAGAGATGGGAATATGAGATCACTCTACCTGCCTGCTGAGATACCAGTATGCGGGTCAAGTCTGATGGTGGCTGGGGCAAAAGTCAGTGCAAAAGTTGCTCACTCAGATGCTGGCTGCAGGCATTGCACCTCCACCTAGCTGGCTCGGACCTGGGCTTTCTTGCAGCCTAGCAGTTAGGGTCTAAGAGCAAGAGTCCTGAAAAGAATCAGGCAGAAGCTGTATCGCCTTTCATGACTCAGTTATAGAAGTCATATAGCATTGTTTCTGCGGTAGTCATAAGGTTGCCCAAATGAGAGGGCAGGGCATACAGACTGCATGTCTTAATGGGACATGTGTCAAAGCACATTGTAAGAAGGCACAGGGGTATACTGTGGGAGCTACCTCTGAAATATGCAACATGCCACCACAGAGAAGGGAAGCCAGCCCGGGTAGCAGCCTCTGTATGTACTCTTGCTCCAGGCCTGCAAAGCATGGCCTGAGTGCCACCCTGCAAAGAGTGATACAGGTGGCAGCAGCCTCATGCCACCCAGCTTCCCCTGCTCTAGGTGTCCACATATGTAGGAAGCCATCCTGCTTAAACCAGAAGGCATCCAGCCGGGACCCCAGAGCCAGTCTCCCTGATCTTTTAAGTCCAATAGCAGCAGCTAGGGTTCAGGCCTGGGAGGGGAGGAGTGACTGAATTAGCCCCAAGAGTCCTTTCTGGCATAAGGCTCACCAGGAAACTCCACCCTTCTCCCCTCTAGAAGTAGAGGGAGAATCTGCCACCTAACCATGAGGCCTCCTAGCCCAATGAAGAACCCAAAACCCTGAGTTCTAGGCCTAAGTCACTGTGTGATCTTGGACAACTCACTTGTATTCCAGCCTCACTCTCTCTTCCTCTGTGAATCAGGAGGGCAGGTTGAAAGCATCAGGCCTGGAGCCGCCACCCGTTTATTCATACCCACATGCTCACACACACCCAGCTCCCCTGTTACCTCCTTAGGAGAACACATCACTGCTTCCAGAATACACCCATCCCTGCCTCTATGGCGGCAAACCTACTCTGGTTCTGAGCAAAGCTATTTTCCCAGATCAGTGCCCAGCAATGGGAGAGGTTTGCTACACCCAACCCTACGCAGCCTCTCCTAGAGACTTGTCCATGGTTGGGGCCACCTCATCCAAACCTCTCCCCCTGTGGCCTTCTTTTCAGAGGGGAACCCTGGGCTGGAGCCATTTGGCTGGAACCAACACTGGGCAGATTGGCGCCATTTGATCAGATGGTTCAGCAGCAAGCATTCAGTTTCTGGGATGCTGGGAATGGCAGCTCAGAAGGAGTGCAAGGCATCTTAATATGGTGGGGGCTGTCCTCCCAGAAAGGAATAGGTCAAGGCCATGTTAGCTGGTGAGAAATCAGGGCCTCAAGCAGGGAATATCCCCCACTCTGTGATCTTGGGAGGAAGAAGTTGTCCCAGCAGGGAGGAGAGTTTGCCCTCAGGCCCTTAACGGGAGAGAAAAACATCAGCAGCTGTGTCTGGTGGAGAACGACAGGCTGGGAGGGAGGACCCATCACCACCCCCCACCTCAGACCGGAGTCCCCCTACCAGGGGAATTGCAGACACCCAGGGGCCTTCCAGGAGGTGGAACCAGATTTCATAACTCTGTGGGGAGTGGTGGTCAGTTCTATGGGGGGAGAGTTTGCAGAGATACCAGCCTTGGTTAGAGACAAGACTGGCGAGAGGGTGGGGAGAAGAGATGGGTTGAGAAGGGAGCTTGTGGGACTTCCCTGGTGGTCCAGTGGCTTAAGATTCCTTGCTCCCAGTGCAGGGGGCCTGGGCTTGATCCCTGGTCAGAGAACTAGATTCTACATGCTACAATTAAGAGTTTGCATGCTGCAAGGAAGACCTGGCACAGCCAAATAAATATATATTAAAAAAAAAAAAGTAAAAAGACAGGAGCTTGTGACCAAGCTGAAATGGAGACTCTCCCCCTGTCCTTTATAGGAAGACACATGTCCTTACCTCTAGTATTCATCCCAGCCCACAGTTTGCCTCTGTCCTCTGAGTCTTTGAAGTTTGGGGACTGAAAGTATTCATTTCAGTAAGTGTTTTAAGCTTCTCATGGAGGCAGCAAGGATTAACAGAGTTAACATGGTGTATAAAAAGAGGTTTGCCTTGCATGGGGTGCTAAATAGTAATGGCTTGCTTAGGATTGCTAGATCTAGCAAATGAAAATACAAAACTCCTTTTACCAAAAACAAGTTCATGTGCTCAAAACATGGTGAGACCAAACAAACCAAAATGTCAGAGTTTGGAGCCAAGAAAGGTTTGTTGCAGGGCTAAGAAAGGACAAGTAGCTTATGCTAAAAAAAGTCCCCAACTCCTCGATGGGTTTCAGGGAGAAGTTTTCATAGGCAAAATTTGAGGCGGGGTTACATGGTGACTGCAGCCATGAAATTAGAAGATGCTTGCTCTTTGGAAGAAAAGCTATGACCAACCTAGATGGCATATTAAAAAGCAAAGACATTACTTTGCCAACAAAGGTCCATCTAGTCAAGGCTATGGTTTTTCCAGTGGTCATGTATGGATGTGAGAGTTGGACTGTGAAGAAAGCTAAGCATCAAATAATTGATGCTTTTGAACTGTGGTGTTGGAGAAGACTCTTGAGAGCCCCTTGGACTGCAAGGAGATCCAACCAGTCCATCCTAAAGGAGATCAGTCCTGGGTGTTCATTGGAAAGACTGATGCTGAAGCTGAAACTCCAATACTTTGGCCACGTCATGTGAAGAGTTGACTGTTTGGAAAAGACCCTGATGCTGGGAGGGATTGGGGGCAGGAGGAGAAGGGGACGACAGAGGATGAGATGGCTGGATGGCATCACCGACTCGATGGACATGAGTTTGAGTTGGTGACAGTCAGGGAGGCCTGGCGTGCCGCAATTCATGGGGTTGCAAAGAGTTGGACATGACTGAGCGACTGAACTGAACTGAAGAGCAGAGCTTCAGACAAAAACTTGCATTTAGTTAATTTTTCACCAGGGAGGAGGAGTGAGGGATGAGAGTGAAACAAAGAAACAAAAGCCAATACAGGATTGCCTCCTCAAGGGGACCTCTGATACTTTCTGGATTCTCACAGGATCGTCTAAGGAGCTTTGTGAAATGGAGACTAAAGAGAGAAGCATTTATTATTTGCTCCTGTCTTCCACTGATCAAGAGTGGCTCCACAGTGTGGAGAGAAGGGAACCCTCCTATACTGCTGGGGGGAATGTAAACTGATACAGCCACTATGGAGAACTGTATGAAGGTTTCTTTAAAAACTAAAAATAGAGCTACCATATGACCCTGCATTCCAACTCTTGGGCATAGATCTGGAGAAAAACATGATCCAAAATGACACATGCACCCCAATTTTCATTGCAGCACTGTATACAGTAGCCAAGACATGGAAGCCACATAAATGCCCATCAACAGAAGAATGGATAAAGAAGATATGGTACATATGTACAATAGAGTATTACTCAACCATCAAAATTCTCCAGGCCAGGCTTCAACAATACATGAACCGTGAACTTCCAGATGTTCAAGCTGGTTTTAGAAAAGGTAGAGGAACCAGAGATCAAATTGCCAACATCTGTTCGATCATCAAAAAAGCAAGAGAGTTCCAGAAAAACATCTACTGCTTTATTGACTATGCCAAAGCCTTTGACTGTGTGGATCACAATAAACTGTGGAAAATTCTGAAAGAGATGGGAATACCAGACCACCTGACCTGCCTCCTGAGAAATCTGTATGTAGGTCAGGAAGCAACAATTAGAACTGGACATGGAACAACAGACCGGTTCCAAATAGGAAAAGGAGTACGTCAAGGCTGTATATTGTCACCCTGCTTATTTAACTTATATGCAGAATACATCATGAGAAATGCTGGGCTGGATGAAGCACAAGCTGGAATCAAGATTACCAGGAGAAATATCAATAACCTCAAATATGCAGATGACACCACCCTTAAGGCAGAAAGTTAAGAAGAACTAAAGAGCCTCTTGATGAAAGTGAAAGAGGAAAGTAAAAAAGTTAGCTTAAAGCTCAACATTCAGAAAACTAAGATCATGGCATCCGGTCCCATCACTTCATGGCAAATAGATGAAGAAACAATGGAAACAGTGGCACACTTTATTTTTGCGGGGCTCCAAAATCACTGCAGATGGTGATTGCAGCTGTGAAATTAAAAGACGCTTACTCCTTGGAAGGAAAGTTATGACCAATCTAGGCAGCATATTAAAAAACAGAGACATGGTGCACTGGGAAGACCCAGAGGGATTGTGTAGAGAAGGAGGTGGGAGGGGGGATCGGGATGGGGAATACATGTAAATCCATGGCTGATTCATGTCAATGTATGACAAAACCCACTACAATATTTTAAAGTAATTAGCCTCCAACTAATAAAAATAAATGGAAAAAAAAAAAAGAAGTCTAGAAAAAAATAAATAAATAAAATGCAGAGATATTACTTTGCCAACAAAGGTCCATCTAGTCAAGGCTATGGTTTTTCCAGTGGTCATGTATGGATGTGAGATATGGACTATAAAGAAAGCTGAGCACTGAAGAATTGATGCTTTTGAACTGTGGTGTTGGAGAAGACTTTTGAGAGTCCCTTGGACTGCAAGGAGATCCAACCACTCCATCTTAAAGGAGATCAGTCGTGGGTGTTCATTGGAAGGACTGATGTTGAAGCTGAAACTCCAATACTTTGGCCACCTGATGCAAAGAGCTGACTCACTGGAAAAGACCCTGATGCTGGGAGGGATTGGGGGTAGGAGGAGAAGGGGAAGACAGAGGATGAGATGGTTGGATGGCATCACCGACTCAATGGACATGAGTTTGGGTGGACTCCGGGAGTTGGTGATGGACAGGGAGGCCTGGCGTGCTGTGGTTCATGGGGTCGCAAAGAGTCAGACACGACTGAGCGACTGAACTGAGCTGAACTGAACGTAGCCATAACACAACCTCACATAACATAACCATGATAACCACACAAAGTAACCCGTGACCAAAGGGGTACCTCATGATGTGCATGTGCAGTGCTACAAGTAATCTCAGCTGTTACATAACCATGCAAAGTTATTGTTTACAGAACATGGGGCAAGAGGGCAACAGAGCCTGTCTGGCGCCATTTTGTTAATTTCCCCACAGTCTCTTTAGGAGGCTGCTAGGCAACTGGGAAATAAAAGGAAAGCATCAAATATTTATCCTCTCTTTTGTATATGATCTCTCCCTCCGGATAACTAAATAATCAATGAGGGGAAGTTTCACTTTCTAGAAGTATGCCTACTAATAAAGGAAGAATAAGTGATGTGATTAAAATATCACCATTTTGCAGACCCTCATGAATCCAGGCAATGAACATCAATGGTTGCAAATGTCAAAAAAACGAGAGCCAACCAGAGATTAGGTGCTCCTGATGGAAGCACACATCACTATCTAAGAAGCAATCTTTCAAAAAAAATTTTTTTTAATTTGTTCAATTTACAGAAAATACAGAAGACAAAAGAACATATTAAATGGTGCCACAGGGATAAAATCAGCCAAGTTCAGACTGTGGCAAACTACAATGATGAATGACCCAATTTATTTAACAAAACAGCTTTACAAGATAGATGGTGGGGGAATTTAGAGATTTAAGGTTCATCAACCAAGCACAGTACACAGATATTATTTGGAACCCAATTCAAACAACAATTTAAAAAGCAAGTGAAAGAGAAGAAAATTATAAGATAATCAAAGAAGTATGAACACTAAATAGATTGCTGGTTCTATTAACAAATTATTATTGATTTTTGGTATTATTTTGTTTAATTCCTTATCTTTTGGAGCTACATACTGAAATATTTATAGAGAAAATAGCATGATCTCTTGAACTTGCTTCAAGATAATCCAGTGGCTTCCCTGATGGCTCAGTGGTAAAGAATCTGTCTGCCAATGCAGAAGACATGAGTTAAATCCCTGGTCCAGGAAAATCCCACAAGCTGTACAAGACAACTAAGTCTGTGTGTCACAACTACTGAGCCTGTGCTCTAGAGTCCAGGTGCCACAACTTCTGAGCCCAGGTGCTGCAACTGCTGAAGCCTGCACGCCCTAGAGCCGATGATCTGCAACAAAAGCCCCCACAATGAGAAGCTCGCAAATCCCAACTTGAGAGTAGCTCCCAATCACTGCAACTAGAGAAAGCCTGCACAGCAAGGAAGACCCAGCACAGCCAAAAATAAACTAATTAATTAATTAAAAAAAAAAAAAAGATAATCCAGAGTTGAGGGTGAAGTGGGCAAGGGTATAGGTGAAAACAAGACTGACCATATGAGACAGGGGTAACCAGAGTTTCATTATACTATTTCTTCTACTTTTGTATATGTCTGAAATTTTCCATAATAAAATTTTAACGCCTCTATATTAGTCTGTTAGAGCTAAAATGGGGCTGTGTAACAAATGACCCCCCAAAACTCAGAAGCAGAAGTTATTCACCATGGAGAAATCACCAAGATGACTTGACCATCTGACATTAGCCAACTTCAGTCACTGGCCACCCTGGTGCTGTCACCATAGTCACATGAAGGAAGTAGCCATAGTCAGAGGGATTGGAGGCCATGCATGAACCCAACAAAAAGTGTAGGTTCCCACTCACCAAGGCTGTCTTAGCTACTGTTGCTAATGAATATCTGAACTGCCAGCAACAGAGATGAATACCAAGTCCCCATTTAACACCATTTCTCCAGAAGACCAACTGCCTTGCTGGGGGCAAGTTAACTATTCGGAGCCCCTTCCATCCTTCAAGGTCCAGTGATTCATTACAAAGGATAACATTTATTCTAAATAGCATCTTAACCAAATAATTAAGTATGTCAAGGCTGTATATTGTCACCCTGCTTATTTAACTTATATGTAGAGTACATCATGCAAAATACTGGGCTGGATGAAGCACATGCTGGAATCCGGATTGGCAGAAGAAATAACAATAACCTCAGATATGCAGATGACACCACCCTTATGGCAGAAAGTGAAGAAGAACTAAAGAGCCACTTGATGAAAGTGAAAGAGGAAAGGAAAAAAATTGGCTTAAAACTCAACATTCAGAAAACTAAGATCATGGCATCCAGTTCCATCACTTCATGGCAAATAGATGGGGAAACAACGGAAACAGTGACAGACTTTTTGTGGGGGGCTGCAGATGGTGACTGCAGCCATGAAATTAAAAGACGCTTGCTCCTTGGAAGGAAAGCTATCACCAGCCTAGACAGCATATTAAAAGGCAGATACATTACTTTGCCAACAAAGGTCCATCTAGTCAAGGCTATGGTTTTTCCAGTAGTCATGTATGGATGTGAGAGTTGGACTATAAAGAAAGCTGAGAGCCGAAGAATTGATGCTTTTGAACTGCGGTGTTGGAGAAGACTCTTGAGAGTCCCTTGGACTGCAAGGAGATCCAGCCAGTTCTTCCTAAAGGACATCAGTCCTGAATGTTCATTGGAAGGATTGATGCTAAAGTTGAAACTCCAATACTTTGGCCACCTGATGCGAAGAACTGACTCATTGGAAAAGATCCTGATGCTGGGAAAGATTGAAGGCAGGAGGAGAAGGGGACGACAGAGGATGAGATGGTTGGATGGCATCACTGACTTGATGGACATGAGTTTGAGTAAGCTCCAGGAGTTGGTGATGAACAGGGAAGCCTGGCATGTTGCAGTTCATTGGGTCACAAAGAGTCGGACACAACTGAGTGAACTGAACTGAACCAAATAATCCCAACCAATAAGAAATATTTATATTAATTTCAATCCCCAGACTCAGGTCACTCCAGAAAGATTATTGTAAACACATTGATTGTGTTTTTCTACAGTAATTATACCAACACCCTGATATGAACTACAGCTAAAGTCTTAGGCTCCTGTACTCCCATCTGTGAAATGATCTCTTGGGATTCTTTACTCTCTGCTTTCACTAGTTGTCTGTTAAACCATCTCAGCACTCTCCTGATTACCTTTGGAATGTCTTCTGTGTTTGGAGATTGAATGTTGCTGGATAGTAAGCCTTGCTATCAGCAAAATGGTGCTTAGATTTATAAATGCCTGCTAAATGCCATTATTTTTTTTCCAGTTTTATTGAGATGTAATTAACATACACCACCATATAAAGTTGAAAGTGTACCTAAAGTGCCATTATAAAATGATTACTTGTTCTTTACCAAAAACCAAGCCAAACCAAAACTGTTCGGAAGCTTTAAACAATAGTCACACACTGTCATGCTCATGCATCTGTGAGTCAGCTGTACCTTGAATCATCTAGCTTCAGGCTCCAAGCCAGATTGAGTTCAGGTGTGCTCTACATATCACTCATTCTCCTTGGATCTGTGGCTACCTGGGGCATGTGGTCTGTTCCTGGACACTCATTCCAGGACCCAGACTGAAGGAGTAGCAGCTATTCGGGGAATGTTCTTATCGTGACAGATAACTGCAGCACAAGAGGGCATGTCTTATTGAGCAAGCACATTTCAAAGCTTCTCTTGTCAGATTCACAAACTTCCTACTGGCCAAAGCAAGTCACCTAGCCAAACACAAAGTCAAAAGTGGGAAAGAATTCACTGCCCACTGTGAGAAGGGTGTGGATGGAGAATTCTATTACAGGGGAGCAAAGACTTGGACCAGTAATCCAATCTATCACAGCCCCTTTATATCCATGCCACTTGCTTGGTTCAAGCCCCAGCATTGGATTATAGGAACATTCTGCTAGGAACCCTGTCTGCCTCTAGTCTGGTCATTCCAAACTTTGCTTCAGTCAGAGTAATTTTTTTTTTCCCTAGTTCTCCATTTTTATTTCCTAATTGAGGTTAAAAAAAAACACAACATAAAATTGACCATTTTAATAATTTCTAAGTATAGTTATAGTGTTAAGTACAATATATCTACATTATTGTGCTACCAGTCTCCAAATTTTTTTCATCTTGCAAAACCAAAACTCCATAAACATTATTAAATAGCAACTTCCCATTTCCCACCCCCCACCAAGTCCCTGGCAACCACAATTCTGTTTCTATTAGTTTGACTACTCTAGAAACCTCCTATCAGCGGAATCACATTTGTGTTTTTGTGACTGGCTTATTTCACTTAGCATAATAATTCATCCAAATTGTAGAATATGTCAGAATTTCCTTCTTTTTTCAGTCTAAGTAATATTCCTTTGGATGTGTATACCACATTTTGTTTATCCATCCATCTGTTAATATACACTTGAATTGCTTCCATGTTTTGTTGTTGTTATTTACTTGCTCAATCAGGTCCAACTCTCTGCAGCCCCACAGACTGCAGCCCACCAGGCTTCCCTGTCCATGGAATTTCCCAGACAAGAATACTGCAGTGGGTTGCCATCTACATCTCCAGGGGATCTTCCCAACCCAGGGACTGAACCCAGATCTTTTGCTTTGGTAGGTGGATACTTTACCACTGAGCCACCAGGGAAATTGTTCCATGTTTTAGCTTTTGTAAATAATGCTGCTATGAGCAAGGGTGTACAAATATCCCTTTGAGACCCTGCTTTAAATTCTTTTTAGTGTATACCCAGAAGTGGAATTGCGGGATCACATGGTAATTCTAGTTTTAATTTTTTGAGGAACTTTTTACTGTTTCCCACAGTGTCTGTACCATTTTGCATTCCTACCAGTGGTGCACAAAAGTTCCGATTTCTTTGCATCCTCACCAACACTTGTTATTTTATGTTTTGGTTTGTTTGTTTGTTTTGGTAGTGCCCATCCTAATGGTGTCAGATTTTTTTTAATTAAACTTTTTACTTTGCTGTAATTGTAGATTCACATGCAGTTATAAGAAATGATAAAGACATTTCCTTCATTTGGCTCCAGCCTTCACCAGTGATGATGTCTGTTAATAGTACGATAGCTACACTCTGGAACTTGACAATGTTAGAATCCACCAGTCTTCAGATTTCAGCATTTTACATGATCTTTTTAAACAGATGAATCTGATCATATCACTTCCTTGGTTTTCCTTTGTTTGTTTGTTTGGTTGACTGAGTGACCTGCGGGATCTTAGTTCCCTGACCAGCAATCAAACCCGTGCCCCCTGCATTGGAAGCATGGAGTCTTAATCACTGGACCACCAGGGAAGCCCCGATTTTGTTGTTTAAAACCTTTCTAAGGATGTTCAGTGTATCATTGTTTAGATTATTTAAAAAATAAAATAAAAATTAGAAACAATCACAAATGTTCAGCAATAGAGGAACAGTTTAATAGATTACATCACATTCATGAAATAGGCATACAAGAGTTTTCCCGGTGGCTCAGTGGTAAAGAATCTGCCTGCCAACATAGGAGACATAGTTTAAATTCCTCGTCAGGGAAGATCCCAGATTCCGCGGAGCAACTAGGACCCTGCACCACAACTATTGAGCCTGTGCTCTAGAGCCCAGAAGCTGCAACTACTGAGCCCAGGCACCCTAGAGCAAGTGCTCTGGAACAAGAGAAACCACCACAATGAGAACCGCCTGCACCACAGCTATGGAGTAGTCCCCACTCACTACAGCCAAAGAAAAACCCAAGCAGCAACGGAGACCCGGCACAGCCCCAAATAAATCATAAATAAATAAATTTATTTTAAAAATTTAAGTGGGCATACAATGCCGCCATTAAAAAGAACATAGGGGCTATGTATATACTGATATGGACTAGTTCCTATGGTCCATTATTTTCCTATTGAGAAGAGCAAGATGCAGAACTGAGATTCAGGAGCGAGACAAAGACATTCACTCTGTTTTGCAGCAGTTCTCAGACTTTTCTGGGACCCTTTTATATTCAAAATTAACAAAGACTCCATAGCACTTTTGTTAATGAAGGCTTAGAAAATGTTATTGTTTAGTCACTCAGTCATGTCTGACTCTTTGCAACTCCACGGACTGTAGCCTGCCAGGCTCCTCTGTCCACGGGATTTCCCAGGCATGAATACTGCAGTGGGTTGCCATTTTCTTCTGCAGGGGATCTTACCAACCCAGGGATCAAACCCAGGCCTCCTGAATTGGCAGGCAGATTCCTTACCACTTGGCTACCAGGGATTCAGAAAAATTTTTAAATATTTACATATTAATCATTTAAAAATAACTATAATAAACCAATTATTTGTTAATATAAGGAATATTTTTATGAAAAGAAACTATTTTTAAAAAATTAGTGAGAAGAATGGCTTTATTTTGCTTTTGAGAACCTCTTTAATCCCTGGCTTAGTAGAAAACAGCTTGATTTTCATATCTGGTTCTGCATTCAGTCTATTGCAATGCATTGTTTTGGTTGAAGAAAGTGAAGAAAATTCAGTGTCACAAAGATATATAACTAGAAAAAAGAGGAAACTTCTAATAGACTTTTGCAGATATTCTTCTTTGATAGCATGTTAAAATTTGACAAGTGGAAGTTTCTTAAAGGTTAGCTGCAATGTAGAATCTGAAACAATACCAAGGACATTTTTTATCCTCTGTTTCCTTAAAATATATTATTCTGTCTTGCACTTTGAATGAATCTTTTATATGGGCATGATTTTATAACATCATGTATTTGTCATTTGGAAAATATTGATTGAGTTATGCAGATCTTCCAAATTTTAACACATTTTCACTATACAATATTGAAAAATCACATATGTTAGTATCACCACTAATCTCATCAGAAAAGTCTTTAAGTACTAGTAAAAGAAAAAAACTGCTGTTTCCTCTCTACTCACACTTCTGATACCAAATGTATGGATTTTTTTTCTATATCACCTGTTCTCTGACACTAACTTCTTGGAGTTACAGCAGACCCCAGAAGTTAAGGGCTCAGTCCCACAGACTGCCACCACTTTAGAGGCCAGCCAGAAACCCCAAGTTGTCACTTATACTTCCAACTAATCAACTATTAAGTCTAGGGTTCCCATAACCCCCTTTTAGATGATTTGCTATATTGGCTCACAGAACTCAGGGAAACACTTATTTACATTTACTGGTTTATTATAAAAGATAAAATAAAAGATAGAGATGAACAGCCAGATAAAGAAGTACATAGGCAAGATCTGGAAGGGCCCAGAATGCAGGAGTCTCATCTGCATGGAGTAGGGGTGCACCATCTTCCAGCACATGGATTTTTTTATCAACCCAGAAGCTCTCTAAATCCCTTTGGTTAAGGGTTTTTATGCAGGTTTCATTACATAGGCGTGCGTGGATGCATGCTAAGTTGCTTCAGGTGTGTCCAACTCTTTTCTACTCTATAGATTGTAGCCTGCCAGGCTCCTCTGACCATGGGATTCTCCACACAAGATTACTGGAGTGGGTTGCCATGCCCTCCTCCAGAGGATCTTCCCAACACAGAGATCAAACCCTCATCTCTCTGTCTCCTGCCTTGGCAGGTTCTTTACCACTTAGGAAGCCCCATTACATAGCAAGATTGATTAAATCACTGACCACTGAAGATTAAGTCAGCCTCAAGCCCTGCTGTATCTCCCAGAGATAAGGGTTGGACCAAAAATTCCAACCCTCTCTAATCTTATGATTGGTTCCTCTGGCAACCAGTCCAACATCTTTCAGGAGTCACCTCTTTAACATAAACTCAGGTGTGGTTGAAAGGGGCTTGTTATGAAGACCTCCTCTCACCCCTACCACTCTGGAATTTCCAAAGGTTTTAGAAGCTCTGTGCCAAGAAAGGGAGGAAGACCAAATACATATTTCTTATTTACATCACAGTTTTGATGCCAAAATCTGAGCCTCTCTGCGCTGGTGCCAAATTGAATCTTGGAGACAAGAATTTTGGGTGACATAGAAAAGAATAGCTTTATTGCTTTGCCATCACCAACTTGATGAGCAAGGTCCAGGAAATGGTGAAGGACAGGGAAGCCTGGCATGCTGCAATCCCTGGGGTCTCAAAGAGTCAGACATGACTGAGCAACTGAAAAACAACAATTGCTTTGCCAGGCAAAGAGGGACACAGCGGGCTTGTGCCCCTCAAAGGTGTGTGCAGGGCCTACACTCATTTTTTTTCTTGAAAAAAATAATATTATTGAAAGATAGTTGACTTTCAATGTTTTGTGTGCACAGCAAGGTAAGAACTCATTTAATCTGGCCTCCGGCAGTTTCCTCCTAATGAGCTTCTCTGGGTCCTTAAATCTGGCCTCAGGTGGTCTCTTGATGAGGTTCTCCAGGTTATCAAACTATGATCTTCTTTGGAGTGAAGAACACTATTATCTTCCACTTGTTGGGGGTTTCAGTTCTGGAGGCTTCTCAGCTTGCACTAGTGGTAAAGAACCTGCCTCCCAAAGCAGGAGATATAAGAAACGTGAGTTTGATCCCTGGGTCAGGAAGATCCCCTGGAGGAGGGCATGGCGACCCACTCCAGTATTCTCACCTGGAGAATCCCATGGACAGAGAAGCCTGGCAGGCTACAGTCCATAAGGTCGAGAAGAGTCAGACACAACTGAAGTGACTTAGTACACACACACAAACCATGGGAAAGTGCCTACTAAATATATGAAGGAACTGATAGAAGATAAGTGTTATTCTTGTAAGATCTATCTATGAGTGGTACTAGTGGTAAAGAGCCCGCCTGCCAATGCAGGAGACAAAAGAGACATGGGTTTAATCCTTGGGTCAGGAAGATCCCCTGGCCGAGGAAATGGCAACCTATTCCAGTATTTTTGCTTGGAGAATCCCGTGGACAGTGGAGACTGGAAAGCTATTATCCATAGGGTCCCAAAGAGTCAGACATGACTGAAGTATAGCATGTATACTTATCTTTTTGTCCACTCTTCATCTCCAGTGATAAGAGACCCTCCTTCCTTCCAGGTACTGAGGGAAACATCTTTGCAAGAGAACTTGATGCCCCGCCTTTAGGTAGATAAAGGAAGGATAAAGACCTCTTCCTGCATCAGTCAATTACCCATTACCTTCAGGTCAAAATAATACTTATGCCAAAATGGTATATTTTGGGGTGGCATATTTCAAATCCTAAAAGATGTTGCTGTTAAAAGTGCTGCACTCAATATGGCAGCAAAGATGGAAAATTCAGCAGTGGCCACAGGACTGGAAAAGACCAGTTTTCATTCCAATCCCAAAGAAAGACAATACCAATGAATGTTCAAGCTACTGCACAAGTCCACGCATCTCACATGCTAGTAAAGTAATGCTCAAAACTCTCCAAGCAAGGCTTCAATAGTACATGAACTGAGAAATTCCAGATGTTCAAGTTGGCTTTAGAAAAGGCAGAGGAACCAGAGATCAAATTGCCAACATCCGTTCAATCATCGAAAAAGCAAGAAAGTTCCAGAAAAACATCTATTTCTGCTTTATTGACTATGCCAAAGCTTTTGACTGTGTGGATCACAATAAACTGTGGAAAATTCTTCAAGAGATGGGAATACCAGACTACCTTACCTGCCTCCTGAGAAATCTGTATGCAGGTCAAGAAGCAACAGTTAGAACCACACATGGAACAACGGACTGGTTCCAAATTGGAAAAGGAGTATACCAAGGTTGTATATTGTCACCCTGCTTATTTAACTTATATGCAGAGCACATCATGCAAAATGCCAGGCTGGATGAAGCACAAGCTGGAGTCAAAATTGCCAGGAGAAATATCAATAACCTCAGAGATGCAGATGACACCACCCTTATGGCAGAAAGCAAAGAGGAACTAAAGAGCCTTTTGATGAAGGTGAAAGAGGAGAGTGAAAAAGCTGACTTAAAACTCAACATTCAAAAAATGAAGATCATGGCATCTGGTCCCATCACTTCATGGCAAATAGGTGGGGAAACAATGGAAACAGTGACAGACTTTATTTTGGGGGGCTCCAAAATCACTACAGATGGTGACTGTAGTCATGAAATTAAAAGATGCTTGCTCCTTGGAAGAAAAGGTATGACCAACCTAGACAGCGTATTAAAAAGCAGAGGCATTACTTTGGGGTCACAAAGAGCATGACTGAGCAATTGAGCGACAACATCCCAGTCCCTTGATGTGCCACAGCCTTAATTTGTGCTAAGGCACTAACAGCTTTACCCACCGTTCTTTTGAGTGATCAGTGAAGTGATAACATAGTCAAAGGGTAAATAATGTCTTAGAGTATGACTGTAACTGAGCACAACCCGGGGGGGGGTGGCCTCCTGGACACAAAAAGCCTTTCTGTGTCCCACCCCTCACCCTCTCCCCCTTGTTTTTTACTTTTAGGATAAAGGCTTTAGGCTCCTAGATATCCCTGAGTTCCAGGGAGAAGATTCAAACAGTTGCTTATCAGGGCAGTAAGGGAATGCAGAAACAAAGGAGGAACAGTCGAGAAAGTTTAGTGCAGTGATTAAAGCAGGATCCTGGTTCCTCCCCAAGGAACATACATAACACTATCTTTGAATTCTTCTGCATGGACTAAGGCCCCCACCAATGTGGAGGATGAATAACTTCAGGTAGACCACAAGATTCCTGGAGCATCACCCTGTGGCCTCACCAGCAACCAATCAGGAGAAAGTCACCCACCCTGCAGTTGCCCAGGGTGTCCGACTCTGAGACCCCACGGACTGCAGCACACCAGGCTTCCCTGTCCATCATCAACTCCCGGAGCTTGAAATACTTGGTATAATTCTTGGTATAAATACTAGGCATAAATCATGCAGGAAATGCAGGTTTGATTCCTGGGTCAGGAAGATTCTCTGGAGAAGGAAATGGCAACCCACTACAGTATTCTTGACTAGAAAAATCCCATGGACAGAGGAGCCTGATAGGCTATGTCCATGGGGTTGCAAAGAGTTGGACATGACTTAGCGACTAAACAACAACAACAAAATTTACAATAGAATGAAAACTTGAAATATTTGGTATAAATCTAGCAAAATATATGCAAGCTTGGTATGCTGAAATCAACATGATGAGAAAAACTAAAGAAGACCTAAATAAATGTTGATGAATTAGGAACATCAATATTGTTAAATGACTAATCCTTCCCAGCCTAATCTATAGATTTAAGGTAATTCCAATAAAAATTCCAGCATGTTCTTTCATAGAAATCAACAAGATGATTCTAAAATAAGTATAGAGATACAAAGGACCTTGAATATCCAAAACAGCTTTGAAAAAAAAAAAGAACTTAGCCACCTTTATTTCAAGATTTACTATAAAGCTACAATATTCAAGAGAGTATAGTATTGACTAAAGGACTGATACAGATGTCAGTGGAATTGTTAAAGTAATTAAACAAAGATTTGAGGCAGATTGAGGTAGCTCTAGGCAAACCAAAACCTAATCCAGAGTAAATTCCTGTAAGTGCCTCAAGGTTAAGAATTGAAACTAAAGAACAACCAATCACAAACAGCCAAATAAGGCGACTGCTTAAGTTATAGCATATCAAATAATTTCCTTGCTTTGCTTTCATGTATGCTCCACAAAAGGTTTTGGGCATAGCTCCTGCTTGCCGAGAGTGCCTATCCCCTTGGGTTGGTGCGGCCCCATTTGAATGGATGTTTGCTCACATAAACTCTTCCAAATTTTACTGTACTTTAGTTTATCTTATAACAGGTTAGAACTGAGAATAAAAAGGTAAGCTCACACATATATGGTCAACTGATTTTTGATAAAGGTGTCAAGTCAACTCAATGGACAAATAATATTCTTTTCAACAAATTATACTTGAACAATTGGACATTCATTTAAAAAAAAAAAGAACCTCAACCCATAAATCACACCATATTTAAAAATTAACTCAAAATGCACCATAGATAGAAATGTAAACCTACGCTATAAATCTTCTAAAAAATAGTAGAAAAATCTTTGTGAACATAGGTCAGGCAAAGCTTTCTTAGATATTATACCAAAAGCACAATCCATAAGGAAAAAATCAATAAACTATATTTCATAAATGTTTTTAGGGTTTTGCTTTTCAAACACTATTAAACAGATGAAAAGGCAAGCCTCAGCCTGAGAGGAAATATTTGCAATATACATATTTGTTATAGGACTAGTATCCAGAATGTATGAAGAATTCCCAAAAGTCACTAACAGGAAGGGGAATTTCTGTCTGAGGTGGCATGAAGAGGTTGGCAAATACTTTCCCTAAAAGACAAATATAAAACTGGACACATAAAAAACAAAATAAAAAAAATAACCTTTGCAGTGGTTCGGTGATTAGCCAAAGGCAAACAACAAATTGAGAATGATATATTCATGAAAAAAATGCTACAACTTTGAGCAATAACAGTAGAAATTTGCAATCTTTTCACCCGGGGCTGCACCCATTGCCCCCTAGCTTGATCATTGACAGTGATAGTGTTACCAGGGTGTGGATAGCATGAAAATCAGAAGTATATCCACAAAAGGGGATACACTTGAACTGAAGTAGGCAAAAACAAACCAGCATCACTGCTAATAAAAGTAGGCAACAAATTGGAAAATCTGCAGTTTTGCTAGCCTGGGTCAGAGAGCAGCACACCAGCAAGACACTTACTGGGGAGATCCTGGAATCCGGACAGCTATAGAAGGGCTAGGTCAGCTCTCCACACAAGCCTGGCTGGTGGGAAAGTAAGCACATTCACAGAGATCTACAAGAGCCCTAGCAGAAAGTGAAGACCAAGGCAGTCTTGAGAACTAGATGAACTTTGAATAAACTCCCCAATCCACACACAGATCAACTGGCAGAATGGAAATCCTATGGGTTCAAGGTGTTTGCACACATCCTCATATAAATGGAATCAGACACTATTTGTCCTTTTGCAACTGATTCATCTCACTTCATTTCTTTTAGAAAGCATAAAATTAAATAAAGCAATAATTACAACATTGTATCATCAAGTTCATAATGTATGTAAATTACATATAAAACTAGCAACATGCAAGAGGAGAGAAGCAATGGAGCTGTATTGGAGGAAGTCGCCATATTTAAGCAGAATTAAGTCAATATAAAAGTAGATAGTGATGAGTCAGACGGGCGCGGAGACGCTTCTGGAAGTAACATCGCGATGCCTGCCCAAGGAGAACCCCAAGTTCAGTTCAAACTTGTTTTGGTTGGTGATGGTGGTACTGGAAAAACTACATTCGTGAAGCGTCATCTGACTGGTGAATTTGAGAAGAAGTATGTAGCTACCTTGGGTGTTGAGGTCCATCCTCTTGTGTTCCATACCAACAGAGGACCTATTAAGTTCAATGTATGGGATACAGCTGGTCAGGAGAAATTTGGTGGACTGAGAGATGGCTATTATATACAAGCTCAGTGTGCCATTATAATGTTTGACGTAACATCAAGAGTTACTTACAAGAATGTGCCTAACTGGCATAGAGATCTGGTACGAGTGTGTGAGAACATCCCAATTGTGTTGTGTGGCAACAAAGTGGATATTAAGGACAGAAAGATTAAGGCAAGGTCAATTGTCTTCCACCGAAAGAAGAATCTTCAGTACTATGACATTTCTGCCAAAAGTAACTACAACTTTGAAAAGCCCTTCCTCTGGCTTGCTAGAAAATTGATTGGAGACCCTAACTTGGAGTTTGTCGCCATGCCTGCTCTTGCCCCGCCAGAGGTGGTCATGGACCCAGCCTTGGCAGCACAGTACGAGCACGATTTAGAGGTTGCTCAGACAACTGCTCTCCCGGATGAAGATGATGACCTGTGAGAAAGTGAAGCTGGGGCCCAGCGTCAGAAGTCTAGTTTTATAGGCAACTGTCCTGTGATGTCAGTGGTGCAGCGTGTTTGCCACTTTATTATATAGCTAAGCAGAACATGTGCTTAATCTTTGGATGCTGAAGGAGATGGATGGGCTTTGGAGTGAATGTGGCAGTTTAAAAAAAAAAAAAAACCTTCATTTTTTGGACCTGCATATTTAGGTGTTTTGGAACACAGTTGTTTCCTCCTTGAGTTTCAAATATAAGACTGCTATAGTCACATGACAATATTGAGAGGTGGAATCTTGTTTGTTACTGTCATTCCCATTCCTTTTCGTTTAGAATCAGAATAAAGTTGTATTTCAAATATCTAAAAAAAAAAAAAAAGTAGATAGTGATTAGTTAGGATCTTAATCCTTAAGAAAACTACAAGAAAATAACATTAAAAATGTAGTTAAGTTGAGGTCTATCCCGATGGGGCTTTTTCTATAAACCTACGTCGTTGGAAACGCCTCATAGAGTAACTATGTAGTTTCCTTTATTCATAGAACTACCTGTTAGATCTGTGGGAAAGAACTACAAGACATAGCTGCCAATTAAACTATGAAAAACCTAACAATTTTTTTTTATCTTAGGTATTGGCATATCCCAATGATCTGTCAAGTTTTAGGGTGTGACAACTTAGGAATTAATATGATTTGAACTTGATAAGCTTTTAGAGAACTAGACATCCCATCTCCTGACCCTAAACAGGATCCTATAGTGAACTGCTTGAGGAAATTGGATCTCTCTTTTTTTTTTTTTTTAATTTTTTAGAGGGGGAGTGGCTATATCTGACTCTATTTTATTTTATTTTATTTTTTTTTTATTAGTTGGAGGCTAATTACTTCACAACATTGCAGTGGGTTTTGTCATACATTGACATGAATCAGCCATGGATTTACACGTATTCCCCATCCCGATCCCCCCTCCCACCTCCCTCTCCACCCGATTCCTCTGGGTCTTCCCAGTGCACCAGGTCGGAGCACTTGTCTCATGCATCCCACCTGGGCTGGTGATCTGTTTCACCATAGATAATATACATGCTGTTCTTTCAAAACATCCCACCCTCACCTTCTCCCACAGAGTTCAAAAGTCTGTTCTGTATTTCTGTGTCTCTTTTTCTGTTTTGCATATAGGGTTATCATTACCATCTTTCTAAATTCCATATATATGTGTTAGTATGCTGTAATGTTCTTTATCTTTCTGGCTTACTTCACTCTGTATAAGGGGCTCCAGTTTCATCCATCTCATTAGGACTGATTCAAATGAATTCTTTTTAATGGCTGAGTAATATTCCATGGTATATATGTACCACAGCTTCCTTATCCATTCATCTGCTGATGGGCATCTAGGTTGCTTCCATGTCCTGGCTATCATAAACACTGCTGCGATGAACATTGGGGTGCACGTGTCTCTTTCAGATCTGGTTGAGGAAATTGGATCTTAAAGATTACAGGTGGCAAACTTTGAAGTGCACTCCACTGAAGATCAAAGAGGCCCAACTAAAACAGCTGTGGCATCACAGCTGTGGATTGAGCAGAACTTTTTGTAAGGGCTGCCTTGAAGATGACAACTTTGGAGGAACTATGGTGACTGGCAGTGGAAAGAATCAGGACGTGTGAAAATCCTTAAAAATTTATTGACTTAAATAACTTTGCCTATGTTATGAATAAAAAGAAACCTTTGTGCAAAAAGAAAAAATGTAGTTAAAACAATCAACAGAGGAATGATGAGAGTACATTAAAAATATTTGTTTAACATAAATAAAGGGAACAGAGGAACAAAAAGGACATAAGAAAATAAATAGCAAAATGGACTGACATAAATAAAATCTTATCAATACTTACATTAAACATTAATGGTCTAAACATTCCAGTAAAAAGATGTAGACTGTCAGAATATCTAATAAAGCAAGATCCAATTGTACACTGTCTACAAGAGGCACATTTAAAAATTTCTATTTATTTATTTTGGCTGTGCTGGATCTTTAGTTGCTGTGAATGGGGGCTGTTCTCTGGTTGTGGCACGCAGGCTTTCTCACTGCAGTGGACTCTCTTGTTGCAGAGTATGGGCTCCAGAGTGTGGCAGTAGTTGTGGCAAATGGTTTTAGTTGTCTTCTGGCATGTGGAATCTTCCTGGATCAGGGATCAAAACCATGTCCCCTGCATTGGCAGATGTATTCCTAACCACTGGACCACCAGGGAAGTCCAGGAGTCACATTACATTAAAAAAAATATAAATAAATTGAGTATAAAAGAATGGAAAAACATATATCATGTAAAAAGTATTATTAATGACATTAATATCAGGCAAAATTAGACTTTAAAACAAGAAACACTACTGCAAACAGAGAGATACTCCATAATGATAAAAGAATCAATGCATCAAGAAAATAAAACAATTATAAACAAATAAGCAGTTAATAACAGAGCCCCAATACTTGTGAACCAAAAACTGACAGAAATAAAAGGAGACATAGACAGTTCAACAACTATAGTAGGGGATTTCAATTCACCTCTTTTGGTAACTGATGAACAAATAATCAGAAAGTCAGTAAGGATACAGAAGATGTGAACAATGGTCTCAAGCAATTTGACCTAATTTTGATAGAAAATCCAAACCAATAGCAGTAGAATATACATTATTTCCAAGCAAACATGTAACATTCTCTAGTCTCTAAGACTCTATAAATTTTAGTCCAGGAAAGAAGACTTAAGAAACAACACAATTTTTACCAGAGATGTATTGCACCCACAGGCATTAATTTCTGCAAAAATCCCCCAGTCAATAATATGTTAAAAAGATTGAGGTTATACAAGGTATGTTCTTCATACACAACAGAATTAAATTAGAAATAAAAAAGAGCAGAAAATTGAGAAGCCTCCAAGTATTTGGAAATTAAAGAAGTTACTTCTTTTTTTAGAAACATTTTATGATTACTATTTATTTTTGGTCATGTTAGGTCTTTGTTGCTGTGCGTTGGTTTTCTCTAGTTGCAGCAAGCAGGGGCTACCCTTCGTTGTGGTGCACAGCCTTCTCACTGCAGTGACTTCTCTTGCTTCAGAGCGCAGGCTCTAGGTACATGGGCCTGGGCAGTTGTAGCCCTCAGGCTCGATAGTTTCAGCATGCAGGCTCAGTAGTAGTGGCACATGGGGTCAGTAGTTGTGGCACAAGGAATAAGTTGTTCTGAGGCATGTGGAAATTTCCCAGACCAGGGATTAAAACTGTGTCCTCTGTATTGGCAGGTGGATTCCTATCCACTGTAACAAAAGGGAAGTCCTAAACAAGACACTTCTTAAAAAAAAAAAAAAAAAAAGTGGAATAAATTGAATGAAAATTCAAACACAATATATCTATATTTACTGCATGTCATTGAATCAAAGTTAAAGAATAATTTATAGCTTTAAATGCTTAGGTTAGAATAGGAGAAAAATATTAATAATCTAAGTTTTTGCTTCAAAGAGATCAAAAAAGAAAAGCAATGTTATACAATGTATTAATAGAAAAAAGAATAAAAACTGTATGATCATTTCAATGACGTGGATAAGCCATCTGATAAAATCCAACACCCTTTCACGATGAAAACACTCAGAAAACTATGAATAGAAGGGAACTTCCTTAATCTGATAAACGGCATCTATGAAAAACCCATATTTAGTGGTAAAAGACTGAAAGCTCTCCCCCTAAGATCAGGAACAAGACAAAGATGTTCAATTTTACCATTTTATTCAAGCATTGTACTAGAGATAATAGCCAGGATAATTACAAAAGTAAAGGGTGGAGGGAGAGGAAGAGGATTCTTTTGGAAAGGAAGAAAGTAAAACTATTTCTATTTTCAGATAACATGATCTTATATATAGATAATCCTATGGAAGCCACAGAAAAACCTATTTAAAATAATAAATAAATTCAGAAAAATTTCTTTGAACAAAATACAAGTTAATTCAATAGCAATGACCAATCCAAAAGTGAAACTAAGAAAGCAATTCCATTTACAATAGCATAAAAAGAATAAATTACTTGCAAATAAATTTAAAGAAAAGTACAAGACTCACACACTGAAATCTATAAAACATCAGTGAAAGAAATTAAAGAAGACCTTTATATGTTTATGGAAAGATATCTCATGTTCATGGATTGGATGAGGACAATACTCTTAAGATGGCAATACTCCCCAAATTGGTCTACAGATTTAGTGGAATCAAAATCAAAATCCCAGCTGTGTTTTTTGCAGAAATTGAAAAGCTGGTTCTAAAACTCATATGGAAATGCAAGTGACTCAGAATAGTCAAAACAATCTTGAAAAATAAGAACAAATTTGGAGGAATCACACTTTCTGATATTAAAACACTTATAACAAAGCTACAGTAATCAGGACTGTTTAGTATGACATAAGAATAGACATATAGATCAGTGGATTAGAATTTAGAGTCCAGAAGTAAACTCTGACATTTATGGTCAACTGATTTTCAGCAAGGGTGCCTAGGCATTCAGTGTGGAAAAAATAATCTTTAAAAAAAATGATACTAGGATACTGGATAACTACATGTGAAAGAAAAAAGTTAACCCCTTCCTTATACATTACAAAAAAGTTAACTCCATATGGATTATATTCCTAGCATAAGAGTTTAAAATCTAAAACTTTTAGGAAAAAACATGGGCATAAACCTTCATGATCTTGGATTAGGCAAAGCCTTCTAAGACGCAACAGCAAAAGGATAAGCAACAAAAGAAACAAGTAAATTGTACTTCATCAAATTTTAAAACTTTGGGGTTCAAAGGATACTGTCAAGTAAGTGAAATAATAACTGAGAGAAATTTTTTGCAAATCATGTATCTGCTAAGGCACATGTATCCAGAATACATAAAGAGCTCTTACAATTCAACAATAGGAAGACAAACAATCCAATTAAAAATTTGGCAAAACGTTGAAGAGATATTTCATCAAAGAAATAAACCATGTACTTAATACACAATCAAGCATTTCTACTCCTAGTTATCTACCCAAGTGAAATGAAAACGTATGTTTACCACACAAAAACTTGTTTATGGGGTGTTTCCTGGTGATCCAGTGGTTAAGATTCCATGCTTCCAATGTAGGGGATGTGGATTTGAGCCCTAGTTAAGAAACTAAGGTCCTGCCTGCTGCATGGTGTGGCAAAAAACAATAACAACAAAAACTTTTTTATGAACATTCATGGCAACATTATTCATAATAATCTAAAACTGGTAAAAATCCAAATGCTCATCAACTGGTAGATGAATAAACAACATGTGATATAGCCTTATAATGCATTCAGTTCAGTTCAGATCAGTCGCTCAGTCATGTCTGACTCTGCGACACCATGAACCGCAGCACGCCAGGCCTCCCTGTCCATCACCAACTCCCAGAGTTTACCCAAACTCATGTCCATTGAGTCGGTGATGCCATCCAATCATCTCATCCTCTGTCGTCCCCTTCTCCTCCTGCCCCCAATCCCTCCCAGCATCAGGGTCTTTTCAAACGAGTCAGCTCTTCACATCAGGTAGCCAAAGTATTGGAGTTTCAGCTTCAACATCAGTCCTTCCAATGAACACCCAGGACTGATCTCCTTTAGGATGGACTGGTTGGATCTCCTTGCAGTCCAAGGGACTCTCAAGAGTCTTCTCCAACACCACAGGTCAAAAGCATCAATTCTTTGGTGCTCAGTTTTCTTTATAGTCCAACTCTCACATCCATACATGACTACTGGAAAAACCATAGCCTTGACTAGACGGACCTTTGTTGGCAAAGTAATGTCTCTGCTTTTTAATATGCTGTCTAGGTTGGTCATAACTTTGCTTCCAAGGAGTAAGCATCTTTGAATTTCATGGCTGCAATCACCATCCGCGGTGATTTTGGAGCCCAGAAAAATAAAGTCAGCCACTGTTTCCACTTTTTCCCCATTTATTTGCCATGAAGTGATGGGACAGGATGCCATGATCTTAGTTTTCTGAATGTTGAGCTTTAAGCCAACTTTTTCACTCTCCTCTTTCACTTTCATCAAGAGGCTCTTTAGTTCTTCTTAACTTTCTGCCGTAAGGGTGGTCATCTGTATATCTAAGGTTATTGATATATCTCCCAGCAATCTTGATTCCAGCTTGTGCTTCCTCCAGCCCAGCATTTCTCATGATGTACTCTGCATATAAGTTAAATAAGCAGGGTGACAATATACAGCCTTGCTGCTGCTAAGTTGCTTCAGTCATGTCTGACTCTGTGCAACCCCATAGACCGGAGCCCACCAGGCTCCCCCGTCCCTGGGATTCTCCAGGCAAGAATACTGGAGTGGGTTGCCATTTCCTCCTCCAATGCATGAAATTGAAAAGTGAAAGTGAAGTTGCTCAGTTGTGTCCAACTCGTAGCGACCCCATGGGCTACAGCCTACCAGGCTCCTCCGTCCATGGGATTTTCCAGGCAAGAGTCCTGGAGTGGGGTGCCATTGCCTTCTCGATAAACAGCCTTGATGTACTCCTTTTCCTATTTGGAACCAGTCTGTTGGTCCATGTCCAGTTCTAACTGTTGCTTCTTGACCTGCATATAGGTTTCTCAAGAGACAGGTCAGGTGGTCTGGTATTCCCATCTCTTGAAGAATTTTCCACAATTTATTGTGATCCACACAGTTAAAGGCTTTGGCATAGTCAATAAAGCAGAAATAGATGTTTTTCTGAAACTCTCTTGCTTTTTCGATGATCCAGCAGATGTTGGCAATTTGATCTCTGGTTCCTCTGCCTTTTCTAAAACCAGCTGGAACATCTGGAAGTTCATGGTTCATGTATTACTGAAGCCCAGCCTGGAGAATTTTGAGCATTACTTTACTAGCGTATGAGATGAGTGCAATTGTGTGGTAGTTTGAGCATTCTTTGGCATTGCCTTTCTTTGGGACTGGAATGAAAACTGACCTTTTCCAGTCTTGTGGCCACTGCTGAGTTTTCCAAATGTGCTGGCATGTTGAGTGCAGCACTTTCATAACATCCTCTTTTAGGATTTGAAATAGCTCAACTGGAATTCCATCACCTTTATTCGTAGTGATGCTTCCTAAGGCCCACTTGACTTCACATTCCAGGATGTCTGGCTCTAGGTGAGTATGAGTGATCACACCATCGTGATTATCTGGGTCGTGAAGATCCTTTTTGTATAGTTCTTCTGTGTATTCTTGCCACCTCTTTTTAATATCTTCTGCTTCTGTTAGGTTCATACTGTTTCTGTCCTTTATTGAGCCCATCTTTGCATGAAATGTTCCCTTGGTATCTCTAATTTTCTTGAAGAGATCTCTAGTCTTTCCCATTCTATTGTTTTCCTCTATTTCTTTGCATTGATCACTGAGGAAGGCTTTCTTATCTCGCCTTGCTATTCTTTGGAACTCTGTATTCAAATGGATTACTATATATAATGCATTAATGCATTACTATGTATCAACAGAAAATAAACAAACTATTGGTAAATGCTATAACATTAAAGAATCTCAAATACATTATGCTAAATGGAGAAAAACAGAAACAAAATATTACTTACATATTGATCATTTCATTTGTGCAAAATTCAAATAATGCAACTCTATAAAGATATAAAACAGATCACCAGTTGTCTTGGGGTGGGAGCAGAGACTGAGGACAAATGGGCACAAGGGAATTTTTGAAGTGATGAAAAATTTCTAAAACTATATGGTAGTGATAGTAGTACAGGTTTATTTTCTTTCTTTTCTTCTTCTTCTTCTTTTTTTTTGGTTGTACAAGTTAAAATGAGTGAGTTTGATGGCATGTAAATGAAAAATTCTTAATTAAAAGCCCCAAATCACACAATTTTAAAAATGTGGAAAATATTTTAATAGAAACCTCATCAAAGAAGATATGTCGATGACAATAAGCACAGTTTAAATGCTCAATATCATCATTAAGAATATGAAAATTTAAAACTACAATGCGATGTCATTACATACCTGTTGGAATAGCTAAAAGGAAAATGGAGAGAGTGAAGAGTACTTGGAATTTTTATATGTTACTGGGTGAAACTGTAAAACAGTGCGGGCATTTCGTCGGCTGCACTTGGTGCAGCACTTGGAACATAATTTGGCAGTTTCTCGTAAGGTAAAACATATACTTGCCCTATGCCCCAGCAATCTGACTCCTATTTACTCATGAGAAGTGAAAATATACATCTACTCCTTAAAATCTGTATACTAATATTTATACCAGAGTTGAAAAGAAAGTTGAGAATTTGGGAAGTTGAAGGTGGCTGGAATATGCAGAGTACTGGAATAAGAAACCTTTACAAAAAAAAAAGAAAGAAACCTTTACAGAGAAGGAGAGCTCCCATAATCTGTAGTCTTCAACTAAGTACTAAATAGCACACTACATTGGGATGCTACCAAAGCAAAGGACAAGAGGAATAATAACCAGAACCAACAAAACTGGGAATAGTTCATGTTCTCAACAGCTGGGTGCAAGGATCTCTTGACAAAGTAGACATCAGAGAGATGTCTCAGAAGAGTATTGCCAAATAAATCCTAGAATAAAGACTACTCTGGATCCACCAGAAAAAAAAAAAAAAAGAAATCACAAGCAAGTCTCAAAGGAGTCACATTGTTACCAAATAACTATCTGCATGTAAGATCAAAATCAAAGAAATACAAAAAAACTCCAAAACACAGTTTTAAATGACAATATCTGGCACCCAATAAAAAAGCATCAGGTATAGAGGAAGATTCTAAGACAATATCAAAATAGGAAGCACCAGGAATCTGTCTCCCCACCTAGAGTTGCACCAGCAAATTCTGTCTGATGTATCTATTTTGGAAATCTGGAATCTGCTGAAGGCTTTCAGCTTCCAGGGGAGGACTTGGATGGTGAGCTGTGGCTAATTTCAGCCAATTTTAGCTCTTAGCACAGTAGCAGCTACCCACCTTCCACCCCACAGCCACATGGCAGGCAGCTGTGCACATATTCCTGCAATAGCTTGCATGCAGTATGTAGAAGCAAATATCAGGAATCCTGTCCTCCAAATATCAGGGATCTCTTCTGTGTTGGCTGATTGCTGTTTCTGATTACAGAGGTAGAGACAAAGAGGTTGGCAGCCATTGTTGTTGCATCTCTCCTATTGTTACGAGCTTCTCCTTCTCTAGCTGAAGTGACATCCATAAGATTTAAAGGTATGGCATCTTTTTATCCACCCTTCATTTTTATCTTTTTTTCCTCTCAAGAACCAGACATTAAAGACTAGGATATTAAAAAACATATGTATATACAAGGAAAATTAGAAAATGACCATGCATGCCCAAGGAGTCTCAGAAAAGATATGAGAAGACATTGAATTTATACCTCAGACTGATCCTCAGCACAAAGACAGCCTACAACAATTAAAATAAATAAAACAAAAACCCCAGTAAACTCTTGGAAAAGGGGATAATCTGATTTCCAGAATTATCATATTAATTGATTCAAATATCCAGTGTTCATAAAAAATGACAAGGCATACAAAGAAACAGTAAGTATGGGTGACTCAAAGGAAAAAAAAAATCAATGGAAACTATCTCTGAAAAAGATATAATGGCAGATATACTACACAAAGACTTCAAAACAATTGTCTTAAAGATGCTCAAAGAACTAAAGGAAAATGTGATGAAGTCAAGAAAATGATGTGTGAACAAAACGGAAATATCAATAGATAGAAAACTCAAAAAGGAACAAAAAAAAAAATTCTGGAGCTATAAAATACAATAACTGAAATGAAAAACTCACTATAGGGATTCAAAGGAAGATTTGAGCAGGAGGAAGAAAGAGTTAGCCAACTTGAAGATAGGACAATGAAAATTATTGAGTCTAAGGAGAAGAAAGAAAAGAGATTGAAGAAAAGTAAACAGATCCCAAGAGACCTAGGGGACACCATCAAGAGGATCAAAATAAGCACTGTGGCAGTCCCAGTAGATGTGAGAGAGAAAGGGGCAGAAAGAATTTGAAGACATAATAACTGGAAACTTCACAAATTTGATGAATGACATAAATATGAACATCCAGGAAGCTCAACAAACGCCAATAAAATGAACTCAAAGAGAATCACATCAAGAGTCATGATTAAACTATAAAAAGCCAGGCAAAGAGAATCTTAAGAGCAGCAAGAGAGAAGCAAATCATCACACACAAAGGAGCCTTAATAAGATAATTGTCAGATTTCTGATAATTTTTGAGCCATAAGACAGTAGGCCCATACATTTGAAGTACTAAAAGAAAAAAATGTCAACCAAAAGTCCTATATCCACCAACACTGTTCTCTAAAAGTGAGGGAGAAATCTAGAAATTCCCAGATAGTTGAAAATTGAAGGACTTTTTGACCAATAGACCTGCCCTGCAAGGAAGGGATAGTTGGGGAGTTTGGGATGGGCATGTACACATGGCTATGTTTAAAATGGATAGCCAACAAGGACCTACTGTATAGCACATGGAACTCTGCTCAGTGTTATATGGTAGCCTGGGTGGGAGAGAATGGATACATGTGTTTGTATGGCTGGGTCCTTTTGCTGCTCATCTATATCTGTCACACTGTTAATGTCACATTAACTCTGGTTAATAATGTCACGTGGTGACACATGGTGACACAGTGGTTAATAATGTCACATTATTAATCGGCTATCCTCCAATACAAAATAAAAAGTTTAAAAATAGATTAAAAAAAAAAAAAGAAAGACATGCTCAAGAGAGTCCTGCAAGTTGAAAAGAGGATACTAGGCAGTAACTTAAAGTCATAGAGAGAAATAAAGATAGCAACAAATGTAAATACATGGCAATTATAAATGTTAGTTTTGTTGTTAACAGTGGTTTGTAATTGTGCTTCTTGTTTTCTACATGATTTCAGGGACTAAAACATTTAAAGAAAAAATCAATTGTTACTACAAACGCTAATATTAAGGTAAATATTCTAATTCAAATCAGAGTATCTTAACTTTAAAATGTTAAATGTAATCCCCATTGTAACCACAAAAAATAGCTATAAATATATACAAAAGGAAATGAGAAAGGAATTCAAATATTTTACTACCAAAAAAGGAACTAAACACAAAAGACAAGAATGCAGAAAATAAGAAGCAAAAAGGCTATAAGGCATATAGAAAACAAATAGCACAATGACAAATAATTCACTCTTATATGTAGTTACATTAATACAAACACTCCAATCAAAGACATAGATTGGAAGAATGGATAAAAATATATGATCCAACCATATGCTGTCTACAAGAGATTCACTTGAGATCCAAAGACATAAACAGGTTAAAACTGAAAGGATGGAAAAAGATTTTTCATGCAAATTGTAACCAAAAGAGAGCAAGAGTGACAACACTAATATCATACAAAATAGACTTTAAATGATATCATACAAAATAGACTTTAAATGAAAAAAATTATAAGAGACAATGAAGGATGTTATGCATTAACAAAAGATTCAATACAGCAAGAATATGTAACCGTTATAAACATTTGTACACCTAATGACAGACCATCAAAATATATGAAACAAAAATGACAGAATTGAAGGGAGAAATAGGTATTTTTACAGTAGTAGTTGGAGGCTTTAATATCTCTTTCACCATAATGGACAGAATAACCAGACAGAACATAAGTAAAGAAATAAAGGATTAAACAACACAATAAACCAACACACATATACAAAACACTCTACCTAACAGCAGAATATACATTCTCCTCAAAAGCACATGGGACATTTTTCAGTGTAGACTATATATTAGGCCACAAATTAAGTCTCAATAGATTTTAAAAAATAGATATCATATGAAGTATCTTCTCTGCTCAAAAGAGGATGAAGTTAGAATTCAAAAAAAGGAAAGTTCACAAATTGTGGAGATTAAAAAAACATATTTTTAAACAACAAATGGATCAAAGAAGAAATCACAAAGGAAATTAGAAAATACTTAAAGGGACTTCCCTGGTGGTCCAATAGTTAAGAGTTCACCTGCTAATGCAGGGGACATGGGTTCAGTCCTTGGTCTGAGATTTAGGATTCCACATGCCACGGGGCAACTGAGTCTGTACTCTAGAGCCCATGAATTGAAACTACTGAAACCCGTGTGCCCTAGAGCCTGTGCTCTGCAACAGGAGAAGCCACCGCTATGAGAAACTTACCCACTGCAACTAGAGAGTAGCCCTTGCTTGCTGCAACTAGAGAAAATCCCCTTGCAGCAACAAAGATTCCGTGCACTGCAACAAAGACCCAGTAAAACCACAAATAAATAAATAAAAAGAGAAAATACTTAGAGATAAATGAAAATACAAAAACATAGGATGCAGCAAAAGTAGAGCTAAGGGGGAGTTTATAAATGCTTATATTAAAAAAACAAAACAGAAAAGAGCTCAAAACAACCTAACTTTATAACATAAGGAACTAAAAAAGAAGAACAAACTAAATGCAAAGCTAGCAGAAGGAAGGAAATAATAAAGATTAAGCAGCAATAAGCAAAGTACAGAACAGAAAAATAACAGAAAAGCAATGAAACCAAAAGTTGGCTCTTTGAAAAAAATCAACAAAATTGTCAAACTTTTAGCTAGATGGATTAAGGAAAAAATAGAGGAGATTCAAATGACTAAAATCAGTACAGTAAAAAGATTACTACGAATTCTATGGGGAGGGGAAAGGATTATAAAATAGTACTATTACAATTGTACATCAATAAATTGGAAAGCCTAGATAAAAATTTCCTAGAAACACAAAACCTACCAAGATTAAAGCATGAAGAAATAGAAAATCTGAATAGATCCATAACTAGTAAGGGGATTGAATTAGAAATCCAAAATCTGCAAACTAAGTAAAACCCTGAACCTGATGGATTCACTGGTAAATTCCACCAAAGATTTTAGAATATGTGCTGCTGAAGTGAGCACTCCATCAAAGATTTAAAGAATTAGTACCAATCCTTCAAATCTTTCCAAAGAAGTAAACAGGAGGGACGCTTTGTAACTCATCCTATGAGATCAGGATAACCCTGATACCAAAGACAAAGATACTATTAGAAAAGAAAACTACAGATCAACATCCCTATAAACATTCTGCAAAAAGTCCTCAGGAAAATACTAGCAAACAGAATTCAGCAGCATATTAAAAAGATTATATATCATAGACAAGTGAAATTTATTTCTGGAATGCAAGGATGGTCCAACATAGCAAAATCAATGAATGTAATATTCCACATTAACAGAATGAAGGGGGGGAAAAAAAACACATGGTCATCTCAATTGATGCAGAAAAGAATTTGAAAAAAATCCAACTCATTTATAATGAAACAAACTAAGAAAACTACCTCAACTTAATAAAAGTCATATATGAAAAATACACAGTAAACATCATACTCAATTGTGAAAGACTGAACTCTTTTCCTCTAAGATCAGGAATACAGCAAGGATTTCTGCTTTTATCACTTCTATTCAACATGGCAGTGAAAGTTCTAACCAGAGCAATTAGATGAGAAAAAGAAATAAAAGCATCCAAACTGAAAAGGAAGAAGTAAAATTTCCTGTTTGCAGATAATATGATGTTTGAGAGGCCTAATTTTGTTGAGATTTAACAACAACAAAAAATCCTGATAGACCCAACAAATTGATTCAATAAGTAGCAGGATACAAATCAACACACAAAAATCAGTTGCATTTTTATACACAAACAATGACCAATCTGAAAAAGAAGTTATAAAAATAATTCCATTTACAATTGCTCCAAAAAATAAAATACTTTGGAATTTACTTAACCAAGGAGGAGAAAGATTTGTACAATGAAAACTACAAAACACTGAGGAAATAAAGATATAAATAAATGTAAATACATCTCATACTCATTGATCAGATGACTTTATGTTGTTAAAATGTCAATATTACCTAAAACAACCTACAGATTCAATGCAATTCCTATCAAAAATCCCAATGACTTCTTCGTGAAAATAGGAAAAAATTCTAAAATTCATATGCAATCTCAAAAAACCCTGAATGCCCAAAACAATCTTGAAAAACAAAACTAGAGGACTCACACTTCCTGGTTTCAAAAACTTAAAGCTACAGTCATCAAAACATGTGGTATTGGCATAAAGATAGACCTGAAGACCAATGGAATAGGATAGAGACCTCAGAAACAAACTCTGATATATATGATCAAATGATTTTTTATAAAGGTGCCAAGACCATTCAGTGAAGTAAAGTACAGCCTTTTCAACAAATGGTGCTGAGAAAATTGGATAGCCACATGCAAAAGAATGAAGGTGAATTCTTAACACCATATGTAAAAACTCACTCAAAATGGATGAAGGACCCAAATATAACACCTGAAACAATAAAACTCTTGGAAGAAAGCATAGGACCAAACCTTCACAACACTGGATTTGGTGATGATTTCTTGGCTATGACACTGAAGGTACAGATAACAAAAGAAAAAAAAATAGACAAATTAGACTTCATGAATATTTTTAAAGACGCATCTCTTATCTCTCCTGCATTGGCAGGCAGATTCTTAACCGCTGCGCCACTTGGGAAGCCCTAAAGCAACAGGAGGGAATTATAAACAGGCAGGCCACCCTCAGGGCATTTTCTCAACCTCAGAGGATGCAGAGTATGCAGGTTGCCCACCCTTCAGCTTGCAGACAAGCAGACCTTCCTGTGCAATGTCATTTGGCCGGAATCCCTATCTGTGCATCACTGTGGGAGCCCTGGAGAGGGTTCTGATGCACCGCAGCGGCCCAGTTCTGTTGGTTTCACCTCAGTGTGGCTCTCTTCCTGGCAGTCCTCTGTGGTCCATCGCCACTTTCAGGGTGAGGGCATTAAAGCCTCCTCCAGGTCTGGCTCCAGCCCAGATACAGCATCTCTCTCCCAGCCCATCCCTTCTACGTTCTGGCAGCATATAGTCTCTTGGCGCCAGACACCTCGCCTTTCCTCGTGTGATCCCCTCCACCAGCCCCAAGGCCCAGACTGGACCCTAGCGGTCAGATTCTGTGGCACAGTACCTACCCGTCCTAAGTATTTAGTGAGTGGACAAGGGAAGAGGGAGAAATGTGTTTACAATGGTATTAGATAAACAGCTTCTCTTCTGAACTCTTGTTGGGAGAGTAGGATTTGATGAGCATGTGTGGGATCCTAAGAGTTCTTTTTCTGTTGGTGATGGTCCCTTCCGAGAAATCTTGATTCCTCTCTGCCTTTTTCTTCTACAGGCCTGCCATTTCCTCTCTCACTAAATTGTTGCCTCTGTCCCACTCCTTGCCTTCCTTTCTTCTTCCCTTCTTTCCTTTCCTGCTTTTTCTACTTCTCCTACACCTTAGTTCAGGTTCTTTGTGCTCAGCTTCTAACAGGTTGCTCCATCCCCTCCACCTTACATGCTATATTGCTGATGACCACTTAAAAAATATCACAACTAATGATGTCTGCAGAAGCGTCTTGCTCTGACTATGCAATGGAATTTTTTGAAGCTTTCCAGCCTTACCTCTGTTCTTCTCAGCCTGGTGTCTTCCAGTCTCCCCAGGAGCCAGGCTCTTTCTCTCTGCTTCTCATCATTACTAAATTGTCCTTCCTGACATACACAGAAGTCTTCTATGCAGCCCATTGTGCTTGTAGTCCTACAGGGTAGACCCCAAGGTTCCCCAGTTTTGTGATTTTTTTTTATTGTGGTAAAATACCCATAATATAACATCTATCATTTTAACCATGTTTAGGTCCACAGGTCAGTGATGTTAAGTACACATTGTTGTGTAACCATCACCAACTTTCATCCCCATAACTCTTTTCATCTTGTAAAACTGAAACTCCAGACCCTTTAAATAATAACTCCTCATTCTTTCCTAGCCCCAGCCCCTGGTTAACTACCATTTCACCTTCCATCTCTATGAATTCACTTCCCCTAAGTACCTCATCTAAGTGGAATCATACAGTATTTATCTTTTTTGTGGTTGGCTTATTTCACTTAGTGTAATATCCCTGAGGTTTATCTATGTTATAGCATATTGCAGAATTTCCTTCCTTTTTAAGGCTGAGTAATATTCCATTGTGTGCATATACCACATTTTGGTCATCTATTCATTCGTCAATGCAGACCTGGTTTGCTTCTGTGTTTCAGCTCTAGTGAATAAAGCTGCTATGAACATGTGTGTACAAATATGGTTCTGATACCCTACTTTCAGTTATTTTGGGTATATACCCAGAAGTCAGATTTCTGGGTCATATGCTTACCTGGTGACTCAGACAGTAAAGAATCTGCCTGCAGTGCAGGAGACCCAGGTTCAATCCCTGGGTAGGGAAGATCCCCTCGAGAGGGAATGGCAACCCACTCCAGTATTCTTGCCTGCAGAGTCACATGGACAGAGGCGCCTGGAGGGTTACAGTCCGTGGGGTCGCAAAGAGTCAGACACCACTGAGCAAGTGCACACACACACATACGTTGCTCTGAGGCTGGCTGCTTCTCCGGGGTGACACTGTTTCCTACCTTCTGCTAATCGGCCGATGAGACACACCTAGGAGGGGGATGAGCTCTGTGGTTTCAATTCACACACACATGTGTCTGCTCTTGATGGTAGGTACCTCAGACCACTTGCCACAAAGGCCCTCTCTGTGACAATTGATAAAATGATAGAGACCATCTTGCCAAAAGACCCCACTCTCTTTCCTGCTTAGGCAACATTCTATTTAGGTCAATGGTCTGTGCCCCTACTATCTCACTTCTCCTCCTCATACCCTCTCTGAAATAGCGTACTTTGGTCATCTTGCTAGTTCCTTGCCAGCAAGTTAGTAAATTTGACATATTCTCAAGAAAAAAGAAATCAACAGGTACATGAAGAAGTATGAAAATATTACCCATAATGATAAGAAAAATAAGTCAATAGAGACAGACTAAAATATGACAGAGACAATAGAATTAGAAGACAAGAACATTAAAACTAAAACAGCAATTTTAAATATATCCCATATCCTTAAAAAAAAGTAGACAAAGCCTGAGCATAAAAAGAGACCCAAAAAGTAGTTCTAAAATGCAAATTTAAATACTAGATAAGAAAAATATTATATTGATGTTGTTATTCAGTCACTAAGTCATGTCTGACTCTTTGCAACTCCATGGACTATGGCATGCCAGGCTTCCACATCATTCACGATTTCCCAGAGTTAGCTCAAACTATGAGACATACTGTGTAGAGCCATCCAAGACGGTAGGTGAACTCATGGTGGAGAGTTCTGACAAAATGTGGTCCATTGGAGAAGGGAATGACAAACCATTTCAGAATTCTTGCCTTGAGAACCCCATGAATAGTATGAAAAGGCAAAACGATATGACACTGAAAGATGAAGTCACCAGGTCGGTAGGTGCCCAATATGCTACTGGAGAAGAGCAGAGAAATAGCTCCAGAAGGAATGAAGAGGCTGAGCTAAAGCGGAAACACCACCCAGCTGTGGATGTGTCTGGTGGTGAAAGTAAAGTCCGATGCTGTAAAGAACAATATTGCATAGGAACCTGGAATGCTAGGTCCATGAATCAAGGTAAATTGGAGGTGGTCAAACAGGAGATGGCAAGAGACATTTTAGGAATCATAAAATGGATGGGAATAGGCAAATTTAATTCAGATTATCATTATATCTACTACTGTGGGCAAGAATCCCTTAGAAGAAATGGAGTAACCCTCATAGCAAAAGAATCTGAAATGCAGTATTTGGGTGCAGTCTCCAAAAGACAAAATAATCTATTCGTTTCCAAGGCAAACTATTCAATATCACAGTAATCCAAGTCTATGCCCCAACCACTAATGCCAAAGAAGTTGAACGTTGAACAGTTCTATGATACCTATAAAACCTAGAACTAACACCAAAAAAAGATGTCCTTTTCATCATAGGGGACTAGAATGCAAAATAGGAAGTCAAGAGATACCCGAAGTAACAGGCTAGTTTGGCCTTGGAATACAAAGTGAAGCAGGGAAAAGGCTAACAGAGTTTGCCAAGAGAATGTACTGGTCATAGTAAACACCCTCTTCCAACAGCACAAGAGATGATTCTACACATGGACATCACCAGATAGTCAATACTGAATTCAGATTGATTATATTCTTTGCACCCAAAGATGGAGAAGCTCTATACAGTCAGCAAAAACAAGACTGGGAGCTGACTGTGGCTCAGATCTTGAACTCCTTATTGCAGAATTTAGACTTAACTTGAAGAAAGTTGGGAAGACCACTATGCCATTCAGGTGTGACCTAAATCAAATCCCTTATGAATATGTGTAGAAGTGACAAATAGATTCAAGGGATTAGATCTGATTGATAGAGTGCCTGAAGAACTGTGGAGGGAGATTCATAACATTGTATAGGAGGCAGTAATCAAAACCATCTCCAAGAAAAAGAAATGCAAAAAGGCAAAATGATTGTCTGAGGAGGCCTTACAAATAGCTGAGAAAAGAAGAGAAGTGAAAGGCAAAGGAGAAAAGTAAAGATATACCCGTCTAAATGCAGAGTTCCAAAGAGTAGCAAGGAGAGAAAAGAAAGCCTTCTGAAACGAACAGTGCAAAAAATAGAGGAAAACAATAGAATGGGAAAGACTAGAGACATCTTCAAGAAAATTAGAGATACCAAGGGAACATTTCATGCAAAGATGGGCACAATAAAGGACAGAAATGGTATGGACCTAACAGAAGCAGAAGATGTTAAGAAGAGGTGGTAAGATTACACAGAAGAACTATACAAAAAAAGACCTTAATGACCTGGATAACCATGATTGTATGATCACTCACCTAGAGTCACACATGGGAGTATGAACTCAAGTGGGCCTTAGGAAGCATCACTACAAAACAAAATTAGTGCAGGTGATGGAATTCCAGCTAAATTATTTAATATCCTAAAAGATGCTGCTGCTAAAGTGTTGCACTCAATATGCCAGCAATTTTAGAAAACTCAGCAGTGGCCACGGGACTAGAAAAGGTCACTTATCATTCCAATCCCAAGGAAGGGAAATTTTAATGAATGTTCATACTATAGCACAATTGCTCTCATTTCATATGCTAGCAAGTTAATGCTCAAAATCCTTCAAGTTACACTTCAACAGTATGTGAACCAAGAACTTCCAGATGTTCAAGCTGGATTTAGAAAAGGGAGAGGAACCAGAGATCAAATTGCCAACATCCATTGGACCATACAAAAAGCAAGAGAGTTCCAGAAAAACATCTATTTCTGCTTCATTGACTATGCTAAAGCCTCTGACTGTGTGGATCACAACAAACTGTGGAAAATTCTTCAAGAGATGGGAATACCAGACAATCTTACCTGCCTCCTGAGAAACCTGTTTGCAAGTCAAGAAGTAACAGTTAGAACCGTACATGAAACAACAGACTGGCTCCAAATTGGGAAAGGAGTATATCAAGGCTGTATATAGTCACCCTACTTATTTAACTTATATGCAGAGTATATCATACGGGATAGCGGGCTGGATGAAGCACAAGCTGGAATCAAGATGGCCAGAAGAAATATAAAAAACCTCAGATATGCAGATGATATCACCCTTATGGCAGAAAGCAAAAAGGAACTAAAGAGCCTCTTGATGAAAATGAAAGAGAAGAGTAAAAATGCCAGCTTGAAACTCAACATTCAAAAAATAAAGATCATGGCATCCAGTCCCATCAATTCATGGCAAATAGATGAGGAAGCAATGGAAACAGTGGCAGACTTTATTTTGGGGGGCTACAAATTCACTGCAGATGGTGACTGCAGCCATGAAATCAAAAGATGCTTGCTCCTTGGAAGAAAAGCTGTGAAAACCTAGACAGCATATTAAAAAGCAGAGACATTACTCACTGAAAAAGGTCTGTATAGCCAAAGCTATGGTTTTTCCAGTAGTCATGTATAGATGTGAGAGTTGAACCATAAAGAAGGCTTGATTGCTGAAGAATTGATGTTTTTGAACTGTGGTGTTGGAGAAGACTCTTGAGAGTCCCTCAGACAGCAAGGAGATCAAACCAGTCAATCCTAAAGGAAATCATCCCTGAATATCCATTGGAATGACTGATGCTGAAGCTCAAGTTTCAGTCCTTTAGCCACCTAATGCAAAGAACTGACTCATTGGGAAAGACCCTGGTACTGGGAAAGACTGAAGGCAAGAGGAGAAAGGGGCGACAGAGGAAGAGATGGTTGGTTGGCATCACCGACTCAATGAACATGAATTTGAGCAAACTCTGGGAGACAGTGTAGGACAGGGAATGGTGGCATGCTGCAGTCCATGGGGCTGCAGAGAATCAGACATGACTGAGCAACAGAACAATAGCTCAAACCCATGTCCATCGCGTTGGTGATGCCATCCAACCATCACATCCTCTTTGCCCCCTTCTCCTCCTGCCTTCAATCTTTCCCAGCATCTGGGTCTTTTCCAATGAGTTGGCTCTTCCCATCAGGTGGCCAAAGTAGTGGAGCTTCAGCTTCAGCATCAGTCCTTCCAATGAATATTCAGGGCTGATTTCCTGTAGGATGGACTGATTTGATCTCCTTGCCGACCAATGGACTATCAAGAGTCATCTCCTGGACCACCATTTGAAAGCATCAATTCTTTGGTGCTCAGCCTTCTTTGTGGTCCAGCTCCAAGTCACATTTGTATATGACTATGGGAAAAACCATAGCTTTGAGAGAGAGACAAACATTTGAAGAATCCAAATTTGATGAAAATTACCAATAGCTATAAAAACACTCAATGAACCCCAAATAGAAGAAATATGAAGGAAACCACACTAAGTTACATCAATAATTGCTTAAAATCAGTGATCTTCAAAATGCACTATTTACAAAATGAAAAGTCAATTGACAGCCTGGGAAAATGTATCAATTCGGTTTCCAATAAAAATGTCTAACGAATTTATAAACATCAGCAATAAAGTCAGAAAATACAATTAAAGATTTAAAATAGCAATGAAAAAGATAAGGTCATTGAAAATAAATCTAACAAAAGAGGTGCAAAATATTTATGTAGAAAACTAAGGGACCTTATTAAAAGGCAATAAGAAAACCAAATGGAGCAACACTATGTTCATGGATAGAAAGTTTCAATACTGTAAAGTTGTACAGTATTGTGCAAATTGATGTACAGTTTTATTACTTTTCCAACCAAGTCCTAATGGAATTTTTTACATAAAGTCAAAAAAGATTAGTAGCCAGATCCTATAAATCAATTAGAAAAACAAATGATTCAAAAGAAAAAGTTTAAAAAACACAAACAAGCATCTCACGGAAAACACAAATGGCCTGTGAAATTTATGAAAATACACTTGGCCTTGTTAGTAGAAAAGGAAATGCAAATAAAACCACAAATCACCATTTCATGCCCACTGGTTTGGAAACATTTTTAAAGACTGACAAAATATTGGCAAAATGTAACTAGTACACTGCTGTGGGACTAGAAATCAGTACACTCACTTTGAAGAAGAATTTTACATTATTTGTGAAGGTGAACATTCACATACCCTTTGACCCAGCAAGTCCACTCCTGGAGACATGAACAGAATATTCCCAGAAGCACTGTTTAAAATAGCAATAAAAATGGCAACAACCCAAATGTCCTTTACAGTAGAATGAATAAAAACTTGTGGTTCAGTCACACCATAGAATATTGAAATGAAACAGAAAACTACAGTTCTGTGCAACATGGATTGTATTTTCTAAGGATGACCATCACAATATATCCTGTCCTACATGTTCTCTCCTTCTTAGATGCCAATGACATGAATAGTAGATCTTTTTTTATAGTCCCCTGGGTCTCTGGGGTTCTTTTCACTTTTTTTTTTTTCCAGTTTATTTTCTCTCTGTTGTCCAGATTGGGCAGCTTCGTGGATTCTTTCTTCTGTCCCCTTGCATTTTGCTACTGAGCACATCTACCAAGTTTTTTAATTTGGTTAGTGAATTTTTCAGTTCTAAAATATCCATTTTGTTCTTCTTTGTATATTTATTTGCTGAGATTTTCTCTTTTTCCATTTGTTTCAGATGTGCTCTCAGTCACTTACTAAAGCATTGTATGACACCTGTTTGTAAATCTTAATCAGATATCCCTGGACTCTTGAGTGTGGTATCTATTAATACTTCTTTCTTCCTTCAGTGTGAGATCTTCTTGGCTATTGGTGTGACAAGTAATTTTCTTTTAAAACCTGGGTGTTCTTGCTATTATATTATGAGACTCTGGATCTTATTTAAACTTTTGGTTTTAGCTGGCTTCCTCTAACACTGGTCCAGCAGAGGAAGTGAGGTGCTACCTCATTAAGGCAAGGCAGGGTTAGACATCCAGGTTCCCCACTCTGCCTCTGTATTAGTCAGCTCAGGCTTCCATAGCAAATCACCACAGACTGGGTGTCTTAAACAACAGAAATTTATTGTCTCACATTCTGGAGATTGGAAAGTCCAAGATCAAGGTGCTGGAGTTTGATTTCTGGTGAGAACTCTCTCCTTGGCTTGCAGCTGGCCACCTGCTCACCCTGTCCTCACATGGCCTCTTCTCTGTGCGTTGACATCCCACGTGTCTCTTCCCCTTCTTATAAGAATATCTATTGGACTAGGACCTCACCTTTATGACCATGTTTAACCTTAATTACCCTCTTTGGAGCCCTATCTCCAAATATTGTCTTATCAAGGGTTATAGCTTAAGCTTATGAATAGGGGTGGCACAATTCAGTTCGTAACGGCCCCCACTGACTCTGGAGTGGGGAGTATTATCTGTTATTGCTGGGAGGGCATGAGAGTTTCTGGCTTCCACTAGACCTTCCTGGCTATGAGGAGTGGGTGTGTCTCCTACTGCCCCCCACAAGGCCTCTACTTACACTATACTATTCAGGATAGTGGCAACCTCTGGAGTGCTGAGAAGAGATATGATATGGGAAAAGATACAAAAGGCTCCAAGGAATTGGATGTGTTTTATTTTCTAGTTGTGAATTAAGTATCTTGGTATTAATTATATCATTATTATTTAAACTGTAAATATATTATCTATGGTATAGTCTTTTTTTTCTTTTTAAAATTTATTTTTTAATTGAAGGATAATTGCTTTAAAGAATTTTGTTGTTCTGTAACATAATCAGCCACATGGCCAATTCATGTTGAGGTTTGACAAAAAACAACAAACTTCTGTAAAGCAATTATCCTTCAATTAAAATATTCCGGAATTCAAAAAATAAAAAAATAGAAAAACCCACCACAACAAAATAGAAATATGGTCTCTCTATTTAGAATATTTATAACATAGCTGCTGTATCGCTTCAGTCATGTCCGACTCTGTGTGACCTCATAGACGGCAGCCCACCAGGCTCCCCCGTCCCTGGGATTCTCCAGGCAAGAACACTGGAGTGGGCTGCCATTTCCTTCTCCAATGCATGAGAGTGAAAAGTGAAAGTGAAGTCGCTCAGTCGTGTCTGACTCTTTGTGACCCCACGGACTGCAGCCTACCAGGCTCCTCTGCCCATGGGATTTTCCAGGCAAGAGTACTGGAGTGGGGTGCCATTGCCTTCTCCGTAACATAGCTGAGGTGCTCAGAAATAACAATCTACCATCTGTGTTTTTAAGCATTATCTATGTGCCAGGCAGGGCTTCCCAGGTGGCGCTAGTGGTAAAGAACCTGCCTGCTAATACAGGAGATGTGAGAAACTCAGGTTAGACCCCTGGGTTGGGAAGATCCCATGGAGGAGGGCATGACAACCCACTCCGGTATTCTTGCCTGGAAAATCCCCATGGACAGAGGAGCCTAGCAGGCTATAGTCCATGGGCTCATAAAGAGTCAGATACAAAAGAAGCAACTTAGCATGCACGCACACATGGGCCAGGCATTGTGCTGAGCACTTCGCATATGTTGTTTTACTTATTCTATACAATCCATTTTAAGGATGAGGACGCTCAGGCTCAAAAGAAGTCAGAATCACAGAGATGGAATTCAAGCCCAGGCCTGTCTGCCGAGCTCATACTCTTCAAGCCCACGGCACCTTGAATGAGGTTAAAACTAATTCATATCATTTATCACAATCATCATGTGCCACTCACCTGCCACAACTAATAAAATCTGACAGAGAACATAAGACTCCAACAGGATAGATAATGTCACTTGAAAGAATACTGGGGACAAGTTGACATGTCTCTACCAAAACTAGCCCAGGTCATCATCTGAAGTGGGTCAGAACCTGCCCAGGTGAGCAGGGATAGGGACTAGGCAGGCAGGCAAAAGGTGTGGCTAAGGCCGGTCAAGCCCTGTTGGGGAGCTGTGGGTCCTGCCCTATGCAGCCTGCCCAATAAGTGGGCAACAAAGGCCTGCCTGTCCACTGGGGTGAGGGAAGTGGCTGAGCCATAGTCAGGAGCCTGCAGAGTCACTGTCCATAGGAACAGAGGCTAAGGCCAAACAAGATAGGATTTTTCAGGGGCTGTCAACCTCCAGTATAAGGCCACAGGTCCTGGAATGGGAATCCTGGCAAGACTACATTTCAAAGTCAAGCTTGGAGTGTTGTACACCCCAGATTCAGGCTGAGACCTCAGTGAGTGAGTGCCTGCCCAGGGTGAGGGAGGCCTGGTCAGTCACACCTGGGTACCCTTTTGAACATTAAACACGGAGAGGTCAGGAGCAAACCTGACCCACACCTTCCCCCCTTGGAGCTGCTGAAAGGGCAGCTCTCACAAGCCCCAGTACATCCTGGGGATGGGCAAGGGCAGCCAGTTCACAGTTAGTGATTTATAACCTGGTCTGGCTGTATATGTGTGCGTGCTCAGTAGTTCCGTCACATCTGACTCTGCACGACTCCACGGACTGTAGCCTGACAGGTTCTTCTGTTCGAGGGATTCTCCAGGCAAGAATGATGGAGTGGGTTGCCATTTTCTACTCCAGGGCATCTTCCCAACCCAGGGATCGACTGCATCTCTTGCATCTCCTGCATTGGCAGGTGGGTTCTTCACCACTGTGCCACCTGGGGAGCTCCCAGTCTGGCTATATAAGTTGGACCAAATGGATAGTACTGTAGGAATTTGGTTATTATGAAATAGTCTTCTTTTTCTCTTATAATACTTTTTTTTCTTATAATACTTTTTAACTTAAAAATTTCTAATGTCCATGTGTCCATATCAGCTTTTCAGGGGTTAGTATTTATATGACATCACTTTGTAACCTTTAGCTTTCACCTTCCTGCATCTTTCTATTTAAAGTGAGCTTTTTGTAAACAGCAGGGTTAGATTTTGGTTTTTATTTAGTCTGATAATCTTTGTCTTTTAATTGACATATTTATACTATTCATATTAATTAAAACTACTGGCATAGTTGGATTTACCTTCCTATTTGCTTTCTATTTATCCTTTGTACTTTTAGTCCTCCTTTTTCACTTTCCTTTGAGTTAATCAACTTTTTAAAATTTGTTATTATTTCATTTTGCTCTACTGCTAGCTTTTTAATTGCTTATTTTATTACGATATTAGTGTTCATCCTAGAGATTACGTCAGTTTACTATAAATTAGTTCTTTCACAGTTAGTACTTAATGCAAATACCTTAGAAGAGCTAACTCCCATCTTTGGTGCTGATATATATGTACACACACTCTGTCCATGGGATTCTCCATGCAAGAATACTGGAATGGATTGCCATGCCCACCTCCAGGGGATCTTCCTGACCCAAGGATTGAACCCAGGTCTCCTGCATTGCAAGCAAGTGGACTCTTTACCATTTCAGCCACAAGGGAAGCCTCCAAGTTTAGGCTGTGTTGTGAAAGTCACTCAGTCATGTCTGACTCTTTGAGATCCCATGGATCTCTAGCTTGCCAGGCTCCTCTGTCCATGGAATTCTCCAGGCCAGAATACTGGAGTGGGTAACCATTCCCTTCTCCAGGGGATCTTCTCAACCCAGGTGAACCCAGGTCTCCTGCATTGCAGACAGATTCTTTACCATCTGAGCCACCAGGGAAGCCCATGTGTGTGTGTGTGTGTGTGTGTGCATGTGTGTGTGTGTGTGTATAATTTTATTTATATATTTAAATATATATTTGTATTTTTATATACTGACATGGATTTACTTTTATGTTAAAAATCTTATGAGACATATGCACTACCGTATGTAAAATAGATTGCTAGTGGGAAGCCGCTATACAGCATAGGGAGCTTGGCGTGGTGCTCTGTGATGACCTAGAGCAGTAGAATAGGGGGTAGAGATTAACTGCTTTACAATGCTGTGTTCATTTCTGCTGTACAACAAAGTAAATCATCTCCAATAAAAACTTTTTAAAAATTTTATGATATTATTGTTAGCTTTAAGTTGGGTTTTTCTTTAATTAATTGGTTAATTTATTGACCATGTGAGTGTGCTTAGTTCTCTGACCAGGGATTGAATCTTGGCCCTTGGCAAGTGAGAATGTGGAGTCCTAACTATGGGACTGCCAGGGAATTCCCTATTGTTATTTTAGTAAATATTCATTTATAATTATATTCATTTTAATCTTTTGCTATGCCTTTATTCCTTCCTGCAGTTCACTCAGGGATCATTTTCCTTCATCCTGAAGAATTCCCATAAAAATTTCCTGTATTGCCAATGTGTACTAGTGACAAACCAATTTCTTTGAATTTTTGTCCACTTGCCAAAATTTTGAACACATTTATTTCCCCTTCATTTCTGAAGGATATTTTTCTGGGCATAGAATTCTAGATTGGTAGGGTTTTTTCTTTAGCACTTTAAAGATGTCATTTCATTGTCTTCTGACTTCCATAGTTAGCCATCAATTGTATTGTTAACTGGTTACTAACTCTCACTCTTTAAAAATATGATCACTTTAACAAAGAGCTAATGTGCCTCAGTGAGGACCCAGTGTAGCGAAAAACAAATTAATTTTTTAAAATATGGTTGTTTTTAAGATTTTTTATGGGCCTAGGTATAGTTTTCTTTATACTTATAATATTTGGAGTTTGTTTTATTTAGGTTTAGCTTTGTTTGTTTTATTTAAAATTAGGTTTGTTTTATTTGGGTTTCTTTTATTTCAGTTTAATGTTAATCCATGCTGTTTTTCAGTAAGAACAATACAGATCCTGTATCTATGGCTCAAGTCATAGATCCAGTAGTACAAATTAGCTTCAAGTTACACATACTGAATAAAGATGCTGAGGGAGCAAAGGAGGGAAGGGCTGGGACCCAGTGGGAGAAGGAAGGAGAAGAAACAAAGAATTGAACATGCATTCTGGCTTTTCCATAACACCTTCAATGCTAACCTGCTTCAGAGGAAGAGTAAAAGTAGGCAAGAATGAGCAGCCACAACTGTTAAACTGTTACGAGCATCGTGCTTTTCAACATTTCAACAGAAACACTTTTTAATAGCAAAACCATTACAAAAAACTCCCCAAACAACCTTTAACCACCTCAAGCTAAGATCCAATTAATTTTAAACATTGGTTTAAAACTCAATTTAAAGAATTAGAAAAAGGGAAAATGATACTACATACACCTCAGTAGTGTGATTAACCTTTCTCTTAGATGCTTGCATCACATAAAATTCTAATAGCTTTTGAATGTAATTTCCATTGCTAATGGTGATCTTGCCGCATCTGCAGGAGACAATACAGTAATGCTGAAAAAGCCTCTATGCAGTCCTGTTAGTGTTCTTAAAGATCCTAAAAGCTGGGACCAGTAAAATCCACAGAAATTCACTCTTGCCTTTAAGAACTTCAGAAAACCATTAAAAAAAAAAAAAAAAAAAAACCCAACAGGGCATGAACTAAAGTCTGAGGCCATATGTAAAAGTCAGATTTGGTGGTTCTTAGTAATAATGGGGGAATTTCCAAGATGGGATGGGAATGTCTGGGGTGGTCAGAGATGGTTTCTCATGTTGGCTTTTATGTGTCACTGATTTTCATCTTCCACATCCTGCAGTGCTTCTTTATTCTGCTCTTCACCATCACCCTGCATGTCTGAAGTCCATAGTGTCAGATTATCACTAACACCCATGTGATAGGTGTAGCGTCCTGATAGCTTCCCTCACTCAGTGTGGCCAGTTCTGCAACTGCATCATTAAAAGCTGCTTTTGTCAACCTGCAGGTATGCTCAGGGGAATTAAGAATTTCATAGTAGAATATGGGAAAACTGAGAGCAAGACCTAAGTGAATGGGATGTGCTGATGCAAGTTCTGTCATTGCAATAGCACTAGCAGCTTTATAAGCCATCAAGCTGTTCTCCACAGCCTCCTTCCTGTCATTTCTTGTGGCAAATTCAGCCAGATACCTGTGGTAGTCCCGTTTCATTTTATAATAGAAGAGCTTGGACTCAGCCAATGTTAGGGGTGGAATGAGGTGTTTGTCCAGTACACCCAGAATGTCACAACAGATTAACTGTAGCTCAGTCTCAACCATTTGCCGATATTCCCAAATAATTTTTAGTTTGCCTTCTCCTCCCTTGTTTTCTTCTTTGTTGCTGATTATTCTCCAGGAAGCTCTTCTAGTTCTAACCAAATTTTTATATGCACAGATAGGAAGTTTCTTCCTTCAACTGTCAACTCCACATCCATCCCTGCTACTTTCTTCACTGATTTCACCATTTCATCACATTGCTCGGCCTGCTCAGCCAGCTTTGCCTGGTACACCAGATTGTGAAGGATGGAAGCAGATAGCGTCTCCCACTCTCAGCCTCTCACTCCACATTTGAGCAACAAAAATGGCAGTGTCTCAATCCTCATTGATATTCATTAATCTGTGGCTTGATGCCTTTCATCATATTTAGGAAATTCTCAGTCATTATTTATGCAAATATTTGAGCATGTCCTACACATCTCTTATGCTCAGCTCTGTTTATTCCTCAATTCTTTTTCACTCTATGCTTCAACCCAGATATTATCTATTGATTGGTCACTAATCTTGTCTTCTGCTGTATACAGTGTCCTGTTAGACCCATTCAGTGAGTTCTTAATTTCAGATATTTTGCAATCTATAACACCAATTTTTTTCATTCTTATAGATTCAAGTTTTCTCTTTAAATACTCAAGCTTTCACCCATTTTGTCCATCTTTTGCTCTATTCTCTTTAACGTATTATCCTTACTTATTTTAAAACCTTTTTTTGAGATGTCACCTCCTGTTTGGTCTAAGCTCGCTGCATCTCAGTTTGGAAAATGGCCTCAGGAAGAAAGTTGGTTAAATATGGGGCTCACTTTGTGTGTCCTCCATCTGTCAAAGATCATAACCTTGTTTTGCCTGATGTCTAGTCCCTGCAAACTATTGTTGTTTATACTATTGTGAGGAAAAGTTGAACATATGGCATGGGGGTGGGGATGGGGGCTGTGTAAGAGAAGTGGACAGACCTTGAAGGATCAGGAGGTGCCATAGAATTATCCACCAAGCCCTGTTGTCCTGACTCCATAGTGCACTGAATCCAGTGCCATATTCCAGCCCCAGGGCGCACACAGCAGGGACAGCAGAGTGGCAAGGAAGTGGCGGGAGCCTGGAATCCAAGTCTTAATGGCTCCCAATGGGCCACAGGGGTCTCTGCAAATGACTGGAAGAGGGAACAGGAAAGCAAGAATAGTCTTTGGGCCTAAGTTTCTCAGCCAGAGGGGCCATGTGGAAGACCCTAGGAGGAGGACGGGGCAGCTTTCTTAGAACAACCATCCAACCAGAGGAAGCCAGTATTCCATGTCTACCCAGAGCACTAGGGCCCTCACTACTGTCTTCATTTATTTGCATCTTTTTGCATGTCATTTGTCATTTGCATAGGGTCTCATTTTATGTCAAATTCACAGTCTCTGCTTATTCCTCCCTATTTGGGTATAGGGAAAAGTGGACCTTCAGCTAAATCCCCCTTGGGGAATTTTATTTTAACTCTTAGTATACCACCAAGGTCATTCAGACTGAATTTTAATTTTTAAGCTCCTTTTCTGAGCAGCTTTAACTATTAATAAGAATTGATTATTTTATGACTTTTATCCTTTCACAGGGGTCTTCCAAAAACCAAAGAGAGATTTCAATTATTTTTTAATAGAATAAAGCTTGTTCTCTCTTACAATTACCAAAACGATCCACTGGATTCTTTATAAGTCCAAAATATATCAATTACTGTATTGATCCATTGGATCCTTTGTAAATTCAAAATATATCCTAGATCTTAAAACATTTTGCTATTTCACCCTCTTAGGAACTATTTTTCATCATCACTCATTAATTATTCTCAATCATGCTTTTTAAAAACAGAGACTAAAGTAATAAGAAAACAAGAGAATGATGGAATTGCCTGGAAGGCAATTCAATGGTGATATGATTCATTACTATTCTACCATCTTTCAGTTTTCTTATTGCTCTGTCAGAAGCATTAGGTATCTTTCAAGAAGGTATAAACAAGTCGGTCTGGAAACATTATATCTTTGTTCATTTGCTTGTTTTAGCTTTCATCACACAAGATGAGAGTCCAGAATATTTCATTTTCCTACAAAGAAGAAAGAGAAAAAACCAGACATTTCACAGTTACTGAGGTATCAGTACATGAATGCAGTGTGAAGCAGCCTTTCTAGGCCACAGTGATGATGGCACATGTGAGCTCAGTTGCTCAGTCATGTCTGACTCTTCGCAGCCCGCCAGGCTCCTCTGTCCATGGGATTTTCCAGGCAAGAACATTGGAGTGGGTTGCCATTTCCTTTTCCAGGAGATCTTCCCAACCCAGGGATCAAACCCAAGTCTCCTGTGGCTCCTGAATTGACAGGCGGATTCTTAACCACTGAGCCACTTGGGAAGCCTAAAGATGATGGTAAATTTATATATAAGCAATGTTGAAGTCTTTGAATCTTCAGATATCTTAGAAGAATTTTCTCGAATTCAAGAATTGCCCCCATTTCCCCAGAGAGTGGGGAGCTGGAGACTAGAGAGAAATGGTTCTTTTTCAGGGTCACTCTGTTCTTGGTCTGTCCTGTTTCACAGAAATGTGTGACTCAGCCTGCCTTTATCATAGCATACGGTAGGTGCTGCCCTGCAAGCTGGAACAGGGCTGGCCCTAGGAGTAAGGAGGCTGTCCAAATCCCCGCTCCTGAGACCTGGCACTCGCCCAGCTCATCTGCCACCCTTCCTTGGGCCTTGGGGCTCTTGAAGCTGTGGTTTTCCTCTGGGTGGTGACTCATTGCCCAAGGCCTGCCCTGCATATGAACCTCCCCTTCCCTGGGCCTCACTGACCGCCCTGAACCAGAGGCAGCTGTGGTTTCCCCTAAAACTGCAACCACAAACTGCCAAGCCCACCCCACCTACCCTCCACTACCCACTCCACCCCTCAGGGCCCTAGACCCAACCTTGGGGTGTCAAAGGAGAGAGAACGGAAGGGAGGCTGCAGCCTTCCATGAGACGAGCTTGGGGTTTATGGCGAGCTTTGCCTTTTATAGCATGAGTGTCAAAGATATATCCATTTCATAGATGGGGAGAATAAGGCCAAAATGTTTCAGGGGCTTCTTTCAAATTAATCTATTCATTCCTTCAGCTAGCATTTCTCAAAAGCCCACAAGAACACAGGGCAGTAGACACTGAGATGTGATGCCCACATTTCCTTTCAGGGAAGGACTTGGTGTTGGGGGCCCAGGGCAGGAGGACTATAGCTGTCAGCCCGTCCAGGGATTGCTTCAGCTGCAGATACTTGCTTTACCCTGGGCCATGCCCTTCTCTGGGCGATCTGTATCCAAAGACTGATCTAGCTGGGGTGCAAAGGCCCAGCTATTTCAGCTCAGTGTGGGACTGTGCGGGGCCGCTCCATGCCAAGCTCCCAGTGAGGAGCCCGGGCTGGGTGGGGCCTGCAGAACAGCTCAGCTTCTCCCTCTGCCCCTCGCTGCCTCTTCCCCTCCCTTCTACACTCATCAACCTCCAGAGCGCTCCCTGAAGAGCATCCAGCATGCTATACTTTGAGCCAGTCTGCTTCCCGGAGAACCTACCCTGCAATACTTGGCTTTCAAAGAGCTGCCAGCCCAGTGGCAGAGAGACAAGCAAGCAATGAAAGTGCAGGAAGGCCGGCCCCAGGGGGATGCAGCCAGCAGAGGCCCCGAAGCACAGGCAGGCAGAATCTGGGAGGCCCTGGCTAAGAGCACTGAGGCAAGAGCCTAAGCGCCTCTCACCGCCTGAAAGCTGCAGCGCAGACCCTTGGTTTGAAGGAGGGACACCTACCTCCCGTGATTTCCTCTGACCTAATCTGTTCCTGGAAGAAACACCCCCCGAGGGGGCCCTCTCCCAACTGTCTTCCTCAAATACACACTCTAACTGTGGGTCCAGGTGTCTCTTATGTCTCCAGGGCCTGGTGGCCAGCCAGAGGCAGCTGCAGAGCTCTGGGGCTGCTCATGGGAGCTGTTCTGCATCTTGAGGGCTCAGAAAGGAGAGCAGACCCTTAGGTCAAGCAAAGGAACCCTAGGATTGTGAGGAATACAACTTGGTTTCAGTCCCACAAAGAGAAACATGGCCAAGAGAGCAAGCAAGCTCCCCTCACTGTGGGCACATTCCCACAGTATGGTCCAGCCTGCATCTTGCCATGCATCTGGTGATGTGAAACTGTGACCCTATGTCCCCTCCAACCAGAGGTCCCAGAGCTGACAATTCAGATCATTAGGAAGGTCCTTCTTCCCTGGAGCCTTTCCTCTGTCTCCCCAGGGCCTTCTTCAAGAGTCCTATTCTGGCTTCAGGGGCTGTGGAATCTGTGCCGTCTGCCCAAGGCTGATCCTCAGCATAAAGAATCCACCCTTTGGGCCCCTAATCTGATCCCAAGTCATTGTGGGATCTTGGGAACATTCCTCTGCCAGGGACCTCATTTTTCCATCTGTCTGACACTGGGGCAGGAGAGGAAGTCTTTCAGCTTCCTGACTGCCCTGACATTTGTGACCCAGTAGTAAATCAAGTTTATCAAAACCATGATCCTGTGCCTGCCCTCCACCCATCCCCTTTGTCTCCCCACCCACCCTCCAACTTTCCCAGGCCCAGCATCTGCCACTGCCCCTTTCCTGACCATTCACCTCTCCTGGGACTGATAAGAGATGAGAGGGTTTGAAGTCAGCCTTGCTTCCCATCTGACCGTAGAGGATACTCAGAGAAGGTGCTGGTCACTACATGTAGAGAAGCAGCTATAACAAGCCAGTGTTCCGGGAACTCCTGGAAATCATGTTGGAGAAATGCTTCCCTGGTAATGGATTGGACTGAAGAGTCCAGGGTGGGAAACAGCCAGTTCAAGGCTGTACTTGAACACATGGATTTGAGACGTTATTCCCTTGCAGCAGAGAAATCAGAAAAAGTGCTGTTCATGCCAGACTCCCTTGTTGTGAGCAAGGATGACTCATCACAGGCAATCTCTGCTCAGAGTGTACCATGGGCCCATCATCCCCCACAAGGAGGACCAGTGGGAGGGGACAGAAATGGACTGGGCACAGGCAGTGGCTTTGAATCTAGTCCAGGATGAAGGGAAACCATGCCAGAGAGTTTAGCCAGGCCACAGCTGCACCAACTTTGCCCCTGAGACAGCACTGGAGAGGAGTGGAACCCAGCCATCCATTCTTCTCGGCCAAGCCCAACTTAGGTTTGGTTGTGAACGTTACTAAGGGAGTTAGTGGCCAGTGATGGGGGCTCAGTCTGCAACCAGCACCAGGGATCAGTCTACGACCAAGGTCAGTGCTCAGAGCACTGTCAGAATGAGAACCGAGCCTTGATGACATCAAGGGCCCTCACATTAATTTCCCTCCAGGTGCGGCTCAGAGCCAGGTAAGTTGTGGGAAGTTTGGGGTGGAGGGGAGGGTCTCTGTTTTCCTGTGTACAACATGGGGATATTTATTTCTGTCCTGCCTGATAACCACAATCTAAACCATATGCCAACTTCATGCTTTACGAAACACCATCCCTTTTGACCCTCACAAGAGCCCTTATCAATACCTGCCTTGCAGGGTGAGGATGCACTTTATGAGATGCTGAAAAGATGGGTGGGGTTGTTTGCTCAGTTTTTTCTTTGCATAGATTATGTATCTTTTTTTTTTTTTTTGGCTGTATCGGGCCTTAGTTGCAGCTGTGGCATGTGGGATCTTTCCTTGCAGCATGCAGGCTCTCCAGCACAAGGGCTCAGTAGTTGTGATGCGTGAGCTTACTTCCCCGACTGGGGATTGAACCAAGTTCCCTGCATTGGAAGGCAGATTCTTAACCACTGGACCGCCAGGGAAGTTCCCCAATTGCTGTTTTAAAAAAAGGAGAATTCAGAGGATGGGAGCATCTCAAAAGGGAAGGCTCTTACTGTTATCATGGTTTCTTTTCATCTGTCTTTCAGTTAATTTTTATCTTCCCAAACTCATGTGCAAAAAATGTTTGCAGAGTCAAACTGTGCCAAAGTGTTAGAACAAAGACAGCACTCTCCTATGTCACTCCATCCTGCTCTTTCGAAGTGACTACTTCAACTCACTCAGTTATTTAGGAGACAAAAATCAGAAGAAGACAAAAATCTCTGCAAGGAGATGAAACCAGTCAATCCTAAAGGAAATCAACCCTGAATATCCATTGGAGGGACTGATGCTGAGGCTGAACCTCCAATACTTTGGCCACCTGATGCAAAGAACTGACTCATTGGAAAAGACCCTGATGCTGGGAAAGACTGAAGGCAGGAGGAGAAGAAGATGACAAAGGACGAGATGGTTGGATGGCATCACTAACTTAATGGACATGAGTTTGAGCAGGTTCCGGGAGATGGTGAAGGACAGGGAAACCTGAAATGCAACAATCCATGGGGTCGCAGAGAGTCAGACACAACTGGGCAACTGAAAAACAACAACAAAATAAAGCATTTATTGCTATTATTTCTATCTCAGAGAAGTCCAATTTAGATACTGTCTCTTGGCATTCCTCTCATGACAGATGAGATTCACTCACACTCTTTCCTCTCCTTTTGATATCATAACACCACATTTCTTGGTTACATTCACAATCAGTAAATGGTGCTCACTGCTAAGCCAAGTAATATGCTGTCCTTTCCTTTCTTCATAAATACCTGTCCTTGCTTCATAAACTTCTTTTCTTCTTCAGAATTAATTGTTGACTCATTTTTTCATTTGCTTTTTTTTTTTCTTTTGACACATCCCACACCCTGCAAAAGTCCTGTAAAATGATTCTCGATACACATTTTCACTATAATTCCTTATTTTTTTTAACTCTGAGACACCCCTCCTGGAGCCCCTGGTTCTCCTGCCTCCATCTGAACTAATAGCTCTAGATCAGCCCCACGGCTATCATCCTGTGCTTCTTCCCTTAATGATCTCTGTTTTTCCTGCATTCTATTTCTTCTTTTTTTCTTCACAACAAAGACCACACCATTCATTTACAAAGGCCAGTGTGGGAGTTGGGCAAGGTAGGGAAGGAAAGTCACACAGACATCCTCTCTGGATTACTTGGGACTCTTGGAGAAAATTCCATTCTTCTTGCCTCCATATTCTCAGTAGTGGGTCCTTATTTCTTCTTTCTTGGTTTATGCCCTTCTGTGGGCTGGAGCACATCCTCCGGTAGCTTCCTGAGGAAATTTGCATGTGAGATAAAATTTTTCAAACCTTGTCTATCTGAAAATATCTACATTCTCTTCTCACACTGTATTGATAACTTGGAAGGGTATATAATTCTCAGCTGAAAATAATTTTCCTTCAGCATCTTTACGGCATTGCTTTGAGGATTTCTGGCTTCAAATATTGCTATTAAGAGATCTAATGCAGACCTGATTCCTGATCCTTTGTATAAGATCTGGTGTCACTTTCTAGAAGCTTCTACAGTCTGATCCAAAGAAATGAAGTCCCTTTGCAGGAGTAAAACAGAGTAAGGCCCTGTGGGGCTCCCAGGCAAGGAGGACTTCCTGTCCCTCATTTCTTGTAGGCAAGACTCCAGCCTTCATGACCTTCTCTGAGTTCCAAAGGGCAAATTTGAACAGTTGCTAATCAAGGGAGGAGAAGCCAAGAAACCACCTGAAGCCAGATTAAAGGGACCACAGAAGCTCTTCAAGATTAGGAGACCTGACCACTTGAGACGGGATTAAAGGAGTGCAGGCCCTACACACAGCCTAATCTTGTCAGAGATCCCACTTCTGAATCACTGTTATAAAACCCTTCATCAAATCCTCTCAGGTTGGGACACATAGTTTTTCAAGGCAGAAACTTGGTGTGTCCTCCTTTGCCTGGCAAAGTAATAAAGTTATCCTTCTCTACTTCACCCAAAATTGTCTCCCAGATTGGATTTGGCATCAGTATACAGAAAGGCCAAGTTTTTGGTGATCAGAGTAGTATTTGAGCCTAGTCTCTGAAGTTTGTTCTGATCTCAGGAGGGTTTTTGTCAATTAGCTCTTTGCTTCTCTCTACAAACTTCTAGTTGGTCTAATTTTTAGCTAGCTTTTCTCAAAGCACTACCAGACTTAATTTTTTACCACCAATATCTCCATTGTTTTGAGAGCACCGATGTGCTTAAATTTCCCCCACACTCTGTGCAAATAAAGCCAGTTCCCTTGAGGAGAGCATCAGAGTTTTTATGGACTTCCTCTTTGTATGAAACATCTGTACCACTGCTCTGAAACTGGTGTCTTGGAGTGATGTCCCTGCTTTATAAGGATGCTGGGTTGGGGCAGTAGCCTTTGGTCTTCTAAACTAGCCTCTCCTAGAATGCAACCTCCACTCTATAAGTGAGAGAGTCAAGGTCTCAGTATCATCTGGTTTCCATGTCTAGGGTAGACATTCCACCTTAAGTTGGAAATGGGTTGAGGAAAAAGGCCCCAGGCTTCTCAGTTACTCCTACCTGGAATACACCTCAACACAGAGGTGAGGGAGATGAGACATGCTGGTGGCCTGTCACTCCCAGGGAGATCCTGCACCTCTCAGCTGGGCACTGGGGATAGAGAGAACCCTGTGTTCTTGACTGCAGCTGCCTAGAGTGGAACTTCTTTCCCAATGACCTGGGAGGGGAGAGGGAAAGCAGGGCTCTAACTCTTCTTACTGTCACCAAAAGCTCAGCCTCTCTGTACATTGGTGCCACCAAATCAAATCTCAGAGGCATTCCCCTTTTCTGTTGCTTTGGCCTCTCTTACATGTTAAAGACTTACCTCAAATGTCTGAAAACTAGCTATTTGGCAGCTGACATCCCATCCTGAAGGCATACTCATAGCAACTGGAGATCACTTTCTATGGAGAAGAAAGAGGGCCAACCTTGGAATTGGCCACACCTGGCTCAAAATCCATCTCCACATTTTTTACTCCGATTGGGTAAATCCTCTGTGCATCATCTTCCCTCTTAGTAAAATAAAAATAATAATATACCTGCTGATCATACACAAACAAGTGCTTGGCACACCGTAGGTCCTCAGGAAATGTCCACATCCCAGCCTCCCCCATTCAGAGGCTGATCTAAGACACCTCAATCCTTATCATCTACACTGACCATTGGCATGCACTTCTCTTCCTTCTCTCTCTCCTTCCCTATTAACAGCATATGCTTGTGATCATGCCTCTACTAACCATGGAGGGACAGCCCATCCCTCATAATAAGATGTTGCCACCATGCTGCCTTAAAGCAAATTTTGGTGTCAGATGGACCTGAGAGTTAACAGATATGATGTAAAGTCAGATTCTGAGCCTTGAGTTAACAGATATGATGTAAAATCAGATTCACCCAGTGTCCCCAAGTGAGACCCCTAAATATTTACTACAATCAAAAAGATAAGAGAAGACAGGAACAGGATGATCTGAGGGACTCAGAACCCACCCAAGAGGAAGACCCTCAGTGACAACCAGCATCTGAACCTCAGAGAAGAGGTTCCTCTCTGCCTGGAGCAGAGGGAGTGAGTCTTCAAGTCTTCCAATAGACTGGAGACACGGTTTTTCAGGACAGCTGTTGAACTTCATGTACCACACCCCATTCCCACATTACCATGCCTCCCACTTCCCTCCAACTCCTTCCTGCTGCGCCCATTTTGCTGCTCAAGCCCAGGCCATGGCTCTGTTTCCTAAAGGGCACCATCTCCCAAGGCCTTGAAGCCAAAGGAGACAGGGATAGACTCCCTCAGGCTAGCAGCAGGGCTCTTGGCCTCTACCTGAGAATCTGTGTGTTCTCGCCTCCCTCAGAACATTCTGCACCAGCCATCTGACTTCAAAGGCTCCCTGGAGCTGGGCCGGCCTGATCCTGCCATGGTGGGTGCTCAAGCCTGAAGCCCCAGGGCCCAGGATGAGAGCTTGGCCAGCCCCATGCCGTAGCCAGGGCTCTCTAGAAAGGGCATTCCATACACGGAATTCTACACACCTGAACCTTCTGCTGGGAATGTGTGCCCCCAGGCCTACACACATCACACTGCGGTGGCCGGTCACCTGAGCAGAACCAGCACATTTGGTGCTCAGGGCTTTTCTTGCACTCCCGTGACCCCATCGTTCATCTGTCGCCTCTCCCGCATTTCTGAGGGGGCAACTGAGCACATATGCAGAGACACACCTGGGAAACTCGACACCCCTCCGTCTAATGGGCCTCAAGGGGCACCTCCAACAGGCCTCACACTGTGCTAGGTCAGGCAGGGAGAAAAACAAACAGCTCCCAGAATGCTTCCCCCTCCTGCAGCTAGCTGGAATAAAAGGCAACAGCTGCCAAGTGTCCAATGATAAAGCTGTGGGAGTCTAGGGGATCGAGCCGTTTTAAAAGGATGGACCTGAAAGTGTTCTCTAGCTTGATCTGGGTGGCATAGTATATGCTCTAATTTAATTTTAAAAACCGTGACTGGCCCTAGCCCCTCAAACTCAGCAGAGACTAGACCGGCCAAGTGGAGAGCAGAAGACAGGTGAGAGAACCACTGACAGGACCAGGTCTGGAGGCTGTGGATGGCAGTGGGAAGTTGCAGTGGACGTGGGTTGGAGCCCTTGTCAGGAAAAAAGGGCAAAGTCTGGGCACTACACAATGTCAGAGACAGAGGGGATCAAGAGTGAGAGTTCTGAGGTATGAGGGCCAGGGAAGCCTCTCTTTAGGGAGGTCAGGGTGCTCTGGGAAGTCCTGGTGATGGGGAAGCCCACACAGGTGATGGGGACAGGGGGCAGTGGTTTGTTGGCTTCTCCTAGGTTCTGATTGAGTGGGGACTCCATGATGGGAAGCTGGAAGGTCCAGGGCACTAGAAAATATTCAGCATTTTGAAAAAGGTGACCTCAGATAGTCCAGCAGCAGCCAGTTCACAGGTCCGAGACCTCCACCATTTCCAATGCCTGGTTTCCCCAAAGCAGTCTAAGCAGAACCGCAGAACAAACCTAGAGCCCGGCCCAGGCTAGGCAGGGTCAGCCTCACCATCTGTGTGGCCTAAAACCCTGTGTTTGCTGGACATGTGTGGTGGAAAGGTGGACACTATGTGCTCTGTCAATGTGAGGGCTGAATCTAGACCACCCGTTAGGCTAGGCAGGAGCCCTCTCCGCATCTCTGGTCCTCCGGCATCTGCTCCCAGCATAAGAGGCTCACTACCTCATATTTTTCACTCCATTTTCATAATTCCTAAGTTCCAGGATGTTTTTCCCTCTATGGGGCTGGACTCTGCCTCCAGGAGATTCCTCAGAGGTCTAGGCTATCCCGGTCTCCCCAGGCTGCTTCTCCCTGTCCATCTGGTCTGATACAGTGTGCTGGCTCTTCTGTGGCTATTAGCGCTGGGGGCCCTGAAAGGATCCTAGCCCTTGAGGTAGTCTCAGTCAGAAGGAGGAACAATCTCCTCCTTTGACCTGCATGCCATGCCACTGTTAATACAGCCCAAACTTTGGGGGAAGCGAAGTGCGTTGTATGTTCACTTCAGCTCATGAGAGAGAAAGTTCTCATTTCATAGGCACGTGGCTTGGTTTCCCACAGCCAACTGCTATTGGCCCCAGGCCCTGTCCCGTTGGGCCTCTGCTCACCTTATTCCCTTCCACCCACTACCACCAGTTTGTTCCTTTGGTGAGTCACTTCACCTCCCCCAGCTTCAGTTTACTCACCACTAAGACGGGGATGGGAGCAGTGTGCACCTCGCAGGATGACGGATGAAGTACAAGTCTTGTGTGCAAAGGGCCTAGCACCAGGGCTCAGCACAGGTGAGTCTCCTCCCCCGGAAGCTGGTGAGAGGGGCGTGTTCACAGCCCAAGACTTCTAACAGGCAGGTTCTCATCACCAGACGGGGCTCCTTGGCCGCAGGCAGAGCCGTCGGGGCGGGGAAGAGGTCTGGCTCTTACTGCAGGATTCCTTTGGGAATTCTCCAGTCTAGTCTAGTCCAGGACTATCTTTGCTCTCTGATGACCTCAGAGCCCCTTCATCGTCATTCCTCTTTCAGAGCCACAAGGAAAAGGCATACTTTACTGTCTGCACTTTCTAACCAAGTGAACAAGGCTCTGAGGCTCAGCTGCACGGGGCATCCTCCCCTAATCTGGTCCTGGTGGCTGCCCCTCCCAGCGGGCTCAGGCGCTGCCTTTCGAATGCTGCAGACAGGGGTCTGAGTCCTTGCTCTCCCTGTGCCTTGGTCAGCCTGCTCTATTAGAAAAGGCTTCCTTTTCTTCGTACCCCTCTTCCCTTGGAACTACCATCAGGGATGAATAAATGGAGAAAACCTGACACGATCCGAGAAAACCTTCTAGGCCCCTTACTTTTGCCAGCTGGGCTTTGTCTGCTTCCTTGTGAGATGTGAGACTGTTGGTCAAGGCTGTATCTGGGAAGAAGCGAAGCAGGGGTTAGCCCCAGGCCACCAGAAAAACCCATCCTGTTCTCAAGGGGCTGGTACTTGAGGCAACAGTGAAAACCCCTGAAGCATCTTCAGGACACATTTAAAGCCACAAATTGCACAATCCAGTACCTGAGCTTTCTATTTCAAGGGCCAGTGCTGGCCCCACCCACACTGGTAAGCCCCTCCCACCGACTCTGGCCTACGTGGACCCTTCCTCCTCAGCCTAAACTGGTTAGCTTTGGGCTTTACAGAATCTGGGTCAGGTGTGCCTTCTGGCCCCAGGCCTTTGTACACACTGCACCCCAATCTTGCCATCCCTACTCTTCGCTAATGCCCACACCCTTAGAATTCAGCCCAGGTGGAACCTCCTCTGGGTTTCCCAGGTGGCTCAGATGGTAAAGAATCTGCCTGCAATGCAGGTTCAATTCCTGGGTTTGGGAAAAGACCCTGGAGGAGGGCATGGCAACCCACTCCATCATTCTTGCCTGGAGAATTCCATGGACAGAGAAGCCTGGTGAGCTACACAGTCCATGGTGTTGCAGAGTCGGACACAACTGAGATACTAACACTTTGGGAACTTCCTCTGAGGTCCTTCCTCACTCCTCAGACCACCCCTGCAGGCTGGGTGGACTGTTCTGCTGGGCTCCCCTGGCACCCTAGGCCTACTTACCTCCATCCCTTCCTCCCTCCCTGTTCCTTGATGATAGGGCTGGGCCTTTGGTCCACGACAGTGTGTGGAACACAGAATTTGAGAAATGAATGAATACGGGGAGATTGTGCATGTAGGAGAGGAAGGTGGATGTAAACTCTCTGCACTTTCCACTCACTTTACCTGTAAACTTAAAACTGCTCTAAAAAATGAAGTCTTAGTTTTTTTTAAAAGATTTTTTATGAACGAAGAAACATGATCAGCCCTTGATTATGCAACATTAACTTGCAGAGGCCACAGGCTACTGTTCTTGAGGGAAGTACCCCATGCTGACTCGTCATCCCTGAGGGCAGGGACTTCTCTTCCCTTATCAGTCCTGCCAGCCCAGGTCTGAGAGCACAGAGGTGGTGTGTTCTGACTGGCGGGATGACCAGTGCCCAATTCCCTGCCCATCCACCTGTGATGCAATGAGTTAAGGAGCCTGCAAAGGTCATCTGAAGTTTGGACCGGGCCCTCCATTGTCTGTTATGGCTGCTGATCCATTCCTGGAATGTCAGGCTGGCTGGAGAAAAGAGCAGGAACTAACCCCAAGGCCCACAAACCCTCCACATGTGCGTGACCTTTCAGGCTTTCTGCCCCCGACCTAGAGTATTTCTACATCCCAAACCCTCACAGTCTCTCCAGGAGCCCCAGAGGGACTAAGCTGGAAAAGGGGTCAATAGACCAGAGGGGACAGTCCTGACTCCAGGATACCTACCATTCAATTTCTCAGTGTTCCTGTTCACCAGTCATGGACATGCAGCAACACAATGATGATTTTTTTTCTTTTCCCTAGAAATTCTGGCCTAGGCCACTGCCCCCTGGAGGTCCAGGCTGCAGAAGCCTTTGGGGCCTCCACCCTGCCCCAGCACCCCACTGTCCCCAGCCAGTGCTCACAGAAGTCCTGAAAGAGGCCACACAGAGGCTGTCACAGGGTCTGTCACACTCCAAGACCCAAGCCCTTTACCTCTGCTTCTCCAGTCGGTCTCTTTCTCTGGTCTTCCTCCAAAGGCCCTGAGCCTGGGAGGCAGCGTGACTCACAGCAAGAACCAGGACTTGCAGCCAGCCAGATCTTCCCCACTTAAAAGCTGTGGGACCTTGAGAAAGTGAAGTGATGCTTTTGAGCCTCAGTCTGTTCATCTGTCAAATGGGATAATACACTCTCCCTTAGGAACTGCTATGAGGATTACATCATAAATGGTAGCTGTGACTTCACAGGGTATGGCTTCCGAACAGTACTTCCTTCAGGTGCTCTGTGGTAGGGGGGCCACGCATCCTGGTTTTCCCAGGACAGTCCCACTTGATGCCTATTGTCCTGGCATATTTACTGCCCCTTTACATTCTCAGAAGAGCCCGCCTTCAACAAGAAGATGCATGGTCAGCCTACCTGCACCTCTCTCCATTCCCAGCTCAGGTCCAGTCTATGTGAGCAGCTTCATAACACATTCTCCTTTCCCTTCTAAGAGGCCATGGCTTGGTATGCAGTTGGGAGGGTTTTTATTTCCTTCTCTCTGAGCTTCAGGTTATTATTATTATTATTATTATTTTTAATAAGGATAGCAATGCCTATCTTGAAGGCTGCTAGAGGATGAAATGAGATAAGGTAAGCAAAGCACGTGTCTGGCACAGGTCAGGTGCTAGATAAACATGAGCACCCTTCTATGGCCTTCCCTCCCTGGTTCCCATCATGCCAGCTTCCCCTCCTCCCCCCATTGTGGGGCTCCAGAGCTCAACTTCTCTGCTACCAAAGAGAGTGGTTTTCAGAAGCTCCCAGTGACATATGAGCCCCCAAGCCCTGATCTCTCCCCTAAGTAAGAAATGATTTTCACCTCTACCCCCAAGCTCCCTGCAGGCCCTGAGGAGCATTCCAGCCTCTCCTTCCTGCGTGCATCCACGTGTTTCTACGGGCGGCATCCAAGCCAATCGCTATAGCCGGAAACCCTTCAGCCCTCATCTACCTTGCCCACACAAACAGAAGGCACCTTTGAACTCTACCCCCCCTACTTTTCCAGGAATCCAGAGGTCCCAAAAGGAGTCTGCGGGGCCTCCAGTCCCAGTGACCTATCTGGGCCAGCAGGCAAACAGTAACCATGTCATTGCAGCAGATAAAGCTGCCATGAGGCCAGCCTGTTACAGCAAGTAACTGGCATGCTCCTAGATCACACCTGGATTAGCAGCTGTCCTCCAAAGGCCGGGAAGTTCTCATCTCCCATCTGGCCCTTGCCCTCACAGCCGCCTACTGTGATACCACTGGCATTCCTTTGCTATTAGACAGCTAGCAGCTCTCCTGGCCTGCTCCTTCCCCTTGCCTTGCCCCAGGCAGCACCAAGCCTGCCTCGAATATTATGGAATATTTGGTTCCACCAGGAAGCTCTTGATGTAAACAAGCTGTCAGTCACTGGGAGCTGACTCTAGGGCTCTTTGTTCAGAGGCAGTTGCGTGACATTTCGGATTTTTGTGCTGCCCAAGAAACCACAGTGTATGTATAAGGGAAGCTACAGGATGGGAAATGTAAAGAAGCAGCTGCTAAATTGGGACTGAAAAAGGGTATCTGGTGGTGGTGGTGTGTGGGGGAGGGAGTGTTTCCACAGGTCCCAGGGAGGTAAATGCTAATGAGGATGGAAGTTCCGTTCTGCAGCGGCAGCAGCCTATTTGCAGGTGGCTTCAGGGAAGAAAGAGAAACTGGCTGGGTGACCTTCACTTTGCCATCTATAAAATGGAATTAAATATACTAGTTGATTCTATTATGAGGCTTTGTGTTTAGAGTTCAATGAAACTCTCAGCAGTATAAGGACCACACAATGCATACACATTAACCCAGATACAATCCAGGGCTTCATATGGCTCAATCCTGCAACGTCAACACACCAGAGAAGCACACACTGGCAAAGAAATTTAAAAGACCTAGTATTCTAGTGATTTCCAGTGGGAAAAGTGGGAAGGGAAAAGATAGGGACAGGGGATGAGGAGAGGCAAACTGAAACTGTAACTCAGATTGGGACTTGGACTCATGGTCTTTTAACTGAGATCACTCCTCGTCTCAGGACTTAAATTCATGATGTCTCATCACAGAAAGGAATCAGTGAGAGACAAAGTGATAGGTAAGAAGTATTTAGAGAGAAACACACTCTACAGAGTGTGGGCCATCTTGGAAGGTGAGAGCAGCACCAGGAAATAGGGTTTTTTATAGGGGTGGGTAATTTTACAGGCTAATGAGTGGGAGGAATATTCCAGCTATTTTGGGGAAAGGGTAGGAGTTTCCGGGAATGGGGCCACTGCCTACTTTTGACCTTTGTGGTTGGCCTTACAACTGTCACGGCCCCTGTGGCTGTGTCATGCAGCATGCTAATGTGTTACAATGAGCTTATACTGAGGCTCAAGGTCTAGTGGAAGTGGAGTTGTCCACCACCTTGGACCTATTTGGTTCTAACCAGTTTATGTCATATCCTTGGTTTATATTATTCTTTTAAAGGTTGTGCCCTGCCCCCTTCCCTCCTGTTTCAAAACTGTAGTGAAAGTTGCTAAATCGTGTCCGACTCTTTGCGACCCCATGAACTATAGAGTCCGTGGAATTCTCCAGGCCAGAATACAGGAGTGGGTAGCCTTTCCCTTCTCCAGGGGATCTTCCCAACCGAGGGATCAAACCCAGGCCTCTCACATTGCTGGCAGATTCTTTACCAGCTGAGCCACAAGGGAAGCTGAAGAATACTGGAGCGGGTAGCCTATCCCTTCTACAGCAGATCTTCCCATCCCAGGAATCAAACTGGGGTCTCCTGCATTGCATGCGGATTCTTTACCAACTGAGCTATTGGGGAACTACAATGTATACAATAAATAAGCCACAAGGATAACTGTACAGCACAGAGAATACAGCCATGGTTCCCCCATCCGGGATTGAACCAGCATCCCCTGTGTTGGAACGAGGATTCTTAACCACTGGGTCACCAAGAAGTCCCAAAGCAAAATTGTTTTTAGTGGGTGGGACTGGGGAACCGTTAATAAGTCTTGCACCACCAGGCACACAATTGTAATTAAGTTCTCCTTCCCCCTACTTGCCATTAAAGGACTGTGGTTTTAACACTTTCTGTGGTGGTGGTTTAGTTGCTCAGTCGTGTCCGACTCTTGCGACCCCATGACCTATAGCCTGTCAGGCTTCTCTGTCCATGGGATTCTCCAGGCAAGAATACTGGAGTGGGTTGCCATTTCCTTCTCCAGGGGATCTTCTCGACCCAGGAACTGAACCCAGGTCTCCTGCATTTCAGGCAGATTCTTTACCAACTGAACTACAAGGGAAGCCTAACACTTTAGTCTTGCTGATTTTCCTTCACATCGTGACATCGTGAAGGAAATCCCTGCAATCCGCTCAGGGAGCACCAGCCTGAGCACCACTCCCTCCAAAAGGTAATCGCCTGGCTGCTTCTCAATTCTGAATCACGGCAATCACTATGTCAAACAGTTTCACTTTTTATTTTCTCCATCACTTGATTGTTAAAACTGTTTTAAAGCCTTGAGTCTTCTCCCCATAAGACCATTAGCTCCTTGAGATCAGGGACCTCAAAAACTTATAAGGAGCACCCAGGGATACTCAGAAGTCATCTTCCTCTATTATTAGCTCATGACAAGAAAAACAGACCATTTCTACTCCAAAGGCCTTGATGGAAATCTCCAGACACCCCTGCCAAGTCTTTTGCATCAACTCCCTGCCAAGTCATTTTTAAGAACTTCTGGATAAAGGGCAGAGGGAACCCTTTAAAATATATGTGTATTTACGGCTTTTGTGGTGGATAATATATTCATCTGGCTCAAAACTTAAAATGAAGTCAGCTGCCTACCTTTGTTTCTCAACCACTCAGCTCCCCTGCTGCGAGGCAAACAATGGACTGAATTCTTGTTTTTCAATAGGTATTCTAGCAAACAGATCCTCATTTTCTCTCGTTTTGTGTTTTGTTTTTTTTTAATACACAAGTTAACATGCAATATATATTGCTCTCCATCTTGCGTTTTGTTTAATAACGTATCTCAGACATCTTCCAGGTCAAACCTAGAGAGCTTCCTCACTGTGGCTGTGCAATGTTCCCGTGCAAGGACGACCCTGATTTATTTAACCAACCAACCTTTTAAAAAATGCACTTGTTTACTTGGCTGCGTCAGGTCTCAGTCGCAGCACGCAGGGTCTTCTGTTGCGGCACCTGGACTCTCGAGCTGTGGCACATGGGCTCGGCAGTTGCAGCACTCCGGCTTCAGTTGCCCCACGGCATGTGGGATCTCAGTTCCCTGACCAGGGACCGATAACCACGTCCCCTGCATTGCAAGGCAGGTTCTTAACCGCTCGACCACTAGCTAAGTCCCACATTAACCAACCTTCAGTTGTTAGACGGCGAGAGTGTTTCCAGTCCTTTACTACCATATGCAATGCTTCCGTAACAGACTTGTTCAGACAAAATGTCACACTGAAATGAGAGTTTTCAGAATTGAGAGGCGCCAGGCAATGCCTTTTGGAGGGAGGGGCACTCAGGCTGGTGCTCCCTGGAGGGCCAGCAGAGCAAAAACAGGGGCAGAGGGTGGAGACACGCTGCCACGTGCTGATGTGGGCACCTGGGAGGGGGGGTCCTGGACTCTGCATGCTGGGGGGTCAGGAGCTGTACAGCGGGGCAGCCTCATGGTGAGTGTGGAGTATGATAAACATCTGCTGCATGGTACATGCAGGACAGAATGGAGACTTGAGGAGCTGGGGCCGGGGAGGAAGCCAGGGGCTAAGTCAGGGAAGCCAGGCTATGGTGAAAGCCTCCGCCACACCCGTGGCTCTGGAAAGAGAGGGGATTTCTAACTGAAATGAGGGTTTTCAACTTACTAGGTTGGTGAGGGCAAGGAAATGGCACCCTCATACTTTGCTGGTAGGAGTGTAAATGAATATAACCTCTTTGGAGATCTTCCCAACCCAGGGACTGAACCCAGTCTCTTGTGTCTCCTGCATTGGCAGGCGGACTCCTTACCACTGTGCTGCCTGGGAACCTTGCCTTTGGGCTACTGCTAGGTGGAATTGTTTTCTGTAGTCAAATTTATCAGTCTTTGCTTTTATGGCTCCTGGGTTGGGTGCCAAAGGAGCAAGACAGCCCCTCCTTCATCCCCCTCCAGCCCCCAACACACAGCTTTTAAAAATTCTGCCTGTACAAAAAGCTTGGAATGAATTGCCAGGTTTTTTGAGGAACAGGACAACTCCTGCCTTCCAGGAGACCCCGGTTTCAGGGAGACACAGAATGACTGCTGCAATTCCATAGTATAATAAACAAGACGGGGCACAATGGGAACGTGGGCTAGGACCACCTCATCCTGCCTGAGTTGGCCAGCAAGGCTTTCCAAAGGCAGTGGCATCCAGGTAAATCTGGAGGTGTGTGGGAAGCAGCCAGGAGAATGGTCTTCCAGTAAAAGTGGAAAAGCATATGCAAAGGCAAGAAGCAACAGGGCTCAGCCAAGGTTGTCCAGTCTGGCAAGAAGACAGGGAGCCCCACAGGGTTGGTGTGTGGTAGGGGAAGAGCTAGGAAGTAGACAGGGGCCAGATCACAGAGGGCCAAGAGCATACTGCCTGGAAGTCAGGGGGAGGTGGCAGGGGGACACATCAGCCGTGTGGAGGATGAGCTGGAGTCGGTCCAGAGCGGAGGCAGGGCCTTGGAGGCTTCCGCCTCTTGCTCAGCAGCAGCCATGGCAGCCTAGAGAGACTCCAAACAGCAAGAATTTCAGACCAAATGTTCTATTCTACCAAGCTTCCAGAATTCTATAAAAATCATCAGCGAAGCTAGCACCTTCTCTGAGAAACATGTCGACCCAAGATGATGACAACTTCAAGAGCTTTTTCCTGGGGAAGGTGGTGGTTGTCACCCCCACCTCAGCACCCCGCTGGCAGGTGGGGTAAGTGTAGCCAGGGCCCTAACTGCCCTCTCCTCTGCCCCAGCGTGGCCCAGGGAGCAGGTGGGCTCTCCAGCCCCTGCCCGTTCATCCAGATCCTCATTCCTTCAGAATGCAGGACTGCGACGATGGAGTGGTGGGCTCCTCACTGGCCCACGGCCCTGGAACATGTCTTTCCTTCCAGTCAACAAGGCTCAGTCCTGCTCTGAGCAGACAGGCCTATGAATTTCTCTACTCCTGTGACATTTTAAAACAGGCATCTTGTAGCAGGTTTCCTGAGCAACTGTCCCCCCTAAAGTGCTCAGCACGGAGCCTTGTACATAGCAAGCATGCTGCGGCACTTTCTGTTAAAACCGGAAGTCTTAGGGGACGTCCTTCGTGGTCCAGTGCTTAAGACTCCAAGCTTCCAATGCAGGGGGCGTGGGTTCCATCCCTGGTGGGCGAACTAAGATTCCACATGCTGTATGCAGTGTGGAGAAAAAGATCTTTTTAAAAACTGGAAGTCTCACCATTCATTAGGAGGTTGCTGAGGGAAAGGAAGGGTGATGTGGACAGAAGGAAGTCAGACTGCACGTAAACAGAACTTTGGGACTGCGTCTGGATTTCAGTTATCCAGAGCCTCTCCATGCCCGACCCCCAACCCAGCAAAACAAGTTGGTTCTTTTTTTTAGTGCCCTAAGGCAATTTTATCCCAAAGGATCACTTGATGAAGATAAAAGGATCTCTTTATCACAGAGATAAAGGCTCTTGGAGGCTGCTGGAGGCAGCCCTGGTTACCACCAGCAGGCCTCCTGTTGTTCAGTCGCTCAATTGTGTCTGACTCTTTGCAACCCCATGGACTGCAGCACACCAGGCTTCCCTGTCTGCCATCTCCCAGAGTCCCCCGGAGCTTGCTCAAACTCATGTCCATTGAGTCGGTGGTGCCATCCAACCATTTCATCGTCTGTCGTCCCCTTCTCCTCCTGCCTGCAATCTTTCCCAGCATCAGGGTCTTTTCCAATCAGTCCGCACTTCAAATCAGGTGGTCAAAGTACTGGAGCTTCAGCTTCAGTATCAGTCCTTTCAGTGAATATTCAGGGTTGATTTCCTTTAGGATTGACTGGTTTGATCTCCTTGCAGTCCAAGGGACTCTCAAGAGTCTTCTCCAACACCACATTTCAAAAGCATCAATTTTTTGGTGCTCAGCCTTCTTTATGGTCCAACTTGGGGCCCTCCCAAGGCATTTCTACCCTTCAGCGGTCTGAGGGCATGCAGGGGGATACTCACTCACACCAGCCTGGAAGGCAAGAAGGCCAAAAGCCAGCCCCAACCTCAGCTCCAGTCAAACAAGCTCCTCCCCACGCAGCCAGCAGACAGCAGTGGGTCAAAGGCAGGGGTAGCAGAGGGCTCCTGGGGCAGAGCTTGTTATCTCTGGAATATGCTGCTGCGGAGGCAGGCACAGACACTGAGGCCCCATCTCAGGCACAGCAAAGCTCATGAGGATGACACCAGGAAGCAAGGGGCCTGGGTTCCAGGGCAGGTTCCAACCCTGCTGGCTGTGTGCCTGTCACTTATATAAAGTGCACATCAGCTTACCGTCCATGATTTTGTTTTTCCCAAAATGACACAGTCTATTTCAGTAAACATTAGAAAAGCTCACTGGTATGAATACGTATCTGGTTGTAACTTCCATTTTATCTGACATTTACTATGTGAGAGGCAGTGAAAATATTAGTCGCTTTAGTCATGTCCAACTCTTTGCAACCCCATGGACTGTAGCCCGCTAGGCTCCTCTGTCCAGAGGACTCTCCAGGCAAGAATACTAGAGCGGGTTGCCATGCCCTCCTCCAGGGTGAGAGGCAATAGGGTGGGCATTTTATACACATTATCTTATTAGGTCCTCTCAACAACTCCATGAGGGTAGGATAATACAGATGAGGAAAGTGAGGGTCAGAAAGGCTGAGCCCCAAGCTGAGGTCCCACTGCTGGCACGCAGCAGAGCTGGGATCGGAACGAGAGGCTGTCTGGCTTCAGAGTCCTTTGCCCCAAACCACCAAATGATGTGAGGACTAAGGAGTGCTGGTCAGTTGCCAGCCTAGACCCTTCCCCAGCCTCTGACCTCTAAAACCACAGACAGGCTGCCAAGGAAGGAGTCTCTCAGAAGGTCACTTTTCTTTATTCTCAGCCTCAATCTCACAGCATGGTCTGAGGAAATCTCCAGGTCTGGCCAACTCGCAAGCTTCCCTGTGCCCACTGGGGAGATGAAGCTCCAAGGGCCCAGGGTCTCCAGCTGATGCTGTGGTGCTGTCGAGTCGCCCCTTCTAAAGGCAGGACCTGGGCACGACGTCGGATTAGGTTTCTCGGTCACTCCTAGGCCCCCTTCCCAGAGCACAGGCACACTTCTGCAGCTTGTCCTCTGGCTTGCTGCACCCACCCCAGGAAAAGGTGGGGAGGAACTCGGGAAAGCGGATGTCTCCTGGTTTGTAGAAGCTGGGACCTGGGCCTTTGGTCTACTTTCACCTGAGGTCAGGCCCTCGGGAAGCTCCAGAGCAGGCCCAGGCCAGACCACTACTCGGCGAAAGCAGAGGTCTTCACCATATTTTGGCAAAGTCCACTTTCTTCACTGACTTGGCCTGAAAACACCTCCTGAGTTCAGAGGGACACGGGGGACAGAAATCCTGGGCTCAACTCTGCTGGGAGCCGCCGTGCTGGGAGAGGACTTCTTTCACTTTATCCACAATGGTGCCCACCTCAGCCATGGCCCCCATACCTAGGGAGCAGAGTTCTTCTGTGGCCCTGCAGACCGGGGCAGCAGACCATCTCCCACTCACCCCTGCCCAGAGCTCCCCAAGTGTGCCACCCAGAGCCCAGTACCTGAGAAGGCCAGGACCAAGCCAGAGCCAGATCCATTGAGTCCCATCAGAGACACCCCGCCCAGGACAGGCCCCAGGAATGGTTACAGCAACCACCTTGAACTGTTCGGGCTGCATGCCAGGGAGGATACTAGGCACGTTACCTAACAACTCCAAGAGGGAGGAATTACCACTTCCATTTCCCAGGTGAGAGAGCTGAGCTGGAGGTCACAACGGGCTGGGATCTGAGGCTGCAGGAATGAGCTGTAAGCCTGGCCAGACACCCACCTTGGTCTCCACAGACCAGCTTCTTGGCCACACAGGGGATCTCGATGTAGCCGAAGGCCTTGAGCTGGCCCACCTGCTGCTCGGTGATGGGGTGCTCCCACATGGCGGTGTTCATCGCCGGGCAGAAGAGCAGAGGTTTGCTGCGGTCCCAGGCCCGGATGACACAGGTCTGTGAAGAAGGAGGGGCGTGCCTGCTGCTCTGCCTGCCACCCCTCCCCAGACTTCCCAGATGTTACCCACCGCGTCCAGGCCACAGCCAGCCGTGGGCCCAGGGTGACTGGGGGCCACTGTCTGCTGTCTCATTACTTTGAGGATGTGTCTCTGGGTCCTTCTCACCTCCCCCCAGGCTCTGACACAGGGCCTGACATATAGGAGCTGCTCCGCTAATGCTGGCCATGGCCCAGCCACCTCCAAGCATACCTCCACTTCTGTGTAGAAAGGGCTCCCGGTGCCCAAGCATCTGTCTTCCCTATAGCCAGCCACACCTCGCAGTGGCTCTCGCAAAGCTGAGGACCAGGCTGCCCTGCAGGTGGGCACATCTACCCCACATTAGCTCTACTTGAGGCCAACTAAAGCGTGGCCATGAGAACAGCTTCCATAGGACCAAACCCTCTCCCACATGTTATGTCATGAGCCCGCACTGTGACCCTGTAAAGAAGCTGCTGTCCCATTTCACCGAGGGAAAGTTGCACTTCCAGGAGGTGAGCCATTACCGAAGGTGACACCCAGACAATGATCCGGGGTGAAGCTCTGCACAACACCCATGCTGTCTTCCACTGCGCTGTGTAGTTTCACTACCTCCCAGTGTCAGGCCCCTCCAAGTCAATACCAGAGCAGCTATGAAAAGGACAGACCAGCTCACAGAGTCTTCAGTGCTGTGAGCTTTGCAATCACATGGACCTGGGTTCAAATCTTGCCGTGCTCTCTGCTGTGACTAGCCATGAGAACTTGAACAAGTCCTTTCATGATAGGAGTCTGGGGTTCCTCTGTGCAAAAGCCCTCTCCCTGGGTGGTCGTGAGGATGGAGGGTGAGAATGCTTATAAAGCTCTTTGCACAGGCCTGGCACAAATACAGGCTCCAGAAATAGCAGGTCCTGTTATTATTACAGACAGGCTCCCTGGGCCAGAGGCTGCCTCGGAGGGAAATAAGCTCTGGGGCCCACAGTGGTGTACTCCCCTGGGCTCTGACCGCTCCAGGCACCTCTGACTGGGTTGTGGGCCCCTCAGGGAGCCAGTGGTGGGCACACCCCTTCCCTGAAGGGGAGCCTGTCTGGGAATAGAGGGGGAGTCCAGAGAACAATGCCACGGACGGGCCAGGGAAAATGCCTGCCCTCCTCAGGGCCCCTGCCCTCTCCTGTGACAGGAAGGAAGCAGGTCAGCACACAGCCTCAGGCCCTGGCTGCTCGCGTCATCTCAGACACAGCGCTTGTTTCCCCACCAAGTCCTCGCGGTGAGGCAACCCGGCTGTGAGTGGACAGTTTCAGTCCACACTTCCTCTTGGCCCCGTGCCACCTGCTGCTTCTGCAGAAGCCGTGAGCATACCTAGAGGAGTCCCCTGACTCCGTGTGAGGTGGGTGGTGGCAGGGCTGGGGTTTCTAAATGCCCTCAAAGCGAAGCACACCCACCAGAACACAAACTCAACCCCTCTGTGCCCCACGTGTCTCCAGTTTTTCCCATCTCATCACAAAGCTCAGCGCTTCCCGGACAAACCACAACTCCTCCAAACCTTCTGGCAGCAGGAGGGCTGAAAGGAGGCATCAGTTGCCATGGTCATTTCTGTTTGGCCAAGGCTGTATGTAGCACCTCAGGCTCTGCCCCTAGGAATCCGCTTGGGCAGAGAGAAGGCCTGGATCTGGAATAGAAGACCAGCTGCCAGCTGGACGGGTGACCCAGGGAAGTTATCTCCTCTTTCTGGATCTGCTTGGTTATTTAGCACAAAGAAGGGCCAGAGCCTGAGTGGGCCAGAGGGCAGAGAGAGATGCACGTCACCCAGGCCCACGGCCCAGAGACTGGGAACGTAGGTTCATACCTAGCACACAGCTCCAGTGCACCCCAAGACCTGGACAGTGTGCACTCCAATGTCAAGGAGAAGGTTTGAAGGAGGGGGGAAGCAGGGCAAGCCCCTTTGGGAGGATATAAGGAAAAAACATCTTTCGAGAGAGGACAGAGCCACAGACCATGATGACAACACCTTAAACTTTGTAGGATTTGTGGTTCTTTGAAATATTTGCACCTTCAAGTGAAACCTTTGAGGCACAGGGCCTCAGGCCTGGTCTTGGGAACATATTCTACTGCTCAGCCAACTCAGTAGGTGGGAACTCCAAAGATTCCAGGGAGCTCTGGCAGCTCTGAAGAAAAGAGGAAAGCAGAGCTTTCAGGAGTGAGCAAGGAGCTCTCAGAGTCGGCCCAGGCCGGGGCTTAGCTCCTAGAGGTCAGCGTGCCTTGTCACATCAGCTGGCTGCTGACCAGCCAGGGGAAAGCCCGGGCACTTGGTGAGATGGTGCTGATTACACACAGTGCTGACGCACTTAGATGAAAGTGACCAGTGGCCTGACCCTGATGTCCTGTCAGCCAGGCAGCAGCCCCACCAGGAGGCGTTCTTGACAACGCAGCCCAAGCCCGCCCTCCTCGGCACTTCCCCACCCCTGCTCCTGCCACACGATCTGTGTGTTGCTCTACTTCTGATCACCTGTGCTCTGATTCAAATGATGCTTAAATCACTAGCAGCTTCTTCGAGAAATACCTTAAGCACCCATCAACAAGCAAACAGAGAGACTCACTCCCTGTCTAACCCCAAAAACCTCGACCCAGCTTCGTTAGTGACTTCATCATATCAAACTCTGAAAAAACCTTCTGCTGTTAGCTGAAGTAAAATTACTGATTACCTCATACATGCAATAAGCCTTTACCGAATGCCTACTGTATGCCCAATACTGTGCAACGTGGTGATTCCATTGTCAAAGGACTGACATACCACATACCAGAGCACAGGCCAAAAACCCTCTCCTTCCAGACTGTCAGCGCCCTGCATCCTGTGTGTCTGTCCACATAGGGCCTGGTCCCTGGCAGGTAAAAGCTGGATGAATGAGGGAAGGGGGGTGATACGAAAGAGGTGGGAAGGATAGGGAACACACCCAGTCTTCCCAGGATGCTCATGTAAACCAAGGTTCCTTAAGGACAGCAGCTCCCTGGAGGTCCCTCAGGCCAAAGAGGATCCCCACTCCACAGCTGGGCTTCTCTTCCTCTCCTCCACCTCGAGCCTCTTGCCCTGTCTCCTTTCGTTCCCTTTAACATTCCACAATCTCAGGGAAGCTACTGCTCAGCCTTGTGGTTAAAAGTACAGGAGAGATAAGTGTGCCTGGGAGATCCATGAGGAGGTAAACACTCTTATCTGTTTGCCCCGTGGATGTCCAGGTCCTAGTTGGAAGGCAGAGCTAAAGGGGACCGACCACAGAGCCGGGCAGGGAGGCCAGCAGGAAAGTATCGGAGGGCAGCCCATGGACATGAGAGCCCAGGGGCCTGAGAGGCGGACACCTCAGAGGGCACTCGCAAGTCGAGTCCACCCATCAGGACCCAGGCCATCTGGCCACCTGCCGGAGCACAGGTAACACCGGGTGGAGGGTGGTCCAGGGGACTGTGTTCTGAGCAAACCCGCCCACCACACAGGGATCCCCAGGTGAGAAGACTGTCCAGAAGAAGCCTGCAGCCCGCACACAGTGAGCACGGCCCCGGGAGGGAGGCAGGCCCAGTGAGTCACTCACAAGCAAGTTGTCACAGATGCCACTGGCCACCTTCCCCAGAGTGTTGGCATCGAGAGGCGCCACCAGCATAAGGTCCGCCCACCTCCGCAGGTCGATGTGGAGAACCGGGTCCGATCGGCACTTCCACATCTGGCAGAGCGAAGGTAAGTGGGGTCACTGGGCCGGCCACTCTCAGGGTGGAGAGAGGAGGGGCCGGAGCGGTTTGAGGGTCACCACAGACCCGGGACACTGAGTCAGGGACCCAAGGGAGACCACCTGAATGCCCCCACCCCAGTTCCCTGCCACCCCTTTTGCAGCTACGCTGGTGAACCCTGGCTGTGGCACCAACGGCCTGAGAGAAACCAGGCCTGAGGAAACAAACGCTCCTTGTCTCTCTGAGCTATTCCCTTTATGGTTTGGTTTTCAAGAGAACTGACATCTGGCAGGGAAGTCCTGGCCTGTCTGCTTGAGGCGGATGCTTGGGTTGTCCAAGCCAGTGGAAAGGCTCTGGGCGGTGAGAAAAGGAGGGGGCAGGGTGGGGGAGACGGGCCAGCCAGAAATGTTCTAGGCTGAGAATGTTTAAAAATGCCTGGCAGGGCACCCCTGTGGGGCCCACACTCGACGTCTGGTGAATCGGCCAGTGCCCGCCCCGGCGCGGGAGAGCAGCAGGGGAGCCCAGCAGCCGTGGGAAGTGAGGCGTTCCCGGCGGCTCCGACGCTGGGAGCCACGTGGATGAGGGTGGTGGGAACAGGGCTCCTCTGTGGTTTCATCAGCCCAGATAAGTACAAGGACACTCAACCCCGGGCACGGGGCCAAAGCTGAGCTCTGCCTGGGGTGGGAGGAGACTGTGGGCCTCCTGCAGGCCAGAAGCTAGACAGATGTTTTCCTCATCGCCTCTGCCCAGAGGCCCTGACCGCGGAGTTGAGCCTACCCCGTCTGCTCTGGCCGCCAGGACCATAGGCTGCAGGGAGGACTGTCCTGTCCCGCTGATACAGACATGAGGGAACCCAGCCCAGGGGCCCAGCACTGACCTCCCATTCATCAGCGTCGCTGTAGAGGGTGACAGGAACATCCCGGGGGCTGTAAAAATGTTTGGCCCTCTCAGTTGTGACCACGGCTACTTTCAGCTGTCACCAAGAAAAGTGGGAGGGGGAGGGGAGAAGGAAAGAGAAACCGTTACCAGAGCCCCCAGCCTGGAGCCACATGGGGCCAGGCCAGGCCAGGTGACAGCTTTCTTCACAGCCTGGCTACGCAGAGGGCTTCTCCCTCGGAGGCAGTGAGCCCTGCGTTTGCACAGTTACTTCCGCTGTCACCCAGAGGTCAAGCCTCACCAGGTGCAGCCGTTTCACTTCCCCATCGGAGGGGCTGCCGAGGAATGAGTCACACAACTGTCCAGCGTATATAAAGCTGCAGGCTCCAGCCACTCGGGCAGGGACAGACCAGGGCAAGCAGGAGGGGGGCCCCCCCAGGAGGCTCCCGGGTCCTGAGCTCTGGGCTACACCACAGGTCTGCCCTCTGCAGGCCAAGGCACTAGGGAGCCTGCACGTGGTGTCTGCAGCCACAGCCCAGCGAGCAGGCAAGCACCTCCCAGGACTTCTAGGAACAGGCTTCATGGGCTCTGGCTGCAGACAGGCTCCAGGAAAACCAAACCTGAGTGCCCGACACTCACGGGGCAAGAGTGATGGTTCCCCTTGAATTATTCATTTAGTAGATAAATTAATGATGCAAACAAGGGAAATGGCTAACAGAACAGAAATAGCACATGATAGTGTGAATGACACCAGACCCATTTCCATGATTGGTAAACTGAGATGCTCGACTAACAAGCAGACAGAGGAAAGGGGCCCAGAAGAGGTGGCTAAGAGGGGAGGGGTGTAGGAAATTACATCTTTGGGGGACATTTATCCAGGAGGGAAAAAAGTTAAGGGTGACAGGACAGAAGTGACTAACCAGGGGGATCCCTGGGGACAGGGTCTGGGCCAGAGGTGCTATACTGCCTCGATATTGCCATTCAGTCGCTCTGACTGACTCTGCAATCCCATGAACTGCAGCACTCCAGGCTTCCCCGTCCTCCACTATCTCCCGAAGTTTGCTCGAGTTCATGTCTACTGAGTCAGTGATGCTACCCAACCATCTCATCCTCTGTTGCCCCCTTCTCCTCCTGCCTTCAATCTTTCCCAGCATCAGGTCTTTTCCAATGAGTCAGCTGTTTGCATCAGGTGGCCAAAGAATTGGAGCTTTAGCATCAGTCCTTCCAATGAATATTCAAGGTTGATTTTCTTTAGGATTAACTGATTTGATCCCCTTGCAATCAAAGGGACTCTCAAGAGTCTTCTCCATGTGGTCTACATGGGGGTTATAAACATTTTTAAGCCAAAAAATACTAGGTTTGCCCAAAAGTTCATTTGAGTTCTTCTGTAAGATGTTTTGGGAGATTTCACATAGAAAATCCAATTTTCTGGTTTCTCTCAAAAACCCAAGAGCTCTGGCACTGGGGGGGCCACACTGTTGCTTGATTTGAGTTGGTGGTGCTGGGTAACGGCTGCCTTCTTGGATGGGGTGTGCCCGTGCCATCCCCACCTAGTCCCTGCCCCTCCCTATCATCTTGCCAAGGCTCCTTCCCCTCATTTGTTTCCCACCTTTTGTGGGTTGTGGGACACCGTTCTGCACAGCATCTGAGAGTGAAACTGGAAGCAGGGAGTAGAAGTCTCAGAGGCAGACTGTGGAAGAGCTTCAGAAGGTCTGGGGCTCCCAGCCCTGTGGCAGAGCTCGCAGAGCTCCATCCTCCCGCTCCCTCCTCCTTGGAACCCACCAGCCCCCAAACGTGCATAGAACCTCCTGCTCCTACTGAGCAGGGGAGTCCCTCCCAGGAGAGCCCTGAAGGAGCCTGGCCCAGTTCTGAGCAAGGTGGCAAAGGAAAAGGGATGCTGTCCCCGCACAGAATCCCCCCTGAAGATGTCACAGGACCAGCACAGGTGAAGAGAGCGGAGAAAGGCAGGATGGTGCTGAGACTCTTAAGACCCAAGACAGTAATGAGGTAAGGTATGGGGCCAAATAAGTGAGAAGGAGCCACAAGAATATATAACTTTCAAACCAGCAGAAGAAAATTCAATCTACACAATAAAGGAAAGGGAGAGGAAAAAAAAAAAAAAAAAGCAGAGAGAATACATGATAAGTAGAAAGCATTAAATTAGATGGAAGAAGTAAGTCCTAATAGAATAGCAATTATAGTAATTATATAATTGGCTAAACTCCCTGATCAAGATTCAAACTCTTATACTGGATGTTTTAAAATCCATCAATCACATCAAAATGTCTTAAAAGACACACTTTAAAAGATATATAAAGCTTAAATAAAAGAATAAACTTGCAATTAGATAAAGTGGATTAAACTGTTTCCTCTCAAAGGCCCACTGAAATAAAAGTAAAGTGATTTTTTTTTAAGGTATGAACACCCAGAACAAAGAGAAGAGGACAAGAACAAAACCCAGCAGTTAAGATATGTTAACACAAAATATATGGAAATGGAAGGAGGCATCAACAGATCAGATCAGACAGGACCAGATGCTCTTTTTTTTAAAAATGAACATTCAGTGAACAAAAAAGAACTCTTGGAAATTAAAAGTACAAATTAGTCAAAGAAAAAATTCAATGTAAGTTTAGAAGAAATTTTTCAAAAAGTAGAACAGAAAGATAAAGAGATGGATAATAGTATTAAAAAAAAAAAAAGAAGAGGAGAAAATCAGAAGACCAACTTAAGAGGTCCAAAATCTGACTAATAATGAGTTCCTCAAGGGGAGATCAGTAAAATAGGAGGAGTGAAAATTACAAAAGAAATAAAATTAAAAAAAAAAAAAGAAACAAAGAAATAAAATTAAATTTCCCCAAACTGAAGAACTTCGAGGCTGGAACCATCTGTTCTGCCCACAGGGCTCTGAGAAGGTGGCACGCGGTTAGGCTCAAAAAACCTGGAGTATCACGTCCCGGCCTCCACTGAGGGTCGGTCAGAGGAGCCTGAGCCCACACCAGCTTCTCTGGAAGCCACATCCTCCTGTATTGACGTATACAGGGTTTGCAATCAGCAAAGCCTCAGGAGTTCTTCTCCCCCATGTTGCTGCTAAACCACAAGCCCCAACCTCTACCTGCACTGTTACTTTCCCAAAAGCAGTCCCTCACATTCCCCTGGTGAATTCCACCTTTCCAGAGCAGGCCCACTGTTTTTTGCTCGGTAGTGAAGAGCTCCTAAACTCTCAGTCCTGTTCCCCCTGGCCTGTTCTCTGCCAGTACCACCGTCAATAGTCCCAAGGCACAAATCCAAATCATGAAAAGAACAAGGTCAAGAGCAGAGGCCTTCCCCAAGGTCCATATGGGGTTTGGGGTGGGAAAGAATCAAGAATGAACCCTGGGCTTCCCTGGAGGTGCAGTGGACAAGGATCTGTCTGCCAATGCAGGGGACATGAGTTTGATCCCTGGTCCAGTAAGATTCCGCATGCCTTGGAGTAACTAAGCCCCTGCACCACAAGCATTGAGCTCATGTTCTGCAACTACTGAAGCTGGTGCACCTAAAGAGGCCACGGCAACTGCGCACTGCAACTAGAAAGTAGCCCCTGCTTACCTCAACTGGAGAAAAGTTCACGTGCAGCAACCAAGACCCAGATGAGCCAAAAATAATAATAAAATAAATTAAATTTTAAAAAAAGAGAATGAACTTTTTCAAGTAAGACCTGTAGGTCACCAACCACAACCTCAGCACACCAGGACAAAACTTGTCCAGTTCAGGAGATGAATCACCCAAATTGGGTCAAATCTCTTCTACCACCATTTATTCTTTTTCAAGTTCAAAAGAAAAAACTGGAAACAAAGTAGGATTCAAGAAGCCCCCACCCCACCCCAGGTCACACCACTGGCCTCTGGGACCAGGCGTTGTTTCATTGTTTTTTCCAAATATGTGTATCAGTCACCTCCATCATCCTGAGATTTCACTGCAAGCTTCAGGTCACTCTGGTGACCTCTGGACCATATTCTTGCTTCATCTTTGGTTATATGTCCTCCTTTCCATTTAACTGCTTTCCCATTTCCTTCTACAGAGGGCTTCCCTGGTAACTATATCTGCTTCTGGTCACTGCCTTCTTTTCCTTAGGGGACTAGTTTCTTTTATTTCTAAGAACTTCCTGACTATCCTGGACAGTTTGCCCCTTAAGATCACCCCGATTCATTCTCTCTATTCTGAAGTTTGAAAAGCTGCTTCCTGAAGAGCCAGTTTCCCTGCTCTCCCCTCTCTCCTAACTCTGCCCTGCTATCCCCAGGCTCTCCAAACAGTCTGCCAGTTCTCAAAATGAGGACTGTGCCTATGGCCAGCCTTCAGAAACACCCCCAGTTTGGTGATGGCCCTGTTCGGGCTCCCTCCTCCCTGTCAGCTCTACCCTTCACTTCCCTCTATATGCCCCTCTCCGTTTCCCCCGGCTCCTGGGGGAGTTCCAGCCAGGAGTCCAGGTAGGCCTCCCACCCTGGTCCACTGCCGCTACTTGAGATCTTTCCTTTAAGCTCCTCCCGAGTCTCTCTGGCTACCCTCCCAGGTTACACAGTCAGTGTTGGGGAGCTTCTTGGGGTCAATGTCTTTATACGAGTTACGTGAAGAGTATGTGATGACCATCATTCCCAAGGGCCCTCCCCTGACCCCTGTAATGCAGCCACCCCTCCTTGGCGGTGACCCTGACCCCAGTGTTGTCTGGCAGGCCCAGGCTAGTTTTTCTGGTTTTAGAGGGATGTCACTTGATAGGATTCTTCAGTCCCATGGGCTTTGTTCTTTCATTTTCATTCACTCTGTAAAAAGGTTCTGGGAGCCAAGAGCTAGGCCCTGGGTTTCCACACACTTTTTTTTTTTTTTCTTCACAAAAAAGGCAGGTCATGTTACCTTCTGAGATACTACATAACTTGGACTATTCATTCATTCACCTTGACCTTTCCCTCAGCAAATGCTAAGGAGTCTTGGCAGAGCAGAAAACTCCTGAGGACAGGAACCCTCCCTGGCTTCCTCTTACACCCTTCTGGGTCCTGGGAGAAGCAGGGCTGGACATTAAAACAGTCTCTCACACACTTCAGAGTTCCTGAAAGGCAGCTCTGTGCTTGGCCCCCTGGTGACACCCCTGCCAACAGTTTCTGTCTTAATATTTTTAACCTGAGCCTCTGTGTGATGTGACCAAGGCATGGCCAGGCCCTATAGGCTGCCTACATTTTGCTTAGCATTTATGGAGATTCCTTCCTGAAACCAGCTGGAAAGTCTGGTGTTCTTTCTCTGTTGAAAACACATCAGCAATCCCATCTGGGGAGTCAGGAAGGGGAAATGGGAAACAGAATTTAGGGCAATTCCTCCACTTCTACTGTTAGGCCCCTGGCCTGGCCCAGGCTCCTTCTGGAGCAGGTATCAAAGGGACCCGTGGAAAAGTATTTTCTCAGCCACAGGAGGAGATCAATCCCACGGCTCCAATGTCCACCTCTGCTCTCATCTCTGGCCTCTACTCACTACAACCAAGAGCTAGAAGCACCCTTCCTCAAGTGTAACAATCAAAAATGACATTGTCCAGGGTTCCCTGGAAGGCAAAACTGCCCCGATGGAGAACCACCACTCTACAGAAATCAGCTAAGAAAACTCTCTGCAGCAAAGAAAACATGTGACATCTGTGCTGTCCAGTACGGCAGCCTCTAGCCACACATGGCTACTGAACACGTGAGGTGTGGCTAGTGTGACAAGGGAACTGAACTTCTGGTTTTATTCCATTTTAATAATTTAAATGTGAATGCAGCTAGTGGCTATTGTGGGCTTCCCTGGTGGCTCAGAGGTTAAAGCGTCTGCCTGCAATGCGGGAGACCTGGGTTCGATCCCTGGGCTGGGAAGATCACCTGGAGAAGGAACTGGCAACCCACTCCAGTATTCTTGCCTGGAGAATCCCATGGACGGAGAAGCCTGGTGGGCTACAGTCCACGGGGTCGCAAAGAGTCGGACACGACTGAGCGACTTCACTTCACTTCAGTGGCTACTGTATTATATAGCACAGCTCTGGTACAGACAAGTAGAGAAGAGCCCCAACTGGAACCCCCAGCTGAGTGGTTAGACGAGAGCAGGTGTCCCTACAGGGCATGTGACTCTGGCTCCACAGGAGACTGACAAGGACTCTAAAGAGGAAGCACCAGCCATGACCTGACCTGGCACAAGGCAAGGAGTCCCGAGCTCTGGTGGCTTAGTCCTCTGGCTGTCACAGAGCAGAAGACCATGACATGGGCCTCCCAGTGTTGACACTGGCAGTGCCTGGGGCCCAGGGGCCAGCCAAGCAGCTGGCATGACCCTGCGCACGGGGGTGGCGGGTATACTACAGACAAAAGGGCTCTGGGTACAGTCAGCACATGGGGCAGGGGGGACGCTATGGAGGAGGAAGCCCCATAACACATCCCCGAGGGAGTTCCGGTTGGCTGAGTGGGTGTTCCAGTGGTTCACAATGATCTCTCTCCACTTGACGGACATTTACTGAGCCCGCTACACACACGGCAGCCAGAGCTGGTAGGGGCTTGGCGTGTCTGTCTAACGAGTGGGTGGGCGATATATGACCCCTGACTATAAAGCAAGGCGGACCAGGCAGTTCGCACCTGCCTGGGGATTCTCATCCTCACAGCTGTGGTTAGGTGGAGGAGAGAATGCCCATAACCTGAGCTCCTCAAGTCCGCTTGCTGATGGTTGTCAAGAAACCTGGTCTTGAGCCCCAGTTCTGCCAGCCCACTGGCTGGGGGATCTCAGGTGAATGCTTTCTCTCTGGCCTGGTTTTCCTCCTGAGCCATGAGCCATCTGGACCACAGGGCCCCCAAGAGCCTCTCCAGCTCACCATACCATCCTAACCCTCTTGTGGCCCTTGCTCTTCCCCACCAGGCTCTGACATTCTCTCCTCTGCCTCCAAACTGGCCTCTGGGGGAGCTGCTATTCTTGGCACACGGCCCTTCCTGCCATTCAAGTAGGACCAGGCTGCCAGTCCCTCTGTGCGTGTGTGCTAAGTCACTTCGGTCGTGGTGGACTCTTTGCAACGCTGTGAACTGCAGCCCGCCAGGTTCCTCTGTCCTTGGGATTCTCCAGGCAAGAATACTGGAGTAGGTTGCTGCGCCTTCCTCCAGGGGATCTTCCCGACCCAGGGATTGAACCCATGTCGCTTAGGTCTCCTGCACTGGCAGGCAGGTTACCACTAGTGCTACCTGGAAAGCACCCAATCCCTCTGTGCACCTCCCCAACTAAAGAAATTTCTCAAGAATGAAGCTAGAACAGCTGACTGCGGAGGCTCTCCCTCGGGATGCTATTCTGGAGTACCAGAGAAGGACCCTGGTGCAGGAGCCCAGGGCGGGCTGCGTCTGTGGCCTGTAGAACTCACTCCCTGGGGGAGCAGGCCAAGGAAGGACAGGGCCAGCCAAGTCAGCAGAAGCCCAAATAAATGCCTCAGACGGCTACAGCTGAACCAGTTTCCACAGCAGGACCACAGAGCAGGCAGGGGTTCCCTACCTGGAAAGAAAGGAAAACCTCAAACCAGGCCATGTTCCTTCTGCTCTCCTTTCCTCGATGAGAAGTATTTTTAAAAAAACAAAAGCATAAAATCACAAAAAACATTCCATGATATCCCCAGCAAAAGCTCCACTGACTTTAAAAAATAAAATAAGTACACACAGAGGTTAGAAAAATCAAAATAGAACAGAAAGACGCAAAATCCAAGTCTCCCATCCTGCCCCCATCTTGCCACAAGGGTAACCACCTCCAGAGGGAAAATCGCAGGCAGTTAACCTAGCCATGTGAACACACAAAAGGAATACTATATGCCAGCAATGGGCAAAATTTTTCTATAAAGAGCCAGATACTACTTTAGGCTTTGTCCCAACTACTCTGCTCTGTAGTAGCAAGACTGTAGCATTTAGTTGTCGGTGTTGGTCTAAGTTGTGTCTGACTCTTTGTGACCCCATAGACTGTAGCACACCAGGCTCCTCTGTGCTCCACCATCTCCCAGGGTTTGCTCAAATTCATGTCCATTGAATCGGTGATACTATCTAACCACCTCATCATCTGCTGCCCCCTTCTCCTTTGGCCTTCAATCTTTCCCAGCATCAGGGTCTTTTGCAAATGAGTAGACTCTTCACATCAGGTAGCCAAAGTATCAAAGCTTTCGCTTCAGCATCAGTCCTCCCAATGAATATGCAGGACTGATTTCCTTTAGGATTGACTGGTTTGCTCTCCTTGCAGTCCAAGGGACTCTCAAGAGTCTCCTCCAGCATCACAATTTGAAAGCATCAAGCCGCCATGGTCCAATTCTCAAATCCATACACGACTACTGGAAAACCACAGCTCTGACTATATGGACGTTTGTCGGCAAAATGATGTCTCTGCTTTTTAATATGCTGTCTAGGTTTGTCAGAGTGAACAAGTGTCTTAATTTCATGGCTGCAGTCGCCATCTGCAGTGATATTGGAGCCCAGGAAAATAAAATCTGTCACTGCTTTCATTTTTCCCCCTTCTTTTTGCCATGAAGTGATGGCCACAGGCAATACTTAAATGAATGAGTATGGATGTGTCCCAATAAAATGTTATGGACACTAAAATAAAATTTTATATAATTTTATGTGTCACAAAATATTTTTCTTTTGATTTTTTCCAACCATTTAAAAAGGTAAATAGTTTATATTTGTATGGTTTACAGGCCATACAAAAAGAGACCACAAGACTGCGGCCAGCGGGCCACACTTTGCTAACCTCAGCACCTTGCTCGTTTCACCCGTATCCTGAGGGCTGCCCCAGAGCAGCACATGAGATCCACCCAGCCTCCTAAACGGCTGCCTTGAATTCCATCAAGAGGTTGAACCATAACTGGCCCACAGTTCTACTGTTGGATATTTGGTTTGTCTCCATTTTGTTTTAAAATTACAAACGGTGCTAAAATGAACATGCTTATACATTTAGTGAGCTTCCATACCCCTACAGGGTTCAATCCTATGGGTGAATCAAGGCCTGTGACCATTTTTGGTTTCTCCAGATATTGCCAAAACAGTCCTCCAGAAAAGCAGAAAAGATTTCATTCTGCACATGTGCAGACCCTCTTCCCTCACTTCTTAACAGTCCTGAACGTCCTGACAGGCATTCTGGAAACTTAGCGTTCTCTAAGCCCAAGGTCTGCCAACTTCCTGGGTGGGAGATTTTCTCCACTTTCAGAAATCCTCTTCTGGCTTTCAGCTCTGCTGACACCTGCCCAGCAAAAGCAGAGAGAGGTGTCTGTCTTCTCCATAGTGAGGAGGGTGCCACCAAAGGGCACAAACTGACTGAGCTGACTGCTCAATTACAGGACAGTTACAGAATGCAAAACAGCCACAGCCCCTACATCCCAGGACCTTCTCTCAGGCTGCCTTTGGGTCCTAGGCCTTTCTGCCCCCACACCTAGAATCTCCTAGCCCTGACGCCAGGAGAGGCCTTAGAGAGGTATCAGTTGAGTATCCAGCCCCCACTTTACTGCAGGAATAAGAAAACCGAGGCCATAAAAAAGACCTGACCTGCCCAGAGTCCCAGCGTGAGAAATCCTCTACGCGGGACAGCCTCTCTCGAGGGAGGGCTGGCTCCCGCTGCCCAACTCCTCCCACCTCTCACACAGGCTCCAAGGCTTCTCTGCAGGTGGCCACTTTGGATGAGGGCTGGTGTGTGAGGCAACAATCCAAATCCCCTCCTCCCCATCACTCCCTCAGTCTCCCTGGTCTGCCTCCAGGTCTGTGGTCCTCCTGGGAAGTCTGAACACACTGATGAAGCAGCAGTTGTAAGCCAGGTCTGTAGAATCACCCAGCTCCTTGCCGCCCACAGCCCAGCTGCTTTTGCTAGCTGTTGGCTGGTCAAAACCTAGGGATCCCCAGGGAGCTCAGGAAAGCATGTGAACACATGACTTAAGCAAAGAGTTGAGGAGGACTGCTCTAAGGCACGAAGACTACTCCTGGGGGGTGACTCAGAAGGTGGGCACTGGCGAGATCAGTTCCATCAGGGAGTGGGGGACAGAGTTGGGGGGAGGGAACAAAGGCCACCGCCCCGGGTACAACACAAGGCAAGCAGGGATCCCCCGTGGGTTACCCACTGGGCCACTCTAGGAGATGTCTACCCACACGAAGGGAGGGCCGCAGGCCCCCCGAAATCAGCAGATGGACGAGGGCTCCACGGCTCCTCTCACATGGGCTGCCTCAGCAACCCCAACACCCTACACCACAAGTGGCTGCCCTAAAGGACACGCCAGCGAGAGAAGGGGAGAGGGTGAAGGACAGGAAACAAACACCGTTAAGTGCTTCCGTGTGCCAGGAGCTGTGCCTAATCGTTGGCACAAGATGACAAGTTGTTTCAGCTCTGCCCCCCCTCCCCCAGCGGGACAGCAGCCTGAGGGGATGGGTGACAGTCCTCATCTTTATTTTAAAATGACAAAGGCAGGCTCCCAGAGGCTAACTCCGGGAGTCCTCCCTGCTAGGTCACTGCCCTTCTGGGGTTGTTCAGCTTCAACTCCAACCTTCTGGAGTTGTTCAGCTTCAACTCCAGCCGGAGAGGGGGAGCCAAGTCCCGTTCCAGACGTGGCCTGTCGACAACAGAGGCTAGACTAAAAGGCCGGGGGCCGGCTGGAGAGCCTCCCTACTCCAGGCAACCCTCTCCTCACACCCGGATAAATGCTGGCCGTGTGGGATGGCAGGAAGCAGTAGAGCTGCCATTTCCCTCTGCTCTGAGGCTGCCCATCTGTTTCCTGGGATAGGACTCCCTGCCCCCACCCGGCCCCAGGCCGGAAATTCACTTGCTCTGGGGCTATGGGAAAAGGGAACTCATGGCTCCCTCCCTCCCCAGAGGGCAGCGGCAGAGGCTGCCTCCCGCCCTGAAGGCTCTCGCTGGCCAGCTGGGTCCTGGGCACACGAGAAGGGGGCAGGCCAAAGGGGTTCCTGCCCCACCAGCACCACTGCCCAGCCTCTGAGCAGCCACAACACCCTCCCCTCTTCTGGCCTGACTGGCATCCCTGGCTGCCTGGAGGGTGAGGTAAGAGGGTGACTTTCTGAGTATAAGTTTGTGGAAACTTTAAAAAAAAAAAAAAGGTTTCCCGCCCCTGCCTGTGAGTCACAACAAGGTCATCTGCAAGTGAGCACTGCCCCCTGCTGGACGCTTCAGGTACACCCACCTGTGTCACCCTGACTGAGGTGCTGTGCAGACGTAAGCGCGGAAAAAGCACATCCTGCGCCCTAGCAGTTTAACACCCCACAAAACCAGCGTCACAAACGGTGTCAAACGTCATGTGTGGTTCCCCAGCTTGGTCAAGACTCTCTTCTTAACCAAACATTCAGTTCAGTTCAGTTCAGTCACTCAGTCGTGTCAGTTCAGTTCAGTCACTCAGTCGTGTCTGACTCTGCGACCCCATGAATCGCAGCACGCCAGGCCTCCCTGTCCATCACAAACTCCCGGAGTTTACTCAAACTCATGCCCATCAAGTCGGTGATGCCATCCAGCCATCTCATCCTCTGTCGTCCCCTTCTCCTCCTGCCCCCAATCCCTCCCAGCATCAGGGTCTTTTCCAATGAGTCAACTCTTCGCATGAGGTGGCCAAAGTATTAGTTTGGCCACCTCATTAGTCAGGCTCTTTTGAGCCACTTTGCAACTAGGCCTGTCCCCAGGCTTCATCCTCCTGAGCATGATTCCTGCTGCTGCATTGGTTTACTAGCCAGAATCTCGCACCCTCGCTATGTGATCAGTCTGGATATCTTACCAGGCTCCTTATCCCCCAACACTCCCTAGACAATGTCTGATCACCTGGGCTGCCTTCAGAAAGAATCAGCCAGGACAGTATGCTAAAATCTCCCTGAGCCTGATGTTTCTTAATTTTACATACATACATACATATACACACACACACACACACACACACACCACTCCTTGGCTCCAAAGCTTCACTTTTCCTTGCTGTATTCATAATTAAACCCAATTCTATACTGAGGTCTAGTTTCCCTTATCACTATAGTTTTCCTGAGTAAAATCTCTTTTTCCACTTCTGGTTTTTCTTTAACACATCAAATGAATAAAACCGCATGGGCCAAGGCAGGCCAGGAAAGCTTTTACGTGAAGTGTTAGTGAGGAAACTGAAAGGGCGAGGGAGAGTAGGGAGGGCGGCACAGCCTGGAAGGGGCTGGCCCAAAGCAAAGGCCATCAGGGGCTGCTGGAGGGTGACAAACCAACAAAGGGCCTAGGATAATGAAGAAGTGGGGTTATCACTTGCTGGCTTTCACATTTTTTAAAGCCTTCAACGTTTCCCACAAAAGGATCTGCCCTGGAACCCCATCCATAAAACTGGTCAATGTTGAGGTGATCCGACCAAAGGCAAGGGGCTAAGTCCCCTACCCCTGGCACACTGTGGGAGCCTCTAGGCATCTCTGAGCACCCGAAGGAGCAGAGTTTGAAACCACAGCTGCAGACCACAGGGAGTCGCTAAGCTTCCAGTGCATTTGGACTGACAGGACAACCACGGTGTCCAACAAGGAGGGAGCATAGAGAAGAAATGTCCAGGATGGAGGGAAAGCAGAGGCAGGGAGCCCACAGCCACCAGGGGGCGCTGAGAACTTGCCACACTTCTTCAGCCAGCCCTTTTCCACAGTAGGACCTCAGGGAACCCAAGGCCAGTGTTTGGGAAGCCATATCCTCCATTCACCAGTGTTCCTTTCCCAGTCTCCACTCACTCTGTGTCTATCTAATCTAGTTCCTGGTTATACTGTCCCACTCATCTCTGTCTGCTGCATCCCCCCATATCAATGCACACAGAGGACTTCCACAAACACCATGATTAAGAAAAAGAAAACCCCGTGTACTGCACAAAAATGGGCTGGCCCCAGCGCACCAGCTCTCTAACGTCAGAGGCTGTCTAGGAAGGATACTCACATCAGGAATGTCCAAAAGCTTTGATACCAGAACAGGCAACTTCAGGGCTGCAACACTCCCAGTGACTCCCACGAGAACATGGAACGGTCTTCTCAAGGGTGCAGCAGCTGAACACGCGGCCCTTGGTTCCATGTGGGGTCTGGTGGCTTCGAGTCCTGGAAGCCTGCCAGAATTGGGCTCCATAAAGCTCTGTCAGGATTTAGGATCTAAAAGCAAAACAAGGGGGACCTGCTTCATTCCTACATTCAACCAAAATGTATTGAGCACTCTGTGTTAGACGCCAGGCCAGATGCTGGGGTTCCCCAGGAGTCAATAATCCCAGCTTCTGGGAGCAGTTGGATGAGGTCAGACACCCTGTAATATGGCCAGTGCCATGAGGCTGCGCAGCCTATGAGTTACTGCCTGAGGAAGTAGTCAGAAACCAAAAAAAAAAAAAAAAAAGTAACATTCAGGTTGAGTCCTGCAGTACAAGGAAGTTTTTCAGAGACAGAAGAAAATAACTTTGCAAGAAGAGCAATCTTGCATAAGTGAAGAGGCCTGAAGGAAGGTGGCAGGTGTGGGGAACAGAGAGTAGCTTAGCAGTGAGGTGAAAGTGTGATGACGGGGCAGTGGGGTGGGTAGATCAGGCTGCAAAATCAGGTCAAGGACTAAGTGTCAAGGGCAGTGAGGGCCAGGGTGGGTTTTCATTTTAGAAAGACGGTGCCCGTGCTGGTAAGAAGTCTGGAGGGCACCTTGGTGGTAAGAGACTGAAGGGGGCAGACGAAGAAGGAGCCACTGCTGTGGGCTGGGCTGACTGAGGACTGGCAGGGCAGGTTCCAGGGGTGCCTATGGGGTGGACCCCTAGGCCACAAAGGGATTTGGGTGCTCCAGGGAGGGATTTGCCTCTCTGCCCCTTTCCCTGTGGATTAGGCACCACCCTACGATCCCATGGCCAAGAAGAGACAAGCATAAAAGGGATAAAGGCCACCCCCTTGAGACCAGCTGCTTGGTTTCTTCCTCTGGTCCCCAGATGTTGCTAGAAGTGATTGTTTATGATAATATGGCTGACGGATGCATCGAACCTACATGCTGGCAGGCTGCACCAGCAAAACATACTCATTCCATCAGCAACAACCACCAAGGGTGATCACACCAGGCAAAAGAATTATGGAAGACACAGTTGCTGTCTTCAGGGAATCTGTGCATGGGCTGAGAAGACAGAAGTCACACCTGAAATCATTTGAGATGGGTCCTTCTGTGGGATGGACCTTTTCAGCGATCATTGATTCCATCTGGACATCAGTTTCCCTGCCTTTCCGTCGCCACTTTCCTATGAGCACCACCACCAGCAAGCTCCCTGAATGTCTGACCGGGTTTAAACACCAACCACTAGGCAGGTATCAGGCCTGCGGTAGGTCCTGAACATCTGCTGAATGGATAATCACCTGCACCGTCTGAAGCAGAGCTGGGCAGAGAACAGACACCTGGCCGGTGAATCAGGAGCCCTGGGCCCTATCCATGTGCTCTTGACCCACTGGGTGACCTTGGCTCAGGGTCATTCCCTCCCTGCACATGTCTCTTCATTGAATAACACAAAGACAGGGCCAGGTGATCTCTGAAGCTCCTCCCATCAGCAACCTTCTCAGTCAATGCATGAAAGACAAGAGGTAAGAGACTCTCTGTACAAGGGTATCCTGGGAGATGTACTCAAAAAGGGTAGAAGCAACAAGGGGAAGGGACACCAAGGCCGACGCCGAGGAAAAAGTCCAGTGAGTCACTCAATGGCTACTCATCTGGCTGCAACCCATAAGGGCTCCCTCTTTACTCCACAGACCCCTTGGCTCCTTAGGGCCCCCTTGCCCATTTTTTTACCTTTAAGACTCAAGACACATACTCATGAGTTAAGGATCATGTTTGGGTCGATTATACCACTCTTATCCAGAAGGGTCTCCCGGGGGCCCAGACCCTTCTCAACAGAGGTCAAGCAAGCACAGGCCACTTTCCTAGAACAAAACATCCCCCCAGAGTTCCATTTGCCAGCAATCTCAATCTCTGCCTCAGAAGCCTCTGCATCAGGGCCTCAGCCAGGGCTGTGTTTGCCCACAGCAGAAGTGAGTCTACTCTAAGGCCCGGAGAGCCGTGTTGGCAGCTGACAAGGCTAGAGGGCCTATAAGCCAGCTTCTGCCCAGAACGAATCCGTGTGCTGATCAGCATCCAGGAGGAGGCACATTCTCAACTCTCCAGGAACACCCACCTGCCAAATCCCAAACCTTGACCCTTGACCCTAGCACCCAACTAGGGCTAGGACATGAGAGATTCCTGCAAAATCAGAAACTTAATTTAAAATCTCCTCCTGGTGGCTCAACAGTAAAGAATCTGCCTGTAAGGCAGAAGACTGTCTGCAATGCAGAAGATGCAGGTTCGATCCCTGGGTCAGGAAGACCACCTTGAGAAGGAAAATGGACAAAATCTCAAGGACAGAGGAGCTTGGCAGGCTACAGTCCATGGGATTGCAAGAGTCAGACATGACTTACCAACTAAACCACCACCACCACATCAAATTGATATCATTCCTAAGGAACAGGTTACTGAAAGCAATCAGTTAAACTTGGGGCAGGAATTCATGCTGGTGACTTCAACTGCTTTCCCACAGCAGGTGGTACAGCCCAAGATTTCCTATTAACACTTAGCCTGCTGAGCAATCTTTGTTAAGGACCAAACCCTAAATATCTTTCTAGAAAAAAAGGGGGAGGGGCGATGTGTACTTGAGGAATAGAGAGTAGATAATTTAACCAACATCTGAAACCAAGGTCAAATCAGCTCAAACTGCAAGCCCCATGGAGGGCAACAGTTGGCAGGAGTTCCTTATGTTTACTCTCAAAGGTAGCTGTAGACAGCACCTCATCTTCCTGAGGTCTGCTGGACTGATAGGAACTCCTGAGCAGCAGAGACAGCTGGTAAGCAGAGAGGCCAAAGGGCTGAAAGCTGTGATTACTGAGCCTCAAGATCCCAGGGTGCCAGCCATGCAGGTAGCCACATGCATGCAGCCACAGCCAGAAAAATGACAAGCTTCTCTGTCCTTTGAGAAAGACAAGGCCAGACAGAGCAAAGAGCCTCAACTTGTGGCAGCCTTGTGATGTGTAAGTCTCCTTTTCTGATGAGTTTAATTAGGGCAGAGTTAAGTAAAAGTTTCCAGAACACTTGCCAATCACAATATGGGCAAGTGTGGAGCCAGGGCAGAACCAGGGCTTAAAAAAAAATCCAAATTGGGGTTTCAGGCCAGCCCAGCCACAAACAGGAGCTGGGGCCCAGAAAAAAGAACCGAATTTGGGTGAGTGGGCAAGGAACTCAGGACCCTTTGGCCTGATGTCAAAGTTCCTCACCCGTGGCCCCAAGATTCTGCTCTGCCCTTATCTCCCACCAGTCAATAAAACTCTGTCCCAGTAATAATGAAACACCTGCAGCTCCCGGTAGTGGCACTCTTCCCCCAAACCTAGTCATTAAAAGGAGTGGCGTAGCCACAGGAGCACTTTAAATCCCTTCCTTCAAGGAAAGGCAAGGAAGTCTTCAGGGAGAACTCAAGGTCTTGACATTCTGCTAAGACTGCTCTTCTCTCAAACCAGAAGCAGGCAGGCTTGACTCTGCAGCTCCTGGAATCCCGTTAGGCACCGTTCCTCAAGGCCACAAGTTGGGGACACATTACATTCAGGCTTCCCAGGTGGTACTAGTGGTAAAGAACCCACCTGCCAATGCATGAGATGTGAGAGATGCAGGTTCAATCCCTGGGTGGGGAAGATCCCCTGGAGGAGGGCATGGCAACCCACTCCAGTATTCTTGCCTAGAGAATCCCATGGGCAGAGAAGCCTGGTCCATAGGGTCATACAGAGTCCAATAGGACTGAAGCGGCTTAGCACTGACACATTAATATTACATTCACACGTGGGGGCTACTAACAAGGAAGTGACTTGGAACTGCTACCTCTCAGCCACTAGAAGAGATGAGGACAACTTCTGCTCCAAGGCACCCATCACTTCCCCAACTTGGGAATCTCTCCTGCCTATTACCTGGCACTGGTCTCCAATACTTCGAAGTGCAGCACTGAAGTTTTTCTCTGACAAAATTTGGCCTCACTCTCACTTTTTAATGTCATTCAACACTTTCAGGTGGAGCCAGGGGATAACTGCCATATCCCAGGGCTTTCCTTTTTCTATTGTATCAACTTGTAAAATGGTTTGTACTTTGAGCCATCCCCTTTCCTTTTTGAAAGTAGGCTCGGGGGTTTATGGTTTTTGTTTCTTTAAGGTAAAAGGTTAAACGTGAGTAACCGATAGGGCTACCTTTTAAACTAGATTAAAGGGCCCTAGGCAACTGCAGAAGAGCATAAAGCAGGGATGGGAGGGTACATACAGAAATGCACCACTTCATAGTATACCTATGGCTGATTCATGCTGCTGTTTGGCAGAAACCAACACAATATCGGAAAGAAATTATCCTTCAATTAAAAATAAATTAATTAAAAAAAAAATAAATGCCCTACTTCAGGATGGAGCTGGGAACAGGTCCATAGCGCTCCGGACCCATAGACTCCACATCCCCTACACACACAATGCTACACACACACATGGAACCGGAGATCAGCGGCGCGCACACACACACACACACACACACACACACAGCTGCAGACCCGCAGATGCGAACACGGAACCGGAGATCAGCGGCGGACACACACACACACACACACACACACACACACACAGCTGCAGTCCATAGCGCTCCGGACCCATAGACTCCACAGCCCCTACACACACAATGCTACACACACACATGGAACCGGAGATCAGCGGCGGACACACACACACACACACACACACAGCTGCAGACCCGCAGATGCGAACACGGAACCGGAGATCAGCGGCGGACACACACACACACACACAGCTGCAGACCCGCAGATGCGAACAAAGTTTCTTGGGCACCAATACGAGAGGGAGGACACTCATGGACACACGCAGCCACACACACACACACACACAGCTGCAGACCCGCAGATGCGAACAAAGTTTCTTGGGCACCAATACGAGAGGGAGGACACTCATGGACACACGCAGCCACACACACACACACACACAGCTGCAGACCCGCAGATGCGAACAAAGTTTCTTGGGCACCAATACGAGAGGGAGGACACTCATGGACGGACACACACACACACACACACACACAGCTGCAGACCCGCAGATGCGAACAAAGTTTCTTGGGCACCAATACGAGAGGGAGGACACTCATGGACACACACACACACACACACACACACACACAGCTGCAGACCTGCAGATGCGAACAAAGTTTCTTGGGCACCAATACGAGAGGGAGGACACTCATGGACACACGCAGCCACACACACACACACAGCTGCAGACCCGCAGATGCGAACAAAGTTTCTTGGGCACCAATACGAGAGGGAGGACACTCATGGACACACACACACACAGCTGCAGACCCGCAGATGCGAACAAAGTTTCTTGGGCACCAATACGAGAGGGAGGACACTCATGGACACACGGAGCCACACACACACACACAGCTGCAGACCCGCAGATGCGAACAAAGTTTCTTGGGCACCAATACGAGGGGGAGGACACTCATGGACATACGCAGCCACACACACACACACACACACAGCTGGACACACGCAGCCACACACACACACACACACACACACAGCTGCAGACACACACACACACACAGCTGCAGACACACACACACACACACACACACAGCTGCAGACAGACACACACACACACACACACAGCTGCAGACAGACACACACACACACACACACACACACACACACACACACACACACACACACACACACACACACACACACACACACACACACACACAGCTGCAGACCCGCAGATGCGAACAAAGTTTCTTGGGCACCAATACGAGAGGGAGGACACTCATGGACACACGCAGCCACATACACGGAAAGTGAGGTCACACAAAGAAGTCAAAGTCGCCAACGACGCTTCCCCAGCCTCCCGCTTGTCCCACCACGGGAAACCAGCCTCCACGGTTCCCCCAGCCTCCTCACCCGCGCCAGGGGCGTCTCGGGGCAGCCCCCAAATATCGCGTTATCTCGGTCGCCCCTCCCGCTGATTCCGACTAGCACGCAACTTTACGGCTGTCGGAGGCTGCCTCCGCGACCGCGTAGCCTTCTGGGAGTTGTAGTCAATTTCTCAGCCTTCCGAGAACTGTAGTCCACTCGGGGAATCCCACCGAGAGCACCGGTTCCCAAGTTCCTGGTATTTCCTGTGTTCATCTGGGCCTGCCAGTTGTCTGACCTCCTCATCCCCCGAGCCCCACCCACACTGCTTATCACTGCAGTACTTAATAATACTTTTACTGAGCCTATCTTCTATGTTTTTTGTTTTAATTTTTTTAATTAAATTTTTTTTTTTTTTTTTACTGTGCCAGGTCTTAGATGCTGCATGCGAAGTCTTTTAGTTGCAGCATGGGGGATCTTTAGCTGCAGCATGTGAATCCAGCTCTTCCTCAGGAAACTCAGAACTCCTCCTAACAGGCAGAAGGCCTCTGTAGCAATTTCAAGGCTGCCTCAGAGAAAGAATCACACAGAAATGTGTGACTTTTGACCTCTGGGAATGACAGGCGACAGGCCCACTGGACCCACCCTACTTCCATGCCCCACAGCCCATGGTGAGGCTCCACACAGGCCCTCATGAAGACACATGACAGAGCAGGACACAGAGGGTCAAATGTTCCCCTTTATTATGGTTCACTCAGTTACCACAGACAGACACATTGGCTCAGGCAGGTCAACTGCCAGTTGGAGAATGGTCTGTGTTTCCCAGAAACAAGGAGGGGCAGTGGGCACCAGCAGAATGCAAAAGCAGGTCACTGGCCAAAGACCTGACCTTAGAACTGACCTCAGCCTTCCTGCACCCCACCCTCAAGCCAGACCATCCAGCAGAGATGAACCTGTGCCCAGCCCCCACTTCTCGTTCAGTTCCCTCCCCAGGAAAGTGCATAGATGCCTGGAGATGCAGCATCCCAGGGCCTCGACAAGCTGGGCCACACGCAGGTATAGCAGGTCTTCCAAAGGGCAGAGCCAGGGCATGGCCATACAGATCTGAGCAGGAAAGAGCAAAGGCGGGTAGGATAGGAAGCTGATGGGAGGGAGCATCCAACAGGTCAAGGATGCTGTGCTGGCAGCTAGACCACAGGCCTCCTGGAGTTACCAAAGAGAGGAAGAGAAAGGGAGCCAGAGGTCTGGGCAGGGAGAGAGGAAAGGGAAGAACCTAGACCTAGGGTCTCTTTTCGGGGCTGTGTCACTAGGGGCTGTGACAACTGCTTTCCAAAGAGAAAGTGGTAGAGGAGAGAGTCAATCACACTCTGGCCCAAGCCTAAGCAGCCATTAGGAAGATAACTTCCCAGAGGCCCTGGTTCCCCTTGTAGGAAAATGAAGTACCTGGATCTCAAAGCTCAGATGGTGCTTGGAAATCCAGATGCTGGGTTCTAAGCTGGAGCCACCCAGAGTGGCCAGGTGGAGTTTGGTTTTTCAAGCCAAATTGCCCAGGTGGGAGGTACGGGCGACAAGTGAGAAATGGGCAGCTGCTCCATGGGTAAGAACCCACTCCTCTTCAGGCCTCCAAGAGAGCCAGGACCTCTACCAACAACATTCTCACAATGCCTGGGACACAACAGGCCCACAGTCCTCTATCACCGTCCTGGAAAGAAAAGGGGGTTCTAATGGGAGTGAGGAAGGGCTAAGAATCAAGTCCAGTAGACAGAGGGGAGCAAGTAATCTCGATGTGATAAAAAAACAGGAGCCAGAGAACCTCCCCTCCCACCCCACCTAACCTGAAATCACATTCCAGCTATTGTGCTTGCACACAGGGTTGGGCCTGTGCTTCTTCCTAGGCCTTGAGTTCAAGTGCCCAGAATTGCCCTATGCCCAAGAGCAAGCTGGGGGGTGGGGGGGGGGGCAGGGGGGATGCATGATCCCCTCTCAGTTGGTCCTGCCTACCTTCTCCTCTGAGGAGAAGACTCACCCCTCCAGGACCAGTCCTCTGAGCCTATCCCTTCAAACCCAAACAGAACAGCTATTGCTCCCAGGAATCCAGTGGTCATTCAGAGACACCCAGCACCTGCCCAGTGGGCTTGGGCCAACCAGACATCACTCGGAGACCAGTAATTATTCACAGATCCTTTGTTCCAGCTGCACCTTTGGGCTTCCCAGGTGGCGCTAGTGGTAAAGAACCTGCCTGCCAATGCAGGAAACCTGAGTCAGGAAGATCCCCTGGAGTAGGAAATGGTTACCCACTCCAGTATTCTTGCCTGGAGAATCCCACGGACAGAGGAGCCTGGTCGCAAGAGGTCACAAAGAGTCGGACATGACTGAAATGACTTAGCAAGCACACAGCTGCACCTTTACACCTGAAAACTGCCCAGACACCACCCAGCTCTTCAGGGAAGGCAGTGCAATCTGCCCCTGTGGATGGCAGACATTACCTAGCACACAGTAGGGGTAGCGCAGGAGAATCAGGCCACAGCAGCTGTGAGTGTGGGGAGGGACACAAGCAGAGGGGCTCGAGGGGGCTCTGGGAAGTAAAGGAGGAGAAGGCAAGGCAGGGAAAAGAGGACCCGGCCTTGCATGTCCATCCCCTTCGGGTCAGGTGCCCAGGAGGGCTCCACATCTCTGGCTGTGTGCCCTCCCACATCAGGGCTCAGGCTCAACTCCCCTGTCCTCTGTCTGCTTCCTGGATCTGAGAATGGGCTTCAGTCTCAGGAGCAGATACAAGTAGGACCTTCAGCCTGGAGGAAGATGAAGAAATGCCACATGAGGAAGAGAGGAGCCCTGGGCAGGTGAAGAGACCACAGGAAGCAGGAAGAGAGAAATGGAGAAGGAGGTTGTGGGAGGTGGGAGGGGAGGGCAGAGACCCAGAGCCAAAGGAGCAAGGGGAGATCCCCTGCAGGTCTCCACCCTCCCCACCAACATCCCCACTAGTGCTAAATACTGCTGCTTCCCAGGAAGACCAAAACTGGAAAGTTTCAGCTCATAACCTTGGGAGGGGGCCAGGCTCTCTGCTATGCCTCCCCTTGCCCCATGAGGGGTCTCAGGGCCAAGGTCAGACGGAGCAGCCTGATGGAGGGTGGGGGGCTGGTTTAGTTCTAAACGTACATCTAGCACCACAACAACAAGAGACCTCCACTGCACACTATTCACAAGGGGACACAGACACAACTACCGCCACACGGGACAGCTCCGAGTGCAGCCCCCAGCTCTCAGGGTGCTGAGAACAGAGTCCAGAGGGTGTGGAGGAGGGGTGGTACATATACATATATATATATATAACTCTGATTCTTTGTACAAAGTGGGGGAGGAGAAAAAGGGAAGGGGGAACCCTGCTTGGTCACCACAACAGACCCTGTGGTTTGAGCCCCCATCCCACCGGCCCCCAGCCAGCTCCCGGTCGGCTTGACTGGTTCACATCTCATTGGAGTATGTGTAGTTGGGAGTGGCAGAATACTGAGTCTGCGGCTGATTCATGGCACCCTGTGCTGCCCCCATGGCTGCATTCTGGGCCGCCTGCTGCACGTGCGGGTTCTTCCATGCTCCTGTGGTCCACTCCTCCTGAGCTTTGCTGAAACTCCCCCCGCTGCCCCGGTAGAATTTATGGACCTGTAGGAGGAGGAGCACAAGGAAGGGTTAATCAAGGGGAAGAGGCAGCCCATCCAGAAAAGACATGGGAGCCAGAGGTAAGTCACTGAAAAAGCCAGTCCTCCCTCCGACCCATGCCCTGTGCACTGGGAGCAAAGTCCATCAAGCCATTCCAGAGTGAGTCCCTTGGAAGACCACTGGGTCTTTCTGTAACTTGGGAGAAGGGTTGTTACAGATCACGGTCCCTCCCAACACCACCCTGTAGCTCTTGAGGTGACCACATACCATGCTGAGGGCAATGAAGGAAAAGACAGCCATGACCGTGAACATGACGGTGGGAATGAGCATCACCACTGCTGAGCCAATGTTCGTTCCGAAGAAGGAAATGGTGGCGATCCAGCCGCTGCAGAAACAGGCCAGCTGTGGGGCTGCCTGGCACAGTGACGGGTTCCCAGGAGCCACCCCACTAGAGTAAGGGACCATCTCATTGTCACAGAGACAGACCATATCAATGGATGGACAGGGCCTGTGTCAGTGGTTTAGGAAGAACCCTTGGCTTGGGAAACAAGCTTCTCAGAACATAAGGCTTCCTTCTCTTGGGTTATCTCATGATGCTTGATATCCCTCATCACCCCTAAAAACCACGGCCTTATTCTCCTCTGATGCTATGCTGTATCTACTAAGTTATCCTGAATCCCTTCACACTTCCAATAATTCATGGTGTTCCCACAGGCCAGGCAGCTTAGCCCACAGAAGTAAGCAAAGGACACACGCCAGTTGCCACCCAGCTAGCCCTGGGTCAATCCCAGACACCCTTGTCTCTTACCAGACACCCCAGCCTGGGATGCCCACAGCCTGGATGATGCTGATGACCAGCTGGGCCATGAAGGTGAAGAAGAATGCCATGAAGCTGAAGGAGCTGTCAGTCCTGCAACAGAGGAGATGGCTCCTGTCACCTGGGTAGAGGGACACAGCTTCCCTGCCTTTAAGACTTTCAGGTCCTTCTAAGTGTGAGAACACAGTGGATCTTAGTTAAGAGGTCAAAATGGGACAGCATTTACCCATGGATCTTTGTAAGTTTCCATGTGTTAGACCTGTGTGTACCACATTGCATAGGGAGAGATCTCCTCATGAACGGACCACTCACTGGTACATGGGTGGTTGGCACAGAAATAGATGGGTCTGTTGTGGCAGGAATAAACAAACCCATGTCAAAGGGTTGGACAACCCGACTGGCCCCAAGACATCAAGCTCCAGTGGTACAAGAGTGGAGGGCCCCACAAGGTAGAAAGTGCTGTTGGCACAATAATGGACACATGACTGACACCAAGATTATAACCTAATTGGCACACAAATGGATGGATCCAATTGACAAAGATTAATATTAGAGGCCAGATTGGCACTGAGAGGGATAATCCATTGGCACAAAGATTGAAAATCCCACTTGCCACAAGGCAGACACCCACTGGCACTAAGACAGCTAGCCCTACTGATACATGGATGGGTAGTCCCTTTGGCACAGAGTTGGATGCCCTCATTAGCACGTAAATAGTGTCAGTGGCGTATGGATGACTTGTCCCATTGGCATGTGGGTAGACGGTCTACTTGGCAACAAATTAACCAGCCCCATGGATACCAGGATGGGCAGCTTAACCAAGACAGGTAGCCCCACTGGCAAAATTTATCATGCAGCTAGTTGCCTGGGGAAGGGAAAACAAGAACAAGTCTGGTCTCTATGTTGTCCCACCCAAGGGTAGAGTGAAGAAGGAAGGACCTAAGAGGAAGGTTCTGACTCCCAGCCCTCTCACTCCAGCCTAGAGTTCCCAGGAAGCCTAAATCCTACCTGGCAGTCTGAGCTGAGGAAAAAGGGAAGGTGAGCTTGGGGGACAGCAAAAAAAAACAAAAAAAAAGTGAGAAAAATACATAGAGAAGAGACAGGGAAGATGGGCAAAGATACAGGGTTAGGAGCTGGGTTCAGCACCCATCACTTACTTGAAGGCCTTGTAAATGGGCCGAAACCAGCAGACGTAGGAGCAGGGTGTGAAGAGGATGAGCCAGAGAAAGGCGAGGCCAAAGTTGGTGGCTCCCCCGCCTCCGATCAGCCACGCGAGACAGCCCACCAGGTTCACGGCCAGCGTGACGCTATTCACTGCAGACCCGGGAGCACGTCAACAGACACCAGACAGACAGCAGACACACACACGGACACCAAGGCCCATGCGGAAATCCACAAGCACCCATACACAGACATATACCCCCATAACTCGACACAGACCCACAATCAAACACAGGCAAACAGCAGAAGCACAGACAGATAGAGACATACACAAACACACATGCAAACCACATTTATACAGATGCATACCCACAAGTCACATCAGCCAACACACACACAGAGATACATAAGATGCACATATAACATACACACAGAGGGGGTATAGACTGTAAGAAAGATAACTGGGAGCTCAAACCAACCCCCCAAAACACACACCCGTTCCTGGGGATCTGAGAACTCCAGAGAACAAAGAGTCTCCCCCGATCAGGAACTCAGAGTCTCAGCCTAGCAAGTCCTGTTGAAGAGCCCCAAAGCCTCAACCTGGGAGAAAGCTCTTCTTATAAGTATGGCCTCAGCCCCTGGCCTTCCCAAACCCACAGCAATCACCAAGCCCAGGCACAGGAAACCCATCTTCCATCTTCTCTTGCAAGGTAGGGCATGAAAAGGGGAAAGGAAAAGGAAATGTCTCTTTACGTCATTGTACCATCTGCCCCACACTTATACGGGGCAGGCAGCAGTGACTGGGATCTCAGTCTGTCTTTAATCCTATTATGCCACCTCCTCCAAGAAGCCTTCTTTCATTATTGCAGTCTTATTCACCTCCCATCCCTCTGACCTCCTAACAACTTGGGTGCTCTCATGTTTCCCAAAGGACCAATCCCAGCCCATCAACCAAACTAGAGGTTCCCCAAGAGTGAGACTCAGGCTCCTTCTCTTCCATGCTGACCTACTCTGTAACTGAACCTCTGAATCACTGCATCCCTGAGTTATAGCCAGCAGGGACCTCAAGTCTCCTCATCTGATGCTGGCACTAACACACACCCAGCTCGTTGGACATAAGGGTACTTGCTCCCTTCCTCTATTATTAGCCCAAGTCCCTTTAAGGCTCCACAAAGACTTGCTGAACAAGGACTCCCCTGGTGGTCCAATGGTTAAGACTCCACCTTCCAATGCATGGGACGGAGGTTCAATTCCTGGCCAGGGAACTAAGATCCCAGGTGCCACAGGGCAACTACTGAGCCCATGTGCTCTAGAGCCCGTGCTCCACAACAAGAAGCCCTTACACCCCAATGGGGGAAAGAAACGCCCCTGCATGCCACAGACCCCTCATGCCACAGCGAAGATCCAGCATAGCCAAAAGTAAAATAAATTAAAAAAAGACTTGCTGAATAAACAAAGGAAGGCAGGCTTAATCTTGGCCTCAAACAGCCAGGCATCTATGGTCTTGGCTTTTGAATAGAACTCTTTAAGCATCTCAAGGGTTATATACATTTCCTTGGGAACAAAGCATCTGGCCAGCACCTAGTAAGGACTTAGGAAGATATTTATAGCCCTTAAATCCAGCTCCTGGATGAGATCTTCTCAGGGGCAGAGTTCCCAGAGTCCAGGGCCACCGCTCCCCAAGTCTGGCCTGACAACGCTGTCACATGAGAGGTACACCCCTCTCAGAGCCCCTCACAATGAGGGTAAGCATTTCTTTCTGTGAGTTTCCGCTGTATTTCCCTCATCCCTATTTATTACCACCAGATTTCCTGGAATAATGGTGTTCTCACTGATTTTATTTGCTCTTTACATAGAACACCCATCAACCTGTTTTTATTTTGTTTTCAGTTTTAGTTTTTTTTTTTATCCTGTTTTTCTATCACATTACATCTCTCTTCACAGTCCCATTTCTCTCCAGCTCATTTGATCTAGTACCCTTGTCGTAATTATTCTAACTTCACAGGCCATCAGAAACTGGGGCCTTTAAACTCTCAACCTCAAAATCTTAGAACATGAGAACTCGAGCTCTTAACACAGACCTACATGGAAGCAAGGCGAACACTGAGCCAGTACCCTCTTTCCTACAAATGAGGAAGCTGCTCCTTGGGAAGTGGAGTGACCAGCCCAGCTTGGTCACTATATCCCAACTGAACATTCTTTTGGAGCAGTCTTCCAGAGAAAGTAAGAAAAACGAGGCTTTGAGGGGAGGATTCCTCTCCAAATCCAGACTCCTGAGGTAATCACCGGAGGTTCCCTAGAAAACCACTCCCATGAGAAGATAAATGAGGAATTGCACTACAGGCAGAGACCCCTCACACACACCCAACTGCTCTGCGACTGGGGCATGAGGAGAGGCCTAGACAGGAGGTGAGGGAAACTGAGGCCTAGCTGGGGAGTCAGCCCAGGAGAGGAGCCTGCAGGAGTCAGGCAGGGATAGGCTTACTGGCCCACACAGATGCTGCAGGTGAGGCTGAAGGACCCAGGCCTGGGGGCACCCCGTCCCAATGCCCAGCACCCACCGACACCCCCCTCCCCTGCTCCCCAGTTCTGGAACACCCCCACCCCACAGCACTCACGCATCCAGAGGTAGTAGAGGCGCTTGGTCATGCTGAGATGCTGAGGAGGGATATCGGCCTCGAAGTCTTGGTAGAAACATGGCTTAAGCGGGATGAATTTGGGCAGTGGTGGGAAGTTGTTCACCTTCTCTGCAGGCGAGGCACATTACACAGTTTCAGCCTGAATATTCCCCTCCCTGATGACCTGATATGATCGCTCTTTCCCTGGCCTGGGTTGCCCTCTTGGCCACTGTGGCCACAGGCCACTTTACCATCCCCACCAGCTTTCCTGCTGCCTTGGGTCTCCAAAGTGGCCCTGAGGCAGCATCACTGTCAGAAGAATAAAAACAGTAAACACCGTCCATCAGGTGTGGATACTGATGAGGTAGTTCTGGGCAGAAGCAGCAGGATGGTGAGTCTGGAGATGTGGGTTCCAGCCTCCACTCCAAGATTCAGTCATCACCCTTCTCTCCAGACCTCCATTTATCCAGTGGGATGGGGGTCAAACTAGATAGTCCCTACAGGTCTCTCCAGTTCTGAGCCTTTGGAAACCAGACAACCCGGAAACCAGAAGGAAAAGGTCTCAGAGTATTAGAGAGTAATGGTGACAGAAAGGATGGGGACTGAGCTAGCCATGCCACTCATCGGTCAGATGGACAGGAGGGCCAGGGCGTCAGGATGGGCTATCCCTGGTCCCCAGGTTCAGAGGTCTGACAGACAGCTAGACAGTGAGGGTCTTTGATAGACAAGTCTTGGTGGGGGACCAGGGGAAACCCAGGAGCAAGAGGACTGAAAGAATCTGATCTTCAAAAACTACGGGGTATAAAGGGACCAGGAAAAGGGCCACCCACCCTCATCACTGTCACATCCTACCGTGGATCCACCCTCCCCTTACCTGACATGATGGCACCCGCTGGCCCAGCGGCCTGTCCACGCCTCTTTGTCTCAAACTGGAAGGAAAGAAGAGTCAGCGAAGGTTGAGGATCATGGCTTACCCAGCCAAGTACCTCTTTCAGCCCCAGCTGGGCTGGAAACTCCCAGGGGCAGGACCCATCTCACAGAACCACCATTCCACCAGCTCTACCCTTCCAGGGACTCCTGCCCTTGACCTCCAGGCATAAAATCTATTTCCAGAAAATCCCAGGAGAGGGTGGGAAAGGAACCTGGGAGGCCACCTCAAGCAGGTGCAAGTCAAATGACAGAGAAAGCTTGAGGAAATTCTATTCTTGACCTCTAACACAGCAGAGCCCTGGCCTCAGTCACAGGCTGGGCTCCCCTCCCCCTGCCTTTGTCTCCAGTCATTCATTCACTTCTTGAGCATTTATAATCTGCCAGGCACTGGGGAGAGAGCATGAAGAAGTGGTCCCTGCCATTGGCATGAAACAATCAATAACCTCAGCAGTGAACAGTATAAAAGAGAAGGATGGCTATGAAAACATGCACAGCATATATTAGGTGACCTGGTCTGGGGAGTCAAGAAAGCCGTAAGGGGAGACCTGAAGAACACAGAGTTGCCTGAGGCAGGGTAGCCTCTTGCGCAGAGGGCAAAGCTTGCACAGATCCTGATGCGGGAAAGAGCTTCATGCTTCTGAATAAGGGAAAGAAAGCCACTGCGGCCAAAGCAGAGAGTGCGTGGAGAGGGAGCAGGAATGGAGGTGGGCAGGGTGGGATTCTTGAGGCACTTAGGAGGCCAATTAGAAGGGGCTCCAAGGTGGCTCTGGCGTGTGGGGGGAGGGAGGCCCTCATGAAGACTCTCTGCCAGCTTAAACAACTGAGCAAATGGTGGGCTGTTTACTGAGAACCCCGTCATGAGAAGAGGCGCAGGGCTCCAGGGAAGAAGAGAAGCTTCATCGTGAACATACAGAGTCTGAGGTGCTATGAGAACCTCCAGACAGGACAAAGCCTTGTAGGCTTCGGGAATATCTGGGTCAAAAGCTTAGCAGGAGGCCTGTGCTGAGACAGACATCAGGTAATGGTTGGTGAGTGAAGGTTAAGGAAGCAAATGAGAGCATTTTACCAGAACAGTAACTCTGATAGATAAATACAGATACACTGAAAAACAGAAAATGGCCTATGGCCAAGCACTAAGGCAATGCAACATCAAAATTTGGGCAGAGGGACTTCCCTGGTGGTCCCAGTGGCTAAGACTCCGCGCTCCCAACACAGGGTACCTGGGTTCGATCCCTGGTCAGGGAACTAGATCTCACATGCCGCAACTAACAGTTCTCTCTAAAAGATGCCACAGGCTGCAAGGAAGACTGAAGATCCTGCGTGCTGCAACTAAGACTCAACACAGCCAAATAAATAGATAAATAAAAATAGTAAAAAGAAAAAAAAAGTGGGCAGAAATTTTTTATAAAGTTTAAATCAGGCAAAACGAATCTATGGTGTTAGAAGTCAGGAGAGTAGAGGGAACACAAGCATCAGAGTGCTGGTCATGGTCGGTTCCTGGACCTGGGTGTTGCTGACACGAGGGGTTGATTTTGTGAAAATTCCTCAAGCATACAATTACAATTTGTGCACTTTTCTACCTGTTATACTTCAATTAAGAGTTTGCTTTAAAAGAAGAACAAACCTTCCCAGAGTTCCAGTCAAATTCCTCTGGCTTTATTGAAGTTTAGGCCATCATAATCTTTTGTGATCTCTTTGTGATATGAAATCAAATACAGATGTAAAAACCTAACAGCATCTACCACAAATGGAAAAGATAGGCATGACAGAGACAAGCATGAAATGGTTCTTTTACATAGCTGCATTAATTGTAACATTGTAATGCCAAAAGATTGGAAACAATTGACATGTCTATCAACAGCAGACTGGTTAAATAAATGGTACTGGCTATTTCTCCATGGAGGAGGAAATGGCAGCCCATTCCAGTATTCTTACCAGGAAAATTCCATGGACAGCAGAGCTTAGCACACTGCAGTCCATGGGGTCGCAAAGAGTTGGACATGACTGAGTGACCAAGCATGCAGGCACAGTTATTTCTAAAAATACTGATATGGAAAGAGCTCCACAATTACAAGCAGTTGAAAAAAATGCAATGTATAGAATAGTTTATGCTACCTTTCATGTTGAAAAAAAATAAAGCAGGGGAGAGGAGAATAAAAGTATTTTTTGCTTTTGTCCCTAGAATCCTACTCTAGTTATTTACCCACAAATAAGAAACAACAAATACATGTTTTCAGGATGATGCTATTTTACAGTAGCAAAATGTTGGAAGCAACTGTTCGAATAAACTTTGTATATCATTCAACAGAGTAACATGTAGTTGTAAAAAAGAATGAAGATGGTATAGCTGAACTTCTATGGAATGATTTCCAGTATATACTGTTAAGTAGAAAAAGCAGGGAATTCCCTGGCAGCCCAGGGGTTAGGACTTGGCGCTTCTGCTGCAGGGGGCATGGGTTTAACCCCTGGTCAGGAAACTAAGATGCCAGGAAACAGATGCCATGAGCCACAAGAAGTAGCCAAAAAAAATAAAAAGCAGAGTACAAATTATTATAATTCGAATGCTACTTTTTATATAAAAGAAGGAGAAAGAAGAACATGCATTTATAAGTTTGTTTCTGCAAGAGAAATACAGAAAGAATAAACAAGAAACTAATGAAATGGTCATCCATATGATGGAAGGGCTAGGACAAGTAGTGAGACTTCTCTGCATAAATATTTTTACATATTTTTTTTACATACAATGTCTTATGTATTCAAAAATTTACATCCAAAAGAAATGAAAGTCTAAACCTAAAATAAACACAGGGACTTTCCTGGTGGCCCAGTAGTTAAGACTCTGAGCTTCCACTGCTGGGGTCCCAGGTTCAGCTGGAACCCAGGACAGGGAACTAAGATCCTGCATTTTGGGTGATACAGCCACAAAATATATATATATTGGAGAGAAACACTAAAATTGAAATAAACAAAAACAAATTAAGCTATCTGTACAGCAAATTGATAACACAATCACACAGGAAAAAGAACTGGCCAAGTGGCTTGATCTCAGTACTCTGCATTCCCTTAACAGGATCTATCTCAAGAGCAAAAACAACTAGAAAGAAATCTAAAATCTTAGCAGGTTTACTGTTGGTATTAGTGTGGTGACTGAAACTTTTCATATGTACTGTAGCAGAGAACATATGAGAGAATGTGTTTGTGTTGTTGGAACCTGGGTTCTCAATGTTAGATACGGAGACAGAATATGGAACATGGGAAGATAAGAAAGAGTCCTGTGATGCTGGATTTGAATTGGAGGCATCAATATGAACACGTCTTTAAAAATATGTGGTTGGTCCCAAGCCAGGACAAAGAAATACAACATCAGCTTAGAACATCTTGTGGTGCCAGAAATAAGCAGGAATTCAGCTAATTAGAACATGTCAAAAGGACACCAATTTGAAGGGGCTACCTACCAATCAGCCAAATTTGGGAGAATTCAGGGCATCAAAAATAATGACAGTAATATAATATGTTGAGTTTAAAAAATAATCCAAAGTGACACTCATTTTTTAAATGAGGGAGGAAGTAAGAAAGAAAGCTCTTCTTTGCAGAAGAATGCTAGCTATAAATGTAGGAGTAACAGAATTAGAAAATCTTCTAATTTTGCAACCATGAATGTCATAGCTGATTCACACAAGGATCCGCAATGGCTGCTAAGTCTTTCACTAGGTGAAAGATTGTTGGGGAAGAAGACAGTCACAGCGTCTCGAAGATGACTTAGTAATTACAAAGGAGAACAGGCACTTTTACTGTGAAGAAAGTTGGCAGGCGCCATCTTTACCAGGTGATCAAACTCAAACTCACCAGTAATGGGACAGTGATTACTGTCCCAGGAGGGGCACAGCATCACCTATGTGCCCAAATATTTAGCTTGAATCTAGTCAAAAGAAACAATCAGTCAAATCCAAGTTGTGGAGCATTCTATAAACTAAACTGGCCAGGACATTTTAAAAAATGCCAACATCCGGGACCACCCTGGTGGTCCTGTGGTTAAGAATCCATTTGCCAATGCATAGGACATGGGTTCGACCCCTGGTCTGGAAGGTCCCACGTGCTTCGGGGTAACTAAGCCCATGCACCACAACTCATGAAACCTGTGTACCCAGAGCCTGTGCACCACAACAGGAGAAGATGCCACAAAGAGAAACTACAGCAAAGAGCAGCCTCCACGCCTCTCAACTAGAGAAGGTCTGCATGCAGCAAAGAACAACACAACCATAAATAAATTAACTAATTTTTTTAATGCCAACATCCTAAAAGACAAAAAAAAAAAAGATAAGGGATTCTCTAACCTAACGGAGTCTAAAGCTATATGGCAACAAAAACTGAGTGTAAACCTTGATTGGATTCTGGTTCAAGGGGGAAACAATGGGATATCAGGAAACTTGAATAGAGACTCTAGATAGTATTATTTGGGTCTATATTACATTTCTTGGGTGTGGTAGTGTTCTTGAGGTTATGTAGGAAAATGTCCTTTTTCTTAGGAAATATGTGCTTCAGTGCTTAGGGGTAAAGTGTTGTGATATCTGAATCTTCAAATAGTTCAAAAAATAAGGAATAATGAATAGATATAGACAGAATCAAAGCAATGCAGCAAATGTTAACAATTGGTGAATCTCAGGGAAGTTACACGAGTGTCCCTTGTTTTATTCTTTCAACTTTAAAGCTTTCAAGATAAAAAGCTGGAGGAAAAATATGAATAATATCAGTTAGGGATGATAACACTGAAAGAAAAGAATGTGAAAGTTCAATATAACACACAAAAGAAACGGAGATGGGAAGGAAAAGTTCTAAGGCAGAAGGAATGATATAATTTTTTAAATCATCATGTTGTAACCCCTATGCAGAATTGACACAGGCAAGGATTCTCAATGGCTGCTTAAACCACTGGGTGAAAGATGGCTGGGGAAGAGGGGAGACACACAGTCTGAGTGTCAGCCCCCACCACATTATTTATTAATCACAAGAGAGAAAAGTTACTTCTATAATGAAAGGATCTGGCAGGCCAAATGACCAAACTTCTCAAACTTGCCTGATAATGGGACAAAAGGACATTATGTGCTTCCTGACGTGATACACATAGAAGAACACAACATCACCTATGTAGTATTACTGCCAAAATGTTTAATCTGAAAATAATTATTATAAAAAAGAATCTGACAAGTCCAGATTGTGGGAAATTCTCCCAGATAAATGTTAATGTCATGAAAGACAGAAACTGGAAGAGGGACTCAGGGAGGAGACTTGCAGGAGATTGCAACCAAGAGCAATGAGTGGTCCTGGATTTTTAAACCATAGCTATAAAGGACACTTTTAGGATGAGTAAAGAAATTTGAATACAGACTGAATAGAAGATATCACTGTTAAGTGTTAAATTTCTTAGGTGTTGTGGTTACATAGGATAATACTTTTGTTCTTAGGAGACACATGGTGAAGTATTTAGAAATATTGTGTCTTAAGTGCTCAGAGCGGGTGCACTGGGAAGACCCAGAGGGATGGGATGGGGAGGGAGGCAGGAGGGGGGATCGGGATGGGGAACACATGTAAATCCATGGCTGATTCATGTCAATGTATGGCAAAAACCACTACAATACTGTAAAGTAATTAGCCTCCAACTAATAAAAATAAATGAAAAAATTTAACAAAAAAGAAATATTGTGTCTTGTCTGCTACTTTCTTTCAAATTGTTCTGCAAAAAGAATCAGGAAATTTCCTGGCAGTTCAGTATTAGAACTTAGGGCGATCATTTCATAATATATACAAATATCATTATGTTGTACACCTGAAAGTAATATATGTCATTACACTTCATCAGCTCAGTTCAGTTCAGTCACTCAGTCGTGTCCGACTCTTTGTGATCCCATGAACCACAGCACGCCAGGCCTCCCTGTCCATCACCAACTGCCAGAGTCTACCTAAACCCATGTCCATTGAGTCGGTGATGCCATCCAACCATCTCATCCTCTGTTGTCCCCTTCTCCTCCTGCCCTCAATCTTTCCCAGCATCAGGGTCTTTTCAAATGAGTCAGCTCTTCATAAAAACAGATAAATATTTTAAGTCAGGGAAAAAATATATAGTTGCATTTGGCTATATACACACAAAGAATCAAGAATCTCTAGTAGGACATCAATAAAAAAAAATAATTGTGATTCCTGGTGGACAGAGGAACTGCACAGAGGTGGAGTAGATGGGAGGAATAATTTTTACTATGTATCTGTTTTTTTGTTTTTTTTTTCTTCTATTTTTGGCCATACCATGAGGCATGCAGGATCTTCCAGACAGGGATCAAACCTGTGCCCCCTGCAGTGGAAGCATGGTGTCTTAACCACTGGAAGGCCAGGGAAATCCCATTTACTATGTATCTTTATACCATCAAATCCAAGACACCATCAACTTTTAGATCATTATATTATTTACCAAAAGAAAGAAAATAAAACCCACCAATTCATAATGATAAGATGCCAAAATTTTAAAGTCACAGACATTAAAAATGTTTTCAGAAATACCAAAATGTTTATTTTAGAATTGATGAAATTCAGGACATCTTTTTGAATTATGAATCGTGTACATGTATTACCTGTTTAAAAAAAATAAATGAAAAGAAAAGTCAAGCAGAAGGGCTGGCAAAGAATGAGCAGGAGCAGTTGATGAGGCAGGAGGAAAACCAGGAGAGTGTGAAGTCTCCAAAGCCAGGAGTAGAGAGTGGACAAATGTGACAGATGCCACTGAGAGGTCCAGCATCAAAAGGGCTGGACTGAAAAATGTTCAGTATGCTCAGCAACAGCAAGTCACCCGTGACCCCAGCAAGAACTACTCTGGGGGTGGTAGGAGCTGGGCTGAGGGGTTGGGGGTGGTAGCAGCCAAACTATACATTAATAGTTGAACATGTAAGCTGAGAGCAGATACAGACAACAGTTTGAAGAAGCCTGCCTTGTTAGAGAAGAGAAATAGGGTAATACTTGGGTAGCCAAGAGGCTCAAGGAGGGACCATGGCTCCAGGTTGTTTGTTTAGGACGTTAATAAGCTCGAGATGGAGAGTTCCAGGGAAGAGCTGCAATTACAATAGACACAGAGGCTAATTAATGGAGCAAGCCCTTGAAATAGGGAGAAGCATGGGGTCCAGCGCAAGGAGGTGGGAAGAAAAACATGATGCAAGCAGATGGGGGAGGTCTGAGGCCTTGGAAAGGACAGTGAGAGTCCCACATATCTGCTTTAATTTTCTCTGTAATATGGGAGAGAAGTTTGAGTCGAAAGGGAGGAGGTAAGAGTAGAGGATGTAACTAAGTCAGTGGGCAATTATAACACAGTCTGAGAAATGCTCCAGAAACAGCAAGTACACCAAGCAGTGGGAACCCAGAGGAGCACCTGCCTGGTCCATCCTGGAGGAACCAGGGAGGGCTTCACAGAGGAGGTGATATCAGAGCTGAATCTTGAAGGATAAATAAGAGTTGGCCAGGAAAAGAAAGAACCCGAAAAACACATGCAAAGGGAAGGTCAGAACTATGGCATGGAAAATTTAACAAACAGAAAGAAGCAGAGCACGGATAAAGCCTAAAGTGGAAGGAGTGAAAAAAAGGCAAAAAATAGGGCCAAGAGATGGGAGGGGCCAGTCATCCTGGCCTTAAAGGCCATGAGCAGAATTTGAGCTTTATCCTCTGAGTCTTGGGAGCCACTGAAGGATTCTATTCTTCTTTTTAAAAAATATAACCTCAAAGGTTTTTTTAATAAAGTGAAATTATGTTGCTTTTTAGCAACATACATAAAAATATCTGCAAGTTAAAAAAAAATCAAAGTCCATAAAGGAGAAAATACAAGTTCTTCCAAAATCCACCTTCTCAGAGGTCACCCCTTTAACAGTCTGACCTTTAGGTTTCTGGTTTTTATGTATACATAAGTACTGTTGCCTGGAAAATCCCATGGACAGAGGAGCCTGGTAGGCTGCAGTCCATGGGGTCGCGAAGAGTTGGACATGACTGAGTGACTTCACTTTCACTTTTCACTTTTATGCATTGGAGAAGGAAATGGCAACCCATTCCAGTGTTCTTGCCTGGAGAATCCCAGGGATGGGGTCGCATAGAGTCGGACACGACTGAAGTGACTTAGCAGTAGCAGCAGTAAGCATATATGTGGAGAAGGAAATGGCAACCCACTCTAGTATTCTTGCCTGTCAGATCCCATGGACAGAGGAAACTGGTAGGCTACAGTTCATGAGGTTGCAAAGAGTCAGACACAACTGAACACACACACACACACAGAAGCATATGTGACAAAACTGAGATCATTTTATACATGCTAGTTTATAACCTGGTTTTCTCCAATCAACAGTATCTCATGAAAATGTTTCACATCAATCAATACAGGTTATTTCAACCTTTTTAGTTACTGGTCAACCAGGTCAGCAATGTCCATGGTCACGGAGCAGTCAGTTGTGACACGGGCTGATTCTGGCAATTAGAAGCTCACAGCTTCAGGGCATGGTGGGGCAGAGGGCAGTTGCCAAGAAATGAGGGAATATGAGGAGAGGAAGAGGGTTAAGTCTAGCAGACTAATTTTTTAAAAAACACAGCTGAGACTTTAATATAACACAGAGAATATGAGTGTCAAAAGTGAAATACCATACATTAAAGGATTAATAGACATTTCTTGATAGTGAGATTATATTCTTTTATCTTTATTTTCTAAAATGTCTACAATAGTCTTATATCACTTTTCTATATCACTATTCACAAAGTCATAGGTTTAAAACAGCAGCAGCTAGAGGAAGACATACAGTTAGATAGATTTTTCCAGATAGGAGACTTGAGCACATTAATAAGCAGGACAGATGGTATTGTTAAGGAAAAACAGCAGAGATACTAAAGATACAGTAGAGGGGGAAACTGCTGACAGACACTGATATCTCAGGAGACAGGAAGGGCCGGCACAGAGTGGGTGTATTAGACTAGGAGCCCTAGGATTCAAGAAGTAGAGAAACACAGGTATGGTTCCAACTTCCGCATACACTACTCAACCAACCCTTTACCTGAGTTCAGGGGCTTTGGGATAATGGTCCACGTTTGGCCTACTCTTCCCATGGAATAGGATGGACAGCTGATGGGAAGAGGAAAGTGATGACAGTCCTGAGAAGTGACGAAGGGACAGCTGAGGCTGGAGACCCTCCATGGAAGCAGAATGAGACTATCCCGGTATGTGATGGCCACCAGAAGCTTTCCACATTCTTAGTGTAGAACCCAGAACTGGGAGGATGGGGGGGGAGTGGTCTGCTCTGGGGTGGGACACACGGGCCATGGCATGGTCACTGAGGGCAAGAGCCAGTTAAAATCCAGGACCGTGGAGTCCAGGAAGGACACAGTAGGTGCCATGCTCACAAGATAGAGAAAATAGAAGTGTCAGAGAACTTGAGGTCTCCTTGAGGTCCCAAGGTAGGTAAAGCAGAAATTGGACTGTGGTCAGAGAGCAATACTGGGGTTTAAGGTTTCGGAGGTGGCCACATGCCAATGATAACCAGACTCAGGTGTAGCCAGCAGAAGGAGTGGCTGAAGGAGGCATCGCCTCGCATGAGACAACGGGATGTGGAATGGGAGACTGTGGTCCAACACTAATGTTCTCCAGGAAAACAAAGAGAGTCAGAAGGACAGCAGGCAACAACTAGACTGTAGGAGCCTCAAGGGAGGAGGCTGTAACCCGGACTCCAACCTGACCCCCCTCTGGTCCCAGGCTGTCTCCCAAAGGTGTTACAGAGAAGTCAGTGTAGCAAAGTACTGATGGTGGGAAAGCCAGCGATCAGGGCCGGAGCACAGCGCAAGGCTGCCTTGTTTGTACATTGTTAGCCCAGAAAGAACTTAGGCTTGGGAGGGCTACAGAAGGCTGAGGTCACAAGAATGGAAGGTTACAGGGTCCTCTGCTCTTCTGTCAGGGATTAGCCTTTATACTTGGGCAGGGGGACAGGGGAGCAGCAATGACCAGCCTCTGCGAACCAAAGCTCCTAAACTGCAAAAGGAGAGAAGTAGCAATTCATTCCTCAACTGAGAGTCTTTCATAATGTTGGGAGGCACTGGGAGTGCTACATATCGCCCTAAAGATGCAGGCCTAAGGGAGCACTTCCTTAGTTATCAGTAAGATAGCAAATACTAACTGAATTTTGTTCAAAAGAGAGAGTATAATTTATTCCATTTCTAACTGTGAAGTCGGGGAGACAGAAGGTCCCACAGTAAAGAGTGAGGTCCATGGGAAAAAGAAGGGAGTCAAGTCTGGCGTCAGATCAGGACAGAGACCTGTGGTTTGTTCCAGGGCTCCCTACTCACCAGCATGAGCCCCATGCTTGGCATAGAAATGGTCATTTTCTTCCTGCCCACCCAGAGCTTATCTGCGAAGATGGAAGTTCCCTCTCCGGCTCTACCTCTGGACTCCTTACCCCACACCCATTCCCATATCCCCAGCCCTGATGTCCCAGAACTATGACTCTTTCTCAGAAAACACTACTCTCCTGCTTTGCTCACACTGTCCTATGATGACTCTCCAGTAGCTCCTACTGATCTTGTGCCTGGCAGTCAAGGCCTTGTGTCAATCAGCTACAAAGCTCCCACCCACCACCTCCTGCTTCTCGTCCACACACTGACCCACTTCCGAGCTTCATGCCGATCATATCGAGCCATCCCGTCTGCTTCCAGTGAGCCTAAACCAGAGCCATGCCAATTCCTCTCAGTCCTACTATTTTTCTCATATCCCACCTCTTCTGGAAGCCCTTCTAGACATCCCTGCTGTGCCTCCCACTATTATATTCTGAACCAGTTATTGGGCAATGAATGCTCACTCATTCTCATCCAATCTCTTCCTGGTTCCATCATGGATGGGGCTTTCAGGAGGGACTCAGCACAGAACAGAGCACAGAGAACAAGTCAATCACATTCTTGCTTAAGATGTGGACACAGAGCAAAGGAGCTTGGAACCTTCCATTCTTGTGACTTCAGCCTCCTGTAGCACTCCCAAGCCCAGGGGTGGGAGTGGAGCAACGGATGCCCTCCCCACAATCAGGCTAAGTCCACAGTTTCACGAACCCTGCTGTACCTCACTTCCTCCAGGAAACCTTCAGAAACTCCAGGCTGTCAGCAAGAAGTGCAGCCTGCAGAGGAACAGCTGGGGGTGGGGGTGGGGGCAGGGACAGGAAGAGGAAGGCAGAGGGAGAGGGAAGAAAAGGAAGAGGGAGAAAAACTGAGAGGGAACCTCTAAACTAGAACAAGCAGCCTCCTCAAGGGAGGTCAGTACTTAGTCTTATTATTTCATCCCAAGAGAAACGTGCTGGCAAAGAGATGCCCAGAGAGGGGAATCAATTTGTTCAAAGGTGGCCAGCCAGCCAGAGAATAAGTTTAAAAAGGAACAGAGCCCAAGGCCACTATCCAGAGCTCCTCTCCCAGGATCCTACTAACTCTCCATGGGTTTGCTAGACCTAAGAAGACCCTCTTTCCATGGCCCACTGAGCAGTCAGTCCTCTATCAGCAACTCAGGCTCACCAAACCCAGATCAAATCTCAACTAGGAAGATCTGGGCAGCCCCAAACAAAATCTCTCTGCAAGAACCAATCCCCTCTTTCAGAGGCCTGCCCCTTGGAGACAGAACAGGTGGGGCATAGGCTACAAAATTTTCCAGACTTCCCCACCACATGGGGGTCAGTCACATGGCTGGGCTCACAAGCCAGGCTCCCCAACAGCTATGCGTGGTTCCCCCCTCTAGGCCTTAGTCCAAACCATTTCCTGAAGTGCCCTCCTTTACCCCTCTTCTCATCCAAATCTCACCTCCTCCGAGAGGAGGCTCTTGTTCACTGGCTCATCTCCCTTTCTCCTTGTGCTCCCGGGGTCCACAGAAAAGTCTACCTGGCCCTCCCTAAACTCCTTATCCTGGATCTGGGGCACTACTCGTTTGAACCGCCTGAGATGGCAAATTCTCTATCCAAGACTCTACTTGCTTCCCCCATCCTCTAGATTGGGGGCTCCCAGAGGCAGGGACCGAGACGGGTTCCCAAGTATCTCCCCTCATCCTCGTGACAGACTCCTGTCAGCGTTACAGCGAGCTTCATCTGGGCCCTCCACATACCACCCCGAAGCCCCGTTGGACCCCAGGCTCAAACCAATTCACCCATCCCCGAAAACCGGAGGCGGCTCAGACCAAAGGCCCAAAGGCCCGCCGCCTAGGTTAGGTGGGGGCTGGGGAACACAACTACTCCTCCTGCAGGCGCCTCTTCTCAGGAAGGACCCCCAAAGAGGCCACAGTCACCCCGCCTCCAGGCGTCCCCCTCCCGGCCCGCGTGCGCCAGGAGGAGGGCCCCAGAAGGAGGACTGTTCGCTGGGAACGCCAGGTGGGCCCAAGGCCCAGGTTCCAGAATCCAGGGGTCTGACGTCATCCAAGACCCGGGTTCCCTCTGCGGGAGCCGGGAATGGGGATGGTGAGGGCTGGGGGAGGCCTGGGGCACCCGAAGCGTTCTTCCCCCGCCCTAACAGGGAAGGTCACCTCGACTCTCCACCTCTCCAGCTCGACCTGCCCCCTGCATCCAACGGTGAAGCGTAGCAGGTACAAAACTGGAGATGGGGTGACCCACTCTCCACCTGCGCCCAACCTCCCTGCAAAGCCCTTCTCTGGGCCCTAGGGCCCGGGACTCACCCGTCGCTGTCGTTCGGCTGCGGAAAGGCCACCGCGCTGCCCTGCACCTAGCGATGCGGCTCGGAGCCGGCCGCGAGCCGCTCCGGGGCTGGAGGCGGGGTACGCGCGCGCTCGCGCACGCGCGCGCCTTGGGCCAGTTCCTCGCGCGCCCGCGCCACCTCTGCCTGCAGCAGCTGCTCTCGCGAGATTCCCGAGCTTCCACCGGGCCGCGGCTCCTGCACTCGCGAGAAGGAAGGCCTGGCCGCCCCTGCACCTTGCAGGAGCTGTCCGAGGTGCTAAGTTCCAGACTCTGGGCCGGATCAGGTGCCGGCGAGGACAAGAGCAAGTCGAGAACGTCGAGGAAAAGACCCAGAAATCTGAGTCTGGTACCAACAATCAGAGCCTCAGCCTCCAAATCTGTAAACTGGGAGAATAACTTCCCATGCCAGTTCCAGGATCCTCTGGGTGTACCAGAAAGGAAGAGTGAGAGGGAGCTTCATAAGCAGGAGACGAAAGTCCTTCGGATCCACAAGGCCAAACTGTGGATAGAGGATGGAAGTTTAGAGATGAAACATAAAGCGTCAGAAATGAGACATAGACAAGAAAACACAAATCCAAAAAAAAAAAAAAAAAAAAACCAGACATAGAAAGACAAGAGAGGAGAGCCATGAAGAGAGACATAGAAACACGAAGAACAGAGTCATGGAGAGATTAAGTTTTGGAGAGGAAAAAAGACAAGGAAAGACAAAGAAGAGAGCATGATAAAGTGAGAGAGAAATAAGAAATAGGGACAGACAAGCTACATAGAAGAATAGAAAGGGAGAGGCTTAGAAAGGAAAACAGAAAAAGAAAGAAAGAGAAAGGGAGAGAGAGAGAAAATAAGAAAGAGACTATGGGTTTCCCTGGTGGTCCAGTGGTTAAGACTCTGTTCTCCCAATGCAGGGGGCCTGAGCTTGATCCCTGGTTAGGTAACTAGATCCCCCATGCTGAGACTAAGACCTGGTACGGCCAAATAAATAAATATTTAAAATACATATTAAAAAAAAAAAAAGAAAGAGGCTGATATGCAGAGATGAACACTGAAAGTGAGTAGAGACTAGGGTAAATGTTTTAAAACCCAGAATCAATGAGAGTTGCCAGAGACCCACTTGGAGAGATGAGGCTGGGAGTGAAAGACAGACAGCCTTTCATTGTGAGTGATGTTTTCATATGCAAACCTCCTGTGGGATATCTACAATCAGGACCACCCTCTATCCTACCAGCCAATAAATAGCTCCTGCCCTTCATGGTGCCCTCCACCCACACCATCCTGGGCCTAGAAGGGGGCCTCAGTGGGTGGGAGACACTGTGGGGATTCTTTGCCCAGAATAAGGGCCCATTGTATGGTCTCAGCCTTCTGGGAGTGGGGCCTCACTCCCACAGCTGGGTTAGAAAAGGGGTGGGAGCGAAGAAAGTCAGACAGGAGTTAGTGCAGGAGAGACAAGAAAAGGGACGGAGCCTCAGAGGCTATGGTATTGAGCAGGAAGCATAGTCTCTGCAGGAGAGAGGAGTCATGGGCTACAGAGCAAGACAAGGAGATTCTGCTTTTGATCCTGTCCCTGGTTCACTCTCATGATCACTGCCCTCTATCTTGCCATAAGACAAGCTTTAACTGATTTACAGAGTTATGAGAGAACCTGATGAAATGATGAATGTAACCCTGAGAAAGTTATCAAGCATGGCTCCTACAGAAGAGATGTTGGGAGTCCATGTAGGCCTTAGGAAATATATATGGGTTCACATGAACCTCCAAGAGAGGGGTCCAGGAGAGGTTAAGCCAAAATCTACAGTGGAGATGTTTGGGATCCATGTGGAATTTACAGGAGATATCTCATGATCCATGTGGATCCTACAGGAGAATTATTTGGGTTCCTATCTGATAGCCATAAATGACCTTTCCCCAGTCAAGAGAATTAGAAGGACCTCCTATTTGGCTAACAACTGAGGCAGGAAAGGTGCCCAGGTCTGAAATCAGAAGCCCATCTTTGTCCCAGTAAATTGTACCTTCAGAATCTGGGTAAATAGAAGGAAACAGTGTTTCAGGAATTACAATCATTTAAACAAACTTAGGAAGTATCACTACAAACAAAGCTAGTGAAGGTGACGGAATTCCAGTTGAGCTATTTCAAATCCTAAAAGATTATGCTGTGAAAGTGCTGCACTAAATATGCCAGAAAATTTGGAAAACTCAGAAGTGGCCACAGGACTGGAAAAGGTCAGTTTTCATTCTAATCCCAAAGAAAGGCAATGCCAAAGAATGCTCAAACTACTGCACAATTGCACTCATCTCACACCCTAGTAAAGTAATGCTCAAAATTCTCCAAGCCAGTTTCAACAGTACGTGAACCATGAAAGTCCAGATGTTCAAGCTAGATTTAGAAAAGACAGAGGAACCAGAGATCAAATTGCCAACATCTGTTGGATCATCAAAAAAACAAGAGAGTTTCAGAAAAACATCTATTTCTGCTTTATTTACTATGTTAAAGCCTTTGACTGTGTGAATCACAATAAACTGGAAAATTCTGAAAGAGGTGAGAATACCAGACCAACCAACCTGCCTCTTGAGAAATCTATATGCAGGTCAGGAAGCAACAGTTAGAACTGGACATGGAACAATAGATTGGTTCCAAATAGGAAAAGGAGTACATCAAGGCTGTATACTGCTTATTTAACTTATATGCAGAGTACATCATGTGAAATGCTGGGCTGGATGATGCACAAGCTGGAATCAAGATTGCCAGGAGAAATATCAATAACCTCAGACATGTAGATGACACCACCCTTATGGCAGAAAGTGAAGAACTAAAGAGCCTTTTGATGAAAGTGAAAGAGGAGAGTGGAAAAGTTGGCTTAAAAGTCAACATTCAGAAAACTAAGATCATGGCATCTGGTCCCATCACTTCATGGCAAATAGATGGGGAAACAGTGGAAACAGTAACAGACTTAATTTTGGGGGGCTCCAAAATCACTGCAGATGGTGACTGCAGCCTTGAAATTAAAAGACATTTGCTCCTTAGAAGAAAAGTTATGACCAACCTAGATAGCATATTAAATAACAGAGATGTTACTTTGCCAACAAAGGTCTGTCTAGTCAAAGCTATGGTTTTTCCATTAGTCATGTATGGATGTGTGTTGGACTATAAAGAAAGCTGAGTGCCAAAGAATTGATGCTTTTGAACTGTGGTGTTGGAGAAGACTCTTGAGAGTCCCTTGGACTGCAAGGAGAGCCAACCAGTCTATCCTAGAGGAAATCAGTCCTGAATATTCATTAGAAGGACTGATGTTGAAGCTGAAACTCCAATACTTTGGCCACTTGCTGCGAAGAACTGACTCATTGGAAAAGACCCTGATGCTGGGAAAGATTGAAGGCAGGAGGAGAAGGGGACGACGGAGGATGAGATGGTTGGATGGCATCACTGCTTCAATGGACATGAGTTTGAGTAAGCTCCAGGAGTTGGTGATGGACAGGGAGGCCTGGCGTGCTGCAGTCCATGGTGTCACAGAGTCGGACCTGACTGAGTGACTGAACTGAACTAAAACAAACTTTACTTGACAAGTGTTTGCTTATCAGCTATGAGAAACAGCATAGAGCAGTGGTTAAGAATATGGGCCTGGAAGGCAGAATGCCTCCCCCTTACCAATTGTGTACATTTGTGCAAGGCAGTCACCCTTACTGAATCTTAATTTTCCAAATATGTAAAATAAGGTGATAATAATACTACCTATGTCTTAGAGTTCCTGTGAGAATGAAATGAATTATTAATAACATGTGTAGACATATGTAACAATTGAGACAATGCCTGGTACACAGTAAGTGTCTAATGAGTGCCAGACTCTGGGGACACCTCTTTCTCATAGTAGAGGGCAGGAGTTAAAAAAAGAGCCAGAGCCAAACCATGCAGTAACAGTTAAAGCTTCTTCTCAGATGTGGTAAATGTCACATCAGCTCACATGCCACTCACCAAAGCATGTCCTATGGCTAAACCATGGGCAACAGGGAGACTTGCTCCCTTTAAAGCAGGGGTCCTCAATCCCCAGGCCACACAACAGGAGGTGAGCGTTGGGTGAGCCAACAAAGCTTCATCTGCATTTACAGTCACTCCCCATTATTCGAATTACCACCTGAGCTCAGGAAAATAAGCTCAGGGCTCCCACAGATTCTGCATAACGGTGAGCTGTATAATTACTTCACAATGTAACAAAGATAGAAATAAAGTGCACACTAATTGTAATGTGCTTCAGTCATCCCCAAACCATCCCCCATCCCAGTCCATGGAAAAATTGTCTCCAACAAAACCAGTCCCTGGTGCCAAAAAGGTTAGGGACCACTGCTCTGGAGGATGCAAGATGTGACAAACAGTGGGGATGTTTAATCCAACAGCAGAGAGGCAGCAAGTGACTGGGAATAGTAATCCAGTCACCCATGGGACCAGCTCCAGGCTGCTTATTATTCCTGCTCAGCTATGGCTTAATGAGGTATGTACACCCAACGATCTCTGGGAGAAAATCTGTTTACAGGACAATAAACAACTGGGAAGAAAAGAGGACTAGCATTTACTGAACTCTAAATATACCTGAGTGAGATGCTAAACCTCACGACTATCCTATGAAGTAAATGCTTTTATCCTCATTTTGTAGATAAGGAAAGTGAGCTTCAGAGAGGTAAGATGATCTGCCCAATAAAATAGAATGGATGTATCTAAGAAGTGGAAGAACCAGTATCTTTAGGTTGGATTTCCCCAGAAGCAGACACCAGTCTACTTGAGAGATGATCTCAGGAAGCACTAGTAGAGGAGTGGATGAAGGAGAAACAAAGAAATGAAATGAACTCAATTCAGGGTGCTATAATGAGCAGTGGACAATGAGGGTCTTGATTCTACTGGGGACCTCCAAGACACAGTGCAGAATACCATTGTATTGTATTGTTGTCCTACCAAAGAATGAGGAAACTGGGGTTGAGGGCTGCTCCTGAATTTTCAGACTTTCCTGTGTCCTGTGTGCCTTCTGAGCAGAGAAAACCCTTAGGCAGAAAACCCCAGGAGTTCATATACTGTAAGAATAAAAGAATTTACAAGGACTTCCCTGGTGATCCGGTGGTTGAGACTCCATGCTTCTGTTGCAGAGGGTATGTTCGATCCGTGGTTGGGGAACTAAGATCTCACATGCCGTGCAGTGTTGCTAAAAATTTATATTTACATTTAAACTATATACATATTTAAACTATATATGTACTTAAATTATGTTTACATTCAAATATATACACAGTAAGAATATTAGAATAAGGATATAGGAAGCCATCAGGAATGGCTAAATGAGCACTAATAGTCGTGTCAGCTATAACCAAGATCTGAATCCCAGCCTGACTGGCTCTTAAGCCACATCATGCTGCCTCCAAGGTCACCCATTAGTCCTGTGAAAGTTTGCAAAATGGAGTCTTCTTTTTTAAGAAAGAGACTTCTTCTCCCTCTACCCTACTCATGCTCCTGGTCTTACAAGATGCCAAGTCCCTGACACTGAACGTAAGTATATATCCTGATGGCACAGTGCTGAGTATACAGTGACACATATTCTTGCCTGCAGAGCCAGGGCAATGTCAGAGCAGTCCATCCAATCCAGTCTCTATCTAGGCGGGCAACTTGAAGCTCAGAGAATTCACCCTAGATCTACCCTACAGTGCCTCTCCCTTCAACATCTCCTTCCCATCTCCTCACTCCCCATGTTTGTCTTCTTTCCCCAGCCAGACTGGAACCTCCCCAACCCAACCTACAGAATGGGAAAAAATATTTTTGAATCATATATCTGATAAGAGACTTGCATCTAGAATATATGAAGAATTCTTACAACTCAATAATAAAAAAGACAAACAATCCACTATGAAATATAAAAAGAATTTGAATAGAAATTTCTCCAGAGAAGATATACAGATGGCCGAAAAGCACTTGAAAACATGCTCAATATCATTAGTCATCAGGGAAATGCAAGTCAAAATCATCATGAGATACCATTTCACACCCACTAGAATGGCTATAATAAAAAAGGCAAATAATAACAAGCACAACAGGGATGGGGAGAAATTGGAACCTTTATACATGGCTGGAAGGAATGTAAATGGTGCAGCCGCTTTGGAACACAGTTTGGCAGTTCCTCAAGGAGTTAAACTGACAGCTACCATTTAATCTATCAGTTCTACTCCTATGTATACACCCAAGAAAAATAAAAACATATATTCACAAGAGACTTGCAAATTCATTGCAGCTTTATTTGTAGTAATTAAAACCCGGAAACAGCCATCAGCAAGAAAATGTATAAATAAATGATTGTATATTCAAACAATGGAATCAGCAATACAAATGAATGAGCAATTAATAACTACAACATGAGTGAATCTCAAAAACATTATGTTGAGCAAAATAAGGCAGATCAAAAAAACACATACTAGAGGGGCATTCCCTGGTGGCCCAGTAGTTAGGACTCAGCGCTTCCACTGCAGGGATCCCAGGTTCAATAGAGAAACTAAGATCCTGCATACTGGGCAAGCAGCCAAAAGCAAAAACAAAGAAATACTATATGATTCCACTGAGAGGAAGTTCAAAAACAGGAAAATTAATGTGACAGCAGAAAAGTGGTTCCTGGTTGGGGATGGGGGTAGACTGACAGGAAAGGAATGTAAAAGAAATTTCTGAGTGGTGGAGGTATTCTAGATCTTGTTTGGGGTGATAATTATAAGGTACATAAAAGTACCAAAACTTACCAAACTGAAATAACTCAGTAAAGAGTCAGACACGACTGAGCGACTGAACTGAACTAAACTGAAAGGACTGTTAGTGTAAAAAAAAAAAAAAAAAAAAAAAGGGATTCCTGAGGCAGCCTGAATCTGGTGAACAAAGATGATTCCACACCTCCAACCTCTTGCCTACATGTGAAACCCAGGTCAAGGACCACCCCTCATTGCTTCTCTTCTACAGGCAGTGCCTCCAATAGACCACTTGGGGGCGGCCACAGCTGCACTTGCACTTGGCAACCACTAACACTTCTAGGGCTAATTCTCCATCAGCTAGGTTGCTTTGCTGGCAGCTAAAAGTGCTGGGTGTTGGGTAGCCTGCTGGCCTATACACAGCTCATTTTCATCACCACCACCCCTGGCAACCTTGCCAGCAGCTCTGAATATGCAACACCCACTGCTCACACTCATTGAATTAGAATATGCCCCTCCCAGCATGCTTCAGCTAACTGTCCAGAGAGAAACTATTCTTCACAAATCCCAGCCTGGGCCTGGCCTGGTAAGCGCTGGCTGTGGTCACTGGCTGAGTCCCTAGATCCCAAATCCACAGGTCATGTTCCAGTCTTCATCTGTCTGAAAAGTTAGATATTAATATATTGCAAAGCCAGTCTGGCTTTTACCTCCACGGTCTCCCTTCCCCCTCCTCAGCCTGATACCTTATTCCCTGGCAACCTTGTCCCCTGCAAAGTCCTCTGCTACCTCTTCAGTGCCCAAGGCTCCCAGAGCTCTGTCTCTGGTCTGAATTCTCTTCTGCATTCCAGTCCCATCCCAAGCTGGAACCCCAGATATTTTTCCCTCTATTTGTGCCTCCTCCTGTGATCCTGCCTCCAAAATTGGCTCTATCATCAGTGGATGATACACACTGACATTGTGTACCTTCTGATACGCTTCACTGACTGTGATAGTCTTACCTCCAAAATGCATAGCTTCAATTTAATCACAAGGAAAACCTCAGACAAATCCAATTTGAAGAATATTCTACACAATAATTGATGGGTACTCTTTAAAAAATGATTATGTCAGACCTCAGTTACCCAAGCTAGACCCTGAAAATTAAGTCCCATCAATTCTGCTTTCCCATACCCACTTACCCTATTCCATCACCTCTGCAATAGTCTCCTCAAAGACATTGCATTCTTCACTGCTTCCCCACCTGATACTCTCTCAAACCCTTCTCCTCCAAGCAGTCACAGGGATCTCAGCCATACCACTCTCCTACTGAGAGCCCTCCTGAGGCTCTCTACTGCTGCTGCCACCCAGCACTGCTTGCAGCTCTAAGAATTCAGATTCCCTCTACCTCTTTGCCTTTGCACATGCTGTTCCATCCTCTCTCCCCCTCCCCTGACTCCCAGCCCCACCCCTTTGCCCAGAAATTCTACTCTTTTAACGACTGGGGTCCAGAGGAACCTCGCTAGTAGAAGCTGCCTTTACTCCACCCTCTGGGTACCACGAGGCCAGGTGGAGCACCCCAGAGCCTGCTGGTTTCTCTCTGGCAGATGCACAATGCTCTGTGTCCCTCGACTTCCTGCCTTCTGTCCTCCATTGTTTCTGTCAACAGCTCGTGTGGTCCCTCTGGCTGGCTGATTCCTACTCGTCCTTTGAGTGCCCACATGAGTCTCACGCCTCTGGATGGCTGCCTAGACTAAATACCTCTTCTTGCTGCTTCTCTCTCTGCCACTCAGTGCTGTGTTGTTACCTAGAGGTCTTGACTCCTCTTGAGCCTGTGAGTTCTGGGGCTGTGGGGAAGGAGCAGAGCCCCATATGAATTGCTCACCATCATCCCAGTGCCAATCTCAGGGAGAGACCTTAGTTCAGAGGAACATTTGCTAAATGTTTAACAACTGGCTCTTTATGAGAAATATATTCATAAATATACACATATATTTATTATGTTTGCCTGATATGTATGTGACATAAACAACACATAATAAAATATACAGTACTCACTGTAAATTTCTTATAGCCAATTGATTCCCACAGAATGCTTTCATTGGTTTTTCTTTAACTCTTGTATCTACAGCCAACCTACAGCTGCAATTGGTGAATGAGTGCAGATAATCAACAAAACAATAAATCAAGCTCTGCAGTTGTAGAAAGTCAAATTCCTGTGATGTAAATATTTCCATCGTGGCTGATTTTGAGTTATCAACGTGGTGTCACTGGAGACAGAGTTGAGCAAAGATGTACCATAGCACACCATTGTATAGTATTTCCACCACACAGAGATAAGAAACATAAATAATTTTAAGAACATGAGCAGTAAAATGTCATAAAGTTATTAAAAAGTGATTAGTTTTAAATATTTATTACCTTTGTTTTAATATAGTTGACTTCATTATAGGCAATATAATTAAATTTTTAATAATGGCTGTGTTTAACAACCAGATCATAAAACTGAAAATTTAACATTTGGCTCTCATGAGCCAGTACAAGCTGCTTCCAGCACATCACTGGCCCGTAATTTCTCCTCCAGGCCCAATCTTGCTGCCAGTGTAGAAGACTTTCTAGTTCATTGGATGACCCCCCAACCCTGGTCTTATCTCTATAGCTGACCTTCTCACTCCAGTGACCTTTGCCTCTCCTTCAGCCACCACCCTGTTCCCATGGCCTCACCATGGGACTTGTCATCCATCACCAGGAACAGTTTTGCCCAAGAATCTCATTCTCCTCTCTTGCCTCTTGGACTACAGCCTTCTCTTCTTCCAGTCCTCTCAGCACTGCCAAACAGGTCCTTCAACCTTGAAGGACATTATTCCCAGAGCCCTGTTTATCAGCCTTTTCATGATGCCTGAAATAGCCCTCCTCTCTGCTCATAATTCTGCTGAAGCTATACTCAAGCCTTTTACACTGGGCATATAATTATTGTGCAATAAAGCAATTCAGATATACTATCATTATTTCAGTAGAAGCCCTCTTATCTGATGCAACTGAAACCAGGAATTCCTCAATTCAACAACAACAAAAAAAGTCAGTTTAAAAGAAGTATCATAAAAAATGATTTGTATTTGTGCATGTTTTAACTTAAAACGTATAAATGTGTTTTAAGTTAAAACTTAAACTTGCCAATCTTTTGATACAATGCAAGCTAAGTTACTTCAGTTGTGTCCGACCCTATGGACTGTAACCCGCCAGGTTCTTCTGTCCATGGGATTCTCCAGGCAAGAATACTGGAGTGTGTTGCTGTGCCCTTCTCCAGGAGATCTTCCTGACCCAGGGGTCGAACCTGTGTCTCTTATGTCTCCTTCACTGGTAGGCAGGTTCTTTTACCACTAGCACCACTTGGGAGGCCCCACCCAATCATTTTGTCAAGTTGTTCACTAAAAAATCCTCTGATGTAATGCTGAGGCTTTTTCTTTGAGTATGGGTCTGCTGAATGGAATTCCACATTTCTTGTAGAACATACCTATAACAAATTGTCTAGACTTCCACATTCTATAACACAGATAAGAGCTTTAGGACACTTTCAAAGTAATGTGAGTGAAGAATCAAGTTTTTAAAGCTTCCCAAATCTTTTACAGTGGTTTCCCCAAGCCAAAATTGAAAGCTTTTTTAAATTTTGTTTTTTATCGTGGTTTTAAAAAAAAAAACATGTAAGATAAAATGCCTTTCAAGATTCATGTGTATCATTTTATGGCCTGGGATGACTCACCTGGTGCTAATGTTATCTCAATGTATGTTGTGGGTGAGGGGCCTGGTGCTATTCTCTGAGTTTGGAGATATTTCCTCTCTCTAGTTAGCAGACTGCTAGTACCTATATAATACCCAGCTAAAGACTAGCAGGGGAGTACTCTTTCTGTCCCCTTCTGAGGTCTCTGTCAGAAACTTTCTCTATCTCTTTTATACTTTAATAAAACTTTATTACACAAAAGCTCTGAGCGATCAAGCCTCATCTCTGGCCCCAGATTGAATTCTCCTCCGGAGGCCAAGAATCCTGGCGCCTTTCATGGTTCAGCAGCTGAAGGAGGAAAGAGACAGAACAGGCTCCATCTTGGGCCAGACTGTGGACTTTGAGCTATATGCCCAGTATCTATGGAAACAACATACCAACTGGAAACCAGACCCCACCCCCCAACATGGAAGAGCCCCAGGGCTCATACCTACTCTCTGTCACCTAAAAGAATACCCTAATTATCTGTGTAACCAAATAGAATCATACATTCTATTATGCTTATTGGGGTATGACCACAGGCCTATTGATAATTGTCTACTGTTAACTACCTAGGCTTAAGGCATATGAATCACAGGTTAACTTTGATTGTATCTTTCTTTTCCTTTGTTCAAACTAGTTTCAGGTAATTTGGCGAGGTCGGTTTGGGCACATACACTTAGGGTATATAAGGTTTTCACAAAAACTGGTCAGGCTTCTTGGCTAAGAGGAGACTCTGCCTTGGGCCTGCGGGTGTAATAAACTGCACTCCACTATTTGCATTGTCCTTCTGAGTGATTTTGTTTCCCAGAATATGTGGCTACAACATAACAACCTTTCAAAGTGATTTGTTACAGAAAATGAAGAGGGAGCCAGGTGAGCCTAGGAGAAACATCAGACCATGCTACAAGTCTGAGCCTGAGTGCAGGAGAGAGGGAAGAAGGAAGTTGGGTGGAAGCATCCTAGACTGCAGTATACTTCTAAGGAAAGTTCAGCAACACTCCTGGGGAGTTCTCCAGCCAAAGCCACCCATTATTAATCTATCTCCAAGGAATGTGCCTGCCTTAATATACCATCTGTGCTCATTCATTAGCCAGGAACAGCCCATGGGAAATTTGGCCCTGGCACAAATGCAGTGATGGGTTTCAGAATGCGGCAGCTGAATCCCTTGGTCAGTTGTGTTCCCTGTCATCAAAGATGTGAGAAGTCGTTCTCACCGTCACCACAGGTAACAAGCACATGATTCTTGGTGTATCATGTATAGATTTAGCTTGGCTACATGTAACAGAAAGCTCAAATAACAGTGATTTCAACAAGACAGGTCTTTTCCTTACATAATGAGAAGTTTAGGAATAATTGAGTTGGCTCAGCGACTTGAAGAATAAGGGTAGACAAAGTGGGTATAGAGGGAACATATTTCAACATCATAAAAACTATTTATGACAAAACCATAGCCAATATAATACTCAGTGGTGAAAAGCTGGAAGCCTTCCTACTAAAATCTGGAATAAGAAAAGGATGCCTACTCTCATCACTTCTATTCAACATAGTACTGGGAGTCTAGTCATAGCTATCAGACAAGAAAAAGAAATAAAGTGATTCCAAATTGGAAGATAAGAGGTAAAATTGTCCTTATAAACAGATGACATGATAATATATATAGAAAACTCTGAAGACTCCACAGAAAAACTACTAGAACTGATAAACGAATTTAGCAAGGTAGCAGGACTCAAGATCAACAGATAGAAATCAGTTGCATTTCTTTATACTAATAATGAAATGTCAGAAAAGGAATGCAAAAAGATAATCCCTTTTAAAATCACATCCCTCCCCCCAAAAAAAACGCTTAGTAGACCTGACCAAGGAAGCGAAAAACTTTTTGGCTGAGAACTACAAAACATTAATAAAAGAAATTAATTGCTCTTGGATTGGAAGAGTTCATATTGTTAAAAACAGCCATACTACTCAAAGCAATATACAGATTTAATGTGATCCCTATCAAATTACCCATGATATTATTCACAGAAATAGGACAAAAAATACTGAAATTTATAGCCAACCATAAAAGACCCAGAATTGCCAAAGCAATCCTGAGGGTGAAAAAAATGAAGTAGGAGGCATAACCTTCCCAGACTTCAGACAATACCACAAAGCTACAATAATCGAAATTGTATGGCACTGACACAAAAACAGACAAATGGATCAATGGAACAGATTGGAGATTCCAGAAATAAACCCACATACCTATGGTCAATCAATCTTAGATAAAAGGGACAAGAACATACATTGGGGAAAAGACAGTCTCTTTAGCAAGTGGTGTTGGGAAAGTTGGACAGCTGCATGTAAATCAATGAAGTTAGAACATACCTTCATACCATACACAAAAATAAACTGAAAATGGCTTAAAGACTTAAATATAAGACATGACACCATAAAATTCCTAGAAGAGAACACAGGCAAAGAATTCTCTGACATAAATCATACCAATGTTTTCTTAGATCAGTCCTCCAAGGCAATAGAAATAAAAGCAAAAAATAAATAAATTGCCAACATTCGCTGGATCATTGAAAAAGCAAGAGAGTTCCAGAAAAACATCTATTTCTGCTTCATTGACTACGCCAAAGCCTTTGACTGTGTGGATCACAGTAAACTGTAGAAAATTCTGAAAGAGATGGGAATACCAGACCACCTGACCTGCCTCTTGAGAAACCTGTATGCAGGTCAGGAAGCAACAGTTAGAACTGAACATGGAACAACAGGCTGGTTCCAAATAAGAAAAAGAGTACATCAAGGCTGTATATTGTCACCCTGTTTATTTAACTTATATGCAGAGTACTTCATGAGAAACGCTGGGCTGGAAAAAGCACAAGCTGGAATCAAGATTGCTGGGAGAAATATCAATAACCTCAGATGTGCAGATGACACCACCTTTATGGCAGAAAGTGAAGAGGAACTAAAAAGCCTCTTGATGAAAGTGAAAGAGGAGAGTGAAAAAGTTGGCTTAAAGCTCAACATTCAGAAAACAAAGATCATGGCATCTGGTCCCATCACTTCGTGGGAAATAGATGGGGAGACAGTGGAAACAGTGTCAGACTTTATTTTTTTGGGCTCCAAAATCACTGCAGATGGTGACTGCAGCCATGAAATTAAAAGACGCTTACTCCTTGGGAGGAAAGTTATGACCAACCTAGATAGCATATTAAAAAGCAAAGACATTACTTTGCCAACAAAGGTCCATCTAGTCAAGGCTATGGTTTTTCCAGTGGCCACGTGTGGATGTGAGAGTTGGACTGTGAAGAAAGCTGAGCGCTGAAAAATTGATGCTTTTGAACTGTAGTGTTGGAGAAGACTCTTGAGAGTCCCTTGGACTGCAAGGAGATCCAACCAGTCCATCCTAAAGGAGGTCAGTCCTGGGTGTTCATTAGAAGGACTGATGCTGAAGCTGAAACTCCAATACTTTGGCCACCTCATGCGAAGAGTTGACTCACTGGAAAAGACCCTGATGCTGGGAGGGATTGGGGGCAGGAGGAGAAGGGGGCGACAGAGGATGAGATGGCTGGATGGCATCACCGACTCGATGGACATGAAGTTACTCGGAGTTTGAGTAAACTCCGGGAGTTGGTGATGGACAGGGAGGCCTGGTGTGCTGCGATTCATGGGGTCACAAAGAGTCGGACACGACTGAGCGACTGAACTGAACTGAATCTAAGTTAGCTTTTGTATAGCAAAGGAAACCATAAACAAAAAGGAAAAACAACCTATAGAATAGGAGAAACTATTTGCAACAAAGTGGCTGACAGGGACTAATTTCCAAAATATGCAAAGAGCTCATAAGGCTCAACAACAATGAAGACAAATAACCCAATCAAAAAATGCGCAGAAGACTTACATAGACATTTCTTCAAAGACATACAGACGGTCAATAGGCAAGTGAAAAAATGCTCAACATCATTAATTATTAGAGAAATGCAAATCAAAACTACAATGAGATACCACTTCACACTGATCAGAATGACCGTCATTAAAAAGTCTATAGATAACAAATGCTAGAGAAGGTGTGGAGAAAAGAGAAGCCTCCCACACTGTTGGTAGGAATGTAAGTTGGTGCAGCTATTATGGAAAACAGTATGGAGGTTCCTCAAAAAACTAAAAATAGAGTTGCCATATGATCCAGCAATCCCACTCCTGGGGACATAGCCAGAATAAACTGTAATTCAAAAAGATACATGCTCTCCTGTGTTCATAGCAGCACTATTAACAATAGCTAAAACATGAAAACCACCTAAATGTCCAATGACAGATGAATGGATAAAGAAGATGTGGTGCATACACACAATGGAATACTACTCAGCCATGAAAAGGAACAAAATACTATTTGCAGCAATACAGATAGACCTAGAGATTATCATACCAAGTGAAGTAAGTCAGAAAGACAGACTTCCCTGGTGGTCCAGTGGTTAAGACTCCATGCTTTCACTGCAGGGGGAATGGGCTTGACCCCTGGTCAGGGAACAAAGATCCCACATACCACAGGGCACAGCCAAATAGAAAAAAAGGAAGAGAAAGACAAATGTCATGTGATATCACTTATATGTGGAATCCAAAATATGACTCAAATGAACTTATCTGTGAAACAGAAACAGACTCAACAGACAAAGAAAACTGACATGTGGTTGCCAAGGGGGTGAATGAGGGATGGATTAGGAATTTGAATGAGCAGATGCAAACCAGTGTATATACAATGGATAAATAACAAGGTCCTACTGTATAGCACAGGGAACTGTATTCAATAGCCTATAGTAAACCATAATGGAAAAAAATATGAAAAAGAATGTGTAGGGAGTTCCCCTGTTGCCTAGTGGTTAGGATTCTAGGCTTTCACTGCCATGGCCCAGGTTCAATCCTTGATCAGGTAACTGAGATCCCACAAACTTCGTGGCAAGGCCAAAAAAAAAAAAAAAAGAATGTATATGTGTATAAGTAAGTGTTAGTTGTTCAGTCATGTCTGATTTTTTGCAACCCCGTGGATTATAGCCACCAGGATCCTCTGCCCACGGGATTCTCCAGCAAAGTATACTGAATTAGGTAGCCATTCCCTTCTGCAGGGGATCTTCCCGACCCAGGGATCAAACCCAGGTTTTCTGCGTTGCAGGTGGATTCTTTACCACCTGAGCCAACAGGGGAGCCCCATATATGTATGACTGAGTCACTTGATTGTACAGTAGAAATTAACACAATATTGTAAATCAGCTATACTTCAATTTGGAAAAAAAAAAAAAGATTCAGGGTAGAAATCTCTGCAAATCTCTTGGCCATTTCCTCAGATTTTTGCAGTGTCTTCCCAACCTCAGCCATCATGGTTGCACTGCAGACAGCTGGAACATAGAAGGGCACAGAGCAAAGGGCATGCCAGCCGCGTCTGCAGGCCCATTTAATGAGCTTTTCAGAAAGCCCTACCCCACAATTTCCATTTCTCTCTCTTTGTCCTAAACTGTCACATAATCACTCCTATTTGGCACAGAAGTGACTGTGTGACACCTTTTAGCTTTTTAACTGGTCACCTTGTATCTGCCAGTAAAACCAAGGTTGTATGAGTAAGGAAAGCTGGGAGAATGGATACTGAGGAGGGTACCAGTGGTGTCTGCCACACTAGAGAGTGGCCTGCTACCAACTAGCTGTCTTCAGGGGGCCATGGACTTCATTCTGTGTGCTAAGGCAATGGGGTTCGGCTCATTTGATGCCTCAGTGCCATGGAGGTGGTGATGAGCACATTTACTGGGCTATTTTTATTTCACTAGAATGCCAACTCCACTGAGCAAGGACAGTTCTTGTGTTTTTCATTGCCATATACCCAGCACCAACATCAGTGTCTGTCACATAGCAGAGACTCTATACACATTTGGAATTAATGAATGATCAATAATAGTGTTGCTTTCTTTCCTAGGTCTCCTCTCAATAAACTCCTATCAGCTGGTATCCTTGAAAGTGGAACCTGCAAAAGCCCATTGGGGATGTGCATGCTAAGTTGCTTCAGTGGCATCCAACTCTTTGCATCCCTATGGACTGTAGCCCGCCAGGCTCCTCAGTCCATGGGGATTCTCCAGACAAGAATACTCAAGTGGGTTGCCATGCCCTCTTCCACTACTGGGGTTAATTCCTCCCAGTAGTGCCCACTCTGTTTAGTCCCAGTGGTTAACCTCAACTCTTTCCGGGGGAAAAGTTAACTAACATGCCCCTCTATCCTTTTCTCCTTCCTACTTGTTCCCAGAGTAAGAGATGCTGCTATAGGCTGAATACTGGGGCCCCCTTCAGATTGATATGTTGAATCTTGACCTGTGATGTGATATTATTAGGAGGTGAGGTTTGGGGGAAGAAACCAGGGATTAGTGATCTTATGAAAGAGACCCCCAAAGAGCTCCCTAGCCCCTTCCACCATTGTAAGGGTACAATAAACATTTGCATCCCAGAAGAAGACCCCCACACACACCCGACTGTGTGTGACCTTGGACCTCCAGCTTCCAGAAAAGTGAGAAATAAATTTTTGTTGTTTATAAGCTGCTGAGTCTGTGGTATTTTGTTATAGCAAAACTAAGGGACTGAGACAGATGTCTCCCCATCCTCTCCAGGCTAAGGCCAACTCCCCCTCCCCAACTTTACTCTGATTTCCACCCTTCTTCTCTCCGCAGGGATTTTTTTTTTTTTACCACTCTGCACAGCTTTCAGGATCTTTTCCCCAACCAAGAATCGAACTGGTGCCCCCTGCAATAGAAGCTTGGAGTCTTAAACCACTGGACCACCAGGGAAGTCCCTCCTCAGGGATTTTAATCCATCAATTGTTCTCTTTCTTCAGTGCCCTCAACTTCCTTCTTATATTTATCCTTCAAACATCTCCCTAAAGAAAAAGCAAAACTGTTATTCCTCTGTCGATAGTCCACTTAAACTATTGTTTAACTCATATCCCTGGGTGATTTCAGCCATTCCCAAGGCAGTAAATATCTCCTGCATGTTGAAGATTCCTAGATCAAACAGCCAACATTGATTCCTTGATCAATCTTGAAGATTCCAAGACAACCAAGGGCTCTTGGCTGTCAACCGAAGAAGCCAACTCTGGCTAATGTGAGCAGAAAAGGTATTCATTGGAAAGGTATCAGATAAGTCATAAGACAAACTCCTTTCTCTGACTCAAGACCCATCAACTATAACAGTAGTCATTACCCGGCCTCCCATGGACATTTTCTGTGAGTGTGATTATTAGAGGATGTGACTGACAGATCCTTGACAATTTGTGTCTGATTTATTCATCTGTCTCTTGTGAGCTAGTTTGTTATCAAGTCAGCCTTCCTTTCATGAATTGATCATTTTATGGCTGCTCATTATATAATAAGACATGTATTATTACTTTCCTGGCTTGGTTTTTAATTTTAGAAACTGAAGCTAATTTGAACCAGTGTTTTGCTCTTTGATTTCAAAGATCTGGCTGCTTTATTCTTTTTTTATATATGTAAATGACTATGAAAACAAAAATATTTTATGTGTATTTCTCCAAACAAACTAAACCTTTTGGACCAATAATAAACAGTTGATTTCATACGTGACTGTCCCTAGAATACTTTCGAAGAAGGAAATGGCAACTCATTCCAGTATTCTTGCCTGGAGAATCCCATGGACAGAGGAGCCTGGCAGGCTACAGTCTATGGGGTCTCAAGAGTTGGACACAGCTAAGCACACAGAATACTTTGGGTCATTCCTGAACTCAGACCCTGTTGCCCTGGCCTTGTTCAAACTCCATGGGTGCATGGGACACTGTGACGCTCAGCTCTTTTGCATACATTAACTCTTGCCTGAATCCAAACCCCTTGCCTCCTCCCAACCCTCCTCTCTCTGTAGAACTGCTGCTGATCAACTCCACAATCTCTAGTTCTGCAATATGGAAAACAGTTTAGCTTCTCTGCTTCCTACCCTCTTGAACATTTTAGTCTCAGAACCACTTTACATTCTTAAAAATTATTAATCTCATAGAACTTTGAAAATGTGGATCATTTACCAATATTTACTGTTATAACTTAAACATTTAAAAATATTTATGCATTCATCCATTCAAGATAATGAAAATAAATTGCATGTTAACATAAAAAACACAATTTTATTTAAGTTAATTATATTTTCCAAAACACACATAAAAAAGTAGTGAGAAGGGTGGCATTGTGTTTTTACTTGCTTTGTTTTGGCTTAAACAACAGATTTATTTCTCACAGTTCTGGAGACTGGAAAGTCTGAGATCAGGATGCCAGCACAGTCAAGTTCTGGTGAGGACTCACTCACTTCCTGGTTTTTAAACAGCTGCTTTCTCACTGTGTCCTCTCTCAGTGAAGAGCAGAGGCCATTGTTTTGCAATTCTGCAGACCTCTTTAGTGTCTGGTTAAATAGAAGGCAGCTGGAGTCCCATGTCTGTTTCTGCATTTAATTGCAGCAATATCACGCCATTCAATCTTTGGAAAATTCCACTGTATATTCATGAGAGAATAAGGATGAAAAAGGCAAATAATGTCTCAGTAGTGTTACAAAAATGTTTCATCTCACAGATCCTCCCTCCCCACAATCTCCCACCAAGATCCAAGGACCTCCAAAGATGGCTGGATCACAGTTTAAGAACCACCGTTTTAGAACACGTCCTGGAAGTGAGCTGCTGATTTTTTCATGTCCATAAAGCCCATCACTCTACAAATACTGACCACCTTCTGAGTATCAAACACTGTTCTGGGTGCTAGAGATGCAGACAAGAACAAAACAATGTCCCTGTCCTCTCTGAGCCTGCATTCCAGTGGGAGGAGACAGGTAATAGACAATTCTAAAAATATAATTATGTTAGGCAATAAAAGCCATAAAAAAAAATAAAGCCAAACAATGGTATAGAGATTGAAATAGGGGAACTAGGGTTTGTTGGCTTGTTTGTTTTATTAGGATGGTCAGAGAAGCCTCTCAGAGGTGACATTTGAGCAGGGACTGAAGGATACGAGGGAGAGACCTTGGGGATATCAGAGGGACAGCATTCCAGGCAGAAGGAGCAGCAAGTACAAAGGCCCTGACATGGAAGTGTGTTCATTGTGTTTGAGGGAAAGCAAGGAAGCTGGTGAACTTCCCTATAGCTCAGATGGTAAAGAATCTGCCTGCAGTGCAGGAGATCAGGGTTCGATCCCTGAGTTAGGAAGATCCCCTGAAGAAGAAAATGGCAATCCACTCCAGTGTTCTTGCCTGGTGAATCCCATGGACAGAGGAACCTGGGGGGCTACAGTCCATGGGGTCACAAGGAGTTGGACACGACTAAGTGACTAACACACACACACAAGGAAGCTGGTGAGGCTTGAATGGAATGAGTGAGAGGGAGAGACGAGGTCAGAGGAGGCAGGAGAGCAGATTTTGGGTGTAATGGTGATTTCACCAAACTAACGTCTCTTCAAGGCCATGGAAGATTATATTCTCTAAAAACAACCACAGTGATATTTCCAGTCCAACATGCTGTTCTAGAACTTTGCCATTCCCCATGTAGAAATGGAGTCTACTTCCTTTGCCCACAAGCCTGGGAGAAGGCTTAGTGACTTTCTTGATAAACAGAATGTGGCAAAAGTGACCCTGTATGACACCCAAGTTCATAAAAAGCAATATGGTTTATGCCTGGCTCTGTCATTGGACGCTAACCCTGGAATCCAGCCCCCATGCTGTGAGGAAGCTCAAACAAACCCAGGCAGAAAGACCACATAGAGATCTGAAGCTTTCATTTGACAGCCTGCAAGAACCAGCAACAACCAAAAGAACCAACAGACATGCAAGTAAACAAAGCTTCCAGATTATTCCAGCCCAGCATTCATATAAGGCTTCTAGCTGAAACCACAGACATGGTAAGAAAGAGAAAAACCATCCTCACTGTGCCCTGCCTAAATGCCTGTCCTACTGAATCTGTGAGCATAATAAATTATTGCTTTACAGAACTCAATTGTGGATAATTTGTCAGTTGGTAACTGGAACAGAGGCCTCTTAGCATCCTAAGTGAGCATTTCCAAGTCCTAATCTAATCAAAATGTGCATGTGTCCATGCATGCTAAGTCACTTCAGTCATGTCCAACTCTGCGACATTATGGACTGTAGTCCACCAGGCCAGAATACTGAAGTGGGTTGCCATGCCCTCCTTCAGGGGATCTTCCCCACCCAGGGATCGAACCCGTGCCTCTTACATCTCCTGCACTGGCAAGCAGGTTCTTTACCACTGGTGCCATCTGGAAAACCCCAATCTAATCAAAACAGCCCTGATTAAAACCCTACAAAGATTTCTTAGGCTAAAGCTGATGCACCCACTAGGGTATTAAAAGAAATCTCAGCAATCATTTGGTCTTCTTCCCTCCAGGTTATAAATGGGCAGCTTTGGGATTCAGGCTCATGGATGGAAGTAGTCCCAAAGGAGGTTAATAAAAAAGAAGTAGTAATAGACATGGGAGTGCCTAGCTTCTGACTTCTTTTCCTCCAATGAACAAAGGTCTCAGGAACACCAGAAAAAGCCCAAGAGTCTCCTTCTCTTGCTATACCCCTTGTTGGGAGAAGCAAGTATAAAAAGACCCATGGTCGTGGAGGATTTCCAGGTGAATTTCTTAAAAGTTTCAAGTAGAAGTTACATCTGTGGGCCACTATGACCTGCAGATACATGTGTGTGAAATTAATTTTTATTAGAGTATAGTTAACTTACAGTGTTGTGTTGGTTTCTGCTGTAAAGTGAATCAGTTATATGTACAATACAGATATGTGTGTTTTAATGACATGAGTTAGTTGCTGTGGTAGACTGTCCAGAGAGATGGCTCCCGTACCTATACACGTTAGACCTTCCACCAATTTCTTTTCCTGCACCTTGAATCTGGGCTAGATATGCGTCTTGGTTTGACGAGTAGAATTCAAAAGAAGTAATAATGTGTAATTTCCGGGCCTAGACCCTAAGAATTTTTGAAGACCCCATTTTCACCTTTTTAGGATCAAGCCACTCAAAAAATAAGCTTGGGGTAGGGACCATGTGGAGAGAGACCCAGCCAGCATCGCCAGCCATTCCAGCCATTCCATCTGCGGCACCAGACATGTGAGCAAAAGCATTCAGCCCAGCTGAATGCCTTTGAGTGACTGACCCCAGCTGACACCGTATGGAGCAGAATTGCCCAGCTGCACCCAGCCAAATCACAGAAGCATTAGAAACAATAAATCACTGCTATTTTTAACCACTAAACTTCAAGGCAATTTGTTAGCAAGCAACTATTAACTGCTAATTCCAGTTGCGCTATTTCAAATCCTGAAAGATGATGCTGTGAAAGTGTTGCACTCTATGCCAGCAAATTTGGAAAACTCAGTAGCGGCCACAGGACTGGAAAAGGTCAATTTTCATTCCAATCCCAAAGAAAGGCAATGCCAAAGAATGATCAAACTATTGCACAGTTGCACTCATCTCACAGGCTAGCAAAGTAATGCTCAAAATTCTCCAAGCCAGGCTTCAACAGTGCACGAACCAAGAACTTCCAGATGTTCAAGCTGGATTTAGAAAAGGCAGAGGAACCAGAGATCAAATTGCCAACATCTGATGGATCATGGAGAAAGCAAGAGAGTTCCAGAAAAACATCTACTTCTGCTTCCTTGACTACACAAAAGTCTTTGACTGTGTGGATGACAACAAACTGTGGAAAATTCTTCAAGAGGTGGGAATACCAGACCACCTTACCTGCCTCCAGAGAAATCTGTATGCAGGTCAAGAAGCAACAGTTAGAACCGGACGTGTAACAACAGACTGGTTCCAAATAGGAAAAGGAGTATGTCAAGGCTGTATATTGTCACCCTGCTTATTTAACTTATATGCAGAGTACATCATGAGAAATGCCAGGCTGGATGAAGCACAAGCTAGAATCAAGATTGCTGGGAGAAATATCAATAACCTCAGATATTCAGAGGACACCACCCTTATGTCAGAAAGTGAAGAAGAACTAAAGAGCCTCTTGATGAAAATGAAAGAGGAGAGTGAAAAAGTTGGCTTAAAACTCAACATTCAGAAAACTAAGATCATGGCATCTGGTCCCATCACTTCATGGCAAATAGATGGGGAAACAGTGGAACCAGTGACAGACATTATTTTCTTAGGCTTCAAAATCACCACAGATGGTGACTGCAGCCATGAAATTAAAAGACGTTTGCTCCTTAGAAGAAAAGGTATGACCAACATAGACAGCATATTAAAAAGCAGAGACATTACTTTGCCAACAAAGGTCCATCTAGTCAAAGCTATGGTTTTTCCAGCAGTCATGTATGGATGTGAGAGTTGGACAATAAAGAAAGCTGAGCACTGAAGAACTGATGATTTTTAACTGCAGTGTTGGAGAAGACTCTTGAGAGTCTCTTGGACTACAAGGAGATCCAATCAGTCCATCCTAAAGGAAATCAGTTCTGAATATTCATTGGAAGGACTGATTCTGAAGCTGAAACTCCCAATACTTTGGCCATCTGATGTGAAGAACTGACTCATTGGAAAAGACCCTGATGCTGGGAAAGTTTGAAGGCAGAAGAAGAAGGGGACAACAGAGGATGAGATGGTTGGATGGCATCACTGACTTGATGGACGTGAGTTTGAGCAAGCTCTGGGAGTTGGTGATAGACAGGGAAGCCTGGCATGCTGCCTGCAGTTCATGGGGTGGCAAAGAGTCTGACAGGACTGAGTAACTGAACTGAACTGTTAACTGAAACATTTGGCAACATTTAAAAACCTAAACTGGCCTTCCCTGGGTGGTCCAATGCTTAAGACTCTGCACCTCCAAAACAGGAGACACACATTCAATCCCTAGTCGGGGAACTAAGAGACCACATGCCACACGGCACAGCCAGAGAAGTTTTAAAAATTGAAAATAAATAAATACCTACTATCATACAAAAATATGAAATTTGGGGCCTGTTTTTGGAAAACACTGGACCTGTGTTGCTCACTTGAACTTTAGGGCAGAATCTGAAAGCGGTGCCCATATTTCAGAGTGAAGATCTGTGTGTACAACAGGACAACTGCTTTAGGGAGGAGAGGAGCTCTGCCTGTTACCATGGCTTCCCTGGAGGCAGAAATGACGGGAGCTAGTGACACCCAATCACAACTATCATCTTTCCCCAAGTAGGTACACTGGTCAGGTCATTAATCAGCAAGTATGCATGATTTCTGGGCAGAGAGATAGTTCTCCCAGGAATTCAGCAAACAAAATATACTCTTAACCCTTGTTGAAATATGTAAAATTTATCTTCTGGGACAGTATGCACAGGGCGCCCTGTGATTTACTTCAGAACAATAGAGGGCAAGCACACTTGGCTCATTGCATCTTTTGCTCAAGAAAAAGGAAGACAGTTAATTACCTGGCAGTGACAGGAGACCCTCGTGGACATGAACGGGATTTGACCAAGCAGTTTCTTGCACTGGAATGAATGGCAATTCACCCAGCTTGATTTGGGGCTCTATTCTGGACCAGTAGGCTGGGGGTTTTGGGGGGACAGGGGCATTATATGAAAAAGAGCTATTTCTACTCTCTTCACCACGGGGAGGTAGGGAAGGAACAATTGCCAGGAAGAGAGTCCAGGGAAGAAGAAACTATTTTCTGGCTTCTCCCCAGTGTTCCAATCCTAGGGGCCTCTACAGCAATAAAATTACACTGTTTATTATAAGCCTGACTCTGACAGGATGTGATGGAAGAAGGGATCTATGTATGGAACATTCAGAAAAGCTGATACAGCCACTCCTCATTGAAATGAAGCAGAAAATGTTCAATCACACACAAGCAAAACAAAACCACTGGTTCTGCATTCCTGCTTGTCAACAAACAGCTGGGGCCCAGCAGCTCTGGCTGCCCCTTGAGGGCTGATCCTGCCCTTCCTCTCTCTCTCTCTTTTTTTTTAACCCCACCCTCCAGGTTTGCCTACAAGCCTCAATGCTCAGTAGCTGAGTCTCTGGGCAAGAGAGTTAGCCTGTATCTGCAAAGCGAGAGATGATCCCATGGAAGTACTGGGGGAGATAAGATGAGACAATTCCAAGAAGTCCTATTACCATCCTCACAGATTCCATTTTACAGTAGAGGAAACTGAGGCACAAAAAGATTCCCATAGCTTGACCAAGGGCACAGCTCACAAGTCACAGAGCTGAGATTCAAACCCAGGCAGTTGGGCTCCAGAGTCCATGCTCTTAACCACTCCACTAGCTGCTTCTGGCTATTAGATAGAAAAGCATTTTGTAAGCTATAGAGAAACTCAGCGCATCCCTGAAGGATAGTTAAAATTCTGGGATGGCCTAAACCAAGCACCCTAGCTGTGCCCCAGGTCTGAGTGGGAGGAGGAAGAGTGGCCCTGGTGTCCCTACCCTCACCCCCATCCCAGTCAAGCACCTGCCAGAGCAGAATCCTACCCTGGAGTTTCAGAACCTTCATTGTGGGAACCTGAGGAGGCCTAGAGCTGATAGCTTTCCATCCTGCTTCCTCTTCCTCCTGTAGATGGTCTAGTGCCATGATTAAGAACAGACTCAGGGGGCTTTCCTGGTGGTTCAGTAGTAAAGAAACCACCTGGCGATGCAGGAGACACAGGTTTGATCCCTGATCCAGGAAGATCCCACATGCTGTGGAGCATCTATCTAAGACCATGTGTCACAACTACTGAGTCTGTGCTCTGGAGCCCGGGAACTGCAACTACTCAGCCCACCTGATGCAACTACTGAAGACTACATGCCCTAGAGCCTTTGCTCTGAAACAAGAGGTGCCACCATGATGAGAAGTCCTCACACTGCCTCTAGAGAGGAGTCCTCACTTGCCACAACTAGAGAAAGCCCGTACTGCAGTGAAGACCCAGCACAACCAAAATTAATTAATTAAATTATTAAAAAAAAAAAAAAAACAGACTCTGGAGCCAGACTGACTATTGACCTGGCTCTACCTCACTTATAAATGGGAAGTGGCTTCACTGTTGTATGAAATGAGTTAATACATGTATCTGGTCCCTAGTAAGTGGCTAAGTAAACATCAGCTATAATTGATAACTATTCCCAAACCTTATCAGCTCTATATCTTCCTCCTATGCCAAGGTTCTCAAATATCCTCCTATTTTTTTTTTTATCAATCCCCACTTTGGAATTACGAGTATAACCTTATTTTCAGAATGCAAAACTGATCTAAAGGTGGAAGCAATAATGGGGGGTTTCAGGCATGCCAGCCGGCTCTTGGGAAGACTTCTGGGGACAAGAATGCCTGGGAACCTAACTTTGACAGGTAGGTGGTTTTTTACTATACGGTATCTGGAACAAAGACGCAGGACCAAGTAGTGGTAGCACCCACTCCTGGAGAGAGAAAGAAGGAACTCCAGTGGTTTTAATAATTCTAAGTCCCACATATCCCCTTTTGCCTCTCCCTCCCAGGACTAAGGTGACTTGGCCTGTTGGCTAGAAAAGCAATTGAACTGCATGCAAGATTAATGGCTCTTGTCCCCAAGGGAATCCCTCACTGGATCTGCAAGGCAAACCCTTTATTCCCTATCCATGGGATCAGAACCAACACAGCAGGAGTGGGCTGCAGGCGGACACTTTGCAGTATTGGGACTCCTGGGCCCTGTCCTGGCTGGCCCAAGGGAAAAAGCAATGACGAAGGTGACACATGGTAAGGAGGCTGAACTTGGGTGGAAAGAGAGATGAGGAGCTAGAATCAGAGCACTGCCCCAGGCCCCAGGACTCAGTCTAAGGGAAGGGCACCTGGCCTGGGCAGGGACTGATATAGCAGAGCTCTCTCCCAGGCTACATTCACCTCCAGGCATCACTGCCTAGCAGTGTTAAATTTACAAAGAGCTCTGACAGCCATAATCTTACTCAGCCTCCAGGAGAGCCCTGTAAAGTGGTGACTGCTCTTACATCCATGACCAAAGCCTTGAATACAGTCTTAGAACAGTTGCCCCTCTTGCATCCGTTTCAGTTCAGTTCAGTTGTTCAGTCGTGTCCGACTCTTTGCGACCCCATGGACTGCAGCACACCAGACCTCTCTGTCCATCACCAACTCCCAGAGCTTGTTCAAACTCATGTCCATCAAGTCAGTGATGCCATCCAACCATCTCATCCTCTGTTGTCCCCTTCTCCTTCTGCCTTCAAACTTTCCCAGCATCAGGGTCTTTTCCAATGAGTCAGTTCTTCACATCAGATGGCCAAAGTACTGGAGTTTCAGCTTCAGCATCAGTCCTTCCAATGAATAATTCAGGGCTGATTTCCTTTAGGAAGGCCTGGTTGGATCTCCTTGCAGTCCAAGGGACTCTCAAGAGTGTTCTCCAACACCACAGTTCAAAAGCATCAATTCTTTGGTGCTCAGCTTTCTTTATAGTCCAACTCACATCCATACATGACTGCTGGAAAAACCATAGCTTTGACTAGATGGACCTTTGTTGGCAAAGTAATGTCTCTGCTTTTTAATATGCTGTCTAGGTTGGTCGTACCTTTTCTTCCAAGGAGCAAGAGTCTTTTAATTTCATGGCTGCAATCACCATCTGCAGTGATTTTGGAGCCCAAGAAAGTAAAAAAAAAATCTACAGATGGTCTGTTTCCCCATCTATTTGCCATGAAGTGATGGGACCAGATGCCATGATCTTAGTTTTCTGAATGTTGAGTTTTAAGCCAACTTTTTCACTCTCCTCTTTCACTTTCATCAAGAGGTTCTTCTTCGCTTTCTGCCATAAGGGTAGTGTCATCTGAAGTTATTGATATTTCTCCCAGCAATCTTGATTCCAGCTTGTGCTTCATCCAGCCTGGCATTTCTCATGATGTACTCTGCATATAAGTTAAATAAGCAGGGTGACAGTATATAGCCTTGACATACTCCTTTCCCAATTTGGAACCAGTCCGTTGTTACATGTCTGGTTCTAACCGTTGCTTCTTGACCTGTATACAGATTTCCCTGAGGCAGGTCAGGTATTCTGGTATTCCCACCTCTTGAAGAATTTTCCACAGTTTGTTGTGATCCACACAGTCAAAGGCTTTGGTATAGTCAATGAAACAGATGTTTTTCTGGAACTCTCCTGGTTTTTCTATGATCCAGCAGATGTTGACAATTTGATCTCTGGTTCCTCTGCCTTTTCTAAAACCAGCTTGAACATCTGGAAGTTCTTGGTTCATGTACTGTTGAAGCCTGGATTGGAGAATTTTGAGCATTACTTTGCTAGCGTGTGAGATGAGTGCATTCTTTGGCATTGCCTTTCTTTGGGACTGGAATGAAAACTGACCTTTTCCAGTCCTGTGGCCACTGCTGAGTTTTCCAGATTTGCTAGCATATTGAATGCAGCACTTTCACAGCATCATCTTTTAGGATGATGCATCTACTTAACAACAAACAAATAAATCCAGCTCTCCTAATCCAAAGTCTTTCGACATTTGTCTTCAACATATTGAGTCCTGATTCCTTCTCTTGAATTTGCCTCCCAGAAACACCCCTTCTGCTGTGGTTTTGAAATGCCTACACATTCTTTGATACTACTCCCTCCAAGAAATGGAACCAAATTCCCCTTCCGAGGAGGTGGAGCCATAAAAGTCATGGTGGCTTCCTGCTTGTCCTCTCTCTCTCGTTTCTCTCCCTGCTCCCTCCCCCTGCCCCATCTTCCCCTCCCCTCCTCAGCTTCAGGAGAAGCCAGCTGCTTGTCATGAGGAGATCTATGGAGCATAAGAAACTGAAGCCTGGGTCCTCTGACCAAAATGTGAATAAGCTTGAGAGCACATGCTCCAGACCCATGAGAGGCACTGAGCTAGAACCGCCCCTATAAACTGCTTTTGGATTTCTAACCCTCAGAAACTGGGTAAGATATTGAATGTTTTTAAGTTAATGAGTTTTGAGGTGATTTTTTTATGCAGTAATAGATAACCAGTACCTCTTCCCCATTGTAGGAATTGCCTCTATCCCCCAAAACCAACTCAAACCTTTACTGGAGAGCTCAAATCATTGGGAAGTTTCCTTTTCTCTTATACTCAGGTGAAGGTGGCTCAAAAGGTAAAGAATCTGCCTGCAATGCAGGAAACGTGGGTTTGATCCCTGGGTGGGAAGATCATCTGGAAAAGGCAATGGCTACCCACTCCAGTATCCTTGCCTGGAGAATCCCATGGACAGAGAAATGTGGCAGACTACAGTCTATGGGGTCACAAGGAGTTAGACAAGACTGAGGGACAAATGCTCACAGCACACAGGTGAGACAGAACACCTGTGTTGAAATCCCTGTGGCTGCTGCTTTCTATCTGTGGTATTAAATGTATTGGGCTGGTTACTTAATCTCTCTGTGCCTCAGTTTCCACATCTGTCAAACAATGATAAAAAGGAAGATTTTAAAGATTAAGTCAGGGAATAGATGTGAGAGTGCCTGGCCCAGTGCTGGGCACTTGGTGGGTGCCTGAAAAATACGACCTCCCTCTGGCTCTAACTTTCTAGGTCCTGACTCCCAAGCCCCTGCCTGAACAGACGGGGACTAGGACCAAGGGTTTTAGGGGCCCCTCATCCTCTTTCTGCCACTGGAGACAGAGGAGGAAGAGATCTGCCCTGCACCAGGGGTTTTCTTCCTCCCACTATTGGGGTAAGAAGTAACTTGTCCACGAGAGGCAGATGCACTGCTACAAAGATCCCCTTGCAGATGAGGGACTGGAGCTGCACTGGCAAGGCTTGGGCTCCAGCCTGGTCACCCCTCCAACTCCTTGGAGGGTGGAAAGAGTCTACTTTGCCACTCACTAATCCTCTACATATTAGGAAAGCCACTATTTCCAAGGCTTTGCCCATTTCTTTCCCTTTCTTCCTCCCCTCTCCCTTTATTAATTTTTAAAATTTATTTTAATCACAAATAATATGTGAAAAATAACATCAGCCAACATTTCCTGAGAACTTACCAGCCAAGGTTCTAAGACTGTTAGGTGTCTCACAACTGTTTTATGAGACAGCTTCCTGTATTAGTCCCATTTTACAGCTGAGAAAACCAAGGCACAGGGGCTAATGGCCCAAGGTCACACAGAGGCAAAAAGAAGCTAATGAAGCTCAGACTTCAAGGTCAGGACCTCATTACACAGTCTGTTCCAAACCTCCAGGCTTAAACTTTGTATTCTGAAGGCACAAATTGAGGCTTCAGAGTGTGTGTACTAGAAAACAGCACACACTACAAAAAATAAAAATAATTTTAAAATGCATTTACATCTATAAACATGCACACACTTAAAAAAAACTGGTCCTACCCTAAGGCTTTTTTAACAGAAAGTCTTGACTCTCCACGTTTCTGTCGTGGAGTGTGCGCCACAGATGCTCAACTTAGGCACCTTCCCAAGAGTTGAAGCCCTCTACTCTCCTCCCAGCTGCGTCGGCCGGGTCCCCCTGTCCCCCTCCCCCGTTCCTCCCTGCCTCCCCCGGCGCCTCCTTCCTGGGCCTCGCTTCTCACCCCGGTTTCCTCTCTCACAGCGCGCCCCTCCTCCGCTATCCTTGCTCCTTCTCCGCCGTCTCTCTTGCTAACTGACTAATGCATTTCTCCCTCTCCCTGCCCCACCCCCGCGCTTGGCCATCCAGCGCACAGGCCCTTCTCCCGCCCTCGGTTGCCCTCTGCCAACCTCGCTACCCTCATTTACAGTGCCCCCGCCTCCCCGCCCCGCTTTAAATCTTTCCGCTCCCCTCCCCGTCCTCGTTCCCCGCTAAGCCCTGCCACTCCGCCGCCCGGCAGGAGCGCACAGCCGGCGGGCTGCGACGCGCGCTGACAGGGTAATGAATGGCTTCAGCGGTAATTAGCGACCCGGCGGCTAATCATGATGTACATTTACATTTTAAGTGCTGCAGAGGGAGCTGGAGAAGGGGAGGGAAGCGACGGGAGGGGACGCGGGCCTTTTCCGCGGCCTCCCTTCACCGACTGCGGAGCGAAGTGAACCGAATCTTCTCCAGCTGGCTGCAGTGGTGGGGGACGGCGGTGCGAGGCTCTCCAGGGCCAACCCGGGCGAATGCAGAACTGCCTCATCTTCAAGAGGCGTAAACGTGGAGCTCCCAGGCCCCTTCCTCCAAACTGCAGACCCCTGATTAATCCCCTCCAAGGGAAAGTTCAGCCTAGGCTTACATACCCCCGTGGATGGAGAGCTCTCTTCTTCCATAATCAACCCGTTCGGACTTAGATTCCAGCGGTTTGGGGACTTTTTCTCAGGCCTAAAGAAACTGATGCCTATTAAGGCCCACAACTGCCCCCGTTTTACAGAACCTGAGTATCCCTGAGCCTCGCCAAGCGCTGCGAACTCTTGTGTCTGCACCAGACTGCTGCCCTCCGACTCCTACGGCTGTTCCTCGTGGGGGGCAGCGGGAGCTGCGACGGGCCAGAAACACAGGTTCCGAGCCGAAAGTGCCCTCCAGAGCCTCTCTCCCCAGCGTGCGAGCAGGAGCTCCGAGAAGGGGATGGTCATTCATGTAATGGGGCTCAAAGGTCCACCTGCTCTCCAGTCACTCCCAAAGGGCCGTATTGGAGTCAGTCCAGGGTTCCAAACAGCAGGGCCGCGCTAGGAGATACGAGATAGGGAGGAGGCGAAAGCAGCCTGGAGGAGAGGAGGGGGACCCCAGCAGCCCCGTCTCGAGACTGGGCACCAGCTCGCCCGGGCACTGGGATGACCCCAGCACTTCCAGGGTTTCCCGTCCGCCGCAACTATCAGGGCTGCACCCCGCCACGCCCCGTCGTAGTCACCCCCACCCGGATCAGGTCTGGCCCACCTTCAGTTCTGTGTGTGCGCAAGGGGTGAAAGGATGAAGGACGAGGCCCTAGGGCAGTTCTAGTACAGCTCCTTCACAAACCCGGTCTCTCTCATCAGCAATCCTTTAAAGCCCAATCTCATCTCTCCCTTCACTGTTCATCTCTCCTGGAAAGACATCCCGGGCCATTCCCTTGGTTTTGCGGAGTTCCCGAGGAGGGGCACCCAGTAACTCCGTAATGTCCCCGAGATTTCCGTTTCCCAGCTAACTCCCTTCTCCCGCAAAACCTGCTTTACCCAGTCTCTTTTCTGAAAAAGGACCCCACTGGGTCCCAGGGGGCCCGGTTGACTAACAACAAATTCCACCTGAGAAGAAGGGGGATCCATGTGAGCAGAGGACAATGTCTGGCTTACTCTAAGGCATGCAGCCGTAATACTCGACTTTCAGGCATGGATGAAGGGAGCTTAACTCTTCTTGAGAAGGGGGGTCTCATTGTTCTCGTCCCATTCATCCCAGGGGACAGCCTGGCCCAGAGCCGCAGTTCGCACACCCCAGCGGGTGTGCGGGGGTGTCTGGGAGCCTTCAGCTCTGGTCAGGCGCGGCGAGGCTGAAACCTCAGTTCTCCGGCTGCCCTGCGAGGACCACGCCGAGACATAGTCGTTGAGGGCAGGCGCGGAGCGGAGACGGAGCCAGCGCCTACCACACTCTGCTGACAGCGCACAGGCTGTCCTTCAGGCGAGAAGAGCGGCTCGGGAGCGAAGGGACGGAGTGGGGGTGGGGGTGTCGTTCCTCTAGGAGTGGGAGAAAGAGGTCCCAGTCCCCAGAAGACCGCTTTGAAATCTCTCACTGGGGGTGGGCAAGGGGTGGGTGGCCTTCAGCTGAACCGCGGAAGGGCTCGGGGACTCGGCTTGAAGCGGCGTTTGCCCAGCAAACGGTTTTTATTTAGGTTGCAGGTTTATGAAGGTTGGCTCAGGGAGGGCTGATGGTGATTATAGGGAAACTTCAGCTAGAAGGTCACCCCTGACACTGCCATGGCACCCCGCGGTGCGCGCAACTCCCAAGCCCGGGTATCCGAGGACCTGCGAAGGGCTGGTGAGGCTGGGGCGCGGGCCGGCGGGGCTGGGTAAGGGGCGGGGCCCGGCGGCAGGGGCGGGGCTCCCAGGCTTTGAGGCGGGGCCTCAGCTAAAGGCGCGGAGCACTGGGCGCCGAGATCGCCGAGTAGAGCAGCGCCCAGTGGAGAGAAGTGGAAGGCTAGGATCGCACCGTCCCAGTCGGCCAGCCGGCGTCCACGCCGCTCACGCGCCCTTACCCCTGCCGGCCCTTGCCCGACGCGACCCACCGACATGCAACCCCGGGGCTGAGGCGGCCCGATGGCGAAGCCCGCGTCCCCGCAACGACGGCGCATGGAGAACTTCCGAAAGGTGCGCTCCGAGGAGGCGCCGGTGGGGAGCGGGGATGAGGAGGGCGGCCCGGGCTCAGGCCCCTTCGCCGACCTGGCGCCGGGCGCCGTGCATATGCGGGTCAAAGAGGGTAGCAAGATCCGGAACCTGCTGGCCTTCGCCACTGCCAGCATGGCACAGCCAGCCACGCGCGCCATCGTCTTCAGCGGCTGCGGTCGAGCCACCACCAAAACCGTCACGTGTGCCGAGATCCTCAAGCGCCGCCTGGCGGGTCTGCATCAGGTCACGCGGCTGCGCTACCAGAGCGTGCGCGAGCTGTGGCAGAGCCTCCCTCCGGAGCCCACGCCGGGGCAGAAGCCTGGCGAGCCAGCCGCCAGTCTCAGTGTACTTAAGAACGTGCCCAGCCTCGCCATCCTACTTTCCAAGGATGCCCTGGATCCGCGCCAACCCGGCTACCAGCCGCCGAACCCCCATCCCGGCCCCTCGTCCCAGCCAACTGCTCCGACGTCCAAGAGGAGTCTAGGGGAACCTGCTGCTGGAGAGGGCTCCGCGAAGCGGTCACAACCCGAGCCTGGTGCTGCTGAAGAGGACCAGACCGCCTGAGAACTCCGGCCTCTGGCCACCTGGACGGACTGGATCTTACCCCGGAGCTTCGACCTTGAGACGCATCTCTAGCCTTTCATACCTTGGTCCTCTGGAACCTACAACGTGGCGGCATAGACCCCAAGGCGACAAGAGGGGGACCCCAGGGAAGCTTCGTGGTGGGGTTGCTCCTCCACCTGTGTTGCCTGACGACACACGACTCCACCTTCAGCTTTCCTGAACCATACGGGGACTTTCTTTAGGGAGGGAATGGTGGGCAATGGGACTCTTGAGCCTTTAACCCCAAAGGTTAAAAAAAAGGTTCACATAGGATTCTTGAAGTGGGCTAGGAAGGTGGAAGCTGAGGAAAGCTCTTGGAATCACCCCACCGTTGTCAGCAGAGGGCAAAGGGTTGGAAACCACTGCTTGAGGGCGGGCGATTTTGAGTGACGAGGGGTAAGGGGCTATTCTGCCCTTCACCCCAGGACAGTTTCTAGTTTTCCTTTTCCTGCTTTTAAGGAGCATCCTGAGAGCATGGTGGCAGGGGCGTCTCCACAGGCTCTTTTAACATCCCACTTTCCCCATGCTGGCCCAGAGGGAGAGACTCAGGACAGAAGTCTATGCCACCTCCCCTGAGCCCCACAGCTGGAGTCTTGCTTCCAATGAAACAAACACAGAAATGGCTCTGTCCCTGGGTTTTTCCCTAACCACTTGCCTGTGTAGAGACTGCTGTGGTCTGCCCCCTTGTGTCTCAGTCCCCTCCAGCCTGGAATCCTTAGCTTTTGAGGTCTAATGGGTCAGGCACAGAACCTGGGCAGCTTCAAAATGGTGCCGGGAGCACATTACCCAGCGCCTGGTTCTCCCTCTTTCTCAGCCCTCCCTGGCTAGCTCCAGTAGCTTCAGGGCTTGTGGCCAGAAGGGGACCTTTGTCACCTTATGTGTTACCACTAAGGGAAAGGGAACAGCATACTGCTTTTCTGGAAGGGGGAGGAAGGTGAGCATCAGTGAACTATCCTGGGGGTCACTGCCAAGGATGACAGACCAAACTGGGCTCCCTAAGCCTGCAGCCTCCTGCCAATAAACGGCCCTACCAGAAGGCTGGCACAGAGCCCCCCAGCCCCATGGATAGAATCTACCCTTCACTGCTCTCTCTCTCTCTCTGAGAAAGGACAGCACACCCTTGGGAGAGGGGGAGGAGAGACTGAGCACAAATCCACTGCTGGAAATTACTATTCAGCAGAGAAGCTGGGACTTGGGCTGTGAATCACTGCAGGCTCCCTGATAAGCGGCTGCCTCTGGCCCTGCACAGCTGTCTGTTGAGAGATAACAGCCTTATAAGCCTTTCTGCCCAACTCCAAGTCAGGTGGGAGGGTGGAAGGAGTGCTGTGTACTGGAAGCACTCTAGCAAATATGAGGGGGAGGGGCACATAGCTCCAAGATCTTAGAAGCAGACCCTGTCCCTTGCAATTTAACAGCATCCTTGGAAAGGAGGAGATGGGGAAATATGTAAGTCACTTTGTAGGCAGAAAGCTGAAATAAATCCTTCTGCTGGTAACAAGAGGTAGGTTTCTGCAGTTGATAGAAGGGGCTCTTCACGGAGTTCACCCTCACCTCCCAGCTCTGCTTGAGCTTTGGATAGGTGGGCCCTGTCAAACAGACTCTGGCACTGGCTGCCCTCCCTAATGTCTTGTTCTTGATGAGTCCCTGGGGAGAGCCAAGGGATTGGGGCGTGTGTGCCTGACTCTCTCAGGAGCAGCCCAGGAAGTGTGGAGAGAATGTAAACTGTCCTGACAACAAGGTTGCCCTGGGCTGCCACTGGGCGTCCGCATCTGAATTTAAATGATATGACACAGAAGAGGTCCTGCATGGTAGAGTCTTAGGAAAGACTGCTCTTGGTTCTGGAAGAGGGTCAACTTTCCAAGATCACTAGTGTCTAAAGTCCTGATTGCCGGGTCACCAGGACAATGCAAGCAGAGACTCTCATTGAAGATGTCTTGAGTCAGGTAAGTCACCTTCCAGCCTAGAAACTCACCCTGTAATGTGGAGAGGAGAGGGGCATGTTGTTTCCCTACCTTCTGAGTGTTACCCTGCTCACATGGCGGACTGAGTTTCTGCCTCCCGTTCTAGAAAGTGGGTTATGAAACTGGCTGTCTTCTCTGCATCTTTACACCATCCCAGCAGCTTCAGTTCCCTGGACTTTGATAGGTGCTCATGGGTGCCAATGGAACCCAGCATCCATGAATGAGCTCCCCACACCTGCTTTACTGCATCCTCTGGCCCTGCTGACCCAGGAGGTGACAGATACCCCTATCCAGCCCCAACTCCAAGGCTGAGGTGGGAACCTGAGAAGTGCTGGAATAAGGCAGGGAGTGGCCAGGGGAGCACCTCAGAGACAGTTCACTTCAAGAACTGACTCATGGCAGAATGGGAGGGAGTGGGGAGTGCTGCACCCCACCGTGAGACACCATCTTTCCAGTAGGACCTCTATCCAAGAGCTTCCTGGGCCCTCCTTTGGGGGCACTTCCAGCTAAGGGTAGCAGTGAAGACTCACACCCCCAAAACTATCTGGTCACACAATCAGAATCCATTTGGGAACATAAATGTATATAATCTAAGACCAGAGCATGTGGTTAGATGGGCAGTGAACCACCAGCTGGACCATGAGGGACTTCATTGTTGGCCCAGGTCCCAATCTGGGCACAGGGTTGGGTGGGGAGTCGGGGGGAGAATCACAGTATAATCAGATACAGTTTCTGCTGCAAGGATGTCCCGGTCTAGGGGAGAGGGAAAAGAAAGTTATGGCACAATGCGGTAATAGTGGGAGAAGGGAGTTCTGAGAAGAGGCACTTAATTCACTCAGAGGGAGCTGGCTCAGCAGTGACCAGATGGAGTTAGCCAGCTGGACAGGACTAGACAAGGAATTCCAGGCCGAGAGGTGATGCTGCATCTGGTGTTGAGGCAGCCACAAGTGTCTGAACAAAGCTCGAGCAAAGGCAGGTGGGACTGGAATACCAAGTGGGAGCTGGGAGCCAGGTCACAAGGAGCCTCCCTGGAGAAAGGGGGAAGGCAATGGTCTTTTTTCTTTTCATTATATTCCACTGGTCCTTTTTGGTATCGGTCTTTTTTCTTTTCATTATATTCCATTGTTATTTTTAAAAATATTTGTTTACTTATTTGGCTTCCCAGGTGGCACTAGTGGTAAAGAACCTGCCTGCCAGTGCAGGAGGCATGAGACTCTGGTTTGGTCCCTGGGTTGGGAAGATCCCCTGGAGGAGGGCACAGCAACCCACTCCAGTATTCTTGCCTGGAGAATCCCATAGACAGAGGAACCTGATGGGCTACAGTCCATGGGGTTGCAGAGTCAGACACGACTGACGCGACTTAGCACAGCACAAAGCATTTACTTATTTAGGCTGCACTGGGCTTTAGTTGCAACACTTGAGTGAGGTCTTTTGTTGTGGTGTATAGGATCTAGTTGCCTGACCAGGGCTGGAACTTGGGCCCCCTGATTGGGGAAGTCTTAGCCACTGGACCGCCAAGGAAGTCTCACCCTGGTCTGATTGATATTTGAGAAGGATCCTTCTGGCACCAGTGTAGGTGGAAGGTGAATTGGAAGGGGCCTGACTGCATTTGGTATACTGCAGGGAGGTAGGAGGTGGAGCCCTGCTAGTGGGGCCAGAGATGGAGACAGATTTGAGAGCTACCCAGGCTAGGTAGGATTTCATTGCCATTACAGCCAGGATAGAGGAGGGTTGCTCTTTGTGGCTTAACCCTAGCTTGGCCAGAACTTAGCCTGCTTCCTGGCATCACAGGATGGACCAAACAATAGATGGATTTTGGTAGGGAAGAGGGGTGAGTTAGAGGGGTCCGCAGCTTCAAATTGGTAAAAGCTTTAAAGTTCTTGTCCACTGGCCATGAATCTCCCAGAGCATGTTCACTGAACAGTTAAAGGAAGACCTGGGTGAGACTCACTCCCGCCTGGCCACCGCATCTGCCCCACTGGCTCCCTTCATCTCCCAGCCCCCACTTGATTTGTTCTAGTTTGGATCATTGCTATGCCCATACTGGCCACTAGGGACTCTCTAGTCCCCTCTGTTTCACTGAGATGTTGAAATACCTACAGGTTTCCCAGGGAAAAGGGTAATTGAAGAAAGGGAAGGAGGAAATACAGTCACAGGAAGGTCTCTTTGGTGACATCGGGTTTCTTCCTGTCAGAGCTTATCTTAGTTTGTAGTTGTGCCCTCATTAATGTGAACCTCTGGTTGTCAGTCACCCCAGTAAACCAGAAGCCGTGATTAAATGGATTCTGTCTGCCTTGCTCCCTACCTAGCTCTTGGAATGCAGGAATCCCACAGAGAGCTGTTGATTGAGTGAATAAGGACTGGCTGAATGAGATTTCTGAACTGTTCTGACACCACATCAAAGCCCTTAACTGTCCATCCCCAGAAAGTGGCCAAAGCTTTCCCCAACCCCACCATAGGGACCCTTGGATTCTATCTTCTTTTTGAAGAAGCTAAGGGTCACCATGTTTATGCCTAACTGGAGGATTCTGGTGTTGTTTTTGACTCCTGCTGACTGTCATAGATGTCGTGAGTTGAATTGTGTCCCTCCAAAAGGTATTTTGAAGTCTTACCTGTAAGTGTGACCTTATTTGGAAACAGGATCTTTGCAGGTGTAATTAATATGTGAGATGAGGTCATACTGAAGTAGGAAGAGTCCTTAATCCAAAATGTCCTTATAGGAAGAGGAGAAGATACAGACTGACACATAGAGGGAAGAACAGCATGTGAAGATGGAGGCAAAGATTGGAGTTATGCAGCTGCAAGCCAAGGAATGCCAAAGATTGCCAGTGAACAACAGAAGCTAAGAAAAACGTACAGAACGGAGTCCTCCCTGGAGCCATCAGAGAGAGCATGGTCCTGCAGATATCCTGATTTTGGACATCTAGCTTCCGGAACTGTGAGAGAATAAATTTCTGCTGTTTTAAATCATCCAGCCTGTGGTACTTTATGAAAGCAGCCATAAGAAACTGATACAATATTCTCACCACCTTCAGAGGGAATAGGGAAAAGGAATATGGGTGTTTGCTAAGGTCTAGTCTTGCATGGTGAGAGGCTCTTTTCAGAGTTCTACTAGCAAATGTGAACAGATCATATTGAACAGTGTCAAACTGAACAGATGATAGGCTTTGCAGGAAATGAGCCTGATTCTGATCTAGAGCAAGTTATTCTTCTCTGAGCCTCAGCTCTCTCATCTGCAAAATGGGCCAGATTGCTGTGGGGATAATAACAGTCTTCCCAATCTTTACTCATCGGAATCACCTAGGGCACTTGTCAAAAATATAGATTGCTCTTATAAATTAATTGGTATAAACTGATTGATTTCTAAATAAAATAGACCTTGCATTACAACTGAAAAAAATGTGTAGATTACATGTTATATGTTAATTATCCCACAATTTTTAAAAAATACGGATTGCTGGGGTTGAACTTCAAAGCAACAGGATCAGAATCTCCCAGGAAGGACCTGGAAATGGGTATTTCAATAAGATCCTTGAGTGATTCTGATGGTTAATCAAGGTTGACTAGTCAGTAAGATAATTTTTAGAAGGAGCGGCACACTCACTCTTAAGAGAGACCCAAAGTTAAATTCTCATCACAGGAAAAAACCTTTAAGAGAGCAGCTAGTGGCCTCAGAACACAAAGCACCCCAGCCCTGGGCCCTGTTTCCTGACAGGAAACTTGAGGGTGTGGGGTCCATTTCAGACAACTACAAAAACTCAGCTTTCTTTGTTTAAAAAAATTATAAGGATGCAAAAAACATGGAACCTGCCTACATTGCTGATGGGAATGTTGATGCAGGCTGCCTTGGAACAGCTTGGCAGTTCCTCAAAAAGTTAAACATAGACTTACCTTATGACCCATATATTATTGCTAGATATAATACTGGAAATAATGGAACACATGTGTCCACATGAAAACATGCCCACAGATGTTCACAGAAGCCTTGTTCATAATAGCCAAAAAGTGGAAAAAACTCAAATGTCCATTAAATGATGAATGAGTAAACAAAATGTGGAATATCCATATGATGGAATATAACTCTGCCACAAAAAGAAACGAAGAACTGATTACAACATGAATGAATCTTGTAAACATTGTATTAAGTGCAAGAAAGTTGCTCAGTCGTGCCTGACTCTTTGCGACCCCATGGACTGTAGCCCTCCACCCTCCTTTGTCCATGTGATTCTCCAGGCAAGAATACTGGAGTGGGTAGCCATTCCCGTCTCAGGGCATCGTCTCAATCCAGAGATCGAATCCAGGTCTCCCGCATTGCAGGCAGATTCTTTACCGTCTGAGCCACCAGCGAAGCCCTAGAATACTGGAGTGGGTACCCTATTACTTCTCCAGTGGATCTTCCCAATCCAGGAGTTGAACCAGGGTCTCCTGCATTGCAGGCAGATTCTTCACCAGCTGAGCTACCAGGGAAGCCCTGTGAAAGAAACCAGACCCCAAAGGACATTCATATTTATGTGAAATTTCTAGTGAAGCGAATCCATAAATACAGAAAGTAGATTAGTAGTTGCCTAGGGCTGGTGGGGTTCAGGGAATGAGGAGTGACTGCCATTGGGTATGGAGTTTCTCTTAGGGATGATGAAAATGTTCTGGAACTAGATAGTGATAATGCTTATACAACATAGTAAATAAAAGAACACTGAATTATGAACTTTAAAAGGATGAGTTTTCTGCTTTGTGAATTCTATTTCAATCAAAAATTATATTCTTTAATGATGTTATGATCATAAAAGTAATAACTTAGGAAATTACATAATAAGTATTAATTATTATGAAAAAGTACTATTAGAGCTCTCCTACCTATATTCAATGGGCTTCCTAGGTGGCACTAGTGGAAAGAACCCACCTGCCAATGCAAGAGACATAAGAGACATGGGTTCGATCCCTGGATTGGGAGGATTCCTCTGGAGGAGGGCATGGCAATCCACTTCAGTGTTCTTTTCCAGAGAATCCCTTGGATAGAGGAGCCTGGCAGGCTGCAGTCCATGGGGTTGCAAAGAGTTGGACACTACTGAAGTGACTGAGCATGCATGCACGCACTTGTATTGGATGGTGGCCCCCAGCAGGATCACCTTTGAATGCTACCTCCTCCTGCCACCTTTTCTCCCTGATTCCCAGGTGATCCATGTGGTATGTTTATCCACTCCACCTCCATGCCTTGTCCCTAGTCTCACAACCTGCCATGCCCTGGGAAAAGAACTTTCTACAATTTACAACAGAGAAATGCAACACTCACCATTTATTGAGTTCTATTTATTGAGATATGTCCAGGCAGGACCTAGTATTTTACATGCACTATGTTATCTAATTTTCCCAATAATGAATTAGTAGGGTCCATCATTATTATCATTATGTAGATGAATTAACTGTGGTTCAGGAAATTGGAATACCTTGCCTAAGGCCCTGCTGCAGAGCTGTAATTTAACAGTAGCAAGAATGTCATTCTCTCAGGCGCCCTCTCATATTTATCTCCTTTTCCAAAGCAGGCTAGTATTGGGATCCCCATCACTAGAAGTGCCCAAGTGGGGATTTGGAAATGGAAGCAACATAGGATCAGTCAGACTAAGGGCCACAAGGCCATTTCCAGCCTTGAAATGACAGGATTCATTTTTTTTTTTCTCAAAGCATGCTTAATTCCCACCAGAGAAGATAAGAACTTTTCTTGTATGTGAACTTCACTTTACTAGAAAGTCACATGATACAACAATGTCTGTGTCCATACAAGCTCCTCAACAATCCCTCCCTTCTGCACACATCAGAGGAAATGCCTCATCACAACTGTTTCAGAAGGAAGACTGCTGTAGCAGGAAGCTGATAGGCTGATCAACTGGTGATGATGACATCCCTGAAGTATCAAAGTCCAGCTGCTGCTTCTCCATTGGGATAGCAAAGGGTTTCGGGGCCAAAGATGATAGAGTCAAAAGACCCTGACAGCCTTGGGCAGGAACCAAGATGTCTGGTCTAAAGCCATCCCAGAGGAAGTAGACAGAATGGGCTGCAGGGGCACAGCTGGAGAAGAACTTGGGAGTAAGCAGGGGCTTCCCAACCTAAGTGAAGTAATAGGCTGAATTCAAAGATGGCCCCCAGGGCTCATGTCCCCTAGTGTACATGCCGTGTATAAACAGGGCTGAATTTGTGAAAGTGATGGGATATCATTCCAAGATTAGTACTAATCCATTTACTTTGAGTTAATCAAAAGAGAGATTATGCGGGATGTGCCTGAAGCCTAATCAGATGAGGCCTTTAAAGGAGGGTGAAGTGTCAGAGATACTTTCCTGTTGGTTTGAAGAAATAAATGGTGGTACTGTGAGGGGACCTATAGAGTATCCATGTGGTAAGGACCTGAGGGTGGCCTCTAGGAGCTGAGGGTGATCCTCGGCTGACAGCAAGGAAAAAATGGGGACTTAGTCCTACAACTGCAAGGAACTGAATTCTGCCAATAACCTAAACAAGGCTGGAAGAGGATTCTGAGCTTCAAGTGAGACCACAGACCTGGCTGACATCTTGATTTCAGTCTTGTAAGACCCTGAGAAGAAAAATCAGTTATGCTATGAAGGCATAACTGACCTACAGAAATGAGAAATAATAAATGGGTATTGTTTTAAACTTAGTTTGTGGTTAATTATCATTCAGCAATAATAAAGATAATACAGGGACTTTCCTGGTGGTACAGTGGATGGGAATCCGCCTGCCAGTGCAGGGGACAAAAGTTCGATCCCTGGTCTGGGAAGATTCCACATACCTTGGGTAACTAAAGCCCATTGAGCCCTGGTGCCACAACTACTGAAGCCCATGTGCCCTAGAGCCTGTGCTCCACAACAAGAGAAACCACAATGAGAAACCTGTGCACCACAATGCAGGATAGACTGTGCTCACCACAATGAGAGAAAGCCCACACACAGCAATGAAGATCCAGCACAACCAAAACAACAACTAATACAGGTAATAAGGACTTAGAACTGCCCTCAAGGTAGCAGGGGGTTCAGAATTTGCTGAGAAGCCAGCAAAGTCTACCTTTACAGGGAGTGGGGAAAGAAAATTTCTGCAGTCGGACAAACCTGGGCTCAAATCTAAGCACTATTCTTAATATTTATCAGTTGTGTGATTCTTGGGCAAGTGTCCTTTGAGTCTATTCCTTCATCCATAAAATAGGGGTAAATACTCACCTCACAACACTGTTATGAGGCTTAGATGGGATAATAAATAGTTTGTAGCTTATAGTGGCACAAAGTTAATTATGATCATAACTATTTTTGAAAACATAGAATGTTGCAGTAGCCAATTGAAGGCACTGACAAAGGCAAAGACAAGTACAGTAACTTACAATTTGGAATTGGGATTCAAGTGCCATATAGCCAGCGCTTTTTCTTTTTGTTTAGCCGAGCAAAAAGGCTTGAGGGATCTAAATTCCCTGACCAGGGACTGAACCCAGGCCACAGCAGTGAAAGCACTGAATCTTAACCACTGGACTGCCAGGGAACTCCCAACTCGTTGCTTTCTTTCTTTCTCAAGCTTTTATCTTTTCTTTTTTTTTAAATTGGAGTATAGTTGATTTACAATGTTGTGTTAAGTTCTACTGCACAGCAAAGTGAATCAGTCACACATATACATATATCCACTTCTTTCTAGATTCTTTTTCCAGTCCTTTTTATTTTTAAAATATATTTATTTATTTACATTTTTGCCTGCACTGGGTCTTCATTGTCACCCACCAGCTTTCTCCCGTTGAGGCAAACGGGGGCTACTCTTCCTTGCGGTGCTTGAGCTTCTCATTGCAGTGGCTTCTCTTGTTGCAGAGCACTGGCTCTAGGTACTGGGGTCCCAGCAGTAGCGGCCCATGGGCTTAGTTGCTCCTCAGCATGTGGGATCTTCCCAGAGGAGGGATCGAACCCATGTCCCCTGAATCGGCAAGCAGATTCTTAACCATTGGACCACCAGGGAAGTCCCTTCCAGTGCTTTCTTAATCATGAGAGCCCTGCCGTCTCCTGGGCTTCCTGTGCTTGGCAATTTATATTAATTGAAATCAAAGAGGTGATATCTTCCCCATGTGTCTTTTCAATATTTTGGTGGGAGAAAATGAGGACAGTGCTTTCAAAAAAGCTTTTTTTTTTTTTTATCATTTTCCTAGCCAGGTTCATACCCTTAAAGCCATACTGCTAGGGAGGAAGCAGAAAAGGGTTATCTGCTGAAACCCTAGAGACAGGGCCTGGAGTCAGGAAGCAAAGCCTGAATCCCCATCTTTTCTTTCCTCAGTAGTTCCAGGGATAGAGAATGAGGGATAACAAGACAAGAGACTTGTCTCATTAACACTGCATGGCAGCTAGGTAATTCAGGCCTGGGGAAAGTGGTCCCACTGCTGAGGAACCTAAGGTCAGAATGCAGTTAATGAGGCCAAATTAGATGTTAAATGTCTTGGCACTGGGGACTTCCCTGATGGCCCAGTGGTTAAGAATCCACCTTGCAGAGGATGCGGGTTCAATCCTTGGTTGGGAAGCTAAGATACCACATGTTACAGAGCAACTAAGTCCCCAGCGGCCACAACTACTGAACCCACGAACTCTGGAGACTGGAGTGCCACTAGAACGTCCTCTCCCCGGCCAACAAAAGATCCTGCATGAGAAAACGGAAGACCCCAAGTGTCACCCCTAAGACCAGAAGTACACCCCCCCAAAAAAAAATCTTGTAACTTAAACAACCCCCCTCCTGTAGGGACTGGAGAAGGGTATGTCACCAGAAACGTCCAGGTGAGTGCTGGAACTGGGAATTCACTGAAAAGAGCCTCGATTGCAGGCAAGCAATCTAATTTCAGAGCCCATTTGTTCTCTGTAAAGTTAAGTGATTGGACTCCGAATGCTTGCGGGTTTCTGGTATGAGAATAGTTACTAATAAGGTCCTTTATACGAAGGCAGTCGTTCTGTCCCACTCTCATTTTAGGCTCAAACCTGGGAAGGAAAGAGCAAAGAAGGTATTTTTTTAATTATAATTTGTATTGTTATTTTCTCATGTTGAGGGGCAGGAGTCGTCTCCCGAGCCGGATCTGAACCGCGCTACTGTCTACTGACGGCTCTTTCCCTTCCTTCTATTTCTTGCTCCACAATGGCCGCTGCAATCCAAGGGACCAGAGAACCGTGGGGAAGCGGCGCCGAAATAGTTTGTCCTCAGCGCGCCGCCGTAGCCCGCCGGTGGCTGCGTGAGGCCCTCTTTCCGCCAAGGCGCGAGCGCCGCAGTGGGCGGACCCTCATGCTCCGCCCACCGTGCGTCGGTGCGTGAGTCCGGCCCCCACGAGCTCCCGAGCGGTCGTGGGCTCACACCCGGCTTCTCTTCAGCCTTAACCTGTGCGCCGCCATCGCCGTCATGCTAGGCGCCGCTGTCCGCCGCTGCTCTGTAGCTGCAGCCGCAGTCGCCCGGGCCAGCCCTCGAGGCCTCCTGCACCCCACTGCGGCCCCCGGTCCCGCCGCCGGTAAGGCTCCCGCCTGCCGCTGTCCGCGCCCGCGTGTCCTTGCGGTGACCTGGGCCCCCGCCGCCACGCGATGGCAGGCTCTTCCAGAGGCCTAGCTCCTGTCTTGCGGGCCGGCGGCCGAACCTGGTGACCGCTAGCTGTTCTCGCCGTCGCCTCGAGTTGTGGAGGACTCGAGGGCGCGCCCCCGGGACCCCCCTCGGCGCGACTTCCTGGTGCGGGCACCGCCGACCGATCAAATGTGGACCTGCTGTGGGCGCCAAGGAGGGGGCGCAGCGCACCTCCCGCGCCCACCGGACCCCTTCGGTCCCCAGGCCGTGACCGTGCCCCGGCGCTGACCCTGCGGCCACCTGACTAGGAGTGGCCACCGCCGGCCTGCAGCGCTTCGGCGAAGGTGACATTGAGCTCAGGATAGGGGCGGGGGTGATCCCTCCGGGGTCCCCGGCCCCGCCGCCTCTAGCGTCTTCCAAGAACACGTTATACTTCCGTGTGCGACAGTTATAGTCTTTTCATCAGACCTATCTCGGTTAGCGTTTTGTGGTAACTTAACCAGACCACTCTGGTATTTTTAGAGACTGCTGTGCCACGTTCTAATTCTTTCGCTTTTACGATAGATCGACGTGTGTAGTTATTTCCTGAGGCCTGGAAGAGGGACTGACTTGATAGATCTTATGATAAGACTCTGATTTAGAAAATTGTATATCACAAACCCAGAAATAGGGGGTTCTGCAAATATGGGGAAGCTTTATGTTTTTGCTTCCGGTTAGAAGCCTGATTGCGGAGTATAAGATGTTCTGCTGATTCCTGTCTCTTGTTCTGCCTTCCGGTTATGTCTGTTCCTGGAGACTATGTGTCTAGCACTTTTAATTATTTTAACTGCACTTTGATTTTGGCCCATGATGGTAGTGTATGCTACATTATGAAATTTGGCCCCTAAGCAGGAATATTTAAGCATACGAACTCAAACTCTTGCTAAGGTTAGACAAAGTGATTTGTCTCCTAATCATTCTAGTCGCTCTCTTAAGCATAGTTCATATACAAAAAACTTTATTTTAGGTGTTGTCCCATAAACCTAAATATTTGCCGCAAGGAGGCAGTCATGGTTACATTCATGTCAACTACTTTCTAGCTGTGTGACCTTGGACATGTTAGTTAAACCCTAAGACTCAGTTGGCTAAGTCTAAAATTGGGATACTATTTAATAGTTGTGAGGTTTAAATGAGATAATGTCAACTCTCAGCACCTTTCCTGGTACAGATGCTTGAAACATATTTGCTTTATTTTTATAGTGCCTTTCATTTTTGCATATTAAAGGTGAGGTTTATTATCATTATGAGACTGAAGAGATTTCATGCAATTAAAAGTCAGAAAGGCTTAAGATTCTTGGATGAGGCTATCCAAGGTCTAATGAAAGAGCTCTGGAGGGGTTAACCTGGAGAGCTTCAAGTTTGCTGTAAATAAGTAGCAACCCAAACTTCCTATTTTGTCCCACTTTGAGCCTCCACCTACCTCCAGCTTGTAACAGAATTGTTTTCCAATAACTACTGAATTAGATAATTAAATATTTTGAATAATTGCTAGATTCTCCAGCCAACCCTTAAAATTAGAGTCCTCACCCCTATTCCTTACCCTGATAGGCTATGAAAAGGTGGGAGGAGTTTCTGCTTTCTCTTTCTTGGTGGAGGGCTAAATTTAAGTAGCATTTTTTATTACCTTCCAGCCTTTTCTGCACCACTCCCACATTTATAGATTTCCAGCCTTTGGGCCCCTAGACCTTGTACTTCTGTATAGCTGTCTTTGAGCTTGTCTATGTACCCTTTACATTAGTCAGTTCTTTCCATTGTGCCTTAGAATCACCACCACCAAAATGCCTGTTCTTTGAGCTTTGTCGGAGCTGTTTAGTTACTGAAGGGAATTAATGAGCCACTTAATTTTTCTAAATATGTTTGCTTAAAAAAAAAAAAAAAACAACTTGCTTAACGGAATGCCAAAAAGCAGTGTTAGAAACAGATTTTTAGACTGTAGCCCTAGAAATGTCCCAGTTTTTTTACAGATGCTTCCCTTTTTCTACTCTGGAACCTTTATATAAAAACACCAAGTAGTTGTTTTCCAAAATAGTTTACCATATAAGCCTAAAACTGGGTGGAAATACTGTACATAGGGGTGGTGTGAGGGATATAATTTACCTAGAAATCAGAATGTTAAGCATGTCCATAACTAGAAGAATAGATCCTGCTTTACCTATGACTGGAATAAGGAATATAATGTAAACCATTGGGAGAGTGCATTTTCCTCAACCTGGGATCTGTGTGTGTTCCCAGTGCTTGCTTGGTTTTCTAAATAGCTGTCTCAGGTACTGTCTTTGTTTTTTAATACCAGTTTGTAATTTGGGACTCTCAGAGGGAAGGTAAACAAATCATTGAAGATGATCCATTGATCTCCCTGACTAGGATTTGCATTTGTTGGTCATCTTTTTCACACTTAGAAAACAAAACCACAGTCATCTAGTGAAATCCATGCCCAGCAGTGAGCAAAAGAAATTCGTTATCACGAAACAATTTACTGGATGATTGGGAAGGTACACTTAATAGTTGCCTCTAGGGAGAGAATTATACACTTCATTTTTCTTGAGTAAATACTTAGAAGTGGAATTACTGTGTTTGGTAGGTGTATATTTAACTTGATAAGGAACTGCTTAACAGTTTATACTTCATTTATATACTTGCACTTTATTCAGCTAAGGATAACTGTAGTTTTTGAAAAAGATGGTTTACAAATTTGGGGTGATGGTGGGCTGAAAGGTTGTTTTTGATATGGTGCTGCTGCTAAGTCGCGTCAGTCATGTCCAACTCTGTGCCACCCCGTAGACGGCAACTCACCAGGCTCCCCCGTCCCTGGGATTCTCCAGGCAAGAACACTGGAGTGGGTTGCCATTTCCTTCTCCAATGCATGAAAGTGAAAAGTGAAAGTGAAGTCCCTCAGTCCTGTCTGACTCTTAGTGACCCCATGGACTGCAGCCCACCAGGCTCCTCCGTTCATGGGATTTTCCAGGCAAGAGAACTGGAGTCGGGTGCCATTGCCTTCTCCCTTTTGATATGTTAAGCCTTTAAAATAACTAGAAATTAATACCAAGCTCTTAGAATTAGAGGTGCAATTTGAAGAATGTTTGATTTCTGTGAATTATGATTTCTATAAATAGAAGATCAATTAAGACACTTCTAGATAAGGATTAATTTAAAGCTACATTGAGTACATACCTACAAGGTTACTAAGCCCTAGGCAAAACTTTAACGTGGCTTTCATTTTTTATTATCATACTCTGCTAAGGTAGTGGTATCTGCATTTTACAGATAAGGAATATAAAACCTGAGTTAATTAACAACAAGAGAGTGAAGAGCCTAGAAGTATCTGACCACTAGGCTCTACTGCCTCCTAAAACCCAAAGGTAAAAATTCCTTCTCCCACCTCCTGCCCCATTCAGAGGCTATTCAGAAGGAATTTAGATTTCTTAACTCCCAATTCACTGTCCAGTTACAAGTAGAAACTGAAAATGAAAGTCTTTTCATATGGTACTGAAAAGGGTATATTGATTGGGAGCAGACTGCTAAGGGTGTCCTGTTTTCTTGATAGTGTTATGTTTAAAAATCTCACTTCTTAGAAATCTAATAAAACTTTTTTTCATTGAGTGTAAGTGAACTTTTTTTTTTTTTTTAATCATTAGCTGTGCTGGGTCTTCATTGCTTCTAGTGGTCTTTTTCTAGTTGTGTGAGTGGGGACTATTCTTCACTTGTGGTGCATGTGCTTATCATTGTGGTGACTTTTTAAATTATGAAAATATATGTTAGAAATTTGCTTAATAACTAGAATGGAGGGAATTCCCTGGCAGTCCAGTGGTTAGGGCTCTGTGATTCCACTGAAGGGGGCACAGGTTCCTCCCTGATCTGGAAACTAAGACCCCACATGCCACATGGCACAGCCAAAAAAACAGACTGGACATCGTTTTACTTACTTCTTGGCCGTGCAGCTTAAGGGATCTTAGTTCCCCAGTCAGGGCTTGAACCCAGGCCCTGGGCAGTTGAAGCACAAAGCATTGGACCACCAAGGCATTCCCAAGAATGAACGTTATTTTAAATTAGGAATTAATGCTGTTTATCATAATACTGTATAAAGAAAATTTCTCTTTCCAAAGATAACCACTGTTAACAGTTACACACCAGCATTACACATAAGTGAGAAAAGCATAAACATACATCTGTGGTACTTTTTGTTTTACTTTTCTGTGCTTGATAATTTTTGTGTGTGTGTGTGGCTGCGCTGGGTCTTAGTTGCAGTATGCAGGATCTTCATTACAGCATGCGGGTTCTTGGTTGAGGCAAGTGGGATCTAGTTCCCTGACCAGGGATCAAACCCAGGCCCCCTGCACTGGGAGCTCAGAGCCTTAACCACTGGACCACCGAGGAAGTCCCTCTGTGCTTAGTTTTTTAAGATTTTTTTTCAAATCAGTACATAAGATTTGTTTCATTTGACCTGGTGAATAATTTTTCTACCATGACATGCATAGCTGATTCAACACCTAAGGCATTGAGTGAATGTAATACCACTGAACTGTACATTTAGAAATGGTTAAGATAGTAGACTTTGTGTTGTGTGTATTTTAAGATACACCCAAAAAAGGAAAAAACCAGTCAAGTCCTACATCTGTACATTGAAGTTACTGTTCTTCTTCCCCTGTAGCTGTCCACTCACTTCGCTGCTACTCCCATGGGTCACATGAGACAGACGAGGAGTTTGATGCTCGCTGGGTGACATACTTCAATAAGCCAGATATTGATGCTTGGGAGTTGCGTAAAGGTAATTGGAACACGGGCATATGTGTCTATTCTAATACAGAATTATGAACTGCTGTGCAGTCTTCCACTACTCTGTTAAGAGTAACTACAGTTAACCCTTGAAAAACTTGGAGGTTAAGGACATTGATGCCCACTTGCACATAGAAAATCCATATACAACTTTACAGTTGGCCCTCCTGATCCACAGTTCTGTCCAAGGTTCATATACGGATTCAGATCATGTAGTATTTATGAAAAAAATATGTGTGTAAGTGGACACATAGAGTTCAAACCCATGTTCGAGGTCAGCTGTATTTTGAAAACATGTATCATGTAGACTGGGTATTGTCATGCATCTTGCAATTGGGAAAGTTTATAGTTTCCAGAGTAAGTGTTTCCTGTAAAGCAGGGTTTTGAAGGAGGCACGATTGATGTTTTGGGCCAGACAGTTCTTGGTTGCAGGGGCTGTCCTTTGCATTGTAGGATGTTTAGCAGCATCCTTGGTTTCTACCCACTAGATGCTGAAACCCTCACAAACCCCCCATTGTGACAACCAGAAATGTCTCCTGAGGGAATCATCCCTGCTATAGAGATAGGCCAAGGTGAGCAAGATTTAGCAATTGTGTAGCTCTTAATAAATAGATAATTTGTGTAAGTAGTCATTTGGTTTTCTTCCCCTCTTGGTAATAGTTTGGGATTTTTGTTATTTTTATTCTCGGTTATGATTTATCTGTCTTGCCCTGAGTAAGTGTCCTGTCAGAGTAAGCTAGAACTTGTTTATCCTAAATTTGTAAATGTGCATTTAACATGAGTAAGTAGCATTAATAATAACCAAGTTAGTAGACTGATAGATAATTTTAAGTGTAGGCAGTTTATCTCAGATGAAGAATTCATTCTCTGACTGTATTCTAGCATTGCAGTCACTGGTGTCCTTTGTATTAATATTTTAAAATTAATAAAAGCCAGAAACCTAAGTCCTTCATACTTCTCCAGAGGTATGTAATGACTCCATTTTGCTGCAACTAGGGAAATTCTTATTGGATAATCTTCAGTAGAAGTAATGAAAAGAACAGTTTTGCATTCCCATTAAGAGAATCTTAAATTTTATGATGTGTCATTTTGTGCAGAGCCAAAAGTAATCATGCCCAGTATTTTCTGGTTGAATGTTTATGACTCTGAACTAATGGTTCTCTATATCGCCTTAAAGTCCTCATTTGGGCTTCATTACTTTCTCCTTAAGCATTTCCCTGGTTGTTTTTAAATTATTTTTTCAGTCAGATCTATTTTAAAGCAGTCAAAGTACATACATTGTACTAAGAGCTAAAGATGTGAGTTGAAAATGACCGTCCTGTTCGAAAAGAAGCCAGCTAATTTTGAAAATAGTGTTTGCATTTAAGATCACTTTCAAGGTTTTTATTTTTTTGGTTATACTACATGGCTTGTAGGATCTTTGTTCTCCAATCAAGAATCAAACCCAGGCCCTGGCAGTGGAAATGCCAAGTTCTAACCATTGGACCACCAGGGAATTCCCAGTTATCTCATTTTAGAGACGATAGAGGCCTAGGGACTTACTTGGTGGTCCAGTGGTTAAGACTCCACACTTCCACTGCAAGAGGCATAGGTTTGATCCATGGAAGGGAAGTTCTGCATGCCATATGGTAGAGCCAAAAAAAAAAGAATAGCGGATCAAACAGACAAGATCACATGTCTATGGTTCAATAAAAAAATATAGATAACTAAATTGTAGTTTAAGTGAGGATATTCCAGATTGATGTGACCCCTCTTTTTAATTTGACAGGGATGAACACACTTGTTGGCTATGACCTGGTTCCAGAACCCAAAATCATTGATGCTGCTTTGCGGGCATGCAGACGTTTAAATGATTTTGCTAGTGCAGTTCGCATCCTAGAGGTTGTTAAGGTCAGTGAAATAACAATGCTAAAGTTGTTCTGGAAGTAGGTGGACTATTGCTTAGGTATTAGCATATTCTGTATCTTTGAATTTGTTAAAATACCTGAAATTAGTTTTTATATAGTTAGAGGGAATGTACATTGTGGTTATATTCTCTTTGGAGAGTACTTGGAAGAATTTATTCCGGAATTTATTTTATTAGGATTTCAGCAATCCCATTTGAGAATTCATCTTAAGGAAATAATTAAGAATTGCAGTTTATCTTTGTGCTGCTTGTGATATGAAATTAAGTGTCTCCAGTGGCTTCTTAAAATGGGACTTCCCAGAGGAAAGTGAAAGTGAAGTCGCTCAGTCGTGTCTGACTCTTTGTGACCCCACAGACTGTAGCCTATCAGGCTCCATCCGTCCATGGGATTTTCCAGGCAAGAGTACTGGAGTGAGTTGCCATTTCCTTCTCCAGAGGATCTTCCCGACCCAGGGATCGAACCCGGGTCTACCCGCATTGTAGGCAGACGCTTTACCGTCTGAGCCACCAGGGAAGCGTAAAGATATATACTTTCCTCTTATTTGATTATAGTTTTTAAATTTTTCTATAATGAACAACTTAATGCATTGAATTTTAAATAAGAATTTTATAACTTAAAAAATACACTTAAGGAGACCTAGAATTTGTTAGAAGAATAATATAATAACTTGACACTGTCTTAGTCGATTTGACCTTCTAATATTTGTCTCTGAAGAATGTTGTGACAATATAGGTGTAATTGTATATTATGGTAAGTATTCCTCAAAGCTCTCTTGCCTTGGAAATAAGTATTCTCTACGTGTAGCTCTCCATGAAAAGACTTTTATATTCTATAGAAAAGAAATGCAAGGTCTGTAAGAGGGAAAGTATGACAATACTTTATCTAAAATGGGTAAGATAATTAAGGGTTCTGTGGGCTATCAATCCATTCAGCACCAGTAGTTAATTCAGTTAGGTTCTCAAATTGAGGCAAATTAAGAAACTTTTTTCGTATTAACTTAATTATTCCTGTTGCCTGCTGGGCACATTTAATTGCCATCACAAAATTCTGTCATCACCACCTTCTTTTTCAGTAACTCAAGGCTTTAAAATGTTTTTTCCCCCTGGATTTAGTAGTCTTAGTCTCCAGGTGTCTTAACAGACTACCTTGAATAGTGCCTATGTAAGTTGCTCTCTCTTTTGAACGAATATGTTAATTTAAAAGTAGGTGACTTGTATTCTCTGCTACTAGCCTCTGCATATGACTGAAAGCATTTTCAGCTTCATTTTGTTGCTAGGGACAGCTTTTCGGAGCTAATTGTATTTTCTTTGCCATCAGGACAAAGCAGGACCTCATAAGGAAATCTACCCCTATGTCATCCAGGAACTTAGACCAACTTTGAATGAACTGGGAATCTCCACTCCAGAGGAACTGGGCCTTGACAAAGTGTAAACCCCATGGGTAAGGTATACCTGAATAAGGAGAGAAAGGATCCAGGGAGGGGTGAGTAAGTGGCATTACAGTATTCTCAGAGAAAGACCTTTTCATGGCTTTGTTAGAGGCTGTGAGCTTAGAGAGTACCTGTGATGATTAAAGAGCTAGAATTGTTGTTTCTAGTTGTTGTAATTGTTCTTTTATTGGTGTAAAGGCAAGTTAAAAAACCTTACTTTAAAATCTATATAATATAAAATATTTCAAGGGTAAAGAATAGCATAGGGAATAAATGTAACATACCCAAATTTTGAAATATTATTTTTGCCACATTTGCTTTAGTTTCTCCCTCTCCCCCAAGAAATGAGAGGTTTCACATAGAGTTGAAGCCCTCTCTGTGCCTTTTTCCTAATTCCAGCTCTTTAACCTCTCCTCAATTAAGGTAATCTACTACATACCAGGTATTCATCATGCATGCTTTTATACATCTTTATTTTTAATGGCAGGGTTTTATTAATTTGATGCTTCTGTTTTTGTATGCCCAAGTTGAAATATAATATTTAATATTCATTGATAATAAAAACCTGATATCTTGTGGAAAATTCAGACTAGGTAATGAAACCAGCCACAAGATTGCCAGGTAGTGAGCAGTATGCAGAAAATGCTTTGTAAAACAGAAAAAAATACATAAGTAATAACTCTTTATGTTTATTTTATTTAACAAACACATATAGTGTATATAACTCTTAATATGTGTGAGGTACTGTTTTATGTGCTTTATAAACTCATTTAATCCTCATGAACAGTCCTGTGAAGTACTTACTATTATTACACTTATTCCCATTTTACTATTTTACTGATGAGGAAAACGAGGCACCTTGTCCAAAGTCATACAACTAGTAGAGGAACCCACATTTAAACCATGGCAGTCTGGCTCCAGAGTCCATTGTTTTTACTATGCCACACAGCCTTTGTATGCATTGCAGTACTAAAGCATTTACTAAGGCCATAGTCTTATTTCTCAGAGGTGAATAATGAGGCTTAAATAGAAGGTTTGCTTCCTAAGAGTAAGAAGAAGATTATTTTTAAAAGGTGGGACTAAGCTGTCTTACAAAAGTTTCAATAAAGGTGGACCCAAAATTATTTAAAGAGCTAGTATCAGATCCTCCCAAGATAAAGAACCAGTGAGCATGGTTAGGATACCATTAGTGAACACCTAATTTCACACCTGATTTCACACTCTAAAAATCTTAAACTCAAAGAATACCTACATTCAATTTTCCTACCACAAACTGAGCAGAAAATGCCTGAGGTTTTGAATTCAATTTTGAGATCTCTTTACAGCTTGCTTTGAAAGAAGAGTCTTAATTTTATCTTTGTCCATCTCTGTATCACCACCATCTCTTCTTCCCCCCTGAAGCCAGATAGCAAGTCTTTGTGAAATGTGAAAAGGCTTTCATTTATCAAGTGTTATTCCAAGGAGTCCAGAAGATCTTTGTTATATAGGATATTTTCTAGCTGCAGGAACACTGTATTTCTTTTACTTAAAAATTCTTAAGAGAGCAGCTCCCCAGTACTTTTCTGATTAGAAAAGAATACTACCTCAATAATTACCAGGTGGATAACAACAAAAAAAGCCAAACAGCTAATATCTGGTGTGTTGATTTCAGGCAGGATTAAGAAAGAGCAGAAGAGACTACATAGAGATTTCCTTGGGCTGTTGCTCTAGAGGTTATTTTTAGTAAGATTTCTGTCTTTATTTCCCAGCTAATTTTTCATATTTTCTTTTACAGATGGGCTTCCCAAGGACTTACTGATAATGCTACTTGATTGTAAACAGTCACCTGGAAATACTGATGATAACATATTACCTTATTCGAACAAGTTTTCCTTTGTTGAGTACCAAACCATGTAATGTAACTTGGACTTTAATAAAAGGGAAATGAGTTTGAACTGAAATTAGGTATTTCATGTGTTTGCATTGAAAGGCAAGGGGGGGAGAACTACTGTAGGGTCATTGGTTTCACTGTTTGGTTGCAACATTATGTGCTAAGAGAACTGCTTCAGTTCTCTGGAAACCATCCAGCATGAGTCAGCTACATTCACATATTTGGGTAAAATTAGCTAAATTTTTTTTTTTTAAGTAATTTTATATAGAATTTTTAAAAAATTATTTATTTGGGTGTGCAAGGCCTTTGTTGCTGCCTGCGGGGTTTCTCTAGTTGCAGCAAGCAGAGGCTTTTCTCTTGTTGTGGAGCTCAGGCTTTAGGAGCTCCGGCGTTAGGTGCTCCAGCCTTGGGCGCTCAGGCCGTAGGAGCTCAGGCCTTAGTAGTTGCAGCATGCTGGCTCAGTGGTTGTGGTGCATGGGCTTAACTGCCCCGCACAGTGTGGGGTCGTCCCAGACCAGGGGTTGAACCTGTGGCCTCTGCCCTGGCAGGTAGATTCTTAACCACTGAACCACCACGGAAGTCCAGTGTAGAATTTTCTTGTTGACAGGGCGAGCAAGTATTCTGGGCTTAGAGGGTTGGTTGTCTGTGGGTACAGACCAAATTGTGTGCCTTCCCAAGAATGGGTGAAATAAAGTTTTTAAAGTAGTCACTGAGATAATCTTTAGGATGTGCTCTGTAGAAGCCAGCCCCTTAGTGCTTCTCGTCTTCCCTACCTGTTCTTCCCTAGCAGTACAGTATTAGCCTTGGACATCAAAGAATTTGCTGTGGTAGATTTGGAGGCTTTCTGCTTAAAGAGCTGAGTAAATGGGTTTACTTCTTGAGAATACAATACACAAGCCTGTCTTACTTTGTTGTTGTTTAGTCACTGAGTCGTGTCTGACTCTGCGACACCATGGACTGTAGTTCACCAGGCTCCTCTGTCCATGGGATTTCCTAGGCCAGAATACTGGAGTGGGTTGCCATCGCCTTCTCCAGGGGATCTTCTGACCCAGGGATCAAACCTGAGTGTCCTGCATTGGCAGGCAGATTCTTTATCACTGAACCACCAGGGAAGCTTTGTCTTACTTTAGATGCCCCATAATACTGGAAGCCAGCTGCTGGATAAAGAGGTTCTAGATTTGAGCGACTTTTAGTACAGCCAGTTTGACTGCTCCATCAGGTGAACTGGATTAATATTAGGTTGAAATTTTGATGTCTTCTCTCCTAAAGCCATGTAAGGAAATGTTAGTAAAATCAGTTTAGGGGAACTTCCCTGGTGGTCCAGGGGGCACAGATTCAATCTCTGGTCTCCTCAATCCAGGAACTAAGATCCTGCATGCTGTGCAGTGCAGCCAACAAAAGGAAAAAGTAAAATCAGTTTTGATAAGGTTTAATACAAATGACCTTTTATCAAAGTCTGATTCCCTACAAGAAAGATCCTTCTTTCCCCCTTTTTTAAGAAGTAGAGATGTGAAATAAACTTAACAGTATTTATGGTCGTCATCTTTAGATGGTGCTAGAATAGGAGAGGGAGAAGGCAATGGCACCCCACTCCAGTTCTCTTGCTTGGAAAATCTCACAGACGGAGGAGCCTGGTGGGCTGCAGTCCATGGGATCGCTAAGAGTCGGACACGACTGAGTGACTTCCCTTTCACTTTTCACTTTCATGCATTGGAGAAGGAAATGGCAACCCACTCCAGTGTTCTTGCCTGGAGAATCCCAGGGATAGGGGAGCCTAGTGGTCTTCCGTCTATGGGGTCGCACAGAGTTGGACACAACTGAAGCAACTTAGCAGCAGCAGCAGAACAGGAGAGACACAACTTGATGATAGGTAGGGCTTCTATCCTAACAGAATGGGATCTCTAGCTTTATCTTTCCCTACTTTCTGTTTTGAAAATTTTCAAAGCAGTTAATGGTTTGCTACATTTGTTTTGTCCTAGGTTATGTACACTTTTCCCTCAGTCATTTGAAAGTGAGTTGCAGACATGACATTTTAACCCTGAATACTTAAGCAACATCTAAGAAAGAAAAATTTCTCCTCCTAAGTAACCACAGTACCATTAATATGCTTCAAGAACTTTGGCATAAAATACATACAATTCATTTTTCTGAAGAGTCAGTTGGGGTGGAATAGAATGTCCTGCATCTGCATCTTCCTGGTTGTTCATTAAAATCTAGTTAAACAGGACTTCCCTAGTCGTCCAGTGGTTAAGAATCCACCTTGTAATCAGTGCAAGGGACGTGGGTTCGATACCTGGTTGGGAAGTTAAGATCTAGCACGCCATGGAGCAACTAAACTAAGTTGAGCCCCATGGACTCATGGACCACAGCAAAAGTTCCCACGTGCTGCTACTAAGACCAGATGCAGCCAATTAAGTATTTTTCTTTTTTAAATCCAGTTAAACATTTTTGACAATACAGTAGTCCCCCCCCCCCACCCCTCCCTATATATGCAGTTTTGCTTTCTGCAGTTTGTTACTCATTGTCGACCACAGTCTGAAAATATTTAATGGAACATTTCAGAAATAACATAAGTTTTACATTGAACACTGCTCTGAGTAGTGTAATGAGATCTCTCACCTTCCCTCTCCATCCCATTAGTCACTTAGAAGCTGTCTTAGTTGTCAGATTGATGGTCATGGTATCATGGTGCCTGTGTTCAAGAAATTTTAATATCCCCAAAGTGCAAGAGTAGTAATACTGCCAATTTGCATATGCCAAAGAGAACCTATGAAGTGCTTCCTCTTAAGGAAAGAAAAAAACATCCTGTGCTGAGGTAGCTAAGATCTAGACTAAGAACTCTTCAGTCTGTGATATTGTGAAGAAGGAAAAATGTGTGCTAGTTTTGATGTTGAACCTCAAACTGCAAAAGTTTAAGCCACAGTGAGAGATTAGTGCTTAGTTAAGATGGAAAAGGCATTAAATTAATACGATAAGATATTTTAAGTGAGAGAGACACCATGTTCACATAACTTATAGTATCTTGTTACTGTGCCTAATTTATAAATTAAACTTTATCATAGGTATGTATAGGAAAAAACATAGTTTTTACAGGGTTTGGTACTATCCACAGTTGTAGGCATCCACTAGGGGTCCTGGAATGAACTCCCCATGGATAAGGGAGTACTATATAGATGATGTGAAATTCCAATTGTATCCCCTCAAGAAGGATATTATGTTAGTATGTCCTAGCATTTTTTTTTATTACATTTACCCATCAGCTGATGGAAGGTAATACAATGCAGCAATAGGGTGAGTTTGTATTCAGACCTATGTTCAAATCTGATTCTACTATATAGCAGTTATATGACTGTGGATAAGTTATGGATAAGCACCTTCCTGTGCTTCTGTTTTATGATCTGAAAATGGAAGCAACTTTGCGGGCTTATAAGGAGAGTTTAGTAAGATTAGGTCTTATTACAGTCATTTTTATAATCATAGTACTTGGGAAAATGGTTTAAGCCTAGCCATTCTTTCCTAAGTTTTGCTAGCTACCAGTGCAGTTTCTCCTGTTTGTTCAGATGCCAGGGTGCTTGTCCTTAGCAGCAAGTGGAGTCCATCTTGGTGTTTTGAAAAGGCAAGTTCATTTGGCCCAATTTCACATCATTTTCCTAAGCTTGGAAAGTTCGTTCAAAACAAAAGTGATGACGATTCTGTGCCAGCCTTGGCTCTCCACAGTGGTGGTCATGCTTTTATTCATGACTAGCTTTCTGCCCAGCATGTTAATTCTAAAAATATGTTAGTGGGACTTCCCTGGTGGTCCAGTAGCTAAGCTTCTGAGCTCCCAATTCAGGGGGTCCAGATTTGATCCCTGGTCAGGGAACTAGACCCCATGTGCAACTAACAGTTTGCATGCCGCAACTAAAGATCCAGCATGCCACAACGAATATTAAAGATCCTATGTGCTGCAAGTAAGAACCAGTGCAGCCAAATAAATCAATCAATAACTGTTTTTAAGAAAACAAAGCAGTGTCCCTGGTGGTCCGCTAGTTTTAAGAATCTGCTTTGCAATGCAGGGGACACAAGTTCAATCTCGGGTCCAGAAGGACCCCACATGCTTTGGGGAGCTGGGCCTGTGTGGCCCAGCTATTGAGCCCGTGCTCTGGAGCCCACAGGCTGCAGCTGCTGAAGACCACATGCCCTAGAGCTTGTGCTCTGCTAGAAGAGACGCCACCACAATAAGCCCATGCAGCACAGCTAGAGAGTAGCCCCTGCTCTCTGCAAATAGAGAAAACAAGATTTTAAAAAAAGTGTAAGTATTTTAGAGCAAGTATAAAGCTTTGGAAGTAGATTCTGAAAATTTGGAGAATGTCATTTGTATCAGTGTGCTAGGGCTGCCAAATCATAATACCACAGGCTTAACAGAAGTTTGGGAATTCGCTGGTTGTCTAGTGGTTGAGATTCAGCACTTTCACTGCTGTGACTCAGGTTTGGTCCCTGGTTGGGAAACAGATCCCATAAGCTGAGTGGCTGAAAAACAAAGACAAAATTTATTTTCTCACAGTTCTGGAGGCTGGAATTCCAAGATCAAGGTGCCAATAGTGTTGGTTTCTGATGAGTTCCATCTGCCTGGCTTGCAGATAGCTGCCTTCTCTCAGGGTCCTCAAAAGCCTTTTTTTTGTGTGTGTATACATTGGTATCTCTTTTTTTAACCATGCTGTGCAGCATGCAAGATCTTAGTTCTCCAACTAGGGATTGAACCCATACCCCCTTTAGTGGAAACACAGAGTCCTAACCACTAGACTGCCAGGGAATTCCTGGTGTCTCTTTTCTTATAATGACATCGGGATTACAGCTCAACCCATATGACCTCATTTAACCTTAATCACCCCCCTTTTAAGCTTTAGCTCCAAAATAAAGGCACCCTAGGGTTTAGGGCTTCAACATACAAATTTGGGTGGGTGGGGGCACAATTTGGTCCATAACATTAAAGACATACATCTGACCGATATAAAAAGAGGTCAGGCTTTTGAGGCAGATAAGGATTCAATTCTTATCTATAAACTTTGCGGCCTGTTCAGCAAGGCAGGCAGTCCCTGCAGCTCTCACTTTCCTTATACATATGTGAAGTAGGTATGGCAGTACCATGTGAGGATGCTGTGAGGATTGGCAAATATCTTCCCTAGAGGGAGAGGACATGCATTAATGTGGGGATTAAGGTGAGGCTGGTGACCTGAAAACCCAGAAAGACCTGCAGATTCATAGGCTCCATCCATCAGTTACCTGTGCCCTACCAATAGTAGAAAAGATGAAAGGCTAAAGTCCGAAACCTGCTGAGATAGGAAAAAAGAGCCTCAGAAAGAGTAGCAGGATAAAAAAGTCACCCCTGATGAATACAGATGCAAAAAATCTTCAACAAAATAGTAGGAAACAATTCAACAATATATTGAAAAGATCATACAACATTATCAAGTGGGATTTATTTCAGGAATGCAAAGATGGTTCAGTATCCACAAATCAATCAATACCCACAAATCAATCAACAGAATACAGAAAATTCCCTACATATGAACCTTGAAGTTGCACACTTTCAAAGATGCGAACATGCAGTCGCATGGCCAGTCAGTAAATTACTTCACATGTCTGGCATACTTTTCAAGGTACTGTATTGTAAGATTTAAAATGTTTGTGTGTGTGTGTGTGTGTGTGTGTGTGTGTGTTTATGTATTATTTGTGTGAAAAGTATTACAAACCTGTGTAGCAGTCCGCAACCTTTTTGGCACCAGGGACCAGTTTTATGGAAGACAATTTTTTCATGAACTGGGAGTGGAGTGGTGGTTTTGGAATGATTCAGGTGCATTACATTTATTGTGAACTTCATTTCTGTTATTACATCAGCTCCACCTCAGATCATCAGGCATTAGATCCTGGAGATTAGGGACCCCTGTATTACAGTACAGTATTATATAGCTAAGTGTGCTAGTTGGGGACCTAGGCTAACTTTGTTGGACTTATGAACAGATTGTACTTACAAAAGCATTCTCAGAACAGAATTCGTTCATATGTAGGGGACTTATTGTACATCACATTAACATAATAAAGGATGAAAACTGCATGATCATTTATAGATGCAGAAAAATCATAGGACAAAATTCAACATCCCCCCCGAAAATTTCAACATTCACTTATGATTAAAAAACAAAAATAAGTGGGTATAGAGGAAATGTACCTCAACATAATAAAGGCCATGTATGATAAGTTCATAGTTAATATCATACCCAATAATGAAAGCTAAAAGCTTTCTTCTAATATCAGGAACAAGACAAGGATGCCTACTCTCATCACTTTTATTCAACATAGTATTGGAAGTCCTAGTCAGAGCAGTTAGGCAAGAAAAATAAAAGGCACCCAGAAGGAAGAAGTGAAACTGTCACTATTTGCAAATGACATATTACATAGAAAACCTGAAAGACTCCATCAAAGAAAGTATAGAACTAATGAACAAATTCTGTAAAGTAGCAGGATACAAAATCAATATACAAAATTTTGTATCAGTTCAGTTCAGTTGCTCAGTCATGTCTGATTCTTTGTGACCCCATGGACGCCATGCTTCCCTGTCCTTCACTATCTCCCTGAGTTTGTTCAAACTCATGTCCATCAAGTCAGTGATGCCATCCAACCATCTTATCCTCTGTCGTCCCCTTCTCCTCCTGCCTTCAATCTTTCCCAGCATCAGGGTCTTTTCCAACGAGTCAGTTCTTCACATCAGGTGGCCAAAATACTGGAGTTTCAGATCCCAAATCAGTCCCTCCAAAAAATATTCAGGATTGATTTCCTTTAGGATTGACTGGTTTGATCTCCTTGAAATCCAAGGGACTCTCAAGAGTCTTCTCCAACACCACAGTTCAAAAGCATCAGTTCTTCGGCATTCAGCCTTCTTTATAGTCCAACTCTCACAGCCATACATGACTACTGGAAAAAACATAGCTTTGACTAGACAGATCTTTGTCAGCAAAGCAATGTCTCTGCTTTTTAATGTGCTGTCTAGGTTGGTCAGAGCTTTTCTTCCAAGGAGCAAATATCTTTTAATTTCATGGCTGCAGTCACCATCTGCAGTGATTTTGGAGCCCAAGAAAATAAAGTCTGTCACTGTTTCCATTGTTTCCCCATCTATTTGCCATGTAGTGATGGAACTGGATGCCATGATCTTCGAATGTTGAGTTTTAAGCCAGCTTTTTCACTCTCTCATTTTCATCAAGAGGCTCTTTAGTTCCTCTTTGCTTTCTGCCATAAGGGTGATATCATCTGCACAAGAAAAAAACCCAACTATCAGAGAAATTAAGAAAACAACCTCATTTACAACTGCTTCAAAGAGAATAAAATCCTAGAAATAAATTCAACCAAGGAGGTAAAAGACCTGTACACTGAAAACAAAGATGTTGATGAAAGAATTTGAATAAGACAAAAATAAATGGAAAGATAATCCAAGTTCATGGATTGAAAGAATCAATATTGTAAAATGTTGTAATACCCAAAACAATCTACAGATTCAGTTCTATCCCTATCAAAATTACAATGGCATTTTTCACAGAAATAGAATGAAGAGTCCTAAAATTTGTGTGGAACCACAAAAGATCCCAAACAGCTAAAGCAATCTCGAGAAAGAAGAACAAAGCTGGAGACATCATGTGCCTTGATTTCAACTATATTACAAGGCTATAATAATCAAAACAGAATGGTATTGGTAAACAAAACCAGACACAATCCCAGATCAATGGGACAGAAAACAGAGCCCAGAAACAAATCCACACATGTATGGTCCATTAATTTACAACAAAGAAGGCAAGAATATGCAATGGAGAAAGGAAAATCTCTTCAGTAAATGGTTTTGAGAAAATTGAACAACCACACCCAGAAAAATAAAACTTGACCATCTTCCATTATACACAAAAATTAACCAAAAATTGATCAAAGAGTTAAATGTAAGACCTGAAACCATAAAACTCCTAGGAGAAATCATAGGTGGTAAGCTCCTTGACATTCACCTTGGTGATGATTTTTTTATTTAATACCAAAAACAAAGGCAACAAAAACCAATATAAACAAGTGGGATTACATCAAACTAAAAGCTTCTGCATAGCAACAGAAACCAACAAAATTAAAAGGTAACCTACTGAATGGGAGAAAATATTTGCAAATCATTTATCTGGTAAGGAGTTAATATCTAAAATAAATTCCAATTTAAACATGAGCAGAGGAACTCAATGGATATTTTTTCAAAGAAGGTATACTTACAAGATGACTGACAAGCTCAAGAAAAAATGATCAAAATCACTAATCATCAAGGCAATGCAAATTAAAACCACAATAAGATAATCACCTTACCTGTCAGAATGGTTACTGTCCAAATGACCAGATAATATTGGCAAGGATGTAGAGACTAGGGAGCCCTAGTGCACTCCGTGGGAATGTAAACTGGTACAGCTGCTATGGAAAATAATTTGGAGGTTCCTCAAAAAATTAAAAATAGAACTACCATATTATTCAATAATTCCAGTTCTGGGAACTTAACTGAAGACAACAAAAACACTAATTTGAAAAGATAAACACATCCCAATGTTAGTAGCAGCACTGTTTACAAAAGCCAAGACATGGAAACCTCAGTGTCCACTGGTGGACGAATGGATAAAGAAAAGTGTGGTATATACACATGATGGAATATTACTCAGTCACAAAAGTGGAAATCCTGCCATCTGCAACAACATGGACCTTAAGGGAATTATACCAAGTGAAATAAGAGACAGAAAGGCAAACACTGTATCAGCGAGTGAGTGGTAGTCACTCAGTCATGTCTTGACTCTTTGTCAACCCACGAACCGTAGCCTGCCAGGCTCCTCTGTCCATGGAATTCTCCAGGCAAGTATACTGGAGTGGGTTGCCATTTCTTCTTTCATTTATATTTGGAATCTAAGAAACAAAAAATATCAAGCTCACAGTACAAAGAATAGATCAGTGGTTGCCAGGGTGGGTAGTTGAGGGATGGGCAAAATGGGTGAAAGGGACCAAAGGGACAGAATTACAGTTATAAAATGTCATGATGAGGTAATGTACTGCATGGTGACTACAGTTAATACTGTATTGCATATTTGAAAGCTGCTAAGAGAAATAGATTTAAGGGACTAGATCTGATAGAGAGCCTGATGAACTATGAATGGAGGTTCGTGACATTGTACAGGAGACAGGGATCAAGACCATCCCCATGGAAAAGAAATGCAAAAAGGCAAAATGGTTGTCTGAGAAGGCCTTACAAATAGTTGTGGAAAGAAGAGAAGCAAAAAGCAAAGGAGAAAAGGAAAGATATTCCCATTTGAATGCAGAGTTCCAAAGAATAGCCAGGAGAGATAAGAAAAGCCTTCCTCAGTGATCAGTGCAAAGAAATAGAGGAAAACAACAGAATGGGAAAGACTAGAGATCTCTTCAAAAAAATTAGAGATACCAAGGGAACATTTCACGCAAAGATGGGTTTGATAAAGGACAGAAATGGTATGGACCTAACAGAAGCAGAAGATATTAAGAAGAGGTGGCAAGAATACACAGAAGAACTGTACAAAAAAGATCTTCACGACCCAGATAATCACAATGGTGAATGTGATTCCTGGAATGTGAAGTCAGGTGGGCCTTAAAAGCATCACTACGAACAAAGCTAGTGGAGGTGATGGAATTCCAGTTGAGCTATTTCAAATCCTGAATGATGATGCTGTGAAAGTGTTGCACTCAATATGCCAGCAAATTTGGAAAACTCAGGAGTGGCCACAGGACTGGAAAAGGTCAGTTTTCATTCCAATCCCTAAGAAAGGCAATCCCAAAGAATGCTCAAACTACCACACAATTGCACTCATCTCACACGCTAGTAAAGTAATGCTCAAAATTCTCCAAGCCAGGCTTTAGCAATACATGAACCATGAACTTCCAGATGTTCAATCTGGTTTTAGGAAAGGCAGAGGAACCGGAGATGAAATTGCCAACATCACTGGATTATCAAAAAAGCAAGAGAGTTCCAGAAAAACATCTATTTCTGCTTTATTGACTATGCCAAAGCCTTTGACTACGTGGATCACAATAAACTGTGGAAAATTCTGAAAGAGCTGGGAATACCAGACCACCTGACCTGCCTCTTGAGAAACCTGTATGCAGGTCAGGAAGCAACAGTTAGAACTGGACATGGAACAACAGACTGGTTCCAAATAGGAAAAGGAGTACGTCAAGGCTGTATATTGTCACCCTGCTTATTTAACTTATATGCAGAGTACATCATGAGAAACGCTGGGCTGGAAGAAGCACAAGCTGGAATGAAGATTGCCGGGAGAAACATCAATAACCTCAGATATGCAGATGACACGACCCTTATGGCAGAAAGTGAAGAGGAACTAAAAAGCCTCTTGATGAAAGTGAAAGAGGAGAGTCAAAAAATTGGTTTAAAGCTCAACATTCAGAAAACTAAGATCATGGCATCTGGTCCCATCACTTCATGGGAAATAGATGGGGAGACAGTGGACACAGTGACAGACTTTATTTTGGGGGGCTCCAAAATCACTGCAGATGGTGATTGCAGCCATGAAATTCAAAGATGCTTACTCCTTGGAAGGAAAGTTATGACCAACCTAGATAGCATATTAAAAAGCAGAGACATTACTTTGCCAACAAAGGTCCGTCTGGTCAAGGCTATGGTTTTTCCAGTGGTCATGTATGGATGTGAGAGTTGGACTGTGAGGAAAGCTGAGCACCGAAAAATTGATGCTTTTGAACTATGGTGTTGGAGAAGACTCTTGAGAGTCCCTTGGACTGCAAGGAGATCCAACCAGTCCATCCTAAAGGAGGTCAGTCCTGGGCGTTCATTGGAAGCCCTGACGTTGAAGCTGAAACTCCAATACTTTGGCCACCTCATGTAAAGAGTTGACTGATTGGAAAAGACCCTGATGCTGGGAGGGATTGGGGGCAGGAGGAGAAGGGGGCAACAGAGGATGAGATGGCTGGATGGCATCACCGACTCAATGGGCATGAGTTTGAGTAAATTCCGGGAGTTGGTGATGGACAGGGAGGCCTGGCATGCTGCGATTCATGGGGTCGCAAAGAGTCGGACACGACTGAGCAACTGAACTGAACTGAACTGAAGATGCTAAAATAATAGAAGTCTTAAATCATAATAAAATAATTAGAAGTCTTAATCATAAGAAAAAAGAGACAAAATATAGCTAGACTAATTGTGATTATCACAATGTATACAATGTATACACCTTGTATACATTCACAATGTATACAAATAACAAGTCATTATATTGTACACCTGAAATCCACATAATGTTAGAGGTCAATTATACCTCAATAAAAAATAAATTCACCAATCTCCCATTCTTTTCTATACCTAATCCCAGATACTTGTCTAGATAAGGAATTCAAATTTAATGGACAGCAGAACTAGAATTCTCAACTGATCATAAAGATTCATCTGTCCCAGGACCAGAAAACTTAGGGGATGGGTAGGATTCCCATGATTTGGAGTCAAAAATAAAGAATGTGACTTGGGCTTAGCTTGGTGGTACTGTTCATACTCCAGAGCCCCCCATGGACTCCAGCTAAAACTACCTCTTTGTTTTACAAGTAAAACTTCTATGAATATTAAAAAAAAAAAACGTAAATGTGACTGCTCCATGGGGGCATGAGTGTCTGAAAGCCAGGGTAGGAGTCTTAACTCCTAATAGCCAAGAATCTCCCCCAACCCACAACAAAGAAAAAAGAAAGGATACTGAGAATCAGAGACTAGGAGGTACCTTTTTTGTTCTGTTCATCATTAGATCTTTAGGGTTCAGCATAGCACCTGACATATAAATGAATAAAGGTTTGCTGATGGAAGAATTACAGATCTCCAGCCCAGGAGGCGAGCCAGCATAGACACTCTGGGTTAGAGTCTGAGCAGCTGGGGTGAGGAAGACAGGCTTCGTGCCTTGTGTGCTGCAGCAGTTCTTGCCCTGGAGACTCACCCCCTCACAACCTAGGTTTTAATCTTTGCTATTCGCTTTGGGCAATGGGAAGTTATTCATTTTTCTTAGGTTCCTAGTGAATACAGTATCTTAAGCGGAAAAAGTGAACTGCCACACCCAGATCAAGGCAGTTGGGTAATCACAATTTCTTCATAATAAAATGAATTTAGACTATAAAATCTCTAAGATTCCTGCCAGCCCCAAAGTTCTATTATTAAATTGACTAAAAGTTAAGAAGGGAAATAGGACATTCATTCAACAAATATGTACTACTATGTGCTGAAAACAAGGGATAAAAATATCATTAAGGTGGTCTGTCCTGGAAGCCTGTAAAGCCAACTGAGAAAATAAACACTAAATCCTTAAAACACTGTGTAAGCTTCATGAGGTAACATTTCCTGAGCACTCAATATATGGCAGTACTGTTCCAAGCCCTTTACAATTTAACCTCATAATTCTATTAGATAGGTACTATTATTATCCCCATTCCTCAGTTAAAGAAACTGAGACATAGAAAGTTAAATAACTTACCAGTAAATGGCAGAGCAAATTATCTGTATTCAGGGCCCATATTCAACCATATGCCAGTTAGCTAGATTGCCACGATATGAGACCCAGGAGTGTCATGGATGAGGGCACTCAGACCCTTTCCCTACAAGTTCCTAGAGATTTTGTGACATTAGAGGGTTTTGATCACATTTTCTTTGGCCCTTGGTGAGGTCTCCATCAACTTAACAGACAACTATGAGAAAAACCGTCTCTTCAGAATCCACAGAGAGCTGGGTTCAAATTGTAGGTTTACCACTTTACTGGTGAACTTGACCAAATCTAATTCTCATTTGCTTAATGGGAGTTACAGTGCTTCACTGGGAGGTCAGGAGGATTAAATATTAAGTCAAGCCATATGAAATGGTTGTTTCTGGAGGTTAAAAATAGCGGTGGAATCTACCAAAATAGTTAGCTTTCCTTTGTGCTTCTCCTAGCCAATCTAGGGCACTCTCCCGCTCCACTCTTTGGGTGGCCCTGGGGATTCGTTAAGTTGCACACTGTTGACCTACCCTGTGAAAGCTAGTAAATTAGCCTTGGGACAGCCTCATGAGACTTGGCAATTACTACAAGGATCTAGAGCTACTTTCCAGCCAGCCAAAAGCACATCCCTAGGGGACCAGAGAAGTCAAGAGCCATGACAGTCCTGTGCCCCGACACAAACTCAGCGCACTTTCGCTTTTCTTCCCAAGTCCTATTTTGTCCTTTTTTATCGCTATAGGACAGGTACTGATGTTGGCTGCATTTTGAAACGTGGGGACTGAGGCTTAGAGACGGTCAGGCCTCATTCAAGGTCTCAGGCATTGCACAGCGCTGGCAATAACGAGGGTTTGGCATTAGATCTATCAGCCAAGGAACTGCCTCTAGTTGTGTGACCTCCACAAGGTCCTTGAACCTTTCTCTCCGACCTGTTTCATCTTCTGGAGAAGGGCGCTATTACCTCCCTTTCTCCTACCGCTCGCTTTCCGATTCAATCCAGCCTCTGGGGTGCTCCGGCTGTGGCAAGAGGACCAGTGCAGAGACACTGCGGAGAGAGGGCAGGCATCAGGGCTTTGAGTCTGCTGGCGCATACCCGCAGCATCCTGGAAATACCGGTATTTACTTTCGACCAGAGACAGAACTTGGCTTGACATCGCCAGGTTCAGGCCGACTGCGAGAGGCGAACAAGTGCCAGAACAGATGAGCTAAAACAACACAGGCCCGGGAAAGGCGGCCAGTTGAGCCAATCCCACAGCAGGCGGGGCCAGAAAGCTCGGGCGGGTACAGCCAGCGCCTGCGCGCCGCCATCTTGCTCCAGGAGGGACCGCCTCCCGCCCGTCTGGCGGCTGGTTAGCCAGAAGGCGGGGCTTCGCGACTCGGCGGGGCGTGGCCGGGCGATGGCGACCGCGGATCCCGACGGGCATGCTGCGCGCTCTATCCCGGGACCCCGGCCCAGCGGGACGGGAGCTGCGGGGCTGCCCTCCGGGCCAAGCGGCATTGGAGCCCCCCGGTTTGGGGAGCGGATCCCGGTGGCCGTGGAGAAGCGGGGCCCGTACATGGTTGCGCGCGCGCCTTCCCTTCAGGCCAAGCTGCGTGAGTGCGGCCCGATGAGGGGTCTCTGCTTGGGCGGGCTGCCGCGTTCCCGGGCTGGCTCCGGAGCGCCGCTGGGGCGACCCCGGAGGGGCAACTGCAGCCCGCTCCCGCACCCGAAAATCTGTTCGGAGAGCGGGCTCCTGGCGTTTGGGAGACACGGCGGAGTAGGGATGACCCCGCTGATCTGGGCCCTTTGACTTCCAGAGAAGCACCGGGACCTGGCCAAGGCGGTTCTGCGGAGAAAAGGCATGCTGGGGGCCGCGCCGAACCGCCCCGACTCTTCAGGGAAAAGGTCTCAGCAGGCGCCACCTCCTCTGTGCAAGCGTTTTCAGAGTAGGCCCTAGTACTCAGGCTGGGAAACCGAGTACCCACGTTTAAAGCCGAGCTAGTCATTCCCCTGACGCCGGCCTGTCGGGTTCATTGTTTAAAAATGGAAAGAGGAACGACCTTTTCTTTCCTTTCCAGGATGTGATGGTGTCAAGGAAAGAGCTTTGCTATGAGTTTTGTCAGTTCGTAGGGTCAATCACTGTCTAAATTAGGGAGGAGCATGGTGGCTGGGGTCCCCAGGAGTGAGGATGGAGAGCAGTGTGGGAACAGCTAGGACTGTGGTTTTTCCTTAACAGAACGGTGAGCGCTGAGGGCTGGATCGGACCTTCACCAGGGCTTGAGCTAAAGCAGGTGAAGGAATTTGCCTAAGGACTTTGATTTTTCTGTTCTCAGGTTAAATAAGGCGGGGAGATGGAGCTTTTCCTGATTCTTAGAAAAGGAGGTGTGCTTATCCTCAGAAGCAGCAGGGGAAGCGGTGAGGGGAAGTACACATACTAAGGAGCTGTAGCCGGATACATGGCAGGCAGTGGTGGCTGTCCAGGTAGAAGATAAGTCAGGAGTAGTGCAGTCAGTTTTTTGTTTTGTTTTGTTTTCTGCATAAGGGCAAGGACGCTGTCTTTCCTTGTGAAATACTGGCGTTTCATCTATGCTTGGTCTCTCCCCTGTCTCCCCTCAGGTCAGTGAAGTTTAACAAGGGCTACACTGCTCTTAGTCAGAGTCCAGATGAAAACCTTGTGTCCCTTGACTCTGACAGGTAAGTTCTGTCCTTGGAAATACCCCTTGGGGAGTGCCTTGGATAAAATTGCAGACAACTTGCTTCGCTTTTTCCCTGTCTCTTCCAAGACCTTTTGTGCATGTTCCAGGGCTGCTGCTTCAGAGCACTGTCTCTTCCGGGATGGCTTGCTTAGAGGACTCATAGGTGACCTTGCTGCTCTTGGATGTGAAGTACCAACCTTGTCATCCTGCCCTATTATGTCTGCATTATTAGTGACAGTGACTCTGTCCCTGCTGGAGCCAAGAAGGAGCCATTGATACTCATGGCAGATTATGGGTTTGAGTTCTGTGGTGTGTGGTCTCTGCTTCACAAGTCCTCCAGACCCCCTTGCATGTTGTGCACCTTGCCACTTGTAGCTGTGCTCCACAGGCATCTCCCTGAACTGACTGTCTTCCTCTTGTCCTAGTGATGGAGAGCTGGAATCCAGATACTCCTCCGGGTATTCCTCTGCAGAGGCAAGTCAAGAGCACCTTTCTGTGGTGGGGCCAGGCTGCAGGCAGTCATAGCCACTGCCAAACACTTGTCTGGTTCCTGCTATATGCATGGCACTGTACCAGACTTCCCGTGTGTTCTCCAGTCTTCTACTCTACCCTATTCCCCTAGCAGAAGTTAAGGTGTCTGAAGAGGACTGTTGAAAGTCCAGGAGACTATGTGTGTGCTGCATGCTAAGTCACTTCAATCATGTCTGCCTCTTTGCGACCCTATGGATTATAGCCCACTGGGCTCCTCTGCCCATGGGATTCTCCAGGCAAGAATACTGCAATGGGTTGCCATGCCCTCCTCCAGGGGATCTTTCTGACCCAGGATCGAACCAGAGTCTCTTATGTCTCCTGCATTGGCAGGAGGGTTCTTTACCACTAGTGTCACTGAGGAAGCCCCCAGGAGACACCAGACCTTTTTTTTTTTTTTGGCATATAGGCTTTTCATTCCCCAACCAGGGATCAAACTCATACACCCTGCATTAGAAGTGTAGAGTCTTAACAATTGGACTGACAACCAGGGAAATTCCTAGAGACTCTTAGGAGTGGAAATGACCTCACAAGTCTTCTAATCCAGGCCACCATTTAGAAAAGGAATCCTCTCAATAAATCCCAGCTAAATGCTTATTTGAATGCTGCTTGTAATTGGGTACTCCCTACCTCCAAGAAACCTTGCTGCCTGTCTTCCCCTGCAACACACACAATTCAGATAGTTCATAGAGAAGTCTTCCTTGTTAATTGGAAAAGTCTCCTGCAGCTTGGACTTAGTGGTCTTAGTCCTGTCTCCAGTGACAGAGTAATTCTACTCTGCCTTCTTTTGATCATCTTTTACCTGAGATCAGCATTCCTGTCCCTCCCCTTTCCATCCTCCAAGCTTGCTTACTTCCAGGCTGGACAAATTCTGTTCCTTCCTTTGTTTCATCTGTGGGAACTGTGACTGAGATAGGTACTCCTGGGCTGGCCTTTGGGACATGTTTCCAAAGTGACTGTCCAGACTAAAACAGGAACGGAAGGTTCTGGCATCTGTGGCTTACTGCTTTTGACAGAGGTGAAGTGCTGGGGACCTGACTGTATACCACTGGTATTCTTCCTCACGCTCCTGGAAACCCTTGGCCACCCCGAGTTTCTGCCAGAGAATACAGTTTGCAAATTGTATCCTCCTTGAATATCTAGGTGCCTGATTGTTAGAACAAAGAAAAGAAAAATAAGCCAAGAGCCAGAGAAGTCCTACACTCCCCAGTCTCATTTGCCTTCTGAACTGGTGAAGCCAGGCTGACAGGTTCTACTTTGCAAGGAATGAGCTCTGTTGGCATCAGAGTAACATTTGCAGGGCAGAAGCTGTTCCCCACCCTATTCTACTCTAACCCATCTTCCTCCACCCTTCTACCCCATTGTACTGGTACCATTGTTCATACTCCTGAGCCTTCATAGGAAGGGTGGGTTCACAGTGGTAATGGTCTGGGCTTGACTTTCAGACATAATCCCGAATCTCATATTTGTAACACCTGCCTTGGGATTCTTTGGTAAGGGCAGCTTCCCTGGGGGCACATGACAGCGCAGCCTGGACAGTCCTGGCTCTGGTCCCTGGATATCCCCCACCCCCTGCTGGGTGAGGCACAGGTAGGAAAAGGTAGCACTTCTTCCTGTAGTCCAGGGATGGGCAGGCCTGGCCTGAGGATGGAGCACGGACAGGAGGGAAATGGACAGTAAGCTCCAGGGAGGAAATGTGGGTCTGCTTTTGGGGCAGCAGTTATTCCTGCCTTGTGGCCTGGCTTATAGTTCTCTCCTCTCCTGCTCTTAGCAGGTGAACCAGGATGTGAGCCGGCAGCTGCTCCAGGACGGGTATCACTTGGATGAGATTCCAGATGATGAGGACTTGGACCTAATTCCCCCCAAGCCCATGACCTCAACGTGCTCCTGCTGCTGGTGCTGTCTTGGGGCCTCTTCGTCCTGTACCCTCCAGTAGACATAACCCTCTAGGACAGGTCCCGCTCACCATGCCTGCAGAGTCCTGTTGACCCTGCGTCGGTCACAGAGTTCAGTGGGAACCCACTGCTGTCAACCCCAGGATCACTGGAGACACTGACCCTCTGGGAAAGGCAGTGACCACAGTTACCCCAAACCTGGTGCTTCTCAGACCAGAGGCCCCCATCTGGGTCACAGGGTGACAGGTGGAGTTCTGCAGTTCTCCTCTGCTGCTGGAGTAGCGTTTGGAGAAACCGCTTTAATAAGGGCAGGAACGTAGGAGTTCTGTTTCTTACGCTGAGTGACAAAATTGGCGAAGAGAGAAACTTACAGACGTCTTGGTTGGTATTTGTCATGATGCTCTGTGGAGGGAAAAGGGGAGCTTTTGTGCCCAGGCTGTGCTGGCTGGTGTTGCATAAAGGCAGAAAATAGCACTTTATGGCTTGCAGCTGGGAGTCTGTGAAAAAGAATTTAACTATTTGGGGCCAGTTCAGTTCAGGAAATTCAATATTCTCTTCTTTTCCAAGCTCCAAGATGGGTTACATGTTTGCCAGTTGTTCCTATATGACTGTGGCAGAGAGTACAACAGGTTGCTTGATGGCACAGCCTGATCAAGGCTTCCAGAATCCTTGGAAGCTGAGCATTCCCAGCTGGTCCACATGTCTGCGTGAGCTTAGTAACTTGGTCAGTCCGCCCCTAGTTAGAGAAAAACCGCTCTACCGGGTAGGCAAAATTTCTTTCCTTGGTTGCCATTCTTCACCTTGGTCTTAGCTAGTATCTTTATCCAGTCTTTGATCTAAGGTTGAATGAAGGTTCTGGAGCTTGCCACAGAAGCCTGCAGGTTTTGGTTACCAGCAGAGGGAGCTACAGGAGCAGTTAGGTGCCTTCCCATTTGGATTTTTTTTTTTTTTTTTTTTGGTTTGTGAGATCTTAGTGCCCCAAACCAGGGAGGGGTGGAACTCAGGCCCCTGAAGTGGAAGTTCAGAATCCTAACCACTGGACTACCAGGGAATTCCCTCATTTGTTTAACATTTTACACTTGAGGAGCAGCAGTGGGTGAGATGTATACTGCACAGCCGTGTGGCGCTGACAGGATGAGGAGGGGCCTGTGAAAGCTCCCCAGCTATTCCCCCCCCCCCGCCCCACCCCAACCTAAGGAGATAATCTTGCCATTGCAGAGGGCCTCCCTCCACCCTAGTGAGAGCCACTCTATTGCATCCAGATTCCTCTGACCACAGTGGATACCCAGGATTGGGCTTTACAGTCAGCCCCCAGTTTGAACATAGCAAGGACAGGCATAATCTCCCCTGTGACCCCTACTAAATTGCATCTCTTGCTGTACCAGGCCTCTCTGTGGAATTTTTCAGTGGTTCTTTTTTTTTTTTTCTTTTTGCCTTACCCAAAACCAGATGGAACTGAATGGGAGTGGACAGGGGTAGGGTAGTCAGGATTGAGGTGTGGTCCCGACTTGGGGACTTGCCCAGCCTCTTGCTTCATTTCGTTGGGACAGAATGTTGACAGCTGCTGGGGGTGAGGATGGCAGTGGGCCCCCAATACCAAGGCCCTCCAGTGGCTGTTGTTATAAAGCCACACTGGTGTATTTGGCTACACCTCTCCCTGGAATGTTTCAGGGCTGGTTAACCATCTGTGGGAGGCATTACCTTTGTAGAGAAAGTTGCAGGAACGTCATATAGCAAGGCAGGGTAGAAATGGTCAATTGCTTGGGGCTAGGAAGCCATGGGCTAGAAAGTCACCAATAAAAGCACCAAGGTGTCTAGAACCAAACTGCCTTAATAATAAGAGTGCTGGGGTGTTGTGCAGGTGACAGCACTCTGGGGAGACGGCTTACCTCACGGATGGGAGTGGTACTGTATGGCGTTTACAGAACTCTTGGCTTAGGCTTCTACAGCTTTGTAAGTTTGTAGAAATAAATACAGTCATCTGTTGAACTGTCTCTGTTTTGCAACAGGATTTTTAAGAAAACCCTAGACCATGGTCATTGCCCCTTCTGAATTCTGAAATGAAGAAGTAGCCTAACAGCCCTAACTATGACCATTCTGCCAAGGGCCACCCCTCCTTTCTTCTGTTCCCAGTGGGTGCCATTTTCAGTCCTCATTGGAGACCATGGATGGAATCATTTAGTCACTTAAGTCATGTCTGTTTTGTGACCCCATGGACTGTAGCCTGCCAGGCTGCTCTGTCCATGGAATTTCCCAGGCAAGAAGACTGGAGTAGTTTGCCATTTCCTTCTCCAGTGGATCTTCCCAACCCAGGGATCGAACCCATGTCTCCTGCATTGGCAGGTGCATTCTTTATCACTGAGCCACCAGAAAAGCATGGACAGAACAGGCCTTTGCATATCACTTCTCTTTAGAATGAGTTCCCTTTGGCAGACCCTTCTCAGGTTTTTTTGTTTTTCGCTACCTGTCCCATAGATGCCTCAGGGAGCTGTCTGAAACTGGAATAAAGCAAAAACTGGACAACATCCAGGGAGGGCTCCTTCAGCCCACTTCAGGGACTGGAATGGCAAAGGCTGAGTGCTCTTTAGCCCACAGACCTCAACACAAGTGATCTTTAATTGCTTTAACAGAGCAGCATCAGGCCACAGGGCTATCCTTTTCCCTCTGCACTGTGGAACCCTATATTCTTACAGATTAATTACCTATCTTGCCGTGACTGCTGCTGAGCTAATCCTAGATCGCACCAGTCTGCCTAATGCCATAGGCTGGGACAGGGCTGCTGCTCTCCTTGAGCTCTGAGAAGAGCCTAGCTCCAGTGTGGCGAGATCCAAGGGGGAGTATCAGCTCTCAGTCCTCACATGGGCCCCTCCTACCAGGAAGAAGAAGGCCGTTCAGCCTCTGCCTGCTCAGGAGTCACCACCTTCAAGCTCTTCTCCCCGCGTCTTTGAGGGTGTACCCGAAGAGCCCAGAGCAGGGAAGGGATCTGGCTGGGTCTGCGGAGCTGAGGCTGGCCAGGATGTAGGGTGACTGGCAGAGGAGAGCCAGGAAGGCTGTGGCCTCTACAGCAGGCAGCAGGCACGGAACATCAGCAGGTCCTTGGGCACAGTGAGCTTCAGTGAGACACTCTCGTTGGCCCCAATGAAGAGCACCCCGCCACGTTTCAGGGGGATTGTTGCCTGGGCTGTGGGGGTGCTGGCTGTCACTGTCCCCTGCACCACCAGGAGGATGCTGGCAGAGTCCAGGGCCAAAACCTTGTATTCAGTGACAGAGCCAGGTACCTGGGCAGGAAGAAACAACACGATGGAGCAGGGTCTGAGCTGCTGTTAGCTCACAGGGGTCCCCGGACCACCCCGAGGGGAGTGAGAGGGAGAGCTCTGCTTCCCCCTCTCCTGCTGCTCAGGCTTTCATCAGCACGGAGGCCCCTGTCTGGTCACTGTAACAGAGACGCACAGGCAGGCCCTGTGGCAGCTGCCCCACCGCGTGAGCCTGGCAGAAAGGAAACCCAGCCCCAGGTATACCCCACACTGCGGCCTCGCCAGGGTTGTGCTACATGCCACTCAAGAAATACCACAGCCCTCACTCACCTCCATCTTCATAACGGTGAAGTCTGGCACAGGGGGATCGTAGATAGAGAGGTAGGGGTCTTCCGGGCTCCGTGCTGGAGGGAAGAGCCTGTCCTGGCTGGGGCTGGGGGTGTAGCTAAGCATTTCACACAGAGTTGGCACATCGATGAACTTGGGTGTCAGGCCAGCACGCACTGTGTTGTCTGAACATGCCATGCACTCCACGCAGTCTGGGGACAGACAGTTGGCATGTGCTAAGGGTGCCTTGGAGTTTGACTCTCCAGGGTTGGGCTTTCTAACCTGAGTGCCATGAGCTCCCAGCAGCATTACATGAAACTGTGTGAAGAGCATATTCTGTGAGAATGGGCTAAGATAACAGATACCAAAAACAGGCGATGTCACCCACCACTCTCAAGGGAAGTCATGTTAACCCCTGGGGGAGCTCCAACCCTCTGGAAACACTGTATTCACCCCTTCTACTAAAGAATCCTGTCCAAAATTGGATAAACAGCCAACCGTCAGTGTGATACCCTTCTGCAGCAATGTGTTTTTTAACATAAAATCTCTGTAGATGCGACAGACATGTGAAGGCACTGTGATGCAGGGGAGAGAACAATGGCCTTGATCCAATACAGGCTTGGATTCAAACTGTGGTTGGCACACACATTGACAAGGCTTAACGTGAGGGTGTCCTGAGCTCACGGGTGGTGTCAGGATCCAACCAGTCCAGCACCAAGCTGGCATTCATCACCCAACTGGTCACTTCCCTGCTGATCCCAGGAGCCCTGGGAGCTCAGAGCTGGATGGAACTTTAAAGGCAATCTCCTCTACCACCACCTCCTGTTCTGTCCAGATGGAGAAACAAGGCCTGAGAGGGTGGGCCGTGGGGCTCACTGCTGAAATGCGGCTCACCTCCTTTTAGGTAGGCATGGGGCACGTTGGCCTCCAGAAACATGGCCTCCCCTGGCTTCAGGGTAAGCAGATTCAGGAAGTAGATGGCAAAGCATCCGATATCACCCGGGTACTGCTGGTGCAGCTGCAGCAGGAGCTCCCCACAGATGTCCTCCATGTTGTTTCCAGCAGCCACTGAGGGTCACAGAGCACCCCAAGGCTACTCAGTAACCCTTGAGGGTATTCACAACTCCCCACCTCACCCCCTGACCAGAGAGAGTCCTAGAGTAGACCCTAGTCCAGGAATCCAGGAATGGGTGGGCATGTTCTCCTAGTCACATCCCCCACCCTGTGGGGGCCAGCCTTCCTTGCTATTCCAGCCTACACAGATGCCATTTTCCCCATTTGACTATTGAAATGCCCACCCCTCTACCGGGCACTAAAAGGGCTAGAGTGTAGTCCTTTTAGACAGTGCTTCTCAACCTCAGCATTACTGACATTTGAGGCCAGGTAACTCTGTTGTAGGAGCTGTCCTATGTACTATAGGATGTCTAGTAGCATCCCTGGCCCCCACCTACGAAACACCACTAGCACCCCAAGCCTGGGTTTGACAACCAAAGATGCCTCCACACTGCCAGTGCCCCCTGGTTGAGAAGACTGCTCTAGGAGCTTAAAATCTAGTTAGGAGAGGACCCAAGGGTTCCCCGTGGGGTGACCAACTGTCCCAGTGAGCCCAGGCCTTTCCCTTTAACACTGACAATCTCTCAGTCCCAGGCAAACAGTGGTGGTTGGTCACCCCAGAGATCATGAGGCAGGATGCAACCAAGGGCCGAAATGTGTCCCAGGCTGACCAGGGGAGAATGAGCTCAGCCTGGGCTAGAGTGGGGAGGGAAGGCTTGGTGGGCATTGTGGGGAGGAGGGGAGGGTGGTGAGCTGGGTTTCCTTAACTGTGTGTGTGGTGGGGGTGTCTCTAAAAGCAGAGTGGAGAAGGAGTTGGACTTCATCATGTGTGCCATATAAGCTCCTAGCAGAGTCCATTTTGCCTTGCTCTTTACTGCTTGTATTAACTCTCAAACCCAAAGTTGACACAACCACACCCATCAAAGTCATTTCCTGAACTCTCATTAGCACAAGGTTGGGCCCAGAGCAGGTATTTAAGGAAAGACCTACTGACTGAGAGCTCAGGACCTCAGGTTTTTGGATCCTTTGATCTCCTTCCTGTTCTCCAGCCCCAAAGTATGAAACCCTTTGGACAGCAGCTCTAGGGCTGAGAAATCTCAGAATGCCCAGGTGACAGACATCCTAGTACTTTTCCAGGCCAGCCTGTCTCCACCCATCTAAAGGAGATAACCAGTTAGGAAGCAGCAGGGCCCCATTCCATAAAGACTGAGAAAGAAATGCTAAGTTGCTGACAGGCCATCTAAGTCAGACCCATTTTGGTGTTCCACTTGAGCAAAGGGGTTGAGAATCCAATTCCTACAGCCTAGTGACTGTGCCAGGGGCCCAGGAAGGGGCACTGCGTTCAGGCCTAAGACACCCACCTTGCTGCGAGATCCGCTTCACCAACAGGTTCAGCTGCTCCACCACCACCTTCTTCTCGCTCTTCATCAGGTGGGAGAAACAGCTCCGCAGAGCAGAGGTCACAGCCTCGGGGTCCTGGCTCAGGCTCTGCTTCAGTTGTGCTGCTGCATTGTCTCCAATTAGAAACTGGAATTCTGGCACCTCTGCAGGAAGGTCAGGCCAGGAATGGTTAAGATGGAACCCATAAACGGTGGAAAGCTGGAGGAGGCCTCCCCATCTCACCCCTAACCAAGGAGCCAGGCAATGCTATGTAAGTTTTGCAGTGAAAATTTACTGCTCATGACCAGCCCTCAGCAACCACACCTGAGCCTGGTCTCACGAGCCTCCCCCAGGAACATCAAGAATTCATGAGGCCATGGGACCTCCCTGGTGGTCCAGTGGTTAAGAATCTGCCTTGCAATGCAGGGATGCGGGTCCGATACCTGGTTGGGGAACCAAGATCCTACATACTGCAGAGCAATTAAGCCTGAGCACTGCAACTACTGAGCCTGAGCACCCTGAAGCCTGTATGCCACAGACTAGAGCATCCGTGCAACGTAATGAAAGCTTCCGCTTGAAGCAGTGACGATCGTGCCTGCCACAATAAAGACCTGATGTAGCCAAATACATATATAAATCATTTTCAAAAAATGCATGAGGCCAAACAGCCCTTCAGTTCCTGGGACACTCAGCCTCTGTCCTCAGCCTCCAGCTCTGCCCCGGGTTGCCCTTGCATCCTAGGTCCAGTATGCAGGCTCTTAGCACTTTGCCCAACCTTACTTGTTAGAAAGGTCACAATTTCCTCAACTGGCCGGAAGCCGCATAAGCCCTGGAAGGGAGTGAGAGCAATTGCCATCTCTGGCTTATGGTTGGCATCAGGGTAGTGCTGTGGAGCCTGGAGGTGCAGCTTCTCTGCCAGCTCCTATGGGATGAGCAAGGGAGAGGAGGATAGTTAGGTGCAGCCATCACCCAGCAAGGCACCAGTCCCCACCAGCCCTTGTTCTTGACCCTCCCCAGTCAGCTTCCTGCCTCTGGCACTGAGCCCAGTCAAGGCATAATTCAGAAACTCACGGTTCAGCCAACCCAAGGCAGGCACATGGATCATCTCTGGGGGAGGGCTGGGGCAGACTTCAACAGGACTACAAACCAGAAGACCCAAATACCAAGCCAAGCTCTGACACTAACAAGCTGTGTAACTTTGGGTAGATCTCTCTCTTCTCTGGGTCTTCTTTGCTCATGAAGTTTGGACAGACAAATGCTTAAGCTATGACTCACACACAGGCTTGTGCAGAAAGACCACGGGGGTGGAATTAAGGCCATGACTAGGGTAACTGCTATGCCTTGGAAGGTGAACTCTGACAGTCAAGTGGATAAAGGGCAGATATGCATTGGCTGGGTTGGGGTTTGCTGAGGGGAGCCAGGCAGAAGCTTGGAGAAGCTGCCGTGGCACAGGCTGGTCAGCTGTCCACTTAGACTTAGTTGCCACATGTGTCACTGGCAATAGGCCTTGCAGAGCTAAACTGGGAGTTGTCAGGCTTGGATTTAATTCTGGGCTGGAGCCTGGCATGGGCAGGGTAAAAGCAGAAGTAAAAGTTATCCAAGAGTCTTGACTCTTAAGCTCTTCTCTAAGCTGACCTCCGTGCCCTACTCTGATGCTATACCTTGTTAGGGTGTGCCTGGATGGACAGGGCCGTTTCAACTGAAAGCACTTTGAAGAGGAAGGGCAGTTTGCCATTAAAGGTGTCCTTGACCTTCGAACCCAAGCTGTCCTGATTATCAGCAATCCACTGGCCTAGGGTCTTCTGCGAGATGCGGTTGTCAAGGATCTTGGCATCTCCCCGGGGGTGGGACCCCATCCACAGCTGTAAAAATAGAAAACTTGGGAGGGACAAAGGCAGAACCGGGCACCACCCATTGGCCTGCCCTGCTCCGTTACCCTGTGCTCCCCATAGAGCAGCCAAGTCCTGAGACAGGCCTCTTAGGACTGGGTATAAATGTTCATACCATCACAGACATACTGGGGGCAGCAGACCACGGAATACCAGGAGTCAGGAGACCCAAGCTCTAGCTGAGGCTCTGCCTCCAACCAGCTGCGAAAGCTTGGGCTAGTTTTAACTTCTTGTCTCTGGGTCTCAGCTTTCTCATTTGTCCAATGAGGAGAACGAAACCTACACTGTCAAGGTCACTGAAAAGCTCTAACTCTCAAATGGCTCTGTGAGGTGTTAACATTCATTTATTCCAATTTCAGAAGTAGAAGTTAATGCTTTCCTGTGTTTTGGCTTTTCCTTTACTAAATGGGCAGGATAACTATGTATTTTAGGTTATTAAAAAAGTCAGTCAAAGTAAAAATTATAATTGTCAAGGAGGGCTGAATTAAAATTCAGTAAGTGCTAAAAATAGAAAATAAAATAAGAAGCAGCAAGGTCATACTGTACAGCATGTGTGTGTGTGTGTGTGTGTTTGTGCACGCGCGCGCGCACGCTAAATCACTTTAGTCATGTCAGACTCTTTGTGACCCTATGGACTGTAGCCCACCAGGCTCCTCTGTCCATGTGATTCTTCAGGCAAGAACACTGGAATGGGTTGCCATGCCCTCCTCCAGGGGATCTTACCGACCCAGGGATTGAACCCACATCTCTTATGTCTCCTGCATTGGCAGGCAGGCTGTTTACCACTGGCACCATCTGGGAAGCCCGTCTGTATAGCACAGGAAACTATACTTAATATTCTGTGACAAATCATAATGGAAAAGAATAGGGGTCAGGAATATCCCCTAGAGGAGGAAATGGCAACCCACTCCAGTATTCTTGCCTGGAGAAACCCACAGAGGAGCCTAGCAGGCTACAGTTCATAGGCTTGCAGAGTCAGACACGTCTGAAGTGACTTAACACACACACACATATACACACATAACTGAGTCACTGTGCTGTACAGAAGAAATTAACACAACATTGTAAATCAACTATACTTCAATAAAATAAAATTCAGTGACAAAAACCTCACTTCTTTTTGTGCTGCCATCTGGGTTCATCAACCTGCACAGATCTGAAGCCCTAAGAAGGCCTCTTCTCCCTTTGCTGTCTCCCTGTCCCTCAGATTCACACGACTTGCCTCAGCCCCTTTGATAGAGGAGTCCCTTCCTCCCACCGGCTGGTCAAGTAGGCTGAAATACAGCCGGGGTCTCACCTCTGCATATGGTTTGTCCTCTGAGATCTGGGCCAGTGGGTCACTGCTGGCCAGCAGCCGGGCCACTTCACTGTTGGAACCCATCTTTCCCCATGCATATTGCTGCACCACACAGGAAAGTGGGAATACTGGGGGGTACAGACAGAGCGTTAGCTTCCACTCCACTCCTGAGGCCTGACCCTCCTGTCCCGGGGGAACCAGACCTGAGCTGAGGGTTTTATCTGGGGGATAGAGTCAAATAAGGGGTTTGTAGGTTGTGAGTTGAGACCCTTCTCTTCCGCATGCCTCGATGTTCCCGTCTGTAAGACGGGTAGTAAGGATCTCCTGCTGACCTGAGGCAGATAACTGCGTTACGGTGACGCGAAGGGCGTGGGAGGAACCTATTCCACTGCACCCAGTCTAGAAGTAACCCAAGCGCAACCGTCTCCCCTCAAAACCCCCTTTCGAGGGCTGCAATAAGGACTCAATTTCCATCGCTGGTGCCCCCTCCTCTGCCCGGCGCCCATTCATCTTTCCTCAGAGCCCCAACGGGGTGGGGCGGAGTTCGACCTGCCGTATTAGGTCAGGAAGGGTCGTATGCAATCCATCCGCACTCTCACTGGCACCCCAGTCAACAGCCCACCTCGCTGAGCGGCCATCCTCAAGGCCTCGGACCGGTCTTCTCGCACGTATGTCTTTCCCGGCAGTACTCTCGGCCTCTCTGCTCCCAGAGCTTCATGGGAAATGTAGTTCTTCCCTCGCCTTCTCGGACGTCTGAGTGCCAGGTGTGGCCACTGCTGGCAGGCTGAATCCCTCTCCCACACTCCCACTCGCAGAAGGAACCCCCACCAGTACAGAGCCTTCCAGCCGGCAATCTGAGGTCTCAGCATTTTTTTTTTTTTTTTTTTTTTTGCTCTTTCCTTCACCGGACACATATTTATTGTTGTTCTTTTTCAGTCTCTTAAGTTCTATCAGACTCTTTGGGACCGCGTGAACTGCAGGACTCCAGGCCTCCTTATCCATCACCAACTCCTGGAACTTACTCAGATTCATGTCCATTGAGTCAGTGATGCCATCCAACCATCTCATCCTCTGTCGCCCTCCTCTTCTGCCCTCAATCTTTCCCAGCATCAGGGTCTTTCAAGTGAGTCAGCTCTTGGCATCAGGTGGCCAAAGTATTAGAATTTCACCTTCAGCATCATTCCTTCCAATGAATATTCGGGGTTGATTTCCTTTAGGATTAACTGATTTGATCTCCTTGCTGTCCCACGGACTCTCAAGAGTCTTCTCCAACACCACAGTTCAAAAGCATCAATTCTTCGGTGCTCAGCCTTCTTTATGGTCCAACTCTCACATGCGTACATGACTACTGGAAAAAGCATAGCTTTGACCATAGGGACCTTTGTTGGCAAAGTGATGCTCTGCTTTTTAAAATGCTATCTAGGTTTGTCATTGCTTTTCTTCCAAGGAGCAAGTGTCTTTTAACTTCATGGCTGCAGTCACCACCCGCAGTGATTTTGGAGCCCAAGAAAATAAAATCTGCCACTGTTTCCACTTTCCCCCCGTCTATTTGCCATGAAGTGATAGACACTTGGAGCGGCTTCGCAGAAATCATTGTGGAGACAAAGGCAGGAACAAGGTAGTGACCAGTGCCCTAGGTTCCTAACCTGGGGGGCAGGAGGCTGCGAAGTACCGGGTGCCCCACTCGGGACAGTTGGACTTGCAAGGCCTGGACAATAGCACATTTATTGAGAACCTAATAAATGCCACAGACTGTTCTGAGGGCTAGAGACACATGGGAGAGCAAGATAAGAATTATTTTGTCTTTGTAGAGCTTACATTCTGATGAAGGGAAGACAGCAAACAAGTATGATAAAGAAGTAAATCACATAGCAAGTTGAAAAGTCAGTGCTACAAAAAGTAAGGGGTGTAGGTGGAGGCGGAAGGCAGCCAGTAGAATTTAAAAGGTTGCCTAGGCAAGCCTCACTGAGGTGAGAATTGTCTGTGGACTTGGAAGTGAGGAGGAGAGAATGCTCTGAGCAGAAGATACAGCTATAGCAAAGGTCCTAAGGTGGGAACGTGGAAATGTGCCTGCCATTTTCGGAGTAAGTAACAAAGAGGCCAGACTGGCTGGAGCAGAGTGAGCAGGAAAGGTGGAAGTGTGGTGGTGAGAGAGGAAAGGCAGCGGGCAGTACTTTGTAGACTATTGTGAGGATGTCAGCTTTTCATTAGCAGATTTGAGCAAAGCATTGCTATGATCTAAGCAGGAACTCACTGATGCTTGGTGATGATGGTAAATGTCACATGCAAGGCCCTTAATCTGTCTGAGCTTCAGTTTCTTCATGTGTAAAATGGGGATAATAATGCTGGACTGAAAGCCTTGTTGGAGGGTTGGATAGGATGATGTGATTCCGGAAGGCAGTCAGTGCTGGTGGCTCCTCTGATTCTCTCCACCCTATGTACTGCAGGACTTGAACCCTAGCTCCTCCTCCAGGCTGAGTTGCTCACAAGCCACATACACAGAAGTCAAGGGAAGTCACCAGGAGCCCTACATGACAAAGGCTGGGCTGGACCTTGGCTGTGGAGTAATCTTGCTGTATCCTGTAGAGAAAGGCGCTAACATGCAGACCTCCTCAGTCAACAGTCCAGGAAGAGGGCATCCCAGGAACAGAGGAGCTAAAGCACCAGGGGACCTGGAGTGAGGGCCTAGAATCCTGACTCTGCCTTCTCTTCCCCCTGCCACCCAATCCCACTGATTCCCATGGCCTCTACCATACATGTCCAGGGGAAAGAGAGGCCACAGTTTTCTCTGCAATGTTCTGCCTAGCTATTGATAACGATCTCCCTAAGAGTCCCCTGGCTCAGATAAATCTGCCTGCATTTCAAAGAAAGCTTCACCATACACTAAGGAATAATAAAACTAACCATCCAAGCAGCACATCTCAACTACCTCCTAACTTTGAATACCTCTCTTCCTTTCATTCCCACTCACCCAGCCAAATGAACCTTCTCGGGGAAGAATGAGGGATTAGTCTGGGCACAGGGGCTTCTTGGAGCATCTCCCACTATCACCATCACTGAAGTAAAGTTAGAGTTCCTTCCTCACAGTATTTTTCACAGGGTAGGGAGAACTTAGATTGTTGGGACAGGGCACCCACCTCACCCCACCCTCCCCACATACAGAAAAATAAATCTAGAAGGGAAACTAGGGTGTCTGGAGAACCTAGAACCTTTCACCCTTAACTCTTGCTTGTCTAGATCTAATAGAACTGATCACATTTTATTATCTAGTGATAATCTGCTTTCTTCTCTCTCTCTTTCTAGACTATGTCTAATTCAGCTTCACATTTCTGCCAGTGCTCAGCTGACATTCAAGCAGTAGTAGCAGATAACATTTGTTTGTTATGTACTAAATACAAAGGGCTTCCCAGGTGGTGCTAGTGGTAAAGAACCTGCCTGCCAATGCAGGAGACGTAAGAGATGTGGGTTGAGAAGATCCCTGGGTTAACATCCCCTGGAGGAGGGCATGACAACCCACTCCAGTATTCTTGCCTGGAAAATCCCACGGACAGAGGAGCCTGTCAGGTTATAGTCTGTAGGGTCACAAAGAATCAGACACAACTGAACCGACTTAGCACACACGCACAAATACTAAGCTAAACCTTTTCAAGAATTCTCAAGATAGCCCTATGAGATAGTGAAAGTTGCTCAGTCGTGTCTGACTCTTTGCGACCCCATGGACTATACAGTCTATGGAATTCTCCAAGCCAGAATACTGAAGTGGGTAGCCTTTCCCTTCTCCACAGGATCTTCCCAACCCAGGGATAGAACCCACATCTCCCGCATTGCAGGCAGGTTCTTTACTAGCTGAGCCACAAGGGAAGCAACACTATGAGATAGGTACTGTCAATAGCCCCATTTTTTGAGATAAGAAGAATGGGTGTCCAAAAGGTAACAGGTTCAAGAGCATAGAGTTCCAGTCTGCTATACCTCCTCCCTTGTCAAATAAGTTAATGGGTGAATAAATGCTTGATGTCTCTTCCACAGGGAAGCGTACAGAACCCAGTGGTCTTCAGGGATAAATGGGTGGACAAGGTTCACATTGGTGATATATTGAATAGAATTCCATTTGTTCTTCAACAGTCCAGCAATGTCCTAGACTGGGCAGACAAGGTGGTGTCAGGACAGCCCCATGTTGTGTGGACTGCTCTCCTCTCAGGCTGCAGACGCCAAAGATCTCTGCATGCTGCCTGTCATACTGTGATAGAATCATTGCCTCCTGGCCAGAGCTCCTAAAATCTTGTAATATCCTAAGTAGTGAGACTGCTCAGAACATCTTTTGTTCTAACATTTGGTCTTTCGCCCTGGTTCCTGACACAGAACCCCTAAATCCCTTGGAATTTCCTGAGTGATGGGAGCATCTTTTGTCCTAATGAGGCAACTGTTGGGGGACTTCTGGATAGCATTGGGATGGGGGCTGGTCACCAGAAAGACGAAGCCACAATTAGAAGCTTTGAATCTTCAGCCACATCTCCTATCTTATAGTGAGAGGAGAGATTGAATTAAGTGTTGATCATGCCTGCATGATGACACCTCCCTGAACTGAACTTCCTTAGTGATCCAGGGTAAAGAATCTGCCTGCCAGTGTAGGGGACAAGGGTTCGATCCCTGATCCGGAAGGATTCCACATGCTGAGGCACAGCTAAGCCCATGTTCCACAACAAGAGAAGCCAGAGAAGCCTGCGTACCACAAAAAAGGGTAGCCCCCACTTGCCACAACTAGAGAAAGCCCGAGTGCAGCAACAAAGACTCAGTGCGGCCAGAATAAATAAAAATTTTAAGTCATTTTTTTTAAATCCTGAACTGCTAATTTAGAGAGCTTCAGTGTTGGTGAATACATCGCCTTATCAGAAGGGTGACAAACCCCAGCTTTACAAGAACAGAAGCTCCTGCACTCAGAGCCCAGACCTTGTTTTATGTATCTCTTCAACTAGGCATTCATCTGTATCCTTTATCACCTTCTTTACTATGTATTAGGCTGATGCAAATATAATTTCAGTTTCAGACTGTGAACTTTATTTTTTTTTCTTTTTTTTTTTCAGACTGTGAACTTTAAATCACATTGTAGTTCAGTTACTAAGTCATGTCTGACTCTTTGCGATCCCATGGACTGCAGCATGCTAGGCTTCCCTGTCCATCACCAACTCCCAGAGTTTGCTCAAACTCATGTCCGTCAAGTCGGTGATACCATCCAACCATCTCATCCTCTGTTATCCCCTTCTCCTCCTGCCTTCAATCTTTCCCAGCATCAGGGTCTTTTCCAATGAGTCAGTTCTTCGCATCAGCTGGCCAAAGTATTAGAGTTTTAGCTTCAGCATCAGTCCTTCCAATGAGTATTCAGGACTGATTTCCTTTAGGATGGACTGGTTGGATCTCTTGCAGTCCAAGGGACTCTCAAGAGTCTTCTCCAAGAGCACAGTTCAAAAGCATCAATTCTTTGGCACTCAGCTTTCTTTATAGTCCAACTCTCACATCCATACATGACTACTGGAAAAACCATAGCTTTGACTAGATGAACCTTTGTTGGCAAACTAAGCATAAAAACTCTGCTTTTTAATATGCTGTCTAGGTTGGCCATAGCTTTCTTCCAAGGAGCAAGTGTCTTTTAATTGCATGGCTGCAGTCACCATCTGCAGTGATTTTGGAGCCCAAGAAAATAAAGTCTATTACTGTTTTCATTGTTTGTCTAGTTGCCATGGGGTGATGGGACTGTATGCCATGATCTTCGTTTTTTGAATGTTGAGTTTTAAGCCAGCCTTTTCACGCTCCTCTTTCACTTTCATCAAGAGGCTCTTTAGTTCCTCTTCACTTTCTGCTATAAGGGTGGTGTCATACGTCTATTTGAGATTATTGACATTTCTCTCGGTAATCTTGATTCCAGCTTGTGCTTCATCCAGCCTGGCATCTTGCATGATGTACTCTGCATGTAAGTTACATAAACAGGGTGACAATATACAGCCTTGACGTACTCCTTTTCCAATTTGGAACCAGTTCGTTTACAGCAGCATAAAAATCCATGCCTTGGGATTCGATGAACTCTTGGAAAGCATTTTCTGCCTCCTGCTGTTTGTGGAAGCATTTTCCCCTGCAAAAAGTTGGTCGAGATGCTTGAAGTGGTAGTCGGTTGGCAAGAGGTCAGGTGAATATGCCAGATGAGGCAAAACTTTGTAGCCCAATTTGTTCAATTTTTGAAGCATTGGTTGTGGGACATGCAGTTGTGTGTTGTCCTGGGGAAGAATTGGCCCCTTTCTGTTGACCAATGCCAGCTGCAGGCATTGCACCCTTGGTGCATCTCATTGATTTGCTGAGCTTGCTTCTCAGATGTAATGTTTTTGCCAGGATTCAGAAAGTTGTAGTGGATCAGATTGGCAGCAGACCACTAATCAGTGACCATAACCTGTCTTTGGTGCAAATTTGGCTTTGGGAAATGCTTTGGAGCTTCTTCTCGGCCCAACCATTGAGTTGGTTGTTGCCAATTGTCCTATAAAATCCACTTTTCATCATGTCACTATACAGTGGAGAAATGATTTGTTGTTGTTGCATAGAATAAGAGAAGACAACACTTCAAAATGATTTTTTTGATTTGTGGTCAGCTCATGAGGCACCCAGTTATTGAGCTTTTTCACCATTCCAATTTGCTTCAAATGCCAAATGACTAGAGAATGGTCAACAATGAGTACTTCAGCAACTTCTCATGTAGTTGGATGAGCTTTGATAATTGCTTTCAATTGGTTATTGTCAACTTCCAATGGCCTCCCACTATTTTCCTCATCTTCAAGGCTCTTGTCTCCTAGGCAAAACTTCTTGAACCACCACTGCACTGTACATTCATTAGCAGTTTCTGGGCCAGATGCATTGTTGATGTTGCGAGTTTTAACTGCTGCTTTACAACCCATTTTGAACTCAAATCAGAAAATCACTTGAATATGCTTTTTGTCTAACATCATTTTCCTAGTCTAAAACAATAATACATAGCAAGTAATGTCATTAGCAAAAAAAAAAAACAAAAAACCAACACACACACACAAAAACATTAAGCAAGAAAAGCATATTAAAATGATGTAACATAAGCACATTTATTTAAGAATGTATTTCAATATCAAACGACAAAGTTCAACAATGCAAAACGGCAATTACTTTTGCACCAACCTAATGATAAGCCAGTAAATGTGTTTCTCTGAATTCTAGAAGCCATTCTCAGTTCAGTTCAGTTCAGTTCAGTTGCTCAGTCATGTCTGACTCTTTGCGACCCCATGAATCACATCATGCCAGACCTCCCTGTCCATCACTAACTCCCGGAGTTTACTCAAATTCATGTGCATCGAGTCGGTGATGCCATCCAGCCATCTCATCCTCTGTCGTTCCCTTCTCCTCCTGCCCCCAATCCCTCCCAGCATCAGGGTCTTTTCCAATGAGTCAACTCTTCGCATGAGGTGGCCAAAGTATTGTAGTTTTAGCTTCAGCATCAGTCCTTCTAGCAAATTATTAAAAGTAAGGAGGGGGTGATGGGGACCTTGATTTACAGAAGTACAAGTGATGACACCCTGGGATTTGAAATTGGTCTCTGAAGTGGGGGCAGTCTTGTGGGACTGAGTGCTTACTTAAGCTGTGGGATCTGATGCTAAATCCAGGTAGTGTCAGAACTGAATCGAATGACACCCAACTGGTGTCAGAAAATTGATTAGTGTGGGGAAAAAAAACCCTGTATGATCACAGAAATGTTTTGTGTCACTAGTAAAGATGAAATACAAGTGTGCTTACACTGTGATCGGAGAGGTAGCCATGGGGGGTTAGGGGTAAGAAGTTTCTAAGGGCACACAAACATAAATCCCTCATGTTCTTCCACTTAAGGATGTTTCCTGAAGAAAAAAAAAAAGTTGAGCTGGACCATCAGAAAAGTGGATGAGGTAAATAGTAAATATTTAATAATTATATACCAAGCAGTATCTGCTTGCTACTATGTTAATGCCAGAAATACAACAGTGAGCAAAACAGATGCTATTCCTGCCCTTGTGGAGATTACAGTCTAGTGGGAGAAACAGACATAAATAACCATCTTTACACGTATGTAATTACAATCTGCAATAGGTGTTATGAAGGAAAGGCACAGGGTTTGTGTTGTGTGGGAGGGGCTGATATAATCTATAATGAAGAGTGGCTACTCCTGAGGAAGAGATCCATAAGCCTGGATTTGAAGAATAAGTAGGAGTTAAACAGGGGATGATGAGGGCATGGGCTAAGAGCATACCAAGAAGAGGGAGAGTCCAGTGCAAAGGTCCTGAGGCAGGCAAAGGAACAAATAAGTTTGAGGACCTGAAAAGCAACTCGGAGGGTTGGGATGCTCAGGGGTGGAGTGTAATGGAGGGGAAGGCATAAGAAGGAATGGGAAGGATTGATAGGTGAAGGGCAGATATTACAAGTCTTAGATGTCAAACTAAGAATATGGACCTTTATGGAAAATAACTGAAAGATTTTATTTTTTTTTCTTCTTCTTTTTTTTTTTTAATTTTTTTTTTTTGATTAGTTGGAGGCCAATCACTTCACAACATTTCAGTGGGTTTTGTCATACATTGATATGAATCAGCCATGGATTTACACGTATTCCCCATCCCGATCCCCCCTCCCACCTCCCTCTCCACCCGATTCCTCTGGGTCTTCCCAGTGCACCAGGCCGGAGCACTTGTCTCATGCATCCCACCTGGGCTGGTGATCTGTTTCACCATAGATAGTATACATGCTGTTCTTTTGAAATATCCCACCCTCACATTCTCCCACAGAGTTCAAAAGTCTGTTCTGTATTTCTGTGTCTCTTTTTCTGTTTTGCATATAGGGTTATCGTTATCACCTTTCTAAATTCCATATATATGTGTTAGTATGCTGTAATGTTCTTTATCTTTCTGGCTTACTTCACTCTGTATAAGGGGCTCCAGCTTCATCCATCTCATTAGGACTGGTTCAAATGAATTCTTTTTAATGGCTGAGTAATATTCCATGGTGTATATATATGTACCACAGCTTCCTTATCCATTCATCTGCTGATGGGCATCTAGGTTGCTTCCATGTCCTGGCTATTATAAACAGTGCTGCGATGAACATTGGGGTGCACGTGTCTCTTTCAGATCTGGTTTTCTCAGTGTGTATGCCCAGAAGTGGGATTGCTGGGTCATATGGCAGTTCTAGGAAAATAACTGAAAGATTTTAAACAGAAAGTTCCGTAGTAATTTTGGCCCATTTGAATGGATCTCTGGTTACAACATGAACAACAAAAAACCAATTAGCAGCCCCTGTACTAGTCCAGGGTAAGGTATGGAGGAGTGGCAGGACTCAGTTACAGCAGAAATGTACAAAGACATGAATAAATAACCTGAGTTTTGGGGGAATGAGACAGCCATCTCCCATATACTGATGGCTTTATTGCTGAACTCCCTCATTCATTTAATAAATGCTGGATGCCCAGGTTAATCCCAGCTCAGGCCCTAAACCTGTCTGAGCTCAGGGATCCTCACGCCTAAGACAATAAACCTTGACATCGGGGGTCAAGGCCTAAGAGAGGCAGGGATCAGCTACTATGGGGGACAGCTGCACAGTCCATACTTCCGAAAAGATCCTCTCTGCCTGTCCCCTACCAACAGAACACTTTCCTAGCTTGGCGAAGCCCTCTGAGTCGGGAATTCCACTCCCCACTCCCTCTGTTGGCTGGAACTCCTGTCCCCTGCCTGAACCAGGGCGTATTTCTCAAACTTGCCCTCCAAAAAAGCTGAAGGGGTTGTTTCCAGCCCCACTTTTGGGAGTTTACTTTGAGGAGTTTCTAACACAGTGTTGTAACCTATCTGACCGAGAGGCAGTTGGGAACGGCTGCAGCCCCTCCTGCGTCTCCCAAGTTCCTCGGTGCCTCCCCGACCACTGGAGCACGGACACAGGGAATAAGTAAACGGAAGCAAATGCCCACCAGGCTCCACAGTGGGTTGGGCAGGAGGGCGGAGCGGACTTCTGTGATGTCACACGACCACGCCCCTCTGGGAGGACGTTGCGCCTGCGCCAGAACGGCTGCCTCGCTCCCGGAAGTGGAGGGTCTGCACGGAGAGCGCCGCTGGGTCTGGGTGCCCGGAGGCAGAAGCGCTCTCGGAGCTCGCTCGTCGGCCCCCGACCGCCATGTCGTCCTTCGACACCAACCCCTTCGCGGACCCAGTGGACGTCAACCCCTTCCAGGTAGAGCCTTCATCTTACAGCTCTGTCCAGTGCCCAAAGGCCGCCGCCCGGGCCTCTTTCGCCAGAGCCGGGAGACGTGGCGTAGGAGGGACGGGCTGTCTGCCCAATGGGAGAGCGGGCTTCGAGGGGTGTCCTATCGTAGCGCCTGGGGGGCGGGACCAGCAGCAGGTGGCACAGCGGAGGGGGCGGGGCGCTGTACGCTGGGGAAAGGTGGTACTGCCTAGCTGCCAGGAACGTAGCCCTTCTAACTGGATACCGCTAGGGAAGGGGACTGGCGCAGACAGGATCAGGGAAGCCCCCAGCTTCAGGGACAGAAGCGACTTCACCTGAGGGGAGAGTGTGACTACCACATCCCGCGGTCTTGGGGAGATGCTAGCCTTGGGTCACTTTAGGAGAGAGGGTGACAGCAACATAATGAGGAGGTGGAAGACTCTAGAGGGATGGAGAAATGTGAGAAAATCCCAAGACCATCCCCCGCAACACACACACACAGCCAACTAGTCTATAAGGTATAGGAGAGCCCCTGAGATTTGTCAGAAAGGGAAGGCTGGTAACCCAAGTTGAAATATGGCCTTGATAACAATGTCACACGTTGGCCATGGATCTAGTTTGGACTGGGCTCTGGCTAGATGAGAGAGCCCAGGGTAGAGAGGGAGGAGAAGTGAGGAGCCTCTGAGGGACTTGAAGTGCACGGAATGTTGGTCTGATGGACCTGTGTGTGGTGGCAGGGTAGATGAGATGCACCGATCTATGAGCTGGCCTGACCTTTTAACAATTGCCCAAGGAAGAAGAGACTTCCTATTAAAAGCCAAGACCTTCCCACCTTTGAGCTAAGAGCATAGGGGTATTCTTTTCCGTGATGGAGGGTTGGGACTCCTTTAACTCCAAAGCTCCGGTGCCTCATGTTTTGTGTCTGCTCAAAACCAGTTCTAGGGAAGCTTGCTTGTGCTGACTAGTGATTTATGAGCCCTGAGCTTTCTGCTTTGTCAGGATGTCACCAGGCATGTGAGCTCTTCCTGCTTGTTCTTTATTTTGGTCATTGGCAACTTAAAAGTTTCCTGCAGGTGTAGGGGAAGTCCTTGGAGGGGGTCCTTCCTGCAAGACACAGCATGAGCTTTTCCACCCTGAATCCTTTCTTTCAAGGGTCAGCGTAAACACAAAGGAGACTAGAATGAATGTCGGAGAGTGAATATTTTGCTGGAGAATCCCATGGACAGAGGAGCCTGGTGGGCTGCAGTCCATGGGGTTGCAAAGAGTCGGACACGACTGAGGGACTTCATTTTCACTTTCACTTCTTGACTTTAAGGTGACTTAGCCAGTGGGAGCCCTCGGGGCAAATTTTGATATCTTGGTAACATCAGGGAATTCCTAACATTCCTCTAGTAGCTTCATGCTTCTTGACAGAACTGTTTGGTGGACCTTATCTTTTATGTAATGCAGTAATCTCTATTTGAGTAAAGAAAGAACATTTGCATTTTTTTTTCTATGCCATTGTCTTCAGATAACTATTTTGCTTTAGTTATAAAACTGCTGTATGATACCGAAGTTTGAGTTTTAGTGAGGCTCTAGAAGCCTTTTGGTATGTGTGCTGTGTAATCATGTGCCTTTTTCTTTCTTTTTTGTACTGTCAGAATCAGAAATCAAATGTCTGCTGCTGTCTGAAAGAGGCAGTCAGATGTCCAGAGATGCAGAGAGCTTGTCCTCAGTGCTAGCAGTGGGCTAGATAATTGGCCTAAATTTTGCCCTGTATTAATAGCAGCTTGAAAGTCTTAAACCACATCTCCAACCCCAGAAATGATTGTGCAAACTATGGTAGAAGTAACTTCTGCATTGAAGCAAGATAGTCTGTCCATCGGGCAGCCCCAGGATATGGCAGGACAGGAAGCAGCTGTGGTCCTGTAAAGAGTAACATCTGGTGGGGAAGCCTGTGGGGGAAGGCGAGAGCCGGTTGGCTGCGATTCTGCTCCTCCTGACTCTGGGCTGGGTTTTTCCTCTTGGTGCACAGCTGTGGAGGGAGAAGGAGCTTTGGGTGTGAGGCCCCCAAACTTCTTTTCCTGGAGAGCTGCCCTCCCTCTCCTTGTGGTGGTGGTTTCTGTTTCTCTGACTGCCAGGGCTGGGACACTGGAAAGGCAAAGCCCTTGGGGCCTGGGTGTGAGCCCAGCTTCATTTACTTAGGGTATTGGCACAGAGCTTTATAGACTCAGAAACTGTCACACCTAACCGGCCTTCAGAAGTCTTTTCTCCCCCCCTTCTCTCCATGGTGGTTTACAAAAATGTACTTTGTGTTCGGAGTTCCATGGTGGATTTTTAGAGCTGGGAACATCCTCAGAAATCTCTTCTAACCCTTTTGGTTTAGAGATGAGAAACCAAGAATGCAGTGAGGATGGGACATGCCAGAGTCACTAGCTAATTAAAGCAGGAAGGGACTCAGATCTCAGCTTTCTTCTCTGGATAGTGCTGTCCTAAAGATTTTAAACTGCCTTGGCAGTTACTTAGGCCAGCTAAGGAAAGAGTGTAACATCATCACCACTGTTACCATTCTTAAAATGAGAGTACTGGTAAGAGTGAAAGTAACAAATTAGGTGAGCTTTTTTTGTTGTTTTTCAGTGTGTGGGGGTGGAATAATATGGATTGTATTGTGCTTTTTTTTTTTTTAAGATTTATTTATTTTTGGTTGCGCTGGGTCTTTATTGCTGTGCGTCGGCTACTCTTTGTGGCAGTGTGTGGGCTTTTCATTGTGGTGGCTTCTCTTGTTGAGGAGCACGGATTCTAGAGCGCAGACTCAATAGTTGCTCGACACATGGGCCTGGTTGCCTCATGGCATGTGGTATCTTCCAGATCCAGGGATTGAATCCTTGTCCTCTACACTGGCAGGTGGGCTCTTCCCCACTGAACCACCAGGAAATCTCCTGTATTGCGCTAGATGCTATTTTAATACAGCATGTTTTCTGAGTAATGCCATTCCTGAAAGGTGCTCAGGCTTCTGTGGTCAAATAAAGCCAGGAATCATTTTCTTGAAGGTTGACCAGGCTTGTTCTTTTGTTAAAGGCTCCAAGAAATCCTGCAGTAAAGATATTTACTCAACTTTGTTTGATCCAGCCTTTCTCAGAGTTTTGCAACCATGGAATCCTTCTTCTGACTCTTGTAATATCCCCTGAAGCTCCTGGTGTGTTTTTAGGTTGACTTCCTTATGTGTGTTTTTTATCTGCACTCTATTCCATCCCCACCTGAACTGTGGCCGTGGGCTTTTATGACCTCCTCCTTGTGTACGGTTATAGTGGTATTATTAGAAAACTTCCTGCAGTGTCAGACTGTGAGTGGAAAGTTGTCACAAGAGTGCAGCAGAGGTTTTTTACCAAACTCCTAGGAGGAAGCAGGAAAGTGCAAGCCGAGAGTGGCTGGTTTCCCAACCTCCCCTGGCACTCCCTAATCCCTCTGTGCATTATGGTGCATCTGCTGTGTACCATCTGGGTTTGCAGGTCCTGCTTGCTACTGATTCCAGCATGTCTGTTCCCAAAAGTTTCTCAGAAAGTCTTGTCGGGTGATGAAGAGGTTGAGGGCTCCAGATAGGCATTGTTCTCCCCATTTTCTATTTCAGCAGTCCACTGAAAAACAGTGGACCCCAGCAAATGTCTGGGCTGCTTTGCTGCTTGGTGTTTCTGTTAGGTTACCCCAGGCAGTCGACACTGATCTGGGAGTGGACTAGCTCATGGTTCCGAACAGAGAAAACCTTTCAGCGTTCACGAGTTGCCAAATCACACCATATCAGTTTCACACGTTGCCTCCTTGCACTTAAAAGATAATCTTGGTGGTGTGGCTGCTTCCCAAGGATTTAAGACATTTCTCTCCTGTGGGAGGAGAAAGTGGTGGCAGAAACGTGATTTGGGCGTGAACAGTCACATGAAGTTCCCTGCAGAGACACTGAGGGCTTTGTCACTTCCCCGAGAGGGTGGACTTCAGTTTGACTGCAGCTTTGGGAATTCTCAGAACCCCCAGTTGGACCTGGTAGACCTTTCCTGGGGAACAGGAGCACTGTCTCAAGAAATTTGAAAATGGCAAGGTTCATACCGTTTAACTGACTCCAGGCAGCTGCCCAGGTGGGAGTGGGGAGGGATTTTTGCCTTAACGATTGGCACCTGGAAGTAGTCTGGGTGTTAGAAAGTCCTTGGCCGGTGATACAGCTGAACTTTGACCCTATGTGTCTAGTAAGTTTTCTTTGGAGCCACTTGGGAGTAGGACAGTCCTGGGTTTAGAGAAACGGTAATATTTAACCAGGACAAACAAGGGGTACTTGCTGCTGGTCCAGAGAAGAGTGCCGTGCACATTAATTCGCAAGGTGTGACTCGTCCAGGAGTGCCCCTGTGAGTTGCTGACACGTTCATGCGCATCACTGAGCCACTGCTCCGAGGGCCTGTGCAGGAGACCAGGGTAAATGGGCACATGGCCTGCTCGAGCTTCTAATCTGACAGGAGAGCTAAGAAATGCTCACTGATCCTGACAGCATGCCCTGGCGTGATAAGGGCAGTCAAAACTTGCCAAAAGAACCTGTGAGGGATCTGAGGGAGAATGGGGCAGAGTCCTACAATAGGAGGTCCTGAGAGCAGAAAGCCTATGGCTCGAGAACGTATCCCAGGTGAAGGAGCACCAACTTAAGTCACTTCCGCACACTCTCAGCTCCACGCCCCTAGGCGCCACCTCACTCTTGTGAACTCTCTGGGATCTGTGGGCCCGTTTTGGGTCTGCTGCTTGTGGTGCACCAGCTTGTCTGACCAGTCTCTCCGGAAGTTCTCTCTGTCCTTGGCCTCCTTACATTGATAACTCTCACCTCCTTCTGCCTGTTCCCTCTTCCTGTCTCCTGCATTTCGGGGTTTCCTAGAGTTCTGTCCTTGACTTTGTTCTCAGTGTATACCTCTCCAAGTAAGTCCTCCCACTTTCATGGCCTCAGAGTAGCATCCACATTCCAGTGGTCTCAGATCTAGAGCTCTAGCCCTCACCTTCTACTGAGCTCCACACCAGTATTTCCAGCTCTTACCTGGACATTTCCACCCATTTCACCCAGATGCATTTTATCAGTCTCTCTGATGCGAATCAGTACCTTCCCAGATCTTCTCCCTGCTCCCACACACCCGCTCCTGGAAATCCTGTTTCTCTTCTCCCATGACCACCTGTCTTGCTCAGTGGTGGCACTGTTTGCTGGTCCCCCAAGCTGGCAGCCTCAGTCACTCCACTCCTTCCCTTCCCTTCCCCTCCCCTGTGTTCCTGTCCTGCAGTAACTCTATACCCGGACCATCCCGTGGAGTGGTCAAGCCTGTAGCATCTACTTGAGGAGGGTCTCCGGAGCCCGTTCCCTCTTCTGCATCCCCCGTGTCATCCCTTAGCTCAGGCCTCACTATCTCCCATGTGGACTCTGTGTGCCAGGCAGCCTTCCTGCCATCCTCCTTCCCTGAGCACTGCGTTCTCCTCACTGCTGGCAGAGACGATCACTGCTCACAATCTCTGAGGGCTTCCCAGGTGGCGTGGTGGTAAAAATCCACCTGCCAGTTTGCACAAGAGATACAGGTTCAATCCCAGGGTCGGGTAGATCCCCCGGAGAAGGAAATAGCAACCCACAGGGACAGAGAAGCCTGGTGGGCTACAGTCCATGGGGTGACAAACAGTTGGATACAACTAAACGCACAGGCTTTGCACAATCTCTTGTTGCCCCCATTGCCACAGCCTGCAGTCCGGCCTAGCCATCTTCAGGCTGGGTCCCTGGTGCTCCTCTCTTTGTATATACACTTTGCTCTACAGTCTCCTGATCCTTCTCACTGAACGTATGCAAGGTCTTTTTAAAGATCCCATGTCTTTGCAGATGCTGTTCTCCTCTCCCTCTTGAGTGCTTGCTTAATTTCTTTCCTCTCTCGAGATCCAGCTCAGATGCCGCCTCAGAGAAGCCTTCCCTGAGTCTCCGACAGCCTCTTCACTCCCTCCTCTGCGAGCCCATTGCCCTTGCCCTTGTTCAGCACTGGTCACATGCTGTCACTTCTTGCCCTGGCTTCTGTTGTGTTCTCTGTGCTATTTGCTTCTTGAGGGCAGGAACCAAGGCCTTTTCTCGGCATCCTCACCCTGTGCTGGTGTGGAATGGTTTGTGTGGGGAGTAGACAGACCGAGGTGGAAGGACAGGGCAGGGCAGGGGGCTCCACTTGATGGAGGACAGGCTGCTCCTGGAGGAAGGCTGGTGCCAGGTCATGGAGCGCCTCAACGCCAGGCCAGGGACTTGGACTCTCTTTTCTGGGAGCCTCTGTACATCACTGCTGTGGCAGGGAGGGAGGCCCCAAGGTGCACCTTGCTCATTTGATGGGTTCTCAGGCTCTCTTCTTAGAAAAGAAGTGTGTGTGTATTTGTTTAACATAAACATGACATAATCACATTATACAACATTTGGAAAACAAAATAAACCATCCCTGTGTCTACCAGTGTTTTGCAGCCATTGTTGTTTTGATGTGTTTTCTGTTGTGAGTACTTCTGACAGAATCGTCATTTGGTACTCTTATAACCGAGCTGTTTCTGTATTGCTGCCCTGTGTTCATAACTGATTTTTAGTGACTGTTTAGGCCATTGAGGGAATGTGCACCGAAATGTATTGGAGCTCGCTGTCGCTGGGTATTTAAGTTGTTCCCTGCTCCCCACCCCCCACCCCGCCCCTTTGTAAATACCAGTGCAGTGAATACTTTTGCAGATACAGATTTTCACATGTTTTTGTCATGTTTCCTTTGGATGGCTTCTCAGGCTGTAGCGCAGAGAAACCAAGGTTAACCGTGGCGCCTGGTTCGCCTGGGACCCAGCCAGCCGACCTGGAGATGAGCGCTCTGTCTTGTTCTGTGACACACAGCCTTGTCACTAAAGCAAACAGGACTTCGCAGGCGATCCAAAGTAGTGGTGACTCTCTGCCTCTCAGAGAGAGTGGCCAAGTTTTGTTTTTGTTTTTTTAGTCTATGAGGTATTTGTTTAACGTGTTTATTCGAAGCCTGAAATAAACCTCACATTGGGAGCCTGGGTGGAGTGGAGGGCGGTAGAGCAAGGAAAAGTCGCAGTAAACTTGCGCACAGCCGAGACCTGGGGGAAAGGCGTTGCCAAACCAGTGAAAACAAGTATGTTTTTCAAGGCCCTTCCCCCTCCAGCAGAACTCCAGCCCAGATGTACTGGACAGTGCCTCCCAGCCCAGCTCCACCGAGTGCCCCCTGCCCCGGAGCTGTATGGCCTGCGCTTACCTGACTGGGCCTGTGCGCCCCTTCCTCCCCTCCCCTCGGAACCCAGCCTTCCTCCCGAGCTGCCCAGCCTCCCCTCCCCTCCCCTCCCTTCCCCTCCCCTCCCCTCCCCTCCCGTGGTCACTGGCGCTGTGTGCTCAGCTCCCAGACTGTGGTCTCCTGCAGGGTAGGAGCTTCGCCCTGTTCCTCTTGGTGTCTCCCTCACCCTCGCAGCATGAAAGGAACTGAGATCGGGAGCGTTCTCCTTCTTAGAGATTCAATCAAGGGCATGAGCCGGTTGAGTCCTTTGGGCACTGAGGGGGTGTCAGCTTACTTCTGGGTAGGTGAGACTTAGCTCTCACCATGGTTTTAAATGCTTGACCCACTTACCAGCCGGCTAATGCTTGGTGAGAGGGAAGGAAGATTGCTGCCGTTGACTTATTTGTGACTCGAGGGGAAAGCTGAGGGTCCTCATTCAGGCCAGTCAGTGTGGTCCTTACTCACAAGATTCCCTGCCAGTGTCCTTCCAGGGGTGTTCGCCCAGAAGGACTGCTCTGAAGTTCAGGAACAAATAGCCGAGCAGACCCAGTCGTTCTGGTTGACCCCTCAACCCCATGGTGACCGAGCACCTTCTGTTGGTCAGCCCCTGATCCAGGCTTTGGGGAGACTGCCCACACAGGTTTACCACTTGTGTTTTTGGAGAAAGACAGACTTGGATTCAAAATTGGGCTCAACCACTACAGTCCCTGAGGTCTTGGATGAATTACTTCTGCTCTCTGAGCTGGGCCTTTCTTCATCCTCATACTCCTCCTTCACAGGGTGGTGGTAAGGTTGAATGAGGAGGTGGGTTGTAGCTTTTCTCAGCCAGGGCTCCTCAGCTGGGCCACAGAACACAGAAGCTGACTGGAACTACTGTTTTCTCCATTTTCCTGAGGATGGAACATCACCAGGACTGTTCTAATACACAGGGAAGAAGGCAGGTCATTGCAGACAGTGGATGGCTTGGGGCAGTGGGGCTTGACTGTCTCGAGGAACCAGGTTGAGAAAGGCTGGTAGAACCTTCTTTTCTGGTGGTATGACACAGTGGCCAGTTCTGGGATGACTAGCAGTAGCTTCACTGGGTGACGAGCCTGCACATGGTAGACATTGTGTACGTGTCAGCTCCCTTGTCCGTCCCTCCTCCTCCCTTGCTCTCTCACTGGGCCTCAGCTTCTCTTGAAACCACACACATCTGTCAGAGAGTGCCTAGGTCTCCTCAGGTGGAAGGCACCCGTGTCTCCCAGAGTGTTCCAGGCTCCTTTCCCCAAGCAGAGTCCTTCTAGGCCCTGGGGCTGCCGCTCTGCTGCAGGTGGCCCTCCCTTCTCTGTGCCTTGGCACTTGGGCAGCAGCTTGTAGAGAAAGCAGAGAAGGGCCATCAGCCTGCAGTCCTTATTCCAGACATTTCCTGAGCTTCTGCTTGCATCAGGCCCTCCACCAAGCACTAGAAGCCAGAAGTATGAACTAGATACAGAGGTACCTGACTGTAGCTGCCTGCTAGAGGAGACAGGATTTGTTTGTGGTGAGCCTGATTAGGGGCCCAGGGCCAACTCCTTAAGATTGTTGAGAAAAGAAGAGGGTTAGTTTGGACAGGGTGATCAGTCCCCCCACCCTCCAGAATCCTCTTCTGGCTAACCTTGGTAAGAAAGTGACATCTCTTCACAGGTATGGAGGCTGCCTATTAAAGGTGTACACCTCAGCCAAGTGGGTATGCTGGCTCCTGACACTGCTTACCAGGGCCGCCCCTCTGCCCTTGTCCTGTAGTGACAGACTCCAGTAACCCGTCCCTTGGACGGTGGATCTGATTTCAGTGACTTCAGTTCACTTACTGGGCTGTGACTTGATGTCTGCGGAGTCTAAAAGGGGAACAGATTCTGAGCCCTAGATCTTTCTTGCAGGAAGCCAGCCCAGTAATTCTGGGAGAAATCTGCTAGTCGTTCAGCCAACAAAAAACCTCAAGGCCAGTTCCTCCAACTGGCCTCTTGAGCCTCACCTTGTCACTTTGTCCAAATTGCAGGAGCCACCTGGCAAGGATGGTGTCTAGCAGAAAGGACACAGCCACATTGCCTCTTTGCGGAGGAGACTGGGTGGGGTGCAGGGGAGACAGGAAGTGGGTTGAGGCTGTGTGTCCAGCTCTGGGCCAGGCCCTGGGGCCCTGCGGACACAGGCTTGCCCTCTAGGGGCTGATGGCCTTAGTGCGAAGATGGCAGAATGTGTGAAAGAGGCACGTTCAGGTTCTTCCCTGGTGGTCCAGTGGCTGAGACTGAACTCCCAGTGCAGAGAGCCTGGATTCGATCCCTGGTCAGGGAACTAGATCCCACATGCTGCAACTAAAGATCCTGTGTGCCACAACTGATATCCGGTGCAGCCAAGTAAATAAACATTTAAAAAAAACAGAGAGAGAGAAAGAGGCATGTTTAGCGCTGACCCTTGGTTCTATAAATGTTCAGATAAGGGAGCCAGTCCTGCAGGGTGGCGAGTATCCATTTCTATGTCTGAAAATTGAGGGCTGGTTCTCTGCGAGTCTGTATACCATGAATACTGTGTTTGAGAATCAATCTGTGGAGGCTTGCTGCTGGAGGGGAAGCTGAGCAAGAAGGCCAGGAGCATCTGGATGAGCTGTGAGGGACTAGGGGTGAGGTGTGCCGACAGGGAACCCTCGCTGAGGCCTTGTAACGGGGCCTTGGCAGAGACTGGGGGCAGCTGTTTCTCCCAGAGGCATCGCTGTCAGGCTGGGCCTGAGCCCCGTACCTGTTGTGTGTGGGGAGGGGAAGGGAGTACGAGTGTGCAGGAGCTGCGTTAGGTGCCCAGCCCGGCCCCAGGCCAGCACGATAGAGAGGGTGGCCGGGAGCCCTGTGTGAGGCCCTCGGCCTGAAGGGTTGGCCTCTGGGAAAGGGAAGGTTGAAAACTCGTGGAAAGGCTGTGGTCTGAGGACATTTTTGCATTTTTTGAAAAGAATTTGAGAAAAAAATTTCCGAAAACATTTTCTTGGCGTTTCAGCTGAGTCCTTCATGTCTGTCTTCCTCGCAAGTGTGCATGATTTAATAAAATCAGCACTGGCAGCCAGCAGCACGTTTTTGTTCCAGAACCTTAAATTGTCCTTTAGAAAATGAGGAATAAATGCTTTCTGTGAAATAAAAATAACAAAACAGTATGGAAAGGTTACAAAGTGCAAAGTATCCATTCATACCATCTTATTTACCCACCCTCCCCCACCCGCTTCAACCCTCCCTGAAGGTAAATACCAGTTTATTTTGCTTTATTTTTTAAAAACATTTTTAACTTTGTTTCAAAGTTAAACTCAAGACACATTGACTTCATAGGAAATCCACTGAGAAATGTTTTTCTAGGCTGAATACCTGTTTCCCCTTAGTCTTCCCTAACAGAGCATGTACACATTAATTACTGTCATTTTATAATCACTGCTGGCCCACCCCACATAAACTGTGTGTATGGTCTTCTGAATGTTCTTAGTTACACCCTAAATTTCACTAACTGCAGAAGATTTTCTGGGATAACCTGTCACTTGAATTCTTTCGCTACTTTTGAGGGTGAAATCCAAAGAACTCTTAAGTGAGTGTCCTCTAGGAGGTGGGGGTTATTTTGTAAGTGTTAGCAACTGGTACCTGGGCTGTGCTGATCCCATCTGGCATCTCCAGGAGACCACCTGTAAAACCATAGAATCATTTGATTCAACAGCCAACCAAGTGACTCAAAACTGAAAGTTAAATTTAAAGAAAAAAGTAATTTAGAGGGGAAAAGGCAATCAAGGCAGTCCTAGAGGAACTCATTCTAAGCAGTCAGTGTGTGTGTGTGTGTGTGTCTCCAATGGATCCGCACGCCAGATCTGTTCAGTGCAGGCTGGTGGGTCCCAGATGACTCCCCTTTCCAGGAGACAGTGATCTGAGGGAGCCGAATCTGGCAAGTGGCCAGTACTAGTAAAGAGCAGCCGTAAAGTGCTGCATGGTTGGTGGGCATGCCCTCTTTCTGAGTCCCTGGGTCCTCTGGGTGGTGCTGGCATCTCTGGGTAAAGAGACTTGGCAAAGACAGAGAAGTTCTGCTCCTCAAAGAGACAGGCCTAATGTGAACTCAGGGGGGTGGGGTACGGAAGAGGAACCCATCCATTTTCCCCTTAGGATCCATGATCTGGGCCCCTCCTGGAAGAGGAGGGCCAGGTAGTGTTGGGATGGTCTGGATCCAGGATTCAGGGTTAGGCCTCAGGTTAGGCCCTGGTTAGGCCCAGGGACATTTATATTCAACCCCGCTCTGGGGTCAGACCTACAGGTTCCAGAATCCCCTGATGGTTTAGTGGTTAGGACTCAGTGCTCTCACTGCCAAGGGCCAGAGTTCAATCCCTGGTCAAGGATCTAAGATTCCACCAGCTATGTGGTACAGTTTTTAAGAAAAAAAAAAAAAAAAAACAAAACCCTGCTGCTTCACTTGGGTCTCACAGAGCCATCAGGTCCATTCAGAAGCAGACTGTTACCTAGCAGGTAGACTTTCCCACTTCCTAACACATCCTTTCACTTTGTTTTACTTCAGGCTATATACTGCTTGGACCAGTTTTCAGGCTAAATGATTTTAAATCTCCTTTTTTTTTTTGCGGGGGGGCCATGCTGCATGGCTTAGGGAATCTTAGTTCCTCAACCAGGGATTGAGCATGCCCCCAGCAATGAAAGTGCCAAGTCCCAGCCATTGGTCCACCAGAGAATTCCCTAACCATTTTGAATTTCTCAAGGGCTCCAAGGGGAACACCTGTGGTGTCTTTTCCTGGGCCTCAGTATGTAAACCTTGCTCTGAGTCTCTTCTGGGAAGTCATCTGGGCTGAAGCCCTCCTTTTCCAGGGAGAGAGAAATGACTGAAGCTGTGGTATGGCAGGGGCTGGGCACAGGAGCCTCGAGGAGAGGCTCTCCAGGACTCTAGGAAGGGCCATCAACAGCCTTACTTCAGCCAGGTATCCCCGGGAGGGGCCAGGAGACGGTGATCTCCCTCCCCATCACCAAGACTCTCCTTTTTCCCCAGCGTCTGATGACTCTTTTTTCACCTTCTCAGGATCCCTCTGTGACCCAGCTGACCAATGCCCCACAAGGAGGCCTGGCTGAATTCAACCCTTTCTCAGAGGTTGGTGGGCATGCCCTCTTTCTGAGTCCCTGGGTCCTCTGGGTGGTGCTGGCGTCTCTGGGTAAGGAGACTTGGCAAAGACAGAGAAGTTCTGTTCCTCAAAGAGACAGGCCTAATGTGAACTCAGGGGGGTGGAGTACGGAAGAGGAACCCATCCATTCTCCCCTTAGGATCCATGATCTGGGCCCCTCCTGGAAGAGGAGGGCCAGGTAGTGTTGGGATGGTCTGGATCCAGGATTCAGGGTTAGGCCTCACATTGCCCAGAACCTAAGGCTTGTTGGCCACGAAGCTGCAGAGGCAGGCCCAGGGCAGGCCCAGAGGGAGCGCCCCTCACAGGCAAGGGCGCATCACTCACTCGACGGTGGGTCTGTTCCCACGTGACCGACTGGGGGAGGCCCACTCACCTCCCTGCTTCTCTCTGCCTGACGCAGACAAATGCGGCGACGACGGTTCCTGTCACACAGATGCCCGGGCCCTCGCAGCCGGCAGTTCTCCAACCCTCAGTGGAGCCCACCCAGCCAACCCCCCAGGTACCGTTGACAAGATCCCTTTGGCCTCTCCTTTCCAGAAAGGGACACACCCAGACTGGTAGCTGAGCCCCGAGATTGAGGAGGGGGCAGAGGGCTTTCATCCTGGGCTCCCCTTCTAGGGCCCTCTGGTCATCTCCTGGGAGCTGGTCACTTGGGGGTGGAGGGTCTGCTCTACCAACCTGCATCCTCTCCCCCGACCCCATGACCACCACCCAAAATAAGCTCTACTTACCAGGCCAGGCTCCTTGGTGGCAGGAAGAGCATTTACCCCTATTGTGTCCTTCCAGATCCTCCTCGGGCCTTTGGTTTGTTCTCTCTTCCCTAGGACCCAGCATCTCTCTTGCCCTCGCTCTCCCTTTATTTTTTAACCCTCATTTATTCCTGCCTGCCTTCCTGTTTTCCTCTGTCCCTCCACCAGTACTCTGAGCCTCGCGTGCTTATATGCCCGACACTCCCCTCCATGCCTCCCAGCCCCACCCTGCGCTCCTCGTGGCCCCCCGGTGAGCGTGGCCCACAGTGGAGTTGTGTGTTGCAGCTCCTGCTTAGACAGGCCAGCAGGTTCCTGCCTACCAGATTCCTGGCAGTGAGCGAGCTCTCAGAGAGGCAGATGCTGCTAGGAGGAGATAGTATTCTCAGAGACAGCTACCTGCGAAACCTGCCGAAGGTAGGCGAAGAGTAGATGAGCATGAGGGAGGGCAAGGTACCCGGAGCCCACCCGAGCTGGGCTGTGGGCACCAGTGGGCCCCAGGCTGCTCCTGTCGTCTGATGGGTCTTCCTGCGAACGTGCGGCCCCTGCCCGGGCCCCTGGGCCCCACCCCTGGCACTAGAGCCCTGTGGAGGTGAGGCGAGACTTAGAGGCAAGCGTGACTTCTGTCCAGCTGGGTGGTGGGCTGTAGAGACCTGGGCCTACTCAACTGAAGTTGCAGACTTGGGGAGAGGAGGCTGAGACCCCAGTGTGGCCTAGTGTGGTCAATTCTGGTCCTGCTTCTGCCCCTACTGCCTGAAATTTACCTCCTGGGACTTGCCTGGCGGTCCAGTGGTTAAGACTCCACAGTTCCACTGTAGGAGGCATGGTTTCAATCCCTGGCCAGGGAACCAAGACTCCCCCCGCACCAACCCCTGCACCCCCCAACGCCAAAAAAAAAAAAAAAATTTACCTCCTGAAGGCAGCTTTAACTCTTTGGAGAACTCATTTTAGAGAGAGAGGGAGAAGGTATGTGGGTGTTGCATGTGTTCACACGTGCATGCACAGATATGCCTCCCTTGTTATTCCATGAGATGACCAGTTTGATACCTGTTCCCTAAAGATGACTGTAGACTTCAGGAGGAACGAGGTTCCAACAAGGAGAGCAGGGCTTTAGGCTGGAACACCACGCTCAAGCCCAGCTCTGTTCAGCCTCATGTGTGGTCTCCTAGCGCCTTCCCTGCTCTGCCTGGAGAGGGCTAAAGCTTGGACTCTGCACATCATGAAAGCAAGGCCAAGCACAGCCAAGCCTAAAGGGCTGCTGGGTTGTACTGGGTCACAGTTCAGTTGTACCTCTGGGCAGCTCCTGGGTGGGAGGGGAGTGCTTAAATATAGATCCCCGAGGCTCTGGGTGCACAAGGCTGCCCTCGAGTATCTCCCTTCCTCTCTCACTGCTGGCAGGTCTGCACTGTTTCTCCTTCACACACACATGCATACACACGCACACTCCATGTTCTTCAAATGAGGCTTGAGTCTCTGGCTTTCTGGCTATAGGTTGGTCTCTTCTGAGATCTTTTTCCCTTTGCTGTTACCTCAAAAGTCACTTTGAACTTTGCCTTACTCCAATATGGGGATAATTCCCATCTCTCTCAAGCTGAAGGATGCAAGGGAGAGGAGAGCCCTGGTGATGGCTAAGAGGCCGGAGGTGGTGTGGAGGTGGAAGGGGCAGGTCACCTTGGCCTCTCTATGGTGGTCTTGGGTACCCACGACACACTGGGCCTGGGACCGCCTCTGGGCCCTCCCTGCGTGGGGCAAGGCCTCTCTGCCTTCAGCTCAGACTGCCACTGTCTCACTGTCCTTCGTGTCCGGCTGCCCTCCACCTCCTCTGCACCCTCCAGGCTGTGGCCTCTGCAGCCCAGGCAAGCCTGCTCCGGCAGCAGGAAGAACTGGACAGGAAAGCGGCCGAGCTGGAACGGAAGGAGCGGGAGCTTCAGAACACAGTGGCCAACTTACACGGTAGGGAGGCCGTGCTGCCCGGCTTAAGACTCGCTGAGCCTGCTTGTTCCAGGGCGGCCTCAGAGCTGTCCTGAGCCCTGTCACGGCATTGTCCTGGGGAACGCCAAGTCAGGAGACTTGCCGAGCGGTCCTAATGGATGTAGATTATTTCTGCACTCCTTCCCCACTCTGGAATTTACTTAGAGCAGGGGCCTTGGTCCCAGGATTCCTTCCCCATGATGATGCCCCCTTGTGCTTATGGCCTGGTTGTTAATAAAAGTAATCACTTAGGCCGTCGGGCTCTGTGTTTCCCAGGGCACTTGGGGTCCATTGTGTCAGCGTGAGCTCAGGGGTGTTTGTGTCCCGTCACCCTGTCCGCATCCCACTCCGTATCCACACACCCCGAGCCCCGTCTGCTGGCACCCCCCGGGAGCCCTGCTCTGGCCTGTGGACTGGGCCACCACGTGTACCCCGCCACGCTGCTGCTAAGGCCAGGCTCACCCCCTCACCTCTTCCCACACAGTGAGAGAGAACAACTGGCCGCCCCTGCCTGTCTGGTGCCCTGTCAAGCCCTGCTTCTATCAGGACTTCTCCACAGAGATCCCTGCCGACTACCAGCGGATATGCAAGATGCTCTACTATCTCTGGATGTGTGAGTCTTGCTTTTGCCCCTTCAAGCCCAGGGTGAAGTGGGCTGTGACTCGAGCGTTCTGGCTATGCTCTGGTCGTTCCTTCTGGCAGGCTCCAGCCTCTGTGTGGGCTGGGCTGAGGGGTGCCTTCTGCCCACATAACTGGCCCTCCACAGTCTGCTCCCTATCCTGGGAACCTCCCCACAAGGGCCAGTCCAGACTCCATATCAGGTAGGGTGGGACTAACCGGAGGCTTCAGAGTTCCTACAGAGCTCCCTGCACTGAACAACCCTCCTTAGGGGAAGGCCTCTCCTCCCCATGGTCCCCTCGGCTCCTAGGAATGAGGAGTAAGGAGAGAAGACTTCCTGTAGCTCCGCTGGGAGCTGTCCACAAGCAGGGGAAAGCCTGCTGCAAGACTTCATTCCCCAGAGCTCAGCCCTTGTATCTGTATCCGCCCCCCACTGCCGCTCCTCAGATACCTGGGCTGTCCCTTCTTCTCTTAGGAACTTGGTTTGTTCCCTGGTTTTAAGGTCTCAGAACACCCTGCCTGTGTGCAGACCAAGGTCCTCTAGTATTTCTGCAGCTGCTCTCACAGCATGCACCTCATTTCCTCTTCAGGGGATAGTTTGCCTTGGTGGGGAAGCCTTCGGTCACCTTGGCACAAGCCTCTCTCTCCCCCTCTCCTTCCCCAGTGCATTCAGTGACTCTGTTTCTGAACCTACTTGCCTGCCTGGCCTGGTTCTTAGTCGACACCTCCAGGGGAGTAGACTTCGGCCTCTCCATCCTGTGGTTTGTGATCTTCACCCCCTGTGCCTTCCTTTGTTGGTATCGACCCATCTATAAGGCTTTCAGGTGAGTGGCGCTGGGCAGGGGTGAGTATGTGGCTGGCATCGGGTAGCAGGCCAAAGCCCATCAGCCCTGGGGCCCCCTCCCAGTCTTAGAGCAGAATGGAATGGTGGGGAAATTCACTTTCCCATCCCCACCCTTAGCGAGAGCGGGCAGGGATCAGCAGCTGCTTTCTCCTCTGTTGTACCAGAGGTCTGCTCTCGGCCCTGTCCTTGGACCAGGCTCAGGAGACCCGGAGAGGAAATCAAGAGCCTTTCTTGCTCTCCCCCTGCTCCCAGTCTGTCCGGTTCAGTGGGATTTTAGTCCCTGGGGAGAGGCTGTGTGTCTCTGATAGCCAGACAGAGTGTGATAAGAGTCAGATAAGCTCTCAATGGCTTTATCCCTCCATGCTCATGTCTGCCCCTCCCCCCACCTCCCCAGTAACCCTTGAGCCTGGATGAGTGCCAGTATTTGACCGGTGGCCCTAGGGTCAGTACTGTGGACATGAATGAATCCACCTCACAGACCCCTAGGACTTTTGGAATTGAGACTAGGAGTTGATGATCAACTCCTAATCGAGCCCAGCAGGGAGTGAGGAGAGAAGGGAGGAGAGACAGGGAGCCCAGCTGGTCCTGGGAAAGAGGGGGCGGAGCAGTGGCCAAACCCTCTCATGTACTCAGCAGGCAAAACCTGCACCCTCACTGTATTCTAGCCCTCCAGGGCGAGATGGAAGTTCTCAAAACACCAGTTTTATCTGGTGCTCCCTACTCCCTAGATGTCTTTTCTTCCGCCCAGGCCTACAGATTGATTCTTAAAGTTTTATTATCTTTATAACAGGCTTAGATTTTCTTACCTGTTATGAAATGGAGATAACTTCAGAAAATGGCCTGTTAGATTTTTTACATTGTCCTTGGGGTGAGCAACTTTATTTATAAGCTCTTTAAGCAGTCAAGCATTGACCCCTTAAATTGGAAGGCAGCGGAAGGCAAGCCCTTTTTGATTATGGGGGTGTCTGTGTGTCCCTGTCCTCATGGACAGTGTGGCTGACCCCTGGAGCTCTGTCTACTCTGGCACCCTCCGTCCTGGCTCCTAGCGAGGAAGGTGTCCTGGCAAGTGAGAAGGCTGAGGACTGAGCCCGAAGCCCTTATGTGACTTCTCATTTCCCACTCTCTTCACAGGTCTGACAACTCTTTCAGCTTCTTCGTGTTCTTCTTTGTATTTTTCTGTCAAATAGGGATCTACATCATCCAGTTGATTGGCATCCCTAGCCTGGGTGACAGGTGAGACGTGGAACAGCACAGAGGGGATTAGGCCCTGTTCCCCTGCTCCCAGAAAGGCCCCACTGATGACCCATCTTCCACCATGGCTAGGAGAGGGGTGGTGAGTCAGCTGGGGTCTGCCTTCTTCCACTTCTTCCCTGGTAGCCACTCACCGTTTTGCCTTGCTCACCCCTTTCCGGAGTGTCGTGGATGGAGTTGGCCTGAATCCTTAGGCTCCCAGGGCTGTGCCCTGCAGTGCCGGGCCCGCTTGTCCTTTTCTCCTGCCATGCCCTCCTAGAGCCTACGGCTGCTCCCCCAGGCCCCGGACAAGCCCCGAGGCTTGGGCAGCTGCCAATGGATGTCCTGGCCTCTACAAACTGTGAGCTGTGACTTTTTCTGGAGGCCCTGTAAACCTCAGGAGGTGGACCCCTCACCCCTCGTGGATCAGCTCCTTCGGACTGCTCTCTTTGAGCATCCAGCTGGCTTGAGAGTCCTGGCCGTTGCCGTTCTCAGCTCAGAATTAGTCTCAAAAAGAAAAGCTGATGGCTGATGTTTTCCTTTCTGCTCCAGCGCACAGGGAACATTACAGAAAGGTCAGGCTGGCACTTGGCTGAAAGCCTGAGCCTGGAAGGGCTGCTCTATTTTGGTCCCCGCCCTGCAGTGGAGCTGGCGAGTCCGGAGTGGTGGCGAGGGGTGACTCACCTCACACTCACGGCCAGTGCATGCTGCCTTCCTCCTCCCCTCTGCCTTCTTGCCTTGCTATTTCTAATCTGGCCCTTTTCTCTTTGACTGGTGACCCAGTTTCATTACTCATTACCCTCAGTGAGATCCTGGTAAAAGACTGTGATTAATAACTGCTGTTTACACCCTGGACTGGGAGCCAGAAGGCTTGAGTTTGGTCCTGCTCCGCCCCTCACCGCCCTGCCTGGATCTGCCTGGCTGAGCTCGGAGGCCTCCTCCAGCCTCCCGGTGTCTTTCTCATCTCACCTCAGAACACCCACGATTAGTGGATGTCCTCCGCCTCCCTTTTTTGTTACTGATTATAAAATACACATAAGATCTGTCATTTTGTTTACCACTTAAGCCACTTTGTATAATTCAGTGGCATTTAGTTCCTTCACGGTGTCCTGCAGACATCAGCACGGTCTAATTCTGTGTCACACTGTGACATTTGTACCACACTGTACGGAAACCCCGTTACATTAAGCAGTCACTCTTCATTCCCTCATCCACTGAGCCCCCAGCACCCAGTAAACAGTTCCTGCCTCTCTGGATTTGCCTATTCTGGACATTTCATTTTAATGGAATCATATATGGCTTTAAAAAAATTTATTTTTGACTGTGCTGGGTCTTCATTGCTGCGTGGGCGTTTCTCTAGTTGCAGCATGTGTGGGCTTCTCATTGCAGTGGCTTCTCTTGTTGCAGAGCATGGGCTCTAGGACACACAGGCTTCAGTAGATGTGGCATCTGGACTCTAGAACACAGGCTCAGTAGTTGTGGCGCACACGGGCTTAGTTGCTCCTTAGCGTGTGGTGAACCTGCGTCCCCTGCATTGGCGGGCAGATTCTTTACCACTGAGCCTAACATTTGGCTTTTGGTGCCTGACTTCTTTCACATAGCATCATATTTTCAAGGTTCATGTTAGTATTTCATGACATTTTATGACTAAATAATATTCCATAGTTCTTGGAGATACTGCATGTTGTTTATCCACTCATCGGCTGATAGACATTTGAGTTTCCACCTTTTTGCTGTTGTGGATAGATAGAGCTGCTATGAACATTTGTGTAAAGGGTTTTGAGTACCTCCTTTCAGTTCTTTAGGGTATGTATCCGAGAGTGGAATTGCTGGGTCATATGGTAATTCTATGTATAATTTATTAAGGAACTGCCAGACTGTTCCACAGTGGCTGAACTATTTTATTTATTTATTCTTGGCGGTGCTGGGTGTTTGTTACTGCGGGCATTCTCTACTTGGGCCAGCTGGGCCTACTTCTAGTTACGGTGCACAGACTTCTCATTGCAGTGGCTGTTTGTTGTGGAGCGGCTTTAGGACGCTTGGGCTTCAGTAGTTGTGGCGCATAGGCTTTGTTACCCCGCAGCATGTGAAATCTTCCTGGACCAGGGATTGAACCTGTGTCCTCTGGGTTGGCAGGTGGATTCTTAACCACTGGACCACCAGGGAAGTCCAGGCCAAACTATTTTACATTCTTAATAGCAGTGTATGAGGGTTCCAGTTCCTCCACATCCTCCCTAACACTTACTATTTTCTTTTCTTTTTTTTTTCCTTTTTTCTTTTATAGCCAATCTAGAAGTGTGGTAACTCGTGATTTTGATTGCTCTTTCCTGAATAATTGTGATGTTGGCTATCTTTTATGTGCTTGCATATTTTCTTTGGAGAAATGTCTATTCAAATTGTTTTCTAATTTAGTATTTGGACTGTCTGTTGAATTCTTCATAAATTCAGGATACTGCATAGCTGCTTGTCAGGTATATGATTTATAAATTTTCTCCTTTCTGTGTGTTGTTTTTTGCTCCTAATAATATCATTTGATGAACAAAGGTTCTTAATTGTAATGAGATCTAATAGTTTTAGTTCTTATTGTTAGGTTTGAGTTAGCTTTTCTATATGGTGGAAGTAGGGTGCACCCTCATTATTTTGGTTTGTTTTTTCTTTTAATTTTTTTAATGTATTTTTAATTGGAGGATAATTGCTTCACAATATTGTGTTGGTCACCTTCATTGTTTTGTATGTGGATATCTAGCTGTCCTGCACCATTTGTTGAAGAGGCCATTCTTCAACATTCAGTGGTTTGGCACACTTGCCTAAAATCAGTTGATGATAAATATATAGATTTGTTTCTGGCCTCTCAATTCTGTTCCATTGATCTATAATATATGTCTATCCTGATGCCAGTACCATACTGTTTTGATAGCTATAGCTTTGTATTAAGTTTTAAAATCAGAAAATGTGAGGATGTCCCCTTTGTAGATGAGAACATTGGGGCTCAGGAAGGAGATGTGACTGGCTGGAGGCAGCGGGACTGTCCCTGGGCTGCAGGGTGGGGAGCTGAGGTGAGAAGGATGAATGAAGTGGGTTGGCCAGTGACCCTCCTTCCCAGAGGGAGGGCCCTCCGCAGTGAGCAGCCCTAGGCTTTCCATGTCCCCCTAAAGGGCTCTACCCAGCGTTACTCCTAACTGTGAAAGCAGCAGCCACATCCTCCCTTCTAGGCCTCACATGGCCCATAGATTCCCTATGGGCATTATGGGGCCTGGTGGCCTTTACGAGGCCTGGCCTCACAGGCCAGGGTTTTGGCCCACAGGGCTCTGTGCTGCCCAGAGATGCCTGGGTGGTGTCCAGCACACAGTGGCCACTGGAGAAGAGCCCCTCACAGGGAGCTCTGGGGCCCAGTCCCACTGTGCTCCCCCCGGCCTCCTCCCCTTTGCAGTGGTTGGATTGCAGCCCTGTCTACGATGAAGCACGACTTGGCGGTGTCGATCATCATGATGGTGGTGGCTGGCTTCTTCACCCTCTGCGCCGTGCTCTCACTCTTCCTCCTGAAGCGGGTGAGTGGTGGGTGCTGCACCAGCTGCAAACCCAAGGAAGCCCCAGCCCCTGGGGTGGGCACCTCTCTCCTGCCTTCTCCATGGGAGATGTTCATCACTACAGCAGTTGCGTCTCCTGGGTCCTCAGAGCCCCAGTGGCTTCCTCCAAGGCTCTGGGTGGGAGGGCAGACAGGCTGGGGTTCGTGGTGGCTGCCTTGGGCCCATGCGCTGGTGGCCCCCAGGCGGGTGGACTTTTCTCACCACAGCCTCTTTTTGCAGGTGCATTCCTTGTACCGCAGGACAGGAGCCAGCTTCCAGCAGGCCCAGGAGGAGTTTTCCCAGGGCATCTTCAGTAACAGGACCTTCCGCAATGCCGCCTCATCTGCTGCCCAAGGAGCGTTCCAGGGGAATTAGTCCTCCTGACTCTCCTCCCTCTGCCCTGGCCTCCTCTCTCACCTGCCTTCTGAGCTGCACTTTCCATGGGTGCCTTAAGCATTGGTTATGCCCAGCACAGACTTGGGGAGGGTCTTGCCTGTGGCTCTTCTTCCTCCCTCAGCAACCAGCTCTCCCTTCCACCTGAGGAAAGGGGAGGGAGGGACAGGGACTTTTTTTTACACAAGAGAAAAAAAAAAAACAAAGCTGTCTTTTCTTCTCTGGTGGTGGTTTGATAGGATTTTTTTGTCTCTTTGGAAGCACTGGGACTGAAGTTCTCTTCTTCCCGTACACAGATAACACACATGGACTCACATACACACACACACGCAAACATACACACTTGGGATCACTGGCTGTCCTGGGCCCAACCACCTGGGGTTTAATTTCTGCTGGAGTCCTGAGATTCCATTCCTCCCCAGCAGGCCTGACCAGAATCTGGCTTCATAGACCCAGCCTGTGGCTTCCACAGTCCTGCCCTTCCCTCCTGCTCAGACTCTGGGAGCCTCTTAAGGGCTCCCCTTTAGATGAGCTGCAGTCTGGGTTCTGTTACTCAGATCACTCTAGGGTGAACTCTGGGCTTCCAGCCTCTGTCCTGCCTCATGTTTCTAATGAACAGTTTCCTAGCCCTTTAGGCCCCCTGCATCCTCCCGGTGTGGGCAGTACGTGTTGCCCTCTGGGGCTCTTCTTAAGCCCTTCCCTCTTTAGACTTACTGAATGTGCAATGGGGTTGGTTGGGATTTGGGGATGGAGAGGGATAGAGGACACTGACCTGAAGTTGTCTTGCCCAGCATTTGGCAGTCTTGTATTAGGGTGGGTTTGATTATCCAGGTGTGGTTTGTTTGGCCCTGTTTGTTTTGATTTCCTCTCTTTCTGAGGGACAGCTGCCTTTTGGCTTGGCCTCAAACTCTTGCCCATCCCTGCCCCCCACCATCAGCAGTATCTAGCTTGTATGACTCTTAGGGAGGGCAAGGGGAATGAGTTCAGAACTTCATTCTTCAGGCCACCTTTTTGAGGGTTCCAGACTAATCCCCCAGGGTTCTCCCATACTCCCCAAGTAGAGTCTAGGTCACCTTCCACTAGTCCTGGGGATTCGCCAGTTGTGTCACTCTGATGGGTGCTTAGGAGTTCAAGGTTAAAACCTGTATCCTGTCCTCCAGAGATGGTTGGAGTGGGTGGGTAGACTGAGGGGAGTCCAACCCAGGGCATCTGGGGCCTACCCAGAGGCCGCCAGCTGACACCGCCCCAGAGCCACTGAATGATGATGGCAGTGACCAAGGTTTTGTAAACTCCTTTCTGGTATTTTTTTTCTTCATGTACAAATGTATATGTTATGTCTCAATTTTGTCCTTAAATAAAAAAAGACATTTTCAGACAATACTGGTGCTGACGTCTGCTGTACTGGGACAGTTGGGAGTGGCCCGCAGGGTTGGGGTGAGGCAGGCCAGCCGGAGGCGAGAAGAGACGGTGAAGATGCTGTGGCTGGTCACTCTGCTCCCTGGCCGGTCTGGGCAGGCTCAGTCCTCAGCCCGGGGGTGAGCGCCTGACTGAGATTGCTTGTCCTCTTCCATGGTACTTTATTGTTCCGGTACTTCCACATTCACAGTTGCTGGTCTTGGAGGAGAGGGGCCTCTTTGAGCACACCCTATCCCCGTCTTAGACGGGGCTTCTCTCTCCTACCCATTCACGTGGGCGATCTCTAATAAGATGCTGTCCAGCCTGCATGGGATTTCCCGGTGACCTCGTCCGCTGGCCTCTGCTAACTCCCGTTAGCCCGCGAGGACCTGAGTATCTTCAAGTGGATCTTGCGGGTACTGGCGGGTCATCTGATTTCCTGTGCAGGTGAAGGCGCAGGTTCCCAAGAGCCGCACCTGGAGCACCTGGAGGGGCGGGGCGCGGGGGCGGTGGGGCGCCAGCGCCCCGCCTGCCTCGCTGCACTTCCGGCGGGCGCCGCTTGGGGCAGTGTGGAGTCCGGTCCTCCCGCCGCGCGCGCGCTCACCTCTCTTGGCCGGAACCCCGGCTCCGGGAACCAGGAAGAGCCCGGCCGCGGGCGCGGGCTGTCGGGATGGCGGGGTCCGGCTGGGGCCCCCCGCGGTTGGACGGCTTCATTCTCACCGAGCGCCTGGGCAGTGGCACATATGCTACGGTGTACAAGGCCTACGCCAAGGTGGGTGCGGGGCGCCTCGGGGTTTCTGTGCGAGGCAGCAATCGGGGGCTCGAGAACTTCTGAGGTTCTGGCCCCGGTGCCCGCCAGACGCTGAGCAAGCCCAGGCCGGGAAACGGGGAGAGGTTGAGACGGCATGAGCTAAGGGTCCACGGCCTGGCCTATGCCAGGTCGACCTTCTGTGGAGGAGGTGTGCGGTGACCGCCACAGATAGTTCTTCAAAACAAATACACACCGCTGTTGTGCGGAGAAACGAGTGAAGACCTCGGAGCCTCGGCGTCAGTGGCTGAAGAATAGGCTCCAAACAGGGAGGATACCTGTGGGTTGGGAGGAGCCTGGGGCAGGGTTCTAGAAGGCTGGACCCACTTAGGAAGCAGAGTGGGCAGTTTAGAACAGTGAATAACATGCCTTAGCAGGGGCACTCTAGAATACAATGAAAGGGATTGTGAAGCAGAGAGGCTAGTGGGAAAGCCAGGATTCCAGAATCTTGGTGCCTTATTGGTTTGAGAAAGGGCAGCTGGGCAACCTGGATGCTGGTGTGAGTGGGTAGACCCAGAGAGGAGGAGCAGGGCAGAGGGGACCAGAGCCCTTCTGGCCATGCATGGTTCCTGGCTCTCTCAAGGCAGAGCCCTTGAATCTCCTGTCCCCACAGAAGGATACTCGGGAGGTGGTAGCCATAAAGTGTGTGGCCAAGAAGAGTCTGAACAAGGCATCCGTGGAAAACCTCCTGACAGAGATTGAGATCCTCAAGGGCATTCGACACCCCCACATTGTACAGCTGAAAGACTTCCAGGTGTGGGCTTGGGATGGGGTGACCACCAAAGGGGGCTGAGAAGGGCCACTCTCTTCAAGCCATCTCTCTGCCTCTAACCCCAGTGGGACAGTGACAACATCTACCTCATCATGGAGTTCTGCGCAGGAGGTGACCTGTCTCGCTTCATCCACACCCGCAGGATTCTGCCTGAGAAGGTGGCTCGGGTCTTCATGCAGCAGTTGGGTAAAAGCCTCTGACCCCAGCCTGACGCCCCTTCCCATGATCTCTGCTCTCCCACCCCACCCTTGCCCCAGGCTTAGAGCTGTGACACTCTTAGCAGTTGCCTGCCATCCCAGCTTGGATTTGTAGGGCCCATCCTTCGTTTTGCCCATCCCTGGTTAAGGATGCTGTGAGAGAGATGGAGAGGAGTCCCATCTGTGGGGAGTACAAGCTTCCACACGTGAAACATATTCAGTAACAGAAAGACCTCGTGGAACTTTCCGAAGACCCAAGTGTTTCGCCAAGGAAAAGAGCAAGGGCCTAAAGGGCTGGGGCATCTAGGGAGGCTTCTAGGAGGAGGGGAGACTTGTGAAGGGGTACAAGGGAGGAAGGAGGTCACTCGAGGTGGGGGTAGGGCAAAGTCTTAGCAGAGAGGGGAGCCTGGTGCTTGTATGTAGAGCACTTGGTAGGGACTTTGCTGGTGGTCCAGTGGTTAGATCAGACTCTGCATTCCCAACACAGGGGCCCAGATTCAATCCGTGGTCAGAGAACTAGATCCCACATGCCACAGCTGAGATGCAGCACAGGCGAAAAAAAAAAAAAGCATTTGGTAGACCAGGCCAGAACTGGGGTTGGGCAGGCGGGCAGGTAAGAGAGGGGATGGGAGAGATAGGCTTCTCTGACCTGTCACTCTGCACGGTTCCTACTGCCTAGCCAGTGCCCTGCAGTTCTTACATGAACGGAATATCTCTCACCTGGACCTGAAGCCACAGAACATTCTGCTGAGCTCCCTGGAGAAGCCCCACCTTAAACTGGCAGGTGTGAGTCTGGAACAGAAGGTGTGGAGGTTTGGAGGGTGGGTGTGCAGAGGCCGCCTTCTGCCTGAGCTCGCTCAGCAGCCCTGGTTCTCATGGAGCCCTCTATTGAGTCATCAGACAGCAACAGGCTGGGATGTCCAGGGACAGGCCCCGTCACCAAAAGATAGGGCCTTTCTCAGGCTACCTGTGCTTGACGCCAGTGATGTGATATCCTGGTTGGGGTCAGGGTTCAAAGTGTGACCAGACTTAGTTTTTTATCCATCACCAAACTGTGACTCAGTCTGGGGCAGTGTTGGAAAGTGTGGAATGGGGAAAGGGGTAGTTGTGGCCCCTGATAAAATTTGGAGGAGAACTGACTTGAAGTTGGAGGCCAGAGAGGTCCACGGAGCTGGGTAGGACAGTGAGGGAGAGGTCAACCCCTAGTGAGCCCTTATCCTCATTGCTGGTGTGATCAGGGTGGGCTTCCTGGGAAGAGGTGTGCAGTGGGGCTGTGCAGGACGGGTAGAATATATGCCCTCAAAGAGGTAGAAGGGTTTGTGGTGAGAGAAACGACATGAGCAAGGTAGGGAAGTGGGGTTAATCCTGGTGAGTCTAGAGGGTGGGAGGAGCCCTGCCCTGGAGCCCAAGGGGGAGGCTGTAAAGCAGGAGCAGAAACTGAGCCCTGCTGCCTGGCCTCTTGCCTGCAGACTTTGGCTTTGCACAGCACATGTCCCCCCGGGATGAGAAGCACGTGCTTCGTGGCTCCCCTCTCTACATGGCTCCCGAGATGGTGTGTCAGCGGCAGTACGATGCCCGTGTAGACCTCTGGTCTGTGGGGGTCATCCTGTATGGTGAGAGCTCTGTCCCCTGCCCCCACGTGGAGGTCTGCACTGTGTCTCCTCAGGCAGAGCATCACTGGGCCACTCCTGAAGGGTTTTAATGAGAACCCTGACTCTCCTGGTCTGGGGCCCTTCTCCAGGAGTGGGCCAGGCCCAGCTTGACCCTATCCCCTCCCAGCCTGCCCTCTGCCTCCCTTCCACAGAAGCCCTCTTCGGGCAGCCCCCCTTTGCCTCCAGGTCGTTCTCAGAGCTGGAAGAGAAGATCCGGAGCAACCGGGTTATTGAGGTAGGTCTGGTAGGGCCTTCGAAACTATGAGGGGCAGCGGGAGTCAGGGCCCTGAGGTGGCAGAGCTCACTGCCACCTGCAGACTGGAGTGTGGGCTCCAGGCCACCACTGTGGAGCTGGGCACGCTCTAGCCTGAAGGTTGGCTCCATTCAGTCCCGGGAACCCAGATCAACCATAGTGGGGAGCAAAAGGCCTGCCCTACAGCCTGTTACAGGTTCCCCATGGGGAGAAGGGCTTCCCAGGTGGCTCAGTGGTAAAGAATCTGCCTGCCAATGCAGGAGATGCATGTTCATCCCTGTGTTGGGAAGATCCCCTGGAGGAGGAAATGGCAACCCACTCCAGTATTCTTGGCTGGAGAATCCCATGGACAGAGGAGCCTAGCAGGCTGCATCCATAGAACCAACCACAAAGACAGGAGCCTGGGGAGGAGGCTTGGCTCTCACTGGCTGTCACACTCTGACCTGTCACTCTTTCTCCTCGTCTCATATTCTCCATCTGTCAGATGTGTGTCTTGGGGGGCCCCCAGGACAGGGTGGTCCTGACAGGCCCCTGGGGCTGGGGGCCAGCGTGCCAGAGCCCAGTGTGATCTGTTCCATCCTGACCCCCGCAGCTCCCCCTGCGGCCCCAACTCTCCCAGGACTGCCGAGATCTGCTGCAGCGGCTTCTGGAGCGGGACCCCAGCCGCCGCATCTCCTTCCAGGACTTCTTCGCCCACCCTTGGGTGGACCTGGAGCACATGCCCAGTGGGGAGAGCCTGGCACGAGCAGTGAGCAGCCAGTGGAGACGGGTGGGCTGAGGGCAGGTGGGGGTTTCATCGATCCCTTTCAGTGGGGACCAGGTGACCTGCCCAGCAGGAGGCAGAGGGTGGGTTCAGGGTATGGATGACCCCTTGCAGTGAGCGTGGGGGGTGGGCATGACTCCCGATCTGCCCTCCCGCAGACCGCCCTGGTGGTGCAGGCTGTGAAGAAGGACCAGGAGGGGGACGCTGCGGCCGCCTTGTCTCTCTACTGCAAGGCCCTCGACTACTTCGTGCCCGCCCTGCATTGTGAGTGCCAGGCGGGTGCGGCAGGACGGGGCCAGCCACAGCCACAGTGGCTGGCTTCCAGAAGCAGCTCCCTTTCCAGAATTTTGTGGGAGACAAGACAGTGGGGAAATCTGGAACTCAGTGCTTTGGGGGATCCCAGAGGGGTTGGTGTGAGGCAGGGGTCTCCTCGCTTCAGAGACCTGATTTAAACCCCCACTTTCTGCAGACGAAGTGGACGCCCAGCGGAAGAAGGCAATTAAAGCGAAGGTGATCAGAGTCCCCTGAGGACATGGGGAGGAGTCTCAGGGCCTCTGGGGGTTGGCTCTCCTAGAGGAACCTCCCTCCCTGGGAAGGGGTTCAGCCCGGCCTCAGTTGGCCCCTGACGTTGCAGTTTGGGGCAATCACTGAGGACCCAGAGGGAGAACCTGAAGCTGGGTGCTGGTGAGGGAGGGAGTGGGGGACAGCCCTTTGTCAGCCCCTTGCCCTCCAGCAGGTAGGGGAGTACGTGTCCCGGGCTGAGGAGCTCAAGGCCATCATCTCCTCCTCCAGTCAGGCCCTGCTGAGGCAGGGGACCTCTGCCCAAGACCTGCTCAGAGGTAGGCCCCGACCCCAGTTGACCACCAGTTCGCCGGCCACTTCCCTCCAGCCCAAGGGGGAGAGAGGTGGAGGTAGGCGTCCCGAGGTGAGAAAGCAGACTGCTCCTCTCACAGTGCACCTTTGCCCCTCATCCCAGAGATGGCCCGGGACAAGCCACGCCTCCTGGCTGCCCTGGAAGTGGCTTCAGCTGCCATGGCCAAGGTTTGGAGCTGCGGGAGGGTCTGGGTGGGGCAGGAGGAATCCAAGCCATGCCCCTGGAAGACCTGGTGTTCATGTGGCTGCAGGAGGAAGAGGCTGGTGGGGAGCAGGACGCGCTGGCCCTATACCAGCGCAGTCTGGGGGAGCTGCTGCTGCTGCTGGCAGGTGAGGCCCCAGCCCCACCCTCCCCACCGGCCCTCGGCCACCCTGCCCTCACCACGCGCCCTCCCTCTCTCCGCAGCGGAGCCCCCAGGCCGGAGGCGGGAGCTGCTTCACACTGAGGTGCCCACTGGGGTTGGGAGGGTCAGTGGGGGTGGGGGGGTGGGGTTCGTCTTCCCCGTTTGCCCTGCTTCCATGTGTGGGGACCTCCTCGGGTTCCCTCAGGGTGCCCCAGGTCTGGGAGTCAGACCTCACAGACTTGCTAAGTTGGTGACCCCTGTGCACGTCATCAGGGTTCGGGTGCTTGGGTCAGGGCAGAGGGACAGGGCAGGGTCTGGGAACTGAGCAGCAGTCAGGAGGCTTCCTGGAGGAAGGGGCAGAGAAGGACTCAGGCAAGTTGTTCTCATGAGGCAGAGGGTCCCGGGGAGCATTGGAGTGAGAAGGAGCTCAACTTGAAGGCCTCTCCTCACCCCACGTCCCTGGGCATGTCTTCCCTTGGTAGGTTCAGAATCTCATGGCTCGGGCTGAATACCTGAAGGAGCAGGTCAAGGTGGGCACGTGGGGACCCACACTGGGGCAAAGCTATGTGTGTGCTGTTCCTGTCTGCCTGTGGCTGTCTGTCCCCCACTCCCTGCACTGTGTGTCTCTCTCTCGTTCCTATCTCCAGGTCTCTCCATCACAGTCTTGTCCTTTATGTTCTGCAGATGAAAGAGTCTCACTGGGAAGCCGAGACCCTGGACAAAGAGGGGCTGTCGGAGTCTGTTCGTAGCTGTGAGTCCTGCCCTGGGGTCTGACCCTTCACCCGAGGAGGAATGAAGACTGGGGCAGCCCTGGATTTTGCCTCTTTTGCCAGAGACCCAAGACTGACACTCCCCACTTCCCTTCCACAGCTTGTACTCTGCAATGACCCTGAAGGATGATCGGACAGATCACCGGGAACTGGGGACGCATTCACCCCAGCTGGCCCCCAGAATTCTGTGGCGCTCAGCAACACTATGGAGCAGGCTTCCTGGATGGGCAGGACCCCCATACCGCAGGATCCCCAGCACCCCTTGGGAGACTCTAACTCCCTTGAGAGTCTAAGAGCCCACGGTGTGTGCCAGGAGCACGGGGCCTTGGCCTGGGGTGGGGAGAACTCTGGGAGAAGTGTGTTTCTGTCACATGACTTTTGTTGTTTGCTGGTTGCTGGGCCTGTTGATTTCTGGTTTTGCTCTGAGATGAGGGCCAGGGTCCTCTGCAGTGCACTCCTGCTCTTTTCACTCCCTGCCAGCAGGCAGCTGTGCCCACCCCTGTCTTTCCTGGGAGCCTCACCTCCCTCTGTGCACTGGAACAGGGCACTCCAAGACCCCTCAGGGACCACCCATCCCACCATATGCACTCAGCCCTGCAGAACTCAACCAGTCTTCCTGGGAGCTGACCCCAGCCTACCCTCTCAACATTTTAAGATTATTCTTCATGCATGAAAATAATATCTTTGGTAGAGATGGGGCAAATTTGAGAAACCCATGCCTTGTTCTTGCCCTGGTCAGGAGGGCACAAGGGGAGGGGTCCTCAATCCTCACCCCTCCCACCTTCACCCCTCTGAGGAATGCCTGTACTGACCGCAGAGCTGGTCCAGGCCTGGGATGGGGAGGCATGCGGGCTGTCTGGCCTGTCAGGCTCCGGGGGAACCAGTGATCCAGGAGACCTGGTCCTGGGTCTGACATGGCTGCTCCTCCAGTGTGTGACCCCAGGCAAGCTCCTTCCCCTTTCCCGGCCTGGGTTCTCCCCATCTCTCCAGTGGGACTATTACTCTCTCCTCAAGCCCCTACATGGGCTTCCAGGAGAACAAAGTGTCTTTAATCTGGAAAGAATATATCTCCCTGGAGTTATTTAGGCTTTTCTTTTCTAAACAATCAGAGAGGGTGTTAGTGATTGCTAATCCTGTCCTTAAATGCCTCCTTGGGGCAAGAGTTGTCTGCCTTCCCTATAGGAGACTGGGTGTAAAGAATATAATTCATTGTTTTTCTATTAAATTATTTTCTGAATTTGTTCTTCTCTTCTTGCCCTGGGGAAAACAGGAGAGCCCCAGTTCACAGGCTGGGGCTAGAGGGGCCTCAGGAAAAGCTGGGTGGTCTGCAGGAGGCTGGGGGAGGTCACAGGGTTGGGGGAGTGAAAGCCACATCTGCCCCCTGCCCTCGGGGAGCCCTGGGGGTCCGGGAGGACCAGGCTGACTGGCCGCCAGTCCTCCTACCACCCAGGACAGCAGTGGGGAGCCGCAAGCACAGGCCTCAGAACCAGGGAAGCCCTTCCTGTCTGCACGGGGAGGAGAGCCTGGTGGCAGGAGTGATTCTCTTAAACTTCTGTGCTGTACACTGCTCGTCCCAGACAGGACCCGATGCCTCCACCCCTTCTCACCCTGGGCCAGTGAGCCGGATTAGGGAAAGGGCATCCTCTAGGGTGTCTTGTGCTCATGCTCAGCTCCCCGGGGCCCCCCAAGTTGGGGTGGTTTCCAGCAGCCCTCCCCCCACCCTCTAGTGGGAGGAGCATCTTTGGGGATTTAGGGAGAGGGAGCTCACCCCCTTGGGCAGCCACCAAGGCCCGAGGTTTCCCTCGATGCTCAGCCTTCCATGCAGACCTTAAAGGGCTAACTTCTCCAGAAGCCTAACCGTTGGGTGGCAGTGTGGAGCAGTGACCCAGAAGACGGGAAGCAGAGCTAAAATCTGGCCTTACTCTGTGGCTCTGAAGCTTGGGACCCATTGATTAGCCTGTTTCTCAGTAAAATGAGGATGAAGGTAAATGCCCCGTGGGAATCTGTGAGGATTAAATGAGCCTGGCACACAGAATTCAAAAAATGTTATTTTCAGAGGAATGCATTCAGATTATTTCTGGGAGTGGGCTGGACAGAAAATCCTCTGAGTAAAATGAGAAGGAAGGAGGAGAATGAATGGACCCAGTTGGGTGGATAAATTGAGAGAAATGGATGGGAGGGAGAGTGGGAATGAGGAAGGATGGGGTTTGTGAAAGACTAATCAAATAGAAGGATAATGGGATAAAAGTTTGGCCCCGGAGGCCCCAGTTTCTATTTGTGGTGTCTGCATTGGCAATCTGAGAACAGGGGCCTGATACCATTCTACATGTGATTATGGAGGGGAATGGGCCCCCGTGGGGGCACTGGGTATAGGAAAGACCTGGGAGCCTGAGGCTGGTGGAGGAGGCCCTGGGGTGGGGCCCTCCCTGGGCAAGACGTGATATGTCTAAGCCACCTCCAAGGAGGGAGGCAGCCCAGCCAGAGGAGGTGGGGCTCCCTGGGGCTTTCTTTAAATGATAGAGGCCTGTGGGAAATATGCTAATCTTAATAAGTTTTCTTCCCTAGGAGCGAGAGTTTCCACCTCTCACCTTTAGCACTTTGAAAGTGCCCAAGACAGGGCAGGCCACCTCTCCCTCCCAGCATCTGGGTGCTCACCCTGCCCCGTCCTCTCACCTCCACTAAGTCCCCCAAGCGCAGGCAGCATTGGGCCCTCTCTCTCCCAAGGGACCAGCCCTGGGAGAAGCGGATGGGCCTCTGGAGCAGATTGAGGGACCCAGGTGTCTCTGGGGCCAGCCTACCTGCCTGACTGGGGATGAGGAAGGACACAGAACCTTGGTTCCTGAGGGAGGTCATTTAGAAGGGCTGTTGTCCTCAGAGGCCAGCTGCCACCCCAGCCGTCCCTGAGAGGAAGATGGCCCAACCCTGAGGCTAGGATGTGAAAGAAGGGGGCACCTTCCCCAGAGTAACTCACAACCCACACCTATACATTTGAAACCCTCCCCCCCACCCCACCACACACACACACACACACACACACACACACACACACACACACACACACACACACACACACACACACACACACACACACACAGAGATACTAACAGGCCATGGGCCACAGACGCCTACAAAAACACTGAAACCCACGTACAAGCTCACATACCCACGCAGACCCCACACAGACTTGCAGTCATGATCGGACAGACACAGGCGCGGTTGTTGATAGGGACAAGGCAGCCTCAGCGTTGCTGCTTCCCCAGACCCAGCCGAGCCTGGCTCCCTTGCTCTGAGCCTCACACAGATTCTGGGAACAGCGATGTCTGGCAGGCACCGGGTGGGAGGCAGGGCAGCAGGCTCCATGGTTCCCTCGCTCCCCTCATGTGTGGCTCCCCACCCCCAACCCAGCCTCAGGAGTCAGCTGAGTCAGTAGGCACTGCCAGCAGCTTGGGCTCAGCAAACGGACATCCCCCAGATGTCCCGTTGCCTGCCCCTGCCGGGGCCTCCAGTGTTGGAAGAGGGACCATATGGCCACTGGGGGAAGGGAAGAGCCTCTCAACTCCAAACCCATCACCACCCTCTCCAGCTCCTCCCTGGAGATCCACTGGCCTCCGGAAAGTCACTTCTCTCTGTACCCCTCCTCTCTCTGGGAACCAGGCTTGGGCTGTCTGGAGCAGGGAAGGCAGAAGAGGACTTGAGCCCGGCAGGGGCCAGGGGTCGCCACTTATCTCCCTGAAGTCCCCTGTTTCTGGGGCCAGAGAACCTGAGGGTGGGAGTGAGAGGGGGCAGGCCGGCCATCTCTGTTGTCTTCCTCCTGAAAGAGTGAAAGGGGTTGGAGGGGCTGTCTCATCACCTGTCAACATGTCCTGTATCCTCAGACTGCCTGCAGGGTGAGAGGGAAGAAAGGAGAGAACAGGAGGGAGGGGCCGGGAAAAGAAAAATACCTTCTCTAAACTATGGTGCCCTAATGGTGGGACTTGCATCAGTCTGGAAAGCTTTGGTGGTAAGTGGCTTTGTGGCTCTCACATCACACTGGGAGGATGGACTAATCATCAAGAAAGTGATGGTCTTAAGTGGGAGTAGAAGCAGGATGGGAGGAGAGTGGCAGTCTAGTGGTGAACTGCAGAGCTGAGGGCTGAGAGTGGGTCAGATGCTGGGGGGACTGCAGCTCGGCCAGGTCAGCCTCACGTTGAGGGCGTAGGTGTTGGGTGGGTGTGAGCCAGGAAGGAGACCGAGGGTTGGAGATACAGATGAGAGGGCCATGGGCTGACAGGGAAGTCCAGAGAGCAGGGGAAGGAAGAGCAGGGTCGGGGGAGGCAAGCAGAGCCTGTGCACCCCTCAGCCCACCCTCCTTGCCCATGTCTGCCTGAGCCTTCACTGCCCGCTCCACCTCGATTCCAGGGACAGGTCAGGGCCCCTCAAGGTTCTCAGGCTGTGAGCAAGGAGCCAGAGAGGGGGCTCGGCCCCCTCCCACTCCCTAACCCCAGGCCCCAGCCAGCCCATTTTGTGAGGGTTCAGTGAGTGCTCAGCCCCTGGCCTCCCCACAGCCCACATCCCTGCTCTTTCACTTTTGGTCCTGCAAACCACTGAGGGGAAAGGGTCTGTCCAGTCCCATTAGGCAGAAGGCCCCTGGAGGGCGGAGTGCTGACGTGGGCCTCGCTGCTGATGCTGCCGAGGTGGCTCATGCCCCACCCCCCACAACCTGGGGCCAGAACTTGGTCTCCTCCAGCTCCAGGAAGGTCAGGAGGGGTTTCTGTCCGATGATCACCCTGAGGGGCAGCCCAGGTCCCTTTCCCTAGGGTGTTCAAGTGAGAAGACCCAGCGTGACAGCTGAGCATCACTGCCCAGATTCTGGGCCTGCATCCCTCCCTGCGCCCACCATCCTAACTCATCGTCCTCTGTTTCTCTCCCACCTCTCCCTCCCCACATTACCTACTGCACAGGATTTGTGTTTCTTGTTCTTATTTTACAGAGAAGCCTAATGGAAGCTTTGCCCTTGAAACCAAACCCCGAGATGGCTCTTCTGCCTGTAAATCTTGGCTGGCTTCTCTACAGTCTGGCGTCAAATGGGGGCACCAGGATCTGCCTGTAGCACCTTGTTCCTCTCAGGCCTCTGAGATGGCCTGCTTGCGAGCCTCCTGGTTGGTCTCCTGGATACCGCGCCCCCCCCCCCCCCCCCCCCGGAGCACACACGTAGGTGAGCAGGATGAGATTTGGACTCTATACTTTTTTTTTTAAGAACGAGTTACCATTTATTGATATGGTCCATCATGTGCCAAGGGCTTTACAAATGGCCACCCTTTGAACCAGGTGTTATTATTACTGGGTGGGGGCTCTTAATATCACAGCGGGGGAGGAAACAGGCTCAGAGAGGGAAAGGGACCTGCTCAAAGCCACACAGCAGTGCCTGGGCTGGAAGGCAGTTGCCCTGCCTTCGTTTTGTTACACTTTTGATGGCCAAGATGTGGAAGGAGATAGGTACAGGTGCCAGAGACAGCTGTGGCTGAGTCTTAGCCCCTCCTGCAGGCTCAGGTAATGCCCCAGACGCCCTGCCTTCCCTGGTGCAGCCCATCTAGATGACTGCTTGAGTATCTTATAGGAGTTGGCACTCCTATGAAGCTGTGGATGAGGAGGTAGAGAATACCCCTCCAAGGGCAAGGTTAGGGGCCTGTGAAACCCGAGACTCCTGGAGGTCAGTAGGAGTAGAATAGGCAAGTCATTTGGAATTTTTATTTTTCACTGAACTGAGAGAGGAAATCCAGCTATGGAATCCAGAGAGAGTTCTACAGGAACAGAACAGAAATTGGCTGGGCCCTGGGCCCAGAGAAGGCCTGGAGCCTCCTGGGCTACTGTTCAGTGCCAGCTTCATCCTTGGCACTAAGCCCCTCACATAGCATCATCGGCTTCCAAGAGCCAGAGCCCACAGTGGCAGCCGCTTGAGACTATGGCTGCAGCTGCTGCTCTACCCAAGGAGGGGTGTGGGGCTGACTCTCAAGGGTCAGGGAGGCCAAGCTAGGAAGTCTTAGAAATCACCCAGTCCGTTCCAGTTTTACAGATGATGAATTGAGGCCCAGAAAGCGTGGTGGGTTTTAAGGAGAATAAATGTGGAGACTTGAATTCAGGCCTCCTGTCTGTTGTGAGTGTCTGCTTAAAGCTCCCCTGAGCATATCTGAGTGTTGGTGTCTAGAGGAGCTAGGCACCCAGGGGAGCTGGCCCATGTTTGTGTCTGTGCGTGCCAGGATGCATGTGTGACATTCCCCTCTGCACACGCCAGGATCTCTGTGTCCCTCTGTGTGTCCCTCTGTGGGTTCTCCTGTGTGCAGGAACCTGGGGGCATGGTCAGAGAAGGTCAGGTCTATTCCTACAATTCTGGGAGGCCTTCCCAGGCTGAGTAGGGATGGTGGGTCCTGAGGGGTAGGGTGAGGAATGGGAACTTTGCTCCCAGTGGAGAGGGCGAGAGCAGAAGGCAGACTGGAGCCCTGGATGAGAAGGGTCCTGGGGCTGGCCTGGGGCAGGGAGACAAAGCCAAAATGGGATATGGGTCCCTGGAAGCTGAGTCATGCTCTCAGCACTTGTGTGGGCCCAGACCTCTGGTCACCCCCGTGGGTAACCCTAGGAGAAGTAGTCACATGATGTGGCACTTCTCAGCTGATTGCTTGAGGTCCCCCAATGTGCTCTGGGCCTTGTCCTTGAGTGAGCCGAGGTCCAAGCCAGGGAGGCTGGCCAGCTGCCCAAGGACCGAGGCCCTCTCCTCCTCCTCCTCTGTGTCCTCCTCAATCATCTTGGCCAGCTCCCGGGGCAGCTCCACATCTCCACCTGCCATCTGGATCTGGCTCTCGTCTGTTTCGTTCTGAAGGGAAGAGGGAAAGGGATGCTGTGGGCTTGGAGGTCTGTGGCGACTCAGAGTTGAGGGGCAAGGAGGGGCCTGGAACCCAAGATTCTGGAACTCCAGGTTCCAGTGAACTCAGCCCCCCTTCTCCATGCTGGGATCAAGCTTTTGACGCTTAGATATAGAGACCTTGCCCTTTCACACCACCTTACTTCACCCTGAGATACTGAAAGTAAGACACTAGTGCAGTGAGTAATGACAACATAAAAATACTTTGGAGTCAGACTGAGTCAGCTAAGTTGTGTGTTGACTGTCATTAACTACACTGAAGAATGTTACCCATCACAGTGATGGATTCCATTCATCCAACACCTATCACATGGGTGACACCGAGCTGAGTGCTTTTAATGCTCACAACCTACCCTGTGAGGTAGGTATTATTTTCTCCATTTTACAAATAAGGAAATTGAGGCTCAGATAACTTTAGTAATTTCCCCAAAGTCACACCTCTAGGAAGTGGGGGAGCTAAATGTAAACCTATGTCCCTCATTCCAACGTCTGTGTCCTCTTTGCATAGCACCTACCTACTGATGGTCATTGCACTTCCCTGTCCCTTTGGGGGCTCTTTGGCTTTCCACTTTATGTCCTACTCGGTTATAGCCAAGTCTTTCTCTCCTAGAGGACCCAGAGTTCTCTGATGGCAGAGTTGTGTCTCTTATATGCTTAGTGCAAGCATTTGAGGAATGATCCATTTCTAGCTGAGTTTGACTCTCCCTTTGAGAGATTTTCAAAAGACTAATGCCCTGTGGGAAATCAGAGGCAGCCAGGGGCTCAATAAACATGTACTGAATGAGTGAATATGATGCTCACATATCTGATCCTCCAATTCAAGTGGAAGATCAAGTTCAAGTGTACTGTAGCCTGTGCTTCCCTTTCTCCTCAGAGTCTAGCTTCTGGGCAGGGGGAGTGGCTTGTGCCTCAGTTCCCTCCTTAGGCAACAGGAGCAGAACTCTTACATGGTCATCTGATGCTGCAGAGCCTAGAGGAGACATCCTCCTAGCTACTTGGGCAGTCAAGGGGGTACTTTACTCTCTGCAGACAGACTTCATACTTTGGAAGGCAACCGGGGGTCTGGGAACAAATGCAGGCTCAGCAGGTACAGGCTTGATCTCCTTTCCCACTCCCGTCCCTCTCTGGCTGTGTATGACCATAGCCAAGTCCCTTAATCTCTCTGAGCCTCAGTTTCTTTATCTGGAGATGTGGGTAGTAGCTACCTGGCAGAGTTACTAAATGGTTAGGTAAGGGCATGAAGATCAAGCACACAGAAAGTGCTGCCTTCTCTCTGTCCACCTCCCTCCCTGGGTGTTCAGAAGCGCCAAGAGAGTTTACCCCTGAGGTAGAATCTACTGCCTTCCAACTCTTCATCTGCCTAGCCCTGACTCTGGGTTGGGTGAGTCGGGGTTGGAGGAGAGAAGGGGCCTGGATTGACTCCAGAAACACAAACCCATCTGCTGGGCTACCTCTCAGCGTCAAGCCCTGGCCCTTGGCAGGCACTAATTAACCGTGAATGAATGAAGGAGTGAGAGAATCGTTAACTTAATCAAACACTCCCTGAGAGTTGCAGCGCCAGGAGTAGGGCAAAGGGGTCCGGAGCCCACAGCTCAAGGTCCCGGATGTGTCTTGCAGCCCAGGGTCCTAAGCTTACCTTGGGCAGCCGGTATTTGTCTCGGAAGTGGCTCCGCAGCGTGGCCCGCTCTGCCTTCCTCTGCGTGAATTGCGCGTCCCGCTCCATCCTGTGGGGGCACCGGGGCGGAATCACCACCCGGGCTGAGAAAGTGGGCGGGGCCTGCGAGGAAGGGGCGGGAAGGGTCTCTATGTCCTAGCCGAAGTTTACTTGGCTCCCGCCCCCGCCGGCCGCGGGCCGGTATGTTGGGTGCTCTGACCAGCCAAGATTAATCTTCGCCGCCTTTCCCGGGTATCACAGTGCCCTTTATTGCCTCCGCACACGTCGCCCGACGCAGCTATCGGGGCACGTCTGTCTGGCTCTCCGGACCCTGACATGGGTGGCCTCTGACTCGATCTGTCTTTTCTTTTTCTGACAGGTTGTGTCAGTGTGGGGAAAAGTATTTGGGACAGACACGGGTTCGCATCCTGGCTCCACCACCACTTTTTGTCTTTGGGTAAATCATTTACTTTCCTGTTTTGTAAAATGAGGATAGGATTTTGCCACGCACAAAACTGTTATCGTGATTAAGTGAAATAATAGCTAATATTTAATGGTTTGCCATGTGCCAGGTGTCTTGCTAACCGGTTTATGTGCATTAAGTATTAACCCTCATAAACATATACGGCATGTTTTATCACCACCCACATTTTACAGAAGAAGAAACTGAGGCACAGAAAGGTTAAGTAACTTGCCTAGGGTCACCCAGCAAAAAAGAAGCGAAGCCAGGATCTGACCCAAGCAGCCTAGTCTGGAGTTGAGCCCCTAACTCCACTCCAGGTACCTCTCTGTCCCAGCATTGTCCTCACACAAGAGTGCCCTCATCTCAGGATGTGTCTCTATAACTGATTCTCCCTCAGCTGCAGCGCTTTTCTCGGAGCCTCAGGCTCAGAAGAGCTCCAGTTGGAAGACACAGACGGCTGAGACCAGATCGGATTAAGGGATTACTTGTTTCGTCAGAAATGCACGTGCCCCCACCTCGTCTCAGGCCCCTGTCGCCCCTGCCCCCACTCCCTCTGGGCCCGAATGTAAAAGTGGAGCGGGGGTCTAGGTTGGAGATGGGGTGGCTCTGGGGGCAGCCTAGAGGGCGCCGCCCGGCCCTTACCTCGTCTGGAAAAATAGGGGAGGAGCTCGGGGTCTGAGACTGCCCTAAGGGTGGGCCGGGAGGCTCTTGGGGAGTGGGGAGGGCCGTTGGAGCCAGGAAGGGATGCCACTCACTTCTCTTCCACCAGTTGCTTCTGATACTCCTCATACTCCTCTCGGCTCATGCCCTGCGCCTCGGCGGCCGACTTGTCCCCGTCCCCCTTGTCCTCGCCGCCCCCCAGGCTCCCAGTGAGGTTCTTCAGCTGGCCGCCCACCATGGTCTTCACCATGAACGCCATGGTCTTCGCTGACCTGGGCACCGGGCGCCGGTTACCACGCGGCAGGCACCCAGGCACGTCCGCTCCTACTTCAGCACTAGGTCTCAGGGACAGCTCCCGCCGCAGGCAGGAGCCCCACGCTCTGCACCGCCCACCGCCCGCCCCTGCCCGGGCCCGCCTCCATAGCCCCAAACCCCTCCTCACAGGGGGCGGGGGGCATGCACGGGGCTGAGCAGACTGGACCACGTGCCCGCTCCTCACTCCCGCCTCCCCAACGTGCCTCCTTGCATGCCAAGCTCCGCTGGGCACTGCTGACAACGGATTGGGGCTGCCGTTAAGAGGGGGGAGGGTCGCTCCCCAGGGGAATGAGTTGTGCCTTTATGCACCCCAGAACCCTGCTCCCCCTACTTCCGTCTCCCCCAAATGGCTGATAACCAGGATTTCAGCTGGGAGGTGCGAGTAGCCCTGGGCTCTACCCCAACCTTCTTTCCAACCCGCCGCCCCAGCAGCTGCCCAAAGAGCTTGACGCTGAGAAAGGGAGGGAGACCAGAGAGTGGGGAATCCCAATGATGGCTCCATGGGTTGCCTTTCAGAGTTCTCTGTCACGTGCCTGCCCTGCTGACCCCTGGAGCTACAGGGAGTAGGGAGAGAGTTGTTCATGGTGATGCTGGCTGGGCTGGACCAGGAAGGGCACGGAGGCACCCTTCCTTGTTCTGGGTGAATTTGGGGACAGAATTATACACAGCTGTGACGCCATCTCCCACCATAGTCCCGAGTTCAGGCCTATGGGGTATCTGGTTTTTTGGCAGTCAAGCCAGCCCTGGGCCTCCTTGCCTGCTTGGAGCCCACTCCCAGTGACCATCTGGAAGAAGTTGAAGCCTTCAGAGATTAAGGTGATGCTGGAAGGTAAATGAGCATATCAAAGCATGGGGAGAGGGAAATTGCCTTTAATAAGTGTGGATGTCCCCAAAGCTAAGGTGTGGGTAGGAGCTGGGCACCCAGGGGCAGAAGACACCGGCCAAGCCCTCTACCCCCAGGTACATGTTGACTTCCTAGTGATGAGAAGTGGACATTTCATCAGGGCTTCGAAGTAGGTCATGCCTGTATGCTGGGGGAGAAGGGCTGCCTCCGCAGAGCCCCCAGGGCCCTAGGGATTTGTGGTGTAGAACTCAGAGGAAGGCTGCATGTGGACAAATAGTCCTGAAGGCCCATGTCCAGCTTCTGCTTGCTGCCAGGGAGAGAAGAAGGTCATTTGGGCTTCTCCCTTCTGGGTTCCTGAGACCAGGCTCTTTATATTTACTGCACCCACCGCCCTACACTCACTGGACCACAGCATCCCCTGCTCTGAGAACTTCTATGGCACCCTTGGTCTGCTCCTTCAGTACCACACTTTCTTCCTGGCATTCAAATTCTGTCCAGGTGGCTCCAGCCTTATGACTACCATTGCACTCCTATGTAACATAAGCCTGTCATCATTTCCACCCTCATACCTTTGCTGTTCTGCGCACCTGCAGGCCATCTCCTCTCCCACTCTGCTTTTAAAACGCAGCATATTTCACTCCTCCTCCAGGACCATCACAGCCCACACTGATTCCTTTTGTCTTGAAATACCACCGACAAGGACTGCCCCATTTCTGAGCTCCTTAGCACATCTTGCATCTCTAAAGTCTTACTTGTTTACAAACATTCATCAAGCAGAAACTGTGACATGCCGCCAAACTTTTAAATTCTCTTTGCCCAGTTTCACAAATATTTTGCTCTAGCAGTACTGAACTTGCCACTTTTTCTCCAAAATATATATATAATATATATATATATATTTTTTTTTTCATGCTTCCACATCTTTTCTCATGATGTTTCCTCTACATCAATGCTTTTACTTATCTTGTTGGGCTTGAAACACTCCTAGTTGCCTTGATGATCCATATCAAATATCCCTTCCAGGTGATTCCCTGATCTCCCCAAGCTGGCTCTAGTGCTTTTTCCAGCACTTTTTAGGCCCCTGAGCTTCCTGCTGTCATGGCACTGATCACAAAGGACGTGACTGTTAGTTACTTGTCAGTTTATCACATTAGAGAGTGAATTCTGTGAGGAGAGGACTCAGATGGGACCAGCAGCTGAGCAGGTAGTCAGCATCTCTATGGAAAAAATGGGCCCTAACTTGGGCACTGCTTCTTGCCAGCTGGTGGGCCATGTGGATCTCCCCACTGGAACCTTAGTATCCCCTCTCTCAAACTGAATCTCTATGGTCCAGACCCAAGAGATGCCAGGTAGGTGTGGGAAGTCCTGCACATGGGAACGCCCACCTGAAGTGTACATAGCAGAAGAAGCCTACAGTCTGGATGAGGAGGAAGAACAGGAAGATGCCAGGCTGCAGGCACGAGGAAACCCTTGGGGACCTGCCAGGTGAGTGAGGGTCCTTGGCTGCTGCTCTCTGAAAAGAGATGTTCTAAGATCTTAGATCAGCTTCTTACTCAGAAGGAGGGAGGGGACCTAGAATCTGGACCACTGTGGGGCTTTGTTTCCCTCTCTCAGTGTTGGGGTACCTTGGCTTTCATCCAAGGAACTTGGAGAGGGGGCAGGGTACAAAGCTGCCTCCCCACCCCAGCTCCTATGTCCCTATTTGTGGGAACAGCCAGGAGGGCCTGGGGCCTGGGATTTTCAGGGTGCTGAAGGCTCTAGAGATAAGTGAGAGAGAGAAATACAGAGCCAAAGACAGGGTGATGGAGAGGGCAAGGAAAAGAGCAAGATGGAGTAGGGCACAGGAAAGAGCGGACTTCACCACTAAGCTTTGAATGATCTTGGGCACAGACCATTCCCATTTATCTTCTGGTCATTGTGGGAGTTGGACCAAGTGATCTCCAGGGCCCTGCTGGTACTGACAGTCTGTGGAACTCTCCAGAGAGCAGAGGAGGCAGAGAGAAAATGCGATCCGTGTGCCTGCATGCCCGTGTGCATGCACACACAGGCACGACGGACACAGGTGTGCCTGACAGGAGTCCCAGGGGGGGAAGGGCAAAGGCAGGAGGGGTCTGGGGCTGTGGAAGTGCTAGAAGAAGGGGGCTGAGCCCCGTGGTCCTCGCTGCTGTCCCTCTCACCGCTGGGCCCCGCAGGTCCTTCTGCAGGAGGCTCAGGATCTGGGCCAGCTCTGAGAAATGATGCTTGGTGCCCACGGGTAGGTAGAAGACCTGGGCTCTTGAGGCCATGTGAGCAGCTGCATCCCTGGTACAGAGTGGAAACCAAGGGAGAGAACCCATTATCCCTTCTGATTGCACCCAAAGTACCTAATTATGGATTTCCCATAATCCTCAAAGGCAGCACCTGGGTGAGGAACAGGCACCACCCATAAGGCCCCCTTTGGGGACTGGTGGTCTTCCCCCCTACCCAGAGCATCTCCTTGAGACACTTTAGCTCAGAGAAGCATCTCCCTTAAGCTGTCCGTCCCAACCCCAGGCTCCCTGGGCTCTGCCTTCGGTCCCCGGCCCCCAGGGATTTAAATCCTCTTCCTCCTCATGTTCCCAGCCCCGGGGTATCTAGATATAAGGAGGAGGGCTGGGGTTGGGGTGCAGCCACAGCATACAGGCTGAAGCCCCTCTCCTCCCATGGCATCAAGGTGACCCCCTGCCCCTAGGGCTCCATGGATAACTCCAGAGGCCTGGGCCTAGAGTGGGATGCTAAGGGGCCAGAGGTGGGTAAAAAGAAGTCAGGGGCTGCCCATCCCCCAACTGGGCCTGCTTTTGGTTGTGTTCCCTCTAAGAACCCCCTCAAAATGTCCCCTCCTTCTGGAAGCTATCACTGAAGGAAGGCTCAATTTTACTAACCCTCCCTGGGGTGAGACTGTCCTAGGGAGTTGTGTTTAAACCAGGAGTTTCAAAACTTTAGACTTGATTCAGTTAAATTCAGCTCAGTTCAACAAACCTAACTCTGCCCCTAGCCCCTCCCTGTTTTCCAGGCTTTGTGCTTGTTGCTTAGGAGATGATGAAAGTATTAAAGGCCTGATGGGGGCTCTTCAGGAAGAGAAGCAAGTTGGTGGGTGGGGACTCCTCTTCCCTCTCCCCCAGGATCCTCCTCTCCTGGTGCCCTTACCTCATCTCTTGCAGGTCTTGCAGCAGAGTCTGCTGTCCACGGAGTAGGGCACTGACCTTGGCTGAGTCCTGCAGGAGTACCAGCCTCTTCTTTAGGGCCCAGGGCACAGCCCCTCTTCTCAGAGTTCACCTTCCCCGGGGATTTGCAGCCCTCTTCCTTCAGAGGCCTCACTCCGTTACCTGGGCCCTCATTTTGGATACGCTAGGTTTATCTGACCCTTTGCATCTGGGCTTCTGATTTTCCCCTCCTCCCAAACCCTTCTCCCTAAGAAGTCCCCTTTCCCCCTCCCTCCCCATCCTCACCCCCGACCTGGTCCCAGCCAGTCAACTCCCAGTGCTTGGGCTGCCTTCTTGCCCAGTGACCTGGAGAGGTAGCCACCTCTCTCAGGGGTGGGTGGAGCCTGGCAGGGGGAGTCCTGGGCCTGGCAGTAGGATCAGGGACACGTGGCCTTGGAGGACCTGGTCCCTCCCCTCTGCCCTATTCCATCAGCCCAGGCTCCACTGCTCTGTCCTGAGGACACAATTCAAACCTCAAGCTGCCAGAGCCCAGCAAAGCTCACAGGAGCCGCTGGCCCCTTCTGCCCGGCATCTAACATCTTGACTGAGCTCAGCTCTCAGGCCCCAGGCTGGGTCTGCCATGGGACGTGACTCCCCGGGGGAGAAGCCAGGATGGCAGTGGAGGGGAAACGAGGATTCTGGTGCATCTGAGCATTAAGCAAGCGTATGTGAATCAGATCACATGTGGAGCTACATGCAAATAAGCACCCGGTCTATTTTTGTCACTTGTCTAGAGATCCGCGTCTAAATACCTGGCAACTCCTTTCCCCAGCCCCAGCCATGGGCTCTGTGGGCCTTTGCTTGTGCCAAGCCCCCCCAACCCCCACCTCGCTCCCCCATCTGGCAGATCCACGCCACCCTGCCACCTGCAGCATTTCACCCCTGCCCTCCTTTCCCTCCAGGGCTTCCCAGGTGGCGCTAGTGGTAAAGGACACGCCTGCCAATGCAAAAAACAGAAGAGATGCGAGTTCGATCCCTGGGGTGGGAAGATCTAGAGAAGGGCATGGCAACCCACGCCAATATTCTTGCCCCATGGACAGAGGAGCCTGGTGGGATACAGTCCACGGGCCACAAAGAGTCGGACACGACTGAGGCAACTAGGCACGCGTGCACGCACTCCTGTCTCTCCAGACCCTGGGGGAGACGCGTTCCCGGGCAGAGTGCTTGCCCCTCTTTCTGGACAGAGAGAGCTGACTGGTGCCATCAGAACAGCCTATGGAGCTTGGCTTCTCCGGGCCTGCAGGCCAGACCCTTGGGTGCTCGAAGGGCCACTCACCCATCCTCCCTCAGGCCTGATCCGGCCTGGGGACCCCAGCTGCTGCTTCCATTGCTGCTCAGCCTGCGCCAAGTGCTTGGAGAGACCCTGGAGGGTCTGCAGGATCTGCCTGTGTCTGTGCAGTGTCTCCTCCAGGCCGAAGCTTTGTTCCCCTGGGGATCAGGGCAGAGCGGGGACAGGCAGGCCGCTGGGGTGGGCAACAGATCCTGTCTTTTGAAGCCACCTTGGAGGGGCAGAAACGTGTGGCTTCTGCCTCCAAGACTCCCCTGGAAAGATGTGTCTGGGTGGTGGGGCAGAGCCTGCTTAGATACGGCCTCCTCAGGCGCCCCGCTTCCCACTGGTTAAAGGGCTCTTGGTTTGAAGGGAAGAGGATACTGTGACCCTCAATCGAGTCCCTGGCCCACCTGCCTGTTCCCTGGGTCCCTACCCTCTTCCTGGACTCCATAGTTCAGCTTTGGAGTCATGTCTTCCTTTGTGCCCAGGCCCAGCCTTGCCCGCAGCCCTTCCAGCTGCTTCTCCAGGCGGAGCTGCTCTGTCTCCAGGAAGGGCTGTGAGGGAGGCTGGAGAAAGAAGACACAAACTTAGGCCCCAAATCCAGAGGCAGGCCAGAGGACTCTTCCCACAGGGCCTCCCTCAAGCCCTGCCCCCTTCCTGACCAAACAGGCACCTGGCATAGACCCAGTCCTCCCAGCCCTGCTGTACCTCCGCCACACTCACACACTCTCTCTCTCTCACACACACACACTCACACACTCACACACACACTCACACACACACACACACACACACACACACACACACACACACACACCTAGTTCTCCCTCAGCTCAGCCACCAGGCCCAGTCCTCCCAGCCCTGCTGTACTGCCGATCTTTACACCCGTCTCTCCCACTGTGGCCCAGACCCCAGCAGCTCCCTCAGACCTTTGTCTATGCCACTCCCCCTGTTCCTTCAAGCTCATCTTTGCCATGCCATCTTCCTGCTCCCCTGGCAGGTTAGGACCCCTCAGTGCTCCCACAGCTCCTTAAGGACAGGGCCTGGCTCTGAATCATCTCTGGCCCCCAGCACTTCCCAGCACAAGGCTTGGCCTGAGTAGAGCTCCACAAGCAGATAGAGATAAGGGTTGGAATGACAGGTCTGACAGCTGATGTGAGCAGAGCAGGAGGGGAGGGATCCCTGAGCTGCTTCTCCCCCAGCCCTCCCCCCAGGGAAGGCCCAGGTTTGGCATTACCTCTGGACCCGGCTCATGCAGACTGAAGGTTAGGAAGGACAGGACGTCATGGTCATCTAGAAAGCAGGGTAGCGAAGGGAAGGGAACTCACTCCCTCAGCCCTCACCCTCGGCCTCCATTATGTTCCGGGCAGGCAAGAGATCTGGGTGACTTTGAGCAGCTCTGATCCTCATCTTTCCTCTCTTCATAGGAAAGGTGTGAGGATCAGATAAGCAGATGGGTGGGCTGTGAGGACTGACTCCAACAGAGAAGTAAAGGGGGACCTCCAGTGAATGGGAAAACTGGACGGTCCTGACCTAGAGCCATGACCACAGGCCAAGCAATACCCTCAGGCCCAGAGCCTGGCTGCTACTGGCAGAAGAACCACACAGGGGCTGCCTCCTCCTCCTCGTGACTCTGACCACGTCACTCCCCTCCTTAGAAACCTGCCATGGCTCCTAGAGTCTAAAGACCGTGCCTAGAGTCTAAAGACCGAAGTCCTGGCATTCCAGGATGCCGCCTCTGCTTGCACCCTGCTCTCCGGCTGGGTTCCTCCACAGGCTCTCCATTACACCACATCCTTTTGCTCTATTTCCTAGATGTCCCTTATGGCTGACCCTCTTCCTCTTGCCCCACAGATCCCAGCTAGGGACCCTTGTGGAGCCAACACTGAAATGGAAGTGACCTGTGTTTTACGCCATTTGAGACTTTCATCAACTCTGCTAGGCAGACACGACCTTCCCCGGATGGTAACAGAGACCCAGAGAGGGTTTGTGGCTTTGCTGGGTCCCACAGTGAGGAACTGGCTGGCCCCTCCCCAGTGCTTCTTAGAAGTGGTGTTCAGTCAGCGCCGCTCCTCTGCCCAGAAGGCCCTCACCTGCCAGGGTGCTCGTGGCCGCCGAGACCCCAAAGAAACCTCCAGGGGCCAAAAGCAGGGGCCCCACATCGACACAGACCTCATCTGGGTCGCTGGGAGTGAGGCCGCTGTTCAAAGTCACCTGAGGGACACAAAGGCCATGAGTCCCTCACAGGGGGAGCCCACTTCTCTCCCCCAGCCCCAGCAGGGGCAGTGTCCCCACATGACTCACTGGCTCCCTGACCCGGAGGGCGGGCAGGCAGCTTGGAATCAGAGTGACGTGGAGGGGCTCGCACACCTGGGCTCATGTCAGCTCTCCCAGGCATGTGCTGGGGGCAAGTTAGGCGTCTGTGTAGAGAGCAGGGATCCCTATGGGTGTTGCCCACGTGTGCCAGGGACCGCACGTGCTGTCACAGGTGTGTCTGTGGGATCATGGGAATCCACAGAGCTCTGAGCCCTGTAACCTGCACTCCCTCCCCGGTGGACCCACAAAGGCAGGAGGGATGACTCACACGCAGCCTCTGCCCCCAGTAGGTGATCCGTGCTCTGAAGGGGTACGGCCGGTTCCGGAAGTCCTGGCGGCAGGAGCCCAGCACCAGGCTGCCTCCTTCCCTGCGGGCACTTGGAATCCAGCCAGGCCACACAGGACCCAAGGCCTAACCAGTGGGGGTGTTCCCGGAGGCCGTGCGCCCAGGCCTGCAGTGCCACCCGCCCCCACTGCTCCTGGTCTAGCTCCAGCCTCCGTTGCTGTATTCTGCTCTAGTAGCAGAAGAGAGAGAAGCGGGAAAGCAAGCCTTGCCTGGCAGAATGCTGGGACTTGGAATCCACGGAAGAGGCTGAGGCCCGCCCTGGGATGTTTCCCTAGGGCTCAGCCTGGACCAACAGTGGGGTTTCTACCCACAATCCCCCAGGCCCACCACCGCCTCCTCGGTCTCCCACTGGCTTCCCTCTGGGCACGGCTTCTCTTTCCTCTCCTTTCTGCCTTGCTTGGCCCATAGAAGGACAGACAGCACGATGCCCATCCTAGCAGCCAAGGACAATGTGACCAGCCGGCCTCCCCACGGGGGTGAAGCAGCTGGTCCAGAGGGTTAGGAGTGCTGAGACATCCTGAGTGTGTCTGGGCTCATGGACACACAGAAGCTCTCACGGCAGCGAGCCCGTCCCCACCGCCTGCGGCCGAGAGGGGGCAGCACAGAGCAGGGGAGGAGTCGGCTCCAGGTCCCCGGCGTGTGTTTGCCCTCTGAGCCCCTGTGACCTTGGGCAAGTTGCCTCACCTTTCCAAACCCGAGTTCCCCCATCTTTTAAATGAGGATAATAATTGAAACTACCTCATAACATTGTTACGAGGGTTAACCAAGCCATGAGCGTGAAGCGCTTGGCGCAGTGCCTGGCGTACAGTAAGCTCAGGTCGTAAACGTTAGCAATTATTCTAATTGTTATGAGCTAAGAGGGATGTTTGCTAAGAGACACTGATGAACTGGCCCAGCTACTGAGGAGGCATCCTGGCTGCGGAGGGATGGGCAGCCACGTCATTGGAGAGAAAGGGACAGGGCTGGCAGGCACGCAGGCAGCTGGTGCGGGAAAGGGCGTGGACCCTGCACCAGCAAGTCTGGCCTCAGAGCTCAGTTCCGGGCACAGCTGTGTGACCTGGGGCAAATCACTTCTCCACTCTGGGCTCAACGTCTTCACCTGTAATTGGAGCCTAATAATCCCCACTTCTCAAGAGTGTCAAGATGAGATGATGGGAGTGAAAACGCTGAGCACAAGGCCTCACCCTGTGTCATTTCACTACCCCCGCTGCCCTGGGGCTGTTGGCTTCAGTGACTTGAGGACTCCGGGGAGTAATTCCCAAGAAGAGCAAGCAAACCCTGGTCCCAGGCCCTGGAGGAGGCATAGCTTGGACCTAGTGAGAGGGGGGCCCTGGGCAGTGTCATCAGCTCAGATGAGAGGACAGCAAGGAGACCACCGCCCTGGGAGGGGGGTTCTCCGTCAGAGGCCAGGGCAGGGCACAGTGGGCCGTGTGGGTAACCACCGAGCTCCTCGTAGCCCAGGAATGAGGTAGGGGTCAACCCAGGCGGGCCCTTACCCAAGCGGCTCGTAGGGGGTGTGCCCATCTCTGGCCAGCACATGGATGGCAGGGCTGTTCTGTGTGGGAAGTGACAAGCAGCCTGAGACCCGGGCACAGGGCAGAGGGTGAGGGTGTGGGTGGGACGACGGACAGGAGACCACCACTCACCTGGGGATCTTGGGCTGAGGAGTCGAAGAGGATTCCAATGCCGTCCCCCAAGTCCGGCGCCCCCAGGACAGGGCCTACCTGGCCCCTGCCCTGGGTGTACCACACGGCCTGCAGGTCCGCAGCTGCTCAGCTCAGGGGTCCCTGCAGGACGCTGGGACCCCGGGCTCACCACCAGCTCCTCTGACCCACCCCCTCTGCTGGACTTTCATGGGGACCACTTACCATGCCCTGGGCTCCCCGGCGCCCCGGCCCGGTCACCCTCATCTGTATCTCCACCTCCCAGGCAGGGAAGAGGATGGGGGTTGTACTCCACACGGCGCCACTCCGGTTCCGCATGGATGGGGCCAGCCGTACCTCCTCCAGGCCCGGGATGGCATCTGCGGGCCAGGGCAGCTCAGGGCTTGGGCCCCACCAGCCCCTGTTCCCCCATCACTCTCTCTCACTGGTCTAGGCTGGGCTCCAGAAGGAGGAAGGAAGGAACATTACAGCCAGTGGTAATAAGCTGGCTGGTCAGACAGTGGAATCCATTGAAGAAATGGGGATTGGGTCTTTGCCAGGGGGAGGGAGGGTCAGCAAAGTCTCCAGACACACATGGAGCTCTTTACCTGCATTCTCACATAAGCCTCACTGCAAGTCTGTGCAGCTTGCTTTTATAGGGCCCCATTTTATCTTTTAATTATTTATTATACTATTTTTGGCCACTTGGCATGGGGGATCTTAGTTCCCCAACCAGGGATCGAACCCATGACCCCAGCAGTGGAAGCTTAGAGTCTTAACCACTGGACCATCAGGGAAGTCCCAAGACCCCATTTTATAGATGAGGAAGCTGAGGCTCAGAAAAATTAAGGAACTATGTGAATGGGTACCCAGCTCCCTCTGACTCCAAAGTACAAGCCATTTCCACCATGAGAGAGATTTGTGTCCAAAGGGAATGGCAACCCACTCCAGTACTCTTGCCTGGAGAATCCCATAGAGAGAAGAGCCTGGAGGGCCACAGTCCACGGAGTTTCAAAGAGTTGGACATGACTGAGCAAGTGAGCATGGGAGCATTGTGTTTCTCAGAGGAGGAAGAGGGGCCTATGAGGGAAAGGACAGGCTGGAGACCATGAACACAGGGGAGCACCCTGAGAGAAGAACCAGGCAGAGGGCCAGGACTCCAGGCTGTGGACACATGGGTATGTCCAGACACAGGCGGGCCTTCCTGGTGGGGGCACCTAGGGGGCATCTCAAGGTGGGGAAAGCATGAAAGCAGAGGTGGGAGCTGGCCATGAGGGATGGAGTGAGTGTGAGAATTACCACTGATATGGGTGGGATGGGGGGAGAGGGAAGGAAGGAGTGAGAAACTGAGGCAGGTTTGGCAGGAAATGGAGAAGGGAGACCAGAGGCCCTGCCCCAGCTGCCTCCACTCCCCTGCGGCCTGCCAGCCTGGAACCTGGCCCAGGGCCCAGACCCTGCCAACATGTCCTGGAGACTGCTAATCCAGCCTGTTTGCTCAGCAGAGGCCAGAGCTGGGGGCAGGGAGGCTCAGAGGCTGCAAGGCCAGGAGGGCTGAGCCCTTGGGAGCCGCCACCACCTCTGAACTAGCATGCAGGAGGCGGAGGTTGCCCATGTCTGCCACACTTCTGCACTGGGCCTCCGGTGGATTGTTCAGGGGACCTCACTGCAGACTGTAGGCTCCTCGAAGCTGACTCAGGCCTGGGGCACAGAGGACGTGGGGGGAGTCGGATAAAGGGATGAATGATGAATGGACACTGAGCGTATCTCTGAGTGACCTTGAAGAATGTGCCTCTGCTCCCCCATATGTCCTGGAACACCCCAGACTTGGCGTGGCCCAGAACAATGACTGTGGTCCGGGTCCTACCATCCTGGGCCTGAGGCTCTGTGCTATGGGGAACAGCCTCCTCCTTTGTTAACCTCCTGGGTCTTTGTGAGGGAGAACTGGGCCCAAAAACCCTGCTAAGAGGGCCTGTCTTCTTCAAGGGATATTTGCTCTGGTCTCAGGAATTATGCTGTTTTTCAGAAATTACACCTCATAGACACAGAAATACACACTGGATCTGCTTTCTCTCTTCGGTTTGACTGCTAGGAGGCTCTAAACCAGGTTCATGGCTCAACTCTGAAGAGTGGACAGGCTTCACAGCCTATATTTTGGCAGCAAACCATGTTCTTGGACTCATTTCATGCCTCAGTCCTAAGACTATGTCTCATTCTTCTGGCTCACTCCTAATTTAAATTCCTCTCAGTTGCATAGGTCCATATAAGTCCTCAAAAATCTTTTTAGGACAAGACCGAGTAGAAGACAGATTCTTTGTAGGTCTGGGTTTGGAAGGCCCTGAATACAACATATGGGCTAAGATGCTCTTGTGCTTGCTTCCACCCAACAAACACACAGGACAGGGCTGGGGCCCTCTCTGGTGAAAGAGCTGGCCATGAGGAAGCCTCCCTCCAGGCTGCGCTCAGGTCTCCTGGACAGCCACAACCTGACCGTGTAGAGCCAGAGTTTTGGTCTGTGCTGATCCAAGCTGCCTTGCGTCTACGAGTCCGAGACTCAGCCTGTTAGCGTGTGTGTGTGTGTGTGTGTGTGTGTGTGTGTGTGTGTGTGTGTGTGTTCACAGGCCCATGAGGCAGGGTGGTGAAGGGTTCTCCAAGGAGAGGTGAGAAGAGGAGAGAGAAGTCCCAGGGCAGAGAAGGGGAGACGCAGAGAGAAGCTGAGGCTGAGGGGTAGCGGTGGGGCTGTGGTGGTGGAGTAGGAGCCAGGTCGGGGTGGGGGGTTGGTCCTGGGGCCCGTGGCACTGTCTGCCCTCTGGCCTGGCCCCGTCTTGGGCAGTGGCTGTACCGGCAGGCCCACTCCCCACCGAGTCACGGCCACCCAGAGCTGGTCAGCCCCTCCAGTGTTCTGAAGAGCCCTGGGCATGGCTAGTCCTCACCCAACATTTTACCTCCGTGATGGCTCCAGAAGGGTATTCCAACCCCAGGCAATGCCAGCCTTGGTCCTTTGAAGCTGAGCTTGTACTCAAATCTTCGCTGAGGCAGATGGCCCCCCTCGGGGCTGTGGGGGTCCAGGAGCACGAGGAGGAGAAGGCAGAGCAAAGGATCCAGGCCACGGACCACCCTCATTGCGAAGGGATCTAGTATCCGGGCCCCAGGGTGGACTTGCAGCTGGGAGGATAGGGAGGGGCTCCTGGGACAGGGCCACTGGGGGAGGAGCCAGGATGGCCCAGAACCTGGGTTTTTGGCACTGTCCTCTCCCTCCCTCTCCAGCACAGACATCCTGTTCCTTCCAGGCCTGATCTCAGGCCCCGCCCCACCCCTTACCTCCAGCCTGATGAGGCAGCCTGACCTCCTGCCAACCTGAGCTCTGCCCCTGCTCCTCGGCTCAGGCCATCCTTCCTCCTTCCTTCTGTCCCAGTGGCTGCAGGACCTCAGCGGGTCACTGGGACGAGCCACCCTCAGCAGCTCTGACTTTCCTCCCTGCCTGGGGTGTCCCCCTCATCCTGGCTCCTTCCCACGAGTAGCCGTCCCTGCTGTCTGGCCCTCACCCACCCACCCTATCCTTCCCTGTCCTGCTCTCGCTGCCTTGATTCTCAGCTCTCTCCCATATTCCCAAACACTCATGCCTCCAAGCAACCTGGTTTCCTCAACAAAGAAATTATGTGAAAATAGAAAGGGAGTCTTAGGAGACAGAGCAAATAAATGCAACGCATGGGCCTTGTAAGGGGAAAAATGAGACGGGGAAATTTGAACAATGGATATTTGATTAAGGGATTCTTGTTAGAATTTTTAGGAATAATAATGGTATTGTGGTAGAATTTCTTTTTTAAGTCTTACGTCTTCTGGAGAAATATACTAAAGCTTTATGGATGAATTGATATAACATTAGGATTTGCTTCCCAATCTAGAACCTGGGTGGGAGGAGGGGAACAGGGTGTACATGGCAGAGAATTGTCCTTGAGTTGATAACTGTTAAAGTTGGGTAGTAGGGACGTGAGGGTTCCTTGTATTCTAATCTCTACTTTTATATGTTTGATGATTTCCATAATGAAAAAAGTTTTTGAAAAATAAGAAATCCTGGGAGTCCCCTTGGTGGTCCAGTGGTTAACAATCCACCCAGCAATTCAGGGAGCATGGGTTCGATCTCTGGTCAGAGAACTAAGATCCCACATGCTGCAGAACAACTAAGCCCACGTGCCACAACTAGAGAAGCCTGCATCTTGCAATGAAAGAGTCCACATGGTGCAACGAAGACCTGAAGCAGCCAAATGAATTGAAAAAAAAAAAAAAAAGCTTAAAAAAAATCCTGTATCTCAAATATTTTCATCCAAATAAATTTTGGTTTTCCAGAGTGGCTCCAAGAATTCTGGATAGCTTAAGTCTTACTGTACTTTGTAAACCCCCAGTAGAATTAAGATACTGAAGCTCTACAAGTTAATTAAAACCATGGCTGCAAATGGAAAATTTTAGGACATGCTAAAAGAAGAACTTCATTTCTCTACACTGAGCCCTCAACCACCTCCACTCACTTCTCCCCCTTCCTTTTCGCAGCCGAGCTGTGGAAATGTGGGCTTCCCTCCAGCCCTGCTTCCTTGCCACCCCCTAAGTCCTTCCAGCTCCTGCCCTCCCCACCCCTGCACTCCATGAAAACTGTTCCAGCAAGGTCTGACAATGCCCATTCTCTGTGCCTAGTGGACACTGCTCAACATGGTCTCTGCAACATGAAATGCTGTGGACACCCCTCTGTTCCCCCTGCTCTAAGAACCCCTGCCCCAGGGCTCACCTGCCTCTCTGCTGTCCCTGGCCACCCCAGGAATTGCTTCTTGGTCACTCTTGTCCCTCCCTGGCCCCGCCCATCTCTCCAAAGGCTCCACATGCTACCTGGCCAAGCTCGTCCACACCCACAGCTTCAAGCACCATCTCTGTGCCCACGATCCCCAAATCTCTGCTTTTAGCCGCTTTTCCTGGTCCAAATAAACATTTAACTCCGGAGGGGACCTTTCTGCTTGGATGTCACAGAGGCTCCCAGGCCACAAGTCCAAACCAAACTCTTCTCCAACCCCCAGCACATATTCCTCCAGGGCTGGGGTGTCATGGGTGGCACCACCCACCTTACCAAGCCAGAGACTGGAGTGCCCCAGGGCCCTTCCATGGCCCCTTCCTCTCCTCAGCCATCAGCAAGCTCTTCAATTGCTCCTGCCACCCTCAAACTGTTACCTGATGCTTTAATCTCTCCAAGCCTCACGTACCTTATCTATAAACTGGAGATAATAATAGTGTCTCTCTCCAAGAGTTGTTTGGAGGGTTAGATGAGATAATGCATCCATTAGAACAAGGACAGGCAGAACTTAGCTCAGTGAAACACCAGCTGCATTCATCTTCCTCTCCACCTCCTACCAGGTCCCCCCACCCAGGCCTCCATCAGTCACCTCCCGCCTGGCCTGTCAGCCTTCCCATCATCTCCCTGTCCCCATTCACTTTAGCCAGACTGCAGCCAGAATCATCTCTCTAAAATGCAGACCTGGCCAAACTCTGCCCCCAATCCTTCTGTTGATCTTGGTCATGTTTGCATAAAGTTATACTCCTCATGGGGCCTGCAAAGCCAGGTGGGGTCTAGGCCCTGCTTTCTCTTTAGCCTCATTTGCTCCCAAATTGCATCCCTTGACCCCTTAGCCCTGGCCACACTTGAGCCTCTCAACTGCCTCTCACCTCACTGCCTTTGTCCAGGCAGTGCCCTTCCTTTGGCAGCATTACCCTCCCTCTCTGTCCCCAGTGGTCCCCATTGTCTGAGAAGCTCCCTCTGTCCTCTGCCTCCCTGGTCTGGGTGGCAGTGGCAACACCCACCAGATTTCTGGGTACTGAACTGAGTTCTGAGCAGGTTCCCCCAGGTCCATGAGAGCACAATCAAAGGATGAGAGAGAACAAAGGGGGGAAATTAAAAACTGTGAAAGGAGTGAAGTAATGAAGGACTGGGGGCAGGAAGGGGCTCAGGCCACCAGGTAGAATATCTGTCCCCTGTGCCTGCATTCCCACAGGGCCCCATCAGCTGGACCTTGCCCCTTCACTCTTGCTTGTCACAATTCTCCATTATGTCGCCTGCTTGGCCCCTCTTGTGACCCCATGGCCACGGGCATCTTTGGAGGTTTCTGAACCTGAGCTGGCTTCTGGACCAGTCAGTGAGAGCTGATCATCAAAAGGCACCCAGATCCCTGCTTTCAGTGAAGTCAGGTTGGGAGCATGAAGCCCATCCTGGTATTGGGCACAGAGTGGATACCAGCACACTCTAGATTGGAGCCCCTACCCCCGACCCCTGCCCTAGACCTGTTAAGTCGTCTACGAGTGCCACTGCATGGTACCCTCTCCTCAGAATCTCACCAGGAGGGTCCCTCTCCCATCGCAGACCCACTGCCCCTCACGCTCTGGATTCCAGCTGCCAACCTCACCCTTGGCAAGCTTCCACTTGGAATCACTACCGTGCCCTCCCCTCTCTATTGTCCACCTCCCTCTCAGTATGTGGACATGATCCCGAGGTAAATGTCCTTCCCTTCAGCAGTCAGATTTGCTTAAGCCTCTACTGCCTTAAAAATCCTTTCTTCATTACAGCTGGATTCCTCCAGACTGTCTACCTTCCTGCAGTCCTTGCACCTCCTCTAGCCATTGTGATCGTGATCCGGAATCCAGCCCCACCAAACTGAGTCTCGCTAAAGTCACCAGTGACCTTGCAGCTAACCCCTACAGCAGACTGTTTACCTCTCCTGTGTCTTCAGAGAAGCAGCGGACCTGCTGGCTCCTCCCTCTTGGAATGCTGCTACCCACCCCCTTACCCTCTCATTCATCCTTCTGATCTCAGCTTACATGCTGCCTCTTCTGGGAAGCCCTCCCTGATCTACACATAAGGTCTGATTCCCATGTTACACGTTTCTTTCATAGCACTTATCAGTTTGTCTATGTGATTGTCTTCCCAATTGTCAACTCCACAGGGTCTGTTTTGCTCACTGCTGAACCGTCGCCCCGCCACACAGCAGGGATCCAACTGTGTGTTGTTGAATGAATGGTCTGGTTTTAACAAAATGCATCCGGCTGTGTGCAGAGAGAAGAACTGGGGGAGGTGAAGAGGCAGCAGCACGGAGCTGCAGGAGGTGATGGGGCTGGACCACAGTGGGCTGCGGAGCAGACCCGAGGCGTCCTGTACAGTCAGAACGGCCTGGATTTCAGGTCCTGCAGGCTGGGAGAGGGCAGGTCAGAGCCCCAAGGACAAGGGGACACTCCACCAGCTGCCTGTCTCAGTGAATGAAGTGAACCCTCAGAGGTCCTGCACTGACCACTGGCCCCGTGGAACCCAGGGCCAGTCTGCCTTCTCCATCTGCCGGGGTCAGCGATGCCGTCTCAGGGGAGCTGTGAGAACGGCCAGCAGCTCAGAACCTCCCGGTCGCGGTCGCGGTCACATCTCATCGGCACGAGATGGTTATCCTGCCTCCTACCGAGGGAAGCCCATGTCCGGCGCGTCAGGCCTGGCTTTCTCCCGCATCCGTGCTCCAGCGCCCCCTGCGCTGTGGGCCTGAACAACACGGCAGGAGAGGCAGCTGGGATGCCGGCAGGCGGGACCCAAGCCCCGGACGGCCCGGGATGCTGGGGGAGGCGGGTGGTGAGAACTCCCTCACGGCAGACACAGGACACTTGCTCGTGCAGCTGACACAGGCGGCAGCTACATCTTCCCGCAGTGCTCCCCACCCCATCCCCCTCACAGGGCAAGCACAGCCTCACTCACAAGAGACAGGGGGATGGACAAGATGGCACGGGGATGGGGGGGCCGGGTGGGAGAGGCAGGCTCGGCGGATGAAGCGCCGAGACCGGGCAGTGGCGTCCTCATGGAGTGGTTTATTACGATTCCATCTCACAAGGCAGGTGGGTGGGCGGCAGCGGCACACGGACTCCAAGCCCCTGACAGACGTCTGCCTCGGGCGCATGCAAACAGTGCAACATGGTCAAGCGCAGACACGGGGCGACCGAGGCGACATGGACACGGGACACGGGGTGGGGAACAGGGCCGGGGCGATGGGTCCCTAGAGAGGGGCCTGGTCTCCCCAACCCTTGTGGGCAGGACAGGAAAATAAGATTCGTACTTCTTGTAAAATGCCCATTTGCTGGGTACTTTCTTTCTCCTTATCTTGAAAAATAATAAAAAATAAACACACGGGAAAAAAAAATCTCAAAAAAAGGAAAGGAATAAAACTCTAAGAAGGCGAGAGATGGGAGGCCAGGGGGAGCCTGACCACGGCAGGGCATCTACCCCCCAGCTCTTCGGCCTCCTCCCATCCGGGCCCGTGGGCAGGGCTCCCAAAGCCCCACAGGTGGGTCCATGGAAGAAGGTGCCAGGCCTAGGCAGGGTCTCCGGGGGCCAGAGGGGGCGTGGGCTGGGACAGGAAAGAGACCCACTGGCCTCCTGCTGGGCTCAGTTCGGGTTTGGGCCCAGCCAGCGGGGCACGAGGTCCGCAGTCTCTCCGGGTTCAGTCCCCTCAGGCCCTTGGCCTGGGCGAGGCCGGCAGTCACAGGTGCAGCTCGTGGGTCTTGATGTGCTCGAGCTGCTCGCGGAGCTGCAGGAAGGAGGGCCGCGTGGCGGCGTCCAGGTGCCAGCAGTTCTTCATGACCTCGTAGACTGCAGGCGGGCAGCCGTCGGGGGCATCCATCTTGTAGCCCTTCTCCACCCGCGGGACGACGTCCTTCAGGGGCTGCGGGGAGGTAGGGGTGGTGTGGGTTGGTGCGAGGCCTGACCCTGAGGGGACCCCTACTTAGCACTCCTCTCCACGACACCCCTAGTTCTGTCTCAGATCCAGGTCCCAGGGGTGGCCTGTGAGGACCCCAGGGCAGGTCTGCAGCTTCCAGGCCTCAGATGGCGGAGGCAGGGCCCAGTGAGGCTCCCACCCTGCCACCCTCCCCTTTCTCCAAGCCCCCGTCTCAGCCCCAGCGCCCACACTCACAATTCTTGGATAAGGCACTCGCCCAAAAGAGTAGATTTCCCAGAGAAGGATCCCGAAACTCCACACATCAGACTTGGTGGAGAATTTCTGCCATGTGGATGGGAGAGGCAGTGTCAGATCCTGGGAACTGGGGGTGGGGGTGACCAGGAACCCCATCCACCACTGCTCAGGCCCGGAGGAGAAGCCCACCCACCTTCTCTCTTAGGGCCTCGGGGGCTGTCCACTTGACCGGCAGCTTGCCCGTGTCCTGGGTGCTCGAGGCCTCCTTGGTGAGGCCGAAGTCGCTGACCTTGGCCACGTTGTCCTCAGACACCAGCACGTTGCGGGCAGCCAGGTCCCGGTGCACGAAGTTGTTGCCCTCCAGGTATTCCATGGCCTCACAGACGTCTCTGGGGGTGAGCCGCCCACACGTCCCCTCAGACAGGGGTCCCGTAGCAGGGCAACCCCCCCCACCCCCAATCAGGGTTGCTTCACTCACAGTGAGAACTTGAGGAGACAGTCTCCGCCCAGCACCGACCGACCCCGAGACCGCAGATAATCCACTAGACTCCCCTGGGGCAGAACAGACAGACCGACAGGCCCCATAGGTTAGACTTGCCCTCCAGACCTCAGGGGGCTTGGGGATGGGTAAACGGCAACACTCAAGGGAGGTGTGAGGAGAGGGAAGGGGCAGGGGAAAGGTCAGGACATCACTTCTGAAAGAATATCAGATCCTACACGCTGGACACTGCACTCAGCAATTTTCATGCACTGTCTCTTAATTCTCATAAACCTCTGAGGTAAACTGTTACTACCTCCCTTCACTGACGAGGACCTGAGGTTTGGCGAGGTGACACAACATTTCCAAGGTCACCTGGAATGGTCATTCCATTGGTCACCTCCAATGAATAGATGATGAGCCAGGATACAAGCCAAGCCCCAGTGACTTCAAAGCTCGGTTGGAGAGCAGGGACTGGGGGAGCAGGGGCCCGGGGGTGTGGCGGGGGCTTGGGGCAGGCACACACCTTGGCCATGTACTCGGTGACGATGTACAACCCGCCCTTCTCCTCCACGATCACGCCCAGAAGCTGTACCAAGTTGCTATGCCGGAGTTGCCTGGGGTGGGACGGTGTGGTCAGAGCCTGCCAAGCCTCCCCATCAGCTCCCAGCTCCGGGGCGACCTCCCCACCCACCCCCTGACCCAACTCACGTCATGACAGAGGCTTCAGCCAGGAAGGCCTGTGCAGTGGCATCATTCTTAATGCACTTGACAGCAACTTTGTTCCCTCGGTAGTCACCCAGCATCACATCTGGGGGAAGACAGCTGGGGCTTGTTCCCTGGACTCCCCACAGTCACCAGCCCCTCCCAGGGCTCCCACCCTCTCTGGCTCACCTCCAAACTCCCCCTTCCCTATGGTCTGCAGCAGCTTCAGGTCCTTCATGTTCAGCGCCCAGCCGCCTGGGTAGGAGGTGTCGGGGGCAGGAGGCGGTTGTCAGGGACGGGGGGTTAAGTCAGAGCAGAGGTCGCAGCAGAAGCAGGCTGGACTATGACATGTGGGTTCCCTGGAGGTCTCCAGAGCCTCCGGGATGGGGGTCGTGCCAGGAAGCCTGGGTGGGGGAGGAGGCGGGTGGGCAACAGAGGGGCGGGGGTGGGGGTGGCACTCACTGCGGAAGAACTCGTCCTGGGCGGCCACGGTGCCCTCCATGACCTTTGGCTTGATGAGGCGAGTACAGAGTCCGTCTGCATCTGAGGTGTAGTGCTGCAGGGTGCAGGGCAGCCCATCAGGACCCGCCCCTGTGCACCACCAGCGGCTCCCCTGCACCACCCTGACCTGACCACCAGAGGGCAGCAGAGGCCAGTCCCACCCAGCCAAGAGTTGCTCTGGGTAGGGAGGGCGCCCCATTTCTAGCAGGGTTAGGGAGGCCCAGACACACAGCCTGTCTCCCATGCCACCCCACACCCCAGGTGCTGGACGGACACCGGCTGTTGCTATCACTTGGCCTCACCAGCAGCCCTGACTCAGTGTAATACCAGCCTCTAGCCAGGTGTGCAGAGGATCCCTGCCCCAAGTCAGGCCAGTGGCGGGGACAGTGCTGAGGGTGGGTGCAGGAGGCACCTGAAGGCTGCCTCGGGCAGAGCTGGCCTTGGGAACTGCCGGAAACAGGGACCACCAAGGTGGAGCTCGAGGGGACATGCTTATACACACATGGGCACAGCTGAGTGTCTGAAAGGAAGCTAGCTCCGGGATCAGAAGACTCAGATCTAGTCCTGACACCTCCAATTCACAGCAGTGTGACCTGCAGCAGGCCCCTTAACTGCTCTGAACCTTTGTTTCCTGGCCTACACACTGGGCTGCCATCTCCGCTTGGAGGCACTGTGGAGTCAGAGGTCAACCCTGGCACACCACAGGGGCTCTACGGAGGCAGGGGAAAGGCAGGCTCGCCGAGGCCGCGGGACCTGCCCAAGGTCACCCTGCCAGTGGCAGTGGGGCTGCAGCTGGAACCCAGCCAGCCCGGGGGGCCCTGCTCACCTCCACCAGCTGCATGAGGTTCTCAAAGTAGACCTCTTCATCGATGCTGAGCTTGCTGGCGTGGTACATGATGCGGTAGTGCTCCACCTTGCCATCACAGCTCACGCACAGCGTGTAGTCCCCGGGGTAGTTGGTGCTCTCCCGCACCAGGAACAGACCCGTCTCTGGTGGGCACAGGAGCCGCTCTGCCTGCTCCCGCGTGATCTTGCCGTGGAACCAGCTGCGGGGAGGCCAGGCCTGGGGTCGTGGCAGCCCAAGGGCAGTGCTGGGCTCCACTTCCTGGAGGCCCTCCCTCTGGCTGGTGCCTCCCCAGGGTTCATGGCTTGGACAGGCGCCGAGGCCCTCGTCCTCTGCTTTCCACCCTTCATCCACTCTGAGGTCCGCACCCACACCCTTCTTGTCTAGAGAGGCCTCACGGACATCCCAGCTCTTACTCATGCCTCCCTGCTTTCCTGACTCTCTTCCAGGGGACTCAGGGCTCCCGTCCTCCTCCCTCCCAGACCGGAGCTCCTGACCGCTCCTCGAGGTACTCACGGCATGAGGCTGAGCTTGGTGCCTGCCTTCACGCCCTCCCGCTTCTGGACATAGTTGGCTGGGATGATGCCCTCACGGCCCACCTTGTTCTTGGCTTTGTACCAGTTTGGGTCCTGGGGAGAGGGGAGCCCAGACACTTCTCAGGCTCACCCACCCCTGCAGAGGAGCCAAAACCCAGAGGTGGGTGGTGGGTGGGGGTGTGAGGTCCCTGGTTACCTTGGTGACAGCCACAATGGTGAGCACGTCTCCTTTGCAGAAGGGAAGGTCTTGCTCAGCAGTGCCGTGAAAGTTGTACTTGGCAATACATTCTGTACCGGATGGCCAGGCGGCCTGCAGGACAGGCGACAGGTGGGCGGTTGCAGCCCAGGGCAACCCCCACCCACCTGCCTGCACGCCTGCAAGGTCACAGCCTCTCGCCTGGCCTCCATGAGCCTGGGTGAGGCGCCCCTCCTCCCGAGAGTGCTGGGTGCCTGCCACCTGAGTTTCACCCCCTGGGCTCCCGTCTTGAGTGCCTCCATCTGGATTCTGCTTTGCTGAGGGCCGGGGCTGGGGAGAGGGGAGCGCATCAACCCACACTCTCACTCCCTCTCCTCTCAGAGCCCCACGGTGGCGTGGGGACCCCCCGCCACGCCAGACCCCCGTCCCTGTAGTACCTGAATTGCCGACATCTTCTCAGAAGATCTGGCGTCCCCGTGTCACAGGAAGGCCGACCTGTCACTTGGTACCATGAGAGCTGCGGGGAGAAGCGGGGACTGAGGGGAAGCTGAGATCCTGCTCCCTCCCCACAGCGATGTGAACAGATGCCAGAGGCTTCTGAGCTGGGGTCTGGGGCAAGGGCTGCCCTTTCCAATCTGGGGGCACTGGGCAGGGGAGGAGGGCCGCGGACCCCCAACGCCGAGCCCACTGTGGCCTTGCAGCCCACAGAATGACCGACAGAAGCCGCAGATCATAGTGGGTGAGCAGCACATGCCCTGCCAGCCCCACGGCGGGATGTTAGCTAAGTGGTCTGTGAGGGACCACCGTGGGTGTTCACTGAGGACGGCTGGGAGACAAAGGTGCTTGGGATTTGGGGGAAGTCACTTGTCCTCTGCGGGCCTCTTAGTTCTGTCACCTATAAAAACTCGCCCAGGCAGTATCTCTGAGGTCAAATGTAAGCCAGCTCCATGGCCTGGCCACCCCACTTCCCGCACACACCCGAGAGATCACAGGACAGGTGCTGCTGAGACAGGCCCGGGAGAGCGCGCGGTAGCCGGGTCTGAAAAGTGCACACTTGGGGACCGCCCAGATGCTCACCGGGAGTGGGACAGATAAGCTGGGTACGCTCACAGAACACCGACAGCAGCAAACGTGAATGAACTACCACCATGAACCAACACTGACGCGTCTCTAGGCATCATGCTAACCAAGATGCCAGGCAGGAAGCACACAGGCCATGTGATCCCACTTGTATCAGGTTCAGAATCGGGGGATTCCCAGTGCAGGATGGAGCCCTCGGAGGAGGCAGCTAGCTGACTGGAAGGGGGAAAGTTCAACTCTGGCAATTCAGCGAGCCGTATCCTGTGACTGGTGTACTTTTTGGTGTACACGCTGACTTCAATACAGTGGACTCCCCCAAGAAAGCTACCCCAGCCAACCTGACGCCCCAGAGCAGCAAATCAGCCCCGTCCTGCACACAAACTCTCTGCGGCCTCAGCTCAGCACACCCTCTACAACCATCATTTTCCCACACACAGCCCAGAGCCACCGTGGACCTGTCTCAGGAAGCAGAGGGATGGGACTACTGTTCTTTGCTGACAGATGAGGAATCTGAGGCTTAGACAGGGCCAGTGACTCTCCCATGCCTATGGTATGCCAGAAGAGAAACTCTTCCACATGCCTTGTTCCCAGGCTCATTCATAAGATGGACAAGGTCTGGGGCCTGGCTGACAAGCAGGAGCAGTGGAAGACGACATTTAAATGCAAGTGCCTCAGGGTGTGAAAGGAGTGAGGACTGTAGTGCTTAGGTGGGCATCCTGGAGGAGGGAGTGCTGGAGCTGGACCTGGAAGGTTGCAGGGCTTGGGAAGGCAGGGGCACTCTGGCTGGAAGCCCATGCTGAGGGAGGGTGGGCAACAGATCCTATGGTCTGAGCACCCCGTTGTCCGCTGCAGGGGATGGTGAGTACTGGGCCTGCGGGAGGGCATAGACCCTACAGGGATGTGGGGCTTCAGACGCCAGGGGAGGAGACAAGCTTGGCTTCCGAGGGCCACGGGACCTGGGGCCTGAGCAGGGGGGCGTGTGGTCTGGGTGTCCAGAAGGAGCCGGGGGGAACCACCACCACTGCTTCCAGGCCCCGCTCCTGGGGCTAGGGTCAGGCAGACTGGGCTCTGATGAGTACACAACGGGCAAGACACTCAACCCTTCTGATCCTCCGATCTCACACTCTGAAGGCGGGACAGGGACACCCCACAAGCAGGCTACGGAGGGAGTGGAACAAGCCCCCAGACTTGGAAGTGTCTAGCATCAACCCCCTGCCCCTGCGGATGAAGGGCTTCCCTTCCTCCCGGAACACACAGTGCTTCCTGTCCCAAGGCCAGCGCGGCAGCCTCTGCCACCTGGGCAGGGAGACCGGACCCCCCTAGACACACACACACTGACCCGACGGAGCCACCATGGGTATAGGAAGCAACTCGGGCTCCCGAGAACCACCTGTGGGAGCCACAAGCTCCTCTAGCCCCCATTTCATAGAAATGGAAACCGAGGCTCAGGAGGTTGCAACAACTTGCCCTAAGGCACACCACTAGTTAGGGGTGATGGTCTGGAACTTGAATCGGGGTCGCTCTGTGGTTGGCTGGGTCCTCAAGCTGCAAGCCCTCTGCATAGGGGCTCTGCCAGCTCTCCGCACCCCCACGTCTCCCCATCCCTCCACGGAGGGTGGAGGCTGAGGCACCGTTAGTCACCCTCTCAGCTGTCAGTTTGCAAACACGCTCTCCCCGGCCTGCAGCTGCCGCCGCCACCTCCCTCTGACTTGAGGATAATAATAAAAATAATAATAGGCCATGTTGGCTGAGCACTTACTCCTTGCCAGGCTGTCCTTGGCACATTATGGCTCATCAAATCCTCCAACAACTGAGAGAGAGGCTATTGTTATTCCCATTTTACAGGTGAGGATGCCGAGCTAGGCCAAGAGGCAAGTGGCCTTACCTGAGGCTACACCTCCAGTGAGCATCCTGCCTCACACAGGTGTCAGAGGCCTGAGCCAGCAGGCCATCCCACCCCCACGCCTGGTGCCTCTGCCTAATGTGCCCACATATGTCTACAGGACTGCTGGCAGGCTGGGCCCACCCTGGCCTGGAGAAGAGAGTGCAAGGGAAGAGGGAGAAGCGAGCAGTGCTCAGGGGAGGGGAGAGCCCAGAGAGATCAGGGGGGCTTCCTCGAGGGTCTGGGTTTGGAGAGGACAGATCAGAAAAGGAGACGTATGAGCTAGCCTTCCCCTTGCTCTACTGGCTACGGCTTCAGGACTCAGTTTTCCCATCTGTACAATGGACTGGTTACAGCCTTGTAGCTTCCAGGGCTGCTCTGAAGCCTGCTTTCTGCACACAGAAATCCTGCTGGCGGGAGCTGCAGATACTCTCTGATGGCTCCTCCCTGGTGAAGTCATGAGGCCAGGACGACCCTGGCCTTAGGGCCCTGAGGGTCCAGATGGGCTATCCCCCTCCAGGTCAGAGGCCAAGATTCAGCGGCTGGGAGGGGCCACTAAAAACTGTGGCCTCTAGTCTGGCCTTGGTCAGGCACCGAAGGGCCCTGCCGGGGTTATCCGAACCTTGTTTCAGGTTGCTTTGTGGAAGAAGCGCAGGAACAGTGTCCTGGGAGTCATGGGCTCTCAGTCCGGTTCCTGCTCTGTCACCAACTTGCTGTGTGACCTTGGGGAAGTCCCTTGAGCTTTCTGGGACTCACTAGCTCTCTAGCACATGAGCCAGATCCCTTTATCACCTGCAGCTCCTAGGACTCTGCCTCTCTGTCTCGGCATTCCCTCTCCACGTCTCCTCATTCTTTACCCAAGGAACTTCCACTCAACATCTGGGGTTACACAGGTGCCTAAAAAAATGTAGTAGGACAGTCCCTGCAGCACTGTTTGGTGTAGCAAGAGGCTGGGAGACAAATTTTATGTCCATTAATAAGGAACCAAGTAAATAAACGACCAGGTATCCCCAAAAGGGAAAAGGGCCAGCTGGGATGGGGCCAAGACGGATCTCAAGGTGATGAAACAGAAACCTCGCCATGACAGACTAAATAGAAATGGCAAATAACCAGCTCAAGTCATGAAGGACATGTCGCTAGGGGTACAGGACAGTGACATGGCATCTGAGGACCACACTCCAGATTAACCAGAGAGAACAGCACTCCCCCCACAGCGAGATGTGGTCGACGCTGTTCACCAAGTGATCGAATCAAGCAGCACCAATGACGAGCGGGGCATACAGAGTGCCTCCTGCCCAGAGGAGGGCGCAGAGCGGCTCAACCTGACTCCACTTAGGGAGCCCAAAGATCCGGCCCGACTTGAGGCAAGGTCATTAAAGACGAAACAAACAAGCGCAGGCTGGGGAATGTTCTGGATTAGGCAGGACAGTAAAGAAACACGACACAACAGCAAAATGGTAATTATGGGAGGTGAGGGATGCGTTAGGCGACCTTACCGTGGTAATCGTATCATAATACGCATGTGTATCAAATCCTCACACCGCACACTACTTAAATCCACATAACACTAAGTAGCAATTATATCTCAAGAAAGCTGAAAAAGAAAGAAAAGACACCCGACAGCAAGACTCAATGAGTGATTCTGAATCAGATTCTGGATCAGAGGGGAAAAAATAGCTATAAAGGTCACTTGGGGACAACCTCGAAAAATGAAAACGTTAGATAATACGATGGAATTAATGTTAATTTTCTTAACTGTGTGATCATGGTACTGTGATTATATAACAGATCTGTGCTAAAGTACTTAGAAGAGGAAGGTATGATGCCTGCAAACTCACACTCACATCGGCAAAAAAAAAAAAAGTATACACATATGTCTAGTACACAAAAGAAGAGATAAAGCAAATGTGGCAAAATGTTAAAAACCGGTGAATCTGGGTAAAGTATATATGGGTATTTGTGCGTGTGTGCTAAGTCACTTCAGTTGTGTCTAATTCTCTGCGACCCCGTGGACTGTAGCCTGCCAGGCTCCTTTATCCATGGGATTCTCCAGGCAAGAAAACTGGAGTGGGTTGCCACACCCTCCAGGGGATCTTCCCTACCAAGGGACTGAACCTGGGTCTCCTGCGCTGCAGGCAGATTCTTTTTCCATCTGAGCCACCAGGGAAGCCCATATACGGGTATTTGTTATACTATTATTTCAGCTTTTTGGTAGGTCTGAAAAACTCAAAGACTGGGGGAAAAAAAAAAAAGCAAGGTGCAGGATATCATTCATGGTATATTATAATCCTTGTTTTTCCAAAGGACATACCATTCATCTCTGACCTCAGAAATGCAGATTATCGCTAAAAGACAAAAGCAGCTGATAACAGAGGTTATCTATCTCTGGGAGGGGGAAGAAGGAGTGAGGATCAAGTTCAGGGCAACTTCCTTTTCATTGTATATCTGCTGTTCTGTTCTTTAAATTGTTGTTTTTAACAACATGTATCTATTGAGTGAGTGAAAGTCGCTCAGTCTGTCCTGTCTGACTCTTTGTGACCCCGTGGACTACACAGCCCATGGAATTCTCCAGGCCAGAATACTGGAGTGGGTAGCCTTTCCCTTCTCCAGGGGATCTTCCCAACCCAGGGATCGAACCCAAGTCTCCCGCATTGCAGGCGAATTCTTTACCAGCTGAGCCACAAGGGAAGCCCATGTATCTATTACCTCCCCCCTAAAAATTAAGACTTGAGTTTCCCAGGTGGCTCAGTGGCAAAGAATCCACCTGCCAGTGCAGGAAACACAAGAGATATGGTCCAACCCCTGGGTCGGGAAGATCCCCCGGTGGAGGAAATGGCAACCCACTCCAGTATTCTTGCCTGGGAAATCTAAATCCCATGAACAAAAGGAGCCTGGCGGACTACAGTCCATGGGGTCGAAAAAAAGTCGGACATCACTTAGTGAATTAAACAACAAGAAAAAGAGCAAAAATTAAGATCAGGAAGGAAATAAATAACTTTTTGAAGCTTGACTCATGCCAGGAGTCTTCCATGGTCACCTGGCTGTGGTGGCTGGCTGCTCCGGGCCTCCAGAACCTCTCACGTCTCATGGTCCAGTGGGAAGCTCCCCGACCCTGGGCTGGGAGCCCTGCAGGATTAAAGCTGGACTGACTCACATCCTAGCACGGGCCAGGCCCAGAGCAGCTGGTCAGTGAGTGAGCACTGAATGAATGAATGAACCAACAAACAACAGGGGGAAGCTAGGCCGGCTGCACCACGCTGTGGTCCCATAACTGACAGGACTATATTTAACCCCAAAGGGACAGCAGCTGCCACCCCACCCCCACAGAGCTGGGGGACAGGGGGCTTTCACTCCGACTTCCTGCCCCAAACCCTGCTCCCGGGAGCCCTTGTGCTGGGGTCCCGGGAACAGGCTGGGCATTGTGCCCAAGTGCTGAGGTCAGTGGCCACAGCCTCAGGCAGGCTTTCTCGGGAGCCCAGGCTGGCAGGGAGGGGACAAGCCCAGAAACTGCCCTCTTCCTGCTTTGGGGCACCTACAGACCCCAGAGCCAAGCACGTGCTGAGGGCCAGAGTAGGTCAAGGGGCTCCTGCCCTGCCCCCCTCACCAAAACTCCACTGCCCAGTGGGGCGTGGGAGCCTTCAGTAACTGTTTACACCCAGCTAAAAATACCCACTGAAAACGGAAGTGCACAGGAGACCTGGGGGGGACTCGGGGGCCACGGTCCCCAGAGACTCTGGTCCTGCCGTAGGACCCGGCTGGAGCCTCTGCAGCCCCCTGGAGGCAACAAGCCGGTCCACCTCGCCCTCTCGTTCTTTGAGCCACCGTTTCAAGAGCCTCCCTGCGTGCCCAGCCCCACATGTGGTGGGTCAGTATGGACAGGAGGGTCCTGCCCTCGGGACCCCGAGAATGCTGCTCGGCTTCTCTCCCTGGTGCCCAGCCCTGCTCGCCGAGCTGCCAGGTGGTTGGCCGGTGACGGCCAGGTGTGCCTGATGCCTGGCCTTGGCACAGGGGCTGGGGCCCCTGGGGAAGGGGGGAAGCGGGAACTGGGAGGATCTCAGGTGGAAGATGCTAGATCAGGCCAGGGTTCAGATTTCAAACCAAGTGGTACGCAGAGGGTTAACTGAGGCTGAGGAAGCTCGGGGTGGGGCCTACAGGGGCTCTGAACCCAGGCAGTCTGGAAGCTGCTGACAGGTAAGGGGCAGACACAAGCAACACTGTTTCCGGATGGGCACGCCCCTCCACTCCCCACCCCCCACCCCCCAAAGGGCAGTGCACCTGAGGAGGGCGGGGCACGGCTGGAGCTGGGCTGGGCTGGCAGCTGGACAATCAGCCCCACCTCTGGTTTTGCAAGGGGCACCCAGGCTGACAGGCACTGTGATGCCCCTGGCCACACATCAGGGCGGGGGTGGGAGCTGGTTCCCACTAAGCCGCTGGTGGTCGCAGAGCCCACAGCACACCCACTACACAGAAGGTCTCAGGGCCGGGCAGCAGCAGAACTGGTCACAAGACCCCTGGAGAGGCCTGAACCTCCCTGGGGGTCAGGAGAGGACTGGAGGGAGGGTCCCACTCACTTTGCCTCTGGTGTGTGCTGTCCACCCCCCACCCCAGGGCTCCCTCAGCCGTCAGCACCCCGGTCCTAAGGGGAGGGGTGAGATGAATGGCTGAAAAATGTTAAAAACCAAACTACAGTAACGCACGGGCTTTTTCCTGCCCCCAGGGGCTCAGTGGGACCGGAAATCCCGTCTAGCGGTTGGGAGAGGCGGGGGCTGGAGGAGAGGAGCCTAACGGGGTGCCTCCTCCCCCCCACCCCCCCACTGGCACTGCTGTGGCTGGCAGTCACTCGTGGCCCAGAAAGGTTTCTAATTACCACTCAGGAGCCTAATTACCTACATGCACCGGGCAGGGGGGACTCCAGGGCTCCCCAGGGCCCTAACCCAGGCCTCAGTCCGCCACACCCCTCGGCACAGCCTGTGGTCTTTGCATCTTCATTTGCCTACATTTACATATAGCCTCTCAGCACTGGTCTCCAAAGAACCCTTGAAAACCAGACGGTCCTTGTCCCTCACCCCAAAGTCCCCTAGTCACCTTACAGGTGGGGAGACTGTGGCCCAGCGGCCGGTGAGTGGTCTGGAACTTTGACCCCCAGATTCCGGTCTCCCCGTCTCAGAGAACATACAACCAAGCTACCCAGTGGAGGGAGAAGAAGGGTTACCAACACCCTCCCCCACGGGATGGACAGTAAAAATGAAAGCACGGGAGCGAGAGCCTACTGACCCAAGCCTGCCTTAGTTACTTCATCCTCAAAAATCCCCTGTGAGGTTTTACTGTTATCTGTTTGACAGAGGAGGAGCCCAGCTGAGGACGATCACCCAGCTTCCAAGGGGGAGAGCGAGGGTTTGAGCTAAGGCTTGTCTGAACTTGGTCAGCAAACCCTCCACCCTCTCCTTGGGCAGGACCGATGACGTCCTGGACAGACAGGTGAGGGAGGGCAGCTGAGGGGAGACTGGCCGGCCCTCCTGTTCTGGGAAGCACGGGTTACATCTGTGCCATACCCTGCCTTGCAGAGACAGGTCAAGAGTTTGTCCAGGGCCACACAGCAGCTAGAGAAGTCAGCAGCCCCAGAGAGTAAGGGCTCCGGCCAAGGACCTCTGCCCCCACCCACCTCTTTCTCAAATGCTTCTTGATTTTCATGGCCCTGCCCCTCCAGGAAGTCCTCCTGGCTGCTCCAGCCTACGCAGATCCCCAGCTTCTGAGCTCCCACCAGCCCTGCCAGGAAGTTGGAACCACAGGCCTCCCCCAGCTGACTCCTCTCTGAGTCTGGCCTCCTCTACTGGTCGGCAGGGGGCTCTGAGGGCTCCCTCTCCCCTCCAGCTTCCCTGCGGCGTGGCCAGCACAGGGCCGGGCCCGCAGATGTCTGGCGTGGCCAGCACAGGGCCGGGCCCGCAGATGTCCGGGCCTGGGTGAGGAGCAGAGGTTGGGCTGAGAAGCAGCAGCCAGGGGGTGCAGGTGTCAGGTGACACCCAGGTCTTTACCCACCCGCACGGCTTCCAATCATGTGGAGAGCAGACCGGTGGGGTGAGGGGGGTGCGCCAGGCAGCCTCTCTTTTGCGTCTGGAGGCCCAGGGCACGGAAGGGGAGGGGGAGGCGGAGGGAAGCTGCGGTTGGAGGCCCAGCCCCACCGAGGCGTTCAGAGCTGGTGTGTGATGAGAAGCCACGTTCATCACAGGACCTCAAAACCAGGAAGAGAAACTGAGCAGGCAGAAGGGCAAGCTGGGCTGCGCGGGGGGCCCCCCGCGCCCCGGGGCGTGCCAAGGGGAGCTCCTGGACAAACCACTTGGCCCCCCCTGGGCCTCAGTCTGCCCATGGGAAAAATGGGATGTCGCTCCCTGGTTCTGCCACTCTGGCCCTGACTGGTATGGGCTGCAATGTGCCTGAAGCCAGGGACCCTGCCCCAGTTAGTGCAGTGCTCCTGGTCCCGCAGGGGGCTCTGGCCTCTCCTGGGAAGCAGGGCTTGGCCCTCTGCAGCCAGCCTTGCCCTGCCTGCTTCTCCCCTCAGCCACGCAGGGAGCACACTAGCTCTTCCTCACCAGCTCTTTATTTTTAGGTCTGAATTTGACTTTAATCATTACTTAGCGGATTCTATTTCCAGCCTTTGGATGAAGGGACCCAGAGGAGAGGAGGAGGGGAGGCAGTGCTCCCTGCCTGGGATGGAGGGGTGGCCTGCTCCTCCACCCATCCTGTCCCCAACCAAGAAAGGGGGGCATTGAGAAACACCCGAAGTGCTCACCCCAGCCAGGCCAGCATCTTGGAGAGGACCGCACCCTGTGACCTCATCCTAGCCTGGGCTGTGGGACAGGAGGGCAGCTGTAATGCCCACTTCCCCTGTGCCAAGACCAGGCAGGAGGCAGACACTCCAAAGGCAAAAGTCTGGTGGCCAGAGCCTGAGGTCAGGCGCTGGGGAGCCCTGTGCATTGAACGAGCCACGTCGGGAAGGACCCTCTGCCTAGGTCAGTCCTGAGCCATATTGGGGTCATCTGGGGCTACGGTCTCCTAGGCCCCGGGAGTGCCAATCTGAGACTGGTTTCCTCCTAGGGTCCCTGCGGTGGCACTGGGAAGGCACGCCCCCACCCCCGTCCTCCGGTTCTCCACAGAAGCAGAACAAGAGGAAGCAAGTGATGTCACAGCAGTACACACTCAGGTTAGAGCTGGGCAGCACCTGCCAGAGAGAGGACTGCCAACACACGAGATTGCCCAGTGATCTGTGGACCATCTATGTTCCCTTCTACTCCCAGCTGGGAGGCTCTGGAGTCTGTGGCCCCTGGCCCCGGCTTTCTTCCCGCCTTCAGCTGCTCGGTGGGAGGATGCGGCCGGCATGGCTGTCCCTGGCTTGAGCCTCAGGATGCCTGGGGTTCCTTGACCAGTACTCAGTTTTCCCAGGGAGTAGGTCCCTGTCTCTACAGGGGAAATGTGGGGCTGGCCTAGGAAGTAGCTGAAGCTGGGGGACAGGAGGCAGCCAGGCACTCGGAGAAGAGGCCTCATTCATTCAGCTCTGATGCTGGAAGAACAGAAGGAGAAGGGGTAGGACCAGGCCCCAGAAACCAAACCGTAGCCCATCTTCCACATGGTGATGGGGCAGGGGGAAGGCAGAGAGGGGCGACAGGACACTGGCCAGAGCAGTCTCTGAACACAGGGTTTCAGAAGGGCTCCCAGGGCAGAGACCATCCTCAGTTAGGTAAGCCATCAGCCAACCCTGGCCCTGGTGTCTTCTGCACACGCCAAGGCAGCCAGCCTTGGGCACGCTCTCAACAACGCCTACCCTTCTTCCAGAGCATCTAGTGGACGCCAGGGGCTGCGCCAGGCACCTTCCAGTACCTGGGTTAGTTAGTTTGGTGTCCGCACACTCCCCTCTGAAGTAGGGATCGCTGTTGTGTATATAAAGGACTCTGGCTCAAAGGATTACCTGCCCAAGATCCCCCTACCCTGGCCTCAATGGCACAGCTGGGCCTAGAGTCACTTGTTGGCTGGGTGCCAAGTTGCCTACTCTCTCCAATACCCTCGGCTGCTATGGGGGCCTGTAGTAACAACACTTACAACAGCGACAGACGGGCAACAACAGTGCACAAGCCTGGGGAGACGGTTGGAGTATCGCCGCTATGGCAGAGCTGTCCGGAATATTCTGCAGCTTTTTAGAGGCAAAGTTACAGACTGCGTAGCAACGTGAGAAAATGCCCAGATACAGTATTAAATGAAAAAAGGTGTGAAGGCACATACACCCAAATCACAACAGCGACGAAGGAAAAGAAGATCAGGAAAGGCTGGCTGGGAGCTCCAAGATACTAACAGCCACGGCACTGGGGAAGAAACAGTGGGTGAGTTTTTCGTTTTCTAAATGGTCTGCAGTGCTGTTTTGTTACTTTCTACACCCTAACACTACATTACCTACATACTTAGTTTTCTCGTAAGGAACTCAGGCTTTGTGTTCTGGGGACCTGCCTGTCCCCTAACTCTGGTCCTGGTGTCTGGGACACCAAGGGATGGCCTTTCTGATTTGGGACAGCCCCTGAGACACACGAAGGGTCCTTCCCTACCTCCTCTTTCGCAGATCAAGCATCTTTGGGGTACTTTTTTAAAGCCAAGGCTTCAAATCCCTCAAAGATGGAGCCCAGAAGTAGACCCCGGCCATCTTGGCCAATCAGGATTGTGGGGGCAGCCACGTCACACTGTGGGCCCTGGGCCTCTGTTTCTGCCTGAACTCTGGTCTGTTCCGTGATGGTTCAACCCCTAGGGGCCTGGTACCCTCTGCAGTGATGCTGCAGGCCCTCTCCTGGTCCTTCTCAGTCCCAGGTCCAATGCAGACAGAAGAGCTGGGAGGAAGACAGCAAGCTCGCCAGAGAAGAAGTGAATCCCTGCACACGCGCTTCCTGAAGCCGGACCCTTCCTTCGAGGGCCTCAGGACCCTGGGCCGCACCTAACAGCTCACAGGCGTCCAACCTGGTCAGGTTTCAGCCCTAGGCCCTCGGGCTGGAAAGGAAGTCAGGGCTGGGTGAGGGGAGCCTCACAGACCCACCACATCTGTGAACCCTCCACTGTGCCTGTCAGGGCAACCGGAAACAACAATCAAGGGCAGAGGCCTGAGCAGTACAAACCTGCCAGTGGCCCCCAGGGCCCCAGACACACTCCAGGGGACCCCCCCACCCCTCTAGGAGCAAGAGGATCCTGTCATACTCCCAATCTCCCGCCTGCCACCTTCACCCTGTTCCTGCTGGGGCCCCTACCAAGAAAGACACTGGGACCATCACGGTGTGGGGAGCTTGGAAGAGACCATCTGGGTGACCCCACTCTGACAATGCTCCATTGCCAAGGCATAGCGTGGTCCCTACAGGGTTTTCGCCTTCCCCTCCAGATCCCAGTCACCGGCTGAGCCAAAGGTGTACAGGAGGGCTGAGTCAGGAGAGCCCACCGGACTGCTTGAACTCAGAAGCAGGGGTACACCCCACGGGTGCCCCCACGCACTCGCCACATCCCATGAGTGGGACCCAGCCTCAGACAGCAGGGGGAAACCCCATAGATAGGGCCGATGCTGCCCGAGCCCAGACGGAGGCAGAGCTGGGGCCGGAAGCCCTCTCCCTTCCCTCCGAACCTCTGTAGGGGAGCACGTGCTCTCCCCACAAGGTCCCATGGGCCAGGCTGGGGGGCTTATGTCCCTCGTGGATAAAGGTACCTGTATCATTTCCCTCTACCCATAGCAGTCCAGCCCTGCAGAGTGGGGGGAGTGAAAGGACAGACAACCTAACTCTGCCAGAGGCCTGGGACAGCAACTTCCCCCTTTAAGCCTCAGTCCCCTGGTCTACAGAAAGGGAGGGGAGAGGAACCCCTAGTTAAGCTTTAAGAATCTGATGGCTGGACACGCCCCTTCCTGACACCTGGGAGAATGGGCTGACAAGGCTGCCAGCAGGTGGGGGCATGGTCCTAATAATGCCCGGTGTCACCTCCACCCAGGACAGAGGCCCTGCCCAGTTTCCCCACCCTAGGGTCAGAGGTCCCTTGGCTTAGGCCTGGTCTTCTGGGAGGCTCAGGGTGACAGGCTCAACCTCTGGCAAGCTCAAGGAAGGTGGCTGGGCCCTGGGCTTCCTGGAGACGACAGGGCCTCCGCGGGGGGAATGAGGGAGGGGTCAGAACCAGGCAGGTCAAGGAATCTGCAGGGAGGCCCGGGGCAGATTCAACGCCCATTCTCCGGGGGCCCTGGTCCATGCTGACCCCCTCCCTCCAGGCTCCAGTCAGCACCCACGAAACGGGTGGGGGGTAAGAAAGACTCGGGGTGGCCTGAGACAAGTCTGTGGGGCTAGAAAGGCAGTACCTCCCTCCTGCGCTCCCCTCCCAGTCCGGCTGACAGTGACTCCCGGGAGATTTCGAACTCGGGAAGGAGAGGGGGGGGCGCGGTAAGGGAGGTGGGGGATGGGTGTGGACGCCACGGCAGCTGCAGGAGAAGCGGGACGAGCGACCTCCGCCCGCCTCCCTCCGGGAAGCACCCGGACGCCCACCTCCTCTCCCGGCCCGCCAGGCACTCACCTCTCTCGGGGCACTGCGGTCCGGGCCACCTCGCTGCGGGCAGCATCAGCGGCCTCCCGGACGGTCCATGAGGCCAGGGGGGAGGGGAGGGGCGCAGGGGTCCCCGGGTGGTGAGGTACAAAGAGGTCTGGGTGCGAGAGGAGGGGGAGGAGGGACGGCCAGACAGAGGCAGGGGGATGGCCGCGCGGCCCGGGTCGGGGAGGGAAGAAAGGCGGGGGAGAGGGGGCGGGAGGGAGTCGGGGGGAGGAAACAATGTAGCCGGCGCGGCCCCGGCAGAGTTCCGCTTCCAAACGCCGCCACCGAGGTTCGATGTGGGGACGTCGCGCCGGCTGCCCGGGGCGGCCCCGGACGCTGGTTCGAGGCGCCGCAGAAGGTCCCCGCGTTCCACGCCCCGGAGGCTCCGGCGGCCACAGGCTGGCTGGGGCGGGAGAGACCGCTGGCCGGGGGGTGGCCCCGACGGCGGCGCGGCCGGGAGACCGCCCCGCTCGGACCCCACCCCAGCAAGATCTCCGCGCGGGGTGCGGGGTGGGGCGAGAGCGGGAGGGCGGCGGCGGTCGCGGCGGCGGCGGCGGCGACAGCGGCGGCCAAGCTCGGCTCGCCCTGGGCTCCGCTGGGAGGAAGCTCACAGGCCTGGCGAGAGGAAGCGCGGCCCGGATCCTCCGCCCGCGGCACCGCGCCTGCGCGAGGGAGCCGGCCCGGCGCGCGGCGGGGCGTGGGCCGACGGAGCAGCGCCCCCTGCCGGGCGCCGGGGACACTGCGGGGGGTGTGTCCGCGCGCGCGCCCTCCCCCCGCCTGCCCGTCCGCGTTGGAGGCTCCCGAAGGTCCCTCGGGGAGGGCCGGCCCGCCCGCCTTGGAGCAACCGCCAAGCCTTCCCCGGTGTAGAAGCGACGGAGGCCAGGCCTCGGTCCCTCTCCTCGGTTCTGTTTGTGTACAGGGGCCCTCACCCGCAGGAGCATTCATTCGTTCACAAGCATTTCCTGGCGCTGCCAATGTGACAGGCCCTGTTCTGGAGTCTGCCCGCGGGGCCGCTTGGTGGCTGTCAAGGAGTTCCCAGCACCGACAGGCCAGCAGACAAGCGCTAGGAAATAATTGATAAAAGTGAAGAAGTGGTGTACAAGGCCCACAGGAAGCAGGAAAGACGGGAGGGCTACCGGGGAGACTTGATAGAGCTGGGACGTTAGGCGGAAGGAATAAGCGTGGCCAAAGGGAGAAGAGGTGAAAGCACTTGACCCCTGTGCCGAGCTCAGTCGTGTCCGGCTCTTTGCGACCCTGGACTGTAGCCCACCAGACTCCTCTGTCCGTGGGGAGTCTCCAGGCAAGGATGCTGGAGAGGGGTTGCCCTGCCCTCCTCCAGGGCATCTTCCCAACCCAGGGATGGAACCCAGGTCTCCTGCATGACAGGAGACTGTCTGAGCCATCAGGGAAGCCCCCTGACGGCTCTGAGAACAGTAAGTGGCTCAGTATGGCTGCAGGTCTGCAGGGTAGGTCCTGTAAAGTCGTGGGAGATGGGGTCCTCTAGCCACAGAGCACAGAGAGATCCAAAAGGCCTTAAGGGACTTTCTTGGACTTTGTTTTCAGCCTGGAGGCAATGAGGAAGTTGTCAGTGACTATGTAGCCCTGGGAAAGTTACTTAACCCCTCTGTGCTCTAGTTTACCAAATGGGGAAAGTAATAGCACCAACTTCTGAAGGTTCCATGGGGGAGGAAATGAGTTAATATGCCTAAAGTGCTTAGTGTGCAGTGCAGGCACTTAGTCAGCCCTTAGCTAGCTATCACTTCTTCCTATATATTATTGTTAATGAAGGACAGGGTGTGATGGGCTCTGAGCTCAGGAGCAGACAGTGAGCCTCTGTGTGTGTGTGTGTGTGTGTGTGTGTGTACAAGCGTGTGTGTGTGAGGGGGGAGTGTAGAGCTGGGGGTGAGGGGGGCCGGTCGGGATGGAGGAGAGACCAAAGACTCCAGTGTAGGTGGGAGGCAGGGCAGTTCCTAGGGACAGAGCCCTGAAAGAAGGTTCAGGGTTGGATGGGCAGAGGAGAAGGTCCTTCTATGATGGGGAAAGGAGGTATACAGGAGGTGACATTCCAGAGAAGTGAGGGATTCGGGAGTGAGAGGGACAGTCAAGGGTCTTGTGGGAGAGCCAGCTGAGAAGACAGTGTGGTTGTACGTTGCAAAGAGCTGAGTTGGGTGTGCCTCCCCAGACAAACCACAGGATGGCCCTCTGACCCAATGCTCCCCTGGGCCAGTTTCCAGTAAGAAGCCAGCCCTGCAAGGAGGGAAGTAAGTGTAGTCACACCACTGCCCTTTGAGGAGATGTCCAGTAAGTCTTAGAGACAGCTGTGGTGTAATAGGAAAAAAGCATGGATTTGGTGTTCTCAGGGTAAAGTTAAATCTCAGCTGAACCACTTCCTAGTGTGTGACCTTGGTCTAGTTACTTAACGTCTCTGAGCTCAGTTTCCTCCTCCGTAAGATCAAGTTCAAAATGCACCTCTCTTGCAAGAGATGGTGCAAAAAAAAAAAAAAAAAAAGAAAGAGCTGGTGCAGATTCAGCAAGATAAAGGCCTTGGGGGTGGGGGAGGTAGGGAGGGCACTCAATTTGGCTGGTTTCCCTTTCTTTCCTCTGAGGTCAAGATGGAATGATAAAGTGGGACCGGATGGGGCCACCTCTCAGCCTAAAGGAAAGCACTTCAGCAGCTCTGCAAAAGCTTCCGGGAAGGGTCAACCTGACATCTCCCCTCCCCCGACTGGATCAGCTGGCAAAATGGGAAAGGGCTGTGAGGATCCCTCATTCCAGTTTGTCACCGCTCCGTCTTCCTTTACCCCCAGACATGTTTGACTTCTTCCCGTGGGTTTGCTGTGGCCTGAGTGTGAACTTTGGAGTCAAATAAACTTGTATTTGCATCCTGGCTCCACCTCTTCAGAGCAGAAATGAAATAGATTTGTTAACTTCCCTGAACTCTGGCCCACAGGGCAAATCAATACATGCACGGGCCCCACAGAGCTATCCTATGGCGGAGGAGCCAGTTCACTTCCAAGTTCACCAGCATTCGTTCATTCATTCCCTCACTCAAATAATTACTGAGCACCTACTAAGTGCTTGGCACCCTTCTGGACGCAGGAGTTGAAGGGGTGAGGAGACCACCTTGGTTCTTGCCTGGTGGGATCAATAAATAAGCAGGACAATTTGACACTGTTGCCTAAGGGCAATGAATGTTTGATGGAGGAGAGAGCATGGGTTGGGGATGATGGAGAGACACAGAGAGCCCAAGAGCTTAAGGGCCAGCCAGAAGGTCAAGGTGACAAGACCAGTGAGGGAGGGTTGTATGAGAAGAAGGGGCCTGATTTGGTAGGGTGTTGTGGGGAAGAGGTTTTATTACATGAGTTTGGATTTTATTATATGAGCAATGTGGACCCAATGATAGATTTTAAAGTAGGGGAGTAACACGACTGAGCAAAAGTCAAGAGACCAGTGCAGAGGCTTTGTATAGTGTGGCCATTGATGATGGGCCTGGGCCCAAGTGGACAAGGGAGAGCCACGTGGCAGCTTTGGTGATGGGGCTATTTGGGGGGAGCAGAGGCCCCAGGAGAAAATGGACCTGATTATCAAGTACAGCCGGAACATGGGGAAATGCTGGTGCTCTTTGCCGAGGTCAGGAGGACCTGGGAGAGGGGCAGACTGGGGGTAGCGCTCAGGAGCTGTATTTTGGACAAGCTGAGGTTAGGACATCAGTGAGACAGGGAGATGTCTAGTTGGTGTTTGGAGCCATGTGTTAAAGACGAGGCCACTGAGGCTCAACCCTGAAGAGCTTTTCCAGAGTCTGACTCCCAGTACTGGGGTTCCAATCTGAGGACCTCCAAAGCCTTGGGCACCAGACAGCCTCCCCTTTCAGCAGACTCTAGGGAAGGAACTCATGAGAGGAGAAGCTGCGGGTTTTAGGATGGGGGGAAATTTAGGAGGAGCCCCCTCCCTCCCAGGCAGGCTCAAGTGCCAGCTTTGCCAGGCTGAGCTACCTGTCCCTACCATGGGAAAATGGAGAAAAGAGGGCAGGCTGGAGACCCCTGAATGTGGGGAACAGGGCTCAGGATTTCTGGCTATGTTCAATGACACAAGGCCACCATACTAGTTCAATGCAAAGTTGGGTTGGTCACCAGAAGTCCTGAGCTTAAGCACATTTATGGGTAGAATGAGCTCTGCTCCCGGGGTCCCCTGGGAAAGGAAGGGCCTCTCCTCCCTCCACCCTGCTTCCTCCCCTCCCCCAGCCTCTTTACTTTGAGATGACAGTTTAGAGAAGCTGGTGTGAAATAGTTTGAAACTCAGAGGTCTGGGCGGTCCCCCAGGGCAGAAAACAGGAAGCCAAGATTAAAGGCAGATTTCCAGCAAAGTCCCCTTTGACTTCCTGCAGAGCAGGTGCTCAGGCTGAGCTCACTGACAACAGCTTCCCTTGCTGGCAGCACCTCTGGGTGGCTCTGCAGAGGCTGGCCCTCCTGCTTTAGGAGCCCATCTTCAGTCTTATCATCACCATCCCCGCTGGGAGCTGGGAATTCCTGCCAGGCCCTTGGGGGAGTGAGCGTCCTCTGAAAGAGGCTATGGACGGAGTGGTCGCTGGTGAAGATGCCTAGTGGGGGCACCAACAGGAACTGGCACCTAAGGACACCTGGGAGGCAGGGAGACCAGGTGGAGAGGACGTGGGCTTTGCGATCACTCAGGCCTGATGTGAATGCCACTTCCTTGCTGTAGGGTCTCACTGACCCTACAGGGGATCAAGAGGTAGATGCAATGGAAAAGGAGCCTCTTGGAAAGGGGGCTGGGGAGATTGGACCAACACTGGGGGCTGAGAGGCCTCAGGAAGGGCAGGACCAGGAGAAAGCAAGTGACCACAGTGGCTGTCTCAATATCAGGGACCACTTGGCAGGGTGGCCCGGCTGATAGCCATAGCTGCTAAAGGCTCAGGGGCCCAGGGCCCAGGATGGGCCTCCCCTCTGACCTCTTTCCCTTCCTGACCCACAGGAGAGCTGGCTTTTGTGGGCTCTATCAAGCAAGAAGCTATACCTACCTCATGCAGAAGCAAAGCCTTGACCTTCCAGATAAGCCCTATGCTCTCTGCAAGGGGCCTGAGCCCCAATCCTCACAAAGCTGTCCTTGAGGGAAAGCGTTACCCACCTGAACCTAGAGTCATCACATATTGCAAACCTCCCTGTTCCGGCTTGAGTTTAGCCAGAAGAGGCGGCACTGGCCTGGGAGATGCAGGTTCTAGGGACAGACTGGTTCCTGACTTAGGACAAGTTCTCCCCTCGTCCCCAGTTCCCCCTCTTCTGTACTAAAGGGCTACACCTGATGATCTCCTGTAGCTCTGATTGCTTGTGCACAGGTGGAGGCCCTGGGCATGAGCGGGTTGGGCAGCTGCCAATGGCCTCCAACTTCTGTCCCCCTGCGACCAGGGAACTACCATTTTCTGAGCATCCACAATGTTGCTGTTGTTCAGTCGCTAAGTCGTGTCTGACTCTTTACAACCCCATGGACTGCAGCCCGCCAGGCTTCCCTGTCCTTCACTGTCTCCTGGAATTTGCCCAGATTCATGTCCATTGGGTTGGAGATGCCATCCAACCATCTCATCCTCTGTTGCTTCCTTCTCTTCCTGCCTTCAATCTTTCCCAGCATCAGGGTCTTTTTCAATGAGTTGACTCTTCACATTGGGAGGCCAAAGTATTGGAACTTCTGCTTCAGCGTCAGTCCTTCTAATGACTATTCAGGGCTGATTTCCTTTAGGATTGACTGGTTTGATCTCCTTGCTGTCCAAGGGACTCTCAAGAGTCTTCTCCAGCACCACAGTTTGAAAGCATCAACTCTTTGGCACTCAGCCTTCTTTACAGCCAAACGCTCACATCCATACATGACTACTGGAAAAACCATAGATTTGACTACATAGACCACTGTCTGCAAAGTGATGTCTTTGCTTTTTGATACACTGCCTAGGTTTATCATAGCTTTTCTTCCAAGGAGCAAGCGTCTTATAATTTCACGCCTGCTGTCACAATGTGCCTGATACTTTGTTATTATTATTGATTATGATACTAACATTTACTGGACACTTACTATGCACAAGCATTTAAAATGTCAGATTAATGTCTCTTTTCTTTACTGTAATAGTTTGCTCTAAGGGAATTTTTAAGGAAGCTTCTTTATTTCTACCATGATGGTAGCAGAAATCTTGGTAGTGATGATTTGGTGGCTTTTTGGCTTTAGTGGTATTAGCGGTGGCGATGACACAACCGAAAGGCCACTGGGAGCTGGAGGACCTCTCTCTTGTGGCCTGAGGCAGCCTATATATAGGGCCTCCCCGACCACAACACAGGAGTTAATTGGCTGGTCTCCTGACCTCGAAGGTCATGGGTCTGGGCTCCCCAGTTCATAGTCCCTCTGGAATAGGCAGATACAGAGCTAAGTTCATGGCATGAATTGGTCAAGGAACCTGGGCTTTCTGCAAACTGTCTGGTGTCCTCCCCATGGCACATGTTTCTTTTCTCTGGGATCCCTGGCTTTGGAATGTTCTGTCTGGCGGGGCTCAGATGCTGAGAGCATCTGAGAGGGTGCTGAGAGTTATTGCTACTAGGAGGGATGTGCAGGTGTATGTAGGTACATAGCAGAGAAGCCCTCCTCACCTGAGCGCTCAGACCCTGCAGGAAGAGAGGTGCTTGGAAGGCAGGCCAAGGGAATAATACAAACAGAGGCTCTGCAGCTGGAAGGGGCTGGGCTTCGGGAGAAGCAGAAAGAGGCCAGGATGGGCTGAGGTGCAGGGTGTGTGGGGGGGCTGCCTCAGGAGCAGAGGCCAGTGGCCAGAGCCTGCAGGGCCTCCTGGCCCTGCCACCTTGGGGCAGAGGGACCCTGCTCTTTGAGGGTTTCTTCATAGCCTCAGCTGTGTGTTTGCATTTTTAAAAGGTCACTTCTGCTCGTGGATGGAGAACTGACTGACTTATTGTCCTCCAGGAAGCTGGAATAGCCTTTCCCAAATCCCAAGGCTAAGCTGCTCCCCTCTGCAGGGGCTCTCTTTTCAGCTTTGTGGCCTTGACTGCCTGCTTGGTGTGGGTTTCCTGGTCTGCCGCTGGAGGCTGCAACATGGTGCTCAGATATTGGCTGAATGAATGAGTGACACGACCTTTTTTTGGGGGGCCCACACCCTGTGTCATGTGGGACCTTAGTTCTCCCACCAGGAATGGAACCCATGCTCCCTGAAGCGGAAGGCAGAGTCTTTCTTAACCACTGGACTGCCGGTGGGAAGCCCATGCCATGAATTTTAATAAATAGCAATAATAGTTAACACTAATGTAAGGGTTATAATAAGCCAGACACTGTCCAAAGCATTTTATATATCTTGAAAGTGTGAAATTGTTAGTCACTTAGCTGTGTCTGACTCTTTGCAACCCCATAGAATGTAGCCTGCCAGGCACTCTCTGTCCATGGAATTCTCCAGGCTAGAATACTGGAGTGGGTTGCCACTTCCTATCCCAGGGGATCGTCCTGACCCAGGAATCAAACCTGGGTCTCCTGCATTGCAGGTGGATTCTTTACCATCTGAGCTGCCAGGGAAGCCCCCTTTAAAGATTATCCTGTGTTATCCAAGTGGGAGCAATGCAAGAACACTGGAGTGAGTTGCCATTTCCTACTCTAGGGGATCTTCCCAACCCAGGGATTGAACCAGCAACTCTTATGTCTTCTGCATCGGCAGGTGGGTTCTTCATCACTAGCGCCACCCGGGAAGCCACTTTACATGTCTTAAGTGTCAATTAATCCTTGTGATGTATTTGAGAAGTAGGTATCATTATTCTCTCCATTTTGCAGAAAAGGAAACTGAAGGAAATTCCATGAGTGAACTTAGTCACCAGACCCTGGGGAGGGGAGGGAGAATTTGGCATGCCATTGTGCCTTTCTAACCCAAATGACTTAAACAGCTTCTCGATTAGAGTCCTGGTCTCACTCCTGCCCAGCGGTGTGACCTAAAGGAAAGGTCACAGAACCTTTCTGAGCCTCACTTCCCTCATCTCTAAGATGAGAGGCTCACCTCCCTTGTGATGCTAAATAGGGATGAAGAAGAGTTCATCACTCAGCGCAGTGCTGTGGCCCCAGGCACACTCGCACGCACTGGCTGTGAGATGAATATTTTTCTCTGATTCAGGAAACAAGCTGTGTAGTCCCGGCTGTCTCCTGCTGTCCTCTGAGTGTTCAGTCCAGCTTCCCGAGGCTTTTGTCTATTCCCCAGCCTACAGTTTCATAATGGCTCATGAGCCGTAACCCTCCTGCATCCATTCATCAAATACTGAAGATGTATTTACTTACTACTTCTCAGGTACCAGGGCTTCCCAGGTGGCACTACTGGTAAAAACCCGCCTGCCAATGCAGGAGATATAAGAGATAAGGGTTTGATCTCTGGATCAGAAAGATCCCCTGAAGAAGGAAATGGCAAACCAGTCCAGTAGTCTTGCCTGGAGAATCTCATGGACAGAGGATGGTCCATAGGGTGACAAAGAGTCCACAGGGCGGCAAAGAGTCGGAACGAGAGTTTCTTGGTACCTGGAGTCCTAAGAAAGCCTCTTAAAGTTTGGTGTTTCCCCTTCAAGGCTACCTTTGAAGCCCTTCACCTAACAAGTGTCCTCTTTGAGTTGGACCAACCTCCACCCAGAAGTCCTCAGCCTCGTGGATTGGAAGCCCAGTTGTTTTGGCGTCCTCCTGGGAACTGTTTGGGGAAAGCTGAAAAGGGGTTTTGGATCTTCACGGTGTAGAAGTTGGAAATTTGGCCTAGGCCGAGGGTGGGCGAGGAGCTGGAGCAGGAGGCTGGCCTGGCTTGGGCTGCAAACAGCTGGGTGCTGGTGGGCCTCAGGCCAAGCTTTTGCAAATCACATGCAAATCTCCTGCCAGGTGTTGTACCTGTGAATAAACCGCTGTGTGTTTGTCTGAGATCAGGGGAGCTGACTGAAGGGTGGGGTGAAACTGGGCCGCGAGGAGATCCTCCAGGAGCTGAGGAGGTTTTACAAGCTGCCTGAGACCAGGATGGGGCCCCAGGGGACCTGGAGGGACATGTCCCTGTCCTTTGGCTTTTCTGCAGAGTGGGTGGCTAGGTGGGGAGTCCCTGTCCTGCCTCTCCCTGCGGCCCACAGAGCCTGTAGCAGTAAATGCATGTTGAATGAGTAAATGGGAAACTGAATTCTCCTTGGGGTCTCTGGCTACCATTCCTGCCGGAGGTCTCAGGACTCCACTCCCAAGAAGAAGGCTCTTGCTTGCCTCCCTGTTGTCCTTCCCCCAAGCCCATCTTCTTAAACCCCAGCTCTTAACCACTGGGTCTCCAGGGCTACTCTCCTGACATAGAGGTAGCCCCCTGGAGCTCCAGTTCACATCTCTTTCCAGCTGAAGACAGTTCAGCTGGTAGAGTTAGTCCTCTTGTCTTCAGAGACTCCCCTCCCCCTGTGTGGGGCCATGCAACTCCAACCTCAGGTACAGGCAGGGTGGCCGGCCCTGCCCACCTCCCCCAGCCCTACACCCATGCGGCCAGTCAGCAGTGAGTGTGGCAAACTCGGAGGAAAGGCAGGCCTGCCTGAGTCTTCGGTGCCTGATGGAGATTGGGGTGATAGGACCAAAACTTGAGAGGAGCTGGCTACATCCTTCATGGTGCAGAAAGAATGTGTGAGGCTTCAGGTCAGCTAGGGCGAGGGTGTGGAGGAGAGGGGAGCAGTGCCACACACACCAGGGACCCTTAGAGGTTACTTTCGGTTGCAGCTGGGAGCCAAGAGGCTGGGGACAGCATCCTGTTCAAACCGCACTGGAGACCTGATGCTGGCTGTCTCCTTGTGGTTATCTTCTTTGAGATTCTGTTATTTTGGTGAACAGCACGTTTATTTTTTGCTTGTTAACCAGAGGACGGTTTTTGTTGTTTGTGATTCAGAACCCTGCCCCGTGCCCCCTGACCCCACCCTCATCGTGGCGGCTGGAGGATGAGGTAAGGTCCTGCGTGGGAAGTGCCAGATTCATAGCAGCGATTAGACAAAGGCCATTGTCTTCCCCACGCATTCCCAGCCGTGACTTGCCTTCTGCCCTCTCTTAGAATTTGGTCTCTTTAATGATGCTGGCCTGTGATCTTAGCGGGTCTGAGGGGGAATAGCGCCTCCTGGTGGCCAGAGTGCAGATCCCAAGGGGAAGGGGAAGGAAAACGGACAGGGCTCCAGGCGGGGCAAAGTCTCAAGGTTCTGGCCGGCAGCCCCAGGGCAGCCGGTAGAGCCGGAGTCTGCTATGGAAAAGCTGGCTGCTCGAAGCCCGGGCTGGACCCTGTCCTGGGTTCAACTAGTGTCAGAGCCAGAGCTGACCCTTACCTACTGAGAATGTCACAGGGCAGGCTCTGAGCAGGGCAGGCCACAGTTGATGAGGACAGATGACCCAGAGCGGCTAGAAATGCAGGAGATAAAGCCACGTCTGGAAAGCATGGGCAGGCTGGTCATCTCTTCACAGAGGGGCAGAATCCAGCTGTTCCAGAAACCTCCTCTGGTGACTGTTGTCTGGCTTGTTCACATGGGGTGCTGGTGGGGGACAGCCAGTTCTGGCTGCCAGAATTCTCCAAGGCCCCCCCATCTGAAGTGTTCTGTGATTCCAAGGCCATGACCACGCTGGCCCCAGGGGCCTGGACTGGCTTGAGCATTGCTGATGCCCCAGGGATTCTCCCAAATACCAGGAGGAAGGGAAGCTTTGTTGAACACGCACTGTGTGCTGAGTGTTTGTACACTGGATTTCATCTGATCCTTATCCTTAAGGAAAATAGCGTCTAGATCTTATCTGAATGGCAAGGGAGGCCCATAGATGGTGATTTGCAGAACCACCCCAAAGCCTGGGCTTTCTATCCTGCCCCATGAGGGAGCTCTCTGACAGCAGTTCCAGAATCCCCAGGCGTCTGCTTAGCAGTGAAGGGGTAGAGAGCTGGGGGCGGGGGGATGGTTGCATCCTGCCTGCCAGTCCCCCCTGGAGGTATAGAGGAGCTGCTAGTGCAGAGCAGGATGGTCTGGGTGGGATGGCCTTGGGCCCCAAGATGGGGCACTGTTGGAGGTAGGGAAGGGAGGGGAATGAGGGGGCAGTCTGGGATAAAAATTTTGGCTTTAGCATACAGCATACCATAGATATTCAACAAAGCATGCCTTCCTTCCCGACCTTGCCTTGCTCCTGTTATTTGGGAGCATCCCAGGGGCATCGGCAATGACTAGGTCAGTCCAGGCACCTGGGGCCAGCATGGTCATGGCCTTGGAATCACAGAACACTCTAGGTGGGGGGCTCTGGAGAATTCTGGCAGCCAGAAGTGGCTGTCACCCAGAAGCACCAGATCTGGCTGTCCCCCAACAGCACCAGATCTGGCTGTCCCCTACCAGCACCCCATGTGCAAAAGCCAGACAATAGCCACTGGCCCGAACTTTCTCAGTGGGCCTGGCTTGGGTCCAGGTGTCATGCGTTGGGAGCTGGGTCTTCTACAGGAGCCACCAGCAAGGCCGAGGTCAAGTCCGGACTCTGCAAATCACTAGCCATGTTGTCCTGGGACGGTGACCTCTGGCTCTGCTCCCCACCACCATCTGCCCGGTGAACACACGTGCCCTGACCTCACAGTGTCATGAACACAAAGTGGGGCAGAGCTCCAGCAGGGAGGGACCTGGCAGAGAGCAAGTGCTCGGGGGGCTCCGGCTGATTCTCAAGCAGAATTAGGGGGGCAGTCAGACTCCAGATCCAGATGTCTCCAAGGTTCTGCAGCTAAATTCCTCAGACCACCAGACCCCTGAGAAGAGGTAGGGGGTGTGCAGGTCCTTGTAACCCCGGGCATGCCCATCTCTGTGCACCCGAGGCCCTTGTTTGCTCACCTGTGGCTCCAGGGGGGTGAGCAGTGTGAGTCCTGGGAGATCAGGGGTGGGTCTGCACCATCAGTGTTCCTGGGGCTCCAGATCAGAAAAGATGAGTCAGCCTTGGAGAAGTGACTTCCCTGTCTCTGGAAGTAAGAGAACAAAAGTGAATTCCCATCAGGAAGCTGGACAAGGCATTTCTACTTTAGGTGTGTCTCTGAAGATCAGGCCAGGGAGTGATGGGGAAGCGGTGGGGAGGAGAGTCCTCTGGCCATTCTTGGTGGATTCTCCACAATTTCCGGGAAGGAAGGACTTGAGGGTTGTCTTGAAGCTGTGTTTGTGAAATAAACTCACTTTCCCCTAGTTAGTTAGTTAGTTAGTGTTGATTGCTCAGTCGTGTCTGGCTCTTTGTGACTCTGTGGACTGTAGCCTGCCAGGCTCCTCTGTCCATGGGATTCTTCGGGCAAGAATCCTGGAATGGGTAGCCATACCCTTCTCCAGGGGGTCTTCCCAATCCAGGGATTGAATCCGGGTCTCCTGCATTGCAGGCAGATTCTTTCCGGTCTGAACTACCAGGGAGATTCTGTTTGTTTGGCATGGGGTTCCCAGGACTGCGGGTGAGGGTCAGTGGCTTCGGGAAGCATGTGCTTCTCAGAGTGGCCACAAGGGGGCAGGCCAGCATGCATTATTGCTGCTGCAGCTCCAAGCAGGAGGATGGGGCCAGAACCTGATCTAACATCTGGGAGGCAGGAAGAGGGGTGCAGAACTGGACAGCTGTGAGGTGGGTGGAGAACTTTCCTTCCAATGGATCACAAGCCTGACTCTTTGGTGGTGGGGTGGGGGAGATGGGGAAGCGTAAGAAGCTTTCCTTTGAACAGTAAGTCCAGCTATTGGGGAAAAAAAAACTGCAGAATTTGATGAAAACAGTTGTAGCAAGTGTCTAGGAAGCCTTCCAGCTTGGCATTAGAGACAGATTCCTCCAATGAGGCAAAGAGAATGTAAGCATATGGGTGCTGGGAGGAGCACAGAAGGAGGGGAATGCAGGGGGGCAGTGCTGACCCAGATGGTCAGGGGCGGCTTCAGGTACTGGGGTGAGCTGTGGGCTATGGCCCATCCTGGGTCCCTCACATCATCCCCTGGGAGGGCAGACCAAGGTGCAGGCTTTCCAGTATCCTGGACTTACACACCTCTCCTTGCAGGGAAACAGGCCTTTTTTTGAGGGGGAGGGAGGCTTAAAGGGGACGCTGGTGTGGGAGGGAGCAGGCCTGTGTGTGATGAGTGTGCGAATTTCAGAGCTCCTGGCCTCTCCCGAGGTCAGCTGCTCCCCTGGGCTCTGCAGGGGCTTAGCACGGGCTTAGCACAGGCACAGCTGTGGGGACGCACAAGGACTGCCACCTGCCCTCAGGGCGGGGCCTGCGGCCTCTCTGGGCGAGGGGAGGGGCTGAGGGTCACGTTTGTGACGCATCATTGGTACATCCCTGGGGGTGCAGGGCAGACGAGGCCAGGACTCCCTTGGGCTGCAGGTACAGGAGAGGCACTGGAGAGTTCAGACACATCCCAGATGGCAAAGAGGAGATCCTGCCCATTCCCACCTCCTGCCTGCTGGACTGTTTTGGAGCCTGGTGGGAGCGGGACATTATCTTGCAGTCCTGAGGGGGGTAGCACCTGGAAGGGGGGGGAATGCCTGCCTGGAAAGGTGATGGCTAGGTTTCTAGCCTTGCACACATCAGCTTGCTAGGTGCATATCTAGACCTCAGTTTTCCCTTCTGTGCCATAAGACTCACTTATTCATTTATTCATTGCACATTTATCTAGTCTTGAGCTAAGGGCATGGGCTTTGCCATCCCACACTCTTGGGTTTGAGTCTTTGTCACTTACTTGCTGGACAATTTATGTAATGATCTGTGCCTCAGTTTCCTTATCTGTGCATGCGTGCTCAGTTGCTTCAGCCATGTCTCTTTGTGACCCCATGGACTGTAGCCCGCCAGGCTCCTCTGTCCATGGGATTCTCCAGGCAAGAAGACTGGAGTGGGTTGCCATTCCCTTCTTCAGGGGATCTTCCCAACCCAGGAATCAAACCCGAGTCTCCTGCATTGCAGGCAGATTCTTTACTGCTGAGCCACCAGGGAAGCCCTTCCTTATCTGTAAAAAGGGGTAAATAATATAGTGTGGCCCATAAGATTGTTGATTAAATTATTATACAGTGAGGAAAATAGGAACTGGATGTTGTTTTTCGGTAGCTCTCAGTATAAACACACCAAAAATACTCACGTGAGCTTACAAATACACAGCAGCACACATACTTGTGTGCCCTGAAGTTTGTGCAAAAAAGAAACAGCATTCTATTTATTTTAAAAAAATATTTATTTGTCTGTGTCGAGTCTTAGCTGCAGCATGTGGGATCTTTGTTTCATCAGGCAGGATCTTTCGTTGCGGCACCTTAGTTGTGGAGGCCCAGGCTCAGTTGTGGTGTATGGGATCTTAGTTCCTTAACCAGGGATCAAACCCGTGTCCCCTGCATTGGAGGGCAGATTCTTAACCACTGGATCACCCAGGTAAGTACCAAGAAGGAGCATTTTACAAGAGGCACATTTCAAAATTTCAGGTAGAGGCAGGTGTCGAGCTTCAGGCCTGAGGTCCGTGGTAGGTGAACCGTTCAGCTATCTGGGATGTGCTTGGTGCTCATGTCATGTGTGTGTACACACTTGCACACGTATGAAGTCTCTGATTTTCCCCTCCCCCAGTCCCTGAGATGGTGGAAAGACACAGGGGAGTGGCCAACTTCTTTCCCTCTTTCCTTCCACTCTTGGTCTCTGTGATCCTGTGAAAAAGTTCCTAAGTGAACTGAGAATAGCACTGAGTTCGTGGACTCAAAAGATCGAGGTGCCCGTCCTGTCTGACTGGCTTTCCTGGGGAAGCCACCTTCCCTCTCTGAGCGTCTGTCTCTCCATCTCTTAGAATGGAATTATTTCACTTGTGAGGCTGTGCCTTCCCTGAGATGGGTGGTGATTTGCCCAGGGGCACGTGGTAAGCCCCTCCCTGCCTCAGGACCTTTGCACATATTGGTCCCTCTGCCCAGAACTCTTTTTTCTTCCCCCCTCTTCCCTTCCTATTTAATTCTGTCTCCAAACCTGCCTTGATCGACCCACCTAAAGTCATCATCCTTATTTGTCTCTTTATAGTACATTTGCTGCTTCTTCATAACGCTCATTGCAACTTGTAATTGGTTATTTACTTGCGTCTCCTTTTTTAGTGTCTGTTTCTTCACTAGACCATAAGCTCTGTAAGAACAGAAATAACCAGGCTAATCTTGTTCACAGCCATGTCTCCACTAGCCAGCACAGCCCCTAGTGCATATTCAATCAATATGATATAAATTCCTTCTTTGGAATAGGAAATCTACACACATGATACAAAATTCTAAAGTTACAAAAGGATAAAATCTCTCTCAAACACATGGCCTCTGGACATCTATTACTTTGTTTAGGGAAGAGACTTACTTTTTCTTGAACATCCTTGCAGGATCTTCTCCCCATGTCTTAGTATACTGTTTTAAAACAAATGGTAACAAAAGTAGATATTTTGTTCTGGAGAATCTTCCATACCATGCATATTATTTTTGTATGGATCTATCATAATTTATTTGGGCTTCCCAGGTGGCACTGGTGGTAAAGAACCTGTCAATGCAGGAGTCATAAAGAGACGCGGGTTTGATCCCTGGGTCGGGAAGATCCCCTGGAGGAGGGCATGGCAACCCACTCCAGTATTCTTGCCTGGAGAATCCCATGGTCAGAGGAGCCTGGTGGGCTACAGTCCATAAGGTCACAAAGAGTCGCACATGACTGAAGTGACTTAGCATACACACATCATAATTTATTTAGTAATTTCCAGATGATTAGAATTAGTGGAATACTGCAACAAAGATATTGAACATATTATTGTTATTTGTGTAAACTTAACTGAAGGATGAGTTTCTAGAAGTGGTATTGCTGGGTCAAAGAATATATGCTTTCAAAATTTTGATGAATACTAATAAATTCATTTTTTAGCCATTTACTTTTTAACTTAAATTCACTTTCACCAAAATGAATATGAGTGCCTGTTTTCAACACCATGTATTAACATTTTACCTTTGCCAATCTGATTGGTAAAAAATTATATACAATTTATATTTCTTTTCTGATAAGTGAGGCCAAGCATCTGTTTTTTTTTTATTGAGGTATAGTTGATGTACACTAATTTATAAGCATCTCTTTATAGTTTAAAATTTATTTGTACTTTCTTCTTCTGTTAATCATGTTTTCATCCATTTTTTAGGGGATTTTTGGTTGGTTGGACCTCTTTGCATGCTAAGGACACTATTCTCTTTTCCGTACGTCACGCAGCATTCCAGCAGGAAACAGATTCTCAGGTTAGGTTAACTTGTGTGACGTGCTCAGTCGCCTCAGTCGTGTCCAACTCTTTACAACCCTGTGGACCATAGCCCGCTAGTCTCCTCTGTCCATGGGATTCTCCAGACAAGAATACTGGAGTGGGTTGCCATCCCTCTAGGGGATTTTCCTGATCCAGAGATCCAGCCAATGTCTTCTGCATTGGCAGGCAGGTTCTTTATCACCAGCGCCACCTGGGAGCCCTAGGTTAACTTGGGGAAGGGTTAATGAGGGATTGTTTACAAGGGTATAGGCAGGGAATGGGGCTTCCCTGGTGGCTCCGGTGGTAAAAGATCAGCCTGCAATGCAGGAGACGTGGGTTCGATACCTGGGTTGGGAAGATCTCTTGCAGGAGGGCATGGCAACCCACTCCCGTATTCTTGCCTAAAGAACTCCATGGACAGAGGAGCCTCGTGGGCTACAGTCCACAGGGTCACACAGACTGGGACGTGTCTGAGCACCTTTTTGTCACTCACTCAGGCAGGAAACAGTGGGAGTTCTCCAGGTAGTTCAGCAGCCTGAAGGATACCACTAGAGGGACCTGTTACCCGAGTCCCAGGGAAAGAGTTGGAGACGGGTGACTGAGAGTACATGTTCTCCATCTCCCATTAGAGATTCTATTCCAGGAACCCAATTAGAAACCAAAGGGCAAGGGAGCCTGTGGCCCAGGCCACAGCAGGTCAGCTTCAAAAGACAGAGAGCAGGATAGAGAAGGATAAAGAGGAGATCCAGAGAGGCAAAATGGAAGAGATCCAGCACACATTCATTGTATGTCTTTTGAATTTGTTCATGATTCTTTGAAACGTAGAAATGATTTACTTTTTATGTAGCAGAATCAATCTTTCCTTGTAAGCTTTTGAACTTGTGTCAAATTTAGAAATGCTTTTCTCACTCCCAGTTTATTAAAAAAAAATCAATTCCATGTTTCCTTCTGGCCTTTTATGGTTTTTATTACCAGCATTTAATTTTGATCCACTTGAATTTATTTTGGTGGTAGAAGGGAGGGGGGTATTCAATTATGCAATAATGAATCTTTCCCCCATTTATTTGAAATCAATGGGAAAATTTAGTAAAAACTTGTAAAAACTGGCTTTTAGTAAAAACTTGTATAAATGAATGAATGAACTGGTAGCACTTCTGGGCACAAAAACTCACTGCTGTATCATTTGTTACTCAACACTAGACCCTATTGTTATCCCTGGGCCCCGCCGGGATTCATGTCCCACCCTGAGTATTTTCTGAACCTCCAAAGTGGACATGGTGTGGGTCTGCAATAAGATGGAGTTCCTGGGGAGTGGCCCAGCCAGGAGTACCAGTGGGCTGGTGTGGAGTGGGGTGAGGGTGGACTTGCAATTCAAAGCTAGCCCTGTGGGGTGTATAAGGCTGCACGTGTGGGGACACCCTCTCTCTCAGGCTGCGTGCACATGGGCAGGCACGATCCTAGCACGCCAGGTGTATGCGTGTGCCTGAGTTTGCCAGGTGTGCATTCAGGTGCAACAGCACGCCAGCCAGGTATGTGCGTGCTTGCAGCCAGGCGTGTGTTTGCAGGTGTGCCCCCAGGGCCACGGGAGCTGCTTGCTCGCGTGCTTGAGAGTCCTTCCTGCTGTGGGAATTGAGGAATCTCTCAGGCCCCAGGTTAGCACGTCCTCGGAGGTGGGGGTGGATGTGGGGAGGCGGCCAGTGGGGTAATCAGGCAGGTTTGCAAAGTCTTTCTGCTCCTCCCCCTTGCTGGCGATGGTCACACCTGAGAGCATGCAGACCTGGACTGGGGGATGCTGCTGCCTGGACAGGCGGAGCCGAGACCCTGCCCAGAGCTTTGGTGGGTCGTGGTGTCAAAAAGGAGCAGTCGAGCGAGACGAAGATCAGACACAGCTGTGCGCTGGGCTACAGCACTCAGCCTGCAGCCAGGCCAGGAGGGCCCAGCTCTGCGGACAGGCCCACCCAGTCCACTGCCTCCCCCGGCTGAGGCCGAGACAGGATGCATCTTGTCCAGAGCCTCTGGTCAGCAACCCATCAGGTGTGAACCCTCTAAGACATCCTGCCGGGTGTGGTCAGGCACCGTGGAAAAGCCCCGCATCCCCCGCATCAGAGGGCTTCTAGTCTGGGGGTGGAGGCACTGGATGTACCTGGAGTGGGGGTGATTGTGCATGAAGGAGAGAGTCGGGGGTGTAAGTGAAGATGCTGCTACATCAATGAAACCCTGAGGACCAGAAGGGCTTTTCCGGGGAGAACATCTGTGGCCCCCCCCAGCAGTGTGCTCTGTGATCTCTGGGGGGATTCCTGGGGTCCTGACCTCATCTCTGTCTGCAATATGAGAGTTTTGGCTGAGCCCTGAGCTGGAGCCTTCTCTTTCTTCCATCTTTCCTGGCTCAGCCCCTGAGCCCTGACCATCCCTTGGCTGGCTTCTTGCGTTCAGTCACTCAATCAGCTGGTCAACACTTACCAATCGAGACTGCTCTGGCCAGGCCACCCTGCGGCCGCAGAGATGAGTGAGATCAGGGCCCTGGGGCCCTCCTACAGGAGGACCCAGCCCAGCCCCTGGGGAGCGGGTCAGGAATGCCTCTGAAGGGGGGTGGGGGTGGCCAGTCCAGGTGCAGGAACAGAATGTACCCAGAATGAGAGGCCTGGAGTACACAGGTGCCCCCCCTCTTGAGCAGCATGGGGGGTCTCCAGCCCTCCCTGGGGCAGACATCAAGGGGGAGGAGGCCAGTCCCACTGGGAGGTGAGTTTCCTTCCGGCAGCTCCTTCTCACGCAATGGGCCGGAAGGGGTTGGGGGCCCATTGTTCCCTGGCACGCCAGCACCCCCAGCCCTCCCCAGCTGCTGGGTGGGGGGAGCAGTGGAAGGAAGTAGGCTGAGCCCAGGCCCTGGCAAGACCTCAGTGAGAGGGTGCGGGGTCCCAGGAATGCTGGCTGACACATATGGGCCTGGGATACGCATAGCTGCTCATGCCACCTACGTGTCCTGGGTTCAGTCCTGCCTGAGACTTTCCCAGCATTCCTGGTGTGTGTGTACACGTGTGTATGTGTGTAGCACTGACTTAATACCTGACATGTTATACACTCCATCTCCTCCCCAGCCCTGTGGGGTAGGATTATCATCTCCAGTTGCAAGTTGAGAAAATGTAGACCTGGGGAAGGTTATGCAACTGGCCCAGGGTGTGTGGGGGAGCTGGGATTTAGATCTCTTTCTGTGAGCCGGCCTCCTGCCTTATCCCCTCACCCTTTCCCAGGCCTTGTTGGAGATCAGACTCTTATCATTAATTACCTGCCCAGGAGGAGTGGGAGGGTGCGGAGGCGAAGGGTTGGCCTGGGGAATCATATTGAGTATCACCATGTCGTCCTACTAATGCTAGAAACATTGCTGGCATGCAGGACCCAAAGGGAGAGTGCAGGTGGCCTCAAGGGAGACCAGAGGCTGCCTCCCTCCTTAGTGCAGGGTGAGGGGCGTTGGGCAGGTGTGCTGCGTGCTAAGTTGACCCATTCATGTCCGATTCTGTGCAACCCTATGGACTGTAACCCCCCAGGCTCCTCTGTCCATGGGATTTTCCAGGCAAGAATACTGGAGTAGGTTGCCATGCCCTCCTCCAGGGGATCTTCCTGACCCAGGGATCGAACCCACATTTCTTATGTCTCCTGCATTGGCAGGTGGGTTCTTTACTGCTAGTACCACATTAGGCAGGCTCCCCACTCAAAAATATCCCCTCCTCTGCACAACCTAAGAGTTGCTGCCACAGCCACACATCCTTGAATTATGGCCCCAGTTCCAGGGGCATCCTGTGAATTGGGTGTTATGTTATGGGTCGAGGGGTAACCAGAGTGAAGGTCTTGGGGAGCAAATTTTGAGAAAGGGTGTCATTAAGGGATGGAGAGCTCTGCTCAAGGTGGGGGAATGACCTCTGGTGGCAGCGCCCTCACAGAGAGAGGAGCCAATGACAGGGTGACTCAGGGATTGACCCTTTGAACTACATAAAGTTTGCAGTGCGAAAATCCAGCCTCTGGTTTCCCCACCCAGATGGTGCACTCACCACCCTTCTTTCAGAAGTCTGGTCCCTCCTCAGATTTCTCTGTCGGTTGGAAAATCTTTCCTTGGGAAGCAAGTTGCCTTTGCACCAAGACTAATCTGGGCAGATCTGGGGTGGGAGGGTTTCCTAGTGACTGGGTTCATTTGCATAGGGACCAAGGGCGTCCTGGGCGGAGGTCACCATGAGGAGAAGAAGGAACCAGGAAGGACCACCCACCCCAGTGTCACACTCCTTTTCAGAGAAGGATTGAGCTGGGCCAAAAATAAGAATAGTTATGTTTTACTAACTGGTTGTGTGTGAGCTCAGTCGTGTCCAGCTCTTTGTGACCACACGGACTGTAGCCTGCCAGGCTCCTCTGTCCGTGGAGTTTTCCAGGCAAGAATAATGGAGCAGGTTGCTATTTCCTACTCCAGTTTTATTGACTACACCACATTTAAAAAAAATAATGTTCTTTTTTTTTTTTTTTCAATTTGCCAAGAAACCCAGCCTTTTGGAGTCTCAGGGAGTACTGAGGGTGAGGGCAAGATCGCTTTGCACTCAAGGTTTGGGGAGGAATGGGCAGGGCAGGAGAAGATGGCTAACGGGGTCACTTATGTGGCTCTGCTTGCTTATTTCTACGCCACTGTCTTTCCTGGGCCTGGTGTGCAGGGTCCACTTGCCGAGGTGGCAGGTGTGCTGTGGCTGTTTGGACCAAAGGTAGATTTTGTTCTGAGGGGACCCAACGCTGACTGACAAATGGCTGGTTCAATCAAACTCCTCTCTCAAGAACCGGAACTGAGGGGTTGTTTTTTAATTTAAAAAGTTTAAAAAAATTTTATTTGGCTGCACCAGGTCTTAGTTGCAGCACTTGAGATCTTTGATCTTCGTTGCAGCATGAGGACTCTTTAGTTGAGGCATGCGAACTGGTAGTTGCAGCATGTGGGATCTAGTTCCCTGACCAGGGATAGAACCTGGCCCCCCTGCATTGACAGCGAGGAGTCTTAGCCACTGGACCACCAGGGAAGTCCCATGAACTGAACTGTGTAAAAGAAAGTGCTAGTTAGTGGTGGATGCCTGTGATTAAAGGAGTTGAGAGTCTGAACTGGACAAGATAGGAGACTTAGAGAAATCACTTTATTTTCCCTGTGAGGCTGACATGAAATTCCCAGTCCAGGGCTTTTCCCAGTATGGGGGTCTCTCCACCATTTCGTCTTTGCCAAATTACCCCTCCCCAGTGCCTTACGCCCTGCAGTTTGCCAGATTCTTGTGGGATGTTGCCCATAGCCTTAAGTGCGGTTGGCAGACCAGGGGTCATTGCCAACAGCCTGATCTTGGTTTATGTTAAGACCTCAGAGCTAGCTGAGGATGGGGGATCGGAGGCCCAGGGAGGGGGAGGGACTTGCCTAAATTTACCACACATAAAACCTGAGTTCAGGGCTCCTAATCTTCCAGCCCAGTGTTCTCTCCAACTCTCCACACGGTTCACTGATCGTATTGCATTTCTGAGCTGCCCTGTTCTAGCCAAATAGTCCTGGCTAAGGAGGTGAGGCAGGGGAAGAGCCCCAGCCCTGAGTCCCTCCCCCACCAATTCTGAGCCTTGTGTTCCTTATCTCTAAAGGGGCTGTCACAGTATCTGCCTTCTGAGGTTGTTGTGAGAACAACCTGGGATGGTGTGTGTCCAGGGCCTGCCCAGAAAGGGACAGGACAGAACTGTTTCAGTCTGCCTCCAGCCTGCTGTGGGGGGCAGAAGGGTGCATGGGGGGCAAAGACTCCACGTCCCATTTCTCCTCCTTTGGCCCTGGCACAGAGGGAACCCTAAGTCGGCCCAAGTGAGTTAAAGATTGTCCAGGTGTGCGTGAGAAGCTCAGGCCAATTTCTGACCACTGGGAGCCAGCCAGGGCAGTGACCTAGGGTGACCGCCGCTGGGCCTTGACTGAGTCTTGGATTGGCAAGATATGGCCGTGTCTGTTTGTTGCTTGTTGGGGGCCTTCACAAGGGGACGACAGAGGGTGAGATGGTTGGATGATATCACCGACTCAATGGACATGAGTCTTGGTGAACTCTGGGAGTTGGTGATAGACAAGGAGGCCTGGTGTGCTGCGGTCCGTGGAATCGCAAAGAGTCAGACACGACTGAGCGACTGAACTGAACATGTGCCGCTAGGGTACCTCAGTGGAGTTTTTCAGTTGTTAGAGGCTGCAAAGGATAGGACCATGTCCCTGACAGACTGGAGCTCCCGGAGCAAGGGCCCATCTCCTTCCTCAGACAGGGAGGTGTTTCTTGAGATTCCCAGGCCTGGGCTGCAGCCCGATGATCAGACTGGGCCTTGCAGAGCAGGCTCATTTTCTCTTCAGACTGGAGCCCCCTGGTAGGGCTGCTGTCTCCTCCCTCAGCTTGCGATGTGCCGGAACAGGTCTCAGGTTTCCAGGATAGGACTGTCCTCTCCCTCGGACCATGATTCCCTGGGGCAGAGCTGTGCCTCCTTCGTCTGACAGGTGAGCTGGGTTTCCTCAGAGGTTTCCTTGAGGAGTTTGCTTTGGGTTTTGAGGGCAGGCCTGGAAATAGACAAGCGGAGTTCAGGGGAGGTGCTTCCTCCCTCTAGGACTTTAACACAGAATCCGGCTGATTTTTTTTTTTTAATTAATTAATTTATTAATTTGTGGCTGTGCTGGGCCTTCATTTCCGAGTGCAGGCTTTCTCTAGCTGCAGCGAGGGGGCTATTCTGTAGTTGCAGCGCATGGGCTCCTGACTTCTCTTGTGGCGGAGCACGGGCTCTAGGCACGCGGGCTTCATGGTTATAGTGCACAGGCTTCTTGCCCAGCAGCATGTGAGATCTTCCCACACCAGGGATCAAACCCGTGTCCCCTGTGTTGGCAGGCAGACTCTTTACCACGGGACCACCAGGGAAGTCCTGATTTTACTCTTGTATTATTTTCTTCAAAACCACAGACAGCCGTGATCATTTCCAGAAGGCTGGGGCAATTCCGCCACTGGGTGAACACTTTGGAAATGAGGTCTGGCTTGTTTTCATCTCTCATCTCAGAGAACTGCAATTTGTAGGATAATAAGGCTGAATCTTGATTAGAAACAAGGCAAAAACAAACGGAAGGAACGCTTCAGCAAGAGTGCAGATGGAGTGTAGTAGGTAGTAGCGGTCCTGTTGGCCGAAGGTGGCATTGCAGCTTAGCCCTCCTAATCCTTGTGGTTATTGCTCAGAAGCGGTAGAAAGTGAGGTCCAGCAGTCAAGTACATGGGCTAGTTGGAAAGGGGTGCTGGCAGGATCAAAACTCTGTAAAGTCAATCCTAGGACCTTGACACCTAGGGACTGGTCACCATCTGAGCCATCTTCTTACTAAATTTTCGATTTGATCTATTAGTGGCTATTTTTCCTACAGAACACATCTCTAATACAGGGATAGGAGGCAATAGGAAAAGGGGATTCACTTTGCAGAACTCACTCGACTGCCCATGTGGATGAGGCTATTTCAGGAGAGCTGTGTGGGCACCGCCGTTCTTTCCATCTCATTCTCTCCTACCTCCTTCTAGGACCCTTCCTGAGAATTCTTCCATCATTTTCCTTCCTTCATTCCCAACCCACCAAGGGGATGGGTACTCTGGAGTCACACTATACCCAGTTGATCTCTCAAGCATAAAGATGTGTCCTTGGGAAAAGCCTTGGGCTGGAGGGGCAATAAGGAGGCAGGTGGTCAGTTCAGGGGTGTGTGGGAAGAGATGAAGACCAAATCTCAGCATCCTTAAGTTCTGTTTCTCTGTATACATTTTTTTTTTTTTCAGTGTGAAGGGCCTTGCTCATACGTATGAAACATAATGAACAGGAACTTCCCCAATGGCCCAGTGGCTAAGACTCCAAACTTCCAATGCAGGGGGCCCGGGGTTCCATCCTTGGCCAGGGAACTAGATCTGGAATGCCACAACTAAAGATCTTGCATGCTGAAATTAAGACCTGGTGCAGCCAGATAAATAAACATTTAAAACAAAAAACATAGTGCACAGGTCTCTGGTTTTGTGAAGACCAAAGCAAACTTAGTATGCACTTAGAATCGAGTGCTCTTCTAAGACTGAACTAATTCAGCTCTCTGCCTCCATTTTGCAGGTGGAAACACTGGATGTGAATTAGGGAGCGTTGGATGGGAAGAGGGGGCTCTGGAACTATGGATGTGAGCATGGTGAGTGTGCCACCCCGGGGCCAGGTGAAGACAGGGGACAGTCTGGGCCTTTGTTCCCTAATGTTTGTGCAATATTTTTGTTGGATTACTTGCCTTTGTGTTCTTAACTGATAGGCCATTTTTGGAACAGTTTTAGGATATAGAAAAATGAGCAGAAAGTACTGAGAGTGCCCTTGTACCGGCCTTCCCTGCTCCCAGTTTCCCCTGTTACTAACATCTTGCATTACTTGCAATAATCATAATTATTTTACTATTAATGAATCAGTATTGATACATTTTTAGTAACTAAAATCCATAGTTTACAACAGGGTTCACTCTTGTTGTACATTCTGTGGGTCAAGACAAATGCCATGAACCCACCATTATGGCACTGACAGAATCATTTCACTACCCTAAAACCACTCTGTGTTCCTCCTGTTCATCTCCCCCTCGTCCTGCCCACTTCCTTGTCCTTGAACTTGTGGCAACCACTAATCTGCTACTGTCTCCATTGTTTTACCTTTTCCAGAGTATCATATAGTTGAATTCATAAAAATGGTAACCTTTTCAGATTGGCTTCTTTCAGTTAGCAATATGCATTTAAAGTTCCTCCATGTCTTTTCATGGCTTTGATGCTTGTTTCTTTTTATTGAACACAATATTTTATTGTGTTTTACTTGCCTTTAAAAATTGTAGTAAAATACGTGTAACAAAATTTACCATTTTAGCTATTTGTGTGTCAATCAGGGGCATTAAGTATACTCATGATGCTGTGCAACTATCACTGCTATTCGTTTCTAGAATTTTTCATTATCCCAAAGAGAAACTCTGCAGTTGTTAAACAGTAACTCTCCATTCTTCCCTTCCCAATCCCTTCCCCAGCACTTGGTGACCTCTAAAATTCTTTCTCTATAAATTTGCCTAATCTAGATACCTCATGTAAGTGGGATCATATAATATGTATCCTTTGGTACCAGGCTTATTTCACTTAGCACAATGTTTTCAAAGTTAACACATATTGTAGAATGCATCAGAATGCCGTTCCCTTTTCATGGCTGAATAGTATTCCATTGTATGTCGATGCCACATTTTATTTATCTGTACACCTGTTGTTGGACACTTGGGTTGTTTCCACCTTTTAACTATTGAGAAGAATGCTTCTCTGGACATTCCTATGCAAGTTTTTGTTCAAACACCTGTTTTCAGTTCTTTTATATAAATATCTTAGGCTTGTGTCACATGGTAATTATATGCTTAACTTTTTGAGGAACTGCCGAACCATTTTCCACAAGGATTGTATCATTTTATATTCATCCTTGTAATGCACAAGGGTTACAGTTTTTCCAGGTCCCCACCAACATGTTAATGTCCATTTTTTAAATTGTGAATACTTGACATAACATTATTATAGTGTCAGGTATAAAACATAATGATTCAATATTTATATATATTGTAAAATGATCACCACATAAATCTAGTTAACATAAATCACCACACACAGTTACAGGTTTTTTCTTGTGATGATTACTTTTAAGATTTACTCTCTTAGCATCTTTCAAATATTCAAAATATTATTGTTAACTACAGTTACCATACTATACATAACATCCCCATTACTTACTTTATAGCTGGAAGTTTGTACTTTTTAACATCCTTCACCCAGTATGAAACCCCTGTCCCCACCCCTACCTCTGGCTATGATCAGTTTGTTCTCTAGACACGTGAGCTTGGTTTTTCTGTTTGTTTGGGGTATTGGGACTTTTTGTTTATTTTTAGATTTCTCATATAAGTGAGTTTATATGTTATTTGGCTTTCTCTGTCTGAATTATTTCATTTAGCATAATGCCCTCAAGATTGATTCATACTGTTGCAATTTTTAATTATATAATATACAAATAATTAATATATATATATATATATATATATAATGTATATAATTACAGATTCATGGGGCTGGAAGATCCCCTGGAGGAGGTCGTGGCAACCCACTCCAGTATTATTGCCTGGAGAATCCTATGGACAGAGGAGCCTGGCATATTATGATCCATGGGATCACAAAAGTCAGACATGACTCAAACAACTTAGCATACACCTCTTATTCTGTCAGTTGCCTTTTTCATTTTGTTGATGGTTTTCTTTACTGTGCAGAAGTTTTTTAGCTTGGTGTAGTCCTGTTTGTTTATTTTTGCTTTTGTTGCCATTGCCTTTGGTTTCAAACCCAAAAACTCACCACCAAGACTAATATCAAGGAGCTTACCACTTATGTTTCCTTCTAGTTTTATGGTTTCAGGTCTTATGGATATATCTTTGATCCCTTTTGAATTAATTTTTGTGTGTGGTGTAAGATAGCAATCCAGTTTCATTCATTTGCATTTGACTGTCCTGTTTTCCCAACACTGGTTGTTGAAGAGACCACCCTTTCCCCATTGGATATTTTTAACTCCTTTGTCATAAATTGATTGACCATATATGCATAGATTTATTTCTGGGCTCTCTATTCTGTTCTATTGTGTCTGTTTTTAGGCCAATAACATACTGTTTCAATGACTATACCTTTGTAATACAGTTTGAAATCAGAGAACATGATGTGTCCAACTGTATTCTTTCTTCTCAAAGTTGCTTTGATTATTTGGGATCTTTTCTTATGCTTCTATGCCAACTTTAGGATTGTTTGTTATATATCTGTTTAAAATGTCATTGGAATTCTGATGGGGATTGTCTCGAATCTGTAGATTGCTTTGGAAAGTATGGACATTTTAGAATATTAATTCTTCCAATCCATTAGCACAGAATATTTTTCCTTTTATTTGCTTCTTCTTCAGTTTCCTTCACCACTGTCTTATTGTTTTCAATGTGCTTGTATGCCTGCTTGGTTGCTCAGTCATGTCTGATTCTTTGCGATCCCATGACTGTAGCCCAGCAGGAATTTTTCAGGCAAGAATACTGGGGTGGCTTGCCATTTCTTTCTCTGGGGTATTTTCCCAACCCAGGGATCAAACTCGTGCCTCCTGTGTCTCCTGCATTGTAGGTAGATTCTTTACCTGCTAAGTCATTGGGAAGAAGTCCAGTTTTCAGTGGGCTTCTTTTCCTCCTTAGTTAAATTTATCTGTAAATATTTTATTCTTTTTGAAGCAATTGTAAGTGGGATTGCTTTCTTAATTTCTCTTTCCAATAGTTCATTATCAGTGTATAGAAATGCCACAGATATTTGTATATTGATTTTGAATTCTGAAACTTTACTGAATTTATTTATAATTTCTAGTAATTTTTTAGTGGAGTCTTTAGGGTTTTCTAAATATAATATCATGTTATCTGCAAATAGGACAGTTTTACTTCTTCTTTTCCAATTTGGTTGCTTTTAAATTTATTTTTCTTGTCTAAATGCTCTGGGTAGGACTTCCAATACTATGTTGAATAAAAGTAGTGAGAGTGGGCATCCTTGTCTTGTTCATGATCTTAGAAGAAAGCTTTTAGCTTTCACCACTGAGTATGATGTTAACCGTGAGCTTATAATATATGGCCTTTATTATGTGAGGTACATTCCCTCTATATCTACTTCATTGAGTTTTTTAAATATCAAAGATGGATGATGAATTTTATCAAATGCTTTTTCTGCATCTATTGAGGTGATGATATGATCACAGTTTAGTTTTTTTTTCCCCCCACACTGCACAGCTTGCACGATCTTAGTTCCCTGATCAGTGATGGAATCTGCACCCCGTGCAGTGTAAGCATGGAGTCCTAACTAGTGGATTGCCAGGGGATCCCCAAATAACAGTCTAGTTTTTAATTTTTATTATAGCCATCCTAGTAGGTGTGAAATGGTACCTCATTGTATTTTTGACTTGCATTTCCCTAATAACAAATAGGGCTTCCCAGGTGGCGCTAGTGGTAAAGAACCCACCTGTCAATGCAGGTTAGACATAAAAGACATGGGTTCGGTCCCTGGATTGAGAGGGTCCCCTGGAGGAGGGCATGGCAACCCACTCCAGTATTCTTGCCTGGAGAATTACATGGACCGAGGAGCCTGGCAGGCTGCAGTCCTTGTGGTCACACAGAATTGGACACATGCATGTAATAACTAATAATGTTGAGTATTTTTTTCGTGTACTTGTCCCTTTGCATATCTTCTTTAGAGAACTGTCTATCCACGTCTTCTGCCCCTTTCTTCTTTTAGTTTTGTTGAGATATGACTGACGTATAACGTTCTATAAGTTAAGGTATACAGCATAATGATGGACTTATAAGCATTATGAAATGATTATCACAATAAGTTTACTAAACATCTATCATCTTGAAGAGATACAAAAGTAAATAAATAGAAAAAAATTATTTCTTGTGATGAGAACTTTTAGGATTGACTCTCAACAACTTTCATATATAATGTACAGTAGTGTTAATTATATTAATCACATTATACATCACATTTCTAGTACTTATTTATTTATCTTATAACTGGAAATCTGTGCCTTTTGACCACCTTCATTCAAATTTTCCCTCCCCCACTGTAACCACAAATCTAATCTCTTTTTCTATGAGGTTGTTTATTTTTTGAAGTACAATTGGGCTACAATTACATGGTATATATAGCTGTTAGTTAAAAAGAAAGAAAGGAAAAGAAACAAGGGTTCCTCAGAGACCCCCACCCTTCCCTTCCCTCTGCCTCGGAAGGCCGGCAGCTTCTTCACTTGATGGGGAAGCGCAGCCGTGCCTGCACATGCTTACAGCGGGCATGCTTCATGGTCAGCCCGTAGGTGGGGGTTAGGTCCACTTTCACACCTGGTGGCACGCTGAACTCCAGCCGCTGCAGCAAGATGGCCAGGAAGAGGAAGACCTCCCACCTGGCCATGACCTCCCCTATGCACCGGCGCTTGCCCAAGCCGAAGAGTAACACTTTCTCACTCGAGATCTTATCGATGGCGGTGCCATCAGACGTGAGGAATCTCTCTGGCCGGAACTCAGATGGGTCCCCCCACAGCTTCCTGCAAGATGAACAGAGGAAGTGGAATCTCTGGGTGGGGAGACCCTGCAGGGGAAAGGCCTGGTGGGGGGGACTTCTGTGTTAGAATAGATCTATCTAATAGAGCAATGAAAGGAGAGTGGAGAAAGGAGCCAAACTGTTTTCTGATGCTTATTTCTTTACATAGCTCTCTCTAAAATCACCAGCCTTGGAAATAGTGCTTTTTAGTAGTAACTTGCTATTTTAAAGAGATCATACTTTAACTAAAAGAAGTTAGTTTATCCTTCTCTATCCTACTCAATATACAAGGGGGACCAACAGTCCATCTTCGTTTATGCTTATGGTTTTGTAGTAATTATTGATAGCATCCTTTTTTACACTCAGAAGGGCCCTAGTTTGGATGGTAAATTATATGATCCTTCTACTTATAGACTAAAGTGGGATTATCCAAAGAAGTCCTTAAGTCATTCACATCAGAATCATCTGAGGTAATCCACCTTAGCTCCTGTTGTGGGACGTTGGGGTATAGAGCTCCATAGTCTATAACCAACTTCCTAGTCAATGCACTAAAGTTTGAGAAACATGGACCTATATTTTATCCCTTAGAGCAGGCTAACTAGCCACCAAGGCACCGTTCCTTCACTTGTAACCAGTTCCTAGGGGGACAAACAGCTTTCCTGACTGCTGAACATCACACATTTTTCAGTGGGGATTGTGTACTCACGGGTCATGATTGACCTGCCACTGGTTTATGAAGACACAGCGTTCCTTGGGGATGAAGAAGCCATTCAGTGTTGTATCCCTTGTTGTGCTAAGGAGGGAAGAGGGCTTTATCAGGTTCAGGGGCTGGAAAATTGAGGTGTCACTGGGAGGGTTGTTTTTTTTTTTAACCATTAAAAAAACTGGCATATAATTATTGACATCTTTTAAAAACTTTTTTTTGGCCCCATGCCTGTGGCATGTGGAACTTTATCTCCCCAACCAGGGATTGAGCCCACATCCCCTGCACTAGAAGGCAGAGTCTTAACCCCTGGATCACTGAGGAAGTCCAAAATTTGACATATAGCTAATTTACAATGTTGCATTAGTTTCAGATGTACAGCAAAGTCATTCAATTTTATCTGTAAAATTGAATCCCAAACTCCTAAGTTTATTTGTAAAACTGGATCACTTTGCTGAAACGAATTGAAACAAATTTGTTTGTTTCAAAGTTTGCTGAAACTTTGATGAAACAAATATCCAAAACTAATACAACATTGTAAATTGATATACAGGTATTCTTTTTCAGATTCTTTTCCATGATAGGTTATTAGAAGATATTGAATATTCCTCTATGTGCTATATAGTATGTCCTTGTTATTATTTATTTTATATATAATAGCTGTATACACATTAATCCCAGACTCCTCCGGAAGCAGGGGACAAAACACGGCAAAGACTGCAGGGGTGGGAGGGCAGAACACGTAGTCCTCACCTGTGGGAGTGGTGAAGGGGGCGAAGGAGGAGTGTCCGAAGGTCTCCAGGGTGAAGCCCCCCTCGCCCACCTCAGGAGGTTCTTGCGCCTACCTCCACTCCACCCCACTCCATTAGCCTGCCCACCGTGGTCTCCCCACTGTACACTCAGAGGGAATTTCAGGAGCAAGGAAGGGTTGAGATGGTTCTTCCCCTTTCTCGGATCCTGTTCTTCGACAAATGTTTACTACACTTTTGCCTGTAGCCAGTTGCCTGTAGCCAACTGTGCCCTTGGCTACTCTCCGGAGCTAAGAAGCAGGCAGTCTGGGCCGGTCCTGGGGAGTTCCCAGTCTGGCTGAGGAGTTAGGCCTCTTCCTCTGGGAATAACTAGACCAACGTATGGGCTGAAGTAAGTGCTCGCTAACTCTCTTGACATGCTTAACATCCCAGGACCTAATCCTATAGGACAAATGGCTCTAAGTCCTACAAAATATCAGAATGAAGTTATGCCAGCTAGATGAGTCGAGAAAGGCTTCTAGGGGACGGGAAGTTTGTGTCAGAATAGGATAAGATAGGATTCTGGTAGCCAGAGAAGAGGGTAGAAGGTATTTCAAGCAGAAGTTCCAGCATAAGCAAAATTGGAGGCTGACCGGTTCATGTTCGTGAGGGGTGGTTAGGCCAGTCTGGCTGGGTTGAGCATACTTGAAGGAGGGAATGTGAGTCGAGGTGAATGAGAGCTGAGGTCAGAGTTTGGTTTTCTTCTGAGGGCTGGCTACTTTGATCATGTTTGGACTGGATGGGGGCAGAGTAGACGCCAAGGTCTGGGAGGAATCTGGTGTCATGGCCAGGAAGGAGAGGCCAAGGTCTGACCAGGGCCAGGGCTGAGAAGCAGGAGGGAAAAGAGGGCAAAGACTTCAGGGGTGCGAAGGCAGAAGAAGCAGGCCTCACCTGTGGGGGATGGTGAAGGGGACGAAGGAGGAGTGTCGGAAGGTCTCCAGGATGAAGGCCTCCAAATAGGGCAGCTGGGGTCTGTCGGAGAGCCGGGGCCGCCGTGCCCTGCCAATCACTCTGTCTGCAGAGCACAGAGGGCAGAGAAGGCTGAGGGGCTGTCTCCCCTGCTCCATGGCATCTGCGTCCCCATTCATACCAGGCATCACCCTACGTGGCACTGTGTCAGTTTACAGGTCTGAGACCCATTGACCCTCCAGTATCTCCTAGGCAAGGGTGGGCAGAACTGCATGCCCAGGGCTTAGTAGACACATAACAGCTATATGTAGATTGAACAGATGACCTGGGACCCCAAGGCTTCCCTCCACCAGAGGAATGGGGGACACCACATACCCAGCTCCTCCTGGATCTTTCTCTGTATCTTAGGATTTGTCACAAGGTACATAAGGCTCCAGGAGATGGCTGTTGTGATGGTGTCAAACCCTGGATGACATGGGGCATGGTGAGGAAGAAAGAAAGACAAGAATGAGAAGGCAGTATTTACCAAGCACCCACCATGTATGTAGCAAGCATTGTCTTTCTCTGCTTCCTTTCCCTCAAAGACCCTCACCTTGAATTTTCTAAGGGCTGAGGCAGAGTCTCCTCTGCACAAACTCAAGTAACTGCTTTTAAGTTTAGCTGCTGGGATTACAAGGGCCCAGACTTATAGACCAAAGAAGCCTTTATTGTTTAGATGGGGAAACTGACCCAGAGGAGGAGAGGGACTTGGCTGGGCTTTCACCAGGAGTTGGTGGTACCTTCTGGGCTCAAACCTTGAGTCTGGGCCTGGTCTCTGTGTCCTATACCACCTGACTTGTGGTTGATGGGTTGTCTGATGGACCCCAGGGCTGGGCAAGGCTGTGGGTGAGCAGCAGGCACTGAGGGATGGAGGGGCAAGGGTCTGGCTCCTACCGGCCCCAAAGAGGTCGTTGACAAGGTTGACAGTCTTCTCCTGGGAGATGAGGCGACTGCTGGCTTGGGAATTATCTTCACTGTGCTTGAACAGGGCGCCTATGATGTCCTGGACACTGTTCTGAGGGGGCATAAGTTTAGGGTCACCCTAGCACTCCTGGGGTTGAAGGCTGGGGTCCCTTGTCCCATCCCTTATGGCCCCACCTGCTGGCCTCTGGGCAGTAAGTTGAGCTCATGGCAGCAGCTGGTAGTAGCCCCACGTGTGTGCTGTCACTTCAGTTGTCTCCAACTCTGTGACCCTATGGACTGTAGCCCACCAGGCTCCTCTGTCCATGGGATTCTCCAGGCAAGAATACTGGAGTGGGTTGCCATGCCCTCCTCCAGGGAATCTTCCTGACCCAGGGATTGAGCTCACGTCTCCTGCGTTGGCAGGAGGGTTCTTTACCACTAGCACCACCTGGGAAGCTCAGTAGCAGCCCTAGGTAGGGCTTAAAGTATCATTTCATACTCCATTGACCCTTCCTCTCAATAACCCCAGGGGTCCAATTTCACAGGAGGAGGTTGGTGTGAGTACAGGGAAGCAATGTGACATGTGAGCTGGGAATTAGCCTCTGTCAGGGTTCAGGTTCCTGTAAAACAAAAGCCTTCTCCTAATAACAGCACCCCGCATTGTGGGCTCTGCCAGGGCCCCTTGCATGGGGTTACCTCTCTGGGGCTTTGAGCAGCCCTGAGAAGGAAACTGAGACCAAAGAGGGAGAGGGACTGGCTCCAGGTCACACAGCTGGCCCGAGGTGTCCCAGAGACTTCCTGGGCCTTGGCCACATACAGCTGTGTGGTTGCCTTGGTGCTAGGGGAGGGGGGCCACACCCAGACTCTCGGGTGCCCTCATACCGCCTGCACCCTGGGCTCACCTTGTCAAAGTCCTGGTAGTGCTCCTGGACCATTTTCCGCAAGAAATGCAGGAACCTCTGGTTGAAGCTCTTGAACCTTTGCAGAGCTGGGTTGGGCAGGTATCTAAGGATGGGGAAGAAGTCCACAGGATTCCCGGAGCTGGCGGATTCCACGAACTCATGGCTGCTCTCCACCAGACTGAGCATCTCCTCACTGCTCTGGGGGAAGTGCTGCCCGAAGCACATGGCACCGATGACGCTGGCCACCGATGCCACCACGTGGCCATAGGGGTCAAAGTGCCCAGGCCCTGCCATCAGCTCCTGGAACTTGCCCAGGAGGGCCTCAGCCTCCTTGCTCACATGATCCTCCAGGTAGCAGGAGGACGAGGAAGATGGGTCTGAGGCGACAGAGAAGGTGTTGAGAGCATTCTGGGCCAGGCGTCGCCGGGCAGCCCACACCGGCCCAGAGTCTGGGTTGAAGGTCATGCTCTGGCCATCAGAAATCAAGGTGAAGCTGTAGAGGTCGGGCCGGCCCTTGAAATCATCGCCCTGCCGCACCAGGGCCTGCCGGATGGTGTCCAGGCCACTGAGCACCAGCACGGGTGTGCAGCCAATGCGGATCTGCAGCACGTCCCCATAGCGCTGGCTCAGCTGTGACAGAACCAAGTGTGGGTTCTTCCCCAAGGTCAGCACGTGCCCGAGCAGGGGCCAGCCCCAGGGCTCCGGTGGACTCTTCAGGCCTTGAGGGACCCGAGGTCGCCAGGCCCTGACCACCCAGAATACCAGGCAGAAGACGGCAGAGGCCAGGAGAATCTCCATGGCTGAGAAGGGACTGGGCTGGGACAATGCCATCTGTACCCACTGCAGGGGAAGAGGAAGGAGGGGTGAGATGGAGCCACTCATTCATTTGTTTATTCAGTCAATAAGCACTTGCCCACGTTCTGTCCTCAGTTCCCAGCCGAACAGACTGAGAAAGACTGAGTTACATCCACTAAATTACATAGGTCCTGCATCCCAGGACCTCATCCACAGTGCATCACAGAATCTGAGGCCTGGAAAGGAGCCCTGAGATTTCCAGTGTGAGTGTCTGAACTCCCAGTCCTGGCCCTCCCCTCTGCCTATCACCTGTTTCCTATTCTGAGGCTGAAGTGATCACTTCAAAACAGGGAAGCACTCTTGCAAACCCCAGTGCAGGGTGTATGCTGGGCATTGTGCCAAAGAATGCCTGCCTAGGGACCCTTCCTGCTGATACCTCCTCATACCCTGGAAACAGGGAGCTGCTCCCCTCTTCACAACACTGATGAGACCAAGATCCCAGGGCTCATGCAAATGGCTTTTGATACCCTCTTCCCTAGGGCATTCTTTATTAAGACACAAAAGAGAGGACAAATCCTCATTCTCTCAGTCTTTTTTTTTTTTTTGGCTGTGCAGCTCATTATGTGGGAATCTCAGTTCCCAGACTAGGGATTGAACCTGCGTCCCCTGGAGCGGAAGTGCTAACCCCTGGACCACCAGGGAAGTCTCTCACATCCTCTCACTGCTTTTAAATAATTATTTATTTGACTGCTTTGGGTCTTAGTTGCAGTGCATGAACTTTGTTGCTCTGTAGCATGTGGGATCTTAGCTCCCCGACCAGGGCTTGAACCTGCATCCCCTGCATTGCAAGGAGGACTCTTAACCACTGGACCACCAGGGAAATCCTCCTCTCACAGTCTTGAAGGCTGAGGTTGGGCTGTAGCCAGGCCAGGGCTATCCTCATGCCAGGTGGGGAGCCCTACCCACCTCTCCACTCCAGTCACACTAAGAGTCCCTAGAGGAGGCCCAGTCTAAGCTTCTCACTTAAAATTGGGGAAACTGAAGTCTGGAACTGGGCAGCAAGAACTAGAACTCAGGCTTCCTACATCTAACCCAGGGTCCCTGCTTCCCTCCATCTCCAGTGATTCCCCAGATATATATTGGGGGATCCCAAGGGCTAAGAAAGAGGCCCAAGAAAGGTACCTGTAGAAGCAGGTGCCGGAGGTCAGCAGGATTGTGGGGGCTGATCCGGAGCTTCTGGCCCCAGCTGAGGGGACTTTTATAAAGAGCACCCCTATCAGATTGGCCCTGCTGTCCCGGTCACCTGATAGCAAAGTGGCCGAAAAAAGTTGAAAGGATTAGCTCTTGGCCTTGGGCCACAAAACCTAGCTCCACCTACCTCCCAAGGCCCGGGGGCAGTTCTTGCTGGGGTAGGTGCTATGTCCCTGGGGAGGAAGATCCAGCTCCTTTCAGGATCCAGAGTCAGGAGGGAATGCTTCCTTCTCACACAGGCAGGGCAGGGTGCTGGGAGTGAAAGCCTCTGGGCTAGTCCAGACCACTTTCCCATTGTCCCCATGAGGAGGGACCCTGCCTGGGTACTCCGTCCAGGCTGATCAGCAGGGTAGGCTCCTGAAATGCCCCTCCAACAACCTGTGAAACCAAATAAGGAATAGGCATGTTCTAGCCATCACTTCATGGCAAACAGATGGGGAAACAATGGAAACTGGCAGATTTTATTTTCTTGGGCTCTAAAATCACTGCAGATGGTGATTGCAGCCATGAAATAAAAAGATGCTTGCTCCTTGGAAGAAAAGCAATGACAAACCTAGACAGCATATTAAAAAACAGAGGCATCACTTTGCCAACAAAAGTCCATATAGTCGAAGCTATGGTTTTTCCAGTAGTCATGTATGGTTGTGAGAGTTGGACCATAAAGAAGGCTGAGTGCTGAAGAATTGATGCTTTTGAACTGTGGTGTTGGAGAAGACTCTTGAGAGTCCCTTGGACAGCAAGGAGATCAAACCAGTCAATCCTAAAGGTAATCAACTCTGGATTTTCATTGGAAGACTGACGCTGAAGCTGAAGCTGCAATACTTTGGCTACCTGATGCAAAGAGCCAACTCATTGCAAAAGACCCTGGTGCTGGGAAAGATTGAGGGCAGAGAAGCGGACAACAGGATGAGATGGTTGGATGGCGTCACCGACTCAATGGACATGAGCTTGAGCAAGCTCCAGGAGACAGTGAAGGACATGGAAGTCTGGCAGGCTGCAGTCCATGGGTTCACAAGTCAGACGTGACTTAGCGACTGAACAACAATGTTCTGGCCACCTCTGAATTCCAGCCTGGGTCCTTAGTCTGAAAACAAGATATGATGAGGATCATATGTTCTAAAGAGAGGCTCCCTCAGCCTCCTCCCTCTTGGTAAGAGATGGTAATAGTGTATGAAGAAAATTCGTGCTGTGAGCTCTTCTTCACAGCAACTAGCTTGGAATCTTCAAAGTGGTGGATTTCATTAAGAAAAGAAAAAAAGAAGACAAGGGCATTTTCTAGAGCAAAGAGACTAAAGAGACACAACTACCAAATGCAATATGTGAAACTTGGTTGGATCCTGGATTTTAAAAAATGTTTTTCTTTTAAAGCTACAAAAGATATTAGGGGGAGAACTGAAGACATGTGAACAAGGATTGGAGATTAGATGATATTATGGAATTAATGTTAATTTTCTTAGATACAAGCCTAGTATCATGATTAGGTGGGAGAACATTTTAGAAAATATTCTTAGGAGATTAATATTCTTAGAAAACAAATATCATAAAGTTTTTTGGGGGGTGGTGTTTGTTGTTTCGTTTTATTTTTGGCTTGCCACGTGCCTGCCACCAGACTGCCAGGGAAGTTCTCAATACCATAATGTTTAGGGGATGAAGTGTCAGCATGATTTCTGAAATTTACTTTTAAATGGTTTTCTTCAAAAATATACCACTATCTGTTTATCTCTATAGAGAGGAGAGAGTAGTCAGGATAGATGTCAGCTCTCTGAGAAGGTATGTGATCCTCTATGGCAGGAAAGGGAGCCTCGAGGTGGAGGGCTGTTGCTTGGTAAGGAGTCCCCTGCTGGTTCTCTGCTTCCCCAGCTCATAAAGCCAAGAGACAGAGTTCTAGGAGACCCAAACCTTAAGAGCGGGATACCTGTGAGAAGGGAATGCCTCCGCTGTAAGTGCAGACGTGGAGGAGTGGGGCGAGGGAGACTGTGGCCTTTGTGTGTCTGTCACACACTTTACAGCACTTCATGCTTATGGGCCCAGTGTTGTTATAAGAGCTTTATATTTGTTAAAAAACATTCCTACTAATCCTATGAAATGGAAATTAATACTATTGTTAGATTACAATGGAGGAAGAGAGGCACAAAAAAGTTATACAATTTTTTGTAGGCCACATAACTTCCCTGGTGGCTCAGATGGTAAAGAATCTGCCAGCAATGTGGGAGACCTGGGTTGGAGACCTGGGTTCGATCCCTGGGTTGGGAAGATTCCCTGCAGGAGGGTATGGCAACCCATTCCAGTATTCTTGCCTGGAGAGTCCCCACGGACAGAGGAGCCTGGCGGGCTACAGTCCATGGGGTCACAAAGAGCCGGACATTTCTGAGCGACTTAGCACCACACACAGCAGTGTGTTAGAGCTGGGGCTCTAACCTGCAGGAGACTGTACCCCCGACCACGGCGTGCACCTGCTCGACACGGTCCCTGGATCTGGGGAGACTTGTGGACATGGAGGCTGAACAGAGCAGCCTGTGATGACAGGGGTAGCAGAGGGCAGCCCGCAGAGCCCAAGCAGCATGCCTTACCAGGACCTGAGTCTCCTAAGAGCTGGGTGGTCATGCTGAAGGGAGCTGGGTGAGACCTGGCTGCAGAGGGGAGGGGACCCCAGCAGGGACAGGCTACAGGGAGCACCTTGTGGGAATCAGCTGAGGGGGAGCAAGAGGTCAGCCAGAGTCCAGCAGCTGTGTTAGGAACTGTTTGATGTGGAGGACACGTTGGGGCTAAAAGGCACTTGATGAAAAGCTGGCAGTGGAATGTCTGCTACATACAAGTGTATTTGGAGCTAAGAGAGAAGATAAACAGCACCAGACAAACAGAAAGAGATTGGTTCATCTTCCAGCACCCTCCCTCTTTCCTTTCCCTCGTGGGGGGTGAGGAGGGTGTGAGGTGGGATGACGGGGGCGGGGGGGTGTCGGGACATGGTGGAGACGGGGATGGGGGAGTGAAAGAGAGAGTATCTCTACTCTTCCCACAAACCAGAAATTTCATGTGAGAAGCACATTTTGATTTACTTAGGACTGACTGGCCTTTTTAATTCCTAAAAACGAGAGAGCTGTGAGATCAACCTGTGAATCTGACAAAGGCACAAGGCCTCTTGGAAGATTGTGGCTGAGAGGAAAGGAAAACTGTTTTATCTTTGTATCTACATTGGGTTTAGCTCACTCTTACAAAATGATTGAGGTTTGAGGTTAGGGTAAGTGTTGTAGAAATTGACGATTTCTCTGTCTCTCTCTCCTCCTGTCTTTTCCTTCCTTCCTCTCTCTAATGATCTAAAGTCATACTTCATTCAAATTTTCATAGTTTTTCCTAATGTCCTTTTGTCCCTTCCTGTTCTCAGATCTCATCAAGGAGGCTGATATGTTACACAGAGTCACTGTTTCTCTAGGTTTCCCTTGGTTGAGACTTTTTCAGACTTTGTTTTCTCAGAAGAACTGGGCAGATATTTGGTAGAATGTCCAGCTATTGGGATTTGTCTGACGCTTTCCTCAGGGTGAGACTGGGGTTATGGGCTATTGATAGGAAGACCGCAGGCGAGAAGGGCCGTTTTCATCACATCTTATCAGTGGTACGTATTGTCAACCTGACAAGAAGGTTGATGTTCTTAGTGATCAGCTGACTGAAGTAGAGTTTACCAGATTTCTCCACGGGAACATCACTCATCCTCGCTCTCCATACTGTGCAGTTTGGAAGCAAGTCACATGCTCAGTCCACATCTAAGGACTGGGGGTTCTGCTCCCCTCCCTGAGGATGAAATTTCTATGTAAATTATTTGGACTTCCCTGGTAGCTCAGTCAGTAAAGAATCTGCCTGTAGTGTAGGAGACCTGGGTTTGATCCCTGGGTTGGGAAGATCCCCTGGAGAAGGAAATGGCAACTTACTCCAGTATTCTTGCTTGGAAAGTCCCATGCACAGAGGAGCCTGGCAGGCTACAGTCCATGGGGTCACAAGAGTCGGACATGACTTAGTGACTAAACCACCATCCCTGCATAAGAGATGATTTATCTTTTTAAGTAATTTCTTAAAACTTGTTATTGAATTACAAGATACAGAAAAGTGCAAATAATCTGTACAACTCAATGAATATTTTACAGACTTCACATAAATCATGTAGTCAGTTCTTAGATTAAAAGACAGAATGTTAGAGCACCCTAGAAACCGTCCCCATGTTCCTTCCCCCAGGGGAAAAATGATCCCAATTTCTAATGGCATAGATTAGTTGTGTCTGTTTTTGTTTTTCATGTAAATGAAATCATGCTGTGTACTTTTTTGGCATGGAATTTTTACAAAAACTAATAGATTTCATTTTTTGGTTGTTGTTGATTGAGTTTATTGGTTATTTTTGTTTGTTTGATTGCGGTATAATTTACCTAGAGTAAGATACAAGGATGATGAGTGAACATTTAAGTGAGGTTTTGATATAGGGTACACTCATGTATCCAATCCAATATATAAATCAAAATAATGTTTCCATTACAACAGAAACTTTCCTTGTGCCCCTTTGCAATCAGCTCCCCTCCCCACCCCCACAAGCAACCACCTTATGAATTTTTAAAATCATAGAATAGTTTTACCTTTGTTCAACATAAAATTTTTGCGATTTATCAAGGTTGCATGTTAGATTTCATTTTTTACAGCAGTTTTAGGTTTATGCAAAAGTTGGGTGAAAGAACAGAGAGCTCCAATATGCCTCCTCCTCCTCCAGTTTCCTCAATTATTAACTTCTTGCATTAGTGTGATACATTTGTTGCAATTGGTGAATGAATATTAATACAATATTATCAACTGAGTCCAGAGTTTACATTAAGATGCACTCTTTATGTTGTACAATTCTATGAATTTTTTTTCACTTTTAAAAACTATGGTAAGATATAAAACATAAAATTTATGATTTCAAACATTTTTAAAGTGTAGGACTCAGCAGACTGCATACTCTTTGGTTTCTGGCTTCTGTCACTTATTCTTTTTTAGATGACTCATCCACAATGTTGGGTGTAATTGTTGGGTGTAATTCTCATTGCTGTGTAGTGTTCTAATATGAATACACATAATGTGTTCTCATATAAATACACAATGAATGTATCCATCCACTCAACTGTCGATTGACATTTGGCTTGTTTTCCATATTGAGCTATGATGAGCCCTGCTGTTGTGAACATTCTTGCATATATTTTTGTGTGTATTTCTGCTGTCTATGGACCTATGAGTGGAAATGCTAGATGACAGCCTACGCTAACTCAGGCTAGCGCTAGAGTTCAGTGCTAGTAGATCTTAGCACTGAACGATTTTCTGAAATAGTGGAACAAATTTTATTTCCACTGGCTGTGACTGAGAGTTCAACTTACTCCTCATGCTCACTACTACTGGATTGCTTTTAATCTTTTTGACTCTAGCCCTTCTGGAGTGTGTGTTGACTACTTCCCTTTTTAAAACCCCTCAATGTTCCCTATAGATTTCAGGATAAAAACCAGACTCCTTTGCTTGGCACCCAAAGGCTTCAGCGGCAGCTCTTGCTCACGCTCTCTGGCTCTGTTTGCCACCACGTCCCGGTGCCCCCATTTCCATCGTCTTTCTCCATATATGGATCCCTTTGACACCTGCACCCCATCCTGTGTTCTTTAGCTCCTCGTTTTTTGTTTAGATTGAAGTATAGTTGCTTTACAATGTTGTGTTAATTTCTGCTGTAGAGCAAAGTGATTCAATTATATATATATTTACCTTCTTTTTTCCAAACTTTAAACTTTGTATTTTGTATTGGAATATAGCCTATTAACAATATTGTGGTAGTTTCAGGTGAACGGTGAAGGGACTCAGCCATCCATATACATGTATCCATTCTCCTCCAAGCCCTCCCATCCCATCCAGGCTGGCACGTATATATACATTCTATTTTAATATTCTTCTCCATTTTGGCTTATCATAGGATATCGAGTATAGTTTCCTTTGCTATACAGTAGGACCTTATTGTTTATCCATTCTGTACCTGCCTCTCATTTTATACCCTGTTCAGCTGCCCCATGCTGGCTGGGTTCAAGCCCCTCCTCTGAGGTCCCACAGGCCTCACGCTACCCTCCTCAATAAGCACCTGTCATGATGTTTCCCCCTTCAACTGTGAGCTCCTTCAGGGTCAAGGCAGCTTCTTTTCTTCAGATCTCTAGTATTTAGCTCAGGGAGTGACACACAGCATGTATCCTGAAAAAGATTTGCTGAATTAGGGTTAGTGTTCACAAGTAAGAATGATAACCTGTGTAAGAGCTTTGTGAAGACAGCTTTGGGCATCTTCCTGCCTTGGTTTTTGGGAACTTGTAAGTAATAATCCTTCCAGTTGAAATTTACTGAGTACCCACTCTGCCCCAAACTCTGTGCTTAACATCAGTCGTCTCTGAGCTTCACGGCAACACTCTGAGGTGGGTACTGTTATTGGCTTCATTCTACAGTTGATGAAATGAAAGCCTGAAGATGTTAAGTGATTTTCCCCAGAGCCAGCTTATGGGAGAAAAGCAGTTCAGTGAGCATGGGGCGGGGAAGAGGGCTCATCAGGAGGTTATCATGAGAGAAGGCTGATTTAGAGTTGACTATCCAGAGAGGAGTCCAGGGAGGCACAGGGTGGGGCTCAGGTTACGGTGAGGGAACGGGCACCTGTGGGTCACTCACCAAGTTTATTTAGTGCACATTCACCAACCTGGCCAGTGGTCAGAATGTAGTAACTGGCAGCCTTTTCCCCTGCTTCTTGTGGGGCGATTCCTTCTCTGTGACCCTCATCATTCCATTCTCATCTCTGACGTGGCTCTGGCCACTAAGAGCTGTAGTTTAGGGCCAGATTGTCACTTAATCTAAACCTTAAATCAGACTATGGGCCCCTCAGAGACAGAGGCCCATTCATTTCTGTGCCCAGACCTGGCAGAGAGGAAAGACCTTGGTGGATACAGGTGCGGCGGGAAACACTGGCAAATAATTAAAGCTGAAGGGGGAGGGTGTCTCATAATCTATTACATAAAGACCGGGAGCTTCAGTCTTGGACATCTAATCACCTGCTGCATGTGTCCACCCAGGGGCCCCGGCATCCTCAACATGTCCAATGGATGCTGTCAACCTTCCTGCCCAGGCACCTTCTCTCTGGGTTATCACTCTAGTCAGAAACCTGGGAATCCACAAAGACTCCTTCTTTTATTCACCTCCTACCAAACTCTCAAGAGTCTACTGCCTGAACATCCCTTCTCTCCATCCAGGCTTGGCCTGGAGATGACTCTCAGCGCCACTTCCTGCCTGCACTTTTGGTTCCTACTGTCTTTAACTGGTCTCACTGGCTCTAGGCCAGTGTTGTCCAGTAGAACATTCAGTGATAATGGAAATGTTCTATGTTTGTGGTATTCAGTAGGGTAGCCACCGGTCACATGTGGCTGCTGAGCACTTGAAATGGCTGGTACAACTGAAATACTAAGTTTTTAATTCTATTCAATTTGAAGTGTATGTGGCGAGTGACTACTGTATTGGAGGGCGTAGTTCTAGGCTCCTCCCATCCCATCCCTACTATCCAGGCTGCATACTGTCACCCAAATGAACTTTCTGAAACTGCACATCTGTGCAACCATGTGTGTGCTCAGTTATGTCCAACTCTTTGTGGCCCCATGGACTGTAGTTCACCATGCTCCTCTGCCCATAGAATACTGGAATGGGGTGGAGTGGGGTGCCATTTCCTACTTCAGGTGATCTTCCTGACTCAGGGATCAAGTTTGCATCTCTTATATCTCCTGCACATGTGGATTCTTTATCACTATCAGCATATCCCTAAGTAAAATCCCTTAGTACTGATTTCTTAAGACATTCAGAGAGAAAAAAAAGGACATTCAGAAACCAAACTCAAACTCGTTAGCTCAGCATGTGAGTCATTTCCTATTCACTTCTTTCACCTCATTTCCCACTACACTCTTCCTCTCATGTGTCTTTCCTACCAGTCAGAAGAAACTCTTAGAATTCTCCTAATTTTCTGCCTCTGTGCATTGTTCCCTCTGCCTGGAATGCCCTACCCTCCTCCCAACCACTTCTTCCCCATCCGACAAACAGTCTCATGGAAATTAAATGCTTCCAGGTTAGAAATGCTTACTTATATTGCAATACTATGATGCATGCATGACAAAGTATTCTCATCTCTCCATTAAAGCAAATCCTCCAAAACTCAGCTCCAGGTCCACCTCCTGCAGGGTGTCCTGAGCCCTATTCTGGGTAAGATCCTCCTCCATTGGGCATAGCTCTCTTATGGCACAAACACCACAGTGCCATATTACTTTGGTTTCATTTGCTCTCTCTAGACTATAAACAACTTGAGACAAGCTGTGTTCTTATTCACTCAGTTTTTAGTACAGTGCCTGTTACATAGTGGATGTCCAACTGCAGTCTTTGAGCATAAATTATGTTCCCAGGAGGGAACATAAGTATCCCAGGAGGATACTTATAGCAGTGAATAAGACAGAACTTGTCTTCATAGAGGAGAATGACAAGAGAACAAACAGATGAACAAGATTATTGCAGACTGAGCTTGGGCTGAAAATCCTCTTTTTCCTCCACATTCACTACCCCCGCCCCTTCTCCGCCCTGCTTCTATGCACTGAGAGACTGATGTCTGCAGACTATGTCAATGGACTCCCCATCTTCTGGCTTCTTGTTGGGTTCTGTCAATAGGAGGCATTGACATGAAATGGGAGGGTGGGAGGCGAGTGAAGTTGGGGTATTTTTTTCTCCAGACCCTCCCTACAAAGTCACCACGCTAGGCCACAACTCCTGTCAGGTAGCTCTCCTTTTACTTACAGTCTCTCCCTCTGGATTCCAGAAACAGATCCTTCCTCTTGCCCCTTCAGGCCCAAGATAGTAAGGGCTCCTCTCTGCTACAAGTCATATGGTATCACAATATCCTATGTTAGTTTCTCTATACCCTGTTCACACCTTTGTAAATAATCCCATTATTAAACTCTTCTCAGTGATCTAGCTTGAATGGATTCTGTTCTTGCAAGGAACTTGAATAACAAAATGATTCTTTGCAAATTTCTTTTCCACCATCCTGGAATATCAACCTTTCCCGTAAGCTGTCTCACTTAGGGTCACAAGATGGCTGCTAAAGTTCCGGCCATCATGTCCAGACAGGACAAGGGTCAGAGGGACAAGAGTGCATCTCTTGTCATGTATCCCTTTTAAGAGTGAGGAAATCTTTCCTCAATTTAGTCCCAGATCTCTACTACGTAACATTGGCCAAAATCATGTCACAGATTCATCCAAGGCAACTACGCCACAATGACTGGTTCGGACCAGTCAAGACTCATTCCCTGGGGCCCAACCTCCCCAGAAGCACATAACCCTGCAAAGAAAGATGGAAGATACTTGGATAAAATTGGGATGGGGAGGGTGCTGGGAAGGAGGAAAAATGAAAGTGGAGGGAATGGCACTTGGGTGTCGACAAGTTGAGAAACAGTTGGGAAAGGATTCTAAAGTTAACTGAATGGCCTGCATGGGCTGGTAGGACAGCCAGGCTGTGCACTGATAGGTCTGAATAGGGCCACCTCCTTGGCAGAGACTGTGCGAGCTCATCCAGGGGCACTTGGCTGATGAAGCAGGGTCCTTGGAGACCTTGCTTTGATGAGAGGACTAGAACATTCATTATCAGCAAACTTCTGTGTTTATATGTAAAATGGCATCTCTAACTTGGAAACAGAACAGTCCCCTGAAAGAAAAAAAAAAAACAACAGTCCCCTGAGCTGCTGAACTTGCCCTTCAGTACAGTAGCACAAACATTTCCCTGCAAGGCTGTTTTCACAATTCGTTGGCTCAGCAAACATTTCCCCAGCAATAAAGGCAACTGCCAACCAGAGCTGAATTAGTCAAATTATGATATCTAATGTGGGTCTAAATTAATTACATTTGGTATTATTGAAGGAAGAAGAGAAAAAGGAAAAAGAAGGTTTGCCTTTATCTCCATTATTTTGTATCTGGAGAACCTCTGCGCTATCTCTTAGCCCCTTCTCTGGGCAGTGTCCCAGGGTCTGCACTGTTGCAGCCCTTCCCCACCCATCAAAATATGGAGCCCTCTTGTCCCAACCCTGCAGAGCTCTCTCTGCTGAGAGTAGCTACAGTGTCTGCTCTTTTCTGATTTTTGTGGTGGAGCCGGGTTGTGGAGAGAGAAGCCGAGACCTGTTGAGGGGAAACAGGCGGCTCTGAAACTGAAAGCAGTTGAGGACTCCCGGTGATCATGGCCATGTGGTCAACAGTGAGACGCAGTCCAGATGCTGGCCTGGGCTAATGTGAAGGTGGCATGAGGCAGGTGCCTTAGCTGGGCCAGGCTGAGATGAGCTTCTTAAGGCAGGACCATGCCGGGTCACGTGTCTCCTGGCAGCAGGATGACTAGCACTCACCTGGCAGGTGCTGAAGAAAGGACCTGGATTTGGAGAGGAGTTCCATTCAGCTGGCCATCTTGGACTTGGTGCCTTGCCTACCAAGACCCAGAATCTCCCCAGGCCACTACCATTTCAAACCTGATGTATTTTCCTATTTGGAGGTTTGACATTTTCCACTTGCTCCTTGGAAGAAAAGCTATGACAAACCTAGACAGTATATTAAAAAGCAGAGAAATAATTCATTTGAACCAGTCCTAATGAGATGGATGAAGCTGGAGCCCATTATACAGAGTGAAGTAAGCCAGAAAGATAAAGAACATTACAGCATACTGACACATGTATATGGAATTTAGAAAGGTGATAACGATAACCCTATATGCAGAACAGAAAAAGAGACACAGAAATACAGAACAGACTTTTGAACTTTGTGGGAGAATGTGAGGGTGGGATATTTCAAAAGAACAGCATGTATACTATCTATGGTGAAACAGATCACCAGCCCAGGTGGGATGCACGAGACAAGTGCTCCGGCCTGGTGCACTGGGAAGACCCAGAGGAATCGGGTGGAGAGGGAGGTGGGAGGGGGGATCGGGATTGGGAATACATGTAAATCCATGGCTGATTCATATCAATGTATGACAAAACCCACTGGAAAAAAAATAATAATAATAAAAATTTAAAAAAATAATAATAAAAAAATAAAAAAAATAAAAAGCAGAGAAATCATTTTGCTAACAAAGGTCCATGTAGTTAAAGTTATGGTTTTTCCAATAGTCATGTATTGATATGAGAGTTGAACCATAAAGAAGGCTGAATGCCAAAGAATTGATGCTTTTGAACTGTGGTGCTTGGAGAAGACTCTTGAGAGTCCCTTGGACAGCAAGGAGATCAAGCCAGTCAATCCTAAAGGAAGTCAACCCTGAATATTCATTGGAAGGACTGATTTTGAAGCCGAAGCCCTAATACTTTGGCCACCTAATGCGAAGTGCCCACTCATTGGAAAAGACTCTGATGCTGGGAAAGATTGAGGGCAGGAGGAGATGGGGGCGACCTGGGATGAGATGGTTGGATGGCATCACCAATTCAATGGACATGAGTTTGAGTAAGCTCTAGGAGACAGTGAAGGACAGGGAAGCCTGGCGTGCTGCAGTCCATGGGGTCACAAAGAGTCAGACATGACTTAGTGACTGAAGAACCACAACAATTCATTTATTTAACAAATATTTATTTGGCATCCACAATGTGCCAGTTTGCTGTTGATGAAGCATTGGGCACAACAGACAAAAGTGCCTGTTCTGCAGGCACTTACATTCTAGTTGAGGAATATAGACCATACAGAGCATTGAGAAGTAAAATACATAGCATGTCTGAAATTTTCAGCAGCCACATGTCGGGAGCAGCTACTGTATTTTTAAAAATTTATTATTTATTTATTTGTTTGCACTGGGTCTTAGTTGTGGTACTCAGGATCTTTCAGCATCTGGGGTCTTTAGTTGTGGCATGTGAACTCTTATTTGTGCCGCATGTGGGATCTCGTTCCCTGACCAGGGATCAAACCTGGTCCCCATGAATTGAAAGAATGAAGTCTCAGCCCCTGGACCGCCAGGGAAGTCCCTACATAGTATGTTCAAAGTTTGTTCAGTGACACAAACCTGTCAAACAAGTGCTACGAATAAATATCAAGTTAAGAAGAGGGATGGAGACTGTGATTCAGGGTAACAGTTTTACATAGGATGGCCAAGGAAGGCATACTGAGAATGATATTCAGGTAAGTAAGATATGAGGATCAGGGGAGAAAGCGTCTCCAGGTGGCAGGAACGGCAGAAGCAAAGGCCGGATGTCGAACAGATGGGTCGATACCATCCACTTGCCTCTCCAGACCACTCTCCACCCTTCTACTCTCAGTCCCCAAGGACTGACTTCCATGGGCTACAGGAATGGACCCTCTGCTTTTTGGCTTCTAGGTAGGTTCAGTCTGTGGAAGGTACCAGCAGGACATCAGAGGGTGTGAATGGAATGAGGTCAGAGTATTTAGGCTCTCTCCCTGTAGGGTCTTGGCACGCTACCTACAACTCTCCCAAAGGCCCCAGCTCCTCTCTATAGCTTTACCACAGCCACCTTCTCTGGGTTCTGTTTTCTGCTCCTTCCCCCCATCACTTCTGGCCTTGCTGTTGCTTGCCCTGGGCTGCTGCATTGTCCTACTGATTTCCCTAAACCTCGAACCTTTGTGAGGGTCCCTTTATTAAATCCTCCTCAATGACTCAGTTTAAGGGGGTCCTCTGTTTCCTGAAAGGACTGACCTTGACAGATACGGGGAGGGACTCAGGAGTGTCTTAGGAACCTCAGGCTGCTCTGGTGCCTGGAGAGGAGTGAGCCAGGGAATGGGGAGGGATAGGAGAGGAGGTCAGAGAGGTCACGGAAGCCACAGCTGGAAAGGTCTTGCGGGCCATTATAAGGACTGTTTCCTCTGAGATTCTTCAAAAACTTTAACTTGGGGAAAGGATGGTATATCTTTCTCAGCTAGCAGCTGGGACAGAAAATAGGGCACCTTCCTTTCCAGGGTGTCTCCCAGCCAGGGAGGGTGTCCGCCAGCCAGCAGGGCATGAACTCTGCTCCTAGTGCAGTGAGATGGCATAGACTCATCTGATGGTCTCTGCCTCGAGTGTGGGTTCTTTCCAGACACTCCCCAGCCAACAACTCCTCAACTCCATCATGGGGCCTTCTGGAAATAAAGCTAGCCTCTCACAATGGTGCTGATGGTGGCATTGTTGGCACAGGGGCAGACCCGTTGGCACAGAAGCTGGTAGATAAGAGTAACTCCTTAGGATTCTGTCCAACCTGCCCAGGACTTCTTGGCTCTGCCTCAAGTGTTGAGGTTTAATCACTCAGAGAGCACTGTTGGGTAAGCCTCTCTGGCCTGCAGGTTTTGGCTCTAATTCTTTCAGTTGCAAGCCCCCAAACCCAACTCCTAGTAGAAGAGAAAGATGAAGAGGGGGGCGGGGAGAAGGAGGAGAAAGAAGAGGAAGTGGTAAAGAAGCAGGAAAAGCAGAGAAAGGAGAGGACTGGAGAGGTGGTGATGCCATCAATTCACATAACAGAGAAGTTCTATGGTGAACTTCCCTGGCTTCAGGAATAACTGGATCTTGTTGTTCAGTGTCATCAATTCTTTCCCTCCCTCCCCTCATCCCTCAGTTCCGCTTTCCTCTAATGGGCTTCTTAAAAATGGCCACTGGTAGGTCCAGAATTATTTTATAACCAGCTTAGCCACTTCTGGCAGAAAGAGAACCTTGCTTTTCCAACAATTTCATTAAAACTCCCATAAAGGGTTCTCAGCTGTTTGGCCTGAGTCATGTGTTAGCCTGGGGGCCTGGGATGGGGTTAGTTCCACCAAGTCTATCAGCTAAGAATAGGGGTGGGGTGGTCCCCAAAGGACAAATGAGGTGCTATTTCCAGATGAAGAGAGAATGGATGCTGGGCACACAAAACTCTTCACAGGTCTTCTATTATCAACTGGGGTAACCACATAATGTATGTCCAAGCCAGGACTCATTTTTTAAAAAAATATTTATTTATTTGGCTGTGCCGGGTCTTAGTTGTGGCACACTGGATCTTTGATCTTCATTGCAGCATGCAGGGTCTTGTTGGATCTAGTTCCCTGACCAAAGATTGAATCAGGGCCCCCTGTGTTGGGAGCCTGGTGTCTTAGCCACTGGACCACTAGGGAAGTCCCAAGTCAAGACTCTCTTGAGAATGAAAGAGAGAGTTTTTAATAGATAAGACAACAGGCTTAGACCAAGACTATCCTGAGAAAGTATCATTAGCCTGCCTAGAGCAGCCAAGAGCCAGAGAGCCGGGGGCTGCCCCCATTTGAGCCTTGAATCCTGCAGACTGAATCTCTCTGTCTTTCTGGGCACAGGTAGGAGAGAGGAAGGCACTCAGGGCTTGGATCTCAGGCTGGGTGGTGGGTAGCTTGGTGGGGTGAGGACACATTGGAAGACAAGTCCTATTTCTCCATATTCACTTAAAGTCCACTCTTCTCAAATGGTGTCTCGCCAACCTTCCACTCCCATGCTTTGTTCAAGTTACAGCCCCGCCTCGTGCCAGGGCTGCCCTTCCTATAGTCCTCATACTCCAGGACTCCTCTCTAGTCCTCTGCTCACCCCTAGGGCCCTCAGCCTTCTCACAGCTCCTGTAGCATTTCCAGAGTTCGCCTAGGCTCCGTTCTGGTGCGATTCCTGCTTCCACCGCTGGGTAGGGAGTTTGTTCTGGGTCTGGTTGTCTCCTCATCCCCTGACCACATAGCCCTCAACAGTGAAGACTGAAGACTCTAGGCTAGGCTGGGCTAAAACCCTCAACTGTGTCTAGCCCAGAGCCCCCTCCTTTCTGCACTGCCCACCGTTTCCTCTGTGTTCCTGGTATCGATTGCTAGGGAATTCTAGCCAAAGGGCTTCTCACGCAAAGGCATACAAACTTTGACCCAGGATTGGCTGTTCAACTCCAGGTCAAGGTCCTCTAACCTCCCTCCTGTCTCCCTCTTTGTCTGCCCCGGTGCTCTGAGGGCCCCCTTCCGTCTTATGAGCTGTTCCCCAAGACAGGCTTGGTGATGACAAGTGCAGGGCCTCGCATAACCCCAGTGCATTAGACTCTTGTCCAGGAAGATGGGGACAAGGGGGTACCCTGACCGAGGCGCTGAGCCTGTCTACCTTTGGCCCCCTGGGGCTTTGCTGGTAGTCTGGGACAATAAATCACGGTGGGAAGAGCTCTGGGCCTGGGAAGAGCAAGGGCTTGGGTTCTGTTTTGATTTGTCATTTGTCCTTCAGCTTTCTTTGTTCTGGTTTCAGTCTCTCCAGCTGAGAAGTGGGACAGGAATTGGCTTAATTAGCTAAAATTTCTTCGGAATCAAGAGTTCCTTGGAGGACTTCCCTGGTGGACCCTGGCAGTCCAGTGGTTAAGAATCTGCCTACCAATGCAAGGCACACAGGTTCAATTCCTGGTCTGGGAAGAACCCACATGCTGAGGTGCAACTAAGCCCGTGTGCCACAGCTACCGAAGCCCACGCGCCCCAGAGCCCGTGCTCCTCAACAAGAGAAGCCACTGCAGTGAGAACCCAGAGCACCACAACTAGAGAGTATTCCAGGCTTGCCACATCAGAAGAAGGACTGTGCACAGCGGGAAGACCCAGCATGGCCACAATAAAAATAAAAAAAGAATCCCTTGGAAAATGTGAGGAAAGCAACCTATCTTTTACCAAGAGAAGAGTTTTTCTGCAGATGGTCTTTCAGCCGTGATGAGCAGGCTGCCATGAACCTTCTTTTATTTTTTAAATTTTTACTTATTTAGACTATTCTGGGTCTTTGTTGCTCCACGGGCTTTTCTCTAGTTGGGGAGAGAGAGAGGACTAATCTCTAGTTGCAGTGCATGGGCTTCTTATTGTGGTGGCCCCTTTTGTCGTGGAGCATGGGCTCTAGGGCTCCCGGGCTTCAGTAGTTGAGGCACACGGGCTCAGTAGTTGTGGTTCCCCAGCTCGAGTACACAGGCTCCACCACATGTGGGAGCTCCCCGAATCAGGGATCACACCTGTGTCTCCTGCACTGGGAGGTGGATTATTTACCCCTGAGCCACCAGGGAAGCTCTGCGATGATTCTTTAGAGCTACGGCATTGCTGGGGACTCTGAGAGCCAAAGGAGAGATTGGGCTACAGAGCAGGGTGATGGATTTGGAAGTGCCTTCCTTCCTTGCCACGGCTTCCACATAAGTTCTTTCCATTCTCTGTGGCTCTAGCTCCTACTTGGTGTAAAGGATAGACCTTTCTTGGGTACTGCAAAAATTCTCAGACTGAACCTAAGATGCAAAGGTAAAATGAATAGAAGGATGCTGGACAGAATGGAAGCCCAGCAATACCTCCCCGTATCCTGCCTGTTCTGTTACCTAAATTCCACCATTATATCATTAGCACTTTGGGCTCAACACCCTGGTCATGAGCCTTAATACAGCTGGACTTAACTCCTTTACCTGTTATTAATATCTTGCAAGGTCTTGGCTTATCGGATCATTTTCCCAAGGCTGATTTTCCTCCATGTTAGAGCATGGAGGATGGAGTGACAGTTTGGGTCCATGTCCTGCCAAGAATCAAATGTCCTGAGAATTACCATGAAGTAATGCTGGAAATAGACCAGGAGAAATCTAACTTGCTGTGGAAAGAATCCAGGAAGTGTTCTCAGAGGAAGTGATATCTTAGTTGAGGCTTTATGTGGGAAAGATTCAAAGTAGAAGTGGGCATTCCTGTTAGGCTCTGCAAAAGATTCTGATTTCTATTCAGATGGGAGCTACTGAAGGGGCAAGGTGGTGATGGAATGAGATTTTGCATCTTTGAAAAGACACTTGGGATGCCACAGGGTAGACAAGGAATTGGGGGCACTGAAAGTCAGATGGTACCCAGGCTGGAGGTTATTAGTACTCTGGGGAGCAGGGATGGGGGCCTGGATGAGGATGGACAGAAGTCAAAGCGGAGAAATGGGTCCTTTACCCCTCAGTCTGTTCTCAGAATGTTAGCCCGTGATCTTCCTTGACTCAGACCTCACAGTGCCTCTGTCTCACACAAAGGAAGTCCCTTCTCAGCAGGGTGCTCCCAGCATCTAGGTCAGGGCTGTTCCCCACCCTCAGAATCCTCACTCCCACCAAATTCCAGGAGAACTCCTTGGTCACAGGACACTGCACATTTCCAGTGCCCCAGGTACTGCTCCTTCTTTCAAGGACCACTGTGCAGGGCCTTGAACTTGCTGTTCCTTCTGCCAGTTGCACTCTTCCAGATATCTGTGTGCCTTGATTCTTGGCTGGGTGTCTGCCCTTTCTGCCTGGGCTGGGTGTCCTTTTCTCAACGTCCTTTGAATTGCAATCTGTCCCTACATGATTCCTACCCCTTCTCTGTCTTATTTTTCTCTATAGCACTTTTCATCCTCTGAGACTCTCTAGGCATTTTCTGGCCTCACCGCCCATCCCCCGAGCCCCACAATGTAACCTACAGGTAAGCGAGAGGTTGTCAGTTTTGTTCGCTTCTGTATCAGTCTCTGGCATCCAGAGCAGTGTCTGGTACATAGTAGGCGTTTGGTAAATATTTATTTGTGCAGTGCCCGAGGTGGCATCTGACTGCAGTGGGAGGTGAGAGGTAGGATGAGGCTGTTTTCTGGAATGGGCCGGCGGATGGCAGTGCCATTCGTAGGGCTGGGGAGCGCGGTTGAGCTCGGAGGGCGGGTGATGTAGTTAGTTGGAGACACATTGAGCTAAACAAGCTGGTTTTTTTTTTTTTTTTTGGGTCTGGCCATCCTACATTGGGAAGGCTCGCAGGGGCGGGGACTGATCAGCCGACCCAGGCGGTGCTGGGGCTGCGTGTCCCGCCACAGGCGTGGACCAAAACTATGGACACACTCAGACGTCCGTTTGTTTGCAAAAGCTCAGCTCTGCACGCAAACCTAGGTCCTTTGCACCGCCCCACCACCCATCCAATCACGCACCCACGAGGGTTCGGAGGCTTGTCTTGCTCCACCTCTGCCCCCACGCTCCGCTAGAGACTGGCCCTTTAAGAGCCCCGCCCCCGACTCTCCCCCTCACCGCTCCCCGGTTTCTCCCCCCCCCCACCCCCCCGCGCTCGCGTGACTGTGCCAGGACCCGAGTCGGGCCAGGGAGTTGGGCTGCTGGGTGGCTGCGCCGGCCTCCCGGTCCTTCTCACGCAACTCCCGGGCACCGCGCCCCCGGCCAGGTGGGGCTGGGATGGGCCGCGTGACCTCTGCCCCCTGGAGGGATGTACCAGACACAGGCACGCTAGCCTGGGGAGGCATCTGCGCCCGCCACCCCCCTCCCGCCCCCTCTAGTAGTCCCTGAGCTCCCTTTCTTGCCCCCCACCCCCACCCCAAGGCCTCCTTCTAACCCTTTCCTCGGCCGCTGGGAGATCCGCTCGCCGCACAATTGCTCTGCCCTGCCAAAGCTCTAGTAGCCCCAGGAACCTCGAGGGCCCGAGGGTCCTGGCTCGAAGTACCTTTGGTTTGCAGAGTGGTCCTAGGGGCGTCTCAACGGGTCCAGCTAGTGCGTGCTCAGCAAGGCTGCACATTCTCCATCCCTTCCCGCATTCCGGCTCTTCCATCAGGGAGCGCGGACTTCTAGTCTTCCGGGCTCTGGGGGCTCTTGGGGGGGTGGGGGAGGCTCTGGGGAAAGGGGCCAGCCCATCGGCGCCTCTGGCCTTCCGGCCCTAGTGACCTCGGGGCTGGGGTCGCAGTGCTTCTCACGCGAGCCTAGACTCAATAACAGGGGTTAGGAGGTCATCACTGGGCAGCTCCGCCCCTGCCTGCCAGCCTGGTTCCTATCTGCTGGTAGAGAGGAGGAAGCACTCCTAGTGTTCAGTGGGTGCAAAAATGAGGGTGACTGGTTCCCGTACCCCGGGATGGAGCACCCCTATACCCTCTTTCGGTCTATCAAGTGATTTCTTCCCCAAACTCCTCCCCAGGTGGGGTCTGCGCTTGTCCAGGGGTACCATGGAACTGAGGGTCCCAAGTGTCCCTAGCCTTCACCCCTTGAAGAGCCAGCACTTGACCGAGGCATCCCCAGAGCTGGTTCTTACCTATCCCCCAGCTTCCTCTCTCGCCCCTCCCTCCTCCGTCCCAAAGCTTCCAAAAGCGACCAGTTCCCCTCCCCCCCCCCCGCCCCTCCCTCTTTCCATCCCCGCGCTCCGGGAGGCGTGGCCACACGCCCAAGCCGCCTATAAAGGTGGCATTGCTTTCACCCTCACTCTGAAGGTGACAATTCCTTGGACCCTTCCTTGGTCTTCTTTGGGGTCCCTGGCTCCAGAGACCATTCTTCCCAGCCCAGCTCTGCACCCTCTCACAGCTGCAGGTGAGTGCTGGGGGTTTCTGGATTGTTGCTTCCCTCCCCCAAAAGGAAAATTCTATTGCCTCCATGTCTTCTTGGTCTAGCACCTCAAAAAAAAAAAAAAAAAAAAGGGAGGCTATGAGTGTCCTTAGTAAGGAGGCAGTCCAGCTTCCCTCACTAAGTGGGGAAACTGAAGCCAGGGGAAGGGCTGGACTTGCCCAAGTTTCCATGGCTAGTACCAGAACTGCTCCCTTCTCAGCATTCCAGGACCTAGGCTCCAGCTCATCCCCTACTGACTCCCGGAATGCCTGGGGGCTTCCCCATGGAGGTCACCTGGAAGGTTGGAATAGGACACGGGTGTGAGAGACTGGGAGCCAGTACAGGACTTCTTCAGGCACTGTGAGGAGGAGGCTTCTCCGTGGTCAGGGTGGATGAGGGGGCAAGTTGGGTTCTTACCAGCTGTACCCTGCCTTATCCAAAAGCTACTCCTGGCTGGAGCCACCCTCCCAAGGCATAGCTTGTTAGTGCTGAGAGGTGTTGGCTGGACAAGGGAGGCTGATCTGAGAGGGAGTTCTGGGCATTGTCCAGGGGCCTTCCCCATTCCACTATCTTCTCTGGCCTCTGCTGGGGGCCGATCAGTGTGAGAGACTGCCCTCTGCAGAAAACTTGACCCTGAAGACTCAGCAATCACACCTCTCTTGGCCTCCTACCATCTTATTAAGGCTAGGGGTCTTTGGAGCACCCACTGTGCAGAAGGGGACCCCATGGCATGCCAAGGCCTAGCAGTGTCCCCAGTTCACCCAAGGAATCTGGACTCAAGTGTGCTTTGGGGTTCAGCTCCTTTAGGAAGCCTCCCTAGACAGACAGCTATAGTAGTTCAGATAGGAACCATACAACCTCCCCATTTTGGGTGGCTCTTCTGTAGGGAAACTTCACTAGTCAGACTATGCTTAACCTCATAGGAAAGATCTGAGTTTTCTCTTATGTGAGATCAGCTGGGCACCCTGAATCAGAGATCATGTCCCATCCCTTCTCTCAGGTGATGTGACTGAAGCCCAGAAGGGTAAAATGAACTGACCAATCCAAGGCCATGTCATAAAGCCTGGAACCCTTGTGTCCTGACCTCCGGTTCAGGGCATCAGTAAGATGCCCCTGTCATAGCCCCATGCCTCGAAGAGAGGAGTCCATGAATTTGCACACCCTTTCTAGTCTGAACCTGGAGAGAGAAAGTATTGTGTCAGTGTCTGTTAAATTCAGCTCCATTCCTAATTTTCCATATTCCAGTCCAGAGTTTTCTTACAGCCTTTGCCTGGTAGGATCCTTCCATTTATTCACAGCTCTAGAGTGACTGGCAAATGGGGGAGGTCCAGACTATTCATTCATTGAGAATTGAGCCCAGTGAAAACCTTGGCCTGGAATTTTGTGACCGGGAGCCTCAATCTAGTTGGCCTCCAGCAGCTTTTAAACTGTGAGTCAGCAGAGCTCAGAGAGCTGGGGCTAAGGGCACTGTGGCTTAGACAGTAAGGAAGAGGGGCAGTCCCCTTTCCCCTCCCCGCTGTGTCCCCCTGTCTGGCCAGATTCCCTAGATCCTGGGTTTGAAGAGTAGAGAACTGAGGGTACTGAGAAGATGCCTTGTCATCAGTTGATCTGACCACTCTTCAAAGAAAGGTACCTATGACAGGAACATAGGAACAGGGAAGACTGGGCCATGAATCTTCCCAGGGAACTTTCCCTAAGAGGTCTGAGTCCTGGCTCTGTCTGAGAGCTGGGTGTCTTTAGCCAAGTCAGTGCCTCCTCTAGAGGTCAGTTTCCCCAAATGTGAAATGATGCTGAACAAGAGGGAATCCTTAGTTCTTTGGTACCCCACCCCAAATTGGGTGGGTAATACTCAAGGGGAATTGGGTGATACATATCGATTATGTGCTTAGTTTAATATACGTTAGGGGAAAAAACAAACCTGTATTTTCACACAGATGTTATTGTGTGAAACGGTGCTAAGTGGGTGGATTTAAAGTTGATTTTAGAAAAATATGAAATAAATAATAGTATAGGTTTTCTATGGAAATCACAGACTGACATTGAGATTGGTACGGCAGTTAAGGTAGTCTGGAATTAGACAAATTTGGATTGGGATTTGGATTCTATCATTGCTGGCTGTGTGATCTTGGGCAAGTTATGTACTTTCTCTAAGCCTCAGTGCCACCTACCACAAAGGCTGTGGCCAGGACTGAATGAAGAATGACTGAAATTCTTGGTATGGAGTTGGCAGATCAACAAACAGCTTCTCCTATCTCCTCTCCCATTTCATGCCCAGTGAACAGTTCTGGATAAGGTTTTCCCTTTTCTTGACCGGTGTGCTGACATTTTAGGACACTGGCTCCTTCCATCTCCCCGTCAGATCTTTTGACCTTTTCCTCCCATCTCACCTCTCAGCAGCCACCTTGGAATCTACGTGGATCATGTTTTCTGTGTTTGGACTCCCCATCCCTATCTCGGCCACAGAACTTCTCCTGGCCTCTGCCGTCTTCTGCCTGGTATTCTGGGTGGTCAGGGCCTGGCGACCTCGGGTCCCTCAAGGCCTGAAGAGTCCACCGGAGCCCTGGGGCTGGCCCCTGCTCGGGCATGTGCTGACCTTGGGGAAGAACCCACACTTGGTTCTGTCACAGCTGAGCCAGCGCTATGGGGACGTGCTGCAGATCCGCATTGGCTGCACACCCGTGCTGGTGCTCAGTGGCCTGGACACCATCCGGCAGGCCCTGGTGCGGCAGGGCGATGATTTCAAGGGCCGGCCCGACCTCTACAGCTTCACCTTGATTTCTGATGGCCAGAGCATGACCTTCAACCCAGACTCTGGGCCGGTGTGGGCTGCCCGGCGACGCCTGGCCCAAAATGCTCTGAAGAGTTTCTCCATCGCCTCAGACCCGTCTTCCTCATCCTCCTGCTACCTGGAAGAGCACGTGAGCAAGGAGGCTGAGGCCCTCCTGGGCAAGTTCCAGGAGCTGATGGCAGGGCCTGGGTGCTTTGACCCCTTCAAGTATGTAGTGGTGTCAGTGGCCAATGTCATCTGTGCCATATGCTTTGGCCGGCGCTATGACCACGACGACAAAGAGTTTCTTAGCCTCATCGACCTGAATAATGAGTTCGGGGAGATAACTGCCTCCGGGAACCCAGCCGACTTCATCCCTGTTCTCCGTTACCTGCCCAACACTGCCCTGGACCTCTTCAAGGACCTGAATCGGAGGTTCCACGTCTTTGTACAGAAGATAGTCACGGAACACTATAAAACGTTTGAGAAGGTATAGACTAGGGAGGGGCAGGTGGGTGGTAGGGAGTGGGTAGAGTCAGGGGTCAGGAGTCAGAGATAGCTGGAGCAGAGTGGAGTTTGGCAGGCTCTCACAGGTCTTCAGCCTGGGATTTTGAAGCCAGTAGTGGAGGGGATGCCATCCTTGGCAGGAAAATAGAACTTTTTATTGACCAGCCCTTCTAACTTTCCATCAGACAGCAGTATCTACTGTAGAGCCAGTCCATGCAGGACCCTAAGCTGGTTGTGGTAGGAACCAAGAAGAGTTAAAGAGTTGGTCTTCTGGCCTCATGGGAGAAAAAGGTGTAAAGGGCATGTGCAGATGATAATGTTACTAGACTCTGTGTCAAATGTCCCTTGAGTTGGGGCTGCAAATATTCTGGGTCAGGAGAAAGCCTTGGAGAGACAAGAGAAGCTGGTGGGGGGGGGATGGTGGGAGGGTGGGTGTGGTCACCTCTTGGACGAAGATGCTAGGGATGGGAAGGGACCAAGTCTGGATAGAGAGGCAGTTCTGGGTTTGGGATCTTCCTTACCTGTGGGCCTTCCCTACCCAGGGTCACATCCGGGACATCACAGACAGCCTGATTGAGCACTGCCAGGACAAGAGGCTGGACGAGAATGCCAATATCCAGCTGTCGGATGAGAAGATCATTAATGTCGTCATAGACCTCTTTGGAGCCGGTATGAAATTCCCCATTATACCATTCCTATGGCCAGCTGCCCTGACCCACCAAGCCCCTAACTGCTCCCTCTGTTCTCCGCTGGCCAGGGTTTGACACTGTCACAACTGCCATCTCCTGGAGCCTCCTGTACCTGGTGACAAGCCCCAGGGTGCAAAAAAAGATTCAGGAGGAGCTGGGTAGGTGGTGGCTTCCCTTGGAGTGCTCACGGCAGGAGGCCCAGCCAAGGTCTGAGCGGCCCCTGACCTGTCTGGTCCTCTGTGCCCTGCAGACACAGTGATTGGTAGGGCGCGGCGGCCCCGGCTCTCTGACAGACCCCAGCTGCCCTATTTGGAGGCCTTCATCCTGGAGACCTTCCGACACTCCTCCTTCATCCCCTTCACCATCCCCCACAGGTGAGGCCCCATGGATCTGCAGCTGTCTGATGCTGGGCCTTACTTCAGTTCATGTACCTGATCAGGGTGGTGGGAGGGACAGGGTATGGGAGGCAGGGAGATCTCCTTGTGGCCCTGAGCCTGACTGAGCTTCCTCCCTCCTCAGTACCACAAGAGACACCAGTCTGAATGGCTTTTACATCCCCAAGGGGCGCTGTGTCTTTGTGAACCAGTGGCAGATCAACCATGATCAGTAAGTTGAGAGGGGGCAGGGAAAGCTCCCCCGCTGCTGAGCTTCACACTTTGCTGTCTCTGGGCCACTTGCCTGAACCCTATTCTTTTCAGCTGGGGCTCAACTCGCTTGATGGTTCTGAGTCCCCAGGCTGCCTCTTCAGCTGCTTCTCTCTGATTTACAGGAAGCTATGGGAGGATCCATCTGAGTTCCGGCCAGAACGGTTTCTCACTGCTGATGGCACCATCAACAAAGTACTGAGTGAGAAGGTGATTATTTTTGGCTTGGGCAAGCGGAAGTGCATCGGTGAGACCATTGCCCGCTTGGAGGTCTTTCTCTTCTTGGCCATCCTGCTGCATCAGGTGGAATTCCGTGTGACCCCGGGTGTGAAGGTGGACATGACCCCCCTGTATGGGCTGACCATGAAGTACGCCCGCTGTGAGCACTTTCAGGTGCATGTGCGCCCTTAGGGGACAGACAGCTCTGCCCCTGTCTGGGCATCCAGGCCAGGGGCCTAACCCAGGGGAGCCTAAAACCCACAGACTTTGTCAGGCTGATTTTTTGCTGTCTGAGCTATGGGCAAGCCTGAGGGATCATACCTGCCCCCCACCCTGGACTTGTCCTTCTGCATACTGACCACAGATAGCAGACACATCAGGGGCCACACAGGAGCTGATGGAGCCCTTCTGAAGTTGTGCTGGAAGGGCTAGAGGTTCCTCTGGCCTCTGGAAACCTCCAAAGAGCTTTTGGGAAGCCCCTGGGCCCAGCCCACCAGCTGGTTGGCTTTTCATGAAGGCTGACTGGCTTGAGAAACATTCAGAGCAAGTCACACCAGGGCCTCACCAATCTCTTTGACAATTGGGAGCCGTCAAGACTGAAGGGGAGAGGCAGTCCAGAATACTGACACAGAGGTGGTCTCCCTGCTTAAACAAGACTGAGCAATCTGACCACTAGGGTCTGGGACACTGTGCCTGGAAGACGACCTTCCTCTCTGCAGGCAGGGGTTGGGCTGCCGCCTGGCCTTGCGAGGCCCCTGTTCCTGTCCAGGGAGGGCTGAGGACTTGTGTCTAACAGGAGCAGAGAGCAGAGGGAGGGCCCAAATCCAGGCACCAGGACTGGATCAGGAGGGCGGGGGTGGTAATCGCATTATCTTCTACTGCATCTCCTTTCAATATACCCTGTGTTAAAAAGTCTTTTAAAAATGTTTGTATACAAGGACCTTTTCATTTTCGCCTGTATTGTAGTTGCATGTTTGTATTTGCCATATACGAGAGCTTAAGAGCAGCTTATTGGGAGCCATGATGAAAATTCTAACCCAGGTATCCAGAAATGTATAGGAAATATCTATCTACCTGAGCTAAATAAAGATATTATTCAGAAGTCCTTATTGGTGGAGATTTTTAAAATCTTGAATGAAGGCGTCTACGTGCCCAGTCTGAGCCTAGTCTTGTGTTGGGTTTTGCTGTGGGACGACGCAGCGGGGAGGAGGAGGCGGTGCCCTCAGGAGCTCTCAGAAGCCACTGCTCAGACAGCTCGCAGTCTGGTTTGGGCACAAGACTCTGTCACTTCACTGCCTTCCTCCTTCTCTAACTGATCACACATTGGTGAAGCACATTCTCTGAAGCAGGCATTGGGGGCGATAAAGTGAATGAAAAATGGTTTCTAGAGCCTCCTAACATGGTTGGGGGAACTAATTCATTAACACATCACCCAATTCATTGTCCGTGCATGCATGCTAAGTCGATTCAGTTGTGTCTGACTCTTTGTGACCCTGTGGACTATAGCCTGCCAGGCTCCTCTGTCCATGGGATTCTGTAAGCAAGAAAACTGGAGTGGGTTGCCGTGCCCTCCTCCAGAGGATCTTTCCAATCCAGGGACTGAACCCACATCTCTTGTGTTTCCTGCATTGGCAGGTGGGTTCTTTACCACTAGAGCCAGCTGATAAGACCCCAGTTCGTTGTGACCAGGTCTATAACAGCCAGATACACAACAGGAGGGTGAAGCATGGAGCCAGAGCAGGCTGGGTGGGCAGGGGAGTGGGTGCTGGGAGAGGTGACCAGGTCTTGGGGATATATGCACAGGGAAGTCTTTGAAAGATGGGAGGCAGACTTACTTGGGTGTCACAGCAGTAGATCTCAAGTCCAAGAAGTAGACTATGGTCACTGTATTGGGGGGGGTTGCTGGTTCTCAGCTCAGAAGTCATGGTCTGCTTGCTCTTCACTAGCCATACCGGGCTCAGGTCCTGCACTAATATTAGATCCCACACTGGTCACAGATGGAGAACAAGGTGTTTGATCATCAGGTCCCATAAGCTGACTTTGGCCCAGATTTCAACACTAAAATCATCCTTCTCCATCTGGGATGGTAGAGTAGTGGTAGCAAGTAGGGACAGAGGCTGGACCTACATGCCATGCTGTGCTTAGTCACTCAGTCAAGTCTGATTCTTTGCGACCCCATGGACTGCAGCACACCAGGCTTCCCTGTCCATGGGGATTCTCCAGGCAAGAATACTGGAGTGGATTGCCATGCCATCCTCCACGGGATCTTCCCAACCCAGGAATCAAACCCAGGTCTCCCACATTGCAGGCTTCTTTACTATCTGAACCACCAGGGAAGCCCATGAATACTGGAGTGGGTAGCCTATCTCTTCTCCAGGGGATCTTCCAATCCCAGAAATCAAACCAGGGTCTCCTGCATTGCAGGTGGATTCTTTACGAGCTGAACTACCAGGGAAGCCCCTGGACCTACATAATCAGGAGCTATTCTGGCTAAGGGACTCTGAGAGGAGATGCATCTTGTGCTGTGACCCCAGCCCAGCCTTCTTCCTGAAGCACTGTGCAGTGACCAAGGGTTGCCATTCATGCACTGTGCTTTTTCTCAGGAAAGTACTCCCACTCATCAAAAGCTTCAGGCTACTTCAAGGAAGGAGCTGAAGTCAACTGGAGCAATGCTGTTTAGATAGGAGGATGAGGAATTCGGCATCCGATCATTCTTATATTGATTTATTTTTTACTTAAAAAAAAAAACAAAACAACAACAACTTGTAGAACTTCCCTGTGGCCCAGTGGTTAAGAATCCACCTGCCAATGCAGGGGACGCAGGTTTGATCCCTGGCTGGGGAAGATTCCACATGCATTGGGCAACTAATTCCCTGAGCCACAACTACTGAGCCTGTGTTCTAGAGCCCACAAGCTGCAACTACTGAGTCCCTGCGCCACAGCTGCTGAAACTTGCACGCCCTAGAGCCTGTGCTCCGCAACGAGAGAAGCTGCCACAGCAGGAGGCCCATGCACCACAACCAGAGAGTAGCTCCCACTTGTCACACCTAGAGGAAGTCCAGCAGCGATATGTGCAGAAAGTGTGCAGTAGTGAAGACCCAGCACAGCCAAAAATCAATTTAAAAAATCAATAAAATAAAAAGCTTATATGATATAACAAATGAGCCTTCAAATCATGATGCTAAGTGAAGAAGCCAGAGATAGCAGGCTACCTATTGCATCTTTTCATTTATATGAAATGTCTAAAACATGCAAATGCAGAGAAAGTTTTGAATAGATTAGTGGTTGCCAGGGGATAGGGGACGGGGAGAGTGAAAGGCACAAGATTTTTTTTAGGTTTGGTGGAAATATTCTGAAATTAGATAGTGATGATGGTTGGATAAATTTGTGAATATACTAAAATCCACCAAATTGTGCAGTTAAAAATAGCTGAAACAGTGAAAAAAAGAAGATCTATACCAATCTTTATTCTAAAGAAGGAGTGGAATGGAGACAGCATACGCACAACAATTTATGAAACTGTTCTCACTAATCATATTGGTAATGGTAATATTAGTATTTTTTATTTTGAGACTATAGAGTGTTGTGGGTTAAGGAGGTACACATGTAACACACAAAAGGTTAAATTTTAAAAATACATTGTATATATGTAATACATATTATATATTATTATATTATACATCATAGCTCAGTTGCTAAAGAATCTGCCTGCAATGCAGGAGACCCCAGTTTGATTCCTGGGTTGGAAAGATCCCCTGGAGAAGGGATAGGCTACCCACTCCAGTATTCTTGGGCTTCCCTTTTGGCTCAGCTAGTAAAGAAACCGCCTGCAATGTGGGAGACCTGGGTTCGATCCCTGGGTTGGGAAGATCTCCTGGAGAAGGGAAAGGCTACCACTCCAGTATTCTGGCTTAGAGAATTCCATGGATTGTGTAGTCCATGGGGTCACAAAGAGTCAGACACGACTGAGCGACTTTTATTTCACTTCACTTCATATTATATAATATATCTTATGTATATATATTTCTAAATGTTAGAAACAATGACCAGCTCAACAGTGAGCATCCTGAATGCCTAAATTACCATCCAAGGCTTCTTGGAGAAATGCTGGTTACAGAACCAGGGCAGAAAATGTAAAAGATGACCTGAAACAGTTGTTCATATTAGATAGCAAAGAAGCCACAAATATTATCAAGTTGATCAAGCCATGCAGGAGTCCAACAGAAGAGCCTCCAACAGGTCAAAGATTGGATAACTTGACTGTCAACAGTAAAATTCCGTGGATGAAAACCTATCAAATATCTTTGAATCCATGAGTCTACAAGGATATATATACACACACATATACACATATCTATTTAGACTAGTTTTTGTCTTCAAAAAAACCAATTCATTACCTTAAAAAATGAAAAACAAAAGCAGAATCAAGCATTCATCCTATCTTTCCTATATGGACTGTACTTGCAGATAACCAAATAGTACATAAGAACAAGCATCTCTTTTTAAAAATTTATTTATTTTTAGTTGGAGGATAATTGCCTTACAATATTTTGTTGATTTCTGCCATATATCAACATAAATCAGCCATAGGTATACATATGTCCCCTCCCTCTTAAATCTCCCTTCCACCTTTCACCCCAAGAAGAAACATCTCTTAATGAAAGTATTCCAATTAATAATTGAAAAAGAATTAATAGAATTGAATTGCCACAACATTGTTAATTAGCTATGCTCCAATATAAAATAAAATTCTAAAAAAAAAAGAAACAATGGAATTGGAATGTCACTATTTTGCATCGACCACTGCTTCCAACAAACACCAGCATCATAAAAGGAGAGAAAACCAGATATGTGGCTCCTGGTAAAAGAAGCCAGTACTGCCCAAGGTCTTTCCCATGAGATTGAACCAGAGTCTGGTCAACTCTCTGCATCCAGCTGCCAATTTGCAATTAATGTAGGAGATGAAGAAACACACTGAATGGAAATATCAGGGAATAACCAAAAAAATTCAGACTTTGGAAAAATCCACAGGCCAAAAGCCCTGGGGTCTTCAACTGAAAAAGAGTAAGGAAAAGAAGCAGATGGAAGGAAAACTTGTCGACTTAAAAGATATATCAATTTTTTTTGGCTGCATTAGGTCTTAGGTGCAGCATGTGGGATCTAGTTCCCTAATGAGGGCTCGAATCTATGCCTCCTGCATCGTGAGCACAGAGTCTTAACCACTGGACCACCAGGGAAGTCCCAACACAATTGGATTTTTAGAAATGAACAATGCTAAACTATGGTATCTAGGAAATACACACTTGGCTGTAAGTCTTGTAAGAATGAGGAAGTAATTACTATAACAGTTTGGAAAATGGTTACTTTTGCAGGGAGGGAATGAGTTATAATTGAAATAGGATAATATAGAAGGCTTTTTTTTGTTGTTCATTCGCTAAGTCATGTCTGACTCTTTGAGACCTCCTTGGACGGTAGCATGCCAGGCTTCCCTGTCCTTCACTAAAGTTCTATTTCTTAACCTGGGTGTGGTTCAAGAGTGCTTGTTTTATAAAAATGAAAGAAATAATATAAATAATTAGTATTGTTCATTGCTTTTTAGAAATAGAATTTTTAACATTTTTTAAATTTATTTTTTAATGAAGGATAATTGCTTTACAGTATTGTGTTGGTTTCTACCAAACAGAAATATAATTTATATATGTAGTCAATGCCCTTCAGTCAAAGGCCACCAAGAACACCCCTAGTTAAGCAAACTGGGTTTCTTATTCATCACAGTGAGAAAGAAAACACATCATGGGGAACTGGAGGATCTCGATAAAAGAATGTTAGGAAAGAACTTAAGTGATTTGGGCTTTGTGGAGTGATTTAGGGGAGGGTTAGCTCTAGACTGGATGTTGTCAGAAAGTGGGGACAATAGGGTATTTGGTGGGTAGCATTGCGACCTTGCTTTTATTTGTGCTTAGACAAAATTATAAAGTAGCTTTGTTTTTTTCCAATAAAAATGTTGGTAAAATATACAAGATGGTAAAATTTACCATCTTGACTTTTTTCAGAGAGTAGAAGGCAATTTATTGTGAATTTGATCCTGGCTAAGTTCAGTGATCTGGAAGGCAGCAGAAGTGAGTATCACTGAGTTACTGACCCATAATGTATTTATGGAGGAACTAAAGAGCTTCTTGATGAAAGTGAAAGAGGAGAGTGAAAAACTGGCTTAAAACTCAACATTCAAAAAATGAATATCATGGCATCCAGTCCCATCACTTCATGGCAAATAGATGGGGAAACAATGGAAACAGCGACAGACTGTTCTTGGGCTCCAAAATGCAGATGGTGACTGCAGTCATGCAATTAAAAGATGCTTGCTCCTTGGAAGTAAAGCTATGACAAACCTGGACAGCATATTGAAAAGCATATTATTTTACTGACAAAGTTCTGTCTAGTCAAAACTATGGTTTTTCCAGTAGTCATGTATGGATGTAAGAGATGGACCATAAAGAAAGCTGAGCAACAAAGAATTGATGCTTTTGAACTGTGACATTAAAGAAGGCTCTTTAGAGTCCCTTGGACAGCAAGAAGATCAAACCAGTCAATCCTAAAGGAAATAAGTCCTGAATATTTGTTGGAAGGACTGATGCTAAAGTTGAAGCTCCAATACTTTGGTCACCTGATGGGAAGAACTGACTCATTGGAAAAGACCCTGATGCTGAGAAAGATTGAAGACAGGAGGAGAAGGGTAGGACAGAGGGTGAGATGGTTGGATGGAATCATCAACTCCATGGACACGAGTTTGAGCAAGCTCCAGGAGATAGTGAAGGACAGGCAAGCCTGGTGTGCTGCAGCCCATGGGGTTGCAAAGAGTCAGACACGACTGAGTGACTGAACTAAACTGAACTGAATGCATTTATGGCCACACCTTCATGTCTCTTACACTCAAATCAACCATCTTAACCAGTTGGAGTGTTTAAATTCATTCATAATGTTAGGCAGTCATCAGTATCATCCATATCCATAGTATCAGAACCTTGAAACTCTATACTCATTAAGCAATGACTCCCTATTCTTTCCTTCCCGAAGTCATTCTAGTTCTGTGTCTATGAAGGATTCATTTTATATGTTCTCAGAATAACCTGTATGGGACTGGTGTTCTGTGAGGAAAGAACGAGAGAAAGGGAGAACAAAATGGCCCAGGAGCATCAGAACAGCCTGGTAATACAGCCAGAACAGTAATAATACTGTGTGGTCCAGCTGGGAGCATCTCATCAGTTCCAGCTGTCAGAAGCAGCTCCTTATCCATCCTCCTTTTTGGTCAAGAAGAGACAAAGTTAGGCCTCAGGACATACCTACATTATATTCAGATTTTCATCGTTACCTAGGTTTTGCTGATTAAGATCAATTTGCTAATTAAGAAGGACCTCCACTGGATGCAATCAATCATTGAACTGGACCATCTGATACGACAATGGCTGCCCTACCAGGAGTACCTCAGTGGTACTTAGATTCTGGATAGGCTGTTTTGTTCTGTATTGGAACATAGGCAATTATCAGGATCAAGGTGACTATTAGTTTTTTTGATAGGTCTGGAAGCCAAGGACCTAGATTATTAACTACTTGCAATCAAAACATGTCCCAGAATTCAACTGCATCCATTTCAGAGAATCAGGTTGCTTTCTCTGTTTTCCCTGTAGTATTTGCATAAGTGTAGCAGTGTTGACTTGGTGGAGTAGAGGAAACCATGGGCTATATGATTGTCCATGATAACTCCTATTAATTGATTTAGAGTATTTTGTGGGCTTTCAGAGCAGAAGTGGGGTTCTATATGATTTCTGGTACGCCAGAGACAAGTTTTAAACGTTTTTTAGCTGTGCTATTCCCACTCAAGGAACTGTAATTGGCAGAGTATGTATGAAGAGGGAATCAGTTATTCCTCTTGGAAGTTCTGAGTAATCTGTGCTTGCCTCATTATGGAGGCTTGTGTCCATATATCTTAGTGTTCATAAAAAGAAATACTCACATATCACTGTGAAAATGTACAATGATGTAGCTGCTTTGGAAAACCGTTCTTCAAAAGATTAAACATAGAATTACCATATGACCCAGAAATTCCATTTTTAGTTGTGCCTAACATTCTTAAATTTTTTCACGTGATTGTTGTGAAAATATTACACAAAATACCACACAAAAATCTGCACATAAATGTTCATAACAGTGTTATTCATAGTAGCTAAAAAAGTGGAAACAATTCACATGTTCATCATTGATGAAAGGATAAGATAATGTGATATATCCATATTATTCACCATAAAAAGGAATGAATCACTAATTTGTGAGATAACATGAATGTGCCTTGAAAACATTACGCTTATTGAAAGAAGCCAGACCACACATTATATGCAGGTCACATATTATTTGACACAATTTATGTGAAATATCCAGAATAGGCAAATCCCTGGAGACAGAAAGTAGATTAGTGGTTGCCTGGGGAGCAGGAGGAATGGAGAATGACTGCTAATGCGTACAGGGTTTCTTTTTGGGTGAGGAAAGCACTCTGGAATTAGCAGTGATGGCTGCACATCTTTGTGAATATAGTACTGTAAAAGCCACTGAAAAGCACACTTTAAAGGGGGTAGAAACAAGACCTCCTATATAGCACAAGGAACTCTGCTGAAAGTTATGTGGCAGTCTGGTCGGGAGCAGAGTTTGGGGGAGAATGGATACGTGTCTTTGCGTGGCTCTATTTCTCTGCTGTGCACATGAAATTATCACAACATGGTAAATTGGCTATACTTCAATGTAACAGCTAGAAAAAACCTATACTACCTCATCCAAATAAATAAAGGGATGACTATTAGAGTACACATGTTGCGTATATCTCAGTTTAACAAATCAGGGACCAGGAGGCCAGAATCAACAACCTTACAGAATGGTGAAGCTGTTCATAGTCGGTGTAAGAGCCGATCAGAATTCTCTCTGCATCTTCAGGGTAATAGTAATAGTTAGAGCCCTGGCTGAAAGGTTTGGGAAAGATGGTATTTCCAAATGAATGCACAACTCTATTGCTTGGCAAGTTAAGTAAATTCAATTTAATCTTTCTGCTGATCTGCTTATTTTAACACTTTGGAAATTTCATCAGAATGAATGCCCTCACATCGTGGCAATTCCACAGGACCTTCCATGCTTAAGCGCTCTATTCAGAGAGAATAGAGCCCTTCATTGTATACCCTTCGTTGATTATTTTCCGGTTTGTTGCTGGGTATGTCTTGAGGACAATATTGAGCTTCACGTATTTCTGCTGAGTTCTCATTGCTATATTCTGTTATCCTAGGATATCCTAGGCTCCTTTGTTGTTCTCCTCTGGTTAATACCTTGGAAAGCATTAGGCAATCTTTCACTAAACCTGTTTGTCTTCTGTTACTTGATTTGTCAAATTTTTTTTCCCCATTCCTTGGTAATTTTGCTCTGATTGTTATAAGGGAGCTTTTTTTTTTTTTTTTTTAGGGAATAGAGGCACAGACCTAATAAGTCCTTTCCACACTGGCTCCTGAGAGATCTAATAACTTTGGGGACATACTTATACTTTTAAAAAATGTATTGTTTACAGCAGTCTAAATTAGCTGGGCATCCTATGATTTTATTTGCTGAATCTAGCAATCTTAATGATTGTAGCTTCATCAGACTCATGGATAAACAGTGCTGGGCATTTTATGTCTTGTCTGGAGAAAAGCAGTGCCTTGGTGGCAGGAAAGTGGTATTTCTTCCTCCACAGCCTTGCTACAGGATAATATGGTGGCTGTTGGAAGTGAAGTCAGAGATCTCTGCACCAGTATGGTACTTCCCAGCTGTGTGCTAGGTTCAAACCTCCATATTTTGTTCTAATCATGCTATTTTCTTCCCTTATCTATTTGGGTTTGTCAGCATCTTACCTCAAACTCCTTTGGGTTAAATTCTTGTTTCATGCTACTTACTTCTCTTTGTAACCCTAATTCCTAAACCCGTTTGGTTAAAATTGCAATTTTTCATTAAAGATAGTTTGAATCAGGGATGGTTTAGTGGCTAAGACTCTGCACTCCCAATGCAGTGAGCCTGGGTTCAATCCCTGATCAGGTAACTAGATCCCACCTGCTACAACTAAAAAATCCTGCATGCCGAAGATTGAGGATCCCATGTGCTGAAACTAAGACCCAACGCAGCCAAATAAATTAATTAAAAAAAGATTGTTTGAATCACAGTGGTCATTTCAGGGAACTTTTGTGGATTTTTAAAAATTACTTATTTATTTATGTGTTTCCGGCTGTGCTGTCTTTGTTGCTTTGCGAGGGTTTTCCCTAGCTGTGGCGAGTGGGAACTACTGTTTATTGTGTGCATGCGTTTTTCATTGAGGTGACTTCTCTTGCTGTGGAGCACAGGCCCCAGCCGCAGGGGCTTCGGTAGTTGCAGCACATGGGCTTCAATAGTTGTGACTTGTGGGCTCTAGACCCTGGGCTCCGTGGCATCTGGGATCTTCCTGGACTAGGGATTGAGCTTGTGTCTCCTGCATTGGCAGGTGGATTCTTATAAGTATCTTCCTCAAAACAAAAAGGAAAATAACTCAGTTTTTTTAAGTCTTTTTGTTGGAAAGGCTTTCATTTAATGTACACTTTAGGAATATCTAATCCATTTAGACAAATCTAACATTTAAAAAAAAGAGAGAGAAAATTACTAAATCAGATTATAAGGTCCCTTAGAATCTGTAAGAGCTTTGTGTTGTCTGTTATGGACTCGTGTGAATGTATAATAAGAAAACTCAAAGAATTTCTAAAAGAAAGAGAAGATTTTAACGTACAGCATTTTAAATACGTTAATTCTTTAAAGACTTTAAAAAAATTTGTCTTTCTAGCTGAAGCTGAACTCCAAAGGGGAAAAAAAGGAATAATTAAGTTAATGGCCTTGGTTAATAAGTTGTAGTCAGTCAGTTTAGTCATTCAGTTGTTTCTGGCTCTTTGCAACCCCACGGACTGCAGCACACCAGGCTTCCCTATCCATCTCCAACTCCCAGAGCTTGCTCAAACTCATGCCCATCGAGTCAGCGATACCATCCAACCATCTCATCCTCTGTCGTCACCTTCTCCTCCTGCCTTCAATCTTTCCCAGCATCAGGGTCTTTTCCAAGGAGTCAGTTCTTCGCATCAGGTGGCCAAAGTATTGGAGTTTCAGCTTCAACATCAGTCCTTCCAATGAATATTCAGGACTGATTTCCTTCAGGATTGACTGGTTGGATCTCCTTGCAGTCCAAGGGACTCTCAAGAGTCTTTTCCAACACCACAGTTCAAAAGCATCAATTTTTTGGTGCTCAGCTTTTTTTATGGTCCAACTCTCACATCCATACCTGACTACTGGAAAAACCATAGCTTTGACAAGACGGACCTTTCTTGACGAAGTAATGTCTCTGCTTTTTAATATGCTGTCTAGGGTTAAATACAGGTCACTCATTTACCATGTCATTCTACTTAATTCCCCAAACTGTGTGTAATTATTTTATATTGTTAGGTTAATCATGTTCCCATTATGGCTTGCAATTGTAATGACCTTTTATTTTTTGTCTGGTTATTGATTGTGAAAACTGATAAACATCTTTTACTATTGTGATTATGCAACTATCATTCGCTTAATACTATTGTATCATGATTGGTCAACAGAAAATAATAGAATTCTATATCAGTAAAACTATCATTTAATAGAAAAATTTGTAATCACTTTTTAAAATCCAGATGCACAGCAGATTATCTTGGAATTCTTTGAAAACTACAAATGCCCAGGTATTGCTATTCTTCTCCAAAGCTCCAGATGTATTTCTAACGAGCAGCCATGTTTAAAAACAACTGGACTATCTGATGATCTTTTACTTCTATCTAGTTTGTTTCACTTTTTAATTTCATATTCAGAGCTCCCATTTCATTTAGTTTGTTTTCCTATTTCTCCATCTCTCTGTTGCTGTTGTTCTTTCTTAAGTCTTTATCAAGCATAGTAAAAAGCTTTTGCACACACACACACACACACACATATATATTATGTATAATATATATTATAGAAAGTTTATGAATTTTTGTCTAGCTAAAAAAAACTGTGACATTTTGATTCCACTTGCTTGACTTAGATGAATAGAATGCTAGATTTCTAAATTATATCCACTCAAAACTTTGATATAATTCCATAGATTTTGGCATCTAGTATTACTGCTAAAAGTCTAGAAAATTTATTATCTTAGTGATTTAAAAAAAGATTTTTTGAATGAGGCTTGAAGCTTCTAATCCAGTTCTGAGAATATAAAGAAGTACTATGTTGGAAAAAAACCAAACAAACAGGAAATTGACAAGTGATACACTATTATTAACCAAAGTACAGATTTTGTTCAAATTTCATAGGATTTTATACTACTGTCCATTATTTGTTTTCATACCTTATTCAAGACTTCACATTATGTTTAATTGTATTGAGCAGCTTTGGCTGCACACAACAAATTCTGGTAAATTCTCTTTTCATTTTTATTCCATTGTAAATATTTTCTAGTTTTCCTTGTTATGGCTTCTTAGATATACCCATCATTTAAAAGTGGACATGTAATTTCCAAATACATGGGATTTTGTTTAAAGTTTTTAATACTATTTTCTCATTTGATACTAATTTATCATTTAAGTGCTTTCTTCTCTGCAATCACTCTCTGGGTTTTTTTCAGTCTAACCTTATTGAGGTTTTCAACAGCTAAGTTGAAGATCTCTCTTGGTAAATGTCACTTTGCTCTTGAAAATACATGGATTATTTTTAAATATCTTTTGATATTAATTTCTAACATAATTCCACAGTGATAAGAGAACAGACTGTGTATGATTTCAATATCTTTAGACCACGAAACTTTGCACCTTGTTTTATGTCCCTGTGTTCCAGTGACTTCTAGTTTACAGTCTATGGGAACTTGAATAGAATTTGTAGCCTACTATTCTGTGAAAATTGTATAAATGTTAATTATGTTAATTATGTTCACAGTGTTTTTCAGGTCTACTATATCCTTCTACTTCTCTGTGTATTTATTCTATTAATTTTTGAGAGTTTGATATTGAAACTCTAATTTAAAATCTTACTTTATCTACTTAAAAATTGTGATGTATAGTGGAACTATATGTAACCTTGTTCTGTATTTTACAAGCCTCCTGTAAATATGTTATTGTACTTTCATAATTTAAAAAAATAAAAATTAAAAAAAATCCAAAAACTTAAGGCATCTCACATTTTTGTACTGCAGAAACCAACACAACATTGTAAAGCAATTATCCTCCGATTAAAAATAATTTTAAAAATAATTAAAAAATGCAGCTATGTGAATTCTAAACATTTCTTTTTTCTGGTAATTTTTCTTATTAATATTTTTTCCCTTTTTTCACTTTATATTAATTGTTTAAGTAACAAATTTAGTTTTTAAGGTCTATAACTGATTTGATCTCTTGAAAGTTACTATTAATTATGAAATAAATAAGGCTTCCCTGGTGGCTTAATAGTAAAGAATACGTCTGTCAATGCAGGAGATGTGGGTTCAATCCCTGGTTTGGGAAAATTCCCTGGAGAAGGAAATGGCAACCCATTCCTTGTTCTTGCCTGGAGAATCCCATGGCCAGAGGGCCCTGGAGGGATACAGTTCATGGAGTCACAAGAGTCAGACAACTTAGCGACTAAACAACAACAACAAACAATTATATGATTACCTAAGAAAATTAGAATTTAAAGGACAGTTAGAACAAACGTACTAAGGTAAGACAATAGCTTTTTCTTATTCTTTGGCTACATACAAACACAGTTATCCTTTATAAAGCTTAACCTTTCCCCCCAGCTTTATTGAGATACAACTGACAGGTTCAGTTCAGTTCAATTCAGTCACTCAGTCGTGTCTGACTCTTTCAACCCCATGAATCACAGCACGCCAGGCCTCCCTGTCCATCACCAACTCCCAGAGTTTACTCAAACTCATGCCCATTGAGTCGTGATGCCATCCAGCCATCTCATCCTCTGTTGTCCCCTTCTCCTCCCGCCCACAATCCCTCCCAGCATCAGGGTCTTTTCCAATGAGTCAACTCTTCGCATCAGGTGGCCAAAGTATTGGAGTTTCAGCTTCAGCATCAGTCCTTCCAATGAACACCCAGGACTGATCTCCTTTAGGATGGACTGGTTAGATCTCCTTGCAGTCCAAGGGACTCTCAAGAGTCTTCTCCAACACCACAGTTCAAAAGCATCAATTTTTCGGTGCTCAGCTTTCCTCACAGTCCAACTCTCACATCCATACATGACCACTGGAAAAACCATAGCCTTGACCAGACGGACCTTTGTTGGCAAAGTAATGTCTCTGCTTTTTAATATGCTATCTAGGTTGGTCATAACTTTCCTTCCAAGGAGTAAGCGTCTTTTAATTTCATGGCTGCAGTCACCATCTGCAGTGATTTTGGAGCCCCCAAAAATAAAGTCTGACACTGTTTTCACTGTCTTCCCATCTATTTCCCATGAAGTGATGGGACCAGATGCCATGATCTTAGTTTTCTGAATGTTGAACTTTAAGCCAACTTTTTCACTCTCCTCTTTCACTTTCATCAAGAGGCTTTTTAGTTCCTCTTCACTTTTTGCCATAAGGGTGGTGTCATCTGCATATCTGAGGTTATTGATATTTCTCCCAGCAATCTTGATTCCAGCTTGTGCTTCTTCCAGCCCAGCATTTCTCATGATGTACTCTGCATATAAGTTAAATAAGCAGGGTGACAATATACAGCCTTGACGTACTCCTTTTCCTATTTGGAACCAGTCTGTTGTTCCATGTCCAGTTCTAACTGTTGCTCCTGACCTGCATACAGGTTTCTCAAGAGGCAGGTCAGGTGGTCTGGTATTCCCATCTCTTTCAGAATTTTCCACAGTTTATTGTGATCCACACAGTCGAACGCTTTGGTGTAGTCAATAAAGCAGAAATAGATGTTTTTCTGGAACTCTCTTGCTTTTTCGATGATCCAGCGGATATTGGCAATTTGATCTCCGGTTCCTCTGCCTTTCCTAAAACCAGATTGAACATCTGGAAGTTCATGGTTCACGTATTGCTGAAGCCTGGCTTGGAGAATGTTGAGCACTACTTTACTAGCATGTGAGATGAGTGCAATTGTGCGGTAGTTTGAGCATTCTTTGGGATTGCCTTTCTTAGGGATTAGAATGAAAACTGACCTTTTCCAGTCCTGTGGCCACTGCTGAGTTTTCCAAGTTAGCTGGCGTATTGAGTGCAGCACTTTCACAGCATCATCTTTCAGGATGTGAAATAGCTCAACTGGAATTCCATCACCTCCACTAGCTTTGTTTGTAGTGATGCTTTCTAAGGCCCACTTGACTTCACATTCCAGAATATGTAGTATAAGGATATTGGCTTCCCAGGTGGCGCTAGTGGTTAAGAACCTGCCTGCCAGTACAGGAGACATAAGAGATTTGGGTCCCATTCCTGGGTCAGGAAGAGCCCCTGGAGGAGGAAATGACAACCCACTCCAGTATTCTTGCCTGGAGAATTCCATGTACAGAGAAGCCTAGTGGGCTACAGTCCATAGGGTCACAAAAAGTAGGACATGACTGAAGCAACTAAGCACGCATGTGCACGGGGACTTGCTAATGCAATCTTAAAAATTGTTTTCTGGTTATTTTGTATATCCCTTGTCCTCTTTCCCTCTTTTGTTGCCTTCTTTTGTGAATTGATGATTTTTCATAATGGTATGCTTTGATTCTCTTCTCTTTATCTTTTCTGAATCAACTGTAGGTTTTCATTTAGTGCTTATCATGAGGCTGATGTAGAGCATCTTATAGACTTAACAGTCTATTTTTTACTAACTAGAATCTTTTTGTTTCAGCTTGAATAGTACGCAGAGGACAAAGATTATTATTTATTCTAGGTCATAATTTTCCCTTAGTTATAAGTCCCCTTTTCCTATCATATTTAAATTTTTTGCTTAGTAACATTATTATATGGATACATGTAAAGATTTAGTCATACACTACAATGTTGGTGACAATATTATTTGAAGTTTAAATTTAAAAATATAATTAATGTTGTTAACTAATTTTATTGCTATATTATCAGATAGCATATATCACATTCACTGTTATTTTATATCAAGCCCTAATTGAGATAAAGACTTTTCATAACAAACAAAAGCTAAGGGAGTTCATAATCACTAGATTTGCCTCAAAAGAAATGCTAAAAGGGATTCTTCAAGATGAAACAAAAAGATGCTAATTAGTTGTTGTGGTCTTTTAATGGACCGGAACCTGGTGGTCCGGAGTCGGCGATAAGAAAGCAAAAGAGAGAAAGAGGCTAGTATCTCCTGGGTTACACAGAGAACCAATAAAGCCCTAGGACAGGGCTTGTACCACTCACGCAGGCACAGGGCATCCTCTGGAAGAGGTCTTGAAAGCCTGGGCAGGAAAGTGAGCTCAGCAGGTTTCTACGCTCCAGAGAATTAGTCAGAGGGAGAGAGAGAAAGAGAAAGAAAGAACGACACAGGGACCCAAGTCTCTAGTGGAACAAGGGTATTTTATTAGCAGAAATGCAGGCTTACATATCTTTAGTAAAATGATTACTCAGCCATTATAAAGGATGAAATCCCATCAATTGCAACAAAATAGATAGTCTAACACATACAAGGTCGCTGACGCTGAAAAGAGTCACTGAAGGGAGTTACTGAAAGGAATCCAAGCAGGTACCCTTTCCCATGATCTCAGTCCTGAGAACTGAGTGCAGCTCTACTCCTTCCTGGAATAGGAACTGATAAGGAACAGAGAATCCTTGAGAAATGATACACAAAGGAAGAAAAGTGCAACATATTGGATTCCTTAAAGTTGAACGTCCCCTGACAATTCCCCCTTTTTTATTTTTTCACAATTGGGGGTGACTGTTGATACTATAGTGAAAAAGGTCCTGACCAAATGAGTTTGTTTAGTTTGAACAATTTTAGTTGAAAAGCATCAGTATAATACACATATAACCATTAGAACAATTATTAGTGTTACAATTTCAGATCTAATACTATGTATAATGCTTTGTAACCATCCTCCAGGGTCTAGCCCAGACAATTGATCAGCTAGTTGTTCAGCTAAGGTTTCCAAATTAGTGGAAGAGGGCAGACTCTTAGAGAAGGCTTCAAAGATTTCTTTTTGTAATAACTGTACATTTAAGGAAGCATTATCATGTAAGTCTTGCAAATGAAATTTGATTTGTTTTCAATTGTAGGCACTATAGTTGAACTGAACAGGGGTATTACAAAATTTAGTAGAATTTCAATCACATTATAGCAAAGCCTGTTTTTGTAAATCTATTAATTGATCTCCAACCCATCTGACAGCTGTTTTTAGTTCCTGTATTTCATCTTGAATTTCCTCATCTAACTGAGCCTGAGTGGCCCACATAGTGTGAGCATCTTTAGTCCAGTTTTGGATAAAATTATGTGTTTGAATTGAAGTTCGTAAAGCAATGTTGGTGACGGCAGCAGTGGTGCAAATAGCTATTAATCCTAAAATGCCAAGAATCAGCCGTTCAATGAATTGTTTAGATTGTCGGAGTAATTTAGTAAGTAACCAGGAAGCGAGCCCGGCTATGGGGTCTTCTTCCCAGGGCTGTTGGAGATTTACTGGTAACCACAAATTACATTGAGATCAAAGAATCAAAAGGGATTAATTTCTTAAGGAAATAGAAGAGTTTGCAATTTATACAAGTTACAGAACGTAAAATCTTATTGAATTGTAAGTTTCTTATAGCTTTAACAAAAGGAAGGGGAACACAAGCTTGTATGAAATATGATTGATTATAGCAGAAGAAATAATTACTATGACTACAACTGGTCCCTGTGAAATGTCCGGTCCAAGTCCCAAGTTCTTTGGTGCTTGCAGCAAGTTTCCAGATGTCCCATTGTTCAGGCCCAATCTGTTTATTGAAGACGAGGGGGTGCCATTCCACCCTCAAGCCAGCCAAGAAGTCCTTTGTCATGGTAATGTTCCATCGTAGTATTACTAACTTTCTATGCAGAATACATCATGAGAAATGCTGGGCTGGAAGAAGCACAAGCTGGAATTAAGATTGCTGGGAGAAATATCAATAACCTCAGATATGTAGATGACACCACCCTTATGGCAGAAAGTGAAGAGAAACTAAAAAGCCTCTTGAACGTGAAAGAGGAGAGTGAAAAAGCTGGCTTAAAGCTCAACATTCAGAAAACTAAGATCATGGCATCTGGTCCCATCACTTCATGGGAAATAGATGGGGAGACAGTGGAAACAGTGTCAGACTTTATTTTTGGGGGCTCCAAAATCACTGCAGATGATGAGTGCAGCCATGAAATTAAAAGACGCTTGCTCCTTGGAAGGAAAGTTATGACCAACCTAGATAGCATATTAAAAAGCAGAGACATTACTTTGCCAACAAAGGTCCGTCTGGTCAAGGCTATGGTTTTTCCAGTGGTCATGTATGGATGTGAGAGTTGGACTGTGAGGAAAGCTGAGCACTGAAGAACTGATGCTTTTGAACTGTGGTGTTGGAGAAGACTCTTGAGAGTCCCTTGGACTGCAAGGAGTTCCAACCAGTCCATCCTAAAGGAGATCAGTCCTGGGTGTTCATTGGAAGGACTGATGCTGAAGCTGAAACTCCAATACTTTGGCCACCTGATGCGAAGAGTTGATTCATTGGAAAAGACCCTGATGCTGGGAGGGATTGTGGGCAGGAGGAGAAGGGGGCGACAGAGGATGAGATGGCTGGATGGCATCACGACTCGATGGTCATGAGTTTGAGTAAACTCCGGGAGTTGGTGATAGACAGGGAGGCCTGGCGTGCTGTGATTCATGGGGTCACAAAGAGTCGGACACGACTGAGCGACTGAACTGAACTGAAATGATGGTACTTGGGTAGCATAGTCACACACAGTACTGTTAATATCATCTGAGCAGTTAGATAACCACATACCATGGGGTCCCCAATTGACAATGGTGTGCTTAGCCACAAACATTAATTTTCCTGATTTGGCTTGACACCTGTCCCAGTGAACAGGAATATACTTAAAGTTCTTATAAGTAAACCTTTTGCATAATGTTTTTTTGCCCTTTCCCTAGAGTTTCAGTAGTGTTGACATGGTTCTCATAAAAAGAAAAGGCAGTAAATAATCCAAGCAATGTCCAAAAGTCCTTTTTTGGAGTCAGGACAAAAGCCCAAGTTTGTTGGCTAAAGTTAATGCATAATTCCATCGGGCCCAAGCACAAAGGAAGGACTTCATAACCTAGAGAAATATTAATTAGTCTTCCCTCCTCCTCAGGGTGTGGGGGCCCTTTCATGCTCCAGGGAGAAGGCATATGTATGGAATCATTGGTTGATACGATTGGCCCCTTTTCTGTCCATTCTACAACCTGTAATAAAGGTGGGTTGGGTATGTAAGCCCAGTAAGTATGATTAGTTAGTTCAGCTCCAGCGGGGGTCGGGGGTGGGGGGAGCGAAAGCAAGCAAAGCAAGCATAGCAACAAAAATATTTTCAGGACTCTGAGGCATTCCCTGTTGAGAAATCAGATTTTCAGCTTGATTAGTAAGGGTTTTTATCTGCCCCCAAGTAGGGAGATCATGAGGTAGATGACGTTGAGTGCAGTGTTTTTTGGAAATCTCTAAAGCCTCCATGACTTGTACTGGAATTTCCTCTTTCCAAGAATTTGGCCGTTTCCTCTCTATCTTGAACGCTGATGGTTTCCTGGGGGCGGATCTTCCGAAGAAGGAGCCAACTGACTTCATTGGATCCATCTGGAGAAATATAAGCATGCCCCTTTCCCTGTAAGATTAGTTTCCCAGGTTTCCATTGATTAGTTAATCCGTCTTGGTACCAAATGGGCAGAGGAAGAGAGGTGTCCTTCAGTTCCTCAAAATGCTTTTCTGCTCTTGTCAAGATATCTCCCTGCAGTAAGTTTAAAAAATTTAAAACAAATAAAGCTGTATTAACAATAGCTTTAGGTTCAAGGAATAGCTTACGTTGGAATCTAGTAAAGTCTGTTTTAGATAAGGAAGATAGTAGTGTTCCTGTGTATTTTCTCTTTTTAAATTTTTTTATTTGTAGTTTTAATGTGTAATGTGTTCGTTTGACTATGTCTTGTGTCTGTGGATTATAAGGAATACCTGTAATATGTTTAATAGAAAAGTTTGTAAAAATTGTTTGAAATAACTTGAAGTATAGGCAGGGCCATTTTCTGTTTTTATAGAACTAGGAGTTTCCATTATAGCAAAACAAGCTAATAGGTGAGTTATAATGTGTTGTATAGCTTCACCATGAAGAGGTGTGGCCCAGATAAAAGAAGAATTTGTGTCAATACAGACGTGTAGGAAAGAAGAAGGAGAAAGCTTAGGGCGATGATTTACATCCATCTGTCATAGTTCATTAGGTTGTAATCTCCGAGGATTAATATCTTGTGCAATGGGTCAAAGAGGTAGGGGTCTACAAGTAGAGCAATTATTAATAATTTTTTTAGCCTGGCGGTATGGGATTTTTCATAGCTGGTGTAGAGAGTCAGCATTGTTGTGCACCAGAGCATGTTGTTTTTTTGGAGTAGCAAAGGAAACAAGTTTATCAGCCTGTTCATTACCATGAGTCACAGGACCAGGAAGACAGGAATGTGTTCGAATATGTGTAATATAAGTGGGAGAAGTGTGGTTTTTAATAATGAATTGTAGTTCCAAAAAAAAGTTGTTGAATAATAGGTTGATTGGAGTTTATGGTGGAGGTTTTTATATTTTTTAATACAAAACTGAATATAAGGAATCAGAGACTATATTAATGGGGTAGCGATGTAGGCAAATAACGAATAAGGGCATATAATTTGCTTTGTTGAGCAGAATGGAATTTAGTGTAAAAGACTTTATATTTTTTGAGAGGCCAGAATGAGGCTTTGGCATTTTTAGTCTCATCTGTATAGAAAATTTTAGCTTGAAGTATAGGCTGTAGGCTGATGATGCAGGAAATAATAAATTTAGTATTTTTGAAGAAATTTTATAGCTTGTTAGAGGGATAATGAAATGAAAATTTCCCGAAATATTTTAGAAAAGCTATTTGGAAATCGGTAGAAGTTTGTAATGTATTTTTGAATTGAGATTTATTAATAGGTATTATAATTTTATGGGGATCGGAGCCAATTAGAGTTTTAGTCTTAATTTTTTCATTGACAATGATTAGAGCAATTAAGTCAAGTTAGGGTGAAAGTGACTTTATTTTTCTAAAATGGGTATAGATCCATTTCATTTGGGCAAGAATTCTCATGGGAGAATGAAGAGAGGGGAGTACAAATAATTTTAAAGGTAAATGTAGTCTAATGCAGGTAAGAAAATGTTTTTGTAGTTTATTTTGCACTAAATAGAGTTTTTCTCGTGCCTCTTGAGAAAGTGATCGAGGGCTATTTAGATTAGGATCTCCTTTTGAAGTATTAAATAGATTAGTTAGTTGATAATTAGCAATATCCAATGAGGGCCTAATCTAATTTATATCACCTAAAAGTTTTTGAAAATCATTTAAGGTGGATAATTTATCAGTACAAATCTGTGTTAGTTGGGGAGTAATATATTGCCTATTAACAACAAATCCTGAGTAATGGTAAGGCGTAGGTTTGAATTTTTTCAGGGGCAATGATTAACCCAAAGTTTTTAAAGTGTTGTTGAGCTATATCAAACATGTGTTGAGTTTTTAAAACAGATGGAGCTGAAAATAATATATCATCTATATAATGAATAACAAGAAAGTCAGTAAATTATAAGTTTTTTAGCAGTGTGTAATTTCTCTTTTGTAAGGGGCCATTGTTCTGTCTAAATAGGCTCATCATTTTTTAAAGTTATTTTAATAATTGTTTTGTTTGTTAAATGAGCAGTGGCCCCTAAGAAAAATGTGGAATGTATATATGAGTTTGTTATTGCATAAGTAAATCTTTTTTTATTAGATTAAGGGGTGTATCTATCACATAAGGTCTTAATGTTGCAGGTTGGCCTTCTGGCCCCTCACATGGATAAATTTGAGTACTCTGATAAACCTCTTGTACTTTGGTTTGAGAAATTTCTGCAATTTGGCAAGAGATTTTTTGTATAGGCCAGGATTTGGGCCATAAATGTTTGGATATAATAGTAATATTAGACCCAGTGTCAAGGAGGCCAGAAAATCTTTTACCATTAATTTTGATACTTGTATTTGGTCGGGCATATTTAGATACCGATGATGTCCATAAGGATTGTTTTTGATCTGTACTGTCGAATCCACCTGTCCGTACAGCATTAGAGAAGTCAATAGAAATGTAAGGTGAAAGCATTACATTGCTTTATATAATGTATCACATAGATACATGGCTTGTGTTAAGTAGTCATTCCCCTTTCCTTGTTGAAAATCCATTGACAAGAGATGTAGGGACTCATTTCTGGACTATCAAGTGTAGTCCATTGACCTATATGTCTGTCTTTATGGCAGCACACACTGTTTTGACTATTGTGGTTTTATAGCAAGTACTGAAATTGGAAAGTGTAATTCCTCCAACTTTATTTTTCTCTTTCCCTGATAGGATTTTGCTTTTGTTCAGTTGCTCAGTTGTGTCCAACTCTTTGCAACCCCATGGACAGCAGCATGCCAGGTTTCCCTGTCCTTCACCATCTCCCATAGTTTGCTCAAACTCAAGTTTGAGTCAGTGATGCCATCCAACCATCTCTTCCAACAGCAAAATTTCTCAGGGTCTTATTATTTAAAAGAACAATATTCCTTAGCACTGTACTTGATGTTGATATAATTCCAATGAACATGATTTCTAATATCATACCCTTGATACTGATAACTGAAGAAGCACCATGTTTGTCCATTTCACCCCCCCCCCCTTTTTTTTTTCCATATGTGGCTTGTGGCATCTTAGTTCCTCAATTAGGGATCAAACCCTGGCCCCTGGCAGTGGAAGTGCAGAATCCTAATCACTGGACCATCAGGGAATTCTCTTAAAATCTCCCTTTTGAACCTTTTTAATCTAACAGAAGAAAAGACCACAATATTCTGCTTTAGGTCCCCAGATCTTCACAGCTCTGTATATTCCTTCTTTGTGTCCAGGTGTCATCAGGTGTATTTATATTGAGATGATCCCATAACTGATCTTTTTGATACGTCTGCAATGTCATTTGATGAATAAGTTTTCAAAATAGTGGTTGTACAGTAGCTTTTAAGACTCTGAGGTAAAAATATCAATTGGTACTATAAGGAGGGTTTGGGAAATACCTCTAAACTACAATTTAAGGTTTTTCCAAGACCAAGTCCTGAGAATTGAGGTCAAACCTCTGCTCCTTCACTTACTGTATGATCCTCAGTAAGTGACTTAAGTCCCCTCATGTTACATTTTCTTAACTACAAAATGAGATGCTTCTTACTTATTCTAAGAATGTGGCTATATTATGGTAAAGCTGGTGAGGCCATAAGACTATTCAATAACAAGACTTGAAAGAAACAAGCTTTTTCTCCCCCCATGGGTCCCAGAGAGGAGGTCCCTCAGGGCCACAGGGGAAGTGCTAGGCTTTGTCCAGGTGCAGAAGACAGAAACACAGAAGCCTAGGCCAGAGTCTTTATTTTGGTTTCCAGGGAAAACACAGGGCTGGACAAATTAAATGTCTTAAGACTGGCTCCTTTGAATAATTCCAGCAGGCTTCAAGGCATAGGGTGGTCTCTAATTGCTTCGTACCTGGTCCTGGAGTGTTTTAGGGCTGGAGATATATTTCCTTGGTGTGTGAGAGTTAGATAAGAAAATAGTTGTGGGATATGGACCCTGGATTGGTTAGTCTGTATGTGAAAAATGTGCTTTGGTCAAGCCCTTTTCTATCTGTAAGAATTGATTATCCTTAGGAGGTGCAGTCTTTCCCAGGGTCTATAAGGCTCATAAATGACAGAGCATCAATAATACAGAATATAAGAAAATATAGTTAATGTAATTAACCAATGGATGCCAAATAGAAAGATATGGAATCTAAGAAAATGCAGAACAACTGATTCTGTGGCTTTTTGTCATCATTTTAAGGCAACATTGTAGTAATGATAATAGAGAACTTAGAGAACAGGACATGAGTTGCCTAAGTAGCACAGAAAGCCTATTATTATGGGGATAAGAGAGGAGGAACACAGGTAGAACTATAAGGAATCCTTGTGGGTTGGCCATAACTGAGTTTCCCATTTATATGGCATTAGCCAAACACAGATCTGAACTTTTTGGAGTTTGTAGCAATATCTTGGTGGAATTGTGGAGTATATTAGAAATATGCTCAGTTCAAGATGGTAGGTCTGAAAGTCATGTTGTTGGAGGATATGATCTGATAAATTAGCAAAGTAAACATAAAGGTTAGTGGTATTGTATATAAGGAGGGGTAGGAATAGTTGTAGTGTCAGAGACATAAGACAGAAAGTTGTGGTGGAAAGCTGGAGGAGAATAGCAGGAGGAGGCACTGGGGAGTGAATGCTTCTCTTCCCAGCGGGGCCCTGGAGTTGACTGACCTAAGACAGCTGCCTCCATAATGTCCACTAAGCTTTAGAATGGCACAGACAGTATTAACCTCTATCAGATTTCTCTTTAAGCTTGAGAGTACACGAGGTCTATGTTTTGGCAAGGAATATACCAGGATCATGGGCTAAGCAGACAGAAGACTTGAGGAATATAATAGAAATCCTTAGTACCAAAGAAAAGCAGAAATGTCCTGTGTCCAGTATGTGTTTTAGGAGAGGCAGTCCATAAACTCTGCTGGGGTGGAGGTTTTAGCATCTGGGGTGAAGCTGTCTTGGGCACAGGGGTAAAGACATCTCCAACTTCAAGGAAGGCCTTGGATTGGGGTGATGTCACCTCCAGCAGTGAGCTTACAAGCCAGGCCAGTGTTGTCTGGGATGTAGAACTTGGGGTATCCTTTCCAAGTGCATAGCCACTTGAAAAGTGTGTCTTAGCATTTTAACAAATTTGGTTGCAACAATGATTGGCTTGGGCTTCTGGGTTATAAATCACTGAAAGTACCCAAACCAATAGCAATAAGACCCTGTCCACACAGTAGTGTGAAACTGAACTTTAGTGGTTTGCTACTTCCATCTAAAAGCCGTGTCCATGTCCCAGGCCTGGGACCTGGTCAACTACCCCTAAGCACAGAGTAGCCCTTAGCCATTTACTATTTTGCTTCTCTTGTTACTTCTTAGGAGTGGTCAGTTAATGGTGGCCCAATTTTTCTTTCCTTCCTATATCTATGTCCCTTGCAAAGTGACTTTCTATATCTCCTTTTGTAAAGAGGTATAGTCTATTTCCCCAGCGCTTGAATCTAGGCTGGCCTCATGACCAGCTTTGGTCAACAGAATGCATTGTAAGTGATGGTATGCTAGTTCTGAGCCCAGCCTCAATAAACTTTGAACATGTCTGTCCTCTCTTGGAATCCTGCCACCACCATGAGAACAAATCCAGGTTAGTTGGCCAGAGGATAACAGACTATATGAAACAGGAAGTTAACCAAGTAAAGGCCACCTTAAAGCAGCCAGACCCTAGTCAACCTTCCTTGAGTGAATCCAGCCAAGACCAACCAGGCCTAGTCTAATTAGCAGAATAACCCAACTAACTCAAAGAGTAATGAGCTAAATAAGTGATTGTTATTTCAAGTCATTAAATTTTGGGGGAGTTTGTTACACAGCAATGAATAACTGATACACTATGTTAATTTTGTTTCCCTTGTTCAACAATAAGCTTCCTCAGGGCAGGCCTATTTCTTTGTTGCCTCCATCCCAGCTTCTAGCTCTGGGGCTGAGCACATGGTTGGCATACCATAAATACTTGTTCATTAGTCAGACCCTCTCTGATAACTTTATGGGTGACTTGGAGCATCTTGTTTTCCTCTCTGGGCTTACTTTTCTCTTGTTCACACCTCTATCTGATCTTTCCAAAGGACTGGGTGTTGAGTAAAGATATATTTCCCTGTTGGGACTTTTCCTGAGCATCTCTTGGTGGTTCCTTCACAGAATACTCTCAATCTACTTTAGAAAAAGAAAAGAAAGAAAGAAGAACTTCCCTGGTGGTCCAGTGGCTAAGACTCCAAGCTCCCAATGCAGGGGGCCTGGGCTTGATCTCTGGTCAGGGAACTAGACCCCACATGCTGCCATTGAAGTTCCCATGCCACAACTAAAAAAATTCCCACATACTGCAACAAAGGTTGAAGATTCCACATGCTGCAACTGAGACTTGGCACGGCCAAATAAATAAATGAATACATTTTTCAAAAAAGAAAATGCAAACTTGTGAAACAGCCCAGAGCATTCTTGGGTTTATCACTTTTTGCAAGTGTTTTTACCCTGTATGTGAAATTATTCATCTACTTCCCGCTTTTCCTAGCATTTCCTTTGCAAGGGGAGCATCAGATGTGTCAGGATACGGCTGTGAGGTGAGTGGTAGTCAGGAGGGGAGCAAGAGAGCAAGAAACAGCCAGCTTGCAGTGTTCACTTATTTGGGACATGGGGGACATGCGCAAGTGTCCTGAACTCCTAAACATTCTGCACAGTAGTCTGACTCTTGAAATATGCTTGGGGAGGACACCTAGCTTCTAAGTCCCCAGGAGCACAACAAACCTGGAAGCATGCCCAGACTGTGGACTGTTAGACCTGGTGAGCTGGGAGGCTTTCCCATTCAACCCCCTCCCTACCAACATTTCTGTTGGGTCCACCTGTGTGTCTGCACAGTGGAATTGCCTCCCCTGAACATTTTAATAGCTGGCTTATAGGACCAGGTGAGAAAAATCAGGAGTGTGTCGGCACGCAACCCTTCAATCTTGCCTGGGAACCTGAGAGTTGTGAAGCTGATGTTCCTGAAACTATTTAAAGCCCCAGGACTGGAGGAAGAAGTGGCAACTCAGTGGCAGCATCTGAAAAGGCCAATTGTTGCTGAGCTGGTTTCTCTCTGAGGATCCCAGAAACGGAAGAAAGGGGAGGACACAGAGGCTGAGGGCTGGAGCTGGGAGGGGCCTCTGGTAAAGCTGCTGCCTGGCCAGTGACTGTTGCTGTCTGTTCTCTTCTTGAACATCTTTCAGATGGGCAACACACCTTCCCCTATTATCCAGCACAGTTCTAGATGCCCTCTGTTCTTTGCTTAATATCTATCCCTGCTCCATTAAAAAAATTAAGATAATTCTTTCTAGCTTAGACACTGGGAAAGAAGCTTAAAAGAGAAAACTAAGGACATGGTAAGGATTACAGGGTGTGGTGGGAGAGGTGTAGGAGGAGAGAGGACATTGCATTGAGGGAGAGAGGTTTCTAGCTGTGGGGGTGGACCACAGACTCCTTGGGATGATCCTCCAAGTCCAACCTCATTTGCAGTGATTCCTATTTAGGTTGATTTCATCAAAATGAAATAGAAGGGGAAGGCAATTCTCAGATGATTTCAGCCAAAATGCAAAACTATCCCTTGACAAATCTGGATTCATTTCTTTGGGGGGTTCTTGTTTAATGAAGTGAGGAAATTACAACAAGTTTGAGGGTGAGATAAAGTCCTATAAGATAAATCCATTTCCCCATTAACTTCCATGATAGACTTGATGGTGTCTATCAAGTACTTTGCCCATTTTTAAATTGAGTTGTTCATTTTCTTGTTGTTAAAGTGTGAGAGTTATTTATTCCGGACACTATATCCCTGTCAGATATATGATTTCCAAATATTTCCCCTATTCTGTGGGACATCTTTTTACATTCTGATGAAGTACAACTTATCTATTTTTACTTTTATTGTTGGACCATAAAGAAAACTGAGAGCCAAAGAATTGATGCTCTTCAACTGTGGTATTGGAGAAGACTCTTGAGAGTCCCTTGGACTGCAAGGAAATCAAACCAATCAATCCTAAAGGAAATCAACCTTGACTATTCATTGGAGGGACTGATGCTGAAGTTGAAGCTCCAATACTTTGGCCACCTGATGCAAAGAACTGACTCATTGGAAAAGACATTGATGCTGGGAAAGATTGAAGGTGGGAGGAAAAGGGGACGACAGAGAATGAAATGGTTGGATGGCATCATCAACTCGATGGGAATGAGTTTGAGCAAGCTCTGGGAGTTGGTGATAGACAGGGAAGCCTAGCGTGCTGCAATCAAAGAGTTGGATGTAACTGAGTGACTGAACTGACTGACTTTTGTTGTTGGGCTTTTGGTATCATATTTAAGAAACTCTTGCCTAATCTAAGGTTATTATTTTTAATCTTGATCTTTGTTTAGCATTTTATGGTCTGGAACCTGTTTTCACATGTTAGTTACCTCACTTATAAAATGATGTGTAAGAGTTTAAGACACTTAAACGTTTGAGATCACATAAAAGATAAATAATCATATAAATAAATAGCAATGCTTGCCTGGCCCTAAAATTTATGCTATATAAATAAGGTGACTATGGAATTTTTTGTCTAAGCTGAACATATTTAAGGATAAAGGTAGGTGATAATAATTATTATGAGTAATAGGTGTGAACTGGGACTGTTTTAGGCAGACTGGGACATATTCTGCCTACATATAAGTCATGGAGACCCGAGTCCCAGTGTTGAATCCACCATTAATTTGCTAAGCCCTTACCCATACAATGGGGGGTGAAGTAGATAATTTCAAAGGTTTCCTTTCATCTCTGCCATTCTAGAACTCCATGACAGGTACTGTCAAGTCAAGAACTATAGAGGAGTATTGTGCTGTTACTGACCTAAGACTTTGTTTGATTCTTTGATGGTTGATATCCTTAATAGAGACTGTTAGGGTGGCCAAAAGCACATTAAGGCAGAAGCAAGTCTTGTTAAAACAATTGCTCCTTCCTATAGTCAGGAAAGGCAAGTGGGTGGTTTTACCTACAAAACATTATCTACAAAACATTTACTTCCTGTGTGTATCCTGTAAATGTTGGTGTCCTTCAAAGTTCTGTCTTTGGCCTTTGACCCTTCTTATGCTATGTGTTATCCTTGGATACTCCATTATTGGAAATTCAATTAATGCCTGAGTATTGATGAATTCTAAACCTCATATCTCTCTCCTGAGCTCCAGATCTATATATCCAGTTTCCCACCAGATGGCCACACGTTCCAGACTATAAAATGACCTACTCCTGGCATGTGCATGGCCAGGGTCAGAGGACACACGGAGATCCCTATCCCCCTCCTCTTTCCTTCCCGCTCCCTTCTATGGTGAGGGGTTTCACAGGTTCACACGTGTGTTCCCCTCAGCCTGAATTCCCACTCTTCAGTCTCACTCCTCCCAAGCAGTCCTATTTTTGGCTCCTCCTTGGGCTTGGGGGCATTGTATGATGGTGAGGTTCACCATCAGGAGGACAGGCCTGGGGAAGAGCCTTGTCTACAGGCTGCAGGTGGGCTTGGAGCCATTTGGGAGACAGGGAATCCTAGGAAGGCAAAATGGAAGGAGGGGTGTGAGCTCTGAGCAGTTGGTCACTTGAACACCACAGAAAAGTCTTGGTTCAAGGAGTTTAAGGAGTGGAAACTACCTACAGAGTGAGTCAAAGGCAAGGCCACCAGTGTCCCAAATCTAAGGATTTTAACTGCTCCCACAGTACGTTAAACTCAACATAAGCAGACCAGAATTTACCATCTTACTGCTTATCTATAAGACATTCATCCTCTTCTATTCCATATCTGAGCAAACAGCACCATCAAACAATCTTCAGTCTTAGCCATAAACCTAGGCATTGATTCTACTTCACCTAAACATCTTTATAAACTGTCTTCTCCTTATCAGCCTGACTTGCTAATGCCTTAGTGTGAATTATTGCCATTTCTCATCTGATCTCACTCCCACCAGTTTTGTTTCTCTTAAGTCCATTCTCCATAACATCAGTCTGACCAGGACATTTCCTTGCTTAAAACTCTGCATTTGTTTCCCATTGCCCTTGGCATAAACCCAAGCTCCTGATGGCATGGAAGGCTCTCTGGGATCTGGCTCCTGCCTAACTTTCTGGATCTATCTATCATCACTTCCCCCCTTTTATGCATCCCCCCATTTATGCTCCTTCCAAGCTGAACTCCCTGTGTTTCCCTGGGTGGGCTGTGCTAACACACATTCCCTTGGCCTTCTGTGTAACTCTCCCTTTGCTGAAATGATCTTTCTCCAGGTTTCACCTAATGAATCCCTGTTCGTCTTTTGTACATCAGCTTAGATGTCACATCTAGGAACCCCTGTGCTCCCCTGTCTGTGTCTGCTTCTCCCACTTCCTCATCATATGTGCTTTCATGGTGCTCTGTGCTTTTGTACCATGCTTATCTGTAATTCTTTGTTTTTCCTTCTAGAATGGAAGCACCTTGAAAGCAGGGCTTTATTCCTATCCCAGTACCTAGCACAGTGCAGGGCACTTAGTACATAGCTCCTCTACAAATGTTTACTGAACCAATCAAAGAACTATGGAATGAAAATTTTATTTACATTTTAAAATTTAATTTTAATTTTAGTTTTGGTTGTGCTGGGTCCTCATTGCTGTGTGTGGGCTTTCTCTGGCTGTGGCAAGTGGGGGCTACTCTGCAGTGGCGGTGCGTGGGCTTCTCATTTCGGGGGCTTCTTATTGCGGGGGTTCTCTTGTGGTGGAGCATGAGGCTCTATAGTGTGGGTTCAGTAGTTGTGGTGCATGGGCTTAGTTGTCCCACAGCATGTGGAATCTTCCCTGGAATTGTTCGAGCCCTTATCTCCTGAATTGGCAGGCAGATTCTTAACCACTGGACCACCAGGAAAGTCTCTGAACTTTAAAAAAAAAATCCTGTTTCTCTATGCTATTAATAAGCAATTTTATATACTATCAATTGCTATAAGGTAGAGGAGTTCTGAAATCAATTTCTAATACGGTTTTTGCTGATGACAATCCTTAAATGGGTGTAACCATAAAAAGTGCCTCTGTTGTAATCAGCCTGGATTCCCCCTCTTCCAAACTCTATGTAACTTTTTCTGGATGCCAAAATGTTGTCCTGGGATGGTAATGCCTACTGCTAGTCTCAGGCTGCCATGCATATTCATGTACTGTTTTTTTAAAAATATAGATTTTCATTTCTCTTGAATAGGAGTGAGAGCACTAGGTGTACGGTTAAATATGTTTCCAATTAAGTTTTCAAAAATTATCATTAGTGACACATGGATCTTAATATATTTGATGAATTTCTTTTGTTATTATTGATGCCCAAACTGTCCTACTTTTGACCAGTGGGAGCCTCAAGTTAGCATCTGAGTTATTTTAACAAAAATGTAGCAGTCTTTGATAGCTTCTTTGCTACTTTGTACAACAGTATGTTTCAGGCACATAGTGGGTATTCCTTGTCCCAGTTAGTGTTCAGTTTTAACACACTGAGTCAGTCTGTATATACGGTGGTTGTAGCAAAGACAAGGAGTTTGGAACAACATTATAGCAGGACTCCCCGGCTTCCCTAACTCTATAAGATGCTGATCTTTAATCTGAATTTTTTGTGCAATTAATGAACATCCCCAATTCTTTTGAGAGAACATACCACTTGTGTAAAACTGTGTGAAACAATGATTCTCTGTTCCAATTCTGAATGTATTTGCCATTCTCTGTAGATCAAAGGAGAAACTCAATAATGCTTAAAAGCTTTAAGAAACTTAAAAGTCTGGGTGATTGATCTTTTAATGAGGTCAAAGTTCCAAAACAATACAGCAGAATTCTCTAAGCAGAGCAATTCATTTAGTAGAATTAAGGCAGTTGTTGATCTCTTTTCCAAAGTTTAGTGGCTGACCAACTCAGACTTCAGATCTGAATAGAGACTCCCAGTTTGAGCTCCAGGGAAAGTATATATAGAGGGTCTCTGGACAATCCTTTCATTCATTCAATACACACTTATTTTAGCACCTACTATTTGGCAGGCACTGTGCAAGGTGATGGGGATGCAAGAGTAGGATCCAACTGACCTCTGGGGTTACAGCAGTGTTTGCTACAGAGAACAAGATGAAAGGTTGATTCTCCTGTGAGTTTAAAAAATAATTTGGAGTTGACTATACTGAAGTGATGTAGCACACATGCATAGAACCATAACCAAAGGGAGGCACAAGAGAATTAACAACCTTTTTGTGTGTGTGTATGTGTGTGGAATATCAATCATGGTCAGCGAATCTCATTAACTTCACAGTAACTGTTAGCTATTATCTCCAGAGAGGCACAGCTCCTTTGTAAAGGGATAATAATAATTAAAAAGAAAAGGTAGAGCAAAGATTCAACTCTGAGTCTGATACAGCAGAGGTTCCCAAACCTTGGTTTGCTAAGAATTGACTGGAAGAAACCTTTAAAATAACAGATGCCATGGCCTCTCCAGACCTACTAAAACAGAATCTTTAGTGTTGGAGGAAGGAAAGGGACAGTTCATGAAACCAGAAAAAAATTTAAAGTTCTTCAACTTATTTTGCCGAGCCAAATTTGGAACCCCTGCCCTCCTCTATGCTGCCTGCTCAAGCAGTGGTTCCTAAACCACTGTCAGGCTTCAGGCTTCAAGATGACCTTGCAAACTATAAACTTCCTCATTACATTCAGTCTTGATCCTAAATGGCTGCTTTTTTCAAAATCAAGACGACGAGACTCTAAAATGCCACAGGAAGGAGAGCGGCACTTTCCCGTGTGCTGAAAACTAGGGGTGGGAGTGGGGAAAGGTATTCAAGCACAGATTAGCTGACACTATGCCCAAAACGAGCTGAAGCTGCTAAACTTTGAAGATCAACCACGAAGGAAATTTCCCCCCCTTTAATCCATCATGGGAGCCTACTAATTGCATCCCACAGCTGCAACTGATCGAGGAGAGGGGCCACGAGAACAGAGGCAGCCTCCTAGCCAAAGTCTTCCGCTCTGGTTCGGCGATTAGCATAACAGGAACTGGAAGGGAAGTCGGAGCTTTCCATCAGTACTACAAGAGGGAAGAGAGCTCCCCAGCAACCGCGCCTGGGACGCAGGCAAGACTCCAACTCGAACCCAGACTCCACCCGATATAGGTAGCCGGGGCACGGGGAACCAGGCCTAGCAGGCGCTGTTCTGGAACGCCACACAGCTGGTCTCAAAAGTTATTGTTTCCAAATTCTCAAATTTCCCGGGCGCCCCGCCCCCGGGTTCCGAAGCGTCGCGCCGGAAGTGACCTCACGACGGTGGCGTGGAGACGCAGGGCGCTTCCGGCGGCGGCCGCGGCTGTGGGGGTGGGTGTGAAGAAGACCTTTAGTCTCAGGGTCTTGCGGGGCTTCGGGGCAGGCTTGATGTAGTGAACCGAGGAGGCGCAGGCTCGGTCGCGTAGAGGTAGGCCCGACGGGGAGGCGGGTGGCTGGTGGGCGCTCGTGGGAGGGGTCTTCCGGGGTTGCTGGGAGAGTTTGCTTTTAGGCTTCGTGGTTCCAGGCCTTGCAGACTTCTAGAGCGGTGGGTTCGAGATGGGGGCCGCTTCGGGTGCGCGGGGGCCCATTATTAGGACTTGCCTCCGGGATATGGTTTGAGGTGGAGGTCGAGTGAGCGGGACTCTCAACAGTGGAGGAATTGTGGGAGGTGTGAGGCATTAGCGGCCTAGGCTCTTAGCTTAGCCTGTTAATGGCTCCTGCAGCCCACCCCCTCATTGCTCCCTGCCTCAGTTTCCTTTTGCACAGTGGAGTACGGTGGCAGGGAAGAACGCTAGTGCCACATCCATGACAGATAGCTGGGGGACGGAGATGAATTGGAGTCTGAGAGGGAAGGGTGGCTGAGAAATTAGTGATACCTGACAGGGGTCAGCTTCTGCTATTCCTGGAGACTCCCCCTTGATTCTTTACTGTTGTTGGTGTACGTCTTAGTTTTTTATTATCAGTACACTTTGTGTGATATTGGTTGAATTGATCAGTAATTGACTTGTTGAATGGTTCAAGTGTTGTGGTGTGGGGGAGGTATAGTCCTCACCTGCTTGGGCAGTAGGTTGTCAACAAACCTCCCAGTTCCAGAGGTAGGAGTCCAGACAGCCCACTCCTGCCGTTACAGATGAGGATCTCGAGACCCAGATTGGTTTTTGTTCTCTTTCCTAGCCACAGACTAAACTGATTTCTGGTCTGTCAAATAGAGGTCTTAATCCCATCAAAACTTAAGTGACTGCCTCTGAGCAGGTCACTGTTTCAACTGGAAACTTCAGATGGATTCTAGTCTTTTATTTATTAATGGAAGATTAAGTGTACTGAGCACAGAATTCTTATTTTTTGGTTTCTCTTTATGAAATGGAAATGGTTACAAAAAAATAGCTTTTTGATTGCTAAGAATTTTTTGTTTTTTTTTAAATATAAATTTATTTATTTTAATTGGAGGCTAATTACTTTACAATATTGTATTGGTTTTGCCATACATTGACATGAATCCACCACGGGTGTACATGTATTCCCCATCCTGAACCCCCCTCCCACCTCCCTCCCCCTCCCATCCCTCTGGGTCATCCCAGTGCACCAGCCCCCAGCACCCTGTATCATGCATGGAACCTGGACTGGCGATTCGTTTCACATATGATAATATACATGTTTCAATGCCATTCTCCCAAATCATCCCACCCTAGCCCTCTCCCTCAGAGTCCAAAAGACTGTTCTATACATCTGTGTCTCTTGCTGTCTCGCATACAGGGTTATTGTTACCATCTTTCTGGATTCCATATATATGCGTTAGTATACCGTATTGGTGTTTTTCTTTCTGGCTTACTTCACTCTGTATAATAGGCTCCAGTTTCATCCACCTCATTAGAACTGATTCAGATGTATTTGCTAAGAATTTTTTGTTGAAGCCTTCTTGAGGACTGTGGGACTAATAGTGTCTCTAACCTTTGTGACCTGTGACCCACAGTTAATGTATTTTGCATGCTGACTCTTTGTGACGCCTGCATGCGTAAAGTGTGTACACAGGAAACAGAAGTTTGCCTTCTATGTGTGTGGTACCCTCTAAACATTTTCTATTTGATTGAAGAAAAAAAAAAAGTTGATTGTAACTCACTAAACTGATTCTCACCTATATTGGATCTGACTGCTAAAGACCTGTAGTTTGAAAAAGGTTCGACTGGAAAATGTTTAATTAAGATGCTTGAGAGTCTGAGATTTGTAAGTAATGCAAGGTGGAAAATATGGCATTTTTCTGTTCTTATGAACCACAGGAACAGGGTTATTAGAATTCTTCAATCAGAACAACAGGACAGGACGTCCATATTAGTATCCCAAAGGAGTACAGTATCTGTATTGATAATGTGTCTGAATTTTGGCAAGGCATTTGAGTCTTTTCTGATGACCTGGTGGGTGAGATGGGGTGGGAGATTTGCCCTATTGTGGTTAAATTAGGTGACGTCATGACTTTGGGCGTCTGTGTCTGTAGGAATTTGATTTATGGATTCAGGTACAGCTGGGAACTTATTGAGGGTCTGTCACTTTCTTATATGCAGTGTGTATTTGAAGCCTTGTCTGAAGAGTGTTCTTATCAAATTTGTTGCCTAATGAAGTGAAGAGAGAAAGTATCATCTGGTTAATCTCAAGATTTGCCCAGTGTAGTTTAATGAAATGGAAGGGTCATCATAAATTTTAGTAATTTAAATATTTAATTGAAAATGGTTTAGTGTGTAATTTCTGTTAGGTTGTAAATATTGACTTTTAAAAAATAAATACAAAGTTTTATAAATCTAATAGCAATTTGATGCTTTAAAAGTATATAGATAACCTTTCTTATAGTAAAAAAAAAAAAGCCCTTGAAGATATGGCTATGTATAAATGGTGTATTACATTACCTGATTTTCAGATGTTAAGCCAATCTTGTGTTCCTAGAATGGATTCTGTTGAGTAGTGGTGTATCCTACTTTCTATATATTGCTGTTTTCAATTTGCTGATATTAAAAATTTTTGTGAGGAATATTGGTCTGAGGTTTCCTTTTCTTGTGATGTCTTTGGACTGGACTCAGTATCAAGAGTAAAATTACCCTCATAAAATGAGTTGGAAAACGTTACTCTGCTGTTTTTTGAAAGAGTTTATGTAGGATTGGTAATTATTTCTTTCTTTACATTTGATAGAGTTTACCAGCAAAGTCCTCTGGGCCTGGACTTTTCTTTGTGGGAAGATTTTAAATTACTCATTCAGTTTCTTTACTTGATATAGGTCTATCTGGGTTTTCTTTTACTTTATGATAATTTTTTATAAGTTTTGATAATTTTATCCTTCTGGGAATTTGTCCATTTCTTATTTTTCTTTTTTCTTTTTGAGCTTGTATCCAGCCCACAGAATTGTATCCTAAAACAGGAGTCCACAAACTTTTTCTGTAAAGGGCTTGATGGTAGGCTTTGTGGGCCATGTGGTCTCCATTAGTACTACTCAGCTCTCTCACTGAAGTGCAGAAACAGCCACAGACAGTAAGCAGAGAGCTGTACGAGGTTCTCTTCCAATACTGCTTTGTTAATAGTGGGCCAGATTTGGTACATGGGTGTAGTTTTCTGACTCCTGTTTTAAGGTAATACATTTTATGGTTAAAAGTCTATTTGTTATCTAGGCAGATCAGGTTTATGATAGAGTGGGGTGGAAGTTGATTCCCTTGCTTGCATATCTTTGTGTACTCCTAAGGATGTGTGTATTCCAATTTGAAGATTGAGACTTCATTTCCAAGATGTTGTAAAGGTAATTTAGGCATTTTTATAGTTTTGTTCAGGTGAGACAGAAGGTGACCCTCGTAGTATAATTTTCTAGGGCCATAACTCGAATCCCCTATTTGGCCAGTATTCCTTCTGTGAAAAGGAGGTGTTTGTAGGACTTCCCTGGTTGCCCAGTGGTTAAGACTCTGCTCTTTCACTGTAGGGGGCATGGGTTCAATCCCTGATCAGGGAATAAAAATCCTGCAAGCTGCACCAAAAAAAAAAGAGAGAGACATTTGAAATAAAATTTGTTACATGGTAGAAATTATATAGATTATCTCATTTAATCTTCACAATGGTTCTATGAGATCGTTTAATTGGTATACAGTTGACTCTTGAACAGTTGGGGGCCAGGGCCTCCAACCATCTGCAAAGTTGAAAATCTGAGAATAACCTATAGTCAGCCCTCCATATACATGGTTCTTCTGTATCTGCAGTTCTGCATCTCACATTCAGGCAACTGCCCATCATGTAGTACTGCTGTATTTAGTGAAGGAAATGGGTGTTTTAAGTGGACCTGCGCCATTCAAGCCCATGTTGTTTGAGAGTCAACTCTAATTCCCATTATAATTGAGACAGTTGAGACTCAGATTAGAATAATTTGCTCATAATTCTGGCCTTTGATGTCTGACTTCAGAAGTCCATGCCCTTTTCACTACGCTGCCTTTTGTAGAAGATAGGGACTTAGTACTAGGATTGTACTAGTAGCTGTTTTCTTTCAAGATCTTTGTCATTTCCAAGCTTTTGATTCTACAGACATGTTTCTATATAGATATATAGGAAAATATCTAGTTTTTCAGAAATCCATAACTAACCACTCATCCATAATTATTGATTTAATTGTCCTTAGCATATCAAACTATTGGATCTGAATGCTGAGAGTTCTGTCTGATGTGGATGAGATGGAAGTTTGTAGCTCTGTAATTGGCTAATTGTTTTTGAATCATTTCTGATGACTACCTTAACTGCATGATGAGTGGAAGACCATTTAGGTCTTCCTGACTTTGTTATCTAAAGGCTTCTTACAAGAGAAATGATTCACCAGAGTCTCATAGTGTGGCATTTGGTAGTCTGGAAGTCCTATTAGCATTTGAGCAAAATCATCCTGTGTCTAGCATGTGTGCTCAGTTGCTCAGTCGCGTCCAACTCATAGCAATCCATGGACTGTAGCCCGCTAGGCTCCTCTGTCCATGGACTTTTCCAGGCGAGAATGCTGGAGTGGGTTGCTGTTTCCTCCTCCAGGGGATCTTCCTAACCCAGGGATTGAACCTGTGTCTACTCCTATGTAATATGCCCAGCATAAATGGGTATATTTGTCCACTACAAAGGCATATACAAAACTGTTTAATTCTCTATTCATAATAGCCCCCAAACTGGAAATAGTCTATCAGGAGTAGGATGGATAAATACATTGAGGCATAGTTATGTAATAGAATACTATATAGCCATGAGAGAGAATGAACTGCTGCTACATGCAACAAGGGTGAATCTCACAGATGTAACATTGAGCAAAAGAAGCCAAATACTTTAAAAGAGAACTTTTAAGATTCCATTTATATGAAGTTCAAAAACAGGGAAAATGAACCTTTTGTGATAGATATCAGAATAGTGGCTGCCTTTGTGGGAACACAGTGGGACCTTCTGGGGTATTCACAATACTGTGTCTTGATTTGGGTGTGTCCTCCCTTAGTGTGTTCATCTGACTAGAAATCCATATGTTGGCACTCCACTTGTTTTAGATTTACTGTTTTCAGTTAATAAAGAAATTTTCTTTGAAACTATTAAAAATCCTACTTATTAGTTATTATTAACATAATATAAACTTGTATGTGTAATATCAGTGCCTTAAAGATATATGTTGAATGGAGAAGTAAAAGTCTTTTCCCATCTGATTGATTTCTGGCATTTCTAAAATTCCTATTACAGCTTTTCATTTTGCATCAATCTCAGCATCAGAGTAGGATTATGATGGAGTATAAATGATAGGAAAGGAACTTCATAATTTTGTCACATTAAGTAGACAAAGGTCAATCAGGAAGGGGAAAATAAGCATAAAATCATGTGTATTTTGTGCCTTTTTTCCATCATCAGTGTTGTGGAATTTGTGTGGCATTGGAAATTCACTTGATTTCTTAAATTCTTTGAGATATATTGATAATTGTTGCAACTCAGTGATGGGTGTGTGGGGTTCATTATGCTGTTCTGTCTACCTTTGTATATGTTTGAAATACTCTGTAGTAAAAAAAAAAAAAAAAAAATTATGGATGAGCCTGCTAATGCATTGTTTCTTTTATTGTCTGTTCTGTCAGCATAGTTTTGTGATACTTGCTCAGTTAAATAATAGAGAATTACTGGAGTTTGTCCTTAGGTTTTTGTGTTTCTAATGAGACACTCCTCTTTTTTTTTTTTTTTAAACTGAAGGAGTGCTTTTTGTGCTCCTTTAAATATATTTTTGCTGTTTTTCCTTTTTTAGACTTATGTTTTATGTAGATATATTTCTGAAATTAATATTTGAAAACTGTTTAAAATGCTGTTCTATTTCTTTTCTATTTTTTGTGGGAAACACTAAGCCAGTGTTTCATTTTTTGCTTAGTATTATAAGTTATTGTTGTTTAGTCGCTAAGTTGTGTCTGACTGTTTGCAACCCCATGGACTGTATCCTCTCAGGCTCCTTTGTCCATGGGATTTCCCAGGCAAGAATACTCGAGTGAGTTGCCATTTCCTTCTCCAGGGGATCTTCCTGATGTAGGGGTCAAACTCTGGTCTGGTGCATTGGCAGGGGGATTCCTTACCGCTGAGCCACCAGGGAAGCCCCTATGTCACCTGCTGTTTGCTGACTTCCTTTTGCGTGTAGAACAGTGTTAGATTTCATGTCTTACATAGAATTTCACATAGAATATGCTTAGGGATATTGTGTTTTTGGAACCATTTCCAAGGAGAGCTAAGGCATTTATATATAAATATTTAGATAACTCTAGATTTTGAGGGATTAACTTCTGTCAAGTTTATTATGTCTCCTTTGATTGAATTAATATTTACTGAGTTCCTCTTACATCCTAGGCAATCTTATTGGCTGAACAAAACAGACAAGGTCCCTTGCCCTCGTGGAGCTTACATTCTATTGGGGTGACACATACAATATAAATAAGATAATTCATATGGTGAGTCATTTTGAAATTATAACAGAAAGTGTTGGAGAGTGATAGGGAGTTAGCTGCATTAAATTGGGTAGCCAGGGAAGGCCTCTGGTGTGGTGACATTTTCGAAGGTAACTGAAAGACAAGATAGTACTAGCCGTTCTTATAACTGCAGAAAAAGTGTTCTGAAAATACATGGTGCAGAATTTTGGAGAGAACAAGCTTGATGTATTTGAGGAACAGTAACAAGGTCAGTTTGTCTGGAGAACAGGAAGAGGAGTGGTAAGAGATGAAGTTGTCTGTAGAGGTTAGTAGAAATGAGATTTTGTAGGGCCTGCAGTCCATGGAAAGGAAGTTAAGCAGAATCATGACAACTGATTTACATTTTAAAATTTGCTCTGGCTGCAGTGTAGAGAAAGAATTGAAGGGGCAGAAATTGAAGCAGAGATGTAACAGGGGACTGCTGCAATTATGAGATGATAGTGACTTAGAGTAGGTAAGTGGTAGGGGAGATGGAGAGAAATGGACATACCTTTGAAGTAGTGACAATAGGGCTTATTGATGAATTGAATGTATGGGATGAAGGACAAGAAAGGACTCAAGAAGACTCCTGACTTTTTTTCCCCTTTGTCTAAGCAGTATAGTGTATGTTGATGCCATTTATTGAGATGGGAAAAGCTTGAGGCTCAGTCGCTGAGTTGTGTCCAACTTTTTGTGACCCCAAGGACTGTAGCCGGCCAGGCTCCTCTGTCCATGGGATTTTTCCAGGCAAGAATGCTGGAGTGGGTAACTATTTCCTCCAGGGGCTCTTCCCAACCCAGAGATCTAACCCACATATTCTGCCTTGGCAGGTGGATTCTTTACTTCTGAGCCACCTGAAAAGCTGTGAGAAAAGCTTGGGAAGGAACAAATTGGGGGATGTTGAGTGTTAGGCTGAAAAAATTAAGAATTCTGTTTTGGACATTTATGAGATGCCTAATCTTTGCGGGGATTGTCCAGTGTGTGAGTTTTCATCTTTATGTTTTATGGAAAACCTTTCTGGGAAATCAATCTCTTCTTATTGAAAGAATGACAATATTCTGTGTCATGCTATACTGGTTATGTTGGCTGCATATAGTTTTCCTCCTTTTTTTAAAAAAAAATTAAGATATAGCTTGCATACAGTAATAATGCATAGATGTTAAATGCCCAATTCAGTAAATTTTGCTAGATGTGTATAACCTTGTAACTACAGCATCAGTAAAAACAAAGAACATTTTCATTACTCCTCAAGTCCCTCTGCCTCTTTCTAGTCAGTTTTCCTCCCTAAAGGTGGAAGACTTCTGATTTTTCTCACTATAGTTACTCTTGTAGAAATTCTTATAAATAGACTCATATAAATGTATCTGTGTGACTTTCAGTTTTTGAGTATCATCTCTGTTGTATTAGTAGCATAAGTAGTTTGTTATTTTTTATTGTTAAGTGGTGTTCTATGGTATAATTAATACCATGATTTGTTTCCTCTCTTCTCCTTGTTTCCAGTTTTTGACTGTTGTTATAAAGGTACTTTGTACACTTGTGTACAAGTCTTTTTGTTAATATATGTTTTTATTTCTCCTGGGTAAATCCTAGAAAGGAAATTTTGGGTCACAGATATATATTTGATATTATAAGAAACTGCCAACCTCTTTTCCAGAGTGCATGTATCATTTTACACTGTCAGCAGTTACAGGTTGTTTCAGTGCTTCCATTGTCACAGACATTTGGTGCTTTCATTTTTGGTCTGTAGTGTGGATATAGTGTCTATGGCGGTCTTTTCACAAGCTAATAATTTTTTAAATGTGGTAAAGTATACATTTTATCATACAAAATGATAAAATGTATCATTTTAACAGTTTCTAAGTGTACAGTTCAGTGGCATTGAGTTCACTCACATTGTCATGCAACCATCACTATCATGAACTTTTTTATCATATCAAACTGAAACTTTGTACCTGTTAAATAGTAACACCTCATTTCCTGCTCTTCCAGCCCCTGGAAACCACCATTCTACTTTCTGCCCTTGTGAGGTTGACTATTCTAGATACCTCATGTGAGTGGAATCATACAAGTTACATCCTTCTGTGTCTTATTTCACTTTCACTTAATGTCTTCAAGGTTCATCTATGTTGTAACATATATCTAAACCTTCCTTTTTTTAAGACTGAATGATACTGCATTTTTATGGAGTGTTTGTGCATTCATCCATCCTGGACTTTTGGGTGTCTCATTGTGTTTCAGTTCACATTTCCCTGTTAATTAATGATGTTGAACAGCTTTTCATATGTTTATTGACTATTCATATAACTTCTTTTGCCTGCTTTAAAAAACTGATGTTTTCTTTTTATTTCTTATTTGTTTTTTTTTTTATTTTATTTTTTTATTATTATTATTTTTTTTTTCCAGTGGGTTTTGTCATACACTGATATGAATCAGCCATGGATTTACATGTATTCCCAATCCCGATCCCCCCCTCCCTATTTCTTATTTGTAAGTATTCTGGATTCTATCTCTTGTGAATATTTTCTCCTTAATTGTGGCTTTCCTTTTCTTTTTTTTTTTCTTTTCTTGTTTTGGTGTGCTTATAATAGAGGGCAGAAACATCTTTTTGCCATCATAAATCTGGGAGTTTTCTTGAAATGCTTGATCCTTGGAGGTAGCCTTCACTGGGATGATGTTGAGATGGGGCTAGATTATATGGAATACCTCCCTAAATATTTTTTTTTTAACAGTACCTTTGTTTTAAATGTATGATTATCTTAACCCATCTAGAGCATGATTTGGTTTGAAAAAAAATTGAAAATGATTTGTTTTGGAAAAAAGATAGTTTTCTACTATGGTGTATTGTAATCAAAGCTAGATGGTTTTACCTTTTGACTGACTGAGGCTTTATCTTGAGAAAATTATTCAAGATAAGCACAGAATGAAATTGAACATTGCTGCATTAACTATAATTGTGAAAAATTGAGTTATCTAAATGTCCACTGAGGAAAAAAATGATATGTGAATGCAATGGAATAGCACATACACATGGAAAATATGCTATTTTACTAAGAAGCTGCCTTTATGCTCTGATTACAAGTATGTAAATATCCATTATAATCTCTGCTGTAAATTCCCCATCTGTAAAATGGGTTAGTAGAGTAGCTGTCTCATAGGGTTGTTATGAAGATTGAAGGCCCTTAAAGAAGGCCCCTAAAGTTTTAACTCAGTCCTGAGACATAGTAAAATGAGCAATAAATTACTAGCTGCTGCTATTGTTACACAGTATAATAGTATGTGTGTAAAGGCTGTGGGATTACATGTGTTCCATTCACTTTTTATTTTCTTAATGGTGATTCCCCCGCCCTCCCCCCCCCCCCCGCCCTCCCCCCCCCCCCCGCCCTTTCTGTTACCTATTACTGTATTAAATCATTACCAAATTCAGACCATCACCTGTATCAGTCTTGGTCTTGAATCTCAACTTTTTCCCTTCTCCATTGCTTCTACCTCTTCCATCTTGCCACTATCTCTTAAATAGGCTGCTCTAGTTGCCTCCCAGCGTCTTGTTTTTTAACACCTCTTCCAATTTGTATTCTTTAATGATGATTTTTGATGAACAGGACTTTTAAATTTTGATGAAATCGAACTCATCAAATTTTTTTCTTTTATGATTAGTACTTTTTTCTGTTTTGTCTAAAAAATCTTTCTCTACTCTAAGGTCACTTAGATATTCTGTTTTTTTTTCCCCCTAGTAGTTTTAGTTTTAACTTTTATGTTTAGTTTATTTTGAATTAATTTTTTGTATCTGATATGGGATAGGAATAGAAAGATATTTTTTTCTCGTATATATCCGGTTGTTCTAGCACCATTTATTGAAAAATCCTTTTTGATTTTTCCATTGATTTATCTTGATACCTTGTGATCAGAAGTCAGTTAACCATGTGTGTACACGTCTGCTTCTAAACTCTGGTTCATCTGGTTATCTCCTCGCACCAATACCACATTGATTTCTATAGCTTTATAGTAAAACTTGAAATACGGTAGTGTAAAACAACGGCCTTTGTTTTTCTTTTATATGATTGTTTTGGCTATTCTAAGTATTTTGCATTTCCATATAGATTTTAGGACCAGTTTTCCAGTTTCTCCAAAAAGGCCAACTGGGATCTTTATTTATATTTGATCTGCAGATCAACTTGAGGAGAATTGATAACGTTAAGCTCTTCAGTCTGTGAGTGTGTACATCTCTCCATTTATTTAGATCTTCTTTTAATGTTTCTCAGCAATCTTTTGTAGTTTTTATCATAGAGGTCCAGCACAGTTTTCATTAGATATGTTCCTAAGTTTTTGTGTTTTTTAGTACTATTTTAAATAGTGTTTTGAAGTTTCATTTTTGGTTGTTTGTTGCTATTGTATAAAATACAGTTGTTTATTTTATATTGAGCATGTATCCTGTGATCTTGCTAAAGTCATGCTCAGTTGTTTCGTGTCCGACTCTTTGTGACCCCGTGGACTGCAGCCTGCCAGGCTCATCTGTCCATGGGATTCTTCAGGCAAGAATACTGGAGTGGGTTGCCATATCCTCCTCCAGGGGATCTTCCCGACCCAGGGATCGAACCCATGTCTCTTATGTTTCCTGCATTGGCAGGCAGTTCTTTACCATTAGTGCCAGCTGGGAAGCCCTGCTAAAGTTTCATACTAGTAGGATTTTTTTTGGGGGGGAGGGGGTGCATTCCTTAGGGTTTTCTACATGCACAGTCAGCAATAAAATTTACAAATAAAAATAAATTTACATCTTCATTTCCAATATTTATGCTTTTTATTTCTTTTTCTTATTGCAGTAGCTAACACCTATAATGTAATGTTGAATAAGAAGTAGAACTGGTGAGAGTAGATATTCTTGCCTTGTCCCAGTCTTCAGGGGAAAGAATTCATTGTTTCACCATTAATATGATGTTATCTATAATTGTTTTATAGATGCCACTGCTCCCTTTTTATATCATGGATGATGTTGAATTTTGTCAGATTATCTTTCTGCATTTGTTGACATGATCATACATGATTTCCCATTTGTTTTGTTAATGTGGTAGAAGACATTGATTTTTTTTTTATTGACCTTTTTGTTTGAGATAGCTGTAGATCCATATGTACTTATAAGAAATAATACAGAGAGATTCCTTATACCGTGACTGATTTTCCCTATTGGTAACATCTTGCAAAACAATAGTATGGTGTCACTACCAGGATATTGACATCATATGGTCAAGATGCAGAATGTTCCCTTACCACAGGCATCCCTCATGTTGCTCATTTATAGCCATCCCTGTTTCCCTGTGTCTCTGCCTCTTCTATCACTCCTGGGAACCACTCTTCTTTTCTCCATTTCTATAGCTGTCATTTCAAGAGTATTACACAAATGGAATCATAAAGAATGTAATCTTTTGGGGTTGGCTTTTTTCACTTTTTCTCCATACCACGGTTTGTGTTTAACCTTTGACACGTGGAAAGTCATCTAGCCTGTTCCAGTTTGAGGCTATTAGAAGTAAACCCGATAGACACATTCAAGCACAGGTTTTTTCGTGAGTTATGTCTTCCATTCTCTGAGATAAATGACTAGTCGTGCAACTGCTGGGTCATGTAAGAGTTGCGTGTTTAGTTGTTGTTTTTTTTAATAGCCTCCGTTTTGGCTATTTATTTATTTTTGGCTGCACTGGATCTTTGTTGGCTGCGTGCAGGCTTTCTGTGGTTGCACTGTGCTGGCTTAGGAGTTGTGGAGATGAGTTTAGTTGCCCCACAGCATGTGGAATCTTCCCGGACCAGGGATCAAACCCGTGTCCCCTGCATTGGCAGGCAGATTCTTAACCACTGGACCACCAGAGATGTCTGCATGTTTAGACTTCTTTTTTTTTTTTAAGTTAAAAAATGGCCGCACCGTTTAGTAGTTCCGTCAGCAGTGCATGAATGTGTGAGTTATTCAGTTTTTCCACATCCTTAGCTTGTAGGTGGTGTGTCAGCGTTCTTTATTTTAGCTGTTCTAGTGGGCATTAGTAGTGTATCATTGTGGTTTTAGCTTACATTTCCCTAGTGGTTAATGTAATGATGTTGAACATCTTTTCATGTACTTATTCGCCATCTGTATAGCTCTTTGTTGAAATGTCTTTTGTGTCTTTTGCCCACTATGGATTGGATTTTTTTTTTTTCCATCACTGAATTTTGGGAGTTCTTTATGTATTCTAGATACTGGTCGTTAGTCTTTGTCATATGTGTGATTTGTAAATATTTTTTCCCAGTCTGTAACTTTTTTTTTTTAAATCCTCCTAATCAGGATCCTTTTGCAGAATGAAAGTTTTTAATTTTCAAGAAGTCTGATCAGTTTCTCCTTAATAGGTCGTGCTTTTGGTGTCCAGTTGAAGAATTCATTGCCTCACCTTAGATCCTGAAGGCTTCTCTTACGTTTTTCCTGAAAGTTTTATAGTTTGACATTTTACATTTAAGTCTATGACCCATTTTGAGTAAACAAGTATATAAATTATGAAACTTAGATCAGGGTTGACTTTCTACTGATGAATATCCATTACCACTTGTCTTAACAACTGAAGCAAGGTATGCAGTATTTGTATTCTTTAACTGGAGATACAAAGCCTGATAAGATTATTAAACTCAGTATCTATATTATTTTATTTTTAAAAATATTTGTTTGCTTGGTTCATTGCAGAAGATTGTATTAATTCTCTTCTACTGACTTTCTAAAAATTTATTTTTGAATATTTTATATACTTGTTTGTATTCTACATTATGTTTTGACATAATCAAATTGCCTAAGTGGAAAATTATAGCAATATATATTATTAGTGAGTTGTATCCTCAGTAATAATATATATTGTTTAGGCATGAATTAACTCTTTTAATGTTTTTGCCTTAATCTTTTATCTGATGTTTTTACTGCAACCCTTTCATTTCTTTTATTTACATAATTTGTTCAACTTAAAAGCATTTTATTTACAGTTGATTTAGAGTGCTGTGTTGATGTTTGCTGTACAGCAAAGTGATCCAGTCATATTATACATTCTCTTTAATTTTCTCTTCTATTATGGTTTATCACAGGGTATTGAATATAGTTCCTTGTGCTGTTTATCTTTGTTATATCTAATAGTTTGCATCTGCTAATCCTAAATTCCCAGTTCTTCCCTGCCTCACCTCCTCTCCTCCTTGGCAACAAGTCTGTTCTCTGTATCTGTGAGTTTATTTCTGTTTCACAGATATGTTCATTTGTAGCGTATTTTAGATTTCACATTCAAGTGATATCACGTGGTATTTGTCTTTCTCTCTGACTTATTTTGCTTAGTCTGATCATCTCTAGGTCCATACATGTAGCTGCAAATGTCATTATCCCATTCTTTTTATGGCTGAGTGACATTCAGCTGTATATGAGTAATGTGTATGTGTGTGTTTGTGTATATACACATACATTTTAACATCTGTTTTTTTCTTTTGAGATTTTAATGTAAAAAAGTAGAAACACAGATGGGGCACAAATGTGCATTTTATACCCAAAGATAATGTGGATAATTTGGTTATTACTCATAACATTTTAACAAAATAATCAGAAATTTAGTCATTCACATTAGTAATAACATTAAGAGTTCTTATTAAAGGAGTTTCTCATACATCATCTCACATTGGGAGATGATGTGTGCAGTGGGCAGATGGGAACAAAAAGCAATCAATAAAGAAAATGTGATAAGTAATCTAATAGTGATAATACTGTTTCTAGGAGATAATATTGGAAGTACTTTTAAAAAAATTTGTTTTTAATTGGAGGATAATTGCTTTACAATGTTGTGTTGGTTTCTGCCGTACAACAGCGTAAATCATCTGTTATACATGTATCCCCTCCCTCTTGAAACTCCTGCCCACCCCCACCCCACTATTTGTGACAGAGTACCAGGTTAAGCTCCCAAAATGTCTCCTGCCTCTTGAACATGCCACCACCCCCACCCTGCCTGTTGTGACAGAGTACCAGGTTAAGCCTTGAACACGAACGGAGATCATTCTGTCATTTTTGAGATTGCAACCAAGTACTGCATTTTGGACTCTTGTTTCTATGATGGCTATTCCATTTCTTCTAAGGGATTCTTGCCCACACTAGTAGATATAATGGTCATCTGAGTTAAATTCACCCATTCCAGTTCATTTTAGTTCTGATTCCTAAAATATTGATGTTTGCTTTTGCCATCTCCTATTTGACCACTTCCAACTTGCCTTGATTCATGGATCTAACATTCGTGACATTGTACAAGAGACAGTGATCAAGACCATCCCCAAGAAAAAGAAATGCAAAAAGGCAAAATGGTTGTCTGAGGAGGCATTATAAATAGCTGAGAAAAGAAGAGAAGCTAAAGGCAAAGGAGAAAAGGAAAGATAAACCCATTTGAATGCAGAGTTCCAAAGAATAGCAGGAGAGATAAGAAAGCCTTCCTCAGCTATCAAAGCAAAGAAATAGAGGCAAATAATAGAATGGGAAAGACTAGAGATCTCTTCAAGAAAACTAGAGATACCAAGGGAACATTTCATGCAAAGATGGGTACGATAAGGACAGAAATGGTATGGACCTAACAGAAGCAGAAGATATTAAGAAAAGGTGGCAAGAATACACAACTATACAAAAAAGATCTTCATGACCTAGATAACCACAATGGTGGGATCACTCACCTAGAGCCAGACATCCTGGAATGTGAAGTCAGGTGGGCCTTAGGAAGCATCGCTACAAACAAAGCTAGTGGAGGTGATGGAATTCCAGTTGAGTTATTTCAAACCCTAAAAGATGATGCTGTGAAAGTACTGCACTCAATATGCCAGCAAATTTGGAAAACTCGGCAGTGGCCAGAGGACTGGGAAAAGTCAGTTTTCATTCCAATCCCAAAGAAAGGCAATGCCAAAGAGTGCACAATTGCACTCATCTCGCACACTAGCAAAGTAATGCTCAGAATTCTCCAAGCCAGGCAGGCTTCAACAGTATGTGAACTGTGAACTTCCAGATGTTCAAGCAGGATTTAGAAAAGGCAGAGGAACCAGAGATCAAATCACCAATGTCTGTTGGATCATCAAGAAACCAAGAGAGTTCCAGAAAAACATCTACTGCTTTATTGACTATGCCAAAGCCTTTGACTGTGTGGATCACAACAAACTGTGGAAAATTACCAGACCACCTGACCTACCTCCTGAGAAATCTGTATGCAGGTCAGGAAGCAACAGTTAGAACTGGAGGTGGAACAACAGACTGGTTCCAAATTGGGAGAGGAGTATGTCAAGGCTGCAATTGCCTGCTTATTTAACGTACATGCAGAGTACATCATGCGAAATGCCAGACTGGATGAAGCAAAAGGTGGAATCAAGATTGCTGGGTGAAATATCAGTAACCTCAGAGATGCAGATGACACCACCCTTATGGCAGAAAGCAAAGAAGAACTAAAGAGCCTCTTGATGAAAATGAAAGAGGAGAGTGAAAAAGTTGGCTTAAAACTCAACATTCAGAAAACTTAAGATCATGGCATCTGGTCCCATCACTTCATGGCAAATAGATGGGGAACCAATGGAAACAGTGACAGACTTTATTTTCTTGGACTCCAAAATCACTGCAGATGGTGAGTGCAGCCATGAAATTAAAAGACGCTTGCTCCTTGGGAGAAAAGTTATGACCAACCTAGACAGCATATTAAAAAGCAGAGACATTACTTTGCCAACAAAGGTCGGTCTAGTCAAAGCTGTGGTTTTTCCGGTAGTCATGTATGGATGTGAGAGTTGGACTATAAAGAAAGCTGAGCACAGAATTGATGCTTTGAACTGTGGTGTTGGAGAGGACTCTTGAGAGTCCCTTGGACAGCGAGGAGATCCAACCAGTCCATCCTAAAGGAGATCAGTCCTGAATATTCATTGGAAGGACTGATGCTGAAGCTGATGCTCCAGTACTTTGGCCACCTGATGTGAAGAGCTGACTCATTGGAAAAGACCCTGATCCTGGCAAAGACTGAAGGCGGGAGGAGAAGGGGACAACAGGATGAGGTGGTTGGATGGCATCACAGACACAATGGAAATGAATTTGAGTAAACTCTGGGAGTTGGTGACGGACACCGAGGCCTGGCGTGCTGCAGTCCATGGGGTTGCCACGAGTCGGACAGGACTGAGCGACTGAACTGAACCAGGTTAAGCTCCCTGTGTTACACAGCAAGTTTCCACTATTTTACATATGGTAATGTGTATGTTTCACTGCTTCTCTCTCAATTCCCACCATCTCCTTCCCCTCCTGTGTCCACAAGTCTGTTCTCTTATGTTTGTGTCTCTGTTCCTGCCCTGCATGTAGGTTCATTAGTACTATTTTTCTGGATTCCATATCAGTTTAGTTCAGTCACTCAGTTATGTCTGACTCTTTGTGACCCCATGAACTGCAGCACACCAGACTTCCCTGTCCATCACCAACTCCTGGAGTCCACCCAAACCCATGTCCATTGAGTCGTTGATGCCATCCAGCCATCTCATCCTCTGTCATCCCCTTCTCCTCCTGCCTTCACTCTTTCCCAGCATCAGGGTCTTTTCAAATGAGTCAGCTCTTTGTATCAGGTGGCCAAAGTATTTGAGTTTCAGCTTCAACATCAGTCCTTCCAGTGAATATTCAGGACTGATTTCCTTTAGGATGGACTGGTTGGATCTCCTTGCAGTCCAAGGGACTCTCAAGAGTCTTCTCCAACACCACAGTTCAGAAGCATCAATTCTTCGGTGCTCAGCTTTTTTTATAGTCCAACTCTCACATCCATACATGACGACTGGAAAAACCATAGCCTTGACTAGATGGACCTTTGTTGACAAAGTAATGTCTCTGCTTTTCAATATTCTGTCTAGGTTGGTCATAACTTTTCTCCCAAGGAGCAAGCGTCTTTTAATTTCATGGCTGCAGTCACCATCTGCAGTGATTTTGGAGCCCAGAAAAATAAAGTCAGCCACTGTTTCCACAGTTTTCCCATCTATTTGCCATGAAGTGATGGGACCATATGCCATGATCTTAGTTTTCTGAATGTTGAACTTTAAGCCAACCTTTTCACTCTCCTCTTTCATGTTCAGGATTCCATACAGATATGTATTAATATAAAATATTTGTTTTTCTCTTTCTGTTTTACTTGACTCTGTAGAATAGGCTCTAGGTTTGTCTGCCTCAGTTCAATGGACTCAAATTCATTCCTTTTAATGGCTGAGTAATATTCCATTGTGTATATGTACCACAACTTCTTTATCCATTCATCTGTCGATGGATCTAGGTTGCTTCCATGTCTTGGCTATTGTAAATAGTGCTGAAGTGAAAATTGGGGTACATGTGTGTTTTTGAATTATGGTTTTCTCAGGGTATATACCCAGTAGTGGGATTGCTGAGTCATATGGTAGTTTTAGTCTTAGTTTTTAAAGAAATCGCCATACTGTTCTGTATAGTGTCTGTATCAACCTAAGTTCCCACTAATAGTGCAAGAGGGTTCCCTTTTCCCCATGTCCTCTCCAGCATTTATTTTTTGTTAACTTTTAACTGATGGCCATTCTGACTAATATGAGGTGGTACCTCAGTGTAGTTTTGATTTGCATTTCTCTAATTAGTGATGTTGAGCATCTTTTCATGTGCCTGTTGGCCATCTCTGTTTCTTCTTTGGAGAAATGTCTATTTAGGTCTTCTGCCCATTTTTCAACTGGGTTTTTTAACTTTTTATTTTGTATTGGAGTATAGTGGATTAACAAACAATGTTGTGATGTCTCCAGTGAACAGCGACCAGACTCAGCCACACATATACATGTATCCATTCTTCCCCAGATGGCCCCCCATCCAGGCCATCACATAACTTTGAACAGGGTTCCATGTGCTATACAATGGGTCCTTGTTGGTTATCCATTTAAAAATAGCAGTGTATACATGCCCACCTCACACTCCCTAACTATCCCTTCCCCTCGTCCTTCCCCTTGGCAGTCATAAGCTCATTCTTGAAGTCTGTGAGTCTGTTTCTGTTTTTTAAGTAGGTTTATCTGTATCATTTCTTTTCAGATTCCACATACAAGTGATGTCATATGATATTTCTCCTTCTCTGTGTGACTTACTTCACTCAGTATGGCACTCTCCAGGGCCATCCATGTTGCTGCAAATTGCATTATTTTATTTTTTTATGGCTGATTAATATATTGTATTTTTGTACCACATCTTCTTTATCCATTCCTCTGTCGATGGACATTTAGGTTACTTCCACGTCTTGGCTATTGTAAACAGTGCTGTGATGAACATTGGGGTGCATGCTTCTTTTCAGATCATGTTTTTCTCCAGTTATATGCCTAGGAGTGGGATTGCAGAGTCATACAGTAGCTCTAGTTTTAGTTTTTTAAGGAACCTCCATACTGTTCTCCATAGTGGCTGTACTAATGCACATTCCCACCAACAGTATAGGAGGGTTACTGTCTCTCCACACCCTCTCCAGGATTTATTGTTTGTGGATTTTTTGAAGATGACCATTCTGTCTGATGTGAAGCAGTACCTCTTGTAGTTCTGATTTGCATGTCTCAGTTAGTGATGGTATCTTTTCAATGTGTCTGTTGGTTATCTCTTTCTTCTTTGGATAAATGTCTATTTAGGTCTTCTGCCCATTTTTTTTTTTATTGGGTTGTTTGTTTTTTGTTATTGAGTTGTATGAACTGTCTGTATATTTTGGAAATTAAGCTGTTATCAGTCACATTATTTGCAAATATTTTCTCCCAGTCTGTAGGTCGTCTTTTTTGTTTTGTTTATGGTTTCCTTTGTCGTACATTTTTGCTTTTATTTCTGTTGCCTTGAAGACTGACCTAAGAATGTATGATTTATGTCAGGATGTTTTGCCTGTGTTCTCTTCTAGAAGTTTTATGGTGTCATGTCTTAGGTTTAAGTCTTCAAGCCATTTCGAGTTTATTTTTGTGTATGATGTGAGGGTTTGTTCTAACTTCATTGATTTACATGTGGCTATCCAACTTTTCCACAGCCAACTTTGGTCATAGCAAACACCCTCTTCCAACAACACAAGAGAAGACTCTACACATGGACATCACCAGATGGTCGACAACAAAATCAGATTGATTATATTCTTTGCAGCCAAAGATGGAGAAGCTCTATACAGTCAGCAAAAACAAGACTGGGAGCTGACTGTGGCTCAGATCATGAACTCCTTGTTGCTAAATTCAGACTTAAACTGAAGAAAGTAGGGGAAACCACAAGACCATTCACGTATGACCTAAATCAAATCCCCTTTGACTATACAGTGGAAGTGAGAAATAGATTTAAGGGACTAGATCTGATAGACAGAGAGCCTGATGAATTATGGACAGAGGTTCGTGACACTGTACAGGAGACAGGGATCAAGACCATCCCCGTGGAAAAGAAATGCAAAAAGGCAAAATGGTTGTCTGAGAAGGCCTTACAAATAGTTGTGAAAAGAAGAGAAGCAAAAAGAAAGGGAAAGATATTCCCATTTGAATGCAGAGTTCCAAAGAATAGCCAGGAGAGATAAGAAAGCCTTCCTCAGCGATCAATGCAAAGAAATAGAGGAAAACAACAAAGTGGGAAAAACTAGAGATCTCTTCAAGAAAATTAGAGATACCAAGGGAACATTTCATGCAAAGATGGGTTCGATAAAGGACAGAAATGGTATGGACCTAACAGAAGCAGAAGATATTAAGAAGAGGTGGCAAGAATACACAGAAGAACTGTACAAAAACGATCTTCATGACCCAGATAATCATGATGATGTGATCACTCACCTAGAGCCAGACATCCTGGAATGTGAAATCAGGTGGGCCTTAGCATTACTACTAACAAAGCTAGTGGATGTGATGGAATTCCAGTTGAGCTATTTCAAATCCTGAAAGATGATGCTGTGAAAGTGCTGCACTCAATATGCCAGCAAATTTGGAAAACTCAACAGTGGCCACAGGACTGGAAAAAGTCAGTTTTCATTCCAATCCCTAAGAAAGGCAATCTCAAAGAATGCTCAAACTACCGCACAATTGCACTCATCTCACATGCTAGTAAAGTAGTGCTCAACATTCTCCAAGCCAGGTTTCAGCAATACGTGAACCATGAACTTCCAGATGTTCAAGCTGGTTTTAGAAAAGGCAGAGGAACCAGAGATGAAATTGCCAACATCCGCTGGATCACAGAAAAAGCAAGAGAGTTCCAGAAAAACATCTATTTCTGCTTTATTGACTATGCCAAAGCCTTTGACTGTGTGGATCACAATAAACTGTGGAAAATTCTGAAAGAGATGGGAATACCAGGCCATCTGATCTGCCTCTTGAGAAACCTGTATGCAGGTCAGGAAGCAACAGTTAGAACTGGACATGGACCAACAGACTAGTTCCAAATTGGGAAAGGAGTATGTCAAGGCTGTGTATTGTCACCCTGCTTATTTAACTTATATGCAGAGTCCATCATGAGAAACGCTGGGCTGGAAGAAGCACAAGCTGGAATGAAGATTGCCAGGAGAAATATCAATAACCTCAGATATGCAGATGACACCACCTTTATGGCAGAAAGTGAAGAGGAACTAAAAAGCCTCTTGATGAAAGTGAAAGAGGAGAGTGAAAAAGTTGGCTTAAAGTTCAACATTCAGAAAACTAAGATCATTGCATCTGGTCCCATCACTTCATGGGAAATAGATGGGAAGACAGTGGAAACAGTGTCAGACTTTATTTTTGGGGGCTCCAAAATCACTGCAGATGGTGACTGCAGCCATGAAATTAAAAGATACTTACTCCTTGGAAGGAAAGTTATGACCAACCTAGATAGCATATTAAAAAGCAGAGACATTACTTTGCCAACAAAGGTCCGTCTGGTCAAGGCTATGGTTTTTCCAGTGGTCAGACGTATGGATGTGAGAATTGGACTGTGAGGAAAGCTGAGCGCCAAAAAATTGATGCCTTTGAACTATGGTGTTGGAGAAGACTCTTGAGAGTCCCTTGGACTGCAAGGAGATCCAACCAGTTCATCCTAAAGGAGATCAGTCCTGAGTGTTCATTGGAAGGACTGATGTTGAAGCTGAAACTCCAGTACTTTGGCCACCTGATGCGAAGAGTTGACTCATTGGAAAAGACCCTGATGCTGGGAGGGATTGGGGGCAGGAGGGGAAGGGGACGACAGAGGATGAGATGGCTGGATGGTATCACCGACTCGATGGGCATGAGTTTGAGTAAACTCCGGGAGTTGGTGATGGACAGGGAGGCCTGGCGTGCTGCGATTCATGGGGTCACAAAGAGTCAGACACGACTGAGTGACTGAACTGAACTGATCCAACTTTTCCAACACCACTTTCCAAAGAGATTGTTTTTTCCTTGTTGTATATTCTTGCCTCCTTTGTCAAAGATTAATTGAGTATAGGTGTGTGGGCTTTTTTTCTGGGCTGTCTTTTTTCCCATTGATCCATATGTCTGTTTTTGTGCCAGTACCACACCGTTTTGCTTACTGTAGCTTCATGGTATTATCTGAAGTCTGGGAGGTTATGCTTCCTCCTTTCTTCTTATTCCTCAGGATTGCTTTGGCAATTTGGGGTCTCTTATGGTTCCATATACGTTTTAGGATTATTTATTCTAATTCTTTGAAAAATGTCGTGAGTAACTTGCTAGGTATCATGTTAAATCTGTAGTTTGTTTTGGATAATTATGGCCGTTTTAACAGTATGAATTCTCTTAGTCTAAGAGCATGGGATATCTTTCCATTTCTTTGAATCATCTTCAGTTACTTTATTAGTGTTCTGTAGTTCTCAGCGTCTTTCACTTCCTTGATGAGGTTTATTCCTAAGTTTTTATTTTTAATCTTTTTTGATGTGATTTTTTTAAAAGGATTGTCTGTTTACATCCCTTTCTGATACTTCACTGTTAGTGTAAAGAAATGCAGCCAGTTTTTGTATGTTAACTGTGTCCTGTCACCCTGCTGAATTTGTTTTATCAGTTCTAGTAGTTTTTGTCCATGTACCATTTGTTGTGAAAAGCTGCATTACCTCCTTTGAATTACTTTTCCACTTTGTCAAAAATCAGTTAGGCATATTTGTGTGGGTCTATTTCTGGCTTTTTTTGTTCTAGTGATTGTATCTATCTTACACTTGTATCACTTTTGGCAACTTGTTTTTCAAGGAATTTCTTTGTTTTGTCTGAGTTGTCAAATTTACTGGCATAAAATTATCTTTTTAATGCCTGTGATGTCCTGTTGTTCATTCCCGATATTGAAAATATATGTTCTCTCTCTTTTTCTTGGTTAGTCTAGCTAGGGATTTATCAGCCTCATTGATATTTTCAAGAGAACTGATTTTTGGTTTTTTGTATATTTCTTGTTTCTTATTTCATTGACTTCTACTCTTTGGTCTCTTTCTAATAACTTTGGTTAATTTTCTCCTTTTTGCCTAGCTTCTTAAGAGGGAAGCTTCAATCATTGGTGTTAAACCTTTCTTCCTTTCTGATATAAGCATTTATATTAGAAAATATAAATATATAAATTTCTTTTCAAATACTTTTTTAAGCACATCCCACAAATGTTGATATGTTCTATTTTCATTTTTATTGACTTTGGACTATTTTCTAACTGTCCTTTTGATTTCTTCTTTGACTCATTGGTTATATAGAGATACTTTGCTTAATTTACAGTTATTTGGAGACATTTGAAAAATCTTACTATTGAATTCAAATTTAATTCTGGTTATGGACAAAAAGTATACTCTGTCAGATCTCAGTCTTGGAAATGAACTGATACTAGTTTAAGACCCAGCATATGTTGGTGAACTTGAAAAGAATGTATTCCCGTAGTTGGTAGGTTTAGTGTTCTGTAATGTCTTCAGTCAGCTTTTCAAAAAAAACTGTGTCCAGGATTTTTCATTATCTTTTAAGTGATGTCTTGGTAAATATCTGGTACATAATGGTTGAAAGTACTTAAAAGAACTGTATACATAACGATATTGCTTATTCATCAGTATGCTTACTCCTAGTGGGGAAAAAAAAGCTTTATTTTTAATGGTTTATTACCTCAGTTAAGGTTATGATAGAAGATTTGTTATTAAGTAGCACCTATTATATAACCTGATATAATGTTTGCTAAATTTAACTGAAGATTTGTCTGTTTCTCAAGGTACACTGCATGATTGCTTCTTTCCACGGTAATCTCACATCTGAAACATGGCTACAGATTGGCTGGGCAGTATTGTGTCCATCAACTGTGGAGATAGCTTGGGTGTGTATCAGGGAAGAGTGTCAGCAGTGGATCAGGTCAGCCAGACCATTTCTCTCACCCGGCCTTTCCACAATGGAGTGAAGTGCCTTGTGCCAGAAGTCACTTTCAGGTGAGCGTCCTAACTGATTTCTTCAAATCCAGTCTGGTGATCTGTGGAGCTTGACCTAGGTCTCACTGCCAGTATTCTCTTGCATAGGACTACTTTTGTCAGGGGGGAGATTTTACAACCTTAGATCTTCTAGTTCTACTGCTGTTTTAGCAGAGACTTTGTGTAGTAATTAGCTTTCAGCTGATGATTCAGGGTTTGTGAAACATTTTTCTTATCTCTGTCAGACATGCAATATTATATTTAAATATGTCAAATTTAGAATCATCTTTCTGTTTTCTTTTATGGTTTCAGATTTCCTTTCTCACAGTTTTGTATTATTTGTGTTTTCTTATATCTAAGGCCTTTATTGATTCCCCCCCGCCCATCCCCCCACATAACTGTTTCTCTTTGCTATAATACAAAGATATAATACAAATCTTTGTAGTATAATTTATCTCCAGAGACACACTCTAGCTAGTAGCTAAAGTCCTTAGCTATAGGAATGTATTTTTCTTTAGTGTTTGCCAACAAATCTCAAGCTTAGATGTTGTCTTCACATCCCTCTTTTCACAAGTTTCACAGAAACCTTCCTTTCTTAATGTTTTTTTAAAAAAAGACTTTCTGGCAAGAGCTTCCCTGACTTCGTAAACAACACCCAGACCTAACCATTTCTGTAGGTGTGTATCCATCTTATTGCTTACCTCCTCTGAAGTCTTCACAGAAGATATACCCTTTATGTTCAGGGCTAACCTTATCACATATGCTTTATGTATTATTGTTTTCTATATCCTTTGAGACCCTACCCCTTTTCTTTTGTGTCTTCACTTTCAACCTTTAGACTGTCTCTCTTCTCGTCACTTTCTAACTTCCCCAGGCCCCCCCATAGTAAAAACACTCCTCCCCTCACTGCACACACCTTGCATTTGCCACTAGGTATTGCCCTGACTAATGACACCTTTCACCCGTTAGAAACTTAGGAATCATAATGAATTCTTCATTCTCTTGATCTTCATGTTGAGTTAGTCACCAAATTCGTTGGATTCCAAATGTTTTTTGGTTTCATCCTCCTTTCTCTCTTTGCATTGTCATTTGCTATATACACCCCCTCTTATTTCTGCCTCCTCTCCTGACTGCTGCCCCTGCCTCTAGTTTCTTCACTGTTCTTACAGCCACCAGAAAAATCCAGTGTGATTATGATCTGATCCCTGATTTTCTCTACAGCCTCACCTCTTGATGGCCCGCTACAAGCATTTGTCTCTTTAGTAACACTACAACATTTACAGTAACAACAGTAACATTTGCAGTTCCTCACATGGCCTCGGCCTCTGAGCCTTGGCTTAAGGTGCTCCTCTCCCTCCCATACTCTGCTTGGCCAGCTCTTATTTTCCCTCTCCAACCAGACTTAGCTTAAGTGCTTCATCCATCTCTACCAAACTAACATGTATTTTGCTTTGGGGGGCTGTAGTCCCCAGTACACACCTCTGTCATAGTATTGAACACTTTTGATTACCTACTTGAATTTTCTGCCGACCAGACTTTGAGTCCTGAGTCCTGTGTGAGCATGTATTGCTTTTCATCTTTATATACCCCACTCCTACTGCAGGGGTTACCACATAGTAAGTAATCTGTGTATACCTATTGAGTGAGCAGGTAGGTAAATGAATGAAAAAAGCCATTATGCATTCTAGAAATCTAAGATATTAATGATGGTTTTATGATTAACAATAGGTCTCTTTATTCTTTATTGAAGTATAGTTGATTTTCAATGTTGTATTAATTTCTGCTGTACAGCAAAGTGACTCAGTTACACACACAAATTCTTTTTAATGTTTTCTAGTATGGTTTATCCCAGGATATTGACTATAGTTCCCTGTGCTATACAATAGGATCTTGTCCATCCATCTATATGTAATAGTTTGTGTCTACTAACCCCAAATGCCCAGTCCATCTGTCTCCTACTCCCTTAACAATAGGTCTCTTTTTTGTTTTCCTTTTCTAAGTTTTTAATTTATTCTTTGTTTCTTTTTTAAAAATTTATTTATTTATTTTTTATTTATTTTTAATCGAAGGATAATTGCTTTGCAGTATTGTATTGGTTTCTACCAAATGTCACCATAAATCAGCCATAGGTTTACCTATGTCCCCTCCCGCTTGAACCTCCCGCCGACCTCCCCCCCCCCCCCCACCCCTCTAGGTTGTTACAGAGCCCCGGTTTGAGTTCCCTGAGCCACACGGCAGATTCCCATTTTGTCTGTTTTACATGTGGTAATACATGTTTCCATGTTACTCTCTCCACACATCCCACCCTGTCCTTCCTCCCCACCTCAGCTGTGTCCATATGCCTGTTCTCAATGTCCGTGTCTCTGTTGCTGCTCTGCAGATAGGTTCATCAGTACCATCTTTCTAGACTCCATATACATGCATTGGTATACGATATAAGAGTAGGTCTCTTTTAAAGGTCAGTGCTGTGTCCATTGAATGTTGGTGGCTAAGTCTTGTCTTTAAGTATGCCACCATCTTTTTTAGGTTTTGCCTCTGATGACTCACGGAAATGAAGCCCTCCAAAGGTGTGGCTTGTTGCTGTTGATCTCAGTTTCATCACTGTTATCACTATTATAGTTTTGAGACTTGGACTTTTTTATGTATTTCAGGGCAGGCGACATTACAGAATTAAAAATTCTGGAGATACCAGGCCCTGGAGAAACCCAACATTTTGGAGACCTTCATCAGACAGAATTAGGCTCCTCTGGTATTGGTTGCCAAGTTGGTATCAATCAAAATGGCACAGGCAAGTTGGTCAGGAAGCCAGCCTCTTCGAGCAGTGCCCCTCAGAACATCCCCAAGAGGACAGATGTGAAGAGCCAAGATGTTGCCATCTCTCCCCAGCAGCAACAGTGCTCAAAGAGCTATGTGGACAGGCACGTGGAATCCTTGAGTCAGTCCAAAAGTTTCCGTCGTCGGCACAACTCTTGTAAGTTGGATTAAGTTAATGTTTTTTCTTAACTTGATGTCTCATGTCCACTTATCCACTGCTGTTCTTTAAATAAGTCCTTTATTACCCTAATAAAAAAAGATGTTGGCAGGATTTCGCAGAAATATAGCATGGTTCTTTTATTCCGGTGCTGTTTCCTCAAGATGTTAAAGGGAAAGGAAATAAGCTGTTTGAGACTCACACCCGATCCCTCTCCCACTGCTTCCTCTCCTTCAGAAAATGTCTGTGATCGGCTCCAGTTCACGTAGACAAAAGTGATGTTGGTTTTGATCTGGTAAATGGTGGTAGTAATGATGTCTAAGTTGAACCAGCATTCAAGCTGTTCTAGGGGGTTCTTTTTTTTTTTTTTTTCCATTTATTTTTATTAGTTGGAGGCTAACTACTTTACAGTATTGTAGTGGTTTCTGCCATACATTGACATGAATCAGCCATGGATTTACATGTGTTCCCCATCCCATCCCTCTGGGTCTTCCCAGTGCACCAGCCCTGAGCACTTGTCTCATGCATCCAGCCTGGGCTGGTGATCTCTTTCACCCTTGATAGTATACTTGTTTCAAAGCTATTCTCTCAGAACATTTCTAGGGGGTTCTTGAATAAGTTTTGTTCTTGTGGTTTAACTCCCATCCTCAGTTAGAGGAGAGGATGGGATGGGCCTAGACATCTCTGTGATCTTACAGTTTCTGACAGACTGACAGTTTTAAATTTACTGTGTTCACTATCCCTGCCAGCCCACCAAGGAGAGCATTACACTGATGTGTGTTGATGCTCAGTTCTGTGTGTTACTGACAAATTGTCGAGTGCCGTTTGCTTATTACAGAACTGTAGTTAATTCACCAGAGTCAGGTATGCTGTTTAACATTTACTAGAATAATGTTATAGTAGTGAATTATAACATTCACTAGAAATTTATGTGGCCCTTCAGAAGCCAACATTTTTAAAGTTTTGAAGATGCCTGATTTCCATAAGTATAAACTATTGAAATTTTGGGAAAAAAAATTTAAAAAAATAAAGTATTTCAAGGCACTTTTTGCCTTCAGTGCTTCTTACATAACTATCTGAATTGACCTGAGACTGAAACTGAATTGTTAGTTCTTCTCTTTCCTTTGAAAAACTGTATAATGCTTGGATGGAAAATGACTTTTTCCATTTAGACTTTAACCTTCTCTGTGTTGCTTTATACTTTAAAACAAAACAAACAAACAAAAAGACACCTTTTTTCTTTACTAGAAAATTGACTTGTTTGTTAAAAGTTTGAATGTCCAAGCAGTTTATAATCTCTCATGGAGGAAGATAATCTTCATTAGCAATTTGCAAATTATTTCTTCCTACATATTTTCCCCATTAGTAATATCTTACATTACTGTGGTACATTTGTTACATTTAATGAGCCAGTTTTGATACATTAACCAAAGTCTATATTTTATTCAGCTTCCCTTAGTTTTTACCTAATGTCCTTGTTACAGGCTTTCATCCAGCATGCCACGTTACATTTAGTAGTCATGTCTTCTCTTGGCTCTTAGGGTTTCTCAGACTTTCACTGTTTTTGATGATCTAGACAGTTTTGATGAGTACTGGTTAGATATTTTGCAGCATATTCCTCAGTTGGTATTTGATGTTTTTTTTCTCATGATTAGACTGGGGTTATGTATTTTGGGGAGGAAGACACACAGAGATAAAGTGTCGTTTTCATTGCGTTGTATCAGTAGTGTGTACTGTCAGCATGGTGTGCCTTTTTTCTTGGCTGCCCTCAGTCTTGTTGCTGCATGGAGGCTTTCTCTAGTTGCAGAGCATGGGGGCTACTCTCTTGTTTCTTTGTGCAGGCTTCTTATTGTGGTGGCTTCTCTTGTGAAGCACAGGCTCTTGGGCATGCAGACTTCAGTAGCTGCAGCACATGGGCTTGTAGTTGCTGCTCATGGCCTTAGTTTCCCCATGGCTTGTGGGATCTTCCTGGACCAGGGGTAGAACTGGTGTGCCCTGCATTGCCAGGTGGATTCTTAATCACTGGACCACCAGGAAAGTCCCACATTGTATTTCTTTTGACATTAACAATGATCGCCTGACTGAGGTGGTGTGTGTCAGATTTCTCTTCTGAAGTCAGTATGTGCAGCCACACGTAAGGAGTGGAGAGTTACGCAGAGTGTCTACATAAGTTACTTGGAATCCTTCTCTACTAGAGATAGGTCTCTTCTTTCTCATTTATTTGTTCAGTTATTTATTTTTATCAGTATGGACTTAAAGGGCTTCTCTAGTGGCTAAGTGGTAAAGAATCCACCTGCAATGCCAGAGATGTAGGTTCGATCCCTGGGTGGAGAAGGTCCCCTGGAGAAGGAAACTGTAATCCACTCTAGTGTTCTTGCCTGGGAAATCCATGGTCGGAAGGAGCCTGGCTGACTGCAGTTTTTTGGGTGGCTAAGAGTCGGACACGACTTAGCAACTGAACTACAACACATGGACTTACAAGTGTTTATTTTATACTTTGGTTTATAATTCAATACCACTTTATTTTGGTAATCAAATTGTTTCAACTTTGGCCACTGTGAGCTCTTTCAGTTGGCTCTTGTGTCCCTTGGACATGCTCCCATCATTGTGGATGGGTTCCCCCTCCCCCAGTACTTCCTTACTATCTAGCACTACAAGATGCTCCAGGTTTATCTTCTGTATTTCCTGCTCCAGCTCTAGACTCAGCCATGTCTCCAAGGGGTCCTGTCTCCTTTTATTGGAGAATGGTATTACAAACCGCTGTCTAGGTACTAGATGTGTTCCTTGCTACTGGGTGTCACCCTTTCAAAAGCTGACAGAGCAAGGAAATATATATGTATATACTTAACAGTGTAGATACATATATCTATAAATACTTCTATATGTAACCATCACTACTATATTAAGCTAAATGAGTTCATGATGTGACCAAGTCTAATCCATTACCACATGGATCATTCTAGCCTCCTCCTCATCTGTGACCTCTCCCTCCAGCTGTGAGAAACCCATACTATCTGCCACCTGACTTAAATTATTCAATTCCAGTATACATATCAGAATTACAGTACTAACCCTAAGGTATAACCCATTCCCTTCATTGATTTGTTTCATGTATTTATAAAAGATTGTTTCCTTGCATTCTGCATCCCATCTGGGGATCCTCCAACCTCCTCACTCTTTTGCATACATTAAGGCTCACTCTGTACTCTATAAAAAGTTTTGTGGGTTTTAACAAATATATATCTTATATCTAATATCTTTACAATACTAAGCAGACTTCCCTGTTTCACCTATTTAGTCCTTCCCTTTTTCCTTCCCTGACTGCCTGTCGCAACCCCGCTCCAAACAGCTACTGACCTTTTTACCATCTTCCTCTGTAGTTTTGCCTTTTCTAATCACATAATTAAAATCACACAGTATATAGCCTTTTCAGAGTAGCGTCTTTCACTTAACATTATTTATTTAAGATTTATCCATGTCTTTTTGTGGCATGATAGCTCATTTCCTTTTATTGATGAACAGTATCCCATTGTATGGGTATAAAACTGTTTATCCATTTACCTTTTAGAGGGCATCTTGGTTGCTTCTAGCTTTTGATGATTATGAACAAAGCTGCTGTAAATATTTGTGTGCAGGTTTTATGTGGACAAGACTTTTTAGATGAGTTGGGTAAACACGCATGAGTATGATTGCTGGATGTATGGTGAAACTGTCACTTTGTTTCCTCCCCCCCCATACTAACAGTTATAGGAATTCTTGAAAGAGTACAGTTAACTTCAAAACAAGTAATTTATTTGATCTTTAACAAGTCACTCTGATATAGTAAAAAGTGGGGTCACTCTCAGAAGTATACTCTGGTTGGTTGATGCTTCTTTTGCTTTTGCTATTTGATCAATTCTCATTTTCTAGATTATTACTGCATGTAAATAAGGTTAAGAGATGATGGACAGTAAAATGTTGGGTTCTTTTTCCAAAAATTTCTCTTTAATCCAGATTTGTGTGGAAGATGGCCATGGCCTGGGAGTTTGGTGATTGGATGTGACTCAGAATTGGTTTGTGATGGAAAGCAGAGTAAATTTATTTATTTGATCAGCGAACCCTGTAAAATAAGAAGTAAGGTCTGCTGAGAGTTGACTGATTAGCATTTATGTAGCATTCTAAGGACCCCAAGGAAGTATATTGGTTTCTTCCCACCACAGTTGTAATGTAGATTATTAATGTTTTTTTCCATTGATGGATGAGAAATGGAGATTAAGTATTTTTTTCATTAGAGAGCTATAAATCAGATTTTCTCTGGTGTGTGTAGATTGATATTGAGACTAGTAGATTGATAAAGCTATAAGAATATAATTTCTCACAAATTCTGGCTTTTAATTGTCTTTCAAAGTTAGTAATGAGTTGTTGAAGGATTTGTTGGTTCTAGTTACCTGATCCAACATTGATGTGAGATTTAGCACAGGCAGATTTTAATCTCTTCTTTTAGGTTGGGAGTTGGGAGGGTGGTTATAAAGAATAGTTTCTATAACCTTGGTCACTGAACTAACACTCAAAAGAGTATTTGTCAAGTAGGTGAATGGAATATCAGTTCCAGGGAACAGAGGGAAGCCTCTTGAATCCTCTTATATGGTCTGTTTAATGTAACAGTGATCCCACCATCTCAGGTCCTAAGATTATTTTTTGCTAAGTTTTCATGGTCCTTCTGAGGTCCTAATGTGACTTCATTACCTCCTTGGATGTGCTTCATATAGCCAACAAACTTGAAAACCCGGGTGCTCTTGCTGGAACCCAAGAGGTTGATTGATTACTAGGGTCTAGAATTGGGAGTTGAAAAGAAGGCACTAGATACTCTTAGGAACCTCCTCATAAAGCCCATTGAGACTGGCACTAAAACGTTTGCAATTTGACCTTCAAGTGCCCTTTAGCATGTTAAGTGCAGGACAGAGCTCCCCTTTACAATATGTGTGTGACAAACGCCAATAAATAAGTAGCACTGAGTGTTACACAACAATGGGTTTGTTGTAAGTTATCCTGGCCAAAGAGCCTCTGTGCCAAAGGCTGGCAGCAAAATGGCACAGGAAGGCGGCCAGCCTCTAGTCTTAACACACACTTGGCCCTGGTAATTGAAAGGTAAAGAAATCTGGGAAGCACTGTTTATCTTTTCCAAGGGAAGTGCTTTTCTCTTCCAGGGGCCAAAGGCCAGTTTAATGCAGAGCCAGGCCCTTTGCGGTGAGTAAGCCAAGTTTTGAGACAGCTTATTCACCTAGGACTTCCCAATATTTTTTTTAAACTATGAGGAAAGGGAAGAATAAGAGACAACTAAGCATGTTAGCCTGCCTTTAATTTACCTTACATTCTCTTTATCTTTTTCTTGCTGATATGTGATGTCAGTATTTCCTCTTAGAAGGAAATTTTTTTTCGCTGTCTGCTTTCTTAAAAGTATTTGGAACATAGCTGATCCTTAGTGTATCTTTGTCAAATGAACGAATGGAAGTTCTGTATTCAGTGACAACATGAGAAAATACCTGATACTTTCTGAAGTAAGAACTGTGGGTTTGTGAGTTATGTTTGTAGTTTGTGGTCAAGCCACAAATGATCTCCCTTTTTGCTTCTTTTCCTCTGTCTTCTTTCCCATTGATTAATTGCTTGTCTTCATCTGTCATTGGGATAGGTTCAGGACAGTTTATTGTCAGTTCACGCTGGACTTGACTGAACTCCTTTCCTCTGAAGTCCTTGCCTCATGCTCCCTCTTGTATTGTTGACAACTCATCTTTCTGTCCTTTTCAGTCACGCAACATGCCTGGCATAGTTTTTAATGGTTCCCTTTCTTTCTCATAAGTTAGTCTCAAGTTGCCCTTTCTTTTATAACCTCTTTAGAGTTTTTTTGTTTGTTTGGGGGTTTTTGTTTTTTGATGTGGCTGTTGTGAATTTTTAATTCATCAGAGGTTTTTTTTTTTTTTTTTTTTTGTATGCTTATCGTGTAGGCATGGTGCTGGCTGGCAGATCTGAATGACAAGTGACAGACTTAACACCTTGAGTAAAACAGAGATTCAAAGAATTCTGGTTAAGTTCAGTTAATTTCAGGAAAAACATTTTTGTCTTTTTAATTTTAACGGCAGTCTTAGCTGGAGAAAATACCTCTGAGAGGCATGATGTAGAGCAGAGTGAGCAAACTTCTTCTGTAAAGGGTGAGATATAAAATATTTTAGGGTTTATAGGCCATAAGGTCTCTGTCTCAAACATTTAACTTTGTAGCCTTAGACAATATATAAACAAAGGAATGTGACCAGGTACCCATAAAACTTTTATTTACAGAAGCAGGTGATGTTTGGTCTGGATTTGGCCCCAGGACTATGATAAAGAGTATACACTTAGGGTGAAGTGGTAATCCATATCGATTCATGTTTGGAATAACTTTGTTTATTTTTTAATTTTGGAGGCTATCTTTTTAGGTCTGGTTAACTTTTAAAAACACTCTGGTTAAAGAAGGCCTGTAAGAGGAATAGAGGAAGTGTTACCTCTGCCATTCTTTTGTTCACTTGTGAGTGCATTATTGGTATTATCTTTATTACAGGTTTTTTTTTAAGTTATCTTTTAAAGCCACTTATTTTTGTGTGCTTCAGTAGTTAAAAATGTATATAGTTGTACAATATGAATGTACTTAATGCTGTTGAACTGTACACTCAAAATGGTTTAAATGATAAATTGTATGTTATGTATATTTTACAACAGTTTAAACATTTTGATGTGAATCCACTTGTTGTTATGGACTGTCACTCATTCCTCAGGCAGCTCAAATACTGCCAGTGACTGGGTAGCATGAAACTTCTTAAGGGTGCTGATTTCCATCTGTGCCTTAAGTTCATAAGGCTTAAATTCTTCCTTTTTTTGTTAGAAGAAAAAGTAAATAAAATATTCAGTATCTTTTCCCCACATCATCCTTTGTGGATCATCGGTGGGTCATCCTTTGCCCTCCTGGGTGGGCACACAACCACTGGAGAGAGACCACTGGGCCAAAGACTTATTTCCTAATATTGATTTAATATTGACTTAATATTGAGGCAGTACAATGATAACCTTGCAAACTGGACTTTTTCTCTGTTTCTTTGCTTGCCTGCATGTATTACTAATGGTGTTATCCTGACCATGTATTTTCATGCTTGTTCTCCCATTCCTAATCCAGCCCTGTTTTCTCATCCGTGTTTCTATAGCACTTTATATAAACTTCTCATTATATTGTATTTTAACTATTATATCTCTCCTTCCTTTTGGGTAACTTGTCTTGATTATGTACTGTATTCCAGGTACTTAGCTGTGGCACACAAAATGCTCTCATTAAATGTTTTTGTCAAATTATTGAAACTAGAACTTCACCCACACTTCGACAAGCTTCTCAGTGGTTCGTAATCTCAGCTTTATAAAAAGCTGACTTTTTATAAAAAAAAAAAAAGCTGACTTTTTTTATAAAAAGCTGAATCAGCCAACTCTTCCTTCCTTTTATAATTTTGGTCAGCCTTAGATTTTTCTCTGAGGCCTAAATCTCATCTTTACTGCCAGCATAGCCCTTTTCCATATCAGTATTTGGCATGAGGAAGATTTAGACATGAGTTACATACGCATAGTATACATCTTTCAGAATAATTATTGTAATTAATCTGGCTGATGTTGATTTATCTGTTAAATATTTATTGACGGACTGCTGTGTACTAGAAACCCTGTTAGGGGTACCACAGTGAGCATTTTACATACAAGAAAATTGAGAAGTTGGATGATAGATTATCAACATGTTAATAACAGAACTGAAACTAGGTCCTAGGTCTCCTGACTCATGGTCCACTGAACAGAAAGGAGTTGCTGTGAGAAGTTAGAGCAGTATAGTTGGGATAATCTGTATGAGGGGGTTTGCTCATGATCATCCTAACCTCTGCTTGAGTGTTTTGAAAATTGAGGAGCTCAATTTCACAAAAGGAAGTACATTATGTTTATTCAGACTGTGTTGAAGGTTCCGTTTGGCATACCAGTCACCTGATTCATCCTTTCGGGGTGGTCAGATGGGGATCAACCTATAAATTCAGTTCAGGATTCTCTGGGAAGGCGTGGTTTGGAGAATTCTGTGGGGTCTCTGCTGCTGGAGGAGTAGTTGACTGACGTGTGGTGGCCAGATAGAGTCTCAGAGACAGAGAGTGACTTGAGTGCTATGGTGTTGATACACACCTTGGTGTGGCCTCTACAGAATTATGTCAGTATGGTCCTTGTCATCATCTGATGGTTCAGGAATTGCTAACCCAGAGTGATAAAATTTTAAGAAAAGAGATCACATTAACCAGAAGATCTAAAAACAGGCCTGTAAGTCAAAATATATCAACTTAAAGTGGCAGATGTATATCCGTCCCAAGATCTGGAATCTGTCTAAACCCAGGGATTCCCTTTCTACTGAGGTCTAGCCTGAGATTGAATTAAATCAGAAAATGACTTGCTTGGTAAGCATGGAATTCAGAGCCACTTGGACAGAATCTTTCTTTGAACTTCAAGTGACGAGGACTTGGCTTTCTTTTACTCTGGTGGTTTCTCTCTTAATCAATAGCTGGACATTCAGAATCAGACCACCTGGACTTGTGTGGAGAGACTGCTGTGTTCTTGCCCTCCACTCTTTTGATATAGTCAGTTGTCAAAAAAGCCTCAATCTTTACCAATTCCCTTATGAAGGGCAGCGCTTCAGATTTTCAGGAGTACTGCTTATTTCATATTCACTGTTACTTGGGTACTTTATGAAATCTACTATTCCATGAGATTTGTGGTAATTTGTGCTCCCCACTGAGCACTTTCTGTGAGTATACTGACTTTAGTTCCTGTTTTTTTCTGCAGGGTCATCTAGTAGCAGGCACCCAAATCAGGCAACTCCAAAGAAAAGTGGCTTAAAGAATGGCCAGATGAAGAATAAAGATGATGAGTGTTTTGGGGATGATATTGAGGAGATCCCAGACACAGATTTTGATTTTGAAGGGAACCTGGCCCTTTTTGACAAGGCAGCTGTGTTCGAGGAGATTGACACCTATGAGAGGAGAGGCGGTACCCGCTCCCGGGGCATCCCAAGTGAGAGGCCTGCTCGGTACCGCCACGATGAGAACATCCTGGAGTCAGAGCCCATCGTCTACCGTCGGATCACAGTGCCCCACGGTGTGAGCAAGGAGTTCTGCACAGGTGAGTTAACCCCACATCCCACTGGCATGCCCTCCCCCCACACACACTTTTTTTTGGTACTTGAAACAGAATGATCCAGATTCTGAGTCAGAGTCTTGTAGTAGGAAGTAGCTTAAGTGGCATGGTCGTTGGCCCATTATATTGTCTTTTAGAGATAGTGGCCAGTTTATCATCCTGCTTACCACTCGATTGGGATGGGGGCTGATTTTTCTACATGTCCATTTATATCCTGCGCCTGGCAGGATCTGGTCTACTGTTTATTAAGAAGGTTATGGTTAACAACTAAAGGCATAGAGGCTAACTCTCTAGCTTGACATAGTTAGATTTGTTTTCACTTTGGCTTTCCTATTACTGCCTGTAGATTTTACCAGAGGTTCAGCTCTGTTGCACTGGTTGTTTGCTGGGGTAAGAAATAGTCAGAGCTGAGTGGTTGAAACCATTGGCTAAAATTACATAAATTACGTTTGTTTACTGTACTGTCCTCATCTCCTGCTAGCTGTGGTCAATAAGGAGCTAGTCATAAAGTTCAATGACAGTAGTACCTTGGTAGTTATGTATAGGTCACCGTCCATGTATGATAGCCTAGTCTGTTAGCTCAGTAATTTTAAACTCTTTCTCTCTTTTTTAGCATAAGGATCTTTTCTTCAAACGTGGCCTTTGAGGCAGCCATGGGACAGGTGGTCTGTGTCATCTCTGTCTCTGTCCCTTCCCCTCCAAACTTATTGACTGGGCTTCTTGGAATACAAATAGAAACTATCATTATTGAGTGATTTAGGAGCTAAAGGGGGAATCATAATCATTTTAATAGGGATAATAATCGTTTTGGCTTCAAGTCTTGAAAATAGGGTAGAAGTAGCTTGAAAAATAGTAGCAGTTACAGGGAGATTTATGGAGACAGCTTAATTTCATTTTAGGGAAAATCAGATATGGCATGGCATTTTTGTAGACATCAGCGGGGCTCTGTTGTATTTGGTTTTGCTTGTGTGTAAAAGGTTCCATGTGAAAAGAAAATAAGCAGATTGTCAGTAGAAGACAGAAATTAGTATTCTTTCTTAACCTTTCAGACTCTGGTAGTCATGCCTCTTTGCTAACGTAGACTTGCTGGACTCTTTTTTTTTTTTTTTTTCTTACCACCTGTGCTAAGGCAAATAACGTAACTCAGAATCAGACTTCATTTAAATTGTCAGGTTTTAAGCTTTTCAAAGGCAGCTGTCATTCAGCAGGCTGGTAGTATACTCAGATCTTGACATCCATCCACTTTTGACTGCTCTCCTTTTTACTACCCTCAGTGACAAAATAAGCTGCTTCTACTGGTAACTTCCTGGAAGCTGAGGTGGTTGGCTCATGCTGTTTGTGACTTCCCGGAGGTTCCTAAGCTTGGGGAGATTATGGCCTGCCTCAGAATGAAGTGGCTTAAAGGGAGACAGTAGCAGCAAGAATCAGGAAAGATTCTCAAATCCAAAAGACCCTAAAAAAACATTTGCCAAAGTAGACAACAGAAGAGGTGGGAACTTTTTTTTTTACTATGTACTCCGTTTTCCCAGCTTAGTCTTCATACTTTGTTTAATTTAATGAAAGAAATGAAAGTTCCCTCCTCTCATATTTTTTAATCACAATTGTGATTAACAGACATACTACAAAGCACATGTGCTAGACGTTGGCCAGGAACTCGGGTATGGCCGCTTGTGGTATGTCTCAGCCAGCTGGATTTCACTGGAGCATTGACAGTGAGGGGAGAAGAAGTCCTATAGCGTCATCTGTCTGGTTTTTCTCTTTGTTCTCAGCAGTGATAGGAGTGGAATTAAAGTCGTTTTGTCAGGCAGGATCTCTGCTGAAAACAGAGCGGGCATGCAGTTATCTTGCTGAGCAGCTTCTCCCACAAGTGATTTTGTCTGCTCCAGCTTCAAGGCACAAGCGTTGAAGCAGGTTTTTACTCAGTGTTATTCACGTAGTGCCTGGCTGGGGGCACTTTTCTAGTTGGATCTCCTATCCAAATGTTAGTATCATAAGGCAAACTATATGGAAAATGTGGGGAAACAAGCTAGGACCAAAAAAGTTAGGTTACTTGATCACCTAGTGTAATTTTATCATTTATGCAGGTTGAGGACATTGAGGTCCAGAGAGGCAAAGGTACTTACAAACCTTATCTATCACTTTTCTTTTCCTTTTCTGAATGTAGGTAAATTAAAGAGAAAGAAGGATATGAGAAGGATAGTTTAATGGCACTTAGATTATAATATAGTCTTTTCTCTTTACTTCCCTTAAAAGTAGACCAACTTAGATCAACAATTGTGGAGAGTGACTTGGCTTGCTCCCCAGTCTAGCCTTGTGGCATTCATGTCCTAGAACTCCAAACCTATTTTCCTCTAATACCCAGAGTTGCAAAAGAACAGCATGTTTACTACCCATTTGGTAATGGTTTGGGTGTCAGGAATCTGGCAGCTTGCTGCTGGTATCCTACACATTGGCTGCATGCTAAGTGGTGTCAACAGTCTCTAAGCTGTTATTCTCTCATTGCTCATATTCCTCTTGGCAAGACTGTCTGCCAACTGTGTGTGTGGTGGGGGCAGTTATGAAAGGTCTATTGATTGGGAAAACACATTCAGGAAGCAACTAAATTTAGCTCTTTGTTTCACCCAAATCTTTTCTCTCTGGAAAGCCCCTTTGGGTCCTTTAACCGTGCTGCTGTCTCCAGCAGATTGTCGGACATTCCTCCAGCTTGGACCTACCTAAATGATGGTATCCAGTAGTTGCAGATGTGTTGGTTAAGTTTGGCTATAAAATGCAAGATGTGTGTGAGCAGTCTATGTTCAGAGGTGAGAGGTCCCCAAAGAACACGTTAGGAGAGTGATAAGTCTTCACAGAAGAATCTTTGCTGAACATTAATAATATTGTAAAAGTAGTGTTTAAGATAGTTTGGGCCAGTCAAAATGCTGTTCTTATTATGTGTAAGTCACTCTAAGACAGTCCTTGCACCCATACTATTAAGATGTACTAGGAAATGGAAAGATACCATATATGCCTGAAGTCCAGTGAGAATGTGGACTTTAAATCCATGGGGTGTTGAGAGGCAGGAGAGGTCCTGAAGGTGGGGTGATCGGGGAAGGCTTCATAGAAGGAGCAGGACAGAAGCCTTGAAACATGGGCAAGATTTCATCAGAGAGGAAGAGGAAGATATTTATGGGTAGGCTGGGCAGATGCTGGTGCATAGTGTGAGTAAAGGGCTGTGTGGGAGATTGGCTGTGGCTGGTTTGACCAGGGTAGAGATTTTTGTGGGGGGTGGAGGGAGGAGTAGGAGTTGAAAACAGCTTTAGACCAGAGCAGAGCCTTGTGTGCTAATGTTGTCCCCTGTTTTATGACCATGAAGAGCAACTGAAGGATTCTGAAAAAGGCATAGTATGTGCGGGGCATGAATGGCAATGAGTGTCTAGTTGTAGTTAGATTGCATGAATTCAGAACAGGCCAAGTCTATATGTTTTATGATTTTCTTCCTGCATTGCTTTTTGGCTGAGCCCTAAGAAAGCAAATAGTAGTGTTGCCACACTAAGGGACCTACTAATCATTAAAGGCTTCCATGCGGAGGCTTCTGTAGGATCAGAGAATTGAGTTATGCAGCTGCGTGAGGACTCCTGAACCTATTTCCTTATCTACAGTGGGATAATGCTTGTCATTTAAATGAGGTTATGTGATTGCAGCCAGTTACGCTGACTGCGCTCTTTTCCCACTTCCACACGGGGGCCTGGTGCGCAGTGGCTGCAAATAGCACCCTCCTCGGTAGTGTATGCAGTCTGTTGCCTGCACAGGTTGCCCTCAGGGGCCTTGGAGATAGCCCTTTGCAGTGGATGCTCATGACTGCCATGCCGTCATCAGTCTAGGCTCCAGACTTGTATGTTAGGTGTCTTTGGAAAGCCCCAGGGCACAGTGACCAGGGTCCACACTGGCCAAGTCATGATGTCCATTCATACCAGGCTTCAGAACAAGGAGCATGTGATGGAGGCCCTCTGCAGGACCAAGTTCAAGTTCCTTGGCTGCCAGAAGATCCATATCTCCAAGAATTGGGGACTTGCTAAGTTTAATGTGGATGAATTTGAAAACGTGGTGGCAGAAAAGCGGCTCTTCTGGAATGGTTGTGGGGTCAAATACATCCCTCACTGTGGCCTCTGGACAAACGGTGGGCCCTGCACTTGTGAGAGCCTTCGCACTGCCCCTCTTTACTCATGCTCACCAGCAAATCCTGCTTTCCTGTTGAGGAAAAAAAATGAGATCATGTAGAAAGCAGCTAGTGTAGTGCCCAGCTTATAATTATTGTTCAGTCAGTAGTGAATTGCAGAGACATTCGCAGTAAAGTTACTTCAAAGCATCAACATTTATAAAATTTATACTAGACGCCATTCTGGATCCTCTGGGTAAGTCATTGTCCGTCACCTCAGGGGCCTTAGAATATAGGGTAACCAGATGTGTAAACAAGTAAATTATGGAAGTGTATGCAAGATTTAGAGGTGGCAGAAAGGGGAGGGGAAGGAGAAACATTATGATCGATGTCGTAGTATTCGATGTTCGGGGATATCAACTGTATCCTGGGCACCATTCTAAGCTCTTCACATGCTTATCACAGTTTTCGTAGCATCTCTGGGGTTACACTGTTGTATTCTTTTTATGTATATATATTTAAAATGTATTTGTTTTTGGTTGCGCTGGGTCTTCATTGCTGTGTGCAGGCCTTCTCTAGCTGTGGCAAGCAGGGGCTACTCTTTGTTGTGATGTGCAAGCTTCTCATTGGCTGGTTTCTCGTTGTGGAGCAGGGGCTCTAGGCGTGCAGACATCAACAGTTGCGGGCTTAGTTACTCTGCAGCAGGTGGGATCTTCCCAGACCAGGGATCGAACCCATGTCCCCAACATTGGCAGGCAGATTTCTATCCCCTGTGCCACTAGGAAAGCCCCAGAGTTTTAAGAGTTTAAGTTCAAACTAAGGGCTAGGGGATCTGGAGCCATCACATTATGGCCTGACACCTGAGTTTTGATCAAGGTACCAGTTCATCATTTTAAAAACTGAATTAGTCTCTGCAAATGTGACCTTTTTGCTATTATACACTCTTTACCTTTTCACGGCCACAAGTGTCTAGCCAGAGCAAGGAACGAGTTTGATTTCAGTGTATCCACCATCCTGCTTGAATTCAATATATCAAAGCTAAGTTAGTCATTCACTCCCACCCATATCTTTGACTCCTTAGCATTCCCATTTCTTTCAGTGGAATCACTATTCTTTTAAGTGTCCAGCGTGAAACTTTGTGGCCATCTTTGCCTCTTCCTTCTCATAAAAGTTCATGACTAGAAAGAACCCTGGAGGCCATTTTTTTCTAATTTAATAGCACACTGATTCCTTCTGCAGCAGTTTTGACAAGGAGTTTACCTTTATCCTCAGTATTCATTGACTCCAGATTCTCTTTTGCTCATGTGTGGCCCTTGAAATTGTCATGATCTTTTAGTTTATGGTGCTACCCTGCAGGCTCCCTTTGTCTCTTGAAATCAATTCTGTATAACATCATCCTGTATGAAACAAGCTGGCTTATAATGCCTTCTGACGTCTGGCCCGCCCACCATTCTGAGCTAGTTCTCCCGTAGGCCTTGGGCTCCGGGCATCTGCTCCTGTCACACCCATTCCAGCCCCTGGAGCTTTGTTCATAGCCTCTCCCCCCGCCCCGCGCCCCGTGCTGTCTTCTTTATCATTGTGACAAGGATTCTGCCTGTCTTTCAAGCGTGGTTCAGACTAAGGATTTGACACTACCTGCAACTCCTGGCTTGAAATCACATTTTACACTTGTGGTCAGGATAACACAGTTTTGTGTTCTCTGTTATTTGCACATATATGTTTTTTTCTTCCAGCTAGATTGTAAGACTAAGAATGTGGTTTGTTCTCATATTCTTTTTATTTATTTTGTTTCCTGCCATTCCCCACCCTACCACTGGCTTGATGTATTATTACATTTGTAAACATTTGTTGATCATATTTGGATCTTTCTGTTTTCTCACCAACTTTAAAAAAATTTTTTTATTTATTTGTGGTTGTGTCGAATCTTGGTTGTGGCCCTGTGGGATCTAGTTCCCTGACCAGGGAATGAACCTGGGCCCTCCTCATTGGGAGCATGGAGTCCCAGCCACACTGGACCACTAGGGAAGTCCCTCCCCAACCTTTTATATTGAAAAAAATTCAAAATTGCAGAAGAGTTGCTAGAATAATATAATGAACAAATGTATGTCCTTCATTTAGATTCACCAGTTAACATTTTGCTACATTTACTTTATAGAAATACATAAACACACACCCCTGAACAACTTGAGATTTAGTTGAACTCATTATATTTTTTTTTTTGCATTTCACCCTTACTTATGTATGTATTCAATAGGATGTTGCTCTCTTCAGTCACACTACAAGATTGCTCTCAGAAAACTTAAAATTAATACAGATGTATTATCTAATTTCATATGCAAAGCTTTCCTGTTGTCCCAATTACATCCTTTATAGTTGTATTTTTAATCAACCATTGCATGTTACATTTATTTGTCAGGTCTCTTTCATGTCCTTTAATCAGGACAGTTCCCACAACTTTTGCTGTCTTTTGTGATACTGACATTTGTGAAGAGTCTAGACCAGTTGATTTGTAGAATACCCCTTAGTTTTGATATATTGATTGTTTCCTTTCGATGTGTTTTGTGTTAAACATTTTCCCCAGAGTTTGGTGGCACTTTGTCTCTTGTGGGGTATCACATCGTAAGAGGACACAGCATCAGTTTGTCCTGTCCCTAAGGCAAGTTTGATCACTTGGTAAGGTGTTGTCCAACAGATTTCTTCTTTGTAAAGATACTTTCCCCTTTGTAATCAATGAATCATCTTTGTCAGGAAGTCCTTTACCTCTTGAATCCAAAGCTTGTTCCACTAGAGCTTTAACCTGAAGGAATGAGGTCCAGTGAGGCTAGGAGGTTGATCTCATTGTTAATGGGGAAAGGAACAAGTGGGGAGTCAGAAACATCTTACCCACACTTGCCTTTGGTTACAGCTGGACTCTTATCCAGCTGCAGAATGGAATGCCCCGAGGCTCTTGTACAGGTTTCCTTCCCATTCATTCATGAATTCAACACATCCTTCTGTAGCCCCTGCGCTAGGCACTGTGCTAGCACTGAAGGCACAGTGGAAAAGGGGATATGGCAGTGAACAAGGCAGGCAGAGTTACTGCCCTCGTGGAGCTTACAGGCTAGCAAAGTCGGTAATCCAAGAGGAAGGCACGAGTTATTTACAAATTGTATTAAAGCACAATGAAAGAAGTAAGCAACATGCTGAGACTGAGGGATATTTAAACTGAGACCTGAAGAAGGAGGAGTCAGCCATGTGTGGTGTGGAGGAGCATTGAACAAGAGAGGGCAATGACAGAAGAGGGAAAGCACGTGAGGGGACGAGCTTCTTAAGCCTGTAAGGAACCTGGCATACTCAGGACCCAGAAGGCAGCCAAATGCCTGGAGCCTCTGGGGTTGAGTTCCAAGGTAAAGGAGCTGTAGTATGCGGGGCCAGAACATGGGAGGCCTTGTGGACCCTTATAAAGAGTATTAGGACTATTTAGCTTTCTTGTAACAAATTCTTCTTTCAAAGATACACCTGACACCAAATTGCGTTTTATGGCCGCCTTAATATAAGTCTACAGGGGCTGTCTGTACATTGTGGGTCTGAAGGTGTGAATTTACCAGTGGTTTTATACTCTAAAAAAGAACTCACGATATTGCTACCCAGTTATGTGACCACCACAGGGTGGAATAAGAATTCATAGTCCTGGAGAAATCCCTGTGCCCGTAATTAAGTTCTGCTTCTCATTTGTAAGACATGGGATACACACAGCCTTTCCAAGTTTAAGGCCCTGCCAGTGTGAGGATTGAGTTTGGATTGGAGAGGACACTTTGCCGTGGGAGCCTTGTTACACAACAGAAAGGCTGGGAGCTTTGAAGGAGTGGGAGGGATGTACATGCAGAGGCTGTGGAGGAAGACTTGGACATGGCACTGGAAGGCTTCTGAGGGTGGGGAGGTGCAATGGAGGATGTGAGGACATGCCCGTGTGTCCGTAAGGGAGGGAAGGGCCCAGATGGTGTGTGCTGGAAGGAGCAGTGTGAAAGGGACAGAGACATGAAGAAGGGGCAGCATACATGGTGCTGGGCCTCAGGGCTTCACGGCCCTGCCTCCATCTGCGGGGCGAGCTGTGTGCGGGGAGGAAGCGTCTTCTCTCCCAGCCTGTACTGGGTGTGCTTAAGCCATTTTCCTTGATACCCTAAGGTTAATCAGATCCTAAGAAGGGCTCTGCTTGTCACGAACTGGCTATAATTATATCTCTCTTATTTTACCGACAGCTGTAAAGAACATATTAATATTAAGAGAAGCCCTACCCACTAATGTTATTGTCTTGGTTCCCAAACAATTAACATCCACCTTCCAACCCAAACATAATTGGGTTTGGCCCATGTTCAGGCTTCGGCAGTGTTATTGTTTGCACTTCACACGCTATGTTCTTGGTGTCCTTCCTTTGGAGTTTATTTTATTCCCTCTGCCTGTTTCTGATAAGCCAGTCTGCCTGTTGGACTTTGTGAGTAAATGTTGAAAAGGAACATTTTGTGGTGCTGAGATATTCCTTTCAGAGATAGAGAGTAGAGTACAGTGAAGTCCTGGACTCCGTGACTGGTAGACTGAACAGAGAGGATTCCTGGCCAGATCTTTCCCTGGGCTACAAAATCTGCCAGTTCATCAGGGCCTCTTGCCCTGGTACAAATCAGTGAAATGTAATAGACACGGTTTCCGGCTGCAGCAGCCAGCCATCCAGAGTGGGGTAGGCTCTCCTCCCGCTGTACCATCAGTCTTGTACCTCTAAGAACTGTGAGGAGAAAGCAGCAAATGCTCAGCCTGCCCCCGGAGAGCCCTCAAAACCAGAGAGGGGGCACCTGCACGTGTAGCACAAGACCTAGTTCCAGAAAGAAAGTTTGATTAGTGGAGTGGCAGGCACAAGATTCACTGCCCTGACCTGTTTCAGATTCACCAGAAAAGGAATAAGTAGGTAAAGAACTGCACAGACTGGAGGGAAAGCTCGCCTTGCGTGACTCTGCAGGTGAAGAGGGTGTTTGAAGTAGGCAGGTGCGTGACTTGTCTGACAGGTTTAGGGTTGTTAGTGTCTTAGGATTTCTGAGAATTCATTCAGCTTTTTCACACTGCTATCAGTGGTTCCCAATTAGTCCTGATAATATGTGCATGTCTGAAGCCGACCATAAAAAATGGCTGTTTAATCAGCTGTTGACATGCAATCAGGCTACAGCCCCAGCATCGGCATCTGGGGTATCAACGGCTCACATTTCAGAAGGGGTGAGGCTCGGCTCACTGCCTGTCGTGTCTGCCTCCAGCAGGATTAGGACTCAGACAGGTGGAGGAGCTCAGTTAACCAACAAGATAGTGTTCATTTTGACATGCACATGGCTTTTATTATTACATTATTATTTTGCCTTTCTTTGAGAGAATACAGATGTGGGTACTGTAAGTTCAGTCTTTATGCTTGGGTTTCTGTTGTTAAAATGTATAACCACAGCCTGATTCTCTGTGGTTTCAGAGATCTATGTAGGCAGGACTGGATAACTGATAGAATTCTCCTGAAGTTGTCAGTGAGGAAGAGAAATTTTTCTATACAGGGCTCTGGAACCAACAGGATGGTGGTGAACTTTCTGATGAAAACTTCTGCCTTAGAGTTCAGCCACCCAAGAAATGGTTGATTTGCATCATTTATATGTTTGGGTACCTAGTGAAATCTTGCCTCTGTTGGTAAATAAATACAGCTGAGATGACAGAACTGAGGTGGGGGTCGAGGAAGGAAGAGGCTTATTTCCCTACTTCGAGGGGTTTACAGTCCAGTACAGATGAGGACACAGGATCTAAAAAGGCACCTGAGGGACTTCCCTGAGGGTCCAGTGGTTAAGACTCCATGCATCCAATCTAGGGACCCCAGAGTACATCCCTGGTGAAGGAACTGGATCCCACATGCCAGCAGTCAAATAAATTTTTAAAGTGATTGGGGGGGGGGGGGGGCATGTGATCCATCCAGACAAAACTAGATATATGCAAAATCCCTTGATAACTTGCTGATTGGAACCTGTTTCTTGGTCTGCCAGTGAGCCAGGGCAGTTTGCTCACTTGGGGCCAGCCCAGTGGCTTTAACCTTTGTAAGGTGGCATTGGATGTCAAGGCAAAAGATCACGATTTTTGACTTTGCTGTTTCTTTCCTGTCCTGGTTTTCTGGGCTCTGAAACGGCACCTTGCTACTGGACATGTAATGCTATAGACTTCCTCAAGTGTGCCGAGCTGCTGAAGAGTTTGACTTTGTAAAACCAAGTGTTTTTGATGGTGTACTTTCAGTGACTGTGATTCTCCCTAACCTTTATAGAGTTGCAGTTTGTTTATGGTGAGTAAAAGATTTCTTCTGAGTAGCTTAAAGCAAACCATAGTTACTTTCCATGTTCTCTTTCTGTTTGGTAAGAGCTTTAGGTTACAGTCACCCAGAGTGAGGAGAAAACAACAAATTATTTGAGAAAGCAAGTTTTTAGTTGAATTTCTTTGGCCAAACGGAATGGCTAAGTAGAGGAGAGTAGGAGGAGGAGGATGTGGGGAGCAGGTGGGATGAACAGGTCATCCTCCTGAAAATTGAATAGCGGGGACCAGAGGATCAGGAGGGTTAGCTAGTGTCTGTTCCACTCTAGGCAAGAATAAGGGGTCTGCTTATGAGGAAAACCTCACAGCCAGGAGTGGCATTTCCCCTACTTTGAGAAAAGTATGTTTTAATGTGGTTGGCAGCCTTTTCTTGATAGTACCGGGTACATGTTGGTGGATTTGGCCTTCATGGTCTAAAGGTAAACTTGTAAGAGAGGTTCAGTTCACCCCTGCTCTGTGGTAGCCTGAACAAGTTGTTACGTAGTTCCATATCCACTGCTTGAGCTCTGGAGAGCTGCATAGCATGCCTTTGTCTTGGACTATGCAGATGGGCTGAAGAGGGTCAGTCTTAAAGTCTTGGCTTTCGCAGATCAACTCCACCATTTGAAGAACTGGTTTCCTGTAATCACTTTTCCTTTTTCCTCACCTCCTTTCAAACTGCAGACTCTGGCCTGGTTGTCCCAAGTATTTCCTATGAGCTGCATAAAAAGCTGTTGGCTGTGGCTGAGAAGCATGGCTTGACTCTGGAGCGGAGACTGGAGATGACAGGCGTGTGTGCCAGTCAGATGGCATTGACCCTGCTCGGAGGACCCAACAGGTAAATGCCCCCAGGTGGGTGGGGGCTGAGTGTGGGATGACGCTGCTCTGCCTTGGCACCACCATGGTGCCTCACACACACAGGGGTTCCGTTTCTGCTCCTCAACAGAGTCTCTGTGAAGTCACTTTCCTGGACGCTACACAGCTTTTGTTTGCCATTCTCACCCCTGTCCTGGGAGTCCTCATTATTCTCCCAGTGCTTATGCATGCTCAGTCATGTCTGAGTCTTTGTGACTCCATGGACTATAGCCCTCCCTCCGGCTCCTCTGTCCATGGGGATTCTCCAGGCAAAAATACTAGAGTGGGTTGCCATGCCCTCCTCCGGGGATCTTCCCAACCCAGGGATTGAACCCACGTCTCTTATGCCTCCTGCATTGTTGGCAGGCGGATTTTTTACCACTGGCACCACCTGGGAAGCCTCTTCTTCAACAAACCACTCTTTGATTCTTCCTTTCTGGTCGCTGTTGACTCTAAGACTGCTGCCAACTACCAGAGGCTTGCCTTCTAAGAACCTCCAGAGACCCAGTTTTGGTACAGCTGAGTGATAGGGAACTCAGACAGTACAGCTGAGGGCACTTCAGTAATGCTATGGCATGATTAGTTTTGTGTTTTAAAAACTTTGGCTGAGTAGATTAGCAGAGACAAGATTGGAGGCCATGAGACCAGTTAGAAAATTGTAACAGGAAACTGAGCCAGGGGCCAGGTGATGGTGGTCCCAAGTAGGGAAGAGGGGATCAGAGAAGTGGGTAGATGAGGGAACTTTTTAAGGTAAAATTAAGAGGGCAGAGTATTGAGTGGATATGAAAGGTGATTGAAAATAAAGTGTCAGTGATCCCTGAACTTTAAAGCGTTCTAGCCTGGACACTGGGATGGACAGTGATAGCAGTCACCATGATAAGGAACGTGGGAAGAGGAGCAGGCATGGAGGAGGTGGTAGGTTTTGTTTTGGATATGTTGAGTTTAGGACTGTGAGACATGCAGATGGACTATTAGCAGTCTGGATCTGAAGTTTAGAGAAAGGTCTGAGCAGAAGATAGAGATGGAAGTCATCAGCTGGTACGTGGTGTAAGAATAGGCAGGCTCTGTTAAGGAGAAGGTGTGAGGAGAGGAAAGGGCCTAGGGTGGAATTCTGGGGAACATCAGCATTAAAGCCTAGTTAAGAGATGAGCCTTCCAAAATAGCTAAGAAAGTTTAAAGCCAGAGAGGTAAGAGAACCAAGAGGGCACGGTTTAAGAACCAAAGAAATGGTGTTTGAGGAATAAAGGGATGGTTGGCAGTGGTGATGCTGAGCGAGCAAGCACATTTAAGGTTGATAGGTGTCTGCTGGATTTATCAGCGAAGAGGAGGACATTGTTAGTCTTGTGGGAGAGTGGTGGCTAAGGTGACCCACACTGACAGTGAGGTTTCCCCTCCTTGCTTCTCCACTCCTCTCACCCTGTAGAGTTGCGTTCATCCGCCTTGCCCCTTGACTTAGGCCTGCTTTCCCACCCGGATCTCTGGCCTGGCCTGTGCTGGGGACGGGCCAATGGAGACCGCACAGGAGGACATGGTGCAAGTTGCCCTCTGCAATATATCATGCCCTTGGGTCTGCTGACCGTTGAACCTCCTCCGAGAGCAGCCACTGGGGCAACCCTTGGAATAAGCTCTTCCTGCAAATATTTGAGGCCATTAAGTGGCTTCCCAGAAATAGCAGTTTGGGGGCAGGACCTGAATGTCCTTCTCAAGTCCATTCCTTTTTGGTCAGCTTCTTGTGGTTGATTGTCCTTGTGCCTGTCTGTTCTCTCAGTGTCTGAGCTCTCAGAAGGGCCAACAGTACTGTTCTTTGCAACAGTTGCTGGCTTTTCTTTGAGAAAGATACCTCCGTAATCACTTTCATGTATGTTAATTGTTGTTCAGTGATGTCCGACTCTTTGCGACCCCATGGACTGCAGCACACCAGGCTTCCCTGTCCTTTACCAACTCCCGGAGCTTGCTCAAACTCATGTTCATTGAGTTGGTGATGCCATCCAACTATCTTGTCCTCTGTTGTCCCCTTCTCCTCCTGCATTCAATCTTTCCCAGCATCTGTCTTTTCTAATGAGTTGGCTGTTCACAGCAGGTGGCCAAACGATTGGAACTTCAGCTTTAGCGTCAGTCCTTCCAATGAATATTCAGGGTTGATTTCCTTTAGGATTGACTGGTTTGATCTCCTTGCAGTCCAAGGGACTCTCAAGAGTCTTCTCCAACACCACAGTTCAAAAACATGAGTTCTTTGGCGCCTTCCTTATGGTCCAACTCTCACATCCATACATGACTACTGGAAAGACCATAGCTTTGACTAGATGGACATTTGTTGGCAAAGTAATGTCTCTGCTTTTTAATACACTGTCTAGGTCTGTCATAGCTTTTCTTCCAAGGAGCAACCGTCTTTTAATTTCATGGCTGCACTCATCATCTGCAGTGATTTTGGAGCCCAAGAGAATAAAGTCTCTCACTGTTTTCATTGTTTCCCCACCTATTTGCCATGAAATGATGGGACCAGATGCCATGATCTTAGGTTTTTGAATGTTGAGTTTTAAGTCAGCTTTTTCAATCTCCTCTTTCACATTCATCAAGAGGCTCTTCAGTTCCTCTTTGCTTTCTGCCATAAGGGTGGTGTCATCTGCATATCTGAGGTTATCGATATTTCTCCCAGCAGTCTTGATTCCAGCTTGTACGTCACCAACCGAGCATTTCGCGTGATGTATCCTGCTTATAAGTTAAATAAGCAGGGTGACAATATACAGCCTTGACGTACTCCTTTCCCAATTTGGAACCAGTCCGTTCTTCCATGTCTGGTTCTAACTGTTGGTTCTTGACCTGCATACAGATTTCTCAGGAGGTAGGTCAGGTGGTCTGGTATTTCCATCTCTAAGAGTTTTCCACAGTTTGTTGTGATCCACACAGTCAAAGGCTTTGGCATAGTCAATAAAGCAGAAGTAGATATTTTTCTGGAACTCTCTTGCTTTTTCTGTGATCCAAGGGATGTTGGTGATTTGATCTCTGGTTCCTCTGCCTTTTCTAAATCTAGCTTGAACATCTGGAAGTTCTCGGTTCACGTACTGTTGAAGCCTTGCTTGGAGAATTTTGAGTATTGCTTTGCTAGCGTGTGAGATGAGTGCAATTGTGTGGTAGTTTGAGCATCCTTTGGCATTGCCTTTTTTTGGGATTGGAATGAAAACTTGACCTTTTCCAGTCCTGTGACCACTGCTGAGTTTTCCAAATTTGCTGGCATATTGAGCGCAACTCGTTAACATCATCATCTGTTAAGTGATGTTAAGTACCATGGTATGTTAAGTATCATGCATTTTTTCACTGTGTCTTCATATTAGCATTTAATTTGCTGCTCATTGCTTCACCTCGAAGGTAAATAGTAGACCAGGTTTTAAAATGAGCAAGCTAGAGCTCAAGAGAGCAGAAAGACTTGGCGCACGTGGCCCTGGTGGTTCACGGTGAAGCTCAGTCTCCAGTGCCTGGACTCTGACCCCTGCTGTTGGGTCTGTGGGTGTCGTGGTCTGCTTTGAGTCCTCGGATGGGGGATGCCTCTGTGAGAGGAAGAGTTCATTTAGGGAATAAACCCGGGCGAGTCTGATGTGAACTCTGCAGTTATCTGTGAGCAGGGAGAAGTACTCACTATATTTCCTTACGATGCAAACATGGTGGGGAGAAATTAACGACTTGGTGTATATGAAAGTACATCACCAAATTCCCCTGAATTTATTTGGAGAGTGAGGATTTCCTCTTTGGCTTGACAACATCTGTCCTTCTCTCTTTGGAGAAAACCCATAAGTGACTGTCCCTGCTCCACCCCAAGCAGGGACCTAAGCCTCTTTCTGACTGTTCATCTCCCCTGCCTTCCTGCCTGGGGGCAGACGGCACTGCCTGGCAGTTGGGCATAGCTCTAGGGCTAATTTTAACCCCCCTATTTACGGCTTATCTGAGACCAGAGGGGTCTCAGCCTTTCTTTTGGGGTGGGGGGGTGGCTTCACTTTGAATGGCATAAAGCTGAAAGTGACTTCATCAGAAGTGAGTGTCCAAGGCAGCTCCCCACCAGGAAGCCCTTAGCCTTCTGCCTTCTCTGTGACCAGAACTGTAATGATAGCAGCATCAATTGAGTACTTTCAGTGTCAGTTCCTGTTCAGAGTGCTTTGCATCCATTCATCCACCCAGCAGTCTAGGAAATACAGTAGCTCCAGCATTGCCCTTATTAGCTTACTGGCAGCTCAGAGAAGAGAACTTGGACTGGCAACTAATTGAGTATGATTTACAACTGCCCTCTTTGGTACTTGCTGTGAGTCTCTTAGGAGTTGAGCCAGAGTAATCCTAGAAGGAGTGGGTCAGAGATTCATAAGTGAAAGGCTTTCTGGGCAGGTGAAGTAGTTTGAGCAGAAGCAAGAAAGAACCGTCAGGTGCAAGAGAGAGTGATGAGACCAGTCTTGCTGCAGCAGAGCAGGCACATTGGGGAAGAGTCAAGAAGGCTGCAGAGGTAGAAAAACCTCTGTTGAGAAGTGTTTGATGTAATAGGTCCTACAGTGAGAACAGAAAGTGTTCTTAGTTAGAAAGCAGTGTTCTGGCAGCGGTGTTGCACGGAACAAGGTCAAGCAAACTACCTAGTGCGTGCTAAGTTGCCTCAGTCATGTCTGACTCTTTGCGACTCTGTGGACTGTAGCCCACCAGGCTCTTCTGTCCATGGGATTCTCCATGCAGGAAAACTGGAGTGGGTTGCCATGCCCTCCAGGGGATGTTCCTGACCCGGGAATTGAACCCAGGTCTCATGTCTCCTGAATTGGCAGGTGGGTTCTTTATCACTAGCTACACCTAAGAGGACCCAAAGATGAAGTGTGGGACAGTGGGAAGGCCACCCTGTGAACCTGGCCTGTAGATTTTGTCCATCCCCTCTAGAACCTGGGCCCTAAGAGCAGCAGGTGCCTGGAGGTGTCCGGTATATGGGGCAAAGGATTGGCAAGTCTCGGCTGATGATGCTTCTTTACCTTCTGTTCCAGGCTGAATCCCAAAAACGTTCACCAGAGGCCTACAGTGGCCCTGCTGTGTGGGCCTCACGTGAAGGGGGCTCAGGGTATCAGTTGTGGAAGGCACCTGGCCAACCATGATGTCCAGGTCATCCTCTTTCTGCCCAACTTTGTGAAGATGCTGGAATCCATTACCAATGAGCTGTCTCTCTTCAGCAAGACCCAGGGCCAACAAGTGTCTAGCCTCAAAGGTGAGCCCTTGCACAGGGTTGGGGCCCGCTCCCTCCTCAGTGCTTTCATGGTCTGCTGGTGCCGCCCAGTGGTGACAGGTGGAAAAGCACCACAAGCGTAAAGAGCACTTTGCTCATGAGTAGTCTTAGAGTCTTAAGGAAGTAAATACCTTCCTTGCCTACATCCCATCCCTTCACCTTCTTCCTTCTCCCACCACTCAGATGGAGAGGTGGGGATCCATTTAGTTTTTTCACGGATAAGTACAGAATGGGCACTGTTCCTGACACTGGGAATATGGTGATAGATTTTCTTTTTTTTTTTTCTTAATCCATGCATTTGTGGAGCTTACATTCTGCTTAGGACAGATGACAAGTGACATTTCTCTCAGGTCAGATGGTAGTAAGTGTTATGCAGACAAATAAAACAGGGAAGGGAGCTTGTGAATGTTGGAGGGTTGGGTGGAGGGTAGCAGTAGACTTAGATGTTTTAGGGCCCAGTTATAAAGGGCCTGTGGATCTTTATGTAAGGTTTGAACTTTTAGTCTGAGTGAGATGGAGAGTCACTTTAGGAATAAGTAGCAGAAAGATATAATCCAGCTCGGGTTCCAGACGATCATTACGTCTGTTGTTTGAGCGCAGACTATAGACTTACACAGATTTATTAAGGCTATTGTAATAATTGGAACGAGAAGTGATGGTGGCTGAGACAGCATGAAAGTGATGAAAGGTGGTTAATTTCTGAAGCAATATTGAAGATAAGAATTTATAGACTGGATGTAAAGGATAAGAGAAAGAGAAGGGTAAAGAACGACTCCAAGGTTCTTGACCTGAGTAACTGGAAGGATGGAGGTGCCATCACTGAGATGGGAAGAGCTGAGGGAGGTTTGGGGAAGAAGAGCAGGAGCTCAGTTGGAGATGCCCATTGGATAGGCAGGTGGAAATGCTGATTGATGGAGATGAGTCTGGAGTTAAGTGAAGGGATCCAGTGTGGAGTTACAAGTGTGGAGAGGTGGTATTTAAAGCCGTAATGAGCCTGAATAAGGTATCTTCTAGGAAGAGAGAATAGATAGGATGTTAGAGTGGGTTCTTTGGATAGAAGTTTAAGGGACCAGCTAAGAGACAGGGAAAGAGTGGTCATTGAAGGAGAAGGAAAGCCTGGAGAGTCTGGTACCTGAAAGACGAGTAAAGAAAAGAGGGTGTGAGCAGCTGTGTCAGCAGGCCTTCCTAGGTTGAGTTCAGATGAAGATTGAGACTTGACTACTGGATCCAGCAGTGTGGAAGCCCCTGGTGATCTTGACAGGAGCAGTTTCAAGTGGTATGGTGAAGCATGGTCTGATAGGAGTGGGTTTAAATGAGAACAGGGCAGAAGTGGAGCATGCAAGTGTGGCCCAGAAAAAGGGCCTTGCCAGGGATCAGATGGCAAGATGGGGCCAGAACCTCAGTCTCTTAACTCTCAGGTCAGGCTCCTGTGGGCATGAAGAAGGGAAGTGCCATTCCTACTCTCAAACCTCGGGGCTCATATGGACACCCCCATCCCCACTCGTAGTGGCCTGTTCCTGAGACTCTAATTGAGGTATGTCACTACTTAAGGCTGAGACCTGGGAAGGGGTTCTCATATGTGGGTTCCCCCTCTTAAGATCTGTAATATGATGCCCTTTTCCAGGCAGTTATTCTTCCTCAGCTACCCACAAGGCTTCCTATCCCAGTTGCTCCAGGATGTTCACCCTTGAGTTTGGTCTGACTTCCGCTAGTCTCAGTTTAACCTCTTAGGCTGGTCAGGACTTATGTGCTTATTGAGCCATCTGTTCTTACACTGTGCCAGAGGCCTGGTGAGAGCAAAGAAGCCTTTTTAAACACCTGGGAGAAGTGAGAGATTCCTTCGGCATTCTTAAGTTTGGGCTGCAAGAAGGACTCATTTCTATAATCGTGAGGGGACCAGCAAGGCCAGGCTGTGGGAGCAGGCCAGCCTGGTGTAGAGTGAGCACGCTCTTGCCTGTTCACACTTCTAGGGCCAGACAGCAAATGGCAGTCAGCCCAATTCTCCTGGGCCCTGGTCACATCCTCCCTCCGAAGGCTGACTTGGTAATAGAGCCCACCTTCCCAGAGCTTATAATTTACCAGGAAGTTAGATGTGCAGAGGAGGCAGGGGCCTCATGTCCTGAGACTCTCTGCTCACCCACCACGACAGTGCTTCAGCCTGGGAGCTCCACGAGGACAGTGGTCCCTTCGGGCTGATGTACCCTTGGTCTCTAGCACCCAGCCCAACCAGGTCTTGGAACTCCCGGAGCCTGGGTCCCGGCCCAACCTTGAAAAGCCTGGCCTCTGCAGAGGCATTGGAGTGGTGTCTGAACAAGACACTCTTGGGGTCACTGAGGTTCTTGTCCCAGCCTGGACTGCTTTCTACTTTATAGGGGTTACAGATGGCACTCTTTCCACCTGCAGATCTGCCCACTAGCCCTGTGGACCTGGTGATCAACTGTCTGGATTGCCCTGAGAATGCCTTCCTGCGGGATCAGCCCTGGTACAAGGCAGCTGTGGCCTGGGCCAACCAGAACCGGGCGCCAGTACTCAGCATAGACCCTCCTGTGCATGAAGGTGAACAGGGCATTGATGCCAAGTGGTCACTGGCTCTGGGCCTGCCTCTGCCTCTGGGGGAGCACGCGGGTCGCGTCTATTTGTGCGACATCGGCATTCCCCAGCAGGTCTTCCAGGAGGTGGGCATCAACTACCACTCGCCCTTCGGCTGCAAGTTTGTCATCCCACTGCACTCTGCCTAGAAGGGCTCTGGGCGGGCTGGACCTCGTAGTCCCCTGCTGCTCCTGACACTGAATTTGACAGCGAACGCCTTAAGGATGTGAAGCTTCATGGACCTTGTTGTTAAATTTTTTCTCTTTTCATTTTGTTTCTTTGAAAGAACAGATCATATTTAAAACTGACCTGTCACGTGCCCTGAGCCAGGGAAGGCTTTCCCACCGGGGGCACGGGGCTAGTGGCAGGCTAAGCGCACAGTGGCTCCAGGCATCTCTGCACTCAGCCCCCTGCGTGGTCAGGTGGGGCTTCGTTTACAGACACAGGCAGCTCGCAGGTTTACAGCCACTGGGCCTGCGCCCACGCCTCGCGGGGTGGGGCAGTCCTGTTGGGGGCTCTCTGCTTGCTCTGGTTCAGAGCTTGTGGCTTTGTCTCCCCTGCTTCCTCCAGCCAAGCAGCCCCTCCTCTAATCATGTAGAACTGGCTGTGCTGCCGCTGTCCACTAGGGGGCAGACTTGCATTCTCGGTTCAGTTTGAGGGCTTTGAGGCCTTCCCTGAGCCCCACCGCAAGATGATTTGGGGGCTTTGACCCTTTCTCCTGAGCTGATCAAGTTTTGTGCTAGGGTTTTTTTTTTTTTTTTTTCCCCAAGGGTCCTTCCTCCTTTCCACTCCATCACTCTGAGAGGCAGGGAAGGGGGGCAGGGTTGCATCTGAATGGTGTTACTGTATTGGGATTTTTTTTTTTTTTTTAACTGTTTTTCTGTTGTCTGCAGCCCAGGTAGTATAAGCTTATGTTACTGTAGAACCACAGTGCCCATCTTGCCAGCAGTGCCCCCCAACCCCATACTCTATAGCTGGGGACTGAGCCTTTGCCTGGTCTGGGGCCAGACCCCTCAGGGTGCAGCTTTAATGTTCAGTATTGGGGAGGCCCCTGGGGGAGCCTGGTGCTGAGCCAGAAGAGGCTCCCTGGTGCTTCTGTCCTAAGCCACCACTCCCCCCTCCTCCTTGCCTGCACATATATCCGTGCTCTCTTCTGCCCCTTCTGCCCTTCCCCTGAAATGGTCCATTGCAGCTGTGGGTGCATGTCCCTCCCACGTGGGCTCTCCCCCAGCCCCCCAACTTTTACAGTGTCTGGGCCTTCAACCCTTTGATTGTCCTCTCTAGATGTGTAGGCTCAGGGCCAGCACCCTGTCTCTAAGATGCCAAAATGAGGCTAGTTCTGGATGAGCTAGCTGGTGGGACTCAGCCTTAGGAACACAGTGCTGCTCAGATCCTAAGACACTGAGCCCCCAGATGTTCACAGGCCCCAGAAGTTGGCAGAACAGGAGCCATGTCCTAAAGTTCCCGATTGGGGCCCTTGCAGAGGCTTGTGCTTTAAAGCCTTTTTCAGGGCTTCAGGCTTCCTTCTGCTCTGTGCCCACCCAGTATGGTTAAGGGGGTGAGTGGAAGGGCCTGCCAAGGATCATGGATGCAGGGTAGGCCCTGGTACCCTGGGTTTCAGGATGCTTATCACTTTCCTTATCGGAGCATAGCTGGGGCAGATTAGGCAGGGCAGAGAGGGCTGGTCCCTCCTCCCCTCCCAGCCTCCCTCAGATGTTAAATTGTCTCCAGCGGTGGATGGCGGCCAGCGACTGTGAATCCCGCGCTGTGTATCCTTCCTGAACCTCTGCTCACTCTCAGGGCCGAGAAGCTCCTGAATGAGGCCCTCTCTAGAAGTGGGCCCATGGTTTGAGGAGCAATGCTGGGTTACAGGCATTTTAGTAAGCAACCATTCAGCAGGCTCTGGCTGCCTGTTTATGCAGTGAGGTCTCCCCATTGGGTCCAGTGAAAAATGAGCTAGGACCCTGGTCCACAAGACTCTGCTTGCTCCAGTGAGTCATGGTGACCCTGTGGGTGATGGCCTTGTGTTGAGGGGCCACTGGGAATTGGTGCCCAAGCCTCTATTTTCTCCCCAGGTGGCACTGGAGCCTCTTGCTGCCCTCAGCCTGGGCCTTCCCCAGTGGTGGTAAAGATAGCATGATTCTTCCATCTTCACCTCTTTTCAGAGGTATCCTACCCACAGTGCCCAGTCCCCACGGGTCCCCAGTCAGGTGGCCAAAACTCATTCATGCAGCTCTTGGGGAACCAAAAACCAGCACTACAATAAAGCTGAATGACGGGAGTCTTGTGTGCTGTGGTACATTGCTCCGTGGGCTGCAGTGAGATACTGCGTCCCCAGCCCTAGGAACCTGCTTTGATCCTCACCTGACCTCAACCAGCCAGTTATTGGGCATACACAGCCTGAAGTCTCAGCCAGAGACAGGGCTGAAGGAGAGGTAAACCCGTGGGCCATTCCTGGTATATTCTTCGGGGCTGAGAGGTATAGGGGCCAGCAGGGACGCGGGCGCAGGACAGGGCCCAGGTGCCTTTCCGGACTGTTGAGCAGACCTGCCGCTGCTCTTCTGGGCTCAGGGGGACACCTGAGCTTCTGGCTAGCCTTTCCGGGCCTGGCCCAGTTCACACGTAGCTCTCCACAAGCGGCACTGCTAAGAAAAACTTTATTAATAAGGTAGGGAGGGGAGAAGGCAAGGAGCCTGGAGATGGACACACTGGTACCAGGGGTTACAAACAGTAAGAAACACTTTATTATAACTTTACAACATATAAATAGCTTGGGTCAAATCTGTGCTTTCTGGCAGCTGGGCATCAGGTCTCCTCCCCTGCAGGCTCCTGCCTTCCTTCACATTGCACTGTTCACTGGGTGGCTCTGGCCCTGGGGCCGGTGGTAGAGGTTGGAGGAAAGGGGCCAGGCAGTCCAGTCCCGCTCTCCATCTCTGGTGCAGTGGCCGCACGCCTGTCATCTGCTTGGGTTGCGGCTGGTGTGGAAGGACCGCTCCTCAGGGGTCAGACCAGCAAAGAAGGGGTGCAGCAGGGCCTCCGCCAGTGTGATGCGCTGGGCAGGGTCAAATTCTAACATCCTCCTCATCAGGTCAAACAGCTGCACGTGCTCCAGAGTGTCTTGGAGCATATAACTCTGCTCAGGGACACAAGGTGCCTCAGTGTCATGGCAGGCCGGGGGAAGCCACAGCCGGTCCCCTTGCCTCTGGGAAGCCTTGCTGCACGGCTGAGGAGGCAGGATGCCCCCCGAAGGACTACTTCTGCCCTCCTGGACAAGGAGCAGCTCTTTGCTTTTCACGCCTGTAATCATGTCTGCTCTGAACTTGTCAGGCTACCGGGTGTCTTGCTGGCTTGATGCCTCTGCCCCCAAGTGCAAAGTTCTGACAGGTGGGTAGACAGCACCTCTGTGAAATTCCCTTGTCCAAGCACCAAATGCAGTTGACAGAGGCTTCCTGGCCATGTCTACGTCTTCCCCCACCCTCCCCTCAGTCCTGCCTACTGAGAAAAGGAGCAGGAAGTAGCAGGGTCTTGGACATCTGGCTCTTCGGATGCCCCCCGATTACATCAGAGCCACCCTGTGGGAAAGGGGAAGAGCTAAGGGCCCCTCTAGGACAGTTTGCAAGAAGCCTCACTGCCAGCACCCGACAGCCTTGGGCACAGCCTCCCAGAGCCGGCACGAGGCGGCTGTTTCTAGCTGCCTGGCCTCTGCTGTGTCTGCCCAGTGCCTGTGGGCTCCTTGCATGCGCTGAGCTGGGGGAAGCCAGAAACTGACCTTCAGAGGTTTGCAGTTCTCCTTCACATACCGGCCGTCAGAGCTGTTCTCATCCCAAACCAGGCCCCCTTTGTAGAAATATTTCTGCTTCCTGAAAACAAAAGACAGGAAGGGTGGAACCTTAAAGTGGGAAAGACAGCAGCAGTGTGGAGAACAGCAGCGAAGCAAGGCAGGGGGCCCTGGCCTGATCCAGCAGGAAGGTCTGGGCAACAGCTTTGCCAGGTCACTCCGAGGCAGGAAAGCCCTGAGGGAGCAATCCTTACCTTGTCCGGTGGATCATGTGTGATGGGATGGGCCCTAGGATCTTCTCCATCATCACCAAATGCTCTCGGTTCTCGTGGGTCTGTGGAAGGGTGAGGGACACAGCAAGTGGGAATCATGACAGCCTCCGCCCCCTCAAGGTCCCTCGGAGAATAAGGGATAAGAAAGATGGTCAAGGTCTCTCCCGGCCCCAGGAGATGCAAACCTACCAATGGGACAGCAGCCCCAGCCTCTCTGACCTGGTGGCAGCCTGGGACCAGGGGGGAAGCCAGCCTCTTCCCTCAGGGTGAGACTTCCCAACCCGTGCAGCGTACTGCATGATGACACAGCTCATTCTGGCTAGTTCTCTCTCCCCAGAAAGTGCCCTGCCCCAGCCCATCTCCATGCCCTCACTCACACTGTGCCCCTTGGCTGGAACACTCCTCCAACCCCAGTCCTTCCCTGATGACTGACTGCAAGAGTCCCCAAGTGTTCCAGCTACCCTGACTGACCTCTTCCTTCCCAAGCACCTACAACCCTCAGGAGTCTAATCTCACAACATGCTGGTGAGTGGGTGGGGGGTCCCTCCCACACTAGGCCTCTGCAGCTTAGGGTAGAGGGGTGATGAGGGAGAGGCCTTACCTGGAAGAGTGTGAAGCCCCGGTAGTACTCAAAGAGAATGCAGCCGATGCTCCAGACATCACAGGGCTGTGCCCAGCCCAGCTCTGAAAGCCAGAATGGGGTGGGCTATGAGACTCAGCTCTGTGCTCCCAGCCCAGAGGTCACAGGGCAACTACCACGCTGTCTGGCAAGACTCCTGGCCAAAACCCAGTAGAAGTCCCTTTCTTAAGACCAAGTCAACAGCCACAGAGACTCAGGACACTGGCCCCTGAACAGGCACCACACTCCCTGTTTTCATAGCCTGCCAACAACTGCCTGCTTTATCGGGCTGGGAGCTGCAGTCACTCACCGAGGATCACCTCAGGTGGACGGTAGTGACGGGTGGCCACGATGGTCGTGTGATGCTCGTGGTCAAACGTGGCACTGCCGAAGTCAGCCACTCGGATGCTGGTGTTCTTCACGGACTTCTCCTCACAGCTCTAGGGGGCAGGGAAGGGAGCCAGGTCAGGAGTCTGTACTGGTGGGTAACCGACTCCTGGAACAGGGCCTCGACCATTACCCCACCAATAAATACCTTGTGCTCATTGTAGAGGGTTTCAAACTCAGAATTCACAAACAGGATGTTCTCTGGCTTCAAGTCTGTGTGGGTCAGTTGGTTCTCATGTAGAACTGGGGGAGCAGGAGAGGAGGGAAGCAGACACTGAAAACCTGGGCTTCCTCTCTGGCCCACCTGCCAGTGCTAGGCCAGCTCCCTCTTCCAGAGCCAGCCTGCTAGAGCCCTCAGCCCCTAACCTCAGCAGTGGCAGAGGGAGAGGACCACACTGTCTCTGCTCTTCCCTCTCAAGGGTTCTCTGTACTTATGAACTCAGAGGGTTCTTATTCTTGAGGGGGCAGGGGAGATGCCTTCCATTTAGAAAACCTCCTCCTACCTGTCTGCAGGGGACCAGGTCTCTAACCAAAGCTGCATTATCAATCTTGGAGTGGTTCCCTCTCCCAAGCACCAGCTACATAATTTGCAAGGCCCAGGGCAAAATGAAAATGTAGGTCCTTATTCAAAAGTTACTTAGAATCTCAAGATGGTAGTAGGAGAGCATTAAACCAAGCACAGGGCCCCTATGAAACGATGAAGCCAGTCCTGCCTTTCTCCCCTCACCCCCCGCCCTGAGCAGGGGGAAGTCTTTTCCCTCCTTTTCCCTCCAACCCTGTCCCACCGACGGTTGTACCCTGCCACTCATCTCTTTTCCCATCTGGTACTCAAGACCCTCCCAACGGTGTAGCCCATCTCTCTTGACATGGGCCCTCTCTTCACCACAGTGAGCTGCAGCACACGCCAGGCTCTGGGCCAGCACTGGGTGGCTCACCTGGCTTGGAACACTCTCCCCAGTCCCGTCACCCATGCAGACCCTGCCAGTCTAGCTCTAGGTCTAGCCGCCTCCTCTCCAGTGAGCCTTTCCTACCTGTTTCAACCACTACAAATCCTGCAGCACTGAACATAGGTGCCACCTTAGAGGCTGGCAGACAGATGGGAAATAATGGTGAGACAGACGGGGTCTGTGGGTGGGATCTACCAGGTCAGTCTGTGACCTCTTCATCCTATGCAGGAAGGTAGGAATGGGGCTGATACGGGGCTAATCCTAGAGCATCTCTCTCCCTTTTTCTCTTCCGGAGAGCCTGGGGTCAGAGGCCAGTCCAGAGGCCCCTGGAGGGGACGGCAGCCTCTCCATCGTCACAGCTGCCTACTTGAAGGCCTTTCAGCCAAAGGGGCCCTAGTGTCTCAGGCCCAGCAGAACAGTCAGCAATGTGTTGGAGCAACTGATGGGAGGGCAGGGCCCCCAGGTGCCTTTGCTGCAGACAGGAGGCTGCCCCTGCTCCACTTGAGGGTGGGAACTTACATCTAAGGGCGTGGCAGAGCTGGTAGGCCATGTGCCGGACATGTGGCAGAGGGTAAGGCTGGAAGTTATTCTCCTTTAGGAACTCAAAGGTGTTCTTGCCCAGGAGCTCAAAGGCGATGCACATGTGACCGTGGAAGTTGAACCAGTCAGACATCAAGACGCACAGGCTGGAGAAGGACGGATGGGGCTCAGGGTCTGTGCTGCGGGGCTGGCTGCCCACCTGCTCCCTCAGGTGAAGACAGTCCCACTCCCTCCCAGGCTGCTGGGTCACAAACAGGATGCAGATTCACAAAAAAGAAAACTATGGGCACAGTCCCTGCTCTCAGAAAGGTGGAGTAACCAGGCCACTCCATAGGACAAGCGCCCTCTGCCGAGCTTCCTGAGTCTGCAGGGCTCAGCACAGTGCTTGGCGGAGGTGAATGCTCCGTGTCTGTGTGCTCCTTTGGATATCTCTGACTACGTGAGCATCCCAAACAGTTTGGGGTTTATATCTTGTCTAATGCCCACCACAACCCAGTGAAGCCTCTAATTCACAAATGCAGGGCAAGGAGGCCACCTCAGAACATAGAGTTGGTTGCAGTGGAGCCTAGACTGAAACCCAGCTGTTCCTTCCAGCAAGACTCACTCTCCAGACCCCCCCGGCTCTGGCTGTCGGGAGAAGGCATGGTGCCGACCCAGCAAAAGGGCACTGCTCGGCCCCACTGAGTCTGGGCCGCTGGGCTGGACAGACACTGACCCCTAGGAAGCTTCCCGCCCATTCCCTGCCGACACTCACAATTTGTTCTCTTTGTCCTTCTCCTTGATCTTCTTGAGAACGTTGATTTCTAGCCGGGCGGCCTCCCGGTACTTGCCTACATTGCGGATGATCTTCAGGGCAACCTGAGACTTCCCTCTGGACCGGGGAAGGAAGCAGCAGTCCTCAGGAGAAGCTATGCAGTCCCTCCCCCACCCTCCACCCCAACCCAGCAACTCCTCGCAAATGCTCCTTAGGACTCCAGGAACAGGGCTGCCCTGAAGACAGCAGATTCTTGATGCCCAGTCTGCCCCACACAACTCCAGACCTCTACCTGTGCAATATGAAGTTACTGTTGACAACCGTGCCAGTCTTAGGTTTTTATGATCTCAGCTGCTGCCAGCTCCCAGGAGGAGTGGGCAGAGGAGCACAGCCCTATCCTGCTGACCAGCACCAGCCCTAGAGCTTGCTCAGTTACCTGACCTGGAGGCCAGTCAGTCCTGACCCTGGCCAGACCATCCCACTCAGAACCCTCTGCAGCACCTCCTGACCCTGAGCACATCACCAACTCTACACAAACTGTTCCTCCTGGGGTTCCAGAAGGGAGTGAGAGCCTGGCAGGAGGGAAAGGTGCCAGCCGAGGCTCTTCCCCTCACTGAACCCCAGGACCGATCCCTCAGCACACCTCCGGGCCCCACCTGCCTCAATACCAGCCATGGCATTTGTCAGAGACCCCCGAGCACCAGGAACCCTTATTCAGCATCCAATGAGCATTTTAATAATTCCTGCTCCACACCTCCCACCTTACCCCCAGCACCACCCCTGTATGCCATGAGCAGGTGCCCAGCAGAGAATTACTGGGGAGGTTAGGCTGTCAGGCCCAACACTCTCAGGAAGGGAGAGCCAGTGCTCAGATGCCCAGTGGGAAACTAGAGTGATAAGCCCTGGTCCACAAGGGTGTGGCCTAAGGCCTCTGGGAAGCTGGCCTTGGTGCCAGAAAGGTTCACAGGTCGAAGGGCAGAGGCATCTTCTAGAACACTGTGCATTTTTCTCAGTCCATTTTCCCAGATTTTCAGAGTAGGAAAGGACCTCAGAGGAAAAGCCATAACTCCAGACTCCTGGAACAGCATCCCTTAGTAGCATTCCGACCCTTGAGATGAATTCATCACTTCCACACAGCTACTGCCAGAGTTGGGCGGCCCTTCCTTTCATGGAGCTGAATTCTGCCTTCTCACAACAAGCCCACTGGCCAACTCCCTCTGGACTCCCTAAAGGTTCCCTGAGCCCTGGGCCTGCCCTTTAGTGACTTCAAAGGCTCGCTTCCCATCTAGCTGCTCAGAGTGGCAGCCCAGGGAGCCCTCACGTGCCACAGCTCTCAGATCTGCCGCCTCTCACCACTGTCTCGTCTACGTGTCCCTAAGCCCACTGGTCCCAGCCCTGACTTCTTGGGCCACATGGGGTCTGAAGAGTGTTTAAATGGGAACTGGGTGCCCAGGGAGGCTTCGCTGGTAATAATCACTACCTTAGATTGGGGTCACATGGCAGGCTGAATTGCTAGGTTTAACTGTCCTCTCCAGGCACCCCTCAACATGGGAGCACCAAGTAGAGCAGTGGCCAGCTCCTCCATTCGAGCTGGGGGATAGATACAGGCAGACCCTGAGCATGCTTCTTCATCCCTAAAATCATACAAGAGTCACGTACAGGCAGCACGTGGCTCAAATAAGACAGCAAGGACACAAGCACTTTCTGGCCAAAGCGCCATACCAAAGAGAGGCCATTTAAGGCTCAAAGGCAGTGGGTTCGCAGGCGGCAGCCTCCCAGCCTAAGGGAGAGGAGGCAAGGGTTCTGGTCTCAAGGAATGGCAAGGGACAAAAAAGTTTTTCACTGTTCAGCCTATAAGGGAGCAAGGGACCCCCAGCAGGATCCCGACACACACAGGTGTACCCCTGCTCTACCTGAGCACATTCAAAGGGGCCCAACCCCTAGCCACGCTGCAGAAGGCAGCAGCCTGCTTGATGAGAAAGCCCAGGGCCTTGTTCCTCTCAACGGGGGCCTACGTGGCCTCTCAGGCAGACCTCCAGAGGGTGGAGGCTCATGCTTGAGTTGGGCTCAGCAGTATGCTCAAACCCCTGCCAGGCCCCTAAAAGAGCTCACAGGAAGCAGATCCAGACCATGGCGGGGCCAGGGTCTTGCCCTGTTCTGATCTCCACCACAGCCCTGAGGAAGTGGGGAAACTGGAACAGCACCATTCAATAACCATCAGTTCTTAGGCAGAGATGCCACATGCCATGAATCCCAGGAATTTCTCCCTATTTTAGGGGATCAGCAAAAACCCAACATGCATAGGAGCTTTGGTGCTACTCTTCGAAGAGAAAAAGGTTAAGCTCTGCCACCACCTTCAAGAACCTCGGGCCCCAGGAAGACAGCTTACCTGGCATGGTCCAAACACTCCACCACCTTGCCAAAGGTGCCTTCACCCAGGTTCCCCACGATCTCATCTAGGAGAGAAAAGAAACAGGGCATGAGAACCTGGAGGGCGGAGGGCTGGCAGCTCCTGTAAGTTCACAGCATTCAAATTCTCAAAAACATAAAAGGTTTCTTTCTCACTGCTACACTCTTAAAAACAGAAGTTGCTAGCGTCTGTGTCATTCAGGCAATTACTGGTGGCCCCTCTAAGGCACCACGCGCAATAGAGGCCCCTCGGGCAGGAGAGGTCTCGTCTAACAAGGGGGATAGAAAGTAGAGAGGTAAAGTTTTACGAAAGGTGGCTGTACATCGCTCTTGGAGCCAATCGCCGATCCGGCACACCAGGTGGCCCTCCTTGTCATCTTCCACACTCCGGCTGCTGCGCTTACTGCTCTGTTGGCTTCTCTGCATGCACCGCCCCCCGAAACGCCATCCGACCAATCGCATGGTAGGCGGTTCCGATTGACAGATTGAGGTGTCAGTCAAAGGCAGAGGTGGAGACGGTGAGGAGCCGGTGGGTTGGTTGATTGGATTTTCCAGATCCCAGCATTTCATAAGGCACACAGCATATATAACGATAGGGATATTGCAAGGGACACGTCAAGACACAAACTGACTTCAAAAACAGAAAAGTAAAAACAGCTACAGGTATGTAAAGAAAACTCGGACATTATCTAAGAGAAAGGCGCCGCAAATGCTCAGAAAGACGCCCAGCCTCTGCTGCTAAGGGGCTGGGCCACGTAGAGAGTCGCAGGCCTGACTCCCACCTCCACTGAGTCTCCCCCTCCCGGCCCTCCCGTGTCGGCTTCGGCCAGGGTGAAGACGCAGTGAGAAGGGTGCAAGAAGACGGCGGGCCAAGCCTCGGTCTGATCATCCAGAATGGTCAGAGGCCACTCTGGTTCAGCTGCAGAATGCCCAGTCTGTCTGCCCACGCGGTCCTACACACGCCCGACAGCTGCCACCTGCCCCTAGACAGCATCTGTGGCCAGACTCAGCATCACCAGCAGAACCAGTCTTTCGTCGGCAGCCCTTGCACCACCAGCCTCAAACAGAGAAGGAGCGCTGGATCCTCTGGGCTGGTCGACTCTCCAAGGCCTACCACCACGACGGCCCACACAGGCCCCAAGCCAGCTCCTGCCCTGGCCTTGGCACCGAGGCGACTCACAGGCCAGGCCCAACCTGAGCCTCATGACAACAAAGGGCACCAAAAAGAGAAGAAGCGGAGCCACACACCTGTGGCAGTGTGCAGAGAGGGTACCAGGCCATGCCAGATGCCTGGTCAACCCTCAACTCACAGCCACTCAGAGAAGTTACGGGAAAGCGCGGCAGAGAAGACACCTGGCTCCCCTCCACCGCTGCACCATACTCCTCAGGGGCCTCGCGGCCGGGAGCCAGTGAGGGAGGGCAGAGGGCTGGGAAGGGAAGACAAGACAGCATATACCCTCCGAGACACACAACTGGCCTTCCTTCCCAGACAGCTGAGCGCAGAGCAGGTTCCCGGTCTGAGCAGAGATCTGTACAACACTCCACAATAAGAATGCTTCCAAGGCCCTGCTCTGGGCATGTGACCTGCAACTGGACACGGCCGGGAGCTGGGGGCCTTTCTGCCATTTCTTCACAGGCCCCACCCCACAGGCAGCTCATCCCCCTCGCCTAGACTGCCCCTCACATGAAGAGGTGAGGCTGAAGAGGGCGTGCCTGCAGGTCAGAGTGCAGGTCCCAGTCCAAGCTCACTGACAGACGGACCCCGCCCTCCACCCATGGGCACTCCAGCCTCCAGGCCTTTGGTGAGGGGTGTGGAGAGGAGACTGCAAAGGTGGATGCAGTCCACACCAGTCAGAGCACTCAGTTGGGTGGCGGGACAATCTCTGGGTGGGAAGGACCAGGTCAAACAGCTCCAGACCACATACCAGCAACCCTATTAAGGATCCTGAAGAAGTGTCCCTGGCCACTCGCACACGTGGCCTGTGCCTGGAGCAGTGTGGAGACAGGGAGGCCAGGGGCCAGCCAGCGCCGGAACCAGAACCCCTAAGTTGCCATTGCCAGTGGGCCAGAAGACAGAGGAGCTGGGCCCCTGCTCAGCCCTGCAACTGGACCAGACAACACATACACACAACACACACACACACACACCAAATGCGCGTGCATACGGCTGGCAGTACTCACCCAGACCAGCCACCTGAGAGAAGGCTAGAAAGAGACGAGGCCTTCGAGCCCCAGCAGCACACTCTGGCCACCACTCACCGAGGAGGCGCTGCTACAAGACCTGGTGCGGCGTTTGTGGCAGTGGTGGGCATGCTTGCGGGCCCGGTACGGCTCCCTCTCCCGTGACCGCCGGCGATGATGGCAACGTGAAGATCCATAGTAGTCCTCTCCAAAGGATGGGCTCCGGTCTTCACACCGGTATGTGTCGCTGTCACGGTGCTCCCGGTATCTCCTCTGGTAGGGCAGGCGGTCATGGCTGCCAAGAGTCACTGGTCAGAATTTCCTCCCCCCCTCAAGCAGGCTCCTGCTGCCAGGCAAGACTTGTGTGGTGGGGTCCTTGCAAAGGGCTCACAAGGGTCGCCTGTTGGAGCAGAGGCATCCAGACTACGGGAGGTGGGGAAGGGGAGCACATGTATGTGAACTCCAGTCTCCAGACCCCGGGCTCCTGACGGCATCCTTCCAGGGCCGCAGGAGGCAGAGCACGGGGAAGGTGGGCATGGCGGAGGGCCTCTGAGGGCTCCCCCATCACAGAACTCTCTGTGGCCTGCTGAGACTGTAATTTTGGCCTAAGGGCTGAGATAAGACCAGAGATCAACCTCTGGAAAGGGCTGAGATTATGTTCCTAACCCACACTGAGGAAGGCTCAGAGGTTAGCAGGGGAGATGCTGGCCTACAAAACGGGGGAACATGTTAGGAGAAGGAAGACTCAAGGAGAGAGAGAAAGAAGGGGTGGCAAGGATGGCGGTGAACTGAGGCCAGGGAGTGCAGGTGAGATCCGAGAAGGAGACGGAAGAGGACAGGGCAGTGATCCAGGTGCAGCCCGGCAGAGGCAGCAGTCACCTGAAGAGGCCCAGGGTGCCACAAGCCTCCAGACTATCTCTCTAGCCCAAAGGGGTAAGGAGTCCTTTCTTCTGACCTAATTCCCTCTCACCTTCTAGACCGAGATCTCCGGGGTGGAGGCTCCCTTCGAGACGGATATCGCAATCTCCCTTCGTGCTCCCGACTGTAAGACCTCCTCCTCTTCCATCGGTAGCTCAGGTATGGGTCTGGCTCAGGGGAGCGGTATCGCTTACAGTGATGCATCTAGGCCACAAGAAATAGAAAGCCCTGCTGAACACGCAGCCAGCCACTGGGCTGCCTAGGCGCTCCTGAAGAAGAGGCCCATTGTTCTGTTTAGGGGCAGCCCCTCCCAGGGGTTTATGAAGTGATGAAGAACTCTGAGGTCACACTGGTCAAACAGCAGACAATGGGTAACACCCTTCTCTGCTGGTGAGCAAACAAACAGCTGCCTCCCCAGCACAGCGTCACTGGCCTCGTGGCCTGAGCACTCAAGGAACCAGGTGAGCCAGGACCGGTGTTGAGGCAGAATGCAGGAAGGGGCTGGTGAGCACCCCCACAGAAGACCCCCAAGAAGAAAGGGAGCCTCGTGCTCAGTTCCCTCCTGCTTGTCTGTAGGGTCCTATGAAGGGCCTGTTCTGTTGAGCCAGAGGTCAGAGTCAAAAGGCTGCTGGCAGGGAGCCAACACGCAGGAGCAAGGGGTAAAAGACCTTGAGTTTGAGAAGCCAAGTTGCCTGGTTGAGGCCCTGAACTGTACCCCACTCAAGGGAGCAAGGACCACAAATCAGTGTGAGGAGCCACAGGCAGAAATGAGAAGACCATCCCTCGGACAAAGAGGGGCCCCAAAACATTCCCGAGCCCACCTAAGGGTCTGGTCAAGCAGACATGGGGGTCTATCCAGTCCTTGTTCGTCTAAATTCAGTCTCAGAATCAGTAAAGATGCCAGGCGTCTTCAGAGCAACCAAGTGAGTTGCCTGAAGCCTATTTAGCACCCTTAGACCAACTGCCACTGGTGCCATGCCCAGGCAGAGCCTCACCCCCACAGGACCATTACTGTTCCCTCTTCTAAATCCCCTGATCCAGTACCCTCTTTTGTGCCCATCTCAGGAGGAGCCAGAAGGTTGTCTGTCTGGCAAGCTCTGTGTTCACAGAGGCTGGCCAAAAGGGGCCCACCTCACTATTTCTAGTTCAGTGGGAATTTATGTTCACCACAGGAAATTGCCAGGTTGGTTCAGCCACGAGCTATGTGAGGCCAGCTCCCTGTTCCACCCATACCCCCAAACCTGACACTACTCCCTTGGGAGGGCTTGGTCAGAGACTATAGCTAGCCTCCCTCCCAATCCTTCACTTGGCCATAGCCAACCAATGATGGTCAGTCCTGGGCTTGCCTGATGAAGCACATTTTAGACAAATCCATTGAGGTTGCCCCATCTCATGAGAAGGGTCTGGAGGAGAAAAGGATGGAACAGCTCTCCGTGAATGAGCAGGTCACCAAAGCATATCTGACAAAACACCTGGGAGCTTTCCTGGGATCCCAAGAAAGTCACTGCCCTCAATCTCCTGGCTAGCAGCTGTCTTCTGCCCTCTACCTGAAAGTCTAGGCCCCAGCAACCCTTGGAGATAAATACTTTGTTAACAGCTCAAGAGCTCAGACTGCAGTTCTGTTTTGGTGACCAGCAGATTAATGTTTCACTGTTTCCCTGCCATTATGGCTGGGTCAGGTCCCCAAGTAATGGAATGAAGGCAGTATCTCACATCTCACTAAGTGACACGAAGATGCTCCAGTGACCAGAACAAAGGCACTGCCCATCCTCACTGGGCAAAGCATCAGACCTGGTCTAGTCCACAAGAGGCCAAAGACTCCCTCCTGAGACCTACAAGGTTCATGTACAGACATGGTCATGTTAATGGAAACAGCACAGCTTCAGAGTCAGAGAGAAGTCAATCTGAATCCTGGCACTGCCACTTCCAGCTTGTGCCTTTAGGCAAGTTATTAAACAACTCCAACCTTCAGCTTCCTCTTGCAACACGGGGATAGTAATTTCTTACAGGGCTCCGTGAGGATTAAATTATGCCACCCTTTAAGTAACATGCCTAGTACATGCCTTAAGGTCAAATGCCTAGCACAGGTCTGGGCACACAAGACGTACTGAAGGCAGCTTTTCACTAACAACATTAAAAAGGTTCCAGGTAACACCTCTGGGTCTGTGTTAAATGCCTTAAGAGCATTGTGTGTATGCATGCTAAGTCAATTCAGTCATGTCTGACTCTGTGACCCTTTGGGCTGTAGCCTGCCAGGCTCCTCTGTCCATGGGATTCTCCAGGCAAGACTACTGGAGTGGGTTGCCATGCCCTTCTCCAGGTGATCTCGACCCCGGGATGGAACCTGCATCTCTTACATCTCCTGCATTGGCAGGAGGGTTCTTTACCACTAGCGCCACCTAAGGACATTTTAAAAGTCCCTTCCAAGGAACCAGAGGGGAGAGACCTCTGGGTAGAAAACCCTGAACAAAATCCCAGTGCTGCTGTTTACTGGTCTCTTAACCTTATACAAGTCACTCTGGGCCTTGGTTACCATATCTGGAAAATGAAGATAACACGACCTCCCAGCCAATTTGGCAAAGGAGAGGACAAGTGTAAGAGCTATATAAAACACCACACACAAGGCAATCATAGAGAATATAACTTCCTTTAACACATTCTAGGCAGCTGAAATATTGGAAATACCAGATGCTCATTATTTCCAGCTAGGGCTCTAGGGCCCATTTCTCATCAATTATCTCTAATTCTTAGACCTCTGCAAACAGGTTGTTAAAAGAAGGTAGGGCCACAATTATGCTCTGGAAGGCTCTGCTCTGCACAATGAAGAAAAAGGTAATGCGAAGAAAACCAGGCAGAGGATGCCAGCTTTTTTTTCTGAGCACAGGCTTACATCTCATTTGCTGCTCCTGGCCAGAGAACTGGGCTGACAAGAAGAGCAGCCAGCCAGGTCAGCGGCTGCCCTCCCGGATCCCTGCCACCCCAGCGCCCCACGGTTATTTTTGGCTGACGCTGCCCCACCACTGCAACCTCAAACCTGCCACCTTGCAAGCCGCCACCACCGGGTGAAACGCTCCTCCTTTTCAAGGGCATGGAGGAGGGAAGCTGGAAGGCTGCCAACTCTGCTTCGACGGAGCCCTGGCTCAGGCGATTCCCACCCCAGCTCCACACCAGGACACCCGCACCCGGAACTAAAGCACAGAGACTCCCGGAGCGAGGAGCAGCCCGGGCATTTGTACTGTCAGCTTGGCCTGGCCCCTCCTCAGGGCTGGAGCGGATCCATCATCACAACAAAACAAGCAGGGGGCCTGCGGCCCTCGCTCGCGTCCCCTTCTGACGCTCGGGTCCCAGAAATCTCAGAGCCCAGTCCCCCGTAACCGCCGCCAGTGGAGGCGAGGGGAGACCTGGGGTGGGCGGGTGGGGGGCGGGGGAGGCAGGCCAGCTTGGGCCGGAATCAAACTCCAAGCCGCGCGGGGAAGAGGTGTCTGCGAACTAAGCCTCGAGCCAGGGGGAGGGGAGGGTCTGAAAGCCCCTCCAGGGTATCCCAGGTAGGGCCCCGACCCCATTCCGCGGGCAGGCTGCAGGGCCAAAACCGGATGGATCCCAGCAGGGGCCTCCGAGGCCTCTTCTGCTCGGACGCCGACACGCGGGAGCGAGCGGTCGGGGTCTGTGGTGATCGCCCTCTGGGGAAGAAGCGGCGGGTCAGGGGTGAGAGGTCGGGGCCGCGGCCTGAGGTGGGCAGAGAAGAAAACGAAAGGGAGAAGCCCGAGACCGAACCAAGAGCCCCGGGACCCACACCTAGCGCGCCCTCCCTGCCGACTCACCGCCCGCCACTGCTCTCGTCGCGGGCCCGGGCCCCACACTCACCGTCTCCCAGGCTCAGGCTGCTGCTAGGCCCCACTCCCCGCTCCGAGCGCCTCTTCCGCTTCCGGCTCCGGCCTCCGCCCGTGGCAGCCCCGCCCCTCGCGTGACGCAGCCGTCCTCAGCCTGGGGCTAGACCTGGCTCGGCCCCCCGCCCCGGCCGCTCTAACCCCCGACTCGAAGGCTCTGGAGGACCTGTCTTCTCTGTGCGGCTCCGTAGGGCAGCGAGAGAACCTGGTTCCTGTAGGGTCGAGGGGAAGTCCTTGACCGCGGTCCGCCCTCCCGCCGTGTCGCGTCGCACGTAGGCCCTAAAGACGCGACGGGGGCTCGGTCCGCGGCGGACTGCGCCGAGAGCCAAAAGGTGGAGCCCCAACCCCGCCCGTGCCCGTCTGTCCCTTCCTGCGCGCCGGGAGGAGGGCATTGTTTCGCTGTTGCCTCCGTGAAAACCAGGCGGGGCTTGAGCGCAAGGCCTGGCTCCGGGGCCCAGGAGGGCGCTAAAGATCACGGAGATTCGAGCCGACGGTCCCAACTACCGGTTATGTGGAAGAAGCAAATAAGACCTTATTCTTTGTGCAGGTTTTTTATTTTCTTTAAGCCGTGGCTGCACACCCAAGTCCCAGTGTAGGTGCACAGCAGTTTGAGCCGATACCGGACAGTCTTGTATGCGGGGTCTCTGATGGGACGGGGTCTGGAAGAAAGGGGGTGGTGGTGTGTGTGTCCTTTTCCTAGAGCATCCTTGGAGGATGGCAGTAAGCGGACCAGCATTGTTTCTCAGTTCATAAGCCCTCACCAAAGAAAAGCCCTTAGCCCCTCCGCGGCCAGACTGGGCTGCAATTTCTCCCCAAGTCACTCGATGAACCTCTCTCCCGCGACTCACCAAAGCCCCGCCCACCTACAGTTCCGCTCTCGGCCAGGGCTGGTTAACGAGGCCCTGTTTTCCAGATGACAAAAGTGAGGTCGAGTCTTTTGGGTTTGTGAGCGTGCACTCCCCGCCCCCGAGCTCTCGCTGGCGTCGCTAAGCGAAGCGGCCTCTAATTGTCACCGCGCCACGCCAGGGACAGAGCATCCCTCCAGACCCCGCCCCTCCCCGGGAGACCACAGCGGAAGCCCGGTACCCGCCAGCCTTCTCCCTCGCCCGGTCCCGGTCCCGCCCCAAAGAGAGCTGGGCACGCCCCTGACGCGAGGCGCTGCCTCCCCGCCAACCTAGCTCGGTACGAGCGGAGCCGCCCCCTCGGAGTTACGAAGCTCTCCAGTGTCTAACCTCTGGCTCTTCTTTAAACTGGCGTCTGGTGGCGTGGCTTGAGCGAGGGCTTAGTACCCCAAAAATCTCCACTAGTTCCACCATCCCTACTGGAAGTAAGCAACCGAAGTAAAAACGGGGTGCTTGCTACACTACTGCAGCCTGAAAACCGGCTCCCGGCCCCTCTTCAACCAACTGCACCCAACTCCCCAGTATAGAAATTCAGGAACCGCTTCTAGTGTGCAGTTGGTGACCGAGAGCCCGGAAGCCTGCGCGCCTAGATCCTGCGCCTTTAGGAGTCCAAATTGCCATTTTTGCCTGGGCCTCGAAGCTTGGCCTGTGGCCTGTGGCCACAGCAGCCAGGTTTCATCTAAGGGTTTCATCCATTCAGTCGCGGTGGGAGGACTCTGATATCTCCTCCCACCTCTTCGTGTTGCCCGCAGATCCTGTGGCTCCTAGAAGCCGGGATCACGTTGGCAACTGAGGGAGGAGCAGCTCAAAGAGGTTCCTGTCCCTAGCCCTGCTGTGGGCACCAGGCTCTGAGGGGGTAAGTTGGGCCCTCTTCCCACTAGCCCTCCTACCATGGAGAACCCAGGAAAAAAGCAGAGCTTTCTTTTTCAAAAGTAAAATAGAGGACTTCCCTGGTGGCACAGTGGATAAGAATCCGTCTGCCAATGCAGGGGACATAGGTTCAATCCCTGGTCCAGGAAGATTCCACATGTCTTGGAGCTAGAGCCAGAGCTCTAGAACCCCAGAACTGCAACTACAGAAACCTGTGCACCTAGAGCCTTTGCTCTGCAACAAGAGAAGCCAAGCAACGAGAAGACCGTGCACCCCAAGGAAGAGTAGCCCCCACTCACAACTAGAGAAAGCCTGAATGCAGCAACGAAGACCCAGTGCAACCAAAGAATTAAAAAATAACAAAATTCTTTTCTCTTTTCAATTTCTGGTTATACTTTTGGAGAGGGTTGGCATTATAATTTATTTTTTTAAACTTTTTATTTTGTATTGGGGTATAGCCAATTAGCAATGTTGTGATAGTTTCAGGTGAACAACAAGGGATTCAGCCATACATATACATGTATCTATTCTCTCCCAGCCAAACAGAATGTGGCTTTTCTGGTAGCAGTATTGAAGGCAATTAACTTAAAGGAGGGCTTCCCAGGTGACTCAGTTGTAAAGAATCTGCCTGCCAATGCAAGAGACGCAGGAAACATGGGTTCAATTCCTGGGTTGGGAAGATCCTCCGGAGAAGGAAATGGCAACCGACTCCAGTATTCTTGCCTGGAAAATCCCATGGACAGAGGAGCCTGGTGGGCTAGTCCATGGGCTCACTCCCTCTCTAAAATCTTAAGTCCAGCAGCTGTCCTGCCTGAAATTCTACCTTAGAGCCTCATTCTTTTGTTTCTTTGTTCCTAAAAGAACTCGAACCTAGAAGAAAGAGAGGCAGAGTATCAGGCACTTGGAAAAAGTAAAGTATGGGTAACCCCTTCACCCCTAGTTCACCCACCCCACACCCCTCATTCCTCTAGTCCTGGATGGCTGAGACCTTGGCAATGGATGGCTGAGAAGCTCAGGGCCTGGGACACCTGCAGAGAAGGTTTATTCCACATCCTCCACCCGTTAGGTCCAAGCTCTTTCTCAGAGCCTCAACCCATGTGCCCGCCAAGTCTTTTCTGTGCCACCAAGGAGATGCCTCTGCCCCACACCCTGCCACTAGCCACCGGAGCCCCACAGCAACTCCAGCCCCTTTCATCTCCCTTGTGCCCCCCTGGGCTCTTGGCTCAGCTTACCTCTCTCTCCAGACCCCAGCTTTTCTGATCCCCTCCTTGTCCTGCTGTTCTTGCTGTCTGCCACATCCATCTTTGCCCTTTCCAGGACAGTTAATTCACCTTCAGGCCTTAGCCCAAGGGTCACCTCGGGAAAGCCTTCCTGGGAGTTCCCAGGGAGGGTCAAGCACCCTTCTGTCTGCTCCCACAGCCCTTGGTGGCTGTGCTTCCTCTGCGCAGGCCACACAAGCTCAACAGCCTGGCCTGTGCCACTCCCCACTGTGATAAATCCTCAGTCCTCACCCTCAAGCCAAGCCAGGCAAGCTCAAGGTCTCAGTAAGGGCTGGGGGCTGCCTGTAGAGAGTCCCTGCCTCTAAGTGGGAAAGACAGAGCACCCAGCCAGGGTGGAATTATGGGTGCTGTGCCAGGGGGAGGTGGGGGCAGGAGCAGGTCCTCATGGTCCACTTTGGCGATGATTTGTGTGATGGTGAACCCGAGGGGGACAGCTGAGGAGGGAGCTATAGGAACCTGAGCCTGGAGTTGGGAGAGGAGAGTCAAGGTGTCTAGAAGGGAGAGGTCCTGGTGGTTGGAGGTACATCCCGAGCTGGGGCAGGTTGGGCATGTATGTGAGGAGTAGGCAGGTCAGTTGTGGGTGAGGCCCCCATCTTACAGTTGAAGCCATGAAAGCAGGAGAGGTGCTGAAGCAGGGACTTGAACTGAGGGCTTCTGACCCCCTATATCAGAGCTAAAATACAGCATCTCCCCAAATGTGCCCTTGCCCCCTGCCACTGCTATACTCCCACACTAGGAAGGAGAGCAGCAGAGTGGGGGAACGTGGGTCCAGGTCCCAGTGGACTGTGTGTGACCTGGGGCAAATGAATCCCAAACTCTGAACTTCGGCCCCCCAACCCCAAACCCAGGAGGATCAAATGAACCCACAGTTGTTCAGCATTGGCCAGGCCATAGTCAGCACTCACAGATCATAGAATCTGTTGAAATTGAAAACTGTTCAGTGAGGTTGAGGCTGGTGTTTATTTGAAATCTGAATGACCAGGGAGCATACTGGGTGAAAGGTTAGGGTTGAAGGGTTTAAGTGCCTGCTCAGCCCCAGGGCTCAGTTTCCACATCTGAGGAAGGGCCTCCCCTCTGTCCTGCTGTCAGGACCCATGGAAGCAGGACCCCATGAACTGATGCCTGGCCTTGCCTGCTGTCCCCATCACACCCATCGCCCCTGGCCACTGGAGTGTGCTTGCCACTGAGCCCCACTGAAGGATGCAGGTGAATGTAGGGGAAGTGGTGTTCCAGGCTCTGGGGCCCCTGCTGAAGCCTGGCTGCTCTTTTCCTGGCAGGTGCTCAGACAGGGCCCCTGAGCAAGACTGGAGGCAGAGATGGGTGTGGTTGGCAGAGAGCAGGTGGCAGTGGGCCTAGCTAGCTGGCTGCCTGCAGGCAGCACTGGAGGCCCTGTCTGAGCAAGCACAGGTGCTGCAGAGGTGGGAATGAGAGCTGGGACTCAGCAGGGCCCAGTGAGCTGCTGGCTCTGAAGCAGAAAGTAAAACTCTGATCCTTTCCCCCTGATCCTCCTTGCTAGTCCAGAGCCCCAAGGATGTCGCCTGAGCAAACAAACTCCCCTTACTAGACTGAAAACCCCAGAATGCTCAGGGCTGGGGCCCATGCCTGATGTCACGTTCTCAGGAAGAAGTCTTGTCAGGGTCTAGGGCATCCAAAGGAGACAGAGGAAAATGGAGTCCCCAACAGGGCTACCTGTTGAAAGTGTCATCTGTGAATGGACCCGTTGGAGGTGTCTGGTGCATTGCCTGGTGAGGCTGGGAGCAGCAGACAGACGCAAAGGATGGACCAGGGAACCTCTGTCCCTCCCCTCCCAAGAAGAGTAAGAGGGAGGGAGGTAGTTGGTTTCAGCTCAGTGGACAGGAGAGTTTCCTCAGAAGCCCAGTCACCCCTGGGGAAGCTTCAGTCCCCAGGGAGGGAGAGAGGGTTATGCAAACTGAGGCTTCTAGAGGAGATATCCAGCACCCCGCCCCATGTGAGCCACCTATGATGGCCTAGGTGCCTAAGCCTTTAGTGGCCTGGGGGTCTCAGCCCACAACTGGCCCTTCTAGAACCATGGCTCTCTACCAGGCCAGGGGGGACCCTGGAGACCCAGTTGACCTGCCTGCCAACTCTCCAGCATCCCACAACAGCATCCCCTGTACTTTTCCTGGAGCTCCAGAACCATGAGGAGCTGGGTGGAGAAGGGGATGTGTGTTGAGTCCAGCTGGAGGTGGAGGGTTTCACATCTGGAGCCGGCAGTGACAACGGCTGGGCAGCTCCTCAGAGCCTCAGGGCACAGGTCCCTACTGGGCTCCCAGCTCAGCTTATCGCAGCTGGTGGGGTAGGCAGGATCTGCTTTATCAGGGGCTAGACACTGCCCTGCCTGGGTGGGGGATGTGTGTGATGAGGCTGGACCCGCCCTCTCCAGGGGCTGGTGCTGCCATCAGCCCTCCTCCTCGGCCCCCCCACCCCACCAACCCAGCAGGTGGAATGCTCTGTGGCCTGCCTGGAGCAGGAGAGGCACCAGCTGTAGGAATCACAGGGACAGAAGGAGTGGAGGAGGCCAGACAAGGACACAGAATACAAGTGATGGTGCCGGGAGATGGGAGAGGGGTGGAGTTGCAGAGGATGGGCAGAGAGTCCCTTCTGTTCCCAGTTTCCTGCTACTGCAGACAGAAGTGGAAAAGGCCCAGCTGTGTCTGGACCGGATGAGCCGACGGTCCCCTGGCCCTGGGGGCCCCTGAGATAGGGATGACCAGAGGCCCCCTTCAAGTGGGAGCCTGGTATGGCCCTGAACACTAGCCCTCCTACGTGCTTCATTCCCAGGTCTTCATTCTTGGAGCAGTAGCTGGGGAAGGAGGGCGGTGCAGGAGATGCTGTTCAGCCCAAGAGGGACACCTCCTCCCTACATTGGGGAAGAACTTGCCATCATCCAGCTGACTCCTCTCCAGGTTCAGATGGGAAAACAGTCGAGCGGGCAGAGAAGAGCTTGTTCAGGGTCCTAACAGTGGGTCTGAAGACTGGGAGGGGCCTCTAGACTGAGCGTACCTGCAGGAGATGCTGGTACTAGGCCAGGAGCCGTGGTGGGAGGGCCTCAGGGCCCAGACGGAGTCTTGATGGGGACAGCTGAGATGCCTGCACAGGCTCAACCTTCCTGCAGAAGCCGCTGTTGATGCTCACCCTGGGGGGCCACAACAGGGAACCTGTCAGCCCTGCAGGGAATCCAGGTACTAACTCAGCCAGGCTGTGGCCACCTGTGCCGGGGGCAGAGAAGCAGGGGGGCCTGGGCCCTGTCCTTGGGGATCCTGAGGTTGAGCGGCCCTAAGGACACCATGGGAAAGAGAATGATCAGGAGGGACAGCTTGGAGCAGGGCCCCCCCACAGTTCTACTCTGGTGAGCACGGTTCACATTGTAGGTCCACAGAAACAGCGCCCTCTGCTGGTGGGCATCGAGGAACTGTCCAGCCTTAAACCATTTGGTCCAGAGTTGAAGCCTGGAGTTCTGAGAAGCCTCTGTGGGCTGGGATGGTCAGAGGAGGGCTCCGGGAAGGGCTGAGTCTCAGAGGATGTGGAGGTCAGGAACTCGGGAGGAGGGAGCTGCATGGGTAAAGGCCCAAGGGCTAGCCTAAGCAGACAGACCCCACGCAGGGGAGCCCCTCCCCCACCCTGAGGCCAAATCATGACTCTGGGCAGAGTGGGGGTCTTCACAGGCAAACAAGAGACTCTCAGAGGAACTGGGCCAGGGCCACCAACAGCTAGGGGCCTGCTTAGAGCAGCTGCAAGGTGAAAAGACAGCCTTGTGTGGCCCTGGAAGCAAAGTGTGTCTGGCTGCTTGGGGAGAAGTTGGTGCTGCTAGCAGTGCTGGGGGCAGCCCTGGGCCAGGAGGCTGGCTCACCCCTCAGTATCAAGCTGGGCTCGGGTAGGGGGTTCTCTTCTGACACTGGTGGGATGGACTGTGGGCAGGAGGTGGGCCAACCTCTGTCACCACGGGTAAAGGAGAGGAGACCAGAGCCCCAAACTGCAAATCATGTGGCCAAGGCCAGATGCACTTTCCTGGGTATCAATACTCCTGGATATCACATTCTGGATCATTCTTGGGAGCATGTGGGAAATCTGTCAGTGCCAACAGGTCCTGGCTCCCCTCCTCATGGCTGAGCCCCACCTGCCAGCCCAGGGCCAGGCCAGAGGGAGGTGAGGTAACCTTAGCTGCTGAGTTCAAGTCAGGATGCTTGGGAGTCGAAGCACTCAGGACAGAGGGCTTCGTGTGTGCAGGGAAGCATGATGGAGTTGTCTGCCCCACTCCCCATCCCCGCCATCAGGACACAGTGAGGACATCCATGCGACTTGGACAGGAATCATTGAACATGGGTGAAAACAAGGTGATCTCAGGTCCATGCGGCGCCCAGACCACCCCATTCCTACTACTAGCACACTCAAGGTCTAGCAGGGACCCGTGCCCCTCAGGAAAGAGTTGGAGGAGGAAGAATCACATCCCAGGCTTCATGAGAAGGTGGCTGAATAGTGGAGGGCATGCTGGCAAGAGGTAGTAGTGGTCCTGAAATTTACAGAGGAAGAACCACAGAGGCTTCAGAGGCAGAATAAGGCCTGGCATCCCCAGATCCGTGCAGTCTGTCCACCCCTTTCCTCTCCCTCCCCATTCTCATCTCCGCTGTCCTGTCTCTCCCCCGGCATGCCAATAAATCTCTTCCCCTTCTCAGGATGCCCCTGGCTTTGTCCTCCACTTCTTTCCCTCTGTCTCTTCCTCATCATGCTCTTGCTGTCATTCTCTGCTCCCCCATGCAGCGTGCATGCACTAACCACCCACTACACACCTGCCCTCTTCCACACATAGAAGAACCAAAGTCAGAGCAGACCACTCCCTGCCCCCAAAAGCTTCTGGTATGGGAGGGGGCACACATCAGGTGGGCTGTTAGAATTTAATGTGCCTGATGAGGGGAGAGGCACTCTGAGAGCTGCAGGTGGGGCGGCAGAGAGCAAAGTCTTCCCCAGAGAGGGGGCTTCTGGGCTTCAAAATCCTCACTGAGGGATGACTAAGCATCTTCAAGGAGCAAAAGAAAAAAGGGCATTTCAGGACTTCAAAGGGTGGTCCAGGGGTTAAGACTCTGAGTGCAATGCAGGGGGTGTGGGTTTGACCCCTGGTCGGGGAATTAAGAGCCCACCTGCTATCAAGCATGGCCAGAAAACGTTTTTTTCTTTTTAAGGGTATTTCAACAAGAGGGGAGAGCTACTGAAAAGGCCCAGAGAGGAGAGACATGGAGCTGGGCATGTTGTGAATAGTCCCTGATCCAGATGAAAAGTGGAGTAGGTGAGGAGTTGCTGTGAAGGGTGGGACGGGGCCAGAGCATGGGCTCGGGGGTCCCAGGCCCTGTCCACCTGATTTCAACTCCAGCTCCTCCTGGAGGGGGCCTCTTCCTGACCAGCATCCTCCCTTAGTCTCCTGGCCAAATGCACATGTGCACAGGCAGACAGACAGTGGGACACACGCACATACCAAGACACACCTCAGACACTCACCCAGAGACACACACACACACACGCACATCCTCCCAGATGTGTGCACACACAGACACAGAGTAACAGATACATCCTCCCAGATGTGTGCACACACAGACACAGAGTAACAGATACAGACGTTGAGGGGACGGCTGAGAGCCACGGGGTGGAGCACTGTAAGGACCCAGACGGGGTGTGTGCCGTGTAACAGGAGCCTGACCAGAGTCGCTCGGCTGCTGTGACTGAAGCAGAGGGACGGGGTCTCAGCCGCAGCGCCGAGCTGGCCTCAGGCCCCAGAGAAGGTGGCTGTGCTGTGCTGTGCTTCAGCGTTCAGCCGTGTCTGACTCTTTGCAACCCCGTGGACTGTAGCCCGCCAGGCTCCTCTGTCCATGGAGTTCTCCAGAAAAGAATACTGGAGTGGGTTGCCATACCCTCTTCCAGGGGATCTTCCCAACTCAGGGATCAAACCCAGGTATCCCGCACTGCAGGCAGATTCTTTACCATCTGAGCCACCAGGGAAGCCCCAGAGAAGGTGGAGTTGGTCTAAATCAATGGATCTCAAACTGGGGTCCAGTGCTGGGCTCTGAGAGGGCTGTCAGTTCCTGAAGGAAGCAAATTTGCAGTACCAGTTCTGCCACCACACATGTGTACAAAAAAAAATCTCTGCTTTTGTCTGTTTCTCAGCCCAGACTACTGAGGGTCGGAGAAGTCTCCGTGGGGGCCTGGAGGGACTCTCCTCTTTATGGGGTGTGCAGTGGCCCATGTCCGAGAGAACACAGGGACCGAGGGCTGGGCCCTCGGGGCAGATGCAGGCTCCGGGAAGGAAGGAGGTGGACCCTGGGGAGCCCTGTGCAAACACTATGCAGATGGCTTGTAACCAGACGTGGGCCCTGGCACTAGGGTCTCCCAGCCCCGTGCCCATGTCCTGCGGTATCTCCCTCTCTCCAGTCCCTGGGGGCCCCTCCAAGGACTCGCCTGTGAGCGAATGTGAGCCCATGGGGGTCCTGTGTGGAGCAGCCAACGGGCCAAGCACAGCAGAGAGGGAGGCAGCAGCTGGACAGGGCCTGATGCTGCACCAGCGACGGGCTGCAGGGGGTGCGAGGGGCACCCGGGGCCTCCAGCACTCTCCACCTCTAGCCCCATCCGCCACCTCAGCCTCCTTCCACCCTCCTCTTCTCAGAGTCTCTACCTCAGTCTGTCTTCCTTTTCAATCCCAGGATTCTGTGGGTGTCACTGTCCCCAAAATAGAGCTTAAGAATCTACCTTCCGGGACTTCCCTGGTAGTCCAGTGGTTAAGACTCTGAACTCTCAAAGAATCTACCTTCCAACGAAGGGGACATGGGTTCAGTCCCTGGTCGGGGAACTATGATGCCACATACCACAGGGCAACTAAATCTGTGCACCACAACAATAAAATCCCAAGTAGACAAAAAAAAAAAAAGACTGTGGGCTATGGAATCTGACCACTAGCTCATTAAATCCTGACCCCACATTACACTATTGTGTGCCCACATTATGTACTCCACCTCTCTGGGAAGTGAAGTGAAAGTCGCTCTGACTCTTTGCAACTCCATGGACTATAGAGTCCATGGAATTCTCCAGGCCAGAATACTGGAGTGGGTAGCCTTTCCCTTCTCCAGGGGATCTTCCCAACCCAGGGATCGAACCCAGGTCTCCTGCATTGCAGGTGGATTCTTTACCAACTGAGCTATCAGGGAAGCCTCTTTGGGCCTCATCTGTAAAAATCAAGAAGAGTAACAGTTTTCCTCCCTCAGCAGCTGGCTGTGAGGATTAAACTGGACAAGCCTGTAAAAGGCTCAGTGTTGTTCTGGACACGTGGCACATAGTCCTAAAATGTTAGCTGCTCTTGTTACACATTTCATGCTACTGCAGGCCTGGCCGCTTTGAGGCAAAAGTCCTTCTGAATCAGGGTCCCTTTAGGGCCAAAGAGCTGCCATGGACCTTTGATCTTACATACCCTCTGGGTTAGCCTGTTAGGGCTACACCCCTCCCTCCTAAGTCACTTCAGTTGTGCCCGACTCTTTGTGACCCTATGAATGATAGCCCACCAGGCTCTGTCTATGGGTTTCTCCAGGCAAGAATTTTTTTTTATTTAAAAAAAAAATTGCTTATTTGGCTGTGCTGGGTCTTAGTTGCAGCATGTGGGATCCAGAGCCCTGACCAGGGATGGAACCCGGGCCCCATGCATTGGGAGTTTGGAGTCTTTGCCCTGGACCACCATGGAAGTCCCCCTGCTGCCTTCTTGTTGGGTGGACTGGGTGTGACTTGGGATCTTGGGGACCCAGCTGTTCCTTGTCTTGTTTCTCCCCTCCTTTAATCCCAGGACCCTGACACAACTGCAGAGACTGACAGGTCCACAGGAGGGGCACGTGGTGAGCCCCCAGACACCTCATCCACAGAGGGGTGGGGGAGGCAGATTGGGGTCCAGGATGGAAATTGGGATTCTCTCTGCATGCTGGGCCCTGCCCAGATGGAGGAGCCTATGTGGGGGTGTCTGTTGGCATTAGAGGATGGGGGTGGGGCTCTCCTCAGATGGGGCTGCAATCTGTCCTTCCTTGCCTGGCCCTGGCTAGTGACAGGAGCAAGATGCAGGCTTTGAAGAAGAAAAACAACCAGAGGGCTGCCAGGATCCAGGTGGAAGGTGGAAGGAGCTGGGAGCTCTCTGGGGTCGGGGGAAGAGGGGCCCACCTGGAGTCAGGACCCCCAAGAAACCCTTCTTGAAGACCCTAGAGACTTCCCCAAGCCAGAAACCAGGGACCTAGTGCAAAAAAGCAGACAGCCCCAGCTCTGTCATAGGGACTAGCCCCTTCCCCTCATGGGGGCCTCAGCTTCCCTGTCTGTATAATGGGTCATAAACTCCTTGTCTGTATAATAAGGACTAGGCCCTTCCCCTCATGGGGCCTTAGATTTCCTGTCTGTATAATAGGTCCCAAACTCCCTGTCTGGGCCTCTGCAGAGCTGGGGGCTCAGGTCCAGAGTGTAGAGCCTCCTGGACTGAGGCAGCCCTTCTGCTCACAAATGGACAAGGGCTTCGCACTCCAGGCTGAACGGGATGACTAGGGGCAGGAGCGGGACTCTGGGAGCAGCTGGCCTTGGAAGCTGCAATGTGAGCTACTAGGGGCAAGGGTCCGTGCCCTCAGGTGAGCGTTACCTAGGTCTGCCCACACCTAAGGACGGAAATGTGAGAACCAGGATAGTGCAGCCAGCCAAGAAGGGAGGCCAGCAGCCCAGGTGTTCCCAAGTCTTCGGCACCCGCCCCCTTCCCACAGGTGCAGGCCCCAGCAGATAGCCCAGGCTTTCTTCAAGAGTATGTGCAGGCAAGGTGGGCTCCAGGCCTGTGGGAGGTCTGGGCCCAGCTTGGCTTCTCTTTGGGGACCAGACTGGCATTTACTGAGTGGTAAATGCCCACTCCCCTCAGCCTCCTGTCCACTGTCTGTGGGCCAAGCCGCTGTGGAACTCTCCCTGGGTCTCCTGGCAGCAGGCTTTCAAGAACATAGAGATGGGTTGTGACCTGCTGGCCTTGGACAAACCCTCTGCTGACTCTGGGCTCAGGTCCCCCTCTGTGCACTGGGAGTGGACTGGCGGGACTCAGGGGTTCTGACCCTTGGTGATACCATGACCCTATTTGGTTTACCCATTGGGCCGCTGTCCCTGGGTCATGCTCTCTCTAACTCTTTATGGCCTGCTTCCCAGTGGAGTGGCCCACCGGCCTTGGTTGGGTTAATGAGGTTCAGAATGGGGTGAAGGCCAGGGGCCAGGGTCCTGCTGTCCCCACCAGGCCCCAGGTGCTGCCAGAGCCGAGGCCCACAACGGAACCCAAGGAGTGTCCAGGGTGGGTCCCCCCAGAGACAGAGGGGAGAAATTGGGAGCAGGCCCCCGCCCACCCTCACAGAAGGTGACAGCTGGCCTGACTGGTCCTGGCTGCCCTCTCTCAGGGCTGGGGATGGGGCTGGAAGTAGGGCCTTCCAGACAGAGGATGCAATGGTGTGGGCCGGGCCCTCTAGGACTACACTGAGTCCTTGTGCTCAGGAAACAGAGGGTCTGGGACAGAGGCCGAGGCTACCTGGGAGGTGAGTGTAGGGTGAACTCTGGAGGGGCGGAGGGGAAGGCTTGTGAATCAGGATCAGGATTTCTCTACTGAGGGCCAAGATCTGAGCCTTGGGGCCCTTGCTCCGTCTCGGGGTGGCCCTGGGTGGGGACCAGGCACTCAGTCCTCACCAGGACAAAGCAGATGCATCAGGGTCAAGGCTCTGTGGGCCCGACCTGGCGCACCTGTGGGTGCACAGGGGCTGGGTGCAGGGAGGGAGGGAGGATGTGGAGATTGAAGGGGATTTAGGGGCTCGGGCTTGCCCTCAGGCAGCTCTCAGATGGGGTGGAATCAGTCACACAGGAAGCACTGAGGGAGTATCACCCATCAATACTTTTGGATTCAGGGAAATTTTTAGTCACTGAAAAATTTGGAGGGGAAGAAAACTGACCACCACTCACTGACTAGATTAGCAAGAACAAGTCTGCCTTCTCTAAACCTCTGTTTCGTCATCTGCAAAGTGGAGATACTGACAGTACCTACCTCAAAGGAAGATGTGAGGATCAAACAAGACCCGGGGCACTGTGCCTATTTCTGGTGCCCCTGAGCTTATTTATACCTGGGGTCCAGTTCAGGTGTCAGTATTAAAGCCATAAAACCAGAGACCCAAGATCAACTGTGTAGGGGGGCGTTAGTGACATAATCTATCCATTGTTCCACCAACAAGGCATTGTTCCCACTTCTTATTAAGTTCAGGAAACAATCAGATATAATGAGCAGCCACCAATGACAGACAATGTAGCATGTCCACGGCCTGGAGCTTATGTACTGTTCATGCTTGGATACCGCACTAACAGGGATCAGGCCTCACCCTTATGACTTTGCTTGGAGGAGCTGGGTGGGGGCTCCCGTCCTTTGCCTCAGCTGCTCTCTGGGGATCCTGAGCAAAGCGGGGCAGGTCCATCAGTGGACCCTCAGGCTGGGAACTGTGTCCTCAGGAAACAGGAGCTGGTGCAGCTCTGACCATCAGGGGCTCCAGTGCTGGGAGGACAGACACCTCCAGCCAGCTCTCAGCTGAAGGCATCATTTGGGGATTCTCCAGAGGGGCACCCCCTACCTCTCTGTGGGACCCAGGCCCAGTTTCTCTCTCTGCCCTTGTCTCTCTGTCTGCAAACTGGAGGGAGAAACAGGGGCCTGAAGGGTCCTTTCAGTGCGGGCCTTGTGTGGTTCGCCTGGCTTCCTCAGCTGTTTGCCCTTCTCTGGACAGGGCTGGGGCTACTCCATATCTGGTACCTGCCCTGACCTCTGTGGGGAGAAGCCTCTGCCTTATCCGCTCCTAGACCCCAGCCACAGCCCTGGAACCACAGAGGAAAGGAGTATCTCAGAACATCTGGCAGCCAGGGCTAGTGCCCAGGCTGGGGAAGAAAAGTGGTGTGGAGACGGGCCCAGAGCCACCAGGGGACAGGTTCACAGCTTCGCCCTGCAGCTCACGACCGAGGTCAGCCCCCAGCCCAACCCCAGTAAGCCGGGCCGTCCTGGCACAGAGGGTCTGACTGACAGGCCCCAGGAAACCAAGGGTGGGGGGGGGTGGGCAAGGACTCTTGGGGAGAGAGGAGGCCCCTGTGGCTTTGCCTTTAGCCCCCAAGGACAAGCTCTCTGTCAGCCTATTGTAGGTAGCTGCAGTCAGAGGCTGTCTTTGTCCCCCACCTGCCACAGGGCCTGCAATGCTCATGTGGCATAAGGTTCCTGACTCTTCGTGGCCCTTTCCCATGGGGACCCTGTGGTTCAGAGTAGAACTGGGCAGGGAGTAGCCAGTGGGGATACTGGGATCCTTGTGTGGGGCTTGGGTGGCTCACTCATTGCCCCTGTGCCGGCTGAGTGATGGTTAGGACCCTCTGTCTCACTGCCTTGGCACTGGGCTTTTGACTTTTCACAGTGAATTTTCATTTACTTGTGCTCTACAGTGTCCATTTCACAGACAAGAAACTGCCCAGAGAAAGGCAGCAACTTGCCTGAGGTCACACAGCAAAACAGCAGGTCAGCCCCCTGGTTCCCTAACCTGTCCCAGAAGGGTGGTTTCTTATTTCACACTATTCTGAGCTTGATAGCAGGGCCACCTTCAATGCCCACAGGCCAGGCCGCTTAAGGTTACATCCCCCTCGAGGTCATCTGGCTGTTCTTTTTCTGACCTTCCCTCCCTACATTCCTGGATGCTTCCTTCTCTCACAGAGCTCTGTCAGCTGGCCACATGCCCCCAGACCCTTCCTCGATGCTGTCACTTAACACTCCCTCCATCAACCGCCTTAAGTGAAGCAGGGTTTTGCCAAGAAGGACTCTGGCAGGGTGACAGGACAGAACATCTCTGGGATTGTTTCCCCAGCAACATCCTCTGCAAAATGTTCTCTGCCCTCCCTGCCATATACAGGCCACTGTGGGGGCTGCCAAATTCTCCATTGAGAGATCCAGCACTGGGTACCGAACCCAACTGAATCAATGGTCTCCTTCCTAGGGTCACTTGACTTGGGACAAAAGAGTAATCCATCCAAGGCTGAAGACTGGACACATAAAACTGGGGACCCTGTTTTTCTCTGTGGAAAAAGCTGGATTTCAGTAAGAGCAAATGGAACTGACAATTCCCAGAAAGTTAAATTGGGACAGATTTTGCTTCAGCCCAAGTGGTCTCGGGCTTCCTTAGTGGTTCAGATGGTAAAGAATCCCCCTGCAATGTGGGAGACCTGGGTTCCATCCCTGGGTTGGGAAGATCCCCTGGAGGAGGCATGGCAACCCACTCCAGTATTCTTGTCTGAAGAATCCCCAAGGACAGAGGAGCCTGGCAGGCTACAGTCCACGGGGTTGCAGAGTTGAGACTTAGCGACTAAGCGCACACACCAGGCGGTCTCATGCATGCCGAAGATATAAACTTGACCTTTGGTTTGGTCCTCTCATTTTGTTCAGTAGCTCAGGCAGCAGGTTGGGCTGGTCATTGGGAGGGCAAAAATACCTTCCATGGGCAGTGCTTCTGGGTTCCAGACCCTTCCTGGGGCCAGCCTGAGGGCCCACTACCCTAGGGCACCTCCACACATTCTAGAGTCGGACAGTAAATACCCATCCTTTCTGCTCACATGGACCTGTTTGGATCCCTTACCAGGGAAAACACCATCAATGCCTCCAAACCAGAGGACTGCCCCCTGTCCCAAAGGTCCTCCCTGGAGGCCGAGCATTGCCCTCCACTGGCTTATCTCAGACCCGGCTCCGGCTTGTTCCCTCCGCACAGACCAGCCCACCACCCTTGGCCTTCTTGTGTGTCGTGTCCCAGCTGCCGCAGCGCCCCGCACTCACCGTCTCCAAGCGCAGCCGAGTGGCCCCACGCTTTCCAGTCCTGCCGGTCTGGTTGGTTCCTTCTCCCCTTCCTTCCCGTGGTGGTTACAAACCTTCTCTTCCAGAAGCCCCAGGCCACCAGCTCCTCCTCTGGGGGCAGTAACTTGCTCTCCATTTCGCAGGGACTCGGGCGGAGACGCGGTCTGCGCTGGGGGCTCCCTCCGCTCGCCGCGCGACTTTCCCAGTCGCCCCGCCCCCTCACCCCATTGGCTGTGCGGAAGGCACATACCCAGCCCTGACCAATGAGGCGAGGGAGGTGCGGTGGTGGGCAGGAAAGCTGGTCCTCGGGAAGCTGGAGTCCCTCGGGTGATTCCCTGCTGTGCGCGGCGTGGGGACCATTGGGCCAGAGCGATACAGTGGCCAGAGCCACTCTGTACGCTCTGCTTCCTTCTCATCACCGCGCTGGGTCACCCCGGCCCTAAGTGAAAAAAGGCACATGCGGGAGAGGTGGGACAGCTGCGTTAAAAGTCTGTTCCCAGCCTGCCGTTCACTACATGTGACCTCGTGTACATTTCTGCTCTTTAGTTTCTTCATCCGCAGAATGAACAAAGTCACTGTCTCACACGTCTGTGGGTTTAGTGTTACATGAGACACTTGAGTACAGAGTGCTTTGCCTCGCTCGTGGTTAGGGCCCAGACCCTGGGCTCCGTTGCCACTGACTGCTCCTCTCTTCTCTCTGGGACCTCATTGCTAGTTACTCAACCTCTCTGTACCTCCCATATCATAAACGTGTGGAGGAGCAAATGAGTTAATTCCTGCAAAGAACTTAAAAGCACACCTGGCTCACACCAGTGTTCAGTAATTGGGACTTTTACAGCCTCCTTATCACTGCCAGCTACACACGTCCCACGTTCTGGGGCACACATGCAGATTTCCTCTGGGGTACAAACCTGGTAGCTGAATTGCTGAGCCCCACGGCATGTTCATGTTCCACTTTACTAGGAAAAGCCAAAGTGTCTTTCAGAGTTAGGCTGATTTACACTCCCCCAGCAACAGCTCAGACTGTAAAGCATCTGCATACAATGCAGGAGACCCGGGTTCAATACCTGGGTTGGGAAGATCCCCTAGAGAAGGAAACGGCAACCCACTCCAGTATGCATACCTAGAAAATCCCATGGACCTGGTGGGCTACAGTCCATGGGGTCGCAAAAGAGTTGGACACGACTGAGTGACTTCACTTCACTTCAGCAATCTGAGAGCTCCCATAGCTCTCCATCTTGGCCTGGTGTATTTTTTATTTTTATTTTTTGCCATACTAGGTCTTCCTTGCTGCCGGCAGGATTTCTCTAGTTGCAGCGATCAGAGGCTACTCTCGCGCTGACTTTTCTTATTGCAGTGCTCACACTCTTATAGCATAAGGGCTCCATAGTTGTGGAGCAAAGGTCTAATTGTCCCTTAGTGTGTGTACTCTTCCGAGACCAGGGATCAAATGTCCCTTGTTTTGGACCACTGGACCATCAGGGAAGTCCAAGTCCTGCTATTTTAAGACTACAGCTTGTGACAATCTGATGACAGCTAATGTTTTTTCTGTATGTTTCCCTGATCACTGATGTCCAGTCATTTTATTTCCCCTTCTGCAGAACACCTGTTTATGACTTTCCCCCCTCTGCTCAATCTCTTTTTCGCTTTTGTCTTCAGTTCAGTTGCTCATTCATATCTGACTCTTTGTGACCCCATGAACTGCAGCACACCAGGCTTCACTGTCTATCACCCGCTCCCAAAGCTTGCTCAAACTCATCTCCATCAAGTCAGTGATGCTTTCCAACCATCTCTTCCTGTGTCATCCCCTTCTCCTCCTGCCTTCAATCTTTCCCACCATCAGGGTCTTTCCCAATGAGTCAGTTCTTCACATCAGGTGGCCAAAATATTGGGAGTTTCAGCTTCAGCATCAGTCCTTCCAATGAATATTCAGGGCTGATTTCCTTTTTTTTAAAATTAATTTTTTAAAAAAATTTACTTTAATTGGAGGCTAATTACAATATTGTGGTGGTTTTTGCCATACATTCACATAAATCAGCCATGGGTGTACATGTGTTCCCCATCCTGATCCTCCTTCCCATCCCCTTCCCCATCCCAACCCTCAGGGTCATCCCAGTGCACCAGCCCAGAGCACCCTGTTTCATGCATTGAACCCGGACTGGCGATCTATTTCACATATGATAATATACATGTTTCAATGCCATTCTCTCAAATCATCCCACCCTTGCCTTCTCCCGGAGTCCAAAAGTCTGTTCTTTACATCTGTGTCTCTTTTGTGGTCTTGCATACAGGGTCATCGTTCCCATTTTTCTAAATTCCATATATATGCGTTAATATACTGTATTGGTGTTTTTCTTTCTGACTTACTTTGCTCTGTATAAGGGCCTGATTTCCTTTAGAATTGACTGGTTTGATCTTAAGACTTCTTTTGTCTTAATAAACATTTTAAAAAAATTCTGACCACTACTCCTTCGTCAGTTCTGTATTCCAAGTATCTGCTTCCAGTTTGTCTTTTTACGGTATCTTTGGATGAACTTTCTTTTTGGAGGGTCTAGTTTGAAGAACTCGCCTTTTCTCAAGGTCTTAGATATTCTCCTATATATATATATATATTTTTTTTTTTTTTTTTTTCTCCTGTTAACTTAAGAGTGGAATGGAACTGCAGGCCTGGTGCCTTGTTCTTTCCAGATTCTCCAGTTCTAACTGGAGCCGTATTCAGCTTCCACTTCTCCCTCAGTTGCCTCACGTTCACTCCACACTGTTTCTATTTCAGTGTCTTTGGACCATGCTTCTTCTCATCTGGGGCTTCCTCCTATAACAGGCCCACTCAGTCTCCACGTGGCAGCCCTATGATGTGCCACAGGAAGTTGTGACGTGTTACCCCAGTTATGGGTTAATAAGTAAAGTACTAAAGGGTCGGTTATTTCTTTCAAAAATTTTTAAAATATCAGTGAGAGGTTCAAGACTGTCCCAATGTCACTCTCACTTTTCAGTACTTCAATATGGCAGAGAAAGGTCACAGACAGATGAGGTTTATGTTATGGATGGAGGAGGACTATCACAAATCCACCCAGTGCTTTGCCTCTCTGCCCATTTCTCTTCGTTTTGTCAGTACCAGGTTGCACCCGTAGGATGTGCACTGCGCTAGAGAAAAGTGCTGAGCAGCCTGGGTCTAGGCCAAAGTTTCAGTGGCAGTGTCCCAGGGTGTCCACACCTAGAACGTCTCCCAGTTCCAGGTCATCCTGCTAGAAAAGCCTCTTTCTAAGCCTATGCCCTCCTCAAAACATGTCAGTAGTGTCCTGATGCTCAGAGGATAGTGCCCAAACCCCTCAGCCTGGGCTCCACCCTGGCCCCAGCCACACTTTTGTCTACCAGTACTACCCACAGTTCCCAACGCCAGGCCCTTTGATGCCACATGGACCCATTCGTCTGCTTTTCCTCATGTCTTCAGTTGGCGACTTCATTCTTCCTGCTGAAATGTCCACCTCCAGGAAGCCTTCCAGGGATTATCTGCCCATGGGTTCCAATCATGTTTTGTCAAGAGTCGTATGTGCCTTCCAGACAAGTGTGAGCTCTGTAAGTGTGGGGACTGTACTTACTCAGCAGCAGTTGAAAGAGGGCTCATGGCCCTGTGCCATCTGGGACCCTGACATGATGCCAGGAGTCATGGGTGGTCATGGAGTTATCAGAGGTGCCCAGCTAATACAGAAGACAGGCTGAGAGTAACTGCTTTGGGGAAACAGTGAGTGAGCAGTGAAGAGAAAGTTTAGGAAAAATCAAGGGATCAGAGTAGTTTATTTAGCCCCTTTTATTCGGAAGTCCCTTGCCCTCTTCCTATTACTGTCAAATGAAAGAGCCAAAGCACCTGTGTCCTGCTTGTGTGAAGAGGTAGAGGTTTATTGAAATATAAACATTCGAGAACATGTAAGATAGAAAATAACCACAACATATACAGACACTTGCTGCAAAAGGACTTCTGAGGTATTCATCCACTGCCTAGGCTACCCATGTGCTATCACATTTTTTTTTCCTGGTTAAATACAAGTAAGACGGGGAAGGGGAGGGGACAGAGCGGCCCCGGTCAATGGCTGCCATGTGACCTCAGGGCTGCACCGTCCAGACAGCTCTTCTTGGCCCAGGGCCCCATTCTGGGGACACTGGCTGGCACGCCTACCCTCTGGCTTTCAGGCTGAGACCCTGCTGTTGCCCCTCAGGGCAGCGAGGCCTTGCTGACAGGGTGAGGCTGGGCAAGCTGCCCGGGGAAAGCGAGAGGATCCAACCACCAGGAAGACACAGCACACGGTCCCTGTGTCCTCTGGGTGCAAGGGGCCATCCTTCGTGACCAAAGTCCTGAGAAAGACACACGGGCCAAATGTCTGTGATGCCTTCAAGTGGGCCCAGCGCCAGCCAACCGGGCTCCTCCCTGACACCGACAGCAGACGCCCCTCTCTGCCCAGCCCTGTGCCGGCCTGGTGAGGCCAGGAGAGGGTCAGCCCCCAGCACATGGGGCTGTGTGTGTGCGTGTGCGTGTGTGTGTGTGTGAGAGAGACTGTGTGGGCGGCTGGGGGAGAGAGAGGAGATGCAGTCAGCGACGCTGCAGCTCACCGGGCTGAGATATGTGTTCTGCGCTCAGGTGTCTGATTTCCCTTTCCTTTCCTAGCCAGACTGAGCGTGGGGCGCGTGCGGACTTGGGTCCACCTCGGCCTCCCACCGCTACCGCCGGATGATGTCACAGTGGGCGGGGTTCCTGGGAACACTTCGGAGTGAACCTGACGGAGAGGTGAGCCGTGTGTGAGAATCACCTCCTCTTTATGACACAGGAGCAGCCTGTTTCACCCCAGCGTCCAAGAGGAGACAGAGCTCTCTCAGCATCTCCTCATCTTCTGGGGCAGCTCGACCCCTGCAGTGTCCATGGCCTGCGCCACGGTCTGAGGTGGGAACGCTGAGTGAAGGGGAGACGCCCTGATCCTAGCCCAGTGAGGGACTGCCCTACTCTGGTGGGAAATGGGTCAAGGGCCATCCTGACAACCAGTGTGGTTTCAGGACCCAACCTGTGTGAGAGGGGTCCCTCCGCCCCAACCCTCCCACTGCTGTGATCCCTGAGTCGTCTCTCCCGCAGCCTCCCCCTCCTCCTCACTGGGGGAATCTTAGGGAAGGGCCAGAGGGGCTGGGGTACCAAACCATTTGCTCGGCTTTGGGGGAGATCTGCTTTCATTTCTTTGGTGCTACAGTAACAACAATAAAAATTTTAAAGTAAAAAAAAAAACACAAAAGTCAGCAAACACATATAAAAAAGATTCCAGAGATGCAAATACTTCCTGAAGAATCAAACATCAACAATTACAAATCTGAGGTATTTCAGTGAACCTGACACTGACAGGTTTGGGGATGTAGGGGCTGAGACGGCCCCCCGCCGAGAAGAGGAGGGGCCTGAGGGACAAGCGGGCTGTTTCCTGGGAGAGCTGGCCAACAGGGATGAATGGGTGGGGGTGGTGTGAGATCTGGGCGGGTCAGAAAAGGGCCAGTGGAGTGGGTGCCAGGGTCTGCTTGGGCTGCCCCCGGGGCTCTGCCTCTCCCTTGGTAGATGCCCAGCAGGTCCTGGGTCCTGAGGACTGCCCTTATCAGCCCTTGCTTGGAACCATTAAAAGGGGATATGGGGCCCTGAGGACTGCTTCAAGACATGAATTTGAGGGACCCACACTCCACGAACCAAACATGGTAGGCAAGGTGGCCTGGGAGGACCCCATCCCATGCTCAGCAGAGAAGGGCCACAGAGGTGTGCTCTTGGCTCCAAGCAGCCCCACATGGGAGTTAAAGATGGGGGAGCTGAGCAGGGTAAGAGACCAGTGATGCTGGAGTCACAGCAGAAGGGAGGGGGAGAGAAATAAATTAAAGGGGAAGGGGTGTGGAGGGCCTTCAGCCCTGTGTCAGCTTACAGATTGTCAATACACTGTGCCCGGGATGGGAGGGGGCCTGGGAGCCCTGGAGCAAGCGGGACGCCCAGACCCTGCCCAGTTCTCCAGGACAATCCCTGATTGGACAACGCTGCCCTGTCAGGCCCCTCCAGCCTCTCCCTGCCTCTAGAGTACAGCAGGACCTGATGGAGCCTGGGCAGACGGACATGTCCAAACTCTCAACATCTGGCCAAATGGTGTCTGATGTGGGCTCCGTGAGATGAGGTAAATTCTGTGCATCAACTTCCGCCGCTCTCGAAGGGAGAGTGGGGAGTGGGGAGCTGGGTCCTGCCCCTCAGAGGGACCAGCTGGTGGAGGGCTCTGCACTGGGGGTGCCCCGGGATGAGGTAGGACTCGGTGAGCAGTGAGAACTGCTGCTGCTGCTGGAGCTGCTGCCGATGCTCTGGGGGGCGGATCCTGTGATGAGGTGGACTGCGGGTTTCTGGGCAAACAGCACACCTGAGTGAGCGGGGAGGGGAGAAGGCAGTGTGAGCAGACGGGGAGAGCAGGGATGCGTGCAGGGGTTCAGTCCCTCACCACATCACTCCTACCTAACCGGGTGAGGCTCCAGGCTGGAGGGTGCACTGGGTGCCCACACTGCCCTGCCGGCAGGTGCGTCTAAGCTGCTGAGGGGCAGTCATTTTGCTGAAAGGCCCCAAAGGCTCTAAGGGAAGTGCTCCCAGACCACATTTGGGAAGAACAGAGATGAACCCGTCAAAGAAAGGAGACCTGTGCTTAGGAAGACTGTAATGGCAGGCACATCTAACTCATGCATGCGTGTATGCTAAGTTGCTTCAGTGGTGTCCGACCCAGTGAAGACCCTCGGTGACCCTATGGACTGTAGCCCACCAGGCTCCTCTGTCCATGGGATTCCTCAGGCAAGATTACGGAGGGGGGGTAGCCATGCCCTCCTCCAGGGGATCTTCCAGACCCAGGATCGAACGTACATTTCTTAGGTCTCCTGCATTGGCAGGCAGGTTCTTTACCACTAGTGCCACCTGGGAAGCCCCAATTTAGTTTACAATACAATGCTAAAGGCATGGATGGAGTTGATTATGATTCTTTACATTCAATGACTTCTTTTAATTAACGAGTCAACCATTGGTCAAAAAAGGGTTAGACAAGCGGTCTCTCTGACTCGGTCACAGGTGGAGGGGGGCCTGCCATCCTGTTAGCAGTCCTCAGGCCTCCTCATCCAGAACTACTCTACCTTTGGAACTTTGAGACAACATGAAAGGCCCACCCCCTGGGAAGGTGTCCAGACAGGAGGGGGGCGAGGGGGCCCTGCAGGGAGCCGCACTGAGTCTGGCTGCCAGCCTGTACCTCCCTTACCTGCGTAAGTGGTACCATCGATGTCCACAGACATGCTGATGCTCCCAATGCTGCTTGTGGTTAGGTTCAGTGCTGCTGCTGAGGCCTCTGCTCTGTCCTCTGCTAGGGACAAGGGAGACAGCAGGCCCGGTCAAGCCCTTGGGCATTTCTGTCATCCCCTCTGAGGCCTGGCCACCCTCCCAGCCCGGCCGCAGCAGGCTGAGGCCTCCCAGGGTTAGAAAGCACCCGTGTAACCTTCCCCCAGTGTAAGGTCTGGCAGGAGACCCAGGCTGGTCAATATCCTATCGCTTGCTTTCTCCACTGACCCACTGACCCCCGGCTCGCTCTGCTCTCAGAGAAGAGGGGTCACATTGGGAAGGAGGCTGACCTCAGCTCACAGCTGTGTACTGACCCGTCTGGTGCGATTCAACAAACCCCGAGCACCCATTATCCACCGGGGTGGGGGGGGGGAGGGCCCAGGTTGAGGGGGGGTCGGGGTCAGAGATCACTAAGACCAGCCCCATCCACTGAGGACTCGCCTGGCTTCCCCCTCCCCTCTACTAGACTGGGAGGTCCTCAAGGAGGGGGTCTGCCTGTCCAGGCCCTGGCACTCCCTCTCAATCTGAGCCATCCACGGCCTGTGAAAGGTGGCAGGCACTGGCACACGAGGACTCTGCCTGGCCCACCAGAGACTCTCCGTTCCTGAAGTCGAGAGCCAAGAATTCTTCCAGATGAGCTGCTTCATCTATTAGCCTCTGGCCTGTGCATGACCAGGGGCAGCTGGCCTGAGCGGGGAACAGGGCAGAACCCTGCTGTCTGAGCCACCATCTCCAGTTTCCTTGGGCTCCTCGCCACGGGAGAGTGGGACAGGAAGGGGCTGCCTGGGAACATGCACAGCTCCCTTCACACCTGATTTTCCCCCAACACAAGCCTGCTCATGTTTGTTCTGAGACAGAGTCATGAATGGCAAAAAAAATGTGTGAGGGGGAAAGGGGAGAAACAGGAATGAGGGGTGTGGGGTGTGTGGCTGCAGGGATGAGAAGGTGGGGCATCTGAAAAATGTGGAGGGCAAGGGACAGATGTCAATTATGCTGCCAAACTTGTATTTCCTCCTCCCTTCCCTCCTGAGGGCCACTGGCTGCCGGCCTGAGGCAGCTCCGGCCCCTTGCTGGGCCTCGGGAGTGGGGCGCAGTCTTTCTTCCAGGTGGTGGGGCGGTGGGGGGAAGGGCGAGCCCTTTAACTGAAACAGATCAAAAGGCAGGAGTGGACGGGGAAGACCCTGCAACTGGCCCTGAAGGTCTCCGGCTCCTCCTCCTTGAACAACTGCTTTTCCTTTTTGCTACAGAACAGAGCACGCCTGAGGAACTGCAGGCGCCCTGGAAAATGACCTCAGCTTGGTGAACTGAGGTCTCCGTGGCCACTGAACCCCCAGGTGACCCCCTAGCCTCTAGATCCTTCTGTGGACCGGGTAAGAGGGATGGGGGCAGAACCTGGAGGGCGCCCCCCCGGTCCCCGGACATGAGCCCGCCCAGAATGGAGCTGGGGCCTGGCGCGCCGGCCGCTGCTCACCCCTGCCATTGATCCTGATCTTCATGGGCAGCTGCCGAGCCATGTGGAACAAGTTGCGCTGGAAAGCCTGCTGCACCAGGCGCTGTTCCTCCTCTGACAGCCTGGACACCTTCTTCTCAGGAGGCTCCCCCGACTCCAGCCGTTCCCGCAGCTGCTCCAGCGTGGCCGTCCGGGTACTGGCCTGCTGGCCGGCCAAGGTCACAGGCACAGCCAGGCGATTTGGCACGGGCACGGTGGTCACTGGGACTCCATCACCTGACAAAGGCACCAGAGCTGGACCCAGCCCACAAGCCGCCCTCCCACCTGAGTCTTGGGCCCGGGGAGTTGGTGCCCCTTCTCCCCCGGGAGCCCTGCAGACCTTTCCTGAGAGGAGCTGCCGGGGACAGTCGCGAGCCGCCGGCACTGGTGCCACCACTGGAGCCCAGCCCAAGGATGGGGAAGCGGATCTTGGGTGGGGAGAGGAGGGCAGGGGCCCCGGCAGCCGCGGTGGGTGAGTAGCCAAAGAGGGAGGAACTATAGCTGGGCCGCCGGCCCTCCCTCCTGTTGCCGTCAATGGCTGCCTGCAGCTCGGCCGGGGAGCTCAAGGCTTTCTTCTCGCACTCGTAGGCATAGAGATATTTCATATACCTGGATGGAGGAAAGGAAGGAAGGAAGGAAGGATCACCCAAAATGCAGTGTCAGGACTGCCCAGTGTAAGCTGATGATCGTCTGCAAGGGGCCTCTGTGGGGCAGGCTCTGTCCTCTAGGATGAAGCAGCACAACCTGGTGAACTTGGTGGAAGAGGAACCGTCAGGATAGCAGGACGCCCCAGCCCAGGCCCCCTAACTGCACCCAGGGCTAAATGCGGCTGGAACTGGAGTCACGGCTCATCAGGGAAACAGCTATCATCACTAATGTTTCGGGTTTGTGTGGCACCTTTCCAGTGCCCTGGGAGAAAGGAGAAATGCCACGTTTTGCAATGTCTTTCTGGCTCCTTGATCTCCTAACCATTCTGAGTCAGCTGTTCAGACAGGCGCAACTCTTCCTGTTGTGTGTAGGCCTAGAAGTGCCATCCCGCTTCATGTCAGATGCCCCAAGAAAGCAGTTCTCTACCTAAGAACCCTGGGAGAAAGATGGCTCTGCTGGCTGTCGCTCTGTTTCCAACTTCTGCAGGAACCGTTTCATTGGATAAGACCCTTCTAACTTTTCAACAAGGCCTTATAAATGCCACCCAAGCCACACACAGCTGATCCTTCTGTCTTCTTCACAGAGCAATATCCTGAGTTCCCAAAGAACAGATTCCCCTCTGGCCCCCATTCTTCAATGCTCTCCCTGCTCCTGCCACCCTTATAATTAACTCAAATGGGTACAAAAACAGGTCACCAATCCCAGCAGAGGCCTGCCTGCTTTCCTCTGAGTAAGCTGAATGTCAAGTAGAAAGAGTCAGGCTTAGCGTAGGGGTACTGTGTAGGAGACAATGTCTTGGAAAGGTTGTGGACTTCAGAGACAGAAGTCCAGCTATGAACCTCAGCCTGCTTACTAGCTGATACAGCCCTGACCAGACGATCTAGGCTCTGAGACTTAGTTCTTGTTATCGGGAAAACAGGGACAAAACCTACTTGGTGGGACTGCCGGTGAAATGGAATGAATGAAATGAAACAAAACGGAAAGGTGAAGCAACAGCACACAGGACACGCCTGAGAAAAGGTGCTCAGGTTTACTCAGGTGACCGAGGGATTCATCTCAGAAAGCTCCTGGCTCTTTCAGGCATTCCGCCTGTCTTGCTCACTGCACGGTGGAATTTCCTTCCTTCCCTGCCTCAAGGTTAATTCCCTCTCACAAGCCTCAGCCTCCTTTCCGTAGGGCGCGGGCCACTCACTGGGTCCTCAGGGTGAAGGCGGCGCTGGTGATGGACGTGGGCAGGTTCAAGCCTTTAGTGATCTCTCTCCAGATCTTCTTGTTGATGATCTCCACCAGGCCCCCCTTCTCCGTCACCAGCTTATACAGCATGTACAGGTCCAGGATCTGCTTGGCCATGATGGGAATTCGGTTGATGGGGGTCCCTGCAATGGTGCAAGGAGAGAAACACAGGGCTAGGTCATTTTCAGGCAGAGAAAGAAGACATCTGTGCATGCCCACCTTTGACTGAGTTGGAAATATGTTCACAAATCTGCTCAGAAGTGTAATTTGAGTCAAACTCCCAAAGCCTGGAAGCTATCAGGCTAGCTGCCAGGTCTCCTCGGGAAGAACAGAAAGACAGGTTCAACTCACAGGCTTCATGGCCTTGGGTAAATCACATGGCCTCTCTGGGTCTGTTCCCCGCTGTAAATAAGAGAGCCAGACTACATGACTTCAAAGATTTTATTTTTTTGCTAGCAATATGACTCCTAATAATTTGGCAACTCAGTCCTCTAGAGCCTTCAGAAGTCATTCGGCTGCCTCCCCAGTGAACAAACTCTTTCCTGACCCCTGCACAGGGGAGGGCGGGTCCCACCGTCCACCTGGACAGCTCCCGTGCTTCTCTTCTGCAGCTCTCAGTGCCGTTTATAACTGTGCTTTAATTTCTCTGCATACTGCCTTGTTTTCTCCTCATCTCTTCTCCTGCTGCAGGATAGAGAAATGGGTTTTTTTTCTCTCCTGTGTCCCCACCATGTCAAAGGAGCTGCTGGGCACACAAGTCTCCAAGGGGATGAAAAGCCACTCAACAATTCTCTCCCCACTAATCACTCCACCCTCTCCCCGGCCTCTGAAAGAGGGAGGGTCAGAGCTGCTTCCGCCCCCTGGCCCCGAAGGGAAGTGACAGGAGTCAGGGACTTGATTAGGAAACCTGGCCCGGAGCAGGAAGGCCCACTAATGAGCACCCAGGGACGGCAGGGAGGGCGGGGCCAGGCTCCTTTCTTGGGCAGCCGGGATGCTCGTCAGGAGGCGTGATGGATGACTGTCATTTGGCAGCCCCGGGATTAATGATCTGGAGGTCAGAGGGGAGAATTCCAGTGGGAAGGGTCACCGTCCGGGGCACAGTATGAGACTTGTTGCCTTTTGATGGCAAGTCCTTTTACTGTACACCGGCTGCTCCTCCTCTGCCTTGCCACCAACCCCCAGACCCCCTCCCACCCCCACTCCAGCCTGCTGCAGTCTCACTGACTGTCTGGTGGACGTCAGGCCAGCTTGATTAGAGAAGGGCTGTTTGTTTCAGCTCCTCCTGCTTCTTTCCCCTCAAGGAATGGCATTTTCATCTCAGTCCCAGAACACTGCCCTCACTCTTTTTATAGGGTAATTCAAGCCAGAGTGGACTGAAGGGTCCCACGGTTATGCGGAAGCAGCAGTGTGAGCGCAAACACATGGCATTGCTGTGGTGGTCCCAGGCCGCTTTCCTCAGTGTAGGAGGGAGCTAGAGGTCTTGAAGACCTTTGTCCTGACAAAGGCCATGGAGTTAAATTCAAAGGATCACTGGTAAAATGTCAGAGAACTGCTGGCATGCTCCTAAGACACAACAGCGCACACGCTGGTTAACTTCTCCCTGAGCTGTTCTGGACAGCAGACTTCATTCCTGTCATAAGCACAGAAGTCTCACGCAACAAAACTGGTCTCCCAGAAGAACAGGGCTAAGGTCTCCCTCCTCTGTAGCCAATGGCCTTGCCTTGAGAGTCTGGGAGGACCACTTCCGAGGTTCCCTCCCACAGGACCCCGAAGCTCTCAGTTCCAGAAGCTTCTGGAACATCTTTACACTTGACCCATTCACTTCCAGGTCAGATGTTCACACTCAGCTCCCCTTCATCCACTAGGCAAGCTCCCTTTTCCCATCCCTGCCTCTTCATCCAGCAACACCATTGCTCTGAGAGGCCTTAGGCAGGAACCTCAGAAGGAGACTGCTCCTCTTCTCTCTCCTCCACCTTTAGTTTGTCTGGAGGCTCACCGATTCCTCCTCTGAGGCACCTTTCAAAGCTCACTTGCTCTCTATAGCCATCACCCTGGGCCAGGCCCTCACTGGCTCCCCATTAGATGCCCCAGCAACCTTGAATCCACACGCTCAACCTGCATGCTACTGCCAGACAATCTGATGAAAACACCACTTTCACCATTACTCACTTCCTAGTTTAAAAAACCCACAATGACTCTTATTGCCAACCCAGCCCACCTCACATGTTCAATATCATGACTCAGGTTCCCGAACACTCCTTAGAAGATTGTGCATGTGTTATTTGCTGACTTGTGTCTGACTCTTTGCGACCCCATGGACTATAGCTCACCAGGCTCCTCTGTCCATGGAATTCTCCAGGCAAGAATACTAGAGTGGGTTGCATTCCCTCCCCCAGGGGATCTCCCCAACCCAGGGATTGAACCTTGGTCTCCTGCATTGCAGGCAGCTTCTTTACCATCTAAGCCACCAGGGACGCCCCCACTTAGAAGATTATGTATGATGTGTTTCAAGCACATCCCAATAACTTACTCTCACTCAATCAGCTGGGTCTTCTCACCCTCACCCCACAACCCAACTTCTTTCTCCTCTATTTTTTGGGTTTTACTCTTCCTCTTCATCAACTCTAAAATGATGTGCCCAAATCCTTCTTATACGGGCCTTCAATGTTCGCTCTCTCCAGGAATAATTTTCTAACTACCTTGGTTCGAATGTATTTCTTTCCTCTTTGAATTTCTATTATAACCACTACAAGTTCCACAAATAATTACACATATTTCACTTATGCTCGTCTGGTATCCCAGGAGGATTGTAAGCTCCATGAAAGCAGGGACTGTTTTTTCCTTCATCATGTCTTGAATATTATAAAGTTTAATAAGTGAAACTACCATGTAGATTAAACAAACAACGGGCTTCTCAGAGTCAAAGCAACTAGCTCTGTGCTAACCCAATGGGGAATATTAAATGCATTTTCTTCCTGTCAGCAGTGTGCCCACCCGGGTCTGTCACTAGCTGTAAGTGTCTAATGCTGACAGCCCTGAAGAGAAGTCAGCCTCTCTTCTCGGATACTGGCAGGTTCATGAGTGTCACGACCTTTATTAAACAGACTAGGGAAGTGAGGACTCTAGTGGTTCAGCCCTTGGCGTCTGAGTCCTACATTAAGAGGAGCGCAGCATGGGAACGGCTGGACAGCTGGAGATTTTGAGGAGGTAAAGAAACCACGAAGTCCTTCAGTGGGGCCACAGAGAAGGGGAGACAAGTGTTAAAGCGGTGAAGGTGGCTGGGTCTGAGATGTACAGAGAACAGGCATGGCTGAGTGAGTGACCACCAAGCTGGGCTTGCCCAGATGAGGGTGTGCCGTCCTTCAGAAACGTCTCCTTAGAGAGCCTGCTACCACATGGCTTTGGAACTCCACTTGCAAATAGCTTTCAGAGTTTATATTATTTTCATTTGATTCTCTCCAAGGTGGTAGACCTTCAAATATAAGGGTGTGTTTTACTTTTAGAAATAGTCGTTCAAGGAAACAAGCCAGGAAAATAGGACAAAGTAAGCAGGCGGTTTATACTGATTTTGTGTGAAGATGAGGTGTGGCCATAAAGCATGACAGATTTCCTTGTGTGGCTCAAACTGCCTCTGAAGGCAACTCCCCAGGGAGGAATTATAGATTCCCTCAGAGCAGTCACTGGACTAAATGTCTAGTCATTCGAGATGACTTCTTTCAAAGACAACAACATCATAGATGTGGAAATGTCATTAAAAATTCGCCTCTTTATAGTCACACAGCAAGTGACTGCATTAGGCTGGGAGTTGCTCAGGGGCATGGGAAACGGGTGGAGACAGGCAGATACAGGACCTGAGAAGATGAATTAGGAGCAAAGTGGCATTCTGAGTTCCCAGAGTGACCTCTCCCCTACACCAGGGCTGCTCGGCCACCCAGCCCCACTCTGGGCACGCGGGGGTCGCGATTTCTCTCAGAGGGGCCCCTACTGCCTGGCCAGGCACCCCATTTCCAGGAATCGGCGGGTAAGAGGAACAGGCGTTTCCTCCTCATGGATGGCCCCCACAAAACCCCTAAAAGTAGCGTCCAGAGCAGGTGGGCCCCTCAGTCCCACCAGAAACAAAGCTGACCGTATCCTGCAAGCCAACTTTAGATGACATCATGGCTTTCTCACATTAAGCAGCCAATCCGGACATAAAACCTGCCCTGGCTTTGATTCTTTCGACAACTGAGAGACAAGCAGGGTCCTAAGGCCAGTCTGGCTCTGGGGTCTGCCCTGTACTTGGTGGGCCTAGTAGCCATCTCCTGTGTCCCAAAGAGACTCAACTACGAAAAGAGGGGGAGAAGACCTTTTAGCTGAGTTTCCCTCCCTAAACAAGAAAAAAACCCAAAAACATCATACTGGGGGGTGGGGATGGGGGATTGACATATTCAGGCCTCAGTTTCCCTGTCTGGCTGAAGCAGGGAATTTGGACTAGATGACTTCCAGCTCTAAAGTCCTATGAGTCTAGGAATAAAAACTCAAAGTTCAAGTCCATAAGCAATGCCTCTTCCCCCAGCCTTGGGGGGGGATGGGGGACGTTTTGGCCCACCCTGTGGGCTGGATTACATCATAGTCTAAAGAGCCTCTTCACCTGAGAGACAGCAGGCCTCAGTCCGCAATAAAAGCCAAAGCAACCTGCAGAGAGCCAGGAAGGAGGCCAGCAGCCACTGCAGAGCTCTCTGCAGTGGTCACCAGCATTGGCCCTGCAGGGGGCCGAATCCCCACACCCCCCCACCCCATTACACCTCCCAGAGAGGGCGGGAGCATGTTGCGGGAAACCCTGTGGGCTGTCAGTCACTGCTATCAAAGCAGGAGCTTGGATTGAGGGTAATTAATCATGGTCCCTCTGACAGCAATCCAGGGCCTTATCTGTACCCCAAGAAATGCCGCTGGTCTCCAGTTCCCTCCTCAATAAAGGAGACTGACAGTTCCAACAAAGAGGCCCCTTATCAGATTTCAGCCAGGGAGCCTGACGCAGCCCAAGGGAGATTCGGAAAAGGCTTTTATGAGGCTGGGACCCAGGGAAGCTGTTGGGGGCTCCGGGGGCTTTAACCCTTGGAGGTGGGAATGCCGCTGGGCACTGGCACTGGTGCTGCTATCCGGAGCCCTCAGCGCAGACGGAGCCAAACAAAACCTGCTCCGATCCTTGGCTCGCCTCCCTGCTGAGCCTGTGGAGACACAGCAGAGTAGGGGTGAGAGCAGAGCGGGGAGATGGTCTCCTTGAGCATGGTGGGCATGTTAGGGGAGGACCACTTCCTCCCCACCACAGAGGGTGGGCACATTCCAGGGATGACCAGAAGTAATCGGGGGCAGGGACCCAGGACAGAGCTGCCCCAGGACAGAAGGCGCATGGCTGCCTACTGGTCAGGGGTGAGAGCCCAGGACCCAGGGCGTGGCCCTGCCCAGGACCCTCGCTGCTTTTCCTGACTTTGAACAAGATCATTAATCATTTCCACAGCATGTCAAGAGAGCTGGGAGCCTGGAAGAGTTAAGTCCCCAGTTAAGTGGGAACGCAGAGGGGCAGGCAAGCCTCCTGCTGCATATTAACTCCTGCCCAGCTCTTGCTCCCCAAGAACAAGTAGGGAAATCACTGGTGGTGTTCTCCCCCTGACTTGCTAATGTAGAAACTATTTCCCACTGGGAAACTAGGCAGCAGGGTGTGGTGGTGTGCCATGTAGTGTGGAGTTGACTGTTCTACCAGTCAGGGCCGAGCAAGGATGCGCAGATATCCGGATACTGGTCCTACACGTACCCTTCAGCCCTCTACCACGATCTCTCACTGAGGAGGCCTGCCTGACACAAGGCCTAGTGCCTAGAACCTAGATGAGTATCTTAAGGATACAGCCCACCAGATCTTTTTTGCTGTGTACCCCCCACTATCCGTTGCTCACAGCAAAATACAGAACATTTCCAGCACTCCAGAAAACTCTTCCATTATCCTTCCCAATCAATACCCACTCCCCACCCCACTCAGAGGTAATCATTATCCTGTATCACTATAGGTGATTTTCTTGAACTTTACACAAACCAAAGAATGCAGCATACGTAGTTTTCTGGGAATGGCTTCCTGTGTTACACATTAGGTCTGTGAGAGCCATCCAGCTGTGTACAACAGTAATTCATTCTTTGTTATTGCTGTGTGGTATTTATTCCACTAGAGGACTATGCCACCATTTAGTTGTCCATTTTACTACTGATAGACGTTTCAGTTCTTTCCCGTTTTTGCCTATAATGAATGGTGTTGCTATGAATACTCTTGCGTGTGTCTTTTAGTGAACCAGAGCTTTCATTTCCACTGGGGATACACCTGGAGGTTTAACTGCTGGGTAATAGGGTTGGCATTCATTTAGCTTTAGTAAACACCACTGAACAGATTTCCAGTAGTGATGCCCATTTATAGTCCCACCAGCAATGAATGGAGTTCTGCAGGCGCCACAACCTGAGAGGCTAATTTCAGACCCATTACCCTTCTTGATACTCTTGCTCAGACCAACTGCTTTAGGTGAAGTTTAATAGCACATGCAGTCTTGTACTCTACTATGGCTGATAATAAAATTAGGGCTATGGTGGTGCTGTTTCCTCCCATAAAAACTACGCTCAGAGAAGAAAACGAAGGAGTTAGAAGGAGGTGGACCGTCAGGTCTTCTTTGCTTTGCCTGCTGCTGATTAACAGACCGGCCTGAGAGAAGGGTGGAGGGGTGACTGGGGAGAGGCCCAACAACTCAAGGCCATTCTCCCTGAGCACGCATGGCTGTCTGAGCTTCCATTGCCCATCTGTGCCTCTAGCCTCTCAAGACCTAGTAGATGTTCCCACAGTGTAGGCGGGTCAACCTCTCGCTTCAGACTTTCCCTATACCAATCCTTGGACGGTCTGCTGAATACTGGCTCACTTTGGAACAAAGGAGGCCAAACTATCAGTCCATGGAATTCTCCAGGCTAGTGGGTAGCCTTTTCCTTCTCCAGGGGATCTTCCCAACCCAGGGATTGAACCCAGGTTTCCCACATTGCAGGCAGATTCTTTATCAGCTGAGCCACAAGGGAAGCCCAAGAATACTGAAGTGGGTAGCCTATCCCTTCTCCAGTGGATCTTCCTGACCCAGGAATCAAACCGCGGTCTCCAGCATTGCAGGCAGATTCTCTACCAACTGAGTTATCAGGGAAGCCCTCAACCCAATTTTACCAAGTGCTAAAAGTACCAATAAATGATTTTGAAGGGGAAGAGGCTGAATTTAAAGACAATAATGAGCTATTCAAATTAATCATGCCTTTCAAAAACCAGGGATCTCTTTCCATTATCATGGATAACTGGTTAGTAATAAGGTATTTAGAAGTGGGGACATGGGACTTCCCTGGTGGTCCAGTGGTTAAGAATCCACTTTGCAACGCATGGGACACAGGTTCAATCCCTGGTCCAGGAAGATCCCACATGCCTTGGGGCAGCTACGCCGTGTGCCACGACTAATGCTGGTGCTCTAGAACCTGAGAGCCTCAACTACTGAAGCCTGTATGCCCCAAAGTGTGTGCTCCGCAACAAGAGAAACCATTGTAATAAGCAGCCAGCGCACTGCAATTACAGAGCAGCCCCTGCTTGCCACAACTAGAGAAAGCCCATGCGCAGCAATGAAGATCTGGGAGAGCCAAAAAAAAAAAAAGAAACAGTGGGAGGGGAACCCTAGCACTAGAACATCAGCTACCACCTGGGGAGAGCAAAAGACCTGGCCTGAAACAAAGGATTAATCCTGAGACAAAGATTTGTATTTTGGACTTTGATTTGGGGATAAAGTTGGAAAATGAAACCCCAAAACCTATTTTATCTGACAGAGACAAACATATTTTATTCTATCAGGAAGAGTGTCCATGGCACAGACCATTTAAGGTACAAAGAATATACGAGGAACTCCCTCCACCAAGAGGCAAAGCAATATATGTCACGAACATTTCCTTGCCTGAGATGGATAGATAAGCACACAACAGAAGGAAAAACACTCAAATTGCACTTTGAGGCAGACCAAGCCCTTTTCCCACAGTAAATTCTTTGTATATACACATCAAAAACAGATCCAACAATCCATTTGGGAAAACCAAGGTCAGTGTGCAGCCTTGAACAGAACTGGTGGGGGAGGGACAGCAGTTCTCCCGTGAAGTCCTGACAAAACTTGTCTTCCATGTGACCAAGCAGGTCTTCTGTCTGCTGTGGCGAGCTGGGACAGGGGCTGGAGGAGAGATCCTCGCTTGTGGGCGCTTAGTTAGGGGGCCCATGATGTTACTGTTAGGGCTTTTCCCGGCCCCCCAATCCTGCCTTGACAGACGGCAGCCTCTGTGCCACTGTGACCCGTCACATCTGCCCTTCCCTGAGAGACAGGCTGTCTTACCTTGAGATGAACACTCTTCTTGCATGAAGACCTGTGCCCCATGTTTATCAGCTAGATGCTGTCAGACCCTCCCGGGCCCTGACCTGTGCAGGTGGGCCACAGTCCCTGTGGGATTTAGAAGGCTGAAGGCCAGCAGAGGCTTGTCCACTGCCCCAGTGGAAAGTGATGGAGCTGCTGGTGCTAGGGGCCAATGGAAAGTGATGGAGCTGCTGGTGCTAGGGGCCAAGTTTCTCCAGGGCAGTGTGGGTGAGAGAAAGAATCCCGGCCTGGGGATGAGGAAACCATGTGCTAAAGCAGCTCTGTGGCCTCAGGGGGGTCATCTAATCTGGGGGCTGGCTCCTGTGATAACCTTTGCTCTCTCTAACCCACAGAGGTGGAGCTATGCGGAACAGCAGATCAGATAATGGGTTGAAAGGGTTCTGTAAAGTACACAGGGTAACAATAATAAAATTAACAGCAAAATCATCTTCCTCCTCTTTGATGAAATCATACTTCTGCTTCGCTGCCTGGGGAACAAGACAAGAAGCTCTTCTTCCTCACTGATGAGGGAAGAATGTTCATAAGCCTTTGCTTATAAGACTTCCAAATCAGCACCTGCCCGCCTTGCCCACAGGACCCCCTGGAAAATCTACCAGGGAATAAACAACACCTCAGAAATCACCCACAGTGAATTAAATTAGTCAAAGAATTTTGTTTACAAATGTTTGCCTTTTTTTTTTTTTTTTGACAAAAAAAAGGTATATGTATGTGTTTTACACACACACCCACACCTGCATGTACATATGGCAAAAGGTGAGGAAAAGGGGACATCAGAGTTTTGAAATCTAACCCATCTTTCTATAGAAACGTCTGTGTGGGAAGCACAAGCAAAAGAAACTTGTTTAGTTCAGTTTGGCTTCCCTCAGCAAAAGAAGAAACACATGATTCTGCAAGGAAGGGAATGAAGCATCTGGTTTGGCTGGAGGGGGAGTGGGGGTGGGGCTCCCTGGTGTAGTTTTTACACAACTGTTTTAATAGAAAACTGCTCAAGGGGCTTTTCTTCTGTTTTGGTTATTGAGGGTGGCTCACTGTTTGCTCACAGCTCAACAGACACAACCACGGACACATAATACCCAACAGAGAACTTGGAAAAAACTTCCAGATTGACTCTAATCAAAACCTTCTCTTTTTAGAGATAAGAAGAGGAAGGATTTGCTCAGGATGGATGCTAGCCCCAGCTTCACCTGCCTCAGTCCCCACGCCTCCCCACAGGCTGCAGCAGCCGCTGCAGCAGCCGTTCCGAGGCAGGCAGGACACAGGTGCCTGACTGGGCACTGTCTCAGCCTCTTCTCAAGTGCCTTCTGGGGTAGGTTTTTCTGCTGGGGACGGGGAGGAGGGATCACGAGGGTGCAAGTCACCCAGTCTGGCCTAGAAACCAAGGTGCCTTAAGTTGAAAGGCCCATCTGCTGCAGTCAATTCACCCAAACATGTTAACAAGCTGGAGAGACCCAGCACAAAGCAGCGGTTATGGCCAGGCCCCTCTCCCACTGCACAGCCGTTTTATCACCTGCAGCTGCAGTCATTCGAGGCCACGGGCTGGGTGCCACCTCCCCTGGAGCCCGGGCCACTTCCTCTGTGGTATAGCTTCTGTGTCAAAGCTGTCCAGCCCACTCACGGCCCAGGTGGGCATCACTGGGCCTTTCAGACTCTGGCTGCTTTCCGGGGCTCCTTTAAAATCAACTGCTTATCCTTTATCTTAGCTCTGGAGGATGAGCTGCTGACCCACTGCCAAGGCTCTTCCTTGCATCCAGCCAGCTAACACAAGTGGGCTCCTGAGTGCCCCAGACTCCAATTTGGGAATGACAAATAACTCACAAATGTCTAGGGGCCCTAGGTCTCACCATTCTGCAAAGAGGAAAGACAGCAAGCTTCATATGGCTAGAAGCGCAAACTGCTCCCAGTCCCCTTGAACCACTCATTCTAAATTTAGGTCATCAGACATGAGTCTTCCAGGGAGGAGATCACTGATTTTAAAGGGAACAACCTAAGCTCCACAGGCTCCTTGCCTCAGTCTTCCCTCTCAGCCCAGCTACACACTGACTGCCACAGCGAGCTTCCTGAAAGCACAGCTCTGGTGACACTCCCCGGGTGGCCCTTCAATAACTCAGCTATGTCACAGACTGGAGGGTTACCTTCTGGGCTAAACGCAGCTCTTCACAATCTGATGCCACCTGATTCATCTAGGCCAGACAAGGGTTCTTCCAGCCATGTCTGGACCACACATATACCTCTGCATTTCTGCCTCCACTCTTCCCCTGCTGGGGCTACAGCAACTCTCAGCTCTCTACACCCCAGCCTTGGAGGGGGACCAGCACCCACTCGTCTGGCCCTCAGCTACAGGCGGGAAGGTCCTCCCATTGCCAGACACAGGCCCTGCCACCCTCAGGTATTGCTCTCTGAATGGAGCTAAGATGATTTCCCTGAAGAGTTTCTCTGCAGAGAAAAGTTTTGATCTTCAACTTCTTTCCTACCCTTCTATGGCAGTGGTTCTAAACAGAGGGACACTTTTGTCCCCCCAGGGGACATTTATAATATCTGCAGAGATTTTTGGTTATCAAGACAGGGGAGGAGCCCCCCCCCCCCCGACAAAGGACTATCTAGTCCCCAAAATCAATATGCTGAGGCTGAGAAACCTTATACTAGAGTAATTAACAAGTAGCAAAACTGACTCAACTGTTTCCCTTCTATTGTTGATACCAGCAAATAGTGAAATACCGAACATAAGTGCTGAAGAAAGAAAAAAGATTTACTCAGGGCCTGAATAACCATAAATAGACAGGATCAAAGAGAGTCACTTCTGCTTTGGGTTCACTCTGGAATAGACTAGACGGCAGTCTGGCAGCCCCAGCACTGTGCAATAGCAGGACACTCAGCATACATCCCTCTGTACTGCTGACCTCCAATCACAGGCAGCTAATTGGGGGTGGGGTGGGGGAGGGGAGGCTCCCCACCACCACCACCACTGGGGCAGCTGAGTTAGGAAAACCAACAGGACTGTTCCGACAGAAAATGTGTCCTGAGCAGGGCTCCTCCCGATCCCTGCCCCCAGGTCTGGCCCTGTGCTGGCACTGGGGACACACAGAAATGACAAAGTGGCTGTCCTCAAGGAGATCCTCGTCTACTGGGGACACAGAGTAGTAAACAAACAATTATGGCTCTTCACTCTTGGCTAGGCTGATATAACTTCCATTTTCCTTTAAAAATCCTTCTGGGAAGGGAGAAAAACAATAAAGCAGAATCTAAAGCAGTGGAAGCACACTGCTGATTAAAATCTATATTGCTATAGCAGCCCCTCTGAGACGAGATCAGCTCCTGGGTTTGCACCAGCTGGGCTTGCGGAGCTTGTAAATAATTAAAAGGTAATTGGAAGGGGAGACCAAAGTATTAAGTGGATTTCTCTCTCTCAGGGCAACCAGGGAGTTTCATTGCTGCGAGTCACATTATCTTTCAGGATTATATTCTTGTTTTTTACTGACACATGCAGCTCCAGATAACAGTTGGAGGAGTAAACTAATTAGAGCTGCTTAGACTGCTTTGATAGGCTTGGATGAGGGAAAACCCAGACTCAAAACTTTCGATTGCCTTTGTAAGCAAACCAGCGGTAATAGGCACACTGCTAAGAAGGCAATGAGGCTTTGGAAGGAGGGGGAGAGAAAGAGGGATGAGGTTGGTGGGGAGAGGGAGCGGGAGAGAGGGAAGAAGAGGAGTTAAATCAGGATCTTTCATTGCTGGAGGCTGTCATTACAGCCCCACCTACAATAAAGAGGACTTCATTCCCAGGTCTCAGTAAAGGAGCTGACACAGAAACCAAGGGCTACGTGATCAGGCAGGGTCCCAGGGAACATGCTGGCAGGAGCAGCTCCCCTAAGGCTTTGTCCTGAGGATGAAGAAGATGCCGCTACCCAGGTTGCTGAGAATTATCTCCTAGAGAGGCTGGGGTTCTGACCATGCTTCCTGAGGGCTGCCAGCTGGTGAACCCATTGCTGTGACAGAATACAAAGCCAGGAAGTTGAGTCACTGTGGGCTCAAGACTGAGACATGCCATGGTCCCAAGTGGAGATGGTTGGGGGTGGGTGGGTGCAGGAGAATGAGAAGGGGAGAAAGACCAGAAGCGGTAAGGCACCGTAAAGTGGATGTCCATGTGCCCTATAGTTAAACTGCAGGAGCACCCCAACCAAGCCAGTGGATACAAAAATCAAAGAGCCAATGGATAAGGAAAAAAGAGTTAGCTTTTCCTTCTTTTGGATCATTTCAGAATCCTCCCAACACATCCTGGAGGGCCTCCATTTTTTCACTGGCCATTCTAAGTCTCTATTAAGCCAGATGCACCAGCAAGAAGCCCCATATATGAGTTTTAAGTGATGTCCAGGACTACCTACTATAAGGCTAAGAAAAAAAGTGTATTTGAATTTGAAATGACTCCAGAGACCAGTTAATCAGAACAGTGACAAGAATAAAGCAGGACTGAATTTGGATGATCATTCCATTCATTTTCTACCCAGGCCCTCTCTGCCCTCTTCAACTTGACTGCCAATTATTCAGCTAAGTATGGGACCAACTGGCAATAAATGGCTCTTGTCCTCCTGGGCTAAGATGCTGGCACTCCACAGGGAGGATGGCTAAGAGTGACGTGCACACAGTAGGCACTCAATAAATATTCAGTGAATTGAAATGATGAGTAGGGTGCACACTCACCCCTCTTCTGCATAAAGATGAAGAGGTCATCCAGGAACTCTTTCCTCTCCGGGTCACTGTCCAGTTCATACAGCTGCAATCCCAAACCCACAAAAAAAAAGAAAAAAACAAAAACACACCACAGTGAAAATAAATTCCATCTTATGTAGGAAGTCTTACAATAGCAATACATAACCATCTGAATGACTACAGATATGACTCACAGGCCACTTCTATCTTCATTCCTTGGGAAGCAGATACAATAACCCACTACAGAACGGCCCCTTCTGTTATCACAAAGGAAACATTACAGACCTTGGCAAAATCACGAGAGATCTCTCTTCCCCGGCCTCCATCTGCATCATCACTCCAGGTCAAACCACCATTCTAAAGGGGAGCAATGCAAGAGGTCAGAAGGCAGTAGGCAGGGAGCAAGGGGGCAAGGCAGTCTCTTAGGGTGTAGAGGGGGACCCTGAGCAACTGTGCTCTCCTGGCTCACACTGAGAGACTGACTGCTTGAGTAACCGCCTCTGCCCCCCTAAAAGGGACATCTTGGTTTTTTGCTTTCAATTATGGTTCCAAAACCAGAGGGAGTCAGGTGGAAGAATCATCTTCATCTGCTGGAGGGGAGTGGGTGTTACTTATACCTGATAACCCTGGAAGAGGGGACACAAAGGCCTAGCTTTGAGAACTGGTTCATCCCTAGTTGATGTTCTGGAAGCCATAGCTCTGAGGTGAACCATTTTTCTGTAGGTTCAGTGTGACATATGTTTGTATGTTTTATGGTGTGCCTGTAAATTATACGGTATGTTGTGAAGATACCTAGCCTGGCCTCGCGCACAACACTTCAGTGGAAGATAAGGGGTCAAAGGGAGCAAGATGAAGATCTCGAAGATCTTGTGGTCGCTCAGCCGAGCCTCACCACCAGAAGCCCTAACTCTAGTGATCAGAACTACCCAGTGATATGAGGGCCCCCAGGGCCTGAGATTACTCCCAAGATACAGAGAGACTGTTCCATTAGGGTGAAGTTCATTTTCATTAGAGAAGTAATGAAAACCTAATCCTAATTTAATTGATTAGGTCAAACCAACACCATTCAACTGATTGGGAGGAAATGGCAAATATGCTTTTGTTTATGTTCTTGAAATCTGCTTCCTGCTTTTATTCAGTTGAGTAACTCTTTTTTCTCAAATCAGTCATCATCTTCTAGAGGGAGCTTCCCTTCATACCCGGATGCACAAGTTCCCTGGAAGCACTCTCTGTTCATCTTGAGCTTAGAATCTGACATATTATTTTGGAATTATTTGTCATCCCCACATACTGTAAGCTCCTTGAAAGCAAAGTGTCTTCTTCATCTCAGTACCTGTAGCACACAGCACATTGCCTGACAATTTTAAGGCTCCAGTGAATATGTCATCAACTATAATCATTGTTAAAAGGCATTAGCTAATTATTTGAACCAATTAAGCACCTCTTAAAAAAAAAATATATATATATATAGACATGTATACCACATAGGAGCATCCGAAAGGCCCTCTGCCAGTGGAGAGGATGAAATGTCAGAGCAGAAGTCGCCCGTTCACCTCATCCCACCTATCAACGAAGAAGCCAGGGATGGCACTGGGCACAGAGACCATCCTCTCTCTTCTCTCCTCCAGGGCCAAGGTGCCCACATGCACAAGCGCAGTGTACCACCCAGCTGGCTGGGGAGGGCATCTGGGGCTGGGGAGTGGGCTGAGCTGTAGGCCCACTTTGTGAGAACAGTAATTTACCACACACCAGGTTAAGGATAACCAAGAAGAAGTGACACCCTGTCAGTTGACATGAAACAGGCTCCATCAAATTGTTTCCCTGCTTATCTACTGCAAGACGTGCGTAAGGAAGTGCTCAGGAAATGCTATCTGGCTGTGCTCACATCATCTCCCCAGGCAGACACTGTAGAGACCTTCCTATAGCACCTTCAGCTCAGGGAGGCCAACAACCGAGTGGAACACTGTTTCAAAAAAAAAAAAAAAGCTAAAACCCATGCTGTAATTATAGTCAACAGAAACCTGGTGTCATCTGGTGGCAACTAGCACAATGAATAATCAAGATGAATTATGCCTGTCAGGTCAGCAAAACCAGACAGAGTTACAGTCCCCTTTCAAAGGCTGCAGCAGGTCACCCTAATGCCCAGTGATTTCGTTTGAGCCAGTAATTCCTGCTGGAAAGTCAATTATCCCGGGAGCCCCTATCAGCTGAAAGACATTTAATGGGGGATCATTGCAGCTTCTGTTATGTCAGCTGTTTACCGTGGCAGCTCAATTCCCAACTCTCTAGCTAGAGATCTGAAGCTGATTCTGCTCACAGGAGGATTCTTTCTCTATCAGTCACCAAGAGAGAGGGAAAAACAGTTTCTTTTTTTGCTAATCACAGTAACCTCGAGGCACTCTGAATGCTCACTCAGAAGCTATTTAACACTCAGCTGGGTGGAGAGGAAGGAATCCACAGCCTAGAATCTCAGACAGGGCTTTCCGCAGCAGGAAGGGAGTGTAAAAACAAGCATGCCAGTGCCAGTGCCACCAGCGGTGTGACTATGTGTGAAAATAAACACCTGAGTGTGAGGGTTTGGCTCTGGGAACAGAGGAGAAGGCCTTGCAGGATGCAGACGTCGTGACTGCTGGTTTTCACCAGCTCTGCCCGAGTCACAGGACAGTCCAAGCACCTGGACAGTCAGACTGTGGATTAGTCATGGCCCACCAAGAACCACTCAGGTTCAAAATCTGCTTTGAGCTGTGATTTTACCCTGAAATGCACTAGGATGGTGACCAGAGAGGACAGGGAGGCTTGTCAGAACCGGGCAGAAACAGGATACGACATTCTTATGAGCAATCCCCCTGTTTGACCCATTCCTCAGACAGGAATGTCCATTAGTGTTTAAAGGAAACACAGGAAAAGAGCTGCCCGGGAGTGGAGGTGTTTTATTTTGTCCAAGGCAAAACTGGACCTTTATATAATTGAAAATATTCAGTTGGGGCTGATGGGGACACACCCACTCTCTCTGCATTGCTCTGTCTTGAGACAGTTAAACTTCCACCTTGATTCACAGGATTTTTTGGCTGAGGTGAGGGTACTTCCTAAGCCCTGCCTGTCCTTCACGGTCTGGTCTGGCTCTGGGAAGCCTCTGCCCACAGTCATTCTCCTCTGGGCAGTGTCGCCTCGTGTTCTGGTTATTACGCCCCTGCCTGTGCCCAGTCTGTAAGCATCCTGTCAGGGTATCCCTGGCCCCCAGCACATAAAAAGCCCTGACTCGTCTGCTGAGAGAGAGGAAGGGGCTCCTCCACGGAACCTCCAACCCCACAGCTCCTGTCTTCCCCTCCTCCTTTCATTAGAAGGATTACAGGCTTCAGAAGTTATTTTCTTGGTTCTTAACTCTGCTCAGTGGCTGCAAAACACAGCTCGCTTGTGCACTTCAAGTTTATGTACAGGAGGTTTCTACCTATCAACAGGGTATGGGTGTGGCTGCTGGGAAATTTTCAGCTCGGAAATGATTGAATTTCTCGAATGCAGAATGTGGCTGACAGCAGCTAGTGGTGGAGGAACACAGGGAATGGTAGAAGCAAATGTGGAGAAAATATACCCCCGAAGAGTCAGCTCAATAAAGATCAAGAGGGGTCCCCAAGTAAACCATTTCAGTTGAAGGGTCGCCACATGCAGTTGAGCAGCTGGGGAAGAGGCTTTGTTCCCTGTGGGCAGCAGGCAGTCAGGATTCAACAGCCCAGAAACGTGCGGAAGCAACAGTAGCCAGAGTGGCCGCTCGCTGCCATTTACGACCTTCTCAGCCTCCCGTACTTGAGGGCTCACTTTACCGGCTTTGATCTCACCAGGAGCTCACAGGAAACTGACAGTTTGTTCCGAAATACCCACCTAAGGCTAGCTTTCCCTACCAGACCCACATTCAGCTCATTTCCCCCAGGGAGGCCACAGAGTGTTTTGCCTATAAATCTCTCAAAATTGGTTGTGAAAGAAAGCTGGAGAAAGAAGAAAGCAGAGCAGGAAGCTAGTATCCGCACATCTTCTGTGTAACCGGGGACGGACCTGGAGCTAACCAAGCGATTTCTCCCTTAATTCCACAATGGAGAGGGGGTTATTTGGAGATGGGAAAACAATGGCTCATAGACCAAGTTAGTTACCTGGCCTGCAGTCTCAGAGCTTCTCAGTGGCAGCATCAGCATTGAAGCCCAGATCTGCCTATCTCTCTGGTACACCACCACACTGCCTCATGGGTGCAAAGAACAGTCAAGGTGGGACTTCAGGGAGGGATGGAGGGAGGAAATGAAGAATAATGTTCTCTGTACGCAGAATGCCTACAAATGCCAGGTCTTGCTTGGCCCTGGGCGGCTCTATCAACGGGAGATTCTTTTACTCCCTAATTCTTCTCATTGGTTTCATCTGGCAGGTGCAGCCAAACAAAACCAGCCCTCCCACAGCACTTGCCCAAGAGACTTATCTGGGACTACTGATGGTACCAGACTAAGAACAGCTCACCTTTTACCACTACCTTCCAAACAGAACATCCTCGCTAAGAGGAGCCACCCACTTTCCTCTCTCTCTCTCTCTCTCACGCAGCATTTAATAGACAGAGCAAGCCGAAGTACCCAAACACAAAGTGCCAGGGAGCTGGAAGGAAGGAGGCGGCTCAGAGGTGGAGATGAAGCTGGCCTGGAAGAAAGGGCTGAGAGGTTTACAGTCTCAATGAGCATGGAGTGGGGGATAAACAAGGCATGTTTTGGCAGGGAGGATGCAAGTCTGAATAGTTAAGGTGGAAAGAGGCTGTGAGATGCCTTGAATACCAGAAGGAAATTTAAGCTCGGAAATGTGAAGAGCTGGGAGGCCGTGGATGTTTTCTGAACAGAAAAACAGATGATTAAATCAGTGCTTTAGCTGATTTTAATGATCCATTTTTGTTGGAAAATGCATGATATACACATACAAATGTCTGTAGGCATCTAATCGGACTGAAATTATGGGAGATTTTCACTTTCCAATTTTTTCATTATATTCATTCACATATGAACACTGGATCACCAGGATATATGAGATACTGTGAAAGGTTCTGTGGGGAAGAGAACAAGACAGATAAGAACCTCTGACTTAAAAAAAAAAAAAAAAAGAACCTCTGACTTCTTGGAGGTTAGAGTCTAATGGAGAGAAAGAGAGCAAGATGATTTTAAAAACTGTGTATTTTCTCTAGATTAACATCTGAATCATCTGCCATGACCCAACACTTGCTTCTCCTCCCCACCCATCCCCGCAACAAAGAAAATTCAGATTGCACTAAAATTATTGAGTAATTTAATGAACTGATAAAATCATAATATTTAGTGTTTCAGGTAAGACAGCAATATGACTCTTCACTTAATAAAACGCATTTTTAGTGTTTCTCGGTAATGACTCACAAGGCCAACACATTACTTTCATAAACAGCAGTGAAAATCTGAGAGGGAAAGCCGGCGCTGGGGCTGGCCACACTGGGAGTCTGGGTTGGGGGTGGGGAGAGCAGCAGAACCAGGGAGAAATGACTGTCCTGAGAGCAGCCAAGTCAGAGAACCAACTAGGGCTGGACAGAGGGGATGAAAAAGGACGAGAAGGATGAATCTGAATCTTAACGTGAGAAAAGTCAGTTTCAGTGAAAACGGAGAGACGCTGGGCAGGGGGATCAAGGAGGACGCCTTGGAGCACTAATGAAAACAGCCCACTGTCTCTGGGGGTGTGTTACAGGTGACAAGAACAACCCAACAGCCCTGGAGGAAGCCAGGATATAGCAGCTGGCAGCAGCAGGAGCCAAAGGCTTATTGCCAAACTTCCAGTGAGAAGAGAGACATTTAACCAGCGTCTCCTGACCCAAGAAAGGTACCTTGGGCTTTTTCACTGGGGATTTGGAAGAAGAAGAAGGGGTAAAAAGAAAAAAAAAAAAAAAAGCCCAACCAGACCACGCCTCTAAGACCTTAGGAGCCAGCACTGCATTCCTTAGAGCTGTGCCTCCCCAGAGACAGGAGCGCCTGACTTTAAAAGCAATTAAGTATCTAGGCTATTTTAGGATTACTCCTTGACCACCTGGAATATCTTATTAAAGCACAGCTCAGATGTCCAAAGCAATTTTAGTTCCCATTCCTCACTCTTCCCCAAGGCAAGAGTTAACCCTTTCCTTCAGGTTTAAAGCACAGAGGCTAAGTTACTAGCTCTTCATTTAAGCTCCCCATATTCTGAAACCTATAAGATGCTGTCCTTAGAACGCCATCACACACACTACAGCTTTACAGAGATTCTTGAGTGTTCTCTGAAAGCAACACAACAGTAATGTGTTTCCTTTCTGTCTACTCTATACCTAATAGATTCTGAATCCCTCCCACGTTCAGATCTGGGCAAATTCCTGGGACCTGAACCTCACAGTCAGCTCCATGGGTAGTCTTCAAAAGGCTGATCCCAAGCTCAAGGATATCAGTTAGTAACTTTGAAATATAAAGTGTAACAAAAGTATTCCAGCTGAATACTGCTGTTAGTACTGTTCTTTTTTTAAAATAAGCAACACATGGACTACCTTTTCTTTGCTATGCCTGTGTCTCTGTAGGTACTACGCGTAACACTTGTGACTATCTACTACTGGACAAGCGGATAATGTTGTAATGTTAAATGTCCAATTCCCAGATCTCCAGAGGAAGAAAAGAAAAAACACCTCTGCCCTCCCACCAGTTTTAACTGATCCCAAGAGGTAATGAGACATGCACAAAGGGGTAATGGGCAGGATTATAGGAGAATCCTGAAAGGAGAGGGGAGCCCCAGGAAGTAAAACAGATACTGTTAGAAGCAACACTGTTGGACTACAAAACCCTACTGATAAGATCAGGATTACTGCTCTTAGCTCAATGGCTCAGGCCTTGGAAGCACTAGCGTTATAATTATCAGATGCACACCTTCCGAGATCAGGTTAACTTTAGCAGGAACCAGAAAGTGCTCCCCCATGTTCTTACTAGCAACAAAGTTCAATTCAAACTCGGTGGCTTGGAAAAAGAGCCAAGGGACCCTTTTTCTGATTAAGCAGCAGAAAGGGGGAAGAGTGGAGGAAGGGAGAGAGGGTTGAAGTCCTTCTGTTCCATCTAGGCATATAAACACACTTTCATGCCATAATCAAAAAGACTGCCCAGAAAAGGGGTGTTCCCACAAAAAGGAGGAAGAAAAACTCCAATGTACTCTTGGGGATGAAGACACCTCTATGCCGAAGAGTGAAGTGGCCCAGACAAGGCTAAGTCTGAGCGCCCCACAGGAAAGTTCCAGCTCCTTTTGTCTGCAGTATTTGAGTCGGCAGCACAGCTTATTCACCCCGTTAGCTACCAACCACCTGACCGTCCGTAACAGTTGCTGACATCCCTTCCCACAGCAGCGCTCAGGAAGCCAGAGCAGGAGAGCCGAGTGGGACAACACCTCACCTGAGGCATGAAGAGGTCAAGAAAGCGGCCCGGAGTCAGTGCTTCAGAAAGGTTTTGCAGTTTTTTTTTCAAACTACATATTTTAAATGTATAGAAAGAACAAATTTTTTTTAAAATGCCATGATGAATTATTTCATAAAGTTAAAAAAAAAAAAAACGACTTCCTTCAAGTTTGGGATTCTACAGAGCAAGTCTCCTCAGGCAGAATAGTTGCATTATGTTTACAAGTCAACCCCACGGACAATCTGAGAGCTTCTCCTGGGCTTCTCCCACCCCACTCCCACCCCGCTCCACACGTGGATGGCACTGTGGCGCACACATTCCAACTCTGATGCCAGCTGCCCCCGTGCTGCCTGCCACCTCTCCCAGGCTGAGTCTCTCTCATACAGATGGTAACTTACTCCTCTGAGAGGCCTGTGCCCCTGGCACAGGGCCTGGCAGATAGAAGGGGCTCAAATGAACGTCAGTACCTGAAAATGAAGCCAAAGGAATGAACTTCGGAGAGTTACTATGGGCTAAGTGATGAATTTGGCGTGGGGGAGGGGGGGGCGGCGGGGCGGGAATCACATACTGAAAAGCAGGTGAACTTCCAGTTTTAAAGGACAACTCCATAAAAGGGAACTAAAAGGCAATATAAGCCATTTTTAGAGAAAACAATTTAAAGTTCAGGAAGATAACAGAAGAGACTGTAGTCCCCCCTCCATCCCGGGCCAGCAAAAAAGAAGTTGTTCATACATTCAATTAGACAAGCTTTAAAAAATAATAACATTCAGTGATAAGAAGGGACTGGGGCAATGGGATCTCCTAGATTCCCATAGGAAAATATTAAAACACCAGCACCTTTTCTGAAAGTCACTTGCCTCAAAATGCCTATGTCAATAAAAACAGCAGCAGCAATAACAACTAATAATAACTGCTTACCCAGGCCCTATTCCAGTGTTTTATCTGCATTAAACATTTAAACCTCAGCACAATGCTCTGAGGTAGGTACTATTATATCCTTATTTTTCAAATGAGAAAACCAAGGCACAAGGAAGACATGAGGAAGCAAGTGACTTGAAGAAGGCTGCCAAGTGATCCAAGAGTGTGGAGTTAAGGAACTAATGCAGGCCGTGCACCTTCAAGTCCCTGCTGGTAACTGCCTTGCTTTCTTAGTTTCCTCCTGACTGTGTAGTTCTGTTCTATGAATCTACCTAAAAGCAGCAACTAAAAATACGGTACATCTTTATTTATAATAAAAAAGTACAGAAGCCTAACAGTGTGACAGTGAGGGAACAGGGAACATGTGAAAGTTCTCTCCATATGACAGAACATTGTGCAGCCATTTAACACAGCTTTTTAAAAGAGTTCAATCCCTACTTCACATCCTTTCCATTAATTCTAGATGGAGTTAAGATACACATATAAAAATGCAACCATAAAATAAGAAAAAATATATATTTTATAATCTTGGGAGATGGGAGGGCCTTTTTAAGTATAATAGAAATCATAAAGGGAAAAGTCAATTAGGTTTAGCAACATCAAAAATTTAAACTACTTGATGAAAGAACTATAATTAAGCTGAAAAGCCAAAAACTGAGAAAAACACTTGAAACACAAAGACAAGGATCTATGCAAAAGAGCTACTACAGATCAGTAAGAAAAGATAACAGAATAGAAAAAAAAAACAAGTAAAGGCAACATAAATACAACATACCAAAACTCATGGAATGCAGCAAGAGCAGTACTAGGAGAGAAGTTTATAGTTGTAACAAACATCTACATTAAAAAGTAAGAAAGATGTCAAACAAACAACCTAACTATACTTCAAGGAGCCAGAAAAAGAAGAACAAACTCAGCCCAAAGTTAGCAGAAGGAAGGAAATAATAAAGATTAGGGCAGAAATAAACAAAACGGAGAACAGAAAGACATCAACGAAACTAACGGGTTTTTTTTTTTTTTTAAGATAAACAAAATTGACAAACCTTTTCAGTTAAATTAAGAAAAAAAGAGAAGACATATTCAGAAATGAAACAGCAGACATCACAACAATGCCACCGAAATAAAAAGGATTATAAGAGCCTACCGTGAATGATAATATGCAAGCAAACTGGATAATCTAGAAGAAATGGATACCTTCCCAGAAACTTACAACGTACCAAGACTAAATCATGAAGAAACAGAAAATCTGAAGAGACCTATAATTAGTAAGGAGACTGAATCAGTAATCAAAAATCTCACAACAAAGAAAAGCCCTGGAAGGGACAGCCTTACAAGTAAAATCTACCAAACATTTAGAGAATTAAAACATCAATCCTTCCCAAACTCTTCCCAAAAATTGAAGAGGAGGGAATACTTCTAAACTCATTTTATGAGGCCAGTACTACCCTGATACCAAAGCCAGAAAAAGCCACTGCAACAGAACTAACTATCCGATGAATATAGATGTAAAATCCTTAATAAACTACTAGCAAACCACATTCGAGAGCACATTAAAAGGATCACACAGCATGATCAAGTAGGATTGATCCCTGGAATGCAAGGATGATTCAACATACCAAAAATTAATCAATGTGCCATTCCACTTTAACTGAACAAAGGATAAAAATCACATGATTATCTCAAGAGATGCAGAAAAAGAAACTGACACAATTTAACACCCTTCCATGATAAAAATACTCAACTAGGAAAAGAAGGAATGGTTTCAACATTTTAAAGGCCATATATGACAAGTCTCTAGCTAACATCCTGCTCAATGATAAAAAACTAACAGCTCTTTCTCTAAGATCAGGAACAAGGCAATGATGCATACTCTTACCACTTCTATTCAACACAGTACTGGAAGCCCTAACCAGAACAATTAGGCAAGAAAAAGAAGTAAACATGCATCCAAACTGGAAAGGAAAAAAATAACATTACCTCTGTTGGCAGATGACATGCACTTATATGAATCAATAGAAACCTTTAAAGATTCCACACATACAACACACTAATAAACTGTTAGAGCTAATAAATGAATTCTAGAAAGTTATAGGATACACAATCAACATACAAAAATCAGTTTTGTTTCTGTACATTAACAACAAACAACCTGAGAAAGAAATTAAGAAAAGCAATCTCATTTACTTTTGCAAATGATCACACAACAAAATACCTAAAACGAATCTTACTAAAGAGATTAAAGATTTGTACACTGGAAACTACAAAACATTACTGAATGAAAACAAAGGAGATACGGATAAATGGAAATACATCCTGTGTTCATGGATTGGAAGAACTTAATATTGTAGAATGTCCATGCTACCCAAAAGTGATCTACATATTTAATGCAACCCTGACCAAAATCCCAAGGGCATATATTAATACAAAAAGAAAAAACAATTCTAAAATTCTTTGGAACCACAAAGGACCCCAATAGCTAAAACAATCCTGAGAAAGACAAACAAAGCTGAGGACTCAGACATCCTGATTACAAAACATATTACAAAGCTACAGTAATAAAATAGTATGGTACTAGCATAAAGACAGACATATAGACCAAGAGAACAGAATGCAGAGCCCAGAAATAAATCCATGCACATACGATCAACTGATTTTTGACAGGATGCCAAGAATACACAATGGGGAAAGGACAGTCCCTTCAACAAATGGTGCTGGGAAAACTGGATATCCACATTCAAGAAATGGATTCTTATTTTACACCATGCACAAAAAAAATCATTTCAACCAAAATGTAAATAAGCATAAATAAAGTGAAATAAACCACTCAAAGAAGGACAAATACTGTGTGATTCCATTTGTATGCAGTATCTAAGGTAAACTCAGTGAAGAAGAAAGTAGAATGGTGGGGACTTCCTTGGTGGTCCAGTGGTTAAGACTCTGTGCTCCCAATGCAGAGAGCCCAGGTTTGATTCCTGGTCAGGGAACTAGATACCACAACTAAAAGTTCACATGCTGCAATTAAAGATCCCTCATGCTGCAACAATGACGTGGCACAGCCAAATAAGTAAAATGAATAAATCTCAAGAAAAGAAAGGAAAAAAGCAGAATGGTGGTTACCAGGGCCTGGGGTGGGGGTGGGAGGTTAAGAAATGGGAAGCTTAATGGGTATAAGTCTGTCGTACAAAATGGAAAAGTTCCAAAGCTCTGCTGTACAACACTCAGCTTAGAGCTAATAATATGAACTATAGACTTAAACGTGTGTCAGAGTAAATCCTGTGTTTTTCACAGTTAAGAAAAATGAGCAAAGGCACGGTAAGTCACAGCACAAATACAAAAGGCAAGTAAACATATGAAAAGACAGTCATATACATATATCTGCAGACTGAGCAGATTCTAACTTCTAGAATATTTAATCTAGCCTACCACAGCAATACAGACAGAAGGGCAAAGGGTCAAACAGCATCTACAAACACAGTCTGCATTTATACTAAACACATATACTCTCACACATTCTGTGGTCACACACTAAATAGGTAAATACACAGGAACAGTTATAGAAGCGGATTCATTCCTAACTGTGGCCTCCTTTGGGATAGGAGGATTGGTTGGGAGACAGTAAGGTAGGCAACCAGACACTATATTTTTAAAAACTATACATTTTTACTCTGCATTTTTACTGTATTTTTCTACATTGTTTCTATTTTTCATGAGCATCTATTCAACATTACTTCAATAATGCTGAGATATGATTATAAAAACACTAATAAATAGATCTTTATAAACATGCGTGAAAAGATAGTCATAATACTGAGTAAAAAACTAAGTTGTAAAACTCCTATATCTATTAAAAACAAGTAAATGTATTTGTGAAGAGAAAATACTCTGAAAAGGTATAGAACAAACAATGACCTGTGGAAGGTCAGGCTGACTTTTACTTTATGTGTTTCTGTATCTTAAAAATTATTTGAGTCAATATAACTTCTGTGATATCTTTTATAAAAATAAAACTTTTAAAACAACACTTTAAAAATAAATTTTAATTATAAAAATTGCTCATGGTCTACAAGCAATAAATGCTGGAGAGGGTGGAGAAAAGGGAACCCTCTTACACTGTTGGTGGGAATGCAAACTAGTACAGCTGCTATGGAGAACAGTGTGGAGATTTCTTAAAAAGCTGGAAACAGAACTGCCATATGACCCAGCAATCCCACTTCTGGGCATACACACCGAGGAAACCAGATCTGAAAGAGACACATGCACCCCAATGTTCATCGCAGCACTGTTTATAATAGCCAGGACATGGAAGCAACCTAGATGCCCATCAGCAGATGAATGGATAAGGAAGCTGTGGTACATATACACCATGGAATATTACTCAGCCATTAAAAAGAATTCATTTGAAACAGTTCTAATGAGATGGATGAAACTGGAGCCCATTACACAGAGTGAAGTAAGCCAGAAAGATAAAGACCAATACAGTATACTAACACATATATATGGAATTTAGAAAGATGGTAACGATAACCCTATATGCAAAACAGAAAAAGAGACACAGATGGACAGAACAGACTTTTGGACTCTGTGGAAGAAGGCGAGGGTGGGATATTTCGAGAGAACAGCATCAAAACATGTATATTATCTAGGGTGAAACAGATTATCAGCCCAAGCTGGATGCATGAGACAAATGCTCGGGCCTGGTGCACGGGGAAGACCCAGAGGGATCGGGTGGAGAGGGAGGTGGGAGGGGGGATCGGGATGGGGAATACATGTAAATCCATGGCTGATTCATGTCAATGTATGACAAAAACCACTACAATATTATAAAGTAATTAGCCTCCAATTAATAAAAATAAATGGAAAAAAAATTGCTCATGGGCTATTAGGTAATAAAAGCTGAACACAAAAATAAAACAACAAAAAAATGCCTTTAACAGGCATTTTAAAAAAAGCACACAAATACAAAAAAGTTACATTTATACTGAAGTTATGTGGTTGATTATATTTTCTTCTTTATGAATTTTTAAAAATTTACTTATTTAATTGGAGGATTAATTACTCTACAATATTGTGATGGCCTCTGCCATACAAAATTTTTTTAAAAATATCTATTTATTTGCCTGTGCTGGGTCTTAACTGCGTCATGTGGGATCTAGTTTTCCAACCTGGGATTGAACCAGAACCCCCTGCATTGGGAGTGTGGAGTCTTAGCCACTGGACTACCAGGGAAGTCCCTTCCTTACAAATTTTCATATTTTCTAAAATGTATCTGAATTACTTGAAAAATCAGGAAAATGAAACAACTGAGAAAAGATTATGTTTGCCCTGCTCTCTCTGGAATAAAGAGGAGAGGCATGGAGGCAGAAGTTGGACCACCTGTGTTCACAGCCCAGCCTCCCAACTCTGAGACCACAACTAGCCCATTTCACCCCTTCTTTCCTCACCTGTAAAATAAAACAAACATGTAAAGGGGGGCGACTATCAGGGCCTACTTCACACAACTCACTGAAATGAGGCAAACACCCCAGCACAGGAGAGGTAAAAAAATTGAAGTGATTAAAAACCAGTGAAAAACCAAAGTAGCAAACAAAATCGTGAGTGAGAATAATCTGATGTAGAGCAACTCTACCACCTTCTCGTCTCCAAGGAAAACCTCACTAGAAATGTTAGATAAAATTTAACACTCCACACCCCTTACACATACAGCTAAGCTTGAAACCAAGAGGGAAAGTGGAGTCCACTGTGTCATAAACAAAAAGGGAGGAATCAAAAAAAAAAAAATAAAGGGAGGAATCAGAGAGACTAGTGAGCAGGCACCGAAGTTGAAGGACTCAAGGGAGAAAGCACCCAGATATAGTTTTTAAAAGCAGAGGGCTGAGGACTGGGGATTTAATCACCCCTAAGGGAGAAGAGTCCAGGCTACAGGCCCCCTGCATGCCAGGAACCAGAGCTGAGATAAATTCATAAAGCTAGAGGCCAGGAAGGACTACACTTCCACACCATTCCCCCACCCCCGCCATGAACTGGAGCCTAAAAAACTGCCCACCAACCTGGAAAAGAAGCAAGGAACCTTGCCATCTGCGAGGGGCCTCATAGAAAAAGAGGGTTTACAAGAAAATGGAAACTCAGGCTACACTCAGGTAGAGTGAATGTAAGTTGCCCAGTTGTGTCCAACTGAGTATGGATGTAGAGGTACAGATGTAGACTCCAAATACACATACCCCAAACCAATGGCAACCAGCTAAATTTGTAGGGCCCCAGCAGAGGAGAAAACAAAACTCCCCTTCAGAATACTTCCATAATCCAAAACACATGGGAATCCCATGGAACCTAATCCCAACTCAAAATAGGCTTACGTTGAAAAACAAAAACAAACCACTGCAAGAGGAAATAAACCATCAGAGGGGAGAGTGACATGACAAAAGGAGAACTTGCACTCCAAGAATTAGAGATAATAATAATCTAAAAGCATCTTTAAAACAAGCATGCTGAAAGAATGGCAGAATGCTGGTAACTGTTGAAAGCTGGGCAAAGGACACAAGTGGTTCATTATCATTTTCTTCTTTTGTATATAGGAAATTCTCATAATAAAAAGTTTTTAGCAAGTCCATAATAAAAAGTTTTTTAAAAGTTAAAGAAGTTCAAAGAGCTAAAGGAAGAAATAGAAACCATATGGTAAGAAGAGGCAGTTTTTTTAAACCAAAAAAAGAGAACAGAAATTAAAACATGGTATTAAGATAACCATTTTTTTTGGTTAAGTAGTATAGACAGAGCTGAAGAGAGAATCAGACACTGGAAAACAGAATGTGAAAATATTTCAGAATGCAGGAGAAAGACATAAAGAGATGAGGTTATAAAAGAAAAGCTACTAGGAAGGCTAAAAAGAAGGTTCAAATACTTCTAGTAGAATAGTGGTCAAGGAAAAAGAGGAGCCAAGGTGGGAAGGAAACATCAAGTTGAAGGAGCAGATTAAGGCCCAGGTCGGGTAAATAAAAATATGTTCAAATCCAGAACACTAGTATAATACAAATGCAAAACAGCAGAGTCAGAAAAAATGTTGAAGCTAAAAAAGAGGGAAAAAAGATTCACAAAAGTGACAATTAAACTGACAATAGACTTCTCAATAGCAAAAATAGTTACTAGGAGATAAATGGGACCATACCCTCAAAGTGTTAAGGCAAATAATGGTCACTCTAGAATCTAAAGCTATGAACAATGGTACAGGAATAGAGGCAAGATAAAGAAAGACATATATCTAGAAGAAATTTTTTCAGTACCAAGACTGAGCTTACTGTATATAGAGTTACTAAACAAGGAAAGGATGAAAGTGAAAGTCGCTCAGTCGTTTCCAACTCTCTGCCACCCCATGGACTATACAGCCCATGGGATTCTCCAGGACAGAATACTGGAGTGGGTAGCCTTTCCCTTTCCAGGGGATCATCTCAACCCAGGGATTGAACCCATGTCTCTGGCATTGCAGGCAGATTCTTTACCAGCTGAACCATAAGGGAAGAAGACAGTCAAAGGGAAAGAATGTCATGCAAAAAGTAATGGTGAGGTTTAAAAAAAAAAAACAAAAAACATAATTTCTAAGCCAGTAAAAGAGAAAAAGATTGATTAAAGAAAATTCAATCAAATGAACAAAAGGTAGAAAAGGAAAAAACAAGAATCAAAGTAAAAGTAGAGTTAAACTGGAGATTCAAAGTTAGAAGGCAGAAATAGGTAAACATGCATCACCGTCCTAATAACTACATGGCTTCCCCAATAGCTCAGTTGGTAAAGAATCCGCCTGCAATGCAAGAGACCTGGGTTTGATCCCTGGGTTGGGAAGATCCCCAAGAGAAGGGAAAGGCTACCCACTCCAGTATTCTAGCCTGGGTCGCAAAAAGTGGGACATAAGTGGCTTTCACTTTCACTAACTACATGGATTAAATTAACCTAATAAAAAAGACAGAGACTTTTAAGTCTTTTACATGTGGTCTCAAGATACTAACCAAAAGAAAGCCAGTCTTACACTGGATTATTTTAATTCACCTCTTTCTGAAAGTGATCACACAAACACAACTTAGTAAGGATAAGAAAGGCATGAGTAACACAATTCAAAAGCTTGATCCAACAGACAGATATACAACCCCATGTCTAGACATTTCTCCAAAGAAGACATACAGATGGCTAACAAACACATGAAAAGATGCTCAACATCACTCATTATTAGAGAAATGCAAATCAAAACCACAATGAGGTACCATTACACGCCAGTCAGGATGGCTGCTATCCAAAAGTCTACAAGCAATAAATGCTGGAGAGGGTGTGGAGAAAAGGGAACCCTCTTACACTGTTGGTGGGAATGCAAACTAGTAAAGCCACTGTGGAAACAGTGTGGAGATTTCTTAAAAAGGTGGAAACAGAACTGCCATATGACCCAGCAATCCCACTTCTGGGCATATACACTGAGGAAACCAGATCTGAAAGAGACACATGCACCCCAATGTTCATCGCAGCAGTGTTTATAATAGCCAGGACATGGAAGCAACCTAGATGCCCATCAGCAGATGAATGGATAAGGAAGCTGTGGTACATATACACTATGGAATATTACTCAGCCGTTAAAAAGAATTCATTTGAATCAGTCCTAATGAGATGGATGAAACTGGAGCCTATTATACAGAGTGAAGTAAGCCAGAAAGATAAAGAACATTACAGCATACTAACACATATATATGGAATTTAGAAAGATGGTAACGATAACCCTATATGCAAAACAGAAAAAGAAACACAGAAATACAGAACAGACTTTTGAACTCTGTGGGAGAAGGTGAGGGTGGAATGTTTCAAAAGAACAGCATCTATACTATCTATGGTGAAACAGATCACCAGCCCAGGTGGGATGCATGAGACAAGTGCTCGGGCCTGGTGCACTGGGAAGACCCAGAGGAATCGGGTGGAGAGGGAGGTGGGAAGGGGGATCGGGATGGGGAATACGTGTGAATCTATGGCTGATTCATATCAATGTATGACAAAACCCACTGAAATGTTGTGAAGTAATTAGCCTCCAACTAATAAAAAAAAAATTAATTAAAAAAAAAAAACCCACAACCCCATGTCTATCAAATAAACAGTACACATTCTTTCCAAGCACACATGAAGAATTTATAAAAACTGATCATATATAAGGTCAACACAAAGGACATCATAACGAGTTCCAGAAAATTGACAGTACACCAGTTCTCTAACACCAATGGTTAGAGCTTAATTAAACATTTATAAAATAATATATTTTTAAAAGATAAAACTCACATATTCATAAACAAAAAAAAATTTTTTGAAAAAACCCACAGGTTAAAGAAGCAATCACAACCGAGATTTTGTACTAACCAATGGAAGCACTGAACATCAAAACTTGTGGGATACAGCAAAGGTGCAACCTTGAGAGAAATCAGCAGCTTCAAATGCATTTTTGTTAAGTAACAAGAATTTCAGAAGATGTGTTAAACACATAATGAAAGAGGGTTAAAAAGCAGGACAGACACACAGAGTACAAGTAAAATTTAGGAAATCTAAATAAGATCAGTGGATCCCATCAATGTCAAGATCCAGATTGTCAACATATACTACAGTTTTATGAAATGTTACCATTGGGGGAAACTGGACAAAGTGTATAGAATCTCTCTAAATTATTTCTTAGAACTGCATGTGAATATACAATCATCTCAATGAAAACGTCAATTAGAAAAAAATCCCCTACACTGATACTAAAAACTGATGTGGATGTGGATGCGGAGCAACAGGAATTTTCATTTATTACTGGTAGGAATGCAAAAGGGTACAGCCACTCTTGGAAGACAGTTTGGCAGTTTCTTACAAAATTAAACACATTCTTTCAACACAATCCAGCAATCATGCTCCTTGTTGTTAATATAAACGGGTTCAAAACTTCTGTCTACCAAAAACCTACACACAGATGTTTATGGTAGCTTTATTCATACATGACAAAACTTAGAAGCAACCATGATGTCCTTCAGTAGATGAATGGATCAACTGCGGCCATCCAGAAAATGGAATATTATTTGGTGCTAAAAAGAAAGGAGCTACCAAGCCATGAAAAGACATGGAGAAAACTTAAATGCATACTATTAATACTAAGTGAAAGCCGTCACTCTGAAAAGGCTGGTATGAATAGGTGGAGCATAGAGGATTCGGGGGGCAGCAGAACTATTCTGTTTGTTACTGTAACGGTGGATTCACGCACATGTTTGTCAAAGCCCACAGAATGTGCAACAAGAGTTAACCCTAGTGTAAAACGATGGACTCTGGGTGATAATGATGTGGCACTGTTGGTTCATCAACTGTAACAAATGCAGCACTCTGGTGCACGGTGGGCATGTGTGGGGGCAGGGAGTATATGAAAAATCACTGTACTTTCTGCTCAATTTTGCTGTGAGACTAAAACTGCTCTAAAAAATAGTATTTTTTTTCAAAGAAATGAAATGGTGCTATTCACATAAAAAAAGAGCAAATTAAAAGAAAGTAGAAGAAACAAATATTTATGCAGCACATAATAATATCTACTATTATTCTGCTGGTGCTAGGACACAGAGATAAGCAGAACACATCCCCATCCTCTTGGAGCTTACCACTGAGTACAGGAATCAGATATCAAACAAATAAACCACACAAATATAAAAGCGCAATGTTCAATTATAGCCAATACAGGCAAACATAATTTTATTGTGCTCAGCTTTACTGTGCTTTGCTGATACTGCATTTTTTTTTTTTTTTTTTTTTACAAACTGAAGGTCTGTGAGAACCCCAAGTTGAACACATCCATTGGTGCCATTTCCCAACAGCCTTTGCTCACTTCATGTCTTCTGGGTCACATTTTGGTAGTTCTCAAAATATTAAAAATTTTTTCATCACTGTTATATTTGTTATGGTGATCTGTGATCAGTGATCTTTGATGTTACTATTGCAAAAAGGTTACAGTTTGCTAAAGGCTCAGATAATGGTATTTTTTTTAATCAATAAAGCATTTTTAAATTAAGGTATGTACACTGTTTTTCTAGACATAATGCTACCACACACTTAGCAGTGCAGCAGACTACAGCAAAATGTAAACACAACTTTTACAGGCACCGGGAAACCAAAATATTCATGTGACTTTATTGCACAGTGATATTCACAACCAAATCTGCCATATCTCCGAGGTATAACATGACCCACACTAATAGTGCCTCCAAGAAAGTGGCATTTAAAGTGAAAACGGAAGGCTGGGTAGGAGCATTTTAGGTAGAAAAACCAGCATATGCAAAGGCCAGGGTGGCTGGAGCACAGTGATAGGTCAGGATATTGGCAAAAATAAGGCTGGAGAAGCAGGCAGGATCAGATTATGCAGGTCCTGGCTTTTACAATTACAGCAACTGCCAAAAAACTTGAAGGGCATTAAAAGAGTGACATAATCTGATTTGGTTTTTAGATCACTCTAGCTGCTGTGTGGAGAATTAGACTGGGGGAGGGAAGACACACAAACTTGTTGATAGCTCTAGCAGTAAGTAGCTGGGATTAAGCAGGTGATGGTGGAGGAAAGAAGCGGCAGGATTCTAGATATTTAGATGAAAGAACTGACAAGACCTGGTGATGGACATCACCAGATGCAGTGACAGAGTAGGAGGTATACAGAGACAGTCAGTGCTAAGGTTTCTGAATGACCAAGTGGGTAGAAATGCCCTTTATAGTGAAGGAAAATAAAGGAGGAAATAATCGTGGGGGAGTAGGTTAGAAAGTAAGAGTTATATGCATTAAACTTGAGGTACCAATAAAACATCTAACAAAACATCCACTGAACTCAGAATGGAAACACGGGCTCAAACAATATACATTGGACTCAATGGCTTGTGGATAGTATTTAAAGTCATGAAAGTGAAAGAAATTGCCCAGGGGAAGCATATAGAGAAGAGGGTTTAAAACTAAGCCCTTGGGGAACTTGGAGTTCTAGAGGTTTAGACAGAAGAGAAAGAGATCACAGAAAATAAACCAATGGATGGGGCTACAGAAAGTAAAAAAGAAAATGTTTCAAGGAGAGGAGCCCACTGAATTCTATTGAATACTGCAGAGAAATCACAGGAGGTGAGGGCAGGCAGGGCTTAGTAAGATGGTGATCCCTGGGCGGCCTTACCAAGAGGAGCTTCAGGGATATACACAAGAGACACAGTCCAGACTGAAGTGTGTTGAGGAGTGAGTAGAAGGTGACGTAAGGCGTGCAAACCATTCCTCTGAGAAGCTTCGTTATGGCAAGCCCGTCTGGACTACACAACGTGCTGGAAGGAGATGTGCAATCAAGGGAAAGCTTTTAAAAAGTGACTTCTCTGGAATTCCCCGGCAGTCCAGCGGTTAGGATTCTGTGCTTTCACTGCTGAGGCCTGTGTGTGATCCCCGGTTGGGGAACTAAGATTCTACAAGCCACCCCGCGCAGCCAAAAGATAAGTAAACAAAAATTAAAAAGATAAAAAGTGACTTCTTCCCCTGGTAGCAACTGAATTGGGCAGATTTACTGATTAAGGGAGACTTAAAGAGTCAGGGAAATGGGCTCACTGATGGAACAAGTCCTGAAAATTAGGAAGGGATGGGAGTAGAGACACACACATGAAGGGATGAGTCGTTAAGTCCCTAACCAAGTATTTGTAAGAATTCAACATAAAGCTTACTTTTACCTAAAGGAGAAATATCCCTATTTTAACACGGAAAGAAGCAGCTTCAAAAATGCAATGGCTTTAGCTCACATAATCCTGAAATGCTTCAGAGAACCCCAGAATACTAGAGTTTGGTCACAGTTTTAGAGCACTAAGGTTTATGCAACATCTTACCTCTACAAAGCTAGTAAAAACTGAAAAGTGACAGCTTCAAAAAGCATTTAGGCGCTAGTGACAATTCAACCTAACCTTTGCATCATGGCACACATTTTAGGAAGATTTTTCACACTCATATTCTCTTCTTCTGCCTTTGTAATATCTTTAAAATTGTTCCCTGGGGATGGCAAGAGAGGATTATCATCCTCTGGGAAAGATGGAAGCATGGGTTCAGAATAGTATGACAGGACCTCCATCCCGAGCGCTATATAGCAAGCGGTGGAGACAGGATCTAAACCCACATCTTTAGGTTCTAAAACCAATGCTGAGTTAATAATCACATCTCTTAATACATAACAAGGTTGCTGAGTATTTATGCCTTGACCTTTTGGGGTTCATATCTAGAAGGGCAACCAAGTTCTCTCACAAATCAACAGTGACATCTCAGATACCATGAAGCATTGGACAAATCAACAGTGACATCTCAGATACTATGAAGCATTGGGCTGGAAGAACACACTGACAGAGCACAAAGTTGTAGGTCCCAATCCTTTTCCAAGTAATGGACAGTCTGTTCACCCACATGATGATGGCAGAAGATACAAACTCAACACGGATATTGAAAACAGAAGTGAAGAAAACTCCAGGTTGCCAAACACTTCAGTTACCAAGATCAAGATACAAAGGAAGCATCTCGGACAGTGTCTGATGAAAGCAGAGTGTCTCTGTTCGCCTTCTAATTACACAATCTAGAGCAGGGTTTCTCAACCTTGGCACTGCTGACATTGGGGGCCAGGTAATTCTCTGTTGTGGGGGATCGTCCTGGGCACTGCAGGAGGTTTGGCAGTATCCCTGGCCGCTACACACTCTGTGCCAGCAGTGTAACTCCACCTGCCCCAGTCATGACAACTGAACGTATCTCCCAACACTGCCAAACACCCACTAGGAGCGGGAAGGGGTGAGGAGATAGTCTCCATTTGAGTAACACTGATCTAAATGGATTCCACCATGAATACAGAAGCTAAGGGCATGCAAAGTAGACCTACAAAGAAAGTGGAGAAAGCTAACGATCTTATTTATTTTCAGGCAATAGTTTGCACAACTTTAAATTAAAAGTACTGAATGTTCCAAAGACAAGCAGTATGAACCCAGAGGAGTAGGCTAAGCCCAAGAGAACACACCTCACTGCTCAGAGGAACTCTTGGTAGTGGATTCTGGAGACCAAGCAGTCAGTCAACTTTCCTCCTTCTCATGCTCAGTAACAAAGAAACTGCCACAGTACACAGAAAATCAGACATGCTCTCTGGTTCCCCTATGCCCATCAAGCCATCACTTATCTTCCTATTCCACAGGAAGAAATCCTATGCCCTTCTGAAAAACTTGGCTTTACTAATAGGGGCTCAAGACAGACAAAGCTTGTACTGCCCGAACTGCTCTTTCCAGAAGGACAGAGGACCATCCCTAATGCGCCAGCAACACTCCTAGCTGGTTCTATGTTGATGGGGTTCTATTGATCTCTCTTGAGAGAAGGGACACTCAGCTCTTTGTTGCCTTGTTTTACAATTACTTACTCTGCCCAGTGAAATCTGATGGGTTTTAGAAGCTTGGTTCAATGGCATTATCCATCTTCCCATCACTCTGGTGTCAGAGAATACCACTCTCTAACAGTCCAGGCCTTCCTTAAGAATGAATTATTTTCGTTTCTTCAAGGAGAAAACATCAAATAATTTTGACTTTACAGGCTATAAAATGATTTCAGAAACAAAAGATAATCTGTGGAGCTCTTAAACTTTTCAAATTTTGCTTTGCAGTTGGCAGATGCCTGCTGCAGCCCCCCACAGCACCCCTAAATCTTCTAAAATACTTTTGAGTTTTCCTGTTGATTTACCAAGCTATGCTGCAGACAGAATCAACTTTATCTTGGTATATGAATACCTGAAACAAAACTTTTAAAATATCTGCAGCAGAGCTCAGACTGGGCAGTTGGGCTTTAACTGACTCAGGACAGAGTAAAATTGTCACAACCCAAGACTCAATCCCCCTTGAGGTTTCCACACTGCCTCTGCTAAACCTAGTTGGAAGGATCTTCAAGGGAGAAGCAGAGGCCTTAGCCCCCGGAGTATGGGCCTGACCCAAGAAGCTTCTGTAAAAGTCTGTTGTGTCAAAGAACAGAATGGACACTGTCACACATTAATAAGATCTTTTTCTGCTCTCTAGAAGTTAAATGCATAAGAAACAAGACTTTGAATAATAATAATAAATTTTTAAAAAGCTAGTCTTAGTTTGTAATAGTTTCTACAGGCTCTCCCTAGGCATATCATTTTTTTAGTCCCCTTTCCAAAGCACAACTAAAAAGTTTTTAAAATCCCCAAGCACATTAACTACCACTTTCAGAAGCAGGATTAGACAAAGGGAGGGCAAAGAGCAAATCAATCTTGAACATTTAAATTCAAAAGGAGAAAAGAAGATGCACATCTGAAGTTTAAAGTCATTCTTACCTCGTGACCCCGTAATCTCCAAACTCAGGGGGAGGGTAAATTTAGGGTGAAAGATTAGGCCTCAGCTATGTGGCTCAGACGGTAAAAAATCTGCCTGCAATGAGAACCCAAGGAGACCCAGGTTCGATCCCTGGGTTGGGAAGATCCCCTGCAGGACGGCATGGCAACCCACTCCAGTATTCCTGCCTGGAGAATCCCCACTGACAGAGGAGCCCGGTGGGCTACAGTCCATGGGGTCGCAAAGAGTCAGACACAACTGAGCGACTAAACGCACACACACACTGGCATTTAAAAACATTCTGGCAAGTGGTCTGTCAGGCAGTCTACAATTAGTGAGTGTGCCTTGGAAATTGAAAATGAACTCAGAGGGTTTCGGAAGCCAACAGCCAGCCTCCTGAGCCCTGAGCTGCACAGGCACGGGACTGATGCTATTGAGAACCGGCGCTGGGTGCTGGCCACGGCGCACACGTGTGTGTACCCACATGCCACTTCTGCAGAGTGTCTTTTTTCAAGGCTCTCATGGCTTGACCTCAACACCTGCTGCACTTCCTGAAGACAGACAGGCACTGGAGCTGCACTTGTTCCTCGCACAAGGCTGCACTTTCTAGGAACGACCGCACACACGCAGAGGCTGGCCAGCTGCCAAGGCAGGGGCAGCCCAGCCGCCTCGGGCCTGAACTTTCCCAGTGCTGTCAGGGCGGGCTCCTGCTAGGAGCTGACTCAGCGGCCGGCGTGGAACTCTGCCAACCACACAGCAGTTCGGGGGCTGCCGGCAAGTCACAGATGTTTTGCTAAACCAAAGCAATCAATCAGCCGGGAGGCGGGTCTGGGCTGGCGGCCAGGCCGCTGCTGTCGGGGAAGCTAGGACTCTCTGATCCTAGTCCGAGCTCTGCCACCACCTTCCTGGTGATCAGAGGGGACACCTCTGCGCTTCTCGGGGTCTCCCCTGCTTCTGAGCGTGTCTGTGGAGCTGCAGTGGAGGATGGCACTGTGTGCATGAAAGAGCACCTGGGGCATTACTACCACCGTGAGCTAGTTCTGTTAATCCTCACAACATCCTTGGAGGTATGCTTTGGTATTTTTATTTCACAGAGGGCTCAAAGGAATTAGGAGCCCTACTGAAAGATCACAAGGGTAACAGATGGAAGAGATGGTATTTGAACCCACTTGCTGGCTCTGGAACCTACTGCAAACACTGCTACTGTAAAGCTCAGATCAACTGCATAGGTAAGGCTCCTGGATACAAAGATGCTCATTTTTCAGCCTACAAAGGACTTTCTCATATGGCTTCTTGGTTGCTCTGTGTAAATCCACAGCTCTTCACAACTGATTTCTAAACAGCATCACTGGACCACAAGAAGTATATATGCTGCGCTCTTCCCTGGAGGTCCAGGGGCCAAGACTCTGAGCTCCCAACACAGAGGGCCCAGGTTCCATCCCTGGTCAGGGAATTAGATCCCGCATATGGCAACTAAGAGTTCACATGCTGCAACTAAAAACCCCATATGCCTCAACTAAGAGCCGGCAAGGCCAAATAAATAAATAAGTAAATATTTTTCAGGGAAAAAAAAGAAGTATATGTGCTTACAGAGAGTACCCAAATATTACCCGGTTTATTATGAACTCCCTGCCTTCACACCAAGTCACTTGGCCTGGAAGAACTGATCATCACTCCCATTCTTTGGGTGAAGAAAAGGAGCGTGGCAAGTCAGGAAGACAAGCAGCAGAAGGCGAAGAAAGCACAGATTCCTTAGGCTCCACCTCCTGAATTAATTTATTAGGACCCTGGAGTCTACATTTTTTAAAACTATTCTGGAGCTCTCCTTAGATGACCCTCAAGCTCTGCCTTGTGTAGGAATCACTGAAGCTTGCCTTGGCTAAAAAGAGAACTGTGAGAGCCTCCCTGGTGGTCCAGTGGTTAGGACTCAGGGCTTTCAGTGCCTGGCCTGAGTTCAATCCCTGGCTGGGGAACTAAGACCCTGCAAGCCGAGCAGCATAGCAAAATAAGTAAATAAAAAGAAAATTGTGAGGTCTACCCTTCCATGTTTCAAAGGAGGTAAATTAAGGGTGAGATGAAATCATGTCTACAAGGCTCTTTGCTGGAAAATATACACAATGCAACAGCTTCCCATCAGCCACATTTAGCAGCAAAACAACAAAATTGCCCTTAAAAAGCTCGATTCTGGGTTAGCCTGGGGCTAAGACACTATCTTAGGCAAGACAGTTCTCTTATCATACTACTACTAGAAAAACTGAAATTGGAGTCATACATCTCATTTTTAGATATCCCTCATAACACTGTTGCAACCTCATTCTTCCTCAACCCCCTCCCCTCAAAAAAAGACTGTATTGACAATCTTTCCCATTAAACTTGGAACTCTCTATATTAGGAGTAACTTACACATTTCATTGCTCTAATCAAGAAAACAACTATGAGGGGAAAACGCAAGGTTTATCCCTGTCTAGGCTGCTGGTCACTGAAGGAGGCTGAGAAGACACAGCCTGGCACAGGCTGACACAGACCCTGGCAGTCCAGTACCCCTTCCTGACTAGCCTTTTGGGGGAACAAATAAGCCCCCAAGCAGAAAAGACTGACCTGCTTGAGCTGCTCATCCAGATTCCAGCCCGGCTGCCCTGCCGTGGAGACTGAAGCGGAGGTCTTAGAAGCATCTTTGGTATGGTCTTCTTTAGCTTGCTGTCCATGGGATGCGAGCCCTGGCGCTGGGAGCAGACCAGGTAAGGGGGCTGCTCTGGGGTCTTGGCGAGCCACCTTCTGCACATGAAAATATTTTGAAGCAGCCTGGGTCTCTTTCTCAGCCACCTCTGCAACTTCATCATCCCCATCCTCACCTTCCAAACCTCCTTCCTCTTCCTCAGGCTCTGAGTTCACCTTGCTCCGTTCAAAAACTCGGGCCACCGCGGTGGCTGGTGGAACTCTGGCTGAGGGACCCAGGGCAGGGCTGCCTGAAGGCCTCCCAGGTGTGGCAGAAAGGTGAGTCTGCTGTGTGACCAGCTTCTGGGCGTACAAGAACGGGGTTTCTCTCGTCTGCTGCCCCTGCTTCTCTCTGGCATCCATCTGCAGAGGAGCCAGGTGGGGTGGCTGTGGCGGCGGCGGCGGTTGCTTCTGCTGAGGGCGCAGTGGCTCCATCACTGCCTTGAGTTTCACCCACAGACTGGCATGGCTCCGAACCTGGGCACAGCCCGACAGGCACACTGGGTCTAAACCTTTATGTGATTAATAGAAACCACATAGATGGAGAAAGAAAGGGGAAAAAAAAAAAAAGATGTAAAACAGGTATAAAAAGGTTTTCTGGGCTTCCCTGGTGGCTCAGTGGTAAAGAATCTGCATGCCAAGGCAGGAGACCAGGGTTTGATCCCTGGTCTGGGAAGATCCCACATGCCTCAGAGAAACTAAGCCTGTGCGCCACAACTACTGAGCCTGTGGCTCCAGAACCCGGGAGCCACAACTGCTGAGCCCACGTGCCACAACTACTGAAGTTCGTGTGCTGGAGAGCCTGTGCTCTGCAACAAGAGAAGGCACCATAATGAGAAGCCCGCACACCGCAACTAGAGAAAGTGTAGCGACGATGACCCAGCACAGCCAAAAATAAATAACTAAATAATTTAGGGGAAAAAAAGACATTTTCTTTGCTCCAGTAAAGGGCATGAGTTCTCAACATTAAACATGTGCCCGTAAACCTGAGCACCAGGAGTTTGGGGTGGGTGGGTAAGAAAAAGTGTGAGGAAGAGGAACAGGATTTAAGAGGAGAAATATGGGATGAATCCCAGTAGTGCTGGACAACTGGTGGGTTTAAAACAAAGTAAACCTAGATGACATGAAGTCTGCAAACATCTGTGTTCTAATTCTCTTCCTCAACATTATCAAACACTAATCTGTTTATTACTGAAAAAGCAACTGGGTTTGCACGGTACAGAGGTTGTGAGTAGGAAAACCACAATAAAAAAGGAAAAGAAGGGCCTGCCTACAAGAAAGAGACTATTGCTTATGTTCCCAGGCCCATCAGAGAAAGATATTACCATCAAAGCAAGACAGAATTATTAGGCAGACACAAAGATTTTTCTCATAGAAAAGCAGAACCTAGCAAACTCCCCTTGGGTTTAAACTTTTAAATTTTTCCAGAATAAATGGCCAGCCTGCTTTTTGAGTGGGCTTAGCCAATGCTAACTGGACATTATAGCATCAAAAAGAATCCAATTTCAACAACATGAAAGAATGAAACACGAAAGGAGGCACGAGTTTCAAATTGCAATCGTCAACTCAAAAACAAACAGGGGAGGGGGGATTCCTCTGGAGATTTTTAAGCTTTAATTAATTGGAAACAGGTATCAATATCGTCTAAACAAGTCAAAGCTCTTTTTTTAAAACTTTTAATTTTTTTTTAAAGCTTCTTTTTTAAAAACAGTCTAGTAAATCTCTTCACATCCCCTTTCTTTCTGATTCACTTCTATGACATTCTATGACAAATACAAAAAGGAAAGGCTTTCAGGCCAAAAGTATTCTGGGGGCAGGTTTATCAGCATTCTTACCAATCAGTCTCCAAACACACACCCCTTTCACACCCTCTCCTCCTCTAACCAGCCCCCCTCTTCCCTTCTTCCTTTTCAGGCTCCCACCCCCAGCAAACCTCACTTGAGTTATGTTTCCTCAGCAAGTCTCCGCAACTGAATGGATTACTATGCATGGGCAAATTTTAGGTGAACAGGACTTGCAACATGGTGTACAGTGCTATCATCACATGAAAGAAGCAGCAGCAGTGCACAGGTTGGGACTTGATAAATTTGATAAATGCACTGTTCCACTGTTTAAGGATTGAGTAGAAAGACTTTAAAAAAAAGAAAGAACGAAACCTAAATGTCTTAGCATCTTCAAAATTTCACAGGGAAGTAATCACACCCCTAGCAAAATCAACTGCTTGGATTTATGTTTTTTTGTTGTTATTTTTTAACATATTGAAAAAGGTACAACTTTTAAAGCTAGGCAAAAAAATACATTTTAAAATTTTCATTTTCTGTTTAATCTTAGAAGCACTTCGTTTGTCTTTTGCATTCTGTGAAAAATTCAAATTTCAATTTGCCTCTTACTGCCTCTACTTCCTCTCTTTGCACTTTAGAAAGTGTGAGTTATGCCTGCAGCAATACTTTCATTCTGCTATAGACCTTTTTATAGCGTAACAAAGCATGAAAAGGTTAACACCCACATTAAATCCAGTCGCCAAAAGTGTTCATTTAAAATAAAAACAATCTGCATCAAAGAAAAGTAAACAAAAGAATAAGGCAAAGCAAAGAATTCGGTGATCATTTTCATTCTCCTTATAACATTACAACATCAATCGATCACAAGCGGGGTAATTTTTCAAACAAGTCCTGCCAGTCATCGAACAACTGTTTCTCCTCTTGTGGCACCATCTTCTCTGTATGCTGTCCCCAGCCGGGAGGGGTGGGGGGTATCTCACAGCCTCTTTAGGAAGACTGAGATGACTCAGTTCTACAACTCGATGCGCACACCCTCCCCCAAAGAGCCCATCTTCCCTCTGACCCTAAGCAGCTACTAGATCCAAACAACAAAACCACCTACCTACTTTTAGAAAACTTAGGTCTCAAAAATCTAAACCACTCCATCCCTTCACACGGCCCCCTCCCCCATTTCCCCTAAAGTTCCCGGACCTGCAAGACGGGCGCAACGGACTCCTTGCAGCTTTGAAGCCCGCCTCGCCCACCATTCCTTCTACCTTAGCTGCCAGATCCCTCTGCCAGCTCCCTTTAACCCCATACATCCATTACCCCGCCATTCTTTACATCCCCCCAACCCAACTCTATCCCTTTTACCTCTACCAAGCCCCCCTCCACCCCCAAGCCAATCCGCTGGCTCTTCTTAGATCGTCCCAACGCCACCTTATCTTTGCTCTCTCCGTTCCCAGGGGCCCCTCACTCTTCCCATCCCTTTATCTCAAATCACCCTAATGGGCGAAGGCGCTTCTGGGCTCCTCCCAGCGCTCTCACTTTTCCTCCGCGGCCCCCAGTGCTCCGCCGGCCCGCGCCTTCACGTCTGCCGCTACACACCTGCCTTCCCTTCTACTCCTCCGTCTCCTCCACCTGCCACAGCACCCGCTCCTGCCGAGGCTGAGGGAGACGGACCCCGCGCGGCTTACCTGTGCGGGGCGCTCCGGGTCCGCCGGCGGCGCAGGAGGCGGTCACTCAGGCCCCGGCGCGGCAGCTGCGTTTCGGAGTTCTCCGCAGCCGGGGGCCACAGCCGGGGCGGGGCCCGCACCGGAAGCGGCGCCGCGGGGCCGGGTTGCCGGCCCGGGGCGGGAAGGGGGCGGGGCCACAAGGAATGGGCGGGGCCTGATACCGGAAGTGGCCAAAAAGGGAACGAGGGGCGGAGTTTAGCGGAAGTGACTTCCAGAGAAAGCTCCGCCCAACTGAGTCGTGGGCGGAAGCTACTGGAAGCTGGCAGAAGCTTCCGCCAATGGGAAAGCGCAAACACGGAGGAGTTCCGGTGAGAGCACTTCCGCGGGGAGTTGAAAAAAGCCGGTCCTCTTGCTCCCTTTTCTGTGAGTTTTCTAGCTGTGAGGGTTGGTGTAACGCGAGCTAGCGGTAGGTTGGGAGGAAGGTAAGTAAAGGACAAGTGTCAGGGTTTTCTGCTGCTGCGGTCCCCTCCTCAGCCTCCTGCCTACAAACCGCTCTTCCTCTGAGATTCCCGCTTCCAGATTAGCTTTTCTGTGTCCTCTGAGGATTCAGCATCCCCTGGAACTCTCTCACATGGGTTAGTATTCTCACTTCCCAGGTTCCAGAAGTGGGGGCAATGTGTCAAATACTGTCACCTCTTGTAAAAACCCTTGCTTCTGTTACGCTTACTCTTAAGACTTTGCCACCCATTTAACCACTTATGTGAAGATGATCTGTTAATACGTGCATCCAGCTCCTTTTCTTACTTTCTATAACCATCTACCATCTTGATAAATTCAGAATCACTGACAACTCATTTAACTTGCAGACTTCATCCCTTATCTCAGCCTCCCAATCCCAGTCAAAAAACCTGGATCTTGTCACCATAAACTCTGTCCTGTTCAGTTCAGTTCTGTTCAGTTCAGTCGCTCAGTCGTGTCCGACTCTTTGCGACCCCATGAATCACAGCATGTCAGGCCTCCCTGTCCATCACCAACTCCCGGAGTTTACTCAAACTCATGTCCATCGAGTCAGTGATGCCATCCAACCATCTCATCCTCTGTCATCCCCTTCCCCTCCTGCCCCCAATCCCTCCCAGCATCAGGGTCTTTTCCAATGAGTCAACTCTTAACTTGAGGTGGCCAAAGTATTGGAGTTTCAGCTTCAGCATCAGTCCTTCCAATGAACAGCCAGGACTGATCTCCTTTAGGATGGGCTGGTTGGATCTCCTTGAAGTCCAAGGGACTCTCAAGAGTCTTCTTCAACATCACAGTTCAAAAGCATCAATTCTTAGGTGCTCAGCTTTCTTCACAGTCCAACTCTCACATCTATACATGACCACTGGAAAAACCATAGCCTTGACTAGACGGACCTTTAGGAATCAGTAATTCGAACATCCCTCTATCCAACAACAGCCTGGTAACCTTGAGCTTGACTGCTCAAGAACATCACCATAACTGTCTTTTTCACATTAAAAGAACCTCCAATCTGATGAAAGCTTCTACTTAATTCCCACTTTTCAGTTCCCTCCTTATCCATCTTAAATTCAATGTTACATCATTACAGCCCCCCTCGTACTCTTAAGCCTGCCCCAACACTCCTCTTTTCCCCAAACAAGTCCTCCATCATTGATGGATTAACATGCTTCTGTATGCCTGTATCTTGTCACAGTAAATTGTCCTGCTGAGCAGATTGGCATCACTAAATACAATAATTTCAACCTTAAATGAGCTCTGAACAGTGTCTGGAAATTTCATTATATTTTTCTAGTTAAATTGCTCTCCACTGTCTGCAAATCTCTAATCCTATGCTTCCTGTACTGCTTCCCTGATTATCCTACTGTCTAAGTAATATAAAATGTCGAATGCCCTCAAATCTATAAATCTGCATGTGTTCCCATCCTATCCCTGCCTCCTATAAGTTAGTCAATCAAAAATATTCATTGAACAACTATATGCCAGATGAGACATCATGTAAGTGCTTGTTGAGCAATGAACAAAAATTTTTAAGGATGTTTCTAGTGTTCAGTTCAGTTCAGTCGCTCAGTTGTGTCTGACTCTGCGACCCCATGAACCGCAGCACGCCAGGCCTCCCTGTCCATCACCAACTCCTGGAGTTCACCCAAACCCATGTTCATTGAGTCGGTGATGCCATCCAGCCATCTCATCCACTGTTGTCCCCTTCTCCTCCTGCCCCCAATCCCTCCCAGCATCAGGGTCTTTTCAAATGAGTCAGCTCTTCGCATCACGTGGCCAAAGTATTGGAGCTTCAGCTTCAACTTCAGTCCTTCCAATGAACACCCAGGACTGATCTCCTTTAGGATGGACTGGTTGGGTCTCCTTGTAGTCCAGGGGATTCTCAAAAGTCTTCTCCAACACCACAGTTCAAAAGCATCAATTCTTAGGTGCTCAGCTTTCTTTATAGTCCAACTCTCACATCCATACATGACCACTGGAAAAACCATAGCCTTGACTAGATGGACCTTCGTTGGCAAAGTAATGTATCTGCTTTTTAATATGCTGTGTAGGTTGGTCATAACTTTCCTTTCAAGAAGAAACCCAAGTAAGATGGTTTCTAGTGTGGGGAGACAGAAAAACAAATATATGTGTGTTTGTATATATTCCAAGAAGAACAAAGCAAGGTAATGGTAAAACAGTGGTCTCAGGTGGCTATTTTAGATGTTAGAGAAAGATTCATTGATAAGGGACACTTAAGAAGAAAATGGAATTGATCTGATGGGACTGTGCCATGTGGATATCTAGGGAAAGCAAGTTCTAGACAGGAGAAGCAAATTTAAATGCTCTGAGGCAGGAGGGTGCTTGGCATGCTATAGAAATAGCAAGGAGATCGCTCTAGCTGATACAGAGTCAGTGTGGGGAGAGTGGTAGGAGATGAGATCAGAGAGGTAGCCTGGGGTCCAATCATGTGGGACTTTGTAGGCCATGGTGACAACTTTGGATTGTTACCACTAAAACCACTGAAGAGTTGTTTGATCACATTTAAGCCTCTTAAACTTTCATTCTAGCTATTATGTGGAGAACAGACAATGAGGGTAGAGAAGTAAGAGTGGAAGTGCTAGTTCTGGCAGAAGATGATGGAAGCAGTGGAGATGGTAAGAATAGGTCAAATTTCAGGTGCATTTTGAAAATAAAGCCACAGGACTCATTAATGGATTATATATAGTTTAGGGAAGAGAATAAAGGATGATGTCAAGGTTTTTGTCCCAAGTAACTGCTAGAATAGTGATATCATTACTAACCAAGAAATTTTGTCCTAAGCTGACCCCGATTGAATGCTACTCAGCAATAAAAAGGAATGAAGAATTTTTTTAAAAAAGGGAATTAAGTATTGATATACCCAACAACTTGGTGCTACAACAACATAACAATAACGGCATTATGCTGAGTGAAAGAAGCTAGTCTCAGAGTGAAAATCTTGAAAATATTAAAAATATACTGACAGAGAATAAGTCAGTGGCTCCCAGATTTAGGAATGGAAGAGTGACTATAAAGGGATAGCAAAAAGAAGGATTTGGGAGTGATGGAACTCTTCTGTATTCTGATTGTGGTGGTAATTACGTGAGTCTATACATGTGTTCAAATCCATAGAACTGTATAACAAAAATACAATCATTTTTATTGTATGATAATTTTTTTTTTTCTGTGCTCAGAATATGCATGCTGTGCATGCTCAGCCGTGTCCAACTCTTTGCAGCCCTGTGGCCCACCAGCCTCTTCTGTCTGTGGAGGACAGAAGAGAATTTTCCAGGCGAGAATACTGGAGCGGGTTGCCATTTCCTATGCCAGGGGATCATTCTGACCCAGGAATTGAACCTTTATCTCCTGTGTCTCCTACATAGGCAGGCAGATTCCTTACCATTGCGCCACCTGGGAAGCCCCAAATTGTATGATAATTTTTTAAACCAAACTAGCCATGGGAGCTTAAGTTTCCCTTCCTAATTCTCAGGGTTCTCCCTTTAACGTTTTGCAATGTTGGATCCTTCCATCTGCATTCAAACAAGCTCTAGTTTCAACCATCTTTTGCTTTGAAAAAACAAAAACAAAAAAAACACCCTTTCCCTTGACCCTATATTCTGTGACTAACGCCTTATCTCAAGATTCCCCTTCCTGGCAAAGCTTCTAGAATTACTGTCCTCATTGCAGCCAAAGTGATCTTATCTCTCTCTCTTTAAAATGCTCTTCGGCTTCCCATTACTCTTGGGATTGAGACCTAAATTCCTTCATGTGGCCGGCAGAACCCTAGTCTCTGCCTACCTCTTTGGGTTTAACTCTTTGCCTCAGGTGGAGTAGTTGAAACAACACACAAACTCTCTGCCCCACCCCCCATAGTCATGTGTTTAAGCTCTGGAGATATTCATCCATTCTGGTTACCAGAAATATCATTTAATCTCTCTACTTTGGCATCCAAGATGTGGTAGATTGAACAGAATAACCATAGTATTTTTCAGCTGCTCCCATTGAGAGGTGGAGTCTGTTTCTCCATTTTCTGAATCTCAGCTTGGTCATTTGACTTGCTTTGGTTCTATGGGATATTAACAAATCTGATACTAGAAGTATTTAAAAAAATTATTTTTAGCTTTATTTACTTTTGGTTGCACTGGGTCTTTGTTGCTTTGTGCGGACTTTCTCCAGTTGCAGCAAGTGGAGGCTACTCTTCATAGTGGTGCATGGGCTTCCCATTGCAGTGGCTTCCCTTGTTTTGGAGCACAGGCTCTAGAACATGGGCTCGGTAGTTGTGGCACCCAGGCTTAGTCACTCCTTGACATACGAGATCCTTCCAGACCAGGGATCGAACCCCACCTGTGTCTCTGCATCGGCAGGCAGATTCTTAATCACTGGACCACCAGGGAAGTCCATAAAAATCTTAAAAGGTGCTTACAATTATGGCTTGCTCTCTCTTGCTGCTGAGAACTCTTTCACCACCTTGTGAAAAACTCTAGCTAACCTGATAAATGATGAAAGACATGTAGTCTTCACCCCAACTGACATCTAAGCAATTGCCAGACATGTGAGTGCGGCCCCTTAGACAAACTAGCCTACCAACCATCAGATGTGTGAACCAGGCCATTGTAGACCATCTAGGCCAAGCTCTGCTGGCCAAGCCCAGAAGTCCATCGACAAACCCATAGACCAGTGAAAAATTAGGTTTATTGTTTTAAAGTTAAACCAGTAAGTTTTGGGGCAGTTTGTTTCACAATAAAAGGTAATTGAAACCCAGGGCATTTCTTTGCATTGTCCAGCTGGAATTGGTTGGTGGAATTCTTAGAGCTGAAGAAGAAAGTCTCCGTACATCATCTTCACATAGCTGGCCTATGTTACCTAAAATTCTCCCATCACATTTTGCTTAAATACAGCATGGATGTACTCTTACATCATGTCTCTTATTTCAGCTGTTCAATATAGGTGATATCATTTGCATGGTTTTCATTGATTTTATTATTTTTTAAAAATAAAGGTTGAATTGTATAAATATTAGGTACCATTCATTTTAAAAATAAAGGTTGAATTGTATAAATATTAGGTACCATTCGTATGTATGTTTTGTTATTAATTTATTCTTAAATAGTACAGGGCATAAAAGCTAAGAAACAAGCTGAGAAATATGGTAAATGGCCACATTATAGAAAAATAATGTAATTAGTTACAATTAATGAAGGGAAAATGCTTTTATGTGCTTATGATAACCAATGTGAATTATTGATGTAATTGTATCCATCTTAGAGATTTGGTGTTTTCACATGAATAGGTTTCAATCTGGGGACTTGGGAACATAAAAAATGTTTTCGCATTGAAATTAACAGTGATTACATTTTCCGCTTGCATTGGCCCCACAAGAGGCTTTTCAGGTAAGGCAGGCGGGGACCGTCCTTTTACTGTAATAGAAAATTAAAATGTGACAGATGATTAAGGCTCTTCTTGCTCTGAGATCAAGGTATAGCCTCAGGAGCCTCTATTATCACACGTGTCTAACTGTGTGTAAAGAAAGAATGTGACAAGCCTAAAAGGAGGTGTATCCTGTTCACACATCCCTGAGGCGACCTTGCTTTTGTGGTGGTGGTTGTACCAGTAATGTTATCTGTATCCTGATTTGACTTCCAGTGTGTTTTCCTACAGGGGAACATATGCCCATCAGGCTGACTCCTAGGTCCTTTCACAAAACTGTTTGAATTTTTTTTGTTATTGTTCATGTTTTGTTTATTTTCTTAAAAAAGTTTTTTTCAATTTATTTTTTGACCTTACAGCACGTGCAGTCTCAGTTCCCTGACCAGGGATTGAAGCCATATCCCCTGCAAATGGAAGCATGGAGTCTTTAACTATTGGATTGCCAGGGAAGTCCCTGTTGTTCATCTTTCAAATCAGGTAGTTAGTATTTGGTGCCTGATTGTCTGAGTTATGTTTGTTAGCCTCCACAAGCCAATCAACCCTGGGAAACTGCCAGCACCTAGTTATTGAGGCCCAAAATATCAAGGCCGGCCCGTGGTGGGCAGCCAGTCTTCCCCTGCAGGAAGCCCATTGCCTTTTAACCTGCTCTCACCAGAGAGGTCCTTTCCAATCCTTTGACTCTGGGATTTTCCAACATTTTGATGAACTGGGCTATATTGTTCTTTCCCTGACCTGGAAGAAGTCAGACCCCTAAGGCAAGTGATTCATCTTTGCAAACATTGGTTCATTTCACTCTTCTTGACACAGAATTGAAAGCTATTTTTGCAAAACTTCACCCAGATTTCCAGCACTCAGTAGTCCCATAGGCTTCCAGAGCAAACGGGAATAGGAGACAGTTCAAGCCATCTGTCCTAGAACAAGACTTCTGGTCTCAGGTCTGTGTCTCTGGTCAGGGCTTTTTGGGAGCTATCTGGCCTCCCATCCAACAGAGCTGTTATAAACCAGATACTGTCTAGTGCTGACAAGACTAAGAGGAGAGGGTGCCTAAGCTGAAGTCAGCCTGGCAATGAGCTTGGTTGGCTGGGAGAATAGTGGCGCCAACCAGTTCCTATAAATGTGTCCACAGACACCTACATATGGTTAGGGGCTTTAACCCATCAAAAATCTTTATTCCTAAGCACCAACACTGAATGTTGAGTTCTTAAGAATAGTAATACACATTTTCTGTTGTCAAGATTGGGCTTCCCTGATAGCTCAGTTGGTAAAGAATCTGCCTGCAGTGCAGGAGACCCCAGTTTGATTCCTGGGTCAGGAAGATTCCCTTGTGGCACAACTGGTAAAGAATCTGCCTGCAATGTGGGAGACCTGAGTTTGATCCCTGGGTTGGAAAGATCCCCTGAAGAAGGGAAAGGCTATCCACTCCAGTATTCTGGCCTGGAGAATTCCATGTATAGAACATGGGGTTGCAAAGAGTTGGACATGACTGAGCAACTTTCACTTTCGCTTTTCATTATCAAGATTGGCCAGGACTCTTGCCCTTTCTGTGTTTAAAAAAATATATATATAGAGAGAGAGACAACTATAGAGATGTTATGGAAGAGACCAGGCAAAGATTGTAGAAACATGAGCTCAGAAGATGCAAAGTATATTGGAGAAACTTCTGTGGGGAAGAAGTTTCCCAAATATAGGGTGGGGAGCACTTGCTTTTGTAATGTTTAGGCATTGGGTTCATCATGTCTTTATTGCTCCCACACAGCACAGCTATGTTCCTTCCTGTTGTGAACTTAATGCTAGTTAATCCAGAATCTGAGCTAAAGGAAACCAAGTATGGTTTAATAGGCATTAGGAGTTCCTGATGTTGTATTAATGTGGAATATATTCAGTACTAGAGAAGTTGAAAAGGTTGTCTGTTCTCCAAGCTTTCATTTGCTACTTTATGGCAAGAGCACGTGTTGAATGCTTTGATGGATTCAAGCCAATCTTAACACAGGTTCTTAACTCGGATGCAATTTCAGGGAGTGAGATAACTCATTTGGGAATCTGTTTCAGAAACTTCATCTTGAAAAACAGCTTGGTTTTCAGTCTCTCCAATTAAAGTGAAAGTTTGATTTTATATTGCTTATAACTGTACTAAGATTATGTTAGAAGAGAAAAGAGTGGTTGTAAAGCTAACTGATTTACTAGTAGTGTTCTCCCGACCAATCCCCTTTCATGCTCCCTGCCACCCTCACACAAAATAGGGCAAAATACTTAGCTTAACACTGTGGTCATCAACCAACGAGTCATTTCCTAATATGGACAGTTGAACCCTCCAGTTTCACTTCTGGAATTCAAGTACTTGGAGAATGGCATTTACATTTGTGTACATTTTCTGCAACTCCTTCCCTCTCACTCCCCAACTCAGTGAACCCTCTGTGTTGTTGCTTTAACATTAATTTTGGCATCTACAATGGCTAAATTTCTGGAACCTAAAATATAGGACCAGCCTGAACCCAATACAATCTAACATAGTTTGATACAAAATTAAAATGAATAGTCACAAGATTTGAGGGCTCTCTCCTTAATAAAACTGAATCATTACCCCATGAAATTACAGTCTTTAAAAAGAATGAAGTCAGTACATTTCTACTGACATAGGAAGTCATCTGTGGTAGAAATTAGAAACTAGGAAGTCACAGAAAAGTATGTAAGAAAAAATCATCTTGGAAAAGAAAAAGTGATTTAATGAAAAATAATTTCCTATCTTAAAGATAGTTATGATACATGTGCTAACCTTAGACTCAAGTTTAATTTTTGTTTTCTTTTGTAGTTAGACAAAATTATATATTACGGAAAACTCTACACTGCTTATTAACTGATGGTTATCATGTGCTAAGCACTTTACTTACATTATCATTTAATCCTCACAGGAACCTTCATTTTGTGCCCAGTCACTCAGTTGTGTCTGACTTTTCGCGACCTCATGGGCTGTAGACTGCCCAGGCTCTCTGTCCATGGGATTTTCCAGGCAAGAATACTGGAGTGGATTGCCATTTCCTTCTCCAGGGGATCTTCCACATCCAGAGATCCAACCCGTGGCTCCTGTGTCTCCTGCTGCATTGGCAGACAGATTCTTTACCTCTAAGCCACCAGGGAGGCCCGAACCTGCATTTTACTGTATGAGAAAACTAATGCATATAGGAGTTAAACAACTTGCCCGAGGTCAAATACATGTTACGTGTAGCAGAACTGGGCTTTGAACGCAGGGTCTCTGACTATGATTCATGCTGCTGACCTCCATGCTATATTCCTCCCATCAATGTAAATGTTTGAATTTGTAACCATTTGAGTTTTACAATAGTAGGCCACAGAGAATCAATATGGTCAAATATTAGCTTTGTAATTTGGCTAAAAGGAGCTAAGTAAAGTCCTAATTCAGAGAGTAAAGCCAGATACTGGTGGACCTGAAGCTGACCTGTGCCTTACATTAGCAGAGTACAAACCGAAAGAACTGCAACATAGGATACTAACTAAAGGTTAGAAACAGCCTCAGTGGTTCATGTGTAGGGAACTGGTTAACTAACATGGTACTTAAGCTATCAAAAAGCAAAATGGAAAGAAGATAAAAATGAAGTTTGCAATGTACTAATGTGGATCACTTTCCGAGACATTAAAAAAGCAAGGCTCATTACAGGATGTTTGTATGTTACCATTAATAATTATGTTTAAACAGGATGTGCATATATAATCATTATGTTGAACAAGCATGACTCATGGGGTGTATATCAGTTAATGCAAGCTAAACAACTGCAACAAATAGATCCAAAACACAACTCAGCAAAGTAATTTATTTCTTGCTTACCTAATAGTTCTGGACAGATATTTAGGTCAGGGAGGAAGCACTCCTACATTGCTGTCATTCACGGGCCTTGGCTCTGTTCATCTTCTGGTTTGCCATCCCCTGGGTCAGAAAGTGATATACACTGCTTCCATTCACACTGGAGAAAACATTGTCATGTGGCCATACTCAAATTGAATGGGAATATGGGAAACTAGTCTAATAGTTCCAGAGATTAATGGATTTTGCTAGACAGACAAGGCCTCTGTCACAGTCAGCCTCTCTGGTCACCAAATATATTCACCTTCTCCCCAAGGGTGAAGACAAAAGTCTCATTCAATTATTGAATTTCATATCAAAATCATGATTGCAGTCTTTTCTAATTAGCTTGGATGAATTGCCTCATGGTCTAGCAATCTATGAGCTAAAAGTCAAGTTGTTGCTATCAATACTTCATTACTACTCCACCCAGTACCCAACGATAAGACAGAAAAACAGCAATAAAAGTCCCTATTTGGAAAAGGGAAAATGGGAAACAAAGCAGTCATATCCAAAGCTATCATGGAATTCTGACATATATATTATGAAGATATTCTTGGGCAGAGGATCGGAATAGACATTTTTCTGAAAGAGACATACAGATGGCCAAGGGCACATGAAAAGATGCTCAACATTGCTAATCATTAGGGAAATGCAAATCAAAACCACAGTGAGTTTAAAAGTTAAAAAAAAAGGAACTCACAATGAGGTATCACCTCATACCTGTCAGAATAGGTATTATCAAAAAGACAACAAACAACAAATGTTAACAGGGATGTGGAGAAAAGAGAACCCTTCTGAACTGTCAGTGAGAATGTAAATTGGTGCAACCACTGTGGAAAACAGTATGGAGGGTCCTCAAAAAACTAAAAATAGACCTACCATATGATCTATGATACCATAGAACCTACCATAAGTTCTACTTCTGGATATATTTCTGAAGAAAAAAGAAACATTAATTAAAAAAGATAAGGTCTGGGGTTGCACTGCCAGGGACTCTCTTCTCTCTGGAGGGAATATCCACAGTGACCTTCCATTCCCGGAGACTGGGCTACACGACAAGAAACTCCCAGTTCACTTCTGGAGGGATCCTGACCTTCTCCCGGCCAGAGAAATGGCTCCAGAGCAGTACCTGCTGCACCTTTTCACAAGTAGTACAGGGTCTATTTTTCACATCATTTGGTTGAGTTTTATCTGTTTGAAATTTACTCTTTTGTTTGAAAGCCTGAGGCAGTGGAATCAACAATAACACTTCCTACATCATTTAAGAGTAGAAATTGCTTGTAGACTTTTGGATAGCAGCCATCCTGGCTGGCGTGTAATGGTACCTCATTGTGGTTTTGATTTGCATTTCTCTAATAATGAGTGATGTTGAGCATCTTTTCATGTGTTTGTTAGCCATCTGTATGTCTTCTTTGGAGAAGTGTCTGTTTAGTTCTTTGGCCCATTTTTTGATTGGGTCATTTATTTTTCTGGAATTGAGCTGCAGGAGTTGCTTGTATATTTTTGAGATTAATCCTTTGTCTGTTTCTTCATTTGCTATTATTTTCTCCCAATCTGAGGGCTGGAAGCTGTGGTACATATACACCATGGAATATTACTCAGCCATTAAAAAGAATTCATTTGAACCAGTCCTAATGAGATGGATGAAGCTGGAGCCCATTATACAGAGTGAAGTAAGCCAGAAAGATAAAGAACATTACAGCATACTGACACATGTATATGGAATTTAGAAAGGTGATAACGATAACCCTATATGCAAAACAGAAAAAGAGACACAGAAATACAGAACAGACTTTTGAACTTTGTGGGAGAATGTGAGGGTGGGATATTTCAAAAGAACAGCATGTATACTATCTATGGTGAAACAGATCACCAGCCCAGGAGGGATGCACGAGACAAGTGCTCCGGCCTGGTGCACTGGGAAGACCCAGAGGAATCGGGTGGAGAGGGAGGTGGGAGGGGGGATCGGGATTGGGAATACATGTAAATCCATGGCTGATTCATATCAATGTATGACAAAACCCACTGGAAAAAAAAAATAATAATAATAAAAAAAAAAAATTAAAAAAAAAAAAAAAAAGAGTAGAAATTACAGGAATTTGCTGCTTGCAATGTCTTCTCACAAGACTTTCAGGATCAAGTGATTCCTGGCCAAGGAACAAAAGCGGCATTGTCCCATTTCCCAATGGATTCAAATGAAAACTGGCAATAAAATTGGTACAACTCCAAGAGAAGACATTGGAGAAGAATCAGACTGAGTCTGTAAGAAGCCTTGCATATGAAGTGCTACTTACCTGCTGAAAGTCTATGTAGGATACATTTTAAGTTAAAATTTTTATAAAACAATATATGTATTATGAGTCCATTTTCATAAGGTTTTAAAAATATGTGTGTATACACAGATATGCATATACACACACACACACCCCTATATATGTGTGTGTACATTAAAGAAACTGGAAGACTAGGACTTCACTGGTAGTGAAGTCCAGTAGTTAGGAGTCTGCCTTCCAGCACAGGGGACATGGGTTCGAGCACTGGTCCGGGAAGATCACACATGTGGTGGAGCAAGAAAGTCCCTGTGCCACAAATAGTGAGCCCGTGCTCTAGGACCTGGGAGCCGCAACTACTGAGCCACGTGCTGCGACTGCTGAAGTGTGCCCGAAAGCCTGTGCTCCGCAACGAGAAGCTGCCACCATGAGAAGCCCATGCACCGCAACTAGAAGAGTAGCCCCCTCTCACTGAAAGAAGAGAAAGCCCGGCACGGCAGTGAAGACCCAGCACAGCCAGAAATAAATAAATGAATAAATAAGTAAAATTTTTTAAAAAACTGGAAGACTATATACCAAAGTCTTAACAATAGTTATCCCTGTATGGTCCTATTATAGGTGATCTTTATCTCCTTCTGGGTCTTTTCTACACCCTCTAATGACCTACTGTCTGAACACCTCATGAGTATTTTAAGGGAGAAATAGAATGTTTGGCTCTTGATGTTTCCTCACTAGTGGTCCATCTGGCTCAGTAGTAAATAAGTGAAACGTCTTGTTGGAAAAGGTCTACCCTTTAGTGGACCAGAAGGACACATCAAATGGTAAACTGTGACTATGAGTGACTTTGTTTTCTGCTTCTTGTGTTTTTTGGTTTCCTATTATGCACATGTTAACTTTAAAAAATGTTATCTTGAGAACCTTAAAAAAAATATATGCATTCCTATGGCTTTGCAACCTTATTTACAATAGTCAATTTACAAAAGCAACCTAAGTGTCCATTAATAGATGAGTGGATGAAGAAGCTCTCTCTATATAAAACATATATATAACATACATAACATATATATAACACATATATATATCCTGACATATACACATGCAATGTAATATCAGCCTAAAAATAATGAAATCTTGCCATTTGTAATAGCATAAATGGGCTTAGAGGGTATAGTGCTAAATGAAATAAGTCAGAGAAAAACAAATATGGTTATTATCTCACATGTGGAACCTAAAAAACATAACAAATGAACAAATAACAAAACACAAACAGACTCCCAGAGAGCAAACAGGTGGTTGTGGAGGGGAGGGGTGAGGGAGGGTGGGTAAGTGAAACGGATGGGGAGATTAAGAGGTACGGTTGTTGTTTTTTTAAGAGGTGCAGTCTTTCCGTGACAAAATAACTGAGCCACAGGGATAAAGTGAACCACATAGGGATTATAGTCAATAATTATTTAGTATCTTTTTATGGTGACAGATGGTGACTAGACCTGGGGTGATCATCTCGTAACAGAAATATCGAATCACCATGCTGTGCACCTGGGGCTATTAATAACAAAATGTTGGTCAGTTATACATCAATTAAAACGAAAAGTTAAAGGGAGTTCTTAAAAAGATGCTCTATCCGGGCAGTGAAGGAAGTTCTCAGATTAGACCCAGTTCTGCTCTTGTCATTGTTACTCTCTTGTCATTGTTCTCCGTTTGACCTGCTTCTGCCCTCTGGCAAGTCCTTGCTCAGCCACTTTTCTCCCTGGCTCTGTGTGAAGTGGGAGCATGCCTTCCTTGAGGACTGTATAGCTTTGACAACCTGCTTCCAGATGGTTGGAGACCCAAGCGCTGTTTTATGGTTTTACTTATTTATTCAGGCCAGGCTTGTGGGGGTTTGGGGCAATATAGTTCCCCCAGAAATTTCAGCTTTCTTTGCTTCTAAGCAGATTGTATTCCCAAAGATCTCTCAGAGAGGTTTTCAACATTAGCAAAAAAGTAAGAGAAACTTCAAAAAATTTCAAAAAGTAACAACCTAGTCAATACTCCTTATGTTATTCCCATAATTTAGGTCAAGAAGAGGATCTTTCCTGAGGGTTTAATCTGTGAAAATCTGGGTCATGACTTTGGTGAACTTTCCAGTCCCTCTTTATTCTGCTAGTTGTATGTTTATTGATGTTGCAGTCGTATACTCTCTAGTTGGTGTTGGAAAAAGACCCTGATGCTGGGAGGGATTGGGGGCAGGAGGAGAAGGGGACGACAGAGGATGAGATGGCTGGATGGCATCACCAACTCGATGGGCATGGGTTTGGGTAGACTCCGGGAGTTGGTGATGGACAGGGAGGCCTGGCGTGCTGCGATTCATGGGGTCAAAAGAGTCGGACACGACTGAGTGACTGAACTGAACTGAACTGAACTGATGTAGTGGCTGCCTCATGAGATGGTGCAATAGATGAGCCTGAATCAAAAACACATGATGATCACTGCAACCCCCATTTCACCTGGCAGGGAAAACCATAACCATATCTAAGAATGAATCTAAGAATCCATGTAATCTAGATGAATTAGATCTAGAATTCTAGACCAGGGCTCAGCAAACTGTAGCCTGTGGAGCAAACATGGCCAACCATCTGTTTCTTTAAATAAAAGTTTTATTGAACACTTACTTGTTTATATATTCATGATGCTTCTGCACTACAACAGCATAGTTGAGTATCTGCAACAGAGATAGTACGGGTCACAAAGCCTGCAATATTTACCTTCTGGCCCTTTGCAAGAAAATAAAAAATTACCCATTCTTTTTTTTCTAATTTTTAATAAGATGCATCCTGATATATCTGTGCATATATCTTTTAGCATTCTCTTTCATATCTTTTTTAAAAATTGAAGTATAATTGATATACAATTGTATCTCCATTGTATAATTATATACAATTGGGTTAGTTTTGGGTGTACAGCACAGCAATTCAGTTATATAGATATTTTTTCTTTTTCAGATTCTTTTCTCTTATAGATTATTTCAAAATATTAAGTTCCCTGTGCTATACAGTAGGTCCTTGTTGGTTTTATTTTATTTATTTTATATTTATTTATATTATATATTATCATATTTATTTATTTTATTTTCAATTTCATTTATTTATTTTTGGCTGTGTTGGGGCTTTGTTGCTGCGAACAGGCTCTCTGTAGTTGTGGTGATCAGGGCCTACTCTCTAGCTGCAGTATGTGGGCTTCTCCCTGCAGTGGCCTCTCCTGTTGTAGAGAATGGGCTCTAGGGCGCACAGGCTTCAGCAGTTGCAGTACATAGACTCAGTAGTTGTGGCACACGGGCTTAGTTGCCCCGAGGCACATGGGATCTTCCCAGACCAGAGATCAAACCCATGTCCCCTACATTGGCAAGTGGTTTCTTAACCACTGGACCCTCAGGCAGGTCCCAGTTACCTATTTTATACATAGTGGTGTGTATATGTTAATCCCAACCTCCCAATTTATCCCTCCCTCCACCCTTTTCCCTTTGGTAACTATACTTTTGTTTTCTATGTATGTGAGTCTCTTTCTTTTTGTAAATAAGTTCGTTTGTATCTTTCTTTTTTTTTAGAATTGCCCCTTCTTGTTCTAGACAATAGTAGCCTCTTCCATGATCTGTCAGTGAGGACCAAAAGGGAGAGGAGAATGGAAAATTCCACTCTTTATATTACAAAACTACAGAAAAATTCCACTCTTTATACTACAAATCTCCCTATCAAAAGGGAGATGAGAATGGAAAATTCTACTCTTTATACTACAAAGCCAGTATGGTACCAGCACAAAAACAGAAATATAGATCAACGAAATAGGATAGGAGGTCCAGACATAAACCCACACACCTGTGGCCACGTAACCTATGACAAAGGAGGTAAGAATGTTCGATGGAGAAGAGTCTCTTCAATAAGCAGTGTTGGGAAAACTGGACAGCTACATGTAAACGAATGAAATTAGAATACTCTCTAACACCATACACAGAAATAAACTCAAAATGCATTAAAGACCTAATTATAAGGCTGGACACTATAAAACTCTTAGAGGGAAACATAGGCAGAACACTCTATGACATAAATCACAGCAAGAACTTTTTCAACCCACCTCCTAGTGTGATGAAAATAAAAACAAAAATAAATAAATGGGGTCACAGGTGAAAAATAAATAAATGGAAACTAATTAAACTTAAAAGCTTTTGCACAGCAAAGGAAACCACAAAATAAAAGACAACCTTCACAATGGGAGAAAATATTTGCAAATGAAACAACCAACAAGGGATTAATCTTCAAAATATACAAACAGTTCATGCAGCTCAATATCAAAATCCCCAAACAACCCAATCAAAAAATGGGTGCAAGATCTAAACAGATATTTCTCCAAAGAAGACATACATGGCTAAAAACACATGAAAAGATACTCAACATCACTAATTATTAGAGAAATGCAAATCAAAACTACAGTGAGGTATCACCTCGCACAGATCAGAATGGCCATCATCATCAAACAATCTACAAACAATAAATGCAGGAGATGGTGTGAAGAATAGGAAATCCCCCTACACTTGGTGGGAATGTAAATTGGTACATCCACTATGGAGAACAGTATGAGGGTTTATTTAAAAACTAAAAACAGAGCTACCATATGATCCAGTAATCCCGCTCCTATATCTGAAGAAAATCATAATTCAAAAAGATATATGCACCCCAGTGTTCATTGTGGCACTATTGTCAATAGCCAGGACATGGAAGCAACTTAAATGTCCACCAACAGAGGAATGGATAAAGAAGTGTGGTACAAATATACAATGGAATATAACTCAGCCATAAAAAAGAATGAAATAATGCAATTTGCAGCAACATGGATGGACCTCAAGATCATCATACTGAGTAAAGTAAGTCAGAGAAAGACGAATATGTTGATATCACTTACATGTGGAATCTAAAAAATGGGTACAAATGAACTTATCGACAAAACAGAAATAGAGTTATAGATATAGAAAACAAACATGGTTACCAGGGGGAAAGCGTGGGAGGAGGGATAAACTGGGAGATTGGGACTGACATATATACACTATTATGTATAAACTAGACAGCTATTAAGGAGCTATGTATAGCACAAGGAACAGTACTCAATACTCTGCAATGGCTTATTTGGGAAAAGACTTAAAAAGAGTGACTTTGTGTATAACTGATTCACTTTTGTACACCTGAAACCAACACAACACTGTAAATCAACTATACTCCAAAAAAGATTTTTTTAAAAAGAAAAAAAATTCCACTCTTGCCTGAAGAAACTTACTCATGCCCTTAGGAATTGAAACAGGAAAAGGTAAGACTTTTCATTATCAACCTTGGGCTGAATCACTCATGGACACCAAACCTGTTACAGTAGGTCTGCTCTTGAAATCCACCTGATCAATGACTAACCCCGCTTCAGTTTGAGCCAGTCATTGCCAATCATTTATATTTAATCTAAACCCCTCATTTTCCCCAAAATCTATATAAACCCCATCTTTTACTTTGTTCATAGACATTATCTGTCTCCTTGCAGTTCTCCCTTGCCTGTCAAGAAATAATTTCCACTTGGTTTTTTTTTTTTCTCCTTTCTAGTTTTAAAGAATTGTGATTCCTTTAATACTGCAAATCTAAATGATAGTGACTTAACGTAATAGAAGTTTATTTCCTGCTCACCTAGTAGTCTTGAACAGGTGTTCAGCTTTGTGGGGCAGCTCTTATCTTCCTTTTCATTCATGGATCCAGCTGCATCCAGCTGGCAGAAGAGGAAAGAGAGTTCCCCTGTGTGTGGATATTGTGGGAGGTATTTACTAGACCAGTGCTGGAAGTGGCACCTCACTTGTTATAGTTGTTGTTATTCAATCGCTAAGTGTCTGACTCTGTGACTCCATGGACTGCAGCGCACCAGGGTCCTCTGACTCAGATTCATTTCCTTTGAGTCTGTGATGCTGTCTGACCATCTCACCCTCTGCTGCCCGCTCCTCCTTTTGCCTTTAATCTTTCCCAGCATCAGGGTCTTTTCCAATGAGTCAGCTCCTTGCATCAGATGGCCAAAGTATTGGAGCTTCAGCATCAGTTCTTCCAATGAATTCAAGACTGATTTCCTTTAGGATAGACTGGTTGGATCTCCTTGCAGTCCAAAGGACTCTCAAGAGTCTTCTCCAGCACCACAATTTTAAAGCATTAATTCTTTGGTGCTCAGCCTTCTTTATGGTCCTTCTTTATGCTCTCACATCCATACATGACTACTTGAAAAACCATAACTTTGACCATATGGACCTTTGTTGAAAAAGTGACGCCTCTGCTTTTTAATATGCTGTCTAGATTTCCATGGGGTCGCAAAGAGCTGGACACGGATGAGCGACTAAGAACAGCACAGCTAGGTTTGCATAGCTTTCATTCCAAGGAAGAAAGATCTAATTTCTTGGCTGCAGTCACCGTCTGTGGTGATTTTGGAGCCCAGGAAAACAAAATCTGTCACTGCTTCCATTTTTCCCCCTTCTATTTGCCATGAAGTGATGGGACCAGATGCCTTGATCTTAGTTTTTTGAATGTTGAGTTTTAAGTCAGCTTTTTCAGTCTCCTCTTTCACCCTCATCAAGAGGCTCTTTAGTTCCTCTTCACTTTCTGCCATTATAGTGGTTTCATCTGCATATCTGAGGTTGTTGGTATTTCTCCTGGCAGTCTTGATGCCAGGCTGTGATTCATCCAGTCCAGCATTTCGCATGATGTACTCTGCATGGAAGTTAAATAAGTAGGGTGACAATATACAGCTTTGTCATACACTTTCCCAATTGTTCCATGTCTGGTTTTAACTGTTGCCTCTTGACCTACATACAGGTTTCTCAGGAGACAGGTAAAGTGATATGGTATTCCTATCTCTTTAAGCACGTTCCACAGTTTGCTGAGATTCACACAAAGGCGTTCGCATAGTCAATGAAGCAGAAATAGATGTTTGTTTCCCGCCCCCCCCCTGGCCATTTCCTTGCTTTCTCTAGGATTCAACAAATATTGGCAATTTGATCTCTGATTCCTCTACCTTTTCTAAATCCAGCTTGTACATCTGGAATTTCTCATTTTGCATACTGCTGAGGCCTAGCTTGAAGGATTTTAAGCATAACCTTGCTAGCATGTGAAATGAGTGCAATTGTACAGTAGTGAACATCCTTTGGCATTGCCCTTTTTTGGGATTGGAATGAAAACTTACCTTCTCCAGTCCTGTGGCCACTGCTGAGTTTTCCAAATTTGCTGACATATTGAGTGTAGCACTTTAACAGCATCATCTTTTAGGATTTGAAATAGCTCAGCTGAAATTCCATCCCTTCCACTAGCTTTGTTCATAGTAATGCTTCCTAAGGCCCACCTATTTGAATACCCCAACCCATCTTACATTTCATTGGATAAAATTTATTCTAGACATTGTATCAAATTGCAAAGGACAGAATATATGTTAGTAGGGAATCAGAAGTCTCTACTACAGAGTATAAATCAGAAAACATTTTTTTAAAAAACTTTTTATTTTGTATTGGGGTATAGCCAATTAACAATGTTATGATAGTTTCAGGTGTTCATAAAGGGACTCAGCCATACATATACATATATCCATTCTCCCCCAAACTGCCCTCCCATCCTGGCTGCCACATAACATTAAAAAGAGTTCCCTGTGCTATACAGTACGTCCTTGTAGAAAGCATCTTAATTTTTGTCTTCCACTGGCCCTTTAGTTTATTCTGTATGGCTGTTTTTCCTTTGCCCCTTTTACCTAGGTCAAGTCCATCAACTTTTCGAATCACTCTTAGGTGTTAAAAGTCCTCCTGAAATGCTAGTCTCCCGAACAACATTAACATCAGTTAATTAACAGAAATTAACATCAGTTAATTATCAGAAATGCCCAGCTCCCTCTAATAGTCATCACTCTTAAATTGATTGAAAATTGAGGCCCCTTCCTCTTTCCCTAGAGCCTGGGCCTCTAGGATGTGGGTCACCTCCTATGAAAAAATTTTGTGTGATCAATTCCATTCCTTCTTCATTCAGTGCTTCCACTTTCCTCATCTTGTTGCTGTCTCATCCTTCTAAGCTGAGTGGCTGTTTATTCATCTGGTGTGTTTGTAGAGATTAGAAAAATCTCCCCCTTCTGAGTGAATGTAACCCCATGTGAGACCACTGTGCCTCTGTTTGAAGTAGAAAAAGGCAACTCTTCCTCCAAGTAGGCACAGCCCCATGCCAGGGCATATGGTTTGGAGACTGCATGCTGGATTTCAGCCCCCTTTGGCACCTACAGCCAGGCACCCCTTAAAGTGAATGACTATACAATCACGAAACTGCTTAAGGTTGGAACACATGGAGGAAGTCACAGGGGAGACAGTAATGTTTGTACTTGACTTGTGCTGTCATGGGTGACATCTGCCTTCTCTAGGGTTCACACATGTTTAAGGTTTACTCTTATTTATTTATTTTTTGCAGGCTGTATTTATGAGTTCTTTTTTTAAATTTCTTTTTTTATTGGAGGTAATTGCTTTACAGAATTTCTGAGTTCTTTGAAGCTCCATCATTCCATCTTTGAGGATCTCATCTCTGCACCTGTTTTTTTTTAAAAAGTATATATTTACCTGCATGTTAGTTGTGGTATGTGAGATCTAGTTCCCTGACCAGGGATCAAACCTGGGCCCCCTGCATTGGAAGTGCCAAGTCTTAGCCACTGAACCCGCATGCAGGTCCCCTCTCTGCACTTGCTTTCACACAGATGAGTATGTTGCCTTTGTGGTTGTTTGTTTATAATTCTTTGTTGAGACTCGGCATCTGGTGATACACCTCCACCTTCCTTCTGCTGAAGTCCACTCATTTCTTTAGGCAGCTTTCTTGAACAGGATCCAAGACAGTACTTCTCCAGAGTTCTTGCCTGTATGTACCACACTTGGACTAGAGAAAACATGCTCATTTGACCTACTGTTGGGAAATCTGTCATATCCCAAACTGTAGCCTCATCTCTTCCCCACAGGATGGCTAAGCCAGACCTTTATTTTTCACATATCCCAGATGTAACTGAGATCTGAGCCACTGTGTCTCAGATTGGAAGGAACATACATATGGCCGCACGATCCCAGCCAAATTCCTTATATCAAGGGGCACACACACCTCTGGATGAGGTTGGGGATGGTGGCAATGACCCAGTACAAAGTAGAATAACTCTCTAAAACCCTTGAATCCCCTATCTTTTTTTCTGCCTCTCCAACAGCTTTGGTAAGCTGGAGGTGGGTGGTGAACTAAGCGTAAAAAACTGGTTTTTCTACATTCTCCTTCTGGAAATCCTGTGTTGGTGAATTTGCATCTAACTTTGAATATGACCTTACTGTTTTGGGATCTCAGCCAAATCCAAGACTAAGTGAGGTTCATTTAAATGTTTCATCTATACATATCTCTGGAAGTATATACATGGAACAGAAAATATTGGTTATCTTTGAGGGAAATTTGTTGGCACAGGGAAGTTGTGGGAGGGAGAATTTTTCACACATACTCTTTTGAACTGTTTTAATTTTAAACTATATATATGCAGTACCTATTTAAGAAATTTACCTTCTAAATATATACTAAAGTACATTCCTGCAATAGAGCACTTTCCAACTCAAAAAAAATGAGCTAAAAATTCTGATGTAGAAAGAAATCTCAAAGATGTTGTTAAGAAAAGGAAGATCCAGAATGTTTCATAATGCACCTATTTATATACAATAAAATTATGTGTAATTACATGTTTTTAACAATAAAAATAATTATTTTTTCATAATAATTTTATTGGGATAGGCTAAATTATGTTGTAACAATATATTAAACTTGAAATATTTCTGGTGCATACACATGTCCATTGAGAGATAAGCAACTCTCTTAGGGCCGCTGTTCTGTTCTCCATGTGGTGATGCAGGGATCCAGGGTGTTTCCATCTTGTGGCTCCTCCACCTAAAGGCAGGGCCCCACAGTTGCTGCAGCATAGGAGGGAGCTGGCACTAAACACTTTGGCTAAGGAGGACACATATCACTTCTGTTTGTAATCTTTGAAGCAAAACTAGTCTCATGGGCCCTGTCTTACTACAAGGCAGGGTAGGCAATATTGTCCTTCAAGTTGAGGAAGAAGAAAATAAAATGGGTTTCAGTGTCTTGTGACATGGTTTCTGCCACAAGGACACGTGCACAAAAAGGTAAGATAAGGGGACTTCCCTGGTGGTTCAGTGGCTAAGACTCCTTGCTCCCAATGCAGGGGGCCTGGGTTCTATCCCTGGTCAGGGAACTAGATCCCACATGCTGCAGCCAAATAAATTTTTTTAAAAAAAGGTAACAAGAGGAGGGAATCTGAGGATTTGAAATCAGAAGATTTACTTTTCACAGTACTACTCACTACATTCACTTTGTTGTTTAGGTTTTTTTAAACCTTTGGGTCATGTATGCCTTTTCAACTAAAGGAACAATTATATTTAATATCAATGGATATTAAAACTAGTTTTAAGAGGAATAGACATAGTGTAAAAATATCTCCCCACATGATACTTATTAATTACAAATGGACAAAGTTTAATTTTACAATAGGAAATGTGACAGACACCGCCTTAATTTAGGAGTCAAGTTAATTAACATCACCAGTAATGGGACAAACAGACATCATGTGCCTCCTGATTTAGTGAACTGAGAAGAACACAGCATCATTTTTGTGATGTTCCTGCCAAAATTGCATAGCCTGAACTTAATCATGGGGAAAAGAACAGATAAAACTTGAAGGATTTTATACAAACTATGTTGCCTATATTCTTCAAGTGACAAAATAATGAAAGGCAAAGAAAGACTGAAGAATTAATCTAGGTTGAAGCAACTAAAGAGATCAGTCAACTAAATGCAATTTGAAATCCTCGATTGGATCCTGAACCAGAAAAATACTATTTTCCTCTTGGCTGTAAAGGTTATTATTGGGACTTCCCTGGTCATGCTCCCAGTGCAGGGGGCCTGGGTTTGATCCCTGGTCAGGGAACTAGACCCCAGTGCTGCAACAAAGACCTGGTACAGTCACATAAATGAAAATAAATATAAGAAAAAATAAAGGACATTATTAAGACAATTTATGACATTTGAATAAAATCTGGAGGTTAGGTGGTATTTTTTTTTAAAAGATTTATTTATGTATTTAGTTTTAGGTTTTGGCTGTGGTGGGTCTTTGTTGCTATACATAGACTTCCTCTCATTGTGACAAGCGAGGGCTACTCTTCATTGTGGTGCTCATTTCTCATTGAGGTGGCTTATTTTGTTGCAGAGCATGGGCCCTAGGATGTGATGGCTTTAGTAGCTGCAGCCCGCGGGCTCTGTGCTGAGGCTTCTGGGCTCTAGAGCACTGGCTCAATAGTTGTACGCACAGACTTAGTTGCTCTGCGGCATGTGGGATCTTCCCCGATCGGGGATCGAACCCATGTCCCTTGCATTGCAAGGTGGATTCTTAACCACTGCACCACCAGGGAAGCTCCGGATGGTATTATTGTAACAATAACATTTTTTTGATTTTATAATTGTGCTATTGTTACGTAAAAGAATGCTTTAGGAAACACAAACTGTCAAATACTTAGGGGTAAAGGGGCATCATAACCGCAATTTACTCTCAAATGATCACAGGGCTCAGGAAGTAATTATATATTATATACATACATACATATATGTAGAGAGAGAGGGAGGTGGGAGAGAGGGTAAAGTAAGTGTGGTAAAATGTTAACATTTTGAGAATCTGAATAAAAGGTATATGGGAGGTCTTTGTGTTTTTCACACAGCCATTCTATAACGCTGAAGTTCTTTCAAAATAAAAAGTTTTTAGAAGTGACTAGTTGAAAATTCCCTGGTGGTCCAATGATTAGGACTCTCAGTGTTTTCACTGCTGGGTTTGATCCCTGATAGGGGAACTAAGGTTCCACAAGCCATGACATGCCCCCCAAAAAAGTGACTAGTAACTGTGCATATTAAGTTTGTGCTTCTAAATACAATACTGATGACCAAATTCTATTTGTAATAGGATAAATGTACAGAGTAATTATTTTCAAATTATATCTCACAGACTTGTGGTGAGAATCAAATGTTGTAATATGTATAAATGCAGACCATTGTCATTATTGCATTGTTTATGTGTGAATACATTGTTTTGATTATTATTATTTTCAATTTGGCTGAAGTGGGTGGTTCCCACTGGAGAGTAATAGAAGTTGAGGTTGAAAGAGTGACAGGAGAAAAAGACAAAATCTTTTAATTTTGAAAAAGATACTCAATCCCAGGCAAGGGGGCTTAGGTTTTGCCTTGTGAAGGTCAACTTGGGATACTGAAATGTTGAGTACCAAATGGGGATGGGGGAAGCTGAGTTCTTAGCAGCGCTGGTAGTCTCCTTAGGGGTCAGCTGAAGAATGTTTCAACCTCATTTTAGGTAAGCTGCTGGGTTTTGCAGATGAAGCATCGACTTATTTTTTTTTTTCAGTGGGTTTTGTCATACATTAATATGAATCAGCCATAGAGTTACACATATTCCCCATCCCGATCCCCCCTCCCGCCTCCCTCTGCACCTGATTCCTCTGGGTCTTCCCAGTGCACCAGGCCCGAGCACTTGTCTCATGCATCCCACCTGGGCTGGTGATCTGTTTCACCATAGATAATATACAGAAGCATTGACTTATGAGGATTCAAAGATTGAGAGGACAGATAAAGAAAAACAAGGAGATAAGAAATATCACATCACCAAGACCAGCATCATAAATTGGGGGGCCCATTGTGAAATTAAAGTGCAGGGCCTCCTGTTTAGAAGCTAAGAAGAATTTCAAAACAGTAACAACAGAAGATTAAATCAAGTCAGGGTTCCTACTGAGCATGGGGCTTCATGTGAGAGCACAAGCCACAGACCCGTGAGGCTGGCCTGTTCGCACAGTCACCAAGGATGTCCACATCCTGTCGTTCACCCAGGGTTACCAGGTGCTTTCAGCTGGAAGGGGCTGGAACCTGATTCAAAATGGCTTCAGCTATAAGGAAATGCAGACGGCAGAAAGTTGTTCTTCAGGCATAGTATGAGCAATGGCATTTGAAGTCATAAAGGCCCAGGTTCTTTGGGGCAAATCTCTGCGCTCAGCATATGGGATTTGCCCTCAGGCCCCATAACCTCCAATGTAGGAAATGGGCCACCTCCTCCTCCTCTTTACTTTGAATGGAGTAAAGATGCCTTTCCCAGGTGGTGGTTTAGTTGCTAAGTCATGTCTGACTCTTGCAATTCCATGGACTGTAGACTGCCAGGTTCCTCTGTCTATGGGATTTTCCAGGCAAGAATACTGGGATGGTTTGACATTTCCTTCTCCAGGGTATCTTCCTGACCTCGTGGTTGAACCCAGGTCTCCTGCACTGCAGGCAGATTCTTTACCGGCTGAGCTACCAGGGAAGCCTCTCACATTTCCTTAGTAAGGTCCCGTATCCGTGGCAGGAGGTATGTGCAGCCATGATTGAATTAAGTAATCAGGATGCTCCTCCTGTAGCTCCAAGTGGGGTCTTCTTCCGCTGAACCTCAGGGAGGAGGGTGGACAGCTAAACAAAATCCGGGCTCTGGTGGGAAAGAGGAGAATGATTTTTTGCAATGGTCTCCAACAAACTGCTGATTCCAGAACTGCTGATACAAAGGAAGGGTGGTGGGTTAGCAACACCATGCTGTGTTACACTGTTTACCCTTAGGTGGGTCACAAAAGTATATTTTTATTTCAATAAAGACATGTTTATTCTTATGTATATATTTAAAAAATAAATTGTAAGGGGAAAACCAAAAGCACCAACCATAAAGAAAAAATTGATAATTCAAGCTTATTAAAATGAAGAATTATTTTTCATCAAAGACACTATTAAGGGAGCAAAAAGGCAAGCCACAGAGAGGGAGAATGTATTTGCAATACGTGTATCAGACAACAGACACTTACCAAGAGTATACACGCACACACACATACATACACATCAAATATACATATACAGGAATGGGGAGGGGAGAGGCGGGAGAGGTGGGAGAAGAGGATGTGTAACTTGTGGCAAGTCAAAGAAGAGTCCCTGGGGTTCTGGAGCAAACCCATGCCACCTACAGTGGAAAATTCAACACCCTTTGAAAAATATATACACATATTACAATACAAAAGATCAATAAGCAAAAACTAGATAATTAACTAAAGGGCAAAGAACATGAACAAATACTTGACAAAAGAGGATATACAACTGACCGATGAACAGGAAAAGTTTTTAGCCTCATTAGTCATCAGGGAAATACAAATAAAAACCACAATGAGATACCACTTTATGCCAGTGAGAATGGCTAAAATTAAAATGACTGATATCAAGTGCTGCTGAGGATGTGAAACAACTAGAACACTCATTCAGTGCTCCTAAGAGGACAAACTGGTACAGCTAGTTGGAAAATTATTTGGCAGTACCTAGTAAAACTAAAAATGTCTCTGACTCTTTTAACGCTTAGGTATGTATCCTCAGACAGGCATACATGTGTATATGAGCAAGAACGTTCATAGCAGTGCTATTCATAATAGCTAAGACCTGGAAGCAACTTAATTATCCATCAGTGGTAGCAAGGATGAACAAATTGAGGTGTTATCACACACACAAAAATACTATATATCAACGAGAAAAAAGAAATTATTGCCATGTACAGCAAAATAAAAATATGAACTTCACAGACATAATGTCAAAAGAATGAAACCAGCCACGAAAGAGTACACATGGTATAACTTATTCCATTTATATTAAGCTCAAACATGGGTGACCGAGTACACTCATACTCACAGCGGTGTTACTCACAATAGCCAAAAGTTGGAAGAAGCCCGTGTCTGGCCACAGATGAATAAATAAAGTGTGGTATAGGTTTACTATGGAATCACTCAGGCTTAAAAAGGAAGGAAATTCTGACATATGCAACAACCTGGATGGACTTTGAGGATATTATGCTAAGTGAGATAAGCCAATCATAAGAAGACAAATACTGTACGATTTCCCTTACATGAAGTATTTATTTATTTAAAATATTTATTTATTTGGCTGTGCCATGTCTTAGCTGCAGTTTGTGAGATCTAGTTCCCTGATCAGGGATCAAACTTGGACCTCCTGAACTGGGAGTGCAGAGTCTTAGCCACTGGACCACCAGGTAAGTCTCTGTTGTTGTTGAGTCACTAAGTCCTGTCCAACTCTTTGAGACCCCATGGACTGAAGCATGCCAAGCTTCCCTGTCCTTCACTATCTCCTGGAGTTTGCTCAGACTCATGTCCATTGAGTTGATGATGCCATCCAACCATCTCATCCTCTGTCACCTCCTTTTCTTCCCGCCCTCAATCTTTCCCAGCATCGGTCTTTTCTAATGAGTTGTCTCTTCTCATCAGGTGGCCAAATTATTGTAGCTTCAGCTTTAGCATCCTTCCTTCCAATAAATATTCAGTGTTGATTTCAGTAGTATTGACTGGTTTGGTCTCCCTACATGAGGTATTTAGAGTAGTCAAAGGCACAGGGATGAAAGGAAAATGGAGGTTTCCAGGAGCTGGGAGGAGGGGCGGGGGCAGGGAGTTTTTTTAATGGGGGGGTTTCAGTTTGGGAAGAGGAAGAGTCCTCAGGATCGGTTGTGTAAGAGTGTGAATGTACTTAGCATTCCTGAACTATACACTTAGAAATGGCTAAGATGGTAGATTTTATGTTGTGTTTGTTTGACCACAGTTTAAAAAAAATTTTTTTAAGGCAGTTAAATGCATCTGTGGTGACAGAGGGATAGTGGTTACTTTGGAGGAGAGACTTGGACTGAAAGGGGGAATGAACGGGGCTTCTGTGGGTGCTGGTAATTTCTGTTTCTTGAACTTGGTGATGATCACCTGGTGAATTCACTTGGAATTTATGCACTTTTGTGTATGTATATTACCATGGGATACATGGTGGTGAGTTGCCCAGATTGCCCTTCAAGGAAGGACCTGCTGCCCGGCTGCAGGGAGAGTGGTCATCGGACAGTCTCCAGCTGTCAGTTCCCTCAGAGCCTACAGAGGGCTGCCTTGCCTGAGGTCACTCCTTCCTGGGGCAGCCTGCATCTGGTGACTGAGCAAGGTAGGGGTGTAAAGATCCAGCCATTTAGACTTACTGTTGGACAAGTCTGATGGGACTTCTCACTCCAGAGTGAGCTGCTGATTGGCTGAGACTCTGCTGAGCCTGCAGCACAGGTTAACTTCCCCGCTGCCCGATCCTGCTCTCACTCCCTCCCTTTCACAGGTGTGGGTCTCTAACAAACATTTCACTTATTTATTTATTTTTTAACTGTGCCATGCAGCATGCAGGATCTCAGTTCCCTGATCAGGAATCAAACCTGCACCCCCTGTAGTGAAAACATGGAGTCTTAACCACTGGATCGCCAGAGAAGTCCTCATCTAATAAACATTTTACATCCCAAACTCTGTCTCAGCATCTTCTTCTTGAGAACCTGACCTTTGACAGTTGGTAGCAGAAGCAGATGAGAAAGTTGATGATAAGATGGTGTTTTAGAAACTGATCACCACCCATCTGACAAGGAGGACCCCCTTACTGGAGGCAGATGGAACGCACCAGTGGTGAGTTGGGAGGGTGGGCCAATAGAACAGAATGCTCTGGAGGGCATAATGTACCAGATGACTGAGATGTGTGGAGGGACTAGTGATACATGGATGATGGGCTATTGCTAATCTGACTGGATGTGCACATCTCATGCTAAAGTCAAGGTCCTGATTGGAAAAAACCTGAAATTCTGACACATGGAATGAAGATATCATGGTGGACATTTCTAAACATTTTAACTCCATGAATTCCTTTGAATCTTCTGAACCTGCAGAAATGGCCCACTCCTCCCTAATAAGAGCCAGCATTGCTTCTCTGCTGGGGGACAGTGCAGATGCCCCTCCCTCACAAATCAACAAGTTCCCATCATGATCTACCCCTACTCCCTTCCCAGTCACTTAGCCTACACTAGGTTAAGTGCAGCATAACCCAGCTATGGAAGTGCTGATTATGATAAGGGAAGGAAGGGATTGTGACTCAAAGAAGCAGCAAGGTCCAGCCACATATATCTATAGGAGCCAGAGGGGATACATTTGGAACTGGGTTCTGAGGGTAGTTGATGAAGGGGAAAGAAACATAAAGTTAGAAATGGAAAACTTTATTGACTTGGGATCCTTCTCTTGAATTACAAGATTCAGTGTCCTGGCAAACACCAGGAGACGGTAAAAACTCACCACTAGGATGGATCCTAGAAGCATGGAAAAAGCTATGATCCATGCTACATGTGTGCATGCTAAGTCACTTCAGTTGTGTCCGGCTCTTTGCAACCCCATGGACTGTAGTCCTCCAGGCTCCTCTACTCTTCTCTAGGCAAGAATACTGGAGTGAGTTGCCATTCCCTTCTCCAGGGGATCTTCCCAACCCAGGGCTCGAACCCAGGTCTCCTGTATTGTAGGCAGATTCTTTACCATCTGAACTACTAGGGAAGCCCTATCCATGTCACAGGAATATTAAATGTGGAAGATGAAGTAGGATTAAAAGACTTTCAGGTAAGTGAGAATGTCAAATAGATTATGGATAACTAGACCTGCTAACAAAGGACAGAAATGGTATGGACCTAATAGAAGCAGAACATATTAAGAAGAGGTGGCAAGAATACACAGAAGAACTATACAAAAAAGATCTTTGACCCAGATGATCACGATGGCGTGATCACTCACCTACAGCCAGACATCCTGGAATGTGAAGTCAAGTGGGCCTTAGGAAACATCACTACGAACAAAGCTAATGGAGGCGATGGAATTCCAGTTGAGCTATTCCAAATCCTAAAAGATGATGCTGTGAAAGTGCTGCACTCAACATGCCAGCAAATTTGGAAAACTCAGCAGTGGCCACAGGACTGGAAAAGGTCAGTTCTCATTCCAATCCCAAAGAAAGGCAGTGCCAAAGAATGTTCAAATTACCGCACAAATTCACTCATCTCATTACTTTTAGCAAAGTAATGCTCAAAATTCTCCAAGCCAGGCTTCAACAGTATGTGAACTGTGAACTTCCTGATGTTCAAGCTGGTTTTAGAAAAGGCAGAGGAACCAGAGATCAAATCACCAACATCCATTGGATCATCGAAAAAGCAAGAGAGTTCCAGAAAAACATCCACTTCTGCTTTATTGACTATGCCAAAGCCTTTGACTGTGTGGATCACAACAAACTGTGGAAAATTATTCAAGAGATGGGAATACCAGACCACCTTACCTGCCTCCTGAGAAATCTGTATGCAGGTCAGGAAGCAACAGTTAGAATTGCGCATGGAACAAGACTGGTTCCAAATTGGGAAAGGAGTACATCAAGGCTGCATATTGTCACCCTGCTTATTTAACTTATATGCAGAGTACATCATGTGAAATGCCAGGCTGGATGAAGCACATGCTGGAATCAAGATTCTCAGGAAAAATATCAATAACCTCAGATATGCAGATGACACCACCCTTATGGCAGAAAGTGAAGAAGAACTAAAGAGCCTCTTGATGAAAGTGAAAAAGGAGAGTGAAAAAGTGGCTTAAAGCTCAACGTTCAGAAAACTAAGATCATGACATCTGGTCCAATCACTTCATGGCAAATAGATGGGGAAATAATGGAAACAGTGGGGGACTTTCTTGGGCTCCAGAATCACTACAGATGGTGACTGCAGCCATGAAATTAAAAGATGCTTGCTCCTTGGAAGAAAAGTTAAGACCAACCTAGACAGCATAATAAAAAGCAGAGACATTACTTTGTCAACAATGGTCCGTATAGTCAAAGTTATGTTTTTTCCAGTAGTCATGTATGGATGTGAGAGTTGGACTATAAAGAAAGGTGAGCACAATTGATGCTTTTGAACTGTGGTGTTGGAGAAGACTCTTGAGAGTCCCTTGGACTGCAAGGAGATCCAACCAGTCCATCCTAAAGGAAATCAGTCCTGAGTGTTCATTGAAAGGACTGATGTTGAAACTGAAACTCCAATACTTTGGCCACCTGATGCAAAGAACTGACTCATTGGAAAAGACCCTGATGGTGGGGAAGATTGAAGGCAGGAGGAGAAGGGGATGACAGAGGATGAGACAGTTGGATGGCATCACTGACTCGCTGGAAATGGGTTTGAGTGAGCTCTGGGAGCTGATGATGGACAGGGAGGCAGCCCATGGGGTCGCAAAGAGTCAGACACAACTGAGCGACTGAACTGAACTGAGACTTGCCAGATAGATTATGGTCCATGAAAAGAACCAAAAACATTATTTACCAAGGCCATAAAAATTTTGTTGCAGCTTCGTGAGAGGCCCACCAAAATCTCTAAAATAGTTAAGTGGCAGCCCTCCTCTGTAGACTAGCGCTGATGATAGAAGATACTGTTCTAGAACTTGGCTCACTATAGCAATGAGGATAACTGGACCCTGAGACAATAAAGGCCAAGTAGCAGTGCTTAACTTCCAGAAACCAGGGAATAATAATGATCATAGTGGCTGGTAAGTTTAGAGTGGCAGTCAGGAGAACCTGGCCCAGAGAGTTATGGTTAACAGAGGAAAACATCCCTAGAGGTAGAATAGATGGGCAACTGTCAAGGGTACTAGCAGCTGCACCAGGTTGTACCAGCTAAAGAAATTAAGGGTAGATGATTGGAAGACTGAAAGTAACAGCCTCAAGAAAAAATCACAATCTCTTGCCCAGTGTCCAGACTTAAGCCAATTTTCAGACCATGACTGAAGGAGTAGAGAGTCCCTAGGAGGAAGGACCTTCAACTCTATAGCAAGAGTACGTGATTCCATTCTGCTCATAATTGCCCTTTTTGGGGTGGAGGAGTACGTACATCTCCATGGGGTAGAGCCCTTCAGTTTGGACTGAATTGTATTCCTATTTATTTTCAGACATGCAGTTTGCAAGCTGGAATGGTGGTCTCTTGGGGTTCTCAGGAATCCAGAGGACTGATGATAAGAGTGGTGGCCATAGACTACAAATTCTGCCATGGAGAAGTTGACACCAACATGCCTGGGAAACTGGGGGAAAGGCCCAGGTAGCTCCAAAGGTTTGGGAGGGCTTGTGATCCTCTAGGCTTCCCTATGGCTACTGCAGCCTACTGTCTTGGTTAGGGGAGGTTTAGAGAGGCATGGTTGCCATGACATCACAGTGTTGTGACATCACTAAAGCAGTAGGCAGCAATGCCTTTGTCACTTCCCTTTGTCTCATGGGAATTTAGAAAGAGATATATGGTAATGATAAAAGGAGAGGAATTATCTTTTTTATGAGGTCAGGCTGCCTTCCTGATATGCTTAATTTCTTCTTTCACTTCCTGTAAATTATGCCCATTCTAATATTTCCTAGGTCAACTTTACCCATGAAATATGAATAAGTTCTATCCCAGTTGCATTTCTAAAGAAACAGTAAAAACTCTAAGGGAGCATTAGGAATCTGTGAGATTATCAGTTCATGGGTAAGAGAGTTCTTTACCAGTTACCCCTCCCTGAGAACCTAGGTAGGAAAAGAAGGCCTCATTTGTAATTTGTTATCAGTCTTTCCCCTGTAGAGACCTATGGCCATTTACTTGTGTAACTGCACTGGGAAAGGAGGAATACAGACATATCAAGGTCTGTTGGATACAGCGTCTATGGTCACAATGATCCTGGAGACCTCAAGTATCATGTTCCCTTTCCCCATTAGAGCTAAAGGCCAGGAAATAAGTGGAATCCTGTCTTAGGTTTGACCTACAGTGGGTCCACTGGGTTCTTGGACCCACTCAAGGGTCACTTCCCTGTGTGTATGGTTGAGGTTAGCTTACTCCTGAGGATCAACACAGAAAAGTGCTGAGAGTGGGGATAACAGAGATTGGTTCCATTCTTAAGCAAACAAGGGCTGTAGGGTGCTGGCTTCAGTCATATCTGTTTAATTCACCATTCACCCCTGTAGAGCCCAGATGAATTCTGGAGGGTGACCACAGACCTCTGTGAGCTCAGCCAGGTCCTAGAGCCCTGACTGCAGCTGTTGTGCCAGGTGAGGTATATATACCTGAGCACATTACATTGGCCTCAGGTGTTTGCTATGCAACCACTGACTTGGCTAATCAGAAAAAAAAAAAAAAAAAGGACAGAACACAACTGAATTTACGTGGAATGGACAACTGTATACCCTTAGAGATTTCCCCCAGGGTTACATCTCTTACCCTAGGTCGTAATATAGCCTGAAGAGACTCCAGTATCAGGGCATACTGCAGAGCATCACGCAGACGAATCACACTGATGACCTCATGTCACTGGACCAGATGAACACTGGACTTAGTGGGATGGTACACTGGAGGCCTTGGTAAGACACAGGCACTCCAGAGGGAGCTGTGAAGATTCAGGGCCTTCTACATGTATAAAATTCTTAGGAGTCCAGTCGTCAAGGGCATGATGACTCTCCTCCAAAGTAAGAGCCAAATAATTGCCATCTTAACGTCTATCACAGAAGGAAGTACACTGCCTGGTGGGCCTCTTCAGGTTTTAGAGTCAGCACATTATATACCTGGGGATACTGCTCCAGTTTATGATATGAAAGGCAGACCGCTTTTTTTTTTTTTTAATTATTTTTTGCTGCAATGAGTCAGTTGCAGCACATGCTTTCGTTGAGGTGCATGGGCTTAGTAGTGTGGGGTTAGTTGCCCTGCAGCATGTGGGATCTTAGTTCTCCCTCCAGGGATCGAACCCACATCCTCTGCCTTGGAAGGTGGACTCAACCACTGGACCTCCAGGGAAGTCCCCAGAGGCAGACAGATGTGAATGAGGCCTAAAGCAGGCCCGGAGCATATTGGATCCCTTCCATCCTGGAAGGGCCCGTGGCTCATTCTCACAGGAGCAGACATGTATTCCAGGTATGGTTTCCCCTTGTTTCCCACAGAGCCTCATCCAGCACCACTAAACAAGGCTTATCGAGGATTTGATCTGCTGTCACAGGATCCCACATAACTGTATCCGATCAGGGCCCACTTTACAGTGAGGGTAAGACCATGTAGCGGGGAAGCCCATGACCATGGGATTAATGGTTGTATCTGATGTAAGAAGATGCTTAGGGCAGCCTGTTGAAGGCACAGCTGAAGCAGAGGCAATGCTCTGCAAAGATGGGATGCCCTTCTCCAGGATACAGGACACACGCATTGCATCAATGTAACAGTGGCATGCCACAAACGTAGGAATTATGTTAGAATGGATAATATACATTAGTGGCATGGGATCATAGGTTGACTCTCCATGGCCAACACTCCTTTCTTTCTAGAAATACATCATTCTTTCTAGAAGTTTATAATTATCTTGTATTGAAGTGTGTACACAGGTACACAAAAATGTAAATCCTAATTACACCTGTGTGCTTTTGTTTTATGTTTCCTTTTACCCCCACCCCCACCATTGGATCAGTGGTTAAAACAAAGGTTTTTTTCCCTTCTCTTAATTTTGAACTAATTTCAAACTTACAGAAAAATTATAAGACTAGCACATAGAACTTTTTTGTCCTGAACTGTTTGAGTATGTTGCCAGCAATATGCCTTGCCACCTGCGCAAACACTTCCTTGTGTGTATTTCCTACAAACCATGATATTCTCTTACAAGAAGTACAATACAACTATCAGAACTGGGACACTGACAGTGAAACCTCACTACAATCTAACCTGCAGAGCCCATTTTGGTTTTGATGGTTGTCTCAGCAATGTCCTTGCAAAAGAACCCAACCCAGGATCATACCTTGCTTTTGATTTTTCATCCCTCTTAGTTTCCTTTAGTCTGAAATGTTTCCTCAGTCTTTCCTTGACCTTCCTGACCACTTTTGATGATAACAGGCCAATGATTTTGTAGAATGTCCCTTGATCTGGGTTTGTATAATGTCTAGATTCAAGTGATGCACTTTGGCAGGAATGTCACAAAAGTGATGCTGTGTTCTGCCTACTGCATCCTATCAGGGGGTGCACAATTTCAATTTGGTGTGTTACTTGTGATGTTAACTTTGACTACTTGATTCACTTGATTAAGATGGTCTCTGCCAACTTAAACTGAGGTAGTTACAATTTACTTTCATATTTCAAGATCAAATCTCAGCTTTAGGGACTTCCCTCATGGTCCAATGATTAAGACTTCGCCTTCCAATGCAGGGGGTGTGGATTCAATCCCTGGCTGGGGAACTAAGATCCCATATGCCTCATGGTCAAAAAACCAGGACATAAACAACAGAAGCAGTGTTGTAACAATTCAATAAAGGCTTTAAAAAATGGTCCACAGCAAAAAAAAAAAGAAAAACTTTAAAAAAAACTAAAAAAAAAAAAAAATCTCAGCTTTAGCTAGAACTCACAAAGTATAAATATCAGGTTTTTTTTTTACTGGATCTTACATAAGCTTTATAACTTTCACTTAAAGAGGAAAGTAAAAACACCATTATATCTTCCCCTAAATAGAATACAAAAGACTGGGTCCATCTCTCAGTATAGTTCATATGTAAAGTGTAGGAATAATATATATCCAGGATGGAAAGGAAAGTCAGGTCGTTTACCTGATTACCCTCTTCAGGCCCTTCCTGGTGCCTCAGATGGTAAAGAGTCTGCCTGCAATGCAGGAGACCCACGTTTGATCACTGGGTCAGGAAAATACCCTGGAGAAGAAAATGGCAACCCTCTCCAGTATTCTTGCCTGGAAAATCTGTTGGATGGAGGAGCCTGGTGGGCTGTAGTCCATGGGGTTGCAAAGAGTCAGGCACGGCTAAATGACCAACACTTTCACTTTCACCCTCTTCAGTCAAGGTCACAGTATCTCGGACAGTCTCGGTGACAGGCAAGGTGAGCCAGCATCTGCTTGCACATCTCCAATGAAGAGAAACCAACCATCCCCGGGACAGAATGTCCATCGTCAGATGACAATGATGATAAGAAAGTCCTTTACTTTGCTACCAAACTTTACATACCTGAATTTTCACCATTTACACCACAAAGTAAACAATGTCACATAAATCATTTACTCTAAAATAAAAAAGAAAAAAGATGGTCTCTCCCAGATTTCTTTGGACTCAGAATCTAAGATCTGACTGCTAAGTGGGCTCCTTGCTTTGGGATGTTGCCCCTCCCCAGTCCCTCTCAGTGAATAGACCTAGGGAAAATCTGTTCTATATATACATACCTTTACTTACACATACATTGTTACCTACTTAAATATTTTTGTTATATTTTTAAGAGTTTTTATTGAATGATAATTGACACAAAATATTATATTAGTTTCAGGTATATGGCATAGTGAGTCAATATTTTATGTATTATGAAATGATCATAATAATGTAGTTACCATCTGTCACATACAAAGTTATCACCGTATTACTGACTGTATTCCCTATGTTATACATTACATCTTGTGACTTATTATTTTATTTTATACCTCCTTATATTAAGTGAAAACCATTCCACTTCCAATCCAAAACCACAGTTTTTCTAATTTCTCCATGAAAGTATTTATCCTTTCATTAAAAAAAAGTTATTGAAGTATATTTGATTTACAATGTTGTGTTAATTTCTGCTGTAGAGCAAAGAGACTCAGTTATACACATATATGTTGTTTTCCATATTCATTTCTATTATGGCTTATCACAGGATGTTGACTATAGTTCCCTGTGCTATACAGTAGGACCTTGTTGTTTGTCCTTTCGTTTTTGATAGTGACTCCCATTATCCTCAAGATACTTACATTTTTTAAATATATATTTACTTATTTGATCAATCCTTTGTATCTTCTGTGTCTCTGCTGTCCCTTTCAGGAACACTCTCCTCACCTGGCTTGGACTCTGACTTTCCCAGTTGGGCTGCTGCCGTATTCCTGTTGTCCTGTGCAAACCTTCCTCATGCTTGGACTAATATCTCACCCTTGACCACTGCTGATCTTCCTTTCCCCACCATGGACTGCCCCCTCACTCTGTTGGGCTCTGACATTCTACCTGACACTTATTTTTGTGAACGGTATAAAATGGGGCTCTAGATTTTTTTGCTGGTAAATAATATCAGTACTGTTTATTATATAGCCATCCTTTTGTCATTGAATTAAAAATTCATCTTTTAATATGTTATATTTTTATAATCAGATATCTATTCCTGGATTTTCCAGTCTGTTACACTGGTTCATTTGTCTAAGCCTATGCCAATATCATGTGGATTTTATTATGGTTGCTTTATAGTGTCCTCTGACATCTGGTAAGCCAAGTGCACCTTTAGCATACTTCTTCCTACATTTAATGGCTAGTCACAGGTACCTTATTCTTTCCAAATGAATTTCAGGATAATTTAATCCAATTAAAAAGAAATACGTGGGGATTATAATAGGAATTTTATTAATTTTACATAAATTTGTAAAGTTGGCCTTTTTGTGACACACCCAAGAAGGAAACAATGAAGGCCTTCAATGTTTTTTTCGTTGTTCAGATCTTGTCTCATACATTTATCCAATGCATATTTTTGTTGACCATCTACCATGTGCTAAGCACTGTTCTGGATGCTTGGGATACAAGAGTGAACAAAACAGACACAGTCCTTGCCTTTTTGAAGTTTCCATCCTATTAATAGTAGGGGGAGACAGGTAATAAGCATATAATACATAACACAGGTAAATATGTAATATGTCAGACAGTGTTAAATACTATTGCAAAGAAAAAAAAAAAAAAGACTCCAGCTGAGAGGGATATAAAATGCTGGGAAGAGGGTTGTGTTCCATTTAGGATGATAAGGCTACGTGGTGACATTTGAGCATTGCTGTGAGGAGTGATTCATGCCTTCCAGGCAGAGGAGATGGCAAATGTGAGGGTAGGAGCCTGCTTTGTGTGTTAAATGGTCAGAGGAAGAGCAAGAAGCCCAGCAAGGCTTGAGTGGGCTGAGTAACGGGTAAATGTGTTGGCGGATAGTGAGGACTTTCGTTTTAACTGTGACTGAAAAGAAAAGTAATTCCTGAGTTTTGAGCAAAGGAGTAACATGATCTGACGAGGGTATTAAAAGATCAGTCTGGTGGACAGGAGTGGAAGAAAGGAGATCAGTTAGGAATTTCTTAGGATAGTTCTCACCTGAGATGATGGTGGCTTGGACCAGAGTGGCAGAGATGGTTAAGAAGCGGGGGATTCTGATCCACGGACTCAAGTGCCGCCATCGTCCACCAGAGGGCGCTACATATGAGTCCTGGTGAGGCTGGGCTGTGACAGCCGGTCCTTTCCTCACCCTCCCAAAACGACAGGTTGTGGCATCTACCTACATAACCCCTACCCCTCCCCTTTTGATTTTATTCAAGACTGGTGTGTCCAGTCTGAAAGGATGAATCATGATAGTATAAGCACCATTCCATCTCCACGATGATATTATCTAATGTCATAACCTTCTTTTCCTTCCAAGACCCTACACTCTCTCTTAACCTCTCCTATACAGGGTACATGCATCAGCTAGTTTCTGACGGTACCTGGGAAAACAGGTCTACTGACTGTGAAAGGAACTCCTTTCTTTGCCATTTCTTTTGGGAACATTGCCTCTTCAAACCTATGGTGTTGAAAAGAAAATTATATAATGTTTTTAAAAATGTACTTCATGTGCACTTAAAGAAAAACAGACATACAAAAGAGTTGACAGCAGTACTGTCCAATAGAACTATAATGGGAGCCGCATACATAATTAAGTTTTACAAATGTTTAAAAGTAAAAAGGAACCATTTGGAATGAAGTTTAATAATGCATTTTACTTTCATCCAATATGAAAAATATTATCATTTCAAAATTTGAACTATGTAAAGTATACTTAATGAAATATTTTACATTCCTTTTTTTTTTTCATATGAGGTCTTCAGAATCTAGTGGGTATTTTACACTTATAGCATATCTCAGTTTAGACCGGCCACTTTCCAAGTGCTCAGTACCCACATATGGCCACTGTACAGGGCAGCACAGCACAGTGCAGGTTTTCAGCGTGTAGAAGGACATTTTATCATCCTCCCGGTACCCTATCTTCTCTTTCCTTCACACTAAACTCTCTCCTGCACCCCAGCTTGGTAACAATCACGACTGTCCAACCAGAGATACCATTTCCCAGTCTCCTGTCCAACTAGAGACACCATTTCCCAGTCTCCCTAAAAGTTGTGTGTGTATCCATTTTTCTACTGCAGTATAACAAGCTTCCACAAACAAGAGGGTAAAAAGAAAAACCACCCGCTCACTATCTCAGAGCCCTGGAGGTCAGAAGTCTGGGCTTGGCTGGGTTTTCTGCTCAGGGTCCCACAAGGCCGAAATCAAGGTGTCCACTGGGCTGGGATCTTGCCTGGAGGATCTCGGGAAGAACCTGCCTCTTTTGTTGGCAGAATCCAGTTCCTTGTGGCTATGGCTCTGAGGTCCTGTTTCCTGGCTGGCTGGGCCCTGGGAGCTGCTCTCTGTTCCTACAGGCTGCCTAGACTCCTTCTCATGTGGTCCCAGTTCCTCACGCTTTGAATCTCTGACTCTCCCTTCCACCTACTAGCTGGAAAAACCTGTTCCTTTAAGTGGCTTGACAGCCAGTCCCCTGAGATTATTGATAGATTAGGTCCACTTGGGTAGTCTTCCTTTTGCCATATAACATAATCACAGAAGTGAGATCATATCCACACTCAAAGGGCAAGGATTATGCTAGGGGCATTGGGGAATTCTAAGAATTTGGCCATGTGACTAAATTCTAGTCAATAGGAGTTTAGTGGCAATTCAATCCTCGTTGCTCAGGCCAACATTTTGGCTGTCATCCTTGTTCTCTTTCTTTTCCTTACCCCTCACTGATCAGAGGTCACATTCTGTCAGCTCAACTTCCAAAACACACTCAGAATTCAACCACTTCTCATCACCACCCTCTGCCTCTCTTGAGCTGGCCGAAGTTATCTCTCACGTGGTTAGTGCAGTCACCTCCTAATTGGCTAGGCCTCGGCAGTCTCTTCTCAATACAGCAACCAGAGTGATCCGGGTACAACTATAGTGGACAATGTCGTTCCCCTGTTCAGCACCCTTTGATGGGTGCCCATCTCAGAATGAAAGTCAAAATCCTTAATATGGACTGCAGGCCGCTTTGTAGTCCTTGTAAGGTTCTACTTTGGTTTCCTTATTAGCTCTGCGTGTGACCTTGAAATCCTACCACTTGTCCCTTTTTTCACTTCACTGTAGCCTCACGTGACTTCTTGCTGTTCCTTAAACATATCAAGACGTCCTTAGGGTTTTTGTGCTTGCTATTCACTTTGTCTGGAATGTTCTTTCCTCAAGATATCTGCATGACTAGCTACACTCACACACAGAGTCAGGGGAGACTTCATATTCCCCTACCTTTCTTTGTTTTGTACTTTGTAGTACTTTTCACTGTACCACGTACTCTATTTTAAATTTGATTCTTGGCTTCCCTGTGCTCAGTCACGTCCGACTCTTTGTGGCCCCATGGACTGTAGCCCACCAGGCTCCTCTGCCCACGGAATTTTCCAGGCAAGAACACTGGAGTGGGGTGCCATTTCCTCTTCAGGGAATCTTCCCGACCCAGGGATTGAACCCATGTCTCTTGCATCTTCTGCACTGGCAGCTGGCTTCTTTACCGTTAGTGCCACCTGGGAAGCCCGTTTGTCTTACCTGCTTAGTCACTGCAGTTGTGTCTGACTCTGGGCGACCCTGTGGACTATAGCGTGCCAGGATCTTCTGTCCATGGGATTCCCAGGCAGGAATACTGGAGTGGGTTACCATGCCCTCCTCCAGGGGATCTTCCCAACCTAGGGATCGAACCCGGGTCCCTGCATTGCAGGCCGATTCTTTACCACTGAGCTACCAGGGAAGGCTTTGTCTCCCCTACTAAAACATAAATCCATTAGAACAGGGACCCCCAGTCCCCCCACCTGCCACACCCATACATTTGTTTATTACTGTACAACCTGGCACACGGTAGGTACTCAAAATTCTTTGGTGTGTGAATAATAACATGAGAGGGCGATGATGGGAGTTAAAGCATCCTCAGGTCCTTATATTGTGTGGAAGGAAGATAGCGATATTGATTAATTTTAGACTTTGCTAAACTAAATGTGCATGTTACGTTTTTCAGGATTACTTTTAAAAGAACAGAAATAGAACCGCAACTTCAATGTTGTTGAGAAGGGAAGGGTAAAAGAGGAAAATTTAAGCCATTGGAAGGCAGGAATAAAGGAAAAGTGGCAGAGATATGATAAAAAGAAATCACAGAGCTTTCTGATTCCTATGGAATAATGGCAGATGCCTAAATCCCTTCACAATCCTGCAAAACCCAAACAGATCAACAATGAAAGCAAATTACATTACCCCAGCCTTCACCTACAGCATCCTAGGAAAGGGAGAGTAGCTCCAACTTCAATTTACATGTAAATGGAAAGATTAATATCTGAAACCAGAGGAGCCTGCTCCAGAGCTAATGTCTGAACAGAGGAGTGGCAGGTAGGGATGTGGTGTGGAAGGGAGAGGAGTGTGGCCTGGTCCTAGAGGAGGCCAGATACTAACAACATCAGCTAGAATTATCCCAGAAGGAGAGAGGATCCTATTGTGAGAGAAGGAACTCTGAGGACAGGTCTGAGACCTGGTGGATCAGAGCACTGGCAACTGGGTGATTGAAGCATTTGTGAAAATTGATGATATAAGTCACAAAAGAAAAATCTCAATTTTCTTTAAAGAAAGCAATGATATAAATAACAAATTTATTGAGATTTTTTTAAAAATCTCAATTTTCTTAAAAAGAACAGTGATATAAATAGAATTCTCCAATCACAATGCAATAAAAGTGTTAATCACAAAAAGAATCTTTCACCTAGAAAATTTTAAAACTCTGTACCAAGCAACTCTTGGGTTAATAAAATAATACAAACCAAAATTCCCGAATTTTATGAAATAGTAGTAATGGAAACACAGTTTATCTGAATCTATGTGATACTGCAAAAGTAAGTTAGGAGAGAATTAAATCATTAGATATCTATGTAAAATTAAAATCAATTTAAAAGCTAAAAAAATGCAAAGAAAACCAAAAGAAAGCAGAATGAAGGAACTATTAAAGATATAAGCAGAAATTAGTGTTAGAAAACAGAAAAAGAAACTAAAAGGAATAAATAAATCCAAATGCTGGTTCTCAGGAAAAAAACTCAACTCAACAAATCACTAGCTAATCTAACCAGGAAAAAAAAAAGAGAGAGAGAGAGAAAAGGCATAAATATGCAAGATAAGAAATGACAAGGAGGAAATAGCCATTGAAACAGAAGAATTAAAAATTTAAAAAACACATTTAGTTTTATTGTAACAAAGCAACTTGTACACTTTTAACATTTAAAACCGAGCATCATCTTTACTTTTCAGTGAAGCAAAAACAAACATTTAAAAATATACAGGGACAAAATTACAATAGGAAATGTCAACTGCATGTAATTTCCTACAGGTCCTGCTGATTCTCCCATCAAGTGGCAGGGCTCAAGTCATTAGGAGAGAATTTTGTTTTAAAAGGGGGGCTTCCCTGGTAGCTCAGCTGGTAAAGAATCCACCTGCAATGCAGGAGACCTGAGTTTGGTCCCTGAGTTGGGAAGATCCTCTGGAGAAGGGAAAGGTTACCCACTCCAGTATTCTGACCTGGAGAATTCCTTGGACTGTATAGTCCGTGGGGTCGCAGAGTTGGACACAACTGAGTGACTTTCACTTTTTTGTTTTAAAAGTGTCATCTTAAACTGAAAGTACATCTGTTAAACATCACAATTAAACTTGCCAAAGGAGTAGTCATGTTGTCAAAATACTCACTTAACCAACCCAAACATCTCAAACCCACCTTTTGCTGACCTTCTGTAACCCCATTGTTTAAAAGTTTTTTTTCTTTTTTAAAAAAGAGAAAGTAGACACTCTATGTTGGTAAATGCTAACTGTCTGTATTCACATAGAGACACAATGTAATCTCTGAGCACAATATACAGAGAAAGGAGGGGAAAAGGCTAGAATTCTATGCACTATCACACAGAGGCCTAGGACCCTCCAGCTTCCAGCAGAACTAAAGGAGCAGAAGGTTTTTCTTTTTTCCCACAGAGCATGGTGGTGTTGATTCTATAGCCTTTGTTGTGACAGGAAGGGATAAAAATGAATTTGGAATAGAAAGGAGTAGAAATTCCTTTTCCATTGAATTCTGCTCAAGGTATTCACAAATAAGTTGTGAACCTTGGTATAAAGGGAAAAAGAGATCTTAAAAACAGGGTGACTGAGCACAGGAAAAGAAAAAAAAAAAAAAAAAGACTGCAACTTGCTCCCAGGGACTGGAGAAAATGACAAAAGGAAGGTTGGAATCCATCCATGTTCCATTAGTCATCTTCTCCTTCATCTTCCTCCTCCTCATCTTCTTCACTTTCATCCTAATCTCCTTCATCAATACCTTCCAATCCTTCTTCCTCTTCATTGTCACCATCATCTTCTTCTCCTTCCCCTTCCTCATCATCCATGTCAGGAAACAAGTAGCACTGTAATGGACTTGGCCAAATACCATCTTTGATGACCTCTCCTAATCCATCTGCACCTGCATCAGAATGATCAATAAACCAGGTGAAGAAGCTCTCTGGTTCCTCACGTTGTCTCTTCCTGCTGGCTTTATTCTGCATTTGACTTAATCAAATGAAATCCTTTCTGGATTTCCATTTGATTTCAGTGGCCTTTGAAGATAGATCACCACTCTCACGTAGATGAAAGTTTTTGGAGACAACTTTATTTTCAAAGTAAGTGAAAATAATTTTCTAGTGTCATCAAGATAAAAATCTATTCTGTAATCTGATTTAATATCTTCAAATTCTGTCACTTCAGTGCTTGTCAAATAAGGCAGTGCCTCTTCATCGTCCTTCCCAAGCAGTGCAGACGCTTGGGGATGGTTAACAAATGTTGTTACCCCCAAATTTGGGATTTTGGCAATCAATTCCAACCTCTTCTGAAACAATGATTGGCGGAATTTGTTATATTTCTGTTCTACTTTCAAAATCTCCTCACTGGCTTGTTCATTAAGTCTATTTCATTTTGTACTCCATCAATATGTCCAGTTGCTTCTTGCTGTTCTTGTTCTTCCTTCAGCAAGTTAGGAGGAGACGTTTTGTCTGGCCTGGAGGCAGGAGTCAGTTTTGGTTTCTTTGGTTTCTTTGTGTGGCATGGAAGTGGAGACTGGTGTTTGGGGGCCGTGCTGGGAAAAAAAACAAGAATCAATCCAGGGGAAGAGGCCCATAACATGAATTCTGAGAACTAAGGCTGCCCCAGCAAACAGAGGTTTAAATACCTAAAAATCTTAAGAAACTACTTTTCACAAGTCTAGAACAAACACATTTGAAAACGTAGCATAAATAGACAACTTCCTAGGAAAATATTATTTGCCAAAATTTACCCTAATAAACATTAAAAATTTAAATAAACTAAATAATTACTCTTCAAGAATTCACTAGGCCCAGAAGAATTCATAGGAGAACACATCAAATCTTCAAAGCTACTTAAGAAGTTCCAGAGTATAGAAAGAGACATTCCCACATTATTTTGATTTTTTAAAATTTCCCCCCACATTATTTTTAAATAGCCACATACAATTTAAAGAAATCAAGAGGGAGAAGTAATTTTTGATATTTATTCAAATATTCACCATTTCTGATACTCTTCACTATTTCCTGAAGATTCAACTTCCTATTTAGTTCCAGGCAAGAAAAGGAGAAATAAGTAAAAAGGGGAGAAGTGGTGATACTTATAACCAGAAAGGAAAGCTTTTCCAGATATCTTTGGCAGAGTTTGCTTAAGTCTCAATGGCTGGAAAATTCTGCTCTCATTTTTAGTTGGCATATGGCTTTTCTAAACAAATTCAGAGTTTTGATGGTAAAGAAGACATGGAAAATGCTTGTTGGGTAGAAAGAAAGCAGTAACTCCCACAGCCCACCCTTTTGGCTATCCATCCTCCCATATACAGAACATACTCCCTCCCAAATGAAGACAGTTCTAAGGTCTCATTCAGACACTGTATCCATCTAAAAAGCCAGAATCTCTAGTTCATTGGCAGTTTCTCCACTTAGCCTTGGTGTGAATCCTCATACCAAGTCCAGTAACCTATGAACTAAAAGCCAAGTTATCATCCCCTGATTCCATATGTAATAATGGAGAAGGAAAGGGAAGAATGGGGAACTTATCAAAGCCATTGGAATTATTAGATCTATGGCAAATACCAAATTCTGCTAGACAGGAAAAGCCTCGTTTGATAGTAATTTCTTTACTCAGACAACCTATTCCCTGGGAAGAACTTTATCAATTGTGCTTCATAGTCCAAGTTTCACCTTTTTTAAAAATAGACATCTTATTTTTAAAAAGTATTTATTTATTTGGCTGCAGAGGATCTTAGTGGCAGCACTCAAGACCTTTGGTCTTTGCTATGGCACACGGGACCCCTAGTTGCAGCATGCAAACTCTTAGCTGCGGTATGTGGAATCTAGTTCCCTGACCACGGATTGAACCCAGGCCCCCTGCACTGGGAGTGCCGAGTCTTAGCCACTGGACTGCAAGGGAATTCCCTCCATCTTCTTTAGAGTGACTTCTTATGCATTACCCTCTTGAACCATATTTGAAGCAAACTTTGGGGAGGATGCCCTTTCTGTTGTGTGTGTTTGGGGACCTTGGGTTGAATAATGATAAATTCTTGCTGGTCACATCCTTAAATTTTCATTTTTGGTGATATGATTCCGTCAAAAATGTTGTAGGTTTCCAGTCTATTTACCTCTTCTTCAATCCACAGCTGAAGCTCCTGTGAGGTCACAGTCCATGGACCTAAACATCTTCCTCTATTATATATTGGCTTCTGTGTTCTGCTTATTTTTCTGGCCTTCAACTTAGTGCTCACTGTCGCGAGACAATTGGAAACAAAGGGCTCTAGCTGAAGAGAATGCTTTGCAGATACCCCACCCCACCCCCTGGTTTTTCTCTTGAGTGGTGATTCTTTTTTTTTTTAAGTTAATTTTTATTGGAGTATAGTTGCTTTTTAATGTTGTGCTAATTTCTTCTGTACAGCAAAGTGAGTCAATTATATGTATGGATATACCCTCTCTTTTTTAGATTTCCTTCCCATTCAGGTCACCACAGAGCGTTGAGTAGAGCTCCCTGTGCTATTCAGTAGGTTCTCATTAGTTATCTATTTTAAGCAAGCGTGTGTTAGTCGATCAGTCTGATTCTTTGCGATCCCATGGACTGTAGCCTGCCAAGCTCCTCTGCCCGTGAAATTCTCCAGGCAATAATAGTGGAGTGGATTTCCATTCCCTTCTCCAGGGGATCTTCCCGACCCAGGGATCGAACCCAGGTCTCCTGCATTGCAGGCAGATTCTTTACCATCTGAGCCACCAGGGAAGCCCATTTTATGCATGGTACTATATATATGTCAATCCCAATCTCCTGTGAAGCAGTGATTTTTAAAAGAAGGTGCTTAGGAAAGGCCCAGGACACCAGTCTCATCTTCTAAGCTATTGCTTGGAGGCCACCTTCCTATTTGGAGAACAGATGCAATGATCTTTTTCAGCCTTGCAAATCTCCAAGTTATAGAATCATCAAATTATCCCAATAGGATCAGATTATTCCAAATTATGGGATCTCAAAGGAGATGGCAGGCCCTAAGCAGAGTCTTCCTTAGTGAAGTGGTACTTCCTTCCTTTTTTTCTTCAACCTGGATAAAACTAGCTCATTGGTCTCCTTCAAGACTTTGTTGAAAATGGAATGAAGTCACCAGCATGTGCCAACATTCTGAATCATTCCAGCTGTTTTCTCTAACACAACAGAATAGGTTGGTGTGTGGGGTATCTCCCATAGAAGAGCAAATTGACCATGTGTTCCACCACTGCACAACAAAGTCATTGGAATTCCAGTCTGCAATGCATGTACCCTCCCAGCCCAAAGGCCCGTCTCTACCACTCAACAAAGTTCATGTTTCAGATTGTCACTTGCAGTATCCCACTTCAGGGTACTGAATTCTCTGAGTGATAGAACTGTATTTGGCTGCATTTAGACACCCAACAAAGTGGCCAAATCCGTATGAGGTTTACTTTTCTCCTATTACAAGGAGTCTGAGACAGGCCATCTGGGAACTGATGCAGCTGCTCAAGGAATCAGGCTCCTTCTCTCCTTTCCTGCCATCCTAAAAGTGAACACATTAGTTGCTCAGTTGCATCAGACTCAGACCTCATGGACTGTAGCCTGCCAGACCCCTCTGTTCATGGAATTCTCCAGTCAAGAATACCAGAGTGGGTAGAGTTTCCCTTCTCCAGGGGATCTTCCCAATCCAGGGCTTGAACCTAGGTCTCCTGCATTGCAGGCAAATTCTTTACCATCTGAGTCACCAGGAAATCCTGCCATCCTTAGTGTCTGTCTTTCGGTTGCATGATCACAAGTTGGTTGTCTCTATTCTGGATATTGTGTCTGCTTGGAAGACAGGAAAAAGGGGGTTGGGAAAGGCAGAATGCATGTGCCAGTTGAATCTGCCCTCTTTAAAAAAAAATTCAGGAAATCAATCACTTTTCCAGAAGCACTACCCAGGGACTTTCAGTAGTATCTTCTTGGCTATAGCCACCCTTAGCTCCAGGGGAGTAAGGGAGATAAATATTTTTAAACTATGACTAAAAAGAGGGTTCTATTAGTAAAGAAGAAGAGGCTATTACATATTGGACAGTAATTAGGTCTGCCAGACCAATATGAACTGTTTAATACAAGAAAACGGATATCATGGCTCAAGGATCTGAAAAGTCCAAAGGCTGCACTTGCTTGATTCAGTGGCTTAAGAAATCACAAGGAATCCAGTTGCTTTCTGCTTTCCACCCTGCCTTCCTCCATGTCGAAATAACCTGAGGCTGACTCCCCTCATGGTCCTCAGACTACTTGCAAGGTTACAAGCTTTCTCATTCTTGCCCAGTGGGAAATAGAGAGTATCAGGATCCCAGCATTTGCAGCTGACATGCTCAGTCCATCGCTGGGCTCAGAGGATGGAATGCACTGATTGGTTTGGCCCAGGTGGTGAGCTTAAAGCTAGGTCTAGGATGGAACCATTCCAGGAACTCCAAGGATCAGATTCTCCATGGAAAGTATGGTCTGTTGAAAAGGGGTCAGGGACCTCTGGAGAAGGAGCTGGGGAAATGGACGATACGAAGACGACCAACAAATGTCCTCAGAATATCCAGAGAAGAGAAGAAGGAGTCAATCGGAAAGGGAATTAATCACCACAAGAAAGACTGAAAAAAGGAAAGTCTCTAAAGGGACATGGTCAGTATTCATCCGAGCATTGGCTGGGGACAGGGAGGTCTAGTCCAAAGTCATATCCTGTCCAGTCCCAGTGTCACATGCATTTTTACTATGAGGGTCTTGGAAGCATGCTCCTGCTATTCTTGGCGCCCCCCTCCCCCAATTTTGGTGCTCTGCTTCCAGCTTACTACACAGCCTTCTGATTATACTTGACTTCCCAAGCTGTTTTCTTATAGGGAGTGAATGTCTTAATCAGAGACTGGAATGCTTGGTAATTCTGGTTCATGGTGTGAATTAGTACATCAGCATTCTGATTTTCACATTAATTTCTGACTCACTGTGTCAGCAAAATCTGTTTTCTGAGACTGTGTCTGAGAACATGACCCTGAAGTCCTGGTGTTCCTAGGATACCAGACGACTCATTGTGAGTCTACTAGCGACCAGCCAGTGGCTTTTCCTTGAAGATCCCCACATTATCATGTGTCTAACCCATTGTCTACTTCCTGGGTACTGATTTGAGGTTTTCTAGAGTTAAATGTCTTATGCTAGAATCCCACTGTATCATTCCTGATGTGGATAAGGCTAGGCTTGAGCTGATACAAAGTTCTTTTTCATCTTTAGGACCTCTTTCTGTGAAGACTCATTACCTGCATAGCTACTCTTTTAATTCTACAATAAAAGAGTCTGAAGTACAAACTTGAATCTTATATGAACAGATATTTCACACGAAATTCGAATTGAAAATATACTCCTGCTCATAAGTCATATTTCAGTTCAGTTCAGTCGCTCAGTCGTGTCTGACTCTTTGCAGCCCCATGGATCGCAGCACACCAGGCCTCCCTGTCCATCACCAACTCCCGGAGTCCACTCAAACCCATGTCCATTGAGTCATAAGGGATGTGTAAATTAAAATCAAAATGAGATATTACTACATATCCATTAGAAAGGCTAAAATGAAAAAGACTTGGCCACACCCAGTGTTGGCAAGGATGTGAAGAAAGTAGGACACATACATTTCTGCTGGAAGTGTGAAGTCAAGTGGGCCTTGGGAAGCATTACTATGAACAAAGCTAGTGGAGATGATGGAATTCCAGCTGAGCAATTTAAAATCCTAAAAGATGATGCTATTAAAAGTGCAGTATTCAGTTGTTGTCATTGCTGAGTCTCTCAGTCGTGTCCAATTCTGAGGCCCCATAGACTGTAGCCCACGAGGCTCCTCTGTCCATGGGATTTCCCAGTCAAGAATACTGAAGGGGGTTGCTGTTTCCTTCTTCAGGAGATATTCCTGACCCAGGAATCGAACCTTCATCTCCTGCAAGTTTCCTGTATTGCAGGAGGATTCTTTAATGCTGAGCCACGAGGGATTCCCACTGCACTCAATATATCAACAAATTTGGAAAACACAGCAGTGGCCACAGGACTGGAAGAGGTGAGTTTTCACTTCAATCCCAGAAAAGTGCAAGGTCAGAGAATTTTCAAACTACCGTATTATTGTGCTCATTTCTCATGCTAGCAAGGTAATGCTTAAAATCCTTCCAGCTAGGCTTCAGCAGCATGTGAATCGAGAACTTCCAGATGTACAAGCTGGATTTGGAAAAGGCAGAGGAACCAGAGACAAATTGCCAGCATCCACTGGATCATAGAAAAAGCAAGAGAATTCCAGAAAAATATCTACTTCTGCTTCATTGATTTTTCTAAAAACTTTGACTGTGTATATCACAACAAACTGTGGAAAATTCTTAAAAAGATAGGAATACCAGAGCACGTTACCTTATCTCCTGAGAAACCTGTATGCAGGTCAATAAGTAACAGTTAGAATAGGACATGGAACAATGGACTGGTTGAAAACTGGGAAAGGAGTGTGTCAAGGCTGTATGTTGTCACCTTGCTTATTTAACTTCATGGCAAATAGAAGGGAAAAAAGTGGAAACAATGACAGATTTTATTTTCTTGGGCTCCAAAATCACTCTGGACAGTGGCTGCAGCCACAAAATTAAAAGACATTTGCTCCTTGGAAGAAAAGCTATGACAAACCCAGGCAATGTATTCAAAAGTAGAGACATCACCTTGCTGACAAAGGTCCACATAGTCAAAGCTATGGTTTTTCTAGTAGTCATGTACAGATGTTAGAGTTGGACCCTTAAAAAGGGTAAGTGAAAGTCGCTCAGTCATGTCCAACTCTTTGTGACCCCATGGACTATATAGTCCATGGACTTCTCCAGGCCAGAATACTGGAGTGGGTAGCTGTTCCCTTCTCCAGGGCATCTTTCCAACTCAGGGATCAAACCCAGGTCTCCCACATTGCAGGTAGACTCTTCACCAACTGAGCTATCAGGGAAGCCCAAAAAAGAGTAAGTGCCAAAGAACTAATGCTTTCGAATTGTGGTGATGGAGAAGACTCTTGAGAGTCCCTTGGACAGCAAGAAGGTCAAACCAGTCAATCCTAAAAGAAATCAACCCTGAACATTCATTGGAAGGACTGATCCTGAAGTTGAAGTTCCAATACTTGACTGAGGCAAGGAGCTGACTCACTGGAAAAGACCCTGATGCTGGGAAAGACTGAGGGAGGGAAGAGAAATGGCCAACAGAGGATGAGATGGTTGGATGACATCACCAACTCAATGGATATAAGTTTGAGCAAATTTCAGGAGATGGTGAAGGACAGGGAAGCCTGGTGTGCTGCAGCCCATGGGGTTGCAAAGAGTCAGACATGACATAGTGACTGAACAACAACAACTTGGGAAGTCTGTTTGGCAATATGTATTAAGTGGAACATACATTTATCCAATACCTTGACAATTCTACTCCTAACTATGTGTGGAACAGAAATGCATACATATGCTCACCAAAAGACATAGGTAAAAATACTCATTTCAGCACTATTCCTAATAGGTCTACCTGGGAAATAATCCAAGTGTGCATTGACGTAGCGACTTAACAATATCACTGATAGTAGAATTTATAAAGACCTTGTGTTATATCCAAACCATTGTTGACTTAAAAAGTGTTCATAACCTAAAAGTTGAGAGCAATGTTTATCCCGTGGAAATTTTTAGGACTTCAAGCCTGGAAGACAGCATCTCAAGTGACCCTGAGTCAACTGCTCTGAGCAGGTAGGGGGAGGAGCCGTGTTACAGAGAAATTTTGCAACAAACAGCAGGTAGGATGAACATCAAAAGATTATTGTTAATTAAAGAAAACCAGATAACCCAAGTTAAGGGATTTAGTGCTTTTGGGGCATACCTGGTGCCTGGAGAATCCCATGGACAGAGGAGCCTGGTGGGCTGCGGTCCATGGGGTCGCTGAGTCGGACACGATTGAGTGACTTCACTTTCACTTTTCACTTTCATGCATTGGAGAAGGAAATGGCAACCCACTCCAGTATTCTTGCCTGGAGAATCCCAGGGATGGGGGAGCCTGGTGGGCTGCCGTCTATGGGGTTGCACAGTGTCGGACACAACTGAGCGACTGAGCGCACACACACACACACACAAACACACATATGGGAAGATGTAAGAGTCTGGCTCACTGAGACTACCCCTTTCACATGCATCTCAGCCATCTGGGACCAGTATCCTGTTTTCACATCCTGAGCTTCCTTTCCTCAGGGCTTATTGTAGGGAGTGGGTAACAGTCTGATGACTGCTAGATGGCAGATATTCTCCTTCCTGAGTTCCCTCAGGGCTCACTGGCTCACGTTGGAGGGCTGCAATCACTGATGACTGTGACATCCGTTCACTGATATGGTAGGAAATATTCCATATCTCATCACGTAATACTATAAAGCAATGAAAATCAAGGAACTCCTATTGCTATTCACAACAACCAGGACGACTCTCATTACTATAATGAGAAGAATGAAAGAAGCCAGACGCAAAAGATTATATTTGGTACGGTTCCATTTAGAAGACGATCAAGAACAGGCACAAGCTAATTTATGGTTAGATGTCAAGGTAATGGTTACCTTTGGAGGACAAGGTGGGTAAAGAGTGGGAAGGGGTTTGCAAGCTGCTTCTAAGTGCTGCTAACATGTTCCTTTTTGCTTTGGGTAGTGATTACATAGATGTGTTCACTCTGTAAACAATTCATCTGGTTATACAATGATACTTTGTATACTTTTCTTGTCTGGGCTGTGACATATCTATAGGGCCTCTGATCAACAGCTGGCCTCTGCTAAGGCAGTTTAGGAGGCTCAGCTGGGCTACGTGGCCTTGAGCAGGCTAGCCTGGGCCTGTTCTCCTGGTAATGGCTGTGGGGCAAAAGGGCAGTGTTCAAGTCCACGTCAAGCCTCTGCTTTCATCATATCTGCTAACATTCCATTGTCCAAAGCAAGTCACATGGTGGACACTGGAATCAAGGGGTAGGCAGGTCAGTCCATTCACGGTGCGTAGGTCCTGCAAAGTCATATGGTAAATGGGCCTGTTTCAAGGGAGGGTGATGAATTGGGCCATCAACACAAGTCTACCAGTTAGTGGGAGAAAGAAAAAGAAGTTAATGACAATACAGTGAAACACATACAATAACTGAGAGAAATACAGGGTCCTTTAAGGGCACAGAATGAGGCACATTTTACATTTTATCTGACTTTAAAATCATTCACGGAAAAAATTTATGCACGGACATTTCCCCTTCCAGACTATGAACTTTTCTATATGCTTCATTTTCACATCTTCCAGCTCTTGGCATAATGCCTTGCATAAAACAGCACTTCAATGTTTGCGAAATAAGTGCTCAGTCATAAAGGTAGTAATTTCCTCTTTGTCCATTTTTATTTCAGACTCTAGGAGAAGAATGAGACCTGCATATGTAGCAAGACACATTTTTACATTTCATAGCCATTTTAGTGAACTCATAAACTCCATTCATAGAATAGGCTCCTGTCAAGTGAAGGGTTGGAGGAGTTCCAGCACAGAGATGGGTGGAATCATTCAAATTTTGATGTGTTCCCTTTTGTTTTGCTGGTGGTGGGGTGTCTTCTATATATTTTTAGAACTTGCAGTAAAATATACGTAACATGACATTTACCATTTTACCCATTTAAGTGTATAGTTCAGTGGCGTTAGGTACACTCAAACTATCGTGCAACTGTGACCACCATCTGTCTCTGGAACTTTTTTTGTCTTCCCAAACTGAAATTCTGCACCTATTAAACAACAACTCCCCATTCTCCCTGCTCCCCAGCTCCTGAAAATCAGCACTTTACCTTCTGCCTCTATGAATTGGACTGCTCCAGCTGCCCCCTATAAGTGGGCTCATACAGTCCTTTCGTGGCTGGCTTATTTCACTTATAATGTCCTCAGGGTTGTAGCATGTCCACATGTTGCAGCATGTGTCAGAATTTCCTCCCTTTTTAAGGCTGAATGATATCCCATTGTATTTATATACCAAATTTTGTTTATTCATTCATCTGCTGATGGACACACGGGTTGCTTCTAACTTTTGGCTATTGTGAAGTAATGTACAAAGCAAATTCCACCCAAGGATGGAATTTTGGACAGAGGAGCCTGGCGGGCTACAGTCCACAGGATTGGACACGACTGAAGTGACTTAGCACATGGAATTCTGGGGTGGAAAATGCCTCTTCACTCAATTTGAAAGTGAGTGGAATCACAGCCACATTAGGGTGGTATGGCTAAAACTCATGGCCTAATTAACTTTCACCAGAGGTCACTTTAAAAATAGAGATTCTGATAATGCTAATAAAAATAGGGATTTCTGATAAGAAAATAAGAATTACATTTCTGAAGGTGATAAAATTGGCTGAGAATTTAAGAATAGGATGAGACATTAAACCAAGCCTCATTATTAACCCCAGGAATGATATCCAGAGCATGGCAGGCACCATGATTTCAAAACTAGTCTTGTGGGTGGAAGGTCACAGGTAGACTGACGCAGGCCATTTCTAAGGTTGGCTGCTTCAGCCTAGATATCACATTCCCTCAACCAAACAACCGCTTCCCTGCCTGGTTAACCTCTAATTAATTCCTTGACAGCCAGTCCAATACCTCTTCCTCAGGAAAGTTTTGCTTGACCTAGGCCCTTACCTTGAAGCCTGGGTCGGGCTTCTCTCCCTGCTCCTCCCTCAGTTCAGTGACTGCCTGGCGCCCCTCCATGGAGGAATGAGGACTGGCTGGCCTCTACCCCAGCTGCTCAAGACTCAGTCAACACTCATAGGATGGATGTGTTGACTTAAAAAAGTATATATCCACAAACTAAAAGTTGAGAGCCGTGTTTAATTTGGTGGGAATTTTTAGGACTTCAAGCCTGGTAGACAGCATCTCAAGTGACCCTGAGATAACTGCTCTGAGAAAGGAGAGAAGCCAGAGCATAGAGAAGTTTGGCAACAAGTGGCAGGCAGTCTGAACATCAAAAGGTTATTGTTAATTAAAGAAAACCAGATAACCCAAGTTAAGGAATTTAGCGCCTTTTTATGTATGGGAAGATGCAAGAGTTTGGGCTCATTGAAATCTTTCCTTTCATGTGTATCTGAGCTATCCTGTGCCAGTACCCTGTGTTTTCCACATCCTGAATTCCCTTGGGACTCACCATAGGAAGTGGCTGCCATCTGACAGCTGCCAGATCTCAGGTATTCTCCTTCCAGAGTGCCCTTAGGGCTCAGGAGCTCACAATGGAGCTCTGCGGTTGCTGATGACTGTGACAATGTTGTGTACTAATATGGCAGGAAATACTCGATTTCTTAGATGAGTGACTCCTCCACTGAAACTGCCACAAGTACCCAAGCCAGGTGGTCAGTGGAGCCAGGCCATGGGCACAGGGTGCAGGAGTGGAAGCCGCAAGGACAACCACCCTTGCTGGGAGCACCCTCTCCGGTCACGCTATCACACCCCAGCTGTTCCTGCAGCAAAGCAGGCCAAGTGGAAGGGCCTCGCAGAGCAGAGAAAAGCTCAGCGTCCAAAGTACCAAAGAAGCAGTGTGAACATCAGAAGGGGGAAGACTGACCTGAAGGCTGGGCTGCCCGGAGGCCTGCAGGGCGTGCTGCAGGGCTTGGCTGAAGAGATCGTTGGTGATGGGCGTCCCAGACTGGACTCTGGAGGACATTGGGGAGGTCCCTGAGGAGTGGCCCTAGAGACAGACCACGGTCAGTGCCACCCTCAGAGCCACCCCAGTCTCCCAGCACACACCCACTGCTGTCACATCACCCCAGGGTGCCCAGGGTGCCTCACCACTGCCTCCCAGCAGGGGCCAGCATGAGACAGCCACACAGGGCTACCTAAAAGCTCTCTATGTGGGCACAAAGGGTTCTGTACTCTTTTGCTCCGGGGAGATGGAATGGGACCCCTGACCAAGCCTAGGACCCACACTGGGAGAGGAGAAATGGCCCTGCCGACTGGAGTGACCATCACCAGGAATGCTTAAGCCTTTGTGTATGCTTGGCCACTTTCAGGAATAAGTAAGGACTATTCATTATTGACAGGAGGTTCTTCCAACTGATAAGAAGAGTCAGTCAGGCCTGGGATGAGCCCCAGACTTCTGAGCCTAAAGGCAGGTGAAGGGAGGTCACCTGAGCTGCAGTGGGAAATCCACTGGGGTTCCAGGTAGAGCTCAGATCAAAGCAGATGGAGCACAAGGATCAGCAATGGTAAACCCACTCTACCACTGGGCCCTTCTCCCTGGGGGCCCAGCCTGGACCTTCCCACCCCTTCTCTCCATACCTGGGTACCAGGAGTCGGCGTGTGAGAGCTGCTCTCCGGAGTGCTGGCCAGGGCCAGGGCGGTGGCCAGCTCGCTCTGGGTGATGGGCCGGGGCCCGGCAGCTCCACTGTACCCCAGGGAAGCTGGGCGAGAGCTGGGGGGTGCTGCTTGAGGGCGTGGACCTGGCACTCTGGACAAGGGAGGTGCCCACATCAGGGCGGCAGCCCCGAGTGGTTCTCAGAAGAACCCCATCCCTGCTCCAGGAACAGTTCTTGGGGAGACTCCCCAGGCTGCCAGGTTCACAGCAATAGAGTGACACACCTGGGCCCCCACAGGGCCTCTGACCACCCCCTGCTGGGCGTGCCAGGTCCCGGGGAGGGTGCCTCCCAGCACCATCTCCCCCAAGTGGCAGGCAGCCCGGTCACTTACTGGGTGAAAGTCGTCCTCATCATCAGAGAGCCCGTCAAACAGGAAGCCACCTGGAGGAGGGAGGACAGATTTCAGGAGGAGGAACAGGAAGGCACAGGCGCTGCTCCAGCATCTCGGCGCTAGTTACTCCAAATTCATGTTCTCATCTCTCCCCTGGAAAATTACAGGACAGATGCTCTCCCTGACTCAAACCCAGAGTTCCCAAGGAACACCCTCTGCCAGCACTATACATAGCTGCGAGTAAAGCAAAGCCCTGGGCCACTGCCCACTCCCCAGGGCCCGCGTCCCCCTGTCCTGGGGCTCACCTGGCATGTCCAGGTAGGCACCGGAGGGCATGCCCCAGGCAGAGGAATTCCAGCCCCCACCCCCCTCCCCCTGCTACTCTCTGACTAGGGCTGCTGGCAGTCTTTGATCTTTACAGATCTTTCTGGCATGGCAGCGCGCACACTCACTCACCCAACCCACACGCTCCCTGTAGGGACAGCCGTGGACCCACAGAGCCTTGTGCATGCACTTCCTGCGGTGCCATACTCCTCAGGCATCCAGGTGGCATCTTATCCTTCCCAGTTCCTGTGCTGGCTCCCTACGGCTCCAGTCAGTAGAGTTGTGAGGTCTGCTCCTTGGGAAGCCTTCGGAGGTGCTGGCTTTCCAGAGCAGCAGCAGCATGCCAGGATGCAGGGGAGCAAGGCTTCGAGTGATGGGCATCAGAGCGGAGGTCGTGCTACCCACAGCCAGGGCGGGAAGTTGGCCAGCAGACAGACTAAGCCAGGGCAGGACCGCAGGCAGATCCCAGCAAGAGGAGGCAGAATCAAATGCCTGACCCCACCCAGTCCCTCACGGCCTTCTGGCTGGCCTCCAGCCTACAGAAGTAAGCGGTGCCAGCAGCCAGGGGCGACTTGCCACTTGCTCTCCCCTCAGAGAGGAGTGGTGGGGAGGGTGAGGGTAGGTGGAGGGTGGATGATGTGTGGGGAGCACTCAAAGCCCCACCATTGCCTTGTTGTGAGAACACTAGGAATTTTCAACTTGGGCTGTTTCTCCCCCTTTATCATTTTTCCTCCCATTCCCAGGCAGCAGTCTTCTGGGCTGCCCTGCCACACACAAACACCCTTCTCCCCAGATGGTCTATGCTTAGAGAATTTAAACTCATTTCTATGTTAGTGGGAGGGGATAAAATTAAGAAGACACTTTATTATCATGTTGAGGTAGTTTCCTTTTATTGTTTTTTGCTGAACATTTTTATCTTGAAAGGGTGTCGAATTTTGTCAATGTTTTTTCTACACTGAGATGTGCATGTGTTTTTTTTCCCCCTTCATTTTGTTGATGTGGTATATTACATTGACCACTTTTTGTGTGTTGAACCATTTTTGCAATCCAGGAATAAATCTCACTGGGTCATGGTGTGTCATGGTGCATCTTTTTGATACGATACTGAATTCTGTTAGTATTTTGTGATTTTTGTATCAATGTTTATAAGGGATATTAGAATGTAGTTTTCTTGTAGTGGCTTTGTCTGGCTTTGATGTCAGGGTAATGTCCTTGTAAAATTAGTTAGAAAGTGCTCCCTCTTTTTTAGGTTTTTGGAAAAGTTTGAGAAGAATTAATATTATTTATTTAAATATTTGGTAGAATTCACCAGTGAAGTCATCAAGTCCAGGAATTTTCTTCGTTGGTAGTTTTTTGTTTTCATTGTCTTTTTTTCCCCCAAAGTTTCCTAGCATCATGTAGTTAATAAATTTTTGATTACTGATTCAATCTCCTTACTAGTTATAGATCTATTCAGATATTCTATTCATGGTTTAGTCTTTGTAGATTTTGTGTTTTTAGCAGTTTGTGCATTTTATTTAGCTTATCCAATTTGTTAGCATAGAACTGTCATAGAACTCTCCTATAGTCCTTTTTATTTCCATAGAATTGGGTACTGTTTCCATTTTCACTTCTGATTTTAGTAATTTGAATCTTCTCTCTTTTCTTCTTAGTCTAGTTAAAGGTTTGCAATTTTGTTGCTCTTTTCAAAGAACCAACTTTTGGTTTCATTGATTTTTTCTACTGTTTTTCTCTTCTCTACTTCACTTATCTCTGCTCTAATGTTTATCATTTCCTTCCTCCTCCTAGCTTTGGGTTTAGTTTTCTCTTTTTGTTTTAGTTCCTTAAGTGGTAAAGTAGGTTGTTGATTTGAGACCTTTGTTTTGTTTTCTTTGCTTCAGTTCTATTGAGGTATAATTGACATACACACAGCAGATTTACTCTCTTAACAACTTTCATATATAACATACAGCAGTGTTGACTGTATTTATCATGCTGTACATCACATCCCTAATATTTATTTATCTTATAACTGGAAATTTGTACCTTTTGACTCCCTTTATCCAATTCTCCCTCTCACTTCCCCCCACCTCTGGTAATCATAAATATGATCCCTTTTTCCATGAACTTGTTTGTTTTTGAAGTATAAACAACCTACAACACTATCTTAGTTCCTGTTATACAACATAGTGATTTGATATTTCTCTACATCTCAAAATGTTCATCACGTAAGTCTAGTTACAACAGGTCACTATACAAAGATATGTAGTTACTGACTGTATTCCCCACACTGCACATTTCATGTTCAAGACTTATTTATTTTGGAACTGGAAGTTTGTACCTCTTAATCTCCTTCATCTATTTCTTTTCTCCTCCTACCTCTCTCCCCCGTGGAAACCACCTCTTTAATCTCTATATCTGTTTTGTTTTGTTCTGTCTGCATCTCACTTGTTTTGTTGTTTAGGTTCTACACATATGAGAAATCATACAGTATTATCTTTCTCTGACTTATTGTGCTTAGCATAATACCCTCTAGGTCCAGTCATGTTGTCACGAGTGGCAAGATTTCGTTCTTTTCTTATGGCTGAATAATATTCATTCTGTGTGTGTGTGTCTGTGTGTATGTGTGATTGTACACAACACATCTTCTTTATCCATTCATCTATTGATGGGAATTTATCTTGTATCCATATCTTGGCCATTGTAAATAACGCTGCAATGAACTTACGGGTGTATATATCTATTCTAATTAGAGTTTTTGTTTTCTTCAGATAAATACCCAGGAATAGAATTGCTGGATCATTTGGTAGTTCTATTTTTCATTTTTTTTGAGGAATCTCCATACTGTTTTCCATAGTGGCTGCACCAATTTACATTCCCAACAGTGTGCAAGGTTCCCTTTCCTCTCCACCCTCATTGACAATTGCTGTCATTTTGGATAATGATAGCCATTCCGACAGGCACAAGGTAATATCTCATTGTAGTTTTGATTTACATTTCCCTGATTAGTGATGTTGAGCTTCTTTCATTGCCTGTTGGCCACCTGTATGTTCTTGTTTTTTAATGTAAGTATTTATAGTTATAAATTCCCATCATCACCACTTTCACAGTGTTCTAGAAGTTTTGGTGTGTTGCTTTCATTTTCAATAATCTCTAAATATTTTCTAATTTCCTTTGTGATTTCTTCTTTGATCCATTGGTTATTTAAAAGTGTGTTGTTTAGTATCCACAGTTTTTTATACTTTCCAGTTTTTTTCTATGTTAGTGATTTCTGATTTTATCTTGTGGTAAGAGAAGATGCTTTGTATGATGTGTCTCAAAATCTATTGAGACTTAATTTGTGGCCTAATATACAGATTTTGGGCTGCAAAGTCACTGCAGATGGTGACTGCGGCCATGAAATTAAAAGACACTTGCTCCTTGGAAGGAAAGTTATGACCAACCTAGACAGCATATTAAAAGGCAGAGACATTACTTTGCCAACAAATGTCCATATAGTCAAAGCTATGGTTTTTCCAGTAGTCATGTATGGATGTGGGAGTTAGACCATAAAGAAAGCTGAGCACTAACGAATTGATGCTTTTCAACTGTGGTGTTGGAGAAGACTCTTGAGAGTCGCTTGGACTGCAAGGAAATCCAGTCAGTCAGTCCTGAATATTCATTGGGAGGACTGATGCTGAAGCTGAAACTCCACTACTTTGGCCACCTGATGTGAAGAACTGACTCATTTGAAAGACCCTGATGCTGGGAAAGATTGAAGGCAGGAGGAGAAGGGGCTGACAGAGGATGAGATGGTTGGATGGCATTACCAACTCAATGGACATGAGTTTGAGTAAGCTCTGGGAGTTGGTGATGGACAGGGAAGCTTGGCGTGCTGCGGTCCATGGGGTCGCAAAGACCCGAACATGACTGAGTGACTGAACTGAACTGGTATAGAAAATGGAACAGAAAATGTTCCATGTGCACTTGAGAAAAATGCTTTTGCTGTTGTTGGGTGGAGTGTTCTGTATGTCTGTTAGATATAACTGGTTTATTGTGTTGTTTAAATTCTCTCTTTCCTTACTTATCTTCTGTCTGGTTGTTTCATGTGTATTTATGTATATATATATTTGAAACTACAAATTAAAAGAGCATAACACATGGACTTCCCTGGTGGTCCAGTGGTTAAGAATCCACTTGCCAGTGCAGGGGACACAAGTTCGATCCCTGGTCTAGGAATATTCCACTTGCTGTGGGGCAACTAAGCCCATGTGCCACAACTAGTGAAGCCTGCATGCCCTGCAACCTGTGCCTTGCAACAAGAGAAGCCACTACAAGAAGAAGCCTGCATAACACAACTAAGGAGTAGCCCCCACTTGATGCAACTAGAGAAAGCCTCTGTTCAGCAATGAAGACCCAGTGCAGCCAAAAATAAACAAATTAATTAATTAAAGAAAAAGGAGCATACCACATGTTTGAGACTATTGTCCTAAAACAATCAACACCAAGATGTAGTCTGGTAAATTTACTGGTTAAAAAAAAAGAAAAAAAATAGGTAACTAGGCGAAAAAAAAAAGAAAGATGGCTGGGTATAAGCAGTCCTCCAGCATCACAGGCCCCCAGCCAGGCCATCCCTAGGGCTTGGATCCTGTGGAAACCAATCAGACCTGACCCCTCTGGTGGCCCCCACCCTCCCAGCACAATACCAGCAACCAACTGTCTGGGGTAAGTGTGACCTTTCGTGGAGGGGGTTTTCCTAAAGCGGGGCTGCCTGGTGGAGCGTCATTCTTCCTCATCAGTGCTGAGTGCCGTCACCCTCTGGTCCTCAGCGTCCCCACATCCTCACTGCCCGTGAGAGAGGGCTGCTCAGGGGAGGGAGGAGAGGTAGCCAGAATGGGGGGCGGTGTCATTATCTGTGGAGGGAGCAACAAGGGATGGGCCCCACAGTCTGGTCTGGACAAGGACAGCCTTCCAAGCTGACCCACTGGCCCGACAGGCCTTGAATGCTAACTTCAAGGAGCCCTTTGAGAGCAGGCATCAGGGCGGGCTCCGAGAATGGCAGGAATGCGGTATCCAGCAGGGAGTGCCTGCAGCAGGCAGCCAGGGAGGCCCGGGCACGGGCACGGAGCAGGAGCCAGGCCACCCTCCGACTGGAGGCCCAACCCCAGCTGTCAGGAGCCTCCTCCCATAGTCGGGCCCCACCCTGGATCACCAGACCCACCTCACACCCTCGCCAGAGGGAGAAGAGGGAAGGCCCACGCAGGACCCAGGAGTTAGCCCTCAGGCTGGCCATCCTGTGGGAGCCCACAGGTCAAGGAGAAAGGAAGGGAACAGTGGCTGAGCTAAGGGGGCCCGGAGGCCAGAGAGACCATGCCGCTGGCCCAGGTTTCTGGAGCTCAGCACCCTGCTCCAGCCCAGGACCACAGCCCAGACTTCCGTGAGAGTGTCCTGATCTTCAAAAACCGTCCGTCCCCTTCTCTCGGCTTCCCTGGGTCATCTCCTGCTCTCTACCCTACATTTCCTTGCTGGCCAAGGGAAAAGTCACTGACCTGGTAACTGGAAGGATCAGCCACCCACCATCCTTCCAGGTAGGACTCTGACCTCCAGGGGCTTTCAGCAATCAAAGCCTTCAACTCGAAGGAAGGACTGTGGAACCCTGTGCGTCAGATCAGTGGACGGAAACCTTTCCCCTGGAGGAGGTGAGGGGCAAAGGAACAAATGTTTCATCGTTGCCTCTCGCAGAATGGCAGGGAGGAGGGCCCGGGAAGCCGCTCCTTGTATCCAGAAGCCCAGTTTATGGGGTGGCATGGGCCCGCGCTAAGGAAGGGTTGTGCTTGCTGTTGGGGTGCTGGCGGCACTCGGGAGGGCAGGGCTCCAGCAGCTGCCACAGCGTTGGTGTGCTGGGGCAGGTGGCGGCCCCTGAGGCGGTTCTCGGGTCGTGGGAGGTGTGCCTTTCTTTATCAGCCATGGGAACAGAGGGCGGTGTGCTGGGCCATGGGGAGGGTCCTTCCGCCCGCCAAGGTCTGCCATGGGTGGGAGGGGAGCATACCTCACGTGCAGAGGGAAGTAGCAAGTATAGAATGAAAGGGCATATGCAAATATAAATGTAAACTTTTCTCTTAATTATATCGGTGATTGTAGTATTCATATTCTTATGCTGGAGACTGTTGTGTATGCAATGTGGGGTAGGATGAGTAATTATGGAATACTCCTTATGTTCTTGAGAACTAGGATTCTCAGTGTGAAAAAGAAAAGAAACATGTAATATAAAAAGGTTACATAAACCCCTGTAGTCTTGAATTTGAAGTAGCAGTATAAATTATCTCTATTTCTATCTTTTAAGTATAGCTCTAGATATAAATAGAGACATAGCATAGATCTAGCTCTCTCCTCTAAAGCAGCTTAGAAAGAATGACCAATCCAGTAGAAATGAGCATCCCAAGTGCCAGGTTGTGGTCTTGAAATTCAATTTACCACTAAACACCATCTGAACTTTCTGAAGAAATGCCTCATTGTTTGGTGCAGGAAATGTAAAGATGAGGCTGGAACTCTTGCCATGCCAGATGGTAAGGCAGTGATCAGAACCTTTTAGGTTAAACGTTAAAATGACTCAGGCACAAGCTGAAGAGACTCCACTGTGATGATGGTACTGATCTTAGGTGGCCTTGGCCTGCAACTGCTTGAAGCGGAGCTTGGGTCCCCAGCTGGAGATTGAGGACAGATTGCAGCCGTCAGAGCACCAAATCCTAATCACTAGACCAGTGGTCAGTGACAAGGGCCTTGGCCTTTCAGCTATGCAGAAAATAATTGCCACAAAGACAGAAAGTAGTGAAACAAGTAAAGTATTCATTAGGAGGTAAAAAAGAGTACAGTAAATGTAGATAGACACACAGGGAGACTCGGAGAGAGAGAGAGAAAGAGAGAGAGAGAGAGAGGGAGGCCGACTTGTGTCAGTGTGGCAGTTTGAATTACTTTTATGAGGCATTGCTTTCTCCCATGTGTACACACGCATCTCTCCAAGATGGATTCTACTGCAAAGGCCTGTGGATAGAGCATCTCTTGACATCACTCCCCTTTGACCTCCAAGGAGCCTTTCTGTGCATGTGTGGTCATGGAGGTCTTCTGACTTTGAGAATGAGAAATATTTGATTTGGGCAGGGCCCAGCCTCCTCCCTTAATTGTCTTGCTATGCTCATTTGACTTCCCTGCTGGCTCAGATGGTAAAATGCCTACCTGCAATGCGGGAGACCTGGGTTCAATCCCTGGGTCAGGAAGATCCCCTGGAGAAGGAAATGGCAACCCACTCCAATACTCTTGCCTGGAAAATCCCAGGGATGCAAGAGCCTGGTAGGCTACAGTCCATGGGGTCGCAAAGAGTCAGACACGACTGAGCGACTTCACTTTCACATGCTCATTTGAAAAGACCCTGATACTGGGAAAGACTGAAGGCAGGAGGAGAAGAGGATGACAGAGGATGAGATGGTTGGTTGGTATCACCGACTCAATGGACATGAGTGAGTCAACTCTGGGAGTTGGTGATGGAAAGGGAGGCCTGGCGTGCTGCAGTTCATGGGGTTGCAAAGTGTCGGACACGACTGAGCAACTGAACTGAACTGATGCTCATCTTGGAGTTTCAGTCCAAAGGGAATAAATCTCCAATAGCTTTACTCTGGCCCACGGGGAGAGGTGGGTCGTCCATCTACTTCCTGCCTCCGTACAACAGATTTCAATATGAGCAAATGCAGGTAAATATATTGTAGAAAATGGGAGCCTTTTGGAGAAGGTAAAATTATAGAGGGGAAAATTAGGAAAGACTATGTAGTGTGAGTTGGAATTTGAAGTATTGGTAATAGAACACATATAACAAACTGTTGTTGTTCAGTTACTTCAGTTCCGTTCAGTCACTCAGTCGTGTCTGACCCTTTGCGACCCCATGGACAGCAGCACACCAGGCCTCCCTGTCCATCACCAGCTCCCGGAGTTTACTCAAACACATGTCCATTGAGTTGGTGATGCCATCTAATCCTGTTGTCCCCTTTTCCTGCCATGTTCAATCTCTCCCAGAATCAGGGTCTTTCCCAGTGAGTCAGTTCTTCGCATCAGGTGGCCAAAGTATTGGAGCTTCAGCTTCAACATCAGTCCTTCCAATGAATATTCAGGACTAATCTCCTTGCTGTCCAAGGGACTCTCAAGAGTCTTCTCCAACACCACAGTTCAAAAGAATCAATACTTCAGCGCTCAGCTTTCTTTATAGTCCAACTCACCTCCATACATGACTAATGGAAAAAACATAGCCTTGACTATATGGACCTTTGTTGACAAAGTAATGTCTCTGCTTTTTAATATGCTATCTAGGTTGGTCATAACTTTTCTTCCAAGGAGCAAGTGTCTTTTAATTTCATGGCTGCAGTCACCATCTGCAGTGATTTTGGAGCCCCCAAAAATAAAGTCTGCCACTGTTTCCATTGTTTTCCCACCTATTTGCCATGAAGTGATGGGACCAGATGCCATGATTTTAGTTTTCTGAATGTTGAGCTTTAAGCCAACTTTTTCACTCTCCTCTTTCACTTTCATCAAGAGGCTCTTTAGTTCTTCACTTTCTGCCATAAGGGTGGTGTTATCTGCATATCTGAGGTTATTGATATTTCTCTCGGCAATCTTGATTCCAGCTTGTGCTTCATCCAGCCCAGGCTTTCTCATGATGTACTCTGCATATAAGTTAAATAAGCAGGGCGACAATATACAGCCTTGACGTACTCCTTTTTCTATTTGGAGCCAGTCTGTTGTTCCATGTCCAGTTCTAACTGTTGCTTCCTGACCTGCATACAGATTTCTCAGGAGGCAGGTCAGCTTCAGTCACTAAGTTGTGTCTAACTCTTTGCAACCCCATGGACTGTAGCACACCAGGTTCCTCTGTCCTCCACTATCTCCTGGAGTTTGCTCAAACTCATGTCTATTGAGTTGGTGATGATATCTAACCAATTCATCCTCTGGAGCCCCCTTCTCATTTTGCATTTACTCTCTCAGCATCAGGGTCTTTTCCAATGTGTTGGCTCTTTGCATCAGGCAGTCAAAGTATTAGAGCTTCAACTTCAGCATTAGTCCTTCAGATGAATATTCAGGGTTGATTTCTTTTAGGATTGATTGGTTTGATTGCCTTCCTGTCCAAGGGACTCTCAAGAGTCTTCTCCAGCACGACAGTTTGAAAACATCAGTTCTTTGGTGCTCAGCCTTCTTTATGGTCCAACTCTCACAACGTTATGTAACTACTGGAAAAACCATAGCTTTGACTAGATGGACCTTTATTGGCAAAGTGATGTCTCTGCTTTTTAAATTTGCTATCTAGGTTTGTTATAGCCTTCCATCCAAGAAGCAAGGGTCTTCTAATTTCATGGCTACAGTCACCATATGCAGAGAGGGTAATGGGGCATCGTATCGACAACTTGGTTTCAAATGACTTAGGGGTGGAGGTGGGAGAATAATACATAGGGTGAGAAAGAATGATAAGGTAGTAAAAATGTCAACAATTTGGGGCTTTGGGTGGTTAGAGGGAATTATTTTGTACTATTATTGCAACTTTATTGTAAACTTGAAATTACTGTAAAATAAAAGTAAAAATGTCACATTTGCAAAGACAATCTAAGCACATGGGGAAATATTCAAGTTACATGAATTATGCAGTTTACTAACATGTGCAGTATAACCTAAATTTTGTTGAATAAAAATTTAATTCAATAAAATTATATAGTTTTAGAAGGATTAAAAAAGTTAATTGTTATCTGTTAGTGATAGAGCCATGTTAAAGCAAATTAAATTTGGAGGACTTAAGCTACTAGATGCCAGGACCTACTGTAAAGCTACACAAAGTGGCACAAAAATACATCAGTGGGACAGAATAGAGTCAGAAATTGACCAATACATAACAGTCACCTTATTTATGACCAAGCTGCCAGGGAAATTCAGTGGGGACACAATTTAAAAAAAAACATAGTGATCAACTGATACCCAAGGAAAATAAGAACCTTGATTCCTATCTCACTTGATACATAAAAGGTAATATGAAATTAATCATAGGCCTAAATGTGAAAGATAAAACTTACAGAAGAAAACATAGGAAAATATCTTCATAATTAGGGCAAAGAGTTTTTAAATAGGACACAAAAGACTCTATCTATCAAAATAAACTTTTATAAATTAGACTTATAAGAAATTCTTTAAAAGTACCATTAAGAAGGACTTCCCTGGTTCAGTGCTTAAGACTCCACACTTTCACTGCAGCGGGCACAGGTTCGATCCCTGGTTGGGGAACTAAGATCCCGCGTGCCATGCAGTGTGGCCAAAAAAACCTCCCCCCCAAAAAACATTTTAAGCATGCTAACTTTTAATTATTTTTTTCACAACTTTAGCTTTTATATTTTTTATTCATACAGGTCTGGTTTTTGTTGCTTTCTGTAAAAGAATGAATTTGATTACAATTTTAAACTGTAGACCTCATGTGACATGTTGTCTGCTTTTCCCTCTTATTAAAAAAGCAGACTTCAGCTAGTCAACTTCACTCACACAGAAGTCACTGACTACACACTTCCTCCTGCCACTGAATCTTTAATTTCTTAATAGAATGCCCCAGCTTAACTGTATGTTGAAATGCTGATCTCAGGACCAATCTTGGACGTTTCTGGGAAAGTTTGGCCACAAAGTTACACAAAGAACAGTGCTAGGGTTTCAGATTCTCAGGGAAGACTATTCCTTTATACATCAGCTCCCCTTTCACTGCCCTGCCTTCCGAGCCAAGCAGAGAACTTTTCTTGTCCTCTTAGTGCTGATGCATCGTTTTGAGTTTTTTGTTTTTTTGTACTCTGCCCTTTTACTTAGGATGCAGCTCTTTCAACGTTTTCAACTTTATGTAGTGGTATATGGTATCAGTTTTAATTGCTCAGAGGTCCAGTCCAGTGTTTTGGTGTTAAAACAAAAATCTCCAAGCAAGGCTTCCAGGACCACTTACCTCTCTGTAAAGGTGATCATCAGCTTCCAAAGCTCACTGCCTTTTTCCAGTTACCCCTTCATTTCTGGTATCAGAAGATTCCCCACAACTATGTGATTTTTTTTTTTTTAAATTGGAGGATAATTGCTTTACAATGTTGTGCTGGTTTCTGCCGTCTAACAATGGGAATCAGCCATAAGTATATATATATGTTCCCTCCCTTTTGAACCTCCCTCCCACCCCCACCCCCAATCCCATCCCTCTAGACATCACAGATTGCTAGGCTCCCTGTGTGTGATTTTTAATAAATGTATTATTTTATACATTTTTGTTTGTAGCAGGAGTACTTGCAGATGATTTTCATTTGCTATCTTGCCATTCCTAGAAACTGCCATATTAACTTTATAAAGTTACTTTCAAAATGCAAATGTACACTCTTATAATTTGCTTTCCAATAGCTAATGATTGGCCAAATAGTCTCTTGAAGGATTAATGAAAAACTTTTCACTACTTTCTCAGGGAAAGCTAATGAGGGTATTGTCTCCAAATATGGACAGACTGACTGAAGGACTGGGCCTGGACACTTTCTTTTTCACCAAGTATGGTCATCCTTCTTTGTCTTCTGTCCAGACCTCTGATTCTATCTGGAATCTGACCCTGCTTCTGACCACAGCACCTACGTGGTAAACTGGTTCCCAAAGAACCTGCTTGGTCCTGGGTTACTTCTTCATTCATTTACTCATTTAATAATCTATCATTACAAAACTCAGAGAAGCTTACCTCCTTTCCTGGGAGCAACAAGCCATAGCAAGACAACCACATTTGGTAGATGACTTATTTACTCAATACCTATTTATTGCTCATCTACTACGTGCCAGGTCCCAGTCAACCGCTGAAGATAAAGTGCAGGGTAAGATAGTCATTGCTTATTCTCTTATGGAGCGGATAATGAAATCGTCAAAACAAAAACCTCATGAGCACTTAGTCTATTTAGATCCACTGTGAGGAAAACAAGATGACAGGGTCTTCATTTCACGTGCTACTAAGGTTATGCTCAAAATCCTCCAAGCTGGGATTCAACAGTACGTGAACTGAGAACTTCCAGACGTACAAGCTGGCAGAGGAACCAGAGACCAAATTGCCAACATTTGTTGGATCACGGAGAAAGCAATGGAGTTCCAGAAAAACATCTACTTCTGCTTCGTTGACTAAAGCCTTTTACTGTGTGGATCACAACAAACTGGAAACTTTTTAAAGAGATAGGAATACCAGACCATCTTACCTGTCTCCTGACTGGTTCAAAATTGGGAAAGGAGTATGTACATGGTTGTATACTGTCACCCTGCTTATTTAACTCATATGCAGAGTACATCGTGTGAAATGCCAGACTGGATGAATCACAAGCTGGAATCAAGATTGCCAAGAGAAATATCAATAATCTCAAATATGCAGATGATACCACTATAATGGCAGAAAGTGAAGAGGAACTAAAGAGCCTCTTGATGAGGATGAAAGAGGACAGTGAAAAAGCTGACTTGAAACACAACACTCAAAAAACTAAGCTCATGGCATCTGATCCCATCAGTTCAGTTCACTTGGTCGTGTCGGACTCTTTGTGACCCTAGGCTTCCCTGATCCCATCACTTCATGGCAAATAGAAGGGGGAAAAAAGTGGAAGCAGCAACAGATTTCATTTTCTTGGGCTCAAAATTACTGCACATTATGACTGAAGCCATGAAATTAAAAGAGGCTTGCTTCTTGGAAGGAAAGCTATGACGAACCTAGACATCATATTAAAAAGCAGAGATATCACTTTGCTGACAAAAGTCCATATAGTCAAAGCTATGGTTTCTCCAGTAGTCACATACAGATGTGAGCATTGGACCATAAAGAAGGCTGAACACTAAAGAACTGATGCTTTCAAATTGTGGTGTTAGAGACGACTCTTGAGTGTCCCCTGGACAGCAAGATCAAACCAGTCTATCCTAAAGGAGATCAACCTGAATATTCATTGGAAGGACTCATGCTGAAGCTCCAATACTTTGGCCACCTGATGAGAAGAGCTGACTCACTGGAAAAGGCCCTGATGCTGGGAAAGATTGAAGGCCAAAGAAGGGGGTGGCAGAGGATGAGATGGTTAGATAGCATCACTGACTCAATGGACATGAATTTGAGCAAACTCTGAGAGATAGTGGAGGACAGAGGAGCCTGGTGTGCTGCAGTCTATGGGGTGGCAAAGAGTGGGATACAACTTAGCAACTGCACAACAGCAACAATGAGGAACCTAGGCTTTAGGAAGATGGGGTAACATTCGTGAAAATCTCCTATATTAGAAGAGTTCAGTTCAGTTCAGTTGTTCAGTCGTGTCCAACTCTTTGCAGACACGCCAACTCTTTTGGACTGTAGCACACCAAGCTTCCCTGTTCATCACCAACTCCCGGAGCTCGCTCAAACTCAAGTCCATCGAGTCGGTGATATCATCCAACCACCTCACCCTCTGTCATCCCCTTCTCCTCCTGCCCTCAATCCTTCCCAGCATCAGGGCCTTTTCAAATGAGTCAGTTCTTCGTATCAGATGGCCAAAGTATTGGAGCTTCAGCTTCAGCATCAGTCCTTCCAATGAATATTCAGGACTGATTTCCTTTAGGATCAACTGGTTTGATCTCCTTGCAGTCCAAGGGACTCTCAAGAGTCTTCTCCAACATCACAGTTCAAAAACATCAATTTGTCAGTGCTCAGCTTTCTTTATGGTCCAAGTCTCACATCCATACATGACTACTGGAAAAACCATAGCTTTGACTAGATGGACCTTTGTGTCTGCTTTTTAACATGCTGTTTAGGTTTGTCATAGCTTTTCTTCCAAGAAGCAAGAGTCTTTTAATTTCATGGCTGCAGTCACCATCTGCAGTGATTTTGAAGCCCAAGAGAATAAAGTCTGCCACTGTTTCCATTATTTCCCCATGTATTTGCCATGAAGTAACAGGACCGGATGCCATGATCTTAGTTTTTTGAAGAAGGAGGTTTGGTATTCCCATCACTTTAAGAATTTTGAATGCTGAGTTTTAAGTCAGATTTTTCACTCTTCTCTTTCACTTTCATTAAGAGGCTCTTTAGTTCCTCTTCACTTTCTGCCATCAGGGTGGTGTCATTTACATATCTGAGGTTATTGATATTTCTCCCAGCAATCTTGATTCCAGCTTATGCTTCATCCAGCCCGGCATTTCACATGATGTACTCTGCATATACATTAAATAAGCAGGGTGACAATATACAGCCTTGACTTACTCCTTTCCTAATCTGGAACCAGTCCATTTTTCCATGTCCAGTTCTGACTGTTTCTTCTTGACCTGCATACAGATTTCTCAGGAGGCAGGTAAGGTGGTCTGGTATTCCCATTGCTTTAAGAATTTTTCAGTTTACTGAAGAGTAGAGGAGTAACTAGCTCCGTGCTAGGCCCTCCCAGAACCTGCAGTTTATCTGCTCTCCATAGTCAAGCTCTCCTGCTCAGTTGTTGCCTTCGTCTCAGTCCATACACTGGAATGTTGCAGTCCTGCTTTTACGTTTGTGCACACCAAATCAGTCTTCAGTTGCTAGGATCAACCTCATTATTTTCTTAAATATTTACCTGTTTTTTTTTTTTTTGGCCTTTCCTTAATCCTTGAATGAGTTCCTCCAGTAGAGTTCGAACAGAATAGTTTAATTCTAACCTCTGGGCAAAAACAATCTGTTCTAACTACGCATCTAAAATACAGTCGACCGTACAATACCAGTTTTACGCACGGGATTTAAGTATCCCCGTATTTTGGTATCCACGAGGGGCTCCTGGAAGCAATCCCCTGAGGATACCATGGATGATTGTATGCAGTTTCTCTGAGAGTTCAGTGAAATTCCCCTTCCCGAACTGCTTCTATGAATGACTGATATAAATCCCACTACTGCACGTTGGGGTGTACTAGAAACCCTTGGTAACTTCTCTCAACGTACCAACTTTTAGAGGAAGTCATCGTTGGGTTCCTAGTATGCCTTCGCAGGCATGTTCGCCACGAAAAGCCAGAAGCGAGGAGCACAAAGGAAGCTGACCCCTCAAAGACAGGCCGTTTCCTGGTGAGGAGTACGAGGCTGGGGCGAGTCTGAAGAGGCCGCTCAGAAAGGGTCCTTGCCGAGCGACGACTGGTCGAAGCTGGAGACCCAGGGCCGAGAGTCCGGAAACCGGCGTTCCCATCTGCAGTGCCGTACGGACCTGGCGTAACCTGCTGACTCTGCATGCGTGCCAGGACATCGCGGGAGTCGCGGGGCTGTAAACATCACACCTGGGACCCATCTGTCAATGCAGGAGACAGAAGAGACGCCGGTTCGATCCCTGGTTCGGAAAGATCCCCTAGAGCAGGGCATGCAACCCACTCCAGTATTCTTGCCTGGAGAATTCCATGGACAGAGGGGTCTGGCGGGCTGCAGTGCGTGGGGTCGCAAAGAGTCGGACAGGACCGAAGCGACTTAGCACGCGCGCACGCAAACCTCACGTCAGACCTCGTTCCGGTGACCTGCGCCTTGGAAGACTGACTGATACATAATACTCTCACACGAAAGCAAGAAGACACCCTCGCGCCCGGACTTTCAAACTGTAGAGGAGCTACACCCCCGGAAACCGGAAGCTTTACAACCAGCGCCCCCTTGCCGGCCGGTTATTTATAAAGGGGCGGGGGTTGGGTGGGTGGGGGAGCGGCCTCAGGAACTGCAACTCCCAGAATGCAGCGCGGAGCTTCCGGTTTCCGGCGAGAGGACCTGAGTGAGTGTTTACACCGGCGGCCCTGCGGCCGGGTTCCTTCCGCGGGACGGGTGAGGGCGCTGGGTCCCGGGCCGCGCGGGATCGACCTGTGGTGACTAGTTAGCTGGTTCTGTGGGAGTGGTGGGGTCGTCACCCAAGAGATAGTGTCCCTGTCGCAATATTAACTATCAGTGACCTTGGGCCGCTGACTTCACCTTTCTAGATTTTGGTTCCTTCGGCTGTAATATGTAGATGATAATGCCTGTCTCAGAACAGTTGTGAGGATTAAATGATATATAGTGTATTAAAAGATTCATTTCCTTCCCTGTCATTAACCTGGAGATGGAAGGTTTGAGGGTGCCTTAGGATCTGCTGCACAGCCTCGAAGCCTTTTCTTTCCTCTTCCAAAGAAGCCACTTTGGAAGCAGTAATGATTCTAACAAGGCCTTGTCTTGTCTTAATTCTCCCAACCGCCCGGTTTCTGATTCATTTTCTGGGTACCCATAAGTACCGGGCATTGAGTCAATAAAGACAAAAATTCTAGTCTTTGCTTTCAAGAGCCTCTAAGAATGAGATGCAGAGACGATTGAGAAGTAAATAGTATAGATATTTTAACCCTTGGTCATGAGGGACTGTGACAACAACAGAGGGGGGAGACAGAACAGAGGAGGTTGTGTTTGAGTTGCTCTTGATCAGAGTTTGCTTAGAGAGGGAAGAGGAGTTATATGCAGAGTTAGCAGATGAGCAGAGTTGGGGAGAACTTTGTTATGAATCCAGGCTTGGTGGGGGTGGACTTAAGTGTTGGGGAGGGTGGGGCAGCCCAGAACTCTTGAGACGGGAAGGCTGGTAGAGAGAACAGATGTGAATGTTTTTGAAAGCCAGGCTGTGGCGTTTAGACTTATTCATAGAAGTGGTTTGATTTCTAAACAAAGGAGTGTCTTGATCAGATCTGCATTTTAAAATGATGACTGGCAGCGTGGATATTTAACAGGGAGAAGCAGGAGGCAGGGAGCTTCTGGTAAAGCTGTTGTGGTGGTTAAAGCAAAAGTTGATGAAGAAGCACAGAGTCTATGTAAGGGAGAGGGTTGGATGATCTCATTTGAACCTCACAACGCACCTGTTAGGTGGGATGGCATTTTTATGTCCACTGTAAAGCCAAAGAGTCTTAGAGAGCTGAAGTTTCTTGCTGCCATAGAATGAGTGAAAAGAGGACCTGAGATTCTAGTTTAGGCCTCCTGATGCTGCATCCTGAGCTTTTCCAACAGAGTCACAGAGAGTTCTCATTCAACCCTGTGGTGGGGTGTGGGTGGTGTAGGTCTGTCCTTTAACCACTAAGCCTTTGTTCCTTTACAGGGAGAAAGAGAGAGCGCGAAAGAGAGAGGATGTCTCTCTCAGATTGGCACCTGGCGGTGAAGCTGGCTGACCAGCCACTTGCCCCCAAATCTATTCTTCGGTTGCCAGAGACAGAGCTCGGAGAATACTCCCTGGGGGGATATAGTATTTCATTTCTGAAGCAGCTTATTGCTGGCAAACTCCAGGAGTCTGTTCCAGACCCTGAGCTCATTGGTGAGTCTCTGTGGACTGGGGATGGGCTTCTGCTCTGATTTCTTTTGGGGGAGAATCATTCTGGAATCACAAGGGTAAATTAAGAGTTTGGGATTTGTTGTCTCATAATGTAAACACTGGGCTGCCCTGGTGGTTCAGTGGTAAAGAATCTGCCTACCTATGCAGGAGATGCAGGTTCAATCCCTGGGTGGCAAAGATCCCCTGAAGAATGAAATGGCAACCCACTCCAGTATCCTTGCCTGGGAGATGCCATGGGTGGAGGAGCCTGATGGGCTACAATCCATGGGGTCGCAAAAGAGTCGGACACGACTTAGAGACTAAACGAAAACAAATGTTAACACTGCTGGGAAGTGATTGTTGTTAGGTGAATAGGAACAAATCATATAATAAAACCGTTGGTTACATTTTAGTTGTACAATATATTGAACTACTTCATCACAACATTCCTTAACTATAACATTCTTTGAAAGAGCAAGAACTTGGGTTGGAAGGAGGTGCTGGCTAGGGAAAGGCCCTTAGTATATGGCATTTCAGGTAGGTCTTAAGGGATGGTTAGAAGGATTTTTAGTTAGTTGGTTGGTTGGTTGGTTGGTTGGAGGGAAGACAGTGAAAAAGGAGAGATGGCAAGGGCATTCTACGTGAAGGAAGAAGGAATTTAAATATTTCTTTTTTTCTTTTTTTTTGTCTTTTTTATTTTTGACTATGCTGTGTGGCGTTCAGAATCTTTGTTGCCTGACCAGGGATCAAACCCTGGACTCCAGCCAGCATCACTCTAGTGAAAGTGAATATAATTAAATTGTATTATTAATGCAATGTCATATAAACTAGAAAAATGGTATAAACTGGCAAAAGTATATTTTCAGTCATGCATGCTAAGTCTCTTCAGTTGTGTCCAACTCTTTGCAACCCCATGGACTATAGCCCACCAGGCTCCTCTGTCCATGGGATTCTCCAACCCAGTTGGAATGGGTTTCTGTGTCTTCCTCCAGAGGATCTTCCTAATCCAGGGATCGAACTCATGTCTCTTAAGTCTTCTGCACTGGCAGGCGGGTTCTTTACCACTAGTGCTACCTGGGAAGCCATATATTATTAATGCAATGGCATATAAACAGGCAAAATGGTATAAGCTGGCAAAAAAAAGTGTTTTTAGTCATAAAAACATGGGGTTCATTCTTTTTTATTGTTACATTTTCCCATTGATTTAAATGGTGCAGTCTCCATGATGTTAAGGTCTAGAGTTTTCCTGTGTGTAGATTCTGTATTTTATCAGTTTACACTTGTAACAATTGTTATTAAAATGTATTTTTTTTTTATTTTCAAACTTTATTTATTTTGTATTGGGGTATAGTCCATGAACATTGTTGTGGTAGTTTCAGGTGAACGGTGAAAGGAATCAGCCATACATATACATGTATTCATTTTCCCCAGGCCCCACTTCCATCCAGGCTGGCAAAATGTATTTATTAAGAGTACTTTTTAAAGCATATATCATTCTCTAGCTGTCTGTCCAATCAAGATAAGGTTCTTAGGGGACAGAAGTCATTTAAATTGTTATGAGGAGCAAAATATAAATGAACGATTCTTTTTTTTTCCTTCTCATAGATCTGATATACTGTGGCCGGAAGCTAAAAGATGATCAGACCCTTGACTTTTATGGCATTCAACCTGGATCCACAGTCCATGTTCTGCGCAAGTCCTGGCCTGAGCCTGATCAGAAACCGGGTGAGTGTTGGCTCTTAGACAGGCAGAGCTTCTGAAATATCTGCAAGGGAAGGAGGGTCTGTGCGTCCTTGAGGCAAGGGCCTGGGTGGAACATAGGGGAGATTTACTGAGATGATAATAAAGGATATCTTTATTATTTATTGGATTGGACACATTGATGAACAGTGTAATTTTGATCTTCTTGCTGCCAGCGGCCACTAACAGAAGGCACTTTTAAGTTCATTACCCATTGTTTTAGTGGCATGGAGAGTATGTATCTATGTACATTCCTTTAGGGCAACAGTTTATTTCTCAGTGAACCTTGTATTTTTTGGTTATTTTTGTTCTCATTAGAAAGAAGCTGAAAACTCCTTGCCCTCCTCTAAATGTTATGGTGTATTCTCATGTTCACAGATCTTCGCACAAACTGCTTCAGGCGGGTGATTTGTTCAGTCACCTCACTCCTGCTAATTTATTTTCCTGGAGTTTGAGAATGTTCGAATGGTGTGAAAGTAGCTCTTGGAGGAAACATACAAAGCCTCTCATGCCTTTCTGACTTATTGATAAAAGGTGCCGCTTGGAATTCATAATTTAAATTTCGCATCTGTGTTTTAAAAGCCTCCCTGAGGATAAAGCTAAGCTGTGTAAGAGATTAGCTTTGTTAAAAACGGGCAGTTTGACATATTTTAATAATGTTCACAATTGCTGTGACTGGTTATCAGCTTGAAATTCTCCCTCTTTTCAATTCTAAACATAAAGGACAAAAAGATCTTCTTTTGTACCTGACAGGAAGTGAGAAAGAGAAAGGCAGTCTCTGGTATCCAGGGGCTGGCTTGGCCTTCAGCTAGGCCTTGAATTGTGAACAATTTCACAGGTCACCAGCATCTACAAGGCCACTCACTCTGGGGCCATAATGGATCTAGATAAAAACTAAGATTTCCTCTCATTTCTGAACAGAGCCATAAATCTGCACATTGACTAACCACAGAAATGACCAAATAACCCTCTATCCTGCCTATTAGGAGTGACTGCTGTTTCTTCACCAATTTCAGCTTTCATCTTGCTCTAGTTTTCCTTCCTTCTAGATAAGAATTATTAAGATACCTAATCATAAAATCACCCCCACTTCCTGACAGCCTCCAATCCACAACAAAACCCTGCTTCCTTAAACTTCCCGCACCGAGACCCCTAACTAAAGCCCAGACCCTCTGAGTCCCTTTTAGCGTGCTGCTGTTGAGATGCCCTGTGGTCCTGGTGGTGCGCATCCCTCTGTATGAGCAGTAAACACCCCTGGCACAGCTGCAGGTGTGCCCCTCTGGTCTTTGGCTGGGGGGGATTGACAGACGGAAAGGAGCATTTGTTGCTTCTTCCAGCCAGATTGTTGCGGTTTGATATCTCATTTAATCAAGTGGCTCAGCAGGTCAGGTAACAGTATTCGCGTTTTATACATGAAGAAAAAGAGGATTAGAAAGGTATTCATTCAAGGTCATCTGCTTAGAAAAATGAATGCAAGAGCTGGGATGTGAATCCAGGTTTTCCTGGCTCAAGAGTATTCTTTCCACTGGGCTGGCTGCCTCCCACTTCCAAAGGATGAGATTAGCTCAGAGACATTAAAGAGACAACTCTTTAGCTGATTATGGGCTTAAGATTTCAGAGTCCTTTTTATCCCCTGGAAATTTATTTTTGAAACAAACGGACTTTTTATTCAGAGGTGAAAATAAACTTTTAGATTTGAAAAGAAATTTTTGTGACGGCATTTTAGATATTTTATCCTTGAGTGTTCTTTCAAGAGGAAGCACATTTCTTTATCTTCCACCAGATTAGATCCTGTAGGAGGAGAAAGTGTCAGTTGCTTCCTTCCCACCTGGACCCCTTTGGTGGTTCTCTGCAGAAGGTTACAAATCCCTTTAGGATCTCACTTAGGCCTGCTGTTTGAGCAGGGGTATGTACCCTGGGCTCCAGCACAGAATCAGCTTCGTGTTCCTTCAAAGCACCTCATGCTTACATTCTCCCAAGCCTTTGCGCTTGTTCTCATTTAGGCCTGCAATACCTTTTCCCCCAGTCACCATCTGTTCTACCTTTAATACTCCTCTCAAACGTTCTCTCCTGGGAGGTGTGGTCCTCCCAGTCAGTAGTGCTGTCGGCCTCCATGTGCCTAATGCCCTCACTGTGGTCCATGTCTCTGTTGTTGAAGCCCTCAGCATGGTATTTTGTAATTGTGTGTATGTGTGTTTGATTCTCTCTCATTTCTCTTACTGTCTTATGAGTTCCTTGATGGCAGGGACTCTTACTTTTTTGCATTCCTGTGCCTTGCACAAAACAAGATTCACTCCAAAAGCGTGGAGTAAATGCTTGGCACAAATTTGTTTAACAAATAAGCCAGGTAACTTACTTCAGGTGAATATTTTTCAAAAGAGACAACCCTCATGATTAGAACAATAGATAAGGGTGTGGTTGCCACACAGAACCCCAGGGGTGCCATTCTCCTTGCTTTGGGAATCGTGCCTTTGGAGTTGAGCAGTGCAAGGCCATATAATCACAAGTAGCCTTCCTGGGTGAGGGTCACCACACTTTTAAAAGTGTGATCCAGGGTGGACTTCCTGCCTACTCCCCCTTCTTTTACTGAAATTTCTATGAAATGGGCTGATGTCCTAAATTATCTATGAAATGGGTAGATGTCCTAAATAGTAAAGTGACCAAGTAAAGCTAAGACAACTGCTAGACTTTCCCATATGTATGAGTCATAACGTCCAAAGATCAAAAAGGAACTTTGAGTCCTAGTGACATGCTTGTTTTTGGACATGTGATGAAAGTTTGTTCAGAAGCCTAGAGGTACAATGTTGTCTTGGTCCTTCTTATATTTGTTTGTTTGTTTTAAATCAAAATAATATTACAGAGGCCTGAAAGAAAATACCCAGGAGAAAACAGTTACCCCCCCAATCCTGTCACCTTGGCTTGTTCCCTTCCAGCCTTGGCCCACACGCACACTGACTTCTCATAAAGTTTTACTAGAGAACACCCATACAACTTTACGTTCTATTTCTTTCTCTTAACATATTGTGTCAACATGGCTCCATATTGTTCAGATGGCTTGCAGCACTTATTTTAAATCACTGCACAAAAGTCTACTGAGTTCATTATACCCTCCTCCTTTCCAAGTGTGAAAAGTCTAGAATTCCTGCAGTGGGACATTGATCAGAACAGTCTCTTTCCTAAGGTAAGAGTCTCCTCTGCTAGAACTTGAATTTGTTTATCTACCGAAGAGGCTTAAAAAGAGAGTGCCGTTTTCATGTCTGTGGCATAGCTTTTTTTTTGATTGGGTACCCATTCTTGGCGGGGTGAGGAGGGAAGAGAACCCGCACCTGGACTTTGGCTGAGGCGATGCACTGCGTCTGTGGCAGGGGTGAGGCCCTGGTCACAGGGTGACTGAATGTCTTATCCCCAGAACCTGTGGATAAAGTGGCTGCTCTGAGGGAGTTCCGAGTGCTGCACACGGCCCTGCACGGCAGCTCCTCCTACAGGGAGGCGGTGAGTGTGTGCTGCGCCCCCTTCGAGACTCTTGGCAGGCCTGCTGGAGAGGGGTGGTGCAGAGAGGGAGCCGGAAGCTGGTTGCCATGGCTCCCCAGAGTTCCATGGGGAGGTTTCACCATGTCGGTGGGTCCCAGTAGAACCCTGTCTTCCCCCAAAGAGGCTCTCAGCTAGGCATTGTTGATTGCCTCTAATGATAATGATACAACCTCTCCTGACATTGGCCTCATGGAATGAGTATAGTTACAGTCAAAGGATCCGTATGCTGTTTCTGCTGGGCCTCATTCTTTGACTTGGACTGACCTGCTTGCCCACCACTCCTTCCCAGGATCCCCTCACTTGGAAAATGCACTGATGACTTTCCATAGGAGAGTTGATAAACAAGATGAAGACAGCTGCAAACTTCCCAATATATATAAATGCAAAATGATAGTTGTCTGGAGATTGAAAAGGACTTTTGAAATCTAGAGAAACCTTTGTTATTGGGCTTATAATAAGAGCTTTTATTGTGCAAGCATTAGAACTAGAAATGGGGGAAAGGACCATAGATTGAAGGCTTATTGTGATCTTGCTTTTATGTTGTTTCCCCTCCAGTAAGCCATGATCTCAGAGAAAAAAAAGAGGTTCATCTCTTTCCTGGGGCTATTGTTCCACTGTGGTGGTGTGTGTGCAAGCACTTAGAGGAAGGAAGTACTTCAGCTGTGTGTGGGTATTTCTGAGTGCACCGAGCTAGTGGGAATGTTCAGCCCTCCCCATTTCTCCTGCAGGTCTTTAAGATGCTCAGCAATAAGGAATCTCTGGATCAGATCATTGTTGCCACCCCAGGCCTCAGCAGTGACCCCATTGCTCTTGGTAAGTGCAAGGCTGAACTAAAGGAAATAGGAACTGTTGAAGAAGGAGAAGCCAGGAGGAGGCAATTACGTTAAAGCAGCTTTGACACATCATGTGAAGATTCACTGGTCTTGTGGCAGGAGGGGGAGTAATCCAGATGTGTTCCATATACCCAGCCCTGCAAGGGCTGCAGCCCCACAGGGAAATCGTGGCCTAACACACACCAGAAATGAGACTGTGAGGAGGGCATGTGAGGGCAGCAGTTAGCCCGAACCACAGAGTCAGGGAAGACTTCCTGCTCACCTTGATGGACAAGGGGAGAACCTAGAGACACGGGGAAGAGAGGCTGGGGTGCTGTACACAGTATGTAACCTCTGTGCGGGGGGGCAGTAGGAGCAAAATGGGGAGCACGAGGGCTGTGCTCCTGGCACATTGTTTCCCCACTTTCCATGAGGATCCCCGTTAAGCTAGTTGCCCCAAGGCCTCCCCACTGGATCTGGCTACATTTCCTGTCTCTGAGGTGACCCCTGTTCTCCTTCAGGGGTTCTCCAGGACAAGGACCTCTTCTCTGTCTTTGCTGATCCCAACATGCTTGATACGTAAGTATGCCCATCTTACTACGGGCACTTTTTCTCTCCTCATGGTCGGGCCAGAAGCCTAATGGTTGCCCTGGATTCTGCTCTTGGAGCCCATCCCCCAAATCTGTCCTATAAATGTGTCAGGAGGTGGGGAGGAGCCAGGGCTGGAGGAGGGGGTGCGGGGCGGGGAGGTGAGGACAAAGCCCAAGGGCAGGGGCAGGCAGAAGTGGGGATGAAGCAGGGTCCCGAGGGAGGTGGCTTTGCAGGCCAGGCTCAGTTTAGATCTCATTCAGTAGATATTAGGGAGCCTGTGAAGGATTTTAAGCTGGGAAACAAATAGGTGCATACGTCCCAAAATTTTAGAGTTGGAAGGGAAAGTAGAGGTTGTGTCCCTTTATTTTCAAGTGAAGAAAACAGCTAAACCCTTGGAAGGGTGGGGACCAGCAGAGGCTGCCCGATGAAGTGGTGTTGGGAGTTGAGACAGGAGACTACCCCTGAGCCTCTGGGCTGTGCGTGTCCCATCATGCATTGCCAGAGAGGAGAGTGAAGCCTCTGCGGGGGCCCCAGGGTGAAGGCCTGCTGATGCTGAAGGCAGAGCAGCAGGGAGACAAGCCGCCTGGAGGGAGGTGCTATAGCCAGGGAAATTTAAGGACAACAGGGGTGACTCGACTGTTGTGAGGGGCGCCCAGAATTCCTGCCAAACCCACAGATGCTCTTTCCTTCTTAGTCACCCTTGAGTTTCTTCCTGCTCCGTCTCAGGTTGGTGCCTGCTCACCCTGCCCTGGTCAATGCCATTGTCCTGGTCCTGCACTCGGTAGCAGGCAGCACCCCACTGCCAGGGGCCGACTCCTCTTCCCGGGGCATGCCCTCCAGCTCCTACCGGGACATGCCAGGTGAGCCCCAGGACAGGGGGACGCGGGCCCCGGGGAGTGGGCAGTGGCCCAGGGCTTTGCTTTACTCGCAGCTATGTATAGTGCTGGCAGAGGGTGTTCCTTGGGAACTCTGGGTTTGAGTCAGGGAGAGCATCTGTCCTGTAATTTTCCAGGGGAGAGATGAGAACATGAATTTGGAGTAACTAGCGCCAAGATGCTGGAGCAGCGCCTGTGCCTTCCTGTTCCTCCTCCTGAAATCTGTCCTCCCTCCTCCAGGTGGCTTCCTGTTTGACGGGCTCTCTGATGATGAGGACGACTTTCACCCAGTAAGTGACCGGGCTGCCTGCCACTTGGGGGAGATGGTGCTGGGAGGCACCCTCCCCGGAACCTGGCACGCCCAGCAGGGGGTGGTCAGAGGCCCTGTGGGGGCCCAGGTGTGTCACTCTATTGCTGTGAACCTGGCAGCCTGGGGAGTCTCCCCAAGAACTGTTCCTGGAGCAGGGATGGGGTTCTTCTGAGAACCACTCGGGGCTGCCGCCCTGATGTGGGCACCTCCCTTGTCCAGAGTGCCAGGTCCACGCCCTCAAGCAGCACCCCCAGCTCTCGCCCAGCTTCCCTGGGGTACAGTGGAGCTGCCGGGCCCCGGCCCATCACCCAGAGCGAGCTGGCCACCGCCCTGGCCCTGGCCAGCACTCCGGAGAGCAGCTCTCACACGCCGACTCCTGGTACCCAGGTATGGAGAGAAGGGGTGGGAAGGTCCAGGCTGGGCCCCCAGGGAGAAGGGCCCAGTGGTAGAGTGGGTTTACCATTGCTGATCCTTGTGCTCCATCTGCTTTGATCTGAGCTCTACCTGGAACCCCAGTGGATTTCCCACTGCAGCTCAGGTGACCTCCCTTCACCTGCCTTTAGGCTCAGAAGTCTGGGGCTCATCCCAGGCCTGACTGACTCTTCTCAGCAGTTGGAAGAACCTCTTGTCGCATAATGCTTCCTTACTTATTCCTGAAAGTGGCCAAGCATACACAAAGGCTTAAGCATTCCTGGTGATGGTCACTCCAGTCGGCAGGGCCATTTCTCCTCTCCCAGTGTGGGTCCTAGGCTTGGTCAGGGGTCCCATTCCATCTCCCCGGAGCAAAAGAGTACAGAACCCTTTGTGCCCACATAGAGAGCTTTTAGGTAGCCCTGTGTGGCTGTCTCATGCTGGCCCCTGCTGGGAGGCAGTGGTGCGGCACCCTGGGCACCCTGGGGTGATGTGACAGCAGTGGGTGTGTGCTGGGAGACTGGGGTGGCTCTGAGGGTGGCACTGACCGTGGTCTGTCTCTAGGGCCACTCCTCAGGGACCTCCCCAATGTCCTCCAGCGTCCAGTCAGGGACGCCCATCACCAACGATCTCTTCAGCCAAGCCCTGCAGCACGCCCTGCAGGCCTCCGGGCAGCCCAGCCTTCAGGTCAGTCTTCCCCCTTCTGATGTTCACACGGCTTCTTTGGTACTTTGGACGCTGAGCTTTTCTCTGCTCTGCGAGGCCCTTCCACTTGGCCTGCTTTGCTGCAGGAACAGCTGGGGCGTGACAGCGTGACAGGAGAGGGTGCTCCCAGCAAGGGTGGTTGTCCTTGCGGCTTCCACTCCTGCACCCAGTGCCCATGGCCTGGCTCCACTGACCACTGGCTTGGGTATTTCAGTGGCTGTTTCAGTTGAGGAGTCACTCATCCATCCTGTGAACATGGACTGAGCCTTGAGCATGTCTGGTCCAGGCTTGGTCCAGCTCCTGGGCTAGTGATGAGCCAGTCCTCATTCCTGCCATGGAGGGGCACCAGACAGTCACTGAACTGAGAGAACAACAGGGTGAGAAGCTGGCCCAGGCTTGAGGTCAGATAAAACTTTTCTGAAAGTGGTGTTGTACCTACTGTCAAAGAATTCATTAGAGGTTAGCCAGGCAGAGAAGGGGATGTTTGGTTGAGGGGATGTGGTGTCCCAGCAGGGGCAGCTATCTGTTTGAGCGAATGTGGAGGTACACATGGCAAATTGGCAAGAGCAGAAGGCAGTATCCATGATGAGAGATCCTGAGAGTAAGGGAGAGCAGACGCCTGAGTGTGAGGGCCTTGAGTGCCTGTGTAAGGAGATGAGGCTTGTCCTGTGGTCACCAGGGAGCGGTATGATCTCCCCTGCCTCATGGAACACGGAAGCTTAGCTAGCAGCTAAGTGCCTCACCCAAGGGGTGCACATTTTATTACACGCCTCTGTGCACAAACTGTTTGCTTCACTCTCTTTCCTTTGCTCCTAAGCCTGGGGCATGAACGTCATATCTGGAACTGGTCCATGGTCATGAAGCCATCAAGTGACAGGGACAGGGTCCGGCCCGTGTGGTTCTCACTGCCCCACGTGGCTCTGCTGACCGTGAGGGGAGCAGGAGCAGGACTTGGAGACAGTTGGTCTTTTTGGTTCCTTTATCATCTGCAGCCTGATGCCTGTTCACTCTGCTCTTCAGCTCAGAAGCTTTTATGTCTCCACCTGGCCTGTAAACTGAACTTGAGTTGGTTTCTGTGGTTTTCTAAAAATTCTCCACATCCTCACCTTTGCTTACCTGCTTCTTTGAATTTGCATTTCATCTTCACTGCCTTCTTTCCCACAGTATAAACACATCCTTTTCCCTAAGGTATGCACTTCCTCTTTCATGAGACAGAGATACTGAAAATACTAAATTTCTTTAAATCCATAGAGAAGGCCTTTCATAGCTGAAAGTCAAAAAATCAAGGAACCATTGTATAAAGAGTAACATATAGTTTGAATTCATAAATGTGAAAATTTCTGCAAAGCAAACCAAACCAACATACAAAAAGAAGAAGCAAAGTCTGAAAGCTGATCACAAACTGGGAAAGAAATCTGTAACGCAGATCAGACAAAGGGCAAAACCTCCCTGAATTGAAGTTCTAGTGATTTAGGACCAACAGCTCCCTAGAAAAGCAGGCGAAGGATAGTAACAGACTGTTCACCAAAAAGGAAGTACAGATGGCCTGTAATTCCTTGCAGCCCCATTGCTCGGAATTTATCCCGGAGATGTATGTGCATGCAGAGAGTGACATTTGTACAGAACCAGTCACTGCAGTGTTTCTATAATGGCAAAGATTGGAAACTGCTCTGTTGTGGTACATTTCAGGACATCCACAAGCACTTTCTATGATACCTTAGTATGTTAGAAAAAAAGGAGAGATATAAGAAAAGGGTAAGTATAGGAATGTATGTTTATATTTCCTCAAAGAGGGTAAAGTAGGCTATCAGGAATGGGGGAGACGAGTAGATGAGTGTGACACTTTCCACAGTGTGGTTTAGTCGCTCAGTTGTGTCCGACTCTTGCAACCTTACGGAGTGTAGCTCATCAGGCTCCTCTGTCCATGGGATATCCCAGGCAAGAATACTGGAGTAAGTTGCTATTTCCTTCTCCAGGGGATCTTCCCGACCCAGGAATCGAACCCGGGTCTCCTGCATTGCAGGCAGCCTCCTGTAGTGCAGGTGGATCCTTTACCAACTGAGCCACCAGGCACTGTGTATCATAGTAAAACAGCAAAGTTAATTTAAAAGTGTGTGTGTGTCTGTAGATACAGCAGAGAAAGAAAGTAATCTTTTGAAATTTAGACATTGAATACTTCATGCTTTTTCTTTTTGATCTTTATGATACATATCCCCTTTTATTGGAAAAACTTTTAATTTGTTCCCTAAACCCTCAGGCCTCTCCATAGACCTCTTCGACAGTCGGTGGACCTCCTCAGTGTGCTGTGTTGTATGGAACCTCATGTCAGCAGCTTTCCTGGAGGAACACACCTCCTTCTGCTAGAGGTGAACAAGTCTCTTTCGGATCCTTACTGACCGCTCCTGCCTGTCCTGTCTTTCTGCAGAGCCAGTGGCAGCCCCAGCTGCAGCAGCTGAGGGACATGGGCATCCAGGACGATGAGCTGAGCCTGCGGGCCCTGCAGGCCACCGGGGGGGACATCCAGGCGGCCCTGGAGCTCATCTTTGCTGGAGGAGCCCCGTGAACTCCCCGCTCCTCCTGAACCCCCAGCAAACTGCTAAGGCGCTGCCCATGAGAAGCACTCTTGAAGGTGCCCCATCTCTACTCTCCCCAATACACCTGATGGTCGACCTTCTGCTTTGTCCAGTGTGTGGCCTTTCTGGCTGATCTGAGTGGGTAGAGGTGGTGGGGGGGCAATTATGGTGTGTGGGTTCTGGTGCCACAGCATCAGCTGGCCCCTGCTTCTGGGCCCCAGCTGGAGAAGCTGAGATCCGTGTCCCGAGATGCCGCGTGATGCCCACACTGGTTTTTTGGCAGACGTTTCCAGTGATAGCCTCCAGGCCCTTTGGTGCTCTGGGTGTGACCTCCTCCAAGTGTGCCAGGGACTGCTGCCCAGTCTCCAGGGTGGCTACTGTTTTACGGCTGTGGCCAGAAGAGCCTTGTGCTCCTGAGATGACCAGTCCGAGGAGTGGCCGGGTGGAAGCTCACCCCCCCTTCCCCGCCATTGCTCCCTCTCCCAAAGGCTTGTGAAAGATTCCTTGTCCCTCCCCTGGCCTAGTCTCACCAGGCACTCTGACGCCCGCTCTGTAATGATGCCAGGATCCAGGCCTCAGAGCCGTGCCAGGAGGCAGGGCCCGCTTCTCTGTCCTGAAGGCATAAATACAAGAGCAGTTAAATAACAATACTAAACAACAACACCAACACCCACAGGGCCCAGCTTTCATGTTGCAGAGAGGGCACCGACTCCCAAGCTGCTGCTCCATCTGCCTGAGCTCTCGTTCCCCTTGGCACCGCATTCCCTGGTGTGTCGCAGACATGTCCAAGTTGAGCGAGTGGGTTTCATGTGCTTTGGATACTCTGTCAGGAAAAAATCCTTCCCTTCAGCTGGTGTTTCGGTGGGAAGTTGCTCAGAGGTCTGCTCCTGCCATGTGCCTTTGGCAGAGATTTCATCCGCAGCCTCCATGCTCACGTCATTCATCTTCTGCTTGTCTCCTCCTGGGACAAAAGATTTACCCCTGATTAGGACTGCCTACTCTGTCCTTGCTTCCTCAGAGCATTTACCTCTTAGCTCCCTTTCTGTCTCAAGGGACCACACAGAGCAAGCCTGCTCCCCCTGCTCTGTGAGCTGGGCTTCAGTTCAGGAGAGCTGGGCTTCCCAGGTGGTGCAGTGGTAAAGAATCCGCCTGCTAATGCAGGAGAAGCGGGTTTGATCCCTGGGTTGGGAAGATCCCCTGGAGTAGGAAATGGCAACCCATTCCAGTATTCTTGCCTGGAGAATTTCTCGGGCAGAGGAGCCTGGTGGCCTACAGTTCATGGGGTCACAAGGAGTCGGACACAATTGAGAGATTGAGCACACACAGGGAGTCCACTTGCCCTTGGACCTGTTCCCCTGGATTTGGCCCCTCACAAGTCCTCTTTCCCGATGGCCTCCAGTCTCTGACACTTTACAGAGAGGTCCTTGGGAGGCTCCACTGTTCCATATGTGGTCTGAACATTGTTTTTTCTTTCCAGAACATTGTTTTTCATTTCCCTCCATCCAAGAGCTAATGTTGAGGGGTGTTTGCAGTGGCTGAAAGGACTCAGAATTCACCAGGCTTTTTGGTGCCAGACCTCTTCGTGCCTCAGTGGTCTGCCTGGAACCCAACTGCCTCTTTGTGGTCGGGAGCAAAGACCAGGAAGCTCTGTCTTTGAACCTGATGTGTCTGGCTTGTTTGCGATGTAAACAAAGGCCAGTTCCATCCTCCAGGCTTGTCTGGTCAAATGGGGCTGACACAGCCCTTCCCATCTCCATGATACAGCCCGCCTTGAGCTGGTTTCTGTCCTGTGGCAACTTGCCCTCAGCCCCCAGGGACTGCGCTAGGTCTCCTTAACACCCCCGGCCATTATGCTACGGAACACTTGGGTTGCCTTGCCCTGTCCCTGGAACTGACTCCCAAATACCAGTTATACTGCTTCCCAGAATTGAACTGTCCCCACAGTTTCCCTTTCCCTTGTTTGTCAGCTCTTTCCTCCAGGGTCTGGGTATGTTGGCTTTGCTTCCTGTAGCCATGTTTTAAATAATATATTTTGAGTCTGATAAGTGCCCCCACTGAGCCTGGGGCTTTCCAAGGGACCAAGGACTGCTTCCTCGCTATTGTCCCCTTTATCCTTTCAACAAACATTCATTCAGTTTCTACTCTGTGCAAGTTAAACATGACGAGGGCCTTGCTCTCACAGAGCCATGCCATTGGTAAGACAGACAAACATGTTTGCACTAAGTCTGATGAGAATAGGCCAGGCCGGTCCTGTGGGCTTGGGCTCATAGGAAAGGGAGCTCGGTTGGTTGGGTTAGGGTCGGGTGTGTGTGTGTGAGGAGGGACAGCTGCCTGGAGAAGGTGGTATCTGATATGACGCCTTCAGCAGGTGAGGAGGAATTGGGCCAGAAGGTGTACATGCAGAGTGGGCCGGGAGCAGAGAAGACACAGCTGGAGCCCTGGTATGAGGTTGGACTTCAAGGTAGGTAGAGGCTGGAGCACTCACAGCCTTGTAAGGAGTTAGGACTTATCCTAGGGGCAGTGGGAAGTCACAGGAGAATCTGCATCAGTGGGGAGAGCTGGGTTTCCATTTTAGAAAGGCCGCTAGTTGCTGTGTTTGAAGAGATGGAGAGTGGAGCGAGCTTGGGCAGGGGAGACCAGTGAGGAAGCTGTGATCCACTTAGAACTGACAGTGTGTGATGGGCAGTATGGCAGGTGCGGAGAAGAGTGGGTGGGGCGGGAGAGACGGGTCAGCGTTGACGACTCATGTTGGCAAAGGTGAGTATATTATGATTAGCTGCATTTATCAGATGGGGGCACCAAGGTGGAGAGGTTACCTGTCCCCAGTGTCATGGTGGTGCAGTGGGCAGATCAGCCTTGGAAGCTCAGGTCCACTTACTCCAAAGCTGGCAACCTTCCCACTGCGGCCCATGGCTTCTGAGAGTGAAGTGGGAGGTGGGGTGGGGGTGGGGTCTCATCAGGCTGAGGAACTAAGGCTTCATTCTGAAGGAAGAGAGCAGCCCGTGGATGACTCTAGGCAGGGCAGTGGAGGACCAGACTCGTGTGAGAGAATCTGACAGCTGCGTGGAGGCTGGATTTGTGGGAAGTGAGACTGGGAGTAGGAGGCCAGCTAGGAGGCTCGCTGCCTGCAGATGGGACACGGTGGGGGCCTCGACTAGAGTTGCAGCAGGGGGCTGGGAGCAGGAGAGGGATGTGAGATGTGAAAGACCAGATCTAGGGGGCAGGCAGGATGTGAGTGGGTAGAGGGTGGTGCCGCAGGAGTGAGGCACTGGGCTTGGGATTCCGCGAACAAGACCACTTAGGACATACTGAGCGGCAGGGGCCGTGAGACAGCCAGGTGGGGGTGTCTGGGAGGCAGCTGGAGGCTTCTAGGCTGGAGATAATGATCAGGAAGTTTTGAATTGAATGGGCCTGTGTCAAGAGAGAATGACATTCAGCTTTTCAAGGAAAGGCAGGAAAAGTTAGACTTTTATAGCAAATAGTGACTGATGGACGTGGGACCGGGAAGGAGGAAGGAGGAGATGGGCTGCTTCTGGGAAGGCTGGAGCAGGAGTCATCAGAGCTGGACAGAAAGAAGCTGGAAAGAACCGGCCCCAAGGGGCATGGTCGGGGGGTATGAGGTACCACGGAGCAGTTTGGTGACCCAGGGGCTGACCTTGGACTTGACTGCTTGAGCCATGGTGGCCTTGGCACAGAGCCCAGTTCCAGGGGTTGAGGCCTGACTAGGTGGGGGCAGCGGAGGCAGGGAGGACAGAGAACCCTGGAGTATCTGACTAGGGAGAGGGTGGTTGGAGGGAAGACAGGATAGAGAGTGAGCATTTGCAGTTCAGCAGAGGTGAAGTTGGAATTGATCACGAGAACTTTTCTAGGAAGCGAAGGGGAAAAAAAAGGAAACGACCCCAAAATAGAATATGCAAATATGTGGAGATGGGTGAGTTTTCTGAACAGATCCCTTCTCCTGATATAACTCAAATTTGGCTGGGCTAGCATGGGCTGGGCTGGCACAGCTTGCTGGGCACATGGGCCCTGGTTCTGCTCCTTGCCTCAGCCCCATATGGCCTGGGCCCCCGACCAAGCTCTGAGTCCTACCCTGAGGTGGCCTCTCGTAGCCTCTGCCACAGCCTTTGGCAGTGAACGTGTGTTGAGGATGGGGGGGTGGGGAGTGGTATTTAGGCCTCCCTCTATCTGCGTACCCAGCCTCTCCAACCCCGCTCTGGCCCCGGCTTGGGGTTGGATCAGTTTGGCTCTGCCTCTGGCTCCCCCGGGGCCGGCCATATTTTGGCTTCTATAGACTCTGCAGTTGCTGGTAACAGAATTCTGCCTCCTGTATGCCTGAAATGCCTTTTGCGGAAGCCCAGGCACTGTCCTACTCCACCTTGGCAAAAGCAGCTCACAGCAATGCAAGGCAACAGTGCTCATTTATCAAGCACCCTCTCTGTGCCAGTCACTGAGTTAGGCACTCACATATGCCATCTCAGTTGATCCTCACAACAACTCTGAAAAGTAGACCTTATTATCCCCATTTACAGATGAGTGTTACCTGTTAACTGGACATGACTGTGCCGGGAAACAGGCCGTACTAGAACTTGGGCAGGATTGTGTCCACGTGATTCCATCAATTCACGCACCTGGGGCCTCATGCCTGCCTGGCAGGCCGGAAGTCACTCAAAGGGCCTGAAGGGTCTGCTCACTACTTATCCTTCCTGGAAGTGGCAGCCTGAGTCCTGGAGGGAAATCAGGCTTCTAAGTCAGACTGACTGAAGTGTAGGTCTCTTTTCCACAGAGAACCTAACCTCTTGGAGCCTCAGTTGTGTCCTGTTTGACATTTTCCCTCAACATATGTAAGTGGACATTGACAACATGTATGCCAGACATGCCAAGGCAGTCAGAGCTGGACTGGTGAATGTTCTAGATGACCAATGAAGTCAAGATCCTGATAATGAGGCACCCCTGACAAGAGGGATAGAAATAGGGACACTCTGAGGTCCTGTGGGGGCGGGGGGACCAGAAAACCACTTACTCTTCTGCATGATGGGGTCTCCTTTCTTCCCCTTCTTGGGCCCAGATCCAGACTCAAACTTTCTCAACCAGTCTCTCAGAAAGCCACTGCTGATGGATGGGAATTGGTTCAAGGACCACCCTAAGCTAAGATCAACAAGATTTAGCAACCCAGTGTCTTGGCCCGACAAGGCGGTGCCTCTGGAGGGGCTGTGATAGGAGTGGAGAAGTCTTTCCATTCCTTGACTCCTCCATCTCTCTTCTAGGTGCTGTGTTCTGATCTGCACCCCAATCTCTGAAGGAGATGGTCACAAGCCAGACTGCCTAGGACGATCTCAGTAGATGTTTGTTAAATGACTGGTTGATGATGTCCTAGGGACCAACCAGGATTAGAGAGACCAAGCAAAGCCCCACGAGGGACAGAGTTGGAAGTGGAGTTATTTACCCTGAAAAAAAAAAAAAAAGATTTCAGGGGACATGACCTCTATGTTGAAATCTCTGAAGGGCTCTGTTCCAGGAAGAGTGATTAGGTGTGGTCTGTGAGGACAGAGGCCTTAGAGGACAGATTTAGGACCACTGATAGGAGTCTTCCACTAGGGAAGAAGCCTTTGTTTGTCAGAGCTAACTAGATGGGTGAGGCTGCCTTGAGGGTAAGCGCATCCTCACTGGATGTAAGCAGATGCTACATGACATCCAAAAGGGCTGTTGGAGGGGCTCCCAGGTTGGACTGAACGACCTCTGAGAGTTACTTCTGACCCCAAGAATTGGGGTATCCAGGAAAGAAAGTGAATGTGGGAAATCACATGTTTGCATGCATTTCTTTTCCTCACTCAGGTGGCGCTAGCAGGCCCAAGGATCACATCAGAACTGGAAGGGTCCTGGGACCCCTCCTATCCTCCAGAGATTTAAAAGCATGTTTATTTCAGCCTAAGGACTTCCCTGGCGGCTCAGACGGTAAAGCATCTGCCTACAATGTGGGATATCCAGGTTTAATCCCTGGGTCAGGAAGATCCTCTGGAGAAGGAAATGGCAACCCACTCCAGTATTCCTGACTAGAAAATCCAATGGACAGAGGAGCCTGGTAGGCTACAGTCCATGGGGTCACAAAGAGTCATACACGACTGAGCGACTTCACTTTCACTTTCACAGCCTACAAACAAGAAGCAAATGCAGAAGATAGAATGAGGAAGCTTTGTCTACTCTGGTCTAGATCAGATAGACCAGAAGAGCTGCTGGTTTAGCCTCTCTTTCTCATTTTGTAAACAAAGAAATAGAGGCCTGGCCTGGGATAGGGTCCTGCTTAATGTGAGTCAGTGGCCAAGCTGGGACTTGATCATTGGCCTCCCAGCCATATCTGGTCAGGAGACTGTGTTAGTCTTGATGGGTTCCACATGACTCCCACAAGATCCTGCTCTGCCTCAGGCCTTGGGCACCGAGAATGAACGCTCAGAGATGGATCTGAGGGGAGGGGAGGGGAGAAGTAGGGTGGAGCGGAGGGAAGAGTTTGTGTCCAGGAAGGCTTGGGAGCATGTAGAGTTGCCCCTTAAACAAGCGGGGTTAGTGGTGTTGACCCACTGTGCAGTCGAAAATCCATGTATGACTTAAGGTCTGCCTTCTGACTCTGCTCTTCTGCATGTGAGGATTTAACCAACCGGGGATTGGACTGTGTAGCACTGTGGTATTTTCTATTAAAAAAATCCACGTGTGAATGGACCCGTGCAGTTCCAACCCATGTTATTCAAGGGTCAACATTTAGTCTCTGCTAAGAGTCCGTTCTGTTCTGAAATGGCCACCAGGTGGCACTCTAACCACAAGCCCAATGCCATATGGGCAGAGTTTGGGGGCTAGGACTGCTGGGCTGCCCCTGGAAGCCATGGGGGGCACCTGTCATGTTTTGAGGTGACCTGAGTGCCCTGGGGCTTCCCTGGTGGCTCAGTGGTAAAGGACCTTCCTGCAATTCAGGAGACATGGGTTTGATCCCTGGGTTGGGAAGATCCCCTGGAGAAGGAAATGTCAAGCCACTCTAGTGTTCTTGCCTGGGAAATCCCGTGGACAGAGGAGCCTAGCAGGTTACAGTCCATAGGGTCACAAAGAGTTGGACATGACTTAGCTTGAGTGCCGTGATAGAAGGAGAAAAGTTGTCTGTCTTCTCCCCACTCTTGTTTGTCGCTGAATGTCCCCCTGTGGATTTCTAATTTTTGTCTCTCAACTTGACTGGCCAGACTCTGATCTGAGCAGTATAAGGTAGGACCAGTCATATAAAAGTGCGTCAAGAATGACTAGGACAGGGAACAGAAATGCAAGAATGGAATGCTGCTGGGAAGGCTTGACGCTTAGGGCTAAGAAAGGTGGTGGAAATTCTGAGAACTTCTCCATTTAGGGTGATTCTGAGCTGGCCTAGAAGGAAGAGGCAGCCTTGGGTAGGAGGAGAGGAGTAGGCATTTGAGGGGAACATCCTGTCAGAAGGGTAGGGGTGGGCAGACCACTGAGGGAAGCATGAGGTGTGGTATCAGAGTCTGCATGAGCCGAGGAGGGCTTCCTCTGCCTCACCTTGTCCAGCCCTGAGCCCTGACATGGGCTATCAACAGTTGGGCCACGTCCAGTGGTGGCAGAGGCTGTTGTGACCATGCCTACAGCTGTGATACAGTCATGGGCCTATATACCGTGAGCACACAGTAAGTTGGAATTCCCAGACGGTTACATGACTATAAATATCTGACTTGTGAATTATTTTAAAACTGGGAGTTTCAACAAAAACTCATTTTTAGCTTCTCTTGAAAACTAGCTGCCCGTTTCACGGAGTGTACTTTCCTGTGGCCTCAGGGCTCAAGCTGAGTAGCAGCTGCCCTGCTGACAGATCACCCTGGTCTCCAGCCCCTGCAATGGGTGCTGGTGGTGATGGGGGGCACAGGAAGAGTTGCTGTTACTAGTAGCTGTAGGTCCTGGCTGGGCATCAAGCTCTGAGCCTCTTGAAGGGGCTGTTGTGGGCTTGGGCTCCTTATCCCGCCATCCTCATACCTCCCACCGACCTCTTGTTAGGGGTGGGTCATTTCTTTGAAGACCAGGTGTAGTCTTGGACTCAGGGTTGGGGAGGGGTCAGAGGAAGCTTGGGGTGAGAGGAATGCTCTGAGTAAGGCACTGAAAGGTCTTGGTCAGAAGGCTTCCAGGGCCTCTTGCAGCTTTGGAGCTCTGAACCTCACATCTGTGTGTGTCCGTTTCTCTGATTCTGCAAGGGGTCTTCTTGGATTAGGCACTTCATCCACAGGGAGAACTACTTCAAGGTAGTTTTCTCCTAGACAGAAGCCCCTGCCTCATTTCTTTCTCCCAGCCTCCTCCCCTGACTCCCCCAAGGAGGAGCTGTAGGGAGAGGGAAGGCAGGAGGAATATGCCTCTGCCTCAGACATGTCAGTATCCACATCTGTTGCTTCCTCTGCTGGTCCATTTCCCATCACCGGCTGTGCCCATCCTTGGTCCAGGCCCAAAAGCCAGCCTTGGGCCCCAGTGAGGAAGGCAGGCTCCTGTCACCTGTACCATTCTGATTTGAATTCCCTTCACTACCATGCCAGACCCTGGCCCTCTGCTTTCCCCACCCTGGGTACCTCTTCCCCTTCATGCCCAGAGTCTAGCTGCACTCCCCCACTAAAGCTACTGCCCCAAATCACTTTTATAGGCTCAGTTCTCACCTCCCCTGGCTGCCTGTAGCCAACCAGTTGTGGGCTGCCATCTGGTGCTGGCCCTTTGCTCCTAGGTTGGTTGGCCCAGGGTGTCCATTGGTGGTGAAGCAGGTGCTGAGATGAGCATGGAGGAGCCTAGCCAGAGGGCTCCCCCTTTGACAGGAGGTGGGACAGTCTTCAGCACTACCCCATTACCCCCACCCCAGCCTGGAAAAAAATTCCCTGGCACCCGCCCCAGTTTCCATCTGCTGCCCTATTGCTTGGGAGGCTGAGCCCAGCCCCTGACTGGCCCTCTTTCTTGAGCACCTGGTAACCTGGGCCCTGTCCGGGTTGTTCTGAGGATTGTTTAGGTCCATCCATGCACCGGAGGCAGCCGCAGAAGGGTGAACTATACTGAGAGCATTATGATAGAGAAGGTAGGGGTGTGGGTCCCAGAGAGACTGCCTGGGCTGCCATCCCAGCCCTCCTCTAATGAGCTGTGTGACCTTGGGCACACCTCTTCTCTCTACCCTGGTTTCCATGTTTGCAAAAGGAGCCAAATAATAATACCTACCTCTTAAGACTGTGAAGATGAAATGAATTCAAATGAGACTATGAACATGCGCTGCACATAGTAACCTCAGCATGGGCAATTGCTGTTGGAGTCAGATGACCTTGGTCCCCAGCTTGGTTCCATCAGCTGAGTTTGGGCAGATCCCTCTCCCTCCCTCTGCCTCAGTTTCCTTCTCTAATATAGGGTTGTGCTCTCTCCCTCACTAAAGGAGAGAGCAGAGAATGTAGGACTGGCTGGGAGGGTGTAGATGGAAGTGGGTTGTGTTGTGAGTTGCTGTGCATGTGGGCAGTGTTATCATCAGTTCTGAATTCTCAGTTCTTACAGGCAAGGCAGGCGATTTCTTAATTTGCTTATCTTTGCAGAGAGGGCAGACACTGGGGCCATGCATCTCAGCTGATGGGGCCCTGGACCGGGAACAGAGTGTCAGTGTTGGAGGTCAGCCTGGGCCAGGACATCCTGCTGGCTTCAGGGTCACAGGCTTGAGTATAGGACCGGGGCGGGTGGGCTGTTCAACTGTCCATAGCCTCTGTCTCTTTGGGACTGTGTACCTCTGGGCATCATGAATCAGCCCTACCCAGTGGGCCAGGAACCTAGTTCTGCACTATCCCTGGAGGCATCTTGATTTCATCTTTTGGCCTGCTGGGGTGTCTTAGGGGCACTTAGGGAAGAAGGAGAGGATAACTGGAAACAAAATATGGAATGGTAAGGCAGAACTTCCTAGTGATAACCTTTTGCTGGGGCTGTGGGGCTGGGCAGAGGGTTGGAGCTGGGGCTGGGGCCAGGGCAGCCTGTGCCCTGTCTTTGGTGGTCTGTAGTATGTGAATCAAGTCCAACTAGGTGTGCGGGTCTTGGGGGCCCCAGTGCACCTCTGCCACTTCCTCCTCAACCTGTCTTCTCTCCCGGCAGTCCACCTGAGGACAGACGTTCAGTAAGCAGTAGGTGGGGCTTCCCAGGTGGCGCTGGTGGTAAAAGAACCCGCCTGCCAATGCAGGAGACATAAGAGACTCAGGTTTGATCCTTAAGTCGGGAAGATCCCCTAGAGGATGGCAACCCATTCCAGTGTTCTGGCCTGGAGAATCTCCACGGACAGAGGAGCCTGGTGGGCTACAGGCCACAGGGTCGCAAAGAGTTGGACATGACTGAAGTGACTAAGCACAGCAGGGCACAGCACGAGCACTGGATAAGTGGGTTTCCCATCCTTGGTTAGGTTGGGCTGAAGCAGAGGTGGAGGGTCTGGGTCCTGACTGGCTTGAGGGAGAGGAGACTCCTTTACAAAGGGCAGACGTGAGGCTCAGAAAAGATGAGCTGACGGCAGAGCTGCCTGGGCAGTTCAGATGACTGCAGAGGGATGTGGTCAGACCTGCAGGGGGTCACCACTGGGTCATCAGGTTGCCTGCTCGGCTGAACCCTGTGCATTCTGTGGGCAGAGATCCCTTAAAGCTGGTCTGACTTTGTTTCCCCAGCAGTGAGTCCTGAGCATGCAAGATGCTTCCTTCTCTTTCTACTTGGGGAAGGGGCCTTCTTAATTATATCCCCCTCCACTCACATGGAAATGAGTTTGGATTTTCTGAGCATACACCAGCTGGCTGGGGGGGGGGGGGGGGGGGGGAGGCAGCCCATAAGCCTGCTGGCTGGGGAAGGGAGGAGAGGGGAGGGGAGGGAGCCAGGCCAAGATGAAAATTCCGTGTTCTCACAGCAGAGCAAGGATGGGGTTCTGAGTGCTCCCCACAGATTATTGACCCTCTGCACAAACCCCGCCCTCTTGCTTAGGGAAAAGCTTCTTGCTTTGCTTATAGGCTCAGAGGAGCTGTGTCCACTCAGGCCAGCCCGCCTCTGAGAACCACATCCTTCAGGGTCCAAACACTTAGCTGACCATTAGCGAGGTTGTCTGAGCCCTCAGGAGAGGTCCTTCCTGACTTCTAGGCTAGGCCAATCCCTTTATGCTGTGGGGGGAGTGACTCTAAGGCCCGGAGAGGGGACAGAACCTGGAGCTCATCACAGAAGACCATAAGTCTGTCTTGCTCGCTGCCCACCCGGGTTCTGCCTGACGGTGGAGTTGCCCAGAAAGAGGTGGTGTAGGTTTCCCTGGGGCGTTGGGGAGAGGGGGGCACTTACATCCCCCTTGGCTAGGCTAGAGACGAGGGGCGGGGGAGGGGCGGGGTGGGGTCAGGCGTTTGACTCCGCCTCCTCGCACTGGCTTCAGCTCACGCTCGGGCGCTGGCTCAGTCTGGCTGCTCTCCGCCGTCGCTCCGCTCCGGGGATGACACCGCCTCCGTCCAGATGCACCGCCCTCGGCGCCCCGCGAGCCCGTGTTTCCAGCCCTCTGGCTTGGTCCAGGTTCCCGCTGCGGCTGCTGCTGCAGCTGGTCTGGACGGCCGCCGCCTCTCAAGGCCACCCGAAGAGCGGACCCCGCATCTCCGCTGTCTGGAAAGGTAGGTGGCGCCGCGCGAGATGCGGGGCGCGGGATCCAGTGCCGCGCGGGGCGGGTGCGGAGTGTGCGGCACCAAAAGGAGTGCGTGCGCGCGGCTCTGTGGGTCCCGGGCTGTCCCCGCCGGGAGCGTGTGGGTCCGGGTGAGTGTGTGAATGTGCGCGCGGCCACACAGGAGCAGGTGTAACGCTGCGGCGAGCGAGCGGCGGGGGCCGGAGCCCGGCTAAGTCGCTCCAAGTCCTCCCGCAGCCGGGAGCCGCAGCGGTCGGGCGCAGGGGGACGGAGAGGGCCCTCTTCTCGGCCCTGGGCACTCCCTGTCCTCCAGCGCCCGGGCCTCTGTGCGGGGGATCCTTTCTCCCGCCGGGACCCCCACCCGACTCTGTCTTCCAGAGCTGCGGGCTCTAGCTGCGTGCGGGGAGCCAGTGGGGCCGACAAGGGGGCGCGGATCCTCTGCCGCCGCCGCTGCGCTCGGGCTGCGGGAACAAAGACCCCGCTGCCTGCCCCCGCCCCCCGCCCCGGCCCCAAGCGCGGGCCGGGTAAAGGGGTGGGCATCCTGTGGAGACCCCGGACAAGGTGCGGTGCGGAGGCTTCGGGCACCGGGCGCTGCCTCTGCAGTGCCGGGACCAGTCGCTCCCCCCTTGTCCGCACGTGGCAGTTGTCACAGGGCTCGGCGCCAGCGTGGGGGCAGTGCCCGATGGGTGGGGCGCGGCCATTGGGACCCCCAGGCAGAAGATTTGGGGAAGGAGTGCAGCCTTTAGGCCCTCGTGGTTATGTGAACTTGGGGGACCGGAGTCTCCCCCAGGGGCGCCTCAGTTTAGACCACTGTACGTGGGTTGGAAAACCAGCTGGGTGGTTTGAGGGGTTTTCTGCCTCGAGGGGCTGAGCTCCCCTCCTCTGCAATGCACAAAAATGCTTCCCCACCCCCCTGCCACTGGGCTGTGTCCCCATGTTCGGCGTCGGCGCGGCCCCCCTGCGGTGGTGGTGGACCGGCAGTGGGGGTTGGGGGGCTGGTAGATTTGGCCCCTCCGGGAGCTCTTTGATGCCTGAGGCGGTTTGCAGGGATATCCAGAGCCTGAGCATTATCTGGGGCAGGTATTCTTAGCAGAGAGAGAGAGAGAGAGAGAGAGAAAAGAAAAACCCACTCCAAAAGCAAGTGGCCTGAACTGCTGCTGCAGTGGAGGGAATGTGACTTGCCCAAGGTCACTGTGCATTGTGTGAGCTCACAGTGCAGAGAGGAGGCTCTGATCTGGCAGGGACCAGAGCTTATTCTGAGTTAGGAAGTGGAGAAAGATTTAGGCCGTTTCTTGGCCATGAAGAGGGTACTCTGGGGGCCAGCTCTGCTACCCAGACAAAGATATTCCTGCTGCAAGTGGAGCGGGGCATCTGGATCCCTGACCATCCACTCAAGGTAGACACCGACACACCCCTCAGTCATACCAGCTCCAACCTGGGCTCTCTTTTCCTTCTCAGCATCCTTGTCTTTCCTCGGCCCGCTTAGCTGTCTAGGACAGCACGGCATTTGTGCACTTTGAAGGGGATGATGGCCACATCTGAGTGTTCGAAAATCTCCCCTTGCCTGAGTGTTCTGAAGGCTCCCCTTGTGCCAAACCCCTTGCCTTTGGCTCTGCTTTTCCCCATCCCCCAGTCTTCCCAAGATACCCTTTCACACACATACTTAATGCACACCCACCTTTTAGCACTTAATGCTGCCTTCCCATCTCGGGCACTTAGTTTCCACCCTGAGGCTATTTAAAACTGATTTCTGTCCTCTTACCCACTTTCCAAAGTGCTGTCTCTGCTGCGCGCAGTTCACTATTGTAGCCACAGTGGCCGTGCCCTCTGCTGGGTAATGCACTATTGACCCCCACTTGGGTCTGCCAGCCCCTCACCTTTCTTGGCCAAGGGCAATCTGTGGTCTTCTTCACTGGTGCCAGGCCCCCCACAGGCCAGACAAACCCTGCCATCCACCTGTCCCCCAGGACCACCAGCTGGTAATGGTATGCCTAGCTGACAGCTGCCTCCTATTTCCTGTGGAGTGACACATGGCAGTCGGGCAGGAATGGGCTTGGGCAAGGCGAACCCAGGAGTAGGGTGAGAGGAGGACCCTCCCAGCTTTGCTGGAGGCCTACGTCCTGTATACCAGTGGGGTGAAGGGATGGGGACGGCAGCCTCCAGGAATGACTAGACCAAGGATAAAAGTAGTTCTGGAGCTGCTTTTCCATGAGGCCTAAACTGGGGTTTTAATTATAAGCCAGGACAGGTGTGAGGACTGGAATGGATATAGAGGGATCTTTCTTTGTCATTTATTTCCTGCTACTTGAACCCCCATGTCCTAGGGGATGATTAGATAAGGGAGTTCTAGGAAGGTCTTGGCCTGCTCTTGTCAGGGGGGTTGATGCCTCTCCAGCCTGATAAAGGTTGGCCCAGAGCAGCTCTGGACAGAAGGAGGGATGTGCTAGTACTGACCTGCCAGGTGCCCTTGAGCTCTGTACCTGTCTCTGACCCTCAGAGCTTGTCAGGACTCTGGAGTTTTTTCCCCCCAGAGCTGTCACTGACACGGGGCCAGTCAAGGGTGTGACTTTGTGGACGTGACCTCCCTGCAGCAGGGGCTGGAGGGGAGTGGTTTGCAGGTGAAGGCAGGAGGTGGGCATGCTTGTGTACCCCTCTCCCATTCCATCCCTGGTTGAAGGAGATGGAGAAGACCCGAAGACCCTGATCTCCAAGGTCAGAGGTGAGCCAGCTTGTCCACAGCAAGAAGCAGAGAGCAGTCTCCACTATCCATCTGGTTCTGCCATCTCCCTTGTCCAGTTAAAAAACAGGATGTTATTGTTGACTCGGCAGCTGCTGGGGGAGCCATTATGGGGCCACTCCCCAGGGTGGGGGGTTGTTGTCACCTCCTTTAAGGGGATGAGGTCACAGCTGGGGCTCCCCAAGCATCACCATTTCCAGTGGAAATCCTTGCCCCCTTGGGGACTCAGATGTATTCATCACCTTCAAGGTGAACTGCCCCTGCAGAAGAGGGCGGGGGTAGGGGGTACAAGTCCCAGGAGGAAGGGGAGTTTCTAAGCTGGGAGAGATGCTTGGTGATGTCACCGGGAGTTTCCTGCTAGCTCTGTGGTCCCCCTTTCCTGAATAATGAAAATTCTAAGAGCAGGCTGGGATGTGAGAGATCTGGCACTAGCCCAAGATGACCATGATTAGGGAGAAAGAGATGGGAATTTGGAAGCCTGGTTCTGCACCCAGCTCTGATGATTTTCTGTGTGCCTCTGGGCAAGTGCTTGACTTTTTTTTTTTTCCTCCCCCTTGACTTTTTCTGAGCCTCAGTTTCCTCAAATTTCCAAAGCAGGTGGTGTTGTTTGTCGCTAAATCGTGTCTGACTCTTTTGCGACCCTGTGGACTGTAGGTTCAGTCCCTGGGTCATGGAAGATCTCCTGCGGGAGGGCATGGCAAGCCACCCTGTATACTTGGCTGGAAAATCCCATGGCAGAGAGCCTGGCAGGCTACAGTCCATAGGGTTGCAAAGAGTTGGATATGACTGAAGCGACTGAGCACATCATTATCAGAACACTAATCCTTTGCCTTTCCGGGGCAGGTGGAGGCTGTAGTGGTCTCTTCAAACCCAAGCAGTAAGGAGAAACCAAAACCTGGGAAGTCAGGGGAACTCCTTTAGTTTTCTGTTCTTTCCTAGCATTTTCTCTCACATGTTGATGGCTGATCAGCTGGAGGAAATGGCTCATTTGGTTTGTGACTCCTGGGTGGGCATAGTAATTCAATATTTTTGGCATTTATCGTTTGCTGGGGCCAACCTTGTGCTGATCCTGGGCCTAGGGAACCAGGGATGAGAAACTAGATGAGTGCATAGGCGTCTCTGTGTAGATGAGGAGACAGACAAGCAAGTCAACCTGCAGTTACAATGCAACATGTCAGGGCCTGTCACAGAGGGCAGCTGTGGGGGTCAAAGAGGTACCTAATCCAGTCTGCGCAATCAGAGGAGGCTTCCTAGAAGAGGTGATAGCTCAGGATGGTGCGTGGAATAGGAGCCAGCTTGAGAGGGGAGGGACAAGAGGCAGTACCCTGGTGTGACAGAATTTCAGACCCCAGAATTGGCAACTAGGACGAAGGAGAGGCAAGGAGCTGTGTGGGCAACACTGAGTCAGCCTGGGCTGGGGGCTCCAGGAGGGTTTCTTGTAGGAGGGGGATGTCTGAGCTAGGCACCTGGCCTTCCACAGCCAGCCCAGCAGTAGGAAGGAAGGACCATGGCAGGCAGGGAAGACCTCCCTGTGTCGTAGCTCCCTGATGGGAAGCTGGGGCAGGGTTCAGGGACCCCAGAGCCTTCCTGCTGACTCCTGACCACAGGTGTTCTCTGGGTGAGGATGCCCAGTCCTCAGCAGAGATGCTTCATGGGCTGAGGAGCTTGCTCAGCGTCAGCCAGGCCCTGCTGGTGTGGGAGGTGCAGATGGCTTTCCTCTGCCCAGCTTTCACTTCCAGGAACCTTCACCTCCTTACCCGGGGTGGATCACTACCCAGGCTGGGCACTTGGGAGAAGCAGGGAGAGCAGGACACCCTTCTTGGAAGAAGGCTGGGCCAGGACCCCTAATGTGCAGGTGGGAAGCTGAGGCTCAGCCTATGGGGTGGGACCCAGTGGCCTGCAAGCGGCGGTGGTAGGAGTGGGTGGCCCCCGAGTTGACAGCTCAGGCCCCAGCTGACGTCCTATCCTCCACCCCCAGTGCCACTGCTGGGCAGTCTAGCTGTGTCACAAGGGGCTGACTGCGCTTCCTCTGCTCTAGTTGACAGCTCTGGTTCCTCCTTTCTCGGGTTTCCTTTTTTGGCCAGGCCTGGCTGCCCCGGAAGCCACCTATCTCCAAGGGTGGGGGAGGAAGGGGGGTCCTCCTAGAGCAGGGACTGTAGCCCCCAAATGTCAGAAGACTTGGGCTTCTCCCTTTCCTAGCCAGCCCAGGCTGTGAGGGACGTTTCAACCATCCCTTTCTTGTTCCCGATGGCCAGTCAGCCTCCAAGCCCTTTATTGCACCCCCACCCCACCCTGGCCACAGGTCTTCCCTCACCATTCCCCACTCGCCATGCTTTCCTGCCTCAAGGCCATCGCCCTGCTGGCCATTCCTCCAAGCACCCAACTCGCCCCCCTTCCTTCTTTCTGTTGGTTCGATCTCACTTCCTCCAAGGAGCCTTCTTGGATGACTCTAACTCACACAGCCTGATGTCAGAAAACAAACGTCAGAGGTCAGCTGGGCTAACCACTTATTCCACAGATGGGGAAACTGAGGCCAGAGAAGCCAGGGACTGGCCCAGCATCACCCAATGAGACGGGCAGAGCCGGGAGCAGGTTGTTGTCTTCCTCCCAAGACTGTCCTTGGCCTCAGCCTTTGGCCTCCCTCCACTTGTCTGTCTGTCTTCATGCTCTGTCCCCAGGCTTATGGCTCCCCGAGCCCATTTCCAGTTCAGCTGGACCCAGACTCTCCCTGCCCCAGTGCTGTCTGCTCCCGGGAGCCCCAGCAGCTTGACCTCCTCCCTTCAGGACCTTGGATTTGGGCCAGCTCCACGCACTCTTCTGGTCTTTTCCTCGGGGCAGCTGGGCCTCAGGTCCTGGGGGCAGGTTGATCTGTGTCACGGCATGGACTAATCGGGGTTTAACCATCACGGCAGCCCAGGATTAGGCTGAGGCTGCTGCGTCTCTGCACCCCTTCTGCCAGTCAGGGGTGGGGCTCTAACCCAGCACCCCTGGGGGCGGCCCTCAGAAGGAGGGCAGCCAGTCCCTGCTCTGTGCCTAGGTCTGTGTTCAGTTCCTTTTCCGGTGAGGGCAGAGGAGAGGCTCTGGGTTTGCCCTTGGAGGGCCTGCTGGTACCTGGAGAGGTGGGCCTGCGGCCTGTGACTAGAGAGGGCACCTGGGGAGGTCAGGAGCCTGGTGCAGCCAAGGACTGGGACAGGAGGTGAGAGCAAGAAGGGTCAGTGTGGGGTGGTGCAACCGGGGACGACTGCCTGGTGGAGGAGGAAGAGCCAGGCTAGACAGAGGAACAGGGACGTGGACTGGGGCAGAATGTGGCATAGATTGCTGCTTGTATCCTTATCTTCTGGGCCCAGGGCTCTTTGCCAGCCTAGTGAGGGAGGAAGGTCACCGGGCAAGGCTAGTACCCTGTCGGTGGCCCAGGAGCCTGTCCTAAGGTGTCTCTGAGTCTGACCTTGGTGTTTGGCCTACCCTGGTCCTGCTCCTTTTTAACGCAACGCCCTCCGCTGCCCACACTTGCCCGTCCTGGCCTTGGATTGGCCCCGGGGGACTGGGCTTCACCTTCAGGACCCCACAGTCCAGGTGAAATTCCACCAAACAGTGTGATCCGAGAGAAGATGGTGTGTGCCAGATGGTGTATAGAACAAGGTCAGAGGGAGGACGGAACCATGAGGCCTGGAGCAGTCTGGGACACTTCCTAAAGCCAGCAGGGGAAGACAGGGATTGAGGCTAGATCTTTAAGCCCAGGTAAGACTATGTGCACAGAGAGAAGGGGCAAGGCAGTCGGGGAAGGAGAGCACAAGCGAAGGGGTAGAAGTGGGATGCAGCCGTGCAGCCATGGCAGAGAGGAGAAGAGACAGGCGGGCCTTGACTGCCCAGCGGAGGAATTGGGCCCTGCTGCGACAGGCAGATGGGACCCGTGGTGGGTTCTTGAGTTGGGAGGTAGAAGCAGTGTTTTTTTTTTTAACCTGTGCAGGTTGGGTGGGAGCCTGGCTGGTTGGATAGTAGAGAAGGGTCTCTGAGCACACCCTCCCTTCGCTATAGCCTGCCCACACTGCACTATGCTTCTGTTCCGGGCAGAGATCATGGGACGCTTGTGTACTAGTCAGCACGCAGTGCGGCACTACACCCCCAGGTCCCTAGTCCCTGCCTCCCACAGGCCTGCACACCCACGCTTGCTTACACACACTCTATTTAGGGCATCGTGGATAGAGGTCAGGCATTCATCGACCAAGTAGCCTCTGACCAGGTTCCACCCTCTCTGGTCCTCGGTCTCCTCATTTGTATGAGAGGCTGACCTAGAGGCTTCCAAGGGCTCACCTGTGGAGCCCAGTGTTATAAACACAGATTTCAGACTCAGTCTGCCTGAGTGTCGGCCTCCACACCACCAGTGAGCTGGGTGATCTTGGGCAAGTTACTCAACTTCTCTGTGTCTGGCTGCCCTCATCTATAGAACAGGCATAATAAGAGAAGCTGCTTCGAAGAGTTCAGTGCTGATTGAATGAGTTAATACATCTGACACTCGAGTACCACCCGGCACTTAGTAAATGCTGTGGAACAGTTAGGTGGGGGTATCATTGTTGTCTGCGTCATCTCCCCCTTTGGCGTCTCTGATTGCTGATGAAATGCAGCCCTGGCAGCCTGACCCCTGCCAGCTCTCCCTAACTGCCCATGCTGGCTGGCTGCCCTTGCTCTCTGACCCCTCCCTTCTTCCCCTCTGGCCCAGGCTAAGGCTGAGCTAAGGAACCTTCTGTTTCTCAAGGCCCCCTGTCCTGCCTGCCTCCTTCCATTTGGGGTGGTTTAGCCATCCTTTGCCCTCTCCCTGACCCCTACTCTGGCCCTGGGCCCAAGGGCAGGCCCAGTACCTCTGCCTATCCTCTCCTTTGAAAGAGCCACCACCTGACTTCAGCCTCACTCTGGGGCTTTTAGAACCTGCTGAGCTGAAGGGCCGGTGGAATCCGGGCAGAATCCGGAGACGACATGGCTTCCTGCCTGCCCTGGGCTTGGAGCCTCCTCCCTGTCTGGCTGGGCCTCTGTGCTAGCCTTCCCTGAGCCCCCAAATCTGTCTTAGTTCAGCCCCGCCCCCAGCACACACTCAGCTTATTCTCCACACTGCTCCTTACCCTCATGCCTTTGCCCCAGCTGATCTCTCCAGCAAGTCAAGCCTTCTGGTCCTTCTAGAACAGTGGTGCAGTGCAGAGAGCACACAGCCCTTGGTGGCATGGAAGGCCCTTAGTTTTCCTTTCTGTAAAATGGGCATGCAGGTGCTGTCCTGACTTCTTTGCGGGGTGGTCGGGGGAATTTGGTGAGCTAGTTGGTGGAGGCAGATGAGGATGTGGTTTCGTTGTTGCCTGTGCCTCCAGATAGCCGTCTCTGACTTATCCAGTACTCACAACCCCATGCTTTTCCCCAAATGCCCCCAAGCTTAACCCGGAGTGTTTTGTTCCAAGAGTCACGGTGGGTCATAAAACCTAGACCTTAGCGAGTACCAGCCCGTCCAGTCCACTGAGGAGGAATCCACACTCAGGAAGGCCCAGTCCCTGGTCACAGTCAGGGCCACCCAGCCGCCTGGCTGCCACTGGGGCACAGAGAGAACCCGGGCTGAGTCCGCATTCAGCTTCTCTCCCACCCACCGCTGACCTTGGTGGGTGGGAAGACCCTCCCCATGGCTCAGCACACCGCCCTCTGTTCCCATGGCTGATAAAGAAAGGCACATCTCCCATGACCCCGAGAACCGCCTCGGGGGCCGCCACCTGCCCCAGCACACCAACGCTGTGGCAGCTGTCTGGAGCCCTGCCCTGCCGAGTGCCGCCAGCACCCCAACAGCAAGCACAACCCTTCCTTAGCGCGGGCCCATGCCACCCCATAAACTGGGCTTCTGGATACAAGGAGCGGCTTCCCGGGCCCTCCTCCCTGCCATTCTGCCAGAGGCAACGATGAAACATTTGTTCCTTTGCCCCTCACCTCCTCCAGGGGAAAGGTTTCTGTCCACTGATCTGACGCACAGGGTTCCACAGTCCTTCCTTCGAGTTGAAGGCTTTGATTGCTGAAAGCCCCTGGAGGTCAGAGTCCTACCTGGAAGGATGGTGGGTGGCTGATCCTTCCAGTTACCAGGTCAGTGACTTTTCCCTTGGCCAGCAAGGGAATGTAGGGTAGAGAGCAGGAGATGACCCAGGGAAGCCGAGAGAAGGGGACGAACGGTTTTTGAAGATGAGGACCCTCTCACGGAAGTCTGGGCTCTGGTCCTGAGCTGGAGCAGGGTGCTGAGCTCCAGAAACCTGGGCCAGCGGCACGGTCTCTCTGGCCTCCGGGCCCCCTTAGCTCAGCCACTGTTCCCTTCCTTTCTCCTTGACCTGTGGGCTCCCACAGGATGGCCAGCCTGAGGGCTAACTCCTGGGTCCTGCGCGGGCCTTCCCTCTTCTCCCTCTGGCGAGGGTGTGAGGTGGGTCTGGTGATCCAGGGTGGGGCCCGACTATGGGAGGAGGCTCCTGACAGCTGGGGTTGGGCCTCCAGTCGGAGGGTGGCCTGGCTCCTGCTCCGTGCCCGTGCCTGGGCCTCCCTGGCTGCCTGCTGCAGGCACTCCCTGCTGGATACCGCATTCCTGCCATTCTCGGAGCCTGCCCTGATGCCTGCTCTCAAAGGGCTCCTTGAGGTTAGCATTCAAGGCCTGTCGGGCCAGTGGGTCAGCTTGGAAGGCTGTCCTTGTCCAGACCAGACTGTGGGGCCCATCCCTTGTTGGTCCCTCCACAGATAATGACACCGCCCCCCATTCTGGCTACCTCTCCTCCCTCCCCTGAGCAGCCCTCTCTCACGGGCAGTGAGGATGTGCGGACGCTGAGGACCAGAGGGTGACGGCACTCAGCACTGATGAGGAAGAATGATGCTCCACCAGGCAGCCCCGCTTTAGGAAAACCCCCTCCACGGAAGGTCACACTTGTCCCAGACAGTTGGTTGCTGGTATTGTGCTGGGAGGGTGGGGGCCACCAGAGGGGTCAGGTCTGATTGGTTCCCACAGGATCAGAGCCCCAGGGATGGCCTGGCTGGGGGCCTGATGGGGGAGGGCTGCCCCCCTGACACCCGGTCATCTTCTTGACCCTCATTTCTGTCTGGGGCTGGGCCTAGTGAGGAAGGTGGGGGCTCAGGGGGCCACGGAATCTACCTGGGCACAGGGCAGCCTGAGTGTGCCCTTTCTTGGTCCAGAAGAAGCCAGGATTGGCAAAGAATCACATGGGGATAGGGGGCTTGTGCCTGGCTCGCCTCTGGGGCCATGCCCACCCCATGTGTCCCTAGCCCTCTCCCCTGCCTGAACCCCTGGTTATTCTGGGAGCTTTTAGCTACCACTTAGTCAGCCACTAATGCGTCAGGCCGGGGAGTGAGGGGGGGGACACGGTGCCAGACGGTGCTCCTTTTAGACTTCCAGGATAGGAAGTGGGGGGTAGGCTGGTCAGACAGGGCGACCTGGGGTGGGGGGATGCTGGAGGAGAGGAGGCTCTGTGGATCCTGGCTCCGCTCATTGGAAAGAGAAGGCAGCTCTGGAGACTGAAGGGCAGGGGGTTGGTGTAGCCTTGGTCCCCTGCCTTGCCCTTCCCCCATCACCACACTGGGGGCTTCAGCCCACCTTTCCCCCTTCTCCTCTCTTTAGGTCTCTTCACCCACCACACAGTCAGCTTCCCCACCTTTGCTCAGGCTGTTTCCACTGCCTAGAATTCTCTTCTTGCGTTTCTGACCCATCTAGCATAGGTCTGTCTGCCTTCCCCATCCTTTTGGATTCCTAAGGAAGCAAGAAGACATATTTAGGGATGCAACACTGAATCTCTTTAGGAGTAGGCCCCGGCCTTGCTCAACCCCTGCTGGGGTGGAGCCTTGAATGCCACCCCCTCCCCTCTTGGTGCCAAGGGACCACAAATCCTGGCCGCCAAGACTTGGTGCTGCCTTCACTTCCAGGCAGCCCTCCTGCCCCTGAGCCCCCCAGCCCCCGCTCCTGTGACCTGAACAAAGCTTCCTTTCATGTATTCATCGAGCTGCTGCCGCTCAGACACTTCCCCTGCACAATCAGGCCCTTTGAGGGCCTCGGGCAGTGCGGGAGCGGGGCTGGGGCTGGGGTAGGGAACGGGCCAAGGCCTCGTCCTGGGGCCGAGCTGGTGCCATCTCCCCCGGTACATATCACCAGGCGCAGGGGCGGGAGGGGCGGGGGCCTCGGGGTCAAGGGAGGCAATGCTCCTGGGCTCCCATTTCTCCCGCAAGATGAGGTGAGCAGTTCCTGCCTCCCTCCCGCTCCTGACCCCGACAGCCATGGCCAGGATTTGAGCGCAGCGGGGCTCACGCTTGCAGATCTGTGCAGGGCTGTCCTGGCATGCTATACCCAGCAGCACCCCCATATGCACCCAGCAGCCCCCCAACCTCCGTGCAGCCCTCAACCTCCCTGTGTGTTCTAAGCGATACTTGGTGAGCAGCCCGGGGGTCTGTACCAGTTTTGCTTGAGCGCCATGGAGGCTTGCTTTGGTGTGGCTGTTTCACCCCTCCAACTGGGTTCCAGGGTAGGGCCGGGCCTCCCCGCAGGGCTTGCTCTTCAGGGCCAGGCCATGGCTCTCCCATCAGACTAGACTGCCCAGGACAGGCTGCGTCTCCTCACTTGGATGGCCCTGTGACCCCAGACACAGGCTCCCTCAGGGCCCCTCCCATGCCCCTTCCTCCATAACTAGGGCTGAGCATCGGCTATGCAGACCCCTCCCCTGAGGCCTGTGGCCATGAGCTGAGGCGACTGTTTGGAGGTGGCCAGTGTGACCTTGGGGCTCCTCCCCTTTGGCCTCTGGCGGGCCTCAGATCTCAGGTTCCAGCCCCGCGTCTTCAGGCCCAGACATGTAGCTTTTTCTGGGCTGCCTGGCCGTCTCAGGGAGTAGGTGGGGAGCTGGGGCTACAGACTGTCTCAATTCCGGGTTAGGCTGCGGGGCTGGTGGCGGCTGCTCAGGCTGCGGGTGAAAGGGGAGCCGGAGCCAGGGCGCTGAGTCAGGAAAACCTGTGTCTCTCCCCAGCACTCTAACACTCTAATTTTATCCCAACTGCTGGGCAAGGGGAGCCTGCCAGCCCTGGCTGAGCCCTCGCCAGGTGAACCCAAGGGCTGTGAGCTCAGCGCTTCTCTGTGGCCCGCAGTGCTGGCGTCTTCATGAACGTTCCTGTCTACCAACACTCAGTCTGGATGAGCCAGAGTCTCCTGCCTCCAGTGCGACCTTGGGCTAGAGTGTCCCTGAAGGCCCTCCATACAGTGAGCCGGGCTATAGCTGAGGTGGAGTCTGAGAATAGCCCACTTGCCCATGTGACCTGGCCATGCAAGAATGTATCTTAAGGAAAGGGGGTGAAAGTGGAGAGGGCGGTATTGCAGGGTGGGTAGGGCGCTCTGTCCCTGCTGAATGCAGAATCAGGAGGAATAGCTCAAATGGCGCAGAGGGGACTGGGGGCAAAGTCAAGGACAGGGCAGTTCCTTTCTGTCTGGGCTGAGGGTGTCCTGCTTGGGTGTCACTGCCTGCTGCCCTTGAGTTTGCTGCAGCTGAATAAACAGTGATCAGGCTGAGGGCACGGGCTGGTCAGAGGTGGGCTGATGCTAGTTATGGCTGATTGCTGGGGGTGCCACCGCAGGCTGTCCCATTCCTGTAATTTAGCCCTGCAAGCAGGACGACCTCAGCGATGTCACCGGAGATGAGACATCTTCTTCCCGGAGGCAGTGGCTGCAGAAGGTTTCTTTTTTGGGCAAAACTGTCCCAATCAGCTCTTCTACTTAAAGTCCCAGGCTATGCTCTGTGAAGGGCCCCCATCCCAGAGTTGTGGGGAAGTGGGGGCTGGTCATCCCTTCCCGGGAATGAGCTGGCATCCTTGTGAAACCAGGCCGGGGCAGTCCAGGGCACAGAGTCCAGCTTGGGGGCAGAAGCTCTGGTTCCTGGCCTGCTACTGCCCATGTGAGTTTGGGCTGCCCCTCTCTGGACCTTTGTTTTTCCATCTCTAAAATGGGAGGAACTGGACATTAAGATTCCTTTCTGGCTCTTGATCCTTACTGACCTGCTCACTCAGGGGATGGGTTAGGCTGGGAAGGGTCAGAGAGGGCCTCCTGAAGGAGGGGAGAGCGTTCCGAGCAAAGTGATTCCTGGGAGCCTGAACTGGCCGTGGGGTTCTTAGAGGCCTTGCTACCTGCAGGAGGTGGAGGTGACCGCTTGCTCTGTCCTAGGCAGCAGAGAGCCTCAGAGCAGAGTTGGGGGCCCTCATTCCCAAGCCCAGCCCTCTTGGGAGCAGCAGAATGTGTGCAGGGGGGGTGTGGGGGTGGGGTCGGTTTGCCCCAGGGGTCCTTAAATTCTGTCCCGACTCTGAGGTCACACATATTGTAGGGTAGGGGCCTTGGCTTTGGGGTGAGGACAGCTGGTTTCCAGCCCCTACCAGAGGGCTCCTCTCGTTTCCCGCTCACAGCTCTGAGTCCAGTGTCTCCATAGCCAGCTCCAAGCCCTCGTAGCTCAGTGGATGCGGTGTGCATGGGGGGCAGGCCGGGATCTTCCAGCCTCAACGTTTTCTGCCTATTGTCTCTTCCTTAGGCCATGCAGGGCAGGACCATGTGGACTTCGGCTCAACTGAGCCACACACAGTGCTTTTCCATGAGCCAGGCAGCTCCTCCGTGTGGGTGGGCGGACGCAACAGAGTCTATGTCTTTGACTTCTCCAAGGGCAGGAACGCCTCCGTGCGCACGGTGAGCCTGGACCCTCTCCTGCCCCCTTCTCTCTTCTTTCTTCCCCGTCTTCTTTTTATTGATTGACTGATTGATTGTTTTGGCTGAGCTGGGTTTTCGTTGCTGCGTGTGGGGTTTCTCTCACTGAGGCAAGCGGGAGCTGTTCTTTGTGGTGGTGCACGGGCTTCTCACTGCAGCAGCTTCCCTTGTTTTGGAGCACGGGCTCTAGGGCATGGGCTTAGTAGTTGTGACACACGGGCACACAAAATTTGTTGCTCTGTGGCATGTGGGGTCTTCCCAGACCAGATATCGAACCTGTGTCCCCTGCATTGACCCGTGGATTCTTAATCACTGGACCACTAGGGAAGTCCCTTTCCCCATCTTATCTCCTCTCTGGCCTTGGTGAGAGGCCTCAGGGAATCCGGGGGAGCTGGCATGTCTTCCAGAACTGGTCAGCCCCCATGATACCCCATAAGTGGTGTCTGGGGAAAGATACCCCTGAAAGTGGTCCTGACTGGCCTGGGTGTTGGGGTGATGTGGAGACAGGCATGGAGCTAACACGCCTGGCCGGGTGGGGAGCGCTGACTAGGGAGGCCTAGCAGGAAGTGGGCCTCCCAAACCCCGTGACCTTGTCTTGTGAGATTTCTGGGCTGGCCCATGAGCTCTGGGCTTTGGCTCTGGATATCAGGCTGAGTAGCTTGTGTGATCTTGGGTAAATCACTCCCCTTCTTGAAGCCCTAATTGCTCATCTGTCAAACGAGCCCATCCTGAGGATGCTTGGAAAGCAGTTGGGGCATCTTGCCCCTGGCAGGCAGACTCATGTCCCCCCTCCCTGTTCCCCAGGTGAACATTGGCTCCACCAAGGGGTCCTGCCGGGACAAGCAGGTGAGTGGGGAAGAGGGATTGCAGAGGGGAGGCTGGGCCCCTTGGAAAAGTCCCTAAGAGTCTGAGGAAGGAGGCCTAGCCCTGTCTTGGGAGCCGCATTCCGGGAGGAGGCAGCTCTGTCCTAGGGTTCCTGGCCTAAGGGGGAGACACTCCTTCCCTAAACCCTTCTCTGTTTTTAGGGGGGTGGGAGTCAACTGCACCCACTCGGGCTCTCCTTAGAGATACCTCCTGGGCTCAGATTTCTGAAGCCTTCTTTCCCAAGACTGAGGGTCCTGGCGCTAGGCCTGTCAGGGCCTCCAACCAACTTCTTGCCTTCTGCCTTTCCTGGCAGGACTGTGAGAACTATATCACACTCCTGGAGAAGCAGAACGAGGGGCTGCTGGCCTGTGGCACCAACGCTCGGCACCCCAGCTGCTGGATCCTGGTGAGGAGGCCCCTCCCTGTGTGCCTGATCAGCTCACCCTTGTCTGGGTGGGCTTCTGCCCCCCATGGTGGGAGGAGGTGGTGGGCCGCTCTGAGGCTGGTCTAACCTTGTACAGAGCTCCTGGGAGGATGGGGACCCTGGCTGAGCAGCTGGCACCCGTGGGAGGCTGTGACCATGGGACCACGTGACATTCTGACCCCCTTGGTTTCCCCCAGGTGAATGACTCTGCAGAGTTTCTTGGGGAGAGGAGAGGTTATGCGCCCTTCAGCCCAGATGAGAACTCCCTGGTTCTGTTTGACGGTAGGGCTGTGGCTGGAGCAGGCGGGTGCCCTGAGGGCAGCTGCCCTGGGCTGGGGGAGGGTGGTCAGCACTGTGCCTGGCACAGGCCCCGTGGAGGGGCTTCCAAGAGCTGCGTGCCCTTATCCGTGGCCCTCCCACTGTGTCCAGGGGATGAGGTGTACTCCACTATCCGGAAGCAGGAATATAACGGGAAGATCCCCAGGTTCCGCCGCATCAGGGGTGAGATCGAGCTGTACACCAGTGACACCGTCATGCAGAGTGAGTCAGGCTCCCACTGGGCCGGGCCAGGCCGGGCCGGGCCGGGCCGACGAGCGTGTGTGAATGCTCAGGGGTCCTCATGTTTCTGGGTGGTCTCCCTGAGGGCTGCTGGGGCCATAGGCCGTCAGGAAAGTGGGAGCTGGGTGCAGCCCTGAGAAGAGAGAGCCGAGGAGGTGGGCCTGGCCAGGAGCAGGGGGTAGCAGAGGTGAAGATGTGGGTGCAGAATGGGCCTGACACCCTCTGGGGACAAATCAGAGGAAGCCCCAGACCCAGTGCGGGCTCCCCAGGAGCCACAGCATGTTCCTCTGCTGAGCTCATGTGGGGCCACTCCCATTCCCTCCTCTACCAATTAGGCAGAGGTGACATAGGGGCCCCCAGGGACTCCTCCAGGTCCCTAGGCATGAAGTCATTGCTCCTGGGCCAATGACATCTTTGTAGGAGAGGGCAAAACAGGTGAGGGGTGGGGGTGCAGAGTCTCGGCCCCCTTGGGGTGTTTTACCTGGTGTTCTGAAGTTTATTCTGGGTGGGACTGGACGTGGGTTTGTTTGTGCAGACTCGGGGGCTGGGTCCTCTGAGAGGCTCCTGGCCTCACACCTGTTCACGTCTGTCCCCGGCAGACCCGCAGTTCATCAAGGCCACCATTGTGCACCAAGACCAGGCCTACGATGACAAGATCTACTACTTCTTCCGAGAGGACAACCCTGACAAGAATCCCGAGGCCCCTCTCAACGTGTCCCGAGTGGCCCAGCTGTGTAGGGTGAGCCAGAGCAGCGTGGGCAAGCGAGTGTGTCTGTGCCTGAACAGGAGTGAATGAGTGTGTGTGTGCAAGTGTGCGAGGGAGTCTGTGGGACTGTGGGAGGAAGAGGGTGTGCACAGGAGAGTGGGTGCATCTGTGAGTGGGTAGTGATGGTTGCGATCAAGTGCATGTGTGAAGGTGTGCACAGGTGTGTATTCATGGAGAGTGTGCACGAGCATATGCGGGGGAACAAGAGTGTGTTGACATTGTGCGTTTCACCGGCGTGAAGATGCTGGGTTGTGTTGGTCTGTGTCTTGTGTGTGAGTGTGAATGTGTAAGACTGGGCAGATGTGCGTCTGAGCCGGTGTGCTCGGTGGGGACCTGACCCCCGCACCCTGCAGGTCCCCAGTGTGGGCCCTGAGCCCTGGGTCAGCCAGGCCTGCCACCTGGAGCCTGGCCTGAGTCGTGGGGCACCCCAGCCTCGCCCCTTGGCATGTCCCCTCCCTTGCAGGGCCTCCTTTCCTCCTCAGAAGCCTGGGTGCCAGCCTTCCTGGCATCAGGTGCCCCGGGTGTGTGGGGCAGTCCAGGCAGGTGCTGAGGGACCGCCCCCTCCCCTCCTCATTTCCAGGGGGACCAGGGTGGTGAGAGTTCACTGTCTGTCTCCAAGTGGAACACCTTCCTGAAAGCCATGCTGGTGTGCAGTGACGCCGCCACCAATAAGAACTTCAACCGGCTCCAGGATGTCTTCCTGCTCCCCGACCCTAATGGCCACTGGAAGGACACTAGGGTCTATGGCGTCTTTTCCAACCCCTGGTGAGTGGCCCTTGTCCTGGGGCTAGGCTGGTGAGTGTCCAGTGGGGATCAAAGCACTTGGGCCCTGCCGAGGGGATGGCTGATATGGCAAGTGCGGGGATTCCAGGCTCAGGGACGAGGCTGTTGCCGGGCCTGGGTTGGGTGGACACAGGGCTCAGGGGGATGTGTGTGCTGCTGTACAGACAGCTGTGTGCACACGGGCCGTGTGCATGCGTATGGCTCCTGGGCCTGTGTGTCCGCCAGCTGTGTACACAGAGCGGCTGCTGGGCCCTGGGAAAAAGGCTGCTGAGGCCTCTCAGGATGCTGGGTGCTATCACACCCGCTCAGGCATTGCCTGCGCCTGATAATTCGCACCTCTTAATCACTCTCATTGATTGAAAACAAGGCAGGCCTAAGTGCAGGGTGTGTGGGGGGAAGGTGGGGGCAGGGTAGGGAAACCAAGACCCTGCTCTGGGGCTCCCGTGTGCATGGACCCAGCGGGCTGGGAGGAGGGCGGGGGTCTGGCCTCCATGGCCATTAGCATCCCAGGGATGCACGTGTTGGGATTCCTCTTGCCCTGGGGTTGACCTCTGAACTCTGATTCCGTGACAGAATACAGGTTGTGGTTTTATATTGCAAAAGAAGGAAATTAGGCTGAACTTCCGTCCCTCCCTCTTTCTGTCCTGCCTCCTTCCTTCCTTCAGTGGTATTTACTAACACTCAGGCACTGGCCTTGGCCTCCAGGAGAGTCCCTGCCTTCATGGAGCTCGAAGGCCAGGGGGCTTGGTCACAAGGCTGCAGTTATACTCTGGTGCGGGGCTGGCCTGAGTGAGTGGAGGTGGGCGGTCCTGGGCCTCCCACTGAGGTGGTCTCTCTGTCCCCCAGGAACTACTCGGCTGTCTGCGTGTACTCCCTCGGTGACATTGACAAGGTCTTCTGCACTTCCTCACTCAAGGGCTACCACTCGAGCCTCCCCAACCCACGGCCTGGCAAGGTGAGCAGTGACACCCGCCATGGCCCAGCCCGCGACCCCACCTCCCAGCCACCCCACTGATCTGGACCTGTTCTCCTTGCCCAGTGCCTGCCAGACCGGCAGCCGATACCCACAGAGACCTTCCAGGTGGCCGACAGTCACCCTGAGGTGGTGCAGAGGGTGGAACCCATGGGGCCTCTGAAGACGCCACTGTTCCACTCCAAGTACCACTACCAGAAAGTGGTTGTCCACCGCATGCATGCCAGCAATGGGGAGACCTTCCATGTGCTTTACCTAACCACAGGTAAGGGGCTACCTGGGACCCCTTTTCCAGTCTACTTGGTAAAAATGAGTATAAAGAATAATGTCATTAACATCCGGTTGGATAGTTATACCTGTAAGGGAGAACTGAGTGGCTAGGAGCTGTCAGGAGTTAATATGTATAGCTGTGGAAGAGTCAGGCAGTGAGGGCTTCCTGGAGGAGGTGGGGCAGAAGGAGGAGGGCATTGAAGGCTAGAAGGTACCCGGATTCAGAGGCAGAAATGTGTTGAGTGTGAGGAAAGCTGGGTGTAGCTTGGTCCAGCACTCTGACTCTTGAGGATGGTAGGAAGAGATGTGGAAAGTCAGGTGGAAGGGCCTGGTTCCAGGTGTCTGATGGGCCTCTGCCAGGCAGAGTGAAGAAATTGGTCCCTCTCACTGTCTTTGAGATTATGCAGGTAAGAGGAAACATCTGATATGGGATGCAAAGAGTTTCATGAGATGTGAGGAAGGGCCTCCAGATGGCAGCGCCTTTGCAGGGTCTTGCGGAGGACTGCTGGGCCACCTCCTTTTCCCTAGAGGGGCTCCCTCTGGGAGTGGGGTCTGGCTGGCCCCAGAAGCAAAATAAAACGTTCTGAAAGGTGAGCCTGCATCCCAGAAGGTCATTGGCCATGAAGAAGACAGCCCTGCGGTGGCTTTAGAGCAACTTCCTGGTCCCAGACTGTGGGCGAAGATGCTCTGGGAGCAGGCATGGAGATCAGTGTTGAGGGGAGGGTGCTGTAGGCCTTCTTTAGGACTGGGTAGTGGCACCATCAGAAAAAGCAGTGTCTCCCCCAGTGCCTAACACCTCTGGGGTCATGTAGTCTAGGCCTCAGGCAGCCCCCTCAATTGTACATACCGCCCCATGTGACTTCCTGCTGTTGCTTCACCTTGGGGTTTTCTCAGGGTCATGGTGGCCTCATTGGTTTTTTGGCTCTTAGGAGTCTTGGGGAGAGTAATTTCCCGTTCACAGGCTTGGCTTCTGAGTTGTGAGATCCGCCCCTTGACTCCTCCATTCATCCTGGCTCCACCCACTGACCCCTGTCCTTGCTCTGCGCCCTGGCTCCACTCACTGACCCCTGTCCTTGCTCTGCTCCAGCAGTGGGTGGCCTGGCTATTGTGACCAGCCAGCAGGATGGAGCCCTGGGGTGTAGGTGGGGTGACAATGTAGGACTGGGAGCAGGAGCCAGGACAAGGCAGGCTGGTCCTGGGCTGAGGGAGCTGTAGGCTCCCTTTCTGCAGACCTGGAAGCTGATGCACTTGAGTGATGAGGACATTTGTCTTGGTTCTCCCTGAGGGCCATCAGAGAGGTACTGTTTTGGAGTTTGCAGCATGAAGGATGGGGCTGGGTGGGATATAGGACTTTCTGAGCCCTCTGCAGAGGATGGGAGGTTCTTACAGCTGGAAGAAGCTATGGGAGGTTGTCACCGGGCTGTATGGAAGAGGTGAAGGGCAGTGTGGGTATGAAGGTAGTGCTGGGGCTGGGAGCCTGTCAGGCCAAGGGAGCCAGGGACCATATCCCCGGACCCGCAGAGGGGGGATCGTGGACACTTAGAGGTAATGTCCCCGGCAGGCAGTCATCTAATCATCTGACTGCTTTTTTGGGGCAAGTGATGCCCTGGGAAATTGGGAGGGAGGGAAAGGGAGGTAGGCTATTCTAGAAACTGGGACAGCTAGGGAGGTAGGATTGGGAGGACTCAGGGGTCAAGATGCCCATTAGTCCCTGACAGGAGTGAATGGAGAGAGCTCTGGGCTCTGAGGCAGGCAGCCTCATATATGACCTTGGGATCCCCATGTGGAACCTAAGGTCCTTTTCAGGTCTAAGATTTTAGAAAAATAAAAAAATCCCCTAAGACTGCATGTGCAGTATGGAATCCTGGATTGGATCCTGGAACAGACAAAGGACATTAGCGGAAAAACCCGTGAAATCCCAATAAAGTCTGCAGTCGACTTAATCATAACAAACCAGTGTCAACTGCTTGGCTGTGACAAATCTCACAGTCATACAAGATACTAACCTTTGGGGAGACTGGGTGAAGGGTATATGGGAATTCTGGACTGTCTTTGTGACTTTTCAGTACATCTGAAATTACTCCAAAATAAAGTTTATTTTAAAGAAAGCACACCCGAAAGAGTCCAGGAAACAGAAGAGGTTGGAAGGGTCTGGTTCTGCCTGCTCTGGGTTCCAGTTAACAGTTGCGTGACCTTGAGCAAGTTGCTTGGCCTTTGTGAGCCTCATTTCCTTTTCTTTGAAGTGGGGATGTTGATACCCGCCTCCCAGGGGAGTGGGGGGTTAAATGAAGTGCTGTAACTGATGCATGTAGCTGGAGGCTTGGCAGTGCTGGGGCACGTGGGACTGCTGGTTCTGTTCTTCGTGCTCCGGCTTCCCCTTGTGGCCTTGGGGAACCCAGAGCCTCCTGGGATGGCCTCCCTGGCCCAGCCTTGGAAACTTCTTGTGATATCTTTGGGCCCTTAAGACCCTCCCCAGTCATGCTGTCCTCCCCCCACCCCACCCTGTCCTCTGATGCTTGCCTGAGCCGTGACTTACAGCCCTGCCCACCCGTGTCTTTCCTGGTCAGCTCCGCCCAGGGGGAGGCTGCCTGACTCTGTGGTGGGGCTCCCGCCTGCTGACCCTCTGCCCTTCATCCACAGACAAGGGCACCATCCACAAGGTGGTGGAGCCGGGGGAGCGGGAGCACGGCCTTGCCTTCAACATCTTGGAGATCCAGCCCTTCCGCCGGGCGGCCGCCATCCAGGCCATATCGCTGGATGCTGACCGGGTGAGCCTCCCCATCCCCAACCTACCCTGTGGGGCCGACGTGACCGCCAGCTGAGGACAGAGCCCTTCTGCGTGTGACTTGCATATTCTTTTCAGGGTCTCTGGGCCCCCAGGCCTGCCAGGCAGCTGGGCCTCAGCCTGGGGGCTTAGAACTCAGTTGGGATCCCTGGCCTGACTGGTCATGTTTTTCCTTCCAGCGGAAACTGTATGTGAACTCCCAGTGGGAGGTGAGCCAGGTACCCCTGGACCTGTGTGAAGTCTACACCGGGGGCTGTCATGGCTGCCTCATGGCCCGCGACCCCTACTGCGGCTGGTACCAGGACCGCTGTGTCTCCATCTACAGCTCCCAAGAGTATGTTGGCCGGGCCCCCTGCTCCTAGGAGAAAGTGGACACAGCAATGGTGCTTGATGGGCGGCATCCCTTCTGGCCAGACCCTCCTCTGGGTGGGCACCACTGCTGCTACTGCTCAGGGGTGAGAACAGGGAAGGGGCCGGGCCTGTGGCCTCCTGTTTTCTTAGCCTCTCTCTTCCTTCCAACTCCAGGCCAGTGCTGCAGTCCATCAATCCAGTCGAGCCACACAAGGGGTGCCCCAACCCGAAGCCAGGTACCTATCTGGCCCAGCTCAGAGGCTACAGTCCAATGCGGGTGGTACATTCGTGCCCCAATTGCCCTGTCTGAGGGAGGCCAAGTCTGGTCCTGGGGGCTCCAGACAGATGGGGCAGGACAGTCCTGTGGAGGGAGCCCCCTTGGTGTGGGGGTTCTACAAGGAGTCGGGTGAGGGAGGCAGGTGAGAGTAAGGAGGAGACGGGGGCTAGTTTCCCCATGTTCATTTAGAAGCCTTGGCCTTGTAGCCCTATCAGCGTGGGAGGACACAGCCTGCCCTGGGAGCCGTCGGCTGCTCCTCACGGCTCCCTCCCCTCGCCCCCCAGAACAGGCCCCGCTGCAGAAGGTTTCCCTGGCCCAGAACTCCCGCTACTACCTGAGCTGCCCCATGGAGTCCCGCCATGCCACCTACTCCTGGCGCCACGAGAACAGCGTGGAGCAGAGCTGTGAGCCCGGCCACCAGAGCCCCAACTGCATCCTGTTCATCGAGAACCTCACGGACCTCCACTACGGCCACTACTACTGCGAGGCCCAGGAGGGCTCCTACCTCCGCGAAGCTCAGCACTGGGAGCTGCTGCGCGAGGACAGCGCCATGACCTCGCAGCTGCTGGGCCACGCCTGCACCCTGGCCACCAGCCTCTGGCTGGGTGTCCTGCCCACGCTCATGCTTGGCCTGCTGGTCCATTAGAGCCTCACGGGGCCGGGTGTGCTGCAGGCTTCTGCAGCCCCAAGGCACTGGAAAAGTCTCACATCCAGAACCGGCGGGGCCCGCGAGCTCCTTGCCCACCACTTCTTCCCAGGGGGACTTTGTAAACCTGACGGGGGACACCGGGCCTGCAGATGGCCAGCCGCAGGCGGCTGTTGGGCCCCCGTGGGGCGAGGGTGTTGCGGGCCACAGAATGCAGGCTCTGATTCTGAAGCTGGGGCCTTGATGACCCAAGACTTTTATCTTTTGGAGATTATTTTTCAAAAACTCCTCCTCAAACGGATGAAATGTAGTGATGCTCTTGGCCTGAGAGCCTGTGGGCCAGAGAGTGGGGTTTAAAAAGAGGAATGGGGGACCCCATCTCTGGACCTTAAGGCTGAGGCCCGAGTCCTTCTGGACTCTCTAGACCCAGATCGTCCCCTCATTCTCCCTCCTGCCAGGACTTGGGGAGGCTAGTGTTCCTGCAGGCCCGGGGCTGCCCTCTGTGACCTCCTCACCAGCCCTGGGTCTCTTTAGGCAGCTGCGTTGCATGTTTATTGAAGGATGTTTGCTTTCCGGACGGAAGGACGGAAAAAGCTCTATTTTTATGTTAGGCTTCTTTCATGTATAGCTACTTCTGACTGCATCTGTATGAAATACCAAAACTACATGCGGGGTAGGGTGGGGAGGGAGGGGCTGGGGGAGGGATGGGTCATGGCGGGGTGGGGGGGGTGCTTGAGTCTACGGCTCCTGGGAATGGGATGAGAGTCCAGGGATGGGCATGGGTTTGAAGAGAGAAGCATGAGCTGGCTCTGCCTTGGGAGCCCAGTCTGAAGGGGACGTTGGTCCATGCCCTTGGTCAGGGTGGTTGCGGGAGGGGGTGGGATGAGGGAGACAGGGGAGAATGAAGGAGAAAACTGAGCCCTAGGTTCACCGTGTTCATTTCAAAGGAGGAGCCAGGTCCTCAGGGGGAGGTTTCTAGGACTCTGCCCTTGGCATTGGGGGTTGGGGGGCGGGGGGGTCCCCTCCCCTCCCCTCAGCCCCCTTCCCCAAGGGCTGTGCTTCCATGCTCCTAGCCTCCCACCTTCAGCTCAGGACATGTTATAACTTAGGCTAAACTGTGAATTCCTGTAGGGACGGCCTGGGCCAAGCTCTCCAGGTGGGCGGCTCTGCCCCCAGCCCTGTCCATGGATTTCAGCAGAGAGCTAAGCCCTTCTCTGGCTGTGTCTGGCCAGCCTGGGGCAGGGCCTGGGGCTGGTGGCCTTCCAGCTTCGGCCCCTGCATCTCTTCTCAATGCACTTTAATAATGTAACATATTACTAATAAACAAACTATTTATTTACCTGTGCGTGCTCCTTGCCTTCCATGCCATTCTGGTCAGGGGGTAAGGGTGGGGGCTCCTGTTCGTGACTCAGCACCTCCTGCCCCTGTGAGCCTCACCCCCTCTCCCGAGAACCTTAGCACTGAGGGGCTCCTGGTTAGCGAGAGGCAGGAATGAGATCTAAACCCCCAGCTCTCGAGCACTGCTCTGCCTGCCAGGCAAGGACCTGGAGCCCAGACACTCCTGCACCCCACCTTTCCTCACCTCAAGAGTGGGCCTTTCCCCCTTCCCAGCCTCCAACCCCTGACCACTTCCCTGAGGAGGCCTGGCCATGCTAGAAACAGCCTCTGGCCTCCCTGCCTTCAAGGGGCCCATTCTGGGAGATAAAGCTGATCAAATAAGACCCTGTAGGATAAACCTGCGATGATGGAAGTATCTGGGCCGCAAGGCAAGAGGGCAGGGGAAGTGGCAGGGCCAGCAGGCAGGCAGGGGTCAGCGTGTGTGCAGAGGGGGTGGTTCCAGCAAGGAGGGACTGGTGGGCAAGGTTTGGGTGCTAAGCGAGCTTGGCTCTTCAACCCCCAGGAGAGTGACAGTGCTGGGGTGGGATTTGTACCTTAGAAACTTTTGAACTCCCTTTAAGATAAAGCCCACAGGTTTTAAAACCCCAAAGGATGTGTGAAAAGGGGTCCCCCAAGGCGGGGGTGGGAGGTGGGGAGGGGAGCTAGGGGCTGTTCACAGGGATGGTGGACAGAACTAGGACAGGACCAGGGATGGAGGGTGGGGGCCTGGGGGGGCGTGCAGAGAGGGACCCTGGCATTCTTCCCTCCCCTCTCCTTTGTTCCCCTCCCTCCTGCCCCTCGTGCAGGGACCCAGGCTTTTGGAGATTTCTTTTTGGCCATGCAGCATGTGGGCTCTTCCCCCACCAGGGATAGAACCCGTGTTCCCTGTATTGGGAGCACAGAGTCTTAACTACTAGACTGCCAGGGAGGTCCGATCCAGGCCTTTTGGGATTTGCTGGGAGATTCTGCTGAGCAGTAACTCCTGGAGAGGGGACTGTGGCAGGCTAGGGACAGTTCCCCTCTCTGAATCTGAGCCCAGCTTCCAGCTGGCTTGCAGACCCCCGCAGGGCTGGAACTGCCCCCTCCCCTTCTGTCTGCACTGCGCTCTCGTGGGCCAGCCCCATGCCAGAGGTTCTGCATGGTTCTTCCCTCTCCCACACGTGCCTTCCTAGGGTGAGCAAGGTGGCCCCAGGTGCTCAGGCCAGGAGTTTGGGCGACCCCAGCGAACTCTGGGCTGGGGGCAGAGACCCGGGATCTCCATCACCCTTTGTGATCCTGGGCAGACCTGGCCTTTCCCGAGCCTCATTCTCCTTGTGTGGAAGAGGACGGGGCTGGACAGTGCCTCTGAGAGGCCCCTCCTTGCACACTGTAAGGGGGTCTAAGATTAATTTGGCCTTTGGAAGGAGCTTAGAGTCAATGACTAGGTCAGTCAGTTCTTCCAGCTCACAACTGGGCCACAGCGGCAGCAGCATGGACTGACCCTTCCTCAAGCCCTGGAAGGTGGTGGAGAGGGCAGAAGGAGTGGGTTCTGGGAGTGGCTAGTGGGGAAGGTAGGTCTCAAGCCCTGACCACACCTGGATTGCCAGGCAACCTCTAGGAGGTCCCTGCCCTCTCTCTGGACCCCAGAAAGTGCCCTCTTTCCTGTGGTGAGTCTCTTGGCTCCCCTGTGGGCCTACAGCAGGGGACCTGAGGGACAGAACACATTCCTTTGTCTCTATGGAGGCACCCCAGGAGAGGCTAGGCGGGCAGGAAGCCGTGTGCATCAAGGCATGAAATGAGCCCATGTAAATCCCATGTAAATGAGCCGGTGGGGAGGGGCTGGCTGGTCCCTGGGCTGCTGCCCTGTTTCCCCCTAACTGGCCAGCCACACAGTGGGCCTTGGGGGTGGTGGGTGGGAGGACTGTAGGGTTGGGCCCTGGGAGCATGGAGATCCACACAGTATCACGGCAGCAACACCAGCCTCTTGGGGGCCAGGTCAGGGACAGGAGCCAGGCCTGTCCTTTTGCCTTCTGTCTTGTGCATCCCGCCCCAGGGGCACAAAAGAGAGAGCAAGGCGGAAAAACCAAAGCTCAGCTTTCCTGGAGAAGTCGGCAGGGGATGGGGGACTCCTTTATGCCTCCCTCTGCTTCATAATTCTAAGGGCCACTGAAGTTCGCCTGGGTGATCAGTGTCCTACCATCCTGTGGGCCAAGGCTACTGCCTTCTCATCTCTCTGCTGCTTGAAACCCTTTAACAATTCTCAGCATTCATAGCCCCAAGCACCCTGGTCTTCTCCATCCCCGTCTCCCCTTAGTCCTCCACCTTCCTCTGCTGGAGACAATCTGCGCCTTTTCTTCTCTCAGCCCCTCCCCTGGAATGCTAGGAGGAGGATGGGCCCAGGCAGAGGTTGCAGAAAGACCTCGGAGGAGTCCTAGACCCCACTCGGCCTCCATGTCTCTACTGCTCAGGCCTGAGCTAGGGAGAAGAAGGAGCTTTAGGGGGAGGGCACCTGGAATCAGGTCCCGGGGTCCTGGGGAGGGGAGGTGCAGGTCCTGCCCTCAAGCCCTTGCAGCCTGGTAGGGGAGGCAGATACGGAGCTGGGTGATGACTGTACTTGCAAGGGTCCAAGGTGGGAGGAGAACCAATCTATTTTGGGAGAGATGTCAGGGAAAGAGCGGAGAGCACCTTGGAGGGTGAGTAGATGGTGGAAAGATCACTAATGAATGGAAGAGGGAAGAGCATTTGCAAAGACCTGGGCATGTGCAAGAACTTGAGGTGCTATAGGCTTTGTTGCAATAATGTGAGCTCCAGGAAGACAGAGAGAGGGACATTGTCAGTTGTGGTCACAGCTACATCTCTAGCACCTAGAAAAGTCCCTATGATACATTCTTGTTAGATGAATGAATAAGATGAAAGAGGAGCGAGGTTCTGGAAGTGAGATTAGATTACTACATCAGTTCCTGGGGTCAAGGCCCTAGATCTTTATCCAGTAGGTTCTAGGGAGTCTCCCAAGGGTTTTGAGCAGGGGTAGGTGGGTGATGATGGTAATGATGATAAGGATGATGGGGATCTGAAACCCAGTTTTTCACACACTGTATCCCTGCCTCCCTCACTCCAAGCTCACCACTGCCCGACACACACAGCCTGACCGCCCCCACCTCCCCCAACACACACCCAATCCTCAGGCATTTCCAGCTGCCTCCACGGCCCAATTTTAGCTTCTCACTGTCTGGAAAAGCAAGTGGAGAGTCTGGGATGGTCTTTCCCAGCTAGGGTCTGGCCAGGAGGTCTGTGGGTGTGGGCTGGTGAAGTGTGCCTGAAATGGCTAATTCAGGCTCAGGAAACACTCTTCTGTTGATGTTATTTAACTCTGGGAGGAAGAGGCCTTGGGGAATAAAACAAAAGCAAAACCCACATTCTCAGGGTCATCAGTGGCCATGAGTCAGCCCACACGAGAGGAAAAAGCACAGAATCACACCCAGGAGATCCTTGTTGACGTACTGATATCTTTTTGTAGGATGGTGCCCATGCCAGAACTGCTGGACCCACACCTGATTAAAATCCCAGAAGTCAGGCTGGCAGTTTTCTCAGGTTGGGCAAGATGAATGGGCTCAAAAGGGCTAGGTAGAGATGAACACATACGTTCTCAGGGTTGGGTTGATAACACAAAGGCAAACACATGGCCCGCATCCTTATCCAGCCCAAGGGTCCTGCCCAGGTCCATAGCAGACACCTAATCAGTCATGGCTTTCCTTTCTCCTGAGCTCAGAAGAGCAATTTTCTCTGGAACTGCCTTCTAGAACAAGCCCTTGAAATGTAACTCGACTGAATTGAAATGCACTGGAAGGATAAAAAGACATACTAGATTTTGAAGATGTAATATGAAAAAAATAATTTATCTTGTTAATAAATTATTATGTTGATTACACGTGGCAGTGAAAACATTTTGGATATATTGGGTTATATAAAATATATTATAAAAGTCCTTCTTCCCTGTTCCTTTTAACTCATATTTAATTTGGCTGTTAGAATATTTGAAATTATCTGTGTGGCTCAAATACATTTCTCTTGGGGCACACTGCAGTAGCATACCTGCTTTGTGAGGGCATTTCATCATTTTTGCTCACGGTAACCTCCCATCACCTAGAATAGTGTCTGGCACATAATAGACATGCAAATGGTTATCTGCGGATTGAATGAATGAAGACTTGTCAACATTGCTCTTCAGGGAGCCACCACTGAGTGATCAGATGGAACGTATTTGCTAACCTGCTAGAATCCTCTGTCTGTGTTTTCCAATTTTAGAGCTTCATCACCCTTTCCAGCCTTTTTTGATACCCAGGAGGTGCAGCTGGAGGTGAACTCGGGTGAATGCCCTGCTCCACCAAGGATTCTCTAAAAGGGAACTTCCTGTTCCTTCTGATGAGGAAACAGAGCAGCGTGCAAATGATATGGAAATCCTTCCGGGGTGTTTGCATGTCTGGGGGTACTGGGCATACTTCCGGCCCACTTCCCGGCTCCAGCTTCTGGTCTCTAGGGACAAAAGAGAAAGCTTGGGAGACCTTGAGCCCCAGGTTGAGCCTGGGCCACTTTAGTCTTTTCCCAGAGAGCAAGGGCTGTAGCATCCTTGGCTCTCCAATCCATCAGGAGCCTAAAAATAGTCTGCAGTTCCAGCCTCCTCCACAGCCAACCGAGCAAAGCTGGGCCCTGCGCCCGCCAGCTCCTCCGCAACCCAGACTGTCTGCAAGGTCTGCCCTAGCCACCAGCCCCCGTCTCCCTGGCTGAGGTCTATCCTGGCCCCTGGGGACCCTGAGCTCATCCTGCCCACTGTCAGGCCTGATGCGAGTTTGCCTACTGCTCTGCCCTCCCAAGCAGATGGACCCCGGGACCCCTGGACCCTTGGACCTCCCAACTCTGTGCTCTGTTCACTCTCCTGTTCTTGAGGGGGTGTTGGCCAGACACAGAGGAGGGGAGGGTGTTCCGGGCAGTGGAACTACCACCTGTAAAACCCAGTGGTATGACAGACCATGGCACGTGGGAAGGGGTGAGCCGTTTGGAAGGGCTGGTTGAACGAGATGGGGCTGGAAGGTGGTAGGGCAGGTCTGGCAGCTACCTCCCTCGCAGGCATGGGTGCTTCAGGTATTTTGTCCTGCCCCCGGGGGAAGGAGCTTCACCTCTTAGATTGGCAGCCCATCTGTATGGGCTGTTGCCCTTCTGTCCCTGCCAGGAGGAATGTTCAGTGCCAGGCACCTGCTCCCCTGTATGGGCCTTCTATATCTATGGTCTATGGGAAGCCCTGGTGCCTTCCAGATCTGAGCTTCTGGGGTCCCTGCCTGCTCCTCAGGGGTGCAAGTGGGCAGGTGGGGCTCCTCACTGAGGCCCAGAGGAAGGAGGGACTCAAGGCAATCTGGAGCACTTGGCAGAGTTGGGACTGGATCCTCTGACTCCTGATGCCCAGCTGGGACCTAGCCCTCACTCTGAGGTTGGAGGCACATCCTGGTCTGAGTGTAAAAGATGGGGTTTGCCGAACCCCACAAAGGGGAGGGCCTTTCTGGCGGCAAGAGTGAGTGCAGGTGACGCTGCTAGCCCATGACGGTTTCCCCACTTGAGCTGAGCAGGGTCCCAGGGGCAGGAAGTGGGGGCAGCAGATGTCACAGCCACTTTCCGTTTCTGGGGGAGCGATTCTGGGGGAAATGTTCAGGTCATGGAGCAGTTACTTGCGTGTAGTGCCTGGAGTCTTATTTCTGAAGACTTTTCTTGCCTGACGTCTTCCATTAGCACTCAGAGGCAGATAGCCAGTGTAGGCATACCCTTCCCCCAGCAGTGAGATGAACCGATGAGGCCAGAGAAAGGGAGCCAGAGCTACCTGGCCCATCAGAACCTGGCCTAGAACCCAGGATTCTTGCCTTCCCCCAGCCCCCCGTACCACTTGCAAGCACCCTCCCCCAAGGAAGCAGAGGTGGGTGTGATCTAGAGGCTTCTCTTGGCCAAGGCGAAGTTGTTGACAGATATCGCTTCTCGGCCTTTTGGCTAAGATCAAGTGAAGAAATTTGAGGTTTTCTCACCCCCTACAGCTCCCCTCATCTCCCAGCAGGTGGGAGGCTCGCTCAGTGTTCACAAAAAGTGTCAAGACTGTTTTAGGACTTTTGCTCCTGGTTCTGGGGCTTGTCAGAGGTGCTCTCCTCCCCCAGCCACCTAAGGAATCCAGAGCTGCAGCTCTCCTATGCCCTGGATAGCATACTGGGGACCTTAGACCCATTTCCCATGTGAAGAAACCACAGACCTAGGGGAAGACCCAGACTGGCTCTGTGAGTGAGAAGGTGTGGGACTGCTGACATCTTAGCCGTGATACATCTTTTCCTGAACTCCACCTGCTGCTTACTCACCTCCCCTGACACCCTCACTCCTACCCCAGGTCATGGGAAGAAACACAGGCAGAGTGTCCGTGTAATGAGAGGAGTCAGGTGCCCTGGCAACCAGGGCAGGATGGAACTGCAGGCTTCTTTTTCTCTTGTATATACACATAACAAGCACATGGGGCCACACACATTATCTACTCACGTGTACACACATGCAGACATGTGCATCCGTGCACGTGCACAACCATTCATAGAACCTTCCCCCTTGGGGTCCTGCTCACATACTCAGATAAGGGTGGGGGGCGGTCGTGAGGCTCTCTTTTTGTGTGACTACAGCCTCAGGGTAGACCCACATCTAATTTCTCAACTGTTCCTGCCTCTCTGGCTCTGGCAACTGGGAGCTTGAAGACCTAGGCTGGGAACCCCCCCCCCCACCCCGCCACTGATATTTGGGGAACTTAGTGGGGATCACTGGGCCAACAAGACCTATAGAGAGAGAAAGAGAGAGAGGTGAGCAGAGGAGATGGAACAGGAAGATGCCATGTGGAGCTGATGCTTGGCCCAGAGGGTGTTCTAGACCCTCCCCGCTTCGTGCTCCTTCCCTGTGGGCCTGCTGAGATGTTCTATGACCCATCTGGGAACTGGGAACAGAGGAGAACTGGACCATAGGAGGCCCAGGGTGAGGTGGCTGCAGGCAGGAAGGCTAACTGAACGTGTATCCCACCCATGGAGAGCTGGGGCTGAATGTCCTTGGCGAGTGTCATGGGGAGGGTCATGGTTGCAGAGGGCCTCTATTCCCATGCTTTCAGGACAATGGGCCAGATAAGGCCAGGTACTTTGGTTTCCTGGGCAGGCCAGGGCTTTCCTGAAATACCCAGACTTCCTGGTCTCCCAGGGTTGAAGCAATGACGTGAGAAGAGAGGGGATTGTGTAGGCAGGAAGCCCTGGGATACACTGAAGGCCTGCCCTGCCCTTGCATGCGAGCTCAGGGTGGTCCCCGGAGCCGTTTGCCTACTCCGCCTCAGCACATACTGGCTGTGTGTTCAGAGCTGCCCACTTACTGAGCACCCAAGTCCAGGCTCTTCATGCAGTAGACTTGTGAGGGGCAGGAGGAGCCAGGGCTGGGCACCTGGGAGGGGGTACCTGTCACCACTGGGGCAGGAGCTAGTGGTCCTCCAGGGGGCTGATCCAGCAGGGGCCCAGAGATCTCCTGAAAGGTGTCACTGATCTCCACTCTTTGTCAGCAAAAGGCATTGGTCAGCCAACCACCTGGCTGGTCTTCAAAGGGCAAGATTATGAGGGCAATAATACAGACGGGATAATAGTGACTGTATGCCATTTGCTTGGGACTGTTCTAGAAGTTTTACATGAATCATTTTAGTTAATCTCCTAACCAGCCCTATGAAGTTGCAGCTATCCATTATATTAGTTAAAGGAACTCAAGCACAGAGAAGGTAAGTGGTTTACCAAAACTTCAAAGCCAAAAAAAAAAAAAGGCAATTAATCCTGTCCCTACAATAACTGGAGTTTCAGGCTGTTTTATTTGATCTCAATTCACTCATTGTGTAGTTATTTATTAAACTCCTTTGCTGGGCTTGTGGTTGACATAGGATACATATAGCAGAGGTGAGCATACAGGTAGGTGGGGGATCACTCTGGCAAAATGAAAGAGGTCAGGCTTGGGTCAGCCCCCAGGGACCAGGGCTCCCCACGCATCATCTGCTCAGACCTGATCCTTGGACATCAGAGGAAGTTAACATGACCACTCATTCTAAAGGGCTCAGTGTGGGGAGGACCACCTCAGTGTATCCTCTGAGGGACAGAGACAGGCTGCGTGGGGGCCCAGCTCCTCTGCTCTGGTTGGAAGGCTGTCACAGGAAGGTGGGGAGGGGATGGGCCTTCTCCTTTTGCTGTTTCCCACCAGGACCATTTCAGGGAACAGCTGCTTTGGGGGCTGGAGGGAGCCCACATCCTGCTTCATCACCGTATTGAGAGCATTTGAGCCCAAGGACCTCCATGGGGCCCAAAGCTGAGTAAGGTTGAATCAGGCTGACTCAGTGGAAGCCTCTGCCCACTAGTGTCTCCAAGCCGGATACTGCCGCCAGACCAGAGGAAGAGCCTCCCAACTGCTGGCCCATATGCCGCTGGAGCGCAGGCCAAAGGAGAGGACTTGGGCAGGGTGTCCCAGCCTCAGGCTCTGTCGTACCTCGTCCTACCCTGGGAGGCAGACTCCTCGTGGGGAAACTGGAGGAGGAGTCGGGACCCATGTCAGAGCCCAGACTGTGGCCAGTTCCCTAGGCCCTTTGTCAGGAGGGCATCTGCCCTGAAGCTGGGACACGAGGAGAGGGCTTCATCCTCCAACAAGGCCCTCTGGGTCTCTTCTCCTCCTGACTACTCCCTGCAGGCAGAGTCTGGGGGCAGGGGTTCGGTGTGAGGGTGTGGTCTTCCCTGGGACGAAGAAGGCTCCTATGCAATGGGGTTTTCAGACAGACACAAATAGATGAGCAAAGAAGCCAGCCAGACGGGTTCAGCCTTTCAACTTGTCCCTAGGGAGGTTGTTTGCCTTTATTTATTTATTGGGATAAAATAACCCTTTCGAAGTACACAATCTAGCGTGTGCTAAGTCGCTTCAGTCGTGTCCAACCCTTTTGACCCCATGTACTGTAACCCACCAGCTTCCTCTGTCCAGGGGGCTCTCTAGGCAAGAATACCAGAGTGGGTCACCATTTCCTTCTCCTGGGGATCTTCCTGACCCAGGGATGGAACCAACTGAGTCTCCTGCATTGGTAGGCAGATTCTTTACCACTATATTTACATCACTGTGACCACTATCATTATCTAATTACAAAACATGCCGTCACCCCAAAAGAAATTCTGTACCTATGACCAGTCACTTCCCCTTCCTCCTGCCACCACTAATTGCCTCTCTGTCTTTATGGACTTACCCATTCTGAGCATTTCACACAAATGGAACCACACATGTGGGCTGTGTGGCTGATTTTCTCTCACTTAGCAGAATGATTTCAAGATTAATCCATGTTGTAGTATGTATCAGCTCTTCACATTTCTTTATTGTCGAATACGAGTCCATGGTGTGGATATGCCATATTTTATTTATCCATTCATTAGCTCATGGACACTTGCGTTGTTTCCACTTTTTGGCTGTTATGAATCATGCTGTATGAACATTGATGTGCAAGTTTTTGTATGAACATATGTTTTTGATCCTTTTGGGGATCTACCTACCTGGGAGTGGAACTGTGGAGTCATATGGTGATTCTATATTTAACTTCTGAGAAGCTGCCCAAACTGTTTTCCACAGAAGTTATACCATTTTACATTCCCACCAGCTATGTGTGGTTCCAATTTCTCCACCTCCTCACCAACACTTGTTATTTTCTTTGCCTTTATTCTTTCAGCACATATATCATTGAGCACCTAGCTGGTGCGAGACCTGTGCTTGGGCTAAGGGGTGCAGGGGGACTGGGCCTCTGGCTGTTCTGGCAGAGCCAAGGGGCACAGACATAAAAGAGTGGCAGCTGGTGGTGAGTGAAGGAGTAACAGGGGGCCCGACCTGCGAGGGACAAGCAGGGCAGGCTTCAGATGTGACGTTTATGCTGTGGCCCCCAGTCCCTGCCCTGGCTCCCTTCCCAGCCCTCCTGCCCCTGGGAGGCGTGATGGTCAGGTGTCAAATGCCTCGGTGCCGCTTATCTGAAAATTCCCCTCCTTGCCTGAGCTTCACCCACTAGAGCCTGTCCCTTTGTGTTGAGCCCTCATCTTTAGCGGCCCCATGTCAGCAGCCTAAGCCAGATGAGGAAACTGAGGCCTGGGGGGACATGATTTACCTAGAAGGCAGTTGCAGAGGGAAGACCAGAGACCAGATTGCCAGACCCCCAGTCTGACGTGCTCTTAGCTCTTCTGGGATGAGGCTTGGGGTAGCGTGAGGCTGGGGGCAGGGAAGAGGAATTGGCAGAAGCCTGAAAGTGGAGCCCAGGGAGCAGGAGGCCAAGCTTCGAAGATTTTTCCCAGGCCAGGGGAAGGCGATGCTGATCAGATTTGTGTGAATGAGGGATGAAGAGTAGAGGTCCCTGGGGACCGCTCTGACCAGTTTTTCCTCTCCCCAGTTTCAGTTCTGTTTCACTTGCCCCCTGAGACCCTGGGTTTAGGGGTCTGTTGGATGATGTTGGGGTGACTCTTAGTCAAGCCTATCTTGTTCTTGGGGGTGGGGGTAGAGGTAGGGGACGGGGCCAACACCATCTGTGGGCCACATCCGTCAGCTTGTCTTCCTGTCCCCACCAGATCCCACGGCCTGAGGGAGGAGACCGGAGGCCTGGCTGGGCCCATCCCCAGTGGGTGGGGGTGAGCTAGGGTGGGGCCTGCCTGACCGACAATGTGACAGTGTTGATGGCTTCTCCTGCTTTCACATTTGGAGCCTCCAGGAACTAGAGGGGACAGTTGTCCCCAAAACAAGGCTGGGGGCATGTTTGCTCAATGAACTCATACTTTATAGGGTTAAGTCAACATGTGCTCACTCCCTTACTCCACACTCAGTGACTCACCGGTCCCCACGGTAAGTCCCTGGCCACACCAGGTGTTGTGGGGGAATGGGGACAGGGTGGGATGCAGTCCCCGTCCTCCCAGACAGCAGGAGAGGCCCTGGTTCCCCCACCAGCACACTCAGGGCACTGGAAAGCCAGCGGCGGTGGTGCTGATGGGGAGCAGACAGCTGGGACCAGCCTGACTGGGGTTCCCAGGGGTGGTGGGCTGGCAGTCCCAGGCCCTGCCTGAGCCTGGAACAACATTTTGCATCTCCCCATGGTGACCTGACCTGGAGGAGGGTATGGCAACCCACTCTAGTATTCTTGCCTGGAGAATGCCCATAGACAGAGGAGCCTGGTGGGCTACAGTCCATGGGGTGACAAAGAGTCGGACACGACTGAGCGACTCAGCATAGCACACACGGTGACCTGAGCTCAGAGTGGGGGGAAGCGAACGAGAGGGCAGGTGGGGGGCTTGACAGACACGTGGTCCCTCCCATCCTTCAGAGCCAGCAGGTCGAGGAGCATGAGGGAAATTCACGCCCCAGATTTACCAAAGATAGTCCCCATTTGGGGCCTTGGCTTGGTAGGGGAACTTCGTGGCTCTGTGGGAGAGGTTTCTGGGGCTGTTTCCATGTCTTTGGTTCTCTGGGGTCTCTCCGGGGCTTGGGTCCATCCTTCAGGGGCTCTGAGCACTGGCAGAGAGACCCCAGACCTGCCTTGACTTTCCCTCATGCTCCTCGACCTGCCGGCTCTGAAGCATGGGAGGGACCACGTGTCTCTCAAGCCCGCCATGTGCCCTCTCGTTCCCCGCCCCCACACTTCATTTCTCCTCTCTGGGGGCTCAGCTCACTCAGGCTGACGCTATCTCTTGACCTTGTCCTACGGCAGCCCCTGGGCCTGTCCCAGTGGCTGCTGTGAAGAAACGTGAGTGGTGGGGGGAAGTCCAGAAGATACTGTCCTTGAACTGCCTCCTGCCACCCTGCCCACCCAAGGCCTCACTTCCCCATCACGGAGCTCCCGTGGAGCTTTGGGGACGATTTTCGGCTCTTGAGCAAAGGGCCTCTGAGGGACTGGCTTTCCCTCGGGGCTGCCCTGCTGCTGTGGCAATGTGGGATGGGGATTTTGACATCGCCAGGGACTCAGCATGGCTGAAACTCCCCCTGGACCAGCTTAGCTGCCCAAGCATTAGCCCTTGGGGCTGCCACAGCCAGGCCTGTGGCCCTGTGAAGTCAGAGATCAGGATGGCATCGTGCCTTGGGGGTGAGCCCTCACTGGGGGCTAGAGCCCTGAGAGCAGTGAACCCAGGTGGGGGACATTTAAAACCAATGAGGCGTATAGCTGATTCATCTTGCTGTGTAGTAGGAACTAAAGCAACATCATGAGGCAGCTGTGCTCCAACAAAAATTAATAAAAAAGAATGGAAACCAATGAGGTGCTGCCTTAGGCTGGTTAAAGTGGTTCTTGAATTCTGCCTTTGTGGACACGTGGAGTCAGCTAAAAAAAGAAGGAGCAGAGGGAAACTGCGTGGTCAAAGGCATAGAGGTAGCGAGCAGAATGACCTATTGAAACTGTAAGCGTTTCCATATGAGTGACGGGAGTGGAGTGGGTGTGTGGACACTGGAGGGCAGGGGGTGAGCGCAACAGCTCAGAAAGGACCCCTAGGGCTCAGGCAAGGAACTGGAAACCTCCCTGAAGCCAGCAGTGTCGGGGAAGAGCTGGGACCCTCCTGGGCCCCTTGCACAGCTGTGCAGGGAGGGCCCTGCATGAAGCTGGCGTGGCAGATGGCAGCTGACTCAGCTCTGCCCCTCTGAGGGCCAGTGGGAGGCTGCCTGCCCACATGAGCCGCCTGAGCTGTGGAGTGGCCCAAGGCTGGCTCGTCTGGGCTGGCTTCTCTGATCCCTTCATGAGCTCAGGTCCTACTTCCGAGGTCAGGCAGGTTGCAGCAGAGGGGAGGGCATGAATTTGGAATCACCTAGTCCTAGGTCCACATCCAGGCTGTGAACACCTGGATAGTGTGGAAGCAGCAGTAACACAAAGATAACCTGGCTAGTGGCCTTGACCCTGCCATCCCACCTCTGGGACTTTGTCCCACAGAGATACCTGTAGACATATGGCATATGCACAAGATCATTCGCAACGGTTGTGAGAGCTAAAGATCGGAAACACCCTCTCTACCCATCAACGTGAGGCTTGCTCAGACGAGGGTATGTCCCCATGATGGAATACTATGCAGATGTGAAAAAAATGTGGATTCTTTCTATGTATGAATGTGCAAAAAAGCTCTGGGAATTTTATCAAGTCATAAAGCAAATTAGAAGTCACTGAAGTGCAGAGAAAAGAGATCATGCTCAGGCCAAGGGGCCAAAGGCAGTATGATGTGTTCATGTTCGTGAAGAGAGTTCAGTGTGCCTGGAATGAAGGGGCAGTTTCTGGTGAGTAAGATGGAGACCAGCTTGGGAGGGTCCCTAGGCTCAGAGGAGAAACAGAAAACTGCCAGGAGCCAAGGGACAGTTTTCAACAGGTGCTGATCGACTTTTTCTGGTAACAAGATCTGGCAACTGTAAAGCAGTAACTCCCACTGATAATGGGCTTTATACACATTGTCTCCTTTAAACCTCTCCACAACTCCAAGCCCCATGAAGGAAGTGTTGTCGTCAACCTTATTTTACAAATGAGGGGATGGGACGCATAGAGTTTAGGGGACTCGCCCAAACTCACCCAGCAGAACCAGAGAAATAACCCAGGCAGTCTGGCTCCTGAGCCCACGCCTGAACTGCTCTGCTATCCTGGCTCTCAGGATGGTGGCCTGGACAACCCAGACAAGAGGCAGAAAGGGTCTAGGGGAACAGTAGTGGCTTTGAGGATGGGGACTCAGGTGTAGATTTGAAAGATTTTAGGGGGTGGAAACAAGATCTGATGGTGAGTGGGGTGTGGCTACTGTGGAGGAGGAGGAGTCCAAGATCCATTCATTCATTCACTCACCTTAGCAAGCTCAAGTGCCCCGTGGGTGCCAGGCACTGTTCCAAGAACTGGGCTTGCCTCGGCCACCAACACAGACAAAAATCTCGGCTCTTTAAGTGCTTTCTTTTTAGCTTTAGGTGGAGACAGACAATACACAATACACATAATAGCTATGTTAATTACAGAGCCTGGGAGAACTGTGGAAAAAATTAAATAACGCTAAGAGCGATTGGCAGTCCTGGTCAAGACTTCTGAAGGTTTAAATGGGGTGGTCAGGGCGAGCCTTATCAGGAAGGTGACATATGAATGAAGACAGAAAGAGGGTGAGGGAGTGAGCCTTGCAGAGGCGTGGGGGAGGGGCATTCTGGCAGAGGAGCAGGAGTGGGAACACCTGCAACGTTTGTTAGACTCCAGCGGGGCGTAGAGTGGGCAACCGGGGAGCGATCTGGACGGTGGCTGGTGGGATGAACATCTGGTGTCTGGGTGTCAGCAGCATACCTGGCATTTGATGTCTTGAGATAGGAGGAGGTCAGGAGGGAGAAAGTGAAAGGTGGTTGTTGGTTTCAGCATCTGGGCCAACCACGATGGAGAAAGAGCGAAGGGAAAGTCTGGGGAAGAAGACCAGCTGTGAGTGCCTGAGGGGCATCTTGGAGGCAGGGTCCCGCTGGCACTTACATTATCTGGTCTGGAGCTCCCGAGAGGGGCTGGAGGGGCAGTGTGTTAAGGACCTAGGAGGGAAAGCTAAGGGTGAAAGAGGGCTGTCTCCTCGGGGTGGGCGTGGGAGGCAGAGAGAGGAAAAGGCCCAGGACAGAGCCCCGGGTGGGGACTCATTTAAAGGTGGCATTGGGAGGAGCCGGGGGCGCACCAAGAAGAGGCCGGTAGGGGTAGCGATCAGAGAGGCAGGAGGAGGTCTGGGTGTGCGTCTCAGGAGTCAAGAGGGCCCATGTTTCAAGAGAGAGAGGAGTGATCAGAAGCATGGAACAATGCTGAGGAACACAGTCAGAGATGTGGGCAGAGTTGGGGCACAGAATAACAATCGGGACGCTGCCAGTGACCTTGGTGGAGTGTTGAGTGGGAGTTAGGTCTCGAGTTAAGAAGTGGGAGGTGGTTGGCGATGGAAGGGGTAAGCGGAGACTTTGCTTTCAAGAGCTGCCAGGCAGAGGCTGTAGGTTGGGGTGAGCGAGCTATTGAGAGAGGGTTCCGGTAGGATGGGAAAGACTTGAGCAGTTGGTTTGATGCCAAGAGGCAGCAGCAGGAGGTGGGGGAGGCTGAGATGCAGGCGAGACAAGGCGGAGGCCGACAAGTTCCCCGGAGCCTCTCTGGGGCAGGTCTGAGGTGCCATGGTCCTGCTTCCTTCTGGTTCCCATCCTGAGGAGGGAGGAGAAGAACGTGACCTGAGGGGGTTACGGGAGGGGAACGTGGACAGAACCTAGAGAGGAACAAAGGCAGGTGCAGAGGGAAGTGTTGACATCCTTTACAGAAAACGTGATGGCTGTTTCCACTGTGGTAAGAACATAAAGGAAACCTCGTGAAAGCAAGCGTGGGGGTGCCTTTTGAAAAGATTTCCTTAACATACAGGTTCAAGCCCTGCTCCCAGCCTGGCCCTGACCTCACACCTAAAGCTGGTGAACCTCAGAGGGCTCCCCCAACAGAAGGGCTTCCAGTGGGAGCAAGCCTACAGAACCAGTGATGGAAACGGGGTGGGTGGGGTGCAAGGGCAGCCTTAACCAACAGCTGGAGGCAGGAGAGCCTGTGACATCTGGGAGGCAGGGCTAGAGGCACTGCCGGGGAGAGAGGCCGAGGCCTGACTGCAGAGACCAGCCGACCAGGAGCCAGCATCAAGACCCTGTGATGCCCAGGAGTCTGCTGAGTGTGGCCCAACCAGAAATGCCCACTGGCCCTGGGTCTACCTGGTGCCCCTGGCCTGGGGTAGCCTCCAGGGGCTCACTGCCCTCTCCAGGGTGGTTAGTCACTCAGTCATGTCCGACCCTTGTGACCCCATGGACTATAGCCCACCAGGCTCCTCTGTCCATACCAGGCTCCTCTGTCCATGGAATTTTCCAGGCAAGAATACTGCCTGGAATGGGTTGCCATTTCCTTCTCCAGCAGATCTTCCTGACCCAGGGATTGAACTCAGGTCTCCCGCATTGCAGGCGGATTCTTTACCTCTCTAGGGCCCAGGCCAAAAGTGCAGGGAGGCTGGCTGTCTAGGGGTGTGGTGGGGGCTGATGAGGGTTGGGGGAAGGGGAAGAGCTGCTTTGTCATCTCTTCTCTTTCTGGGCGCACCTGGACCTCACCTACTTAATCTTCAGAGCTACCCATTGGCTCGGGGGTGGATATCTCCCCTCTGGCCCAACGTTTCTTAGGAATCCACCAACTTCTTCTTTTCTGAAAATCGAAACTACTTTTAATTTCAGGGAACGGGAACTAACCCTGTTGTATTAATACAAACCCTGTTTGTATTAACCTACCTTTAAATGAGTCCCCACACGGGGCTCCCGCTACATGCACACATACACACTTCCCACCTGTGTGTGAATAGGTGCCATACTCGGAGACGATTCATGAAGACCCCACAGAGAGGACGCTGTCCTCCCCACTCAGCTGGTGGGGAGGCTGAGGGGTGACACTGTGACTAAGCTAAGCCGACCTCATAGGGAGTGGTGAGGCCACTGATGTGATGTGGAAAGGCCTGGCCAGGGGGTTATCTGTCCGGCATTATCTGCATGTGGCCGGCCACACGAACTCTTGTGACAGCGTACATTCTTAATCTCCCCCTCCTATCTAGGGTGCTGCTTTCCCGGATGCCTTGGGTTCCTGTGGCTCTCACAGACACAAGAGAGTTCCTCCTAGCCTAGTGAAAGGTGCTCAGGGCCTGAGAAAGGCTCCGAGGGGATACTCAGCACACGGCCAGCTTCGTGGACACTCTTCAGTTCCCAGGGCATCCCACTGGGGACTCAGCATTGACCCCTGATGGCCAGAACTTGGGGTCCACACATGGAGGCTGGACCAGACTCCCAGTTATGACTCCCAGCAACCTGCTCTCTGCTTAGCCCTAGCGCCCCACAAATGCCCCAATCAGAAATGCTCCCTACTTCTCTCTGTCTGCTTGAGTACAGAGTGCAGGCTCTGGGCTCAGGGATGAAGTTTTGTGGCCACCCATGTGACCTTGGGCCAGGACTGTGAGTGCTCTGGACCTTCGTTTCCTCACCTGCTATAGAGGGGTGCTCACGATGACACTGTCCCCAAAGTGTTGGTGAGGATTACGGGAGATAGTTCCAGAGCCTGGCTCACAGGAGGTGCTCAGAAAATCCTGCTTCCTTTCCCCCAGGGCCCCAATTTCTTGGGACGACCCTCCACTGTTGGCTGCTAGGTGCCAGGAAATGGGGAGTGGAGCTTTAGGACTTGGCCCTGCTCGTGGGAGCTGAGGGTTCACCCTGGGTTTTAGAGTTCATGTCTCTTTCGGGGCCTCCCTTAGGAAGGAGGCCACAAGCTTCAGAGCAAGAATGAGGAAGTGTTGCCTGAAGCACCCCTGACAGGCTCACCCCTGACATATGTGAAGCTCAGGGCAGAAATACTGATGGAGGTCTAGAGAACAGATGTCTAGATATTTAAGTTATAATCAAGCTTTGTTGTTCATTGTTGAGTTGCTAAGTCAGGTCCGATGCTCTGTGACCCCATGGACGTAGCCTGTCAGGCTCCTCTGTCCATGGAATTCTCCAGGCAAGAATACTGGAGTGGGTTGCCATGACTTCCTCCAGGGAATCTTCTCAACCCAGGGATCGAACCTGCATCTCCTGCGACTTCGGCATTGCAGGCAGATTCTCTACTGGTGAGCCAGCAGAGAAGCCATAATGAAGTAGACAAACTGCTAAACAGAATATCCTCCTGCCTCCTACACTGGCAAACACATCTTCCTCATCACCTGGAAGGCCAGGTTGCAATCAGAATTCTTGGACTCGTGGAGTCCAGTGCTGGAATGTGGCAGCACTGGGAGAGCCAACCCCAGCCCCACCCCTGGCCCCAACCTGGGCCTCACAGGTCACCTCCCCAGGCCGTTGGTCCACAGTCCATCCACCACACCTGGCAACAGCTGTCCTCGGGGAAATGTCCATGCAGACTGTGGGGCAGGGAACCCTGGGGTCCTGCACTGGGAGGAGGAGCAAGACCCCACCATCAGAGTTGAGTCCCCTTGGCTCATGGACTTTCTCCCCTTCTCTTGGGGAGTGAGGCCAGAGGAGGGCCAGAGTGTATTCTTCTGGAGTGCGGGCTCCAAGGCAGGGGCCCTTCTCGCCTCGGCCTAAGTTTGATGCTGCCCCTGGGGCACTGTCAGGACCTGGCTCCGGAGAGAATGTCTCCACCCTGCTTACATCCCAGGACTTGAAGCATCCCACAGCCCCAGTGGTTCAGTTGGTAAAGAATCTGCCTGCAGTGCAGGAGACCTGGGTTCGATCCCTGGGTCGGGAAGATCCCCTGGAGAAGGGAATGGCAACCCCCTCCAGTATTCTTGCCTGGAGAATTCCATGGACAGAGGAGCCTGACAGGCTACAGTCCACGGGGTCACTAAGAGTTGGACATGATTGAGCAACTAACACACACACACACAGAGCCCTAGTGGAATGAGGAGATGCAGGCAGCTGGCCTTCCCTGTGCCCCAGACACCAGGGCTCCTGTCCAGCACCAACCCCTCCCTTCCTACCCCGCACACCCCAATTTCCTCTTGCAGTGGTGGGGAAAATGCAGCGGGGAGAGGGGAAGAGGGTCTGCCACTGTCTGCCCCCACCTCTCCAGGATCCTGACCCTCCCCTGCCTACTCTGGTTCTCTGCATTCCTGGTGCTAGGCCCTGCAGGCAGTGGGCAGCCCTCCCTAGCTTGTGCCGGGAAAGTGGGACACCGACTCTACTTTAGCCAATGTTTCTTGCTCACTCAGCTGAAAAGCCACTGCTTCCCTGAGGCTCCTAACCTTCATCGGGCCTGGCAGCTCCTTCCCTGATGCCGTGTGACAGGTCCGACCTCAGGGATCCCGCACCTGTCCTGCTGCCCGTCCCGCTCCTGGGTGCCTCCCTCATGGGGGCATGGCATCTGCCACAAGGCTGCCACGCTCCCCCATATGTGCCACCCGACTTTGGGCTGGGCAGGACCCATCCTCAGCTCCCATTACTGTAGTTCCCTCTCCTGCCCTAGAGGGGGTGGTGGACAGCCCCGGCCATCGGGGTTGAGAGGCATCTCAGAGATCTTGTCCTTGGGGAGAGGCCAGCCCTGGGCCCTGGGCCCTGGGATTTTGTGGGAAGGCTGATACCTGCCCTGAGCTGTGGCCAGGAGGGGCCTGTGCCGATCTTGCTCCCAAGTATGTGACCAGGAACACTCTGACTGGACACTCAGGGGGAGGTGATCTCGAGCCTCCTCCTTCAGCCACGTGGCCCGTGGTACCAGCTGCCACCTTAGGGATGACTCCTGCACATGAAACCCTCACCCCACCTTTGTTCACTGGTGGCCTTTCTCTTGTTGTGACAACATCACCCCTGCCCTCAGCTGACACAGCTCCCTGGGTGTGGCGACAATGGGGACAGGGTCTGGCACTGGATTCAGGGTGCCCACCTCATCCCTCCAGGTAATGGAGGAGAGAAGGAGACACACCCATCACCCCTGGGCTGTGGGCCACCCTGGAGGCCCCTCCTCCCTCCTCACCTGGATGGCCCCTGTCCCCCTCCCGATAAGCTGCCCCGCCTGGCGGGCTCAACAGGGTGACCAGTTGCCTGATCTGTCAGTCAGTGAAGGGACAGCATGATGGGGGGCAGTGCCTGGGACAGTTACCACGTGTCAGGGACCCCACATTCTCCCCTGCATGCTGCCTCCCTGGCTCAGGTGGGATGCAGGCCAGCGGCATTAGTCTGAGAGGAGAATCACTGAGCCCGTCTTCTTTTCACACCTTTGCACCATCTCCCACCTTGTGGCCCTTGAACTCAACAGTGCCTCCTTTCTGCAAAGCGCTCCTGACTGCAGAGTTCCCCCAGTCAGTCTGGGTGGAGGACCCATGACCGGTTCCTGGGAACTGGCCTGAGTACTTTCTTGGTCTTACCCCGCCACCGCTTTGGTGATGGGCTCGTGATGCTGACAGCAGTCACCTATGCCTCAGTTGCTCATCTGAGAGACAGGCACACCCTGCCCTCCACTCCATATCCCAGATAGCATGACCCAGCTGCATCCTGGTGGGAAACACCTCCCTCCTCTGGGAAGGGCTCAGGAAGAAACCGAGGATCTGACCTCATGTTTGCGTTTATCCGGCCCTGTCTCATGCCACCAGATGTTGCGGGAACTTCTGCAGGAGAGGGGGCAGTGGGCAGGAGGTGGGGCCACTGAACCCAACCCTAGCCCCTTTGGGGGGCAAAACTGTCCTTCTTTCTATCTGGGGTTCCAAGTTGAGGGCTAGCCCAGGCTGTACGGTGAGACTGCCCATGAACTATCCCTGACATGTGTTAGAGATTTGCAGGGGACAGAACACCAGGGGATACCAGGCTTGGAGCCCACCTGGGGGCTGAAAGAAGCGAGGGTTGTGGTTGCAGCTGACACAGAGAGGAGGCTGCTAGGAGCAGGGGACAGGAGATGCTGGAACACCATGTCCTTCTGGGAGCATTACTGAGCTGGGCTTGCGGGATGGGCTGGAGGACCAGTCACTTCCTCTTTCTGGACCGTGCCTTTCTCATGAGATCAGCCCCTACTTTCCTGCCCACCTGGCGTCGCAGGAGCAAATGAGGTGAGGCAGAGACTGAAAAGCATAAAGGTGGCATTATTATTAGCAGGAGTCATATTTGACTTGCTAATTAGCTTCCTAAAAATAACCACATTTATTATAGCATGGGAGAACCCTAAGCTGGAGCTGGCGCCCTGGATTCTGGGTGCAACTCTGTGGCAGCCTTGCTGCGTGACCTTCGGCTGGGCCCTGACCCTCTCTGCGTATCTGGTTCTAGATGGAGGCTAGACAGTCTCTGAGGGCCGTAGGCTCTGAGTGTGAATCAGCCGTCAGATGCAAACTCAGGGAGGAGGGATCCTCTGAGGGACTGGATCAGGGTAATTGGTGTCACTGAGGCTGTCCCCGGTGCCTGTTGGGGAATTTACAGGGGTCTTGAGTTTGGCCCTGATCTTGGGGCCTAGGGGCAGGCTGCCTGCCCCGTCCCCACCACAGAGCCCAACCACTAGAAGGCTCTGGGAGAAGGAAATGGCAACCCGCTCCAGTATTCTTGCCTGGGAAATCCCATGGACAGAGGAGCCTGGAGGGCTACAGTCTATGGGGTCGAAAAGAGTTGGATAGGACTGAGGAGAGGAAATGGTCCCAGGAAAATCGAGGAACTCGCCAACGGCCCCTCTAGATCCTGGAGCTGAAGCCTGTGTACCCGAGAGCCTGTGCTCTGCAACAAGAGAAGCCACCGCAATAAGAAGCCTGCTCCCCACAACTAGAGAGTAGATCCTGTTCGCCACAAGTAGAGAAAGTCTGCAGAGGAGCAAAGACCCAGCACAGCCATAAATAAATAAATAAATAAAATCATTGGAAAAAGAAAGAAAAGGAAAAAAGAAGTTTCTGGGATTGCAGATGAGAAGGGTCAGAGAGAGAGGACCTGGGTCCTTGTGGGGTGGAGTGGGTGTAGGTGGGAGGGGAGGGGCTGCAGACACACCATGGGACCTCCCAATGGCTGGGAATCCATTCATTCAGTACCTGTTTATTCAGCGTCTACTGTGTGCCTAGCACTGTGCCACAGGCTGTGGAGGTGATGGAGGCCAACCTAGACCCACTTCCCATCTAGCAGGGGAGGCAGGCACTCACCATTTACCATGCAACTAAACCTCACAGAATACATGCAGCTCTGACAAGGGCTGGAGAGAGGGATGCGTGGTACCAGCGCACATGTCATGGAGAATGTGACTTGCTTTGGGAGGCCAGGGAAGGCTTCCTGGAGGAAGTGACATGGGTTGAAACTTGAAGACGGTAATAACAGGGCAAAGCAGTTATTATTAATAATCAGTAATAACTGGGCAAAGCCGGGGGTGGCAGGTGAATTCCAGGCAGAGGGAATAGAGGAACCAAGATGGGTGAGAAGAAGAGATGAGGCTGAGGAAGAGCTGGGGCGGCTAGAGCGGAGAGAGGGGGCCCCAGGAGGCCTGCCTTTACTGACAATGTCAGTGTGATGAAAGTCCCTGGAAGAGGGAGGAGACTTTTGATTTGAAGCTCTTAATATGGTCCTTGCCAAAGGTGATGGCAGTTGAACTACTGTGATGGTGAGGGGGTGGGGGTGGGCGGGGCACCCTATTTATAATGTACAAACCATTGTATCAGGACCTGGGCCAGACTCAGACGTCGGCGTCAGCATGAGGCAGCGGGAGGGGTCCGAGTGACTCACAATGCGGACCTGGACGTACACCTTCAGAATAAAGCCTACCTCCCGGATGGAGTGTTTCTCCCTCCCGCATTTCCTTGTCTGGTTTCGGCTCCGGGAGGAAATGCCCCCTGTCCGGGCCTGTGAGTCACTGGTCCCTCCAGGGAGTGCAAGCCTAGGACCTGCCAGGGCTCTGCCCCCTTGTGTCCCCATCCTGATTTTCCTTGACCCTCTGGGGTGCCTGCTGTGGCTCCCCAGCTCCCTGCCCGACCTGTTAGCTCTCTCTGGGCAGAAGAGCCAGTCAGCTTGTGACTGGGACAACGGGCCCTTACAGGGGGCTTTCCTGTAGACAACGCCCAGACTCAAGTGGATGGGGCACTGATGGGCTCTCGAGAAGGGTGATGCTGAAAAGGCCCCTGGGAGACCACCCTCTATGTGGCACAGCCAGGCCATGTGCTAAGGGTCGGGGAGGGTATGCTCACCCCAGCAAAGGACAGACACCTGGATGGGACCCTCCAGCTTCCTGGGCATTTTGAATCTTGGGAGAGGCAGGGTTGTGGGGTCTTTCCAGCCTCCTATATCCTCAATGTCCTGGGTCCTGCTTTGCCTCCTGCCCTGGGACTCTTGCCCTTAGAAGGTGGACCTCTGCGACTTTGAAGGGAGGCCTTGATGGACTTCCCTGGTGGTTCAGATGGTAACGAATCTTCCTGCAATGCAGGAGACCTGGGTTCGATCCCTGGGCTGGGAAGATCCCCTAGAGAAGGGATTGGCCACTCCAGTATTCTTGCCTGGAGAATCCGATTATGGACAGAGGAGCCTGGTGAGTTACAGTCCATGGGGTTGCAAAGAGTTGGACAGGACTGAGGGACTAACACTTTCACTTTCTTGATGGGCAGTGAGCTTTCCATCAGAGCAGGGGTTCCAGCTGGCACCAGACTCCAGGAGACTGGTTATAGGAAACCTCTCCAATGAGAGGGATCATAGGGCTGCTGGGGGGTGACATGGAGCCCCTTCCCCAGGGAGACCATTGCCCTGTACTGAGGTCTCTGCAAGGGGCTTGGAAGGATCATCCCCCCGGCTCGCCTCCTTCGGCTTCCTGGGAAAAACCCCTCCCTTTTCCTACAGCAGGCCTGAGAGGGCGGTAGACATCCAGTCCCTCTCTCCTCATTGTCCCGTCATCCTCCTTGTCCCCAGAGGAGGATTTTGCTCCAAGGACGAGTCCCGGGATCCATCAGGGGCACTCAGGGTGGAGACCTTGGCCAGTTCCTTCTTAGGTGTAGCCTCAGTGTGAGGCCTCCCTCTGTGCAGGGATGCAGTCTAGGAAGATTTCTCTCCTTTAGAGAGCAGAGGGTGGAAGGAGTCCTGCATCTCTAGAATGTTCTCAGTGGGTGGGCATGTAGGAGGGAAAGGACTTATTCTCTCCAGTGCTCCAGTGGAGAAACTGGACCCTGAAGGAAGAGAGGACCAGCTCGAGGACAGGGCCCCCAAGTCCTCATGCTCAGCCCCGGGTGCTCTTTCCACTCCTCTGAAACCCTGTTCCACCCTTGCGCCCACCTACCCTTGGACCTTGGGAAGGACCCCTGGGGAGGGGGCTGGGAGCCTAGAAGTTTTTACTCCTGGGGCAGCCCAGGTAGGCTCCAGGGGCTGGAAGTTTCACCCAGTCCCCCGTGGTAAGCCCAGGGAGCTGCTGGGACCCCAGAGGCTGATTCTTGTTTCTCCCCAAGGCCCGGCTGCATGCCCCCGAGAGACCCAGGGCAGCTCAGGACACTGAGAGTGGAGTTCGAGCCCCAGCCTAGGAGACAGGTCCCAGCTGGGCATCTGGCAGGCTCAGGGGCCTGAAGTAAGTTTCTGTTCTTACCTGGGCCTCAATTCCCCCATCTGTACGAGGAGCAGGATAACCCCAGGAGGTTTCCCCCAGACCACAGCTTTAGGGCCCTCTCTCAGCCTCACTCTCACCTCCATTCCTGTTCTCCTGGCCCCTGCCCACCTCTCTCCTTGGTGCCTGGCAGGCCCCAGCTCCGGGAGCCCTCCCTGGGGGCACACCCCAGCCCCCGCGCCTCCCGTCCACTCTCTGTGGCCCCTCTCCCCACCCCGGCTTCTCCAAGCTCGACCCTCCATCTGCCTTGGGCCTGGTGGGCGAGGTTGACTCAAACACTTCGTCCTTCTCACCCGAGTGCTATGCGTTCTGAGCAAGTTCCTGATGGGTATGTAATGGGACCATAACATTATTTTGTTTGCCCCCAGTAGAATGGAATTATAACACTCAACTCCCAGAGGTGTTATGAGGATTAAACAAGCTAATGACGTTTGCGAAACAGCTTTGTAGGTGGCGTGTCTGTGTGAGAGGCCAGCTTCCCACTCCCTGCCTACAGGGCCATGCCTGTGCTCGTGGCATTCGCTGGCCACAAGCCCACCCTCTGAGGGTTGGAATTCAGGTCAGACCCCTGTAGAGTTGTCCGGTCCTCTCTCTCAAGGTGCGAGAGGCCTGAAGTCTGGTAAGAGGGGAGGACTAAGCCAGGCAGAACTTGACTACTTACAGGTACTAGAGCAGTCCAAGGGGTCAGTAGGGGCTGGAGCCAGACACCCCCTGTACCCCTGGGCAGGGCAGGTTTCAGCTTCTTCAGGAGAGAAGGCTGGGCATCACCTGGCACCATCTAAGATAGCAAATGGATCAGAGACTTCATCCTGAAGCTTCCCCACTCATCTCAGGAACAAGCCCACAGGCGTCAGTAGAACATAGAAGGTGTCAGGGACCAGGCCTCTGTGCCCTTTCTGCCTTATCTCGTCTCTCTTCCTCCTACCCTCTCTGGCCACTCTGAATTTCTTGGGAACCACGCTGTTCACAGGTGACCCTAGGAGATGGGTTCTAATATTAAGTAAAGGATGCAGAGATGCCAGGCTTCCCTGGTGGCTCAGTGGTAAAGAATCTGGCTGCCAGTGCAGGAGCCGTGGGTTCAATCTCTGGGTCAGGAAGATCCTCTGGAGCAGGAGATGGCTACTCACTCCAGTATTCTTGCCTGGAAAATCCCATGGATAGAGGAGCCAAGCGGGCTACAGTCCACCGGATGGCAGAGTCAGACATGACTTAGCAACTCAACAACAAAAGAGATGTCACATGGCTTGCTCAAGGCCTGTGAGCCCAGCTGGCAGTAGAGGAACTGGGACTGGAATCCACCTGGAGCCATGGACCTGATCTCCATGCTCTGCTGCCCCTGGAGTCTCAGGGGGGGAAACCAGTGAGGGGGTTTGGCAATGTTCTGGGTGACAGGATGGAGGTCTGAGTGGGGCAGGGCCGGAGGTTTTGGAAAAGATAGATAGATTTGGGTATACTTGGGAGAAAGAGGAGGAAGTGCTGGAATTCGAGGCTTTGAAGACTGGGAAAGCAGGAGACCGGGCCCAGAGAGCTGGTGGCGGTCAGGTTAGGGGGGGCATGGGTACAGGTTGGGGGAGGGACACGGGCCTGGAGTTCGGGAGCAGAGCCACGTGAGAATTATCTGTCCAGAGCTGTGAGACTGGATGCCAGCACCTAGAAGCATGGACAGGGAGAAGCCCCGAGAGCCTCGAATCAGGGTCCTCCCAGAAACTGGTGGGCGGGGTGCGTGCAGGGAGAAAGCAGACAAGGTCTGGGGGCCAGACCCCTGTCCGGGAGAGGATCAGTGGGCAGCAGGGCCGGTTAGTGCCCCCAGGACAGAGGGAACAGCAGCCCCAGTGGGGAGGGTATGAGATGGGACTTGTGAGCAGGAATGGCACAGTGGGGGATTCTCTTGATTTGAGGAAGAACTTTCTCATCAACCCCTGAAGATAACACAGGCTTCTTCTTGGGGTCCTGGGCTCCCTGTCACAGGAGGCGTGTGAGGCAGGACTGATGGCCCCTCCGTAGAGGGGAACTGTTTCTGTGGGGAATTTTTGCAGTGGGTGGTGAGCGAGGTGAGGCCAGAGAGTCTGCATCTGGTCGGGGGGCATTGCTTCCTCCACATTGAACAGACCCCTTCCTTGGCTGCAAGCTCTGACTTGTGTGTGATAGGCCCCTGGCCCTCCGCAGGTCTCAAGCCCTCTTCTTGGGGGTGCTTCCGCTGCCTCCTTTCACCCCATGCTTGCTTCAGGGTAGGTCTCTGAGCCAGAGTTTCCTGCCTGGCATCACATGAAGAGAATTACCTCGGAGATCCAGCAGCAGCCGCAGCCAACCCCTCATCCCATTCCCTGCCCCCCGCCCCCACCATCGACCTGAGGGCTGCAGTTGACAGGCTGGCCCTGGGGAGGGGGCTCCCGAGATGTTTCCTTAGATGTATAATTGAAATTGCACTGCTTGGTAATTAGGAGAAGCGGCACACCGCTCTATAAATGACTGTAATTATAGTTACTTTCTGCAGTCAAACCAGGAGTTTCGGGGATCACCTGGGGGAACCAGGTGAAAGGGGGAGGGCAGGAGAAGTGAAGAGTTGGTCGTGGAGGGTCTGCCATGGGCCAGACCCTCACCTCCAGTTGACTACACTCACAAGGTCCCTTCCAGAGACCCCTGGGGGCTCGAGCTAGCTGACTGGCCTGGAGACCATGTAGTTCAAGGACCCATTTAGACAGAAGGGAGAAGCCTGGAGAAGAAGGTGGTGGTTTAGTTCCTGAGTCGAAAGTGACTGTCTTGTGACCCTATGGACTGTCATCCGCCAGGCTACTCTGTCCATGGGATTTCCCAGGCAAGAATACTGGAGTGGGTTGCCATTTCCTTCTCCAGAGGATCTTCAACCCAGGAATCGAACCCGGGTCTCCTGCATTGCTGGAGGACTCCTGAATTGCAGGCAGATTCTTTACCGATTGAGCAACGAAGGAGGAGACCTGCCCAAAATGAGAGAGGCGTCAACCGAAGAACCTGCCCTGGATCCTAGTCTTCCTTCTGGCAGACTGAGCCTCTCACTGGGGGTTTTGGTCCATGCCAAGCACTTCCTCCTCTCCTGGTGTTTCCCCTCTATCTGCTTCAGCCTCACACAGTTCCCTCCCTTCTCTCTGGGTTATATCAGGTTGCTGTGTGATGGCACCTCCTCCAGGAAGCCTTCCCTGAACCTCTGGGCAGGGTCAGTGCCTCCTCAGGTGTCCATGGCCCTAGTGTTTCCCTCTGTCCTCCAATGACAATCCCACCCTGTGCACCTGTCTTCCTTAGAAATGATGGTCTTGAGGTCATGGATCCCATTCAATTCCCAGTAAGGAACTGGAGATGGCTTGGACTGGCTTTTGAGAACTGGTGGTTAAATTTTCAGGAATTTAGTGAACTTGGTGTTAAATGTAGCCATTGTTAGTGATTAAATTATATAAACCTACAATTAATTTCATTAAAAGGGGAAATACACATAAAACCTTATCACTTTCTATTTATTTTACTGTCTCCTCTGCTCACAAGGTGATAGGGTGGCGGGGACACCCTCTACTATGGTGTGAACCAACCCAGCCTTCAACATCATCACATTGGTGACCCGACCCCGGCCATGGTAGGAATTTTGACACCACAGAAATGGGTAAATTCCACACATCTCAGAGAGCTGGTTGTTAAACATTTTCCAGCTCCCCACTGAATTCATCTGTGACCTCCTGCCTTGGCACACAGCAGGGGTCAGTGGAGGGCTGCCCAACAAGAGGCGAGAAAGAATTATCTGCTTCCAACACCTGCCACATTGCTGACTCTGGCCGCTGCCCTGTTTTCCTCTCAGGGCTCTCAGGGAGGAAGGCTGAGGCAAGGCCTAGGGCTGGGGCCTGCATCTTTAGGCATGGGGGCAGAGGGGTGCCATATTTCTCAAGACAGGGTTGAGGGGTCCCAGAGAGTCGGCAGGTGTGGGCGGCCTTGGCAGGGCTCATGGAGAACTGGGCCTGGAGGAGATCCTGCTATTTCCTCTCCCAAACGGTCCATGGCAATGTGCCACCTTCCTGCACGCCTTCCAGCCTGCGCAGTGAGCTGGCTTCAGAGAGGGTATCTGAAGTCCCCCTTCCAGTAGAACTTTGGGTAAGAGTTGGTCCTTTCAGGTTCTTTCTTTAAAGTGGCACTCCTGGACTTCCTTGGTGGGGCAATGGATAAGAGTCTGTCTGCCAATGCAGAGGACACGGGTTCGATCCCTGGTCCGGGAAGATCCCACGTGCTGCGGAGCAATGAAGCCCGTGCACCACGACCACTGAGTTCGTGCTCTAGAGAATTCGAGTTCAACTACTGAGTCTGAGTATCTCAACTACTGAAGCCTGTGCAGCTAGAGCCTGTGCGCCACAACTAGAGAAACCCCTGCTAGCCACAGCTAGAGAAAGCCCACAGAAAAGCAACGGAGACCCCAGTGCAGCCAAAAATGAAGTAAATAAATATCTTTTAAAAGAGGTACTCCTCTCTTTAGGGAGCAGACCCTTGAGAATCCCAGGTCAGGGATGAGGAAGGTGGGAGAAGCTGAGCACTGTCTACCCATTGACTCACAAACTGCAACCCGGTTCTACCCACAGGGCGGTACTGATGAATTTGTGGTTCACCCAGCCCAGAGATTTTCTGCAGCTCTGTCATATAGTGATTCTCAAGCAGGGGCAACCTTGCCTCACCTCCCACCCCCAGGGCACATCTGGCAATATCTGGAAATATTTTTTTTTTTATTGTCACAACTGGGAAAGTGGTGTCGCTGGCATCTATTGGGTAAAGGCCATGGATGTTGTTAAATATCCCACAATGCACAGGAAAGGTCCTCACAGGAAAGAATGATCCAGGCCAAAATACCAATCATGCTGAGGCTGAGGAACCCTGACCTGGAAAAATGTACCTGGGCACACATTGGCATAATGTCAGAGGCCTCTTCAGGTAAACAGCTTGTTCAAGGTCACCCAGCAAGTTCTCCTTATGACCCACGCAGTCAGCATAGAAACAGCACGCAGCCGCAGCTCAATGAATGGTTGCTAAATTGGGAAGAAAGCCAAGAAAGGATTGGACTCTGGCCTGAAACTCCTCTCTAGGTGGTCCTGGACAGCACCGCCAGCAATGTGCACTTGATTCTCATCGGACCCCAACCTCTCAGCAGCCATCACCACTCTTGACCAGCCCCTTCCTGACTGCGGTGAGGACTGAGCCAGGCTGATGGGGCAGGCAGGGCTGTCTGAGGATGAGCAGAAGGGTGGGTCAAAGCCAACATCACACAGTTGAACCCAAGAGGCCACGCAGTGTAGGGGTACACCATGGAGGTGGATACCCAGGGGTAAAGGAGGGCTGGTCTTGTTGCAGGTGTTGATGAGAACAGGTGTTGCCTCTGCACGGCCCTGTAGAGGGAAGCTCAGATTTTCTGACTTTACCTGACAGGTGCCCCAAGGTCCTTAATTAGCTAGAAGCCTTGTCTGATGCCTGCTTCCGGAATGGGCCTTGGAAAACACACTGGGGTTATAGGTGTAAGGACCTCAGCTGCCTCCTCCATTCTCCGTCCTCTTCACAGAAAGAGCCACACAGTGTGAGGCAGGCAGGCTCCACAGCTCTGCTCCAGGGATTATATCTGGGATTTACTCTCTATTGGCTGTGTGACCTCAGGCAAGTCACTCAACCTGTTTCCTCACCTGTAGAATGGGGCTAACACAACTGTATCTGTCTCACTGGAGAAGGAAATGGCAGCCCATCCCAGTACTCTCACCTGGGAAATCCCATGGACAGAGGAGCCTGGCAGGCAACAGTCCACGGTGTTGCAAAGAGTCAGACACGACTTAGTGACTAAACAACAGTCTGTCTCATAGGGTTGGTGGGAGGATCAAATGAGGTAGTTTTTTTTTTTTTTTTTACAAAGCACTTAGAAGGATGCTTGGCCTAGAGTAAGCACTCAATGAACGTGAACTATTACTATATTGTTTTCATTAGGCTCCTCATGCCCTGATGGCTCTTCTCTCTGGCATCTCCATCTCTCTGCTGCCCTCTAGTGGCTACTGACTGCAGTGTTCTGAAGCAAGGCAAGGCGGTTAATTTGCTGTGTCCACAAAGACAATGTCTTCCTTTGGATTTCAAAGGAAATCGGCTTTTGATTGATTAATGATTGATTCTTGGATAGAGTCAAACAACTGATGTCTTCCCCTTCCTCCCACAGATGAGAAACTCATATGTGGATTGGCATTTGCATATTAGTTTGCTTGAAGCAGTACCCTGCTACAAGAGGACAGTGTATCTTCTTGATAGTTAAGATAATTGATCATTTTCTGCTTTTACAGGTGTGATAAGCTTTGACCCCAACACATTTCTGCAAACGTCCTTATCCACCGGCTAAGGCTAACATTGTCCACCCACACCACCAGTGGTGGGGCTCACCTGTCAGTATCCTTAAATTGTCTTTCTCTCCCCCCGTCCTACAGTTTGATTTGAAAGCTGTGTAAGATAGTAGAGCTAGTGTCTGTTTTGCTCGAAGCTCTATCTCTGGTGTCCACCCACCACAGGGTGTAGAACATAGTCGGTGCTCAGTACATGTGTGTGGAATGAATAATGCACTCAGAGCAACCAGGTGGCCATGCGTCCCCCCTGCTCCATCCTGCCCCTCTACAGACACTGTGAAAGGTGAAAGGACACCACTGAATAGGGGTCCTGTGCTGAGCGCTGTCTGTGCGATGCTAAGTACGATGTATTCGTGAACCCCGGGGAAAGATTCTTCTAAAAGGAAATGATGAAGGTTAAGGGAGGGCATGGCTGCTGTGAGAGGTGGAGGGCAGGTTGGAGAAGGTCTGGACAACTATCTGGTTCGGCTGGTGGTAGGTCGGTGAGATCAAGAAGGGCAGGCAAGAGACCCGCGGGAGCTCCCTAGTTCTGGACGTGACAAGGCTACCAGAGGGAGTCTGGAGCTTGGTCTTCTGCAGCACACCTGTGCTTGGAGACAACGTGGCCGATGCTCACGCCAGGCGCGGATCAACTCTGTATCTCCCGCCCTGGCCTCAGCGCAACACCTGAGGTCCGTGCATTGTCCCCAAGCGTTTTTTCTCCTGGTTTTCATATCTCTCAGCCACGCCCTTGATCCCACCCCCTCACCCCCAGCCAATGCGAAACCCCCAGCAACCCCCCAAGCCCAATGCGGAGCTTCTCGACTGAAGCCCCGCCCCACCGCCTCCACCTGCCGCCGAGGCGTGCGGATTGTTGGGATGCTGGGTCAGCTGCGGTCTTTCGCAGAAGCTCGGGCCTTCGCTTGCGCCACCCCGTCCCACCCTAGCGGGGCGGAGGGCTCAGCAGCCTTGTGCCTGTGCCAGTCGTGGGCCCTGGGGCCCAGCGGGAGCTGCCCGGGATTGCCTTTTCTGGAGGCGGTACCCTCTCCACCGGCAGGGCACAAGTTTCAGGAGCAGGGCAGGGGAAGGAGCTGTGGCGCGGGCTGTAGCTGCAACCGACTCCTGGATTCCTTTGACGGGCCTCAGTCTCGTCTGATAAATGGGGGTTTTTGGCTGCCGGGGTCCGCTCTGGGACCATATAGGCTTTCCTGCTAGAGCAGACTTCATCAGCCCAATAGGCTGGGACCCGCTGTCCTGTGCCCTCGCTGGCTCTGCGTAGACTCAGCCTCTTCTGTCCTCTGCCTCCCGAGCCCACCGCCCTCAAACCCTGGCCGCTGAACGTCCCAATCCCCTGCTGTTGCCGTGGGCTTTGGCTCCACCTAGTGGCACAATGTTTAACTTCAGAGGTGCTGACGCTCTGGGGCGAGGGAGGCGGCTGGTACACTAGGTACGTTAAAGAGATGGGGGGAGGACAGAGTGACATTTCTCTGCCTCAGCCCTTGCTGCAGACCTGGCTGAGGGCTGCCTCAGCCCAGGCCCTCCCTTCTGTTCCGAGGGGAGGCTGGGGTACTGGGAGAGATTCTTACCAACCCCAGATGCCCCTGCAGACCCCCTGCCTCTGTGTGGGGAAGGCTTGGGTAACACCACGCGGGTGTTCAGAGAACTAGTGCCCCTGCCTTTCCTGGCCAGATCACTGCCACCCCCGCCCCATCCCTGGGTGACACCTAGCTGCTGCTGCTGTCCCAGGGCCACCGCAGTCCTGGGAGGTCCTCCTTCCCTTTCCCTGAGTACTGGCACACAGTCCAGCTCTCTTCCCACCTTTCTTCCCGCCCTCATTCCAGCTCCTTCTCAATGTTTTTCTCCCTCCTGTCCTCTCTGCATCTACCTTGCCACCCTTCTGTCTGTCAGCCTTTCCACATCCTCCCTGTAGGGCATGGCCTTTGTGTCAGGGAGAAACCTCACAGACCGCTAGTCCTGATGTTGCCTTCCTGGGACACGGAGGCCGTAGTCCCCAAATACGTTCAGGCAGCTGATCTGTGACTGGCTGTGAAAACCAGGGCAACTGGTCCCCTCCCTTCTGCCCCCTCTAGTCACCCTCCTTGGGAGGGAGGAAGCACCTGTGCCAACTCCCAAGGCTGGCTTGTCTCAACTTCTGTGCCCTTAGCAGGTCCAGCCACTGGTTGTAGTAAGGAAGTTCTTTCTTTTATGATGCATGACGTGATTTGATGCGACCCTGCTTCCATCTCTGCTCTTAACTGGCCCATTGTCTTCTTCACTGGGAGCTAGACTTTGACTTCACAATCTAACCAAGGTCGTGTTTGTCTTGTGTGTGTGTGTGTATGTGTGTATCAAGGGATGTATGCTTCAGGTGGAGGATAGGCAAGACGTATTGGCCCAGGTGGCTCATATATTGCCCACAAGAGCTTCCGCAGGGGCATCATTTGAATATTTGACAGCTGGGAAAAAAATTACCTGCTCTAAAATAAGAACACTGCAAAATTGAAATCAATAAATCCTTAATCAAATGTCCAACTGTAACATTATATCAACCTCATTAATTGTTAAATTTAGTATTCATGAAACTTTCATTACATTTGAAGGAATGTGTGGGTTGGGTTTTTCTCACTTTACAAGAATTCCCCAATTGTAATTTAAATCAGTTACTCCTAGCCAAATGGTTTCAAGAGCAAAATTATAAATATCCTTTCAACAATTTTACAGAGGATTTTTAATATTTTAATATGTTTGCACTGATGTGGGGTGAAGCCATCAAAAATAAAAAATGCCTGGTCTTATAAAGGTCCAAAAACTGTGCTTTGTCTTGCAGGAGGCAGTGAGGCTGCTGGGGTGGGGGTGGGGCACAGGAAGGCCTGGGGATGCAGAGGGTGGAGTGGGGGGATGGAGGGGTGTGTGGGGGGGTGGAGAGGTGGGGGGAGGACAGTGGTGGTGATGGGGAACCTGGCAGGGAGTACCCTGGGCTACTTATTCACCTCTGGAGTTATGGTACGGGGCTCCTCTATTTACAGGAGTCTTAGGGGTGCCAGAAGGGGCCCACAGGGTGGATGAGGGAAGAGTAGGGATCAAGCTTGCGCTCACCGCATGGGAAGTCCATGGGGTGCTCAGCGCTTGGGGAGTGTTTTCTCATAGAAGGGCTGTGATGGGTGGCACTGGGGAGAATCAGTCCTCAGAGATGCACTTTGCAGGGATCTCCAAACTGGAAACCTTCCTCTGTTGAGGGCTCTGGGCCCCTGGCTTCCAGGTCTCATCTTCTTCCCTCCTCCACCCTGTTTTACTCTTACCCTCAAATTTCCATCAACTCTCTTCCATATTTTCCTTCATTGCACTCTCTCCAGTCAAAAGGAATAGCCCAGGATCCATTAGTAGAAACCGTTTTCCAAATGGGGTCCCTTTCCTCCAGGGCGTGAAAATTCAGTCTTTGTCAACCTTCATGGCCAGCCTGGGTGGGGAGGACAGATGGGAAGGTCTCCTGACCTTCAGAAGACCATATGACCCCTCCTAAGGTGAAAAAAAGGAAGGAAAGATGCAGGGGAGGGAGGAAGAGCAAAAGGAATTTAATGCTAGTTTAGTAATAATAAAAAAATATTCAAGTTACTTTCTGTTCCTCAAGATTAGAAAGGCCATAACCTTGAGACTTGTCTCCATGGCTGATTTCTCTCCAAACATCTCTAGGTCCTTTCCACCCTCTAATCCAGACTCTTTAAACTATTAGAGTCAGGGTGGGGTTAGAACATAGAAGATCGCTCTGAGGAGGGAATGAAGTAGCCGTGGGGTATGGTTTGACTTGGTGACAATTTGACACATCCTTGATCTGTGCATGTGAAAAGAAACACATCATCCTCATGAATGACATCCACACCCTAAGCTAAGTCACAGCAGGTAGTAGAGTGCTATCAAATGCAAAGAAGTTTGGTGGGCTACTTTGAGAACCCATGATATTTGAAGTGCTTTGTTATCTTACTTAATTCTTGCAACAACGCTGAAGAGCAGAAATGATTATCCCCCCCCCCTTTTTTTTAAAGAAATTTAAAGTTTTTATTTATTACTTTTTGGCCACACTGTATGACTTGTGGGATCTTAGTTCTCTGACCAGGGATTAAACCTGGGCCATGACAGTGAGAGTGCTGAGTCCCAACCACTGGACCACCTGGCAACTCTTGATTATCCCCATCTTAAAGATGAAAAAATTAAGGCTGAAGTAGCTTGTCCAAGGCCACATGTTCACTCAGTGGTTAACCTAGGATTTAAACCCACATCCACCTGGCCCCAAAACTTTTGCTTTTTCCACAGTGCAAAATAGTATTGCTGTGCCTGCCCAGTGCCCCCTTGCATTGGAGACTGTCTGATCCCCATCCTGAGGCCCCGTCAGCCACAGAGGCTGCTGACCCCTGGCTGCAGAGCTGGGTGGTGACACATGCCTGCCTGTCAGGCTGGGTATAGTGGCCCTGTCCACTATGATTGACCAAGAGATGGGCATGTGACCCTGGTTGGCCCATCAGACCTCTACTGTAAGATGTGTGGTTGTTGAAGGGGGTGGGGGGGTCCCTCTACCTATAGGTGGGTAAGCTCTGAGGATCATGGAGTCTGGAGTTGCCTTGGCTTCTTCTTGCCCTATGAAGGTGGCCACGGGAGGGCACAGACAGCATGGAAGAAAGGAGAATCAAGAGTCAGGGAGAGAGCTGCAGAGAGAGCATGTGAGCCCTGAAACAACCATTGGATCAGCAGCTTCTCTCCTGACTTTTCAAATTTATGTCAGGGAATTTTTATTTATTTATGTGTTTATTTTTGTTTTAGCCGATTTGAGCTAGATTTCTGCCACTAGTTACTGAAAGAATTCTAGCAAATGCCATTCTATAATTAAATGTGTGATAAATACGGAAGCTCTTCCCTGCTGGAAAGGGAAAGGTAGTCAGAGTTATTGATGGCAAGCGACAGAAACCCAGCTTGAGTTGGATGGCACAGACAGGGGTTTACCCGAAGAAAAGAGGTGTATCTGGGCCTCTGGGGCTCTGGGAACAGAGACAAGGTCTTGGCCATGACCTGTGTGTTTAGAGTTCTTCTCTGAGTTTCTCTGACTCTTTCATTCTTTTCTCTGACTTCTTCCTTCCCTGCCTTACTCCTCACTGGTTGGCCACCAGGGAAGGATTGTTGCTCTTTCCTCACATGGGCTTCAGAAGGTTCTGGAAGGGACCATGAATGGCTCAGTCTGGGTGAGTTGATACTCAAGTGGAACTGTCCTCTGTGGCCAGAAGGGAGGGTTACTCAGGACTCATCTGTGTGTTTTTGGGGTCTTTCCCAGAGAAGAAGTGGTTCTCATGAGGCAGGGAATTACCATACAGCATCTACCACAGAAATGAAAACATCATTGTTCAGTTGCTCAGTCATATCTGACTCTTTGTGACCCCATGGACTGCAGCACACCAGGCTTCACTATCCTTCACCATCTCCCAGAGTTTGCTCAAACTCATGTCCATTGAGTTGGTGATGCCATCCAACCATCTCATCCTCTGTCATCACCTTTTCCTCCTGCCCTCAGTCTTTCCCAGCATCAGGGTCTTTTCCAGTGAGTCAGATCTGCGCATCAGGTGGCCAAAGTATTGGAGCTTCAGCTTCAGCATCAGCCCTTTCAATGAATACTCAGGGTTGATTTCCTTTAAGATTGACCTGTTGGATCTCCTTGCAGTTCAAGGGACTCTCAAGAGTCTTCTCCAGCACCATAATTTGAAGGCATCAATTCTTTGATTCTCAGCCTTTTTTATTGTCCAGCTTTTACACATACATGACTACTGGAAAAACCATAGCTTTGACTATACAGACCTTTGTCAGAAAAGTAATTTCTCTGCTTTTTAATATGCTGTCTAAATATTTGTCATTGCTTTTCTTCCAAGGAGCAAGCATCTTTTAATTTCATGGCTGTAGTCACTGTCCACAGTGATTTTGGAGCCCAAGAAAATAAAGTATATATCACTGTTTCTATTGTTTCCCCATCTCTGTGCCATGAAGTGATGGGACCAGATGCCTTGACCTTCAATTTTTGAATGCTGAGTTTTAAACTAGCTTTTTCACTCTCCTCTTTCACCTTCATCAGAGGCCCTTTAATTCCTCTTCGCTTTCTGCCATAAGGGTGGTGTCATCTGCATATCTGAAGTATGAGAAATGAAAATACTGGTCATCAATTCTGTGCCAGGCATTGTACTAGAGCAGGGGATTTCTGAGTTTCCAGGCACATTCCTGCCCCCTCCCACACAAGTTCTGCAGTGATTAAGTAATAGACCCAGATGTTAGACAGGGTAAGAGTGTCAGCTTTCTTTTTCATTGAAAGAACCAGGCCTCCTTCCCATTCTTCCGCCAGTTGGCCTAATTTACTGCAGCCAAGACTTGGTATGTTACCACCAAGATAAAAATTACATTTCCCAGTCTCCTTGTAGCTGGGTGCAATCATGCAAGTAAGTTCTGGAAAATTAGACATAGCTGGACTTGTGTGGGACCTCCAGGAAGCCTTCTTAGATGGAGCTGGTTCAGTGGGGAGGGAAGGGCTCTTTTTGTCTTCTTTAGTTCTTCCTCCTTTTCTGGCTAGAAGCCTGAGTAGAGTTCTGGCAGCATCTTGGACCATGGCATGTGGCCATGAGGCTATCCACAGGACTGACAAACTAGCCCTGGATTGCCCTATATGTGAGAGGAAATTCACTCCTATTTTGTGTAAGCCTGTGGTTTGGATTTTCTGTTTATCTATCCAAATCTGATCCCAGTCAATATATTCACCTTCTCTGTCATAGACAGAATTTTGCATGCATGTCCAGTTACTTAGTCATGTCTGACTCTTTGCCATCCTATGGACTGTGTAGCCCACCAGGTTCCTTGGTCCATGGAATTTTCCAGGCAAGAATACTGGAGTGTGTTACCATTTCCTACTCCAGGGGGTCTTCCCGACTCAGGGATTGAACCCACGTCTCCTTCATTGGCAGTTGGATTCTTTACCATTGAGCTACTTGGGACGCCCAGGCAGAATTTTAGATGGATCTAAATGTGTACTACGTCCACTCTGAGAACTGCAGGGTAGTTCCAGAATGTCAGAGGTGATGGGAAAGGAGAGCAAAAGAGCTTGGCAAGCCCTGGCAGGCTCTCCTGAGAGACCCAAGAGGGGTTTGAGCTTGCCTGCCCATGAGTCCAACTGCACCCCTCAGATAATTCACATACCTCTTGTGAAGGACTTGGTGAGGGTGGACCTTAACTTCCTGTCACTTTCAGTTTGAGCACTGGCAGAAACAGAAAGGGAGGGAAAAAATGATACAATAGCCATATGTATACATAATATATATAGGATTTCATTATTTCCTGTGATAGTTGGTGAGCTGGGTGCTAATTTTTCCATGAACAGATGAAGCAGCTAAGCATTTGCTTAGGGCCCCATCCCTGATTGGGTAGATAGGAATTCAACCACATACTTGTCAGTTCTTAAAATTGTTTCTGATTTCCCACTCCATGCAGGTGTTGAACTGGGCTGATAGTTGAAGTCACATCTAGAATGACCTTCTGGAATTTGAAGGATGTAGGACCCATCAAGGCCTGAGTGCATGAAACTGATCTCATTGCTGGGACTCAATTAAGAGGGCTCCCAGGGTTTGGTTTTTGATCTTAAAAATCTGGCATTTGAGCATTCTGTCTGGGAAACAAAGTGAGAACATGGCAGATGTGTGAGTGGCCTGGAGTTTCTTCTTAATCAAGTCTCTTCATCAGGTGGCGGACACTCCTAGGCTGATTGGTACTTAGGAAAGAGTTCACCGACCCTGGTGTGCAAGGCAGCCCAGGGAGTGGCTGGGACATGTCCTGAATTCCTGCTCAGGCACTGGAGTGGGGGATTGTCCTCGAACTATACCATGAGTTTGGAATTCCCTAGTGGTCCAGGGAATTCCACACCCTCACTGCCTGGATTAGGAAACATTCAGTTTCAGACAGTAGAAACTATAGTTTGTTTTTTTTTTTTTTTTAGAAACTATAGTTTTATAGAAAGTTTCTAAGCTAGCCGAAGCTATAAAGAGGACTTGTCGGCTCATATAACTGGAAAGTCTCCAAGTACACTTGATTTAGAGCTGGTTTAATTCAGCATTCCTACAGTGGCGTCAAGGGCCTGATTTCTTTATATCTTTCTAAAAACTGGATCCCGTTTGTAATTGTGATGATAGCTGCCCAGAATTTTGGGAGGTGCAGGCTTCCTCAGTGAGATTTAAAATATGTCTACAAATTTAAAAGGTGCAAAGCCAATCCGTGTCTCTTTGAATGGGGCTAGACGTAGGGACTTGCATCTACCAAATAGGAAAAAGCAGAAGTGACACTACGTAAGTTCAGAGAGGAGGTGGTAAGAGAACACAGCTTTGTGCTAATGTCACTGAGATCACTTGCTCTGGGGAAAGCTGCCAATATGGTGAAGACACTCAAGTGACCCTGGAAGAGGCCCCTGAAGTGAAAACTGAGACCTCCGACCAAAAGCCAGGGAGAACTTGAGTCGCCCCGCCAACAGCCACTGAGAGGTCTTGAGGAAGGGCCAGTTTAATCTAGTGAGCTTGGAGGCCGATCCTTGGCTCTGGCCAAACCTCAGTGGACAGTAGCCCCTCAAAAGAACCTCTGAGCTAGAGCCATCCAGCAGAATTATTCCTGGATTCCTGGCCCTCAGAAACTGTGAGGTAATAAATATCTGTTGTGTAAAGCCACTAGGTTTTGAGATAATTTGTTAAACAGGAATAGATAACTAACATAGTTATCCTTGCCCAAGGAGAAAATAAGCTTCTAGGAATTCTTTCAGGAAAGTGAAGAAGCCTTTGCCCCAGAAGCCGCCAGCAAACCCTTCCTCACGTCTTATTGGCCCAGACTGATCACAGGCCTATTCTTCAACCAATGACTGGCCAGGGGCTCAGATGAGGCCAAGAGCCTCGGGCCTGGGCCACTCCTGGGGTCAGTGCCCCAAGAACATGGGCTGAGGGGGAGGGGGGGAAGCCTGACCAGAGTTGGGGTGCTGCCAAGAAGTGGCCATTCATGCTCCTTCCACAAAAGCCTGTGGGGCCACTCAAAGAGATTGGCTTCAAGGCAGACATCCACAAATTTCACCTTGGTTCTGAGAGTCTATGAAGAGAAACAAGTTGACTGCTTTTCTTTGTGAGAGTTTGTTGCTCCAGAGCTGCCTATAAGACTTGACCTTCCTGGGCTGATGTCATCATTCCAGGCTCAGGGCCATCAGTGAGGCAAAACAGGTTCCCTCCAGACTCTCTTTATCAGAAAGTCATGCCTGGATGGGGCAATGGTTACCCCCCTAGGAGAACAACAACCACTCTTGATAAGTACAAAGAGAAAAAAAAAAAATAGAAAATATAGAAGTATAATATAATTTTTTTAATATATTTTTTTTCTAAAAAAAAAAAAAGACTGCTGCTACAAATTTTTTGGAAGTGGTCCAATACTATTGGAATCCTGGGTCAATTTTGACTGTGTGAGGATAGCTTTCACTGTCCCAGGTGATCTATGGGCTGATAAACACAACAGAAGGGTTTGGAGGATGTCAGTTTGTGAGTGTATGAGTGTGTGTGGTAACAGCTTTGTTGAGATGTCACTCACATACTACACAATTCACCCACTTAAAGTGTACAGTTCAACGGTTTTTCATACGTTCAGAGAGTTGTGCAGCCATTACGTACATCGATTTTAGAACATTTTCCTGTTCATCACCTGCCAAAGAAACTCCATTCCCTGTAGATATCATCCTCTCAGCTGGAAGCAACTGCCACTCTTTCAGTCTCTTTCATGTGTGCTTTAAATATATGCTTTGCCAGCAGATAAGATTTGGGGGGAGAAAAAGAAGAAATATCATATTGTCCACTGTAAAACATAAGGTATAGAGTAGATTATAGCCATCAAGTGCAATGCGTGGTGTGTGTGCTTCCTAAAAAATATGCTTTTATCAAATGGGCTTTCATTTTTCTAGAAAAAGATTTATTTATTTTTATTTTTAATTATTTTGGCTGTGCTGGGTCTTCGTTGCTGAATGCTGGCTTTTTCTAGCTGTGGTGAGCAGGGGTTACTCTTTATTGTGGTGCACAGGCTTCTCATTGCAGTGGCTTCTCTTATTGCTGAGCATGGGCTCTAGGCATGTGGGCTTCAGTAGTTGCAGCGCGTGGGTTCAGTAGTTGTGACGCATGGGCTTAGCTGCTCCTTGGCACATGGGATCTTCCAGTACCAGGGGTCGAACCAGTGTCCCTTGCATTGCAAGGTGGATGCTGAACCCCTGGACCACTAAAGAAGCCCAGGTTGTAGTTTTGTTTACTGATGTTGTTTGATTGATCCTTGTTGTCTGGGGAAGTGGTGGATGCAGGGATAGATGTGTGTGGGGTGCTGGGATGGGTCTGGGGTGTGGTGTGATGGGGAGGGTTGTGGAGGCAGATCAGTGAGCAAAACAACAGAGCCAGTGCGTGGACAGGGGTTGACATCCTGGCTTCAGTGGTGACCTGATTTCCCAAGATTTTGGAGTGAGTTCAAATTGGCCTGACCGCAGACCTCAGCTCAAGGGATCCAGGGCTCCATCTGAGTCAGCCATATTGAATCACAGCCGCAGATCAGGGCCAACTGGGGAGGGATGACACAGATTGCAGTTCAAGGTGAAATTCCTTTGTTCAAGTTCTTCCAAGGCCTGGGGAAATAAAGATTTTCTCATCACCTCCTCCTCTTGCTCTGACCTTCCCCCCTGTCATCAGTCAGACACCTACTCTCTGGAAGTCTTCAGTGGGTGCCCAGCTGGCCTTTCACAGGGCAGGCTCAGGAGAGGGGCCAGCCATTCCTTTCCAGAATGGCCACTCCTGATCGGGCCCGTCAGGCTCTTTAGGGGGCTCAAGACCTAGTTTCAGGCCTGCTTCTGCTCCTGCCCTGCTCTAGGAACCCAGGGTAGGGCTCTGCCCTCTCTGGACCTCAGTCTTCCCATCTGTACAACAGGAGACCAAAGAAATGACTCCCAAGGGCCTCTCTAGGTCTTTCAGCCTGAATCAGTTAGAGTCATATGGTCATCGCTCTATAGTTTGCGGGGTTTTGTCACATTATTTTGCTTTCTTTGGTGTCCTCAGGCCCACTTCTCAATAGCTTGCTGAGAGCCCAGCCCTGGGAGAGGGATAACCTGGGTTTAAATCTCGACTCTGCTTCTGGTTAGTGCAGTTTCTTTGAGCAAATACCCATTCTGTCTATGCCTTGGTTTCCTCATCTGTAGAATAGGGAAAGTATTAAAACCTACCTCATAAGGGAGATGTGATGATTAAGTGGATTAATGCATATAATATGCTCTGCACATACTAGACATTCACTATATCATATCAATACAGATAGGAGATTGGGATTGACGTAAATACACTACTATGTACAGGAGGCTTCCTTGGTGGCTCGGATGGTAAGGAATCTGCCTGCAACGCGAAAGACCGGGGTTCAGTCCCTGGTTTGGGAAGATTCCCTGGAGAAGGGAATAGCTACCCACCTCAGTATTCTTGCCCGGAGAATTCCTTGAACAGAGGAGCCTGGTGAGTTATAGTCCATGGGGTCACAAAGAGTTGGACACGACTGAGTGACTCTCACACACACACATACACACATACATAGAAAATAGTTAACTAATGAGAACCAACTCCATAGCCCTGGAAACTCCACTCAGAGCTCTGTGGTGATCTAAATGGAAAGGAAGTCCAAGGAAGAGAGGATATATGTGTACAAATGGCTCATTGACTATTCTGTGCAGCAGACACTAACCCAACTTTGTAAAGCAACTACACTCCAGTAAAAATAAATAAATAAAGCTTATGTGTGTACCACCACCACCACCGTACCACCAGAATTAAAAAAAAAAACATACAGACAGGGAAACTTACAGGGCTTGTCCAGGTGCAGAAATGGAAACCAGACTCTTATTGATTTTGCTTGGGTGGCAGGCTGCCTGGGGGCATACCTCTCTACTTCTGTTGGGACTGTCTGCTTGACCCCCATCAGCAGTATGTTAGAGGGGGCTGTGGAGAATTCTGGAGCTGTGGTCCGGGAGGTCAGGATGACACAGAGATGTGGGTGGCCTGTGGGGTGAGTGTCAGGCAGTAAACAAGGCTGTGTGCTGCTTGCTGGGGACTGAGTCCTTCCCTCTAGTTGGGGTGCCGTGTGGGGAGCGCAGGGTCCCAGTGCCCATGGAATCATTTCCTTCTTGCAATTGGTTTTTCCCCTCCCTCACCCTGACACCCTGACACCTTTCACTGCTGGGCATGGTGTGACTCAAAAAGAATATTCTCTGGAGCCGATCACCTTCCTTCCTCACTGGCCTTGTCCCTGCTCCCTCAATGCCCCGGCGCCTGGACTCAGGGCCCTGCCTCCCTCGGCCTCTCCTTTTCGCTCTGCTCCTCTCTGCCTACACAGGTTTCCCTTACGCTATGCTAAGTTGCTTAAGTCATGTCTGACTCTTAGCAAACCTATAAACTGTAGCCCTCCAGGCTCCTCTGTCCATGGGTTTCTCCAGGCAAGAATACTGGAGTGGGTTGCTGTGCCCTCCTCCAGAGGATCTTCCTGACCCAGGGATCAAACCCATGTCTCCTGTGTCTCCTGCATTGGCAGGCGGGTTCTTTACCACTCCCTGGGTGGTGACTTCAGCACTCTACCTGGGAAGCCCCATAGGTTTCCCTTATTTTGGCCCAAAGAAGGAAAACAGAAAAAAAAAAAAAAAAACTGGACCTGTCTGCCCCATCCAGGTCCTTCCAGTTTCCTTCTGTCCATTACCTCACTGCTCTAAGGGAAGGTCCATACCCACGGTTCTGGAGTGCAAGGCTTCTGCAGCGGGCTCTGAGGACCGTGTTCTCTGACTTGCAATGACCCTGTCAGATGGCTCATTTGACAAGGTGGATGCTCACTCTCAGTGAAGATGCATACATGTCTTGGGTCGCCAGCTGGTAAAATGTAGAGCCATAGTCAACCTGGTCAGCTTGATTCTAAGCTGTGATCTTACTTCTCCCTGTTTCATCTCTCCCATTCCCTTCTCATTTGTTCTCTGGGACTGATCCTTCATCTGTTGCCCTGGAGAGGAGGAAATTGGCATGAAATCAGCAGGTGGTGGATGACCCTTCACTTAGGCAAACCCCTCGCTGATCTAGCCCTCCATGAGACAGTCCAGTGTCAGGAAACCAAAGGCACAGACCCTTGAGGAATGAAAAATGCCAATACTGGGACTTCCCTTGTGGTCCAGTGGTGAAGAATCCACCTTCCAATGCAGGGAATGTGGGCTCGATCACTGGTCCAGGAACTAAGATTCCTACATGCTGAGGGGCAACTGAGCCTCCATACTGCAACTATGGAGCCCATGGTCTGGAATACATGTGCCACAATTAGAGAGAAGTTCATGTGCTGCAATGAAGAGACTGCATGCAACAACTAAGATCCAACACAGCCAAAAAAAAAAAAAACAAGCTGGAAAAAAAAAACAAGAAAAAAGAAAAATGACAATACTGACAGACCCAGACACACAGCCCCTCCCTTGGGGAGGCATGACCACCTTATCCACTCTCCTTATGAAACCTGGTCCCCTTGGCTTTCTCCTGCCTCCTCTACGTGCTTCTCCTTTGTCCTCTTTGCAGATTCTCATCTGGGAGCCCATGGGGGCCACCAAGCCTCAGCCCACGAATCCTACTTCATCCTTCTCTTTGGAGCCCAGAGTCCATCTTGTCCTTCCCTGCCTCAAGGCTTTCTCACTGCCTCCCCTAATTGTGCCCTCCAAGGGGTCAGGGCCCGCATGGCCTCTGGACCGCCGCCACTCCCCACCCCAAACCATTACCTGGCCCAGTGTCTAGAGTAGAGATGTCAAATGCTGCAGGTGGGGAAATTAGTAAAAACACCAGCCTCCCACCCCCACCCCCCCAACACCTCTTCGTTGTGACCTGGCAAAATCTGGCCCCACCTAATCACCCAAGTAGACCTCTGAACTTTGGACTTTTGAACTTAGAAGAACAAGGCACAGATAAACTCATTCACAGAATGTGATGCAACTTTTCCGAGAGACAGTTCAGGGGCATTTAATAACAAATGAGAAATGCTTATGAAGATGTTGATGACCATGTGGCATCACAGAAAATTGTATAAAAATAATGATCATAGCTGGGTGCACAGGATGTCTGGAGGGTTTCTGGGTCAATGTGTTGAAGTTTGTTCCTTGGAGTCATTGAACCAAGAAGGCTCTGGGCCTGGGGATACCACCTGCAATGAAGTGAGTGAGATGTCTTGTACTGAAAATGTACAAGATTCTTCCTTAGGGAAAATGATCAGCCTAAGTGAAAAGTCATATAACCGCTGACACTGGGGATCTGTCAGAGTCCTTTCTCATGACCTTGCCCTGAAGCCACAGCTGGGCAAGCCTTGTTCATCTGCTCCAAACTGGATAGCCTTGTGTGTGTGTGTGTGTGTGTGTGTGTGTGTGTGTGTGAGTGTGTGTGTGTGCTCAGTCATTCAGCTGTGACTGACTCTTTGTGACTGACTGTAGCTTGGTCAGGCTCCTCAGTCCATGGAATTCTCCAGGCAAGAATACTGGAGTGGGTTGCCATTTTCTACTCTAGGGGATCTTCCCAACCCAGGGATCGAACTCAGGTCTCCTGCCTTGTAGGCAGATTCTTACCCTCTGGGCCACCAGGGAAGCCCCAGCCTTTTGGGTCTTGACTGTTAAATTTGGAGTCCAGGCAGGACTCCTAGGGAACTGCCAAAAATCAGTAGACATTTGAGGAAACTTCTGACATGAAAAGTACAGACTGAAACAAATAGAAAAAGGAACTCAGAGGAAACAGAGATAGTAAGAGAACAAAAGAAAATTGAAAACAAAAAAACTTATAAAACAACCCTATGATTAATATCTTCAGAGGTTTGAGAAGCTGTCATGTCCATATTGTGTCGACATTCAGACACAGGAAGGGGCCTGAGGAAGCTGAACAATGGATTGTTGTTGTTCAGTTACTAACTCATGTCTGGCTCTTTGCCACCCCATGAACTGCAGCACGCCAGGTTTCCCTGACTTTCACTATCTCCCTGAGTTTGCTCAAACTCATGTCCATTGAGTCAGTCATGCCATCCAACCATCTCACCCTCTGTTGCCCCCTTCTCTTCTTGCCCTCAATCTTTCCCAACATCGGGATCTTTTCCAATGAGTTGACTCTTCTCATCAGGTAGTCAAAGTATAGGAGCTTCAGCTTTAGCATCAGTCCTTCCAGAGAATAGTCAGGGTTGATTTCCTCTAGGATCAACTGGTTTGATCTCCTTGCTGTCCAAGGGACTCTCAAGGGTCTTCTCCAGCACCACAGTTCAAAAGCATCAATTCTTTGAAGCTCAGCCTTCTTTATGGTCCAACACTCACATCTGTACATGATTACTGGAAAAACCATAGCTCTGACTAGACGGACCTTTGTCAGCAAAGTGATGTCTCTGTTTTTTAATATGCTGTCTAGGTTTACCATTGCTTTTCTTCCAAGGAGCAAGCATCTTTTAATTTCATGGCTGTAGTCACCATGAGATTGGAAGTTGAAGGAGAGAGTCTCTCATGAGATGGAATGAAGAGACAGAGAAATGTAGTATGGGAGAGAAAAGAAAAAAAAAGAGATAAATCCAGGAAGTTCACATGTAACAACTAGGAGATCTAGAAATAGAGAAAAGAGAAATTGAAAGGGAGAAATAATGAAATAAATTATACAAGAAAATGTCCAGGGATTTGAGGATGTGAGTTTGCAGATTTAAAGGGCTTACCAAGGATCCAGCCCCAGAATAATGTGACAAGATGCATTGTGAAATTTGAAGCAACCAAAAGAGAAGGTTCTATGAACAATTGGAGGCGGGTGGGGGAAAGAAGGCAAATGTGAAGCTTCAGGAAACAGAATGGCTTGGACTTCTCAACAACAGTTCCAAGATTCTATATCCAGCTAAACTCTCCATCAAGGTTGAGAGTAGAATAAAGACATTGTCAGAATAGCAAGATTTCAACATTTGACCTTCCATGCACTCCTTCTAAGGAAGGTCCTGAAAATAAGATGGGGAGCTAGGAAACAAGGACTAAAGGAAATATATCAAAATGTTTGCCCAGCATCAAGTTCTACCTACAGTTCACCCTGGAAGGAATTCAGGGCAAAGATCAAGAATGAGGTAGTCTGTGCTCCAGGAAAACAAGTAGAGTAGGCCTCCAGGGGTTAGATATTTTGAGGAGACAATTGTCTGAACATGAATTCTTCCACCTTGCATACTTACAAAAGAACTAAAATAGTGTACTGAGATACCATTCCTCATGACTAACAGTAGCCTTCTAGCGAAATGTGTGTTTGATTACACATACCTCTTCTCCAAAGTCAGGTATACACTGACTTCTCTCCTTACCTCTTTGGCACAGTTCTTCAGAGCCGTCTGAGAGGCTGTGTCCTGGGCTATAGTCCTCAATAAGTCTCCCAATAAAACTGAAGCTCACAACTCTCATGTTGTGCATTTTTTTTCCTTCAGTTGACATTTGGTTTATGTTTATCTTAGTTAGTGTGACAGAACGATAGGTATTATAGTGGCAGTCCCCACGACAAACCCGTGGCCCCCTGTTTCCATCTAACACCACTTTGTTTTGCTTCTTGGTATTTTTTTTTTTTTTTTTTGGCCATGTCTCACAACATGTGAGATCTTTGTCCCCTGCATTGGAAGTGCAGAATCTTAACCACTGGGCCACCAGGGAGGTCCCTCAAAAGCACTTTGTTATGAGACTTTCTTTGGTTCCCGGAATGTCCCCATAACAAATCTAGAGGGCATAAATTAAAAGTAAGATGATACAAAATGATCCAACTTAGCTTTATTAGTTTAGGTGTAAATGACCATTGACATGTAGGAGTGTGACGGACTTTTAGCAATATAGTTCAGTTTAGTTCAGTTGCTTAGTCATGTCCAACTCTTTGCGACCCCATGGACTGCGGCACACCAGGCCTCCCTGTCCATCACAAACTTCCGCAGTTTACCCAAACGCATGTCCATTGAGTCGGTGATGCCATCCAACCATCTCATCCTCTGTCGTCCCCTTCTCCTCCTGCCTTCAATCTTTCCCAGCATCAGGGTCTTTTCCAATGAGTCAGATCTTCACCTCAGGTGGCCGAAGTATTGGAGTTTCAGCCTCAGCATCAGTCCTTCCAATGAACACTCAGGACTGATCTCCTTTAGGATGGACTGGTTGGAGCTCCTTGCAGTTCAAGGGACTCTCAAGAGTCTTCTCCAACACCACAGTTCAAAAGCAACAATTCCTTCAGTGCTCTGCTTTCTTTATAGCCCAACTCTCACTTCCATACATGACTACTGGAAAAACCAAAGCCTTGACTAGACGGACTTTTGTTGGCAAAGTAATGTCTCTGCTTTTTAATATGCTGTCTATGTTGGTCATAGCTTTTCTTCCAAGGAGCAAACGTCTTTTAATTTCATTGCTGCAGTCACCATCTACAGTGGTCTTGGACCCCCCCAAAATAAAGTCTGCCACTGTTTCCACTGTTTCCCCATCTATTTGCCATGAAGTGATGGGACCAGATGCCATGATCTTAGTTTTCTGAATATTGAGCTTTAAGCCAACTTTGTTTACTATTGATTCATTGAGAGTGCTTAATTGTCAAGAACAGAATTCACTCCAGCTAGTATTTCTCAGGGAAGGAACTTATCAAGTGTTACTGTGTCATTCACAAAATCTATCAGAGGGAAGTTAATCAGGCTTGGATGCCACAGTGTCAGAAATATCAGTTGAATCATATCCTAGGGCTGCCTTAGTGGCCACCCACTGATCCCTGCCCATGCCCTACCTCCCCCCTGGGCTCACACACTGCAGCTGCCCAACCTGGAGGTCTCTGCCACAACAGGTGCCAGATACCTTCCACATGGTGCTACCTCTCCATGTCACTAGCTTCTCAACTAACATTTCACGACGGGGGCATTTGATTGGTGGAGCCCAAGTCATTGGCCTGCCACCAGGTACAAGGGATGCTGGGAAAGGGAACTTCTGGCTTTTGCCTCCAAACGGGGTGTGGAGATCTTAAATGGAGAATCTCTGAAAACAAAGCAATGTGTGGGCATTTGTCCCTGGGACAGCACAGCCCTGGATGCCCAGCAGTTATTTTGTTTTTTTGGCTGTCTTGAGTCTTAGTTGTGGCAAATGGGATCTTCCATCTTTGTTGGGGCCTGTGGGATCTTTTTATTTTTAGTTGTGGCCTGTAAGCTCTTAGTTGCTGTAAGTGGAATCTAGTTCTCTGACCAGGGATCAAACCTGGGCCTCCTCCATTGGGAATACAGAGTCTTAGTCACTGGGCCACCAGGGAAGTCCCCCAGCATTTTTTGGATAAAAGGCAGTTTTTGATTCATTGGCCCCATAAACAGTGAGTCAGACGGCCACTTTCTGAGCCAGCAGGACAGATGTTCGAGTGGGGCAATGCTGTCATCCTTGCTGGAACCCACTGGGGGAACTGCTGAACCTTCCTTACCAGAAGGACTGTGCTGTGCACAGCTTCTCAGGACCAGGGCTTCCAGTACCCTCCCCGTTCTGGTTGTCTGTGCTGTCGGAAGTGCTCACCCTCGGCCAGGGACTTCCTTCTTCCCACTGTACCTAAGGATCCGGGATCTGTTTGATTTGGATTTAACTCCTGCTCGGTGAGGCGGTTTCCTCTTTGCAAAGGCCCATTCTTTTTCTTTATATTTTTAATTGTGTATATTTCATAAAATACAAATGTTGCAAGTTGATGGCTCAGGTGAATTTTTACAAATGTAAACACACAGATTAAGACAGATAACATCCTTAGACCCCAGGAAGTTCTTACATTCCCTCTCCTAGTTACTATCCCACGAGAGAACCACTTCTAAATGGCACAAATTCATTTTGCCAACTCTTGAACTTTGTCAAAATGGAATGTGATAGTATATACATTTCATGTCTGATTTCTTTCACGCCACATGAAAGACTCAGGAGATTTCAATTTTTCTTGTTTGTCTTTTTCCTTGGTGTTCTACAGTAAGAAAGCATTACTGTAATTCAGTTTATTTTTTGCAGATAGTAATATCTTTAAAAATAATTGCAATACCTGTCAATTACAACATTTTCAGAAACTATAGGTTTTTTGGTGAGCAGAAAAAGTAGAATTTGAAAAATCATCAAACTGTACAAAAACAATTTATAATCGTGTGCATAGAAATAATGAGGTGGCAACTAAGATGTATGTTGTCCCAAAGTTGCAAGGTGGCTCTAATCTCCTCCTGGGCCCCTCATCATTAACTCCAACACCAGGCTGTCTGCACAACCTTATAGATTCCTGCAGCAGCTAGCATTACTGAACCAAATTTGGGTCCTCCTGCCTGACTTGCACCAAAGCCAACCTGCTGACACCAGGTTGTGGTGAAAGAAAGTACAGCGTTTATTGCAGGGTGCCAAGCAAGGGAGTGAGAGATCAGCCTCAGAGCCACTCTGCTTGGTCTTTGAGTTAGAGGTTTTTATTTATTTTGTTAATTAATTAATTAATTTGGTTGCCATAGGACTTTGTTGCTGTTCATGGGCTTTCTCTAGTTATGGTGCATCAGCTTCTCAGTGCAGTGGCCTCTCTTGTTGCAAAGCATGGACCCTAGGTGCACGGGCTCAATAGTTGTGATGCTTGGGCTTAGCTGCTCCTCGACATGTGGGATTTTCCTGGACCAGGGATCAAGCCTGTGTCCCCTGCATTGGCAGGTGGATTCATATCCACTGTATCACCAGAGAAGTTCAAGTTAGAGGTTTTTTAAATGGGGAAGAGCAAGGAGGCTGGAATGAAGCTTGGTCTTGTGACGCTTATGTGGCATTTCTTAAATGTAGTTTTGGGAGTCAAGATGTCCCTGGTTTATAATTCTCTATGGCTTGGGTATCTGTTAGCTTATCCTGTCCTGAAGAAACAACTTGAGTTTTTACCTTGATGATGATATCTAGAACAGCAATTTTAGTACATTAATAATGTTATCAACAATAATACTTTTATTCATTTAACTCTGATTAGCATAGGGTTGAGGTCAGAGGGGATAAAGAAATGGAATAAAGTTTTAGGCATAAAGATTAATCAGGGACTTCCCTGGTGGTCCAGTGATTAAGAATCCACCTTTCAATGCATGGGACTCAGATTTGATCCTTGGTGGAGGAGCTAAGATCCCACATGCTGTGGGGCAAATAAACCTGCACAACACGGCTAGAAAGAAGCCCATGCACTGCAACGGAGATCCTCTGTGCCACAGCTAAGACCTGATGCAGCCAAACACATTTAAAAAAAGAAGATTAATCATAAACTCAGTCAGGGAACTCAGTTTTAGGGGGATTCAGTTACAATAGGTCCCACAACAGAGGTGGTTAGCAAAGGGCCCCAGCAGAGAACAGGCATAAATCTGTACCATTTCTGTATCATTTCAAGGGCCCATTGGGGCTGGCACTGAGTTTAGAGACATAGGGGTCTCCTGTGCTGTGGGGAGCCTCTCTGACTGCATGAATTCCAGGTCAAGCCTTTGTACTATCAACTGAAAAAACAAAAAAACACACACACAAGGTGAGAACAGTGGATTTCAGTTTTATTTTGGGACTTACCTGAAGACTGCTGGGAGGAAGAAATTTTCCTTTACCCTTTTAAGTTCTTCTAGCTGGTCTAAGAGTGAAATTGACATGAGACAGATTAACAGGAGAAAATAAAACAAAGTTAGTAACATGAATGCATGGGAAAGACCCAGAAAAACAGAGTAAGTTGCCAAAATGGCTGAAACCTTCACCACAGATACCATCTTCAACTGAAGACAGAAGAGGATGCTGGAGGAAGGAGTTTAAGACTTTGAAGGGGCAGGGAGATAGAAAAGCAAATGCTTGGTAAATAAATGTTTGGTGGGCCATGCAGAGACAGTGGGATGGAGTGGTCTCCTATCTCCAAGCATCGCCCCCACCCCCGGCACATGCTCGGCTCTGCCTGCGTGCCTGCTCAATTGTTCAGTAGTGTTGGACTCTGCGACCTCATGGCACTTAGCCTGTATTCTCTGTAGATGTTTCTGGTAATAAGTCTGTTTCTGAAACAGACCCTCTATCTAAAGTCTTCAGGGAATTTGGGAGAAAATGAAAAGTTTCTACTTGAGTCTTTTGCTTTCATCTTGAAACAACATGCATTTCAGAGATATTTTGGGGTGGCATGTTTTGCTTCCTTGAAGTCCTGCCTTTGAAATTTTTAAGAATTGTCACATTCCAGAAGCTGAGTTGGTGGATTGTTCCATCTCTCTTAGTCCTGATAACAGGACTCATTTGATTAGATCAAATTCATTTTAGGAGATGCTTATACAGGGGGATTCTCAAAGTTAGGTCTATAAGGTGCAAGCAATCAGGTATTTAATAAGAGACATTTCTACGGAGGAAAACAAAGGTTAGTGATTGGAGTAAATTATTAATATAAACCCAGTGTCTGAGTCCTGAAAGCTACCAGTCAAGGTTTCTAGGTGTGAGGGTCGAACCAGCTGTTGAAGTTTGAAATGTCTGTGATGATGCTCTCAGGTATTTAGGTAAACTTTCTGAGTGGCCCCAACAACAACAGAAGTGAAAGCAGTTTAAACATGAGCTGTTGTGATTTCTCTGAAGTTTCTATCAAATCATCCAGCTTTAGTTTGCAGGGCTTAGGAAAAAGAGCAGTTTTAGTTCTCAATGATTCCAAGTCAAAGTAGGAAAAAAATTGGAAGAATGTGGAGAGCTGTAGTCAAATATTTGAGGAAACCTTAAGAATTCAGGATCCAGCCCAGTTTACTGTTGGAAAAACGAAAACCTCAAAGATGATAAATAGAACCGGGATCTAACATCCACAACTGCTGTGTTCTAGTTTCTACCGAAACAACTTTTTTCTCTCTGTAAAATCACCCATCATCCCAAGCTATTTTTCTTGCTGATAGATTTTGTAACAGGGATAGCATAAACTTATTTGGCTTTTGGTAAGCCTAGATACAATAAAAGTTTTACATTTAATGCTGATAACAGTAAAAAAATGCTTAATTAAATGAATAATTTAAAATATTCTTTTATTTACTAAAGATTAGTCCTAGAACCCTTGGAGTAGGAAATGGCAACCCACTCCAGTGTTTTTGCCTGGACAATTTCATAGACAGAGGAGCCACAGTTCTTGGGACTGCAAGGAGTAAGACATGACTGAGCATGCACGTATGCACTAGTCCCAGAACATGTGAACTTGAAAAATGTTTGGATTAGTTTCTATTACATTTTTGAGATTTAGAGATATTTGATTTGTGAGTGTTTACTTTTAAGCCCATTAAATAGAGGTCTTTTACAAAGTAATTTTGGCAATACATCCAGAGGTAGAAAACTACCACATCTATAATGTACACATTTAGACTTAAAGACAGACACAACCAGAGACCCTCTAGCTTTCATTTAAAAATTTTACTCGTGAATCAAACATAACAGTATAAAACTCATTAGTTTATAAATAACAATTGGAATAAGTTAAGTTGTTTGCTCTGATGGCTAAGGCTTTTTACTATTTGTGGAAAAGAGTTTTAAGATTTGTATTTGTCCTTAAGAAATCCTTACGTAGGCTGTAAGCTCGTTTTTTAAAAATAATTTTATTTATTTATTTTTGGCTGTGCTGGGTCTTCATTGCCGCGTGTGGGCTTTTCCCTAGTTGCGGCGATCAGTGTCTACTCTCTAGTTGTGGTGCGAATGCTTTTCTTTGCAGTGTCTTCTGCTTCTCTTGCTGCAGGGGCCTAGGTGGCCCAGTCTTCAGTAGTTGTGGCTCATGGGCTTAGGTTGCTCCGCAGCAAGTGGGATATTCCCAGACCAGGGATCAAATCCACATCTCATGCATTGGCAGGTGAATTCTTTAGGACTGAGCCACCAGAGAAGCCCTGTGAACTAGTTTTTGGGTAAGGGAGAACTCCAGCAATTTATATTTTTTAAAAGATCTCTTTTCTTCTTTGGTTTCAAGTTTTACCTGATCGAGTTAACTAGGCTCAGTCTCAGGCTATTGTGTGCTGTATTTGTATTTCTGATTTTGTAGAGTTTTCAAGACAAAGATAGTTACTTTCAATTCCCCAAAGAAGTGGACTGCTGTCTAAATGATATCAAAAGATTGATTTGCCCAACTACATTTTTTCTCAATTTGCTTCTTTATATCAGTGAGATTTTCAACTAAATGGGAAATCAAAAGATTTTTCTGTTCTAAAACTTCAGAGTTCAGTGTACTATGCCTTCAAAAGTTTGCACAAGGCATTCAACAAAGACCCCTTTCCAAGCCCACAAGTCAACCCCAGATCAATTCACCCTAGGGGCAAAAAGCTTCCACTATTGCTCATATTAGCCCCTTAATATTAGAGGGGCAACTGAACCCACACAATGTGAGTCCCCAGTTTTTACCTCACATTGTATGGGTCTGTCATCCCTACAAGTTTCTTTAGCATGTTTAATTAACATTGCCTGAGGCTGGATTTCTATGCCATGTGTTACAGGTGGGGCAAACATTCCCCAGTGAGACACAATGTCTGTCCCCACGATTGTTATTGTTGTTCAGTTGCTCAGTTTCACTCTTTGTGACCCCATGGCCTGTAGCCCGCCAGGCTCCTCTGTTCAAATCAGGCAAAAGAGACGCCACCATCTTACAAAAAGCCCATTTAGATATTTCAGTTTCCCTAGAAACTTTCATCTCAATTTTGTTAACTCTTACACTTTTAACCATAGCCTCCATTAGGACCCCATCAGCAAGTCCTGGTCTTACAGCTGCTACTGAACCAAATTTGGGTTCCTTTGCCCGACTCCACAGCAAAGCCAATTTACTGACATTGGGTTGTGGTGAAAGAAAGTACCGCGTTTATTGTAGAGCCCCAGGCAACAAAAGCGGGTAGCTTATGCTCAAAAGACCTGAACTCCCCAAGGGCTTTCAGGAAAGTGTTTTTAAAGGTAGCATTAGGGGTGATGGATACAGCTTGTTGACTTTCTTCTAATTGGCTGGTTGTGAGGTAACAGGGTGCTATTTCAGGAATCGTTATCATCAACCTTCTGATTCCAGCCAGTCTGGGGTCCAGGGTCCTTGTGGTCAGTGAGTCTCCATCCTTTGCCAGGGTAGGGTTTTAGTTTCTGCAGAACAACTCAAAGTTCTGAATCAGATGGTTATCTAGAGCCCTTGAGGAAGAACCAAGGCTCTTTTATTACTGAACTATTGTTTAAGTTACCATTCTTTTTCTTGATGGACAGCTTTTCATTTGATTTTGCATTCCCTCACTTCTCTAATTGCTAACTTCTTGAACCTGCTCTTTGGAACTCAGGGAAGGTCTAGGAGATGAAAGCTTTTTCTACAAACAAGAAGTGGGGGACACAGAGGAGTCTTGTCACTGGGTAGGTCCGACAGGATCCTGCTCAGTTTTAATCTCCCCTTTTCTTTGATATTCCTCAGTTGTGAGGGGAACAGGAATGGGACAAGAAAGAGAATAGAGTTTTGGGCAGAGAAGTTAATCACAAACTTGGCAGGGGAACTCAGTTTTAGGGGGGACTCTGTTTTACAAGGAGTCCCAGAAACTTTTATCCTCTGGCTAATTTTTTAAAACTTTTAAAAATATTGGAGTATAGCCAATTAACAATGTTGTGATAGTTCAGATGTCCCCTGGTATTTTGTCTACTCCAGTATAACAGGCTTTGGGTCCTCACTGAAGGGTGAAGCCAAGGGACTCAGGTTCTTTGGTCAGTCTTTAACTTGACTAATTGGCCTAACTGTTGCCCTAAGTAATTCTGGTCAGCTTTTTCAGTATATTGTTTTTTCTTCCAGTTTTTAAATTTTTTTAAACAAGTCCACTCTGTTTGCTCCCATTTTAGAAAAATTTGAAAACTGGAAGAAAAAAAAAATACACTGAAAAATCTGACCAGAATTCCAATCCCAAAGAAAGGCAACACCAAAGAATGCTCAAACTACACCACAGTTGTACTCATCTCACACGCTAGTAAAGTAATGCTCAAAATTCTCCAAGCCAGGCTTCAGCAATGTGTGAACCATGAGCTTCCAGATGTTCAAGCTGGTTTTAGAAAAGGCAGAGGAACCAGAGATCAAAATGCCAAATTCCACTGGATCATCGAAAAAGCAAGAGAGTTCCATAAAAACATCTATGTCTGCTTTATTGACTATGCCACAGCCTTTGAGTGTGTGGATCACAATAAACTGTGGAAAATTCTGAGAGATGGGAATACCAGGCCACCTGACCTGCCTCTTGAGAAACCTGTATGCAGGTCAGGAAGCAACAGTTAGAACTGGACATGGAACAACAGACTGGTTCCAAATAGGAAAAATAGTACATCAAGGCTGTATATTGTTACCCTGCTTATTTAACTTACATGCAGAGAACATCATGAGAAACACTGGGCTGGATGAAGCATAAGCTGGAATCAAGATTGCCGGGAGAAATATCAATAACCTCAGATATGCATATGACACCACCCTCATGGCAGAAAGTGAAGAACTAAAGAGCCTCTTGATGAAAGTGAAAGAGGAGAGTGAAAAAGTTGGCTTAAAGCTCAACATTCAGAAAACTAAGATCATGGCATCTGGTCCCATTACTTCATGGCAAATAGATGGGGAAACAGTGGACACAGGGGCTGACTTTATTTTTCTGGGCTCCAAAATCACTGCAGATGGTGATTGCAGCCATGAAATTAAAAGATGCTTACTCCTTGGAAGGAAAGTTATGACCAACCTAGATAGCATATTAAAAAGCATTACTTTGCCAGCAAAGGTCCACCTAGTCAAGGCTATAGTTTTTCCAGTAGTCATGTATGAATGTGAGAGTTGGACTATAAAGAAAGCTGAGCACCGAAGAATTGATGCTTTTGAACTGTAGTGTTGAAGAAGATACTTGAGAGTCCCTTGGACACCAAGGAGATCCAACCAGTGCATCTTAAAGGAGATCAGTCCTGAGTGTTCATTGAAAGGACTGATGTTGAAGCTGAAACTCCAATACTTTGGCCACCTGATGTGAAGAACTGACTTATTTGAAAAGACCCTGATGCTGGGAAAGATTGAAGGCAGGAGGAAAAGGGGACGACAGAGGATAAGATGATTGGATGGCATCACCAACTCAATGGACATGAGTTTGGGTAAACTCCGGGAGTTGGTGATGGACAGGGAGGCCTGGCATGCTGCGGTCCATGGGGTCGCAAAGAGTAGGATACGACTGAGCGACTGACTGAACTGAAAGTTTGGAGAGACCAGTGGAGGGGGGATCTCATTGACCCACCCAGTAATAGGTAAAGTTGTATTAAAATCTTTGTTTTAATCCCATCAGTGTCTGTTTTATTTATCCTATTAGTTAATAAATATCTAAAGATTTTCATTCTGCCTGAGGGGTCCAGTGACTCTTCCCTTTTGATTTCTCTTTATTCTACTACTTACAATATTTGTTTTATTTACCTTATTTTTAAATAACCCCTTAAAATTTCCATCTTGTTCCCCATGGGGGAAAACTGAGACACCAAACTCCTTAAGGCTTTCCAAGCCGTTTTTTTTTCTTCCTTTTTTTTCTCATCAGGGACTTCTTAAAGTTAGTTGCTATATTTATTTGTATCTACCCTCTTAATTTACTCTTTTTCATAGGTACCAATAAAGGAGGTACTTATGATGAGAGCTCTGTAAAATATTTTATCACTTTAGAAGCTTTCCCAATTTAAAGGATTCATCATCTGGCCATTGATGGCCAGGATCTTAATAGTGACTCAAACCAACAAAACGCAGGAGACATCCCCACAAGAGAGTGTAAAGAATTCAGCCTTCACAAGATCCAGAAAGTTCAGTCTCAAATATAGTCTAAGAAATTAAAGACCTTTGTTGCATCACTAATAAAGCAATGAGGGTTGAGATGACAAAGGCCCCATATGGACTGAGACTCCATATGACAAACTCCCCTGAGAACTGGCATGGCTGGACAGAGAGACTGCTAGGAATCCCAGTCTATTCAATTGGCTCCCAAATGCACGCTGGTAGGTGCACCTTGTGAGAGTTGGACCATAAGGAAAGCTGAGCACCAAAGCATTGATGTTTTCAAAATGAGGTGCTAGAGAGGACCCTTGAGAGCCCCTTGGACTGCAAGGAGATCAAACCAGTCCATCCTAAAGGAGATCAATCCTGAATATTCATTGGAAGGACTGATGCTGAAGCTGAAGCTCCAAACTTTGACCACCTGATGGGATGTGTCTACTCATTGGAAAAAACCCTGATGCTGGGAAAGATTGAGGGCAGGAAGAGAAGGGGGCAATAGAGGATGAGATCGTTGCATAGCATCACCAACTCAATAAACATGAATTTGAGCAAGCTCCAGGAGATAATAGAGGACAGAGGAGCCAGGCATGCTGTAACCCATGGGGTCACAAAGAGACAGACTAGACTTAGTGACCGAACAACAAAAGTGCATCTGCCAGATGGTAGAGAAAACAGAGAATATTCTTACTGGTTTACAAGTCAAGCTCTCAAGACACAGAACAAGATGAAAGGAAAACCTAATCAGATGAATGATTTTCTTCCTTATGACAGAGGACACAAAAAACAGACAAGGAAAAACAGTGACAATTTCTGAAAGGAAGAGAATCAACAAATCGAGACTACTCTGCCAAATTGCAAGCCGTGAGTCACCAAGTCCATTTAGCCCTATATCTGTTTTCTCCAGATAATCTATTTTGGGAAACAGAAAAACTTGCCACTCTTGTTTCCAACAGATCCTGAAGATAGAGATTCAGGGGACAGGCATAGTAAGAATTCTTAAATTTTGTCAGTCATCCTAAGGTCTCTTAACTGTAGCAGCTTTGAAGTGAATAGTGTCCAGCCAGTAAAGCTGCATCCCACCCTTGTTGCCAGCTCTTGGGGAAGAAGAAATTTTCCTCTGCCCTTCTAGGTTCTAGGTTCCTCTGGCTGGTCTAAGAATGAAATTGACATGAGACTGATGTTTCATCAGAAGAAAATAAAATGAAGTTTAATAACACACATAAATGGGAGAGATCCAGAAAAACTAACATGCTGAAATACTTGAAACTTTCACCTTAAATACTTTCTAATTAAAAAATAGTCACAACCTAAGAGTTGAGAAATATGTTTTATTTGGTGGGAATTTTTAGGACTTTAAGCCTGGGAGACAGCATCTCAAGTGACCCTGAGAGAACTTCCCTGAGGAGGTGAGGCAAGGAACCAGGTTATATAGAAGTTTTGTAACAAAGGGCAAGTAGTCTGAACATCAAAATATTATAATTAAAGGAAACTAGATACCCTAAGTTAATGAATTTAGCACTTTTCTATACATGGAAAGATGTTAGAGTCTACTTCTGCTTCATTGACTATGCTAAAGCCTTCAACTCTGTGGTTCACAACAAACTTTGGAAAATTCTTAAAGAGATGGGAATATCAGGCCACCTTACCTGCCTCCTGAGAAACCTGAGAAACCTGTAAGCAGGTCAAGAAGCAACAGTTATAACTGTACCTGGAACAATGGACTGGTTCAAAATTGGGAAAGGAATACGTCAAGGCTGTATATAGTCACCCTGCTTATTTAACTTATATGCAGAGTACATCATGTGAAATGCCAGGCTGGATGAAACACAAACTTGATTCCCGGAATCAAGATTGCTGGGAGAAATATCAATAATTTCATATATGCAAATGACATCACCTTATGGCAGAAAGTGAAGAGAAACTAAAGAATCTCTTGATGAAGGTGACAGAGGAGAGTGAAAAGCTGGCTTAAACTCAACATTCAAAAGATGAAGATCATGGCATCCAGTCCCATCACTTCATGGCAAATAGATGCGGAAATAATGGAAACAGTGAATAACTTTATTTTCTTGGGCTCCAAAATCACTGAAGAAGGTGACTGCAGCCATGAAAATAAAAGACACTTGCTCTTTGGAAGAAAAGCTATGACAAAAGTAGACAGCATATTAAAACCAGAGACATTGCTGACAAAGGTCCATATAGTCAAAGCTATGGTTTTTCCGGTAGTCATGTATGGATGTGAGGGTTGGACAATAAGAAGGCTGAGCGCTGAAGAACTCATGCTTTTGAACTGTGATGTTGCAGAAGACTCTTGAGAATCCCTTGGACTGCAAGGAAATCAACCCAGTCAATTCTAAAGGAAATCAACCCTGAATATTCATTGGAAAGACTGATGCTGAAGCTCCAATACTTTGGCTACCTGATGCGAAAAGTCAACTCTTTAGAACAGACCCTGAGGCTGGGAAAGGTTGAAGGCAGGAGGAGAAGGGGATGACAGAGGATGAGATGTTTGGATGGCATCACCGTCTCAATGGACATGAGTTTGAGCAAGCTCTGGGAGATGGTAAAGGACAGGAAAGCCTGGCGTGATGCAATCAAAGGGCTCGCAGAGAGTTGGACACAACTGAACGGCTAAACAACAATGACTACAAGAGTCTGGGCTCACTGAAATAATTTTTTTCATTTGTATCTCAGCTATCTGGGGCCAGTATCCTGTGTTTTTCCCATAAAAGAAGATGTTGGAGGTAGGGGCTTAAGGGCTTTGAAGGGGCATGGAGATGGAATAGCAAATATTTGATAAATAGATGTTTGCTAGCCCATGCAGAGACAATGGGATACAGAGGGGTCTCATCTCTGTCTCTAAGCCCATATTCTCTGCAGATATCCCTGATGATTCCTGAAACAGGCCCTCTATATAAATTCTTCAGGCAGTTAGAGGTGTCAGGCAAGTGTATGCTCCTCAGTTCTTTGTCTCGTCACAACAAAAATTTGGAGTGACGGACATTAAAGCCCCCCTCGGCGGGTCACAGCTCTCGGGTCTTGGACAGACCGTGTTATAGCTCTCAGGTCTCGAATGGACCATGTTATAGCTGTCAAATAAATCAGTGTTACAGCTCTATTTTATTTAGATAATAGCAGGAAAATCCATTTTTGAGGTGTGAGGGCACGACGATCTAAAGATGCGAAGAGAAGAGCACCCCATCGCGCAGAGAGAGAGAGAGAAGAGGGCTTTGGCTCCTCTTTTTATATGTTTCTCTGTCCCTTGTCCTGTCTTATGTAAATTGGGCCAGCCAGGAGTGTTTGTTTTACCTGAGGTTCTCACTCCAGTCTTCAGACCTTCCTTTGTTCTATTTTCTCGGGCTTTCCCCTTCCAGGTCTTTTAGCCACCACCATTCTGGACTCCTTTTCCCTATTCTAACTACCTAACATTCCCCCCTCAAGAGATGGGAGGCCCAATTCTTTGGGAATGGGGCGTTGAGGTCTCTCTGGCTACTTCCTGCTGAACTGGGATGGCGAGGGGCATTGGGCCTCCTCCTCTTGGTAGTCTCAAGCCTCAGAGTCCTTATAGTGGTGTCCGTCTAAGGGTGAGTGATACTTTCCGTGGTCGGCTGTAGTTTTATATCTTTGTTGAACTGGCGCTGCATGTTGCAGCTTGACCTGGGCAGAGACAGGACAGGTTAGACAATCGACAGTACATGGAACAATCATAAGTAGCATCAGTATGGTGTAACAAGGACTAGTAGGGGCATTAGCCAATTTCAAATTTACATCGCCAGGATGGTTCAAGTCTCTCCTTGTTCAGAGATCAGATTTTTCTCCTGTCTGTTTTGGAGTATCTCTGCCAAGCTGTGTTGGCTCTTTAGAGCAGTCTTGAGAAATCTTATCCCCAGAGACCAGGTTTTGGGGGTGTTCATTAGAATGGCACTCATTTGTAGTTCTGAATAGCTATCTGAGATCTCCCAGGGGCTCACGGGTGTATTGAGTGTCCTCTTCTGTTTTCTTCCACAGTTTGACTCGTGAGTAGTGAATCCAGGAGTCATGTCCTGGCACCTTGACCGCTGTGGGAGTAGAAAGTATTACAGGGTAGGGGCCCTTCCATGTGGGCTGGAGTTGAGCCTTTGGGGACCCATCTTTCCAGACTTTAATTAGGACTTGAGTCCCTGGAGCATATAGTGGTGACTCCTTAGAGTCTTTTGGGTCCTGGTTCATACCCCACAAGCATATATCCTGTTGGAATTGCCCAATGGCCATGGTATAAGACTGGAGGGTCTGAACCTCTGGATCTAGGAAGAGGTCATTGACATAAACAAAAGGTCTCCCATATAGCATCTCATAAGGACTAAAACCAACCTGTTCCTTAGGGGCAATACGGGTACGGAGGAGAGCTATTGGTAAAACCTCCTTCCATCCCAGGGAGGTCTCTTGGGTTATCTTTTTTTATCGCTGATTTTAAGAATTGGTTGGCTCTTTCTACTTTTTCTGAAGACTGAGGCCTCCAGGCACAATGGAGATAATAAGTAATGCCCAATGCTTTAGAGACTCCTTGGATGATCTTAGAAGTAAATGATGTCCCATTGTCACTTTGTAATGACCTGGGCAGACCAAATCTTGGAATGATTTCATGGAGTAGTTTTTTTACCACCTCCTCAGCCTTCTCAGTCCGGGTGGGAAAGCCTTCAATCCATCCTGTGAATGTATCTATCATGACTAATAGGTATTTATACCCTTGAGAAACTGGCATCTGGGTGAAGTCCATCTGCCAGTCCTCTCCTGGATAGGCCCCACGTTGTTGGACGGGCTGGGCCAGCTAGGGTCTTTGAGCTCCTTGGGGGTTGTTTAATTGGCAAGTGGGACAAGAGGAGACCACTTGTCTTATAGTTGTTTGGAAGCCTGTTCCTCTGAAAGACCTTTCTAGTAATCTTTGGAGGGCCTTTTCTCCTGAATGAGTGGTGGCATGTAAGGAGTTAACCAACTTCCACTGGAGGTTCCCAGGCAGAAAAAGGAGCCCCTCCTTTCGGAACCACCCCATATGATCTTCTTGAAAGCCCTCACTCTTAGCTTTAAGAGTCTCACCTTCAGTATATGAAGGAGTTTCTGGCAAGCTAGTCTGTGTAACTAGGGTGGCAACCCCTATTAGGTCATTGGTCTGTAAGGCTGCTCTCTTAGCTGCCTGATCGGCTGCTTGGTTCCCTTGTGCCACTTCAGTGCTCCCTTTTTGGTGTCCTTTACAGTGGGAGGCTGAAACCTCAGTGGGCAGATGGACTGCCTCCAAGAGTCTAAGAATTTGATCACCATATTTGATTGGGGACCCTCGGGTGGTCAAGTGGCCCCTTTCTTTCCAAATAGCTGCATGTGCATGTAGCACCAGAAAGGCATACTTGGAGTCAGTATAAATGGCTGTTCTTTTTCCTTTTCCCAGCTCTAAAGCTCGAGTCAGGGCTATGAGCTCAGCTAATTGGGCTGACGTACCTGGTGGCAAAGGTTTAGCCTCTATGATCTCAAAATTGGAGACTACTGCATATCCGGCTCTTCTTTTTCCATCCAAGACAAAGCTGCTTCCGTCAGTGTACCAGATTTCCTCATTATTGGTCAGAGGATCTTCTGACAATCCCTCTGGGGGTTTTGTCCAGTGGCCCAAGGTTTCTAGACAGGAGTGAAAGGGGAGAGAGCCCTCGGGGGTAGGCAGGAGGGTGGCTAGGTTAAGAACCTCACAAGGGGATATAGTGAGGCCTGGATTTTCCATCAGTATTACTTGATATCTGAGGGTTCTCTGATCAGACATCCATAAATGGTCTCTCCCATTTAGGAGTTGTTTTACATGGTGGCTGGTAAAAATAGTTAGTTTTCCCCCAAAGGAGAGTTTTAAAGCATCTTCTATCATGATTGCAATAGCCGCAAGATTTCAAATGCAGGGGGGCCAGCCTTGGGTGGTTGGATCAAGTCTCTTGGATAAGTAAGCTACAGGCTGGGACTCAGATCCCAACCTTTGAGTTAACACTCCCAAGGCTATTCCCTTTCTTTCATAGACATAAAGTTGGAATGGTTTTTTTGGATCTGGCAACCTCAAGGCAGGTGCCTGAGTTAAGGCCTGTTTTAGTGCAGCCTCTGTCTTCTTTTGAGGAGTTCCCCACATCAGTGGGATTGAATCATCTCGTTCCTTTAAGCTTTTATATAAGGGCTGGGCACTTAGACCATAGTTGGGTATCCAGAGTCTACAATACCCAGTTAGCCCCAGGAAATCTCGCAATTGTTTTTGAGTCTTGGGGGAGGGCAACTGGAGGATTCCTTGTACCTGATCAGAGGACAGCCTCCTGGACCCATGTGTAATCTGAACTCCCAGGTAAGTGACCTTTGTCTCGACCATCTGTGCCTTAGCACGGGAGACTTTATATCCCCTTTCTGCCAAAAAGTTTAGAACCTGAATTGCATGTTGTTGGGCACTTTTCTCATCTGGAGAGCAGATTAGTAGGTCATCTACATATTGTAATATTTTCCCATTAGGTCCCAGGTCCAAATCTAGGAGATCCCGGCTAAGGGCCTGTCCAAACAAGTGGGGGCTGTCTCTGAACCCCTGAGGTAATATTGTCCAAGTCATCTGTTGGTGTTTTCCTCCTGGGGCCCCTCACTCAAAGGCAAAAAGATATTGGGATTCTTTAGCCAGTGGTATGCAAAAAAATGCATCTTTGAGATCCAAGACTGTAAACCACTTGGCACTGGGTGGGATTTCTCCCAAGATTACATAGGGATTGGGTACAGTGGGATGGAGGGGGACTACAGCTTCATTTATGATCTGGAGATCTTGAACCATTCGCCAGATTCCATCCTTTTTCTTTACTGAGAGGATTGGGGTGTTACATGGCGAACTGGTGGGGACCAATAGCCCACAAGCAAGGAATTTATTTATTAAAGGCTGTAGTCCCTCCCGAGCCTCTCTTTTGAGAGGCTCTTGTTTCCGGTTAGGAAACCGAGTGAGATCTTGGAGGACATTGATGACCGGTTCAGCTTGGTGGGCTCGTCCAGGAATCCCCTGGTCCCACACTTGGGGGTTAATTTTTTCCTCCCATAGTCTTTGTTCTCTCTCTATTGGAGAAGGTGTAATGGATTCTTCAGTAGTAACCAGAAGCTGTAGGGCCCTAGGGGCTGAAAAGCTTCCCATCACAAGGGTGGTCCCCAGTTTAGTGAGTATGTTTCTTCTCATTAAGGGAGTAGGACACTCAGGGACCACCAGAAACTGGTGGGAGAATATCTGTCCATCCCAGCAACAAAGAAATGCTTGGATGAATCTTTTAGTAGCTGCTTTTCCTGTAGCACCCAAAATGGTACAGGTTTGGGAGGAGAAGGCTCCGGAATAGGAAATCAAGACAGAGTAGGTAGCCCCTGTGTCAACCAAGAAATTCTCGGACCTACCTGCCACATCCAGTTGAACCCTTGGCTCCAGCCCCATGATGGTTATCTGTGACAGGCGGGCTGGCTGGAGCGGGCCGCTTCAGTACTCTTGAACCATCGTGAGGGAAGGCTTGGCGCTTGACCTTGAGGCTCTTGGGTCCCCAGGGCAGAGTGCCGCCCAATGTCCCAGTTGATGGCATTTGTGGCAAGCTGTTCTAGGAGGCTTGTCACGGTTAGGACACTCTTTGGCCCAATGCCCCGCCTGTCTACAGATTAGGCGTTTGCCTCGTGCCTTGTCATCCAAGGGCCCGGGGTGTGCCATAGGGCTTCCCTGGAGGGCGGCCAGCATCTGGGCATGGCTTGTCTCTTTCCTTCTCTCCCTCTCCTGGGCCTTGGCCTCCTTCTCCTGTTCTCTGTTATAAAAGGTATTGGTGGCTGTCTGGACCATCTCATCTAAAGAGGCAGCAGAGTCCTGCTGCTGTAGCTGTTGTAACTTAATTCTGATATCTGATGCACATTGGGACAGGAATTTGTCCTTTAAAATCACCTGTCCCTCGTAAGAGTCTAAGTCCAAATTGGTAAACTTTTGGAGGGCCTCTTTTAGCCTTTCCAGAAAGGCAATGGGGTTCTCATTGGACTCCTGAGTTATTGCTGAGACCCGAGCATAGCTGATTACTTTTTGCTGGGCTGCTTTCAGGCCTGCCTTTATACAGATTAGAAAATGATCTCTTTCTCAGATGTGCTCAGGGTCATTATAATTCCAGTTAGGATCGGAGGAGGGGACTGCAGTTTCCCCTACTGGGTATCTATCACTTGACATGTGAAGCCCTGTTGCATACCTCCAGGCTTCTTTAAGACCCTAGTATGTTCAGGGTCAGATAAAGTTTGACTAAATATGACCATGATGTCCTTCCACATCAAGTCAAAGGCCAAAGTAATATGTTGGAATGTATCTATGTATTTGCCTGGGTCATCTGTTATAGCTTTCTAGGTCTTGTTTGATCTGTCTTAGTTCTAAGAGGGAGAAGGGTTTATGGACTCGAGTTGGTCCGAATTTTCCTCCAGTTTCAACTAAGGGACATACTCGAGCTGGCTTTTGTGGAGGGGGTGCTCCTGGATACGGGGGCATGCTTGGATACAAGGAAGAAGTACCAGGCAACTCGGGAGCTGTGGGAGGTGAGCCTTCACAGGGGGCTTCCTTCTCTTGGTTGCCTGTGCCTAACACCATTTGCCTAGTGGGCTCACTTTTAGGGCATACAACAATCCCATAATTAAGACAGAGTTCCTTCATATCTCTCAGTCTGAAGAAAATTTGGACATAGGGTATCTCTGTACATTTCCCTTGTCTTTTGCAGAATAATTCTAATTGCAGGATGGTATTGTAATTTAAAGTCCCATCCTCAGGCCAGTGTTCCTCGTCCCCCGGTGGATACCGTGGCCACACAGTGGCACAAAAGAATTTTAAACGACTCCTCCTCAGAGTTAGAGGATCGAACAGCTTCCAGTTATCAAGGATGCATCTCAAGGGGGTCTGCCAGGAAGTGGATTGGTTATTTCCCATCTGAAAAACAGTCATGACAGGGAGGAAAAGGAAAAGAAAAACCTAATAGGCTTTTTAAAGCTTATCCTACCCAGTACTGTCGCAAAGTGAGAGCCAGGCATCCCTGGGTCAGGGTGCAGATCCCCAGGCAGGATGAGGCGTGACAGCCTCCTAGAGATCGAATCCCCGGGCAGGTCGAGGCGTGACGGCCTCCCGAGAATTGGGTCCCTGGGCAGGTCGAGGCGTGACGACTCCTGGGACCCTTGGGACTCGCAGATCCCTGAGCAGGTTGAGGCGTGACAACCTTTTGAGGACCAGATCCCTAGGCAGGTCAAGGCGTGATGACCTCCTGGGACCCCCAGGCTGGAGTTTGGGCGTCCCCAAGGTCTCCAGCGTGACCAGTGCTGGGTAGAATTAAGGGGTTGTAACTCATTGCTAGTTTGTCCACCGTGGATGGGAATAGATACCATGATGTAAGCTCATCCTACCTAGTACTGTCACAACCTTAGAGCCAGTGTCCCCGGGTCAGGGTGCAGATCCCCAGACAGCCTTCTAGAGATCGAATCCCCGGGCAGGTCGAGGCGTGACGGCCTCCCCAGAATTGGGTCCCTGGGCAGGTCGAGGCGTGACGACCTCCTGGGACCCCTGGGCTGGAGTTTGGGCATCCTCAAGGTCTCCAGCGTGACCAGTGCAAGGTAGGATTAAGGGGTTGGATATTATACAGTACTTCCCTCCTAAGACCAGCTATTTTCTGGTTATCCCTCTAGAAGGTTGTAGAGGCAACAGTGTGGGCCTGGATGGGGCTGAGGAAAGAAGCATGAAACAGGAGGGAAAAGGGAGCAGAGCACAACCTTTGAAAGAATGACATAGAACAAGGGCATAACATATACCGACTAAAATCGATTGGGTCCAACATGACAAGTCAAATTCAAGTTAACCTTAACCCCCAATCTATAAGCCAAAAGACACGCCCAGAAGTGGCAGAATAGCTCCAAGGCACTGCCAAAAGACAGAGGAGTAGGTGGTTCCCCAATGGCTGGGATGATCCTCCCGCTCAGTAGCATATGAATTCACCCTGCTTGCAAAACCTAGCCAGGCCACATTCCATGGCCCTTACCCTGTAGAATGGGCGCTTTTTTTTTCTGAATCCTAGCAAATCCACCTCCCACTTATCACTTTGTCTGTCACTGAATTTTTGCAAGACCTCAGAGCCTGAGCCAGGCATCCTGGGTTTTGGTCGGGCTCGAGCCCCGGGAGAAAGAGCTGAAGGACAGGAGGAAAAAGAAGTGGGAAAAACATGCCAAGGAATCCCCTTCATAGCCTGCTGGAAAATTTGCTAGATATCTGACCAGTGCTCACAGTTTCCATTGGCTGATTCTTAGCATAGAGAAGAGAAGGGATAGAAGAACCCCCACCGGCTTGGGTAACAGCTACTGGGGCCCAGTAGATAGTGCCTTGAGGACATACTGAAGAGTAGCCTCTCCAGAGTCCCTCAATTGCACCCACTGCCGCCCGCCTGTTTGCGGGGGGTTTGAGGAAACAAGAAATGAGAGATTGTAAAGGAGTTAAGATTTTGTTAGACATGTGTCCCTCCAGCCATAGGAGCGAGGACCTCCTACCTTAACCGGAGGTCTTCTGGAATCTGAGGCTGAGCCACGTGGGCTTTCTGCTGAATTCGTTTTCCGCTGCCCCGATTTCCAGCATGACAGGGCTTCCCTTGCGCTGGGTTTTCTTCGCATTCCGCTTTTACTGCAGGAGCTTCGCCGAGTTGGGCTCCTGCTGCGCTTGGCCTCTTCCGCATGGAGGTTGTTTCAGCCAGGTTAAATCCGAGTCACGGCACCATAGATGTCAGGCGAGTGTATGCTCCTCGGTTCTTTGTCTCGTCACAACAAAAATTTGGAGTGACGGACATTAAAGCCCCCCTCGGCGGGTCACAGCCCTCGGGTCTTGGACAGACCGTGTTATAGCTCTCAGGTCTCGAATGGACCGTGTTATAGCTCTTAAATAAATCAGTTTTACAGCTCAGTGTTACAGCTTTATTTTATTTAGATAATAGCAGGAAAATCCATCTTCGAGGCATGAGGGCACATTGATCTAAAGACGTGAAGAGAAGAGCACCCCATTGCGTGGGAGAGAGAGAGAGAAGAGGGCTTTGGCTCCTCTTTTTATATGTTTCTCTGTCCCTTGTCCTGTCCTATGTAAATTGGGCCAGCCAGAAATGTTGTTTGTTTTACCTGAGGTTCTCACTCCAGTCCTCGGACCTTCCTTTGTTCTTTTTTCGTGGGCTTTCCCCTTCCAGATCTTTTAGTCACCACCATTCTGGACTCCTTTTCCCTATTCTAACTACCTAACAGAGGGAAGGCCAATTTTTTCCCAAGTCTTATGGGCTTTGATTGTTTTCATTTTTGAATAATCTGCATTCTAAAGCGATATTTTGGGGTGGTAGATTTTGGTCCCCTACAGGACTTGGCTTAGGAAACTGCTCTCAGCCAGCTCCGACGATCTGTTCCAAAGAAGTAAGGGAAAAGCTAGGGTTTATATCAATTTTTTATTTTTTTTTTGCTTTGAGAAGGGGGATGAACATGTAGTCAAACATAAAAAGATTACTGCTAATCCCAAACAACAGACATCTCAAGTGAATGATTTTAGTGTTTTTCTATATATGTTGCTGTTTAGTCACCAAGACCTGTCCGACTTTTTTGCGACCCCATAGACTGTAGCCCACCAGGCTCCTCTGTCCATGGGATTTTCTAGGCAAGAATACTGGAGTGGGTTGCCATTTCCTTCTCCCTGGACTCTTCCTAACCCAAGGACTGAATCCTTGTCTCCTGCATTGCAGGTGGATTTTTTACTGACTGAACCACGAGGGAAATTATGTGTGTAAGAATCTGGGGTCATGGAAATTTTCCTTTAGATATACAGCTTATCTAGGGACCAGTACAATGCAAATGCTTCCTGTTTTTCTTCAACCTGAAGTCTCCTCAGGGTGCACTGAGGGGGTCCTCTCAGGTGGGTGACCATAGTGGCTGATGCTTGATGTTTGTAGAACTGTTTCAGGACGGGGGACACCTTCCAGGGCCCAAAACTGGGCTCCTGTCTAACACTCAGAAATGAATTGTCCGAGGAGACACATGTGCTGACAAAGCAAGAGGTTTTATTGGGAAGGACACCCAGGTGAAGAGCAGGAGGGTAAGGGAACCCAGGAGAACTGCTCTGCCAGTGGCTCGCAGTCTTGGGTTTTATGGTGATGGGATTAGTTTCTGGGTGGTCTTTGGCCAATCATTCTAATTCAGAGTCTTTCCTGGTGGCGCACGCATCGCTCAGCCAAGATGGATGCTAGCAAGAGGGATTCTGGGAAGTGGACGGATAGGCAGTGTCTCCTCTCCACCTTTCCCGAACTCTTCTGGCTGGTGGTGGCTTATTAGTTCCATATTCCTTATCAGGATCTCCTGTCATAAAACAACTCATGCAAATGGTTATTATGGTGCCTGGCCAGGGTGGGCGGTTTCAATCAGTGTGCTTCCCCTAACAGAACTGGAATGATTGGCTACATTCTTTCCTTTCCAGTACCCAGTCTGGGAGGAGCTATGTGGGCTGGAGTCAGCCGGAGGAGGCTGACCTCCCTGTCAGCTTCTCACTTAGCCTTGAGCTGGTGATTATAAGCTGGGCCCCAGGGCCCCAGGGCCAGAGTCACCTGCTGCAGTAGGAGCAGGGACAGCGGCGGCTGTGGGCACAGCATGCTGGCCAGGGGGCTTCCCCTCCGCTCAGTCCTGGTCAAAGGCTGCCCACCCATCCTGAGCACGGGGAGGGAGGGCTGGGGGCAGCACAGGGTGGGCACTGGAGAGGGAGCTGGCATCTCCACTAAGACCCCTCGCCCCTACAGTGAGATCCCCTCCCCGGGTGACAATGGCTGGCTTAACCTGTACCATTTCTGGAGGGAGAAGGGCTCACAGAGAATCCACTTTCGCCACATCGAGAACTTCCAGAAGTATGGCCCCATTTACAGGTAAGCCTGGCAGAGGATGGGGGCTGGCGGGATAGGGAAGCCTGTGGTGGCCCCCTCCCCGAAAGGTCTGCCCTCCCCTTCCAGGCTCTGGTTCCCCTCTGACTTTATTTCTTCCCGCCTGGGGGTGGCAGGAGTAGAGTTAATGCTTCCCAGACAGTGGGTTCACTTCCCAGCCCTGAGGCATCAACAGTCCCCGGGCTCTACACCTTTGAAACTTTGGGGCGGTGGGGAGGCCAAGAGAATAAGCCTCGGTACCTCTATTATCTGCAGGACACTTTGCAATGTGTGGTTGTCATCCCCATTATCAGAGGAGAAGGAAATTCAGAGAGGTTAGGACTCTAGCCCCATCACTCAGCTAGAAGCCCGTCCTGCTGGGGTGCTGGCGTTGGCACCCCTTGGCCTGTGGGGCTCTGAGTGGCTGATTGGTCCCTTCCGCTAGGCCTGGCTGCCGCCCCTCTTCCCCAAACATCTGCCTTGCATCCAGCCAGGAGGGAGGGCCTTTGGTCTTTTGGCCTCGGTGTACCCCACCTTCTTGCCCTGGGGTGGGGGTGAGGTCTGGAGGCTGCCCTTGGGAGGGAGGCCTCACTTGTTCTTAGCAGTTTCTAAGGTAGGTGGGCTTCAAGAGACATTTGGGTTCCTTTCTGACAGCATAAGTGAGGGGGATTAGAGGTGGCAAAGGTGATGGCTGAGGGAGGGAGGGGATACCAGGAAGGATAATGCTTTACTTTTACTTTATTTCTTTTTGGTGGGGGACGGGGGGGGGGATGCACCACATGGCCTGTAGGATCTTATTTCTCTGCCCAGGGATCGAACCTGTGTCCCCTGCAGTGGGAGCAATGAGCTGTAACCACTGGACTGACAGGGAATTTCCCCTTTTAAAGTTATAGGTGCTTTTTTAGAACTGGTTGGAGACAGGGCAGCCCCTTAGCCCCAGGCTGAATGTTAGGTTTGGAAGAAGTTTGCTCCTGAGTCTCTCTTCTTAGTCTTTCTGTCTCTTTCTCTCCCTTCTCAGCCTCTCTCCCCAGTCTCACTTCATGGATCTTTCATTATTCCCTGCATCCTCCCCTCCTCCTCCTTCCTGTTCCTAGCCCCTTGTAGGAACCCTTTATTTTATAAAGCCCCTATTTTCTGAGTCACTTTCATCTGAGTCTTGCAACCTGTCCTTAAATTTGGCATTATTCCCAATTCACAGATGGGAAAACTGAGACCCAGAGAGAAGGGTCTTGCCAAGGTCACACAGTTCATCAGGGCAAAGCCAGGACTGGAACCCTGATTGTTTGGCTTCCAGTTCAGGGTGTCAGTCTTCCCAGGGGGGTGCTAGTGGTAAAGAATCCACTGGCCAATGCCTTCAAGAGATGAAGGTTTGATCCCTGGGTTAGGAAAATCCCTTGGAGGAGGACATGGCAACCCACTCCAGTATTCTTGCCTGGAAATCCCATGGACAGAGGAGCCTGGCAGGCTAGAGTCCATGGGGTCGAAAAGAGTCGGACATGAGTGAGCATGCACATTATTATATTATTCAGGGTGTCAGTATTCTAACTATAGCCTTGAAATAACAAACTTCTAAATGAACATGAGGAATTTACAAGTTTCATGGACTTTTCCTTAATACAAGGTTATTCCTGTTCTTTATTCAATAGTTTAGAAAAATTGATATCAAATACAATCTCAGTTTTGATAATATTTATGTACCGTTCAGAATGTGAATGTATTTATATGCTATTTTGTGTTGTCCTATAACAATGTACCAAGGACTTCTTTTCTCTTTTTTCTCTTTAATATAATTTTAAAAGGCAGCATAGTAGCCCATAGTATGGATAAGGTATATTTTTTTTAAGCTAGCTTTTTAAAGTGGATATTTAGACCACTCTAGGTTTTTTTTTTTTTTTTTAACTGTTAGACATCCTTATCCATTTTTTTTCCTATGAACATTTTCATCCATCAGGCATCACTGATGTCAGATAGCTGCCTTGGGCTAGATTCCCAGAGGTAGAATTGATAATAACAATAGCAGTTCAAGGACTTTGCTTAGCTGTTTTTAATGGAGCCAGTGGTTTGAGGATGTGTGGCAGCTGGAAAAACACTGAGGGGATTTTCTGGGAGGCCATGGTCGGCCAAGGAGACTTGGGGAAGATAGGCCTGGGCTCTGTGGGTTAGTGGCTAAAGCCATGCTCTCTCCCTCTCCCCATCCTCTCCTCCCCTCCCCCTCCCTCTCCATTCTCAAGGGAGAGGGAGGAAGAGAGGGGAAGGAGGGTAGAGAGAGGGAGAGAATGAGAATTTGGCTTATACTTGTATGCTTTTATATTTTACCTTGAAGTGTATCTTGAATTAACTTTCTTATGCAAAAGGCAGATACAAGTGAGAAGCAGGATTTTCTGTTGTTTCATGACAGTTGTACTTTAATACTATGCAAAGTGCCTTAAGGTATATTTATACCTGGGGTTTGATGTTTTACCTCAGTTTTATTTTAATAGTGACAGAGTACTTTGTTGGGCATAAAATTCCTGGGGGAGGGTGACCAGTCCCAGAACTTCAATCGTAGAGCTTAGAAGGGACTGCCTGGTCTGGTGTGTGACCTGCCTAGCAAGCTACACGGAGTCACTCTAGTCCAGGGTTACTCCCAGCTGCCATGAAAGTGCCATGTTTCTGAGCTCTGCATAGGTGAGAGGGTGGAGGGTGCTAGACACACAGGAAGAATGAACATTGGAGGACCTGATGTTCCAGGGGAGGCCCTGGGTAGGGGTGGGCTTGGTCCTGAGGATGTGTAGGAGCCACTGTGATGATAAGATGAGCACGAAGCTGTTACTTAGAGAGAATGTCTTCCCAGGTGGCACAGTGGTAAAGAATCCGCCTGCCAGTGCAGGAGACGTGAGAGATGAGGGTTCAATCCCCAGGTCAGGAAGATCGCTTGGAGGAGGGCATGGCAACCCACTCCAGTATTCTTCCCTGGAGAATTCCATGGACAGAGGAGCCTGGTGGGTTACAGTCCATAAGGTCACAAAGAATCAGATAAGACTGAGCACAGACACACACAACAGGAGTCACACCCATAGATTTCATATCATCTTATCCTTCAGCAATCCTGTCAGGCGGGTACTATATTTATCTCCAGTGAAGAAACCGAGACTAAGGTCATACAGTGTGGAAACCACAGGCCAGGATCCACTCCCAGGCCTGTCTGCTCTGTGCTGTCAGCAGCAAAGTGGTTACAGAGGAGCTGAGCCCTGTGCCCTGATTGCTCAGGGTCTGCAGGGCTCTCCTCAGATCTTTACCTCACAGCACCCCTCTTCTGCCCCGCCAGGGAGAAGCTCGGCAATTTGGAGTCAGTTTATATCATTCACCCTGAAGATGTGGCCCGTCTCTTTAAGTTTGAGGGGTCCTACCCGGAGAGATATGACGTCCCGCCCTGGCTGGCCTATCACCACTATTATCAGAAACCCATCGGAGTCCTGTTTAAGTGAGTCCTGGGCCCTCTCCCAGGGGCTGGAGGGAGATGCTGGGTGGCTGGGGCAAGGGCAGAGGCTGGGGGTGAGAAGCTGGGGCTGTGCTTGCCCTGCCCTTTCTGTTAACAGCTGGGCCCCTAGACAAACCCCTGTCATCTTCATGCCTCCATCAAACAGATGATGGGGAGGGTGAACTGCCCTGCCAACCTTCAGGAACATGGTCAGGAAGAAGATCTTACTGAGTAATTAAAGACCTTGAAAAGTTCTCATTCATTGGTTCATCCAGTAAGACCCATTTTATTGAGTGCCTCCTCTGTGCCAGTCCTGGTGCTAGACTCTGAGTGACAAGCAGGGCAGGGCCCTGCCCCTAGGAGAGTGCCTTATAGTCTAAAGGAGCAGTAAGAAGCATGAATAAATCAGTGTATCTAAATGCAATAGATACCATTTTCCACCACATTGCTCATCAAAAAATGAGAATGTGACCATAACAAGTGTTGATGAGGATATGGAGCAACTAGAGTGCTCCTAGCTTGCTAGTGGGACTGAAAGCCGATGCCACCACTTGGGAAAATGGTTGAACATTACTTCCTGCAGTTGAATGTTTAAAATGCAGCCATTATAAACCCATGCTTATAATGCAGTCATTCTGCTCTCAGGAATATACTCCAAAGAATATCCCCACCCCACCCACTGAGATGGATATGTACTAAAATGTTTGCAATGCAGTTGTTCATGATAGCAAAAACCGGGAAACCACCTAAATGCCCAACAGGAGCATGAAGAGAGACAGTGGCAGACCCCAGTCAACAAGAACAGCCTCAGCATCTCACAACACAGATGATACTTAGTGATATAAATTGAGTGAAAAAAGCAAATCATGACAGCTTTCATAAGAAGTTGAAAACAAGCATGCATTTTTAAAAAGCACATTTTAGAAATATATGTCGATCAGATAAAACTATTTACAAAAGCAAACAAGAGATTCAGGTTAGGAGGCAGGGAGGCAGGATGTGGGAGGACCGGGTAGGCATCTGAAAGTTATCATCAAGTTTCTAGTATTCATGTTGGATTGTGAGTTTATAATAACATTCTTGTAAACAAACAAACAAAAAAGCCCCCAAATAAAAAAGAGGGCTTTGCACAGATCTGTTTTCAAGAATGGGCTGTAAGTTGAGACTAGGAATGGGTATTAACCAATTTTGGGCACCTGAGATTCCCCACCAATTAAAGTAATGGGACGTGTTGGGGGTGCAGAGGTTGGTCAGTTGTGTCCGTGAAGGGGCCAGAAAAGGTGATGTAGAGGGACCCTTGAATGGTAGGAGGTGAGACTGGCCAGGAGGAAGCGGAAGTGGTGGGGAGGGCAGGCCTATAGCAGAGGCCAAGACTAAAGGGCTTGACAGTTACTTAAAGGCTCTAAGCATAGGATTGCCATCTTGTTTAAAGCAGCAGCAGCAGCAGAGGGAGGAGAGCACGGTTGGGGGTTTGAACTTCAGCCTTTTATTTTTCTGTCACACAAGCCTCCCCGTTCCCTCCCCTCTGTCCCACCCAGGCCAGGCAGAAGCTGGGAGGAGGGGAGGGCAGGGAGGGCTGTGGATGTGAGCGCTGGACTTTGAGCTGTGGCTCAGCCTCCTGGGAAAGCCTAGTCAGCGCCCTCTGTGTTTGCCAGGCCTGGGGTTTGTGACCATGAGGGCCCGAGGGCCCATGTTTTCTCAGGAAGTCAGGAACCTGGAAGAAGGACCGGGTGGTCCTGAACACGGAGGTGATGGCTCCAGAGGCAATAAAGAATTTCATCCCCCTGCTGAATCCAGTGTCTCAGGACTTCGTCAGCCTCCTGCACAAGCGCATCAATCAGCAGGGCTCCGGAAAGTTTGTAGGGGACATCAAGGAAGACCTGTTTCACTTTGCCTTTGAGTGTAAGGAACTTGAACCTACCTGGCCACAGTCCTGGGGATAGGAGAACCCAGCATCTCACCTTGAGCCTCAGCATAGACTCTGAAGAAGTGTCAGGATTGGTTTCTGGGAGGAGCCACTGAACACATTCTCTGTCATCAGCTAGTCGGGGGAGAGCTGCACGCTCTCATCTGATTCATGATATGGGGGCAAGAATTTCTAAAATGTGGGTCCCTATTGCCCCTTTCTTCCAAAAGCCAGGGTTTGACTTGGCCTTTCATTCAGCAAATCTCTCTCTTGGGACAGAGACCTTCCCTTCGAAGTCTGGGAGGGGAGGGGAGGGGAGGGGAGGGGAGGGGAGGGGAGGGTTGGGTGGGTAACTGAAACAGGGTACTGGAGGATGTGTAGGAATTTTCCAGGTGGAATAAAGAAGTTGGACATTGTAGGCAGAGGGAACAGCACATGCAAAGGCCCTGTGGCTTGATGGGGATCATGTGGTCACTGCAGGAGATTTGGAGTGCCCAGGGTTTGGCATAAAATTCCTGACCCAGGAGGCGGGAAACCCTTGGGGGTTGATGTGACTTCTTATGACCAGCCAGAGTGGGCCCTGGATGGCCAGTTACCGGGGATTGATGTCCCCCCAGGCACCCATCTGACCTGTTCCAGGAAGTATTTAGCCACTCTGGTTAATTATAGATGAGAAGTCTCTCTTCCCAGGAGGAAAGCTGAGAGGCTGCTGGTGGGTGCTGGTGGAAGGGGGACAGCGCAGTTTCCTCCCAGCCTGAGCCTTTTTTCAGCTGTGCTGGAGGCTCTGCCTCCCACTCGAGGGATCCCTTTTTAGGGTCTGTCCCATGACCCTCTGAAGGGCCTGACTGGCTGCCACAAAGGCAGTTTTCCTTACTCCTGCAATTTCAGCCCTTTGGGACTCAGCTTAGTTACTTTACTGAAGGAGGCTGAAGTTGGATGCAAGGGCTCCCATGTGTTAGGGGGGGGCGATGGTTTCCTGGGAGCTGAGGCTCTCAGATGGTCAGGTTGGATGAGATTCTTCAATTTTGCCTCTACCACAGCCATCACCAATGTCATGTTTGGAGAGCGCCTGGGGATGCTGGAGGAGACAGTGAACCCTGAGGCCCAGAAGTTCATTGATGCCGTCTACCAGATGTTCCACACCAGTGTCCCTCTGCTCAACCTCCCTCCAGAACTGTACCATCTGTTCAGAACCAAGACTTGGAGGGACCATGTAGCTGCATGGGACACAATTTTCCATAAAGGTGAGGGCTGTACCCTGGGCAGTCATAGATGGGAGCCAGGAGAGCCCTATCTGCCTCTGGAGATGGGAAATCCAGGCCTGGGTTGGAGGGCTGAGGGTTGGGGGAGTGGGGAGAAAGACACAGAGGTGGAGAGAAAGTCAGTTGGAAGCCTCAGACCTTGACCTGCCGCTTTGTCCCAAGTTATGATTGCAGTATAGAATACTGATGGATGGCCATCAGGAAGGCCCAGGAACCCCTGAATATGGTAGGCAAAAAGCTGGCTCCTGGGGATGATCAGATTTTTCTGGAGAAAGAGGATTAACGAGGTCTGTCATATTCTTCCAAGGAGCCAGGATTCCCAACATGGGTTAAAGACCAGCATTTCAGACACGGCTGTGCTTGGTGACAGAGCAGGGCTTTGGTGACAGGGATTTGTAAAGGGTGAAGAAGGCTGACTGGGATGTGGTGATGATGCCAGGTCTGGAGTTAAATCCTGCCTCTGCCCTTGACACCCTTGTGACCTTGTGCAAGTTATTATCTTAGATGGACTTCTGTTTCCTTATCTGTAAAATGGGGATGATAGCACTTACCCTAAATAATTAATAATTAAAAAACAAAACCACCCAGGTATGAGGAACTTTATAGAGCATGCTCCTCAGAGAAACAGCAGCCAAGAAAGTGCAGGGCTCCAGAATCCTCAAGCCCTTGTGCTCCTTCTCGCCACTCTGCAGAGAGCCTCGCTGCTATTTCTTTTTCTTTTTTTTTGGCCACCTGGAAACATGTGGGATCTTATTTCCCTGACCAGGGATTGAATCTGTGCCCACCCCCCTGCAGTAGAAGCATGGATTTTTAACCCCTGGACAGCCAGGGAAATTCCTGGCCTCACTCTATTTCCTTTCTTCCTGCCCCACAGCTGAAAGATACACTGAGATCTTCTACCAGGACCTGAGACGGAAAACAGAGTTTAGGAATTACCCAGGCATCCTCTACCGCCTCCTGATAAGTGAGAAGATGCTCTTGGAGGATGTCAAGGCCAATATTACGGAGATGCTGGCAGGGGGCGTGGACACGGTGAGCACACAGTGAGGTGGCCGTAGGGGTACATCCTGTCCCTTCCTGTGCCCCTTTCCCCACAGCCTTCCTCACTGTCTGAAACCCCTGTCCATGAGGGCTGCATCTCCCCTTCCTGACCCTACTTCCTAGATGCTAATCTTCTAGGAGGGCGAGGTCAAGTCAGTCATCCACTGAGCGTGCCTTGAGGCTGATCCACCATTTTTTCTTTTCCAATAAAGAGGGGGTGACTAGGTACAGGTGGGTGACACAGCTTGCTCGGTATCAGGGAGGCAGCGGGATCTCAGAGAAGCTGGGAGCCAACCGGTGGAATTTGCCCTTGGCTTGCCCTCCAGATCTTTTTGTTGCCTTCCAAGCCCCCTCTTCCAGACCTCAGTCCCCTTTGATGCCCCCAATGTCTGAAGGCATCATGCATGGTGTCTCCCAGAGGTCCACAGGCAGAATAATATCCAAGAAACTTCTTTTTTAGTATTTATTTTATTGTATTAATTTGGCTGTGTCAGGACTTAGTTGTGGCATGTGGGATCTTTAGTTGTGGCCTGTAGGAATTAGTTCCCTGTCTAGGGATTGAACCCAGACCCTCTGCCCTGAGAACGTAGAGTCTTAACGATTAGACCTTCATGGAAGTCCCAGAAGCTTCTGTTCTTGAATGTCAAAATTTCTCAGTCCTGTATGCCTTTCCTTTTTCTAAACCTTAAACTTCCTCAAGCGAATGTGATGGTGAGGATTAATTCATTAGCGTTTCCTGATTGCTAGTTATGATTCAGGCCCCAAGACTATAAAGACGAATACAGCAGACCTCAAATATCCTAAATGGCTCAGATAGGAAGCATGTATAAGTTTGTGAGAGGTGCCATGACAAAGTAGTACAGACTGGGTGACTTAAACCACAGAAATGTAGGGTCTCATAGTTCTGGATCAAGGTATCAGCAAGGCTGCTTTCTTCTGAAGCCCCTCTGCCTGGCTTGTTGATGGCTGTCTTCTTCCTACATCTTCACATAATTTTCCTTACTTCCTTCTTTTTCTTTTCCAAAAAAAAATTATTTATTTGGTTGAGCCAGGTCTTAGTGGCAGCATGCAGGATCTTTAGTTGCAGCATTTGAACTCTTGATTCCACGCTCTCAATGTAGGGCGCCTGGCTTCAATCCTTGGTTGGGAAACAAGATCCCACATACCTCAACTAAGAGTTCTTGTGGTGCAACTAACACTCCCTTTTCTTCTTACATGGACACCAGTCCTATTCAATTAGGGCCCCCCTATATGACCTTATTTTACCTTGTTTAGTAGCTAAGTTGTGTTCGCTTCTTTTGCAACCCCATTGACTGCAGCCTGCCAGGCTCCTCTCTCCATGGGATTTCTCAGGCGAGAATACTGGAGTGGGTTGCCATTTCCTCCTCCAGCAGATCTTCCTGACTCAGGGATCTAACTGTGTCTCCTGCATTGGCAGGCGGATTCTAGACTGCTGAGCTACCAGGGAAGCTCTCGTTTTACCTTAATTACCTTTTTAAAGGCCCTGTCTCCAAATACAGTCACACTGTGAGGTGCTGGGGGTTATGACTTCAACATATGAATTTGGGAGGGACACAATTCAGCCCAGGACAAGGAGGCAGCATGGGCCCAGACGACCACATCTTCACCTTATAGGGCTGGATGACGAGGTACTAGGTACTGACAATGCTAAGAAGAGGGGAGAGACCAACATGGCCTTGCAGGACAGGGAGAGCCTCCACAGAGTAAAGTCAACTTGTCTTCCCTCTTGTGCCAGGAGGAGAGAGAGGAAAGCATTTAAGGGCTGGGGAGAAGCAGGTGTCAAAGCCCCTGGGTGAATACCTTCATTTCCTAGGTATTCTATTTACATTGTGCTCTAATCTCTAACGCAGGAGTTTCCATTCCTGGGCTGCAGATGGAGACTTTGAGCACATTTTAAACATAGTTCATTGTCAGTCATGTAAAAGGGATTCCCCTCTAAAAGCTCACCTGCACCAGAGCAGCTTTACTCTTGGGTAACATTTATTAAGCAAGCACTATATAGCAAGCAGGATCCTAAGCTTTTCACATGAACTCTTAACTCATTTAGTATTCACAAACAACACTTTGCGGTATGTTACTGCTCCCCTTTGTTGAGATGAGGAAACTGGGGCATAGAGAGGTTAAGGAACTTCATTAAGGTCACACAACCAGTAATTCGGGTGAAAGTGAAAAGTGAAAGTGTTAGTCGCTCAGAAGTGTCTGACTCTTTTCCACCCCATGGACTATAGCTCACCAGACTCCTCTGTCCACGGACTTTTCCAGGCAATAATACTGGAGTGGGTAGCCATTCCCCTCTCCAGGGATCGAACATTGCAGGCAGATTCTTTTACCATCTGAGCCACCAGGGAAGCCCTAACTTAGTTGAATACAGCCAGTAGTCTCTCTCATCCTGCAAAAGCCATGCTGGTCTCTCCTCTTTTCTCAGTGCTGTCAGTATCTGATGCCTCGTCATCCAGCCCTCTTACTTATTAAACAAGTGTCTCCTGAGTACCCACGCTGTGTCAGGCCTTGGAAGGAGTGAGACAATTACATGCATTTGATCTGAGCCTTGAGGGAGGGGTACACACCTGCTTCCTAGGCTGGGGAAGGGGACTGTAGGAAAAGGGAACAGCATGAGGAAGATTTCTGGGCTTCAGGAGCTGCATGTAGCTCAGTGTGGCTGGACCATGTTGGAGAGAGGTGGCAGTGGGCTGGGAGCAACCGGCAGGTGTTGGAGGGGGTCCATGGGTCTGGTCACAGCCTCTGGACTTGATCTGGGGACTCCAGGGATCCAGGCAAGAATTTCAAGCTGGGAAGTGACTGGATGGCTTTTTTTTTCACAATTGCTTCCACTGGGAGGAAGAAGAAGCATATCCAAAACTCTTGGACCAAAATATGATCCTTGGCAAGTTAACATGCCAACACCATGTGTCTAGCCCTAGGACATATTCCAGTTCCATTACTGAGGAATCTAAACTGTGGGGCCTGAGAAGGATCACTCATACCTCCAGTGAAAGCCCTGAGATTAGCTGGTCAGTCTCGATATAGACCACATGCTAATTGCAACTCTGATGTGAAACAGGTCTGGTTGTTCTGGTTTCAGCATTCTTGAGCCTCACTTTATGCTATACTACTATAGGCAGATGCTACATTTAGGTGGAAGTTCTACTGGGGAGAGGGCTGCTCATTTACAGGCATTTCAAGAGGAATGGCAGTCATCAGGAGTACAACCATTACAGAAGTAGGATTTGGCCTCTTAAGGCCTCTGGAGTCCTTTGGAAGAAGGCATTAGTTATGTGGATGACCCTCTACTGGCTGGGAAGATGGGATGGCTCTGGTGATGTGAGTGGGGAGGGCAGGGATAAGTGCTGCCCCAAACATTCCTGCTTGGACTACAAGAAAAGCTTCTTGGACATTTGCCTTAAAAAATAATAATAATAATTTAAAAATTTACTTATTTGGCTGCACCAGGTCTTTGTTGCAGCATGCAGGATCTAGTTCCCTGACCAGGGGTTGAACCTGGACCACCCCTGCATTAAGAATGCAGAGTCTTAGCCACTGGACCACCAGGGAAGTCCTGACATTTGCCTTCTGAATTGTGTTTTGCTTTATGTGGATAGTGGTTTCTGGATTCCTGGACGAGCGTGAGGGGAAGTGTTCGGCAATGAAAATTTAGCATGTGTCTAGATGCACCATGAGTAATCAGCTCTCTGGGTTTTCTGCATCCCCACATTCTCCACCAGACATCCATGACATTACAATGGCACTTGTACGAGATGGCACGCAGCCTGAAAGTGCAGGAGATGCTGCGGGAGGAGGTTCTGAATGCCCGACGCCAGGCAGAGGGAGACATAAGCAAGATGCTGCAAATGGTCCCACTCCTCAAAGCTAGCATCAAGGAGACGCTGAGGCAAGCCCACTCCCACCTATGCCTGCCCCATCCACCCCACCCCCTCAAATCCCTGGGCAGGGACAGGGTGCTGCCTGGGCACAGGGTTACAAGGATGGGCTGGTGGAGAAGATGGGTAGCAGGAAGTGAGGAGTCTGGGGAAGACAGCTGGGAATGGGGAGGAGGGGTCCTGCCTCTAGACCACCCCCACCAGGGTGCTGCAGCTGGAACCGAGCTGCCGTGCTGGGGGCCAGGCCTTTGTCCAGGCCTTGGGGCATCAGCCTCTGAATGCTTTTCACTGGCAGACTCCACCCCATCTCCGTGACCCTGCAGAGATACCCTGAAAATGACTTGGTTCTTCAAGATTACCTGATTCCTGCCAAGGTAGGTATGGCAAGAAGGCTGCCGGTTCTGTTAGTCAGACAGGGGAGGCCGGGGGCAGACTGCAATTGCATAAGATAGTGGTGAGGGCGGCTTCTGTCCTGCCTTTCTTCCTGGGGCTGGCTGGTGAGGTCCTTGGCAGCAGTGGTCCAAGGGTGAATGAAGGGCAGAGGGGATGGTCACAGTGGACGGTGGTGTTTGGGATGCTGCTGGACTCCTAGGTTAGGAGGGAGATTTCACGGGCTGCCTTGGTTTCTGAGGGTCCTCTGGGACTGAGGAAAGGGGCAGGACAATCCCTTGGGCCATCACCAGCCTAGTGTTTTGGTGTGCCCATTGGATGGGTGAGGCTCATGGAGAGGTGGGGCCTTATTCAAGATCACAGTGGGTATTATGCTGAGCTGGTATTGTTCCGGGCTGTGAGGAGGTAAGGACTACTCAGACCTCGGCTCACCTTGTCCTTAGACACTGGTGCAAGTGGCCATCTATGCCATGGGCCGAGACCCTGCCTTCTTCTCCAATCCGGACAAGTTTGACCCAACCAGGTGGCTGGGTAAAGACAAGGACCTCATCCACTTCCGCAACCTGGGCTTCGGCTGGGGAGTGCGGCAGTGCGTGGGCCGGCGGATCGCCGAGCTGGAGATGACCCTGTTCCTCATCCACGTGAGTCTGCTCTGGGGACATTTGTCTCCCGGGACTTGGTCTCCCCTCCCCCACAACCTCTTGCGGTCTCCTTTTGGGGCAAATCCACTCACCATCCACGGGTGCTCCCTGGCCATAAGTTCCCACAGAACTTATGATGGGAGGGGGTGGGGGTGGAAAAGTTTTCATAGAAACCAAAGTGAAAGCCTGAACCAGGGGGACAGAGTGCTAGTGGTATTTTCAGGCTCTGCACAGGGCTCAGTAGGAGCTGGAAGTAGACCCCCTTGGAGCGTCTCACATCACACGCAACTGCTCCCAGGTGAATGAGCCTGGGCTGGGGGAGACAGACCCGCCCCGCCTCTCCCCTAAGCCCACTACCTCTCTTTCTCAGATTCTGGAGAACTTCAAGGTTGAAATGCAGCATATCAGTGATGTGAACACCATATTCAACCTCATCCTGACGCCGGACAAGCCCATCTTCCTTGTCTTCCGGCCCTTCAACCAGGACCCGCCCCAGGTGTGACCAGAGAGGGCGGGCACTGCCCTTTCCACCAATCCAGCTCGCCGGGGTGTGGGAGGACGGCCAGAGCGGGTGGGGCCATGGAGGTACCTGCACCTCTATTGCTCGCTCAGTCCACACCCCTTGCACCTTTCTGGCCAGCTCTGACCAGATGGAGCTGGCACTCGGGGGCCAGCTGCTTCATCTCAGCTGAGGCACCCCTGTCTCACCCTACCTCTTCCCCCTCTTCACCCACCCCATGAAGGCAATAAATGGGTGAACACTGCAAAGTGCTTTCATTTTCCATCTGACCTCCTAAGGTAGTCATCACTCCTGGAGCGATGCTCTCTGACCCAGGTCAGCAGATAGATCTGAGCATGAATGGAGAACTGCTACCCTTGAAGCCATTTCTGCTGGGACCCACCCACCTAATAGCAGCTCAGGAGCCAACAGGCTCCACCTCCCTGTTGTCCTGTTGCTTATGAGGCAGAGCAGATGGATGGCTATTGCCATTGCACCACTGGAGCAGCTGGCAGAGGGACAAAAACTTGGCTGAGTTCTGCTGAGAGAACAGGGCAGCCTGAGAGGTGTGGGTCAATCCTGGCTCCCCGGGCAGGCCCACCTATCAGGGGTGAGGCTCCTACAGTGCTCTGCTTGGCTGAGCCTTGGGTGGGAATTCCCTGTGGGGCCACAAGGACTTCCTGCCAAGGGCCAGTGAGAGTCTGAGCATGATATCTGGGGATGATGTGGTGAAGAGGCTGTGGGTGAGGGGCTGGTGTGAGGTGACTGACTCTGGGAAGAAGAGGCCGGCATGCTTCCTCTATCCCACCTGCCCACCCTTCTCTGGGCTTCCCCAGGACTTAACTTCCTGCACCAGTGGGACAGGCTCACAGGCCCAAGCTCTGGGCATTACACAGGGAGACTGGGGCAGAGTCTTTGGTGCATTACTTGGACTGCCTGACAATGGTCTCAATTTTAACCCCCTTGGCCCCCTCTGAGTTCTGTGACTTCTGACTTGACCAGGTACCTGAGTCTCCCTGGCCCTAGGCTACCCAAGTCCAAGTCAGGCAGACGTGGGGGGCTAGTGCTGCTCAGGATAGCAGCCCGAATGGCTTGGCCTCTTCTACCAGGATCTGCAGGTTCTGAATTCACTCTTGGAGCCTTTCTGCTTTTCCTCATCACAGTCTGCTTCCTTGTTGTCTTTCTCTCTCCTTCCTGCTTCCTTTCCTTTCTCCAAGCTTGAGTCATTTTTGCTTGGAAATGTTAGAGTTGGAGGGCCTTACGGTCACAGATGTTAGCCCAGAGAGGTTGCTTGAGTCACTCAAGGTCACACAGCATGCTTGTAGCTAGAAGCCAGGCCTCCTAACTTTCAGTGGAGGGCTCCTCCTTCTAGCCCCATCTGCTTTTCTGTCCCTGGATGTGTTTAGACACAACACTCCCAGCTCAGCCTATCCCTCGTGAATGGAGTATTTCATACTAACATGTAACTGATTGTCACAGGCAGGCTTCAAGTCTTTGCCTTCCCAAGAAACAGAGAAACCAAACTTGAAACAAAGGATTTCAGATATGATACATGTTGAGGGGCAGGTAGAAAATCCCAGCCTCTCTTACCAGCTGACCTCTGGTGGTCTCAATTCTTTTGGAGGTCTGAATGGGGCTTGTCTCCCTGGTTCCTGCTTTGAAAGGCCTCTTTGCTCTCCCTGCCCACCCCTGTCCTGGGTCCACTGTGGCATTTGACTCTCTAAAGAGGGTAGCTCCTGGAACAGGCAGAAGGCTATAGGGCTACAGCAGAGGGCCCAGACTCAGAGTGGGGTCTGGAAGGAGGAAGCTTAGGTACCCCAGGCTGCCCTGCTCTGGGAAAGGGGTGAATGCTCACTGACATATAGCATTTAATAAAGTCATTTTAAGGGGGTGGGGCTGAGACTCCAGCACGCAGAGGGGGAGGTCTGCTCTAGGACTCAGGCCTGCTAGGAGTCAGTCTGTTGAGATTTCGAGAGCTTGTTGAGCTTAGTCTCTGAGCTGGGCATCAAGGGGTCCAACTTGGAGGGTTGCATTTGGTCCTTGGAAGGGTTCTGTGGTGGCAAAGCGAGATGAAATGAGTATGCCCCTGCCCCCAGAGGGGTGATCCAATAAAATGCATCTTTACTGGAAAGTCATGCCTCAGACAATCTGAAATCCAGTGGGTCATGACTTCTCAAAGATTTGCAAACCCATTTAACCACAGTAGGTCATACCTAATTTCCCCCAGAGTCTCCAGGGCTCAGTGGGTAAATCTACTAAGGTAGCCTGGTATTCCTCCCACCCCCAGAGCCCCCATCCTTTTTGGGTCTGTCCAGGAGCCAGGAAAGAAGCAGAATACTGATGCTTCAAGAGCAGGAGCAATCAGGGGGTTTGCTTTGTGGGGCTGGGTGGTCCAGGGCTGAGCTTGAGGGGCCTATTTGTTCTTGGGAAGCTGGCAAGGTTTCTCTCTGGCAGCACGATCCCATCTCTGGCAGTGTGCGGCACTGCACTTGCCCAAGAAGGACATGTTCATGGGAGAATCTTAGGCACTGTGGGGTGGGGTGGGGGCCACAGCTACTCTGCCCATGAGCAAATCCAGTCCTAAGGTATAGCCAGTGCCAGGGCATTTGAGAAATGCCCTCGTGGGCAACCTGTCAACCACAGCCATCTGTGGTTGTGATGCTCATCACCACCTGAAGGGGAGGGCATGTCTTGGCAGGATTCACTATTCCCCTTAGACCAGGGAGCATTGCAATGGGGCAAGAGCTTCGGCTGGTAACTGAGCAGAAGCTGAGCCTGGGTCCTCTGACTACCAGCCAGGAAGCAGGAACCCCTGAACAGTTTTTCTCAAGGTCTAGTGACTCTGGAGGTGGGGTGGCTGCCAGACCCACCACCCGAGCCCCAAGGAGCTCCCCCACGGGGATCACTCACCGGCACGTCTGTGGTGGCCATGTTGGAAGGGTGCCGCAAGCCATATTCTTGTTCCTGCAGCCGTGTGGCCAAGTCCTGCTTCTCTCGTCCCCAGCGCCGAGCTGAGTCCTCTAACTGTAGTTATGAAGAGGCACAGATGGAGAACCACTAGGCAGCAGGCCCCCTCCCAGAGAGCTAGGACAGCCTACCTGAGCCTGCTCTTTGGGGTAAAAGCAAAACCCGAGTTCATGTGGGCTAGCTACCCTCCCAAGAGACCTCAGGGTGACAAGAGTGGGTGAAGAGGGACTCAGTGACCACTTGACTATGACTGATGGGTCTTCTCTGAGTTCCACCGCATACTGAGCCCAGATACTATTACAATGAGTCCAACCAACCCTCCACCACGGGGCTCCAGTCCTCCTTATATGTATGGGAAGCCCTGTCTCACATCGACACTTGTCACGAGTTGAGCCCCCAAACTCCTCATGCACTGAGCCCCAAACCTGGTCACACAGGGAGCCCTGATCCTGATCACAAAGTGAAAGTGAAAGTGGCTCAGTTGTGTCCAACTCTTTGTGGCTCCATGGACTGTAGCCCACCAGGCTCCTCTGTCCATGGAATTCTCCAGGCAAGAATACTGGAGTGGGTAACTGTTCCCTTCGGGGGATCTTCCTGACCCAGGGATCGAACCCAGGTCTCACCATTAAGGAAGCCCCCCTGATCACAAATGGAGCCCCAGCTTTCCTGACACACAGATCCCAGACCCTCCTCACAAACTGAGCCACCACCCTGATCACAAGTGAAGCATGGACCCAGTCACACACCAAACTCGAACCCTGGTTCAAATGGAGCCCTGACACTGGATGCAGACTGAACCCTGACCCTCCTCATTGAGCCCAGATGTGGTCACACAGGGAGCCCCGACCCTGGACAAACATTGAGTCCTGACCTTGGTCAAACATGGAGCCATAACTCTCACACACTGAGTCCCAACCCTCCAAACACATGGAGACCTGACCCTTCATACAAGGAGCCCCAACCCAGGTCACAAATGGAGCTCTGACCCTGGATGCAGACTGAACCCTGACCCTCCTCACTGAGCCCAGACATGGTCAAACAGGGAGCTCCATCCCTGGACATACACTGAGCCCAGATCCCAGTCACATATGGAGCCCCGACACTGGTCATATACAGAGACCTGACCCTCCAACCACACAGAGCCCCCACTCTCGAGACTACACACGGAGCCTCAACCCTCCTCACGCCCTGAGCCCCAGCCCTCTTCTAACATGCAGACCTGACCCTGGTCTCCAGTGGAGCCTTGATTCTTCTCACAGAGCCCTAACCATCCTGAAACACAAATCCCTGATCCTGGTCACAAAGCAAGCCTTGACCCTCTTCACACTTGGAGTCCTAACCTCCTCATACAGGGAGTCCCAACCATAGCAAATACCCATCACCAATGCCGGACACACACAGAGCTCTGAGCCTGGTCAGACAGGGAATTCCCACACTGGTCATGCATGGAGATTGACCTGAGCCCAACCTACTCTAACATGCAGCCTTGACCCTTGACAAAGGGAACCCTGACTTTCTTCACACACTGAGCTCTGACACTCCTCATACAGGGAGTCCAAACCCTAGACCAAAACTGATTACTGAGACTTCCCTGTCATCCAGCAGCTGAGAATCTGCTTTGCAACGCAGGGGATGCAGGCGAGCTAAGCTCCCACATGCCTCAGGGCAACTAAGCTTGTGTGCCACAACTACTGAGCCTGTGCTCTCCACAACTAGAGTCTGTGCCCTGCAAGGAAAGATCCCGCATGACACAACGAGGACCCCGTGTGCTGCAACTAAGGCCCGATGCAGCCGAATAATAAATAAATATTAAAAATAAAACCACCATCACCAACCCTCAAAACACACAGAGCCCCCACTCTGATCATACACAAAGCCTTGACCCTCCTCATCTCATACAGAGTGCTGACCCCAGTCACCCACTGAACCACGACCCTCCTCACAGAGGAAATTCCCACCCTGGTCACCCCCAGAGACCCAATCCCCCTCACACCCTGGACCCCAACCCTGATCACACAGCGAGCCCCGATGCTAGTCACACAGCAGGCACTAGTCCCAAAACGGAGCCCCCAATCCTGGTCACAAATGGGCCCCTGACCCTGGATGCAGACTGAGTCCTGACCCTACACATACACATTGAGCCCAATTGTAGTTAAATAGGGAGTCCTGATACTCTAAATACGGGGAGCCCCAATCCTGGTCATGAATTAAGTCCTGACCCTCCTCACACATACAGCCCTGATCCTTTTCAAACACAGAGCCCTGACTGGTCACAAATGGACCCAAACCCTCCTCAAACTTGGAGCCTTGGCGCTCCTCACACACGGAGCCGCCAACCCTCCTGAAATATAGAGGCGGAGCCAGGTCTCTGAACTGAGTGGAGACTCCCTGGCCTGTGTGACCCCTTCACCTCACCTACCTGGCTTTCCAGGGACAAGATCCGGCTCTGAGCTCGTTCCAGCTTGGCCAGGAGGTTAAACTTGTCTGAGTTATTGGCAAGGAGATCCTGTGGGCAAAGCAGAAATTCACACATGGTCCCCGTGGGGGGCTGGAGCTCGGGAGGCCAGGTGACACTGAGGGAGAAATCAGCCGGGTCCAAGCTCCAAGTTCAGCTCCCAGTGCAGAGCCTCAGCTGGCGCTTAGTCGCTCAGTCGTATCCGACTCTTTGCAGAACCTCAGACTCAGGGCCAAAGCCCCTGCCCAGGGTTCCACACTTGGCATGTGCCATTTTCACAGCTGTTCTCCCCACATAGTTTTGAGTGTATGAAATTTTTTGTACATCAATTAAAATTTTAAAAATATACGAGGGAGGGCTTCTCTGGTGGCTCAGGGGTGAAGAAACCCCCTGGCAGTGCAAGGTACACGACTTTGACCCCTGATCTGGAAAGACCCCACATGCTGCGGAAGCAACTAGGCCCATGTGCCACAACTCCTGAGCCTCTGCTCTAGAGCCTGGGAGCCGCAACTACTGAGCCCACGTGCCTAGAGCCCGTGGTCTGTAGCCAGAGAAACCACTGCAATGAGAAGCCCATGCACCACAATGAAGAGTAGCCCCTGCTCACTGCAGTTGGAGAAACCCTACACACAGCAACGAAGACCCAGCACAGCCATAAATAAATGAATATATCTTTAAAAAAATGTATTAATACTAGGGAGCACTAGGTTAGTGCACAGAAGGGACTGTTGAGCTGGGGCGGGGGGTGGTCTTTCTGTAAAGTAAAGGATCTGCTTTTAAAGTGAGGGTTCCCCATCTTCTGCACTTTACCTGGATGTCCACGCATCGAAGGTGCTTTCAAACAGAACTCACCTCCTGCGAATCCTGGGATGAAGAGAAAAACTCTCCTGTGCCCAGCCCACCTGGCTTTTGTAATTCCAAATGTTCGGTCTCTGGGTTTGCATAAAGCAGGGACACCTGTAACAGCCTCAGAAGGAGAGAAGGGCCAGGGACACCCACCTGTGTGGTCAGGGTGCCCCTGGAGTGGCCCGGGGCTTCTGTCTCTTGCAGTCTCTCTGCCAGATCTCCTCTTGCTCCCAACTCCCCTGGGTCCACCTGGGATCAGGGAAAGGGCTCTCCAAGGCTGTCCCAATCCCAGGAAATGCTCCAGGATGGGGTTCTGAGAGCCTTTTGTGGAGCCCCACTGTAGGCCAGCCAGGTGGCAAGTGGGGTCAGGGGTCGGCTAGGGGCTTGCTTGCTCTCCCAGGATACTAGATGAAGGTAAGGGTGCAGCTTTCAGACTCGTGAGTGTTTCCCAGGGGAAGAGAGCCAAGGCCCGAGAGCTAGAGACTCTCCAGAGATTCCAGGCACACTGGAGACCCTGGATAACCTAGCTCCTGGTCTGGGGCTTCACCTCGGATTGTGTGGTGAGTGGTTTCTGGGCACCCGGTGACCTGGGTAGGCAGGCCCAGGACCACGCTTGTGCTGGTGGCTCTTACCGGCGGGGCCTGTGGCTGCAGAATGATGGGGGCTGACTGGTGGCGGTTCTTATCCAGCTCTTCCTGCAGTCTCAAGTTTTCCATGAGCAGCACTGAGTAGACGTCAACAGGCAGATTCTCGCCCGTAGGATCCGGGGGAAGGCCAGAGGCTGAGAGCATGGGGAAGGCTGTGAATGTGGCCATAGACGTGCATGAGATAGGCTTTCCTGCCTCCATGTGCCTGATCCAATCTGCCTCAGTGTTTTCCTTCTTTCTGCTCATCCTCTGCTCCCCAGCCTGCTATGGCTCCCTACTGCCAGTGAGATCAGGTCCACACGCCTCCTGAGGCCATCGTTCTAGGCTCTTTAGAATCTGACCTGGGATCTCCCTAATCACTGCCCCGCCCTTTGTCCTGGGTCTGTTTCCGCTCCTCATCTCTATCTTTCCTCCTTTTTCTGCTTCTGGAATCCTTACTCCCTGGGCCAGGGCCTGGCTCTTTCCTCTCCCAAGATTGCCTTCTCATCTCTCATGCTAACCTCAGGGTTCCAGAAAGGCGGGCCCAACTTTCATTGTCTGTTACTGGCCTTCAAAAATGCCCCCTCACTGACACCCCATGCAGTGAAGGCTGTCACAGGGCTGGGCTTACGGGGATCCCCGGTGAGGTGGCACAGATATCCTCTGCTTGGGCTGACCTGATCCCGGGCGACCTGGTTCTCTTCTGCTTATCAGAGCTGCCTTGGATGGGCAGTTCTAGATGGCTTTGGTTTAACATCGATGGAGAAAGCAAATCATAGACTTAACCAAAATATTTTTTTCTGTTTATTTTGTAGAAACTGACTCTTTGAAGATATAGGGAGATGAGTATATAATTTGAAGGGTCCTGGAGTTAAGAAGTTGGGAACTGCTGCCTGGGAAAGCCCCTTTTTGCAGGCAGCCCATCTCTGTTCACTTGAGTCTCAGAGCTGCTTCTGGAAGGTCGGAGCCTCTTTCCAGCGTGGTTCACACGCTGTGTCCCCTCCTTTGTGTTCTGAGGGGCTCCCTGGCAGGAGAAGGGAGTTCAGGGGGCCTCTGGAAGTGCTGAGTGTCTGAATGAATGGGGAAGTAGCACCCTCTGGGCAGTTTGAAGGTGCTTCTGAAACTGAGAGGCCCCAAGAAAGCAGGGCCTCCAGGGGCAGGATGACAGCCGGGGAGCAGACTCACGCTTGCTGGGCTTTCCCTGCGGCTTGTCCTGCAGGGGCTTGCTCCTCTTGCGCAACTTGTCCTCCAGCACTTGCTCCATCTTCTCGATCACCTGGAGGGCGGAGCACAGGGGCTGGGCTTGCCCGGGGGCACCACCCCTTCCCCTCAGTGGCTGGGTCTGGGCAGCCTGGCCCTTCTGCCACCTGCCTTCTCCTGGTGCCTCACGGTCTCCTCCAGCGCCTTCATCTTCTGCAGCTTGTCCTGGTAGCGCTTCAGCAGCGCAGCCTGTGGCTGCCGAGCCTGGTGTAGGAGGAGCAGCTCCTTTTCTCGATCATTCTTCTGACGGTGCGGGGGGCAGGAGGGAGAGGGGAAAGGAGGGGGAACAGGGGTGCCCTTGGCCCCGAGGGTCCACCCCAGCCCTCTCTGCTCAGTCCTCCTCTGCCCTGGCCCCTGGCCCCTATGTCCGTCTTCCTTCTACTTTCAGACACTCCCTCCCGAGCGCCCTTCCCCTCTGCCCTCTGAGCCCTGGCTTACTTGAATCAGCTCGTTCTGCGAACGCTGCACCTTGTCCCTCGGCTTCTTCATGTCCAGCTCACTCAGCAGCAGTTTCTGCTTCATGGGTGCTGCTGGTGGTGGAGGAGCTGGCTCAGGGGGGAGGCCCCTCCCAATTCAAATTGGAATACTTGGTGGGGGGCAGGTGGGGAGGGCAGGTGTCTCTCAGTCCTGGGGCTTGAGACAGGACTGGACTCTCAATTTTCCACCCCGGAGAGACCCCAGGCTCCTATTGATTAGCCTGTGTCCCGCAGCACGCAGCACCCCTGGGCGAGGCCCCCACCTCCCTGTTCCCTCGGTGGCCTGCACGCCCTCACCCAGGTTCCGGGCCTTGTCGGGGCTGGCTGACTCCTCTTCTACCTCCTTCTGGGCCAGCTGGCTCCTCAGCATGCGATTCTCTGCCTCCAGGATGCTGGTCTGTTTCCGCAGTGACAGGATGTCCTCTGCCATCTTCTGCATGGCCCGCCGGTAGTTGTTCATCTCCTGTGGACTCCAGAGCTCAGAGCTGAACCCCCAGCCCCACTGTGGCTGCCACCCAACATCGACATTCACACTTGGAAATCAGAGGGTCACTCCCGAGGCCAAAGAACAGAAAGAATCGCAAGCTGTGCCCTCAAGTCTTAGCAACTCTTTGGAGGGGTGGTCATGACAGGGTCTTCACCCCTCCTGGTCAGTGAGAAGAGCTGTGTAAATGTGCTCTTCTGGGGGCTTACATCTTTTCCTGAGATGCCTTCTAGTGGGGACCCAGGCGTCAGACACCAGTGAGGAAGCCCCTGCGTGATGGAGATTTGAAAAGCTCTGGGCCAGCTCTCCAGGGCCCGGCCAAATCAGGGCCATTTTCACCTGCTCCCTTCTCCTTTCTTCCTTCTCTAATCCCTCTTCTTCCTCGTGTCACTGAGAACCTAGGGAAGAATCACTCTGAAATCTCCCTGAATGCCCCTTGGGAGCTGCCCCTGGGCACCAGCCTCCCAACCAGCCCAGGGGTCTTGAAGGGACCCAAGGTAAGCCTGGGAGACCCAGATAAGGGCTCAGGGTCAGCGCTAAGATCCAGCTATAGGATCCAGGGTATGAGGTGGGGCCAGGATGCCAGGCTCTGTCATTAGGTTAGGAGTAACAGCAATACTAATATCTGGTGTTCACTGAGCATTTACCATGTTCTAGGTCAGGCTCGCCTCCTTCATTTAGCCTGTGAGGATGGGTTCTATTATCATCCTCATTTTACTGACGATGAAGATAAGGCCCAGAGAGGCGAGTAGCCTGCTCAGTCACAAAACTAATGAGTGGCAGGGTCAGGGTCTGAAATCCAGGCCTGCTGGCCCTTGAATCCTTGTTCTTAAGCTCTGTGCAATCCTGTCACAATGCCCCCATATAGGGAAACTTCACAATATTTTGAGAAGTGATGAAAACAGGTTACTACAAGGAATTATGATCTCAACTTGGGGGAAAAAAATGCATGTTTGCCCTTATTTGTACATAGGAGAATTCATAGGTTATATTTACACTATTTTCTTTATAATCAGAAATTCCCTACTGTTATTTATAAACACTTTTGTGAAGACAGTTTCTTAAATATAAACAGTACAACAAAATAGAAAAGAGACTCAAAACGTGAAGCCAGAAAGATCCGCGGAGGGGGAGGAGGTAGGAACTAGGTTGGGGGTGGAGCAGGAGGAGGGAAGCAAGGCCATGGGGAGCTTGCTAAGCCCTGGTGGCCTGTGGCTTTTCTGAGACTGTGCAGGCCTTGCAGGTGGGGTATGGGGGCTCCAGCCAGGAAGGGGCTCCCAAGTCCTCAGGAAGCAGAGCTTGGTCCCCAACTCCCACCTGGGCCCCATGCTGACTGGGGATGTGGCCTGGCTCCCAGTCACTGCCTCCAACCTGTTGCATGGTGGGCTGCTGGCTTCCCAGGGCGGGGTTTCCAGACAGCAGGGGCTCATCAGATACCACTTGTCACCTGCTGCTGTCTAGCCTTCTGGCTAGACTGCCTCTGACTGGTGCCAGAGCTGGGCCCATCTCCCCAGCACCTGCCCCAGTCACGTTTCAGGTCTTGGCTCCTGTAGATCTGCCCATCTGGTGCCCTCAGACAGCTATGTTAACTAGGACACTCAGCCCAGAGACTGCACACCCACAGGGTTTTGTGGTCAGGCCCCAGGCAGAAGCCCAGCTTGGCTACTGACTCCCTGAGTGAGCTTGGACGAGCCCCTTCAGCAAGGGGACGAGCCCCTTGCTGAGCCTCAGATTCCTCTGGCAGGAGGAGCGTGGAGTTGCTGCAAGCTCTGAGTTCAGGGGCCCTGCCTCAGGCACACAGGCCTTAGAGGCAGCAGTTCCCACCCCACCCCATCTCTGTTCTAGTATCAGCTTTAGTTAACAGGTCAGACCCCTTCCTCTTCATCCTTGCTACCCTCAGCCTGGGTTCCCTTGCTCCCTCCTCTGCTGTGTTCTACATCTTCAATGTAGAGCAGCCCCCTGATGGACAGGGGTTTGGGAGGCTCAGTCGACTGTCAAGAGGAGTCACATGATATTTTTGAAAAAGGAAATTCATCTGTCCTTTCCCTCCCTAGCCTAGTTCAGGCTCTTCTCATGTCTTCTCTGAACAATTACAGCAGTATCCAAGTGGGTTTCCTTGATTTAGAATTATCTTTTAGAGAAAACCCAACTCGTCCAAGAAAACAAGTTCAAGGATGCCCCACACACTGCAATTTGTGATTTTATTCTGGGAAATGCTCAGTCTCTGGATATAGGCAGTACTTACAAGGAATGACCTAGATTCAATTGTTCTGAGGCAGAGATGTCCACACTGTATTTTTAAGCAAAAAAAAAAAAAAAATAACAATGTGACAAATTAATATGATCACATCCACAACTGGTATGTGTATGTGTGAATGCATGTGTGCACTTGTGTGCATGAGTGCATACATACAGATGTATAGTAACAGTAGGACTGATCAGTTTGGGAAGGAAAAGGAAACCTTGCTTAATCTCTGCATTTTTCTAAGAATTTATCCATGTTATTCATCTAATTAAAAATAATTTAAACCGAAATACATTGAGGGCTATATACCATGTTCACAGACTGAAAGATGAAATGTTTAAAGAGTTAGTTCTTCCTTAAACTGATTCATAGATTCAATGTATTTTCAATTAAGATCATAACCCTCTTGTGTATGTGGAGAAATAGATGAACTGGTTCTATGAGAAATAAAAAGAACTAGTATAGCCAAAATACTTTTGAAGAGGAACAGGTGGGAAGACTTGCTCTATCAGCTGTCAAGATCTATGATAAAGCTACAGTAATTAAGACAGGGTAATATAACCGCAAAGTTTGATAAGCAGGCCGAAGCACGAGACAGCCCTAATACAGGTCCACACATATACGGACTCTTAACATATGATGGTGTTACAGGGTGGTAGGGAAAGGATAGTAATTTTAATAAAAGGTGCTGCATCAATATGATATCTATCTGGAGAAAAGGGAAACTTGACTCCTATTACATACCATAATTAAAAATAAATCCAGATGGACTGTAGATCTAAGTGTAAAAGGTAAATCAATAAAGCCTCCAGGAGACAAGGATAAGAATATCTTTATGAACTTGGGGTAGGGAAAGGTTTTTCAAAACAGGACATTTCAAAAAAAGGGGAGACTTCCCTGGTGGTCCAGTGGTTGAGATGCGGGCCTTCACCACTATGGACCCAGGTTCAATCCCTGGTTGGGAAACTAAGATCCTACAAGTCACACAGTATGGCAAAAAACAACAAAACAAAACCCAAAACAAAAAAAGCCCAGACCAAAATATGCCCCAAAAGCACAAATCAGGATAGAAAAGACTGATAAACTGGTACATTTAAATTAAGAAATTTTATTCGTGTAAAGACATCATTAACAGGGTGAAATGGGCAATAAAAGTGGGAGAAGATACTTGCAACAAACACAACCAAAGATGAACTCATATTCCGATATAAAAACAATTCTCAGGCTTCTCTGGTGGTTCGGTGGTAAAGAATCCACCCGCCAATGCAGGAGACACAGGTATGATCCCTGGTCCAGGAAGATCCCACATGCTGCAGAGCAACTAAGCCCAAGGGCCTCAACTATTGAGCCTGTGCCCTAGATCCCGGGAACCACAACTACTGAAACCCATGTGCCCTAGAGCCTATGCTCCACAACAAGAGAAACCATCACAGTGAGAAACCCACGAACCACAACTGGAGAGTCGTCCCTGCTCAAAGCAACTAGAGAAAACTGCACAGCCACGAGGTCCCAGCATAGCCAATGAATACATAAAACATAAATAAGTAAAATTATAAAAAACAACTCTCACAAATCCATAAGAGGAAGTCAGACTATGTAATAGAATAATGGACAAGAGATTTGAACTGACCCTCAACAAAATAAGCCAATAAACATCTGAATCAGTGGTAACCCTCATTAGTCCTTTAAAACCAAAAAGATTCTGCTATACACTGCCACACTGACTAAAACAAAAAACAAAACAATCCTGACCATATCATATGTTGGTGATGATGTAGAACAAGTAGAACTCTTAGTCTCTGCTGGGGGAACGTGAAGTGCCACCATCCTCTCACAGATCTGTTCGGAAACTGGATCCTATTCAAGTTGAACGTCTGCATAGCCTATGATCTGGCAATTATACTGCTGAGTATGTACTCACCCCCCCAAAAATGCACATGCGAATGCATCAAGAAACTGGCGTAAGAACATTACTAGCAGTATTATTTGTGATAATTTTAAACTGGAAATAACACAAGTACCCATCACAGTAGAATGGTGGGAGAGTCATATGATAAGATGCTACACAGCAATACAAATGAATCAATGATGGTCACGGAAAACCACATGGAGGAATCTCTCAAACTAATTGTGGGCAAAAGAAGTCAGACACAAAGTACCTACTCTACAGTTCCATACAGATTTTCTCTAAAAGCAAGTAAACTTTAACAAGTTAGAAATCTGGGTATTAGATCCCCTTGGGAAGGTAGAGAGATGACAAGGGCATGAGGGAGCTTCTGGGGTGCTGGCAGTGCTCCTCTTGACCTGTAGGACCTGTAGGGGGTTACATGTGCATATTCACCTTGCGATGATTCATTCCTTAAATACATTTATGTTTTGTGTGTTTGTTTGAATGGGTGTTGTACTTCACATTAAAAAGTTAAAAACTTTTAATGGGCTGGAGGAAGCACAAGCTGGAATCAAGATTGCCGGGAGAAACATAAATGACCTCAGATATGCAGATGACACCACCCTTATGGCAGAAAGGGAAGAAGAACTAAAGAGCCTCTTGATGAAAGTGAAAGAGGAGAGTGAAAAAGTTGGCTTCAAGCTCAACATTCAGAAAACTAAGATCATGGCATCCGGTCCCATCACTTCATGGCAAATAGATGGGGAAACAGTGGACACAGTGGCTGACTTTATTTTTGGGGGGGCTCCAAAATCACTGCAGATGGTGATTGCAGCCATGAAATTAAAAGACGCTTACTCCTTGGAAGGAAAGTTATGACCAACCTATACAGCATATTAAAAAGCAGAGACATTACTTTGTCAACAAAGGTCCGCCTAGTCAAGGCTATGGTTTTTCCAGTAGTAATATATGGATGTGAGAGTTGGACTGTGAAGAAAGCTGAGCGCCGAAAAATTGATGCTTTTGAACTGTGGTGTTGGAGAAGACTCTTGAGAGTCCCTTGGACTGCAAAGAGATCCAACCAGTCCATCCTAAAGGAGATCAGTCCTGGGTGTTCATTGGTAGGACTGATTTTGAAGCTGAAACTCCAATACTTTGGCCACCTGATGTGAAGAACTGACTCATTGGAAAAGACCCTGATGCTGGGAAAGATTGACGGCAGGAGGAGAAGGGGATGACAGAGGATGAGATGGTTGGATGGCATCACCGACTCGATGGACCTGGGTTTGGGTGGACTCTGGGAGTTGGTGATGGACAGGGAGGACTGGCATGCTGTGGTTCATGGGGTCGCAAAGAGTCGGACACGACTGAGTGACTGAACTGAACTGAATGAATTAAAAAAGAAATGAAATCCTGGTTCAACTTTGGTTAAGTACAGGAAGCCTCCACTTGCCACCCCTTTGGAGATCATCCTGGTTCTTAGCAATAGTGGGTTTCTTTCCAGCCCTGAGCTTTGGATGCTCCCTGTGGGCACTGATTCTGGGCCCTGATCATGGCCTCTTCACCCTGTGAGGCTTACTCAGTCCTGTCCAGGAGAAATGGCCAGATCTGCTCTACCTCCCTGGCAGGGCCCTCTGAGAGCAAGCAGGCCACACACGGACCCTTGTTGAGGGCCTAAAGGATGCCTCAAAACATCCTATGAGACTCAGATTAATTCAGGTCTCCCATTGCCTGCAAATGTGAAGTGAGCCTTTGTACCCAGACCCTGCTAAAACCTGTGCTCTTTGCACCTACTGGATTGAGGAAGGTTGGGGCTTCACCCAGAGGGAAGATTGAGATCCTGCCTTGACAGTGGCTGAATCTGTCTATAGAAATTGAGGGGCACTGATGGGTGAGGTAGCCAGCATAGGCGCCAGTGTCCATATGATGTCCCAAGGTCCCAGGGTACCCTCTGTCCCTGATGCCAAGGGTGCCTGGGGTAGAGATGGAAGAAGGGCATCCCCAGCCTGCTCCTCAGGGAGCTGGAAGTGCCTGGGTCTCCCTGTCTTGGGACAGGTGGGCATGCAGCCTGCCTAGCACAGTGAGAAAACTGCTGGCCTGAACCCATTGCTGCTTCACCAGCTTTTCCTTCAGTGGGTCCTGCCCAAGGTAGGGGTGGAGGGAGAGAGGCCCTGGGCAGGGAAGAACCCTTCTGGATGCTGGGGTCTGGGCACCTTAGTCTATGTGTGTGTGGGTGGGGAGGGCTGAGAACATCACGGCTGTGGTTCAGAATGAGCTCCTGAGGTTTGCAGCAGCTTTCTTCCTGCCCTGCTTCAACTTAGAGGCAAAGTCTAAGGCTTGGCATTCAAGGCCTCTTACAAGCCACCCTCTTATGCCCATCAACCCCGCCCTTCCCCTCCAGCACTCTTATCTCCCCCTTCACATCTCTACTCAGGCTGAACTATTAATATCTGCAGAGAACCTCTCCCCCATTTCCACTACCCAATCTTTGATCTTTTATAGTCCACTCAGTAATTTGTAGTCTAAAGGACTGCAGAGAGAGCAAACCAGTCAGTCCTAAAGAAAATCAGTCCTGCATATTCATTGGAAGGACTGATGCTGAAGCTGAAGCTCTAATACTTTGGCCACCTGATGCGAAGAACTGACACATTGGAAAAGACCCTGATGCTGGGAAAGATTGACGGCAGGAGAAGGGGACGACGAAGGATGAGATGATTGGATGGCATCACCGACTCGATGGAGATGGGTTTGAGCAAGTCCGGGAGATGGTGAAGGACAGGGAAGCCTGGTGTGCTGCAGTCCATGGGGTCGAAAAGAGCTGGACATGAATGAGTGAACGAACAACAACAGTAATTCGTAGTTGCATGAGGGCTGGTAGTGTGTGTGCTCCTGAGTGTGCATGTGTGTGCACATGTGCACGTGTGCGTGGAGGGAGTCCTGGGGAAGGGGCTGTGGCCTTGGCCTACCCCACGGGTCTAATCAGCTCCTCTTCTTATTCAGGGCTCACCCTTTCTAATGCCCTATTACTTCTCACTCAGGAGTCCTGGGGGCGAACAAAGCTCTATTCTTAACACCCCTCCTCCTTGACAAAGAAAGAAAGATGAGGTCCAGGGGAAGGGGAAAAAAGAAATGGAGAAGGACAGTGTGGCTCCTGCTGATGTGGTGGGGGGCCCTTACATCAGCCACATGGCCGATGGGTTCTTGGGGGCTCCATCCCTGGGAGGTTAGCCCTACTGAGCTTCCACAGGCCCCCCCACCACCCCCCAGCCAAATCTCCTCTGGAGGGGTGGAGAGGGACCTGGCCCTGGATCACCCACCCTCAGACTCTACTCCTGCCGGCTCCCTCTGTCCCAGGGGACCCAGAGGGAAGGCAACCTCCTTTCATCTCCAACTCCACTCACCCCAGCTGAGCCGTGCTTCTAGATGGCAGCCCTGACCTCTCCCCACAGACTGGGCTGGGCTCCCGGCTCAGGGCCATGTTCTGCGTCACAGCGCAGCCTTGCGAAAACCCAGGACACCACGACCCAGATTCCTGTGGTGCGCGGCCCCTCCGCTTGCCCCCTCCCCCTCCAGCTTCTAGGCTGCTCTGCTGTGGGGGTTGTGGGCAGGACGTCAGCCTCACTCCTATCTCTCTGGGTCTGCACACCCTCTAGGGACAAGGACTCTACCAGTGCGTGACCCCGAGTGCCCACTGTACCCCCCTCACCCACTGGGACCCCGGCTCTCTGAGCAGCGGAGGTGAGAAGCACCAGGTGGCCCTGGGTTCATAACTCCCCTGCTACAGGGTGTTGGTGGCCTTTGCTGCATGACCCTCTTCTCTGGCTCTGGAAGGGTGGTGACTATGCTCTGAGCCTCAGTGTCCTCATCTGTGGAATGGGAAAATAGTCTTATCTCAAGTGGCGGCTGTGGAGTCAGGAAGTGAGATGAGGGCCTGCCTGGCTCTGGTGTATAGGCTGCCTGGAGACGCCACATCCCATCTTTGTTTCTCTGGCCACACCTTGGCTTGTGGGATCTGAGTTCCCTGACCAGGGATTGAACCTGGGCCGCAGCAGTGAAAGCCTGGGATCCTAACCACTAGGCCACTAGGGAACTCTCTCTACCTCCCATCTGTGTACCACTTTTGATAACCTACAAACTGGATACAAAGTAGAAATCACCTTACACATATAAAGAGCATGTGAGACAACGAGGAATTATTGGACATAGATTAAAAAAAGTATCTGTGTGATAGCCCTGAGCACCAAGTCCAGAAGGTATGATTATCTGACTGCTCCCCTTTTACAGAAGCTGAGGCCCAGTGTCCACCTCGCCCTCTTTAATTAAGGAGGAGGGGCAGTGGTGATCTTTCACAAAAGCCTGAAGAGGGCAAAGCTTGTCCCTCTCCCCCACAAAGAAGTTTCTTATGGTAGAATCAGAGGCACTTCAGCCACTTGGGGATGTTCAAATATCCCTGTGGCCACAACCAACTATGTTGGCCAAAGTGAAAGTGAAAGTCGCTCAGGTGTGTCCGAATCTTCATGACCCCATGGACTATACAGTCCATGGAATTCTCCAGGCCAGGATACTGGAGTGGGTAGCCTTTCCCTTCTCCAGGGGATCTTCCCAACCCAGGGATCAAACCCAGGTCTCTTGCGTTGTAGGCGGATTCTTTACCAGCTGAACCACAAGGGAAGCCCAAGAATACTGGAGTGGGTAGCCTATCCCTTCTCCAGCGAGTCTTCCTGACCCAGGAATCAAACTGGGGTCTCCTACATTACAGGCAGATTCTTTACCAACTGAGCTATCAGGGAAGCCCAGGTATGCCTTTGTTCAGACGGGTAAACGGAGGCTAGAAGGCGGCAGTGTGCCCAAGGTCACAGAGACTCAGTTATAAAGACTTGATTGGGAGCAGCTCAGTAAACACCCAGTCAACCAGCACTTGCTGAGTGCCATGTGTGAGCTATGCTGGGGCCTCAGAGCTCAGAGGAGCCCAGACTGTTCCAGGCTGTGGTGGGCTACCCTCTACACTGAGGAGGTTGGCAGGAAGTGCCTGTGACAGAGGGAAACTCAGAGGAGGCTCTAAACCCAGCCTCGGGGGCAGGGTGGGGCAGGAAGACTTCCTGGAGGAAGTGATCATCTGAGTTGACACTTGGGAATGAGCTCTCTGGAGGTGGAGAGAGGGCTCTCCAGGCAAAGGAGTGTACACTGCTCCATGGATCAGTCATGCCTGACTCTTTGGAACCCCATGGACTGTAGCCTGCCAGGCTTCTCTGTCCACGGGATTCTCTAGGCAAGAATACTGGAGTGGGGGCCCTTTCCTCTTCCAGGGGACCTTCCCGACTCTGGAGGTGCAGAGCCTACTGCACCTCTTGCATTGGCTGGTGGACTCTTTACCACTGACCCACCTGGGGAGCCCCTGGGCAGAGGAGACGCTGTGGCAAAGACAAGGAGGTGAGAGAGAGTGAGGTTAGGAGCAACGCAGGTGAGAGCAGGGTGCGGGGAGGAGAAATAGGGGTTCAGTTGGAGAGGTAGCCGGGCAGACAGAAGACAGCCTTGAAGGTCAGTCTCAGGGCCTAGGACTCCGTTCTGAAGGCCACGGAAGGGCCTAAGCTGTGGGGCAGGGGGTGCCTGTGACAAGACCTCTCAGGATGCTGAGCCCAGAAGACAAATCAGGAGAATGAAGGCTGAGAACAGTGAGCCAGGTGAACTCGTTGGGACCTGTATCAGGGGGAGGCAGTGGGTCTTCAGGGGAGGAGGTGCGTGCATGGCGTATGGAGGCTGAGGCTGTGTGGCCTACAGGTGAAGGTGGTCACAAGCAGCTGATGGTGGTAAGCTTCTAAAGAATCTCAGCTGGAGATAAAGGGGTGGGAAGACAGCCTCCAAAGTGTGATGGAAACCTTGAAGGGAGGAGATTTTCCAGTCAGAGGAAGTGTAGGGTGGGGAGAGGGGTTCAAGGACAAAGGAAAAGGGTGGTGGTGGGACAGGAGCCTTCAAGTTCAGGGAAATTGCCAGAGGGGTGGGAGGAAAAGGGGTGGGTGCAGCTGGCTTGGCCAAGGCCACAGAGCTTAAGAAAGGAGGGGAGATAGCCTTCTGCTTTGGATAATGGCAGATGCAGTAACATAGACCAACTTTCCTTGTAGATAAGCCGCAAAGCTGGATACAAAGTAGAAATCACCTTCTTAAACATATAAAGGACTGGTGTGACAGTGAGGAATTAATGGACATAGGTAAGAGAGGAGGCTGGGGTGGGGTGGAAGAACCCATATGGTAGAATACTATATAGCAATGTAAAAGAGGACCCACAGCACCCAGCACCATACAGATGACTCTCACACATTTAGCTGAGCAAATGAACCATACCCAAAATAAAACATACATTGTGTGATGCTCTTTATAGAAAGTTAAAAACAGGGACTATTAGGCCATAGTGATTAGGGAGGTGTACGGAGGTGTTGATAATATAAAGAAATAAAGCAAATGGGACTTCTCTGGTGGTCCCGTGGCTGACTGAGCTCCCAGCGCAGAGGCTTGGGTTTGATCCCTGGTTAGGGAACTAGATCCCATGTGCGGCCAACTAAAAATCCTCATCCACCAGAAAATCCCCTCTCCATCCCTAGGTTTTTTTCCACCCTGTATCCTTAGCTAAGGATGCCACAAGCCACAACTAAGACCCAGCGCAGCCAAATAAATATTTAAAAAGCAGCAGCAGCAGCAGAGTATAAGACATGAGCGGGTCTAGGGGTCATGTCTAGGAGATGAGCAGCACCAGGGGCTTGGGGTGCTGGTGATGTTTCATTTCTAGACTTGAGTGGTGGTTTCATGGATGTTTACTTTAAGATAATTTGGTTGTGTTTAATTTTTCTGTTCAGCACAGTTGTCTCCATAGGGGTTGTATTTCACAATTTAAAAGGCTTTTGATAAAAGGTGAGGTTCACTAGCTTCCCAATCTGCAGAGGGAGCCTCTAGGCGTGACCTCAAGGAAATGGTCCCTGGTGACCTTGGCCAGCGCCCTCAGTGCCAGGAGGAGGGTGTGCAGGAGGAGGACAGAGGATGAGAAAGGACAGAAGTAGCTGGGGATACAGGGTGGAAGAGAGACCTGGGGATGGAGAGGGGGTTTTCTGGAGGATGAGGAGACACTCAGGGAGAGGTGTTTGGGGTCATGGATTAGAGCAGAAGGATTGAGGGCCTTGGCGGGGGCTTCACGCTCCAAGGGGAAGGAAGAATCCTGGAGTGTCTGGATCAAAGGTGGCATGGGTGACAGGGCTCTGCAGGGGGTGGAGTGGGTGCAAAGGGTGGGTGGGGAGGCCCAGCCAGGGGGGTGGGTTTGCAGGGCTGGGCATGCACCCTTCCAACTTTGCCCTTCCCTGGGGAACCACCCAACATATGGGTCTCCAGGCCTCAGGGATCCCTGACTGGCTGACTGGCAGGCTACCTGCAGTGTGGTTTGCCTTTGCAGCCGGCAGAGGGCACTCGCCTTCCACGGATGCTTTGGCTTCAGCCTGCAGTGGGAACAAGGATGGCCTGAGTGGGCCCCATGCTCTTGGGGAACACATCTAGGGGTGCTGTCTTGCTGTCCAGCCCCAGGCACACGTGTTCCTCCTCCAGGTAGTCCAGCCTGCCATCTCACACCTCCTGCCCCAGAACTCTTATCTAGGAGATTCTGCTGAGAACTACCCATGGAGGCCAGAGAGGTATAGTAATTTACCTGATCCACACAGCAAATCCTGATCCTCCACTGGGACTTCTGTCCTGAGCCAGCCCCAGGGAAAATGATGGGGTTAAGTAGGGAGAGATGGGACTTGGGACAAGAGCCATTTCCAAGCACTGAACTGGAAGTTCAGTGACCCTGATGGAAGTGACACATACATAGCTGACCATCGTGCCAAAGGAAGAGTTGAGAGGGACTTGGATGCAGTTAAAAAGTGTGCGCCACCCCCTCATGCACACACCCCAAAGCCTAAGTCTTTACAAGTCCTCTATCTACCTAGGAAGATACACAAAGCCCAGGCTGACCTGTAAGGGTCACGGAGCCTCATGACAGCAATTCCCCTTTGTTGAAAATCTGTCACTGGCCAGGCCCCTTATATACTTTTTCTCTGACCTGAGCAATGAGTCTGTGAGAGAGGCATTTTCAGACCCAATTTGCTGAGCAGGAAGCTGAGGTCCAGAGCAGGAGGAGCTGAGTGATGTGTTCATGGTTGCCCCACTCGCAGAGGAGGAGCGGCAGTTCTACCTGGGGCGCTCTGGGCATTGTTGAGGGAGGCTGCTATGGAGCCCAGGAAGCCAAGCCTGGGGTAGGGTTACTGAGCTGCTGTCTCCAAGGGGACAGGATAAGTTGCCACCCTGCCCTTGACCTTCTCCATTCTCCAAGGACTGGGGCTATCTCCTAGGCAATGTGTCTGCCTGGGGGTGGGTGTGTGAACATTCTTTTCAAGCAAGGTGTTTTTGGAGCCCTTAGAAGCTGCTTTTTTTGAGTCAGAGACAGAACGATTCCTGCCCACACACCCCCTTACCCTGGTCTGGCCAGGCCTTGGTGTTCCTGGACTCCTACACAAGCAAGGAGGGCCCATTTCTATTCCCTCATAATCCCTCTGCCTTTGTGTGTGTGTGTGGGTGTGTGTGTGTGTGTGTTCAGTCATGTCTAACTCTTCACGACCCCATGGACTGTAGCTTGCCAGGTTCCTCTGCCCATGGGATTCTCCAGGCCACAATATTGGAGTGGGTTGCCATTTCCTCCTCCAGTGGACCTTCCCAACCCAGGGATCAAACCCACGTCTCTTGCATCTCTTGTATTGGCAGGCAGATTTTTACCATTAGGGCCACTTGGGAAGCCTGTGGCCCCTGAGAAACCAGCTAAGAATGTAGATATATCCACCCTCCCCTCAGGGATTCCATCTGCCCAGAAGGGCACAAGGATGGGGCAGCCTCTTCCACTGCTCCTGGCTGACTGGTCTGATCTCTGGAGCCTTCTGCAGGCAGGCCTCATGGTTCTCCGCTTCTCTTACATTTGGTCTTTCTTTGTGCTGCCTCAGTACACAGCCTACCTCTCTGATCAATGAAAGAGGGCTAAAAAGGCTGTGCTCCTCCTCTTATCAAATCTAATCTCCTTCCCCATATAACTGGATGAACGTCAGAGACTTTGCAGACTGCCACATTGCAAGGTTCTGGGACTTCTCAGGCCAGGTCATCAGAATCTTCATAGCTTCCACCCTTCCTCCTGGAGGTCTTGCTGTTCCCCCAGAGAAGAACGACCACTACCCTGAGGTGGCCACGCTGTGAGGAAGCCCAAACTAAGTGTGTGGGAGAGAGATGCCTGCCTGGCCCCAGCCTCCCTGGGCTGGGAAGTCATGGCGGCTGGGAACCCACATACCATGGATTGAAACCAGGCCTCCCTGCTGTGCCTCGGCCTAGCTCCTGAACCGCAAAACTGAGAATGATAAAAGAAGACATTACTGCTTTAAATTTGGGATGCTTATTATGCAGCAACAGGTAACTGGAACCTTCTCTCTGGCCTCTGGAGCTCTCCAATGGCTCCACAAGCCTGCATATAAACTTCCAACTCAATTTCAAGGCCATCTGTCACAGCACAACTATATCACCTGGCCACTAAGCTCATGGGCCAGTCTTCCTGGGCTCCTCCCTATCTCTGAAATCTTACTTCTTCTATCTAGAAGCCATCCTTGACCTCCACCCCCACTCTAGCTTGGCACTCCTTATCCCACCAGTCTTCGCTTAGCTCCTTGAAAGTGTTAGTTGTTCGGTCGTGTCCAACTCTTTGTGACCCCACGGTCTGTTCATGGGATTTCCCAGGCAAGAATACTGGAGTGGGTTGCCATTACCTTCTCCAGGGGATCTTCCCAACCCAGGGATTGAACCTGGGTCTCCTGCACTGCAGGCAGACTCTTTACTGTGTGAGCTACCAAGGAAGCCCTTAGCTCGTGAAAGATCCTGACTTATGGAAGGACCTCTCCTCCTCTCCACAACCTCTGGTTGCCATTCTGAGTTGGCGAAGTAGGGTCAGAAAGACCAACCCCCGCCCCACACACCCCAGAATGGTGGCCAACGACCCTGCCAGATTTGTCCTCATTTGATGGGCAGAGCTCCTATAGGTCCCCTCAGGATGTCTGAGAGGTCACTCTTGGCTAATCTGTAGCTTTAAGGGGAAATTAACCACATTTCTTTAAAATGGAAACACTCAGTTTGTACGAATTTTTGTAGTTCCTGAGATCAGAAGTCTGAGCAAGAGCTCAGTTCAGGGGAGCTATCTCAGGGAGGCATGGGAGAGGACAGAGGTTGTGCCTGACCACAGCAGTCAACAGCAATTCCGAGATGCTGGACTTGACCTGTGTGATTATTTATAGTGTTTTTGTGGTCTTGAACTTTTGCACATGAATCAAAAGTTTTTTCTACCATGAGCGTAAGCCTATGCAGAACTTCAAAATTAATCCATTTTGTTGGGTTTATGGTCAATTACATATAACCTGTACTTCTTGGTGGATTTCTCCTCTCTGAGGCTCTAATTGGATAGCCCTTAGGAAATTTATTCTAGAAGAAAGAAGTTGTAGTTCTGTCTGAGTCACTATTGATCTTACTAGATGGAACCCAATTGGCCAATCAATCATACTGACTCTAAGCAAGATCTTTAAATTTACTCAGGCTCAATCAGAGAAATGACCTAAATTTCAATCAAAGAATACAACTTCTCGATTATTAGGAGGGACCCCCCTCAGTTATGGGATGGATTTATACAGCTTACATCAGGCTATTATGGCTTAAATGGAAGGTACCCCCCTCCCCTTATGTCATGGACAGTTAAATCATACTAAGGATAATCAGCCTAATAACACTAGGAAATTGGGGCTGGGTGCCTTACAAACAGGGCCAATACATCATTGCCCTTAAAGATAGCGATGGATACTAAACAGATTGGGTCAGCTGACCAGGGATGTACTGGGCAGCATCTAATGGAAGTTCTTGGCTTAAATTCTTACTTATGACCTTATAAAGCCTACTAGTTATATTAGAGGAGGAAATGGCAACCTACTCAAGTATTCTTGCCTGAAGAATTCCACGGACAGAGGAGCCTGGTGGGCTACAGTCCATGAGGTCTCAAAGAGACACAACTGAGCAACTAAGACTCACTCGCATATTATTATATTCTGCCTATTTTACAAGATTATTATTCCTTGTATTGTCCAATGTGTGACAGCTACTGATAAAAATGATGACTGGGTGACTTGAAATGACCGACCAGATAAATAGTTCTACATAAGATCAATGATTGCAATAGTGTAATTGCAGATATGAGAAGAAACAGCAAGAGGGAATCTTCTTGTGGACCATAACAGATAGACATGTCCAGAGACTTTTGGCTGCGTTCAACAGGGTCTAGTCCAGTAATAGTCCATTGAGGGACCTAGCAATGGAATCCCTGCCCGACTCAGCAAAGAGCATTTCTACTAAAAATTGGTCATGCAACGCCTCCCGAAACTTGGTTGAATTTATGAATGCTTTCCCTCATCCAGTTCCGTGTATAGTACACCCTGAAAGAAAGTCAGGGCAAAGATCAGGAATGAGGCACTCTATGCTCTGGGAAAAATGGCAGAATAAGCCTTCAGATAGTTAGGTATATTTTCAGGAGAAAATTGTATGAATCCAGAATCTTGCATCTTCCCCTCCTTAGAAAAGCACTAAAACCATTAACTGAGATATCTGTTCCTCGTCGCTAAGAACAGCCTTCTGCCAAGAAGTGTGCTTGACGGCATGGACCCCTTTCTCCACAGTCACATATGTGCTTGCTGACCTCCCCACTACC